>NC_064920.1:1131848408-1134348408 GCF_023897955.1 Schistocerca gregaria | reverse complement strand
AGATCAGGAACAGTAGAGGTCCCAGGACGCTTCCCTGGGGAACACCTGATATCACTTCAGTTTTACTCGATGATTTGCCGTCTATTACTACGAACTGCGACCATTTAGGTTTCTAGTTACTCAGTGATTTACAGCACGCTCCACCTCGCTAAAGTTTCGGGATTTTAGGTAAATAATTTCCAGTCTACATCTTCGGAATTTTGTTTGACATCGAGAAGTATTGCGAAACTGGTATGATATTCTGGCAAACCATGTGAAAATACGTATGTTCTTGTAATTCCAAAGTCTGGGGATAGGTGTTGAAATCTATCAAGCAAGCAGGTCGGGTCCAGAAACAGTAAGGCCTTTGTGTCCCTACATCTTCGGAATTTTGTTTGACATCGAGAAGTATTGCGAAACTGGTATGATATTCTGGCAAACCATGTGAAAATACGTATGTTCTTGTAATTCAAAGTCTGAGGATAGGTGTAGAAATCTATCAAGCAAGCAGGTCGGGTCCAGAAACAGTAGGGCCTTTGTGTCGCGAGGAACCAACCCAGCCTTTGTACAACAGTCAGAGAGCGACCTCAGTCCGCAGAGGGTGCTATGGTCATGTGTCGGGCCAGTGGGTGTTCAGAGCCAGATGACTTGTGACCGTCGGCTGTGGTGGGTGATCGTCCAACCTCGCGGGAAATATCTAGTGCTGAGAGGAGTATATTCGGTGAATGTGCTTATGCAGTCTGTCTTCGCAGTATATGTACTAGTGTCTGATGGTCTACAACTACATGCAGGTAGGAGAAGTGGCGATTATGTATGGCGCAGGATGCAAATTCTGTGTTCACTACACCGATACAGTACGTGGTGATATATACCTCATGGACTATGCGGCTGGTCCCGGCGGAGGTTCGAGTCCTCCCTCGGGCATGGGTGTGTGTGTTTGTGTTTAGGATAATTTAGGTTAAGTAATGTGTAACCTTAGGGACTGATGATTTTAGCAGTTAAGTCCCATAAGATTTCACACACATTTGAACATTTTTTGATATGTAGCTAGGTTGGAGATTGGTTTCACACTGTAATATTCAAGCTTCAGTCATCAGTGGCAGAAAACTCCTGAAGAAAAGCCCCGAAGAGGGATCGAAACATCGAGTTTGTAGGTGAAGTAGAGCAATAAAATGACGTGGCCTAATCATTAACACAATATTAATTCTACATACATTTTTAGAAACTTTCTTATCCTTTCACTCAGATTTTAGCTTGTTCTCGTACACCGTTTCAATCTGGTAAGAACTCTTACTTATTGTGAATGTATTCTATTATTTGTTTATTAAATAACTACTCATCTTCTAGTTAAGTACCTGTGAATGTGGGACAGTTATCGTATTTTAATTAATCGCCTTTTGCGCACTATTTTACTATTTTTCATACTTCTGCTGATTATTGGCTGGGGAGCCAGTTCCTCAGCATCTTGGCATCTCTAGTACGTTCTTCCTAGAATCGATGATTTTGGCCCATGGCCTGGAATTCTATTCTTTCTCGAAATTACAAGGCCAAGATACAAATTCATATTTATCGACGAACGACTTTTAGAATCGCCGCCGTTGGTCAAAACTGTTGCAGGACGTAAAGAACAAACATACTGCACAGACATTATCTGAATTGCCCGGGGATGCTTGCTTAATAAGAAGGCGCTGTAACTAAGACATAACGGTTATAGTTTTCCGATAATGGAGGCTTACTAAACGTTGGTGCAGCTCCACGAAATTTATTCATTCATAGCCTCGGGCACTCTGCAATTAGCACGCCCTCTAATGGCACCGCGGTCGGGGACACAGATCCTGCTGCGCAAAATTGCGTTCCCATGACCAGTGTGCAGATCTTTGGAGCGCCAGACAGTAAAAGGCGGTCGATAACATAGTTGAGCAGTTCCCCTCATCCACAGATCAGATAATGAAACGATTCCATCCTGTTTCTGAGAAATTTACACAATAAGACTCACGCCACAAATACTGAGTTCAGTTCCAAGGGAAAATGTTGTTTTTTCTGTTCATTAGATGAAGTTATACATAAAAGAGGTATGACCACAGCAGATTTGAAGAAATGCAACATTACTATGCTTAAATGGTCGTGCGTGATCATAACATCGACTATAAAAATGCTACTGAAAGTGACAAAAATACATTGATTACAAAGTAGAATATGAAAACAGCCCTTGAGAAAACGTGCTTAAAGTCTAGGTGTTACAAGAGCTAATAACTGGTATTTTTATTCAGGACTAACAGAGTTCATTCTTGTTGTGTCTTCAGTCCAGATACTGGTTTGATGCAGCTCTCCATGCTACTCTATCGTGTGCAAGCTTCTTTATCTCCCAGTACCTACTACAGACTACATCATTCTGCATCTGTTTAGTGCATTCATCTCTTGCTCCCCCTCCACGATTTTTACCCTCGACGCTGACCTCCAATACTAAATAGGTGATCTCTTGATGCCTCAGAATACGCCCTACCAACCGATCCCTTCTTCTAGTCAAGCTCTGCCACAAATTTCTCTTCTCACTAATTCTATTCAGTACCCCCTCATTAGTTATGTGATCTACCCATCCAATCTTCAGCATTATTATGTAGCACCACATTTCGAAAGCTTCTATTCTCTTCTTGTCTAAACTATTTATCGTCCACGTTTCACTTCCATACTTGGCTACACTCCATACAAATACTTTCAGAAACGACTTCCTGACACTTAAATCTGTACTCGATGTTAACAAATTTCTCTTTTTCAGAAACACTTTCCTTGCTATCGCCATTCTACATTTTAAATCCTCTTTACTTTTACCCTCTTCAGTTATTTTGCTCCCCTTATAGCAAAACTCATTTACTACTTTAAGCGTCTCATTTCCTAATCTAATTGCCGCAGCATCACCGGATTTAATTCGACTACATTCCATTATCCTCGTTTTGCTTGCGTTGACATCCATCTTATATCCTCATTTCAAGACACTGTCCTTTCCGTTCAGCTGCTCTTCAACGTCCTTTGCTGTCTCTGACAGAATTACAATGTCATCGGCGAACCTCTAAGTTTTTATTTCTTCTCCATGGATTTTAATTCCTACTCCAAATTTTTCTTTTGTTTCCTTTAATACTTGCTCAATATAGAGATTAAATAACTGCCATCTGGTTTATGAACAAATTGTAAATAGTCTTTGGCTCCCTGTATTTTACCGCTGTCACCTTTTATTTATTTATTTATCTGTCTATTGTTCCGTGGAACCAAATTAAGGAGAAATCTCCATGGTCATGGAACGAGTCGATACATGAAATTATAACACGATAGTAGAAACAGATAAAATGAAATATAAAAACATATTCAAACGACAAGTCGTAAGTTTAAATAAAGAAAATCTACAATGTAACACTGGAATTTGCTTAATTTTTTCGCTCTTCCAGGAGCTGCTCGACAGGATAGAAGGAGTGAGCCATGAGGAAACTCTTCAGTTTGGACTTAAAAGTGGTTGGGCTACTGCTAAGATTTTTGAGTTCTTGTGGTAGCTTATTGAAAATGGGTGTAGCAGAATACTGCACTCATTTCTGCACAAGAGTCAAGGAAGTGCATTCCACATACAGATTTGATTTCTGCCTAGTATTTACTGAGTGGGAGCTGCTAACTGTTGGGAATAGGCTAATATTGCTAACAACAAACGATATTAAAGAAAATATATACTGTGAGGGCAGTGTCAGAATTCCCAGACTATTGAATAGGGGTCGACAAGAGGTTCTCGAACTTACACCACATATAGCTCGAACAGCCCGTTTCTGAGCCAAAAATACCCTTTTTGAATCAGAAAAATTACCTCAAAAAATAATTCCATAGGACATAAGGGTATTAAAATATGCGAAGTAGACTATTTTTCTTGTTGAACTGTCACTTATTTCAGATACTGTTCTAATGGTAAATAAAGCAGCATTTAGTTTCAGAACAAGATCTTGGACATGGGCTTTCCACAACAGCTTACTATCTATCTGAACGCCTAGGAACTTGAACTGTTCCGTCTCGCTTATAATATGCCCATTCTGTCTGATCAAAATATCGGTTCTTGTTGAATTGTGAGTTAGAAACTGTCAAAACTGAATCTTACTGTGATTTAACATCAAACAGTTTTCCACAAGCCACAAACTTATTTCATGAACTACATCATTTGATACTGTTTCAATTTTACACACAAGATCCTTCACTACCAAGCTGGTGTCATCAGCAAACAGAAATATTTTTGATCACCTGTAATACTAGAAGATATATCATTTATATAAGTAAGAAACAGCAGTGGCCCCAGCACAGACCCTTGGGGAACACTCCACTTAACAGTGCCCTATTGGGACTGAACATCACTACCACTCTCAATATTGCGGAGAATTACCTTCTGCTTTCTGTTCTTAAAGTAAGAGGCGAACCAATTGTAAGCTACTCCCCTTACTCCATAATGGTCCAACTTCTGCAGTAATATTTTGTGGTCAACACAGTCAAAAGCCTTTGTTAAATCAAAGAAAACACCTAGCGTTCGCAACCTTCTATTTAATCCGTTCAAAACCTCACAGAGAAAAGAGAATATAGCATTTTCAGTTCTTAAACCATTTCTAAAACCAAACTGTACATTTTACAGCAAATTATGTGAATTTAAATGCTCCAGTAACTTTATATATACAAACTTCTCGACAACGTTAGCAAACACCGATAACATGGAAATAGGTCTAAAGTTGTCAACATTATCCCTGTCTCCCTTTTTATAAAGCGGCTTCACTGCAGAGTACTTTAATTGGTCAGGAAACCGACCACTCCTAAAGGAAAAGTTACAGATATGGCTAAGTACTGGCCTAACATACACAGAACAATACTTCAGTATTCTGATAGATATCCCGTGATATCCATGAGAGTTCTTGGTCTTAAGTGATTTAGTTATTAAGTCAATCTCCCTCTTGTCAGTATCATGGAAGAGCATTTCAGGTAACAGTCTCCGAACACTTTTTTCTAAGAGCGCTATATGATTCCCTGTTGGGACTAGGTTTCTATTTAGTTCACCTGCTATATTCAGAAAGTGATTATTAAATACTGTACATATATGCGACTTATCAGTAACGTGAACATTCCCACTACGCAATGATTTCATATCCTCGACCTGTCTCTGCAGACCAGCCACTTCCTTTGCGACTGACCATATGGTTTTAATTTTATCCTGAGACTTAGCTATTCTATCTGCGTACCACATACTTTTTGCCTTCCTAATAACATTTTTAAGCACCTTACAATACTGTTTGTAATGGGCTGCTGCATTTAGATTTTGACTGTTTCTAACGTTTTTGTTCTACAAGATATTCTTATACCTCTAGTCAGCCACCCAGGCTGCCCGTTTGTGCCAGTACCCTGTTTTGAACGTTCTAACGGATAGCAACTTTCAACGAGCACGAGAAAAGTCTTGAGAAAAGCATTATATTTATCGTCTACTGTATCAGCGCTATAAACATCTTGTCACTCTTGTTCCTTGATAAGGTTTACAAAGGTCTCTACAGCAACTGGATCAGCTTTCCTATACAGTTGATAACTGTATTTAACATGAGTTGCAGCACAAAAATCTTTAAATTTAAAATTTGTGCATCATGATCTGAAAGGCCATTCACCTTTTTGCTAATAGAATGCCCTTCTAGTAATGAGAAATGAACAAAAATGTTGTCTATGGTTCTTCTACTGTTCCCTTGCACTCTCGTTGGAAGGAATATGGTTTGCATAAGATTATATGAATTAAGGAGGTCTACCAACATCCTTTTCCTTGCACAGTCTCTTATACAATTAATATTGAAGTCACCACAAATAACTAACTTTTTTTATTTCCTATAAAGTGAACCAAGAACCTCCTCTAGCTTTAGCAAAAATGTTGTGAAATCGGCGTCTGGGGATCTATAAATACCAACAGTTAAAAGTTTAGCTCCATTAAATTTAACCACACCTGCACAACATTCAAACACCTTTTCACTGCAGTACTTTGAAACATCAATTGACTCAAATGGCTACTCCCCCATACCGCAAAGAGCTCCTAGAAAAACTGCCAGCCAACCTGTATCCTGGTAAAGGAAGCCTCCGAATTGTCTCCTTATTTAAGAAATGTTCAGATATACCAATAATTTCAGAGTCAACATCTGTAAGCAGGTCACTAACTTTATCTCTAATGCCTTGTATATTTTGATGAAATATACTAATTCCCTCATTACTCGGATACCTAAGCTTTGTCAAAAGTGGTTCCTTAAGCAGGAATACCTATCAGCTGACTTCAATCTAAAAAAGGTGCAGCTCTAACACCCACTACTGCAGGAATTTTCCCATGAGTGATCCCACAACCCCCACCTATGCTGTCACGTATAAGCTTTGCCAACCTCTCCTTCCCATACCTGTTGAGGTGCAGGCCATGTCTAGTGAAACCCGTCCTGCTGATAGACTCCACCGACACCACTGAAATGTGACTCATGCCTTCTGTCATCAGCGCACCCCCAAGTCTCATGTTATTACGCCTGACGGCTGTATTAAGATGAGGCCGATCGTGGCGCTGAAACACTTCCACGAATGCACATTCGTGTTGCCAGTCTGACTGGCTATCTTTTCGAGATCACCGTCTATGTCATACTCCCCATCCCTATCAATACCATTACCAGCCCCACCCACAATCACTAACAGATCCTCTTTAGTAAATGCTAAAATCGTAGGTTGCAGAGTTCATATAATCAGGAAAAACTGTTTGAGATTACTAATCGAGGTCTCTAAAGACCTCGCTGTAGATGGTATATTCACCCTTAATCTTCCTTCTACCGCGTGACTAGCACCCGAAAACCTCCTCCTGGTACGTACCAAGGAGTTGCAGCCCGCCGAATGATTTAAGGCTTTCAAACGCAACACTCGTCTCCTCTTCGCACAAAAGGAACATGTGCTTACTGAATGTTGAATTTCAATTCCTCTTCCAAATCTCTTCTTGGTTTCCTTTGCTGCTTCCTTAATGTTGAGGTAAAATAACTTCGGTGAGAGGCTACAATCCTGTCTCATTCGCTTCGCGATTACTGCTTCCAATTCATGTCTTCCGACTCTTGTAACTGCATACTGATATCCGCACAAGTACCAGATAAACTTTCAGTCCCTGTATTTTATCCCTACCACCTTCGAAATTTCAAAGAGTGTAGTCCAGTCATTAATAAACGTTTTCTTTAAATCTACAAATGCTATAAACGTAGGTTTTCCTTTCTTCAACCCACCTTCTGAGGTATTTCGTAGGGTCACTACTGACTCGGTGATTCTACGTTTCTCCGGAACACAACATTACCTTTTCCGAAGTCACCTCCTACCGGTTTTTATCCGGCCGCTGTGGTAGAGCGGTTCTAGGCGCTTCATTCCGGAACCGCGAGCCTGATAGGGTCGCAGGTTCGAATCCTGCCTCGGGCGTGGATGAGTGTGATGTCCTTAAGTTAGTCAGGTTTAATTAGTTCCTAAGTATAGGGGACTGATGACCTCAAATGTTAAGTCCCATAGTGCTTAGAGCCACTTGAACCAGTTTTTCCACTCTTCTGTAAATAATTCGTGTCATGGTTTTCAGCTATGACTTAGTAAATTGATGTTTCGGGGAGTCCCATTTCGCAGCAGATCTTCAATTTTCACTGTAGGTTCAATACATTCCACGTTCAGCGTATGTGAACGGTTTGTACTGTTGTCATGTCACTGTTCAAATGGTTCAAATGGCTCTGAGCACTGTGGGACTTAACTTCTGAGGTCATCAGTCCCCTATAATGCAGAACTAATTAAACCTAAGCAACCTAAGGACATGACACACATCCATGACCGAGGCAGGATTCGAACCTGCGACCGTAGCGGTCACGCAGTTCCAGACTGTAGCGCCTAGAACCGTTCGGCCACCCTGGCCGGCCAGGTCACTGTATTTTCAAATTTATCCCCTGAGATCGAGACATTTCATTTCAAGGTCGTTAGTTGATTTCAGGACGATATAAGCCATGGACCGCAAGGGATCATCCTACCTCCCCCCTCCAAATCCCATGTATCATATGTGAGAAACTCTGGTACTAGCGTCCGAGAAATATAGGTGGACACATCAGATGACCTTAAAAGTGTGATTCAGTCTTGGAAACGAGTTCAAATGGCTTAATGGTTAATTCTTCAATGTCGTTAGATGATTTCAGGACGATATAAGCCATGGACCACAACTGATCATCCTACCTCCCCCCTCCCGATCCCATGTATCATATGAGAGAAACTCTGGTACTAGAGTCCAAGAAACATTGATGGACGCATCAGATGACCTTAAAAGTGTGATTCAAGCTTGGAGACGAGTTCAGATAGCTTAACGCTTAATTCTTCTGCTTGTGATACCCAGTAAATCCGGTTTAAAGTCCAGTTATGATATGAATTTTCGACACTGCGTGTCCAGAACTGTGAAAGCGTAGAGTTTAGGAGAAAAAAAATCTAGGCTAAACGCGTCTGAGAGTTATCGAGGAACAAGTATACGTGACATTCCCGCACTGACGGTGTATAATTTTTTTAGTGCCATCTGTTACGTGACGAGGGGGCCGCCTTCTTAATGGAAGCCGCTAAACTGCGCGTCGCTTTGGTTGCACAGCGAGCTGCTGGAAAACGTTTCCATTATTCATCCGTAATTACCGGAAAGTCGACGGCCCGATGCGTATTGATCAGAGTGGCTGCCAGCCGGTATCGATCACGAGCGATACGGTGTTCTGCAGGGGGCTGGTTACACCCTCAGAGCGGGATGGCTCAGATGCACGGCGGCGAAGCCTCAGCAGTGCCCCTGTGTGCACACGACAAGCCCTCAGGCCAGGTCCGGTTTGATGGCTCAATTTGACGGTGCTACACCCTCCACCCTGCTGGCAGAGGCAGCTCTTTGCTCTGTCGTGCTTTCAGTTAACAGACTCATGCGAGGCAAAGTCGCCGAAAATGCAGTCTTGTTATGGCGCGATAGCCGGGAGCTGGGTGGTGGAGTGATGAGCAGTTGGAGCAGCTAGATTAGCTAATAAACAAGTAGTACACTACTGGCCATTAAGATTTCAACACCACGAAGATGACGTGCTACAGACGCGAAATTTAACCGACAGGAAGAAGATGCTGTGATATGCAACTGATTAGCTTTTCAGAGCATTCACACAAGGTCGGCGCCGGTGGCGACACCTACAACGTGCTGACCTGAGGAAAGTTTCCAACTTATTTCTCATACACAAACAGCAGTTGACCGGCGTTGCCTGGTGAAACGTTGTCGTGAAGCCTCGTCCAAGGAGGAGAAATGCGTACCATCACGTTTCCGACTTTGATAAAGATCGGATTGTAGCCTATCGTGATTGCGGTTTATCGTAGCGCGACATTTCTGCTCGCGTTGGTCGAGATCCAATGACTGTTAGCAGAATATGGAATCGGTAGGAGGGTAATACGGAACACCGTGCTGGATCCCAACGGCCTCGTATCACTAGCAGTCGACATGATAGGCATCTTATCCGCATGGCTGTAACGGATCGTGCAGCCACGTCTCGATCCCTGCGTCAACAGATGAGGTCGTTTGCAAGACAACAACCATCTGCACGAACAGTTCGACGACGTTTGCAGCAACATGAACTATCAGCTCGGAGACCATGGCTGCGGTTACCCTTGACGCTGCATCACTGACAGGAGCGCCTGCGATGGTGTACTCGACGACGAACCTGGGTGCATAAATGGCAAAACGTCATTTTTTCGGATGAATCCAGGTTCTGTATACAGCATCATGATGATCGCATCCGTGTGTGGCGACATCGCGGTGAACGCACATTGGAAGCGTTTATTCGTCATCGCCATACTTCAAAAATGGTTCAGCTCCAGACTGCAGCTCCTAGAACCGCTCGACCACCCCGACCGGCTGAAAAACACAGTGTTGAAGCTAGTGTGGCACATATGTATGGAAGAACAGGATTACAGACTGGAACTGGGTTACAAAGAAAAACTGCATAGGAGGACTGTGACGAGAAGTGCCATGAAAAGCATAACCGTCGACCACGTTTTATGGATTGTAAACTGTTTTTCTCGCTAAACGCAAAGACACTGGCTTCCTGGAATTTTTTGACGTTTTTTCGTTGCAGTACTGCGTTCTGAGGTATGGTACGTTACCACGAGAAAAAGTCCGCTTTATTGTAGACTCAGCTGTGTACACTGGACTAAGTCAACGAATCCGGAAAAATTTCACAAATAATTTCACGGTGACATCACCGAATGCAGTGTCCTCCAGGCTAATTCGATCTCGTGTAGAGTATAATAGTCATTCACTTCACTGAGTAAACCTTGCACGAATTCTTTTGGATTACGTTTCCAATGACCGATGACTAGCCTGAAATGTCTGTGTAGCACATCATTTCCAAATAAATTTCTCTTTTTGGCCTGACACTGTTATACATCATGCCTGTCGACACCTGTCATAACTGTTCAGAGGTATACTTTCTCGAAACAGAAGGAATTAGTACCAAATACTTATACAAACTTCTTGGTGCCATGAACACCCCAGCAAACGTGTCTCATTATTTATCTGCTCCCACCTCGAACTGCAGCTTGAAACTGGAGATATTGTACACGAACGTACTGCTGAAATCCACAAGTGTAGCTAGTTAAACAAACGTTCCTGGGGCGTCGGAAAAATTCTACGTCCACTGAAATTCTAGGCACTAAGCAGTCGAATGAGGGTCTTTTGTATTTTACTATTTGTAAATATTTCCATTGGTGTGATAGTGTCCTCTTCCAACTGTTTGCTATTTTCTCAATTTATAGAATCTACAACAGCATACATTCGTCGTCATTTTGTGTTACATACTATAATCATTTTCTCTCCATAAAAATTTTTCTTCTACTATTACAAGACAATGAAATATAGCAGTTAAATAATCAATGACGTTCAATAAATTAGGCACATAAAGGCGAAATATCAGCACTAGTAGTTATAGATGAACGAAGATATCAAACCGATTCTTGAGTGGGAAACACTACAACATGTAGAGAATATCTTGTATGGCGAACGATTATAAGGAAGGGATTTATCACTAGTATGCATACCATTAAATGACGAACCTCATCCACACATTTATGATTACCTTTCTCCAGTTTTCTACAGGTTAGGTTTTTATAACTTACTTAATTTCAGTTACAGACTGGCTCATCAGAACCTGTAATAACACAAAAGAGGAAGAAATAACAACAAACTTTACCGTGTAAATGGTTTATACCAGTCTGAAGACAGTGCGTAATAATAGTTAAAAATCAGTAAAAGAATGTGTAATTTTGATGGAAATTGGAGTAATGAAAATGAATATGATCGCGGACTCACATGGGGACAATACTTCCTTTGTTGAGAAACAAAAAAGTTGCAACCGAATAAACTAATTGTAATAATTCGTGTCTTTAGTGTGTCTATACAAGGTGTGTCAAAGTATTTGCGACCAATGTTGAGGGGTGATAGACCACTTCATGGGGAACGACCTTTGTTAGACAAAAAAATGTTCGCTGATGCTCCCCAGTGATGCTTTAATATTCACCATCCATGGGACATTGAGGTTTCATCGAACTATCAGGGTCTACTAATCAGATGCCCAGCATATTATCCACCCCGGTAAATTGATAGAGTAATTTTCAACAATAAAAAACTTAACAAAGGGGAATGTCTAAACGGAGGAACGTATTTTACAAGCGAAACGGTAACTTAACATTTGTTAGGGTTACAACGTTTCACGTGGAACAGGTGAATGGATGATCAGCCACACATACTGATAACGAACACTTCAGAGAGCCAACGCCCTGCGGCCTCTGAGGGCATACCCAGTCTTAAACGACGCTTTGTGTCGCCTGGAAGCAACAGCGAACATTTTCCCTCTCACGAAAGTTGTACATCATGGCGTGGTCTGTCCCTCCCACACGTCTTTCGCAAAGACTTTGAAACACTCTGTACAGGTTTCGCTCATGTGACACAAATTGATAAACATATTTTTGTTGCAGTCACAAATATCTGATCCTGAGAGTAGGCAAATTCCGACAGAGTTAGAAAGAAACATTAAAACACGACTGTGAGTGTTACGTTTACAAACCGTTCAGTCACTTTAATCTGACCACCTTTCATCGTCCAGATTAACCACCTTTTTCTGGGTGGACCCCGTTGCGAGACGTGGAGAAAGACAGGTTCTGCAGGATAGCGACAGGAATGTGGAGTCTGGCGACTGCAGTGCCCTGACCAGCTGAGCCAGGATTGTCATCTTAGGATCCAGGGCGCGAACACCCCTACCGAGGTGGTCCTACAGATTCTCGATTGGGTTTTAATCAGGGGAATTTGGTGGACGGGAGAGTAGGATAAACTCATCCTGGTGCTCTTTGATACACTATTGGCTGTGTGGCACATTGCACTGTCCTGTTGGTAGATGCCATCGAGCCAAGGAAAACCAAACTGAGAGTAGGAGTAGCCATGGTCCCCAATGATAGACGCATACTTGATCCATTGTGCCTTCCAGAATGACAATATCACCCAAGTAATTCCATGAAAACATTCCCCAGACCGTAACGCTATATCCTCCATCTTGGACCCTTTGCTTTCAGACGTTTCTCTCCGTTCACACCAACGGCCATTTGTCCGACGGACCATCAAACGCGATTCATCGGAAAAGTGCTGTCGCCACTCAATGGACAATCAGTTGCAGTATTGGCGTGCAAATTGCAGCGTTCCTTGTCGATGAACAACAGCACGAATGCGTGAAACAGGCGCCTACTGCAAAGGTCCATATGTAGCAACGTTGACTGAAAGGTCGTTTAGAAAACACTTGGTGGCCCCTTTATTCATCTGGGCGGTCAGGTGCTCAAGTGTTGCATGCCTATTCGTCTGTACAAATCTCAGCAGCATTCGTTCACCTCTGTCAACTACGGCCGGCCGGTGTGGCCGTGCGGTTCTAGGCGCTTCAGTCTGGAACGCGTGACCTCTACGGTCGCAGGTTCGAATCGTGCTCGGGCATGCATGTGTGTGATGTCCTTAGGTTAGTTAGGTTTAAGTAGTTCTAAGTTCTAGGGGACTGATGACCACAAATGCTAAGTCCCATAGTGCTCAGAACCAGTCTGTCAACTACACATAAAATGTATTCTCAGTTGTGAAATCAAACAAGCGTCAAATATACACTACTGGCCAATTACAATTGCTACACCACGAAGATGACGTGCCACAAACTCGAAATTTAACCGACAGGAAGAAGATGCCGTCATATGGAATAATTAGCTTTCCAGAACATACACACATGCTGACATGAGGAAAGTTTCCAACTTATTTCTCATACACAAACAGCAGTTGACCGGCGTTGCCTGGTGATCGTTGTTGCGATGCCTCGTGTAAGGAGGAAAATGCGTACCATCACGTTTCCGATTTGATAAAGGTCGGATTGTAGCATATCGCCATTGCGGCTTACCGTATCGCGACATTGCTGCTAGCGTTGGTCGAGATCCAATGACTGTTAGCAGAATATGAAATCGGTGGGTTCAGGAGGCTAATACGGAACGCCGTGCTGGATCCCAACGGCTTCGTATCACTAGCAGCCAAGATGATAGGCATCTTATCCGCATAGCTATAACGGATCGTGCAGCCACGCTCGATCACTGAGTCAACTGATGGGGACGTTTACAAGACATCTGCTACGAACAATTAGACGACGTTTGCAGCAGCATGGATTATCAGCTTGGAGACCATGGCTACGGTTACCCTTGACGCTGTATCACAGACAGAAGCGCCTGCAATGGTGTACTCGACGAAGAACCTGGGTGCACGAATTTCAAAACGTCACTTTTTCGGATGAATCCACGTTCTGTTTACAGCATCATGATGGTCGCATTCGTGTTTGGCGACATCGCGGTGAACCCTCATTGGAAGCGTGTGTTGGCCATCGCCATACCCTGCGTGATGGAATGGGGTGCCATTGCTTACACATCTCGCTCACCTCTTGTTCGCATTGACGGCACTTTCGACAGTGGACGTTACACTTCAGATGTGTTACGAGGCGTGGCTCTACCCTTCATTCGATCCCTGCGAAACCCTACATTTCAGCAGGATAATGCACGACCGCATGTTGCAGGTCCTGTTCGGGCCTTTCTGGATTCAGAAAATGTTCGACTGCTGCCCTGGCCAGGACATTCTCCAGATCTCTCACCAATTGAAAACGTCTGGTCAATGGTGGCCGAGCAACTGGCTCGTCACAATACGCCAGTCACTACTCTTGATGAACTGTGGTATCGTGTTGAAGCTGCATGGGCTGCTGTACCTGTACGCACCATCCAAGCTCTGGTTGCCTCAATGCCCAGGCTTATCAAGGCCGTTATTACGGCCAGAGGTGGTTGTTCTGGGTATTGATTTCGCAGGATGTATGCACCCAAATTGCTTGAAAATGTAACCACATGTCAGTTGTATAATATATTTGTCCAATGAATATCCGTTCATCACCTACATTTCTTCTTGGTGTAGCAACTTTAATGGCCAGTAGTGTAAAAGGTAATGAAGACAGTGAAAATTTGTGCTGGACCTGGACTGGAACCTGGATTTTCTGTTTTACGGGAGCGGTCGCTTTAATCACTTTGTGTATCTGTGAATGATCGGCCACCATACTCAAACTTCTATACGTCTTCACGCATCAAATCTATCCTCGGTCACATATTATGTAATCTCTTTACAGGGTAGGACATTTTAATTTAAAGTCCCTGCCTGGCATCGGCGTATAAATACGATATTACAGTGCCTTTGTTGTTACGAACGATTGCATAATCCTTCCAACACGCACTCGACGACTGCGCTGTTTTCTGCGTCCTCTGACACGCTTTATATTCCCTCTACTGCTAGTGCTGCCATCTGCTATCTGTAATCACATTAATGTGACTCGACGGTGTTTTAGGTCCTGCTTACAAGTTGGAATTTAACATCAATCCACAACTAAGGCGTATCGCATTACCGTAAAATTTTCTCGGAGGATATTTGTGTTTAACGTCCCGTTAACAAGGAGATAGCCGGCCGCTGGGGTGGAGCAATTCTAGGCATTTCAGTCTGGAACTGCGCGGCCGCTACGGTCGCAGATTCGAATCCTGGCTCTGGCATGGATGTGTGTGATGTACGTTGTCCTCGATAGTGGTGAGTGTTCATCGGAGGTGAGGGTATCACCTGGAGTGCCCCAGGGAAGTGTGGCAGGTCCGCTGTTGTTTTCTATCTACATAAATGATCTTTTGGATAGGGTGGATAGCAATGTGCGGCTTTTTGCTGATGATGCTGTGGTGTGCGGGAAGGTGTGGTCGTTGAGTGACTGTAGGAGGATACAAGATGACTTAGGGTTTGTGATTGGTGTAAAGAATGGCAGCTAACTACAAATATAGATAAATGTAAATTAATGCCAATGAATAGGAGAAAGAATCCCGTAATGATCGAATACTCCATTAGTAGTGTAGCGCTTGACAGAGTCACGTCGATTAAATATTTGGGCGTAACGTTGCAGATCGATATGAAGTGGGACAAGCATGTAATGGCAGTTGTGGGGAAAGGCGGATAGTCGTCTTCGGCTCATTGGTAGAATTTTGGGACGATGTGGTTCATCCGTAAAGGAGACCTCTTATAAAACACTAATACGTCCTATTCTTGAGTCCTGCTCAAGCATTTGGGATCCCTACCAGGTCGGATTGAGGGAGGACATAGAAGCAATTCAGAGGCGGGTTGCTAGATTTGTTACTGGTAGGTTTGATCATCTTGCGGGTGTTACGTAAACGCTTCAGGAACTCAGGTGGGAGTCTCTGGAAGAAAGGAGGAGTTCTTTTCGTGAATCGCTACTGAAGAAATTTAGAGAACCAGCATTTGAAGCTGACTGCAGTACAGATTTACTGCCGCCAACTTATATTTCGCGGAAAGACCACAAAGATAAGGTAAGAGAGATTGGGGCTCGTAAGAGGCATATAGGCAGTCATTTTTCCCTCTTTCTGTTTGGGAGTGGAACAGGGAGAGAAGATGCTAGTTATGGTACGAGGTACCCTCCGCCACGCACCGTATGGTGCATTGCGGAGTATGTTTGTAGATGTAGATGATGTCCTTAGGTTAGTTAGGTTTAAGTAGTTCTAAGTTGTAGGGGACTGATGATCTCAGATGTTAAGTCCCATAGTGCTCAGAGCCATTTGAACCATTTGAACCACGATGTATTAGAGACGGAGCACAAGCTAGGTTTACGGAAGGATGGAGAAGGAAAGCGGCCATGCCCTTTCGAAGAAACCATCCCTTCATTTGCGTTCAGCGATTTAGGGAAATCACGGAAATCCTAAATCAGGAGGGGAGGACGCGGGTTTGAACCATCGTCCTCCCGAACGCAAATCCAATGTGCTAACGACTACGCTACCCCGCACGGTAAAATTTTCTAGCTCGCAGACATCATCATGCTGTAAAATGATCGAAACGGTGGTTCATTAGCAAGTAATA
Organism: Schistocerca gregaria; assembly: GCF_023897955.1. Lineage (NCBI taxonomy): Eukaryota > Metazoa > Arthropoda > Insecta > Orthoptera > Acrididae > Schistocerca > Schistocerca gregaria. The sequence goes on along the minus strand of NC_064920.1, from coordinate 1,134,331,907 downwards.
TGATGCCATCCACCACCCAGGTACATTAACCATAGCTGCGAAAGTCTGAGAACTTACTTTTGGGAACTGTTGCGCTAGTGGTGTATTTCGTGAATGATAAAAATAGACGCCGCTACTTACGGCTTATATGCGGCAAACCTGGAGCTGGAGAACCTCTGCCGTGCGGCGGCAGTGAGTAACTACCCGTGACGTCACGCGGTGAACGACGCCAGCTAGGAAACAAAGGTCGGGCGCGCTCCCCACGTTGACCCCTGACTCGGCGGCCGCAGCTCACCGCTCGCAACTGTGTACACAGTTTTCCGGCTTTATTCATCGCTGCTGTTATTCCAAATAAATAATTTGGCAGCGCGTCCCGTTATTCGTACGCCGCCGCTGTGAGTGCCGCCAAACAAATAACTCGGCCTCTGCTTTTGCAGCTTTATTGAACAAATACCTGCCGCGACCCATCACGTATTTATAGAGCTCGTCCGAAATGAAATACGACCTCTTTATTCAAACAAAATCGTTACGCAGAAACGGTTACTGTGAAGTTGTAACTCATGACGCAGTAGAAATCAAACTTGGTCCTTGATATGGCTATCCATGTAATAGATTTAGCTGTTCGCTAGCGTTACGGTAATGATACTACCGCACTATATGATGCAACAGTTAGCATTTGATCCTCATTCATGAGGCGCGGGATCGAAACCACATCCGACTACTGTTAACGTCACTTCATCTAAATGCAATGGCAGTTCGTGTGGGAAAACAGTGATCTATACCTTGAGCCATTCATATCTGAGTGAACAGGTGCCCTGCCTATTGATATTTTAAGATCTTGCTTTGGCGATGGTGACAGAGGTAAGTTAACTTGCCATTTCGAGCGCGCTCTATTTAGACAAGAAATTACGGATCTGTTAACCTAGTTTTAGTGTAACAACCACACTGTCAGCTACTGTCTTACATGTCTTCTGCCCTCATTTCACCCAGTTTTAATCTCAAACAAGAGTCCCGTGATCCTAGCTGTTTATTAAACTATGTAATACTGTGGCTCAGTCACCAATATTTTCCAGAGATTCCATGAATCCTTTATGGATTGCACCGAAATCTACAGGAATTATGGGACTTATGTAAGAGCAAGAAGATACAAAGACAACAACAGTATCCACAAGAAAACCTATACAGAATTGAGAGTAAATAGTCACCGGGCTCATATAATCATCATCGTCTGAATCGGATTTGGTTCTTCTTCGGAATTGCCGGCCGCTGTGACCGAGTGGTTCTCGATGCTTCAGACCGCTACGGTCGCAGGTTCGAATCCTGCCTCGGGCATGTACGTGTGTTATGTCCTTAGGTTAGTTAGGTTTAAGTAGTTGTAAGTCCTAGGGGACTGATGACTGTTAACTCCCATAGTGCTCACAGCCATTTGAACCATTTTTTTTCTGCGGAGTTGCACTAAACGAAACTTCGACTTTTGTTTCACTACCTTCTTACCGTTTGTTTGTTTACAGGCCCCTTGTTTCGAGCAGCGTTACTTGTAGACAGAGGCAAGTAGATTTTTTTCTTAAAATCATCCATCCTCCTCTCAGGGAGCCGAGTAATGCTGCATTCTCTCCAACTTCCCGTTTGATAGACAGTTCTAGCCCTTTTCTTGCTGGTCTTATGCTCGCATACGGAAAGGAGGTGGAAACAGTATTGGAATTGGATCAACAAATCACAAAAAGAGACCCAGCCTGTCATTTTTATGGAGAACCATCGTCGGACATAGAAGTTAATCCAAGAGTGATCCATGGAAGTGTGATGTGATCTTTGCTGTTTACATTCTACAATAATAACCTGGCAGACAATTTTGCAGATGATGCCAAAATTTATACGAAACGGCTATCCGAAAAGCTGCACAGTCTCTCAACAAGGTAAGATTACAAAGTTGGCCGAAGATTGGAAACTTGCTTCATGTATTCAGAAATTTAAAACTTTCATTGCACGTAACGGAAAAACATTCTATCCCACGACAATAACATCAATGAGTCACAAATGAAAAGTTGTGGTAAGGTCTTATGGGACCAAACTGCTGAGGTCATTGGTCCCTAAGCTTACGCAATACTTAATCTAACTTCAACTAACTTACGCTGAGGGAAATACACACACCCATGCCCAAGGGAGGACTCGAACCTCCGACGGGGGCAGCCGCGCGGACCAGGTTCTTTGGTAGAATACCAGGGAAATACAATCGGACTGCAAAAGAGATTGCTTTACAAATCACTCGAGGTACCCATCCTAGAATTCTGCCCAAGTGTGTGGGACCCATACCAGATAGGACTAAGAAGTTGCGTAGAAGGTGCATAATGAAGCACAGCACGATTGGTGACTGGTTTGTTGGGCCATGGCGAGAGCGTCAGGGAAATGATAAAAAAACTGAACTGGAGACGAGTGAAGATGGACTTTAACCGTCCTACTAAAGCCTACTTACAAAGTTACAAGATCCATAATCAAGTGAGGAATGGAGGAATAAACTGTAGCCTGCTTCGTAAGTTAACACAGGGACCCCGAGGACCAGGTTAGACTAACTACAGCTTGCATTGAGGCATTTCAGCAGTTACGCAACTCAAGCTCCCTACGCGAGTGGAAAGGTAGATGCCTCCAACACTTGGTGCAATGGAAAGTGCCCTCGACACGTACTTCATAGAGGTTTTCAGATTAAGGATATTCATATACGCAAACTACAACAAGTAACATGCACGTCGTCCATGATATGAATGTCTCTAATATCGCCCATGTAGCTAATATTATGCATTTAGCTCATCTGGTACATTTACACAATAACTGGACTTCCAAAGAACAATTTCTTACTAAATATGATACCGTTAGATTTTAAAGTTTCAAAAGGTACCAGCAGAAATAAAATGTGCCTTACTTACCTTTTTCTCCCTCCGAAATGGGGCCCCATTGAAGGCTGATAACGAAGGTACGAGCATAGGAAATAAGTTCACAGATACGCGAGTGGCTCCAAGACATCATAAATAATAGAACCCAGTATGTTGTCCGCAACGGCGAGTGTCTACCAGAGACAAGTGTACCGTCTGGAGTGCCCTACGGAAGTGAATAAGGACCGCTGTTGTCCTCTATACACAGAAATGACTTGATTGACAGGGTGGGCAGAAATATGCGGTTGTTTGCTGATGATGCTGTGGTGTATGGTAAGGTGTCGAAGTTGAGTGACTGTAGGAAGATACAAGGCGACTTAGACAAAATTTCCAGTTGGTGTGAGGAATGTCAGGTAGCCCTAAATGTGGAAAAATGTAAGTTAATGGGGATGAGCAAGAAGATCAGACCTGTCATGTTCGGATATAGTACAGGGTGAATATAAAGTCCGGGAACACTTTCAATTATATGTTGGACAAGAACTAAACATAGTACAGAAGCCATACATATTGCATTTTGAAGAGAAACTCTGAAAGGTTTTTCTTGCAGACATCCGATATGCGAACCGTGAGTGACCCGTCTGACCTCAATACGGTAATCCAGTTCCTGCCATACCCGTCCCAGCATGGCATCGTCGACTGTGGCAGACGCTTCCCGGAGCTCTGCTACATTACGTCGTAGAGGCGGTACATACACCAGATCTTTATGTGTCCCCACAGGAAAAGTCACACGGGATGAGATCTGGTGATAGGGAGGCCATGTCCTGAAACATCTGTCCCCATCTGTAGCACGGCCGATCCATTGATGCCGCAGCTCCGTGTTTAGGTACTCACGAACTTCACGCAGAGCCCGACTGCATTTGAGGCATCATCCATGTACAAGTAGGAATATCCAATAGCAGTGCTCTCGGCAAAGAACACCCGTACAGTTTTCGACACCACAAGGGGAAAAAAAAACTTTGGGGTGTCATACCTTAATTCAGTGCATTCGTGTGGATTCTTTGTACCCCAGATTCGACAGTTATGTCTGTTCCCTTTCCCACAGCTGTAGCAGACTTGTTTTTTACGAACTCAAACACAGAAAGCTCACTCCGCACCTGAACTTTGCTGTTTTTGCTCGAGTGTCATGTCGTTTTTGGAAACACAGAATCTACTCTGTAGGAATCAACATGGATTCCGGAAACAGCGATCGAGTGAGACCCAACTCGCTTTATTTGTGCATGAGACCCAGAAAATATTAGATACAGGCTCCCAGGTAGATGCTATTTTTCTTGACTTCCGGAAGGCGTTCGATACAGTTCGGCACTGTCGCCTGATAAACAAAGTAAGAGCCTACGGAATATCAGACCAGCTATGTGGCTGGATTGAAGAGTTTTTAGCAAACAGAACACAGCGTGTTATCAATGGAGAGACGTCTACAGACATTAAAGTATCCTCTAGCGTGCGCCACAGGAGAGTGTTATGGGACCATTGCTTTACACAATACATATACACTCCTGGAAAAAAGACCACATTGACACCGGTGTGTCAGACCCACCATACTTGCTCCGGACACTGCGAGAGGGTTGTACAAGCAATGATCACACGCACGGCACAGCGGACACACCAGGAACCGCGGTGTTGGCCGTCGAATGGCGCTAGCTGTGCAGCATTTGTGCACCGCCGCCGTCAGTGTCAGCCAGTTTGCCGTGGCATACGGAGCTCCATCGCAGTCTTTAACACTGGTAGCATGCCACGACAGCGTGGACGTGAACCGTATGTGCAGTTGACGGACTTTGAGCGAGGGCGTATAGTGGGCATGCGGGAGGCCGGGTGGACGTACCGCCGAATTGCTCAACACGTGGGGTGTGAGGTCTCCACAGTACATCGATGTAGTCGCCAGTGGTCGGCGGAAGGTGCACGTGCCCGTCGACCTGGGACCGGACCGCAGCGACGCACGGATGCACGCCAAGACCGTAGGATCCTACGCAGTGCCGTAGGGGACCGCACCGCCACTTCCCAGCAAATTAGGGACACTGTTGCTCCTGGGGTATCGGCGAGGACCATTCGCAACCGTCTCCATGAAGCTGGGCTACGGTCCCGCACACCGTTAGGCCGTCTTCCGCTCACGCCCCAACATCGTGCAGCCCGCCTCCAGTGGTGTCGCGACAGGCGTGAATGGAGGGACGAATGGAGACGTGTCGTCTTCAGCGATGAGAGTCGCTTCTGCCTTGGTTCCAATGATGGTCGTATGCGTGTTTGGCGCCGTGCAGGTGAGCGCCACAATCAGGACTGCATACGACCGAGGCACACAGGGCCAACACCCGGCATCATGGTGTGGGGAGCGATCTCCTACACTGGCCGTACACCTCTGGTGATCGTCGAGGGGACACTGAATAGTGCACGGTACATCCAAACCGTCATCGAACCCATCGTTCTACCATTCCTAGACCGGCAAGGGAACTTGCTGTTCCAACAGGACAATGCACGTCCGCATGTAGCCCGTGCCACCCAACGTGCTCTAGAAGGTGTAAGTCAACTACCCTGGCCAGCAAGATCTCCGGATCTGTCCCCCATTGAGCATGTTTGGGACTGGATGAAGCGTCGTCTCACGCGGTCTGCACGTCCAGCACGAACGCTGGTCCAACTGAGGCGCCAGGTGGAAATGGTATGGCAAGCCGTTCCACAGGACTACATCCAGCATCTCTACGATCGTCTCCATGGGAGAATAGCAGCCTGCATTGCTGCGAAAGGTGGATATACACTGTACTAGTGCAGACATTGTGCATGCTCTGTTGCCTGTGTCTATGTGCCTGTGGTTCTGTCAGTGTGATCATGTGATGTATCTGACCCCAGGAATGTGTCAATAAGGTTTCCCCTTCCTGGGACAATGAATTCAAGGTGTTCTTATTTCAGTTTCCAGGAGTGTAAATGACCTAGTAGATTGTGTCGGAAGTTCCATGCGGCTTTCCGCGGATGATGCTGTAGTATACAGAGAAGTTGCAGCATTAGAAAATTGTAACGAAATGCAGGAAGATCTGCAACGGATAGGCACTTGGTGCAGGGAGTGGCAACTGATCCTTAACATAGACAAATGTAATGTATTGCGAATACATAGAAAGAAGGATCCTTTATTGTATGATTATATGATAGCGGAACAAACACTGGTAGCAGTTACTTCTGTAAAATATCTGAGAGTATGCGTGCGGAACGATTTGAAGTGGAATGATCATATAAAATTAGTTGTTGGTATGGCGTGTACCAGGTTGAGATTCATTGGGAGAGCCCTTAGAAAATGTAGTCCATCAACAAAGGAGGTGCCTTACAAAATACTCGTTCGACCTATACTTGAGTATTGCTCGTCAGTGTGGGATCCGTACCAGATCGGGTTGACGGAGGAGATAGAGAAGATCCAAAGAAGAGCGGTGCGTTTCGTCACAGGGTTATTTGGTAACCGTGATAGCGTTACGGAGATGTTAAACAAAGTCAAGTGGCAAACTCTGCAAGAGAGGCGCTCGGAATCGCGGTGTAGCTTGCTGTCCAGGTTTCGAGAGGGTGCGTTTCTGGATGAGATATCGAATATATTGCTTCCCCATACTTATACCTCCCGAGAAGATCACGAATGTAAAATTAGAGAGATTCGAGCGCGCACGGAGTCTTTCAGACAGTCGTTCTTCCCGCGAACCATACGAGACTGGAAAGAGAGGTAATGACAGTGGCACGTAAAGTGCCCTCCGCCACACACCGTTGGGTGGCTTGCGGAGTATAAATGTAGATGTAGATGTAAAACTCGCCATGTTGGCGACTGGCAAATTAACAAACTACGCTGTGGTGGTACAAACGGAAAAAAACTTTCACGATTGCTCTTCAAAATGACATATGTATGATATCTGTACAATGTTTCGTTCTTATGCAATAAATAACTGAATGTGTTCCCAGACTTTATGTACACCCTGTGTTACTAGCGTCCTCCTTGAAACAGTCATAACTGGGCATAACGCTAAAAAGCGATATGAGTTGTGCGATCATGTGAGAACTGTGGCAGGGAGGGTAAATAGATGACTTCGATTTATTGGGAGACTTTTAGGAAAGAGTGGTTCACCTGTAAAGGAGACGGCATATAGGACGCTGGAGCGACCTATTATTGAGTACTGCTCGAGTGTTTGGGATCCGTACCAGGTCAAACTAAAGGAAGACATCGATGCAGTTCACAGGCCGGCTGCTAGGTTTGTTACCGGTGGGTTCGAACAACTCATGAGTGTAACGGAGATGCTTCGGGAACGCAAATCGGAATCCCTGCGGGAAAGGCGACGTCCTTTTCGACAAACACTATTGAGAAAATTTAGAGAACCGGCATCTGATTATGACTGGCGAGTGATTCTACCGCCTCCAACATAGATAGCGCGGAAGGACCACGAAAATAAGATAGGAGAAATTGGGGCTCATGCGAGGGCATATAGGTACTCCTTTTTTCCTCGCTCTATTTGCGAGTAGAACAGGAAAGGAAATGACACGTGGTACAGAGCACCCTCCGCCACGCACCGTACGGTGGTTTGTGGACTATCTATGTAGATGTTGATGTAGATATACTGACAGGAAGGAACCGTCAACGTTGGAGAGGGTTGCTGTCAAAAATTGCATGAAATCGGTGGAAGGAGTCATTCGAGAGCTCAATAGTGTTTTAGAAGTCGAGTTAGAACAATGATTGAGAGCAGGGAATCAAAAATGTGGGGTACAATGGTCGAGCAACTCCTTATAAACCACACGTTTCTGTAGCTAGCGTTAAGCGACACTTGAGACGGAGTAAAGAGTGGACTCCATTGGGCAATGGATGACTGGAAACGAATAATATACAGTGCTGAATTAGTCGGTACCGTGTGGCTATCCGATAGAACGATCTGAGTTTGGCGATTGCCTGGAGAACATTATTTGCCATAACGTATACTGCCAACAGAGAGGTATGAAGGAGGTGCTGTGACCGGTGAACGTTTCTTTCGTGGTTGTGCTGTGATTTCCTTATTACGTTTAGGCAATCGCTAAATGAGGAAGGATGTGAACACACTTCACACTACTGTGTACAGTAATGCAGTACTTAAGAAAGATTACCGTTTGTATCGTCGTGGCAGTGCACGTTACCATGAAGCACAATTTGTGCAGCAATGGTTTATGGACAGTAACATTCCTGGACTGGCCTACCTAGATCAAATGAGTTGAATTCCGTGAAATACTTTAGGTATGAGTTAGAAAATCGACTTCAGACCCAAGCGCCAAAGTCACGAAATTCTCTGGTTTCGGTTCTTGATGGAGAAAGGCCTGCCATTCCTCCACAGATAATCGGACACCTCATAGAAAGTGCAGCCAGTAGAGTTCAAGTCGTCATATATGCGAATCGTGGACACACACCACAGCAACTAATAGGGGTTCGGACACTTTTGATCAAGTAGTGTATAGCCTAATGGTGAGACAATAGCTAGCGAAAATGAGGTAACGCAGTGCTGGTTGTGGCAGGCATTTACATTTTTCACTCCAGATGAAGATTGGTTTCTTGTTAATATGACCGATATTAAGAGGTTGGCGTTTGCTCTCGAAGTGTAATATTGTGCCGTTTATTGGTTCGGAGTATTGTGGAGATTAGTAGTGACTACCATTTGAAACAGTCACTCGTTCTAGCTAGTGTCATCTACATAAACTTTCATAAATTATTTCCCTTGTGTCTGCTTTCAGCTATGAGATCAGTATCTCGATCGTACATACGTGACCCCTTCATGACACAAGTATATCTTTTTGGTGCTTTGCAAACATAAAAAGTATTCTGTTTTACTCATTTGCCTTTGGAAAGTTTCCCCTTTTTTCTTTCACACGCTTTAGTTACTGGATCAATTTTTCCTACAGTTCTGTCCACTGCGTGTTCTTGGATAAAGACGGAAACAACGATCGGAAGTTGAGGTTTAACGTCAGTGTGGGGAAGAAATTCCAAAAGAACAGTCACAGCATTCGGCTGAACAGAAATAGGGAGACTATAAGAAATTTAAATATGGGTGAGCAGAAGCGGATTTGACCATCCTCTTGCAAGTGTGTGTATGTGAAATCTTATGGGGCTTAACTGCTAAGGTCATCAGTCCCTAAACTTACATACTACTTAAACTAAATTATCCTAAGGACAAACACACACACCCATGCTCGATGGAGGACTTGAACCTCCGCCGGGATCAGCCGCACAGTGCATGACTGCAGCACCGTAGACCGCTCGGCTTTTCCCGCGCGGCCCTCTTGTGTTTTAACCACTGCATCACTTAACGTCACAACGTTAATTGCTCTGCTGTTCGCCACGAGATACTGTACTCGTTTATCCAATAATGTTACTCGCAGTTTTTCACAAGTACGAGAGGCGTACAGTAAGTAATGCAACACAATTTCTTTGCACGGCCAATTTTGGTCGAAGAAATGCGAATTTGTTGTGGGACATCGTGGAACGTTCGCGCTTCTACAGTTTCATGAAGTTCCAACAGGTGGTGGCACTATTCGTAGCCTTCAATATGGCGACTATAGCGGAGATGCGCTCCAGGTAGAAAGCTGGCATCAAGTTGGTTGTTTCTTTTTTTTTTCGGAAAACCACACATCGCAGATATTCATTGGCGCTTGCAGAATCGCTACGGAGCCCTGGCAGTGAACAAAAGCACGGTGAATCGTTGGGCGAGGCGTCTGTCACCTACGCAACAAGGTCGCGCAAACCTACCCGATCTCCTGCCTGTCGGCCGGTGGCGCACAGCTCTGACTACTGCAATGTTGGAACGTGAGGACACTCTCATTCGAGGTGATGGACGGATCACAATTAATCACGTCGCTGCACAACTGAATATCTATGTTGACCGTGCCGACGCAGTAGTCCACCAATAGGGGTACCCGAAAGTGTGTGCCCTCTTGTTTCCTCACTCCTAACGGAAGACCATTAGGAACAGCGATAAACCCTCTGTGAGAAATTTCGTGCTCATTACGGTGAAACAGGAGTTCATTACTTCGAACCGTAAATATACGGCAATCCAATGGAGTGGCGCCACTCTTCTCCGAAGAACCACTTCAACGCCGCACTCTCAGGCTAACTTGAGACATCTGTATCGGATAGACACATAAAACTATACTTAATTAAACATTTTATTTGTAACGACAAATATTTTTCTGTTGATACTGGACGCCACATGACATACGTTCTAAGTAACATTTGTTTAATGTAACATTATCCGCACAGAGCGAACACGAAACTGTAGCTGTTAGCAGAAACACTAGACAAAATGTGACTCACCACTCTTCAAACGAGCAGCCAGTATAAGTTTCCTGTCTTGTAATTGTTAACGATATATCGAATGAAGGACACAAATGCACTGGAATGTAGTGTTAACAACAGGTATAAAATTTTAACAGCTTACATTATGAATAATAAACGATTGCCTGCAATGTGTATCTATCATAAATAAACAAAGAAACGCTGTCAGTGAAAAGCGAAATGAAGACCACGAAACTTTTTCCTTCATTGGCACACAATATTTCTTTATTTATTCATCTATCAAAACGTTTAGTCCACATTCGGCGTGATTTCAAGACTAGAATATCTCTGATCGTCTTGTCTTGTAATGTTTATTTAACCATTTCTTTCAGCAGGCAGCTGTTTAGCTTTGAGACTGTGGAGACATGATAAAATGTTTCATGGTCTGTTTGCAATCTCGAGTTGACATCACTTCTATGTATCCGTAGGCGAAGGTGGCGTGTTCAGCAGTCATGAAGACATATCTACGTAGCCGTAGCTTGCAAGTTGCTGAATGCTTGGTCGGCTCGAGTATTTCTTCACGTGTACTCTGGATTTAATATATGTATCTTACACTTGCTATCAGCCTCCAGTATATTTCAGAACGGAGTACATCACTGTCAGTGTACGTGACAAAATGGCTCTGAGCACCATGGGACTTAACATCTGAGGTCATCAGTCCCCTAGAACTTAGAACTACTTAAACCTAACTAACCTAAGGACATCACACACATCCATGCCTGAGGCAGGATTCGAACCTGCGACCGCAGCGGTCGAGCGGTTCCAGACTGAAGAGCCTAGAACCGCTCGGCCACTCCGGCCGGCTGTAGGTGACAGATTTAGAATTACTTAAATATCAAATTTAATATATTAATCGCGGATTCCCGTCGCCTGGTTGCCAGAGTGTAACAATCTTCAGCAATACCTGGTGAAAAATTCTAAATTCGTCATTGTACATGATCGTTTTTTTCTAGTCGCAGTTTTTATTTTCTACATGGCCGGTTGGCTCAGGACATTGATCACTTTTATTCACTTAGAACATATCATTTAACACACTTTTTTCTGCTGTTGCAGTAAATAATCTGTAGAAAATGTTTTCAGTTGTTGATTCTTCCTTTTCACGTGGTGTGGCTCTTCAGTGGTTACAGGAGCGAAGAGCAGATGCCGCTCGTGAACAGAGAATTCACGTATTAATTTGCACTGCATCTAATATCAAACAGTAAAAATAGTACATAACTTTGATGCTGTATTTGCAGCACCAGTTGCTAACAGTAGATCTGAATGTAGGAATATCTGCAGATATAAAAGATTTATAAATCTGTAATTCTTCAATACAATGTCTATTGAGAAGATGTCGAGCCCTGGCCACTATGAAACACTGAATGTTATTCAAGTGGCAAACACACAAGCTGGGGTCAGTCAATGAATGTTCGAACTTGAGTACACGCTCCGGAAAGTTGATGCTAGGCACCTTATTGGCAGTGGCGTAATCGTTCGTGGCAGCGCCCTCGTGCACGATGGCGGCTGCAGGTAGCGCTGCCGCATAACTGGCGACGCGCGTGAAGTGCCGCCAACAGGGTAGTGGACGATACCGCACCAATAACGTCAGATTCAGCGAAAGCCGATTTTGTAGTCATCCTTCCTGGCTCGTGGTGGGCAGTTTGGGTGTTGTTGTTGTTGTTGTCTTCAGTCTGGAGACTGGTTTGATGCAGCTCTTCATGCTACTCTATCCTGTGCAAGCTGCTTCATCTCCCATTACGTACTGCAGCCTACATCCTTCTGAATCTCTTGGTCTCGCTCTACGATTTTTTGCCCTCCACGCTGCCCTCCAATATTAAACTGGTGATCCCGTGATGCCTCAGAACATGTCCTACCAACCGGTCCCTTCTTCTTGTCAAGTTGTGCCACAAACTCCTCTTCTCTCCAATCCTATTCAATACTTCCTCATTAGTTATGTGATCTAGCCATCTAAGCTTCAGCATTCTTCTGTAGCACCACATTTCGAAAGCTTCTGTTCTCTTCTTGTCTACACTATTCATCGTCCATGTTTCACTTCCATACATGGCTACACAACATACAAATACTTTCATAAACGACTTCCTGACACTTTCTATACTCGATGTTAACAAATTTCTCTTCTTCAGAAACGATTTCCTTGCCATTGCCAGTTTACATTTTATATCCTCTCTACTTCGACCATCATCAGTTATTTTGCTCCCCATTAAGTACTCCTTTACTACTTAAAGTGTCTCATTTCCTAATGTATTTCCCTCAGCATCCCTCGACTTAATTCGTCTACATTCTATTATCCTCGTTTTGCTTTTGTTAATGTTCATCGTATATCTTCCTTTCAAGACACTGTCCATTCCGTTCAACTGCTCTTCCAAGTCCTTTGCTGTCTCTGAGAGAATTAAAATGTCATCGGCGAACATCAAAGTTATTATTTCTTTTCCATGAATTTCAATACCTACTCCGAATTTTTGTTTTGTTTCTTTGCTGCTTGCTCAATATACAGCTTGAATAACATCGAGGAGAGGCTACAACCCTGCCTCACTCACTCCCTTCCCAACCACTGCTTCCCTTTCATGTCCCTCGACTCTTATAACAGCCATCCGGTTTCTGTACAAATAGCCTTTTGCTCGCTGGTTTTTACTCCTGCCACTGAGTTTGAAAGAGAGTATTCAACGTTGTCAAATGCTTTCTCTAAGTCTACAAATGCTAGAAAGGTAGGTTTACCTTTCCTTAATCTATTTTCTAAGATAAGTCGTATGGTCAGTATTGCCTCATGTGTTCGAACATTTCTACGGAATTCAAAGCGATCTTCCCCGAGGTCGGCGTCTACCAGTTTTTCCATTCGTCTGTAAAGAATTCGTGTTCGTATTTTACAGCAGTGGCTTATTAAACTGATAGTTCGGTAATTTTCACATCTGTCAACAGCTGCTTTCTTTCGTACTGGAATTATTACATTCTTCTTGAAGTCTGAGGGTATTTCGCCTGTCTCATACATCTTGCTCACCAGATGGTAGAGTTCTGTTAGGGCTGGCTCCCTCAAGGCTATCAATAGATCTAATGGAATGTTGTCTACTCCGGAGGCCTTGTTTCGACTCAGATCTTTCAATGCACTGTCAATACTCTTCACGCAACATCATATCTCCCATTTCATCTTCACCTACATCCTCTCCCATTTCCATAATATTGTCCTCAAGTACATCGCACTCGTATAGACCCTCTATATACTCCTTCCACCTTTCTGCTTACCCTTCTTTGCTTACAATTGTGTATCCATCTGAGCTCTTGATATTCATCCAAGTGGTTCTCTTTTCTTCAAAGGTCTCTTTCATTTTCCTGTTGGCAGTATCTATCTTGTCCCTAGTGTGATGAGCCTCTGCATCCTTACATTTGTCCGCTAGCCAACCCTGCTTAGCCATTTTGCGCTTCCTTTGGCTCTCATTTTTGATAATCTTGAATTCTTAGCTTACCCACCCTCCTTTTTTTTATGCATTATTAAACCTACTCCTGCATTTCCCCTATTTACTTTTGTATTTATAACCCTCTATTCGCCTGAGCAGAACTCTTGTTCCTCCTGCCACCGAACTTCACTAATTCCCACTATATCTAACTTTAACCTTTTTACGTGTTCTTATCTACCTGCCCGATTAAGGGATCTGACATTCCACGCTCCGATTTCCTTCTCTTGATAACGACTTTGGGTGCAACGATCCAAAATGAAATCCTAGCCCATCCCATACACGAGTAGATGCTCGGTATGAGTAAGCGAAAACAGAAAATCGATGCTCCCCTCCCCCAAATTGCAATGCAATGTTCCTTACTTATTTTGCAGGTATGTGTCATAATCAAACAGAACCAAGGGTTCCAGCATTTTTTAACGTCTCTTGTGGCTAGTTTCTGCACTGGTAAAGATTTGTATTTGTAGAAAATGTCACATTCTGAATCTTCGTTGAACTAGGGGCCCTCTTATAACCGACTGGGTAATGTCATAGAAAAGTAATGACTACCATCTTCAATAGGTCCATGAAGAATGAAGTACTATAATGTTACAACCAAACTTCGGGTTGACGAGCGCGTTAGTTGTTCTAAAAAAATTTTCAATTCTGTACTGTTGTCATTCTCTGCAGAGTGTATACAACTGCGTTTATTGTTCAAAGAGAAAATCCAATGTCGAAGCCTAAGAACATGCCCCCACATTACCAGCCAGTCTTCATCGCAGTTTTCATTCTCTCCACAACTCACTTAAACATCACCCGCCAGCCATAATTCACGACCACACTTTTTCTTCAACTGCAGTAGCTATGTTGTTATCAGTATTATCCTCTATTCTGGGCAGTATATAATTGAGACTTTGCGATATTTGAGCAGGCTGACTAGTTGCCATCTAAAGGCAGTCCTTATCGCTGAATGTCTCCCGTCTTAAAAGGAACCCTTGGCTTCTTCGGTGGAGGCTTAGTCCTGTTGCGCAAGCGATCCATTCTAGCGTCACTTACTTTTATTACTTCTCAGGTGTCCTGAAACATGTCTGAAACAAATGTTAACATGCGGGAAGGATCTATATCGTAACGTCATCATCGCTTCTCTTTTACTATGCAAGGATGTGCACTGCGATGTCAGCATGCCAGAAACATCCATCTGTGAATCATAATGATTTCTTTTGTGTTTGTACACTGATCAGCCAGGACATTATGAACACCGACATGCTGGCGACATAAGTCCGCCCAGGCGGTAGCAGCGTCACCTGAGCAGGAAAGACTGATAGCCAGACACACGTACGGTGCCTGTAGATTTCTTTCCGTTTATAGCATGGGAAAGGCATGAGATCTACCTGAGTTTGACCAGAGTAGACTGTGACGGCCAGGAGGCTCGGCACGACGATTTCGGAAACTACGCGACTTGTCGTGTGTTAAAAGGGAGGCGAAACCAAGTTGAAACTACGTCCAGACGTCGTGGGACTGGACGGCCAGTTCGAATGTTGTAGGTGAACAGACAGGTAAAACAGGACAGGTGGTGAACTGTGGTAGAACTGACATCAGCCTTTGATATTGGACGGAGTGCGGGTGTGTCTGAACATACAGTGCACCAACAATCCGAACGATCGGCCTCCTCAGCCGACGACCCACGCATGTGCCAATGTTAAGACGACGACGTCAGCAACTATGACTGAAATGGGAACGTAACCATTGGCACTGGACATTGGCGCAGTGGCAGAGGGTTGCATGGTCTGATAAGTTCCGCTACCTTCTTCATCATGCCTTTGAGAGGGGGCAAATCCGTCATCTTCCAGGGGAATAGCTCCTGGATACTTGTACTGTGGGACGGAGGCAAGTTGGCAGCGGCTCCATTATGCTTTGGAGAACGTTCACGTGGGCACCCATGGGTCCAATGGAGCTCGTGCGAGGCATCATGACAGCCAATGTGTATCGTAAACATGTCGCAGACCACGTACACCCCTTCATGACACTCAAATTTCCCAACAGCAGTGTCATTTTTCAACAAGATAATGCGTCATGTCACAAGGCCAGGAGTGTGATGGTGTGGTTCAAGGAACACAGCGGCGAGTTTTAATTGACGTTCTGGCCCCCAACTCGCCAGACCCGAACACGACCGAACGTATCTAGGATATCATGACCTCTCCCACACCTTCCGCGGAATTTACGGGAATTAGGAGGCGTGTGTGCAGATGTGGTGCCAACTCCGTCCAGCGACTTATCAAGGCGTCATTGCTTACAAGCCATGGCGCGACGCTGCTGTTACACGTGCCAAAGGTGTAAATACCGCCTATTACGTAGACAGTCATAATGTTCTGGCTGATCTGGACATTTTGAGCGGAGTGTCCAGCTAGAGGCGCTGGAGAACGGACGACTTGGGCAAATGAATGTCGCGAGCGCCGCCCTGACTGAGCAAGTACCAGCAACACTTGCCGGTGTAGTAGTCATTGGGTCAAATGGCTCTGCGCACAATGGGATTCAACATCTGTGGTCATTAGTCCCCTAGAACGTAGAACTACTTAAACCTAACTAACCTAACGACATCACACACATCCATGGCCGAGGCAGGATTCGAACCTGCGACCGTAGCGAGTAGTAATTATGAGGCTGAACCTCACACAGGAACTTCCCGTAACACGATCTTGGTTCGTTGCCAGACCACTTAGAGTGCAGCAGCTTAATCAGTCCATCATCTCCTTTTGTTATTTGCTTGATTTAAAGACGCCCGTATTTATTTCCGTTTCATGGTAAAATTAGCTGATAGTGTGGGTGACTACTCCAAAGATTTAAAAATTCATAATAGTAGTTAAAATTTGTCGGTGACCCACGCATACTTTCCACCCTAGGTTCGGCAGGTTTTAAAAACACTAGGCTCATTATAAGAACTACCAAATCGCGACGTCGTTGGCTACCCACGAGTAGTCTGTATTGATCAGAAAGTCGCTCGTGCGAAACTGGCTCACAAGTGGACCAGAGTCGAATGGGGAACCATTCTAGTGGCGATACGGGCCACAATAGGCAAACACACTGACTTCACAACTTTGATAAAGAGCAGACTGTTAATTCCTGGCAAGTGGAAATGCAAAATGTCGTTTATTTACTTTTGTTACACAACATTGCAGAAGGGTTTAATATTCACAGTCACGATTAGGGATTTGTAGTTTATGACCGAACTAGTACAAAAGAAGTATTCCGGGAAAGGAACTGTTCGGATTGATCTTTCTTTTAGTGAATTATCTTTCTTTTACTCCTCGTTACACCCACTTACTGGAAGTTAGAGTGCGCTGTATAAATCTCCCCTCTCTTCATACTGAGTATGCTCCTCTTCAAAGATCCATGCGTCCATAGTTCTGAACTCCTATCGGTGAACTGTGCAAACTACATCTGATCGGAAGATCGAAACGGTTCCGTTAGCCGACTTAGTTGAGGTCCACTTCCGTGCTGCATCGAATCGGTACACCGGAACCGTTCCGTTAGATCAGTTCGGTCTCCGATTCCTATCCTCGACCCCCACCCCTAATCCAAGGATTAAAAAGATAAATGCAGATTCGCATGTAGTATAAACCATTTTATTTCACGAAGTCTGTTCCGCAAATTTAAGGGAACCGTTAAGGTGGACGGAATTGTGAATCATTACATTATACGATTTTCACTGTGTCAATTTGAATAAGCCATGAATCTTGATTGCAATAGCATTTGTCAAATCGCGCTTTTCCCAGTACTGTGACCATTATGTATAATTGCCTGTAAGAGGTATGATTGCTCCTGCCCTACGAATGGGAAAAATTCTACCACCTATACCGATATTTTAGCTCTGAATAACCGGTTTTTTGTCTCGGTTATAACAGGTTTCTCCACTTTTATTAATAACTGAGTAAAAAACCGGCATATAAATTTCCCATAGTAGCAGTGCTATTTTATTTTTTTTAATATTTATTTGGAAAATTTAACTTGAAACGTGGGATTGTTGTAAAAATTGGGAAACCTCTCAACACTATTTCAATGGCAACGCCTTCAGTTGGAATCTAGTAACAAATGCATTGCATATTAGCGTAACCACCAGCCTGAAAAATACTTCACCTACCAAATTCAACGAAGTAAATGCGTTACTAATTATACCCCTTTAACCATAAAATGACTACGAGCCTCTGCGGCTCGGTGCTGCTCATAATAATTACTCCTTGATTTCGAACGTGATGCATAATAATGATTAATAAATGTCAATGGAAATTAGTTTTTCTTCTTCTTCTTGAGTGGTGGACGAAGTGGGTCGATGTAATTACCGTCTGAACAGAGTATTGTTGTCTGTACGCCATCTTGCGACCAAATATGTACAAACATATTCGAGTCTTGCTGCGAAGAGGTTTAAATGCTGAATTTTCATCAAATGTATGAGGGGGCGACGAGGTATTTTTGGCAATATATCTTATTTATGAAAGGCGTTTCTCCACGTCTTTCTTAAGTAAACAGAATCTCTGTGTAGCATATGTCGGCAAGGATCGTATTTACAGGTAGTACCTGTAGCCAAATTATAACCAGATAAAGAGCTTTATTTCCTTGTAACACGTATCATTCGCTAATCAGCGGACTGTGTAAAAGCACCATACACTTCCTTGACATATTCTTACGTACTAAAAGTCGGTACTCCGGTTCACTGTTAAAAATAACAATTAAGAGTTTTATCCAAGAACTTTCAGGGCCACGAAGAGATGTATGGAAGATCAACTTAAGTTATCTACATTAATTTCGAAATAGTCAACGCACTACATCACTGCAAATAAACTTATAACGCCGGAGGGGTATATAAAAAACAATGAGCGGTGAGCAGTAGCATTCCCCCAAAACTCGAACGGCATTGTAGAGGCTCTCCAGCTGTATCGGAATAGCACCTCTGCATCGAACGAAACGTGCCATCCTACCTGATACCTGGGCAAAGGTGTTTTAATCAAATGAAACTATAAGGTTCCTGGGACCTGTTTTAATCTTCAAACATATACAAACATCAAAACAAGGTTTGCATCACCTCGGCTGCGAGAGTTTCGGAACCTGAACAGAAAATTGGAATAGAGATTAATATAAACATCATTTCCGCCCTTTTTATTGCTCATGAAAACAATATATTGCATGTTGTACCACCATACAGCGAGACCTTCAGGGGTGGTTCAGATAGCTGTACACAATGGTACCTATGATAACCATTAGCACACCCTCTTGCATCGATGCATGCCTGTATTCGTCGTGGCATACTATCCACAAGTTCATCGGGCCACTGTTGGTCCAGATTGTCCCACTCCTCAACGGTGATTCAGCGTAGATCCCTCAGAGTGGTTGGTGGGTTATGTCGTCCATAAACAGTCCTTTCCATTCGATCCCAGGCATATTAGATAGGGTTAATGTCTGGAGAACATGCTGGCCACTCTAGTAGAGCGATGCCGTTATCCTGAAGGAAGTCATTCACAAGATGTGCACTGTGGAGGTGCGAATTGTCGTCCATGAAGACGAGTGCATCGCCAATATGCTGCCGCTATGGTTGCACTGTCTGTCGGAGGATGGCATTCAAGTATCGTACAGCCGTTACAGCGCCTTCCATGACCACCCCAAAACAACAGGGAACCTCCACCTTGCTACACTTACTGGACAGTGTGTCCAAGTAGTTCAGCCTGACTGCGTTGCCTCCAAACAAGTCTCCGACGACTGTCTGGTTGAAGGCATTTGTGACACTCGTCGGTGAAGAGAACGTGATGCCAATCCTAAGCGGTCCATTCGGCATGTTGTTGGGCCCATCTGTACCGCGCTGCATGATGTCGTGGTTGCAAAGATGGACCTCGCCCTGGGAGTCAGGAGTGAAGTTGTGCATCATGCAGCCTACTGCGCACAGTTTGAATCGTAACACGACGTCCTGTGGCTCACCAAAACGCATTATTCAACATGGTGGCGTTGCTGTCAAGGTTCCTAAGAGCCATAATCCGTAAGTAGCGGTCATCTACTGTAATAGTAGCCATTGGGCGGCCTGAGCGAGATATGTCATCGACAGTTCCTGTCTCTCTGTATCTCCTCCATGTCCGAAAAACATCGGTTTCATTCACTCCTAGATGCCTGGACACTTCCCTTGTTGAGAGCCCTTCCTGGAACAAAAAACAATGCCGATAAGTTCGAACCGCGGAATTGACCGCCTAGGCACGGTTGAACTACAGGCAACACGAGCCGTGTACCTCCTTCCTGGTGGAATGGCTGGAACTGATCGGCTGTCGCACCCCTCCGTAAAATAGGCGCTGCTGATGCATGATTGCTTACATCTTTGGGCGCTTTTAATGACATCTCTGTACAGTCAAAGGGACTGTGTCTGTGATACAGTATCCACAGTCAACGTCTGTCTTCAGAAGTTCTGGAAACCGGGGTGATGTAAAACTTTTTTTTGATGTGTGTGTGATGTATATTATGCAGAATGAGGTGACGAATGAAAATCTGTAGCAAAGCTAGTACTTGAAACCGGGTTTCCTCCTCCCTAGGCAGATGCGCTACCCACTGCGCCATCTTCGCACAGTGCTTTGTGCACTTGTACATACTACGCTAGTACTTCTCCTCTTCAGTCCAGAATCCCATTTACGCTTCAGCGAATGCAGTGTTGAAGTCTATACATGCAGGTCCGTAACGTGCAGAAATGTAGTTGAATTGTATTTTTCTAGCGCCTGTCTGTTGTGTTTGTATATATAAGTAAAATAAGTTACCAGTATGGGGGACACTCACCCGAGATCGTGGTAGTGGTATGTGGTAGTATCGTATGCACCATGACATTTTTCTGAGTTTGCATCCCTTCATGCTTGAAGCCTTCCCCTATGGCGATGGCATCTGCACAGAGGTGTTTTTAATTCTTAGTTGTATAACTTCCCTTTTTATCTGCTTTTTGAAGGTTAATGTTCACTATAGTTTACGGCGATATAATGAAACGGGTTTGTAACGGAGATACGCAGGCAGTTATTAAACTGAAAAGTGTACCTAAATCAACCTCCGGAGTTCATCCTGTATGTATACGAAATTATTTTCAGTGATTATTGTGAAATGATAGAAAAGTTAACCACCGTTGCTTTGATCACCTGTAAACAGTTTATGATACATCGTGAGTTCTGTCGCTCAGTTTGCCGTTCTACGTCTACATAATTTATATCAGTATGAAACGTCCCCTTAGAAAAATTATTACACGACTGTGCTTAAACTGACACACAATATTTTTTTAGCGCAACGCAATCTGACTTTCAATAATCCCTACGAAAGAATGGCCCTGACTAACATTAACCTATACGTTTCACAAATCACTTACCTCACAAAAATCTTCGTTACTCAAGCTACTGCAATACAGCGAGCGCCACTACTGCCAGCTAAATAAAAGATTCAAACTACGGAAGGCACTAACTACTGAGGCATAGTTAGCAAATGAAAGATTTTAATAGAGAACAAACAATGTATTTACCTTAATAGTGATAATATATATATCAGTTCGTGACATCAATTCCTACAAATTTCAAACTCCGCCATCTCTCTACCCACGTCCACCACTGCTGGCGGCTCACCTCCAACTGCGCAACGCTACGCGCTGTTAGCATACAGCTGCCACTGCTCAACACTACAATGGCAGACAACAATGCAAACTAAACACAGACTGCGCACAGCACAGCCATTGATTTTTCATATCGAGCGCTAAGCGGCGTTACCAATAAGAAAACCTAAACAGCCTACTTACAAGTACTTCGCAAGCCACCTGACGGTGTATGGTGGATGGTATTTCTGGTACCATTAACTTCCCCAGCCCCCCCCCCCCCCCCTTCCCCTGTTCCATTCGCAAATCAGCCTTGAGACGAATGACTGACAGCAATCCTCTGTATTTTTCCTAATTTCTCAAATTTTCTCGTCGTCATCAATGCGCGAAACGAATGAGAGGGGGGGGGGGGGGGAAACTAATATGACGTCCGACACTTTCCGGGAAGTACTCTCCCGACATTTTTAATAGTAAACCCGTCCGCGCTGCATAATGCCTCTCTTTAAGCGTCTACCGCTGGAGTATGCTGAGCACCTCTGTAATGCTCCCGTGACGGAACGCGCCGCTCTTCTTTGGAACCTCTCTATCCCGTCTATCCGTTCTACCTGGTAACGGCACCAGATTGTTGAACAATATTCAAAAATCTGACGAACAAACGCCTCGTAAGCCACTTCTTTAATGGGAGAAATACATTTCCTTTATAATCTTCCTATGAATCTAGGTCTCGCATCTGCTTTTCCTGTTTGTAACCTTGATGTCATAATTTCTTTTAAGGTCGCTCCACATTGATACTACTAAATATTTTACAATGATGAGTTTCGAGCGATTTGTAATCAGCAATCGCACAGTAGTGGATTTCTTTTCCTATGTATACGCAATACGTTACATTTATTTACGTTAAGGTTCAACTGCGAGAGCCTGCCCCATTCATCAATCCTCTGCGCATCATTCTGGCGTTGGTACTTCCTTATAGACAACTGTGTCCGCCCCGATAGCTGAGTGGTCAGCGTAACGGACTGCCGTTCTACGGGCCCAGGTTCGATACCTGTCTGGGTCGGAAATTCTCTCCGCTCAGGGACTGGGTGTTGAGTTGTCTTCATCATCGTTTCATCCCTATCCGGCGCTCAGTCGCCAATTGTGGCGTCGAATTTAATAAGAGCTGCACCAAAACGTGCCCTGAAAGGGGCCTCCTGGCCAATGACGCCAAACGCTCATTTCGATTTCCATAGACAACCGTATCATCTGTGAACATTCTTAAAAACCATCCGACGCATTCTACTACTTCATTTACATGCACTGTAAACAATAACGGTCTTATCGCACTTCCTTAGGGTTCTCCTGAAATTACCTTTACATCTGTTGATTTTGTTCCGTTAGTAGCAACGTGTCGAGTTCTGTCCGCAAGAATGTCTTCAATCCAGTCACAAACCTCGTCCGATTCTCGGTAAGATGGTACTTTTTTCACTAAACAGTGACAAATGCCCTTCTGGAGTCAAAGAACAGGCCATAAACCTGAGTTTCGAAGTCTAGATCGCTATGAATCTCAGGAAGGAACAGAGCGGACAGAGCTTCACAAGACCTCTTTTCGCGGAATCCATGTAAATTTTTATACAAAAGATTTTAACTCTCGATAAAAGTAAAATAAATGAGAATGAAACATGTTCCATAATTCTACAGTAGATTGACGTCAACTATATAGACCTATAATTACGTTCATCTGTCCTGCGGCCTTCTTCTTGTCATGTTCCTTTTCGGTCCTATTATTGTGACCCCTAGTGGCACCCAGTCCTGCATGTTGCAAGTGGACAGGCCGACCTGTGCAGTGCACCTGCTCCCTGAAGGGACCTGTTACAATCGTGTTGCCTACCTACTGCACCTACCCATTCCTTCAGGCCCCGCATGTAGCCTGGAGACAGAAACGTGAGCGGACGCATTCTCAGCAACCGAGCGCCTTAGCGAACAGGGGTGTCATAGATCGTTTACGACAATAAACCTATTTTTGGGCCAAATAATTTGTGTTCTTACAACTAGTCTGAGTCTAAATAAGGAGGGGGCAATATTCGCACTCGCTAGCCTCACAACGTTAAGTGTAAGAATGTAGGAGACAGACGCCTGCACTCGTGAAGTACCAAGTTTGGAGCACAGTAACTAAAACGAATCATTCAATACCACTTTTCTACTGTACATTTCGATGACACATTAGTCTGGAAACTCGCGATGTACGATTTTTGCGGAAAAGTTGTCACAGTGAAGTATTTCTCAGCTTTTATGGTTTCCTTACTTGTTCGAAATTAACAAGGACGTTTTATGTGTTAGAATTCGAAAAACAGAAAAATTCCAGGAAAACTACCATGCCAATTTTACGTCAGATATAAACAAAAGTAAATGAAAACACTATTTTGAAAGATAACGTAAATTATATTCCACATAGACACATGCATTTCCATGTTTATTGTATATAGTACAAATACAATTTATTTCTGTATTTCTAAACTGGTCGTTTTATACAAATATTTTTGGCTTTTGAAGCACACCATAGTCGTTCTTGTAAAACTTCATACAGTAGAGTTCGTTACTGGTATTTTACACAGACAGTCAAGAGTTATTTCTTGCTCTCATTCATGTTGAATCGTGCCTAAAAATGGTTCAAATGGCTCTAAGCGCTATGGGACTTAACATACGAGGCCATCAGTCCCCTAGACCCAACTAACCTAACGACATCACACACATCCATGCCCGAGGCAGGATTCCACCCTGCGACCGTAGCGGTCATGCGGTTCCAGACTGAAGCGCCTAGAACCGATCGGCCACAGTAGTGCCTATTTTACGTTTTTATGCAGTACATAAAATTTCTTAAGCTATGACACTAAATAGTGGGGCTCAACGGCACAAGAGGAACTTAAATAAACTTTCAATGTTTCAAAAACCAAAGCACCTGACAATTAATCCCTAACAGGGAAAATTATAATCAAATTGTTACCAACACTAAACGACAGTTAACCTTGTTTAACTGTTTCAACATTCAGTTGATGTCACTCTAGAAAGAATCTTTATGTGTCCCACATTGATCCTGATTTTAAATTAAAAACCTTCAGTTTGAAACTAAATTATCTGCGGCTGTAAAACTTGCCATCTTCCTCGTGCAGAAGTCAATGAAATCAGAATTTTGGCTCGTTTCTACTAGTTTTACTCATTTACAAAAAGTTAGTAGTTTAGAGTGTGTGATACCCACTTATCGTAGAATTTACTACAGAAATTATGCGGGGATTCCACCGAATGTGGAAGAAATCGGCAGTAGTACCTGTATTTCTACCCAACAACGTATGTTATCATTGCTCCATACGTCAGGAGGAAATCACTTCTGACCGTTGATTGTATCTTCAGTCTTCTGCAGGACAGTCACATAATAACAGGTAGGTAGATGGAATAGTAAGGTCCATATTATTTTTACTTTTATCCGTAGGGCGTAGAAGAATAACATGGTATCGCAGGCTGCCTAAGTAGGCGTTTGGCTAGCGTTTTCGTTAATGCAGGAGGACACGGGTTCGATAACCAGTAAATCCGCGGTTTTATCCTGATGTAGGGACGTTAGGAAAGGCGTTCACTGAGACTCGTGGGAACGAATGAGGAACTGTTTCAATAAAAGAGCATCAGCATCACCAGGGTTGTTTCAGGGGCAATAATGGCGGAAGGGACTGGCAACGTGTGGTCACAGGTCGCACCATAGTAGATCGCTTCTCGTACTGCCTTGTAGGCAGCTGCCGACCATTCGGAACAGGCATAGTGCCTAATGGATCAGTGATGCTGTTGTGTATCGTGTTATTATTGATTACAAAGCTTTTTATTTTGTTTGCTTCTCTCATTATTTACTAATGTACTTTCATTGTCCAAAGTATCATTAACTTTATGTTGTTTAAGGCAAATAAACATACCTGGTGATGCAGTTTGAAAGTATCGAAGGTAAAATTGTTCCAAAATAATTATTCAACAAACCTGCATATGAGTGCATCTGCGAACTTGTTTCGTGTACTCCTTCATTTTGCCAGTAATGAAACATGTATTTGACTCAGCAATCAAGTTTAAGAGAATAATGCCGTTTGTGCAATGGCATAAAATTAGTTATTTGAAATAACTTTGCTCTGATAACGTTAGTTATAGCACAATCGATTTCAAACCATGAACTGCACATATATACTGCATAGAGGCCTCATTTTCTTTACGTTCTTTCATTTGGTGGGTAACTTTACTTTACTACTCATTTTCATATATAATATAAGCAAAGGATGTGGATTATGATTGAAGCTGTTAGATTTAAACACAATGTTGATCTCAATATATTGTTAAAATTTTAAATCATATACAAAAACTACCATTTCCAACATTTTTTCAACGCAAATCACGCTTTCAAAATATTTTACACAACGCTTACTGTGTCAAAACTTGGACATACAAATCCTAACTCTGAACATTACCTAACAAAAACCATTTTGAAATCATTTCATAGCTTCTCCTATTAAAGAGCTAAAGTTTGCTCAGTGTACAACCTGAAAAATGTGTATTGCGAATCCTACCTTAAAGCTGTCACCACACGTGTCCTCCGGGCACCTAGCTGCGACGTCCGAGTTTTTTACTGCGTGCCCCCAGCTCTCTTAACCATTAAGATATTATACTCATTCCACCTTGCGGTTGGCAATTGTCGACTTTATTTTCTGTATCTACCCTGATCAGACCTTAGCACATACCTTTCGAGTTTTTAAATTCAGTGTGTACTGTAAAAATTTCAGTAATGAAATAAAATAATAATGACATTTACTCTTTACACTAAACTTCAGTGTTACTTAACGCTGGCGAGTATTGGTACTGGTAGTGAAAACTTCAGTGGGAATACATAAAAAGTACAGCCTCCTATTTCATTTGTTGCCGTGCGCTTAGAACCAAAACGCATCATCAGATAGCAGTTCAGAATACCCGCTCAATCAATTATGCTGACGTACAAATGGTAATTACATCGTCTGACTGAAATAAATTTCTTTATTTTATATTATTACCATGATTTCGGCCTTAGGTCTCTGAAAAGTATTTGTACATATGCATTCTAATGTCAGATTAAAAATTATCCAAATAATAAGACTTACATGTAGGTTATAATTAGACTTTGTTAAGTGAAACCATCGTCAGGATCTATTGAACTGGGTGTCCCTGCTTGTAGGAAAGTACAAAATCACGAAAATATGTAGCAAACATTCCCAACAATAGACCGATTGGGCCATAAAATAAACGTCAACATAGCCGCTACATGACTGTGATCATAGTCTGAAAATATACTATCGAGGTTACTGATGACTAAAAATGGCTCTGAGCACTATGGGACTTAACATCTATGGTCATCAGTCCCCTAGAACTTAGAACTACTTAAACCTAACTAACCTAAGGACATCAAACAACATCCAGTCATCACGAGGCAGAGAAAATCCCTGACCCCGCCGGGAATCGAACCCGGCACTGGTTGACTCTTGGTCAAAGATTAATAGCGTAGGTTGTAAGTCTATGTTGCATATTACATGATTATGTAAACGTCTCAGGTATATAAGATTGATATACATCCATATGTTTCAGGAAGAACAACGTTATCTGTGAATACAACTGTGATTACATCTTTGGAACAGCAGAGTACACAAGTTGTAAACAATGCGCATATAGCACGGAAATACGACATATGTGATTACATCTTTGGAACAGCAGAGTACACAAGTTGTAAACAATGCGCATATAGCACGGAAATACGACAGTATTCTGAAAAGAGTACCTGACGTGGTATACTGGTTTAAATGCGAAACACCCATAAATCAGTGCAGTGTAGAACAGTTACAGCCGTGACAGAACACAACCAACTGTCGAAACTTATTAAAAAGTGGATCTAAGTTAACATGATACACAAAATTACATAAGTTTGCCCTTAATATTATGTGGGTTGTAGAAGAGATATAACGCACAAAATATAAGGCATTAAGTGCACAATTCTGACAGTGATCGGATGTTCATAAAAATGGGGGGGGAATGTGGGACGGGAGGGAGGGAGGCAGGGGGGGGGGGGTGGAATGGATTTGGGAATAAAGTGTTTGGGAATGGTGCAAGGGAGGTAGTGGGAAAGCTGTTAATGAGGTAAAAGAATGCAGAGTTATTAAAAAGGGAGGCGGGGGATGCCGCGGAAAAAGACGGTTCAAACGGCTCTGAGCACTATGGGACTTAACATCTAACGTCAACAGTCCCCTATAACTTAGAACTTTTTAAACTTAACCAACCTAAGGACACACACACATCCATGCCCGCGGCAGGATTCGAACCTGTGACCGTAGCGGTCTCCCGGTTCCTGACTGAAGCGCCTAGAACCGCTCGGCCACACCGGACTGGTGATGACGAGGAATCGGGGTTGAAATGGGTACGCAAGATAATAAGTACTAGGTGGAAAAAAATGTTAGTGAAGTGGAAGCTAACGACTGGGGGAGGTGTATGGAGGGGAGGGGATGAAGGAAGGGCAACAATGCCAATGACAGGATTATAAAGGGGAAGTCGAAACTACAGGATGTGGAGTTAATAGGTCTACATTATTCAGGATGTAAAATTAGGAACGGCCGATGGACTGGGTGGGAGGGGGGAAGGGGGGCGAAGGAGGACGCGGAGGAGAAAGTGGTCTACAGGTGAGGAACGTAAAGGAGGGAACATATAAATATATCAAGAGTGCTTGTGTAACAACAAATATATACCTGATGCCATGTGACTATAGGGCATAGTGCTTACTTCAATTTCTTTGGCTGTATTGTACAATTATTGCTGAAGGTGTGAAATAAGGAAAGGAATTACACTTACTCTAGTTCAACAAATTCACAAGCTTCATAGTTCGTGAACAGATTAAAATTCCTTCATACAGACCAAGAAAAAGCACAAAACACCTATCCCATCTCGAGCTAATCCGTATCTGGCATTCATTAAAGCCTGGCATAGACATAGAAACTGGAGGAGGGGGAAACATCATAGAATATGGAATCTGTTGTCTGGCATAAAATATAGAAGTTCGTACAGTCAAATGACCAAATATCATTCAAACATTAATACATAACTGGTTCACAAAAGATGAGAAAGTAATACAGTCGCTTTTACAGTACCATTGAAGACTTACAGATTGCTGATGGCTTAGTGCTTCAGAAACGTGTGGTATATCTATCCCATCTATCGCTGATTCGCGTGTGAGATTGTTAGAATACATTAAGCTGCTCCTTGGAACGCGGCAGAAGAGCAACTTATTGATCGAGAGGCAGTAACCGAACCCCGGACTGCGACCCACCGCTTCCACTGCTCGATTGGCTGTAAGTGCGTGCGTGTGTGTGTGTGTGTGTGTGTGTGTGTGTGTGTGTGTGTGTGTGTGTGTGTGTGTGTGTTGGTAGGGGGACTACAACAGCCCACATGCCCGCATCAATCGGTTAGCGGCGCTCTCTGATAACACAGGAGCGAATACCTGCCTCTGACGCAAGCAAAACACATATGCTAATTAGATGTGCCACGCACGCAAAGACAATAGCACTAGCATTCCATTTAACGGTCTGATTAGTCTGATGGAAGTAGCACATGCACGGTTTCGTTAACTTCGTTTATGCTTGCCCGATGGTGGGCCACGTCAAGGATTTCAGCAACTATAAATGACATGAGCCGACAGTTATTATGCGTCATTATTTTGGTAGTCCCATTTACACTCATATGGTGAAGCGGTTTCCATGGAAATAATCCGCCATTTGCTTTAAGTGAGAAAGAAGAGTCACGGAAAGCCCAAATCAGTATGATCAGACGGACGCTTGAACAAACGCATTTCCGAATGAGGATCCAGTTCGAAACTTCCTGGCAGATTAAAACTGTGTGCCCGACCGAGACTCGAACTCGGGACCTTTGCCTTTCGCGGGAAAGTGCTCTACCATCTGAGCTACCGAAGCACAACTCACGCCCGGTACTCACAGCTCTACTTCTGCCAGTATCTCGTCTCCTACCTTCCAAACCTTCATTCAGGATTCAGTTCGTTAACCATAGCGCCATATACCGCGGTTTTCAAAAGGAATCAATCATTAAGATGCTCCTCGAGTGGCAAAAACCAGCAATAATTTTTTATGCTGTACGCTGCCGGAAGGAAACAGCGGCTACCATCACAAGAGCTAAATCAGAGGAAAAAAGAGTACATTCCTTGAAGCATTCAGCAACTGATGCGTGGAATATAAATTAATGATAGCAGCAGTTTGCATATTATTGAAACGTACAGTATTAAGACCGAGAAACCTCACAATCACAATAAATGAACTGGTGTTACGAGGATGGTTTGGAACGTTCTCGGATTCCCCACGTGAGGTCAGCGCTAGCGCAACGAATTGTTCACGTGATATTCATTGGATTGTTGCCTGTAAACACGTGCCACGTCAGTGCTCTTGGAAGAGAACTGTGGCGGTGACGTTGCTCTGTCGTTGTTCCCACGTAGTGATTTGCGAAGATGCAAAAAATCGAGATTCGAACAGTGATTAAGTACTTCGTAAAGAAAGGTATGAAAGCAAAGGACATTCGTGCCGATTTCTAGAATACACTGGGGACTCCGCTCCTTCAAATTCAACTGTTGTCAAACGCACAAAAGAATTTAAATTTGGTCGAGAAAGCTTAGATGATGATCCGCGCATTGGTCAGCCAAGATATGTCACTACTCCAGAAGTCATTGCAAAAGTGCAGAAAATGGTCATGGAGGATCAGCGATTGAAAGTGCGTGAAATTGCTCACGCTTACCAGATGTCATCTGAAGGATTATACCACATTTTCACTGAAGAATTAGAAATGAAAGCATTTTTCGATGGTGCTGAACCATACTCAAAAAGTACATTTTGAAAACATTCATCGCTATTTGACTGAATATGTCTGCATACTTCCTCTGTACAATCTAGTCTTCTGCTTTCAAGCAGTTATCGAGTACAACGCTAAAAGGAAGAACATGAAAACAGGAGACATACAGTCTTACTATTTTCATGTTCTCGCTTTTACAATACAACACGAAAATGGCCTGAAAGCAGAAATCTAGATGGTACAAAGGAAATATGCAGAAATACACTGTCAAATGGCATTGTATTCTTGCAAAAAGATAGTTAGGGTAGCAAATCGATTAAAACGTAATTACATCACACTCCTGTCGAGGCACGGAGACCACGTGTCTATTACAGCAAAATACGAAGGAAATGTCACTGAACGACCAGCGGAATTTTATCGGCGACATTCCGGTTCAACTTGTCCTGTACCAACAGTCAGGTAACATTCACATTTTAACACCTGACTGTTCTTTTACGACGAGCAAAAGATTTATGATATCTGATTGAGTGTACAGAGCAGGGTATGTGACATGCCACGGTATACAATGACATTTTGATTGTGTAAACATCAGCAGTTGTGAGACCCGTGTTACACTTCAGTCAGCGTTTTTTGTCAGAGGGACACGTGTAATATTGCGCCTTTACAATTCGAGCGGAAAAGGGCGTACTTGGTGATAATCAATGTCTGCACTAGATTAAGCTGGAAGTGGGCAACAACTACCAATTCATGCCCACCGAGGAATGTAATTTCGTCGAACGCGCGTGGGCAGCGCAGGGGGCAAACCAAAAAAAAAAACGCATTCCGTTTCGGATTTGGGAATTTTAATTGAAATATATAATTCACAAAGTTAGCGATGGAGTAGTGGAGCGGCTAGATAAGCGGCGGCGGCAGCCGGAGAGCGAGAGAGAGATCGATTGCGTCGGCCGCGAGTGTTGCCATAGCTACGTAATGGCCGCAGCCCGTCTGGGGGACACAGATGCGGACCTGGCAGGGAGAGGTTAGGCCGGCCGTAGGTCGGCCCGGCGGGTACTGGCACGAGAGCGCTGGGGGGCTAGCGAGGCAAGTGCGGAGACCGAAAATCTCCTTTGTGAGAATCAACACCTTCAGCTGCCCTGCTCCGCCTCTTCGCCCGTGAGAACCAGAAAGCAGTAGGCGTAGGCGCCCTGGATGATGTCCTCTTCCCTGACTTTTGAAATTAGCTCGATACAGTTTCGCACAGTCATCTAATCAACACAATGGAAGCATAGGGAATATCCAGTTTTCAAGTGTGTGTGAATTCCTAAGAGACCAGACTGCTGTGGTCATCGGTCCCTAGACTTACACACTACTTAAACTAACCAATGCTAATAACAATACACAGCCATGCCCGAGGGTGGACTCGAACCTGCGACACGAAGGGCCGCGCAATCCGTGACATGGCGTCTCAAACCTCGCGGCCACTCCGCGTGGCACGGGATATCAGACTCGCCTGTGTGGTTGGACTGAAAATTTTCTAGGAAACAGAACAGAGCATATCATCCTCAATGAAGGGAACATTTCAGATCTAAAAGCAACTCCAGGTGACCACCACGTGGGTATTATGGGACCATTATTTGTCACAAGTATAAACTGACGGAAAAAAATCGCAACACCAAAAATATTTGATATGGAGTCATGAAGTTTCGCGAATACATTTGTCTAGGTAACTTAGCTAGGTAATTAAAATCGCAAGATCACAGGGTAACGCAAGTGCCAGATAACCGATTGCAAATTTGAAATGCTGGTACATTAATAACCTGTGTAACAGCCAGAATGTTGAATGCAAATGTTTCAAATGGCTCTGAGCACTATGGGACTTAACATCTGAGGTCATCAATCCCCTAGAACTTAGAACTACATAAACCTAACTAACCTTAAGACATCACACACATCCATGCCCAAGGCAGGATTTGAACCTGCGACCGTAGTGGTCGTGCGGTTCCAGACAGAAATTTCCGACTGAACCGCCTAGAACCGCTCGACAACACTGGCCGGCTGTTGAATGCAAGTATGCAAACGTGCATGTATTGTGTTGTAGTCGTACCGGATGTCAGTTTGTGGGATGGATTCCCATACATGTTGTACTTGATCTCTTCACTCAGGTGCTGTTTGTGGATGACGCTGTAGTCGTTGTCCGATGATATCCCATATGTGCTCGTTTGGAGACAGTACAAGGCAACATGTTGACCCTACGTAGAGCATGCTGGGTTACAACAACTGCATCTGGGTGAGAGTTGACCTGTTGGGAAACGCGCTCTGCAATGCTGTTCATAAATTGCAGCACGGCAGGTCGAACCATAAAGAGTGCTTGGGATAATCGCGAGACTGCTTCTACTATCTTACGAAATCGCACCTCAAACCATATCCCCAGGTTGTAATGGTACTTGAATTACATAACCATTACAGCAGCTCACATGAACCTTTAGATATCAGCAATATTCTATTGTATTTCTGTAAAGTAGTTAACATATTTCTGAGACAACATTCAGATTTGATTTCATTAATGTAAAGGTACTTTGATACATCGATATGTTTATGTTGCAATGATATTATTCTTATGTGTATTCTTTTCTTTTGTCACTATGATCTTTGACGTACTTGTAACTCTTGAGTTTTGGGCGCGTAAGCGGTTATTACTTATTAGTGAATCGGACCTTGATAAAGTCAAGTCTTGGACGTCATGTTGGAAAGACGCATATTGTAGCCAGTTTATAAAATGTGAACTTTAGCAATGAGGAAGATATTTTCGAGTATGTTTTGTATTGTGAAGTGATGTTTTGTGTGTTACGTCATATTGCAGCAAAAGTAATAAAAAAGAAGTGTAACTTAAATTCGGAGTGCTGATTACTTTTTTACATCACCAATATTTATGGATCATATGTTGAAAATAACAGACTGGCTGGGTGAGATTAAGATCACATTCGATTGAAAGTTTGCAGAGTAATATTTCAGAGCTAGATCAGAAATGTAAGGACTATGGTATGAAGATTAGCATCTCCAAAACTAAAGTAATGTCAGTGGGAAAGAAATATAAACGGATTGAGTGCAAAATAGGAGGAACAAAGTTAGAACAGGTGGACGGTTTCAAGCACTTAGGATGCATATTCTCACAGGATGGCAACATAGTGAAAGAACTGGAAGCGAGGTGTAGCAAAGCTAATGCAGTGAGCGCTCAGCTACGATCTACTCTCTTCTGCAAAAAGGAAGTCAGTACCAAGACTAAGTTATCTGTGCACCGTTCAATCTTTCGACCAACTTTGTTGTATGGGAGCGAAAGCTGGGTGGATTCAGGTTACCTTATCAACAAGGTTGAGGTTACAGATATGAAAGTAGCTAGGATGATTGCAGGTACTAGTAGATGGGAACAATGGCAGGACGGTGTCCACAATGACGAAATCAAAGAAAAACTGGGAATGAACTCTATAGATGTAGCAGACAGGGCGAACAGGCTTAGATGGTGGGGTCATGTTACACGCATGGGAGAAGCAAGGTTACCCAAGAGACTCATGGGTTCAGCAGTAGAGGGTAGGAGGAGTCGGGGCAGACCAAGGAGAAGGTACCTGGATTCGGTTAAGAATGATTTTGAAGTAATAAGTTGAACATCAGAAGAGGCACCAATGTTAGCACTGAAAAAGTACGGAAGCTATACGCTTACTGTTTCTGAAATTAGTGCAATGTAGCATTCAAAAAAATCGTGTTATTTCTTAGGCTCTTTCAGAATTGTATTAAATCTAATTTCAAAGTTTTTGGGCGTTTTTTTAACTTTGAATGTTTGTAAAAACAAATTCCCGACGACCAGATAACACTAATATACATAAATTTGACGCTCTGTAAAGCAAGCCCCCGCCTTTCCTTTCATAGGTAGCATTCATTCCGTCGGTGACCAGTACTAGCGCCACCCCACGTGTCTCGCAACACCGACGCATCAGCACAGTTCATGCCGGCACCGTGCACACTTCTATGCTCTCTGCCGCTCTATTATACTTATCTGTCGAAGTTCGGAAGTGTGAATGCGGTGTTTTCGTTAGTTGCCTTAATTATAGAGGAGACAGAAAATTAAATATTCCTATCACTTATACGTGCTGCACGATCCCAGTCAACTTAGTGATAGACACCTGCTTTTAAGTGATCAAAAGTATCCGGAAATCCCCATTTTTCTGCCACCTCGTTCACCATACCAGCGAACCTCAGGGGTCATTAGACATCGTGAGAGAGCAGAATGGAGCGCTCCGCGGAACTCACGGATTTCGAACGAGGCCAGGTGATTGGGTGTCACTTGTGGCATTCGTCTGTAAGAGAGATTTCCACACTCCTAAACATCCCTAGATCCACTGTTTCCGATGTGGTAGTGAAGTGGAAACGTGAAGGGACACGTACAGCACAAAATCGTTCAGGCCGACCTCGTCACTTTACTGACAGAGATCGCCGACACTTGAAGAAGGTCGTAATGTCTAATAGGCAGACATCTATCCATACCATCACACAGGAATTCCAAACTGCATCAGGATCAGCAGCAAGTACTGTGACAGTTAGGCGAGAGGTGGGAAAACTTGGATTTCGCGGTCGAGCGACTGCTCATAACTCGCACGTCACACCGGTAAATTCCAAACGACGCCTCGCTTGGTGTAAGGAGCGTAAACATTGGACAATTGAACAGTGGAAAAACGTTGTGTGCAGTGACGAATCACGGTACACAATTTGGCGATCCGATGGCAGGGTGTGGGTGTGGTGAATTCCCGGAGAAAGTCGTGTGCCAGCGTGTGTAGTGCCAACAGTAAAATTCGGAGGCCGTGGTGCTCTAGTGTGGTAGTTTTTCATGGAGAGGGCTTGCACCTCTTTTTGTGTTGCGCGGCACTATCACAGCACAAGACTACATTGATGTTTTAAGGACCTTCTTGCTTCCCACTGCTGAAGAACAATTCGGCGATAACGACTGCATCTTTCAACACGATCGAGCACCTGTTCATTATGCACGACCTGTGGCGGAGTGGTTACATGACAGGAACATCCCTGTAATGGACTGGCCTACACAGAGTCCTGGCCTGAATCCTATACAATACCTTTGGGATGTTTTGGAACGCCGACTTCGTTCCAGGCCTCACCGACCGACATTGATATCTCTCCTCAGTGCAGCACCCGGTGAAGAATGGGCAGCCATTCCCCAAGAAACCTTTCAGCGGCTGATCGAACGTATGCCTACGAGAGTGGAAGCTGCCTCCAAGGCTAAGGGTGGGCCAATACCATACTGAACTCAAGCACTACAGTTGGAGGGTGCCACGAACTTGTAAGTCATTTTTATCCAGGTGTACCCATACTGTTGGTCATATCGTGTAGGTCTTGCCTCTGAGCGATAGCTTTGGCTGGCCACGACTTTTTAGAAAACATGTGAGCACTCTGCTCCCATTGATATATCGCACATTATGGTAGTACACATACACTTAAAACGACTGTAATTCTAATATTTTCAACGTGGTTGCACTACAGCAACGGTCACAGAACAGCACGGTCACAGACAGCCGACCAGTTGCAATAAATGGTGGTTTTAAAATAACCTTTAGCATGGCTTCGACGGATTTAAACCCGTCTTCCTCGGAAGGACAACAAACTTCACATTAACAATCAGGCAATAAAGCTATTTCCACATGACATGTGTCGGCAACAGTCTGTATGTCTATACGTATAAGTATCTGATAGTGGCAAGACAAACCAAAACGTATCATGGAAACAACACTTCCTGGTATTGTGTAGTTTGGAAAACAAAAACCCAAATGGCAATTATCAGAAGAACAATAGCGCCAAAATTGGAACAAAAACACAACACATAGTGCATTATCCATGGAACCTTAAAGTAGATTTTAAAATAGTACTACGCCATAGAAAAGCCAAACACCAGAACTGTTTATAACCTACATATACACGATCCTACAACGTAAATTAAATAGTAATATCTTCGTATTTCAGGCCACTGAAGACGCCTTGCAAAGAACAAAGTTGAAACGCTTATGGTGGTGGTGGTGGTGGTTAGTGTTTAACGTCCCGTCGACAACGAGGTCATTAGACACGGAGCGCAAGCTCGGGTTAGGGAAGGATTGGAAGGAAATCGGAAGAAAATTGTTTCATAGCGCCATCTGGTTTCCCCCTTCAAGCTAGACAAGTTTCTTTCTTTGTAGTTTTTTCCTGTGACGCTTATTTCGTGAGATATTTGGGCCACCCAGTAAAGACTCGGTGCGAGAGTCCTACTCACAGTTATCCAGGATTCTTGTACTGGTTCTGGAACAATTCGCCTCGATTCTTCTCCAGATAACTGGACCGTACGATGTAATAGGATCACGTGGTTGCGGCAGAATCGGAAATTATTTTTTGTGTTTTAATGCCACTTTGTGACCGCCCTGCCGTAGTTGATTTTCAAAATGGTTCAAATGGCTCTTAGCACTATGGGACCTAACTTCTGAGGTCATCAGCCCTCTAGAACTTAGAACTACTTAAACCTAACTAACATAAGGACATTAGACACAACCATGCCCGAGGCAGGATTCGAACCTGCGACCCTAGCGGTCACGCGGTTCCAGACTGTAGCGCCTAGAACCGCTCGGCCACTCCAACCGGCCGTAGTTGAGGAAGATACATGTAATGAACGGACTTGTCCATCACGGTTAGACTACTGATGTTCGGCATCCAATTTAGGTAGAGATCACTGGCAGCCATTTCCCAGTCTCCTTGCGGGCGTCGGATTCCAAATGGGTTGTGTGTAGCGACACATTTCCTCGGGAACATCGACAGCTCGCTACCGCAGGGAGGCAGAGGAGGAGAAGTGACACGTGTCCATATCCTCGGCAAGCCGGCGCCGCCAGTAATTGATGCCGGCTGACGATGCGCCGGAGAGACACACGCGCGCCATTGAGCAGCGCTCAGCAGTCGGCCGCAGCGCGACCGGCGCGCAAATATTTACCTGCGGCGATTGGTTCGTTCCTCGGCAGTCAGGCAGCAGCGAGTGATCCGGAGCGAACCCGCGCGTGCGTGCGTGCGTGGTTGCGTGGGCGCGCGCCGCTCGCTTTGGGCGCGGCGCCGCGGCTGTTTGTGATCTCAGGCGGAGCGGCGTTGTTTACTGTGCAGGCTGGCACGCGACAGATAGGCGCTCCGCCGCGGGCGCCCCGGTACGAGAGGCCGGCGCTTGCAGAGGTCGCGGGTCAGCGCCTGCCGCAGCAGGTCGCGAGCTCACAGCCTGCGCGCCGCCCTACAAAGGTAGCGCGCGGCGGAGGCGATCGCATCGCTCTGATACAGAGTCTCGCACACAGCGGCGACTTTCTGTTCGACCGCTTAGCGACTGCTTTCAGAAGCCCGTCGTTTCCAGCACCCCTGCTGTGTGAGCTTTATGTCACTGGCAGTACGTGCACGCTGCAAAAATGTCTCGGCGACAGCGAGCACAGGCTGCGGTTGTCACTAACCGTAACTGACTATCATATAGGTTCAACAGAAGCAACACATTGTTCGCCGACAGTTCCATTGCTAAAAGTATCGCCGTTGTACACTACTGCCCATTAAAATTGCTACACTAAGAAGAGTGCACATCATAAACGGGTACTCATTGGACAAATATATTATACTAGAACTGACATAGGACTACATTTTCACGCAATTTGGGTGCACAGATCCTGAGAAATCAGCACCCAGAACAACCACCTCTGGCCGTAATAACGGCCTTGATACGCTTGGGCATTGAGTCAAACAGAGCTTGGATGGCGTGTACAGGTACAGCTGCCCGTGCAGCTTCAACACGATACCACAGTTAATCAAGAGTGGTGACTGGCTTATTCTGACGAGCCAGTTGCTCGGCCACCATTGACCAGACGCTTTCAATTGTTGAGAGATGTGGAGAATGTGCTGCTCAGAGCAGCAGTCGAATATTTTCTGTATCCACAAAGGCCCGTACAGGACCTGCAACATGCGGTCGTGCATTATCCTGCTGAAATGTTGGGTTTCACAGGGATCGAATGAAGGATAGAGCCACGGGTCGTAACACATCTGAAATGTTACGTTCACTGTTCAAAGTGCCGTCAATCCGAACAAGAGGTGACCGAGACGTGTAACCAATGGCACCCCAACCATCACGCCGGGTGATACGCCAGTATGGCGACGACGAATACACGCTTCCAATGTGTGTTCACCGCCATGTCGCCAAACACGGATACGACCATCATGATACTGTAAACAGAACCTGGATTCATCCGGAAAAAATGACGGTTTGCCATTCGTGCACCCAGGTTCGTCGTTGAGTACACCATTGCAGGCGCTTCTGTCTGTGATGCAGCGTCAAGGGTAACCGCAGCAGTGGTCTCCGAGCTAACAGTCGATGCTGCTGCAAACGTCGTCGAACTGTTCGTGCAGATGGTTGTTGTCTTGCAAACGTCCACATCTGTTGACTCAGGGATCGAAACGTGGCTGCACGATCCTTTCAGCCATACGGATAAGATGCCTATCATCTCGACTGCTAGTGATACGAGGCCGTTGGGATCCGGTACGGCGTTCCGTATTACCCTCCTGAACCCACCGATTTCATATTCCGCTAACAGTCACTGGACTCGACCAACGCGAGCAGCAATGTCGCGATACGATAAACCGCAATCGCGATAGGCTACAATCCGACCTGTATGAAAGTCGGAAACGTGATGGTACGCATTTTCCTCCTTACACGAGGCATCACAACAACGTTTCACCAGGCAACCCCGGTGTACTGCTATTTGTGTATGAGAAATTGGTTGGAAACTTTCCTCATGTAGCACATTGTAGGTGTCGCCACCGGCGCCAACCTTGTGTGAATGCTCTGAAAAGCTAATCATTTGTAGATCATAGCATCTTCTTCCTGGCGGTTAAATGTGGCGTCTTTAGCACGTTATCTTCGTGGTGGAGCAATTATACTGGCCAGCAGTGCATGTAGTCAGGCAGGAGCCGCCGACCACGACAGACCAGCAACAGAAAAATGTTCAAAAGAGTGTGAAATCTTATGGGACTTAACTGCTAAGGGCATCAGTCCCTAAGCTTACACACTACTTAACCTAAGTTAACCTAAGGACAAACACACACGCCCATGTCCTTAGGATGGCTCGAATCTCCACCGGGACCAGCCTCACAGTCCATGACTGCAGCGCCTTATACGCTCGGCTAATGCAACAGAGAAGCAACCGATTTTGTCACATTTTATGAGTTCCTATGGAGGATAGAATTATCTAGTTCCATCTGCGCGCTTTCTTAGTTTACTTTGTGAATTTGTGGGAGTTAATTTGATATTTAATAGCCACAATCCTCATGTTCAAGTTTATGTCGGAAGCTAAACAGATTTTTTGACATTTAACAGGTTCCTACCAGGAGTGAATTATTCAGTCTTACCTGTGTAACTTGGTAGTTTATTTTTTGAATCCCTGTGTGTTTCTCTAATTTACTAGAAACTGTTCTTGCGCTTTCGTGAATGTCTATAGCAGATTTTCGCAGTGTGTGTCGATAGTCTTTTCTTTGTCTCTGTGGCGTAGTTTTCGACCGTCACCGACCAAGACAGAAGCACGAGGGAAGTCACAGATTTGGAACATTTTACGAGTTCTCATCCAGGATCGACCTATCTAAATTCATCTGTGGTCTTTGGTAGTTTATTTTTTTAGTAGGGACTGTGGTCGGATGCAAACTGAGTTCGTGACACTTTGCTCTCAGCAGCCGGCTCTGGTGGCTTCGGTTCACAGCTTGAGGCTGCAGTTGATGGGCAGCACTGTTGTGGATCGGCAGTGGAGAACCCACGGATGTGATCACGACCCACCAGTCCGCACTGGTGGCCAGCCCAGTTACTGATCGCATTGAGGTTGACCCCCCACACGTGGTTCAGTGGGAGGTCACCTCAAGGCGTGGCAGGCTGCGGAATACTTTCTGCGTGCTCAACGTAACGCCTCCATTTAGTATGACAAGTAGATTCTAAATGCTGTCTGTGGCTGAAACTGTCCCTCAGCCACATGCAGGCGCTTGTCCTGTATCGTAGGAAACCTTTCAGCCTGCAAGATCCAAGTTGCCAAAGAGGAGGGATTATTGGTTGTACGGAGCTCCAATACTAGGATCGTCTTGAGGCTCCTCCGGGATATGGCTGCCAAGGAGGGGAATGCCAGTGTGAGTTCCGTGTCCACACCGGGCGCAGCCATTTTAGAAGTGGAATGAGTCCTTTCTGATGCCACGAGGAGCACAGAGTGCAGCCAGCTGCAGTTGGTGACTCATCTCGGTACCAATGATGTATGTTACTTCAGGTCGGAAGAGATTCTCTCTGGTTTCGAGCGGCTATCAGAAGTGGTAAAGGCTGCCAGTCTTGATAATGAGATGAAATCAGAGCTCATAATTTGCAGCACAGTGGACTCGAGCGACTGCAGACCTCTGGTACAGAGCCTAATTGAGGGTCTGAATCAGAGGCTCAGACGGTTATGTGCCCGCGTAGTCTGCTCGTTACCAGCTCGGGATTGTTGCTAAGAGATGAAATGTGTTTTAACAATCGTTTACTATTCGAGTGGGCTCATGAACTAATTGCTCGAAATAATTTTCAGAGAATGAGTTCAGCACAATTTCGGATTATGTTTTATGCATACCTTCTCTACTTGTGCCAAAGGTTGGTGGGATTTCGGGTTCCGCTAAATAGATCAGGAGTCAATTACGAGCAGGAGGCTGTACTGGTAGCAGGCTGTGTGGCGTGGATCGCGCGGTTTTTTTAGGTTAGAGGGTCTCGGGAAAACAAAGAAAAGGCTTCAGCCTCAAAGCATACTGGTCGAACACAGAAAGAAAGTAGATGTAGTAACCATAGATATATCAGTTGTAAATTGTCGTAGCTTTGTTGGAAAAGAACATAGCTCCAAGCGTTATAGGCACTGAAAGCTGGCTAAAGCGAGAGAGAGCTTCACCCGAAAGTTTTGCGGAGGGCCTAATGGTGTTCAGAAAGTATAGACTAAGTACAGTTGCACGGTAGTGTGTTTGTTGCTGTTAGAACTAGTTTCAAGTCCATTATAATTATCCGGGCTGTTATGCCGTGGTCGGTTGATGAATTCTGTGTCGATTCCCAAAGTTTCGTCTCCGACTGCGGGAGACATCTTCAAGGGGGTCCGTAGTTCAATGGAAGGTCCAACACACCCACTGGCTCGCTACTGAGAACTAGTTTGTCTTCTGAATAAATCGAAGTAGATAGGTCCTGTCTGTTAGTACCGGTAGATGCCATTCTTCGCAACCGGAATAAAGCAATCCGTGGATACTTATACCGACCTCCTTACATTGATACAGTTGGTGAAAAGTTCAAAGAAAACAAATCTGTTCCGAACATGTACGCGACTCATACAGCTATAGTTGGTAGTGACTTCTATTTACACTCGATATTTTGGGGAAAACACATGTTTCAATCCGGAGGTACGCCTAAAACATCATCCGAAATTCTGCTAAACGCATTCTCTGACAATTATTTAGAGCAATTAGTTCATGAGCCCACTCGAATAGTAAACGATTGTGAAAAACACATTTCATCTCTTAGCAACAATCCCGAGGTAAAAACGAGCGTCACAACGGATACAGGGATTAGTGAACACAGGGTTGTCGTAGCGAGACTGAATACCGCAACTCCCAAATCCTCCAAAAATAAAAGAAAAATATATCTCTTCAAAAAAGCAGATAAAAATTATTCCAAATTAATAAATCAAGTGCTGACCAGAAGTGGCTTGAATTAAGCGAAATGGCATCGACAGCAATTGAGAGATTTAAACCAAATAAATTCACAAAGGACGTAGCTGATCCCCCATGGTACAAAACAGGTCAGAACGGTTGCAGAAACGACAAAAAAAGCATGACAGATTCAAAAGAATGTGAAATCCCCGAGAATGGCGATATTTTACCGAAGCTTGAAATTTAGCACTGACTTCAGTGCGAGATGCCTACAAGATTTTCCGCAGTGAAACTTTGCCTCTAAACCTGGCAGAAAATACAAAGAGATGCTGGTAGCATGTAAAGTATGCTGGCGGCAAGATACAATCAATGACTTCTCTGCGTGATACCAATGGAAATGCTATCAATAATAATGCTGCCAAAGCAGAGTTACTAAGCACAGTCTTCCGAAATTCCTGTCTGGAACCACACGACCGCTACGGTCGCAGGTTCGAATCCTGCCTCGGGCATGGATGTGTTTGATGTCCTTAGGTTAGTTAGGTTTAAGTAGATCTAAGTTCTAGGGGACTGATGACCTCAGACGTTAAGTTCCACAGTGCTCAGAGCCATTTGAACCGATATTCCTTCACCAAAGAAGACGAAGTAAATATTCCCGATTTGAATCAAGAACAGCTGACAGGATGAGTAACATAGACGTACTTATCCTTGGAGTAGTGAAGCAACTTAATAAAAGCAAATGGCCCAATCCAGAAGGTGTTTCGATTAGCTTTCTTTAAGAGTATGCTGATGGATCCTCCATACTTAACAATCATACACAACCGCTCTCTCGACGGCAGATCCGTACCAAAAGACTGGTAAAGTTGCACAGGTCACCTCAATATTCAAAAATCACATTAGGAATAATCTAATTAATTGCAGTCCCATATCATTATTAACGATTTGCAGCAGGAGTTCGGAACATATAATGTGTTCGAATGTTAGGAATTACCACGAAGAGAACGGTCTACTGACCCACCGACAATATGGATTTAGAAAACATCGTTGTTGGGAAACACAACTAGCTCTTCATCCACACGCACTGCTGCATGCTATCGACAAGGGATTTCAAATTGATTCCCTATTTCTAGAGTTTCAGAAGGCTTTTGCACCGTACCTCACAAGAGGCTTGTACTCACATTGCGTGCCAATGGAATATCGTCACAGTTATGCGACTACATTCTTCATTTCCTGTCAGAGAGGTCACAGTTCGTAATAATTCACGGAAAGCCCTCGAATAAAACAGAAGTGGTTTGTAGTGTTCCCCAAGATAGCGTTCGGGGCCCTTTGCTGTTCCTTATCTATG
Source organism: Schistocerca gregaria (assembly GCF_023897955.1). Lineage (NCBI taxonomy): Eukaryota > Metazoa > Arthropoda > Insecta > Orthoptera > Acrididae > Schistocerca > Schistocerca gregaria. The sequence continues at coordinate 1,134,288,784 of NC_064920.1, read as the reverse complement.
TAAACGATTTGGGAGACAATCTGAGCAGCCGCCTTAGGTTGTTTGCAGTTGATGCTGTCGTTTATCGAAAAGTGAAGTCATCAGAAGCTCAAAAGAAACTGCAAAATGATTTAGAAAAGATATCTATAAGATGCGAAAATTGGCAATTGAGTGTAAATAATGAAAAGTGTGAGGTCATCTACATGAGTATCAAAAGGAATCCGTTAAACTTCGGTTACACTTTAAATCAAACAAACCCAAAGGACGTAAATTCAATTAAATAGCTAGGAATTACAATCACAAACAATTTAAATTGGAATGAAAACGCAGAAAAAGTTGTGGGAAAGGCGAACGGAAGACTGCATTTTACTGGCAGGACACCTAGAAGGTGCAACATGTGAGGTAACACGTTGAAACGTCCCCTCCGAAAAATTTATGAATTACTGTGCTGGTAAACCCCTTACGTTATTTGATTTTCAAACAGCTGAGCAAAAATGAACGTGCTCAGACATTTCTCTCTTTGCTTATTCTGATCATCAATAAAATGACACACAATATGTTTAGCGCAACGCAGTCTGACTTTCAATAATCCCTACAAAAGAATGGCCCTGACTAACAATAACCTATATCTTTCATGAATGACTTACCTCACAAAAATCTTCGTTATTCGAACTACTGCAATACAGCGAGCGCCAAGACTACCAGCTAAATAAAATATACTAACTACTGAAGGCACTAACTACTGATAGGCATAGTTAGCAAATGAAAGACTTTGATAGAGAACAAACACTGTATTTACCTTAATAGTGTTCAAAAATCATTATATATATATATATATATATATATATATCAATCCATGACATCCAGTCTTACAAATTTACTGTCTCTGATGACAGACGTCCAGATCATCCGCTCTCAAAACTCTGCCATCCTTCTCCCCCATCCACCACTGCTGACGGCTCACCTCCAACTGCGCAACACTACGCGCTGTTCACATCCAACTGCCCAACACTACAATAGTGAATATTCCAACAATGCCAACCAGCCACAGAATGCACACAGCACAGCCAGTGATTTTCATACAGAGCGCTACGTGAGTTACCAACATAAAAACCTAAACAGCCTACTTACAACGCGAGTCCTGGCGCCCTGAAAATATTCTGTGTTCGGAGTTGTCGTGACCGCACGTGCCGCTCGGCTACTTAGGGTTCGGCAGACCGGCAGATTCCTGCCGGACGTTGTCCGTTGCTAGAGAGGGGTACCCCCTGCACGTGGTCCATCGGCCGCATGGTTGGGAATTCCTTGGTGACGCTGTGTCGGTGGAGGAGACACGTGCCCTTAGCGCTAGGATTTCATCCGGAACAAGTCCTGCCCATTCATCCCCCCTCCATGACTATCCATAGTGCAAGGCCCTCTCCTAAACAACCTCCAGTTCCACAAACTGGAAGCTACATCAAATTTGTTATCGTCACACTCCAACACATGTTACACTGTGATGAGGTTCAGTAATGATAAGAAATTTAAGTTTTTCTGGGCAGTAATATAATATGAATGTGCATTTTAAAGAAATAAAAGTATTTATAGAGAATTGAAAGAATCGCCAGCAATAGAAAACAAAAAATGACGTGACGTTATTTAAGGGCAATAAGGACAAATTTTCATTAACTAATTCACTTATTATAATAAGTTTGAGGGAAACAGCAGAGCAAACATACAGTGCGAAAACAATGGTATTGATTCTGTCATGTCGGTAGTAAAGCAACGGATGCAGTCGACTCACTCTGTTGTCCAAAATCAACGTTATATAGAAATAAGTGAAAGTCGTTTTGTTTATGTAGGCCCTCATAGTGCTCGCTATTAAAGAATATAAGAATGCCATAAAGTAGAAATGCCTAATGAAAGCAGTAAGATATTTGTTTATATGCCATATTTCGTTAGTATTTGCATGGGTAATGGGTGAATTTTAACTTGTAAATTCTTCCAATACCATTCCTACGCATTATAAACGAGGTTTTGAAGAATTGTGGCTGTTTCTGTGTGATAAGTGTCCTATATGTTGTTGCAAACGTCTCAGGTACATAATCTGTCGCTATTATTTGTCCTGTCTGTTTTTAACCAAAAGATTTATTAATTTCGTAAATGTCATTGAAACCGTTTTAAAAAAATAGTAATAACGATGTGTATGTTTGTCAGGGAGCAGTTATGGAGGAAATAAATGTTGCAGTGTTTCACGGCTGTAAAACGTCCTTCATGCTGTGCTAGCTCTTCTTCCACCCCTAAAACTTTTCAGCAAAACTATGAAGTGAATAACACGCAAAAACAACTTGGCTCGATCTAGTAAAAACAAAGTAATTTTGATGCCATGTGGAAGTATAGTGAATATTAGTGCTTGTTTCACATATACTGCCTGAGTTCTGAAACTTAAGTGTCAAGTATACTGTGGTTCCTCTTTCTCCAAGAAAATTATTCTTTGAGGGTAGGTTTTTCCTGTTGTAGCTTTGGGTGCTTTTTCTCACATAGAAATATGTTTCTTCATAGGCTGTTCATCTGAATACTGAGTTCTCGTATTTAAAGAATTCAGTGCTAAATTGTTTTCTCTTATGTTTGCTGTGGAAGTACCTGGCACAGATGAGGCCAATTGTGCACGTTTTTCGTAGCGTGTCTTTTAACTATCTGGCAAACTTCAAGACCTAGAAAGATATTAATTTAACATTCACTTCAAGTGCAGCGGACGCGGTAAACCACATGAGTCAACTGAAACGATGCCCGGGCGCCGAACAAAGACCGGGAAAACCGGAGGTGAGTGGGCGGGACTTGTTCCGAGTGAAATCCTAGCGCTAGCGATTCCTGAAGGAGACACGCCAGGAGTGGATAAGATAGTGAAATTTGCGAAACCATCATGGCCGACATGCCACAGTTCGTATAGAATTAAATTAATAGTAGTAAGATGAATCATGATACCTCAGAAAGAAACATGTACATTACCATTATTTGCACGACGATTCTGATGGTGTAATCAGATTTTCAATATCGTTATTAGTTTAAAGTTTAGTATCTGACGGGAAATTATGCCAGTAACACCTAGCAACGAATTTCCAGAATCTAAATGCCTCATCCGATTTTCTCGACCGACGTGTCCGTAGAAAGCTATTAGTGTAAACCTAAATTGGTATAAATTACAGGCATTTAACATGAATAGTACATGAGTTACTGGTGGTCAAAGTATTCCACAGTTACACGAAAAAGCGGTAGAAGCATGCTTATAAATATATTTACTCGTCTGTGTCTTTGTTTATATCTGATAGCTACTATTCACGAAAAAATTGGTCAAATATTTACTGTGTTTTAGAAAGCACAAAGACATTAGGCTACCGGCCTACTTTTGCTTTCTATTCCTTTGATATATGTTTATTTAATTTGCTTATGTATTTAATAATGCATGTTAGAGCGTGTTTATGGTCCATCTGTAGGAATATTTATTTAATTTCAAGATATTTAAATATATATACAGTATTTCGAAAGTGTTTTATGTATTTGAGTTTGCATTGGCTTGAAGACATGGCGGGAGTGCTCTAGCCAATCAGAAGGCTCGTTATAAGAGGTCCATAATTAAAGAATTTGTTGCTAGCGCACTCGAGCTGATGTAATTTCGATGTATTGCTCACGCGCTGCCTGCGATATGTAAGCTAGAAGAGAATCTGAGACCAAAGAGCAGTATTGACAGCAGTAAGAACTGTGTGTTAGTAGCAGTAAGTTGTTGCTAGCGAGCTCTCGTGTCTGGTGTATCGTGTTGGCTGGGCCGGTCGTGTGCAGCGATGGCGGAGCCTGAGCGTTATAGGATAAGGTAAAAGCAGCATATGTAGTATAGTTACATCAAGTCCCATGTAAATGTTTAAAAAATCTGTTAATAATAATCTTTCTCATAAAAAGTAACTTTTGACATTCATCTCAATTTAAAGAATTCACTAATTTCTCTAATCCTTGGCCATCCCGATTATTGAAAAGGAAAATCAGTTTTTTCTTTTATATAAGACAAATCTATTGGCGAGCATTGAACTTAGCTGCGCCAGGAAAATTTCTTATAGGAGCAGATATATACGCGTTATTCTGCGATCTAATTAAGGTAAGATTTTTCAGTTTATTCAGAATGATGTATCAGGGCCATGACGCAGCACTGCTGACGTCCAAAATTTACCAGATTAAATTGACTGTCAATTATTGAAAGGTTATAGGTTTGTCACATTGGATTATATTTTCACTGTTGGGTAGTTACGCTAAATGAGAATATTATTGATATTATTTTATTTTGTTGGGAAGTTACACTAGGTATTTTGTTGGGGAGGTTACATCGTGAATGGGGAGACTCGATGGAAGTGGCAGAACAGTACGGCACCGGACACGGAGAGAGTTGGGGACAGGACACGACGGACGGATTGTCTTCGAAGAGGGACTTGGAGAGTGTGGAGCGGTTTGCGCGTGGTCGCGGCAGATAGAAATATTTCGTAGTGCTGGCTTGTGCACTTGTGAAATTTCCGTGACTTCTACGGTGAAGACGTAGGGTGCGTTTAGAAGTGAATATCTCGCGAGCTTTGTTGTTGTTCAGAACTAATTACCTGCAGTAGGAATCTATTGTTTCCCTGTTATTCAACTTATATTTTATTTAATTGCTGGACCATCGACACCAATAAATGTTATGTAGAAATATAACGCATTCTCAAAAGTACTTCTACTGTCGTACTCCTCATTTAAAGTCGTTAAGATAGTACCTGCAGATTTTATTTAATTGCAATCTTTCATTGGCACATATTCACAAGCACTCTGAAATATTACATTTTCATTGTTCAACAACAAGGTTCATTCAGCTCATTGGTATCATATGGAAAATCTCAGAAGTGACATTGACGCCACCACTGTTCCAACAATTTCACATTGAACTCTCCAGTCACTGCTTCGTATTCGTACTATAATTTTGCTTGGGTGGCATGGCTGATCTGCTGTTGCTATAACGGGGTGGACAACGGAACGTCGAATACCTGCGTGCCTTGAATAACCGTCGACATTTATACAGGGGCACATCCTTTAATTTTCGTGGTACAGATGCAACGGGAGAGCGCTGCCCAAGGAAATTGAAACCCTCGGTACACCAGACCAGGTACCACACATAATACAGTATATAAAGAAAAACTACGCAGACGTACCGTAAACAACCAGCACCACCATATAAACGAAGGTGACAAACGTCAGACAAACGATAACTTCTGCATTCCTACAATATTTTTTGCTTTGAACTTAATTTTCACTTTGCATAACGAATATCAGCTTTCTTCAGATGTGAATAAATGCAAGACAATACTCATTATTAAGGGAAAACACCCAGTAGTATGCAGTGGCAAATTGTGGTAAGTAAATTGTGGGAAAAACAATAGACGCAAAAAGGTAAGGAGAATTTTTGTGCGAAACCTACTGACAGATTCAAACTGTGTGGCATGTTGGGTCTCGAACCCGGAACTATGTGTTCAGTAGGTGATGCTCTTACCGAAGGACTTACTTCTAAATTACCTTTAATGACATTGTAAGCACCAATGAAACAAGCTGCACGTAACATAGAAAGTATGGTATGCAGTGGCGCTTTGTGCAGTTTTTTTTCTGGTTGGTTTATTAAAATATCTAGATCACCAGACATTGTCTAATATCATTAAGCTTCTAAGTCACTTACACGTAGGTAGATTCCAGCTGGTACATAATTTACTTTGTGTATTACCTTCACGGACTGATTACATGTATTGAAACAAAGGTCATAGTATTAACTGCAAAGTAATTGTAAAATGTTCTGAATATTCGTCGTGATGGTTCAGACAAGATTGTACTATTGCACCAAATATCACAGAACTATTGTGTTTCGTGTTCAACCGTTCACAAGAGCATTTTCATTAGGGAGTGTATTGTTTATATTTAGCAGCAGCCATACATTGTGTCCGTGGCCGATTGAAGACATGTTTAAGAATTGTAATTGCGTTTAAATTGTGTCCCTTGACAAAGAAAGATATTGGTTCTCTTGATATGGAATGAACAGTAGTTAATTATTTTTGCTGATTAGAGGGATTTCAGACTTGATAGTAAAATATCGCTTTGTTGAACAATTATGTTTTAATAAAAGAAGGTTGGGGATCTTAGGAATGATTTAAGTAACTGTGATAGTAGATGTACAAGGTGGATTAAATATGGTAGTTCCAGGTAAATAACATAAAAAGGCTAAAAATGAGTAACATAATAAATGCTACCCAGAAATACACATAACTTACGATGAAGGCTTGATTAAATGAATCTTTTCCTAATATTTTATTAGGACAATGAATTTCGGCAGCATTCTACCATCATCAGGTGCATTATACAGTTACTTATATATCAGCTGATAGATTATGTACATTAGCTGTGTGTGCCACTGGGGTTAAGAAACGAAAAATAAACCTGTGTGGAAGGATATATCTGTTACAGTGTGTACATTATATGAATAGCATGATTAGCTAACCTTTACTTACGGTTTTGATGGCGATTTCATTTTCTGGCACACAGTGCACAGTAACATGTGAATCACAACTTATCATTTTCACAAACGTCTGTTTATTTCCAGTTTTTCATATAAGACCATTTGGTGTCACTTATCCTTTTTATGTAATATATGAAGATCATTCGCAATATCATGGAATGGGTGGCCTCTGTCTTTTATGTGGGTGTAATTGTTAGTGTGGTAAGCATTTATATGTTCATTATATCTTGTTTGGAAATCTCTCCAAGTTAGGCCTATACAAAGGGAAATCTTTATTCATGGCACATCACATGGAGATGTATTATTAAATGATAAGCTTGAAAGTAATAATGTTAACTTCTTCAAAAACTTCTCCAACATTAAAAGTTTATTTCATTGACAGAATTTCATTAAGTAGCTCAAAAATGGTTCAAATGGCTCTAAGCACTATGGGATTTAACATCTGACCTCATGAGTCCCCTATACTTAGAACTACGTAAATCTAACGTAAGGACATCACGCACGTCCATGCCCGAGGCAAGATTCGAACCTGCGACCGTAGCAGTAGCGCGGTTCCGGACTGAAGGGCCTAGAACCACTCGGTCACAGCGGCCGGCGATGATCGAATCCCAAGCTGTGTTACAGACTGCTGTCTTTAATATTTTATTCGTGGCTGTCAATCAGCAGCTGCGAAGCGGTGTTTTAAGAATAGAAATAACCAGTTGTCAGCTGCAAAAGTTTTTAATAAATTATTTTCTTGCCTTCCTGTCAGTTCCGTATAAAAATTTATATGCTTGATTAACACGTGACATTAGGTCTCAATGGTGTTAAACTACCAGTCTGTTGGTGTCATAGGTCTCGTGGTTTTTTCATATTGCGAAGATCTTTGGTCACTACATCTTCGTATTTTTACGTTACCTTTAAACTGTTTGGCAGTACTGTGTAAATTTTTTTAAAGAAGGTACTTTTATAATCTTTTATAATCTTTTTATTATTGTACTCTGCTGTCAATTGTGATCCAACGCTGGTGATGACTAAATTCTTATTCTATTCCTATTGTTTGTAGAACTATCATCCAGAGTTTGCTCGACAGTTGCTTTCTTATGAAAGCTTAATTCTACGATCTTCTGAGGATGGCAAATTAAGTTGCCGAAACTAGTCAAGAAGTTAATTTAGTAAAAATCTGTGATGCTGACTGCTGATTATTTCTTTTCTTAAAAACGCTGTCTTCATCGAGAATTCTTGAGTATTTTGGGCACGCAGGTCACTGGTTTGGCCATTACTGATGAATCCGATGGCGTAATGTGCCGAAAGCACAGCATCAAATTAACACGCCCAGAAAGCTAGAGAGATCATCAGGTTACTCCCGCTGACTGACGTCGTACACCGGTGCCCATTCCACCCCCCCCCCCCACCCTCCCCCCCGTACTCCCTCCGTTCATGACCCGTGCATTGACCATGGGATGTGCCAGCCGCGGTGGTAGCAGTAGTGATATACCGGTAAGAGGTTGTGGAGAATGGTGGACCTCAGTCTGCGCCCAGCCTTCGACCTGCTCATATTCTGCCTCTGCTGCGTTTGGAGAAACTACGGAGTCTGATTCCATGTTGGAATGAGCTGAAATCCATTGTCCCCGGAAAAAAAAATGTAAATTTGTGGTAAGTTCCTTTGGGACAAAACTGCTGAGGTAATCGGTCCCTAGGCTTACACACTACTTAATCTAACTTAAACTAATTTACGCTAACTATACCACACACAGCCATTCCTGAGGGAGGACTCAGACCTTCGACGGGAGTAGAGTAGACGGCTACCCCGCGCGTGCACTGTTCCCCTTGATGAGCTTTCTTTTGTAGGCCATATGTCGACGGTCTGTATGCGTTTATAGTACCGAAAGAAGTACGTACATTTCAAAATTTTTGTTTCGTCATACCTAATTGTAGGCCTGTCCTTAGTCCTTGTTCAGCAGATGCTGATTTCGTTTGCATCTGGAGTTCGGTGCGCCATTTACGTTCAGTGCAGCTTCCTGCATCCGTGTGAATGCTTTGTCCGACGTGCGCTTGTCCGCAGTCTCGTGGTATGTCTCCTACACGAAGATTCCGTTCTGGTATCATCCTTTGCTGACCGTAGAAGGGCTTCAGTCACTGCTGGCGGACGGTATACGCGAATTATCCTTGCACACTGGCTCTGTTTCTGCAGATGCGAAATTTATGAACATCAAATATAGATTAAATGACAGGAAGTCTTTTATGAAAGTATTGGTATGGTGTGTAGCCATGTATGGGAGCAACACTTGGATGGTACATCGTTTAGCCAAGAAGAGAATAGAAGCTTACGAAATTAGGTGCTAAAGAAGAATACTGAAGAATAGATATGTAGATCACGTAATTACTGAGGAGGTACTGAACAGAATGGAGGCGAAGAGGAATCTGTGGCACAACCTGACTAAAAGAAGGAATCGGAAGTAGAAGACGTTCTGAGGCATCTACATCTACATTTATACTCCGCAAGCCACCCAACGGTGTGTGGCAGAGGGCACTTTACGTGCCACTGTCATTACCTCCCTTTTCTGTTCCAGTCGCGTATGGTTCGCGGGAAGAGCGACCGTCTGAAAGCCTACGTGCGCGCTCGAATCTCTCTAATTTTACATTCGTGATCTCCTCGGGAGGTATAAGTAGGGGGAAGGAATATATTCGATACCATCCAGAAACGCACCCTCTCGAAATCTGGCGAGCAAGCTGCACCGCGATACCGAGAGCCTCTCTTGCAGAGTCTGCCACTTCAGTTTGCTAAACATCTCTGCAACGCTATCACAGTTATCAAATAACCCTGTGATGAAACGCGCCGCTCTTCTTTGGATCTTCTGTATCTCCTCCGTCAACCCGATCTGGTACGGATCCCACACTGATGAGCAATACTCAAGTATAGGTCGAACGAGTATTTTGTAAGCCACCTCCTTTGTTGATGGACTACATTTTCTAAGGACTCTCCCAATAAATCTCAACCTGGTACCCGCCTTACCAACAATTGATTTTATATGATCATTCCATTTCAAATCGTTTCGCACGCATACTCCCAGATATTTTACAGAAGGAACTGCTACTAGTGTTTGTTCCGCTATCATATAATCATACAATAAATGATCCTTCTTTGTATGTATTCGCAATACATTACATTTGTCTTTGTTAAGGATCAGTTGCCACTCCCTACACCAAGTGCCTATCCGCTGCAGATCTTCCTGCACTTCGCTACAGTTTTCTAATGTTGCAACTTCTCTGTATATACAGCATCATCCGCGAAAAGCCGCATGTAACTTCCGACACTATCTAATACGTCAATTTAGTATGGGAGGGAAGCATGGAAGGTAAAAATTGTAAAGGGAGACCAAGAGATGAACGCACTACGCAGATTCAGAAGGATGTAGGTTGCAGTAGTTACTCGGAGGTGAAGAAGTTTGCACAGGATAGAGTAGCATGGAGAGCTGCATCAAACCAATCTCTGAACTGAAGACCATAACAACAACAACAACAACAACAACAACAACTGAAACAACAATGAAGTCAGTCTTACTCTGGACTTGGAAGCATACAGAAGAACGAACGCAGACTCCAAGTTAATTAGTTAAAATCGGTTCGTCTGCAAGAAAAATAAACAGAAGAACATAGAACGTTATACAAAACGATTATTTCGCCAGTGTCGCGATAGAATACCGAAATTTCGACAAGAAATCAAATTCTGAGACTTGACGCGTAAGAGAAATCTCAATAGATGAAGATTTAGAAGAAAGGAGAAATACAAGAACCAAGAACTATCTTTCAGGGTCCAGCACACATGACAACAGGAGGCTGGAGTTAATAATACGTCGAGAACCATGCAACCAGAAGAAATCTCGTCAAGAAAAGTCAAGTACATTCTAGTTTCTCTTTGAGAGTATACCGAAAAGTTCTTCCGTGACATTTTCAGCAAGAATATAAATTTTCTCCGTTGTATGAGATCCGTGATAAGTAGAGATCGCCTAATATTGTTTTATGTAAACATTTAATTACGCAGTTCTACGTTGTTCAGAGTGCAAAATTGTGCCTAGTATATATAACCGCATCCTGCTCTTGTTGTTGTTGTTGTTGTGGTCTTCAGTCCTGAGACTGGTTTGATGCAGCTCTCCATGCTACTCTATCCTGTGCAAGCGTCTTCATCTCCCAGTACCTACTGCAGCCTATATCCTTCTGAATCTGCTTAGTGTATTCATCTCTTGGTCTCCCTTTACCACTTTTGCCCTCCACACTTCCCTCCAATACTAAATTGGTGATCCCCCGATGTCTCAGATCATGTTCTACCAAACCGATCCCTTCTTCTAGCCAAGTTGAGCCACATACATCTCTTCTCTGCAATTCTATTCAATACCTCCTCATTAGTTATGTGATCTACCCATCTAATCTTCAGCATTCTTCTGTAGCACCACATTTCAAAAGCTTCTATTCTCTTCTTGTCTATACTATTTATCGTCCACGATTCACTTCCATACATGGCTACACTCCATACAAATACTTTCAGAAACGACTTCCTGACATTTAAATCTATACTCGATGTCAGCAAATTTTTCTTCTTCAGAAATGCTTTCCTTGCCATTGCCAGTCTACATTTTATATCCTCTCTACTTCAACCATCATCAGTTATTTTGCTCCCCAAATAGCAAAACTCCTTTACTACTTTAAGTGTCTCATTTCCTAATCTAATTCCCTCAGCATCACCCGCTCTTAAGAAGTCTAAAAATTTTACAGTGTGCGTTCTACGACAAGACCAGAGGAGCACCTGAAATTTATTTTGCATTTTTGTTTATTAGTTTTGCCATAGTCAAGATATCACCTGCGACCTTGTCTTGGTTCACCGATCGCCTGAAACAGCTGCGGCGTGCCAACAACGAAGAACATCCATCTCAGCAACGATGTCGCTAGGTGAGGGAAGTCAATATTCCTACGATTTGTACACAGAGACAAGCTTTGTGTCTGCAACATCTGAAGACAGCATCATAACACAACATCATCTCGTAGGTGTGTATAAGACCATAAAAAGAGAAAACCATCAGAGTTTTATTACATATTCATTTATTACCAGCTTCAAGACAAAACGATCAGAATTTTAGTACATCTTAATTTTAAATTCAGCAGAGAAATCCATTCAGCGTTGAATTACTTTTTGCTTCGATTGAATAACGTTTAAAGGACATGCCACTTCAAACTACTAACAGTTCGGAGTGCTCGACATTAACATCGAAATGTACTATCATGCGAACGATTTACATCACGTTAAGCTTAAGCACCTGCTTATTAGAGATAGTGAGGAGAAGGTGCTACAAGCGTCACTCTGATAGGTAGCAGAGGTGTTTGACTTATTTGAAAATTTTTGGAAGCACCTTAACATCTTAACTACCTCAGCCTAGTTTAGGTCTGTTGTTAGGACCCGTTTCACGCCCGGAAGCGCATCGTTTTTGGCAGTCGCTATAGGCATTTTTCTTGTAATTTTGACAGCAAAACTACCCCACCTCAAGAGCATGTCCCAGAAAAAAGCGGTAGTATTCCGTCAGACTGGATTTATAAAAAAACAGAGAAAAGTTAAGATGGTAATAGTAATGCATCAAGTGTTCCACATAGTCTCTCCCACACGTTCACACAACCACGTGGATATGTCGAGAAACTCCTTCTTTGGGAAGTTGTTCAACTCGCTCGTCACATTCACTATTTCTTGGATCTTATCGAATCAAACAGATACTCATTGTACACTTTATTTGTCGGATGGTAGGTTCTTATTGACAACATCAAGTCTCGTCATCCGGAATGACGTTTCAATAAAAAAGGTCCACGTTTCTCATTTCAATCAAGTTACGGCAGGCCAACAAGTCGTTGCTTTTTGTCCAGGAGTCAAGATGTACGGGGTAGACTTCGTTGACACTTTTCCCGGGCATGTTTGGGCCTCAACACCTCACGTATTCACTCCGGCGTTTCTCCACTGTACGCACCGTTAAACCGACATAATAATAGGCAGTCATAAATAATATTTTACACAGGGTGAACTTGCACTCCACCAAAAAAATTCAGTGGTTGTTCAAGGTTATTTGATGCAGGGTGTCTCAGAAAATGTACCATCAGTTTGACTGTCCGTAACGTGCTGACGTTTTTGTTTCTTTAGGTATATCTAATGGAACAGAATGGCATGTGAACAACTTAGCTTTGAAGACAGAAAGTTTGTTCTTAAGTGTTATTGGAAAACCGAAAACGCCACGGAGGTGCAAAGACGGTTCAAAAGGGAGTTCTATAAACCGCCACCAACACGCCTGACCATTGCTCGTATCAGAGATAAATCTGAAGCAAATGGAAACGTTGACAATGTCAACAAGAAACGTTCTCGACGACCAAGGTAATACACCATCCATAGAAAAGAAGAGCATATGCCGGAAACCCTCATTCGATCCCCACAGAAATCTCTACGACAAACGGCTCGTGAGACACACGTCTCAAAAGATAGAGTCCATCGCATCTAGAAACGTCTGCGCCGGAAATGCTACATACCAACACTGATCTATGCTCTCAATGAAGGCGATCCATACCGAAGCGATCAGTTCTGTGAGCGGTACCAGCAAAACATACAGAAAATCCAGGGTTTCGACACAAAATTGCTTGGTGCGATGAGACCATCTTTAGATTAAATAGCACATTTAATGGTCATAGTTGTACCCACTGGGGTCCTGAAAATCCACATGTTACAGCTGAACAACACATAAACTTACCAGGGGTAACGGTGTGGTGTGGGATATCTGCATTGGACATTATAAGACTGTTTTTTGTAATGAAACTGTCGTAGTGATAGGTACCTAACCTTGCTGCGGAAGTACGTCGGTCCACACATTGAGGATATGTTTGGTGATGACGGGATTTACTTTCATCGCGATCGAACATCTCGTTTATCGCACAAAACCCAGAGTATCTGGTGTACTGAAATTGGAAATTGAACGACAATGATACGAAATTCCAAATGAGCTGTTCCATGATGTTTCCGTTTCGCGTTAACAGCTTTGTCTGGACAAGAACGATCATCAATTTGAAAATTTGCGAACATGATTCCGTAAGTACATTTTTCTTCTGTAATTCAACCCTTTGAACTTGTCTCTATGTTCGTAAATAAAGTTTTTATATTCATTCAAAGTGTTAGTACATTTTTTTGGAGACACCCTGTATTTTGGTATGACAGTCCCGTGTCCTACGTCGGCTCGTTATAGATAATAACGTAATTGTGATTTTTTCGTTTTTTTTTCCTCTGTTGCCGTTGTTTGTGTCAAAATACTTTCAGATCAGTGAAAGCACCTGTTATATGCAATCCGCATAACGTACAACGCAGAGAAATACAAGAAGCCTCAGACAGATAAAGAAAGTACTGTGGTATGGTTGTTGTCGTTGCGGGTACAATTAACGCTAGCGTCGCTCTTCCGCTCTTCCATTGCGTTCAGTGAAACCATAGACGAGGTGCATACCGGCCAGCTAATCGGCAGTGAACATTTCTGTACTGCCGTGTATTATTGTTTACAACATCATTACTGGGAAAACAAGCCTAGAGGATTACTGAGGATTACTCGAGGGAGAAAGGTAAAGTGGGCATTATTTTCGTTAAAAGAAAGCATCGTGAGCGAATGGAGAAAGCTTGCTTCCAAGAAAAACAGACTGTGAATTCCATCGAAATCTGCTTTGTCGTACAGATATTTATAGTGTAATACAGGTAGATACAAATAGAAATGGAACTAAGAAACACAGCGAATTGCAATTACTCTATAACGAGACACTGGAGGCTATGGGTGCCTTGTTAGTCAGAAAATATCCCTGAAGAACCTTCTGAACTTTCGCGGTGCGGTTCGGCCGCTTTGAGTATTTAGCGGACCTCTTGAGCCGTATTTTTACAGGGGGCATAGAAGCTCCCAGTATTTTTAACCATTTGACTCTGCTGAAATACCAAGAACGGTTTAAAAAAAACTTGCATTTGTTGGAAACAACGGATGACAACAGCCTAACAAAGCCAATATTTTATTAAAAGCATAAAACTGGAATCGAAATTTTAAGAAGAATGTATAAATAGGGAATATGAAGAAACCAGAACAATAATTGAGAGAAAAATATGTCTTCAAATTAGAAGTAGTCCTAGATAGGACCAGACTAATTACACTAGATAAATGGTTTTTAATGGTGGAAGAAGAGTACACGGTGAAATGTTAAAAGAGTAGTGGACAACAAGAATACACCAAATGAAGTATAACTAAAATTGTTGCAGTCCTAATATGTCTGTAGTGAACAAAGCAGAAAGTAGAATTACTTTCACTCGTGTAGTTACCATAGTACTTCAGAAGTTATTACCGAAATAATTCTAAATATGTCACAGGAAGATCAATAGTGTTTTCTCGTTTCTTCAAGGAATGGTTGCTAGTCGAGATCAACACAGTTCTCTTTCAGAATCGGATTATATTTTTAGAGCAAGTGTGTTCAAAGTTTAAATACAGTACATATTGCTGATAGCCCACAGGTAAGTATCTTTCAAACCAGACGCTAAATCCTTGCGTATAATCGTGTGTATTGCACTCTTTCCTTGCGTATAGTCGTGTGTATTGCGTTCTTTCAACTCCTGCAGAAATATTGGACGCCGAACGTATACCACGCATGATATGAGTGTAGCGGCACCTAGAGGAGCAGCTGCTGCTACAAGAATTAAAATCGTTGTGAGGTTCGCTAAACTAACAATTCAACAATTCTTCCGTCTGTAAATACTCAGTTATCACTGCTGTTTGTATCACAGTGTGTTCGATCTTTCCTCTTCGACCCCAGACTCCAAATAACAATATTGTAATAAACTTATGCCTGTGTTATGGACACAAAAATGTAACCAGTTATTTTTATACTGAGTATATCCGAAGTACTAATTTCGCCCTATCATTTGAGTACCATAAATATTTCACGAATGTAATTGATATTAAGACTTCATGAGCCAGAACAAGTTCCGAGAAGGGAACTAATTAAGTGTGATATCTCACGCAGTTCCATCTCAGGGCACCCACTTTTCATTGCATATGTTAATGACCTTTCATCGCTAACCTTACAAAAGGGCAGGGATGTTTGGTTTCCAGACAATACAAACATTGCAAGAAGTAGAAGTCAAGAATAGTTTTGAACGACAGCTTCATGAAGTTTGCATGAGCATCAAAACTTGATTAGGGGCCAATTGTTTGTCATAAAACTTTTGATAACACTATATGCAGTTCACATCTTGTAAGACGTTATGTCCCCGTATGTGTCCAAAATACACTGGCATGCATGTAGAAGAGACATACTGAGAAGAAACCGTCGTATTACTGTGATTAAATATGTCATGTAGCCGAGACAGATATAAGGACCGTGGTAAATTACAGGAAAGCACCCACGCACACCCTCGCCAGACATACATAACAGTACAAAACACAAAATGGTAAAACAGTGAAAAATACAGAACTAATAAACCACATAAAAGGCTTATATAATGCAGATACAGCTATGTTGGTCTCATTTGATGTGGAATACACGTACTTCACAATACCACTCAAAGAAACAATCAAGATAACAGAATGAGAGTTAGATACTTACAATCAGTTACCTCAGGAACACATAACAAAGATAAACACACTCCTACACTTCGTTACTGACCAAAATTACTTTGCGTTAAAAAAATTTCTACCTACAAAGAGAAGGATTTACCCCGGAGCCCCAATTTCAAGAAAGTTAGCAAATATCTTCATGAAGAAAGAACTTTTCAGAAAATAGTACCAGGAAAATGCAACATAGTGTATTGGTGGAGATACATGGATGACATCGTCTGCTTGGTGTATAAACAAGGAAATGAAATAGAATAACTACATGCAGAGATAAACTCATTAAACAGAAACATAAAGTTCACCTTAGAAGCAGAACAAGCAGGCCAAATAAGCTTCCTAGATATGTCCATGACAAAGAAACATAACAAAGACTCATTCAAAATTTACAGGGAATGACAGAAACAATATTACATGAAGTATCTAACAAACCACAGGCCCAAACAGTATCTGCCCTTGGATATGTGATTCACTTTAATTTTTCCTTGTTTTTATTGTATTAATTTTCATACAGTGAGACAGAAAAATGTAAAACTTAAATGAAATATACATAAACTGAACACATACAGGGTGGTTTCAAACGGAGCCACTGCCCGCTAAATGTCATCACTTCGATGATACAGTAAAAAGCAATTCCTTTCTGCTGATAAGCATAAGGCTACCTGGCAGTGACTACATGTCCATCTGCTTCTGTGGGGTTCTTTCTTTGTGCTGCAGTACACACAGCGCCTTGAGGTTCCATGTTTTCGCAAATGTTTTGCTTCCTATATATGTTTCTCATGGGGAATAAGAGTTTTGATTTTTTTGCTGATGGTTCTGACGGTGTACTGGGATGGCCAGGACTATCTTTGAAGACATTACTGCCTACCAGGCCTGTGGCAACACGTCTTCGAAAATTCTTTAGCACTTGCTTCGCTGTTGGATTACATAATTGAAACAGAATAAATTCATTTCCAATAGAAATATCAACTATAAGCCAAAATAATCTTAGCCACCACCTTCGTGATTTCCTGTGTATTGCATAAAAACTGTTCATCGTATCTGCCTTATCGACACATCCCATATTTGCATTATATGATTTCGCTATTTTTGGGCAAGGTACCTTTGTGATTTTTCCATTCATTTCTTTACAGCTGACTTCTTCAACACATACAGGCGAATTAGTTGTAGACAGCAACATGACTTTACATTTGTCTTTCCATTTGATGCAGGCAATGCCATCAGAACAAACTGACCAGTCAAACTCTCCTCTTTGCAACTCTTTGTCTGTTTGTAGCGTAGGAAGTCCTTTTCTGTGTGATCTAATTGTTCCACAGTTTCCTCTGAAAAATTGGCGGCAAAGTTCATTGCACTGACGTCCTTTCTCCATGAAAAATTCGTAATGGAAGACATTGGAAAATCGTTATTAGTGCTGCAACTATCATCACTGTCATTGTCAAAATGGTCCTTATTCTCGCTTTCCGAAATAATTTGAGATAAAACAGGCGTTTTCATTCGCAAATCCAAATCACTGTCTACAGCTAGCACATCACTTTCACTATCACTGCTAGTGTCTGTGAGTCTGCGTCTCAAGGAATATCTGCGAAAAGGCACTCCAGAACACCTCATGCTTTAGTCTGTGAGAATACATCACGTGAAACTGGGAAAAAAAAATTCGTCACACCTACTAATGGTGCCGTTACAGGAGCAGTGGTTTCAAATGGAACCACCACAACATTCCTGGAAATAAATGCATTATTTTGGTTATTATTGGAGTACGTATAGAATTAATGTAAACAGAACAGTATTCTGCATTTAATACATGCATAAAAGTTACCTAATACACAAGAATACAGTCACAATTTGAGAACAAAGACGTTAGCGCACAGCGTACAAAAATGGCTACCCAACTCGCCTCACAACTTGCTAATATTTACAGATTTTGAAGCGGTTACAGTGACAGCCACTAGAAGGCAGCACCAAGTAGGCTGCTTAATGGTGTCCCCAATTGTAGCCACTGCCCTTTTGCCACAAAATGAGAAAACTGTAGGTGGTTTCAAACGGAACCACTTCCCCTGAAAGGGTTAAACACGGCACCACTTGAGAAACAGAACTACAATAAGGAGCTGGACATTATTATTCAGATAGGAAAACATAACGGATACCAAGAATCCCTAGTAGTAAAAATGAACAAGAAAGTCCAGAAAAAACATGAAAATAAAAACAAAACACAACACAAATCCAGAGACCCAAAACACCTAACACAAACATACACACCAACATCACCACCACTACACAGTAAGCGAACAACACAGAAACTCTGTAGATATGCTGATGCGTACTCATACATAGAAACAATCTGACACACAGAACCAAGAACATCCCCAATAAACAAGGAATAAAAATGACATACCAAAACAGTAGCTGTACACAGAAATGTCTAAGGAAGGAAGATCACTCTCACGTGAACCAAAAATCTGGCCTTTACCAACACTGGTTATGCTCTATCCTCAGGACGGATAATCAGACCTTTTGAAATGGAACATAGAACAGCATGAAAATACGACACTAGCATTCAACATTTACAGAAAACCTCAGGCAAGAAGACAAGAAAACCACCACCCTACCAAAGTAGAATAGGAGATGAAAATAATCAGATTCAGCAACAAGAAACAGCTCCGAAACCGACAGGAGAACTTTCAAATTCAAAAAGCAGTAACTGAGAAGAAACACATAACAAATGGACATACAAACACCAGCAACCAGACACTATTTAATCTAATGAAATGTGTTGTGTAGAAAGAGCAGCCCCTTACTCACCACAAAATAGTATCACAAACTAGGCAGTAACCCATCCTTGGTTACCCACCACTCTAACATAGTGAAGCAATAATGTACACACACACACGCACACACACACACACACACACACACACACACACACACACAAGTTGGAAAACACAGAGCAAACACTCCCACCACTAACGAAACAAACCAATGACGAACGCGTCGCCCAATAGAAAAACAAAGCGCACGAAATGGCGAGATGACACCAGTTCTTCTCAACAAAGAAACTTGAATATTTGGTGCAGTGAAAATACATTGTGCTGAATACCCAAAACATACGCCCGGAAGAACAAGAAATTTGCAGCAAACAACAAAAAAGACCGAGAGCAACAATAAGAATGAAAACTTATAGCAGTGAGTAAATCATGCGAACTGTTCATAATCGTAGCAGACAAAATTGTATCAGAAAAAATTATGTTGTTGCAGTGACCACTGAAGATGCTTGAGAATAACGCAAAACGCGTCTGATCTTAATAAAACTATCATTATAGTTGCAAAAGACGCTAATTAACCTATAAAACTTGTAGGTGTAAGAAAACCTAATTACTATTCTTCGCCCAAGAACAGTTGCCTTCTTGCGGTAAGCCGAGAGTAATGTGACTGTAACGTCACTGTTTGGTATGCTAACGTATTTTTGCGGCTGTCGGACAAGAGTTTAATCGCTTTATTGAGAGAACACACTTCCTTACGAAATAAACCAGACCCTGTGTCTAACATAAACACCTGTCCCCTACAATTTTCAAATATTAAAGCTGTTCGGCTGAAAAATGTCACTTTGACATAACAATAGCACAAATAAAATTACTTTGTTTTATTGTCTCTACACACTTCTCTAACAACAACGGAAATCATTCAATATGTATTAACAGTTAAGCTTGTTTCACATTCATACTGAAGTAGCCATTATTACTTTTCCACAAGAAGTATGTGCGTAATCACCAGTCACGAAAGCCTTTTCATTTACGTTGTACTATCAATACTTCCCTCCACGTAAGATATCGATCCACAAACTCGATACTTCACGAAAACCATAAACCTTAAAATTAATCCCGTTTGCCGTGTCTTTCAGTGAAATAACAGTTACTCAGAAGTTACTCAGACGTTTCTCTCCTAGCTATACTTCCTCGCAGATTATTGATAGTATTTATCCGCGACGCGACTCTGCGCGACTGTTCCGTTGTGGAAGCACAACGAATCTACTGCATACAACAAGATGGCGTATGACCACTACAGCTAGGGCGTTGTTGACATTATACAGCAAGACAAAACTTTCTCCAGAGAAAAGGCGCATCCAGCTCCGAAAATTCCAGAAGCTAACGATAAGCAAGGAGTACAATATCGCTACTTCGTAATATCGAAGACAGCAATACGTCTTACTTTACTGTGTTATATATTTGGGCCTACAACATTATAACTTCACAAAATATGGTACGTGCGATATCCACAACTGAGATCTTTCTATATTAATCATCATTATAAATTCACTTGGGAGGAGCATGCTACAGAACTGTTGATGCAGCTACACAAAATTTTATTTTCAGTGCATATGCTGTTAAACTTAGATTATATAAAAATAGCAAAAAAGCTAACATACTTCCCTTACTTTCATTCTATAAGTCGCCTGCGATCATTTGTTTTGGGTAACTCATCAAGCCAAGCTACAGTTTCACCACTCCAAAAGCACATAAAACGAGTTACTTTTGGTGTGAACTTAAGAAGATTCTGCTGGCGCCTGTTCAGGTACATGATACTAACTAGCCGAGCGGTCTGGGGCGCTGCAGTCGTGGGCTGTGCGGCTGGTTCCGGCAGAGGTTCGAGTGCTCCCTCGGACATAGGTGTGGGTGTTTGTCCTCAGGACAATTTAGGTTAAGTAGTGTGTAAGCTTAGAGACTGATGACCTTAGCACTTAAGTCCCATAAAATTTCACACACATTTGAACCTTTGAACAAAGATGATGTGTTCCTGTCTGCAGTGCCACTTAATGTGGAAGAGTTTCAGGAAAGGATAATGCTCTCTCTGATATCGAGCATGGAGTGTTTGGACTGGTGCGGCAAGAGTTTGACTGTCGTAGTAGCCTATTGGCGCGTCAAAAATGGCGCGCTTGTTGGTACCTGTAGTGTGAATTAACAATTTAGAGAGACGCTGAATTTACGAATAAGTGTCTATTTTTGGCCAAATGTTCTTGAGCAGAGCGAAAACACGACTTCTTAGAAATCACATAACGGATTTTTGTCCGAATTTTCTTAGCCAAACGAAGACTGAGTATTGCACACATGAGATGTCAAATTAACCGGCGTGTGGTCCAGTTTCGCAGAGAAAGCTTGCCCGCAGCGGAAGCGACTGTTAAAGCTTTTCTAGCACTTAAAGCATTAATTCCTAGAAATTAATTAGCAAAATCATGAAAAAATTAAATCCTAATTTGGGGGAAATTTTTTCTACGAATTTGTAGAGTGGAACATTGACGAGTGGGCTATCAAGTTGACTATCGTGATGTCTAGTTTTGCAAAAATAGATTTAATTGCTTGAAAGTAATCAGGGCTCTGACGAAAAATTTAATTAAATGATTGGAGAAAACTGAGATATTGCACGAACAGCTGCTTCAAGCTATGTTAATTAAGTACTGAAAGATATCCAATCACAGGAAAAACTGAAGTTTCTCGCTGTTCTCCTGATCTATATACTCTTGATGATAATAAAATACCGATACGTAGTTAAACGTATTAGGCGTATAGTTCGTGCTTTCTGGGCAAAACATGAAAAAAATATAGAAAAAATCAATCAAATCTTTTGTCGAATGATTTAATTAAAAGTAGGAAATAATAAACACAGTTGTGCGAAATTGGAGTACAAAGGTAACTCTCTCTTAGTGTGTCACTTCCAATTAACTTACATTTGTAAAACTTCGTTATGGAGAAAAGAAATTTGTTAACATTGAATACAGATTTAGGTGCTAGAAGTCTTTTCTGAAAGCATCTCTATGGAGTGTAGCCATGTATGGAATTGAGACATCGACGATGAACTGTTTAGACAAATAGGGAATAGAAGGTTTTAAAATGTGGTGCTACAGATAAATAGCGATAATGAGATGTGTAGATCATGTAACTAATGAGGAGGTACTGAATAGAATTGAGGAGAAAAGATATTTCTATCACAACCTGACTAGATGAAGGGATAGGTTGATAGGACACATTCTGAGACATGAAGGGACCACCAATTTAGTACTGGAGGGAAGTGTGGGGGATGAAAATAGTAGGGACAGATCAAGAGATTAATATAAGAAGAAGATTCAGAAGGTCGTAGGTTCCAGCAGTTATTCGGAGATGAAGAGACTTGCACAGGATACAGCAGCACACATAGCTTCGTCAAACCAGTCTTCGGACTGAATATCACAACAAGAAGATGAAACTTGGACCCTTCATATAAATAGCTGCTCTATTATTCTACAGAAGGTAACTGAAAGAAAAACGCCATGGGAGGAAGAGAAAGGAGAATTTTATTCAAATACAGTAATGATACTAATGTCATCACGATCTATGGTGATACTTCAGAGATTTCAAAGGGCGTCACATGATTCGTAATATGGTGTGTGATCAACACGGACTGCATGCGCGTTGGTTAGAGGTTGTTTTGGCAGGGGTTCCGTTCCTCCACCACGGCGACTGATAACTTGTGTATGGTCGTTGGTGCATATAGACATGGTGCAATATGTCTCCTCAACGAGTCCCAAACCTACTCGATGGGATTTAAGTCGGGGAAACGGACAGGCCATTCCATTCTCTGCATATCTTCTCATTTCACCTGCTCTATTTGATGCGGATGCGCAATGTCAGCCATGAAAGCGAAGTGAGGGCCAAATGTATACATGAAAAGAAGCATATGTCACAATAACGTTGATCGGTGAATGTACCGTGTTCAAAGATTTAGATTTCGGAACGTGGAAGCTTCATTATGCCTCCCTACACCTTAACACCTGGACCACCAGTACGGTCATGTTAGCAACGATCTACATCTACATCCATACCCCGCAAGCCACCCGACGGAGGGTGGTGGAGGGCACCCTGACTACCTCTATGGGTTCTCCCCTCTATTCCAGTCTCGTATTGTTCGTGGAATGAAAGATTGTCGGTATGCCTCTGTGTGGTCTCTAATCTCTCTGATTTTATCCTCATGGTCTCTTCGCGAGATATACGTCGCAAGGAGCAATATACTGCTTGACTCCTCGGTCAAGGTGTGTTATCGAAACTTCAACAGAAGCCCGTACCGAGCTACCGAGCGTCTCTCTTGCAGAGTCTTCCACTGGAGCTTATCTACCATCTCGGTAACGCTTTCGCGATTACTAAATGATCCTGTAACGAAGCGCGCTGCTCTCCCTTGGATCTTCTCTATCCCTCCTATAAAACCCTGTTTGGTACGGATCCCACAGCAGTCAGCAGTATTCAAGCAGTGGTCGAAAAAGTGTACTGCAACCTACTTTCTTTATTTTCAGACTGCATTTCCTTAGGATTCTTCCAATGAATCTCAGTCTGACATCTGCTTTACCAATGATTAATTTTATATGGTCATTCCATTTCAGATCACTTCTAATGCCTACTCCCAGATAATTTATGGAATTAACTGCTTGCTGTTGCTGACCTGCAATATTGTAGCTAAATGATAAAGGATCTTTCTTTCTATTGTAACCTCCTCACAAAATAAAATAATATAAACAATTTTGACATTTGGTGTAACTTCCCAACAGAAACATTCATAAACCTCCCAACAGTAAAAACTTGCGTAATCTATCAATCATAAAATGTGACTAATCTCTCAATAATAATAAATGTGACTCACTTATAACCTTTCAGTAATTGACTGTCAATTTAACCTGGTAAATTTTGGACGTCAGCAGTGTTGCGTCATGGCCTTGAAAGATCATACTGAATAAACTGAAAATTCTTACCTCAGTCTAGTCGTCGGATAATGTGTATACACTCCTGGAAATGGAAAAAAGAACACATTGACACCGGTGTGTCAGACCCACCATACTTGCTCCGGACACTGCGAGAGGGCTGTACAAGCAATGATCACACGCACGGCACAGCGGACACGCCAGGAACCGCGGTGTTAGCCGTCGAATGGCGCTAGCTGCGCAGCATTTGTGCACCGCCGCCGTCAGTGTCAGCCAGTTTGCCGAGGCATACGGAGCACCATCGCAGTCTTTAACGCTGGTAGCACGCCGCGAAAGCGTGGACGTGAACCGTATGTGCAGTTGACGGACTTTGAGCGAGGGCGTATAGTGGGCATGCGGGAGGCCGGGTGGACGTACCGCCGAATTGCTCAACACGTGGGGCGTGAGGTCTCCACAGTACATCGATGTAGTCGCCAGTGGTCGGCGGAAGGTGCACGTGCCCGTCGACCTGGGACCGGACGGCAGCGACGCACGGATGCACGCCAAGACCGTAGGATCCTACGCAGTGCCGTAGGGGACCGCACCGCCACTTCCCAGCAAATTAGGGACACTGTTGCTCCTGGGGTATCGGCGAGGACCATTCGCAACCGTCTCCATGAAGCTGGGCTACGGTCCCGCACACCGTTAGGCCGTCTTCCGCTCACGCCCCAACATCGTGCAGCCCGCCTCCAGTTGTGTCATGACAGGCGTGAATGGAGGGACGTATGGAGACGTGTCGTCTTCTGCGATGAGAGTCGCTTCTGCCTTAGTGCCAATGATGGTCGTATGCGTGTTTGGCGCCTTGCAGGTGAGCGCCACAATCAGGACTGCATACGACCGAGGCACACAGGGCCAACACCTGGCATCATGGTGTGGGGAGCGATCTCCTACATTGGCCGTACACTTCTGGTGATCGTCGAGGGGACACTGAATAGTGCACGGTACATCCAAACCGTCATCGAACCCATCGTTCTACCATTCCTAGACCGGCAAGGGAACTTGCTGTTCCAACAGGACAATGCACGTCCGCATGTATCCCGTGCCACCCAACGTGCTCTAGAAGGTGTAAGTCAACTACCCTGGCCAGCAAGATCTCCGGATCTGTCCCCCATTGAGCATGTTTGGGACTGGATGAAGCGTCGTCTCACGCGGTCTGCACGTCCAGCACGAACGCTGGTCCAACTGAGGCGCCAGGTGGAAATGGCATGGCAAGCCGTTCCACAGGACTACATCCAGCACCTCTACGATCGTCTCCATGGGAGAATAGCAGCCTGCATTGCTGCGAAAGGTGGATATACACTGTACTAGTGCCGACATTGTGCATGCTCTGTTGCCTGTGTCTATGTGCCTGTGGTTCTGTCAGTGTGATCATGTGATGTATCTGACCCCAGGAATGTGTCAATAAAGTTTCCCCTTCCTGGGACAATGAATTCACGGTGTTCTTATTTCAATTTCCAGGAGTGTATATCTGCGCCTATAAGAAATTTTTCTGGCACAGCTCAGTGCAATGCTGGCCGATAGATTTGTCATGTATAAACAGAACAACTGATTTTTCTTTGCAATAATCTGGATGACCATGGATTGCAGAAATTAGTAAATTGTTTAAATTGAGATGTTTGGTTGTCAAAAGTTACTTCTCTATGAGAAAGATTATTATTAAGAGATTTTTTTTAAAACATTTCCATGGAACTTGATATAACAATACTACATATGCGCGAGGCTGCTTTTACCTTATACTACAACGATAGATACGATACATAAGAAGCCCACACCTACTACAGTAGTACAAGTTTATATGCCAACTTTCTCTGCAGATGACGAAGAAATTGAAGAAATGTATGATCAAATAAAAGAAATTATTCGGATAGTGAAGGGAGATGAAAATTTAATAGTCATGGGTGACTGGAAGTCGGTAGTAGGAAAAGGGAGAGAATTGAACGTAGTAGGTGAATATGGACTGGGGCAAAGAAATGAAAGAGGAAACCACCGGGTAGAATTTTGCACAGAGCACAACTTAATCATAGGTGACGCTTGGTTCAAGAATCATAAAAGGAGGCTGTATACATGGAAGAAGCCTGGAGATACTAAAAGGTATCAGATAGATTATATAATGGTAAGACAAAGATTTAGGAACCACGTTTTAAATTGTAAGACATTTCCAGTGGCAGATGTTTACTCCGACCACAATCTATTGGTTATGACTTGTAGATTAAAACCGAAGAAACTGCAAAAAGGTGGAAATTTAAGAAGATGGGACCTGGATAAATTGTAAGAGCCAGAGGTTGTAGAGAGTTTCAGGGAGAGCATAAGGGAGCAATTGACAGGAATTGGGGAAAGAAATACAGTAGAAGAAGAATGGGTAGCTTTGAGGGATGAAGTAGTGAAGGCAGCAGAGGATCAAGTAGGTAAAAAGACGGGGGCTAGTAGAAATCCTTGGGTAACAGGAGAAATATTGAATTTAATTGATGAAAGGAGAAAATATAAAAATGCAGTAAATGAAGCAGGCAAAAAGGAATACAGACGTCTCAAAAATGAGATCGACAGGAAGTGCAAAATGGCTAAGCATGGATGACTAGAGGATAAATGTAAGGATATAGTCTTATCACACTAGGGGTAAGATAGATTCTGCCTACAGGAAAATTAAAGAGACCTTTGGAGATAAGAGAACCACTTGTACGAACATCAAGAGCTCAGATGCAAACCCAGTTCTTAGTAAAGAAGGGAAGGCAGAAAGGTGGAAGGAGTATATAGAGGGTCTATACAAGGGCGATGTACTTGAGGACAATATTATGGAAATGGAAGAGGATGTAGATGAAGATGAAATGGGAGATACGATACTGCGTGAAGAGTTTGACAGAGCACTGAAAGACCTAATTCGAAACAAGGCCCCCGGAGTAGACAACATTCCATTGGAACTACTGACGGCCTTGGGAGAGCCAGTCCTGACAAAACTCTGCCATCTGGTGAGCAAGATGTATAAAAAAGGTGAAATACCCTCAGACTTCAAGAAGAATATAATAATTCCAATCCCAAAGAAAGCAGGTGTTGACAGATGTGAAAATTACCGAACTGTCACCTTAATAAGTCATAGCCGCAAAATACTAACACGAATTCTTTACAGACGAATGGAAAATCTAGTAGAGTCCGACCTCGGGGAAGATCAGTTTGGATTCCGTAGAAATGTTGGAACAAATGAGGCAATACTGACCCTACGACTTATCTTAGAAGTTAGATTAAGAAAGGGCAAACCTACGTTTCTAGCATTTGTAGACTTAGAGAAAGCTTTTGACAATGTTGACTGGAATACTCTCTTTCAAATTCTGAAGGTGCAGGGGTAAAATACAGGGAGGGAAAGGCTATTTACAATTTGTACAGAATCCAGATGGCAGTTACAAGAGTCGAGGGGCATGATAGGGAAGCAGTGGTTTGGAAGGGAGTGAGACAGGGTTGTAACCTTTCCCCGATGTTATTCAATCTGTATATTGAGCAAGCAGTGAAGGAAAGAAAAGAAAAGTTCGGTGTAGGTATTAAAATCCATGGAGAAGAAATAAAAACTTTGAGGTTCGACGATGACATTGTAATTGTGTCAGAGACAGCAAAGGACTTTCAAGAGCAGTTGAACGGAATGGACAGTGTCTTGAAAGGAGGATATAAGATGAACATCAACAAAAGCAAAACGAGAATAATGGGATGTAGTCGAATTAAGTCGGGTTATGCTGAGGGAATTAGATTAGGAAATGAGACACTTAAAGTAGTAAAGGAGTTTTGCTATTTGGGGAGCAAAATAACTTATGATGGTCGAAGTAGAGAGGATATAAAATGTAGACTGGCAATGGCAAGGAAAGCGTTCCTGAAGAAGAGAAATTTGTTAACATCGAATATAGATTTATGTATCAGGAAATCCTTTCTGAAAGTATTTGTATGGAGTGTAGCCATGTATGGAAGTGAAACATGGACGATAAATAGGTTGGACAAGAAGAGAATAGAAGCTTTTGAAATGTGGTGCTACAGAAGAATGCTGATGATTAGATGGGTAGATCACATAACTAATGAGGAAGTATTGAATAGGATTGGGGAGAAGAGAAGTTTGTAGCACAACTTGACCAGAAGAAGGGATCGGTTGGTAGGACATGTTCTGAGGCATCAAGGTATCACCAATTTAGTATTGGAGGGCAGCGTGGAGGGTAAAAATCGTAGAGTGAGACCAAGAGATGACTACACTAAGCAGATTCAAAAGGATGTAGGTTGCAGTGCGTACTGGGAGGTGAAGAGGCTTGCAGAGGATAGAGAATCATGGAGAGCTGCATCAAACCAGTCGCAGGACTGAAGACCACAACAACAACAACAACAATTTTGTTCCACTATCGCTCCATCACGACCGGCCCAGCCAACTCGATACACACGACTGCTAGCAACTGCTTACTGCTACTAACACACAGTTCCTCTCTGCAGTCAACACTGCTCCTTGGTCTGAGATTCTCTTATAGCTTACATATCGCAGGCAGCGTGTGAACAATCCATCGAAATTATATCTTCTCCAGTGCTCTAACAACAAATTATGGACCTCTTACATAATCTAACCCTCCACTGAAGGGGAGGGGGGGGGGGGCGAGGCAAAAATTTGACAGCGATGTTGAGTCAATTGGACTTGCCATGAGCAACAAATTTTTCTATAATTTATTTAATTAACTAAGTTTACAGTCACTGAGTATATACATTATTGATAAGTGCAGAACATATTAAGAAATGAAATAGAGTGCACACGCACTGAGTTCAGAATATATTAAGAAATGACACAATGTATACACAATTAGTACAAAATATATTAACAAATAACATAAAGTCCACACACACTGTGTAAGTCTTTAGCATTTTTTTACAAGAACTGAAAGCATTAGCAAATGAAATAAAGTGCACACACACTGTAAAAGTCTTTGGCATGTTACAAGAATTTAAACGCACTGTATAAGTCTTTACCATTTTACAAGAACTAGGAAAGGAATGGGAAGGATTGCATCATGGTTGTAGCATAGTACATTGCACGTAGCTGCACTGAAAGTCCGTATCTTTCTACAGAAGCACAACACCAAGTGAGACAATCTGAATTTCTCTACCCTGAAGTATTTATCAGTGTAGCCATGACACTGAAATATTGTATTGATATTGTATGTTATCATTTTGGTAGTACATTAGGTACACCAAGCAGTAGGACCATAATGACATCTCCATCGTTCCAGGTGGTGGACAGCTTGATATGTAGACACCACATTCTTGTAGAAACCATACTCTCACATCAACAGAGAATTAGTTCAAAAACCAAATATAGTGCTCCATGATCATGAGGATGGACAGGGCATATGGATATTGCAGTAATTGCTGGTAATTAGGTCAGAAGGTGAAGGATACACTATGTCTTATGCTAGTCATCATTCTGGATTACACTAGTGTATCAGCTGATTTCAATAATGATTGGCACTCATCGACTAGTTACTAAACATTTATGTGCTATGTATGGAGTATTACAAAACATTATTCATAAGTCATCTCATTTCAGTAATCACTGGCATTCATTGCCCGGTTAGTAAACATGTAGCAAGTACTGAGTATTACAAAACACTATTCATAATTCATCTCATTGCAGTAATTATTGGCATTCATTTATAGAGTATAACAAAATATTATTAATTAATTGCCAAGTTACAAAGCATTTTTATGTATTATTCAAAAGTCACCATTCAAAAGAAGAGTTAATTATTGGCATACCATTTATGCATAAGTCATCTCGTTGGAGTAATCATTGGCATTCATTTTTACATAAGTCATCTCATTACAGTAGTCATTACAGAACATTATTCTTAAGTCATCTAATTACAGTAATTATTGGCATCATAAGTCTTCTCATTACAGTAGTCCTTGGCACAACATTTATATAGTACAACAAAATATTATTTACAGAAATAATTGGCATAGCATTTATCTGTAATTCATATCATCACAGTAATCATTGGCATCATAAGTCATCTAATTACAGTAATTATTGGCATTCATTGGCCAGTTACAAGGCATTTATTGTGCATTATTCAAGTCATCATTCCAAAAAAGGAGTAATTGGGTGTAGCATCAAACTGCTAGTGTTTATATATATCATGTAAGTGACATAAAACATATTTAAAATTTAAGACATTACAACTATTACACAAGAACTGTAGTGCAATAATACATAGACATAATGGAATCAATACATCAGAGAAATTTGCATTATTTTTAGGACTAGAAATATACCTTAAACTGGTAGCATTACTTAGTTTTATATCGGTAATCATTGGGACAGGTAATTTTTGTTGTTGTTGCTACAATGCATTGCGTTAGGATCGATAATCAATTGCTGCGGCATGAAAATATTTGTTTTGACTTATTGCTGGAAATAAGGATTAATAACGTCATTCGTCATGAGTCAGCCGTAGCAAGGTTATGAAACAAGTACAGTATACGTGATCACATTCACGAATGATACACACAAATGGGTAAAAAAATGCAAGTTTTAGAACAGGTTTCATAACTAAGTGTTTATAGAATTTTAATATAATGAAAAGCTTCTCCTGGAAAAATTACAAATGGGTTATTGAGCTGAAAGAAAAAATGTATATTATGCTGAAAAGTAGTGAACTTCAAATTATTCGGTAATGAAACATGTACTCAGTATGTATGTACTCTAACTGTCTTTCCCAAAACATTCACTCATTATACAATGCGACATAAAACATACTGTCAAAAGGAACTGCAACACATACTTAAATAACTACATAGCCTATCTTAACTAACAGAAAATATATAAACTTCATCATTATCCTCATCTGCAAAGAAAAACTTCGTTATTCATGTTATCATATTCTTCATATAACTATTCATCATCATTTATTGTCATCTGCAAAAAAATAGACACGTCATTATTGATATTAATATTACCATTTACTTCATACAGCTATTCATAGTGTAGAGTTTCTTACTTCTAGCATATTTCATCACTTACATTAAGATATGTAAATACTCAAATAACTACAAAGCATCTCTTAAATAATAGTAAATATCTAAACTTCATCATTATTCTCATCTGCAAGGAAAAACTTCATTATTCATATTACCATAACTTCATCACTATCATCACCGGCAAAGAAAAACTTCATTATTCACATTACCATATTCTTCATACAACTATTCATTATCATTCATTACTTCATATAGTATAGAGTTTCTTACTTCTAGCATATATCATCACTAAAATTAACATGTGTAGTTCTGTCTGACAGCCTGCATCAATCGCCTCATATTCTGAAAGAAAAATAATTAATTAAGACTGCTATCATACAATGTGTGTAGTATATTCTTGTTAATGCTTGTTAATTCTGATCCGTTTATTGCATTTTCTTTCGTTCATTCCTTAGGTGAAATTCCCATTTCATAGTAATCCACCGTGGTTCGTTTCATTTATTTCTTTTACACGTTATTGCTTTCTGAAAATGATGAATAAGGATTAATATCTTGCATTTAAATCACGTAGCCATTAAATGAAAACTTGTTTCTAGTGATATGACTAAGCACACAGCATAGCATGACAGAAAACGTATTATGTCAAAAACATAGACAGTTTTCGAGTGCAAAAAATGTACACACAGTATCATAATGTAGTAGCAAAAAATGTAAAATAGTCACAATGTTGAGATACCATAAGGCAAAATGTCAATGTCAACTGGTGTTTGTTACATTTAAAAGATTACATCCTACATACAGAGAAAAATTCTACTTTCGATAGGAAAACAATCATACATACACAAAAAATCCAAAATGTGCACAGTCTGATATATAACGACAAGAAAAGCGACCTGCTAACCTTACCTTGTCGGGCACCTGCCAGGAAAAAATATTATCGTCAGTAAGTGGTCATATAATTATCTGGAAATGGCATTACAGTCTGATAAATCGAAAACTATGTTCATTGAATAAAGGGTTTAATATTGGAAATATGGTGATTGCCCTTGCTCTTTCTGGTTCTCAAAGTTTCGTCATGTACTACATTGGGGTGAGGAATGCTGCGAATTCTATATGGACCAGTGTATAGAAGCTCAAATTTACTTCATCTACTCTTTCCTCTGTTAGACAAATAGTGTGTACGTCCTAATATCTTCTGTCCTATGTGTAAGTCTCGGTGTGTACAAAGCTGTTTTTGCTGTCTTCTCCGGTGCTCTGCGGCAGGTTTGATGTTGAGCGCAATGTCAATTACTTCATGGTGGCGTAGTCGACGAGATGTAGGAAAGGATACTAATTCTATAATTTTGTTAGGTGGTTCAACATTATTCAATATAACAGTCGGAGATAGCATAGTAGATTCATTTGGTATGGAGTTAATTACATCCTGGAATGAGAGTATGTGTGTATCCCAATCAATATGTCTTTTATGGCAGTTCATTCTACACAGTTTACCAATTTCTTTCATCAGTCGTTCACAAGGGTTCGAAGAAGCGTGATACTTGGATATATAGATCGGAGAAATGTTTCTAGCTCGTAACATACGTGTCCATGTCGCAGATCGAAATTGTGGTCCATTGTCGGAAATTACTTTCAATACATGCCCTACATGAAATAAAAAATGTTTTACAAATGCATTCGAAATAGATTTAGCAGTAGCTTTGCGTAACGGAGTGAAGGTAACAAATTTCGAAGTGAGTTCAACAGCGGCAAGATGTAGCAAAAACCTCTATTAGTTCTGGGAATCGCTCCAAAAATGTCGACAGCTTCCATGTGTCTCAATTTAACAGGTACAATGGGATGTAACGGAGGAATATGTGAATTCGTGTCTGATTTAGCTTTCTGGCAGATTTTACATGACGCTAAAACTCGTCGAATACGTTTCTCCATGATGGCAAAATAACAGTTCTGTCTCAGTATAAGAAAACATTTTCTGGCTCCATAATGTGAGTAACTTAAATGAGTATACCAAATTAATTTGTTAACAAGTTCGTCAGGAATGCATAATAACCAGTTGTTGCCGTCAGGGTGAGAGCGGCGAAACAGAATGTTATTGCGTACCGTGTAATGGTTTCTAATGGTAACGTTATTCTTATCTTGCCAAGGGTGTTTAATTTCTTTCCCTACGTTGTCTTTACTTTGCTATTGTGCTATGTCTCGTAATGACGATGAAATAAAATTTTCGAATGCAACTTGTTGAATATACATGACGCTAAAATTTGCTTGGCAGAAGTTGGTTGCGATGTCTTGCTGATTGTTGCTGAGAGAACGGGATAGTGCGTCTGCTACAACATTTTGTGTACCGGGAATGTGAGCAATTGTAAAATTAAATTCCTGTAAATAAAGTTTCCATCTGTTTAAACTGTCGTGTGTAAATTTTGCGGAAAGTAAAAATTGTATAGCTCTATGATCTGTGTAAACGGTCGTATGTCTTCCATAAAGAAAATGACTGAATCTCGTAAATGCCCATACAACACATAATGTTTCAAAATTTGTAACAGAATAATTGCGTTCAGCGGGTGACTAAATGAGACTTGCAAAGGCGATGTTTTTAATTACTGTAGTACCATCTTCTTCAATCTCCTGAAAAATGTGTACGCCTAAGGCTGTGTTGGAACTGTCGGTGGGCAATGGAAAAATTTCTGGTAGGATCTGGGTGTGATAAAAGTGGTGCGTTCAACAAAGCTTGTTTCAGATTGACAAATTCAGACTGCGCTTGGCTATCCCAGGACCAAATAGTGTTTTTACCCGTCAGTTGGCATAATCCAGAAGTGTCTAAAGCAGAGTAATGAATAAATTTACGGAAAAAGTTAATTAATTCGAAAAAGTTGCGTAGTTGTTTCTTCGTCGTTGGAGCAGTAATGTTGCCTAAAACTAAATGATTTTCCGGGTCAGGTGTAACGCCTTCTGCTGAAATTAAATGTCCAAGAAATTTTATGGAAGCTTTGCCAAAGTGCGATTTGCTAAGATTAACTGTGAGTCCTTGTGCACGAAAAGTTTGCAACAGTTGTTCCAGAATCAGATTGTGTTCGCACCAGTTATCTTCTGCAATAAGAATGTCATCTACATATGTTGTGATTCTCTCTTTAAGTTCTGTCTGACGTATAGTATTTAGACCGCGAATAAATGCTGCTGAAGAAATAGTTATACCTATCGGTAATTTGCAGAATTGGTAACAGTCCCCAAAACAGAGAAATGCTGTGTACTTTCACAGTTTGGATGGAGATGAATCTGCCAAAATCCCGATTTCAAATCTAATGTGGAATAAATAGCAGTACCATGAAATTTCTGTAGACGTTCTTCTAGTGTCTGTGGGCGATCTGTTTCATTAATAACAACGTCATTGATGTGACGCGAATCAAGTACGAGGCGAAGTGAGCCATCCTTTTTCTTAACAATATGGAGCGGGTTTATGTACGGACTAACTGCCGGTTAATTAATAATACCTTGGTCTAGCATAGCTTGCAATTCTTTCTTAGCTTGTTCTCTGTGAATATACGAAATGGGATAATGTTTGGCTTTAAACGTGTCGTGCTGTTTAACTTGAAATTCATACATGAGACCGGACACAGTACCAGGGCTGTTGTCAAAAACTGGAACTTGCTGTAAAAGAATTTTGCGTAGTTGCGTACGTTCGTCGTCTATATTTGCGCTGCTTTGTTTTACTTTATCGGAAATCATTTGCATAACGTCATAGTCAGCTTCGTCTGGTGTATTATAATTTTGTACGTGCGTATCGGTGAACAATGTCGAATGACAGTCTATGTTAC
Source organism: Schistocerca gregaria (assembly GCF_023897955.1). Classification (NCBI taxonomy): domain Eukaryota; kingdom Metazoa; phylum Arthropoda; class Insecta; order Orthoptera; family Acrididae; genus Schistocerca; species Schistocerca gregaria. The sequence continues at coordinate 1,134,254,083 of NC_064920.1, read as the reverse complement.
GCGATGTAGAAATGACCTCTATTAGATTAGTTGCCTGTTCGTCTGCAGATAAAGCGAGCTGAAATTCTAATGCCAGTTGTACATTTTCATCCTTTAACATTAAATAGGAATTCTGAAAGTCAATAATTGCGTACAAGAAAAATCGTACCTAAAATAACGTCTGTTGTCAATAAGGGAACAATCCAAAAATTTGAGTGAAACGTATGACCTGCAATACAAAATGATAAGTGGGTCTGTAAGTTTACATCTACTCCTTTACTAGATACTGCTCCTTTTACTTTAGTTCTGCCTAATGGTAACTTAGGATAAATATTCTCTTTGTTACATTCATTGAAGGTTTCTTCATTTATGACTGACATAGGTGATCCAGAATCGATTACTGCTGAAAATGTGGATGATACAATCTTTACTTCAATGAAAGGGTGGGAAATGGTTTTTTGAATAACTGGTTTTTCATGCAAAAGTGTGTCTCGGATGTCGTCAAAAGTAATCACATTTTCGTGAATAAGAGTCTGTGTGTCAAAAGTATTGCTTACATCGCTTGAAGGTTCAATATGTGCTGTATCTAGTCAAATTATATCTGACATGCTGTTATTTGCGGGAGGACGGTGTGGCATTTCCACTATTTGTACTGTTCTGTTATTTCTCCCTGACGTATTACGTTCGGGATGACATCTACTGTCTGGTTCATTCATGATAATCTGTTGTCGCGGATGATTCTGTTGCTGGTAAGACCGACTGTTACGCTGAAAACTGTGCTCATTACTTTTACGTCTGTCATAATAATCATTGCTATACGGCGCGTTGTGACACGAGTTGAAATGATGTGTCTTCTGTACGTAGTGATTTCCTTGTTGCTGTGCGTTACTATTTGGTGTGGCCGACGCTATACGTGGAGGCGGTGAAACATTAAAGCTTGTTTGACCTTGCAGACTACATTGTTGGTTAGGTATGCTAACCGGCTGGTTTTGTTGCTATTGTGGGGAGAAGCCTCTATTGTTACCAAAATGCGTCTGCTGTTGCTGACAATTTTGACGGTAGTGATAATTAAAATTTTGTCTGTTATTAAAATTCTATGAACATCAACAAAAGCAAAACGAGGATAATGGAATGTAGTCAAATTAAATCGGGTGATGCTGAGGGAATTAGATTAGGAAATGAGACACTTAAAGTAGTAAAGGAGTTTTGCTATTTAGGAAGTAAAATAACTGATGATGGTCGAAGTAGAGAGGATATAAAATGTAGACTGGGAATGGCAAGGAAAGCGTTTCTGAAGAAGAGAAATTTGTTAACATCGAATATAGATTTAAGTGTCAGGAAGTCATTTCTGAAAATATTTGTTTGGAGTGTAGCCATGTATGGAAGTGAAACGTGGACGATAACTAGTTTGGACATGAAGAGAATAGAAGCTTTCGAAATGTGGTGCTACAGAAGAATACTGAAGATAAGGTGGATAGATCACATAACTAATGAGGAGGTATTGAATAGGATTGGGGAGAAGAGAAGTTTGTGGCACAACTTGACTAGAAGAAGGGATCGGTTGGTAGGACATGTTTTGAGGCATCAAGGGATCACAAATTTAGCATTGGAGGGCAGTGTGGAGGGTAAAAATCGTAGAGGGAGACCGAGAGATGAGTACACTAAGGAGATTCAGAAGGATGTAGGTTGTAGTAGGTACTGGGAGATGAAGCAGCTTGCACAGGATAGAGTAGCATGGAGAGCTGCATCAAACCAGTCTCAGGACTGAAGACAACAACAACAACATTAAAATTCTGGTGGTTCTTGTCATTTCTCGGACGTATAATGAAAACTGTCACTTTCATGTAAAACTTGTCATATCAGGTTTTCTTTACTCATTCGTTATCCTAGATAGATCGATAGTTGAAGAGTTGTTTTGATAGATATAAAGGATAGAAAAAGAGTAGGCAGCAGCGCAGAAAACTAAAGATGAAATAGCACTACTACGGCTCGGGGCCCTGTGCACGCTACGGCACATATTCATCGAAGTGTAATGAATCCCCTGAGGTCTCTTACGCGCTGCGAATAAATTTTAGTTTCTGCGTTACAGGCAATGCCGGTGAAAATTCAAAAACAAATTGTTGTATCCAGTCAAAAGGGTGAATCTGTGTTATATCATTCTTGAATACCTTAAATTTTCTCACCGATAGAACGTGCTTATAATCAAACTCATCGTCTCTGTATGTCTGAGCAGGTTCAGGATTGTATGATAATCTGTTTGCCTGTGACTGTTAGGAATCTAAGTCAAGTACACTCTGTAAATTACCTGAATTGTACTGGCTGTGAGAGTGTGAGAAATGTTCGGAGAGTGGCGTATGCTGTGTCGTGTTACAGGCTGACACATTTCTCATCTCTGTCATATATTGCTGTAAAGACGACACTTTTCTACGCAATGTATTATTGGACGAACTTATCTCACTGATCGTCTGCTGCAAATTTTGGAATTCGGGTGTTTCATTAAACGAAACTGGTGAAGTATCGTCTGATTTGATGCCATTGTTATTTTCGATAACGTCAATACGACTGGCCAATTCATCAAATTTTTCAGTGAGTGCTTTTACGTGATCGTTTATAGTGTCACAAGCATTAATTTGTTTTTTTATTTTACGTGTGGTTTTGTTCAATTTCTTAACGTCTGCTTTGATGGCATCGGGATCCTGTATTAGTTCCAACTTTTTAAATCTGTTGGTCATTGTCTGACAGTCTAATGTGTGTGTCTGTTTTTGTTCTAAGATCGGAGATTTCATCATTCAATTCGGTGTTCAACTGTTTGATTTCGTCTCATACTGTAGCAATATTGTTGTCTACGTATGTTTTTGCCTCCGTAGACATTTTACGCTTATCTTCCTGTCTCTGTGCAGTAATTGTTTCCATGACTTGTTTCTTTACTTTATTCTGTTCCTGTATACATTTACGGTAACGCGTTGCACTGTTTTGTAGGTGATGATTAAAACGTTCGTCAATCTGGTTGTTTTGTTGTTCAAATTTCTTGTCGACTTTCGCATCCACTGTGCGTCAAAGTTCTGCTGACATTAGTTTAAACTCGTAGCGTAACTGTGTTGCGTTTTCTGAACATTGTTTAGCAACTGCACTAATTTCATCTCAAAGTAATTTTGTTGAAGCTGCTTGCGTATTACTTAATTCTTGTGCAACAGATCTAGTTTCTTCACTACTGTTCTTAGCACAATCCTTAATTTCCTCGCGTAATTGTTCTTTAGTATCATGACATTGCACGGCAACGGCTCTTCTCTTCACTAAGCTGTCTGAAATTGTTGTCTTGTTTTTCATTAAGTTGTTACATCGATTGATTAAGGTTGTTCTGTTTTCCATTCAGCTGTTTGAAAGTTTCATTTAAGTTGTTTGTTCGATTCATTGAGTTGTTGTTTGAGATTTTCATTAATTTGTTGTTTGAGATTTTCATTAAGTTGTAGCAATAATGCCGTAACTTGATCCCAGCCAAAATGAGCGGCTCCAATCGCTGTACTGTGTGATGGTGTATCTGCATGTGTCACGTTTTGTGCAACCATTTGGTCATTGTCTGACTCGCGAAAAGGTTTGCTAATTGGATGAGCACTGTTGGTCACTACATCGGAATCAAACAAATCTGACGTATTTTGAGTACATTGTTCATCTTCGCTAGAAACATTCATCTGTTTATCGTGCATATTTTGCAAATCAGGTTTGTCAAACTGGACAGCTTTCATCGTAACGGAACGTGCCGCGGCATCAATTGTTACATTTACTGTGAACATAATTGAATTTGTTTGCTCATCATTAGGATCAATATCATTACTAGTGATCGGCACGCACTGATTATCTGTAATTAGGGGATTATCACTACTACGCAGAGTGTCGCAAGTATTATCGGTCAAATTATTCGAGTCGGCTTTCTCACTCATTACGGGTCGCGATGTACTGTTAGCAGTTTTTCGCGGCCTTTTTACAACTCAAAGTTAAGCACAAAATCAAACAAAGACAATGCAAAAATGGAACAAATACAGTTACTACAAAGAGGAACAAATTGCCAATGATCTGTGAAAGAAAGAGCGACAAATTAGTAAATGCTTTGCGCCAGATGCAAACTACCTTTAACAATAGTGTAAATAAGAGCAGATATATAACTGACTACTTCTCAGAAATTCGCAAAGAAAATACGATCCTGGCCGGTTGTCGACAAGTGTAACCTCCCCATAAAATTAAATAATATAAATAATATTGACATTTATTGTAACCTCACATCAGAAAAATTACTAAACCTCTCAACAATAAAAAAACTGCGTAACCTATCAATAATAAAATGTGACTAATCTCTCAATAATAAAAAATGTGACTCACTTATCACCTATCAATAATTGACTGTCAATTTAACCTGGTAAATTTTGGACGTCAGCAGTGCTGCGCCATGGCCCTGAAAGATCATACTGAATAAATTGAAAATTCTTACTCAGTCTAGTCGTCGGATACCGTGTATATATCTGCTCCTATAAGAAATTTTTCTGGCACAGCTCAGTGTAATGCTAGCCGATAGATTTGTCATGTATAAAAAGAACAACCGATTTTTCTTTGCAATAATCGGGATGACCATGGATTGGAGAAAATAGTAAATTCTTTAAATTGAGATGACTGATTGTCAAAAGTAACTTTTTTATGAGAAAGATTATTATTAAGAGATTTTTTAAAAACATTTACATGGAACTTGATATAACAATACTACATACGCGCGAGGCTGCTTTTACATTATACTACAACGCTCAGGCTCCGTCATCGCTCCACCACGACCGGCCCAGCCAACTCGATACACACGACTGCTAGCTACTACTTACTGCTACTGTCACACAGTACCTACTGCAGTCAACACTGCTCTTTGGTCTGAGATTCTCTTATAGCTTACATATCGCAGGCAGCGTGTGAGCAATCCATCGAAATTACATCTGCTCCAGTGCGCTAACAACAAATTCCTTAATCATGGACCTCTTACGCTATGTATTCGCAGCACATTACACTTGTCTACATTGAGGTTCAATTGCCATTCCCTACACCATGCGTCAATTCGTTGCAGATCCTCCTGCATTTCAGTACAATTTTCCATTGTTACAACCTCTCGATATACTGCAGCATCATCCGCAAAAAGCCTCAATGAACTTCTGAAGTTATTCGCACGGTCATCTATATATATTGCGTATAGCAACGGTCCTACGACACTCCTCTGCAGCACACCTGAAATTAATCTTTCTTCGGAAGATTTCTCTCCATTGAGAATGTCATGCTGCGTTCTGTTATCTAGGAACTCTTCAATCCAATCACACAATTGGTCTGATAGTCATATGCTCTTACTCTGTTCATTAAACGACTTCGGTGAACTGTATCAAATGCCTTGCGGAAGTCAAGAAACACGGCATCTATCTGGGAACCAGTGTCTATGGCCCTCTGAGTCTCGTGGACGAATAGCGCGAGCTGGGTTTCACACGATCGGATTTTTCGAAACCCATGCTGATTCCTACAGAGTAGATTTCTAGTCTCCACAAAAGTCATTATACTCGAACATAATACGTGTTCCAAAATTCTACTACTTATCGACGTTAGAGATATAGGTCTATAGTTCTGCATATCTGTTCGACGTCCCTTCTTGAAAACGCGGATGACCTGTGCCCTTTTCCAATCTTTTGGAACGCTACCCTCTCCTAGAGACCTACGGTACACTGTTGCAAGAAGGGGGCAAGTTCCTTCGCGTACTCTGTGTAAAATAGAGCGATTTTTTTTGTTTTTCTGAGCGATTTTAATTGTTTTTTTATCCCTTTGTCATCTGTTTCGATATCTACCATTTTGTCATCTGTGCGACAATCTAGAGAAGGAACTACAGCGTAGTCTGTGGAACAGTTTTGGAAAAAGACATTTAGAATTTCGGCCTTTAGTCTGTCATCCTCTGTTTCAGTACCATTTTGGTCTCAGAGTGTCTGGACGTTTTGTTTTGGTCCAACTACCGCTTTTACATAAGACCAAAATTTCTTTCCTGGGTAGATTATGCCTTCCCCCATCTCACCATATGAGGAGTATTGTTGAAATTTCTACACGTCTCCTTGACTATTGCTTTCACTTACCGTCTGTACTATACTGCAGCAGTTCTTACTATGAATGTTCCAAGTTTCTTCGAGATGTATGTCTTTGCAGGGGCAATTCATACCAAAGTTAAGTTTGTTATCAAGTTTGGAGATCGGTGTAAGGTTAGAGAAACATTTGACTCGCGTTTGAATTATGCTTGAAAGCATCTGTGGTCAGTGGGTACCGATTGAGAATATGAAGTTTAATCTTTAACTTACAATGGGACCCTCCACACTGTAAATCACGGATTTTGATCCGCTTCAAATATGTTGTAGAGGCACTTACCCTGAGTACAATGCTATCCAGTTTTTTAGCGAGGGGCCTTGGTTTTTGAGAAAATCGATTTTGAAGTTAATTGTGCGCTTTTCATACCGTAACGTTACATGCATTCTGAGCAAATCAGCGTAGCTCAGTGGTAAACGTACAGGGCTACTGCGCTGGAGGTACCGTGTTTGAATCATGTTGCCATTATGTTTTTTTTATTTAATCCTAAAGTTCAAAAACGAGTAGACGAATTAACTGGGATATACAGAAATGTAGTCACGTCCTGCACGAAATGCGGGAAGTACACGAAACTGGTGTACGAAGAATGTTTACGTTCTGTAATTCTTCTGTACGTGGGAAAGAAAAAAGTTTTGTGCGTTATCGATACTTGGGGAGGGCAAAACGATTCAACTTTATACGATATTCACTGATGAAAGCAAAGCGAGCACCAGCACCCTAAATGTGGTCTCACCAAATTGCACTCCTTATTGCCAGCCCTGCGATGTTTATTTTTACCGACAGGTGAAAATCTTCACGAAAATTATTCATAATGCTCCCGACTTGATGAAAGACAATAGAGAGATCGCTTCTAGGGAAGATTCGATCAAATTACATTCGGTAATCCTACTTCAATTCAGCGCGCCTAATTTTGAAAGCGTGATTAGATGCGCATGGGTCGCATCGAAATTAGCGGATGAAAGAGAAATCTTTTTGAACGCAAAAGAATCGTGCTTCCCGGTACCGCTCATGAAGAAACCGTGCGCCTGAAAGACGGTTGCTTTCGTAAAATGCGCGTGGTGCTGCGAAAATCTGTGCTTCGGTTGTTTCTGTGATAAGTATCACCCACAATATTGTTCTGGCACATCAAGCAGTATGGACAATGAAAAATAAGATTTTGTAATATTGTATGACGGAAAATAATTAATAACTGAATATATTTTGAAATAAACACTTATCCTTGAAATAAAATTGAAAAATGCCGTCGATTTTGAATAAAAAAGGGACACTAGCAGGATCCGAACACTGTACATCCAGCGCGGCAGCCGACAATCTTTACCGCTGTGCTACGCTGACTTGCTCGAAATGTGTACAATTTTGGCAAGCATTTTTGTAATACAGTGATCAATAGATTATTGTATTTCAACTCAAGTTCAGTCTTGATCACAACACTTATGTCTCAATAACATAGGTGACCGGTTTCGGTTATATTTATATAACCATCTTCAGACCCGTGAATTAATTTTAGAAAACACTAGAAACCAATCTTAAAATAAAATGAAAAGTGTCTAATGACGACAAAAATTTTAACAAGATAAAATAAAACTTATTATACCCATGGAGGATGGTAGGCGCAGCTCTCCTCAGTTGCTACGAAGTCAACTGATGGTTATGAGTGCTGAGCATGTGCTTAAATATGCAGAGGCTCCGTCTACTTCCTCTCTCAATACTTCACAACTGCCAATCAGCGTTCATAATATGACGCTGTCGACAACGTATAAAAATACGAAATATACAACAAATATAAAATTGATTTATTTAAAATGTCTGATTAACAGATAGTTAGTATGTGTAAAACTTTTTTACACTTTAGATAAAAACGGTAAACTACGATGTGTAATAGCTGTGCCCTCTACGGGCAACCTTAATACTATTACATTGTCAGTTAAATCAAAGATGTAAAAGTCCTTGGAGTTGTGGTATGTATTGATTATACCGAGTCGCATACATGACAATTGCATCTTTGACGTGTTGCGGAATCGTCTTACTTTAACAGTAGTATTCATAGTAACATTCTTTATAACAATAGGGTAGCAGCCAAGAGTACGTGCCGCATGATGTATGTCTGAATAACTGACGAGACCGCTGATTAAATATTTAGAACTCATCGATCTAACAGTTTTTATAATAATCAATTTCAATTTAATAAAATTTTATACGTTGTATAGCAAATTTTTCATACATAGCTTTTGCCATGGGTATAACTAATCTTATATTTTTAAAACAAAAGAGTAGGTGCATCTTCATTATAAAATTTCGTCAAAAAGGTCGTAAAAATAGTTTTCGCGAAAATCTAATTGTTCATTGAGAAGCATTGATGATTTGGTTTTCAAATGAGCATATATCTTGTAAGAGGTCCATGATTAAGGACTTTTTTGTTAGTGCACTCGAGCAGATGTAATTTCGATGGATAGCTCACGCGCTGCCTGCGATATGTAAGCTGTAAGAGAATCTCAGACCAAAGAGCTGTGTTGACTGCAGCAGGAACTGTGTAGTAGTAGGAGTAAATTGTAGCTAGCGAGCAGTCGTGTGTATCGAGTTGGCTGGGCCGGTCGTGGTGGAGCGATGGCTGAGACTGACAGTTATAGTTTAAGGTAAAAGCAGCCTCGCGCATGTGTACTTTTGTAATATCAAGTCCCATGTAAATATTTTTAAAAAAATCTGTTAATTATAATCTTTCTCATAAAAAGTAACTTTTGACATTCATCTCAATTTAAAGAATTCACTAATTTCTCCAATCCATGGTCATCCCGATTATTGTAAAGAAAAATCAGTTGTTTCTTTTTATACATGACAAATCTATCGGCCAGCATTGCACTGTGCTGTGCCAGAAAAGTTTAGTTTCATATTGGTGCAGATGTATATGCGTTATCCGACGACTAGACTGAGGTAAGAATTTTCAATTCATTCAGAATGAATTTTCAGGGCCATGACGGAGCACTGCTGACGTCCTAAATTTACCAGTTTAAATTCACAGTCAATTATTGAAAGGTTATAAGTGAACGACAATTTTATTGAGAGGTTTGTCACATTGTATTATTGATAGGTTTCGGAACTTATCTGTTGGGTAGTTACACTGAATGTGGATTATAGAGTTATGTTTTTTACTGTTGAGAGGTTTAGGAATTTTTCTGTTTGGAGGTTACACTAAATGTGAATATTATTCGTATTATTTTATTGTGGGGAGGTTACAATCTCTATTCCTTCAAAGATATTCATAAGGAAGACTTTATTTGCATTTCTAGTACTTTCTAAAATTAATTGGTTGGAAATGGTTCAAATGGCTGTGAGCACAATGGGACCTAACATCTGTGGTAATCAGTCCCCCAGAACTTAGAACTATTGAAACCTAACTAACCTAAGGACATCACACACATCCATGCCCGAGGCAGGATTCCAACCTGCGACCGTAGCGGTCGCGCGGTTCCAGACTGTAGCGCCTAGAACCGCTCAGTCGGCGTGGGTGCCGGAATCTGTCGTAGCGTCGATGTGCTTGCTACGTCCGCCCTGCCGGCATATACCAAATTCCCTGTGAGTGTGGGAAGACTTATGACGGACAAACAGTACGCACTATCGAAGATCGTTGCCGAGAACATCAAAGGCACACTCGACTGAAATGTCCAAATAAGCCGGCGGTAGCAGAGTACTGTTTGTCCGAAGAGCACGAGATGGATTACGAGCGTACCAAGATCCTGGCTCTGACCTCTAAATATTGGGATGTTATCGAAATTTGCACCAGGGAAGATCTTATCAACCGAGAATGTAATTCAGAAGACTCTCAGCAAGAAGTACGAACTGGCGACCAGGGCGGACGTAGCAAGCACATCGACGCTAAGACAGGTTCCGACGCCCACGTGTCCGCGACCGCTGGCGTGGGGCGCGGACGGCGAAGAGAGTGGTACCGCGGGGGGAGGGGATTTAAATCGGCCGCCCGCCCTCAGGCACACGACGAGGAGATGCACACAGAGACACCCCCACTTGCTGCGGTAGCGACTCAATGCTTGCCGCTCCCTACGGAGCTGCAGAAGGTCGCCGCGTCCCTTCTTGATGGGACATACCCACACCTGGATAACCCTTACCCTTTTACACCAGCCAACAGGCCAAAACCACCCCTTCCCCACCATCCTTACGGACCAGTCAGGAACAACACGGCCCTTAGAGGACTGGTCTCGAGGAAGGACCTGAACATCATCAATAAATACCCCGTCTTCACGCCCACCGACTGGGAACACCTCTTTGTGCCCATTGGACACTATGAACCGGCAGTATACACGTGGACTGTTCGAGCATATGATGCTTTGTTTAAAATTTTAAAAAAAATCGCGTACGTCTCGTAGGTTTCGCGCAGTTGACTTCTGAGATCCGGGAGCCACTTACGAGTAACACTTTATATTTTTCAACTCTATTAACAGTTTATTCAAGCTGCCCCTATTTTCTCATCATTCCTTCTTTTTCCGCTTTTCCGACGTTGGGGCCCCTCCACGCCCGCACCAACGTGGTGACCAAACCAAAAGTTCTACTGTCACCTCCGTAACATGTTAGTTGTCTAGTAAGTGGATCACAGGATGTTGGGCTGTGATGTTGTCCGTGCGTCTGGTACGACTACGCATTAACACGGTCCATCAGGTGATAGAAAGTGGACGAAACGCTAGTGAAGGTAGCGATTTGAAGAGCAGAGGGAAAAAAGTGCCATGGCTCGTGCCGTGGGAAAAAAATAACCTCTGCGACAGTGGGATGGGTAGCACCAGCAACTAAATCGCAGCTAACAAGTGCGTGTTTACCGCTAACAGCGACAGCAGGCTGCATTTCCCGGAGTGCGCGGGCGCCCACTTGGCTGGGATTCCGCGAACCGGGGGTCTTGGGTGCGTGCCCCCTCTGCCTCCGGCAGCGGCCGTGGCCGGGGCTCAGTGCGTCATCGCTTTCTGCCCACTGGCCGCTCTATTAGCTAATGGCCGGCGCTCCAATTTATGCCCGCACCGCCCTCAGGCGGCCCGTCTGCCTCGGGGATTTTAAGCGAGGGCAACGGACGTAGTTTAGCGCAGCTTACGCGCGCCTACACACTGCCTGGCGCCACTCTCCCACACTCTGCCACCCACTGGCGCCCTAATTTTTTTCACCCCGAGTTCCTGCGCTTGTTTATTTCTGCATGCGTGTGCTCCTGTGTGTGTGTGTGTGTGTGTGTGTGTGTGTGTGTGTGTGTGTGTGTGTCCGCTACTGGAAAATATGTTCCACCGAGAAAGGCTAGAGAGGGCGCCCGTGAGCGCTCTGTTTTCAAAGCATTACTTTATGTCGCGAGCAAATCGTTAACTTTCACCGGCTGCCGAGTACTTTCTGTTGCTCTTTTTTTTTTTTGCCTCTTGCGCTCTCCTGGCAGTATACAGAACGGCGAGAGTTTACGGCGAGAGAACTACTGTCTGACGTTGCTTCTGCTGCGGCGACGTGAAATTTACTGGAACGATGCACCCTTTGTTTCTGAAAATTGGCTCGCTCGTTGCAGGTTTCCTCAACGGTGGTAAGCCTCCCGGAGATGGAGCGCAGAAGTAAAGCTTCAGCACTGCAACGTTCCTACATCTGCATCTACGAGATTACTCTGTAGCACCCACTTCGGTGCACGGAAGAGGGGTCATGGAACCACTTCCTAACTTTGGACATAGCTGCTAAGGTTCAGTGACCGTGCCAGTCTTATTGCAACCCTTTTTCACTCAAGTACGAGCAGCCCTTAGCGGCTCGCCATCTTATTTACAACTATTCATGACGTCGCCTTTCCGGCTTAGATATTTTAAAATGTAACTTGTAAATACTGCATCTCTTTCCAGTCAGTACAAACTTTAATTTTATTAATGTATTATATACCTAATATGTTTCAGAACAGTTAGTTTAATTCTGAAGACGACGCTCATTATAGCGTAGAAACCTGGTCGATTTTGACTTAACATTTGTGACCGTACATGTAACCGAATGTACGAATTAGAGAGGAATGAAGCTTCTCTCATTGCCAGCCAAACCTTTTGGCTCGTTCTTCGAAAACGATAGAAGAACCAGCAGATTGGCGACTACGAGACGAACAGCTGACTTCCGAATCGGGAGATCCTGCTCATAAAAAATATTTGTTCTACGAAACGTGTGATCGAACAGTGCATAGAATTCATCTGTCCACTGCATCTAAACACCATTCGACAGTACATTGTCGAGAATCATTGCGCAATATTGTAATCCTTACATGGAATTCCTGACCATCTCATTAATGTTTTCAAAAACCTGCATCTAGACTGGAGATACTGTATAATAAGATCGGAACACTCATTCATGGGAGACGTCAGATAAGGATGCATTTTATCACCATACCTTTTCATATTAGTCTCTGATGTAAGGAAATATTATTATTATTATTTAAGCATCAGATTGAGAAGGGGAAGTAAGATATATTTGCTTGGCTCCCTTTCCCGTTTACGAAGTGCAGCGTACCATTGTGTAACATTGAGGTTATGTGCGAGCGATGTGCGATTAGAGTGGCAAAGTTGGCTGAGAAATTCCCGGACGTCACTCGCACTGAAAATGTAGCTAAGGGCCAGTTTAAAACTGAGTTTGACGAATATTGCAAGGGAGGGGGGGGGGGGGGGGGGGAATATAAGTAGTATGTTAACGTCCGCACAATTACACGTCGGACACGGTTGGCTCTGTAAAAAGCTTGGCACATAGAAAATAAATGATTAAGCAAACAAATATTTAGAGCATTTGACACTCTAATTACGAACTTGAACTTACATATAACATGTTAACACTTACGTCAATAACAATGACAGAGCTTGAGTCGTTTGAAAAGTTTAGAAATCATGTAGAAGTGTCCATTCATTAACTACTATGTTTTTCACACATACTACTGTCACACGCAACAAAATGACAGGGTTGAACAAATTGCAAGTCTAATAATGAAGCCTATGTAATGGTGCGTCCGTATTATACAGGAGATAAAAAAGAGAGTGACATCTTCCGGCAGTGGACAATGGGCTGCGCGCTTGTTTTTTGTAATATTCAAATGTCTTCAGAGTGTATCTTTAATATCGATGTTTTTAAATTCGCGTCGAATTAGTCTATAGTTTCTTAGGCGCGTCAGTGGTGCTGGATACATTTCTCCTTGTTAATCGTCAAAACACATCATTACAATGCGTAGTTAAATTTTATACACTGCTCTTGGCCTCTTCCATTACTCAAATCAATGTTTTATGTGACGAGATGTGGCGGTGTGAAAATACATCATCTCAAGTCGTAGATTTCATAACGAGAAATCGGACAGAGACGGCACAACGTTTACTACTAATGAACACCAACGTGGTTGGAAGTGTCAGATCTGTAGTGCTGGAAGTAAATGGTGAAAAAACAAAAGCAACGTGTGCAGTAAGTGGAATTATATCGACTCAAATTATAGTGCGTGATGTTAACTTATTACAAAATCTCGGAGGTCTTATTTGTAATACCGGGGCCGTAAAACTGCACAGACTTAACCAGCAGAATTGGAAAAGCTACTGGAGCCTCCCAACGAATGCAATCTACATGGTATTTAGAGTATCTAAGTACTTAAATAACTCTTCGGCTGTAACGTATCATCCTAACGATGGCCATATGCGCATCTGTGACCTGGAAAATGACAGTAAGATCGGCACGTACGCTCAGTGTTTTCTACCTACACTACTGTCCATTAAAATTACTACACCAAGAAGAAATGAAGATGCTAAAGGGGTATTCATTGGACAAAAATTTATTTTACTAGAATTCTACATCTACATCCATACTCCGCAAGCCACCTGACGGTGTGTGGCGGAGGGTACCCTGAGTATATTGTGATTACATTTTCACGCAACTTGGGTGCATTCATCCTGAGAAATCAGTACCCTCTGGCCGCAATAACGGCCTTGATACGCCTGGGCATTGAGTCAAACAGAGCTTGGATGGCGTGTACAGGTACAGCTGCCCATGCAGCTTCAACACGATACCACAGTTCATCAAGAGTAGTGACCGGCGTATTGTGACGAGCCAGTTGCTCGGCCACCATTGACCAGACGTTTTCAATTGGTGAGAGATCTGGATAATGTGTTGGCCTGGGCATCAGTCGAACATTTTCTGCATCCAGAATGGCCTGTACAGGACCTGCAATACGCGGTCGTGCATTATACTGCTGAAATGTAGGGTTTCGCAGGGGTCGAATGAAGGGTAGAGCCACGGGTCGTAAAACATCTGAAATGTAACGTCCACTGTTCAAAGTGCCGTCAGTGAGAACAAGAGGTGACCGAGACGTGTAACCAATGGTATCCCATACCATCACGTCGGGTGATACGACAGTATGGTGATAACTAATACTCGCTTCTAATGTGCGTTCACCGCGATGTCACCAAACACGGATTCGGCCATCACGATGGTGTAAACAGAACCTGAATTCATCCGAAAAAATGACGTTTTGCCATTCGTGCACCCAGGTTCGTCGTTGAGTACACCATCGCAGGCGCTCCAGTCTGTGATGCAAAGTCAGGGGTAATCGCAGTCATGGTCTCCGAGCTGATAGTCCATGTTGCTGCAAACGTCGTCGAACTGTTCGTGCAGATGGTTGTTGTCTTGCAAACGTCCCCATCTGTTGACTACGGGATCGAGACGTGGCTGAACGATCCATTACAGCCATGCCAATGAGATGTCTGTCATCTCGACTGCTAGTGATACGAAGCCGTTGGGATCCAGCACGGCGTTCCGTATTACCCTCCTGAACCCACCGATTACATATTCTGCTAACAGTCATTGGGTCTCGACCAATGCGAGCAGCAATGTCGCGATACGATAAACCGCAATCGCGATAGGCTACAATCCGTCCTTTATCAAGGATGGAAACGTGTTGGTACGCATTTCTCCACCTTACACGAGGCATCACAATAACGTTTCATCAGGCAATGCCGGTCAACTGCTGTTTGTGTATGAGATGTTAAGTGCTCAGAGATATTTGAACCATTTTCAGCACTATCCAAGAATCTGCCTCATTGTCCAAGGCGATATATTTGGCCCACAAGTGACGAGCTAATGATTACAAAGGAGTCAAACAAAGGATCTTAAGATGACCAGGTAATTATAACAAAATAATTTAAACAACAATATGTGAAGATGTAAACTTTCACGGCCGAAACTGTCATGATTAATAAAATTCTTTTCCGGGCTATTATGCCGTGGTCTGATGGATTTCGCATTGTAACCCAACGTTTCGTCCCCATCTGCGGAGGACATCTTCAACGGGGTTCGTGGCTTCTGTTAACTTCCGAAACACACACAGTCTCACTACTGACTGCAGCAAATTTTTGTTTTCGCGTGCTCCCGCGCATAGGCGTGACGTCACATGTTTTGAATACGCGAGCGCAATTGGCCGTTGTCGGTTGCCGCCGTCCGCTGTTGCTATCATCCCATGGCGGAAGACTGGTACACATCTTCTTCAGCACCGGCATCCAGATGTCATTCAATTTCACGCCCTCCTCCTTCCTATTAAAATTCCTGGGGTGTTTCATAATCTCTATAGCCTCTCTGTAAAGCCTTTCATGATATCCGCTTGTGGCTGCCAGTACTTGAGTTCTATCAAAATAAATGTGGTGGTCTCCTGACTGCAAAGCGTGTTCCGCAACAGCTGATCTATCAATCTCTCCCCTTCTACAATTGCCCTTGTGCTCTTCTAGTCGTTTTTTGACCGTTCTTTTTGTGGTACCCACATATACCTCCCCACAACTACACGGGATCCTGTAAATTCCTGCTTTTTCCAGCGGTTTACGAGCATCCTTAGCCAATCTCAGGTGTTCTTGTATCTTCCGGGTAGGTTTGTAAATCACCGCGATATTCCGTTTTTTCAATATTTTCCCTATGCGGTCAGTGACGACCTTAATAAAAGGCAGGAAAACTTTCGATTTTGCAAGCGCTTGTGCATTGCCATGATTTTCACGCGGCGGTCTTAACGCTCTTTTTATCTCAGCAGCCGAGTAACCATTCCTGAGTAATGCATCAGTGAGGTGTTCCAGTTCCGTATCCAGTAGCCCAGGTTCACAGATGTTCCTCGCTCTATCCGCCAACGTTTTTATTATGCCTCGCTTTTGCTGTGGGTGGTGGTTCGAATCCCGGTGTAGATAACGATCCGTGTGCGTGGGTTTCCGGTAAACTGTATGGCCTAAGCTACCATCCTGTTTCTTGTAAACTAGCACATCCAGAAAATTTAGTCTCCCTTCTGCCTCCTCCTCCATGGTAAACTGAATCTTCGGATTAATACCGTTTAGATGTTTGTGAAAACGGCCTAGTTCCTCTCTGCCATGCCTCCACAACACAAACGTATCATCTACGTAGCGGAACCAGATATTCGGTTTTTTGTTGGCAGTTTCTAGAGCCTGCGCCTCGAATTTTTCCATGAAAAAGTTAGCTATAACCGGGCTTAAGGGGCTCCCCATTGCCACGCCATCAGTCTGTTCGTAGAACTCATCGTTCCATTTGAAATATGTGGTCGTAACGCAATATTTAAATAGTTCTGCAATGTCGGGAGGAAAAATTCTATTCAGCTGTTGCAACACCTCTTTGAGAGGAACCATAGTAAATAGCGATGCCACATCGAAACTGACTAACATGTCCTCCGGCTGGACCACTATGCCGCTCAATTTACTGATGAAATGTGCAGAATTCTTGATATAGGAGTCCGATCGTCCCACATGCGGCCGTAATAGCGTTGTCAAAAACTTGGCAATAGAATAGGTGGGCGAACCAATGGCACTCACTATAGGTCTCAGAGGAACAAGTTGTTTATGAACCTTCGGCAAGCCATAGAGTCTTGGTGGCAGTTGCGCAACTTCTGTCTAAGAAATCAAATATGACGGGCGCTAATAAGCGATTCGTCAGAACCACTACGATTGAACCAGTAAATTTACATTAATAGTTACAAAAATTCTTGCAAAAATCGTAAATAAATTCCTGTATTCCATATAAAGTATGCGTTTATAAAATTCGTTAAATGTTTCAGCCAAAATATAAATTATATATAAAGGCTCATGTGACGCATGTGGAATTGTCACGGGCGCCGCTGTTAGGGTACAGCGTCTCTCCAGCAGGACGGCTCTGGAGCAGTGAACAGGTGCAGTATTTCTCCGCCTGTGGGGGAGAGAACTGGAGGAAGACGGCTGGGCTGGAGCCGTCGCCTGGAGACGGGTCCAGTAATTATGGCGGCCACTCGGGGCCGCCTGCGCTGCCGGATTAATGATCGCCGCCTCTACTGACAGTCACTGTTGCGAATAAATGAGGGGAAGCCCCGAATTATTAACCCCGCGCCACCCTGGCCGCTTCTCGCCTCGACGCCAGCTCTGTTGTGTTCGAGCGCTGCCTGCAAGACTCCGCTCTGTCAACTTCTCCCTGTTGCTCTTGCACTGCTCTTCATTTCCCTTTCTCCTCAGCATTAAGTGTTTGCCGAGGTAGTCATTTTCTAGTTAATATGGAAACTCTGTTACTAATTTGTAGCAACCAACTACTGTACAATCTTTCAGGTGCATTCTGCAACCAACATTTTCGTTAGGTTGTAATAAAAGGGGAGCTCTCACTCCTTCTTTTCTAACCATAGGTCTTTCATCTTGTTTAGTTTCATTTTTCCATCTACTGATCCACAGCCAAGTTTTGGATGCTGTAGTACAGTAAACTGTAACAAACCGGGGATGGTCGACCTATAAAAGGCAGTCAAATGCAAACGACACAGGTTTGACAAGGAAATCGATACGCATATATACAGACGGCGGAAGTATCGCTTACACTAGGGATAAATGGGCAGTGCATTGGTGGAGTTTTCATTTGTACACGGGTGATTCGTACGAAAAGGTTTCCTACGTGATTAATGGAAGACTCTGCAGGCGAGACGCTCAGTAGCTCGGTACGGGCTTTTGTTGAAGTTTCGAGAACATACCTTCACCGAAGAGTCAAGCAATATATTGTTCCCTCCTACGTATATCTCACCAAGAGATCATAATGATAAAATGAGGGAGTCCACGCAGAGGCATACCTTCCATCTTTCTTTCCACGAACAATACGAGACTGGAATAGAAGGGAGAACAGATAGAAGTACTCAAAGTTCCCTCCGCCTCACACCGTCGAGTGGCTTGCGGAATATGTATGTAGATGCAGATGTAGAGTGTTAGAGGGCAATGCAGCAGACAACCGACGCGAGTGCCTTTGCTAACAGCACGACATCGCTTGCAGTGCCTCTCCTTGGCTCGTGAGCATAGACGATGCGAAAACCTTGGCCTGGTCAAATAACTCCCGATTTCAGCTGTTGAGAGCTGATGGAAGGCTCGAATGTGGCGGAGAACCCGCGAAACCAGGTTCTAAACAAGGAACTGGTGGTGGCTGCATTAAGATGTGGACTGTGCTTACATGGAACAGACTGGAATCTGTTTGTGATTGGTTTGAAGAACAGTCTAGAAATTTCGAGCGAATGATGTGCCAACCCAGATGGCCCGACAGGAACCCTATTGAACGTTTTTTAGACATAATCTATCGATCAGGTCGTGAACAACATCCTGCACCGGCAACACTTTCGCAATTATGGACGGCTCTAGAGGCAGCATGACACGGGAATTACTTCAGGTGTCTTCCAACGACTTTTTGAATCCACGCCTCGTCGAACTGCAACACTACGCCGCGCAAAAGAACACGGAACTGTTGTGTTGTGGGTAGCTCTGCATGTGAGAGGCACTGTTATTATGGAAGTTCGAGTGTTGCTACAAATGCTATTACAGTAAAGTGATGAAATATGGAAGTGATTCAGAGGAAAGTGCGTAATGACGTAATTAAAAGTAAGCAGTGTCGCCGATAAACGTATTTGTGTATCCACTCGTTACGTCTTGCACCATACGTCAATCATCCGCGCCGTGTTCGGCGTCTCAGCATGAACTAATGTCGATCAGCAATATAGTTTACCACGGAAGAGAGCATTAAAGTTCGTGTCTTGTAGTGAGCGTGAGAAAGTGCGTTCCGTCATAGCGTTCCACATCATCAACAGTCAGCCGCGCCGCGACGGTTACGCGCACGCTCGTCCAAGTGAGAACTGAGAACTGAAAAATTAACTCTGTGAACAATGATACATCATTGCCATTGTCAAGGAGGACTGGTACTAAATATCTGTGTATGCATGGCGAGCGTAAGAACTTTCGTTCTATCATTCGGCTTCCGCATCATCAACAATCACCCGCGTCGTGTCTGTTACGCGTAGGGTCGTCCATGTGATATTGTGGACAGATAATCATCTAGAAGTTGGCATCAAAACTTGTGTCTTAGAATGTAAGCAGCGCAACCTGTGATTTCTTATCGTCAAAGAATTGTTGTTGTGGTCTTCAGTCCTGAGACTGGTTTGATGCAGCTCTCCATGCCACTCTATCCTGTGCAAGCTTCTTCATCTCCCAATACGTACTGCAGCCTACATCCTTCTTAATCTGTTTAGTGTATTCATCTCTTGGTCTCCCTCTACGATTTTTACCCTCCACGCTGCCCTCCAATACTAAATTGGTCATCCCTTCATGCCTCAGAACATGTCCTACCAACCGTTCCCTTCTTCTTGTCAAGTTGTGCCACAAACTCCTCTTCTCCCCAGTCCTATTCAATACCTCCTCATTAGTTATGTGATCTACCTATTAAACCTTCTGCATTCTCCTGTAGCTCCACATTTCAAAAGCTTCTATTCCCTTCTTGTCCAAACTATTTATCGTCCACGTCTCACTTCCATACATGGCTACACTCCATACAAATACTTTCAGAAACAACGTCCTGACACTTAAATCTATACTCCATCCCAGAATATACATTTTCATACCAGACGTAGGACAGTGTTGTGCTTGACGTTGAGTGGCTACCCTAAACCCGCTTGCATGTTTATAATCATAATTTCAGGAAAGCCAGCAGCAGTGTGGAGCAGAAATGTACGAGCGCCGTAGGTCAGGTACGTGGTGTGGACAGGGCGCACGTTCAGGAACGACAACCGGTTATAAGGGTCCCCCCCCCCCCCCCTCCCACCATTTGTACCCCCGGGCGTGTTACAAGTGTACAATTGGCATGGCGCAGACTTCGGTAAAGCAGGTAGGTGTGCGAATTGAAGTGGCCTCTATTGGCAGCCAGGAAGGAACAGCATGAAATTCATCGCTGTGGGATTTGTTGTTTAGACGTGCTCCACGCGAGTTCACTATAGAGGCCGGGAAATAGGAACGGCGAGGTGCAGCGCAGTTGTTGAGGGCGGGAGAGTCAGGGAGTGAAATTCATGCCCGAATTTCTGCTGTGTATGGTGAACACAGTATGTCACTTGCTAATGTGTTTGCGTGTAGTAAATGATTTCGAGAAGGTCGGGCGTCATTGAAAGACAATATGACAAATATGACTGACAGAGGATGATCGAAGACATTCGGCTCGTGCTGGACATCACTCACTGCGCCGCTCACGCCGTCACGATACAGCATCTGAAGTTCGGGAAAATCTGTGCCCAGTGGGTTCCCCACAGCCTGACGAAGGAGCGGAATTTGAACAGCATGTCGAGATCATTGCAGTACCTGCAATGGTATCGCCACGAAGATCCTGTCTCAGGAGCGCATGGATTCACCTCCACCGAAAAAATTCGAAGATACACCATCTCCGAGAAAGTCTTGATGACCTTTCTCTTTGACTGCAATGGACCTCTGCTTCTTGACTTTCTGGAGCACTTAGCCACAATTAACACACATGGACGCTTTGCTGAAATTGAAGCGCTCCATCAAGTCCAAGCACCCAGGAATGTTGTCAGATGGAAGAATCCCGATGCCAAGGTTGCTTTGGAGAGCGAGCAAGGAGTGGCGCTATTCCTCATCACCAAGTGACTTCCATATGTCTGGACCACTCAAAGACGCAATGGGAGGAAAGAAGTTCTGTTCTGATGAAGAGGTACGCCACGCGGAGCATGAGTGGTTGCGCGGACTACCAAAATAATTTTTTTCTAAAGAAATTTATGCACTTTGTCAGCACTGGAGGGCTTGCATTGAGCGTGGGGGAGATTATGTTGAAAAGTGATACAGCTTTGTACCGCTTCTGCGTAATTAATAATATTTTTTAAAAAATTTAAAGTTTTCATTTGACTCACCCTCGTATTAACAAATAGATCAATTACTTTCGAAATTACAAACGGTTTACTTATATTTTTCCATCTGTCTCCTTTTAATTTCACTGCTCCTTCTATTTTCATAGTAACATAATATGCAAGTGTGACCTTGAAGCGTTACTTCTCGTCCGTCCCCGGAGCTTCCCTTATGTTGTACGAGCTCTAACTTCGCGACCGCAGACAAAAATCAAAAACTCTTATTGATTTTCGGAGTGGGAGACAACTCCCCATTTGATGGAAAAAACTTACTGGTGGACCCATATTAATTCTGTGGAATACTACAGTATTAAATAAATCTAAATAAAGATCGGTAGTCTCACTTTGAACCCCGATATAGAGTTAAAAATGCCACATCTGTTTTATTACTCATAAATGCCCGGTACCAACTACATTACTGGCCATTAAAATTGCTAAACAACGAAGATGACGTGCTACAGACGCGAAATTTAACCGACAGGAAGAAGATGCTGAGATGTGCAAATGATTAGCTTTTCAGAGCATTCACACAAGGTTGGCGCCGGTGGCGACACCTACAACGTCCTGACGTGAGGGAAGTTGCCAAACGATTTCTCATACACAAACAGCAGTTCACCGGCGTTGCCTGGTGAAACGTTGTTGTGGTGCCTCGTGTATGGAGGAGAAATGCATACCATCACGTTTCCGACTTTGATAATGGTCGGATTGTAGCCTATCACGATTGCGGTTTATCGTATCGCGACATTGCTGCTCGCGTTGGTCAAGATCCAATGACTGTTAGCAGAATATGGAATCGGTGGGTTCAGGAGGCTAATACGGAACGCCGTGCTGGATACCAACGGCCTCGTATTACTAGCATCTCTGTAACGGATCGTGCAGCCACGTCTCGATCCCGGAGTCAACAGATGGGGACGTTTGCAAGACAACAACCATCTGCACGAACAGTTCGACGACGTTTGCAGCAGCATGGACTATCAGTTCGGAGACCGTGGCTGCGGTTACCCTTGACGCTACATCACAGGCAGGAGCCCTTACGATGGTGTACTCAACGACGAACCTGGGTGCACGAATGGCAAAACGCCATTTTTTCGGATGAATCCAGGTTCTGTTTACAGCATAATGACGGTCGCATCCGTGTTTGGCGACATCACGGTAAACGTACATTGGAAGCGTGTATTCGCCATCGTCATACTGGTGTATCACCCGGCGTGATGTTATTGGGTGCCATTGGTTACACGTCTCCATCACCTCTTGTTCGCATTGACGGCACTTGGAACGGTGGACGTTGCATTTCAGATGTGTTACGACCCGTGGCTCTAACCTTCATTCGATCCCTGCGAAACCCTACATTTCAGCAGGATAATGCACGACCGCATGTTGCAGGTCCTGTACGGATCATTCTGGATACAGAAAATGTTCGACTGCTGCCCTGGCCAGCACTTTCTCCAGATCTCTCACCAATTGAAAACGTCTGGTCAATAGTGGCCGAGCAACTGGTTCGTCACAATAAGCCAGTCACCACTCTTGATGAACTGTGGTATCGTGTTGGAGCTGCAGGGGCAGATGTACCTGTACACGCCATCCAAACTCTGTTTGACTCAATGCCCAGGAGTATCAAGGCCGTTATTATGGCCAGAGGTGGTTCTTCTGGGTACTGATTTCTCAAGATCTATGAACCCAAATTGCGTGAAATTGTAATCACATGTCAATTCTAGTTATATATATTTGTCCAATGTAACCCGTTTATCATTTGTATTTCTTCTTGGTGTATCAATAATAATGGCTTGCAATATATGTTGGCGGCAGTCAGCTTCAATGCCGGTCCTCTAAATTTTCTCAATAGTGTTTCTCGAAAAGAACGTTGCCTTCTCTCCCAGGTATTTCCATTTGAGTTCCCGAAGCATTCCCGAAACACTTATGTGTTGTTCAGACCTACCGGTAATAGATATTACCGTCTCTGAGTTGGTTCGATGTCTTTCTTCAATTCGACCAGGTACGGATCCGAAACCCTCGAACACTACTCAGGTTCAGGTAGCACCAGCGTCGTATATGCAGTTTCCTTTACAGGTGAACCACTCTTTCCTAAATTTCTCCCACAGTTCTCACATGGTCGTTCTATCTCGTATCACTTTGCTACGTTACGCCCAAATATTAAAACGAGTTGACTGTATAAAGTACGACAGTATTAACACCGTATCCGAACATTACATGTTTGTTCTCCCTACTCATCCGCATTAACTTACATTTTCTCACATTTAGGGCTAGCTGCCATTCATCACACCAACTACAAATTTTGTCTAAGTTGTCTTGCTACTTTCTACAGTTACTCAACTTCGACACTTTAACGTCCACCACGGCATCATCAGCAAACAACAGCAGATTGCTGCTCGCCCTGTCCACCAAATCATTTATGTTTACAGAAAGTTATAGTGGTCGTATCACACTTACCTGGTGCACTCTTGAGGATATTCTTATCTCTGATGAACACCTGCCGTCGACAACATACTGGATTCTATCACTTAAGAAGTATCTGAGTCACTCACGTATCTGTGAACTTACGTTCGTACCTTAGTTAATATTCTGCACCGTGTCAAATGTTCTCCGGAAACCTAGGAATATGGACTCTGCCTATCGTCCTTCATCCATGGTTCGCATTATATCATGTGAGAAAAGGGCAAGCTGAGTTTCGATCGAGAGATGCTTTCTAAAACTATGCTGATTCGTGGAGATGTAAGCTTCTCAGTCCTAAGAAAGTTTATTGTATTCTAACTGAGAATTTGTTCAAGTATTCTGCAGCAAACAGAAGTCTGGGATATTGATCTGTAATTCTGTGGGTCAGTTCTTTTACCCTCTAGAAGATTGGAGTCACCTGCGCCTTTTTCCAGTCACTTGGGACTTTGTGCTGGGCCAGAGATCACGATAAATGCAGGTAAGGGGTCAGTGTCGTAGACTACTCCTTGTAAAATCGATCTCGAATTCCATGCGAACCTGGTGATTTATTTGCTTTCAAATCTTTCAGTTGTTTCTCTACGCCAGGAATGCTTATTAATATATCGTCTATACGGGAGTCTGTCCGATTATCAACTGACCGAACGTTAGTTAGATTTTCTTGCGTGAATGATTTCTTGAACGCGCAATTTAAAACTTGAATTTTTCTGGGAGTCCTTAGTCAGGTATCGTCGTGGGAAAAAATGGCTAAAGCGTCCACTATAGTAGTTGTATCTTTTGCATTAGCGTTTATCATCATAAATATTTACTATTGTCAAACTTTGTGACGTTATGAGGGGTGAGTAGACTATGCGGGTTTGGTTGAGCGATACGTGGCTGGTATGTTGCAGTGAAGTGGCTGGGCCAAGTAGGTAAGCAGACACGGGGCAGTGTGATCCATGTTGTCACGACCGGGCATGAACGGAGGTGGGGAGAGCCGCACAGGTGGCAATGGCCTCGCGTCTTGGAAAATCTCAGAGTACGAGGGGAGGAGGATGTGTAAGAGTGCTTGAAGAAGGGGCAGGCTGACGTGAAACTAAGAATATTCACTGACAGCACTTATATCACTTTCAGACATGCTACCAAAATTCTAAAGACAATGTTGAACTCGAGGCAGTGGGACGAGCTCACAAAAAATATTATTACGAAGTCAACAATAAGAAATGAACTAATATCTATATGTAAAATCGTTTACAAAATTAATAAGAAACTATGCAGACAAGTGAAATATCCGTATAACACAGAGCTGGACAGGTCTAGAAGCCACCTATAAACGACGCTGAACAAATACAAAGACTGCTACAAATAATTTATCGAATGTTTGATAAAGTAGGAGCAAAGCTAAGGTTACTCGACACGTACACTAAAGATATTACCACCATTAATAATTTATTCTATTATTCCATTACCAAAAAAATAAGAGTTATGATAATATATGTTTGTAGGACGGTCATCTGAGTAACGAGGTGCTGCAGGGCCACAGTGAATAATGTTGTAAATTTGACTATGTTAATGCAGTTTCGTCTTGTAGCAGGTGATATTATATGTTTAATAAAAGCAGTAATTTTCCTGTGTATGAAATTGAAAATGTAAGACAAGAACGCAAAGTAATATAGGTGTATGGCATATCTTTTTGTAGTCAAGTTGAAGGTTACTACATTGAAATATGCAATGGATCACGTGGCTAAGTTTCTAAATAGGCAAGCAGAGTAAAGTTCGTAAGCTTTCGTCTTCACTGTTAATTGGTGAGGATGGTTTTTGGTAAGGTTGTGCGGCCGGAGAGCAACGTGGGCTTAACTGTTACAAGGGATTTACAATTATTTCGTTGAGCTCCAGTTCAGTGAGTTTATTAACGTACAGAGACTCGCACGCGTTGGTCGAATTTCAAAATTTGTTGTTACTTAAGTGATACGATGCTTGGGTCCATGCCTTGGTTTGCGATACTCACTGCTTACGAATACTCTTCCTACACTGTAAAGTCAAACTTTTTCCTTTTATACTCCTTTTGTTTCCAGTAACTACCTAGATGGAACCACCACTCAATATACACTCCTGGAAATTGAAATAAGAACACCGTGAATTCATTGTCCCAGGAAGGGGAAACTTTATTTACACATTCCTAGGGTCAGATACATCACATGATCACACTGACAGAACCACAGGCACATAGACACAGGCAACAGAGCATGCACAATGTCGGCACTAGTACAGTGTATATCCACCTTTCGCAGCAATGCAGGCTGCTATTCTCCCATGGAGACGATCGTAGAGATGCTGGATGTAGTCCTGTGGAACAGCTTGCCATGCCATTTCCACCTGGCGCCTCAGTTGGACCAGCGTTCGTGCTGGACGTGCAGACCGCGTGAGACGACGCTTCATCCAGTCCCAAACATGCAAAACGGGGGACAGATCCGGAGATCTTGCTGGCCAGGGTAGTTGACTTACACCTTCTAGAGCACGTTGGGTGGTACGGGATACATGCGGACGTGCATTGTCCTGTTGGAACAGCAAGTTCCCTTGCCGGTCTAGGAATGGTAGAACGATGGGTTCGATGACGGTTTGGATGTACCGTGCACTATTCAGTGTCCCCTCGACGATCACCAGAGGTGTACGGCCAGTGCAGGAGATCGCTCCCCACACCATGATGCCGGGTGTTGGCCCTGTGTGCCTCGGTCGTAAGCAGTCCTGATAGTGGCGCTCACCGGCACGGCGCCAAACACAAATACGACCATCATTGGCACCAAGGCAGAAGCGACTCTCATCGCTGAAGACGACACGTCTCCATTCGTCCCTCCATTCACGCCTGTCGCGACACCACTGGAGGCGGGCTGTACGATGTTGGGGCGTCAGCGGAAGACGGCCTAACGGTGTGCGGGACCGTAGCCCAGCTTCATGGAGACGGTTGCGAATGGTCCTCGCCGATACCCCAGGAGCAACAGTGTCCGTAATTTGCTGGGAATTGGCGGTGCGGTCCCCTACGGCACTGCGTAGGATCCTACGGTCTTGGCGTGCATCCGTGCGTCGCTGCGGTCCGGTCCCAGGTCGACGGGCACGTGCACCTTCCGCCGACCACTGGCGACAACATCGATGTACTGTGGAAACCTCACGCCCCACGTGTTGAGCAATTCGGCGGTACGTCCACCCGGCCTCCCGCATGCCCACTATACGCCCTCGCTCAAAGTCCGTCAACTGCACATACGGTTCACGTCCACGCTGTCGCGGCATGCTACCAGTGTTAAAGACTGCGATGGAGCTCCGTATGCCACGGCAAACTGGCTGACACTGACGGCGGCGGTGCACAAATGCTGCGCAGCTAGCGCCATTCGACGGCCAACACCACGGTACCTGGTGTGTCCGCTGCGCCGTGCGTGTGATCATTGCTTGTACAGCCGTCTCGCAGTGTCCGGAGCAAGTATGGTGGGTCTGACACACCGGTGTCAATGTGTTCTTTTTTCCATTTCCAGGAGTGTAGATCCTTATGTGATTCGAGTACACGTAATTAATAGTAATACTTCGATTGTGGGCCACATTACTATTCTACAGGATCAAACCAATATTTTGTCTTTTATTGTTCACAGTTGTTTATTAATTTGGATGTTATCTATGTGTTTCACGATTTATATCTGTTTAAAAGGGCTTAAAGCAAGAGTACACAACCTAAACCCTGTTGTACAGGTGAGCCACATTCAGTTTTAAGGTCGTGTACCCATCCTCTGGTGGTTAGGTAGCAATGAATTAATTCTGACTTTGTTTAATTCCTCATCTTCAATTTGTTACCGAGCTCCAGTGATGTTGCAAAATGTACTTTCCGAATTCGTGTGCCGTTTAGTCGAGGTAGTAATGCAGTTACGGGATCAACATCTGTGGGCTTACTCATAATTCGGTGAACGTTCTAACTGGCAGAAACGTGATCTGTGTGTGACCACAACCCACCAGTGGAGATACTTTCGTTTGTGTATCGTGTGGCGAGATCAACAACCAGCAGCATCGCCACACGATTACGCG
Source organism: Schistocerca gregaria (assembly GCF_023897955.1). Lineage (NCBI taxonomy): Eukaryota > Metazoa > Arthropoda > Insecta > Orthoptera > Acrididae > Schistocerca > Schistocerca gregaria. The sequence goes on along the minus strand of NC_064920.1, from coordinate 1,134,226,299 downwards.
TACAGTCATGAAATTGATTGGTAGCGTCGTTACAATGAGTCTGCTGTGAGTTACAAGAAGCTGTACTATCAATAGCACAACTAATTATCTAAAAGATGATTTTTAGGAAAGTGAGGTGTTGGCAGACGGTCAATGTAATCGAACTGCACGACAAAAGGTTGCGATGTACCACAAATAGACTACTGCGGCTGAAGTATTAATTACCACTTACGTCTGCTGTGCGACAAAAGCAGTGCAGCCCACGTTAACGTGTTTTTCTTGTAGAAAGTACGTGAGTGTTTACCAGTTATTGTGATGCTCATTACGTCCATACTCTCCCAACCCGCAACTAATTAATTATACCTAATTATAGGACTCGACTGCAGTTGCTGGAGGCAGCAGAGACAAGATAAACGCCGGGTGGTAACAGGTATTTGCGATCTAGGCACACAATCATTAAATATTGCGATCCACGTGCCTATGCTACGTAACATCAGGAGTATGTATGTGTGTGATACCGGTGTTTTTAACCGGAGGGGCGCTTACTAAGTTTCCGCTGCAACAAACGGAATTTATTATCTAATACAGTCAGCTCGGGAGGCAGCTGTGAACTGGACTATGGGCTGCGGAAGTACGAGGTGCAGTCAATAAGTAATCCGACAATGTTTTTCTGAAAGCAGTTCGGGTTCATTCAGGATTTCAGTACACCATTTTATGCCTCATTTTTTGGCTACAAAACCCTATTTTCCAACGTAACCTCAGGTCAGTGCGAGGGCCCTACATCACCTCATTGGTAGAGCCGGTGTACTTGCAAGGTATCACTCTACTGGTCGACATGGGAGCCAAAATCTTGCTGTATCGGTGACTGCCTCATCATGACGTACTTCTTCCCGCAGAGTGCATCTCATTGGACCAAAAAACGGAAGTCGGAATGTGCGAGATCCTGGCTGTGACGTAGATGAGGAACAGTAGTGCAAGCCGCGCGGGATTAGCCGAGCGGTCTCAGGCGCTGCAGTCATGGACTGTGCGGCTGATACCGGCGGACGTTCGAGTCCTCCCTCGGGCATGGATGTGTGTCTTTGTCCTTAGGATAATTTAGGTTAAGTAGTGTGTAAGCTTAGGGACTGATGACCTTAGCAGTTAAGTCCCATAAGACTTCACACACGTTTTTTGAACAGTAGTCCAACGAAGTTTTGCTCTCGGGTGCACAGACATGTGTGAGGTTCAAATGGCTCTGAGCACTATGGTACTTAACTTCTGAGGTCATCGGTCCCCTAGAACTTAGAACTACTTAAACCTAACTAACCTAAGGACATCACACACATCCATGCCCGAGGCAGGATTCGAACCTGCAACCGTAGCGGGCACGCGGTTCCAAACCGTAGCGCCTAGAACCGCTTGGCCACCCCGGCCGGTCATGTGTGAAGCTTTGCACTGTCCTGGAATAGGAGAAGATCGTTTGCATTTTTCTGGCGGCAAACACGGTGAAGTCGATCGTTCAATTTCCCGAGGAAAGCAAAATACGAGGGTGTCTGAGCCGTGCGTGGCTCATGTTCCCGCCATCATGTATTTTTCACCCTGTTTTCAACGGACTTTCATCTCACTACGTTAATTTAAATTACTGTTTTCACTGTGCTGCTGCTTTGCCCGACCGTGTGCGGAGCTAGCAGCGCGTATTGATATATCCCGTCTCGTAGTATCTTTGCTCGACTGCTATTACTTCCCGGCCGTTGTCTGCCGTAATCCAGTTCGGGTCTGCCAGTAAGTTGGATCGCGTCTGAAGGGCAGTCCGGACCTGCCACTGTGTGAGTTGCAATGAGACACTAGTGCAGTCGGGTTAAAGCTGTGAGGTCTGCGTCGACGTGGCTCGCCAAACCATTGCCGCCACGCATCACTTGGGCCGGGCCACGGGCTTGGTGGATTGTCGGTCGGTCGTTCTACCGGACGACGCGTTTTGGCTCGCCGATCTTTCATGAGTCGGCTATGTGTGTGTGTGTGTGGGGGGGGGGGGGGGGGGCGCATCGACTCCCAATTTGTCTTCCTGTGTGCTTAGTTACTGTTGGGTATCGTCCGTTCAGGTCTTGTGTGTGTAGTTGGCGTTATTTCCACTGACGGCTATTTTAGTTGTTGTTGGCATTCTGAGGGTAGTCGGTCGGTTGGTGCCGAACAGGGAGGATATCTCCATGTTGCGTAGTGTCAGAGCGTGTGTAGAGCTGTCCGATTGCTACGAGCGTCGTGGCTCACCAATGCAAAACGTCAAAGTTGAGGGGTGTCTTAAGTACCCAACCAACGTCCGTTCATGTTGCGTCGTTCGTTTCGGTGGTTCGCTGTTGGGGAGCGTTTCCTGTGAGCAACACCGAGTGTTTGTAGTGGTGAAATCGAACCGCAGTGCAGTGCAATTAACTATATTGGTTCACTACATTTCAAGTGCACCAGCGGAAGTTTCTGCCTTGTGGCCACTAGTGTTCTGATAACTTGCCCTGGTCACTGCCGTAAATTCAGGTAGTGTTCTTTTGTGGTGGAGTTAACTATATTACCTTATTTTAAATCCAAGGGTATCAGTGGAATTTTCTGCCTTGTGTCCGTTAGTGATCCGGTTACCTGCCCTGGCCACTAACGTAATTTCAGGCAGCGTCCTTTCCTCAGCTTTTGTCGCTTTCCAACACGGTGTGTAGTTTTGACAGCTTCATACATATTTCATTGTGGATAATCGCGTCTGTAACAGTTTGGTCTTTGAGCTTCCATGTACCGACCGGTGGTTAGCAAGTCTTTTGTTTGGTCGGTCCATTGCTGTCTCTTGGTTGAGTTACAGATGGATCAAATGTAGTTGGGCCCACCATCTGTAAGGTGTCAGGCAAATCCAACACCTTCCATTAAAACCCTGACATGATAAGCAAATCCAGTAGTATGTCACATAGCTCCGAATAAATCTTCACATTAAATTAACCAAAGTAATAGAAGTAACGAGTGAGCAAATGGAATACCACAGACTAACACAAGAATGCCTAAATGCATGTCGTACCTTCCCACCGTGAGACAGACGCAGTTCCAAGGGGAGAAACGAGAACAGAAGCCGAGAGCAGAACCGTGTTAAGCTGAAGTCCCTACGATAAGGGACGGACACCCACGTCGCCAGCTAACCGCTATGTCCACCCCCCGCCCATGTTAAAAGCGGGAGCCCTCCAGAAGAGCAGTATAGATCTTACGATAACACAGGAAGAGCCAGCCCCCAGTCGCAAGTTTTAGCGTGAGACTTTTTCGCGTGTCTGTTACATTAGGACCACCCCCCAGCCCATGTTAAAAGATAGAGCCCTCCAGAAGAACAGTATAGATCTTACGATAACACTGAAGGACCACACCAACTGAAAGTTTTAACGTGGGACTTTTTCGCGTCTCTGTTACGTTGCAAACTTTGAAAACATTGCCCCACCACGAAAAGTTTAACGTTTCTCATTGGATAGACAGAATTTTTGTAGGCGGAGCTTAAGGTTAACATCGAGAAACACAGCCAGATAGTTTTTTATTAAACCAATTTCGGTAAATTGTAGTAAGGAGAAGTTAGGAGAGAGTTGCTTCCGAGACAGCGAGGTGAGCGGAGCTGTATTGCCCGCAGCCCCCCTGACGAACACCGACAAGGTAATGAACGAACGCGATGCCGCATAACAGCGCATAAAGCTTCACTCAGAACTGCAGAAGTCTCATCTGTTACACCCCCTTTTTGCGTAATACCAGTGTCGATCGTCAATTAAAGCTCATGGTGTTCACATTTGCCACATGAAGTAAAAATCTGAAACGCGATGATTTTTCTGTTATATAGTTATTGAGATATAGTTATTGAGAAAACGAAGATAATGGAATGTATTCAAATTAAATCGGGTGATGCTGAGGGAATTAGATTAGGAAATGAGACACTTAAAGTAGTAAAGGAGTTTTTCTATTTAGGAAGTAAAATAACTGATGATGGTCGAAGTAGAGAGGATATAAAATGTAGACTGGCAATGGCAAGGAAAGCGTTTCTGAAGAAGAGAAATTTGTTAACATCGAATATAGATTTATGTATCGGGAAGTCGTTTCTGAAAGTATTTGTTTGGAGTGTAGCCATGTATGGAAGTGAACATGGACGATAACTAGTTTGGACAAGAAGAGAATAGAAGCTTTCGAAATGTGGTGCTACAGAAGAATACTGAAGATAAGGTGGATAGAGCACGTAACTAATGAGGAGGTATTGAATAGGATTGGGGAGAAGAGACGTTTGTGGCACAACTTGACTAGAAGAAGGGATCGGTTGGTAGGACATGTTTTATGGCATCAAGGGATCACAAATTTAGCATTGGAGGGCAGCGTGGAGGGTAAAAATCGTAGAGGGAGACCGAGAGATGAGTACACTAAGCAGATTCAAAAGGATGTAGGTTGCAGTAGGTACTGGGAGATGAAGCAGCTTGCACAGGATAGAGTAGCAAGGAGAGCTGCATCAAACCAGTCTCAGGACTGAAGACAACAACAACAACAACAACAGTTATTGAGAAGCCAAAGCAGCCACTGTAATTTACGACAAGTTAGATAAGTAATTAAAGATAATTGGGGGTCACTGCAGACCATTTTGATAGCTTTCTCTCTTGTAAAACTTAATTTAAACCTAGATTATAGATGTGATATGGCATAGGTCATCCTTCGCTCCATTATAGAACTTAGAAACCCGTTCAGGGAATATTCGTTCACATTTTTGTTGAACGCAGTTGGTTTTTACCATCCTGTATTAAAACATTTCCTTTTATTAATAGTGCAATTTATAAACGATGTGTTATGAGTAGAATAAAATTTCCAGTGGTAAACTTAACTGCTTTTTCGACGTTATTTTACCAGCTAACTAAAAAAGGAAAGCCTTGAACCCCTTCCACTAAATTTAGTTAATATTAAAATTCTTTTACAGGGAGTGCAGTGGAGCTGATGCTGAAATCAGTAAGTATTTGGTTATATCATCGCTAGTCTCACTGAACTCTTCTGAATTCTACATGTCATGTGTGGTCTGGCGTTTCCTTACCAGCAACAGGTCCCAGGTTCAAACCAGCCAATTCCCTAAAAAACACGCTCAGAGCGTCGTTGCGCGAAAGTGGTAGGGAGACATGATATAGAACAAACAGACACCACGCAGAAGGTTAGACATCTGTCCTGTTAATGTTTTGACGGCAGCCCCCCCCCCCCCCCCCCCCTGGAGGCGTCGGAGTGCCGTTGTCTATACTGTCCATTTCATGGGTGTTTAATTGTCTGTTGATAATCTATTATACCCAATGCTTTAAAAAAATTGGTTTATTGTGTTTTATGTAAATCAAGGGCCTTCAGCCCATATAAGTAATTTGGAATTCTAGCAAGTGGGTATGTTGCTGAAAGTTACTGTTGTTATGCTATCTTTTCATTTAGTGCCCTGTCAGCCACTTAAAACTTAAAGGCTTAAAGTATTTTTGAATTTTTGGAAAATCAACTGAGAGCCTTCAGCCATTTAAAGCCTTAGTCTTAAAATTTCCCCTTAAGCGAAAACATTGTGGCCTTCTGCCTTAAAATATTATGGTAATATGTTTTAAATTTTTTAAATTTAATTGTGGCCTTTAGCCGTTTGTATTGTGTCTTGTTTAAGTTTGTTCTATCCATTTTTACCTTGAGGCTTTCATCCTCGCTATGATATATAATTATTTTATTTGCAATTTTAACTGCGTGTGAAACGTCCCCTTTCAACAATCCTACATGACTGTGCTTAAACTGACACACAATATTTTTTTAGCGCAACGCAATCTGACTTTCAATAATCCCTACAAAAGAATGGCCCTGACTAACATTAACCTATACCTTTCACAAATCACTTACCTCACCAAAAATCTTCGTTCCTCGAACAACTGCAATAAAGCGAGCACCACTACTGCCAGCTAAATAAAAGATTCAAACTACGGAAGGCACTAACTACTGATAGGTATAGTTAGCACATGAAAGAATTTAATACAGAACAAACAGTGTATTTACCTTAATAGACATAATATATATAGCAGTTCATGACATCCAGTCTTACAAATTTCAAAACTCCGCCATCTCTCTCCCCACATCCACCACTGCTGGCGGCTCACCTCCAACTGCGCAACGCTATGCGCTGTTAGCATCCAGCTACCGCTGCCCAATACTACAATGGCAGACAACAACGCGAACCAGCCACAGACTGCACACGGCACAGCCAGTGATTTTGATACAGAGCACTATGTGGCGTTACCAATAAGAAAACCTAAACAGCCTACTTACACGTGTTTTCAGTCACTGGAAATTTATCTTGTTGATTTTTAAATTTTCTTGTTTGGAGGCCTTCACCCGTGAAAGAACTGGATTTTTAAACTCGTTGTTGTAAAGTTTCGGCTATGTGCCGCTTTGGTTTAAATGTGTTATTAAATTACAATTTTGAAGTGAAACTGACCGCCACCCTATTTGGCCCTTTCCACAATCCTAATCGCCTGTTTTGCCCTGCGGGTTTAGCGGGCGTTTCAAAATCAATTATCATCCTCAAAGTAGTTATAAAATTTTATTCTAATCAAACAGGAAACTTACAAGAACATCATTATTCAACATAGTCTCGTTGCGTTTCAGCGCACTTGGTCCATCGTTGTACAAGCTTCCTGATGCCCCCGTAAAAGAAGGTTCTCGGTTGTGTTGCGAGCCAGGAATGCACCGCTTCTTTCACTGCTTCGTCCGAGGCATATCGACGGCCCCTAAATGCCTGTTTGAGTGGACTAAACGAGTGACAGTCAGAAGGGGCGAGATCGGGACTATATGGAGGATGATCCAGTGCTTCAAATTTGAGTTTCTGGAGCGCTTCAGCTGTGTGGGCAGCAGCATGCGGGCAGGCACTGTCGTGCAACAACACAACACCTTTTGACAGCAATCCTCGGCGTTTGCCTCCAATTGCAGGCTTTAGCCTGGCAGTAAGCATCTCACTGTAACGTACACTGTTTATTGTTGTGCCCCTTTCGCCATACTGTTCCAGTACTGGACCCTGTGCGTCCCAAAAAACCGTAAGCATCAGTTTTCTTGCGGACGGTCAGAGCTTGAAATTTTTCTTGCACGGCGAATTTGGATGTTTCCATTCCACACTTTGCCGTTTATTCTCCGGCTCGTAGTGATCGATGCAGGTTTCGTCACCAGTAATTATCCTATCTAAGAAGTTGTCCTCTTCCTTGCCACAGCGATCCAAACGTTTTATGCAGATGTCCTAGCGCGTTTCTTTATGCAACTGTGTGAGTTGTTTTGGGACCCATCTTGCACAAACTTTACGATACCAAAGTCTGTTGTGGATGATTTCGTAGGCAGAACAGTGACTAATTTGCTAGACGATGTGCCACTTAGGCAATAGTTAATCGTCTGTCTAAGAGAATCATTTGAAGTGAACGGTCAATGGTTTCTTCACTTGCGGCGGTAAACCGTTGTTTGGCTCCTTCTTCGTGCATAACACTTGTGCGACCATTTCGGAATTTTTAACCCATTCGTAGACACTCTGTTGTGGCAAAACACTGTTTCCGTACTGTACCGAAAGTCTTCGATGTATTTCGGTTCCTGATACGGCTTCCGACCACAAAAAACGGATCAATGAACGTTGCTCTTCTTTGGTGCAAATAGACAGCGGAGCAGCCGTTATTAACAGCACGGTAGCGATAGCGAAACTAACCCAGCAGCTTGAAAATTGCAAAGATATAACAACAAATAAACAAAACATGCGTCATCGACGTACTACCAAAATAAATAAAAATATAACTAAATTGTGGATAATAATTGACTTACCCTCGTACATACTGTCCAGGGTTCTCGTCTCCAATCCTCCTCTCTAAACACCCAATACGTCAAAAAGGGAGACGATTTCTGTGGCTTGGCGGGGCAGTTTGAGCCGCACGGCTCAGCTTCCTTCGAATTCCCGGAGTCTGTCTGTCCATCGTTTCTTCGCTTCTGAGATGTTCGTGTTGCCATTCTTTTCGTAGCAGAAGTACGTCGATGATATTCTACATCCGGTTTTGTTGCCCTTAGTGGCAAACCATTCTGGGCTTACATTTGAGCTAGAAAATGCCCGCCTGACACGACTAGAGTTTCTGCGTTTGTCTTCGTGCTTGCGAAACCCTATCTTGGCCAGCAAGGTCTCCGGATCTCTCTCCAGTTGAGAACGGTTTGAACATTATGGGCAGGACCCTTCAACCATTCCGGGATTCTTGCCTTCTAACGCGCCAGTTGGAAAGAATTTGGCAGGGCATCCAATAAATCTGTCAGTCAATGCGACGCCGAATAACTGCTTGCAGAAGAGCTAGATAGAGTTGGACCAATGCGTATAACGCTCATTTCGTGAAGGTCTTGCTCTTGAATAAATCATCCAGTCTTTTTCTGAATTTTTAATGACTTGTTAGTCTGTACATTCATATCACATCTACCGATTCCCGTCTCGTATAGATTATTCTTCCGTGGGGATTCGTTTTTTATATCTTTTTTTCCTTTCTTAGAGTGTAATTCGGTGGGATCTTAACATACACCTACAATAAATAAATTAAGCATTTCACCAAGTTGTGAACGCACTAATGCTCTAGCATACTTGTTTTGTGATATACTCTTGTCGTATTATCGATACCATTGTCTCGAGACAGGGTTATCTTGAGACCTTGCCACTTTGTCCTGTCAGACAACTGGCAACTCCGGAATGGATACCATTTCGCTAAGTTTTACTAGCACTGAATCAATAAATCACCCCCCCCCCCCCCCCCCCCCACACACACACACTTAATCAAGGAAAGTGGGCTACTAATGACACGAAACGCGCTGGAAAATCCAAAGAAATCTCTTTGCATAGTTTTAAACGTTCGCAACTAGGCTGCAGCGGTATCCAACAAAATTAAACGCATTGGCCGCTTTACCCTCCTGCCCACCAAATCCGTCTCACGCCCTTGTTTTCCAAGTCATGCTGATGCAGAGTCAATTTTTATGTGGTGTGTATGTTTAAATTTTAATGATACACATCGTTCCTTTGTGATACGTTCAGAAACTTGCTCGACGTGGATAACAGTATACAGTTGTGCATGTCACATTCGTGAACTTTCGTAGAAACCTCTCCTCCATTCCCCCTTCCCCACCCTCTCTCTCTCTCTCTCTCTCTCTGTCTCTCTCTCTCTTTCTCTCTCTCCTCTTTCAACTATTAGGAAGCAGATTACCTTAGTCATTTTTTTCATTTTGTGTAGCAAAATTAGGAATTTCGTGACTTTTGTGTAACATTTGAGGCAGTTTGCAGGCACCCATTTAAGGTTGCCAATCACGGAAAAAAAGTAACGTGCTCATCTGGAACAGGCCGTCAAGCTAGACATGCCATCAGCCAGATGGAGGCGTTATTTAACGAACGAGGTCTAGTACAGGGTGATCGGAAGGTGCTGTGTAGTTACAAAGACGGCTATTGAAAAGTTTGAACGTGCTTGACTTCATTGGAAAATACTTTCTGCAGATCTGACTATGAGGCGCTTCTCATGTACGCAGTTATTTCAGTTTTTAAGCCACAAATAGTGCTTGGACGCTTGCGATACCCTACTGATTTTGCTGCTCCCCAAAGAAAATTGTCTGGCTGAGTAAGCGGCGGCTAGAAAGGCGGCGATGGATTTTTTGAGATGGCACATTCCACGAAAAACTCTTCCAGAAGACGCACAGTGCTTTTATCTGTGTGAGCAGTTGCGCCACGTAGTTCAAACGGTCAGTAACTGATTTCATCTTCCGTTATTAGGGTCATAAAATCGTAGATCATTAAACAGTAATGATCACCGTTCACGCTTTCGTCAAATAATGAATATCAAACAATGCGACGTCTACATATTACTACTCACACTCCAGTTTACTAATCATGCCAATAGCGTTTCGAGCACAGAAGGAGGAATCCACGTTGACCATAATCGTGGATTTTGTGTACTGATGTGACCAGAGAGGTGCAACCAGGTCTCGTCTGTACAGAGGGTGATATCAAGAATTTCAACAAAATTCTTCTCAATAAAAGACGTAAGCCTCTTGCAGTGACGTATTTGCTTTTCACTACGGTGAGCTATTGCTCACTTTGGAGCCTCAGCTGATCTAGCCATTTCTTCATTACACTTAACGTACGTTTCATCTATTCTAAGAGCAGCAATTCTATTGCAACAGCAATAAAACACCGTTATTTGTATGATCGGTTGCTATTACAGCCCTTCTTCTTCTTTTACTTCCAGAGCAAGGATGTGCTGTTACTACATTATTGCATTTCTGTAACTTTTTGCAGTAACCGTTTCATTATTTCCTAAATGATTTATTCGCGGTTGCAAGTCCGACATCTTTTTCTTGTGCTATCTCGTGCAGAGGTTTTTCAGTGCCCTATTACATAGAGGCAGAAATATCTAACAATTCCTGTTCGGCATCCAACACTGGGCTTGTCTCCAGACATTTCTCAGTAAATCGTCGAACCACATTACGATGAGGTACCCAAAATTTCCGGGAATTTTTCAGCAAATACGTCATGCACTAAATGTATTTATAGAATTGTAGGAACACACGCTCAAAAAGAAAAATACGTTCCTCAGTTGAGAGCACTACAATTTAAAACCAGATCGAACATCTAAACACTACACACCGCATTCACAGCTTTGCTCAGCTGAACCAAACAGCTATAGGTTACGCAATAGTAGGAAGAATTAAAAAAGAATCGCACATCTTTGAAAAAGCGATTCTGAAACGTGTTCTCCCAACTTTGTTTCGAACCTCCAAAATCATCTGCGAGGAGCTTCAATACGTAATACTACTTTTTTTTCTCGGCCAGTTTCGGCTGAAAACACCGAATTTGTTGTAGAACATCATGGAATATTACCGCTTCATACCCTGTAGCTTCATGCCGTTCCGATAGGTGTCAGAGCTAATCGTAGCTTTCAAAATGGCGTCTGTAACGGAGATGCGTCCCAAACAAATAGCTGTGATCGTGTTTCTTTTGGCAGTAAGCCAGAGCATCGCAGATATTCTTAAGCACTTGCACAGTATCTACGGAGACTTGGCAGCGAACAAAAGCACGGCAAGTCGTTGGGCGAGGTGTCTGTCATCATAGTTACAAAGTCGTGCAAACCCGTCCGATCTACCGCGTCCCCGCCGTCCTCAAAGATCTGTGAGGCATGCAATGTTGGAACTTGCGAACACTCTCCTTCGAGGTGCTTCGAAGGATCACAATCAAACACGTTGCTACACAATTAAATTTCTGTTAGTAGTGCTGATACACTAGAACAGCACATGGGTACTCAAATTCGTCACGGGTAACAAAACGTGAGCCCGCATCTCGTGGTCGTGCGGTAGCGTTCTCGCTTCCCACGCCCGGGTTCCCGAGTTCTATTCCCGGCGGGGTCAGGGGATTTTCTCTGCCTCGTGATGGCTGGGTGTTGTGTGATGTCCAGAGGTTAGTTAGGTTTAAGTAGTTCTAAGTTCTAGGGGACTGATGACCTAAGATGTTAAGTCCCATAGTGCTCAGAGCCATTTTTGAACATAACGTGAATTCATTACTTTAAACAGGAAACAAAAAGGTAATCGCTGTAGTAGCGCGACACAACCTCTCTTCCGAAGAAAAAGTTCAAAGCCGCGCTGTCAGGCGGTAAAATCATAGTGACGGTCTCCTGAGACTCTGAAGGGGCTGTTCTGTTTGGTGTCCTCCCTCTACTGGGACGATTACCTCTCAAGTCGGCATTGGACAACGAAAACGTAAAGACAGTTATAGAAACAAGGCCAAGGCAACGTGGAACGGCTAATCAAGGTTCAAAGAAAACATCTTTCCCACTTTATTTAAACAAGACCCTAATTTTTTAATAAGAAAGCATCTCTGGTGTTTTAAGAAATAACAGATGTTAAAGGATTTAAATAAAAAAAAACACATAGCGTAAACCACAGGTCTACTTTAGTCGTCGAGGAAGTCTTACAATTACCCAATTATTAATAGAAGTATTAACCATTTAAGAGAAGAAAAACAACTTAAGAAACACCCTAGAAATGTGCTTTTAACTCAACTTTACAAATATGTATTAAATCCTTTAAGATATTAGACATACAATGAGTGCACAAAGCTTAAAAAAATCTGTTTTTCTCTCAGTTAAACAAACAACAGGACTGCAGAAGTCTCATCTGTTACACCCCCTTTTTGCGTAATATCAGTGTCGATCGTCAATTAAAGCTCATGGTGTTCACATTTGCCACATGAAGTAAAAATCTGAAACGCGATGATTTTCCTGTTATATAGTTATTGAGAAGCCACAGCAGCCACTGTAATTTACGACAAGTTAGATAAGTAATTAAAGATAATTGGGGGTCACTGCAGACCATTTTGATAGCTTTCTCTCTTGTGAAAGTTAATTTAAACCTAGATTATAGATGTGATATGGCATAGGTCATCCTTCGCTCCATTGTAGAACTTGGAAACCCGTTCAGGGAATATTTGTTCACATTTTTGTTGAACGCAGTTGGTTTTTACCATCCTGTATTAAAACATTTCCTTTTATTAATAGTGCAATTTATAAACGATGTTTTGTGAGTAGAATAAAATTTCCAATGGTAAACTTAACTGCTTTTTCGACGTTATTTTACCAGCTAACTAAAAATAGGAAAGCCTTGTACCCCTTCCACTAAATTTAGTTAGTATTAAAATTCTTTTACAGGGAGTGCAGTGGAGCTGATGCTGAAATCAGTAAGTATTTGGTTATATCATCCCTAGTCTCACTGAACTCTTCTAAATTCTACATGCCATGTGTGGTCTGGCGTTTCCTTACCAGCAACAGGTCCCAGGTTCAAACCAGCCAATTCCCTAAAAAACACGCTCAGAGCGTCGTTGCGCGAAAGTGGTAGGGAGAAATGATATATAACAAACAGACACGACGCAGAAGGTTAGACATCTGTCCTGTTAATGTTTTGAGGGCAGCCCCGCCCCCCCTCCCCTGGAGGCGTCGGAGTGCCGTTGTCTATACTGTCCATTTCATGGGTGTTTAATTGTCTGTTGATAATCTATTGTACCCAGTGCTTTAAAAAAAATGGTTAATTGTGTTTTATGTAAATCAAGGGTCTTCAGCCCATATAAGTAACTTGGAATTCTGGTAAGTGGATATGTTGCTGAAAGTTACTGTTGTTACGCTATCTTTTCATTTAGTGCCCTGTCATCCACTTAAAACCTAAAGGCTTAAAGTATTTTTGAATTGTTGGAAAATCAACTGAGTGCCTTCAGCCATTTAAAGCCTTAGTCTTAAAATTTCCCCTTAAGCGAAAACATTGTGGCCTTCTGCCTTAAAATATTATGGTAATATATTATAAATTTTTTAAATTTAATTGTGGCCTTTAGCTGTTTGTATTGTGTCTTGTTTAAGTTTGTTCTATCCACTTTTACCTTGAGGCTTTCATCCTCGCTATGATATATAATTATTTTATTTGCAATTTTAACTGCGTGTGAAACGTCCCCTTTCAACAATCCTACATGACTGTGCTTAAACTGACACACAATATTTTTTTAGCGCAACGCAATCTGACTTTCAATAATCCCTACAAAAGAGAGGCCCTGACTAACATTAACCTATACCTTTCACAAATCACTTACCTCACCAAAAATCTTCGTTACTCGAACTACTGCAATAAAGCGAACACCACTACTGCCAGCTAAAAAAAAGATTCAAACTACGGAAGGCACTAACTACTGATAGGTGTAGTTAGCAAATGAAAGTTTTGATACAGAACAAACAATGTATTTACCTTAATAGACATAATATATATAGCAGTTCATGACATCTAGTCTTACAAATTTCAAAACTCCGCCATCTCTCTCCCCACATCCACCACTGCTGGCGGCTCACCTCCAACTGCGCAACGCTACGCGCTGTTAGCATCCAGCTGCCGCTGCCCAACACTACAATGGCAGACAACAATGCAAACCAGCCACAGACTGCACACGGCACAGCCAGTGATTTTTCATACAGAGCACTATGTGGCGTTACCAATAAGAAAACCTAAACAGCCTACTTACACGTGTTTTCAGTCACTGGAAATTTATCTTATTGATTTTTAAATTTTCTTGTTTGGAGGCCTTCACTCGTGAAAGAACTGGATTTTTAAACTCGTTGTTGTAAAGTTTCGGCTATGTGCCGTTTTGGTTTAAATGTGTTATTAAATTACAATTTTGAAGTGAAACTGACCGCCACCCTGTTTGGCCCTTTCCAAACTCCTAATCGCCTGTTTTGCCCTGCGGGTTTAGCGGGCGTTTCAAAATCAATTATCATCCTCAAAGTAGTTATAAAACTTTATTCTAATCAAACAAGAAACTTACAAGAACATCATTTTTCAACATAGTCTCGTTGCGTTTCAGCTCACTTGGTCCATCGTTGTACAAGCTTCCTGATGCCCCCGTAAAAGAAGGTTCTCGGTTGTGTTGCGAGCCAGGAATGCACCGCTTCTTTCACTGCTTCGTCCGAGGCAAATCGACGGCCCCTTAATGCCTGTTTGAGTGGACTAAACAAGTGACTGTCGGAAGGGGCAAGATCGGGACTATATGGAGGATGATCCAGTACTTCAAATTTGAGTTTGTGGAGTGTTTCAGCTGTGTGGGCAGCAGTATGCGGGCAGGCACTGTCGTGCAACAACACAACACCTTTTGACAGCAATCCTCGGCGTTTGCCTCCAATTGCAGGCTTTAGCCTGGCAGTAAGCATCTCACTGTAACGTACACTGTTTATTGTTGTGCCCCTTTCGCCATACTGTTCCAGTACTGGACCCTGTGCGTCCCAAAAAACCGTAAGCATCAGTTTTCTTGCGGACGGTCAGATCTTGAAATTTTTCTTGCACGGCGAATTTGGATGTTTCCATTCCACACTTTGCCGTTTATTCTCCGGCTCGTAGTGATCGATGCAGGTTTCGTCACCAGTAATTACCCTATCTAAGACGTTGTCCTCTTCCTTGCCATAGCGATCCAAACGTTTTTTTGCAGATGTCCAAGCGCGTTTCTTTATGCAACTGTGTGAGTTGTTGTGGGACCCATCTTGCACAAACTTTACGATACCAAAGTCTGTTGTGGATGATTTCGTAGGCAGAACCGTGACTAATTTGCCAGACGATGTGCCACTTAGGCAATAGTTAATCGCCTGTCTAAGAGAATCATTTCAAGTGAACGGTCAATGGTTTCTTCACTTGCGGCTGTAAACCGTTGTTTGGCTCCTTCTTCGTGCATAACACTTGTGCGACCATTTCGGAATTTTTAACCCATTCGTAGACACTCTGTTGTGGCAAAACACTGTTTCCGTACTGTACCGAAAGTCTTCGATGAATTTCGGTTCCTGATACGGCTTCCGACCACAAAAAACGGATCAATGAACGTTGCTCTTCTTTGGTGCAAATAGACAGCGGAGCAGCCGTTATTAACAGCACGGTAGCGATAGCGAAACTAACCCAGCAGCTTGAAAATTGCAAAGATATAACAACAAATAAACAAAACATGCGTCATCGACGTACTACCAAAATAAATAAAAATATAACTAAATTGTGGATAATAATTGACTTACCCTCGTACATACTGTCCAGGGTTCTCGTCTCCAATCCTCCTCTCTAAACACCCAATACGTCAAAAAGGGAGACGATTTCTGTGGCTTGGCGGGGCAGTTTGAGCCGCACGGCTCAGCTTCCTTCGAATTCCCGGAGTCTGTCTGTCCATCGTTTCTTCGCTTCTGAAATGTTCGTGTTGCCATTGTTTTCGTAGCAGAAGTACGTCGATGATATTCTACGTCCGGTTTTGTTGTCCTTAGTGGCAAACCATTCTGGGCTTACATTTGAGCTAGAAAATGCCCGCCTGACACGACTAGAGTTTCTGCGTTTGTCTTCGTGCTTGCGAAACCCTATCTTGGCCAGCAAGGTCTCCGGATCTCTCTCCAGTTGAGAACGGTTTGAACATTATGGGCAGGACCCTTCAACCATTCCGGGATTCTTGCCTTCTAACGCGCCAGTTGGAAAGAATTTGGCAGGACATCCAATAAATCTGTCAGTCAATGCGACGCCGAATAACTGCTTGCAGAAGAGCTTGATAGAGTTGGACCAATGCGTATAACGCTCATTTCGTGAAGGTCTTGCTCTTGAATAAATCATCCAGTTTTTTTCTGAAATTTTAATGACTTATTCGTCTGTACATTCATACCACATCTACCGATTCCCGTCTCGTTTAGATTATTTTTTCGTGGGGATTCGTTTTTTTATATCTTTTTTTTTCCTTTCTTAGAGTGTAATTCGGTGGGATCTTAACATACACCTACAATAAATAAATTAAGCATTTCACCAAGTTGTTAATGCACTAATGCTCTAGCATACTTGTTTTGTGATATACTCTTGTCGTATTATCGATCCCGTTGTCTCGAGACATGGTTATCTTGAGACCTTGCCACTTTGTCCTGTCAGACAACTGGCAACTCCGGACTGGATACCATTTCGCTAAGTTTTACCAGCACTGAATCAATAAATCACCCCCCCCCCCCCCCCACACACACACACTTAATCAAGGAAAGTGGGCTACTAATGTCACGAAACGCGCTGGAAAATCCAAAGAAATCGCTTTGCATAGTTTTAAACGTTCGCTACTAGGCTGCAGAGGTATCCAACAAAATTAAACGCATTGGCCGCTTTACCCTCCTGCCCACCAAATCTGTCTCACGCCGTTGTTTTCCGAGTCATGCTGATGCAGAGTCAATTCTTATGTGGCGTGTATGTTTAAATTTTAATGAGACACATCGTTCCTTTGTGATAGGTTCAGAAACTTGCTCGACGTGGATAACAGTATACAGTTGTGCATGTCACATACGTGAACTTTCGTAGAAACCTCTCCTCCATTCCCCCTCCCCCCCCCCCTCTCTCTCTCTCTCTCTGTCTCTCTCTCTCTGTCTCTCTCTCTCTCTTTCTCTCTCTCCTCTTTCATCTATTAGAAAGCAGATTACCTTAGTGATATTTTTTTCATTTTGTGTAGCAAAATTAGGAATTTCGTGACTTTTGTGTAACATTTGAGGCAGTTTGCAGGCACCCATTTAAGGGTTGCCAATCACGGAAAAAAAGTAACGTGCTCATCTGGAACAGGCCGTCAAGCTAGACATGCCATCAGCCAGATGGAGGCGTTATTTAACGAACTAGGTCTAGTACAGGGTGGTCGGAAGGTGCTGTGTAGTTACAACATATTTTGACAAAGACGGCTATTAAAAAGTTTGAACGTGCTTGACTTCATTGGAAAATACTTTCTGCAGATCTGACTATGAGGCGCTTCTCATGTACGCAGTTATTTCAGTTTTTAAGCCACAAATAGTGCTTGGACGCTTGCGATACCCTACTGATTTTGCTGCTCCCCAAAGAAAATTGTCTGGCTGAGTAAGCGGCGGCTAGAAAGGCGGCGATGGCTTTTTTGAGATGACACATTCCACGAAAAACTCTTCCAGAAGAGGCACAGTGCTTTTATCTGTGTGAGCAGTTACGCCACGTTGTTCAAACGGTGAGTAGCTGATTTCATCTTCCGTTATTAGGGTCATGAAATAGTAGATCATTAAACAATAATGATCACCGTTCACGCTTTCGTCAAATAATGAATATCCAACAATGCGACGTCTTCATATTACTACTCACACTCCAGTTTACTGATCATGCCAATAGCGTTTCGAGCACAGCAGGAGGAATCCACGTTGACCATAATCGTGTATTTTGTGTACTGATGTGACCAGAGAGGTGCAACCAGGTCTCGTCTGTACAGAGGGTGATATCAAGAATATCGACGGAATTCTTCTCAATAAAAGACGTAAGCCTCTTGCAGTGACGTATTTGCTTTTCACTACGATGAGCTATTGCTCACTGTGGAGCCTCAGCTGATCTAGCCATTTCTTCATTACACTTAACATACGTTTCATCTATTCTAAGAGCAGCAAGTCTATTGCAACAGCAATAAAACACCGTTATTTGTATGCTCGGTTGCTATTACAGCCCTTCTTCTTCTTTTACTTCCAGAGAAAGCATGTGCTGTTACTACATTATTGCATTTCTGTAACTTTTTGCAGTAACCGTTTCATTATTTCCTAAATGCTTTATTCGCGGTTGCAAGTCCGACATCTTTTTCTTGTGCTATCTCGTGCAGAGGTTTTTCAGTGCCCTATTACATAGAGGCAGAAATATCTAACAATTCCTGTTCGGCATCCAACACTGGGCTTGTCTCCAGACATTTCTCAGTAAATCGTCGAACCACATTACGATGAGGTACACAATGTTTCCGGGAATTTTTCAGCAAATACGTCATGCACTAAATGTATTTATCGAATTGTAGAAACACACGCTCAAAAAGAAAAATACGTTCCTCAGTTGAGAGCACTACAATTTAAAACCAGATCGAACATCTAAACACTACACAGCGCAGTCACAGCTTTGCTCAACTGAACCAAACAGCTATAGGTTACGCAATAGTAGGACGAATTAAAAAAGAATCGCACATCTTTGAAAAAGCGGTTCTGAAAACTTGTGTTCTCCCAACTTTGTTTAGAACCTCCAAAATCATCTGCGAGGAGCTTCAATACGTAATACTACTTTTTTTTTCTCGGCCAGTTTAGGCTGAAAACACCGAATTTGTTGTAGAACATCATGGAATATTACCGCTTCATACCTTGTAGCTTCATGCCGTTCCGATAGGTGTCAGAGCTAATCGTAGCTTTCAAAATGGCGTCTGTAACGGAGATGCGTCCCAAACAAATAGCTGTGATTGTGTTTCTTTTGGCAGTAAGCCAGAGCATCGCAGATATTCTTAAGCACTTGCACAGTATCTACGGAGACTTGGCAGCGAACAAAAGCACGGCAAGTCGTTGGGCGAGGTGTCTGTCATCATAGTTACAAAGTCGTGCAAACCCGTCCGATCTCCCGCGTCCCCGCCCTCCTCAAAGATCTGTGAGGCATGCAATGTTGGAACTTGCGAACACTCTCCTTCGAGGTGCTTCGAAGGATCACAATCAAACACGTTGCTACACAATTAAATTTCTGTTAGTAGTGCTGATGCACTAGAACAGCACAGGGGTACTCAAATTCGTCACGGTTAACAAAACGTGAGCCCGCATCTCGTGGTCGTGCGGTAGCGTTCTCGCTTCCCACGCCCGGGTTCCCGAGTTCTATTCCCGGCGGGGTCAGGGGATTTTCTCTGCCTCGTGATGGCTGGGTGTTGTGTGATGTCCTTAGGTTAGTTAGGTTTAAGTAGTTCTAAGTTCTAGGGGACTGATGACCTAAGATGTTAAGTCCCATAGTGCTCAGAGCCGTTTTTGAATGTAACGTGAATTCATTACTTCGAACAGGAAACAAAAAGGTAATCGCTGGAGTAGCGCGACACAACCTCTCTTCCGAAGAAAAAGTTCAAAGCCGCGCTGTCAGGCGGTAAAATCTTAGTGATGGTCCCCTGAGACTCTGAAGGGGCTGTTCTGTTTGGTGTCCTCCCTCATACTGGAACGATTACCTCTCAAGTTGGCATTGGACAATGAAAACGTAAAGACAGTTTTAGAAACAAGGCCAAGGCAACGTGGAACGGCTAATCAAGGTTCAAAGAAAACATCTTTCACACTTTATTTAAACAAGACCCTAATTTTTTTAATAAGAAAGCGTCTCTGCTGTTTTAAGAAATAACAGATGTTAAAGGATTTAAATAAAAAAACACATAGCGTAAACCACAGGTCTACTTAAGTCGTAGAGGAAGACTTACAATTACCCAATTATTAATAGAAGTATTAACCATTTAAGAGAAGAAAAACAACTTAAGAAACACCCCAGAAATGTGCTTTCAACTCAACTTTACAAATATGTATCAAATCCTTTAAGACATTAGACATACAATGAGTGCACAAAGCTTAAAAAAATCTCAGTTTTTCTCTCAGTTAAACAAACAAAACGACTTTTTTTAAATGGTATTAATGATTTGTAAGATGTAAGTAGGCTGTTTAGGTTTTCTTATTGGTAACGCCGCCGCCACGTAGCGCTCCGTATAAAAATCACTGGCTGTGCCGTGTGCAGTCTGTGGCTGGTTTGCATTGTTGTCTGCCATTGTAGTGTCGGGCAGCGGCAGCTGGATGCTAACAGTGCGTAGCGTTGCGCAGTTGGAGGTGAGCCGCCAGCAGTGGTGGACGTGGGTAGAGAGATGGCGGAGTTTTGAAATTTGTAAGAATTGGTGTCATGAAGTGATATATATATTTTGACTATTAAGGTAAATACATTGTTTGTTCTCTATTAAAATCTTTCATTTGCTAACTGTGCCTCTGTAGTTAGTGACTTCCGTAGTTTGAATCTTTTAGTTAGCTGGTGGTAGTGGCGCTCGCTGTATTGCAGTAGTTCGAATAACGAAGATTTTTGTGAGGTAAGTGATTTGTGAAACATATAGGTTAACGTTAGTCAGGGCCATTCTTTTGTAGGGATTATTGAAAGTCAGATTGCGTTGCGCTAAAAATATTGTGTGTCAGTTTAAGCACAGTCTTGTATAATTCCATATTAAACGTCCCCTTAGAACAATTATACAAGACTGTGCTTAAACTGACACACAATATTTTTAGCGCAACGCAATCTGACTTTCAATAATCCCTACAAAAGAATGGCCCTGACTAACGTTAACCTATATGTTTCACAAATCACTTACCTCACAAAAATCTTCGTTATTCGAACTACTGCAATACAGCGAGCGCCACTACCGCCAGCTAACTAAAAGATTCAAACTACGGAAGTCACTAACTACAGAGGCACAGTTAGCAAATGAAAGATTTTAATAGAGAACAAACAATTTATTTACCTTAATAGTCAAAATATATATATCACTTCATGACACCAATTCTTACAAATTTCAAAACTCCGCCATCTCTCTACCCACGTCCACCACTGCTGGCGGCTCACCTCCAACTGCGCAACGCTACACACTGTTAGCATCCAGCTGCCGCTGCCCGACACTACAATGGCAGACAACAATGCAAACCAGCCACAGACTGCACACGGCACAGCCAGTGATTTTTATACGGAGCGCTATGTGGCGTTACCAATAAGAAAACCTAAACAGCCTACTTACAGATTTACGAAATCAACCATTTAAGAGACACCCCCAAAATGTGCTTTCAATACACCTCACAAAATGTGTTTGATTGGCTTTTCAAATATTATAAATCTTACAGCTTTTCCGTTAAACAAGCAACAGGACAATTATTAAGGTATAAATAGTTTAAGAAAAAAAAAACGTTTCATAGACTCAACTTTTTAAAAACGTATAAATTCCCTTACGTAACTCTTGATTCGGTGAGCCATTTGCAGAACTTCCATCCCTCAGTTGTCGTGGGTCCGGGCGTCCTTCTACCTCATCATACCAGCGCCGTCTTCCGCAAGCCGTGGCCCTCACGCCGGTACAACTAGAAACCACAGAAAACACTAAGGCATGTTTTAACGATCGGTTCCATACCACTTGTACAGAAATAGTTTTAATAAATACACACAGGAGGGACAAACATGTCCGACCCGAAATAGGACGTTGCCTTTGCGAAACGACGGTCAATATGGAAGTACCGAGCCACCAGGGGCTTAAAAGGCAACTGGCAGAAACCAAGGCCCGCAGCACCAACGCGGCCGAATCGAACCAAAACACAAGAGAGACGTTACGGACACCCAAAACAAATCAAAGAGGTGGCTGACAAACGCAGAGGTTAAACCAAACGGCCACCGAACTTAGGAAAACTCCGGAGAAGACAACAACTTGCACAGTGCAAGGGTGGAGCCAGCAAGTATCTAGAACAGAACACCGTCTGGGCCTTCAGATTAATTGAATAAATTCGAAACATGTGCCACCAAGGCGACACTATCCGAGCTAATTCCTTCGGGAATTCACGTAAGCAAACAGCTAAACCATTAGTCAGCATTTTGTAACCAGGCTCAAATTAGTGTCCGGGATGACAGCACTATAACCAATCCACCAAATAACAGAAGTTAAAGAAGTCATTCAGTAGTGGACAAACGACCGCCTTCAACCGAACGCAAACATCTGTCGACCTCTCGTTCTGGAAAGTGATAGGACCTCCTTATGTCCGTCCTGGAGATCTCATTGTACTGAATCTCCTGGGTGGACATGGGTTTAAAAAACATGTAAACTAAATATTACGATAAATTTTATAAATAATCGACAAGTACGCTAAAGAAGAAGAGATAGAACTAAAGTGGACATGTTATTCCATGGACACTTGGGCTTATATGCATGAACGTTCCTTTGTCTTTCACTTATCTTATCTGCCTGGATTCGGACCTGAGAGGACGTTCTTGTGTAAAGCTCATCTTGCTTTACTAGCTGGTAATGTAAGTTGTACTTAAAGCCCGAAAAATATAATGCTTATTTTGTCAAAATAATTTGTGGTCAATCAGTTGGTAGTCTGATACCTGGATTAACTTAAGTAGATATGGGCCTTAACAAAGAATGTTCATTGTTAGGCGCCATCTTAGAAAAATCTTTAACATTTTGCTTTTAGCTCATCTACAAGACCTGCCGTCGGTCCCACGAGACCGGAGGCAGCTACTAATAACAATTTTACTTACAGATTTCCTTTATATAACGAGATAACATCCCAGGCAGAAAACGTCTGGTCACAGGATTCCAGTTCCATTGTAGGATTTCATTTGTAGGTGCTACTCTTGTTATCTTATATTGGGGAATCGAGACGAAACCATGATGTTAAGTTACATAATGCAGTAGTGTGCATCGAACAGTCTTGGCAAATATTCTCTGGTACAATAAGCACACTTTTCACGAGCCTGGAGTAATATCGGTAGTGTTCGGTAAATAAGAAAAGCACAATTAATTTATAGACGATTACGTAGCTACCCTGAGATCTGAGCTAGTTTACTGAGTGCTTATGCACGTCGTGCTAAATTAAAAAAACATATTACATTGTTAATAATATCCCTAGATTAGTTATTTATACCAGAACACACACAACTTTATTCCTCAAACCAACGCACAGTTTTCTCTTTAAAACAACAAAATCAATTCAAGGCTGAGGGCCCGAGTGACTACTTCAAAATAAGTTTAAATGGTTGCTTTTAAAACACCAGGATTTAAAGTAACGGCTGAAGGCCTTACTTAAGCAAAATTACAATATCTTCTCGGCTGAAGGCCGAAATAATATTTCAGGTCAGCTAAGGAAATTCTTTAAAACCCAAGCATTTACAAATTCCGGTTAAAGGCCATATTATGGAAAATTCAAGTTAATTATTCGGCTGAAGGGCCAATAAAAACTTTTTGTTTACATAGTAAAGGAGAGGCTTTAAAGACAATCTTTTACACAGTACAACAGAAAAACATCTTAAGAAAACTTGAAGTATTTTGTCGGCTGAAGGCCCAAACAATTACTAAAGAATAATTAAATACAACAGTAAGATAAACATTTACAGAACACGGCTGAAGGCCGTGTCAAGAATTTAAGATAATTAAAGAGAAACCTTACAGAAAAGGATTTACATATTAAAGCCACAGTTTCTGAAATAAACGCGGCTGAAGGCCTAAATACAGAGCAACAAGAATTTTAAATGAAACACCGCTGAAGGCCTAATCTTAAAGTTGTTGTAAAGTTCGGCTGAAGGCCATATACTAAACATAAAACAAATGATACTAATACACGGCTGAAGGCCTGGCACAGTACCTGCGTCCAAATAAAAGGACAATCACAAACAACAAACATTGGTGCTCAGAAGTGTTCAGAGTGTCGGCCTGGGGAGGAACATCTAACCACAGTTTGGGTGAGACATTCAGCCAAGCGTAACACTGAACAATCGGGTTGCAACACGACCTAGGGACGGCTGAGGATCCAACCAACAGCCTAATCAATTGCCTTCCACCCGATACACTCGCTGCTCTATTTCAACCGACCGATTGACTACTCCAGTACGCAGACAGCATTCATGTGCTCAGACAGTGGAAATCACAAAAGCTACATACGGTTCCACGTAAACACACTTGCACAAGAACCCGAATAATCGTAAAAGCAATCACTGTAGAACAACAAGGACAAATCAATTCGACACACAGAGAGTTTCCACAAGCGGTTGGCGACCAAATACACGTCGTCCGATGACACGGCCGACCGAACGACCAACCAACGGTCGCCTTGCTCCAATCTCCTGCCGTCGGACGGTTCATGTGTTTCGCCAGGGGTTGGCGGGCACTGTTGCTGCATCCCGACTTCATTGCTGCTGCGCCCCGACGGAGCTCCCCACTCAACTCCAGACACGCGACGACCTGGAAATAATAGCGGTCGCTCCAGAGATGGTACGACAGTGCACTTATCGATAAGCGCTGCTGATGCCACTCACGGGCAGGTAAGGCAAGAAGTTAGTGATGACAGTAAATGGAATAAGAAAACGAGGCGGCAGTACCTTAAGAGAAGATGACAAACAATAAACGGGATGAACACGAGCCCAGCACGCCTCACTCTGCAGTCACTTTAGCAGCCGTAGTTTTGTGTTGTTTTAACACAGTCCAAGTTAGCGTACGACGATCTCTGTGACTTAGTTTTGATTTGCTCCCATTATTACGTTTACACGATGATGTCTTTCCGTGTCTTGTGTAGGGTGTCATGACTGTTGAAACAGTTGCTCATGATACATTCAATAAATTGGCTGTCTTATTTACTGATGCTTCAGCTAATCGGGCCCTAGCCGCGCGGGGTTAGCCGAGCGGTCTTAGGCGCTGCAATCATGACCTGTGTGGCTAGGCCTAGTGGAGATTCGAGTCCTCCCTCGGGCATGGGTGTGTGTGTTTGTCCTTAGGATAATTTAGGTTAAGCAGTGTGTAAGCTTAGGGACTGATGACCTTACCAGCTAAGTCCCATAAGATTTCACACACATTTCAACATTTTTGAATCGGGCCCTCACAATCTGCCCCCTGCGGAACATTGTTACGTCTTCCATTGCACCTCTACCTCGGCCTCTGAAAGCAATTACGAAGTGTGCACTACTCGTAGACAACTTGCACTGATGCCAAGTCGCTACTGATCACGTTGAGTCCATCGCGACACGTGCCTTACTTGTGCTGTCAACCGTCAAAGACAATCATCCCATTACTACCACCGTTCGCATTATTTTGCCTGTCCCCTGTACTTTGCGAATTACTATTGAAGGCAATAAGAGCCCATTTCGAATTTCGGTTAATACGTTGTGCAAAAGACGGTTGAGGGTAATAGAAGGTAGCTGTGACGTCACGGATAGTCTGCTCAAAACAGAATCCCCTGAAGCCCTGAGATTTAAAAGCCGAGTCATTATCACTGACCAAACACCTCTGAGGGCCAAAGATGGAATTTATCCCCGACGGACTTCGAATAGTAATAGGAGCCCTAACTCCGCGACTATGGATTAACCAACAGAAGTGTAAGAAGGCGTTCACCACCAACAGTACGAATCGGTTACCACCGCGAGTGCGTGACAGATGACCAATATAATCGGTTATCCACTTATCCATGGCGTAAGTTTCGCTAGTTGATTGCGGAGAGCTTTACCGGGGCTAGAATTTGGTTTGGCTCTTATGCAGACATCACGCCACCAAGTTTCCCCCTCTCCCTTCTCCCATCATCATCATCATCATCATCATCATCTTAATCTTCATCATCATACAACATAAACATGACACTAAAAATCACACGCGCAATACTTACTCGTAGTATTACAAATGATGTAAAGTAGCATGTTGTAAATAGATTAAAAAAGAAATAGCGACCAGCACAGCTCTACGTCTGCGACCAGCAAATGGTATGTTGCTCCCTAAGTTCATTTCGTTGGAAATATTGTTATTTCAACGAAGGTGAGAAAGATGTTGGACAAAAAACTGTCTGATGAGAAATACTTTTACGTACTCTCCTTCTTGCAAATTAGAGCATAGAGCTTTCACATTTGCGCCACAACTTCCAATTCCATTCGACTCACAATTTAAATGAAAAAGATGAGTTAATACCAGTGCCGTTTCTTCGCTTCTATTTCGCTTAGCGCGACTATTAAACCTTCGGAGTCGTTCTTCGAAAACTACAGCGAAATGAAATGAAAAACTGACGCAGTATTCTTATTCTTTATGGAACCCTTTTGTATCTGTTGTTAATCAAATACAATTTCCACTTGTTAAACTAGAAAATTTCATTCCAGCATCCTTAATAACCAGTTTATGGAATGTTACTATAACTTTAAAACGTTTAACTAACTTCTCTTCTAAGTTAATCTACAATATTACTGCATTTCTCTTTTAGGTGAGTCAAGACCTTCTCACTACTACAGAAATCATTCCTAACGAGTAATAAAAATAAAATTTAGAATCAATGTTCCTTTCTGCAGCAGACTACACTATGCTTTGAAACTTCCTGGCAGACAGCCTGTGTGTTGAATCCGTCAAGTCATACATCTTCCAGAACAAGTGTAGTATTCATGCTTATAATTTAGTGGCTTGAAGTTAGGACTTACGTTAACGAAAGCTTCCTCACACTGGAGTATTGAATTAATAATTTTAACCTCCCCTTTAACTTTTCTAGAAGTAAGTGTGATTATAAAGCAAGCGGTAGATGCCAAGAAGTACAGAGAGTTTATTAAACATCTGCGCAGATCTCCTGCCTTCGTCGAAATCGACTTACATTTCTGATTTATCGCTCTAAATTTTGATCAACAATAACACGTCCGCTAAGGGTGAAAATTTAACATTACACATGGATGTCCAGTTTTTGCTCATCATTTATTATTGACGCCAATCGTGAATAATGTTGGCACGGATGGAAACAGAAAATGTGAAAGGAGAAAAAGTTACTGTTCATAGACAAGTGTGCCGGACATTGTGACCGAACGGTTCTAGGCGCTTCAGTCTGGAACCGTGCAACCACTAAGGTCACAGGTTCGAATCCTGCCTCGGGCATGGATGTGTGTGATGTCCTTAGGTTACTTAGGTTTAAGTAGTTCTAAGTTCTAGGGGACTGTTGACCTCAGATGTTAAGTCACATAGTGCTCAGAGCTATTTGAACAATAGACAAGTGCGACAAAGACCTGTACTGGGTATCTGAATGCTCACTACATTGATACTCCTTTCCAGTGGTTATTACCCGATTCTTGATTCATTGATGCTTCTTTTAATGTGATGGAAGGCCCAATGGTGCGCATACATGGGAAACAAACTGAAGCTTCAGGTGACGATTAAATTACCTTGATTATGCTACATTCTTCTTCTTCTGCTTCTTCGTGGATTAGGCATTGTTGCCCGTTCCGACTTCAGAGCTGTCGCCTCGATCCGTTCTTCCCCTCGGCTTGTAACGCATTGCTGTCTTGGAAAGTCTGGTATTTCGATTCTTTGCAGGTGATCAATCCAGTTCTCTTTTTAGCTAGACACTGATTGTATAATTGATTTCTTCTTAATATTTTCATTCCGTATCCTATCCAACCTCGTACACCCTTTAACACTACAAATTTCATTTCCACAAATTGCATCTTATTCAGTTGCATCTAGGCTTTTCTTTGCATTTTGCCATATAAAGCTTGAAATTTGCTAACTTTTTGCTCAACGTTTTTGACGTTATTAAAACGTAAGTCACAGCCAAGATACTTCAAAACCGATACGTTTTCTAAAATGTTGTTTCCTAGCACAGTTTTTGATTTGACTGGATTCTTTCCTCTAGAAGCCTTCACATTTGTTTCAGTAACTGAGATTTTAAAATTATAAGACTTACATTGATTTAAATACAGATACATGGACTTCGGAGACTGGGACCTATTTACTTGAATCGATGTTTGATCATCTGCAAATAAAACAATATTTGAATAGATTGTTTGATGAAATTCACCTGCTGGCAATTTCCATTTAACAGCAGACAGTCGGCGCTAGTTGGAAATGTGGGTCTGCGGAGGGGCGTAACGAGGTAGTCCACGTAATTGCGATGAACTCTGTGTCCGGGTGGCGCAGTAGTTAATGCAACTGCAGTAGGAAATCACGCGTTCGAGTCCCGATTCGGCACACAGTTTCACTCATCACACCGCATACAGTCCTGATGCAGCTGTAATCATGGGTTCCTTCCCTTTTCTTTCCTGTCCCCCCCGAACACCTTCAGTTTACATGAAGTTTCCATTTCTTTAAAATGGTGTCAATTATATATTGTAAAGAGTGTGTACAAGTTACACCATTATCAGAGTTCTGTACTTCCTAAACCTGTTCACTTCTTTTAATAGCCATGTCTATGATGAAATTAACACGTCTATACAGACTCATTATTGCTAAAATCAGGTTTTGTGAATGATCTTCTCTTTCTGGTATTTGCCATAATTTTATTCGGTCTACCCTGTGAAAAACCTTTCGAGAATCTATAAAAGCGAGTTTGTTTTACGTTCCTATTTCTTCTTTCTTTTGATATTATCCGTGCACGATCTCCCTTTCCTAAATTCACTTTGCTTCTTTCCTAACAAACTGACTGTTTTACGCAGGGAGGCAAAACAACAGTAGTCTTAACCTACGTCGCCCAAAGAGAAACAGTTTACTGTGAGTATTCCTCCTAAAAAAAACCTTTTATTTATTATTTTAGCACAAGGTATTCATGAGATTAATTCTCCTATAACTTCCACAATATTTTCTATCTACTAGGAATTGTTGACCAAGGAAGGCAAAGAGAAGTATTTAGCTTTTTTCCCAACTTTTATTCAGTAGACGTAAAATTATTAAATTGGACATCATACCGCTGTATTTAATAAGTTTTTTATTCACTCCGTCTGTTCCAGGTACATCCCGTTTCTTACAGATCAGAATACTTTATCTAGTTCTTACAGCGTTGTAAGGTTTACTTCTAGAACTTTATTTCCATAGGAGCTGTCTAATTCCCTTTATTCCTCAGTATACCATAACTATTTACAGAATAATTTTTTATACATTGTTGACCTTGCAGTATGTTTTCCTGCTGTAGTTGCGTGCTGAATTAGCCCACCTCACATGCCAGTTTATTCCATGATTTCCCGTTAACCTGGTTATTCACTCTGCAGCTCTTCTATTTTTATATTTCATACAATATATTCGGTTCATTTTGTAAATATATCTCGGTCTACTTCTGTTTTGCTTAAATTGCTTGTTTTATTTCGTATCTTTCTCTTTTTTCCCAGAACCTCATTTTCATTTTTGTAGGTCGGCTGAATGATGTTTTGCCATTCATTAGTTATATGGGAGTCAGGGAGCGTTTTGCAAATGAGTTTCGATAAAGAGTTCTTACACTTTCCTCTTGTAGGAGATAAACCTTACACACCTATCCATTTTCTCATTTGAATTATTCGGTTATTTTTCCTCCATTTTATGAATATTCGTGTTTTCGAAGTTACAAGATTGTGGTCTGAGCTTGTCTCACTGCCTCTGTGTACTGTAACATCCCGTGCTCTGCAACGTAACTTATTATTGACTATCACAGAATCGATTAATGACCTGTAAATCAGAGTACTGCATGTAAACGTTTCTAGCGAAAGTAGGTATTTGTTAATTCCAGCAAGTTGAGAGCTACAAATTGCACCAATACCTCTCCATATTCGTGTTTTATTACTTCTCTGAAAGTCTTCACAACATTTGGAATATGTATTTTGCCTATGTCAGAATTTAAATCTCCACTGATAATCAATCATCCGCTCTTGATACATACATCTAGTACAGAATGTAATATATCACAAAAATTTTTTTTTCGTCTTTACTCCTGTCATCAGAAACGTACACCGCTATCACTCATATGTCCTCTTTCTACTTCAAATCGTGCCGCTACTATCTTTCACTTGCATATAAGAATGACTGTCTAATATCTTCTTTCACTTGTTGTTGTTGTTGTTGTTGTCCTCAGTCCTGAGACTGGTTTGATGCAGCTCTCCATGCTACTCTATCCTGTGCAAGCTTCTTCATCTCCCAGTACCTACTGCAACCTACATCCTTCTAAATCTGCTTAGTGTACTCATCTCTCGGTCTCCCTCTGCGATTTTTACCCTCCACGCTGCCCTCCAATGCTAAATTTGTGATCCCTTGATGCCTCAAAACATGTCCTACCAACCGATCCCTTCTTCTGGTCAAGTTGTGCCACAAACCTCTCTTCTCTCCAATCCTATTCAATACCTCCTCATTATTTACGTGATCTATCCACCTTATCTTCAGTATTCTTCTGTAGCACCACATTTCGAAAGCTGCAATTCTCTTCTTGTCCAAACTAGTTATCGTCCATGTTTCACTTCCATACATGGCTACACTCCAAACAAATACTTTCAGAAACAACTTCCTGATACATAAATCTATATTCGATGTTAACAAATTTCTCTTCTTCAGAAAAGCTTTCCTTTCCATTGCCAGTCTACATTTTATATCCTCTCTACTTCGACCATCATCAGTTATTTTACTTCCTAAATAGAAAAACTCCTTTACTACTTCAAGTGTCTCATTTCCTAATCTAATTCCCTCAGCATCACCTGATTTAATTTGACTACATTCCATTATCCTCGTTTTGCTTTTGTTGATGTTCATCTTATATCCTCTTTTCAAGACACTGTCCATTCCGTTCAACTGCTCTTCCAAGTCCTTTGCCGTCTCTGACAGAATTACAATGTCATCGGTGAACCTCAAAGTTTTTACTTCTTCTCCATGAATTTTAATACCTACTCCAAATTTTTCTTTTGTTTCCTTTACTGCTTGCTCAATATACAGATTGAATAACATCGGGGAGAGACTACAACCCTGTCTCACTCCTTTCCCAACCACTGCTTCCTTTTCATGCCCCTCGACTCTTATGACTGCCATCTGGTTTCTGTACAAATTGTAAATAGCCTTCCGCTCCCTGTATTTTACCCCTGCCACCTTTAGAATTTGAAAAAGAGTATTCCAGTCAACATTGTCAAAAGCTTTCTCTAAGTCTACAAATGCCAGAAACGTAGGTTTGCCTTTTCTTAATCTTTCTTCTAAGATAAGTCGTAAGATCAGTATTGCCTTGCGTGTTCCAATATTTCTACGGAATCCAAACTGATCCTCCCCGAGGTCCGCATCTACCAGTTTTTCCATTCGTCTGTAAAGAATCCGCGTTAGTATTTTGCAGCTGTGACTTATTAAACTGATACTTCGGTAATTTTCACATCTGTCAGCACCTGTTTTCTTTGGGATTGGAATTATTATATTCTTCTTGAAGTCTGAGGGTATTTCGCCTGTCTCATACATCTTGCTCACCAGCTGGTAGAGTTTTGTCATGACTGGCTCTCCCAAGGCCGTCAGTAGTTCTAATGGAATGTTGTCTACTCCGGCGGCCTTGTTTCGACTCAGGTCTTTCAGTGCTCTGTCAAACTCTTTACGCAGTATCGAATCTCCCATTTCGTCTTCATCTACATCCTCTTCCATTTCCATAATATTGTCCTCAAGTACATCGCTCTTGTATAAACCTTCTATATACTCCTTCCACCTTTCTGCCTTCCCGTCTTTGCTTAGAACTGGGTTGCCATCTGAGCTCTTGATATTCATACACGTGGTTCTCTTCTCTCCAAAGATCTCTTTAATTTTCCTGTAAGCAGTATCTATCTTAACCCTAGTGAGATAAGCTTCTACATCCTTACATTTGTCCTCTAGCCATCCCTGCTTAGCCATTTTGCACTTCCTGTCGATCTCATTTTTGAGACGTTTGTATTCCTTTTTGCCTGCTTCATTTACTGCATTTTTATATTTTCTCCTTTCATCAATTAAATTCAATATTTCTTCTGTTATCCAAGGATTTCTAGCAGCCCTCGTCTTTTTACCTACTTTATCCTCTGCTGCCTTCACTACTTCATCCCTCAGAGCTACCCATTCTTCTTCTACTGTATTTCTTTCCCCTATTCCTGTCAATTGTTCCCTTATGCTCTCCCTGAAACTCTTAACAACCTCTGGTTCTTTCAGTTTATCCTGGTCGCATCTCCTTATTTTCCCACATTTTTGCAGTTTCTTCAGTTTTAATCTACAAGTCATAACCAATAGATTGTTGTCAGAGTCCACATCTGCCCCTGGAAATGTCTTACAACTTAAAACCTGGTTCCTAAATCTCTGTCTTACCATTATGTAGTCTATCTGATACCTTTTAGTATCTCCAATGTTCTTCCATGTATACAACCTTCTTTCATGATTCTTAAACCAAGTGTTAGCTATGATTAAGTAGTGCTCTGTGCAAAATTCTTCTAGGCGGCTTCCTCTTTCATTTCTTAGCCCCAATCCATATTCACCTTCTATGTTTCCTTCTCTCCCTTTTCCTACACTCGAATTCCAGCCACCCATTACTATTAAATTTTTGTCTCCCTTCACTATCTGAATAATTTCTTTTATTTCATCGTACATTTCTTCAGTTTCTTCGTCGTCTGCAGAGCTAGTTGGCATATAAACTTGTTCTACTGTAGTAGGTGTGGGCTTCGTATCTATCTGTGCCACAATAATGCGTTCACTATGCTGTTTGTAGTAGCTTACCCGCATTCCTATTTTCCTATTCATTATTAAACCTACTCCTGCATTACCCCTATTTGATTTTGTGTTTACAACCCTGTAGTCACCTGACCAGAAGTCTTGTTCCTCCTGCCACCGAACTTCACTAATTCCCACTATATCTAACTTTAACCTATCCAATTCCCTTTTCAAATTTTCGAACCTACCTGCCCGATTAAGGGATCTGACATTCCACGCTCCGATCCGTAGAACGCCAGTTTTCTTTCTCCTGATAACGACGTCCTCCTGAGTAGTCCCCGCCCGGAGATCCGAAAGGGGGACTATTTTACCTCCGGAATATTTTACCCAAGAGGACGCCATCATCATTTAATCATACAGTAAAGCTGCATGTCCTCGGGAAAAATTACGGCTGTAGTTTCCCCTTGCTTTCACTTTTGATCTATTAATATGACTTCTCCACATCGAGGTCTTCCCTCTTGCTCGACTTCACTTTCATAATTGTGTATTGGTTCAAATATCTTGTTCCTTTCACTTTAGATTTTGTTTCAGTTACAGCAGCTATATTTATATTAGCTCTTTTTCCTTAGTATTTATACCCCTAACATTCCATGTACCAAGTTTTAAAATATCTTTTATTCCATATCTAGATCTTGTCCTTTAACACGTCCTGATCGATTTCCGATACATCCGTCCGGCTGGATACTATGAAGCGACTGAGTGAATGTTCTTTTACGCTGGAGCGGCACCAGCACTCCGAACAACCAAATACTGGAAGCAGAGGGTTTGATTTCGGAGCTTCTTCTCCTTGAACATTTACCTCCACCACAGTTCACGAACGTCTCCTGTCCGGGCTTTTAGGGACAGCTACGTCTCGGATAAGAGCAGGAAATGAAAATAAAGACATACTCGTGCCTCAAAAGCTATTACAGTCGAGATCTAAAAAAAAAAAAAAACCTCAAGAGTTGATCAAGAAAGACTGAAAGGAAAGAAAACATAAGAAGTCAGACAGAAGTCGAATCAATATCAGATTTAGCTAAGGGCGCATGTGGTTACCTTCGCCATATTCCCTAGGAGGTAGGTGCGTAGCGGGATTACTCTTCGGTCTCTATCCTGTTGGCCTATCTGGCATGAATGATGCCACCAGGAGCATAGCTTCCATCAGCATAGTTCTGTGCATAACTGAGACACACAAACAATCTCATCACAATAAAATGGTAGTCCACCAGGAGGGATTTGCTGCCTGAGAGCTACACACATGAAAGAAAAGTTTTGCATCACCCCGGTTCCCAGAAATCTGGAAGACAGGCATTGACTGTGGATAACGCATCACAGACACAGTCCCTTTGACTGTTCATAGATGTAACTAAACCCGCCCAAAGATGTAAACAACCATGCAGCAGCAGCGCCTATTAGACGGTGGGGGGGGGGGGGGGGGGGGGTCCGACAGCCGATCGGTTCCAGTAATTCCACCAGGACGTTGGTACACGGCTCATGTTATCTGTAGTTCAACCATGCCTAGACGTTTAATACCGCGGTTCGATCGCGTCCGCATTGTTACTTCGTGCCAGGACGGGCTGTCAACAAGGGAAGTGTCCAGGCGTCTCGGAGTGATCCAAAGCAATGTCGTTCGGACATGCGGAAGATACAGAGAGACAGGAACTGTCGATGACATGCCTCGCTCACGTTGCCCAAGGGCTACTACTGCAGGGATGAGCGATACCTACAGATTATGGCTCGGAGGAATCCTGACAGCAACTCAACCGTGCTGAATAATGCTTTTCGTGCAGCCACAGAACTTCGTGTTACAACTCAAACTGCGTGCAGTAGGTTGGATGATGCGCAACTTCATTGCCGACGGCCATGGCGAGGTCCATCTTTCCAACCACAACACCATGCAGCGCAGTACAGATGGGCCCAACAACATGCCGAATGGACGGCTCAGGATTAGCATCACCTACTCTTCACCGATGAGTGTCTCATATGCCTTCAACCAGAGAGTTGTGTTTGGAGGCAAACCCGGTCAGGCTGAACGCCTTAGACACACTTTTAGGCGAGTGCAGCAAGGTGGAGGTTCCTTGCTGTTTTGGGGTGGCATTATGAGAGGCCGACGTACGCCGCTGGTGGTCATGGAAGGCACCGTGCCGGCCGAAGTGGCCGTGCGGCTCTAGGCGCTGCAGCCTGGAACCGCGAGACCGCTACGGTCGCAGGTTCGAATCCTGCCCCGAGCATGGATGTTTTTGATGTCCTTAGGTTAGTTAGGTTTAACTAGTTCTAAATTCTAGGGGACTAATGACCTCAGAAGTTGAGTCTCATAGTGTTCAGAGCCATTTGAAGGCACCGTAACGGCTGTACGATACGTGAAAGCCATCCTCCGAGTGACAGTGCAACCATATCGGCAGCATATTGGCGACGCATTCGTCTTCAAAGAAGACAATTCAGACCCCCATCGAGAACATCTTCTGAATGAATCCTTCAGGAAAAAGACATCGCTCGACTAGAGTGGTCAGCATGTTCTCCAGACACGAACCCTATCGATCATGCCTGGGTTAGGTTGAAAAGGGCTGTTTATGGACGACGTGACCTGCTAGCCACTCTGAGGAATCTACGCCGAATCGCCGTTGAGGAGTGGGACAATCTGGACCAACAGTGCCATGATGAACTTGTGGATAGTAGTCCACGATGAATACAGGCATGCATCAATGCAAGAGGACGTGATACTGGGTATTAGAAGTACCGTTGTGCACAGTAATCTGGACCACCACCTCTGAATGTCTCGCTATATGGTGGTACAAAATGCAATGTGTGGTTTTCATGAGGAATAAAAAGGGCAGAATGTTTATGTTGCTCTCTATTCCAGTTATCTGTACAGGTTCCGGAACTCTCGGAACCGAGGAAATGTAAAACTTTTTTGGTGTTTGTATAAACAGCAGTCAGATGAAAACGACAGAGGTGGAAAAAGGGAACTAAACTGTTTATTAGTTGAAAAGTAATCACAAATGTTAATACGTATACCACACTGTGAGACAAGGAAGTCAATGCATTCATGTACAAGTGTTTGCGGTTGCATAAGGAACCTTGATTGTACCCAGGCATGCACCTGTTCGACCGAAGGCGAATCGACGGTCACGAATGACTTTCTTCAGGGCTCCAAATAAATGATAATGACATGTGGATGTGTATAATGGCTTCCTAACTTCTGCAGCGTAGTGTAAACAACAGGCACGCCAGCTGCGGGAAAGTCCTTATGACTCTTTTCTCTGACTGCAAGAGCTGGCTACTTACTATCTTTCTGGAACACAGCGCCACAATTAACACGCAAGGGTACGTGAGCACCTGTTTGCCATCAAGTCCAAACGCCCATAGTTCTGTTACATGATAATATCCGCCCACTTTAGCGGATGTTGTTTCTCTGGGAAGGCCTTACACACCACTATACAGCACCGGTCTCTCTCCACACGATTTCCATATTTTTGTAGCCTTGAAGAAAGAAATTTGTCTTGGTCGATTTGCTTCGGACGAAGAGGTGCAGAGGCGTGGGTACAATCATTGTTTTGTAGGCAACAGAAAACATTTTTCCGTGAAGGCACTGACCGTATTGTCTCACAATGGGATATATGTACTCAAAGTTTTGGCAATTGCTTTTGAAATAATAAACGGTTTACTTATTTTTCCCATCCCTCCAGTTTTCATTTGACTGCCCCTTGTAATTCAGGTTCCCAGCTGTTGTTACTGTTGTAATAAAATTTAGTCTATGGGTGTTTATAAATGAATATCGGGGTTTTAACACTTTATCACTTACAGTTATAAATGGTACGTCAATTGAAAGAGAAACTCAGTTTTACGAAGAAAATTAAAAATGTTCAACTTGAGCACCATTTGTCACACGGCACACATAAAGTCTATAGCCCAGTTCTTCCCAAACGTTGATAAATGTGTCTTCAGTGATTGTAGCAACAGCGGCTTCAATCCGGTTTCTTAATTCAGGGAGGTCTGCTGGTACTAGAGACACGTACACACGATCCTTGATGAAGCCCCAAAGGAAAAAATCGCATGGCGTTAGGTCGGGTGAACGTGGAGGCCATGCAAAGCAAGCCCTGTCATTGGGCCCCTTGCGGCCCATCCAGCGCTTGGGTTCAGTGAAGTCCATCCAACTGTCTTGCGGGCTGCGGAGGAAACAGTGCGCTCTGCGCATGCGCACAGGTGGCAAACACAATTGTTTGAGTTGCTCTTTCATTTGATATGTCATTTATAACTGGACATTTAATGTAATAAATATTATAAAGCGTTAAAACCCCGATATTCATTTATAAACACCCTGTATCACTCTCCTTTGTCATTAACGATAACTGCTATATTTGTAACACGAATGTAACAATAAGCACGAAAGTTCGTTTTCCCATCGGTGTTTTAATAACTAGAAACATGTTGCTAGCTCATTTGAATATGCAACATGAAAGGAATTAGTTGCGACTATAGAAGCACCCTGGGCCTTGACTGAAGCTATGTACAGTAAACACAGAAAATTTTATTCGACATGGTATCCCAAATATTAATCTATTATCATAACTCATGCTCCATATCACTCAGTAACGCCGGTAAAGCTTCCACCGCATTTACAGTGATTTCCTTTCGCTTCAGCACCTGTGTTTAGTGTATGGATATAACATTCGAGAACAATCAGTACTGAAACAGAAAATGTTACTGTGCTTCCATGAATAACATAGCGTCGTGAAAGTATTTTCAGACGTCCCTCTAGCCTTAAGTGCATATTTTCATTCAGTAATAAGATGCATGTTGCATAGTTTGTTAGACGTTTCGAATAACCAAGAAGAGAACTACGTTACGCTTCAATGAGTGTACTTAAGAATGGAATGTGAATCCTTTATACTTTGGACTATAATCAGAATGATTAGTACACTTCTAAATTATATAGTCCGGCATTTTTGATCAAAGAACTTCCACCAGAAGCTAATTTTTGGGAAAACTAACAATGCGGATGTCGGGTATAAGTTTATAACGTAAAGAGGACTACTCTTACTGTACCTCCATGAACTTCTTTGTATCGTTGTGTAATCTCTTGCCAATACAGAGGTACGGCGAACTTCCTTATATTTCGTGAGATGTAAATTACACTGGGCTTTAAAATAATCGCTCGCCAGAGAAGTCGAACGTTTTCAGTTGCCATATTTGCAGCATAAAGTCGCGTAGGAGACAGGAGAGCATATTGATAATTAACACTAGTACTGCTTGAAGACTGGATTGGTCGCTAATCAAAGTGCCATGCTCCAAAAATGGAGTGACTTCATTGTTCGTAATATATGCGTTTCGGACTAGGCCATCTTCAGATTATAGGAAAAGTATGCTCCAAAGGTTACAAGATGTGTACGTAACAATCATAAATAGATACCTTAAGCTGACTAAGTCCCAAACGCGTCATATTACAAGCAATAAAGTCATTTTGTTTTTGAAGCCTGAGTTTTTAATTATCCACCGATCCAGCCTTTATGCAGTACGACGGTTAGTTTTTAGTTGATTTGTTACAAAACCAGTCCTGTATCACAAGAGTTTTATTGATCAAGTAATTGATGATGTTTGGTTTGTGGGGCTTTCAACTGCGCAGTTATCAGCGTCCGTACAAATTCCCAACCTTTGCTCAGTCCAATCTCGCCACTTTCATGCATGATGATGAAATGATGAGGACAACACAAACGCCCAGTCATCTCGAGGCAGGTGAAACTCTCTGACCCCACCAGGAATCGAACCCGGACCCCCGAGCTCGGGAAGCGAGACCGCGACCTCGCGACCACGAGCTGCGGTCAGTCGGGTAATTCTCCAGATTATAGTGCATACGAATCATCGAAACACTAGATACGCAGATCACCAATTAAACAGAACTAATATTTTTTAATGGACGGACCACGTCGGTATTAACCACTCAACAGTTATATTCAACGAAATGAAAAAAGAAGTTGTGACGCTGTTCATAATGAGTGTGTTTGTTAGGCCAATAAACTACAGGGTGATTCAAAAAGAATACTACAACTTTAAAAATGTGTATTTAATGAAAGAAACATAATATAACCTTCTGTTATATGTCATTACAAAGAGTATTTAAAAAGGTTTTTTTTCCTCAAAAACAAATTCAGAGATGTTCAATACGGCCCCCTCCAGACACTCGAGCAATATCAACCCGATACTCCAACTCGTTCCACACTCTCTGTAGCATATCAGGCGTAACAGTTTGGATAGCTGCTGTTATTTCTCGTTTAAATTCATCAATGGTGGCTGGGAGAGGTGGCCGAAACACCATATCCTTAACATACCCCCATAAGAAAAAATCGCAGGGGGTAAGATCAGGGCTTCTTGGAGGCCTGTGATGAAGTGCTCTGTCACAGGCTGCCTGGCGGCCGATCCATCGCATCGGGTAGACGTTCAGGTAGTTACGGACAGATACGTGGCAATGTGGTGGCGCTCCATCCTGCTGAAATATGAATTGTTGTGCTTCTTGTTCGAGCTGAGGGAACAGCCAATTCTCTAACATCTCCAGATACTGTAGTCCAGTTACAGTAGCAGCTTCGAAGAAAAAGGGACTAAAAACTTTACTGGCTGAAATGGCACAGAAAACGTTCACCTTAAGCGAGTCACGTTCATACTGAGTTGTTTCCCGCGGATTCTCAGTGCCCCATATACAGACATTGTGACGGTTGACTTTCCCGTTAGTGTGGAAAGTTGCTTCATCACTAAACACAATCTTTGAAACGAAAGATTCATCTGTTTCCATTTGAGCAAGGGTAAAATCACAGAAATCGATTCTTTTAATCTTATCAGCTGCAGACAGTGCTTGAACCAATTTCAGACGATAAGGTTTCATAACTAACCTTTTTCGTAGGACTCTCCATACAGTTGATTGTGGAATTTGCAGCTCTGTTCTAGCTCTGCGAGTCGATTTTCCTGGGCTGTGAACAAATGCTTGCTGGATGCGTGCTACATTTTCATCACTCGTTCTCGGCTGTCCACAAACACCTATTCTCTGTAAACTGTTTATACCAACATTTAATACACCACCTATCAGGATGTTTAACACCATACTTCGTTCGAAATGCACGCTGGACAACTGTCGTCGATTCACTTCTGCCGTACTCAATAAGACAAAAAGCTTTCTGTTGAGCGGTCGCCATCTTAGCATCAACTGAGGCCTAGTCAACAGCGCCTCAAGCGAACAAATGTACAACTAAATGAAACTTTATAGTTCCCTTAATTCGCCGAAAGATAGTGCTTAGCTCTGCCTTTTGTCGTTGCACAGTTTTAAATTCCTAAAGTTGCGGTATTCTTTTTGAATCACCCTGTATAATGAGGAAGGATACTTTATTAAAACACAATACTATGTTACATAATTAGCAGTGCAATACAACTGATAATGAATACACCAGGCTTGTAATTTGCTAGTTAAGTAGCCCAAAGATGTTTTAACGGACAGGCTGCGCCTGCACTAATCTCCCAGTTAAATTAGGAGCACACTAAACTGGCTTACAATAATATTCAATGCAATAGAAAAATAAATGTCACTTGAAGTATTCGGCACTCATGTCCTACGCAGCGTATAACTGTTTGGGCCACAGACGCGAATGGATAATTGTAAACTGAGGCAACGAATTTGTCTGATACACTGCGCAAACTGTGCCCTACTAAGAATCAGTCAGAGCTTCGATATCTATAAAAGGTGTCTCTCCTAAGATTCGTCAGGTGCATTTTCTCTGGTTTTCCGGCAGATATATGCGTAGCTGGAGTAAGTCCAGAGAAACAGTGCTCATTGCGTCTGTCATGCGATGCCAAGTTTCGACGAAAAGTGTGGGTTCGTTTTCCGGTACAAACTAAACAATATTTAAACCGAGGTTTTACGTACCTATTTGATAGAGCGGTCCCAGACTAGTGTAGTGCGATTTTTAATAGATATTCATTAATAGGGGCAGTAAGTAAAACGTGAAGAATAAACGGCAATCCAGTAGGGACTCAGTAGCGCTGCGTGCTTGGCGGACCGCTCTACATAAAGTCAAGAAAATTTTGCTTGAAAATAATTTTGTTTGCAATGGCAAACAAACCATCGCTTCCCGTCGACGCTGGACGTCGCATGAAAGTCGGGATGTGCATTTTGTGTTTGGGCGGATTCGAGCTACACAACGCGAAAACTAGATTGCAAATATTCTGCTGAAACACCAGAGAAAATACACCTGACGGTCCTCAGAAGAGACGTCCTGCATAGCCCGTACAATTGCGCGAAAGACAACGGTCAAAACGTAATAAGATGTACATACGCACAAACTGTGACATGTGGTTCACTTAAATTGTAATAGCGACTAATGAACATAAAGAAAAATTAAAAGTAAAAAAAAAGAGCTAGAAACGTAACTGAGTTGTGAAACATAAAATGGCCTAAAAGTGTAGAAATTAAAGTCAAATAGGAAAGCCGCAGTCGACAATAGTCACCGTACAAACCTATGCTACAAACCTGGTGAGATATACGTATTTACAAGCTATGACAACAGAAGGCTCACGAAAAATGTGGCCTTCATATTGCATGAAGGAAATTAAAAAAAAAAAAGTGAAGTACGAAGTACGTAGGGGCTGAAACGATCTGCTTAACCCGCAGGACAGGACAGATAGAGTAAATTGTGGAAAGGGACCAAAATAATGGGCTATCAGTTACACTCGAACATACAACTTTATTATTTGATCAAACATTAAAAGAGCCCCCAAAAAGTTTTTTTAACACACAGCTTTAATCTTTGGGACTTAATTACCGGCTGGAAGCCACTTTAATTTAAAAAGGGCTGAAGACTAATAACTTAAAACGCAAGCACAATCAAAAATTTTAAATGTAAGCCTTATCTTAAAACAGTTCCTTAGTTCGGCTGAAGTAAACAAGTTAGATTCAAATCAGCTGAAGGCCGAACACTTAAAACTCAAAAACATTAATTTTTTTTAAATACCAAAGTTATTACGTGAAACAGTTCTTTAATTTAAGCTTAAGGACTTAAGAACAAGCAACTGAAACTCAAACTTAAAAATTCAAAAACTTTTTAAAATACCAAAGGGCTTACTTGAAACAGTACTATAAACTACACTGAAGGCCTTAAGAGTAAAACAAATCTAATTTAAAACACAAAACCGTCTAGAAGTACCAACAACAAGAACATATTTTAAAATATAAGGCAGTGCACACAAGGGCGCCCAGATGTTCGACGGTCGGCCTGTAATTCAAACACTAACGCTCGCTTAGGCGAGACAGGCAGTCGGGCCAACCATTCACCATCCGACAACCCAACCGACCGAAAGTCAGCAGACCCACCGACAAGATAACTTTCACTTCACCCGACAAGGGTACAACAGGGAGTTCAACGGGACAACGTGGAAGATATTGGCTCCCACAACCAATCACACATAGGGCTGTCAAACAACAAACCGTGTTGGACACCAACAACACGATGAGGAAACTACACTGCCCGAAATTTATGCCATCGCCCAGGGCAGGTAACCGGAACGTTAACGGCCACAAGGCAGAAGATTCCGTTGGTGCACTTCAATTCCAGTAACCAAATACAGTGAAACTCCACCGGAGGGTGGCTAGAATTCTCCAACTTGAAAACCACGTTATTGCTCGCGGGAATATCCCAACAACGGACAACGAATTCCAAGCGACATAATGTGAACAGTCTTGACTTGCTGGTAGGTTAAATCAAAACTCAACTTTCGTGTCCAGGGTCGGTGAGCCACGGACCTCGTAGCAATGGAAACAGCGCCACACTCTCCAATACCGCGTAGAGACCGCCAGCGGGCCCCGGCCAAACTACGCCCCGCCGAGAATTCCTCGCTGCTCCAAGCCAACCGACCGACTCCTCAGAGCCAGTACGCCGACAACATTTAAAATAACTTGTCAGTCAAAATCACACAAACTATTCACAGTTTCACGAACACTTACGCGAAGAACTAGACAATGCTAATGGTAGTGACTGTACAATAACAGCGACGAATCACGCGTCGGCACACACAGCCAACCCACAAGCGATCGCCGGCCAAATACACGTCGTCAGGAATGATGAACGACCGACGACCAACCAAAGTCGTCCCCATTCCAACCATGTGTGTCGGCAACCGTCGGGCGAGTTATGGCGGTCCGGGCCTCACTCCTGCCGCGCCCCAACTGAACTAGAGCCACGTGCAAACTCCACAGTATCGGGCCTATATCGATAAGCGCTGCTTCTGCCGCTCACGGGCAGACAAAGCAGCAACTCAGTGGCACAAGTAATTGAAAGTAACATAACGAGGTGGCGAGAACAGGATGTTAAATAAGAGATGGCACGAACACGAGCCATGCACGGCTTAGGTGCGCTGTAAAATATAAAATGACCTACAAACAAGAGCAAACAAAAAGTACTTAGGAAAGCTACAAGGAACAATTCATTCTAAAAACTTGTTATACCGGGTGATCGAAAAGTTTGTATAAATTTGAAAGCTGAATAAATCACGGAATAATGTAGACAGAGAGGTACAAATTGACACATATGCTTGGAATGACATGAGGTTTTATTGTTGTTGTTGTTGTCTTCAGTCCTGAGACTGGTTTGATGCAGCTCTCCATGCTACTCTATCCTGTGCAAGCTGCTTCATCTCCCAGTACCTACTGCAACCTACATCCTTCTGAATCTGCTTAGTGTATTCATCTCTTGGTCTCTCTCTACGATTTTTACCCTCCACGCTGCCCTCCAATGCTAAATTGGTGATCCCTTGATGCCTCAAAACATGTCCTACCAACCGATCCCTTCATCTAGTCAGGTTGTGCCACAAACCTCTCTTCTCCCCAATCCTATTCAATACCTCCTCATTAGTTACGTGATCTACCCATCTAATCTTCAGCATTCTTCTGTAGCACAACATTTCGAAAGCTTCTATTCTCTTCTTGCCCAAACTAGTCATCGTCCATGTTTCACTTCCATACATGGCTAAACTCCAAACAAATACTTTCAGAAACGACTTCCTGATACATAAATCTATATTCGATGTTAACAAATTTCTCTTCTTCAGAAACGCTTTCCTTGCCATTGCCAGTCTACATTTTATATCCTCTCTACTTCGACCATCATCAGTTATTCTGCTCCCCAAATAGCGAAACTCCTTTACTACTTCAAGTGTCTCATTTCCTAATCTAATTCCCTCAGCATCACCCGATTTCATCTGACTACAGTCCATTATCCTCGTTTTGCTTTTGTTGATGTTCATCTTATATCCTCTTTTCAAGACACTGTCCATTCCGTTCAACTGCTCTTCCAAGTCCTTTGCCGTCTCTGACAGAATTACAATGTCATCGGCGAACCTCAAAGCTTTTACTTCTTCTTCATGAATTTTAATACCTACTCCGAATTTTTCTTTTGTTTCCTTTACTGCTTGCTCAAGATACAGATTGAATAACATCTGGGAGAGCCTACAAACCTGTCTCACTCCTTTCCCAACCACTGCTTCCCTTTCATTCCCCTTAGACTCTAATAACTGCCATCTGGTTTCTGTACAAATTGTAAATAGCCTTTCGCTCCCTGTATTTTACCCCTGCCACCTTCAGAATTTGAAAGAATTCCAGTCAACATTGTCAAAAGCTTTCTCTAAGTCTACAAATGCTAGAAACGTAGCTTTGCCTTTTCTTAATCTTTCTTCTAAGATAAGTCGTAAGGTCAGTATTGCCTCACGTGTTCCAACATTTCCACGGAATCCAAACTGATCCTCCCCGAGGTCCGCATATACCAGTTTATCCATTCGTCTGTAAAAAATCCGCGTTAGTATTTTGCAGCTGTGACTTATTAAACTGATACTTCGGTAATTTTCACATCTGTCAGCACCTGCTTTCTTTGGGATTGGAATTATTATATTCTTCTTAAAGTCTGAGGGTATTTCGCCTGTCTCATACATCTTGCTCACCAGGCTGTCAGTAGTTCTAATGGAATGTTGTCTACTCCGGGCTCCTTGTTTCGACTCAGGTCTTTCAGTGCTCTGTCAAACTCTTCACGCAGTATCTTACCTCCCATTTCGTCTTCATCTACATCCTCTTCCATTTCCATAATATTGTCCTCAAGTACATCGCCCTTGTATAAACCTTCTATTGTAAGTAGGCTGTTTACATTTTCTTATTGGTAACGCCACGTAGCGCTCTGTATGAAAAATCACTGTCTGTGCTGTGCGCAGTCTGTGGCTAGTTTGCATTGTTGTCTGCCATTGTAGTGTTGGGCAGCTGGATGCTAACAGCGCGTAGCGTTGCGCAGTTGGAGGTGAGCCGCCAGCACTGGTGGACGTGGGGAGAGAGATGGCGGAGTTTTGTATGACTATAAAGGTAAATACATTGTTTGTTCTCTATTAAAATCTTTCATTTGCTAACTGTGCCTATCAGTAGTTAGTGCCTTCCG
This sequence comes from Schistocerca gregaria, assembly GCF_023897955.1. Lineage (NCBI taxonomy): Eukaryota > Metazoa > Arthropoda > Insecta > Orthoptera > Acrididae > Schistocerca > Schistocerca gregaria. The sequence goes on along the minus strand of NC_064920.1, from coordinate 1,134,181,389 downwards.
TAGTTTGAATCTTTTATTTAGCTGGCAGTAGTGGCGCTCGCTGTGTTGCAGTAGCTTGAGTAACGAAGATTTTTGTGAGGTAAGTGATTTTTGGAATGTATAGGTTAATGTTAGTCAGGGCCATTCTTTTGTAGGGATTATTGAAAGTCAGATTGCGTTGCGCTAAAAACTATTGTGTGTCAGTTTAAGCACAGTCGTGTATAAATTTTTCTAAGGGGACGTTTCATATGTCGACCCTTAGCCGAGGATACCTCACTGGAATCTTCTGATTTTTTCCTTGTAGTTTGTGTAATTAGTGTAGCTTTTGTTTATTGCTAGCGCGTAATCTTAGAGTGAATTTCCTTTGTAGTTGTAGTCTTTCATTGTTGTACAGTACAACAGTTGTGGAATGCATGTAGAGTTGCACCAAGTATTTCGCAGCTGCGCTTGCAATTAACTAGATATTATTTTCAGTGCTATGTGTTTCTGTGTTATCGTGAAATATTGTGACAATAATGGCGTGTGAAAAACGTAATACTAGGCTACAAAGTAAACTGAGAAAAGACAGTGAAGACGGAAGCAATGTGTTAGCGCCACCATGTAGTGAATTCACAAATGTTCAAAGTAGTAATTTGGTAATAGTGCATAGGGAAATGGAGCGGGCTGCAAATAATGGTGTAGGAAGTGAAACAGTTAGTGAACAGGGAAGCATTATCGATCGATTGGTCGGCAACAGCTCGCGTCAGGAATCCGATATGACAGGACACAATCTTGCAAATACTGTACATTCAGGTTTTGCGTCCTCACCGTTTTCTCAAATAAGCCGAGACACATTTTCTGCTTGTCAAACTGTGAATGTTGCCGGTGCAAATGCACTGCCGAGAAGCATAGATGATCAGATTCCAGACACTAATACATTATTATTCCAATTAATGCAACAAATGAAACAAAACCAGAGACAAACACAGCAACAGTTAGACACAATGGAACAAAATCTTCAAAAGTTAGACACAATGGAACAAAATCTTCAAAAGTTAGACACAACGCTTGAACAAAATCAGAAACAAATGGGACAGAATCTTCAAAAGTTAGACACAATGGAACATAATCTTCAAAAGTTAGACGCAATGGAACAAAATCAGAGACAAACACAGCAAAAGCTTCAAAAGTTAGACACCACACTTGAACAAACACGTGAAGATTTAACTAATGAGTTACATAACATCGAATCGAAATGTCAAAAAGTCTGTAATGACGTAAAAACACAAATTTGTGAGCATTTCCAACCTATTTTTTCGCGGCATGAAAATGCATTACAGAATCACGAAGCAGCCATAAAAGAACTGCAAACTATTGTTCATGAAAATCATGAGACCTTGCAAGCTAAAATTGACTCAGTTGCATCTACCGATTCGGTTACGCAACTTGCAAAAACTCAAGCGAACTTAAAGGACACAGTAGATACTCTGAAAATTGGTTCAGAAAGACACACAGAGGAAATAATTTCACTGTCGGATAAAGTAGCCGAACTTTCGGATCAGTTCACTAACTTATCTACGAAGGTAGATGATGATCTGAATGACACAAAACCTGTAGCCTTCACTGACACTGAAGAGTGTGAACAAATTAGGAAATTCAAACAGAATCAAAATCAAATCAACACACAGTACAAAAGAGAAATGCGGGAAGTACAAGATCAGCTGGCTCAAGTAATACAAGAATTACATATTTCAGAGGACACTCGCGCCCCAGTACGGGAAGAGGGACATCGCAATACAGAACAACCACAAAATAATAACACAGGGCATTTCGGAAATCATGAAAGTAATTGGCAAGGTGCACCGAATTTTGAGATGGAACCGCCAATACGACGTAACAATGACCGATATGCTACCCGCCGACACGATGATTTTGACTATAAGCTGTTCATTACTGCACGTAAATTCAAAACATTTAAGAATTCTGGCAACGACATTCATCCACAAGCGTGGCTCCATCAATTCTCTCATTGTTTTCCTCCCAACTGGTCACTAGAGCACAGATTAGAATTTATGTGTGGCTACTTAGAGAATGAACCAGCTGTAAGAATGCGATCGGTCATTCACGATTGCCACAGTGAAGGAGAATTTTACCATGCCTTCCTCTCAGCATATTGGTCCCAAGCCACACAAGACCGAGTAAAACATGGCATCATGATGATGAAACATTTCGAACAATCTGAATTTTCCAGTCTTGTGAAATATTTTGAAGACATGTTGCACAAGAATCAGTACCTGTCAAACCCATACAGCCCGTCAGAACTCATCCGCATTTGCTTAATCAAATTGCCTGAACATTTACGGCATATTATTTTGGCAGGCCGTTGCAAAGACGACATTGAAGCTTTTCAGGGACTCTTACAAGAATTAGAAATTGACACTGACAATCGCGGAACGCGAAAACAGGAACACAACAATTACAGGTCACATCCGTCGCAATTCCGCGATGAAAGAAATAATAACTGGACACGACAAGGCTATTCTCACAATACAAATCGTGACCAAAACAGACACCTCCCGTATGACAACCGTTGGCAGAGTAGTAATTATTACAGGGAAAGATCACCTCTCCGCGGTTATGACAATCACAGAGACAATCAGAGAAACAGACAATATGGTAACCAGAAATATTATTATCAAGGGAGACGGAATAACTTTAGACGCAACGGTCCAGCGCGCAGTTACGATTCAGAGATATTCTCCACCACGTGACCGACAAGAAAGAAACTATGGAATCTACCGACATGACAACAGACGATATAATCGTAACGACAGACTTGAATTGCATCAGAACTGGCGGGATTCAAACAGAGCAGGGCCCTCTCGGCAAGGTGAATTGGTAGAAGTTAGGTCTCCTAATCCCAATAACGGCGCGCGCCAACAAAGAGACAGACAATGACTCGCACAGCAGGCAGCCGCGTGTGCCGGCTGGCTCAGAGAAAAATAACATAGACGCTAACCTTGAGAAAAATTCCAGTATTCTTTACCGACGCATACCGCATGATAATTGCGTTCAAGTTAACACTGAGCTCTAGGAAAAGTAAAGGATTGTACTACATTTCACACGTAAATCCGTTTATTGAAAGATAATCTGCTTTTTAACTTTGTCTTTGCCATAAAATATTTCACTTCACATTTCTAGTATGCTTTGTCACACTGAGAAACTGTTAACACGCAACAATGTTTGAAGTTTACTATCCAGTCTAGAACCTACGGAACATATTTAGACAGTATTTACGAGTGCATTGTTATAGTGAACAGGCATCACTGTGTTATTTCGTGTGTACATTCTTGCTTGTTAGTTGCACGATTACTTAACGACTATAAGGCTCACATGCTTAGAACATTTACCAGTATTGCTAATGAGATTTTAATGCAACATTTTGGTTTACTTGAAAATACATTCTGGATTTAAAGTACTTTCTGTGAGATACCAGATGATACAGTGGTTAGTTTATGTGACAGCTACACGATTTTATCAAGACGCTACTAATTAGTGACAATTTACAATGTTGCTTTTGCAGTTTATCTGTTTTATATCTGCACAGTTTTTCTGAATTTTTCTGGAAAGAAAAACATGTTTTAGTAGTAACTTTGTGGTATAGCTACAATGAGACAGCCTTTTCTGTAGCACAACAATACGTTACAGTACAGTACTTAGTTCATCACAGCAATAAGCGTAGTAACTATGATATCTATACGCAAAGCATTTCACTTTTGTTTATCATGAGGTGAGTACATTGATTTCTGCAGAACGTAGGTTTCGGAGGACGATAACTACGACACTTCCACAGAGATTATCTTACAACACGACGCACAGTTTAGCGCTACAGTACGTGTAGTTGAGTGATTAATTTTGTACTGAAAACATTTATTTTTAAAGATATATGAAGTACAATGATACAAAGGTTTTCCGTGATACATTTCATTCCATTGCTGTGACCTGTAACATCTGAGGATATAATTACATTAATCCTCAAGGGGGTACACGCCTACTTTGTGTACCATGTGTATGGCAAGCACAAGGAGCCCTAGCTAATATGGTATTTGTTTATACAACTTTACACATCGGTACCATATTTCTCTAACACATAAATTACACAGCTATCTGATCATTTAACTGAGAGAGACAAACATTTACTTTACTACATCAGTGACAGATGTTTACGTAATTACACCATTGGATAACTTCACACTTACGAAGTTGTATTTTGTGAACTGTTCATATTTTTTCGGAACCATTGTGATACTATGAGAGCTTTGAATGACATATTTGGTATGGGATCATGATTTTTAAAGTACGATTGAGGTAGATGACACTTTTGACATGAGCAGAGAATTTTTTTAGGTTTTGAAATTATTGGAGGAAGCTACGACGATTTTGAGAATTTGACTGAGGTATTATGATGTTATTATTACGATGACTATGTGTATTATGCTGTTGCGGTATGTTTATGATCAATAAGCTGATGGTATAAGAGTTATTTGATTATGCTATGTATTTATTATGATGAAATATTGATGTGTCGCCACAAGATTGACGTGTCGACGAATATGTACATGTTTAATAAGGTAAGAAATAAGGAGTAGTGGTTAGGGACTCTGATTTATGAAAAGGATGTTAGAAACCAAGAATCGTACTTTAAGAGTTATGAAATGTGTGTATACGCGTGAATGTATCACAAGGCCGCCAAAAATTTTTGGACACTGTTATATTTAGAGGATTTTGTTTCTACATATTTGTAACGCAAATGCTTGACCTGTGAAATTTTTTATATGAGACTGCCACTGTAGCGGAAACTGACGTCGTAAATTTTTCAGTAAGAAAGGTAAGTGACCACCTGCACGTAATGCGTCGTGGGCACCCAGCTGCGCGACAACCACCTGACAAAAAGAAAGCCATTAGTGTGTGAAGTTCAGAGGCACAAAAAAAAGGGAGGCCATTATCCTCGCTATTGACATTCCTTTGTAAAATCACCGCAAATACGACACGCTTATTACTGAGAAAGATACTTACATCTGACACCTGATTATAACAAACGTCTTTCTACGAGAGTTGAGAGAATTCTACTAACTTATGAAATGTCACATGACTATTGAATGATATTTTTATGCTTTGTCCATAGTTGCTTATTTCATTTGATATCTGTTTTCCAGCTGTGTTGCATCATTGATTTTATAAAATAAAAGTAAATCCATTTGCTAATGTGAAAACTTTCTGTCAACAGATCTGTTAAATAATAATTTTATGATCCACATTCTTAAAAAAAAGGAGCACTTGGAAAGAAAAGAACAATAAGAAGGGACTAGTAACAGGAACTGCATACATAATTTTCTTTTCAAGTACTTGGTCATTTATTTAATAGAATAAGTTGTGGTGCACCACTTTAATTACATAGTCATTAAGATGTGATTATAACTTTCCCTTATCTGCATTGTTGTCTTTAGTGTACTATTTTTTCTGCTTGTGGGTTTGTCATGTTTAGGTATAAGTTATTACATTTATTGCTGCTTGCTATGCTTACTTGCATTTTTTATTCATTGCTGTTTGTGTTAATCGTTTTGTGCTGCTGCATTGCGTCGTCCCTTAGTTTAGCATCTGAGCTCAGTAGATTTTAAGTTAGCTTAAGAGGGGGTAGATTATATAAGAAACTAACTATGATGAATTGGAAGAGAAGCATTGAGAAGCTATATGAAAATGATTTGGCCAAAAAAAGTAGTGTATAGTGGAGAAAAACTATTTTTGAAAGAGGATGAGAAAAGTACAGAAAGCAGGTATAGATAGGACTTTTTGGAAATAATGAAGAACGAAGGGAGATCTCCTAGAAGTAAAGAAAGTTTTGTTTGCAAAATACTGCAGTAAAACAAACCCTGTCCTTTCCTTGTGTTATCCCACTATGTGTTTGTGTACTCTTGTATATTTGTGTTCTTCCTGTCTTTATGTGTTTAGCTAATAATATTTACATTGTAGAATTTTTCTGATGTTTAGACATTATTTATTCTCTTTTATTTTAATGCTAATGTGTGAAGTTGATGTTTCAATAATTATTCTGATCTTTTATGTATGTACTTATGTCATAATTTTTGCAACACCTATGAATTTGTTATTTCGATTCTTTTGTAAAGCCTGTACTACTGCAAATGTTCTCTGTATTGTTATGTTATTTAAGGATGTATTTTGTACCTTTGTTACTGTATTTTCATGTTATAAAATTGTAATTGACACCAGTTCATCAAATTAAGTAACTTGTAAATTACATTCCACTGCACACGTTTCTGTTGGTCATAGTATATGGACAATATGTGAGAAGTAGGGACTGATAGTGTTTGCACGTGTGTTATAATTCAGTAAGGGACTGGATAACAGCTTTGCTGTTTGTAAGGACATTTCAAAAACAATTTTTGTGAGTGCACAAGTGGTGGTTATGGACTTGCTATATTGTCTGCAAGACTCTTCAATGGTGATTGTGCGCCTGCACAGTCAAACAGATGACTGCTGGCCATCTCTACAAGGACTGCAGTGGGTCTACACCTTTGATGACCCACCAATACCATTATTTCTACAAGGACTGCAGTGGGTCTGCACCTCTGGTGGCCCACCAATAGTAATCTCTACCAGGACTACAGTGGGTCTGCTCTGTGATGACCTACCTACCGATAGTCTTCAACGTCGACTGACTCTTCTGTGGCCCATTACCTGTCTGCATGTCAAGAGTCAGCACTGTCTTTCGTTGGAAGGACAACACTACTTCTTCAAGACTGCTTAGAAATCCAGTACTTCCAAGTGCAATTTCTTTTATTGCTCAGACTTTGAAAAAAACACTGTAATTTTACTATGATGAACGATCAGGACTGTCTTTATGGACTGTGAGAGAATTTTAGCTTTTGACCAACATTGTATCGATAAGTGTGTGCATTTCATTTCTTTGTTATTGTAATTATGAAAACATTTTTCAAATCTGTAGTGGCCACGGCCCAAAACAACTTGTAAAATTTTTTGTGGGGAGCATGGGGGCTATGTAAGTAGGCTGTTTACATTTTCTTATTGGTAACGCCACGTAGCGCTCTGTATGAAAAATCACTGTCTGTGCTGTGCGCAGTCTGTGGCTAGTTTGCATTGTTGTCTGCCATTGTAGTGTTGGGCAGCTGGATGCTAACAGCGCGTAGCGTTGCGCAGTTGGAGGTGAGCCGCCAGCACTGGTGGACGTGGGGAGAGAGATGGCGGAGTTTTGTAATTTGTAAGACTGGATGTCATGAACTGATATATATAACTATAAAGGTAAATACATTGTTTGTTCTCTATTAAAATCTTTCATTTGCTAACTATGCCTATCAGTAGTTAGTGCCTTCCGTAGTTTGAATCTTTTATTTAGCTGGCAGTGGTGGCGCTCGCTGTGTTGCAGTAGCTTGAGTAACGAAGATTTTTGTGAGGTAAGTGATTTTTGGAATGTATAGGTTAATGTTAGTCAGGGCCATTCTTTTGTAGGGATTATTGAAAGTCAGATTGCGTTGCGCTAAAAACTATTGTGTGTCAGTTTAAGCACAGTCGTGTATAAATTTTTCTAAGGGGACGTTTCACTATATACTCCTTCCACCTTTCTGCCTTCCCTTCTTTGCTTAGAACTGGGTTGCCATCTGAGCTCTTGATATTCATACACGTGGTTCTCTTCTCTCCAAAGATCTCTTTAATTTTCCTGTAGGCAGTATCTATCTTAACCCTAGTGAGATAAGCTTCTACATCCTTACATTTGTCCTCTAGCCATCCCTGCTTAGCCATTTTGCACTTCCTGTCGATCTCATTTTTGAGACGTTTGTATTCCTTTTTGCCTGCTTCATTTAGTGCATTTCTATATTTTCTCCTTTCATCAAATAAATTCTATATTTCTTCTGTTACCCAAGGATTCCTAGCAGCCCTCGTCTTTTTACCTACTTTGTCCTCTGCTGCCTTCACTACTTCATCCCTCAGTGCTACCCATTTTTCTCCTACTGTGTTTCTTTCCCCCATTTCTGTCAATTGTTCCCTTATGCTCTCCTTGAAACTCTGTACAACCTCCTGTTCTTTCAGCTTATCCAGATCCCATGTCCTTAAATTCCCACCTTTTTGCAGTTTCTTCAGTTTTAACCTACAGGTCATAACCATTAGATTGTGGTCAGAGTCCACATCTGCCCCTGGAAATGTCCTACAATTTAAAACCGGATTCCTAAATCTCTGTCTTACCATTATATAATCTATCTGATACCTTTTAGTATCTCCAGGATTCTTCCATGTATACAACCTTCTTTTATGATTCTTGAACCAAGTGTTAGCCGTGATTAAGTTGTGCTCTGTGCAAAATTCTACCAGGCGACTTCCTCTTTCATTTCTTAGCCCCAATCCATAATCACCTACTATGTTTCCTTCTCTCCCTTTTTCTACTGACGAATTCCAGTCACCCATCACTATTAAATTTTCGTCTCCCTTCACTGCCTGAATAATTTCTTTTATCTCATCATACATTTCATTAATTTCTTCATTATCTGCAGAGCTAGTTGGCATATAAACGTGTACTATTGTAGTAGGCATGGGCTTTGTGTCTATCTTGGCGACAATAATACGTTCACCTTGCTGTTTGTAGTAGCTTACCCGCACTCCTATTTTTTTTAATTCATTATTAAACCTACTCCTGCATTACCCCTATTTGATTTTTTATTTATAACCCTGTATTCACCTGACCAAAAGTCTTGTTCCTCCTGCCACCTAACATCACTAATTCCCACTATATCTAACTTTAACCTATCCACTTCCCTTATTAAATTTCCTAACCTACCTGCCCGATTAAGGGATCTGACAATCCACGCTCCGATCCGTAGAACGCCAGTTTTTTTCCCTGATAACGACGTTCTCCTGAGTAGCCCCCGCCCGGAGATTCGAATGGGGGACTATTTTTCCCCTTGCTTTCAGCCGTTCGCAGTACCAGCACAGCAAGGCCATGTTGGTTAATGTTGCAAGGCCAGATCAGTCAATCATCCAGACTGTTGCCTCTGCAACTACTGAAAAGGCTGCTGCCTCTCTTCAGGAACCACATGTTTGTCAACAGATATCCCTCCGTTGTGGCTGCACCTACGGTACGGCCATCTGTATCGCTGAGGCACGCAATCCTCCCCACCAACGGCAAGGTCCATGGTTCATGGGGGGGTGATTAGAACCAAAAAAATTCATAAGTTCAGAAAATGTCCGACAGATGGCGCTTCATCTGATCAGAATAGCAATAATTAGCATAACAAAGTAAGACAAAGCAAAGATGATATTCTTTACATGAAATGTTCAATATGTCCACCATCATCCCTCAACAATAGCTGTAGTCGAGGAATAATGTTGTGAACAGCACTGTAAAGCATGTCAGGAGTTATGGTTAGGCATTGGCGTCGGATGTTGTCTTTCAGCATCCCTAGAGATGTCGGTCGATCACGATACACTTGCGACATCAGGTAACCCCAAAACCAATAATCACACGGCCTGAGGTCTGGGGACCTGGGAGGCCAAGCATGACGAAACTGGCGGCTGAGCACACCATCATCACCAAACGAGGCGCGCAAGAGATCTTTTACGCGTCTAGCAATACTTTTTTTTGTTCTAACAAAACCCCATGACATTCCAAGCATGTGTGTAAATTTTTACCTCTCTATCTACATTATTCCGCCGTTTATTAAGTTTTCAAATTTACACTGACTTTTTGATCACCGGGTTTACATGCCTTATGACCACCAGTCGGAGGAGAGCAGTCACGGATAAATTTTACTTAATGCTGTGCGACATTCCATGTACCGTATGTAACCACACCTGATAAAATGGAGGATCTAGCAAGACACGATGAAAAGAAAATGAAACATCCGAAGACACAAAAATATCGGAGATTAAGTCGCTAACAGATTTTCTAAAACACGATGTAATTCATTTTATATTCGAACAGATTGTCATACTAGAACACTGGCTTTTAGAGAAATTTGTCAAAGAAACCAGAATACCCACCACGTGCAAAATGTATCTGCTCAATAGGCAGTTGGCCGGTGTGGCTGTGCGGTTCTAGGCGATTCAGTCTGGAACCGCGTGATCACTACGGTCGCAGGTTCGACTCCTGCCTCGGGCATGGATGTGTGTGGTGTCCTTAGGTTAGTTAGGTTTAAGTAGTTCTAAGTTCTAGGGGACTGATCACCTCAGACGTTAAGTCCCATAGTGCTCAGAGCCATTTTCCTCAATATGCACTCTGTTGGGCTGATTCTTCATACGCTTGTATATCTCTGATGCTTCCAGGAGACCAAGGCTGCTGCCCCCTGGCGTCCTGTGAATGTTGCGCCTACTGTTCTATACACTATCCAGTTTGTACCCACTCTCAGACACACGCACATCAAATGCAGATCCATTCTGCAGTCGCAAGTGCTCTCTAAATCTTTCATCAAAAGATCTCCCAGCCTGGCCTACACAGTAACAGTCGCAATATGCACAATCAGTTCTGCATACTCCCTACTCCCAGAACTTGATTTTGTTTCCTACGTTATGTGTGATTCTCAGTTTTATTGTATTATTTACATGGGAGCCATACATGGCACAGCATTTCTCTGTTTGAAACTTCCCGGCAGATTAAAACTGTGTGCCGCAATAGACTCAAACTCGGGCCCTTGCCTTTCGCAGACAAGTGCTATGCCACTCAAGTACTTGCATGCGAAAGGCAAGGGCCCGAGTTCGGGTCTTGGTACAGCACACAGTTGGCAGGGAGTTTCATATCAGCGCAAACTCCGCTGCAGAGTTAAAGTTTCATTGTCGACTTCTCGTTTTGTTGCGATACCTTACCGTGAAATGCCATAGGGGCAACTCTAACCTTAACAGGATTTTTGCTGGTGTATGCTGACTATATAGAAACTCTCCTCTGATCTATTTCTTTACGTTATTATACGGGATCATCAAGTCTCGTTCTGTGTGCCCGTTAGACATAGCTACATGCTTTAAGGTGTTCAACTCGTCACGTATTTCCTCAGTTGCTAAAGGTCACCGAACTATTCGACAAATCACAGGGTTATAAAAGGCCTTATATTTTGAAGGGCCGGCCTTTAGTGGCCGAGCGGTTCTAGGCGCTACAGTCTGGAACCGCGCGACCGCTACGGTCGCAGGTTCGAATCCTGCCTCGGTGATGGATGTGTGTGATGTCCTTAGGTTAGTTAGGTTTAAGTAGTTCTACGTTCTAGGGGACTGATGACCTCAGAAGTTAAGTCCCATAGTGCTCAGAGCCATTTGAACCATTTATATTGACGGATGGCAAGAACATCCATTAATAATCAAAATACCCACGAGTGTACTGCCGGTCTATAGTGTCCAACGGGCACAATATTTCGGCGATCAAACATATCGCCATCATCAGGTGAACTGACGGACTAAGCTCCTGTGAACGTGCCGGCACGGAGATCCGTACGCTATGGCTGCTCAGGGGGAACTGGGTTCGGTCGCGGCGGCGGTAGCGCGGTGGAACAGATTGCGACGGCGTCTGAGATGACGTCGGTGTGATGGCTCTGTCCGCCGTGGTCGTCACAACTATGCGTTTGCTCGATTTACTCTTGATTAACGCAATCGCTGGTTCCCAAGCCTTGCTAAGATTATAGCCACAGTCACGGTTTATGAGGTCGTCATTGGTGCGAATTCCTATGGCCTCTCTAACAACGCTGTCCCAGTATCTCGACGTCTGTACCAGAATCCTCGTGCGGTCATACTCCATAGCGTGATTTTCCGACAAACAATGTTCAGCGACCGCCGACTTGCTCGGATACATCAGTCGAGTGTGCCTCTGGTGTTCACGGCATCGATCCTCGACGGTACGCATCGTCTGACCAATGTACGACTTGCCACATTGACACGGAATCTGGTACACGCCGGCCTTCCGCAAACCGAGGTCATCTTTGGCGCTCCCCACCAGTGCACGAGTTTTATTCGGAGGACAAAACACAGTTCCGACCCGGTGTTTCTTCAGAATGCGGGCGATTTTCCCCGAGAGTGCGCCTGTGTATGGAATAAATGCAGTGCCTACCTCCTCCCTCGTGACTTCATCCATCTCAACAGGTTGTGCTGCAGTGGTTGGGCGGAGAGCACGTTGGATCTGCCACTCTGAGTACCCATTTTTTCGAAACACAGTTCTCAGATGTTCCAATTCCTGGGGTAGACTCTCTGTGTCAGAGATAGTGCGCGCCCAATGTACCAGAGTTTTGAGTACCCCATTCCTCTGTGAAGGGTGGTGGCAGCTGTCTGCGTGCAAATACAGGTCAGTGTGTGTTGTCTTTCGATACACCCCATGACCTAGGGTGCCGTCAGCCCTTTCCTGACCAAGACGTCAAGGAAAAGTAATTTACCCTCCGTTTCAGTCTTCATAGTGAATTTGATGTTGGGGTGTATGGAGTTTAGATGTGTAAGGATGTCAAGGAGTTTATCCATACCATGTGGCCAGATGACGAACGTGTCGTCCACGTAACGGAAAAAGCAAGTAGGTTTCCATTCGGATGACGACAGGGCTTCCTCCTCGAAGTTCTCCATGTACAAATTCGTTACCACCAGTGAGAGTGGGCTACCCATGGCGACTCCCTCCGTTTGTTCGTAGTATTGTCCATTAAAAAGATAATACGTGGAAGTCAAGACATGCCTAAAAAGTTCAGTGGTTTTCTCGTCAAACCTCTGACCAATCAACTCTAGCGACTCTCGCAGGGGTACCCTCGTAAACAAGGAAACGACGTCAAAACTCACCATGATATCTGACTCATCCAACCTGAAGCTATCAAGGCGTTTAACAAAATCCACGGAATTACGGATGTGATGAGGGCATTTACCCACATAAGGACTTAATATTCCCGTCAGGTATTTGGCCAACAAATATGTAGGTGCCCTGATATTGCTGACAATGGGGCGTAATGGTACCCCCTCTTTGTGAACCTTCGGGAGTCCATATAGTCTAGGCGGTACCGGACCTTGGGGTAACAATTTCTTAGCGTCACCCTGCGGTAAATCTGCGTCCTTGAGAAGAACTCTCGTCTTGTGCTCCACCTTCTTTGTAGGGTCAACGCTGATCTTCCGGTAGGAATCGTCATTTAGCAGACTCTGCATCTTATCAGTGTAGTCCTTATGGGAGACAACAACTGTAGCATTGCCTTTGTCAGCCGGTAAGACAACATTTTCAGAGCGTTCCCTCAGATCACGAATGGCCGCCCTCTCTTTACTGCTGATATTTGACTTCATCGACTTGGATTTCGTCAACGCACGACAAGTTTCACGACGTATTTCCTCGGCTGATTCTGGCGGAAGTCGAGCTGCAACCTGTTCAACAGCACTAACAATTTCTGCGACCGGAGTGAACTTAGGGGTGGGCGCGAAGTTGAGACCTTTCTGCAAAACCGAGACCGCATCATCACTCAACACCATGCCACTCAAATTGATGACAGTCTTGCACGGAACCTGCAGAGATGGTTTGTCAAGGAGACGTGAGAACTTAGCTGTTTGACGTCCCGTAGCCTTCTTATGGGCGGAATCAGCTGACACCCAGGTGACACCATCAATCCAATCCCAGGAAAAAGAAGTGAATTTAGTAGCCAGTTGCAAATGTAATTTGAGTAATTCCTGTGAGATAAACTCAAGGCTCCGGCGGGTGAATTGCACTCTCTCACGTACCAATGCGAGGATGGCTCGTTTCTTGATTCTCTTAGCTGCTGCAGAATCGATGTGTTGGTCCTCCGAATAAAACTCGTGCACTGGTGGGGAGCTCCAAAGATGACCTCGGTTTGCGGAAGGCCGGCGTGTACCAGATTCCGTGTCAATGTGGCAAGTCGTACATTGGTCAGACGATGCGTACCGTCGAGGGTCGATGCCCTGAACACCAGAGGCACACTCGACTGATGTATCCGAGCAAGTCGGCGGTCGCTGAACATTGTTTGTCGGAAAATCACGCTATGGAGTATGACCGCACGAGGATTCTGGTACAGACGTCGAGATACTGGGAAATCTATTTTCGAATACATGCCACCTATCAATTGCCAAAATTCACTGACGACAGTATTATCACCTTTTTTCCAGAACGAGAGTGTCGTCCACATACCGCTTATAATAGATGGTTTTGTCCGTCACATGTGGATAATTTTCAAGAACCTGCATTCTAAACTGTTTACAAAAAAATCTGCCGTCGTTTCAACTAAACGGTTCCCCATACCTAGGCCACCTCTTTACTAGTATACGTAATTATTAACACCGTAAAAACCTGTATCCAAATTGCTTCTGCATTGATGATCTTACCATACTTTAGTAAATTAGGTCTAATAATGTCAACAGTTTCTTTAGTGGGAACATTGTTGTATTTTTTTTATATCTAAGGATGCTAACTGAAGTTCCCCCATCTGTAAATCGCACATTCTTAATGCAATTCCCTAGTTCTACACTATTTTTGCCCAATAGTATTCTTTGGAACTATGCGCTGCTTTCAGTTGGCTGCTTAAAATTATATTAGGTTCATATGCGGTGTGGCGTCTTGTTGTTCACGATTGTTCGTATCGGATTATTAGCCTAAAGAACTTTCATTATTAGCCTTATGGACCTTGACTTACGTAATTGAAGGTGCTTATAGTTCATCATTTTTGTTGATTTTTCTCACAGTCGTTAAAAATAAATTGGGAAATATTTACGTCCTTGCGCAGGTCGTCTTGAACTTTCTTGTTAGAATTTTTTATGATAATAACACTCTTTTAAAAACTTTGCTATGTTTTCATTGTAATTTGAATCATGTATTATCACTGCTGAGTTACCCGTATCTGCCTTCATAGCTATAGCTTCTCTATCGCCCAATATCTTACTTCTTTTCACCCTGTACCTCAGAGTCTAATTTACTTGTATTGTGATGTCCAGCAGGTGCTCTACAAATTTAATCTGCTTTTAGCTGCAGTTCGTTGCTAAGCTCCAAATGCATATCATAACCGTCTCTGCTCAACAACTCCTTATGTTTGTATGATAAATTAATCAGCATTCTGACCCAATTTAACACAATCTTCTTTTTAATTGTACGTTTAATAGCAGATAACCGGGGTTGTTAGATGCCACGTGGCACAGAGTTATTGTTGAAAGTTTTGGCGCTATGCGAAAGCAGATAGCCTCTCTCCCCTCCAGGTCCATTCCAGATCAGGCGGACATTCGCAGCACTATGCAATGAGAATCAGGAGACTAAATAGCCACACTTAATGATTTCCTTGCCCTTTCCTGTGTAGGTTGTTTAAACAGTGTAAATGCGTTACTTTTTCGTCTTGCGAATTTTGATTTTTTGAATTATTGTAAGATGGGTGTTAGTGATTGCTACTGTGTGTGGTGAGTTGGGCTTTTGTGATGCCTTGTAGTGTCATTCAGGCTCATGCGATGGTTTTCTTATAATAGATTCGTTTAAATAATGTTCATGGAAAATTCAGATGGTTTGAGATATTGGTTTTTGTATTTTTTAACAGATACTTCTCTCTTGATTACTTCCACATGGTGCTAATCTGTGTTTGGCACATCTCCTTGCTTTAAATCCACTCCCTGTGTTCCCTCTTTCATATTAATCGTTCCAGTGGCATTCTTTAACGTTTTCAACCATCTGCAGAATTAATTTTCATAATTATCTGTTTCCTCTTTGTGACTGCTTGCACGTGGCTTTAGACAATTCATGATGCCGAATGTTGTTCTCTGATTAATTAGACCGAATCAAACAGGATCTAAATTGCTTTTCGTTCTTAGTTGTGGATTATTTCAAAATATGTGACGAGTTTCCTTCATTAGATAAGTGGAGCAGTACAGTCTGCAGCATGTTGCGTGGCAGATGGATAGTGCTTTATTGTTTTCACTTCCAGTTACTGGTTTTGTTGCTATTCAACTGCCGGCTGGTCACCGGTCGGTTGCGATTGAGTCTGAAGCTTTTCTCGTAGTGTTCCTATCGTGCTGCCAATCACGTTGTGAAGTACGCAGAATGTCAGTCGATCGGTTCACCTGTAGCGCCTAATCGTTCACCCTGCACGTTACCTCTAAGACACTCAGCTTGCTTAGACCTCTCATTTCTCCACAAACTCGTCAAACGTTTGAATCATGCATCGACTCTTTTGTATTTGAAGATCTCCTGTCACACACTAAGTGTTCATTCAAGCAGGGTAATGCGTGTGAAGCTTCCTTCTATAGTAACTATAAAGCGTCCGAATTACAAACGTACACTACTGGCCTTAAGAAATTGCTACACCAAGAAGAAATGCAGACGATACACGGGTACTCATTGGACAAATGTATTATACTAGAACTGACATAGGACTACATTTTCACGCAATTTGGGTGCATAGATCCTGAGAAATCAGCACCCAGAACAACCACCTCTGTCCGTAATAACGGCATGGTTACGCCTGGGCATTGAGTCATACAGAGATTGCATGGCGTGTACAGGTACAGGCTGTCCATGCAGCTTCAACACGATACCACAGCTCATCAAGAGTAGTGACTGGTGTATTGTGACGAATCAGTTGCTCGGCCACCATTGACAAGACGTTTCCAGTTGGTGAGAGATCTGGAGATTGTGCTGGCCAGGGCAGCAGCCGAACATTTTCTGTATCCAGAATGGCCCGTACAGGAGCTGCAACATGCGGTCGTGCATTATCCTGCTGAAATGTAGGGTTTCGCAGGGATCGAATGAAGGGTAGAACCACGTGTCGTAACACATCTGAAATGTAACGTCCACTGTTCAAAGTGCCGTCAATGCGAACAAGAGGTGACCGAGACGTGTAGCCAATGGCACCACATACCATCACGCCGGGTGATACGCCAGTATGGCGAAGACGAATACACGCTTCTAGTGTGCGTTCACCGCAATATCGCCAAACACGGATGAAACCATCATGATGCTGTAAACAGAGCCTGGATTCATCCGAAAAACTGACGGTTTGCCTTTCGTGCACCCAGGTTTGTCGTTGAGTACACAATCGCAAGCGTTCCTGTCTGTGATGCAGCGTCAAGGGTAATCGCAGCCATGGTCTCCGAGCTGATAGTACATGCTGCTGCAAACGTCGTCGAACTGTTCGTGCATATGGTTGTTGTCTTGCAAACCTCCCCATCTGTTGGCTCAGGGATCGAAACGTGGCTGCACGATCCGTTACAGCCATGCGGATAAGATGCCTGTCATCTCGACTGCTAGTGATACGAGGACGTTGGGATCCAGCACGGCGTTCCGTATTACCATCCTGAACCCACCGATTCCATATTCTGCTAACAGTCTCGACCAACGCAAGCAGCAATGTCGTGATACGATAAACCGCAATCGTGATAGGCTACAATCCGACGTTTGTCAAAGTCGGAAACGTGATGGTACGCATTTCTTCTCCTTACAAGAGGCATCACAACAAGGGTTTCACCGGGCAACGCCGGTCAGCTGCTGTTTGTGTATGAGAAATCGGTTGGAAACTTTCCTCCTGTCGGCACGTTGTAGGTGTCGCCACCGGCGCCAACCTTGTGTGAATGCTCTGATTTGCATATCACAGCATCTTTTTCCTGTCGGTTAAATTTAGTGTCTGTAGCACCTCATCTTCGTGGTGCAGTATTTTTAATGGCCAGTAGTGTATTAGCAAGGTTAATGTGTGTGGATCAATAGCATAAACAAACAATTAATTTCGTTCCCATTCTTTTCCTGAGTAATGAATAAATTACCTTTATCCATTTCGGCTGTTTAAGAACCCGTGGATGTTTATTAAATACAAATACAGGATGGTGCACAGGAAGTTAATTAAGTAACTGTTTCAAAGCGCAATGCTGGTTACTCACTCTGTGACAAGAAGATGGTACAATACTATAGTGCATCGCCATGAGTGTTATTTATATGGCGATTTGGATCCAGAATGTACTCTGTACATCACAATAGAAGCCGATAGTGGTTATTAGCAACTGTCGCAGTAAATACAGAATTTACTTCTGGATCCAAATCACCGTACACACAATACTCATGGCAATGCATTACAGCGTGGTGTCGATTGCTAAAAGGGGATCGGAAATTCTGTTTCTCTCTGCTGAGGCAGAGAACAATAGGAAAAAAGGTAACTGTTACTATGGGCCAGAACATGAATGAGGAGAAAGGGAAGGAGATCTGAATCTTAAAATTTCTTCGAAAAAGACTTCTTTTTGAGGACCAGTAGTTTCCAATTTATTTGAGGTTTAACGAGTGTAATCACCTACACTCCTGGAAATGGAAAAAAAGAACACATTGACACCGGTGTGTCAGACCCACCATACTTGCTCCGGACACTGCGAGAGGGCTGTACAAGCATTTGTGCACCGCCGCCGTCAGTGTCAGCCAGTTTGCCGTGGCATACGGAGCTCCATCGCAGTCTTTAACACTGGTAGCATGCCGCGACAGCGTGGACGTGAACCGTATGTGCAGTTGACGCACTTTGAGCGAGGGCGTATAGTGGGCATGCGGGAGGTCGGGTGGACGTACCGCCGAATTGCTCAACACGTGGGGCGTGAGGTCTCCACAGTATATCGATGTTGTCGCCAGTGGTCGGCGGAGGTGCACGTGCCCGTCGACCTGGGGCCGGACCGCAGCGACGCACGGATGCACGCCAAGACCGTAGGATCCTACGCAGTGCCGTAGGGGACCGCACCGCCACTTCCCAGCAAATTACGGACACTGTTGCTCCTGTGGTTCTGTCAGTGTGATCATGTGATGTATCTGACCCCAGGAATGTGTCAATAAAGTTTCCCCTTCCTGGGACAATGAATTCACGGTGTTCTTATTTCAATTTCCAGGAGTGTATTTGTACTAGACTGGGAGACGGATATTAACGGAGCAGAGAAAAGCAATTGCATCTTACGATAATCATCATCATCATTATCATTTAAGACTGATTATGCCTTTCAGCGTTCAGTTTGGAGCATAGCCCCCTTATAAAATTCCTCCACGATCCCCTATTCAGTGCTAACATTGGTGCCTCTTCTGATGTTAAACCTATTACTTCAAAATCATTCATAAACCGAATCCAGGTACCTTCTCCTTGGTCTGCCCCGACTCCTCCTACCCTCTACTGCTGAACCCATGACTCTCTTAGGTAACCTTGCTTCTCCCATGCGTGTAACATGACCCCACCGTCTAAGCCTGTTCGCCCTGACTGCTACATCTATAGACTTCATTTCCAGTTTTTCTTTGACTTCCTCATTGTGGACACCCTCCTGCCATTTTTCCCATCTACTAGTACCTGCAATCATCCTAGCTACTTTCATATCCGTAACCTCAACCTTGTTGATAAGGTAACCTGAATCCACCCAGCTATCGCTCCCATGCAACAAAGTTGGTCGAAAGATTGAACGATGCACAGATAACTTAGTCTTGGTGCTGACTTCCTTCTTGCAGAAGAGAGTAGATCGTAGCTGAGCGCTCACTGCATTAGCTTTGCTACACCTCACTTCCAGTTCTTTCACTATGTTGCCATCCTGTGAGAATATGCATTCTAAATACTTGAAACCGTCCACCTGTTCTAACTTTGTTCCTCCTATTTTGCACTCAATTCGTTTATATTTCTTTGCCACTGACATTACTTTCGTTTTGGAGATGCTAATCTTCATACCATAGTCCTTGCATTTCTGATCTAGCTCTGAAATATTACTTTGCAAACTTTCTATCGAATCTGCCATCACATCTAAGTCATCCGCATACGCAAGACTGCTTATTTTGTGTTCACATATCTTGATCTCATCCCGCCAGTCTATTGTTTTCAGCATATGATCCATAAATAATATGAACAACAGTGGAGACAGGTTGCAGCCTTGTCTTACCCCTGAAACTACTCTCAACCATGAACTCAATTTACCGTCAACTCTAATTGCTGCCTGACTAGCCATGTAAAGACCTTTAATTGCTTGCAAAAGTTTGCCTCCTATTCCATAATCCCGTAGAACAGACAATAACTTCCTCCTAGGAACCCGTTCATATGCCTTTTCTATATCTATAAAGCATAGATACAATTCCCTGTTCCACTCATAACACTTCTCCATTATTTGCCGTAAGCTAAAGATCTGGTCCTGACAACCTCTAAGAGATCTAAACCCACACTGATTTTCATCCAATTGGTCCTCAACTAATACTCGCACTTTCCTTTCAACAATATCTGAGAAGATTTTACCCACAACGCTGTTTAAAGAGATACCTCTGTAGTTGTTACAATCTTTTGTGTTTCCATGTTTAAAGATTGGTGTGATTACTGCTTTTGTACAGTCTGATGGAACCTGTCCCGACTCCTAGGCCATTTCAGTTATCCTGTATAGCCATTTAAGACGTGACATTCCACTGTATTTGATGAGTTCCGACTTAATTTCATCCACCCCAGCTGCTTTATTGCACTGCAATCTATTGACCATTTTCTTCACTTCCTCAAACGTGATCCTATTTCCATCGTCATTCCTATCCCATTCTACCTCGAAAACTGAAACATTGCTGATCGTATTTTTACCTCCATTGAGCAACTCTTCAAAATATTCCCTCCATCTGCCTAAGGCATCTACAGGATTCACCAGCAGTTTTCCTGACCTGTCCAAAATACTTGTCATTTCCTTTTTACCTCCCTTTCGAAGATTACTAATTACAATCCAGAATGGTTTTCCAGCAGCTTGACCCATAGTCTCCAACCTGTTTCCAAAGCCTTCCCAAGATTTCTTCTTGGATGCTGCAATTATCTGTTTACCTTTGTTTCTTTCTTCAAGATAGCTTTCTCTGTCTACCTGAGTTCTAGTATGTAGCCATTTTTGATACGCCTTCTTTTTCCTTTTACAGGCTGCCTTGACTGTGTCATTCCACCAAGGTGTTTGCTTCATCCTACTTTTACACACTACTGTTCCAAGACATTCTTTAGCCACTTCTAGTACTGTGTCCCTGTACCTTGTCCATTCCTTTTCCAATGACTGTAATTGACTACATTCAACTAACTGGTACCTTTCTGAGATCGCTGCTATGTATTTGTGCCTGATTTCCTTATCCTGAAGTTTCTCCACTCTTAACCTCCTACATATGGACCTGACCTCCTGCACTTTCGGCCTCATAATCCCAATTTCACTGCAGATTAAATAATGATCAGTGTCATCAAAGAATCCCCTGAATACACGTGTGTCCCTCACAGCCTTCCTGAATTCCTGATCTGTTATTATATAGTCAATGACAGATCTGGTTCCCCTGCCTTCCCAAGTATACCGGTGAATGTTCTTATGTTTAAAAAATGAGTTTGTGATTACTAAGCCCATACTGGCACAGAAATCCAAGAGTTGTTTTCCGTTCCTGTTGGCCTCCATATCCTCTCCAAATTTACCCATAACCTTTTCATACCCTTCTGTTCGATTTCCAATCCTGGCATTAAAATCGCTCATGAGCAGAACACTATCCTTGTCCTTTACTCTAACAACTACATCACTGAGTGCCTCATAAAAACTATGCATCTTATCTTGATCTGTCCTTTCACAATGCGAATATACTGACACAGTTCTAATTTTCTTGCTAGACACTGTCAAATCTATCCACATCAGTCGTTCGTTTACATACCTTACTGCAACTACGCTGGGTTCCATTTCTTTCCTGATGTAAAGCCCTACACCCCATTGTGCTACTCCTGCTTTGACTCCTGACAGGTAGACCTTGTATTCTCCCACTTCCTCTTCTTTCTCACCCCTTACCCGAATGTCACTAACAGCTAAAACGTCCAGCCCCATCTTACATGCAGCCTCTGCCAGCTCTATCTTCTTCCCAGAGTAGTCCCATTGATATTAATAGCTCCCTATCTCATTACCATTTGTTTACCAAGTCGTATCTTAGGAGTCCCTGGTTTGTCAGTTGGAGGTGGGACTCCGTCACCTCCAAAGATCCGAGGCATTTTGCTCTGATTGTTGCCAGCATCATATTTAAAGTATCGGGGAAGCAGGTTGCTAGCCTTACTTGCCCCGAGTCCCATTGAGTTTTACCCCTAACGGTTGAGGGACTAACCGGTGGATTTGGTAGTCTTTGCCGTATGAGCACAAGGTGACCACGACTCAGAATATGTCCGAGATGCCCAACCTTATTCCAAAGTAACTGGTATCCCGACTGTCGGGACCACTTACTTGGCCACTCATATGTTGCCCGTGGTTCATGAACTAGGACATGACTACAGGAACCCACACCATGAACCACTCTTACGATAAGTTATCGAATATTAGAAAAATATTTGCTACCTTGTTTTTAGTACGTAAACACCACAATGAGACATAATGAGCATGTCTCTCATGTGTGTAATGAGTACACAGATCTATTATTTGCTAATTCACTTTTGTTGTAATGGTCTTTATTACCGATGATACACAGAAATGGCTTCCGTTCATACTGTTGAATTAAACACACCAGCTTTTGACTTCCGTTCAGCGTAACTTGCAGAATTAGAGTCGAGACCCAAATAAGATAGTCCTCACGACCTCTCGTCGTATGGCAAACGTCTATTTAGCTACTTCTTGTCTTCCTTCCTCATCTGTATTGCTTCTACATTTACATGTAAAACCATTCCCTACAAAGCACAGTAGTAGAAGGTACTTCTCGTTATGTTACATGTTACGGCTTTTTCCCGTTCCATTAGCATGTGGAGTGCAGGAGAAATGACTACCTATTCTGATCAGCTAGAACATTATGACCACCTATCTACTATCGATGTAAACCCGTCCAGGCGATAGCAGCGTTACCTGGAGACGAATGAATGATTTTGATACACAGGCGTTATGCATATAGGCTCAATAAGTGTGCTGTTCGAGGGCAGAATGGCGAAGGCAAGCGACCTACCTGAGACTGACCGAGGGCAGATCGTCGTGTGATCGTGGAGTGATGGGGCGAGTGTCTTTAACACGTAGCATAACATTCTTGAAACCACGTCCAGATGTCGTGGCGTTGGACAGTCACCTCTAATTACGCATGTCGGAGGTCGGAGGCTGGGCATACTGGTAAAATAGGACGGGCGACTAACTGTGGCGGAAGTAACATCAACTGTCTGAACACACAGTGCACCCAACATCCTGACGATAGGCCGACGAGGCATGAATGTGCCAATGTCAACTCCACAACATCGGTAACTACGACGGAAATGGGCACGTGACTATCGGGGCTAGACGTTGGCGCATCATGCCATTGGGAGGGAGCGAATCCATCGGCTTCCAGGGGAACAGCTCCTTGACACCTGTAGTATGGAACGGAGACAAGCGGCGAGGGCTCCCTTATGCTCTGGGGAACATTCATGCGTTATGTCACGAGGCCAGGAGCGTGATGGAGTGGTTCGAGGAACACAGTAGCGCGTTCCAATTGATGTGCTGGCCCCCAGCTCGCCAATCTGAACGCGATCGAACACACTTGAGATGTGACTGAACCTGGCGTCAGAGCTCATCGATCCTCACCCCGGAATTTACGGGAATTAGGTGTCTTGTGTGGGCAGATGTGGTAACAACTCCCACCAGGACCTACCAAGACCTCATTCCTTCCATGCCACGACGCGCCACCGCCCTTATCCGTGCCAAAGGTGGATATGATTTGGACCGTCAGCGTTCTTACTTGTGACGATTATTTATGAAGAAACAGCGGCGACCGAAAAATATCGTTTTTTTGAAATGACCGGTTTCGACAAATGCATTAGACCATTTTCAAATTGATTGCATCATTTGCTCGAGCTGGCGATGTGCTGAACAGCTGCGTATTGTCAAGATGATAACTGTCAACAGTTACGATGTATTTTACATTACAAATGTTGGCACTGCGACATTTCTTAATGTATTACGTTTTTATGTGTGGAATTTCACAATGGAGCTCACTATTGTACAGTAATCACTTCGAACCAAAGACTATAATGTACCTCTTAGTAAATGGATACTGCAATTGCTAGCATGTACTATAGTTTATCTCTGACATGACATTGTCTTTGACTGTATCCTTTGTAAGAGGTCAATGACTAAGGAATTTGTTGCTAGAGTACATCGCGATGTGCAATGAGTGAACAAGCCGACTCGAATAATTTGACTGATAATACTAATGACACTCAGTGTTATAGTGATAATCCTCTAATTACAGATATTCTGTGCGTGCCGATCACCAGTGATGATTTTAGGCCAAATGATGAACAAACAAATTTAATCATGTCCACACTTAATTTAACGACATTTGATGACGCGGCACTTTCCGATACAATGAACGCTGCCCAGTTTGACACGCCTGATTTGCAAAATTTGCATAGGGAACAGATAAATGTTTCTAACGAGGGTGAACAAAGTACTCAAAGTACGTCAGATTTATTTGATTCCGGAGTAGTGACCAACAGTGCACATCCAATTGGCAAACCTTTTCAAGAATCAGAGAATGACCAAATGGTTATACAAAACGCGACACATGCAGTTACATCATCACACAGCACAGAGAATACAGTAGCTAATTTTGGCATGGATCAAGTTATGGCATTATTGCTACAACTTAATGAAAATCTCAAACAACAACTTAATGAAAATCTCAAACAGTCGATTGAAAAACAAGACAACAATTTCAAATAGCTTAGTGAACAGCTTACAGACGTTGTCGTGCAGTGTCATGATTTAGAACGATTACGTTAGGAAATTTAGGCTTGTGCTAGGAACAGTAGTGAAGAAATTAGATCTCTTGCACAAGAATTAAGTAATACACATGCAGCCACAACGAAATTACTTAGAGATGAAATTAGTGCAGTCGCTAAACAATGGTCAGAAAACGCAACACAGTAACGCGACGAGTTTAAATAAATGTCGGCAGAACTTTCACCCACACTAGATGCGAAAGTAGACAAGAAATTCGATCAACAGAGCAGCCAGATTGACGAACGTTTTAATCACCACCTACAAAACAGTGAAATGCGTTACCGTAAATTCATACAGCAACAGAACAAATAAAGAAACAAGTCATGGAAACAACTACTGCACAGAGACAGGAAACTATGCGTAAGTTATTTACGAAAGCAAAAACATACATAGACAACAACTTTGCTACAGTATCAGACGAAATCAATACTATCAAACAGTTGAACACCGAATTGCATGATGAAATCTCCGATCTTAAAACAAAAACAGACTCACACACAGTAGATTTTCAGACAATGACTAGCAGACTTGAACAATTGGAATCAATAGCCAATCCTGATGCCATTAAAGCAGACGTTAAGAAATTAAACAAAACCACACTTAAATGCAAAAACAAATTAATGCTTGTGACACTAAAAATGATAACCAGGTAAAGCACTGACTGAAAAATATGATGGAGTGGCCAGCCGTATTTACGTTATCAAAAATAACAATGATACCAAATCAGACGATACGTCACCAGTTGCGTTTAATCAAACACCTGAATTCCAAAATTTACAGCAGACAGTCAGTGAGATAAGTTCGTCCAATAATACATTACGTAGAAAACTGTCATCTTTACAGCATTAAGTGACGGAGATGAAAAATGTTTAAGCCTCTAACATGACACAGCCTATGGCAGATTCCGAACATGTCTCACACTCACACAGCCAGTGTAACTTAGGTAATTTACAGAGAGTACGTGACTTAGATTCCGAACAGTCACAGACTAATAGATTATCACACAATCCTGAACCTGCTCAGACATTCAGAGACGATAATTGTCATTATAAGCACATTCTATCCGTGAGAAAATTTAAGGTATTTAAGAATGACAGAACACAGATACACTCTCTGGTCTTGATACAACAATTTGCTTTTGAATTTCCACCGGCATTGCCTGTAACGCAGAAACTAAAATTTATTTGCAGCGCGTAAGTGCCCTCAGAGGATGCATTACACTTCAATGAATATGTGCCGTAGCATGCACAGGGCCCCGAGCCGTAGTAGTGCTATTTCTTCTTTAGTTTTCTGCACTGCTACCTTCTCTTTTACTATCCTTTATATCTATCAAAACAACTCTTCAGTTATCGATCTGCCTACGATTAAGAATGAGTAAAGAAAACTTGACATGACAAGTTTTACCGAAAGTGACAGTTTTCATTAGACACTCACGAAATGACAAGAAATACCAGCATAATTTTAATAACAGAAAAAATTTTAATCATCAGTATCATCAAAATTTTCAGCAACAGCATATTGGTAACAATAGAGGCATTTCCCTACAACAGCAACAAAACCCCCCGGTTAACATACCTAACCAACAGTGTAATGTACAAGGTCAACGAAGCTTTAATGTTTCGCCGCCTACACGTATAGCGTCGGCTCCACCAAATAGTAACGCACCGTAACAATGAAATCAGTACATACAGAAAACACATTATTTTAACTCCTATCGCAATGCGCCATATAACAATGATTATTATGACGGACATAAAAGTAATGGGCACAGTTTTCAGCGTACAGTCCGTCTTATCAGCAGCTGAATCAACCACAACAACAGGTTATTATGAACGAACCGGACAGTCGGTATCGTCCCGAACCTAATACGCCAGGACGAAATAACAGAACAGTACAAGTAGTTGAAATGCCACAGCATCCTCCTGCAAATAACAACGCGACAGAAAGAATATGACTAGATACAGTACAGATTGAATCTTCCGGCAACGTAAGCAATACTTTTGACACACAGACTCTTGTTCACGAAAATGTTATTACGTTTGACGACATCCGAGACACACTTTTGCATGAAAAACCAGTTATTCAAAAAACCATTTTCCACCCTGTTATTGAAGTAACGATTGTATCATCCACATTTTCAGCAGTAATCGATTCTGGATCACCTATGTCAGTTATAAATGAAGAAACTGTCAACAAATGTAACAAAGAGAACACTTATCCTACGTTACCACTAGGCAAAAGTAAAGTAAAAGGAGTAGATGTAAAATTACAGACACTCTTATTTTGTATTGAAGGTCATAGGTTTCACTCAAATTTTTGGATTGTTCCCTTATTGACAACA
Organism: Schistocerca gregaria; assembly: GCF_023897955.1. Lineage (NCBI taxonomy): Eukaryota > Metazoa > Arthropoda > Insecta > Orthoptera > Acrididae > Schistocerca > Schistocerca gregaria. Next base: position 1,134,154,391 of record NC_064920.1, on the reverse strand, counting down.
GACGTTATTTTAAGTACGAATTTTCTGGTACAACAAGACGTAATTATCGACTTTAAAAATTCCTATTTAATGTTAAAGGATGAGAATGTACAACTGGCATTAGAATTTCAGCACGCTTTATCTGCAGATGAACAGGCAATTAATCGAACAGAGGTCTTTCATACATCACATAACACGGACTGTCATTTCACATTGTTCACAGATACGTACGTACACAACTATAATACACCAGACGAAGCCGACTACGACGTTATGCAAAGATTTATGATAAAGTAAAACAAAGCAGTGCAAATACACACGACGAACGTACAGAGCTACGCAAAATTCTTTTACAGCAAGCTCCAGTTTTTGACAACATTACTGGTACTATGTCCGGGTTCATGTATGAATTTCAAGTTAAACAGCATGACACATTTAAAGCCAAACATTAGCCTATTCCGTATATCCACAGAGAACAAGTTAAGAAAGAATTACAAGCTATGCTAGACCAAGGAATTATTGAACCGGCAGTTAGTCCGTACATTAACCCACTCCACATTGTTAAGAAAAAGGATGGATCACTTCGCTTCGTACTTGATTCGCGTCATGCCAACGACATTATTATTAATGAAACAGATCGCCCACAGGCCCTAGAAGAACTTTCACAGAAATTTCATGGTACTGGTATTTATTCCACACTACATTTGAAATCGGGATCTTGGCAAATTTAGCTCCATCCGAACTGCAGAAAGTACACAGCATTTCCCTGTTTTGGTGACTGTTACCAGTTTTGCAAATTACCGTTCGGTTTAACTAGTTCTTCAGCAGCATTTATTCGCGGTTTAAGTACTATACTTCCGACAGAAATTAAATAGAGAATCACAACATACGTAGACGACATTTGTATTGCAGAATCTAACTGCTCTGAACACAATCTGATTCTGGAACAACTGTTACAAACTTTTCGTGCACAAGGATTCACAGTTAATCTTAGCAAATCGCACTTTCGCAAAACTTCCATAAAATTGCTTGGACATGTAATTTCAGCAGAAGGCATTGCGCCTGACCCGGAAAAACCTCAAGCTTTACGTGACATTACTGTTCCAACGACGAAAAAACAACTACGCAGCTTTATGGGTTTAATTAACTTTTTCCGTAAATTTATTCATTACTCTGCTTTATACACCCCTAGATTATGCCAACAGAGGGTAAAAACGCTATTTGGTCCTGGGATGGCCAAGCACAGTCTGAGTTTGTTAATCTGAAACATGCCTCGTTGAATGCACCACTTTTATCACACCCATATCTTACCAGAAATTTTTCCATTGCCACCTTCAGTTCTAACACCGCTTTAGGCGTACACATCAGGAAATTGAAGAAGACGGTCTAAAGTAATTAAAAACATCGTCTTTGTAAGTCGCATTCAGCCACCTGCTGAACGCAATTATTCTGATACGGAACTTGAAACTTAATGTGTTGTATGGGCATTTACCAGATTTAGGCATTTTCTTTATGTAAGACATATTACCGTTTACACAGATCATAGAGCTATACAGTTTTTACTTTCCGCTAAATTTACACATGACAGGTTAAGCAGATGGAAACTTTATTTACAGGAATTTAATTTTACAATTGTTCACATTCCCGGTACACAAAATATTGTAGCAGTCGCACTGTCCCGTTCTCTCAGCAACAATCAGCAAGGAATCGCCACCAACTTCTGCCAATCAAATTTCAGCGTCATGTATATTCAACAAGTTGCATTTGAAAATTTCATTTCGTCGTCATAACGAGAAATAGCACAATATCAGAACAAAGAGAACGTATGGAAAGAAATTATACACCTTTGTCAAGATAGAAATAACGTTACCATTAGAAACCATTATACTGTACGCAAGAACATTCTGTTTCGCCGCTCTCACCCTGACAGCAACAACTGGTTATTATGTATTCCTGACGAGCTTGTTAACAAATTAATTTGGTATACTCATTTAAGGTCGCACATTATAGAGCCAGTAAATGTTTTCTTATACTGAGACGAACTGTTATTTTGCCAACTTGGAGAAACGTATTCGACGAGTTTTAGCGTCATGTAAAATCTGTCAGAAAGCTAAATCAGATACGACTTCACATATTCCTCCGTTACATCCCATTGTACCCATAAAATTGAGACACATGGGCGCTGTAGACATTTTTGGTCCAATTCACAGAACTAATAGAGGTTTTTGCTACATCTTTGTCGCTATTGAACTCACTTCGAAATTTGTTACCTTCACTCCGTTACGCAAAGCTACTGCTAAATCTATTTCGAATGCATTTGTAAAACATTTTCTGTTTCATGTAAGGCATGTATTGAAAGTAATTTCCGACAATGGACCACGTTTCGAACTGCGATATGGACACGTATGTTACGAGCTAGAAACATTTCTCCGATCTATATATCCAGGTATCACGCTTCTTCGAACCCTTCTGAACGACTCATAAAAGAAAATGTTTAACCACCTAACAAAATTAAAGAGCACTATGAAATCTTTAAGCTGTAACAAACACCAGTTGACTTTAACATTTTTGCCTTATGATATCTCAATACATTGACTAGTCTACATTTTTTGCTACTACATTATGATACTGTGTGTACATTTTTTGCACTTGAAAACTGTCTATGTTTTTGACATAATACATTTCCTGTCAAACTATGCTGTATGCTTAGTTATATCACTAGAAACAAGTTTTTACTTAATGGGTATATGAATTAAATGCAAGATATTAATCCTTATTCATCATTTTCAGAAAGCAATAATGTGTAAAAGAAATAAATTATACAACCACAGTGGTTTACTATGAAATAGGGATTTTACCATCAGAATGAAAGAAAGAAAATGCAATACCTTGTCATGAAGAGTGAATGGATCAGAATTAGCAAGCATTAACGAGAATGTACTATACACACTGTATGATAGCAGTCTTAACTAATTATTTTCCTTTCAGAATACGAAGCGATTGATGCAGGCTGTCAGGCAGAACTACACATGTTAATTTTAGTGATGAAATATGTTAGAAGTAAGAAACTCTATAATATATGAAGTAATAAATCCTAATTAATATTTGTATGAGGAGAATATGAATAATGAAGTTTCTATTTTTTGCAGATGATAATAAATGATGATGAATAGTTATATGAAGAATATGATGATAATGATGAAGTTTATATATTTTCAATTTGTTAAGAAATTCTATGTAGTTATTTAAATATTTATTGCAGTTCCTTTTGGCAGTATGTCTTATGTCGCATAGTATAATGACTGAATGTTTTGGGAAAGACAGCTAGAGCACATACATATTAAGTACACATTTCATTACCTGTTAATTCGAAGTTTACTACTGTTCAATATAATATGAATACATTTTTTCTTTCAGGTCAACACTCCATTTTGTATTTTTTCCAGGAGAAGCTTTACATGATATTAATATGCTATAAGCACTTAATTATGAAACCTGTTCTAATACTTTCATTTTTTTTACCCAGTTGTGTCTATCATTTATGAATGTGATCACATTAACTCTAATTGTTTCATAACCTTGCTACAGCTGACTCATGACGAATGATGTTATTAATCCTTATTTCCAGCAATAAGTCAAAAGCAAATATTTTCATGCCCCAGCAATTAATTATCGATACCAATGCAATGCATTGCTAGCACAAAAAAATTATTACCAGTACCAACTGTTAGCAGTATATAACTAAATAATTCTACCAGTTTAAGATATTTCTAGTCCTAAATATAATGCAAATTTTTCTGATGTATTGATTCCCTTATGTCTATGTATTATTGGACTACAGGCCTTGAGTAATATTTAGAATGTCTTACATTTTAAAGATGTCTTATGTCACTTACATGATATCATATATAAACACTAGCAGCTTGATGCTACACGCAATTACTCGTGTTTTGAATGATGACTTCTGAATAATGCACAATAAATGCCTTGTAACTGGCCAATGAATGCCAATGATTACTGTAACGAGATGACTTATGCATAAATGCTACACCAATGATTACCGTAATGAGATGACTTATGCATAAATTCTATGTCAATATTTACTGTAATAAGATGTCTTATGATGCCAATATTTACTGTAGAGAGATGATTTATGAATGATGTTTTGTAACACTGCATAAATGGTATGCCAATGATTATTATAATGAGATGATTTATGCATAAATGCTGTGCCAATAATTACTGTAATGAGAAGACTTATGAAGCCAATAATTACTGTAATTAAATGACTTATGAATAGTTTTTTTGTAATACTCAATACTTACTACATGTTTAGTAACTGGCCAATGAATGCCAAGAATTATTCAAATCTGTTGATACACTCGTGTAATTCTGAATCACGACTAGCATAAGATTTAATGTCCTTCACCTTCTGACCTATCTACCAGCAATTACTGCAATATCCGTATGTCCTGTCCATCCTCATGCACTATGTTGGTGAATGAGTATGGACTCTACAAGAATGTGGTGTTGACACATCAAGCTGTCCACCATCTTGAACAATGGAGATATTATTATGATCCTGTTGTTTGGTGTACCTAATGTACTAACAAAATGATAACATGCAATATTAATACAACATTGCAGTCTCCTGGATACACTGATAAATACTTCAGGGAAGAGAACATAAGATTGTCTCAGTGTTGTGCTTCTGTAGAAAGATATGGGCTTTCAGTGCATCTACGTGCAACCCAATGTGCTTCAACCATGATGCTACCTTTTCCATCCCTTTCCTAGTTCTTGTAAAATGGTAGAGACTTTTACAGTGCGTGTGCACTTCATTTCATTTTTCAATATGATCAGTTCTCCTAAATATGCTAAAGACTTATTCAGTGTGTGTGCACTTTATTTCATTTGTCAACATGTTTAAACTCTTGTAAAATGGTAAAGACATATACGGTGCATGTGCACTATTATATCTCTTAATGTATTCAGTTCATGTAAATATGCTAAAGACATCTACAGTGCAGGTGCACTTTATGTCATTTGTTAATATATTTTGTACTCAGTGCGAGTGCACTCTATTTCATTTCTCAATATGTTCTGTACTTATTTATCAGTAATATTATATATATATATATATATATATATATATATATATATATATATATATATATATATATATATATATATACTCTGACTGTAGACCTAGTAAAGTAAATAGACTATAGAAAAATTTGTTGCTCATGGCAAGTCCAATTGACTTACCAGTGGAGTGTTATGTAAGAGGTCAATGACAAAGGAATCTGTTGCTAGCGCACCTGAGCAGATGTAATTTCGATGGATTGCTCACGCGCTGCCTGTGATATATAAGCTATAAGAGAATCTCAGACCAGAGAGCACTGTTGTCAGCAGTAGGAACTGTGTGTCAGTAGGGGTAAGTAGTAGCGAGCAGTTGTGTGTATCGAATTGGTTGGGCCGGCCGTGGGGTGCGATGGCGGAGCCTGAGCGTTGTAGTATTGTTATATCAAGTCCCATGTAAATGTTTTTAAAAATAATCTTTCTTATAAAAATTAACTGTTGAGAATCATTCAACTCAATTTAAGGATTTTACTAATTGCTCCAATCCATGGTCATCGTGATTATTGTAAAGAAAAATCTGTTGTTTGTTGTTATTCATGACAAATCAATCGGCCAGCATTGCACTGAGCTATGCCAGAATAGTTTCTTATAGGAGCAGATATATACTAGTTATCCGGTGACCTTATTGAGGTAAGAATTTTCTATTTATTCAGAATGATCTTTCAGGGCCATGACACAGCGCTGCTGACGTCCAAAATTTACCAGTTTAAATTCACAGTCATTACTGAAAGGTTATAGGTGAGCGACAATTTTATTGAGAAGTTAGTCACATTGTATTATTGGTAGGTTACGGAATTTATCTGTTGGGCACTTAAACTGAATGTGAATTATATAATTATATATTTTTTTATTGTTGGGAGGTATTTTTTTATCTATTGCGAGGTTATACTAAATGTCAATGCTTTACTTATTATACTTATTTTTACTCTTGGGAGGTTACACCTTGTTTAGCGTAGTTACATCCATCACTGTGTTACTAGCTGTCGGTGTGGATTTGATTCTTGACGAAAATTGTGATAAATTTTTTACTTACTATGGAGGGCTTAAAATATTAAATTCATTTTCTTCAAGTTATGGTATTACTTTCCTGCCGTTTATGCTGGTAAGTTAAATACTATTTAACCTCACATCTACTGTAAACTGTGTAATCTCAAGTAGTTCGATTTATTCGTTAGCTTGGTAGTGGTCATTGACTGAAACTAGTAGCGAATTCTCCAAAATAAATGCCAGATGAAGATTTCACCATGACTTTTGACTATCTGAAAATGACCTAGTGTATGTGCCAAAAACGGCCATTTTAAATAAATGATATTTTGCTATCGTGAATCATTCTTCATAAATAATCGAAGATGGGCATATTGACTACTAAGTACGTGATCATAAAGTACTGGCGTATCAACTTAAATGTTCTGTAATCTTGTCTTCGCGGTCGCTATAGAGGTGACACATAGCAAGATGTATATTCTTTGTAAGTTTGTAAGTAGCCTGTTTATATGTTTGTACGTTGGCAGCGCTTTAGACTGCATTAATATCACTGACAGCGCTGTGCGCCTTCTGTAAGAGACTCTGTGGCTGCTCGGACTCGCTGTTGGAAGTTTATAGTCAGCAGTGATGGAGGTTAGAAGCAGTGTTAGCGCGAGCGGACGATCTGGTCGTGTGGCCGTCATGGAGGTTTAATATTGGTTGGACATGGATTGTAAAATGTGGGTAATGGAATTATTGACGATTCCATAATTTTTCGAACTGGATGTCACAGACGATTATATAATTTTTGGAACTGAATGTCACATGATTGAAGTAAAATCTGCTAAATACATTGTTTGCTCTGCAACAAAATCTATCCTTTTCTAACAACATGCCTATTACTAGTTAGAGCCTACAGTGGTTAGAATCTTTTCATTTAGCTGGCTGTATACGTGCTGTATCTGCTGTAGTTCGTGTCATGAAGATTTGCTGTGAAGTAAGTGACTTATTAAATGTATGGGCTATTGTTACGATTGCTTTAATTCAGGGCCATTCTTTTGTGTTAATTAATAGATTGCGTTATCCTTGTATATTAATGGTCATTGATGAATAGAATAAGTTTGAGCTGTATTTGTGGGGGAAAATTCTGTAGGTCGGTGTTGAAATGATAAGACAAGCAAAGTGACATTACGTTCAGTTTTACTCAGCAGTTGCAGAATTAAATAAAGAAGTGACATCTTTTATTCCTCAATTAACAATGGTTCCCTAAACTTCGTAAGCCTTCGTGGTATAGTTGACGTGCATCTTCAAGGGTCTGTAAGTCCACATTTTCCGACAAATCCTTGTTAATCCGACGTGGCACACTTCAGTATACAAGGTGATTGAAGAGGAAAGAGCAGGTTTCATTTGTTTATTAAAAACAAACTGTGAATGATAGAAAAGCATTGCGAAAGTCACTGGAATTCTTACTTTATGCCAGTTTACCTTACCCGATATATGAAAAGTCGATTCGTCCGTGAAGATGAGTAATTCGGAAAAACTGTCTACCACATCCTGGGCTATGGCCACCGTGGCGCAGTTGCTGCAGTAATAACAACCTGTAAGACTTAATATTCAGGCGCCGTTTTAGAACACGCCACGCCGTTGTTTGAGGAATTTTAAGTTCCTGGCCTGCCCATCTTGCGGATTTACGAGGGCTCCGCGTGAACGCATCTCGGATACGCTGGACGTTTTCAGTAGACTTGCGAGGCTAGCCAGTGCTCCTCCCTGGGGCACATGCAACCAACTTCCAACAATTCGTATGCCAGACATAAACCTGCTCGTGCAGAGGCGGGTTCCTGGCGTATCCACAGCGGAATATGCGTTACACTTGAAAAAGGGACTGACTTCGCGCAGATTCCAACCCACAAAATGACTTCTCTTGTGGAGTAGTCGTCAAGTTGCTACAGCGCAGCTGGGTCAAAACTTTGATTCTTCCTCTATCCAGTGACATGTGCAATATATCCCTGTCTTTAGTAGTTTGTCTGTAATAAACAACAGGAATCGGTTCTTTCTTCTTGAATCACCAGGTAATTTTGGGATAGGTCGAGCGAGTCTTTTATAAACAGTCTCCTTTATAGAACGAATGCATTTTGCCACTAGTCCCCCCAATGAACCGAAGCTTTTGCTATGACTGACCCAATGTGATCTTTGTACGTCACACCATCCCAAATTGTTAAAGCCAGATATTAGTATGATTCCAGCTGAGACTCATTCATGTTATAGCTACAGGACTCCAAGTTTATGCAAATTTGGAGAGCACAATTTTACAGTTTTTACAATCTTTGCACAGCTTTGTAGTCGTGTGAAAATCTGACTTCCTAAATTCGATTTTTTTCGGATAATATTTCGTTGTAGATAACTGCACCACCAGCAAAAATCGATCCGAGGACCTTACTTTTGTGAGGAATGTTCTTACCGACTGCGCTATTCAGCAGCGACTCACTATCCACCCTCGATTCTCAGCCTGGGAAACATTCTGCTAAACCTCAAAACGCATCTCTATGTCCAGATCGCTGATACTTGTAACATGAAGCGACTTATATGCACCCACGACTTCAAACAACAGAGTTCATGGTGCGTGGGATTCTGAAGGTGCAAAAGAAGTTGTAACGCGTAGGCTACGTCAAAATTTCTGCGAACGTATGTGAAATACACTCCTGGAAATGGAAAAAAGAACACATTGACACCGGTGTGTCAGACCCACCATACTTGCTCCGGACACTGCGAGAGGGCTGTACAAGCAATGATCACACGCACGGCACAGCGGACACACCAGGAACCGCGGTGTTGGCGGTCGAATGGCGCTAGCTGCGCAGCATTTGTGCACCGCCGCCGTCAGTGACAGCCAGTTTGCCGTGGCATAGGAGCTCCATCGCAGTCTTTAACACTGGTAGTATGCCGCGACAACGTGGACGTGAACCGTATGTGCAGTTGACGGACTTTGAGCGAGGGCGTATAGTGGGCATGCGGGAGGCCGGGTGGACGTACCGCCGAATTGCTCAACACGTGGGGCGTGAGGTCTCCACAGTACATCGATGTTGTCGCCAGTGGTCGGCGGAAGGTGCACGTGCCCGTCTACCTGGGACCGGACCGCAGCGACGCACGGATGCACGCCAAGACCGTAGGATCCTACGCAATGCCGTAGGGGACCGCACCGCCACTTCCCGGCAAATTAGGGACACTGTTGCTCCTGGGGTATCGGCGAGGACCATTCGCAACCGTCTCCATGAAGCTGGGCTACGGTCACGCACACCGTTAGGCCGTCTTCCGCTCACGCCCCAACATAGTGCAGCCCGCCTCCAGTGGTGTCGCGACAGGCGTGAATGGAGGGACGAATGGAGACGTGTCGTCTTCAGCGATGAGAGTCGCTTCTGCCTTGGTGCCAATGATGGTCGTATGCGTGTTTGGCGCCGTGCAGGTGAGCGCCACAATCAGGACTGTATACGACCGAGGCACACAGGGCCAACACCCGGCATCATGGTGTGGGGAGCGATCTCCTACACTGGCCGTACACCTCTGGTGATCGTCAAGGGGACACTGAATAGTGCACGGTACATCCAAACCGTCATCGAACCCATCGTTCTACCATTCCTAGACCGGCAAGGGAACTTGCTGTTCCAACAGGACAATGCACGTCCGCATGTATCCCGTGCCACCCAACGTGCTCTAGAAGGTGTAAGTCAACTACCCTGGCCAGCAAGATCTCCGGATCTGTCCCCCATTGAGCATGTTTGGGACTGGATGAAGCGTCGTCTCACGCGGTCTGCACGTCCAGCACGAGCGCTGGTCCACCTGAGGCGCCAGGTGGAAATGGCATGGCAAGCCGTTTCACAGGACTACATCCAGCATCTCTACGATCGTCTCCATGGCAGAATAACAGCCTGCATTGCTGCGAAAGGTGGATATACACAGTACTAGTGCCGACATTGTGCATGCTCTGTTGCCTGTGTCTATGTGCCTGTGGTTCTGTCAGTGTGATCATGTGATGTATCTGACCCCAGGAATGTGTCAATAAAGTTTCCCCTTCCTGGGACAATGAATTCACGGTGTTCTTATTTCAATTTCCAGGAGTGTATATAACTGAAATAAGAGCTCGCGTGAATCAGGTTGTGGAAAGGGGTAAGATCAATTACTGTTAGTTATACAAGAACACACACAACTTTATTCCTCAAACCAATGCACAGTTTTCTCTTTAAAACAACGAAGATCAATTCTGGCTGACGGCCCAAGTAACATCCCGAGAATAAGTTTGAATGATAGCTTTTAAAACTCCAGGATTTAAGGCCTTACTTAAGCAAAATTACAATATATTCTCGGCTAGAGGCCGAAATAATATTCAGATCAACTAAGGAATTCTTTAAAAGCCAAGCATTTACAAATTCCGGCTAGAGGCCATATTAAGGAAAATTCAAGTTAATTCTTCGGTTGAAGGCCCATTAAAAAAAAAAAATCTTTACGTAATAAAAGAGAGGCCTTAAAGATAAGCTTTTACACAGAACAACAGAAAACATCTTACGAAAACTTGAAGTATCTTGTCAGCTGAAGGCCCAAACAATTGCTCAAGAATAATTAAAGACAACCTTGATGTAACCATTATAGAACACGGCTGAAGGCCATTTCAAGAATTCAAGATAATTAAAGGGAAACAGACAAGGATTTACATATTAAAGCCGCAGATTCTGAAACAATCGCGACTGAAGGCCTAAATACAGAGCAACAAGAATTTAAATGAAACACGCCCGAAGGCCTATGAAGTTCGGCTGAAGGCCATATACGAAACATAAAACAGACAATATTAATACACGTCTGAAGGCCTGGCACTGTACCTGCGACCATATAAAATGAAAATCACAAACAATAAACAGTGGTGCACGGAAGTGTTCCAAGGGTCACCCTGAGGAGGAAACTCACAGTTCAGGTGAGACAGGCAGCCAAGCGTAACACTAAACAATCGGGTTGCAGCACGACCTACGGACGACTGATGTACCAACCAACCGCCTAATCAATTCCCTTCCACACGACCAACAGCACGACAACCAAAGTGCCAGTGAAGACGAGGATCGCAGCAGGATTAAGTCTTAATAATTGGCGTATAAACACAGTCAAGGCACAATAAACACCCAAAGAGAAAAGGAGAACAACACCTAGTTGTCAAACTACACGTCTCGCTGGCCAGCATCAACACCGTGAGGAAAAGACACTGCCACAAAACTATGGTAACGACCAGGGCAGGTAACCGGAACGTTAACTGCCACAAGGCAGAAGATACCGCAGGTGTACTTCACTAATAAATTACAATCATTTCGAAGGTTAAACACCATACAAGGAGACGGCTGCAAAATTTTGTTGACTCCAACACACCATCACGTTGCTGCTTGTGGGGACAGCGCAGGATGCAACAACCAGCAATCGACGAAGAGATCTCACAACGGTTGAGCTTGCATGACAGTTTCATTGATTACTCAACTCCAGTATGCAGGTGTGGTGTGCGACAAACTAAGCAGTTTTCGCAGCTAGTGTCACACAATTCCAGCTGCCCCAGCCCGATCACACGTAGCAGAGACTTCCTCGCTGCTCCACCGCAAGCGATCAACTCCACACACACACCATGACACGGAAATATAACTGCCACAGTAAAGAAGTTAAGACTGTAGTAGTATCGATAAACGCTGCTGCTTCCACTGAGGGAGGCTAGCGTGCAACTCGTTTAGACAGTAACTGAGGGAGGAATAAGACGCCAAACAATGGTGACAAAATGCCCAAAAGAAAAAACGTCATTAGCGTGAGCTGACCACGGCTCACTCTCTACCATGGAAGTTACCCACTGGTGTTTAACACATGTCCTATCCTCCTAACTCTTCTTCTTGTCAGTGTTTTCCATATGATCCTTTCTTCGGGTGTTCTGAGAAGAACCTTCTTATTCCTTACCTTACCAGTCGACCTGATTTTCAACATTCTCCATAGCACCACATCCCAAATGTTTCGCTCCTCTTCTGTTCCGGTTTTCCCACAATCCATGTTTCACAGTCACACAATGATGAGCACCAGACGTACATTTTGAGAAAGTCCTTCCTCATATTAAGCCTTGTTTGATGCTTGTAGACTTGTCTTTGCCACTAATGCCCTTCTTTTCAGTGCTAGTATGGTTTTTATCTCCCACTTGCTACGTCCGTCATAAGGTATTTTACTGCCTGGGTAGTTCCTTAACTTCGTCTACTTCATGATCCCTGATTCTGATGTTGAGTTTCTCAGCGGTCTCATTTCTCCAACTTCTCATTACTTCCGTCTTTTTATGACTCCCATAATTCTTCTCCACTGCACTGAGGGTAGCAATGTCATCAGTTGATCTTATCGCCGTTACCATTCACTTGGTTTTTTAATCCCAATCTTAAACCTTTCTCTTATTTGTGCAATTACTTCTTCTATGTATAGATTGAACAGTAGAGGCGAAAGACTGTGACCCTGTCTTACAACCTCTTCCATCAGGGCGCTCCATCCTTGGTCTTCCAATTTTCTTTTCCCTCTTGGCTCTTGTACATATTGTATATTTCCCGTCTTTCCTTATAGTTTACCCCTATTTTTCTAAGAATTCCCAACATCTTTCACCATCTAACATTGTCGAATGTTTTTTCCAGGTCCACAAATCCTTGCTTCAGTTATCAACCACAACGCCAGAATTGCCTCTCTGGTGCCTGTACCTTTCTTACAGCCAAACTCATCAACATCTAACACAGACACACACTTTCAAGAAATGATTCCTAAATTCCAAACCAATATCTTATACCAGGAGAGTTGTTTTACTGAAACCTTTCTTCGTATGTGACAATATTTTCCTGATTTGGACCTTGCTCCGATCATCCTGTATAACTTCGTAAGTAAGAGAACTGTTTTAATTCTACCTACAGAATCGCTTAAAGTTTTGAGGTGAAGCAAGTAGTTACAGTGCTATCGACAATTCATCTCAACTTCCATCCTTATTTATCCTTGCTTCCAGTGTTCCGTGTTAAGGATGTTGCCCATTTCTGTCAACAGGTCTTATAATTTTTCATCACTTTCGACCAGGAAGGTCTATGTTGCTTGCTAACTTTAGCGCTGCAGTCCCTCCCACTTGCACTTTTTCTACTATTCCTAAATTGTTTTGCACATTCGTCATTGCTTCGTCGATATACAATGGTGAGAGTATGCAGTCCTTCCTTAATGTACTCTTAAACCGAACTTGTCTTTCTTTAACCTCACTTTTATTATTTTCACTTTGGTTTCGTAGATATTGAAGTTTACCCATCTATTTCTATGTTTTAGTCTTCTTCTCCTAGAAATTGTTCACGTCTTGCTCCACATCCATATTTAGACTATTTTCTCTATTTTAACAAATACTAGGAAGGTATCTTGATTTTACTTCACTTTTGCAATACGAAAAGCAGTGTCAGAATTACTGCTTCAGTTCCTTTTTCTTCATGAAATGAAATCCGTCTTCGTACAGTCAACCTTCAACTTTTCTTTCTGTTCTTTTGTATTTTATTACTGCTTCACATTTTACAAACGTGGATTATCAGGCTCTTTAACTGTTCAGAATTATTCCCACATACCTTCTTTGAAAGCGTCAAGAAAAGTATTTTTTGTCCAATGGTAAGTTATCCGATCCATAGATAGTAATAACACCCTCTCTAAAAAAAAATTATTGCAGCAGCAATACATCTGGATATACATTAAATTGTATAAACGTTGTCCCTAAGCGATAGCGCAGTAAAGTGACGAACTGAAGAAAACGCAGTTTAAACTGAAAAATGATTGAAGGACCTCGAAATGGTGTTTTGTTGTAAAATGGTAAAATGATTAATATTTTAATTCTTATGAACAGTGCAATAGCACCTCCTAATTTATTACGAATTGATGGTAGAATTGCGTAGGCAAATAGGAAATATCATTCTGGTTGAATATGAACTGGAGTTACTAATGTCTTCTCGTCCTAAAGAAGAATTTAAGCCTTTTGACTCAAAACTTAAGTTCAAAAATTTATTAAGAGACAGCTGATTTCTCGTCAAGCCGTTCTTCAAAAGTCTTCATTGTCCATGGGAGTGGACGACTCTATCACTGCAGATAATATTGGAAATGTCATTTGTACTTTATTTTGATAACAATAGTACGTTACGAGAAGAAATGCAGATTACAACGGATCACATTACAGATACATCAAGGTTTAACTACACCAAATACAGTGAAATCACACTTTACAATAATATATACCTTTGAATAATGTTATTGTAATAGCTACTAATGGAGCATCAACAGTATTAAATTTCATATTGTCAAATCATACTTTACATAAAATAATATCTCTCCTTGAATAACATTGTTCAGTGTTCTGCTGAAGGAGCACCGTCAATGGTAGGTCGCTATCATGGATTTGTTCCTTATTTGACGGAATAAGTGTTAAGCGTTTTATGCATTCATTGTGTGCAGCACGGACGACATCTAGTAGGTAAAAATCTCAGTACAAGTATCTATTCATGATAACAACAATAACTTGAGCAGTGCAGCTCTTCTAGGTCAGTAACAAAGATTTTATTATGTCACTTTTGCACACAGGAGTTCTGTGGCTGTCAAAAGATACATCTATGTCCCGTTTTGTAGCCTTGTATGACAGTGTTATACAATTTTTTCGATAGCAGTAAAGAGACCAGTCTGTGTCAGCAGCAATAAAGAGTGAAGAACGATGTATTTTATTTCGCAGACATTTTCAAGAGATTTAATAATGTGAATTTGCACCTTCAAGGTCCTAGTCAAATTCTTATAGTTTACCGCAGTACTGTATTATTATTTGTTGACAAAATTTAACTATTTTTCTTATAATCTATTGAATAGAGAATTCTATCACTTTCTTGTGTTATCTATTATATAATATGATGGAACTAAGGAGGAGATTGGCAGATTTAGTAACCACCTCAACGAACTTAAAATGGACATGGCAAAACGATTTGAGGACATTTTGAAATTGGATGTATGTGACTGGCAAATATTGAATAGGCTGATACAACTTTCCAAGATGCACTTACAAATTATATATTACTAACAAACTAAACATAATTCGATAGAGGTGGGTATGGAAACCTATGACAAAAATAGATGCCTGACTTGTATCCAAATATGTGAAAAATGACATTCAGTTTTTTGATACCTTTCCCTATCTCATATCTTGCGGGATCAGGCTTCAGTGTTGGTAATCGTATTATGGCCAAAGAAGGATACCCCTTGAATATTTCCGAAAGAGAAGCTCTTCCTTTCGTTCCTTACGAATATTTAGCCAGCTATGCAGTTTTTAGAGCTGTAGCAAAATCCTGAAGGAGCTAATTAATAATTTAATTACCTAAATGTAATTTCTGCAGACTTAATGCTTCTATGGGCGCAAAGTATAAATAAAAAGATAAAGGTAACTACAGTAAGTTGTTTTATAACCGTTTATTTTACCAAATTTACCGAAGCTTCGACATGAAGATTTGCTAAGTAATTATAGTGATATGCTTTGTCCTGCTGTAACCCTCCTTTATAAATTTTGAGCGGTAAACTTAATTCCCTACTTTATAAGTCACCGTTACTGTGGAACCGGTGAGCGGTTAGAAAATCTTACCACTAATTGAGATGTAAAAGTGGGTGGCATGTATTAAAAGATTGACTCCCACTGTACCAGACGAAACTGTTCTCAACGGAACCTTGGTGGATCCGTTTGACAGCTAATGAATTTCCAGGATGGAACATGTCTGAGGAGAGATGCTATTCACTCAACAACACACTGAGTGCAAAGGGTACTTTTTATTTTGTTCAAGACCTACATGCTTGAGAGGAAGCGAATTTGGTTGTTCCATCTTCTCAAAACTTGAACTTGCGCCTGTGTCAACGGTACTAGAAAAGAAAATTGCCTCGGAACTAGATTATGTCCAGTGATGTTTTGTGGCATCTTATTTGATCTGAGAGTTATGAATCGTCGTCTGTCCACACGTACGGATTCTATCTTGGATTTGATCTTGAGCTGCTACTGTGGTCTGGGACTTGGTTCCCGACTCGTTGTTACCTTGGTCTAGTATTGGCTTAGAACAAAAGAAAAGAACGAATAAACGCGGTGTTTTTTTTAGCTGTGTACATCACCTTTTACGGCAGCTAGCATATTACCGGGGTGTTGGTTGTATGGCACAACTTGTAGCCAGTGTGTGTGTGTGTGTGTGTGTGTGTGTGTGTGTGTGTGTATGTGTGTTTTAAGGCAGAGGTTCTGATTGGTACTACAAGGAGGAATTTTGCTTTGTTTTACGTGTCTGTTTTTGTTGTTACTCTGGCTCTATATTAGATGTTGTCATCTCGAATTTTCAGAAATTTCAAATTTTACAAAATTGTCGTTTTGCATTTGTTGACTAGAGTATCTAAGTTTTGACCACTAATATTCAAATATTGTTTTAGCAAACATAAGCCTGTCTTAAATGTGCTGGTAAAATGACACGAATTAATTTTGTTCATCCGCCATAGGATTTTATCTATTGGTACTGACCTTTTATTTACTGGTATTACTTTTTGGGCTGGTTATTGTTATTCTGCTCTGTGTAGTAAGACTTTGGTGTTGTTCCTGATTTTCAAATTTCTATTCTTAAGAATTTCTTAAGGATTTATTTTAAGTTTCTCTAATTATAGTGAACTAAGTTACTTCTTGCTAATTGTTCTTCGTCATTATACTGTGAATAATTTGTGTTCCTTGTCTAGAAAATTAGAAGACCCCACCAGCCCCAGTCACTTCCACTCTTCAGCCTGATTTACTGCTAATCCTGACGGTGCAAAATGTATATGCCATTTCATTCGTTTTTCTAAAAGGGAATTTCAAAATTTGAGGATCTGCACTAACATTTCAACATGTGCTATACACACATCAAAAAATGTTTTGCATCACCCCAGTTCCCAGAACTCCTGAAGATAGGTTTTGACTGTGTATACTGTATCGCAGACACAGTCTCTCTGACTGTTCACAGATGTCAGTAAACCCGTCCAAAGATTTAAACAACCATGCATGAGCAGCGCCTATTAGACGGAGTGGATCCGATAGCCGATCAGTTCCTGTCATCCACCAGGAAGGAGGTACGCGGCTCGTGTCGCCTGTAGTTCAACCATGCATAGACAGTCAATACCGCGGCTCCATCGCGACCACAGTGTTACGTTGTGTCAGGAAGAGGTCTCAACAAGGGAAGTGTTCATGCATCTCGGGGTGAACCAAAGCGATGATGGAGAAGATACAAAGAGACAGGAACTGTGGATGACATGCCTCGCTCAGGCCGCCCAAGGGCTACTACTGCAGTTGATTCCCTCTACCTACGGATTATGGCTCGGAGGAACCCTGACAGCAACGTCACCATGTTGGATAATGCTTTTCATGCAGCCGCAGGACGTCGTGTTACTACTCAAGCTGTGCGCAGTAGGTTGTATGATGCGCAACTTCACTCCCTACGTCCATGACGAGGTCCGTCTTTCCAACCACAACACCATGCACCGCGCTACATGCTGAATGGGCTGCTCAGCATTGGCATCACGTTCTCTTCGCCGATGAGTGTCGCTTATGCCATCAACCAGAAATTTGTCGGAGACATTTTTGGAGGCAACCCGGTCAGGTTGAACGCCTTGGACAACACTGTCCAGCGAGTGCAGCAAGCTTTAGATTTCCTGCTGTTTTGGGATGGCATTATGTGGGCCCGACGTGCGCCGCTGGTGGGCAAGGAACGCGCCTTAACGGCTGTGCGATACGCGAATGCCATCGTCCGACCAATAGTGCAACCATATCAGGAGCATATTGGCAAGGCATACATCTTCATGGACGACAATTAGCGCCCCCCCTCATGAAAATCTTGTGAATGACCTCCTTCAGGATAACGACATGGCTCCACTACAGTGGCCAGCATGTTCTCCGGACATGAACACTATCGAACATGCCTGGGATACATTGTAAAGCGCTGTTTATGGACGACGTGACCCACCCACCACTCTGAGCGATCTATGCCGAATCACTGCTGAGGAGTGGAACAATCTGGACCAACAGTGCGTTGCTGAACTTGTGGACAGTATACCACGACGAATACAGGCATGCATCAGTGCAAGAGGACGTGCTACTGGGTATTAGAGGTACCGTTGCACATATCAATCTGGAGCACCACCTCTGAGGGTCTTACTGTATGATGGTACAACAAGCAGTGTGTGGTTTTAATGAGCCATAGAAAGGGTGGAAATGAAGTTTATGTTGATCTCTATTCCAGTTGTCTGTACAGGTTCCGGAACTGTCGGAACAGAGGTGATGCAAAACTCTGATATATATATATATATATATATATATATATATATATATATATATATATATATATATATATATATATATATATCGTTAGGCGCATTTTCTCTGGTGTTACAGCAGACTCATGCAATTTCATTTTTTCGTTACGTTGCTGGACCAGTCCGAACAAGTAGCGCTCGTCACATCGTTCATGCAAGGGCCAGTGTCGAAGGAAAGCGCCGGCTTGTTTCCAGTTAGAAACAAAATTACTTTTTTAATCGTAATTTGACGTGCCCATTCGATAGAGCGGTCCCAGATTAGTCTAGTGGCTCAAAGCACTACTGGACTTAACATCTGAGGTCGTCAGTCCCCTAGACTTAGAACTACGTAAACCTAACTATCCTAAGGGCATCACACACATCCACGCCCGAGGCAGGATTATAACCTGCAGCGGTCGCGCGGTTCCAGACTGAAGTGCCTAGAACTGCTCGGCCACAGCTGCCGGCGATGTGAAGGGCACTATTTGTGTAGGGTGACTCCAGCTAGATGATTTGAAAACGAAAATGCAAGTACCTACTGACACTACAGAAAAAATGCTCCTGGCGACTCTTAGGAGAGACAGCCGGACAGGTTGTCAATGGTAATTGTTTACAACATAACACAGAGCTGTTCAAAAAGCTTAGACTACGCAAATTATTTCCCCCTTTCTGACATTTTCTGGTCATCGAGTGAACTATTAGGCTACCTGCTTAGTCGACTATTTAGTTAACATTAGTAATTTAAATTTTTCCGCGAGAGTGATGAAAGAAAAAATAGTTTTGTAAACGTAATGCATAGACCAATTCCGTTTAGAATTCTATCAAAATTTAACACTTGCAACCACAGTAGTTCTGTAGTGTAAGAAGGCAAGTCAAATAAAAATATATAATTATTAAATATATGCCGTTAAAATTCACAAAATTGTCAGTTAAAATTTAAACAAACATCAGTTTTACATTTCGTATCTGTGTATGTGCCAAGAACTGATAAACCAATGAAGACCAAGGAAGTCGAAGATGGGAGGTATTCCAGGTAGACAAAAATTTGTGTTCAGTGGTAGGACAGAGTGCCATGAGTAAGAGACAAAAAACGGTGATAGGTATGCATGTGGTTGGGGCTGCATTCGAAGGTCAATTTCCTACGGAAAAGATCCTATTCATCTTTTCTCTGAGACCAAAAGTTTGCGCGAAGAGACCGAAAGAATATTGAAAACCTCACTCGTCATACATGTGCTGTAGCTTTCGTCTTTTTTGTAGGCCAATTTGTGATAGTTTCCTGACTCGCTAGATCACAAGCGTATTGCATCAAATTGTTTGTCTCGAACTGCTCTACACTGCTGTGTAATTAAATTTTTTAATACAAAATTTGTGGCTCTTGTTTTAGTGGTGCATTCCAACTAACATAGATAAATTATCACGCACAAAATTCATATGCAATTACATTTTTATATTACAAAATTTGTGTCTCTTACTTTAGTGGTTCATTCCAATTAACGCAGATAAATTATCATACACAAAATTTGTTTTACATTTTGTAATGAAGTCGGATGTCCTGTTTATGTTATAATGTGACGTAACTGTTTACGATATAAAGGCCGTTACCTGAAAACTGTAGATAAAACGTGAAATGTTTGATATAGCACTGAATGCAGCATATCTTCAAGTTTTATTTACAAATCTTCAGTGTGGCTACCTGTTGATAAACGACAAATGTCCCATTTGAAATCAGTTTCCTGCCAAACCAGTGAAGCAAGTCGTACAGCATGTTGTTAACTCCTTGTGTTATCCGTTGTCGCAGCTCGTCGGACGTAGGAACAAAATCTCTACCTTTCATGTAACCCCTTACACAAAAGCCCAGTGAGGCTACATCAGACGATCGTTGTGGCTAGAATATTGTCCCACCATGTCCAATCCAAGTCGGTACATTCCTACAGAGACAGGCGAAGACTGGACGATGATAACGAGGTGGTGCACTATCTTCCAGGAAATTGCACTACTGGCCATTAAAATTGCTACTCCAAGAAGAAATGCAGATGAGAAACGGGTATTCATTGGACAAATACATTATACTAGAAGTGATATGGAGCTTCTACACAATACCACAGTTCATCAAGAGTAGTGACTGGCGTATTGTGACGAGCCAGTTGCTCGGTCACCACTGACCAGACGTTTTCGATTGGTGAGAGATCTGAAGAATGTGCTGGCCAGGGCAGCAGTCGAACATTTTCTGTATTCAGAAAGGCCCGTACAGGACCTGCAACATGCGGTCGTGCATTATCCCGCTGAAATGTAGGGTTTCGCAGGGATCGAATAAAGGGTAGAGCCACGGGTCGTAACGCATCTGAAATGTAACGTCCACTGTTCAAAGTGCCGTCAATGCGAACAAGAGGTGACCGAGACGTGTAACCAATGGCACCCCGTACCACCAGGCCGGGCGATACGCCAGTATGGCGATGACGAATACACGCTTCCAACGTGCGTTCACCGTGATGTCGCCAAACAGGGATGCGACCATTATGATGCTGTACACAGAAACTGGATTCATCCGAAAAAATGACGATTTGCCATTCGTGCACCAACGCAAGCGCTCCGTCTGTGATACAGCGTCAAGGGTAACCGCACCCATGGTCTCCGAGCTGATAGTCCATGCTGCTGCAAACGTCGTCGAACTGTTCATACAGATGGTTGTTGTCTTCAAAACGTCCCCATCTGTTGATTCAGGGATCGAGACGTGGCTGCACGATCCGTTACAGCCATACGGATAAGATGCCTGTCATCTCGACTGTCAGTGATACGAGGCCGTTGGGATCTAGCACGGCGTTCCGTATTACCCTTTTGAAACCATCGATTCCATATATTTCTAACAGTCATTGGACCAACCCGAGGAGCAACGTCGCGATAGGATAAACCGCAATCGCGATAGGCTCTAATCCGACCTTTATCAAAGTCGGAAACGTGATGGTACGCGTTTCTCCTCCTTACGCGAGGCATCACAACAACATTTCACCAGGCAACGCCGGCCAACTGCTGTTTGTGTAGGAGAAATCGGTTGGAAACTTTCCTTATGTCAGCACGTTGTAGGTGTCGCCGCCGGCGCCAACCTTGTGTGAATGCTCTGAAAAGCTAATCATTTGCATATCACAGCATCTTCTTCCTGTCGGTTAAATTTCGCGTCTGTAGCACGTCATCTTCGTGGTGTAGCAATTTTAATGGCCGGTAGTGCAAATTCTGTGTCCATATCCTGCACTAATCGAGAAGTTAGGTAACGCATGTCCGGCTACGATACGCCAGTTACAGTTGACTTGGCAACTGCTGATCAGCCTTGAACCGCCCTGATCCACAGCCATAATCGGTGAAACGATTGTACCACTTAACAAGTGTTTATCTTTGAGGTGGGTGCCCTGCGATAGTTAGTCGTGTGTCTCTGAACTGTAGTAGCAGATTTGGTTTCACGCAAATACAAACAACATTCCACACACTCTGCACCGTTGTACTGCTCCACGATAACTGTTGGAATAAACCGTTCGTGCATGATACCTTGTGGGAAAGCCGGGAACTAACAGTGTTAGTTGAGAATAAAACATGATAATATGTTGCATTCAGTGCGTATCAAATATTTCTAGTTACTTACCCTCTTCATAATTAAAGGCTACATATATCTAAATCGCCCCTCACCCTATATGGGCTCAGGGGTGACTGACCTGGACGCATCTACATCTACATCTACATCCATACTCCGCAAGCCACCTGACGGTGTGTGGCGGTGGGTACCCTGAGTACCTCTATCGGTTCTCCCTTCTATTCCAGTCTCATATTGTACGTGGAAAGAAGGATGGTCGGTATGCTTCTGTGTGGGCTCTAATCTCTCTGATTTTACCCTCATGGTCTCTTCGCGAGATATACGTAGGAGGGAGCAATATACTGCTTGACTCTTCAGTGAAGGTATGTTCTCGAAACTTTAACAAAAGCCCGTACCGAGCTACTGAGCGTCTCTCCTGCAGAGTCTTCCACTGGAGTTTATCTATCATCTCCGTAACGCTTTCGCAATTACTAAATGATCCTGTAACGAAGCGCGCTGCTCTCCGTTGGATCTTCTCTATCTCTTCTATCAAACCTACCTGGTGCGGATCCCACACTGCTCAGCAGTATTCAAGCATTGGGCGAAGAAGCGTACTGTAACCTACTACCTTTGTTGTCGGATTGCATTTCCTTAGGATTCTTCCAATGAATCTCAGTCTGGCGTCTGCTTTACCGACGATCAACTTTATATGATCATTCCATTTCAAATCACTCCTAATGCGTACTCCCAGATAATTTATGGAATTAACTGCTTCCAGTTGCTGACCTGCTATTTTGTAGCTAAATGATAAGGGACCTATCTTTTTATGTATTCGCATCACATTACACTTGTCTACATTGAGATTCAATTGCCATTCCGTGCACCATGCGTCAATTCGTTGCAGATCCTCCTGCATTTCAGTACAATTTTCCATTGTTGCAACCTCTCGACACACCACAGCATCATCTGCAAAAGCCTCAGTGAACTTCGAATGTCATCCACCAGGTCATTCATGTATATTGTGAACAGCAACGGTCCTATGACACTCCCCTGCGGCACACCTGAAATCACTCTTACTTCGGAAGACTTCTCTCCATTGAGAATGACATGCTGCGTTCTGTTATCTAGGAACTCCTCAATCCAATCACACAATTGATCTGATAGTCCGTATGCTCTTACTTTGTTCATTAAACGACTGTGGGGAACTGTGTCAAACGCCTTGCGGAAGTGAAGAAACACGGCATCTACCTGTGAACCCGTGTCTAAGGCCCTCTGAGTCTCGTGGACGAATAGCGCGAGCTGGGTTTCACACGACCGTCTTTTTCGAAACCCATGCTGATTCCTACAGAGTAGATTTCTAGTCTCCAGAAAAGACATTATACTCGAACATACTACGTGTTCCAAAATTCTACAACTGATCGACGTTAGAGATATAGGTCTATAGTTCTGCACATCTGTTCGACGTCCCTTCTTGAAAACGGGGATGACCTGTGCCCTTTTCCAATCCTTTGGAACGCTTCGCTCTCCTAGAGACCTACGGTACACCGCTGCAAGAGGGGGGCAAGTTCCTTCGCGTACTCTGTGTAAAATCGAACTGGTATCCCATCAGGACCAGCGGCCTTTCCTCTTTTGAGCGATTTTAATTGTTTCTCTATCCCTCTGTCGTCTACTTCGATTTCTACCATTTTGTCAACTGTGCGACAATCTAGAGAAGGAAGCACAGTGCAGTCTTCCTCTGTGAAACAGCTTTGGAAGAAGACATTTTGTATTTCGGCCTTTAGTCTGTCATCCTCTGTTTCAGTACCATTTTGGTCGCAGAGTGTCTGGACATTTTGTTTTGATCCAGCTACCCCTTTGACATAGGACCAAAATTTCTTAGGATTTTCTGCCAAGTCAGTACATAGAACTTTACTATCGAATTCATTGAAAGCCTCTCGCATAGCCCTCCTTACACTACATTTCGCTTTGCGTAATTTTTGTTTGTCTGCAAGGCTTTGGCTATGTTTATGTTTGCTGTGAAGTTCCTTTTGCAGTGAGTAGTGCGAGTATGCAGCCAGTAGAGGACACGAGTTCGAGTATCGCGGCGTGGATTACCACTGTGCGTTATGGGGCCGTTTGCGAGAATTCTCGCCCCGCTCTGCTGACGTTTGACACTGCACCGCCTGCTCCTGTATATTCATGCGGCGGCACATCGAGTGGTTGCCGTTTAATAATAACGCGCGCATAACTCTTTGTCATTGTATTATACGAGAATGGCGGAAGGGGTTGCACGAGCGAGGGATCAAGCACTGTTAGATGCGGACATTAAATTGATGGACGCTCAGCGTCCGTTTAAATATCGCGCCCTCGTATAATCGATGCTAATTACGCAGTCGCCGTGCGTCTGCTGAGAGTGCCGACATTCGAGAGCGAGGGAACGTTCGTGTGTATGTACGTGCAGGGGGATCGAGTATACGCGTGATCACTCTGATAAACAGCCAGATCTCATTCCTGTCTGATAGTCCGAGTTCTCGAGTGGTGCGAACTATTCCACACCAATATCAAAGATGCTTCGCTGTGAATTCAATGATCGATGACCATTAACCAACTTTGTGCGTGGGCCTTTGAATCACATCCGATGAGGGTACGCATTAGAAATTATTGGGAATAGGTATTAAGAAATTATATAATAATTTTTTAATTCGAGATTTCCTAATAACGAAAAGGTTCACGTAAACGGTTTCGAAACTTTGTTGCCATCTTCAGAAGACAGCTTCGTTATATAAGGTGAATCACCTATATACAAGGTGAATCACCTAAAACTTGCTCCGGAAATATTGCAGATTTGGAAAGTACTACTTATGTGCGATTTTCACACAATGGATTGCTAGTCAGCAGCTAGCCGATAAACAGATTGCAATAATACTTAGAATGTGTATTTTTTTGTGAAAACACAAGTTTTTGTAAATCGAGCGATGCCTGTTGACATTAATAAACTAAACGAAGGGTAAATTAGAACGTTTGTGGTATTTGTTGTAGGATTCTAGTGCGAATCCTTTACGAGATGTCCTATTTTGAAAACTGCCACCCCGCCACTTGTGCAGTATCTGTAGCAGCACACAGTAAAGAAAACCACAATCGCACACATTAGTTATGTATATTCTGATCAGTAACGATACAGGTGATAATCTTAGGTTGTGTTCAAAATGTCGGCCAGCAGTGGCAAACAGCGCTTCCAGTCTGTTATGGAACGACTGCTGCACACGTGCTACAATTTCAGGGGAGATGTCCCAGCAGGCTGAAGTAATAAATCATTGCATATCGTCGGCTGTAGTAAGTATCTCACTGTAAACAGCGCCTTTCCGCTTTCCTCATATAAAAGGATCTACAGGCGTCAAATCCTGAGAAAGGGCCGGCCGAGGTACAGGTACACTTCCTCCATTCCAACGATTTGGAAGAAATTCGTGAAGACATATGAGACCTGGTTGCTAGGTACTCCGAGAGCGCGCAGGATAAGGTTATGATTGCGGATGGGGCCGTAAACAGTTACTGTGACTTGCACAACCAAACACACAACTTTATTTTGCTAAGAACCACTCATTTATACATTGCTTTAAAAGATCACAACTAAACAATACGTCTGAAGGCCTTGTTAAAGAACTTGATATGCTTTCTGGCCTGAAGGCCCAAAACCACACCAAAAACAAAAACGGCTGAAGGCCTGGCTTCGAAATAAAAAGCAATTAAAATCGAAGGTACTTTTTTTCTTTAAAAAAAAACATGCAATTGAAGACAATTAGCGGCTGAGGGCCTACACTACACATATGAAGCACAACTATAATTAAAACACTTCAATAAAAAATATCCAACAAAAATATTTCTTTTTAAACTTAACAACAGAACGGCTGGAAGCCTAATTAAAGAAATATTAACTTATTGCTAGGCTGAAGTCCACAAACAAATTTGAAACAACGGCTGAAGGCCTGAACAACAAGTCAGACAAACAGTTTAAAATAAACCACTTTCTTCTTATAAAAAACTTTCCTTTAAAGAGTACACACGGCTGAAGGCCTTATTAAGAGGGGTTCACGTAAATCCTCTGCTGAAGGCCACACACAACACATCGAAGAACTAACGGCTTAGGGCCTGGACTACAAACAATTTTAGATAGAACCAATATTTTTAAAATAAAATAAATCTTCAAAATTCTAATTTAACACTACTGAAGGCCTTTATGTAACATTTAAAAAGAACTCAATTAATACACGGCCAAAGGCCTTGTACAATTCTTCAAATTAAAACGAAAATCACAATCTTAAATAAACAGAACAAGTGGCGCTCAGAAGTGTTCCAAGGGTCGGCCTGAGAAGGTCGCTCAAACGTAAGTTGAGGTGAGACAGGCAGCCAAGAGCTGAAGTTAAATAATCGGATGGCAACCCATACTAGGGACGGCCCAAGGACCGACTAACAATTTAACCAATTCCCTTCGTCCGACCAACGACACAACGATGGAAAATATCGGCCGAGGACGAGGATACGAACAGCACTACGTCTTCAAAAATTAGCGTTTAAAAACAGCCAAGGGAACAATAACCACTCTAAGCAAATATGAACCAAACAGCTTAAACGTCTGCCGAACTACACACCGTGGCGGACAGCATCAACACGACGAGGAAAGGCACACTGCCGGAAAACTACGCCAACGAGCAGGGAAGGTAACTGGGGCGTTAACGGCCACAGGGCAGAAAATACCGCTGGTGCTCTTCACTGGCAAGAAACAGTCAATTTAATAATTAGTCATAATATAGGAAGAATACTGCAAGATTTCGCCGACGCCAAAACATAATACGGTGCTGCTAGCCTGAATGGCCCATGGAAAATTTGCGGTCGCTCCAAAGATAGTACGACACTGCTCTTACCGATAAGCGCTGCTGCTGCCACTCATGGACATGCAAGCCAGCAACTTAATGACACAAGTAAATCGAATAAGAAATGAGACGGGAGTACCGCCAAGACAAGATGTCAAGCAATAACGGCACGAACACGAGCCGCCCACGGCTCAAAATACTGTAGTACTTAGTGCGCTATGGACTGTACATCCAACACGTTGTTACCACAAGTTCGTTATAGTCTGCAGAGGAAGGTCTTCTAGCATCCATGGAAGGTGGTCTGCTAGGAGGCTGTCATATTTTTGTGCGTTCAGTATTCCGTGTATGAAAAACGGTCCTATGAGCTGATGTTTCACTATCACACACCACGCCTTTACACTCCATGGATATTGACGTTCCACCTGACAAAGCTTACGAGGGTTGTCAACAGACCAATAGTGCATATTTTGGCGGTTTACCTGGCGTTGATTAGCAAGTGTGGCTTCATCACTAAACAGGATATATGACACATTTGGAGTACACTGTCTTAATGCCCCTGTACAGAAGTTGACACGATTCTCCCAAGCGTTTCCATGCAGCTCTTAACGTAAGGGATGTGATAGGGATGGAACACATGTCGATGGAGGAAGTGTAAAACACTTGCCAGACTCATGCCACTTCCTCGTGGGATAGCGAGCGAGCTGACGTGCGGATCAACTGCAACAGTAGCTAGAACATAAATTTCCCCCTCTTCTGTCGTCACATATTTCCTTCTCTTACGTTATTTAGGTGTTACACTAACACTTTCACGCAACTGGTTGAAGAGGATGATAAATAACTGCCCAGATGGTTGACGTCTATTGGGAGATTTTGCCGCATAAATCTTATAAGAACGAACTGCATTCTTCTTACACACTCCATACACCAAGAGCATGTCGGCTGTTCCTACATTGGTAAATCCCATCATGCACACACAACCTACTGCTTGGACTGCCACACACTAACTGACTAGCATGTCGGCTTTTCCTACATCGGTAAATCCCATCATGCACACACAACCTACTGCTTGGACTGCCACACACTAACTGACTAACAAGTCACAGAGCGCTCAAGGAACACACAAGCACACCGTAAGCAAACATAACAACATGACATCTAGCAAGTACGGGGGTTGAATGTTACAAACGAGTGTCTGTGTGGAAACTTTTCAAAATACGATATCTCTCGTAAACGACTCGCACTTGAATCCTACAACAAACATATATAACGTTATAATTTACTCTGTCTTTTGTTCATCCAGAAATGGGTGAAAAGTGGTTGCCGCCATTACTCATGATGATGATGATCTTCACGATGACATATAACCAAATGGTAGTTTTCAGCTTTAAGCTGTATTTCCTAGTAAAACACGTTTGACATGTTATAGTCAACAGTATTTCTCCATAATGAGATTTTCACTCTTCAGCGGAGTGTGCACTGATATGAAACTTCCTCGCAGACTAATACTGTGTGCTAGACCGAGACTCGAACTCGGGACCTTTGCCTTTCACGGGCTTGGGTAGCTCAGAAGGTAGAACACTTGCCCGCGAAAGGCAAAGGTCCCGCGTTCGAGTCTCGATCCGGCACACAGTTTTAATCTGCCACGAAGTTTCATATAAGCGCATACTCGGCTGCAGAGTGAAAATCTCATGCTGGAAACATCCCCCAGGCTGTGTCTAAGCCATGTCTCCGCAATATCCTTTCAGTTCAGGAGTGCTAGTTCGGCAAGGTTCACAGGAGAGCTTCTGTATAGCTTGAGTCATGCTTGGGTAGCTTAGTTGGTAGAGCACTTGCCCGCGAAAGGCAAAGGTCCCGAGTTCGAGTATTGGTCCGGTACACAGTTTAAATCTGCCAGGAAGTTTCAAAACAGTATTTCTTTTTGCTGTTTACTTGAACTGTTTCTTTTGGTTGGGTTTGTTTGATACGTCCCGACACTAATTCCGCTCCAGTGTGAATCTCTTCAACTCAGAGAAAGCACTTGCAACCTAAGTCCTTAATTATTTGTTGTCTCTATTCCTATTTCTGAATTTCTCTGCAATTTTTATTGTCTACAGCTCCCCCTGTACAATGAGAGTTGTTATCTGATATTTATTTTATTTTTATTTACACGTCAATTTCCTTAGGACCTAATTAAGGAGCAAATTTCCAAGATCATGGAACGTGTCAGTACATCAAATTACAACATAAAAGTAATAACAGATAAAAATAAATATTTATGAACCCCAGAAAGTCAGTCAATAAGTTTAAGTAACCGCAATCAACAATACAACAAAAAACAGCTTAATTTTTCAAGGAACTCTTCGAAAAAATAGGATTGACCCATGAGGAAACTCTTCTATTTCGATTTGAAAACGCGTGGATTACTGCTACGATTTTTTGAATTCGAGTGGTAGCTTATTGAAAAGGATGCAGCAGTATACTGCCCACCTTTCTGCATAAGAGTTAAGGTATTCCGATCCGAAAGTCAGATGGTATATCGCCAAACTCATACATTCTACATACCAAGTGAAAAGTCGTTTTGTTGCCACTTCTCCCATTGATTTTAGAAATTCCGGTGGAATGTTGTCCATCCCTTCTGTCTTATTGGAGCTTAAGTCTTCCAAACCTGTTTTAAATTCTAATATTGGATCCCTTATCTCTTCTATACCGATTCCTGCTCACATCATCAAACGTGTCCTCCCTCTCATAGTGGCCTTCAGTGGACACTTTCACCTATCCGCTCTCTCCTCTGAATTAAACAATGGAATTCCCGTTGCACTCTTAATGTTACCACCCTTTCTGTTAACTTCACCGACTTTTCTATATGCTGTCTCAGTTTTCTGGCAATTATTTCTTTTTTGATTTCTTCACATTTTTCGTGCTGACGTTTCGCCTTAGCTTACCTGCACTTACTATTTATTTCATTCCTAAGTGATTTATATTGCTGTACTCCTGCTTTTCCTTGAAGATTTTTGTACTTCTTTTTTTAGTAGATCGACTGACATGTTTCTTCTGCTATCCAAGGTTTCTTCGCAGTTGCATTACTAAAACGTGTATGTGTCTTTCCAATATCTGTGTTTTCTGCTTTTAGAGCTGTCCACTCTTCTGTTAACTGCCTACTGTGTTAATCCTTATCGCAGTACGCCCATCTCTAGTGAATTTCTGTCTCATATCATCTTTCCTAAGTATTACTGTATTCCTCTTCCTTCGGCACTGATCTTTCCGTAAGACGCTCTTAAACTTCAGTCTGCTGTTTATTGCTACTAAATTACAATCTGAGCGTTTATCTGCTCCCTGGGTATGAATCGCAATTCATCATGTCTGATCATGACGTATGATTAATGAAACTGCAATATTCCCGTGTCTCTGGAGCTTTTCCCCGTATACCTCCTCTCCTTGTGGTTCTGGAACAGAGTATTCGCTCTTATTAGGTGAAATGTATTACGAAAATCAATTAGTCGCTCTCTTCTGTCATTCCTAGTATCAATCCGCTTCTCTTATTCCTAGAACCAAGACCGTACTCTCCCGTAACCCGTTCTTCTACTCCTTCTCCTCGATCATCAGGTTTTCAAATCCATGTGCGTCCTGAATTCCCCCTTCAATATTCTCTTATACTTTCTTTCTCTCTTTATCTTCTGCTTTCTACGTCAGTATGTATACGTGTTATCAGCGTTGGTTTGCTGTCGAATCTGATGAGAACACCATCACTGATTTGTTCACAGTAACTCACTCTCTTCCCATCCTTCCTATTCACAACGAATCTTACTACAGTTATACCATTTTATGCTACTTTTGAAATTACACTATATTAGACGGACCGGACTTCGCTAACCCCCATTATATATGTGGTGAGTCTTTGCAATTCCCTTTCAGATTTTCCGGCTTCCCTACCACGTTCATACTTGAGACATTCCACGCCTCGACTAGTAGAACTTCATCCTTTCCGTTCGTTATTCAGTCTTTTTTCCATGGTCACCTCCCCCTTGGCAGTCCCCGCCCGCAGATCCGAATGGGGGCTAATCCGGATTCTTATGCCAATTACAGTTCGCATATGCTGTGGATTCTTCTGATGTATGTTTAATGCAATGGTTTCCATTGACTTCTACATCCTTATGCTGCTGATCATTGCTGATTCTTCCGCCTTTTAGTGGCAGTTTCCCACACAGAGGGCAGGAGAGTTCCCTAAACCTTTGTCCGCTCATCAGCCCTCTTTGCCAAAGCCGTTGACATATCGTTGCTGACTTCTTATGCAGAAAGTCTTAGGCCGCCATTACTGATGATTTTTATTCTAAATGTAAACAGTGAATATAAATTCCAACGAGGGACCAAGGACGTTTTGATTACTAGTCAAAGACATTACCTCGATCCCACACTTGCCAAAAATAATTGAGTAGTATGTTAGAAGTTCAGGGTGATACATCTCTACCGTTTGGTACCACGCGACTTCGCAGTCGGTGTATTGCACACTCGATTCTGTGCGCAGTTATAGGAATGTCAGATGATGGAGTTTTATAGCCCGGATCGACAACATTACACGCAAATAGCAAAAATAAAGACAGCTGATTAGAACATATGTAACATATCCATAACTGTATGGCTGAGCTTTGCAGAAACGACAGACATATTTGAAAACACAAATTCTCCTCGTGACCATCGTAGTTTGCGCCTGTGTATAGCCCGACTATGTAGTTGCAAAGACGTACAAACTTAGTACACGAAAGCCAAATTTATCTCAGGAAAACTGTTTTAGGTAAGAGTTATGATCATGGAGGAAGCGTAGGTCAATGAAAGGAACATTATTTTGCAGGACGTAAGATTGTTTATATATAGCTTGCTTACCAAAGTTGGAAAAAATATTCCACAACTTCCATGCTTCATGGAGCAATCTTAAGACCGTTATCAGATACTTCCATAAGCTAGACTACCATAAAAAACAGCAAATAAATTTATCATATTTAAGGAAGACTTCGCTGTTTACTCATTAACTATTAATGAAGTGCATGCACTATGGCAATCAAAATAACATACATGTACAGCTTCACTTACTACACCCCATACCATGAGTAAACAAAGAAGAGAAGACTTTCTCCTTTTGCGCTTTTATGCTCGTTTCTGTCTTTAATTTGTCGTATCCTTAGGTCTTTGTTAAATGATCGTAATTCGCTGTACTTGTGTTGCCCTTTCTTATGAAATTGTTAATTACAGGTCCAAATTATACAATAAGTGCTTCAAATTAATCAATAAAAAGCAACAGTAATCGTTTCCTGCACAACTGTTACCTTCTTCTCTCTTACTCGGTAGCAATAAAACTTTGGACGGACTTAAGAGGTCCGATCAAAAAGTAACGGGAATTTTCGTTTTACTTAAAGAATCTTTATTTATTCATCAACATAGAGTTTGTCCACTTCAAAGTAATCCCTCTCAGATATAATACATATGTGCCAGTGCTTTTTCCAGTCATGGAAGTAGGTCTGGAACTAACTTTTCGTTATGATGTTCAGCTCCTTAGGGGATTCTGTTTTTATCTCATCAGCGACGGAAAAACTACGTCATTTCATGGTTCTGTTCTGCCTCAGGAACAGAAAAAAGTCGCAGGGGGGCCTTTCCGGCGTATACGGTGGCCGAGGCAACAAAACTGCTACGTTTTTTGCCAAAAAATCACGAACAAGCATTGATGTGTGAGTAGGAGCATTATCGTGATGAAATTTCCACAAGTGATTTTGCCACTATTCGGACCTTTTCTATGGATTGCTTCAAGCCGTGACTCATACCTTGCAGGCAGTATTGATCGTACGACCGTAAGCCAGGAACTCATGATACACTTTTCCATTGTAACGGATGAAAACAACGAGAAGAACGAGTTTGTTTGCGTGGCTATTCTACGCAGCAAGCATAGAAATATTTGAAACTTCCTGGAAGATTAAAACTGTGTGCCCGACCGAGACTCGAAGTCATGACCTTTGACTTTCGCGAGCATGTGCTGTACTAACTGAGCTACCGAAGCACGACTCACGCCCGGTACTCACAGCTTTACTTCTGGCAGTATCCGTCTCCTACCTTCCAAACTTTACAGATGCTCTCCTGCGAATCTTGCAGAACTAGCACTCCTGAAAGAAAGGATACTGCGGAGACATGGCTTAGCCACAGCCTGGGGGATGTTTCCAGGATGAGATTTTCACTCTGCAGTGAAGTGTGCGCTGATATGAAACTTCCTGGCAGAAAAAAC
Source organism: Schistocerca gregaria (assembly GCF_023897955.1). Classification (NCBI taxonomy): domain Eukaryota; kingdom Metazoa; phylum Arthropoda; class Insecta; order Orthoptera; family Acrididae; genus Schistocerca; species Schistocerca gregaria. The sequence goes on along the minus strand of NC_064920.1, from coordinate 1,134,121,285 downwards.
TGTGTGCTCGACCGAGACTCAAACTCGGGACCTTTGCCTTCCGCGGGGAAGTCCTCTACCAACTGAGTTACCGAAGCACGACTCACGGCCGGTACTCACAGCTTTACTTCTGCCAGTATCCGTCTCCTACCTTCCAAACTTTACAGAAGCTCTCCTGCGAATCTTGCAGAACTAGCACTCCTGAAAGAAAGGATACTGCGGAGACATGGCTGAGCCACAGCCTGGGGGATGTTTCCAGAATGAGATTTGCACTCTGCAGCGGAGTGTGCGCTGATATGAAACTTCCTGGCAGATTAAAACTGTGTGCCCGACCGAGACTCGAACTCAGGACCTTTGCCTTTCGCGGGCAAGTGCTCTACCAACTGAGCTACCGAAGCACGACTCAGGAGACGGATACTGGCAGAAGTAAAGCTGTGAGTACCGGCCGTGAGTCGTGCTTCGGTAGCTCAGTTGGTAGAGCACTTGCCCGCGAAAGGCAAAGGTACCGTGTTCGAGTCTCGGTCGGGCACACAGTTTTAATCTGCCAGGAAGTTTCATATCATCGCACACTCCGCTGCAGGGTGAAAATCTCATTCTGGATAGAAATATTTTTTCGTAAATATAGTGCAGCAAGAGAAGCTGTTGTTAGGTACAAAAGAAATGAGAAGAATCTTCACATGTTATCGAACTTATCGAATTTTTTTCGATCTTGGCTCTCCAGGCAGTTTCCATCGGAACGATTTCGCCTTGGTTTCGAAGACATACCCATATACCCATGTCTCGTCAGTGTTACACCCTTCTTTAGAAGTTCTGGATCGCTTCATTCAGCAGTTTCTGAGCTATGTCTATGCGACGTTGTTTATGGTCGAAATTCGACAGCTTCGGAACAAACTTTGCTGCTACATATTTCTTACCCAAAACACCAGAAAAAATTGCTTTCCGTGAGCCACAGGATGTACCGACATCTTCAGTAATCTTTCTGATGGAGATTCGGCGATGTTCCAGAACCACACTCAAAAATTCGAATGCGGTGCTGTACTTTATTTCAGTCTTCAAGGCAAATTTAATGGAGATTCTTTGCTAAGTCTTTTTCGTAAGTAAAAATTTTCCCATCATTGGGAAACACGTACAAGTCTTTCGAGTGTCAGCAATAAGCTACGTATCAAAAACAGCTGAAAACGCAAACATAAATCAAGAACATGTGTACCAACATGGTAAAAAAAGTGAAATTCGGGTGCATAAAGCCCACGAAATTAAAAAATTGCTTTTTGAGCACAACTCGTATGTATGCATCTCTATTCCAAAAAGGAAACTTCAGTCTCTTCTTAAAATTAAACTCTAATATATCTTACATTCTTATATATGTGTTTGTGAAAGCGACACTCACGCTGCAGCAAACCTGTTAGAAGTGAATTTTGAATTTAAAAAAGGTCGTGTTGGAAGACACCATACATATGACCATATCATATTCAGTCATTCTACAAGTGAAACAAACGAGAAAAGTTATCACTTGTCCATGGAGTATCTCGAGCGAAGATAACGAGATATACACAACTCACTGAAGCAGCAAGTTCACTTTGAGCCCCTGTAAACATGTCGGTTAAAGGACCGAATCAGTAGTCTGTACACAGGATTCCACAACAGTCGATGAAAAGCTGTGAAACATTTTATGTCTTTCGTTATTTTTTGGAGCGTCAAACGGCTTCACAATTTCAGCGGGCGAACCATTAGTTATATTACGTGGAGTCAACAAACAAGATACAATATTTGTCTTTCATCTCGTTAATTGGTGAAACGGCAGAAGGCTTCATTACACGATGATGTTTTAACAGAGTATCTCACCCGCAGTGATCAGAATGAATTTTCCATTCACTAGCGTAGTATGCATTTTATCACACTTCCTGACAGGTTTAAATGAATGACGGACCAGTAATGGAAACCGTGATCATCGCTTGGAAGGTACTAGCAGAAATGAGTTTGTGATGACTTTATGACCACTGTCCATGAGTGGCAAATTTTGGGTTCGAGTTGCAGTCGAGAACACTCTTTCAGTCTGCCAGGAAGTTTCAACTTGAAGTTGCTAACAGGTTAACGTCGATAGAGGCAAGAAATCTCTAACTTAGAAAATTTTGAATAGGATTTACCGTGACTTGTTGATACTAAGAGAAAAACAAGTTTAGTGTCAGGAGTCACAACTGACTTGTTTCCACCACGCCTTTCGCAGGTTTCAACTTTCATCACGTAGATTTATGTGGGTTAGTACGACATGTATCTATTGGGGTAACTTGAGGCATTGCCTAATGGAAGAAGAGAAATACAAAACGCTATTTCAGCATATGTCTCATATTTTTGTGCAGGTCTGAGACTGAAAGCATAAACGAAAATATAAATCTAGAACTAAAACAGTTATCCTATGTTCCTTTTTTGTCCCTTTATATTGCATACATCATCATTTTTTCCAAACAGTGAAGCTAGCAAAGATCTTTTAAGTACACAAAACATATAACGAAAGGAATGTACTAATTTGGAGCAAATATTAAAGCGTTGTTTAGATCTCTGGTTGCATAGATAGACAGGAATGTAAGTGTAAATATCTCTGGTGGTGAAAGATTATTTTCTGTCAGGTTCACGTAACTGAATACTATTTTCTCATTTAAGTAATCAGAACTGCGTGCTACAAACGTTTAATATAAATAGTACATGAAATAACTGTGTCGCCAAAAGTGGCAAAATTTATGTATATAACGATTTACTTACTGTCATTGTGTTACATTGGAAATATGGGCGTGTGTAAGTGCGCGCGCTTGCGTCCGTGTGTGTGTGTATGTGTGTGTGTGTGTGTGTGTGTGTGTGTGTGTGTGTGTGGGTGTGTGGGTGTGTGGGTGTGTGGTTCTGTGGAGATTAGAACTGAGAGACAGAACGTGAAAGGATTGAGAAAGGAGAATATAGTTTTGAATACGACAGAGCAGTGAGCTGTCAGAATTACATCTAAGTTATGGCTTAACACATAGATTATGATTTAAGTAGTACAAAAACACACACACACTTTCAATTTGACAGGGAGACAAATTCAGTTTCTGTGTGGGTGGACTTGTTGGGGTCTGTGAATCAGGTTATTCAATTACGAAAATAATGAATTCTTGGTAAATATGAAGACAAGAATAAATGTGCAAATTTAGTAATGTGGCTTCTGTTAAAAACTGAGATAATACTTCTGTAACTGTTGTCACTTTTGTCATATACTATGTACGCAGGCTGTTTTCTTTCGCAGTAGCATATTTTGAGTGTTTCTGGAGGCGTATAGTTGTCTGCATTTACGTATGATACGTAGAAAGCTAAAACTTATGGTATTAACATTGTGTTTTGTTTCATGAAGGTGTGTAACTATTTCTGATGTGTTGTATTTTTCATTTCTTAGTGCAGCATTGTGCTCTTTGAAATTAACCCAAACGAATCCATCATTCTGATCTACATAGGAACAATAACACTCACAGAGTGTAAAGCGTGTTCCGAAATTTCCATTACAGACTTCTAGGACTTTAAGGGGGGGGGGGGGGGGTGAGTACGTAATATTTTGATTAGGAACCCTTGTTCGGAAACGTACTTTCCGTGCTAAGTCATTTGAAAACGTGTTTGATAGGTACTATGCAATATGATTGTTACGGTGAGGGTTATCACGTCGGATCAGCTGATGTCATTTGACTATGTCCTACACTCTGATCTGATTCGAGCCTCACTCACGTGTCTGTGAGTGTTAGAGCAACATGATAGAGTGCACGTTTGCACAATACACCAACATGATCCTTCTAAAAGGCGAAACTCACGGTAATGAAAGAGATGCTCTTCGCCTTTATCAAGACAGTTCTTCACAACGTCCGATCTCACACATACCCTTTTCGCCACAATTACGCAACGGCTGAGAGAAAGACCGTGGTGCTCCAAGGAGACCCGAATTGGAAGACGCCGTACTGTATCACCTGGAAGAGAACCCGTCAAGGAGTACACGAGAAATTTCTTTGGCTATTACTGAGTAAAACAAGTAATGTACAGTGTCACGCCTAATCAACTGCTTGTTAAAATGGTGGCGTCACCAACACGATTTCAAATGGTTGTAGCACGGAAACAGTGCTCTTCCGGACATGGGTTCATTCAAAATATTATGTAATCACTCCCCTCTACAAGTCCTAGATGTCTGTAACGAGAATTTCGCAACACGCTGTAATATTTAGAGCATTTCAATCTGTTTGTACTAATCAAATCATAATCCGTGTCTTTCTTCAACAAGCATTTTGATACAGCCTGTTGAAAATGTAATCTTGGGACTTCAGAGCTCTGTGATAATCAGAATGTTGATCTCTTTCTCTCAGCCATTTCACCTTCTGTCTCTCTATCCCGCCCTCACACGCACATTACCAACATAACGTGGTAATAGTAAGTATATTGTTATACGTACAAATTTTATCACTATTGGCAACATAATTATTTCATATTTATTTAAACGCAATGTTTTAAAGACTTACCCTGTGGCCTAGGGGTAAAGTCATTAAACGTCTTCGGTTCGAATCTCTCCGCTGCTTCAATTCTCATTAATAATAGGCGTTGGCGGCCGAAGACTTCCGGCAGAAGAAGTCTCCCTCATTCTGCCAACGGCCTTGTCAAAAATGGCGGAGGAGCGGATAGAGGTTCAGGGCACTCTCTTGTCCATAGGGTCGGAAACTGCCCATAAAGGCGGGAGAATCAGCAATGATCAACGGCATGAGGATGCAGAAGGCAATGGAAACCACTGCATTAAAGACGTGTAACGTGTATCCACAGGACATGTGGCCTGTAATTGAAGAAGTGTCATGATGATCAATCCATTGGCAAAATATTCCGGAATAGTCCCCCATTCGGATCTCCGGGAGGGGACTTCCAAGGGGGACGTTACCATGAGAAAAAGATTGAATAATCAACGAAAGGATAATGTTCTACGAGTCGGGGCGTGGAATGTCAGAAGCTTGAACGTGGTAAGGAAACTAGAAAATCTGAAAAGGGAAATGCAAAGGCTCAATCTAGATATAGTAGGGGTCAGTGAAGTGAAGTGGAAGGAAGACTAGGATTTCTGGTCAGATGAGTATAGGGTAATATCAACAGCAGATGAAAATGGTATAACGGGAGTAAGATTCGTTATGAAGAGAGAGTGTACTAGTGTGAACATTTCATTGACAGGGTTGTTCTTGACAGAATCGACAGCAAACCAACACTGACAACGATAGTTCAGTTATACATGCCGACGCCGCAAGCCGAAGATTGAGAGATAAAGTGTATGAGGATACTGAAGGAGTGATACAGTATGTAAAGTGGGAAAAAATCTAATAGTCATGGGAGACTGGAATGCAGTTGTAGTGGAAGGAGTAGAAGAAAAGGTTACAGGAGAATATGGGCTTGAGACAAGGAATGAGAGAGGAGAAAGAGTTGAGTTCTGTAACAAGTTTCAGCTAGTAATAGCGAATACTCTTTTTAAGAATCACAAGAGGAGGAGGTATACTTGCAAAAGGCTCGGTGATACAGGAAGATTTCTGTTAGTTTACATCATGGTCAGACAGAGATTCCAAAATCAGATACTGGATTGTAAGGTGTATAGACTCAGATCACAATATAGTCGTGATAAAGAGTAGGCTGAAGTTTAAGATATTAATCAGGAAAATTCATTACGCAAAGAACTGGGATACGGAAGTATTAAGGAATGACAAGATACGGTTGAAGTTTTCTAAGGCTTTAGATACAGCACTAAGAAATAGCTGAGTACGCAGCACAGTTGAAGAGGAATGGAAATCTCTAAAAAGGGCCATCACAGGATTTGGGAAGGGAAAGATAGGTACAAAGAAAGTAACTGCGAAGAAACCATGGGTAACAGAAAAAAATACTTCAACTGATCGATCAAAGGAGGAAGTACAAAAATGTTCCGGAAAACTCAGGAATACATAAATACAAGTCGCTCAGGAATAAAATAAATTGGAAGTGCAGGGAAGCTGAGACGAAATAGCTGCAGGAAAAATGTGAAGACATCGAAAAAGATATAATTGTCGGAAGGACAGATTCAGCATACAGGAAATCAAAACAACCTTCGGTGACATTAAAAGCAAGGATGGTAACCTTAAGAGTGCAACGGGAATTCCACTTTTAAATACAGAGGAGGGAGCGGACAGGTGGAAAGAACACATCGAAAGCCTCTATAAGGGTGTAATAGAAGAAGAAACAGGAGTCGATTTAGAAGAGATAGAGTATCCAGTACTGGAACCAGAATTTAAAAGAGCTTTCGAGAACTTGAGGTAAAGTAAGGCAGAAGGGATAGATAACATTCCATCAGAGTTTCTAAAACCATTTGGGGAAGTGGCAACAGAACGACTATTCATGTTGGTGTGTAGAATGTATGAGTCTGGCGACATACCATCTGACTTTCGGAAAAGCATCATCTACATAATTCTGAGGATGGCAGTAGCTGACAAGAGCGAGAACTGTCGCACAACAGCTTAACAGCTCAAGCATCGAAGCTGCTTACAAGAATAATATACAGAAGAATGGAAAAGAAAATTGAGAATGCGCTAGGTGACGATCAGTTTGGCTTTAGGAAAGGTAAAGGCACGAGAGAGGCAATTCTGATGTTGTGGGTAATAACGGAAGCAAGACTTAAGACAAATCAAGACACGTTAACGGGATTTGTGGACCGGGAAAAATCGTTCGGCAGTGTAAAATAGTGCAAGATGTTCGAAGTTCTGAACAAAGTGGGAGTAAGCTATAGAGAGAGACGTGTCTTACAGAATATATACAACATCCAAGACGGAATAGTAAGAGTGGACGAGCAAGAACGAAGTGCTCGTATTAAAAAGTGTGTAAGACAAGGATGTAGCTTTTCCCCCCTACAATTCAATCTGTACATCGAGGAAGCAATGATGGAAATAAAAGGAAGGTTCAGGAGTGGAATTAAAGTTCACAGTGAAAGGAGAGACGGATCATATACAACATGTACAACAGCCGAGAGGGAATAACAAGAGTGGACGACCATACTGTTCAACCTGTACATCGAGGAAGCAATCATGGAAATAAAAGGAAGGTTCAGGTGAAAAGATTTCAATGATACGATTCGCTGATGACATTGCTATCTTGAGTAAAAGTGAAGAAGAATTACACAATCTGCTGAACGGAATGAACAATCTAATGAGTAGAGAGTACGGATTGAGAGAAAATCGAAGAAAGACAAAGGTAATGAGAAGTAGTAAAAATGAGAACAGCGAGAAACTGAACATCAGAACTCATGGTCACGAAGTAGATGAAGTTAAGGAATTCTGCTGCCTAGGCAGTAAAATAACCAATGACGGACGGAGCAAGGAGGACATCAAAAGCATACTCTCAATGGCAAAAAGGGCATTCCTGGCCAAGAGAAGTCTACTAATATCAAATATTGGCCTTAATTTGAGGAAGAAATTTCTGAGAATGTATGTCTGGCGTACAGCGTTGTATGGTAGCAAAACATGGACTGTGGAAAAACCGGAACAGAAGAGAATCGAAGCATTTGATATGTGGTGCTACACACGGACATTGAAAACTTGTTGGACTGATAAGGGAAGGAATGAAAAATTTCTGCGCAGAATCGGAGAGGAAAGGAGCATGTGGAAAACACTGATAAGGAGAAGGGACAGGATGATGGTACATCTGTTAAGACATGAGGGAATGACTTCCATGGTACTAGAGGGAGTTATAGATGGCAAAAACTGTTGAGGAAGACAGAAATTGGAATACATTCAGCAAATAATTGAACACGTGAGTTGCAAGTGCTGTTTTGAGATGGAGAGGTTAGCATAGCAGAGGAATTTGTGGCGTTCTGCATCAAACCAGCAGAAGAATGAGGACTAAGAAAAAAAGTTTTAACACATCATCTTGATTCCTTAAATGTGCACAGGAAACCTGAACAAAGTTTTGAGTTACGTAGACTTGACAGCAAAGACTCTGTGACCACAGGAGACATTTACACTTACATTTCTGTTCATTTGTGTAACCACAGATCTCTACAATGTTGTGAGACTTGCTCACGTTCTGTGTACTTACTACATTGTAGCGCCATCTTTACTCCTTTTAGCGTCTGCAAAATGTAATGGCACATGTAAAATTACGCTGCATATAAAGAAGTCTCCCCCCCCCACGAACCATGGACCTTGCCGTTGGTGGGGAGGCTTGCGTGCCTCAGCGATACAGATGGCCGTACCGTAGGTGCAACCACAACGGAGGGGTATCTGTTGAGAGGCCAGACAAACGTGTGGTTCCTGAAGAGGGGCAGCAGCCTTTTCAGTAGTTGCAGGGGCAACAGTCTGGATGATTGACTGATCTGGCCTTGCAACATTAACCAAAACGGCCTTGCTGTGCTGGTACTGCGAACGGTTGAAAGCAAGGGGAAATTACAGCCGTAATTTTTCCCGGGGACATGCAGCTTTACTGTATGATTAAATGATGATGGCATCCTCTTGGGTAAAATATTCCGGAGGTAAAATAGTCCCCCATTCGGATCTCCGGGCGGGGACTACTCAGGAGGATGTCGTTATCAGGAGAAAGAAAACTGGCGTTCTACGGATCGGAGCGTGGAATGTCAGATCCCTTAATCGGGCAGGTAGGTTAGAAAATTTAAAAAGGGAAATGGATAGGTTAAAGTTAGATATAGTGGGAATTAGTGAAGTTCGGTGGCAGGAGGAACAAGACTTCTGGTCAGGTGGCTACAGGGTTATAAACACAAAATCAAATAGGGGTAATGCAGGAGTAGGTTTAATAATGAATAGGAAAATAGGAATGCGGGTAAGCTACTACAAACAGCATAGTGAACGCATTATTGTGGCCAAGATAGATACGAAGCCCACACCTACTACAGTAGAACAAGTTTATATGCCAACTAGCTCTGCAGATGATGAAGAAGTTGAAGAAATGTACGATGAAATAAAAGAAATTATTCAGATAGTGAAGGGAGACGAAAATTTAATAGTAATGGGTGACTGGAATTCGAGTGTAGGAAAAGGGAGAGAAGGAAACATAGTAGGTGAATATGGATTGGGGCTAAGAAATGAAAGAGGAAGCCGCCTAGTAGAATTTTGCACAGAGCACAACTTAATCATAGCTAACACTTGGTTTAAGAATCATGAAAGAAGGTTGTATACGTGGAAGAACCCTGGAGATACTAAAAGGTATCAGATAGATTATATAATGGTAAGACAGAGATTTAGGAACCAGGTTTTAAGTTGTAAGACATTTCCAGGGGCAGATGTGGACTCTGACCACAATCTATTGGTTATGACCTGTAGATTAAAACTGAAGAAACTGCAAAAATGTGGGAAATTAAGGAGATGGGACCTGGATAAACTGAAAGAACCAGAGGTTGTACGGAGTTTCAGGGAGAGCATAAGGGAACAATTGACAGGAATAGGGGAAAGAAATACAGTAGAAGAAGAATGGGTAGCTCTGAGGGATGTAGTAGTGAAGGCAGCAGAGGATAAAGTAGGTACAAAGAAGAAGGCTGCTAGAAATCCTTGGGTAACAGAAGAAATATTGAATTTAATTGATGAAAGGAGAAAATATAAAAATGCAGTAAATGAAGCAGGCAAAAAGGAATACAAACGTCTCAAAAATGAGATCGACAGGAAGTGCAAAATGGCTAAACAGGGATGGCTAGAGGACAAATGTAAGGATGTAGAAGCTTATCTCACTAGGGGTAAGATAGATACTGCCTACAGGAAAGTTAAAGAGACCTTTGGAGAGAAGAGAACCACGTGTATGAATATCAAGAGCTCAGATGGCAGCCCAATTCTAAGCAAAGAAGGGAAGGCAGAAAGGTGGAAGGAGTATATAGAAGGTTTATACAAGGGCGATGTACTTGAGGACAATATTATGGAAACGGAAGAGGATGTAGATGAAGACGAAATGGGAGATACGATACTGCGTGAAGAGTTTGACAGAGCACTGAAAGACCTGAGTCGAAACAAGGCCCCCGGAGTAGACAACATTCCATTAGAACTACTGACGGCCTTGGGACAACCAGTCCTGACAAAACTCTACCAGCTGGTGAGCAAGATGTATGAGACAGGCGAAATACCCTCAGACTTCAAGAAGAATATAATAATTCCAATCCCAAAGAAAGCAGGTGCTGACAGATGTGAAAATTACCGAACTATCAGTTTAATAAGCCACGGCTGCAAAATACTAACGCGAATTCTTTACAGACGAATGGAAAAACTGGTAGATGCGGACCTCGGGGAGGATCAGTTTGGATTCCGTCGAAATGTTGGAACACGTGAGGCAATACTGACCTTACGACTTATCTTAGAAGAAAGATTAAGAAAAGACAAACCTACGTTTCTAGCATTTGTAGACTTAGAGAAAGCTTTTGCCAATGTTGACTGGAATACTCTTTTTCAAATTCTAAAGGTGGCAGGGGTAAAATACGGGGAGCGAAAGGCTATTTACAATTTGTACAGAAACCAGATGGCAGTCATAAGAATCGAGGGGCATGAAAAGGAAGCAGTGGTTGGGAAAGGAATGAGACAAGGTTGTAGCCTCTCCCCGATGTTATTCAATCTGTATATTGAGCAAGCAGTAAAGGAAACAAAAGAAAAATTTGGAGTAGGTATTAAAATTCATGGAGAAGAAGTAAAAACTTTGAGGTTCGCCGATGACATTGTAATTCTGTCAGAGACGGCAAAGGACTTGGAAGAGCAGTTGAACGGAATGGACAGTGTCTTGAAAGGAGGATATAAGATGAACATCAACAAAAGCAAAACGAGAATAATGGAATGTAGTCAAATTAAATCAGGTGATGCTGAGGAAATTAGATTAGGAAATGAGACACTTAAAGTAGTAAAGGAGTTTTTCTATTTAGGAAGTAAAATAACTGATGATGGTCGAAGTAGAGAGGATATAAAATGTAGACTGGCAATGGCAAGGAAAGCTTTTCTGAAGAAGAGAAATTTGTTAACATCGAATATAGATTTATGTATCAGGAAGTCGTTTCTGAAAGTATTTGTTTGTGTGTAGCCATGTATGGAAGTGAAACATGGACGATAACTAGTTTGGACAAGAAGAGAATAGAAGCTTTCGAAATGTGGTGCTACAGAAGAATACTGAAGATAAGGTGGATAGATCACGTAACTAATGAGGAGGTATTGAATAGGATTGGGGAGAAGAGAAGTTTGTGGCACAACTTGACTAGAAGAAGGGATCGGTTGGTAGGACATGTTTTGAGGCATCAAGGGATCACAAATTTTGCATTGGAGGGCAGCGTGGAGGGTAAAAATCGTAGAGGGAGACCGAGAGATGAGTACACTAAGCAGATTCAGAAGGATGTAGGTTGCAGTAGGTACTGGGAGATGAAGCAGCTTGCACAGGATAGAGTAGCATGGACAGCTGCAGCAAACCAGTCTCAGGACTGAAGACAACAACAACAACAACAACAACAACATAAAGAAGTCTGTGACCACCGGATATAATTTTCCTTCTTCTATTCATACTTTCGTTCATTGTCTCAATCAAAGACTTCCAAAAAGTTGTGAACCATTTACTTAAACAGTGGGAACTAAATAAACAAACGAATAAGTGGTGAACCCGGCAAGAAGCGCCGTTAATACATCTTTAAGTATCTCTAAATTCAGTAGCTCATTTGTGTACATTGTCTATGGTGGGTATTAGTAAGAGAAATGTTCTCACGATTTCATTCAGCTCACAGGCGTTTTGGTGATGTGCAACTACAGCTTCCATCTTTCACTACTGGGCTATACGCCTTGCTATTATGCCACAAAATATTGATTGAAGACTAAATCTAATTTGGCCAGTGTGACTGTCGCATTTGATATCATCCTGGATAACTATCCACTTGCGAGTAATCTTCTTTACGACGTTTCATCCTCAGTAACGTTGCCCTTTCATCAGGAAGTGTCAACTGATAGTCGATGAACACTTTCAAAACAGTACAGTACATGTACAACATGTAACATGAAGATAACGTGAAGTTATCTTCTGTTTCTACTGTTTAAAATGAGCAACGAGCAAAATGTTTTAATTCGTAATGTTTCAGGATCGGTAAGACAAAAAAAAATCTCTCTCTCTTGGTAATAAATACTCAGAATGACTCCAGACAGTTATTTTTTCCTCTTTAACCCGTTGTCGTACTCTGACGAGTGTGATTCATGGAAACAAATGAGGACCAAACGTAAACATCACGAGTCACACTCTTAGGGACTAAAGTTGGGTAAAATAAATTTTTATGTGTCGGATAGGGCACTATTCTCTACGTACATTATCCAAAAAACAATACGAAGCCAGAAAAAGAGAACACTTGGTGATTACGAATAAGAATAGCAGAGGTAGTGTTATAAAATTTCGAACCGCCGCACAACAGAAAGTATCGAAAACCATCTCTAGGTGACACACCTCTTCGACTATAAACGCAATAGTGGCCCATTTACGAAAACATTTTCATCAGACGCCTAAAGCAACCAACAAGGATGTGCAAAGTTTCCATGAAACACAAAGTACGAAGCGAGACAGCATTGACATACATGTAGTCTAAAATAGCTTTACATCTACCATAGTGCTTTCGAAACTACTATGCTATGGAGGACTACAAAATTTAGAGTAGTAGGTATTGGGCTGGTGCACAATTTCGTAGCGTTTTCCCATAAGTTTAATAAACACAACAGATATACATAATAGAGACTTTAGTGATCAACAATGTATTCTCCTTCACCACAGTCTTCCAACGTTAGGGTGACTCATCGGTTCCGCGACTGTATATATCACATGGTTTTAAGGCGAAGAACTCGCCGATCCATGTTCTCAAATCATTTCCATCCGGAAAGGAAGTTTCTTGAAGGTTGTTCCATAGAGGTGAAAACCAGAGGAGGCAGAATCAGGTGAATACGAAACCAACTCCTGTACAGCGTTTTTTATCAGTCTGTCAGAACGCAGCGGGCGTTATCCTGGAGCAGAATTACCTCACGTAATCTAGCGGGTTGTTGTTGTTGTTGTTTTTGTTGTAGGATTTTGTCTGCAAGACGTCTCAGTTGTTGACAATAAATGTCAGCAGTGTTACACCTCAGGGAAGCAATTCGAAGTTCGGCACACCGTCGCTATTCCACCAGATGTATTACATTATCTATTGTGGGTGCACACAGGTCTTTGTACGGGGAGTTGCTGCATTTTTTACGCTCAACCATTCGTTTCTTTTCCTTATGTTAGCATAAAGGCATACTTCTCGTCTCCAGTAACGATATACGGTAGGAACGGTCGGTGTTGTTAACGAACCAATTGATAACGAGGTGATTTTAGTGATTTTCGGTCAGAGCATGCGGTACCCATAATCCCGATTTTTGAATGTTCCCCATTACATGAAACTGTCGCACAATGGTAGAATCATCACAGTTCATCACATTTTCCAATTCTCGAGTACCCTGACGTGGAGCGTTGTGGATTAATTCGTTTAAACGATTTTCATCAAACCCCGGAAGTCTTCCTGGATGTGGAGAGTCACTAAAGTCAAAACGATCCTCCTCCAAACGAGAAAACCATTTTCTTGCCGGGCTGTGCCCAGTGGCATTATCCCCATACATGGCTCAAGTATTACTGGGTGCCTCTGCTAATGTGACCCCTCCACTGAACATAAACGGAAGAAAATGTTGGAAATATTACAATTTCTCTAGCTGGCACTCCATTTTCCAGTGTCCACGGCTCCATGCATTGTCTCCAAATGACAAAATGGCAATATGTAAACTCAAATAGCAGCAGTGAACTACAAATAAAAAACGAAAATGTATAAAAACCCATAGCAACCGGCATACCAACATGCAAAACAAAACTGCTACGAGCTTACTCTTGCCCAGAAAGGAGTCTAGTATTCAGCAACGCATATTTTCAATCAGTTACCAGCAACCATTAAGAGTTTAGTTTCAGTCAAGGCAGAATTTAAAAATAATTTAGAAGAATTTTTGGTGGTCAACTCCTTCTATTCCATCCATGAGTTTCACAACAGGTGCAGTAGACCATTTTAATGAAAATTTATTATACTTTAATTTTTGATACTACTTGGTTTTAACAGCCAAGTAACTACCTACTGTGTGAATGACGGATGTATGGAAAGCAGATGTAAGTCTTAAGTCTGTAAATAGTTGAAGATTAATTTTAAATCTTGTACATAATCTGATTGCTCTTAACTGAGGTTCACTGAAATGAATACCGGTAATTTTCTTTAATTTCAGACAATACTTGGTTGTAATAGCCAAGGAACTAGCAAATGTATGAATGATGGGTTTAATGAAAGCAGATGTAAGTATTAAACCTGAAAATATTAGAAATTTAAATTTAATTCATGTACATAACTTTACTGTTTATTGACTGAGGATCATTAAAATTAATGAACTCAGGTTTTTCTAATTACATTTTGGTAATGTGTTTATCTGACATGTTCCACACCCAGGAGGTTTCCCTCTTTTATGGGTCTATGGAACGAATAATTAATCTAATTTAATCTTATAAACCAACCTAATATTTCACAATTAGAAATTTGTTAAAGAGGACCTTTTCTTCTTGTAATTACATTTTTTTGTTGGAAATATATACGTCTAGGAGCCATGTTATTTCATCCGTTCTGAAGAAGTCATATCTGGAGAGCCCACGAATATTATAGCTTCTGTTAACATAGTGTTTATGTGTAAATGTTTATAGTTTGAAATAATGTTTAAAGTACAAAATTATATATAAAAAAGGAATAAGAATTAAATTAGTTTTCACTTCTACAAGAGCAGTATCATGTGAAACAAATGAACTTGTAGCTAAATAATAGGCATTGTTTCGTATTGCGGTTGTCTCGAGCATCACTTTGGCTCCGTTGTACACACACGGCCTCCAATCGCTTGGGTGCGGATTTCTTGAAGTAAATATTATGCCGAGGGGCTAATTTTACAGCGGGCTCACCGGACCGATAACGTTTGCTCCGCAGTGCAAAGCAAAAAGTGCCTAACATCGTGTCAGTTTTGGTGGCCTGTTACCACTGGAATAAGCTTCGCGCTGAATTCCAGGAAGAAGACAGCAATAATAGCAACGTTTTCAGACTGAGGAATCCCACTGCCGGATACTACAAATACTTGGAATGGGCTGATAAGCCATTTCAGCGTAAATGGAAAATTTGAAAGAACGGCAGACGGCATAAGATCGTGTGCGACGAATTCTGACTTCTGACCAACGAAATCATCAGCTCAGGTTTGTAAGCAGTAGTTACGTCTGACGACCGTAAATTTAAGAACGTTAATAAAAGGCAGATGTTCGTAAATGGTGAGCTGCAGAACTCCCCACATTGCATTCCAAGAAGGGTTACAGCATTAATTCACGCTTCACTCCATTGTGGAGGACTTTTAAATGGTGCCATAACTGCAAATCTTTGGAAAAGGGTGAGTGCACAGAGCACACGCACAGACTCATATAAAAATTCTATTGAAACGCGAAATGTGAAAAGATAGCATGTCGAGCCGGTGGCATGACAGCAAGAGGTATCATTTTAGCTTACTTTCACAATACTGCGTGAAAATCATTTTTCGATAGGAGTCTAGGGGCCGATCATGGGCGTGGAATGAGACAATCAGGAGCCCTAAACCACAGCCTCTCCTTCCCTTTCTACGGTGACTGGTGATTCCAGAGGCAATAAAATTTAGTTTCCTTTCAACAGTTGTCGATTCAGTGCTGAGTTCATACACTCTGCTTGAAAGGGCTTGGGATTTTACTTGTAGTAGCTGTTTGAAAGATAAATCCTTCATAAACTAAAACGTTATAAGAAATCAATCGATGGAAACCGTGTATCACAATGATTTATGAGTAAAAACATACCAAACTGTACACAACACTTGCTTGTGTCTACCTGTTCAACGATTTCAGCCAGCTACAACGTTTTAAAAAGAAATTCATTAGTAGTACCATTTGGCAGTTGAGAATCATTTTTCTCATAAATCAAATTCCATTTTCTTGGTTCCAGGATCAAAAAATAGAGAAGTATTATGAAAGTTAATTATTCTGTATAAATTCTCACGTAAAATCAAGCAAATAACATTTAATTCATGCCATCATGGTATACCAGTTGAATTAAAACTCTCACGAACAGTAAATTGACTTCAGAGAGGGATTTGACACTACCACATCATCGAATAGTAATAAAATTCGATCGGAGGTGTGTGTATGACCGACTCGATGAATCTTTAACTAATAAACCCAACAGATTATACTCGACAGCGAAAGTTTCACCGAATGGAAAGTAACATCTGTTGTGGCACGAGCTGCGAAGCAGGGTATCTAATGTTCACAATATTTTATTGTTCGTTAAAGCTTGCCCTTTGTTTACGGAGCTGTGAAAACATTATGATGTCGCTTCAGAAGCAGTCAAATGGGAAAACTATGAATTTCATAATGTGCTTGACATAGTACCCAAGATACAGATGATAGAAAGTAATTTACACAAATACCTCAGTCTGAAAACAAACTTTCTTGCTGTTATTGTCGTATTAGGAGACGAGCTATAAATTGCATTCTACGTTAAGTTCTTAAGATTCTAAAGTTTTTATTTAGCTTCAGCATCTCTGTTTTCGTGTTCGCGGATAGGAACCTGCCAGCTGTTTCTTTCTTATTAAGATACATGTGCAGATTAGTTTACTTTCCACGCCTCACAAAACTGGTCGTACATGCACTGCATTTTTGAAATCATGACTCTCTCATTGTACTGGCGAACTACAAAAGACATTAACATACATTTCATTCATTCTAAAAATCGATTTTGGTTTCTCTGCTTGCTTGTAAAATATCAAAGTATTTCCCGTCCTCACTGACAATCGTCTGCACAGCTGCTAGCAAAGTCTTGGTGATTTTAATTACTTACGAACATGCTGATGCATCTTGAAAGTGGAAGTTTCTGGATCTAGGATCGACCAACTTTGATATAGCTCATATCATAACACCATACTGCAGTGTCTGTGTTACTCCGGGTTACGATGCAAAATTCCTTCTCTTGCATCAGAATTTGGAAGTATACAGACACTTCAAATCGTATTTATCCGCCGACGCCGTTCAAGCGACTTTAGAGTAAAATGTCTGTTCAAAAATGGCTCTGAGCACTATGGGACTCAACTGCTGTGGTCATTAGTCCCCTAAAACTTAGAACTACTTAAACCTAACGAACCTAAGGACATCACACACATCCATGCCCGAGGCAGGATTCGAAACCTGCGACCGTAGCAGTCTCACGGTTCCGGACTGCGCGCCTAGAACCGCGAGACCACCGCGGCCGGCTAAAATATCTGTCCTGTACTGGAATATACTTAATGGGTGTATGAGTACTGGTTGTGCACAGGTGGTCCATGGTTCGAGTACCGGTCCGGCACAAATTTTCATTGTTGTAATTCCTTCCTACAGCTGATGGTTGTCCATACTCGCAACTGCGAATACAATTCATGTAGTTTGATGAAATATTCAACTCGTAGCAGTCTTTTTTCATTCCTGTTACGCTGTTACTCTTTAGATTCTCTTCAGTGGCCTGTATTGGTTGTATCTCAGATATTGGGATATTCAACATACAAGTTATTGGGATTACTTGAATGCTTGCAACGAACTTTTCTACGTGAATTTCACGACAGCCAATTTCGTAGGCCGCAGAACGTCAACCATTTGCCAGATCTACACTCTGCGGTTCGTAGCATGGTTGGACAATAACAGGGCACCGAATAATATTAACAGTCAGTGGATGCAGCTGCAAAAATCTTTCATTCACGTAAAACGTTGAATTCCAACACAAGTCTCAATACGCCAGAAATACTCTGAAAACATGAATAAAGTTAGTGGTGGTTAAATGACGCTGAAACTATGGTCCACTTTGCCACTCCCCGAATTATCAGAGGCCGGTCTCGGTGGCCGAGCGGTTCTAGGCACTTCAGTCAGGAGCCGCGCGACAACTACGGTCGCAGGTTCGAATCCTGCCTCGGGCATGGATGTGTGTGACGTTCTTAGGTTACTTAGGTTTACGTAGTTCTAAGTTCTAGGGGACTGAGGCCACAGCAGTTAAGTCCCTTAGTGCTCAGAGCCATTTTTTTTTGAATTATCAGAATAACCTAGGGAGAAAAAAAAAACAGTTGTTATTAAAGGCCCCCACGCGAGATAATAAATTCAAAATGTTAAACACGATGCTTAACTGTTAGCAACTGACCTAAGTGAACATAAGCCATATGCGGCAACCATGGGTCAAATTTAAAAAATATTCATATCCACTCAAGTAAGACATTAACTATGGAAATCAGAAAAGGTAAACTTTCAGTGTCAGTTTTCGTATGAGATCCGAAGGGACAACAACTAGTTAAGCGAAAAGTCCGTAACGAATAGCTTTACTCTGTGGTCATTTTGGAGTACCGGATTCATAGCCTTCGATGTCGTTTGTGAGACTTAATCTACTCAGGCTAACTTCCTTCTGAAGGCGCTTCACCAAGTTAAAAGCAAGGCCTAGACTGCAGGAACGCACAGGACTACACTAAGAACTTTCTCACTCGGTCACAACATAGAGTAGTATGACAATGTATCACTCATACTGCATCACCGCTGATAATATCACAATTCACGCCAGACTCACCACCCAATCGGCAAGCTGGGCAGATCCACTTAAGGTTGGTTGGTTTGTGGGGGTTAAAGGGACCAGACTGCTACGGTCATCGGTCCCCATCCACAGACTGGCCGGCTCACCGGACCTCGACACAAATCCGCCGGGCGGATTCGTGCCTGGGACCAGGCACTCCTTCCCTCCCGGAATGCGGTGCGTTAGACCGCACGGCCAACCGGGCGGGCTCCTCTTAAGGGGAAGGTACCAGTGAAATTTCATTCCGGTTGCAAAAAAATCGCGGGGGGTTGAAAATTTATTTCGTAACATATCTTGACGTGTTTACTTTAGTGGGCAGATCCAATTTGCTAAATAAAATTTCTTTCACCATTTTTCGACTTTTGAATTCTGAGTAAAAAATAATTTTTTCGAACCCAACCGTGGAGTTGTTGGTTATTACGGACTGTATTCACAAAAATGTTTTGAGCAAAAACACTTTTAAAATTTGCAGAGGAATAGCATTTTTTCGTTTCGACCATTTTGGTTTGTTTTTTTCTTCAGAGAATGTGAAGTATAGTTACCTGTTGAACATTACATACATAAGAAAAGTGTAAACAAATTACAAACATTTTGTATTTATGATATGTGACAAGAGCTTATCGTAAAACTGTATTAATATGGATTTATACAATGTTCGACCCAGTATGAAGGAAGAATAAATAAAAGACGACATTAAACGTTACATAAATTTGTTCTTTACTTGCACTTTATACATAACATCACACATTTCTGTCTCTGCTGCGTCCGCACGGGTGGGACTTTAGACGAGGATATGGCTGGCCACGCGAAATGAAAGAGGGTCATTTGGCCGCCAGGCATCGTGCTGGCATCACTCGCCGGACTTGCGCGTCACGTTAGAGTTGGTAGACTGCAGGGGCATTGGCCGCTAGAGTGTATGTATGGATCGTGGTATGAATGAAATTATGTGAAGAAACTGGACTGGGTTTGAATGTCGATCATTTGCTCAAACCCGAACCTCACACACCGCTGCCACTCATCCTGACGAGAAACCTTCATAAATACGAGGATTGGAAATATTGGCAACTACTTGTTCACAACCGATACAAAAGAGTTATATTTTTGCCCCTATGACTGTCCTTCAAAGTAGTCACCAGCGTTGTGTAGAACCCGTTGCCAGCGACGTTGAAGGCGTAGTATACCGTTAGCAGAGCATATTCTGTTGATGGTGCGAATGGAGCGGTCTACTGCCTTTCGAATCTCTGGAACAGTTCTGAAGCGAATACCACGAAGTCGTTCTTCCATCTTCGGAATCCAATCAAAGCCACAAGGACTTAAGTGCGGGGAGTGTGGTGGATGGTACAACACTTCCCAGTCCCATCGACCGAACAGGGCAGCCACAGCTGTATGCGCCCGCGCATTGTCGTGCAAAATGATGGGTGGGCTGCACGGAAAGTGTTGCCGCTTCTTTCTCAAAGCATTATGGGTCACCGCGAAAGCCAAAAGTACGTCAGAGCCCAGTTTGGTGAAAGTTATAGTGATTCTCGTGTACAACTGTGATGATGTTGTTATAACGCATTTCGTTCCTCCACGTCAGACCATCAATGCACAGTATTACTGTGAATTTAAGGTGCGTCACCTGCGACCAGCTTTGCGAAAGAAGCGGCGACACTTTCCGTGCAGCCCACCCATCATTTTACGCGACAATGCGCGGGCGCATTCAGCGCAAGCTGTGGCTGCTCTGTTCAGTCGATGGGACTGGGAAGTGCTGTACCATCCACCACACGCCCCGAACTTAAGTGCTTGTGGCTTTGATCTGATTCTGAAGATGGAAGAACCACTTCGTGGCATTCGCTTCAGAACTGTTCCAGAGATTCGACAGGCACGTTGTAGGTATCGCCACCGGGGCCCACCTCTGCATCTACATGATTACTCTGCAATTCACATTTAAGTGCTTGGCAGAGGGTTCATCGAACCACAATCATACTATCTCTCTGCCATTCCACTCACGAACAGCGCGCGGGAAAAACGAACACCTAAACGTTTCTGTTCGAGGTCTGATTTCTCCTATTTTATTTTGATGATCATTCCTACCTATGTAAGTTTTTCGCATTCGGAGGAGGAAGTTGGTGACTGAAATTTGGTAAATAGATCTCGTCGCGAACGAAAAACGTCTTTGCTTTAATGATTTCTATCCCAACTCGCGTATCATATCTGCCACACTCTCTCCCCTATTACGTGATAATACAAAACGAGCTGCCCTTTTTTGCACCCTTTCGATGTCCTCCGTCAATCCCTCCTGTTAAGGATCCCACACCGCACAGCAATATTCTAACAGAGGACGAACGAGTGTAGTGTAAGCTGTCTCTTTAGTGGACTTGTTGCATCTTCTAAGTGTCCTGCCAATGAAACGCAACCTTTGGCTCGCCTTCCCCAGAATATTGTGTATGTGGTCTTTCCAACTGAAGTTCGTAATTTTAGCACCCAGATACTTAGTTGAATTAACAGCCTTGAGAACTGTACTATTTATCAAGTAATCGAATTCCAACGGATTTCTTTTGGAACTCATGTGGATCACCTCACATTTTACGTTATTTATCATCAACTGCCACCTGCTACACCATGCAGCAATCTTTCCTAAATCGCTTTGCAACTGATACTGGTCTTCGGATGACCTTACTAGGCGGTAAATTACAGCATCATCTGCGAACAACCTAAGAGAACTGCTCAGATTGTCACCCAGG
Source organism: Schistocerca gregaria (assembly GCF_023897955.1). Classification (NCBI taxonomy): domain Eukaryota; kingdom Metazoa; phylum Arthropoda; class Insecta; order Orthoptera; family Acrididae; genus Schistocerca; species Schistocerca gregaria. The sequence continues at coordinate 1,134,099,919 of NC_064920.1, read as the reverse complement.
TCATTTATATAGAACAGCAGAGGTCCCAGGACGCTTCCCTGGGGAACACCTGATACCACTTCAATTTTACTCTATGATTTGCCGTCCATTACTACGATTCATTTGCGTATCACAGCATCTTCTTCCTGTCTGTTAAATTTCGCGTCTGTGGCACGTTATCTTCGTGGTGTAGCAATTTTAATCACCAGTAGTGTATTTGGCGGATCACAAAGACTCAGCAATACAACCTGCAATGAAAAATGTGAAGGTGGAACAAATCAAGTGTGTCGAATGTGGCCAATAAATAATTCGTAGTAAACTGTGGAACGTTGGAAGTTGGAGTGACAGTAAATTATACGTGGGGCGGGGGTTGGTAGGAAACAAGTAAGATACTGCTACCGCCTCGGATCCCAGTCTTGGATCCGTGCCTGGTAAACGCGCCTCTAGCAGACAAAGGATGGGGCCCCTCCACGCCCACAGCAACGTGGTGACCAAACCAAAAATTCTACTGTCACCTCCGTACAACATGTTAGATTTTGAGTCAGGAGTCACAGGATGCGGGCTGTGATGTTATCCATGCGTCTGGGTAAAATTACTCATTAACATGGTCCATCAGGAGATAGAAAGTGGACGATAAGCGATCGAAGGGTAGCGGTTGTAAGGGCAGAGGAAAAAAAGTACCAAGGCAAGAGCCAAGGGAAAAAAACCTCTGCGACAGTAGGACGGGTAGCAAGGGCAGCAGCGGCTTGCTATCTGCGACAGTGCATGCAAGGTGTGGTTGTGTTAGTCGAGGTATCGTGCATCGTTACCTTTGTCGTTGTTGGAGCTTGTTGCGGCGCTTGCTGCAGTTACTGCGTCCCTGCAACAGTTCGAGGTCGTTATACATTAGTGGGCGATCGGTCATAGATCGGCTCACAGACAGTACAGGGGGTTTACGTGCTGTGTACAGTACGGTTTCCCTGCGGTTGCTTGTTTTTCGGCTGGTCGAACATCTGGGGTTACTAGTAGTAGCTATGTTGAAGGGGCTCGCCAATACTGTCGTGTTAGTGTGCTATGGACCATAGATGTTTAGTTCGTAGCCAATAGTGCCTTTGGTCTGTTATGCTTCCATCTATGGTTGTGGTCGTAGTTACCCAGAGAAAGGATAAAAGGGTTGCGCGAGTGTCTCGTGTTATTGTACAGTCGTGTGGAGAGTTTTTGGAATACCTGCAAGATGGTATCTAGCAGGTATTCCCGATGAAGTTCCGCGATGCGTGTGTAGCGCGGAGCTTTGCTTATAATTTTGAGTACTTTGTATGAGCTGCAGACGGCGCAGGCGTGTGGGCGCAGCGTATCCCCAGACAGGGGCTGCCTACGTCATCAGGGGTCGAAAAAGTGTCATGTACATGGACCTAGACACTTTCCTATTCAGTGTACTACGCCTGTTAAGCATAGGGTAGAGTTGTTTGAGCCTCGCGTTTGCTTTGTTGGTCCCCTCAGAGTAGTTTCCTGTCCAGCCAGACACCGAGGTATCTGACCTCGCGGAAACGTATTGGGCGTGTGTGTAGTGTTACTGGGTTGCAGTGCTGATGTATGCGCAGTTGCTTCGGTCTTCTAGTGAACGGAACGGCTTCGCACTTGTCGACGCCATTTGACCAGCTAAGGCTCCGCCGTTCTGAGTGCAGTCTGTGGCAGAGGCGCTGTGTGGACAGGGGGTGTAGAGCAGAGCAGGCGACGATCCCCCGGGCGGCGCGCCCCTAGTGGAGGGTCGCGCCGCCAGGGGCGCTGGCGCGGCCGGGATCGGCGTCGGCGCATCCCGCGCGCGCAGCCGGGGGTTGGCCGGCCGCCCCGGCGTCTGAGGCCGGCAGAGCGGGGCCAGGGCCCCGGCAGTCGCGAGCGCGCCGCCCGCACGGTCGCACGCTCACGCAGACACTGTGTGTTACGTCACGGCGCACACTCGCCGCGACCTCCGTGGCGGCGTGCGTGCCAGCGCCCGCTCGCGGGGCGCGACCCGCAGTCCCGAAAGCTCCCACTCACTGCCGGCGACCCGCTAAACTCCATATAAAAAAATATTACCGAGTGCTACTTTCACGAAACTGCAGTAGGCGTGTTATTTCACAGCTTTCAACCTCAGCAGTCGAAGCCACTACTCGCTTCTCTTCCAGTCGAATTGACGAACCGTTGTCCCCTCCGTAACTTTCGACAGAGTGCTCGAATTAAATAATAACAGCTGCGCGGTACCTGTTGTGTTTTGTTTGGTGTGCTGCCACCCCTCGAGAGGGGTGCGCTGTGTTTTTGCGATGAGGCGGTGGACGGCTGTCTAGCGATGGTGATGCGACGTCCGAAGATGTCGGTGGAGAAGACATCGCGGCTCGTGATGCTGTCACCCCTGCTGCTGCTTTTACTGGCGCCGGGGATGTCGTTAGGCGTCACACACTCCAAAGGTAAGCCGGCATCGGACTCGGGCATCCACGTGCTGCTCTGCGCGGATGGCGTCAGTTAGAAAGCCTCCGAAGACGGCAAACACAGTCCAGTGTCGCTGTGTTCAACCGTAATGTATTCGTTAACATCGAAAGTATCGATAAAGTTCTGTTTATCTCTTGGAATGACCGTTAAACGTGACTAAAATTCTCAAATACACGGCCAACCGAAACGTTCGTTTGATTCGCCAGTCATTGTATCTACGTACATTATGGAAATATTTATGCTGTTCTGCATCAATTACACGTTTTCGCCGACAAATGAAACTGCCATTTTTAATTTACCATGCTTTTCAACTCCTCCGTTGTATGAGTAACAGATGCAATACGGATAACAACAGTTTCTTGATATACTTGTAAAAGATATGATGAGAAACAGCTGATCAGTGTCTCTGTTTATATGAGAAATATTGCAATTGTCCTATAGATACAAACGACATTGAAATAAAAAAAAGGAACAGCCTTCCACGGATACTTCCCGTTTACCAATAATATCTTAATTCAACGGAAATATCACCATCTGCGATAAGACATCCTGTGCTAGACGGGGGCATTACGACTAATTAAACAGCCCCTAAATTCAGGAGAACTACTGCCAAACTTTTTCGTAACTGTGCTGAATGAGGCGTTTAATAACAGCTTTAAAAGTTCGCCGGCGTTGCGTCGGATGGTACTGTTTAAACTGCCTGTTTAAACTGTAGTTTACAGTCTAACTAATACCATCAGTCGCTACGCTTATGAATCTTTCAGTCATTCCTAACTGTTGGAACGTTAGTTAAACAGCTGGTGAATTGGCTCCAAGACACTTCCTCTCCAAACACAGGCAGCAGAAATATTCATCTAACAATTTGGGGGATGGTGTCCACGTGTGGCACGAAAATATATGTTCTTCAGTTCCGCAACTGCCACGTTTCGTCGACGAAGAATATTGTTGTTGCCGGTGGTAATGTGGAAATTTAATACAGTTACCAACTGTTGGCCTGAAATGCAGTCGGCAAACGTGTCTGTATGTAGAGGTAATACCAAGTCTCCTTCATAATTTTCGGGATTAGCAAACAACACTGTATGAACAACATAACATTTTCCCCGGATGTCTTCATTCAACTTTTGTTATTTCGTAGGGATCGATAGTTATTACAAAAATTATCACATTACCGCTTACAGGGCAGTGCCATCGACAAATTTAGTTTGAAGACTTACAAAAATTTCGTCTAAAGCTGAGTACGTCTACTGATGGCAATGACTTTCTTAAACCGGTAACTCAAACATTTTGTAATTACTATCGGTCCTGGTTAGTGAAAAACATTATGACTGAAGGCAAGTGAATCGCACGAGTTCCATACGACGCCGTCGATCCGTGGGAATTAACGGCGTGTCAATTCAATGTTAATGTAATTTCCTATATGACATCGAATGCTGGATAAAAACTTCCACCAGAATTCGTTATACATACCGATTACACCTATAAAGGATTAAACACATCTTAAGATGATAATCAGTTGCCGAAACACGTGCTGTGACTATTGTAACTATTAAACATCTTTAACAAATTATTGTACACACCTGTCCACGTTTCGCCTCAGTGTTTTCTCATTCCATTTGCCCACCTCTCATAAGTCACCTGTTCGGTCTTTTAAGCTAATACAATGGCAGGCATAAAGCTTAAGCGACATCGGCCATCCGCTATCACAGAAAATCTCTAAGTTATTACCGTTGACTGAAAATAATTCGAAGACAAACTACAGTTTTGAATGACTCTTGTAGCCTTATGCTACTATGCACGTGTACGTGGCCGATCAACGCCACAACAAAAACAAATGAACTCTGGAGCGTCACCCTGTAACTTCCGCCCGAAGTTACCACGTTACGCCATCGTTGCACAGAAACAACAAACACAACTGTTGTTGATTGGCTTTTAATGCCGGTCACATACAAAGTTCATTCAGGAGTGAAATACGGTATTCTGACCGTAACACTACATTTAGTTTTTCGTGTGTTTTATGTTTATACTAACGATCCTCTGCGGCTTTGCAAGTGCAGCTGTTAGTATCTACCCCCGGACGGCCTGTCTGAAGTAGTGGTAATTTTGTTTAGAGGGCACTGCGTAGAGTCGTTATTAAAGGTTTAAAGTACGGCGGGAGGTAACTGAATGTTGATTCCGAATTGTAGTATAACTCAATCTATTTAAGCAGCACACGCCAGGAGAAATGGCATTTCAAGCTGTTTGCAGAACAATTCCGTTGCCGCCAACGCTGATTTACGAAAGGACGACGAATGTAAGAGAAATCAGGGGTCGTATATAGGCATACCGGTATAGGCAATGATTTTCACTCGATTTGTGAGTGGAGCAGGAAAGGCAACGACGAGTAGTGTTAAAAGGTACCCTCTGCCAAGCGCCTTTCGGAATATGTATGTACAAAGTCCTGGGGAGGCACTACTTAATCACTTAGTCCAGCCAGTTTGAAGGAAATATTTTTAATTACGTACGCAAACTATCCTGTTGAATCTACTAGTCGCATCAAAATTCTTACAGTAGTTCCTGAATTGGCCTTCACATACTGAGTGAAAAACGTGACAGTGGACTTTAATCATCAAAAGGAAAATAAGTTTCCTTTAATTTACGTCTATGGTCACAAACTTTTTGTTAACAGATTACTGGTTTCGGTCTTTAATGACCATCATCAGATCTCTTTTTAACAATCTTACTTTTGTCGTGTTCTTATTTTTTTTGCTTTTTATTACTGTAATGCCTTCTGTACGTTATAAACTCATTACAGACTTCAACTATTGTATCGCCCATTATTTTCGCTGTTTCAAGTAATTATTGAAAACTGGTGTTTGCCGATATTTTCGACATCTGGTGAACGTACAACACAAACATCTTGTGGCTACTGTACGGCTTTGAACAGTAGTGCTACTCACAACAAGACTCGTGCATATGATGTTATTTTTATATATTTGATGATGCTGGTGCTGATTCCGCATTTAACATTTGACGATGTCGCTATGGCTGCAGTACATTAGAGCTTCGGTTTTTTTTTTTGTTTTTTTTAAATCATGTATGCCTCTTCATACTTAAAGCGCACAAATTTATATATTGTCAGTACTACTTTTCATTATAGCCTATGTATTGTTTTTAAGCTGAAGACAATCTGCGAGTGTATTTATGTTTTTTCCCATTTTTGCTGCAGATCTGATGATGGTCATTAAAGACCGAAACCGGTAATCTGTTAACAAACATTTTGTGACCATAGACGTAAATTAAAGGAGACTTATTGTATATACGAGTCGCTGTTCTTTCGCGACAATGTCGCATCTTGTGAAAAGGAAAATACATACGAACTACCGGTTTTGTGCAGATTCTGAAGTGATGCTGTTAAATTAGTAACTATTTAAGTCGGGGGGGGGGGGGGGAGAACTTTCCTAGGAGACCTCACGACTGAGTTAAATGTTTTGTCTGAAAGTAAATGACAGCATCATCTACGACGGCTACTGAGATTGTCTGCTATGTCCTTAATACAGATCGGGAACAAGAGAGGGCCATTAACACTTCCTTTGGGAACGCCGGATATTACTTCTGTTTTACTCGATGACTTTCCGTCTATTACTACGAACTGTGACCTTTCTGGCAGGAAATCGCGAATCCAGTTGCACTACTGAGGCGATATTCCGTAGGCACGCAGTTTGGTTAGAAGACTCTTGTGAGGAACGGTGTCGAAAGCCTTCTGTAAATCTAAAAATGTAGAATCAATTTGTCATCCCTTGTCGATAGCACTTATTACTTCATGAGTATAAAGAGCTAGTTGTGTTTCACAAGAACGACATTTTCTGAAACCGTGCTGAATATGTGTCAATAAATCGTTTTCTTCGAGGTACTTAATAATGTTCGAATACAGTACATGTTCCAATATATGTAGATGTACAAAGTTCTGGGGAAGCACTACATAACAGACAATCACCGCTTAATTCAGCTAGTTTGAAGGAAATATTTTTAACTACACACGCGAACTATACTGTTGAATCCACTAGTCGTATCAAAAAAATTCTTACAGTAGTTCCTGAATTGGCCTTCACAAACAGACTGAAAAACGCCACAGTGAAGTTTAAGTTATAGTGTTTATAAATGAATCATCAAAAGGAAAATACACGCGACGTGACGGTTTTGTGCAGATTCTGAAGTGATGCTATTGTAATTCGCAACTATGTAAGTGGGGGGAAACTTTCCTAGGAGACCTCACGACTGAGCCAATTTTTTTGTCTGAAAGTAATTCGTTGCTATCCACTGATCCGTTCACTGGAGAAGCCCAGAAGACCTCATCACCTCCGCAGTTCTGTCGTTTGAAAGTGATTCGTTGCTCATCGCTGATCCGTACACCCGAGTGGTACGTGCGATGACCGAGGACGCGGAGCGACGTTGACTCCAGCCACATTTCCGTGCTTTGGCACAATCAGCGCACGCGGTTCAATTAACAATGGCCGCGGCGTGCTGCTTGTTCCCACACGAGCGGGCGGAACGCGGGTCACCTGTTCCATTATTAGCTGCCTAATTGCCGGCTGCCGCGATAAACGCCTCTGCGTCCTCCTCCCACGGAACTGACGCAGCGCCGGCGCGAGGGACGACGCCTTCCCGAGTCCCGAAGACGCTACTGCTGCCGCTGGCGCAGCACGTGGTCGCTGGCGGAGCCGGCGGAAAAAAACGCGACGCTCGGCCGCAGAGCGGGAACGAAATGACTCAGATCAGCGACTTCTTGCTGCCCCGCTCCCACACACACGTACACACAGGCACGGCGTGCTTCGCTGGCGCGTCGACCTTCGCTCCGACTGCGATCTCACAGCTACTCCGAAAGAATTTCGAGAGAGCAGTGACCGGAACGTAAACAAGTGTCAGTAGTGACGAGATCTGTCGTAAATCAGTTTCATGCGCATTCTGCTGTTGTTGTGGTCTTTAGTCCAAAAGCTGTTTTGGACCAGCTCGCCATGCAAGTGCCCCATTGTGAACGAAGGTATGAGTATATGAAATAAGTTCACAGATATGTTAGTGGCTAGAAGACTTCTTAAATGATACCGTCTCCATCGCCAGCCGCCGTGGACGAGCAGTTCTCGGCGCTCCCGTTCGGAACCGCGCTGCTGCTACGGTCGCAGGTTCGAATCCTGCCTCAGGCATGGATGTAAATGATGTCCGTAGGATAGTTAGGTTTAAGTGGATCTAAGTCTAGGGGACTGATGACCTCAGACGTTAAGCCCCATATTGCTCAGAGCCAATTGAATTTGAAGTGTCTTCGACGCCGAGGAAGGATAATTGGCCCCCATTTTATCGATGGCAATCTAAATTGTGCAATGTATGCTTATTTCCTACGTAATGTTCTATGACTGCTACTACAAGATGTTTCACTGCATCACAGAATGGCGATGAACTTCCAGCATGATGTATGTGCGGCACACAGTTCGCTTGCGGTTGAAGCGGCATTGAACAGCATATTTCGCGACAGGTGGATTGCTCGTCGAAGCACCATACCGTGGCCTGGACTTTCACCGGATCTGACGTCCACGGATTTCTTTCTGTGGGGAAAGTTGAAGGATCGTGATCCACCGACAACGCCTGACAACATGCGTCAGCACATTGTAAATGCATGTGCGAACATTAGGCGAACCACTCCTTGTTGAGAGGAATGTTGTTACGAGCATTGCCAAATGCACTGACGTTGACGGACATCATTTTGAGTATTTATCGCATTAATGTGGTTCAGTGGCTCAAATGGCTCTGAGCACTATGCGACTTAACTTCCAAGGTCATCTACTCGCCTGGAACTTAGAACTAATTAAACCTAACTAACCGAAAGGACATCACACACATCCATGCCCGAGGCAGGATTCGAACCTGCGACCGTAGCGGTCGCTCGGTTCCAGACTGTAGCGCCTAGAACCGAACGGCCACGCATTAATGTGGTATTTACAGGTAATCACGCTGTAACATCATGCATTCTCAGAAATGATAAGTTCACAAAGGTACATGTGTCACATTGGAACAACGAAATAATATATTCAAACGTACCTACGTTCTCTGTTTTAATTTAGAAAACCTACCTGTTACCAACTGTTCGTCTAAAATTGTGAAGCATATGTTTGTGACTATTACAGCGCCATCTATCACAAAGCGAAAAAGGTGGTCCAACTAGGACATTCATATTTCTTTACGTACTACACGAATATGTAATAAAAATGGGGGTTCCCATTTAAAAAAAGGCAGATGATATCCGTTTGACCTAAGGTAGCGGGCCAACCATAGCGCCATCTGGTTTCCCTCTTCAAGTCAGACAAGTTTCTTTCTTTGTAGTTTTTTCGTTTCACGCTTATTTCGTAAGATATTTGGCCCGGTCACGATCAATGGACCACCCTGTATAACATTTCCAGTTGGTGTGCTGAATGGCAGCTGGCCATAAATGTGCAAATATGTAAGTTAATGTGGCTGAATAGGAAGATCAAACATGTAACGTTCGGATACAGTGTTACCAGCTTCCTGTTTGACACAGTCAAGTCATTTGAGTTTAACGTTGCAAAGCATTATGAGGAGGAACGAGCATGAGAGAATTGTGGTAGGGAAGCCGAATGGTCGTATTCGGTTTATTGGAAGAGTTTTAGGAAACAGTGGATCTCCTATAAAGGAGACGACGTATAGGACGCTGGTGTGACCTATTCGTGAGTACTGCTCGAATGTTTGGGATCCGTACCGGTTTGGACTGAAGGAAGACATCGAAGCAATTCAGCGGCGGGCTGCTACATTTGTTACCGGTAGGTTGGAACAACACGCAAGTGTTACGGAGACGTTTCACGAACTCAAATTGGAATCCGTGGAGGGAAGGCGTCGTTCTTTTCGAGAAATACTACTGAGAAAATTGAGATAACCGGCATTTGAAGCTGGCTGCCGAACGATTCTACTGCCGCCAACATACATGGCGCGTAAGGACCATGGAAATAAGATTCGAGAAATTAGGTCTCATACGGAGTCATAGAGACAGTCATTTTTCCGTCGCTCTGTTTCGAGTGGAACAGGAAAGGAAATGAGTAGTAGTTGTAGAGGGTAGCCTCCCCCACACACGGTACGGTGGCTTGTTCAAAATCAATGTAGATGGAGAAGTCTATCGTGTGCGTAAATGCCGCAACCTACATCCTTTCGAACCTGATTACTACGTTAAACCCATAATCTCCCTTTGCAACTTTTATTACCACCCACACTTCATTCCATTATGAAATTGACGATTCCTTGACGCCTCAGGATGTCTTCTACCAACCGATCCCTTTCTTAATCGTGCCATCAATTTATATTTCCCCGTATTCGATTCAGTACCTCCTCATTTGTGATTCGATCTACCCATCTGATCTTCAGCATTCTTTTCTAACATCAAGTTTCAAAAACTTACGTTAACTATGTGTCTTATTTTCCAATCGTTCGCTTTAGATTACCGTACAAAACTACGGTCCATACAGAAACCTTCAGAATAGACTTCCTAACACTTAAATTGTCCGCCCCGATAGTTGAGTGGTCAGCGTGATAGCTTGCCGTCCTACGGACCCCGGTTCGATTCCCGGCTGGGACGGAGATTTTCTCCGGTAAGGGAGTGTGTGTTATCTTCATTATCATTTCACCCACATCCGGAGGGCAGATCGCTCAACGTGGCTTCGAATGTAATAAGACCTGCACCAGGCGACCGGACCTGCACCGCGAGGGGCCTCCCAGCCAATGACGCCAAACGCTCATTCCCATTTTTTCAGCCCTTAAATTTGCATGTTGACTAATCGTATTTTTTCAGAAATGCTTTTTCTCCTATTTCCACTCTTTAATTTATACCTTTCCTATTTCGGTCATCATATGTTATTTTGTTGCCCAAATAGCAAAACTCGTCTACTACTTTCACATTCGGTGCGCAGCTCGTCGTCGTGAGGTAGCGTTCTCGCTTCCCACGCCCGGGTTTCCGGGTTCGATTCCCGGCGGGGTCAGGGATTTTCTCTGCCTCGTGATGACTGGGTGTTGTCTGATGTCCTTAGGTTAGTTAGGTTTAAGTAGTTCTAAGTTCTAGGGGACTGATGACCATAGATGTTAAGTCCCATAGTGCCCAGATCCATTTGAACTGCTTTCACTTTCCTAATCTAATTTTCCTCAGCATCGTCTGATTTAATTCGACTGCATTCCCTTGCTTTACTTTTATTGAGTTTCATATTATGATTTCTTTTGAAGACAGAATTACAATGTCATCGGCAAACCTCAGCATTTTCATTCTTTTCCGTGAACTGTAATTCCTTCCCCAAATATCTCCTTGCTTTACTTCACAGCTTGCTCAGCCTACAGACGAATACCATCGGGGTAGGGTAGACTCCGTCTCAACCGTTTTCAGCTGTGCTTTCCCTTTCATATCCTTCAGCTCATATCTGCAGCCTGGTTCCTACACAACTTGCAAATAACAATTCCCTCCCTGTATTTTGTACTACCCACCTTGAAAATTTCAGAAAGTCAAGTATAGTCCACATTATCAAAAGCTTTGTCTAAATCTAGAAATCCTATCAACGTAAATCTTCTAAGATAACTCGTAGGATCAGCATTGCCTCACGTGTTTCTATACTCCTGCTGAACCCAAACTGTTACGTATCCAAAATCGAATGGTTTGCGACGCTCTTGTTTGTAGCGCGTCGTGCTTGCTGTACGCATCTCTGTGCAATTTTTGACCGTTTAGCCCATCGAGTACAAGTTCCGCTTTTTTAGCATTCGACAGGTCTTATTTTGTTATTTAATTTTATGGTCTGATACACTTTTGACGCAATATTCGTCATGGTGATCTATGGGAGTGAGGTCGTGTGCCCGAATTGCATAAAATTTGTTCTGTGTGCTATCATAATTTAACTGTTTGGGTATCGTACCTCATAACCGGAAATTGGGGTCCGCCCCCGGTAGCTGAATGGTCAGCGTGACGGATTGTCAATCCTCTGGGCCAGGGTTCGATTCCCGGCTAGGTCGGGGAATTTTCTCCGTCCAGGGACTGGGTGTTGTGCTGTTCTCATCATCATCCTATCATCCTCATCGACTGCAGGTCGCAGAAGTGGCGTCAAATTGAAAGACCGGAACCCGGCGAACGGTATGCCCGACGGGGCGTCCTAGCCATACGATTAAATAAATAAACCGGAAACTGGGGATCAGCCCAGTATTTCTCTTAATGAGCGTTATAAACCGCCTGAAAACGACCCTCAGCTTGGCTGGTGTACTAGTTTCTATCTACAACGTATGTGGATTTGCAGATTTGGAAAATTGGAGATTTCAGAAGGAAATTGGACTTTTTTCTAACTGTGATACGCTAGCAAAGTCAATTGATGCAAACTTCTCATCTGTATTCCACCTATCTTCCTTTCAAGTGTAAGAGATTTGCGGTGAAAATAAAGATATGTTTCTTTGCAACCATAAAAATAATCTTTTCCGATATAGTCTTTTCGCTGAGAGAGTGCCGTTACAAGAAAGAATTCTTCTGGCCGTCAACATCGCTGCGTGAATGGTGCAAGTGTGTCCGTACACTGACAATGATGAAGATATTTTCCACGATGAACGAAATATTGGCGTCAGTTGTATCAGGGCACCGAACTGTTACCGTCGAAGTCAGGTTTATCAATAAACAAACAACTTTTAAAAAAAGAAGGAAGAGAACAACTTCTGGTTGTGTAAAAACGTCGTGTGTAACATGCTTTAAGTACTTTGGACACTTTAAGAACCTGAGCGGGTCCATCTTTTAAATGACGGACGAATCTTGGGATATTTTATTACATCGCTACAGCTACATTCAGAAAGTGTTTACTGAAACTGGCTCCGGCCGCAGAAGGCTGCGCTCACGTAATGTGGAGATTTCCGCTGCCGTCATCGTGCGGTTTAAAACATTTTTAGCCTACTGCATCGCGTCATCTACCATAGTATTCTACTCAACAACTTGGCGTCACTGTTGGGGCCTTTCTCCGGAGCCTGAGGTGCAATTCCGTCGTAACGAACAGCGCGGGATAGCAGGGAGGTCTCAGACCTCTTGTCACGGTTCGCGCGGCTGCCCTCGTGGAAGGTTCGAGTCCTTCCTCGGGCATTGGTGCCTGTGTTTTCCTTAGCGTAAGGTAGTTTAAGTTAGATTATGTAGTGTGTAAGTCTAGGGACCGATGACCTCGGCAGTTTGGTCCCATAGAAACCTACCAGAAATTTAACTTTTACCGACGAAACGAAGGAGGCGAAAAGTAACGAAAGGATGCGGTACTTCGTTCTGAGAATGTTATAGCACAAAAAGAATCATTCATTTAAGATGTTTGTTCTAAAAACTCTGAGGTGTGTGTCCAGCATGAACAGTTATAGAGAAGTTCAAGGAAGTTTGTGGATTACTAGCACGCTGACATCACCTTCGTCATAAATAAAGAGATAGCTCGATTTCATGTTGTTTATAAACCTTACTGGTTGTGTTCTGGAAGAGTAGTTTTCACATTCGTCGGAACAAATTTGTTGATGTTGTCGTTGTTGCGGTCTTCATTATGAATGTTTGCTTTGATGCCTCCATCAACGCTAGTGTATGCTGTGCAAGCCTCTTGATATCCGATTGACTGCTGCGCATACATCCATCTGAACGTGTTTACAGTATTCAAGCTTTTAACTGCGTCTACATTTTCTACCCTCCACACTACCTTCCATTACCAAACTGACCAATCCTTGATGTTTCGTTGTGTCTCCTATTCAACTACCTGTCCTCTTAGTCAAGTTGTGCAATAAATTACTTTTCTCCGCAATTCGACTTAGTATCTATTCATTAGTTAGTCGATCTACACATCTCTCTTTCGCATTCCTCTGCAGTATCACATTTCAAAAGTTTTTTCCTCTTCTTCTCTGTGTGGCTTATCGTCTGTGTTTCAATTTCGTGCAAAGGTACACTCCAGATAAATACCTTCAGAAAATGGTTTCTAATCTCTAAATTTATATTCCCTGTAAACAAACTTCACTTTTTCATAAATTCTTTCCTTACTATAGCTATTCGGCATTTTATATCTTTCCCACTTCGTCAGCATCAGTTACTTTACTGCCCAAACAGCGTAACTACTTTTAGTGTCTTATTTCCTGATCTAATTCCCTCAGCATCGCCAGATTTAATCCGACTATATCCCAACACGCTTGTTTTACTGCATATGATGCTCACCTTATTACCTCTTCTCAATACACTACCCATTTTGATCAACTGCTCTTCCATGTCCTTAGCCGTCTCGGAGAGATTTAGAATGTCATCGACAAAACTAAGAATCTGAAAGATCGATATGATGCTGCTTAACATGCCAGTCCATACTGGGCAAACCTCTTCATGTCCGTTACCAAAACCAATTATGTGGTTAGCATGAACCTCGCTTCCCTGTAATCATTGTAAGTAGGCTGTTTAGGTTTTTGTATTGGTAACGCCACGTAGCGCTCTGTATGAAAATCACTGACTGTGATTTTCGTACAGAGCGCTACGTGGCGTTATAAATATAAAAACCTAGTCTACTTACACCATGGACAGTGCTTCAACCATTTCGCCAACTCTCAAGGCTATAATCAGTGATACGACGTACTTTTATTTAACATGTAAACAAGAAAATGCTTGTTAACGGTTAAAGGGAAGATGGAAGTACAGGAGTATAGCTGAAGGTCTCGTACATTATGTCTTCGTTCGAGCACAATCTCGGAGTGGAGAAGGAAACCGGTCGTGTCCTTTGAAAGGAACCATCCCATCATTCGCCTTAACGTGCAGGTAAATCACGGAAAATATGAATATGAGTGGCCGAACGAGGAAACTGATCCTCTTTTCTCTCGGGTGGAGAGTACTTTTAGTACTGATAACTGATACATCGACTGATTAGTGTTGGGATAGAACTAAAGTGTAGGAGCAGCATACGAATTAAGCATCCTATTTCTAGTAAATAAATTTAAAACAGATAACTAGTAAGAATATTACGAATTTGATTATGTCTATGAATATAAATTGAATAGTAACCGTTTACGTGGGAAAGGAGTGGTGGGCTTGCATCAGTACGATCCACTCACCATTCCTCCACGGTTTATTATGTTGCAATGTCTGTTGCACCCAGTCTGACACTCTGTTGTACCTTCGGGTTCGATTAATATATTTTAACCGATGAGTTTCATATGAATTTCATGAAAGTCCCGTTGGTGGAGACACACTGGTCATAGTGGGTGACCGGCAGGATTCCCTACCGGTCTTCTCAGACCTTGAACCTTGAGCAAAGCAGTAGTGTATGTTCCCACGTACAACACGTTAGTAGCCAGAGTACACTGAAAATACCTAACTGTTCAACACATTTAGTAGACTGATTTCGCATACCAGCATCAAAGCGTACAACTATGAAGGAGAAACGGAATTTCTACTCTCCTGAACAATTGTTAATTCGCCTATATTTAACAGTACTTTCTATCCCCTTACCCGTGAACTACTCAACGGTGGGGAATTACGAAGGTAAGGAGATTAATGTTTATCATTTCTTCAACGACAAAGTTTTTACTGACGGTGCAAAGGTATAGAATTGGAAGATAGATGAAGTAGGAAATCGAGAGTCGTCTTTTCAAGAAAACATCCCGGCACTCAGTGATCTGGGTAAATCATACAAAAGCTTCTTCTGAATGGCCCAGACAAGTGTTTAACCTTGGCTCTCCGCGACTGCGAATCTAGCCGAAGCACAAAGCTTCTGACAATATCACGAGCAAAATTTAAGTTCCCATACGTGAGTCTGGAATTTATTAAACAGTAGTGGAAGACAACGAATCAGTGGTACCTCTCTGAAACAACTGCAACTTCGCCCGCAATCCCATCGATGTATACATCTACATCTATACTTCGCACTCTGTGCCACGGTGTCTGGCGGAGGGTACTAAGCGTACCACTGTCGCATTCCCCTTTACCTGTTCCGGGCGTGAATAAATCACGGAAGAACAGTTGATGGTAAAACACCTTGTGAAATCGAGCTTCTCCAATTTTACGCTCGTTTTGTTTTCGCTAAATACATATCGGAGGAAGCAATATAGTGGCTTCCACTTTAGTTGACTCTCAGAATTTCAACAGTAAGCCACATCGTTTGGTTTGATCCGTTAGCAACGTTTCGTGAAAGCGCGCGACTGTGAAAACAGTGGGTTTGTTGATGAAACGATTGTTATGGCACCAGTCGCAATTTTCGTTTTATTTATATTTTGTGAAAGGCGTTTCGCGAAATGATTTTCATTTTCAGGCGCGTTTTTCGTAATTTTCAATTAAGGTTAGATCCTTATATAGCAGCGAAATTTGGAAAGAACTTGAACTTGCAGTTTTATTGTCGTCCAGTGGTGCAGAAACTCGCACGTATTAAATAGCGCACAAAAACTTTCCTGTGCGCAGTACACAATGAAAGTAACAAATTTAAATAAGCAAAGTCACAAGGTGTTTTTACACGAAGTTAACAGAGATAACCCTATAGATCGTCCACTGAATCTGAATACGTACCTTCGTACAGAGGGTGCTTACCTTACTATAATCTTTATTTGCTTATATATATTCACATTTGTATTTATTTCTATGTGTCACTATTTTATTTAAGTATACTGTCGAAGGATCTGAAGAAATTCATTGATTCAGTGTCCAGTCTTTAATATTTACTTGTCCGTCCCCTGTAGCTGAGTGGTCAGCGCGACCGAAGGTCTATCCTAAGGGCCGGGTTCGATTACCGCCTGGGTCGGAGATTTTCTCCGCTCAGTGATTGGGTGTTGTGTTGTCCTAAACATCATCATTTCATCCCCATCGACGAGCAAGTCGCCCAAATGGCGTCAGATCGAAAGACTTGCACCCGGCGAATGGTCTACCCGACGGGAGGCCCTAGTCACATGACATTTGCGTTTTTAATATTTACATATATTTTTTATTATGAATGTATCTCCATTTTTTTCAACAGATCCGTTTTATGATCTTCATTTAGTCGGTGCAATACTTTGACATATTGCTCTATTTTTCCAAATGGTTCTCCTGTATTGCATATGTTTGTAGCTACTGCTGATGTTGTGTCTCTTGTGTACGTGTAGGCTTCAATGTGCTCTGTATACCCGTATACCCACTGTTGTACTCTCGGCTAATTTGTTCTAGGTGGGCGTTGGAGCTTTCCTGTTGTGTTGCACTATATATGCCAGAGTCTAAATATGAACAATGATTCAATATTACGTTATGTATTTTTATTTTGCAGTTTTTGAAGATATTTGCAATCTTTTGTGATGTATTATAAATGTATGGAACGCTAGATAATCATTTGTTTTAATGTTTATCGTGTGCGTGGTGTGGTGTGTGCCTTGGTCTTCTTTTACTGTGCCTAGTACTGGGTCATCCATCGAAGCAGTATCGCCAAGAGCACCTCCCTTCCAGCGTCTGCCACTCGAGATGGTCCAACATCTCCGTTACGTGCTAACCACTTGAACCTATAACAAAAAAAAGCTCTTCCTCTTTGAATCTTCTCTCTTTCCTCTGTCACTCTTCTGTGAAACGGATCCGAGACTGGCGAGTACTATTTAAGTATTGGTCGAACGCGTGTTCTGTAAGCTTTCCCTTTGTATGTGGATTAGATTTCTTGAAAATTCTTCCAATGAATCTCCATCTGGCATCTGCGTTATTTCTATGCAGCTGTGGCATCTACCTTATGTCCGCCCCAATAGCTGAACGGTAGGCCGGCACGGTAGCTCAGCGTGTTCGGTCAGAGGGTTAGTTGCCCTCTGTGATAAAAAAAAAAAAAAAAAAAACTGAGTGAAAGGCTCAACACTGAACATGAACGGGTGTCATGGGACATCCGAACGGAACACCTACATCGAACAGAATCGAACAAAATGAGAACAATAAAAAAAATTGTCAGTGCGTTGGAATTCCGCGCGCGGGGGCCAGGGTTCGATTCCCGGCCTGGAGATTTTCTCCCGTCAGGGACTGGGTGTTGTGTCATCATAATTTCATCCCCATAGTCGATCAGCACGTCGCCCAATGTGGCGTCGCGCTCAATAAGACTTGCACTTGGCGGCCGAACTTCACGCCTTAGAACTCCCGGCTACTGAAGCCATACGATCATTTCCATCTCCCTTATTTCTATGAGGCTGTTCCATTTTCAAACACACAATCTCTTACATATTTTATGGCTGTGACTGCTTCCAGTATTTCTTCTGCAATTGTGTCTTTCTGCTTATTTATTCGCAGTACGTTGAGGGTCAACGTCAGTTCTCTGCAGGTCTTCCTGCATTTCTCTACAATTTTCTATCGTTGAGACTTCTCCATATCTAAGAGCATTGTCCACGAAAAGCCTCATTGACACACTGTATTCTGTTTTTTAGGAAATCTCCAATACAATCATACTTTTGGTCTGATATTCCGCACGCTCGAACTTCGTTCATCAGGCGGCAGTGTGAGACTGTATCTAACGGCTATAAATAATCCACAGCCTATCAACAGAACGGCTAATGCTTCGCTACTATGTGTGTGTATGTGAAAGTTTTAGAAGTATTAAATGCTCCATTAAACAATGTGAGTAGTTCTTTGAATTTTGTATGCAGTGCCCCGTCATTCTGACCGTATTTTACGTTAGTAGCACTAACGTATAAAACAGACACTGACAAAATAATTTCTGCTAATTTGAAAATAGTTGATTCATCAGACACGAACGAAACTGTCTAGTGTGGAATAGCTCAACGCAACTCTCCGCCGGCAAAGAACACACGTTTGACCCGCGTGGTCCGAGCTGATAAGTGGGGCTCCCTAATTACGTATTCTATTATGTCATCAATTAGCTGCTGGTATCGGCGACAGGTCGTAAGAGCCGTCTCATTGCGATATCGGCCCGGCCAATTGTCTCCCCTGCTGTGCTCCCTAGCTGGGAGATTATTTTTTGTCTCATCCAATCCCCGGTGGCTCACTGCGTCGCTAGACCCGCTTCGTGGTATTCGATACCTTCCCTCCCTCTTACATCTTGCTTCAGTGGCTCGTCTGCAGTGGCCGGGCTTTGTTAAGGCGACTCCTCGTAATTTGGATATAACACTAATGAGCGTATTAAGGCAAGCATATCAATTTGTGCTGGCCTTTCTTATTGGATTAGTTCCGTCTGAAAGCCCAGACACGCAGAGTATCAATAGTCATTAAAGTATACTGACCGCACGAAAAACGCAACACTTCAATCACTTAAATAAAATTTATTGTTTATTTCTTTATTTTAAATTACAATCACTTTAAAGCAATCTACTGTTTTATGACAAAACATTTTGTTACAGTTCCATCTAGACGCCCAGTAATGGAAAAAGAGCGATTATAAACAAAATTATGTCATTGATGCGATAATAACACGAATGGATTGACACTTCAAGCAAATTTCGAGGAATATCTTAAAAATAATACATGTCTGCTTTGATTTTTTAAACTTCATAGACCTTTCTTCACATCTTCAAAAGCGTGTACCACCCCCTCTTGTACCAGTTAAGGCAGCCAACGATGCAGGCATGCTCTTGATTAATGCTGCAATGTCTTCCATACTTTCACCAAGGGATTTCTGTAGCTGCTGTAGTGTCTGTGAACAGTGTTGACAGGTTCCTTCTCCCATGTGGACCCATACATGCTCAATAGTAATCAGAGATTCGAGTAGTCCAAGCCGTAAGCTGAGTCTCGCTTCATCCAAGTACTTGCAAAGTTGTCGCAACATTTTGTCATGCGTTGTTATGCATTAGTATAAAACACTCATCAATAAATAGAGCGGAAGGCACAAATTCTCCAAACTGATTTCCTTCACATACTGATAAGCTGTAAGTCTCCCACGCTCCTCGGAGACAAAATCCGTCCTCGCAGTCGTACTGAGTCCTCGCCACTCCGTCAGAGAATTATCCCGAAAAGGTGTTGTGGATGAGAATGTGCAACAGGAATGTGGAATACCTTTCCCCAGGCCTTCTCCAGGCCCTTCCTCCAACGACAGTTATTGCAGGCGTCATCGTGACCCATCGTTGAACAACACTTGCTCCGATTGTACACTCCAACCGTGACATTGCGTTGCAAAATGTAGTCGAGCTATTCAATGCTCTTTGGTGCGTTCTGAACCTGTAGCTGGTCTTCTTGGTTGGAGATTAGCTTCTTCCAGTCTTCTTCGGGCGGTTCTATCACAGACATTGACCACTCGCACTTGCTGGAGTGGATTTCGTGCTTCAGTGGTGCTGGTGTGACGGCTGCGGAGAACTTTTAAGTTGTAAGAAGTGGTTATATCTTATCGACATTGCTCCCATCGGCTCTGATTCTGGTCTCAAGTTTCCCGTGTCTTCTTATGATTCTGGAAACCGTGGTAGGTGTAGTGGGAGGTATAGTTCTCGTCTTCAACATAAAGCATGTTGCGACGATCTTCCGCCACTGTAACAGCTTCTTTAGGGTTTGACGGCATGTTTATCCCGTAGTCTGTTGATGATTAGCACAGAAAGATACAGCAAACGCGTTTGACTAAAACGAAAGAGGTACAAGGTACAAAAAAGATGCTACAGGAGCTCGTTAACATTATCGCCTGACATCGAGTGATGTGTTTTTCAGGTTGCGCGGGATAAAAAAAACATTTAAGTCTAGTGCAGTAAACAATCGACGCATTTCAACAAGACACGGCGTCTAAAAATGCACGATATAGTGCTACACTTTGATATACTATTCTTGGTTTTCACATTACTGACGGGCTGACTTCCCACGACTTCCAGTTCTCCTTCATTACCGTTCACACTGAACACTGTCAAATCTTTGTTGCTCAGATTCTTGGAGTGAGAATTTTGAGGTTACGCACATTCTCGTCATTGACATCAGTGAATCCAATCTGCCGTGCCATTGCTGCAGTTTCTCTCGTTGCAGCAGTCTTATCACTTCACCTTCTAACACTGACACAGCATGGGCTCGCAGTCTCCTCCATATATTTTGGAGTAATGTCAGTCCATGTGTCGCTAGTAAAACATCAAAGGTGAATGTCAACAACATGCTCACCTTTCTCATAGCTATCTAAAACTTCTGACTTTGTTCCTAATGAATACAACTTTCGTACACATTTCTTTCCCTTCACAGACACACTTTCCTACCTTTCACCCGACATTTTAAATACAGACCCTGCCAAGCGCAGCTTCATAGATCTATTGACCTTAACTGACGACTCACTGTCGACAAACACAACAGAAGATGCTCTTACGCTTCACTACTTTCCCGTACTTTCCCGTACTGTTACCAGATTGCAACACTGGACTTAAAATTAAAATGTCATGTATGTGCTAACGTGGATAACGAATCTTTGTATAATGAAGTCTACCATTACTTGTATACAAACATACGTACACAATATACTGATAAGCAAAACGTTATGACCACTGCCCACCGTAGAGAGTCTATATAGGGAGAAAGTGGCCAACCGGACGATACGGCGGCCATTTTTCTGCCAAACTACGGGCGGGACTTTTGAATGGCCAGTAGTGGAGTAGCGGAGTACACACTCACCGAATCAAAAGCACAAGACAATATGGCGAAATCATTCGTTAAATGCCTTTGTTTATAAGAATAATGTATTATAATAATTTTCACACAGTCAATTTAAAGGTCTGTTTTCAAATTTGACTATTTATATTGCAAGTTGTTTTATATGTAGTAAAAAGCAAAAACGACTTACTTAGCATAGATAAGAGTACTTGGTTGGTTTCCACAAGGTTCCTGTTTGATTTATGTCAGCCCTGTTGACTGCGACTGCCCACTGCTTTCGTCTTTCTTCATTGCTTGGAAATGCTAACATGCGAAATCCACCTTCGCCTCTATTGAGCAGGCCGGTGTGGAAGAGCGGTTCTAGGCGCTTCCGTCTGGAACCGCGCGACCGCTACGGTCGCAGGTTCGAATCCTGCCTCGGGCATGGATGTGTGTGATGTCCTTAGTTTAGTTAGGTTTAAGTAGTTCTAAGTTTTAGGGGACTGATGACATCAGAAGTTAAGTCCCATAGTGCTCAGAGCCATTTGAACCATTTGAACGATCCTCTATTGGAACAACCAAATGCAGCACAACCTAGCATCGTTTACGAACGTCTGCAGAACGAATTACCGATGTCAAAAACTATACTGTACAATTACTAACGTGTTTACTTCAAACATGTAAGCCTATTGACTTCATCACAAAACGCTTCATTATTTCAACTCCTAAATAAGATCGCAAACGTTACTTAGTACTAAAAACGATATACATCTAAATCGAACTTGCTTGCACAACGCATTATAACTCTCTCAATAATTCAAACACCTTTTAATCGTTTCCAAAAGTCCTCTGAACTTCAATTCAACTCAAAAGCATGGCGAACATAGGAAGCGTGAGAGACGTTTGGCGCCATTTTTCTGCCAAACTTAATCAACCAATCACGGGCAACTTCACCACACTCTCCCTATACAGGCTCTCTAGCCCACCGCGACGTCGGATGCCACATGGTGGTAACAAAAGTATGTAAGCGGAGCAGACGCGGACGGAGGATCACCCTAGCGAAAATATGGGCAGCAAATGACGAAGTCCACTGAGAAAAGCGACTTTGACAGAAGGCAGATTATTATTACGCAAAGCCTTTGAACGAGTATCTCGAATACGAATGTTCACGTGCTACTGTCGTGAGCATCTGCGGAAAGAAGTACGACGCAAAACTAGCACTTGTCGCTGAATTGTTGGACGTCCTTGACTCTTCACACAACGTGGCGTTCGGAGGCCTGCCTGTTCTGTAAGGTAGGGTAGGTGGTGATCTGTGGCATCTCTGCCAAAAGAGCACAATACTGGTGTACGCACAAGCGTTTCGGAGCAGATCGTTCGTCGTACATTGTTGAACATGGAGCTCCGCAAGATACCAATCCTACGTGTCCACTTGCTGACCCAGCGACATCTTCAGTTACGATTGCAGTGGGCATTGGACCAGCGAGGTTCGACGTCGATCAAGGGAGATGTGTCTGCTCTTTGGGTGAATCACATTTTTGTTACACTAGGTCGATGCTCTTCTCCACAAACGCCGTCATCGAGATATACACGGCTTCAGACGTGCAGCACGACACGGACGAAGGTTGATGGGTGTAGTACTATGCTTGGGAGACATTCTCCTGCACTTGCATGGGACCTGTGGCAGTAATCGAAGACAGACTGGCAGCTGCGTATCACTTGCATCCCTTCATGGTTGATGTCTTCCCCGACTGCTGTGTCTTCTTTCAGCAGTATAATTGTTCTTGTCTTGGAGCCTAAACCGTGCTACAGTGGTTGAAGAACATTATAGTTAACTCACGTTGATGTCTCGGCGACCAGATTTGTCTGATATAAATCCTATGGAACCCATCTGGGTCGCTATCGGGCGCCATCACCGCGTACTCAAATCAGCTGCTGTTACTCACGCGAATTACATGACCTATGCGTACTCACTAAATGCCACATGCCTCCAAAACCCTACCAAAAAACTGTCGGATCCCTGATACGTAAAATATGTATTTGATTCTACACAAGGACAAACAAGGAATTAAGCAGATGGTCTTTTGGGTCATCAGTGTACATCCGCGTTTGTATATAGAGGCTGGAAAGACAATAAGATGTACAATCAGGTAGCCATAACTAGTTGCTCATGGCATTCGAGAACTATGCCAGAACACACACACACGTAGGCATACACACACTCACGTAGGCATACACACACACGCACACACACACACACACACACACACACACACACACACACACACACACACACACACACACGTACATATATACATACATACATACATACATACATACCGAAACATAAATCTTTCTTCGCCGAATAGCTTATTCCTGCTGCCAGTACGAAAACAAAAAAGGGGTTAATGGTAAACGAAGTAATAAATACCATCTACTGTCTTTATAGCATTTTTAATATACCAATATACATTTCGAAGTCACGACTTCACTCTCAGGGCTGTCTGTTGTTACGTACGGACATTCTATGCGATGCTGACACACCAGACACTTGTTTATGGGTGCTCTGAAGATGAATCTGTATAAACTATTCTGTTGTTCTGTCTAGATAGTACTTATAGACCTGGCAGATATTCAGTTCTCCATCTACTGCTTTTGAAGGAATTCTTACAGGTCATACAAAGAACATTTTATGATTAATTTTGATATATAGTCATTAATATGGACTGAATTGGGAATATCTCAAATGTGTACCCATGGCGATTTATCATTTGTTATTGTGTTACCAGTAGGATTCTTATAGTACATTACCATTATGTACCCTGCATTCCACTTTCGTCTTGTGTAGTGTTTTTAGTGTTTCCTGATTACAGATCTTGTTTTATGTGGAATCAGTCCTTTGTTAATCCATGTTACTTCATACCTATTACGACTTATAAAAATGTCTACCATAAATTGTTAAAAAAAATTTCGTGTGTTGAGGTGGCTGTATGGGAACGTTCCGGCAGGCAATAAATTTAAAAAAATCTGAAGCTGTGACTTCGGAATGTCCATTGGCGCAATAAAAATGCTGTTTAGCATTAAAACTTCCATTTAGTCCACTGTCCCTACCTGTCGAAATTAATCACTATGGCAACCATAAAATTATCTTTTATTCTCAGATTTACCTTAATTTAATACTACAGTGCATGTGTGAACGATTTTATTTCGTAGTATAAATACCTGTTCTTAAATACACCCATTTCATGTACCAGGTGAGGTCTATGACTGCCTTGCGCATTTTATGAACAACACAGTGTGGAACTTCACAGAGTTCAATAGCGATATTGTTATTAAACTTGGCTGAACTAGTAAATAGTATTACTTATGATATAGTTATACTGCTAAAATCATGTACACAAAATATTTTTCATCAGTATAAGTCCATTCGGTTCATTTTTCTGCGCAGTACAAAAATGAGACAATAACTGGACCACCGCAGTAGCATTGTGCATAAAAACGATAACGTCACTCGTGTTGTAGTCCAGAAACGATACCTTACATCTGTGTCACGAGTCACTAACCGAGGTGAAACAAGGGATGTCTCTCATTTCCCGCCTCGTAAACAAAATCTGTGAAATTCTATAGAGTCGAGCGCACAATCGGAAACTGCTCGCACAACTTGTCGCGAGCAACAGGCCCACCGTTAAACTGTGTCAATTTTAATGAATTATCGATAATTCTGTAATATAAACTGGAGTGGCAGGAACTCGGTAGCGGCTCGTCATCAGCTCTCGGCTGTCGGAGTACGTCGATGTCCAATTTACGCCGGGATTAAAATTTCACAAAAACCAATACACTGGGCGCTGTTCGCATTTCATCGCTGAATGTCGGGCTACGATTAGCTGGTAAGCAGGAATGGGTGGGGAGGGGGGAGTGGATGTGGAGGTCGGGTAAAGGAGTAGTTGTTGACTGTGAAAGGTGTGGGGGGGGGGGGATGAGAAAGGGGGGCGGGGGGGGGGGGGGAGTTACGGCGGGGTTGAAAATAGCCGCCTCGTTTACCGCATCTGCCTTCGGCTTAGATACTTATAATCCCTGCCGCAAACGAATCGGTTAATCGCGGGTGAATATTGAAAATGGCAGCGGTTACACGCCCGATATCGGTCTATCGGGTTGGCTGCACTGCGCTGCGTGTGATAACCCGTCAGTCCGCGGGGAATACCCGCAACGGCCAGTCGATAGCCCGTAAACGATTAGCAAGAGGCGCGTCGGGATGCGACGCTCTGCTACTGGGAAAATTTGTTTTACCAAACTTTTCTCCACTTTTTCCTTTTTTTTTTATTTAACGGAGAACTCGGTCGGCTCTGCTATGCGGCTGCTCCGTCCCTCGCGAAAGTTTTCCGGGTCGCTTTAGGAAACTGGCCGCCAATTACGACAACATTTTGCGAATTACCGACCGCCTTCTCTCATTAAAAAGAATGTTCACAGTCGCGAAAATAAGGTGCCCGGATGAATAATGTATAACAGGGCACGCAGCTCTTCAGCGAGTCAAAACACCGCGTGGCGACACGGCGATTTTCCGCGCCGCTGAATGCCGCCTGCCTGAACATAGAGTGCCGCTCTCTGCATTTTAATACTCGTGTCTCGTCTCTCCCGCTACGCGATGCGGCAGCACTCTTAAAATTCCACCGAATGGCCGTTGTTTTGGGACGACAGTTTACATTTAGAAAACACGCACGGAATCACTTCGATTAGATATTAATGTCAATGTGGTCTTAACTTCGCAATGAGGACGCCGTACTCCATTGCGTGTAGGAGTTCGCTTTAATCTTTTTACGTTACTGTTTGTGTATGGGATGACCTTCCGTATTGTTCGGAAAACTCGAACGTCCCAACCGACAATGCTGAAAGAAAGATTAGGTACACTATCATTTTTCATAATACCATAATTTAGAATGCTGCCGCTACTTTTGTGTTAAAAAACGACATAAAACTGACTAACTGTGATGTGAAACACTCACAGCTTAGGCGTTATTCGGTAAAAGAACTGGAGATATTTTCGAAGTTTCTGAAAATGTCTGTAAATTGTGATTCTAGAGGGGATTCAGTTTGTGTTTACAAGATGTCATGAACATCTCTGTGCGCTAATTACTTAGAACGATCCTCTTGAGTGCGAGGTCGCAAGTTCAATCTTTAGTATGGCTCATTTCACAGTGTAGCGTTGATAATTGTGCCAGAAGAATGACTCATGCTAATGACTCATTATGTGGATCAGCAGGGCGATAGAACAATGAGTACGCAAGGTGCAGAAATCAGCCGGCTTGGGGAAACATGTATTACACATCACAAACTGGGCATTGTTGACATTTAGCTACTGGCCAAAAGCAGGGCTCCCATTTCCCCACTGTAGCTTGGTGTGACGTAAATATTCACTGATGTCCATTATAATTATCCGGGCTGTTATGAGGTGGTCGGTTGATGAATTTTGTCTCAATTCCCAACGTTTCGTCTCCGACTGCGGGAGACATCCCCTTGAAGATGTCTCCCGCAGTCGGAGACGAAACGTTGGGAATTGAGACAAAATTCATCAACCGACCACGGCATAACAGCCCGGATAATTATAATGGACATGATATTTCCGGCCGTGAAAGTCTACATTTTAGTATAAGGGCACTGATGTTAGCTGATCTTAATACATTTACCTTGGTACCACTAATTTCCACGGTTCTTTTCATATGCATTTCCCCTTCAAACTCTGATTGGTCGGAGTTGAAAGCAAATTGAAATGGGACAGGTTTGTTTATCTCATCTACAAATTTTCGGGCCGATTCCGCAATTTGTTATCTGTCGTCAAGCTGACGCTTTGAAGTTTCGTTATCTTACGTCTCCCAATTCTGTAGCACCGTTTGAATTTATTCAGTGGATTACATCAGTGATATTTATAGTCGCCGGCCGTTGTGGCCGAGCGGTTCTAGGCGCTTCAGTCTGGAACCGCGCGAACGCTACGGTCCTTAGGTTAGTTAGGTTTAAGTCGTTCTAAGTTCTAGGGGACTGATGACCTCAGATGTTAAGTCCCATAGTGCTCAAAGCCCTTTGAACCATTATCTACAGTCTTTTGCATTCTCTTGGGCCGGTCCAACGCTTCACGCAACACATGAAACAACAGGCAAAACCACAGACGAACACACTGTATTTTGCTAGCGCCGAAACAGAAAATACACGAACTTCCATTGATGATTCGTTAAAAGATCGACAACCAGGGGAATACGAGAGAGCATCAGCCAATGCGTACCGAACACGACCGAATGCTGTTTGCTGGTGCTGAACTACGGTTGACACAACTGAGAATTCCCCTTCTCCTATACTCGCTTGTGTTCGCTCCGGTGCAAATCAGGCTTCACGGTCGTCCAACGGCGATACTTTTTCTTAGACAGCAGTATCGTCAGCAGTCTAGTAAATCAATAGGAGTACTGTACAGCTGCTGTGTTGGTCAAAAATGAGAAGCCACCAGCTGCTAAACCAATGACTATATTTGACGCGTTTCGAGTTTTACATTAAATGTATGAATATGGACAAGCATCAGCTGTATTATGGAGCGACGACAGTGAAAATTTGTGCACGCATTTCCGCAGGCACTTTTCATCGTATTTCTGAATAACATAGATATTGCAATATCGTATTTATTCGCCGACACCGGACAAGCGACATTCAAGTAAAATGTTTCCTCTGTACTAAAATATGCATAATGGATGTACGAGCACAGGATGTAGACACCTGGTTAATGACATATGGATCTTTGTATCTGTCTGGTAATCGTGCTCAGTAGCCAACCAGTAAGGCTACCGCTCGCGGTAAATGATAAATCCGGATTCGAGTCACGGTCCGCTAGAAATTTTTGTTATCATTTCATTAGACAGCTGATGGTTATCCAAGTTCGTAACTGCGAATACATTTAATGTATTTCATAACGGCTGTAGTTGCCGCAGTGCAAGGAACTTTGCAGCCTACTTCTGAGTAACACAAATACTGCAATATTATACATATTTAGATTGTTTCCAAACCAGAAATACACAGGAAACAGCAGAAACTGTAACCATACAAAGAATATGCAAGAGTATGAAACTACACGTATCGTTAAAATTAAACAGCTGAAATATACACCATAAACAACCTTTTGATTAGATATATAAAAAACAGTATGTTGCAAATAAAGTTGTCATGGCAGACTAACTGACCAGCTACGCCACGGTAACATTTCTTATACATATTTCTTAATGGTTCGTGTCCTCGGCATTCTTGACATCTAATATACGAGGGCAATCCCAAAAGTAAGATCTCCTATTTTTTTATAAGTACAGACTCTGTTTGTGTGCCAGTTGGTAACACTGTTATGAAGGGTGCTTCATGCGTAGTGTGTAAACATACGAACGCCGCGCTGAGGCTCTCAGTCTTGGCTTGGCAGCCCATTGAGAATGCAGCTCCCGTTGGACGTCACCGCCAAGTTCGCATTGCGCGCAGTTATTCGATTTTTGAACGCAAAGGGCACTGCGCTGATTGAAATCCATCGCTAATTGACGGAAGAGTATGGTGAGTCGTGCATGGGTGTCAAAAATGTCCTTAAGTGGTGTAGAGAGTTTGCAGCTGGTCGGCCCGAAATTCAGAACTAACAAAGAAGCGGGAGACCGCCAATTTCTGAGAAAGTTTGAGTCACTGGGACCACAATTGACGCTGACAGGTACTGTGGAACTCTGAAAAAAACTCAAACGGGTAATTCAGAATTGGAGAAGAGGAATGTTGAGCAAGGGCATACACATTGTCCATGACAACGCTCGCCCACACATCGGTCGGCAAACGGTTGGTCTCCTGCAACAGTTTCAGTGGAACATAATCACCCAGCTACCCTATAGTCCTGTCTTGGCGCCCAGTGACTATCACCTGTTCCCCAGGTTAAAGGAACATTTGGCCAGAAAGCGATTCAGCTCGGACGACAGGGTGAAAGAAGAGGTTCATAACTTTCTGAACAGCATGGCAGCGA
This sequence comes from Schistocerca gregaria, assembly GCF_023897955.1. NCBI lineage: Eukaryota > Metazoa > Arthropoda > Insecta > Orthoptera > Acrididae > Schistocerca > Schistocerca gregaria. The sequence goes on along the minus strand of NC_064920.1, from coordinate 1,134,070,982 downwards.
GCTTGTATGACATGGGCATACAAAAACTGCCACAGCGTCTACAAAAATGCATCGACAGAAACGGTGATTATGTCGAAAAATAGCTAGTTGTCCAAGCTGTAAAAAGATGGAAACCATTGTAGAAATAAACAGGTCTATGTACATATAAAAAAAATAGGAGACCTTACTTTTGGGATTGCCCTCATAATTAATGGCCATGCACCGAATAGGTAGTTCTTACCGCTGAGCCTAATACTTCGGAAATTGTATTACGCTATCTGTTTTTCTTTGCGTTCCTTTAGTCTTCTATCGTTACATTATTTATTTTATCTTTTAACGAGTTTTACTTACACGATCACCCTCACCTAATCTTGCTAGGGCGTAAGACCTTCCCCTAACTTACGATTGCTTTCAATATTTATGTTTTATTGTACTTATTAGATTGTTTCCCTCCACTTATCTTACTTACGTAATTTTGTATAAAGTTTTGAGTTTATATAACTGATCTGGAATTTTTGTTCTGTTATCTGTCATTTTACATGTATGTCTTTTTTGTCGTCTGTATTTTCTATACAGCTGTAAATCTATGTTCATCGCTCATTTTATTATTCACACTTTGTAAACTGTTGTAAAAGTTTAATTTTGTGTACTACATTTGTTATGAAAAAGACAAAAAAATTTTATGCTGCTTTTGTCGCTACGTGGTACTACTTCTGCACTCATCAGTGCTCTCTGGTGGCATAAATTGTCTTCCTGGTTATCGCGTTGTAGCTAGTCAGTTAGTCTGCTATGACAGCTTTGTTTGTTACACACTGTCTTTCTAACATATCTGATCGCCAAGATGTTCACGATATATATTTCAGAAGCTTAATTTTGACGATACTTGTCGTTTCATACTCTTGTATATTCTTTGTGTAGTTCCAATTTCTGTTATTTGCTAAGTATTACCGGTCTACAGACAATCTGAAGATGGGTTCTAGCGGAATAATCCAAATACAGTCATTGGTTAATAAGCTGGTTCAAAAATGGTTCAAATGGCTCTGAGAACCATGGGACTTAAGATCATCAGTCCCCTAGAACTTAGAACTACTTAAACCTAACTAACCTAAGGACATCACACACACCCATGCCCGAGGCAGGATTCGAACCTGCGACTGTAGTGGTCGCGTGGCTCCAGACTGTAGAGCCTAGAACTGCTCGGCCACTCCGGCCGGCAATAAGCTGGTGGCTTCTCATTCAGTGCCCAATACAGGAATTTTGCAACAATCCTCTTGATCTACAATTTGGTCGCATTCTTCTCGCGTGACGTTACGCCACAATAACAAGGAACAGTGTCGGAGTTTTAAACTTTTAATAACCACAGAACTTTCACCTCCACTCTGTATATCGTGGTGCCTAATAAATTAACACGCAAGTAGAGACCTAAGTGAATATTGTCTACTCCATATCTTTTTCCGGAGTCGTTCTGAGGAGTAAACGACTAGACTGTCGGACACCGCCGTGCGCTGTCGTCAGGAGAGAGTGTTTCCGCGGAATGGCAGACATCACATCGCGAACCCCCCACGCGGTTCGGCGCCCGCGTCCCCCCAGCCGCACGTCAAAACAATGCTCCTTATACGGCGCCCTCGACCACAACTGACGTTCCCCGATCGTGAGCTACGCGCAACGGTATTCGTGCATATCGGGCGCGCGCCGGGCCGTGAAATTCTCTGAAAGGGACACGCCGCCATGGAAATTGGTTTCGCCGGCCGGGACGAAGACGGCGCCGGTGGAGCTATCTGTGCGCCTTCCTGGGGCCCGGGCGGGCTTTATCTCCGCGCCTAACGGCACGTGTATATTTTGTCAGCGGGGTAAACGAGACATAAAGATAGGGGGGAAGCGTTCAATAAAAGCCGAATCGCTGTCCCGGGCCCGGCTACCGCCAGGGGCGGATCACAAGTCGCCGACGCATCGCAGTCACTGCCGCCGCCCCTCCCCTTAATCGGCGGGAGCCTATCAGCTCATCTGAGTGCACGAGATAAAAAACTCGTACGTCAACAATTAATGGGAACAAAACTGTTTTGATAGGAAGGAGATCGGGCTTTTCCTGTTGCGTGCAGAAAGCTTTTATTTTATTCTCGAGTCAGAAACATACAAATTTACAGTAGCCATACACATAAGTTATATATATATATATATATATATATATATATATATATATATATATATAATAGAAAGAAACTTCCACATGGGAAAAATATATTAAAAACAAAGATTCCAAGACTTACCAAGCGGGAAAGCGCCGGCAGACAGGCACATGAACAAAACACACAAACACACACACAGAATTACTAGCTTTCGCAACCGATGGTTGCTTCTTCAGGAAGGAGAGGGAAAGACGAAAGGATGTGGGTTTTAAGGGAGAGGGTAAGGAGTCATTCCAATCCCGGGAGCGGAAAGACTTCCCTTAGGGGAAAAAAAGGACAGGTGTACACTCGCACACACACACACACACACACACACACACACACACACACACACACACACATATCCATCCGCACATACACAGATGTCTGCTTGTGTCTGTGTATGTGCGGATGGATATGTGTGTGTGTGTGTGTGTGTGTGTGTGCGAGTCTACACCTGTCCTTTTTTTCCCCTAAGGGAAGTCTTTCCGCTCCCGGGATTGGAATGACTCCTTACCCTCTCCCTTAAAACCCACATCCTTTCGTCTTTCCCTCTCCTTCCTGAAGAAGCAACCATCGGTTGCGAAAGCTAGTAATTCTGTGTGTGTGTTTGTGTGTTTTGTTCATGTGCCTGTCTGCCGGCGCTTTCCCGCTTGGTAAGTCTTGGAATCTTTGTTATATATATATATATATATATATATATATATATATATATATATATATATATGGTGTTACAAAAAGGTACGACCAAACTTTCAGGAAACATTCCTCACACACAAATAAAGAAAAGATGTTATGTGGACATGTGTCCGGAAACGCTTAATTTCCATGTTAGAGCTCATTTTAGTTTCGTCACTATGTACTGTAAATTTTCACAATCAACATGTGTGGGCTGACGAGAATCCACACGCAATTGTGCAATCACGTCATCAACACAGAGTTTCTGTGGGCGTTTGGGTAGGCATTGTTGGTGATGTCTTGATTGAGCCCCATGTTCTTCCACCCACGCTCAATGAAGCACGTTATCATGATTTCATACGCGATACTGTACCTGTGCTGCTGGAACATGTGCGACACAACATGTGGTTCATGCACGATAATGTTCCTGCACATTTCAGTCGAAGTGTTCGAACGCTTCTCAACAACAGATTCGGTGACCGATGGATTGGTAGAGGCGGAACAATTCCATGGCCTCAACGCTCTCCTGAACTCAGCCCTCTTGACTTTCATTTATGGGGGCATTTGAAAGCTCTTGTCTACGCAACCTCGGTACCAAATATAGAGACTCTTCGTGCTCGTATTGTGGACGGCTGTGATACAATACGCCATTCTCCAGGGCTGCATCAGCGCATAACGGATTCCATGCGACGGAGGGTGGATGCATGTATCCTCGCCAACGGAGGACATTTTGAACATTTCCTGTAACAAAGTGTTTGAAGTCACGCCGGCACGTTCTGTTGCGGTGTCTTTCCATTCCATGATTAATGTGATTTGAAGAGAAGTAATAAAATGAGCTCTGTCATGGAAAGTAAGCATTTCCGGACACATGTCCACATAACATATTTTCTTTCTTTGTGTGTGAGGAATGTTCTCTGAAAGTTTGGCCGTACCTTTTTGTAACACCCTGTATATATTGCCTTTTTGGTTGCCCATATTGCTTTCATATTCCGGCTGTGATCTTGCTTGCGTTCTTCGGTCCACTTTACGCCTGTTCGTTTGTCACAGTGTATCTCATGTAGTTTAGTTTTCTTAATGTTGTTCCTGAATTTTATTCCGTCGTTTATTGTGTCTGCTGTTACTTTGAGTTGGTTCAGGTCGTTTTTTAGCTCTGCCACCCATTTGTTTTTGCTAGTGGTTACCCAGTCAAAGATCTGTTTGGTCAGTCTGTGTGATGGCATTCTGTATAGGTGTCCATAGAATTGTAGTCTGCGTTTTCTTAATCTTTTCTGTGATTGTCTCTATATGTTTGTATAGTTGCTCTGTAGGTTTCTTGATCCATATTCGATTGTTGTTAGTTGCGCCAAATATTTTCCTAAGTATTTTCCGTTCTACTTTTTCTAGTTGTCTGATACGTGTATGCCCTAGGATTAGTGTGCTCTCTGCTGCGTATAGTGGCTCGGGGAGCACCACCGTGTCGTAGTGGCGTAATTTGGCTTTTTGTGAGATAGACTTCTTCTTGTAATGATTCCACACTACTCTGTATGCCTTGTCTAGTTTATATATTACATGTGCCCAGTACTTTGCAACCTCCAGGCGCTTAGAGTGGCCTGCAGGAGATTAATCTTCGTGCAGGATGCAGGGCACAAAAGGCACTGGAGCATGCGGCTTGTAGTTTGTTCTTGTCCCCAATCACAGGACGTATCTTCTGTCATGAGGCCCCATCTCTTCAGGTTGCCTCTGGATCTCCCAACTCCTGATCGTAATCTGTTTAAAGATTTCCACACCAGCCAGCTCTCGTGTTGTCCAGGTGGTAGTTCTTCAGCTTCTGGCGTCTGCCTGTGAGGCGTCGACTTCTTCCATAACTCCAGCCTTGCCTTCTCTGGTGAAACGGCGAGCTTCTCGGATGTTCTCAGGAAGCTCTTTCGCGATCTCGGCAGTTGCTGTGGTGGATTATGTCCGTGCAGGGGATGGGCACTGTCCTGTTCCATTTTCAGTCTCTCCTTGTTGGCAGCCACTGTTCTGCGTACCCATGGTGGCGCTATTCCAGCCAGGCAATAGAGTTGGGGTAGGTCTTAAGCAACCTGTGATCAACCTGCAGGTTTCGTTGAGAGCAGTGTCTACCTGTCTGACATGAGATGACCTGTACCATACTGGAGAAGCATATTCAGCAGTAGAAAAGCACAGTTCCACTGCAGTACAGAGAACAGCTTGTGGATTTGATCCCCACTGTTTCCCCGCTAGTTTGCGGGTTAGGTTGTTCCGAGCGGAGATTTTCATTTTGGTGTTCTTGCAGTGAGTTTTGAATGTCAGAGTTGTATCGAGAGTGACTTCCAAGTATTTATGTGCGTAATGATGGTGGAGTTGGATGCCTGACCATGCAATATGTATCTCAAGATTTGCTTTCCTGTTCCTTAAATGAAAGGCACACACTTGTGTCTTCGAAGATTTTGGTCTGAGTTGGTTCCGATTGTAGTAGCTTGGCAGTGTTCTAAGTGCTGTTGTCAGGTTTCATTGCACTCTTTCAAAGCATGAGCTCTGCGTAGCAAAAGCTAGGTCATCTGCATATAAAAATCTCCTTGTGCTTGGGGTCAATGGCTGGTCGTTGGTATAGATGTTGAAGAGAAGTGGAGCCAAGACGCTTCCCTGAAGTAGATCATTTTTCTGCGCTCTCCAGCGAATGCGTTGTCCTTGAAATTCAACAAAAAACCTGCGGTTTTGGAGGAGAGTGCTGAGTAGTCTAACGAGGTGGGCGTTGTTGATCATATTGTATATTTTTGCATGGAGTAACCGATGATGGACAGTATCGTACGCTGCTGTGAGATCCACGAATACCACGCCCGTTACTTGACGGGTTTCAAAGCCAGCCTCTATAAACTGAGTGAGATTCAAAAGCTGCCCTGAGCAGCTTCTGTTTGGTCGAAATCCTGCCTGTTCGAATTTGAGAAGAGGGTCTGTTACTGGAAGGATTCTATTCAGAATCGTACGTTCGAACTGTTTATAAAGATGACTCAAAAGGCTAACTGGTCTGAAATTCTTGTGATGATTTGCTTCCTTTCCAGGTTTCAGAAGAGCTATCACCGTGCTCTTTCGCCAGATCTTTGATATTTGGCACTGGTTCATGCAGTTGTTGAAAAGCTGCAGGATCCACTTTCTTGTTTCTGGGTACATGAAAGGAGCCTCCACGGAGATTGCAATGATTTCCGACCAAACTAAGACTCGCAATCTGGCGTACCCTGGCCGTCAGGTTTCTATGGCGGCTAATCCTTTGACACCAGAAACATCATCTTGGTCCCTTTCAGGACCACAGTTGACCATCATATCGTGCAGAAAGTACGTCCCAGTAATAATTTAACGAGCTCGATGGAAATTGTTAAACGGTATCACGAAACACTAGTTCGATACATATCAAATTTTGTGAGGGTTTTCCGTCACTTAACAGTTACCGTATTAAAAGACTACAATTTCATTCTGTTCAGATATGACGACCATCATCGACATCAGTATGAGTTCTGTGGCATAGAAGAAGACAGAATCTGAATGCCATCTTCAGAAACTTCTTCCTGTGCCTGAAACACATGCCGTGACAGTATAAGGAGGGTCAAGCCTGTCAAGGAGTCTTACTTTCTACAAGGCGTTTCTGATGTCAACTGAAGTTGGGAGTCTTGCGTTATAGTGCTGGAGCACGCCGTTTGGTACCCTGCTCAGGAAGAGCATGATAACAGGGGTTACCATTCGTGACACATAATTTCTAGAATTTGGTCTCTGTTAAGCTGTAAAATCAGTACTGTTGTTAGATTCAGTAGCTCCCAGCACCACGGTTCAAAGAGCTGGAGAGGTTTGGGTTTTGAGAAGCGCTGAATCCTGTGACCCATTGAGTAGTTAGGGCCCATATGATAGCGACAAACAATACGAGACTCACAGATGAACAACACAGAAATGTCTGTTTCCTATGATATGGTGACAGCGCTAACTGACGCATGATAAGTCGAGATCTCAATACATGTGCGAGTAATCTGTTTCTCATGGTTCTTGTTGACGATATGCCTGTAACATCTGTCTGAATTTCAGCTGGTCCGTTCGTTAGTCGAACATACATACGGACAGTCTCCTTCCTTCACTTGGCCTGAATGCATCTCTTTACCAGTCTCCTGCACTACAGCCAACCTTCTCTTAGAACAGTCGGTATGATATTCCCATGCCCCTTGTGCCAATGGCTGCGCATTTCTCAGAGTCTGAAAGATGCAAAATTTTGTACATGGCTGTACGTTCAGAGGTCGTGAATAGTTACAATTGGAAGAAAACAGCCCTCTGTCACTATTTTCAACGAATTAACCAGGTTTCAACACTGTTAGAAGTCCGTTTTGCAACCTGCACCACGCAAGTAACGAGCAGTCCTTAGTGGCTCGCCATGACAGTTTTCTTTATCTTAAATATCTCTGTGAATAATGCGCTTTTGGCATATTTATTATTTCATAAATGACGTATAAGTACTTCCAGTCTTTCGCGATGACTCCGTACTTATATTCTCGTTTTTAGTCATAATTTTGTGACCATGTTTAGAATATAGACCATTCTTTGATTTAAATTCCGAGGAAGACAGTCCTAGCAGTGTTGAAACCCGGTTAATTGGTTAAAAATAGTGACCGAGGGCTGTTTTCTTTCATTTTTTTTGAAAGATGCTTTGTAGCTGAAAAGTCCTAATAACGTTAGACACACTCAGTAGAATCATGTACGTACAATGTCGTCATGTTCATCTGTCGGAATGGCTTTCGTCTGTACCTAAACTGTCTAAAATAAGCTAACATAAAAATCGAAATTTAATCAACATTTCCTACGGTCATAGAAAAACTGGAATGTCAATTTGGTACCGCTCGGACAAAGTGTTCATGGTTGAACTCTTCAATTTCTGTTAGTGTATGTAGTGAAAAACTGATAAGGCAGTATGTGAATCAAATGTGGTATGAATTTTGATGTCATGAAACTATTATTTTGTGTCTTATGACCCGTTTTTATCTTAACATTTCTGATGCTGTTCCAGGGACCGAATGCGCTCCCGATAGTAATCGTGAATGTGATTGTTTCTAATAGTTCACACTTTATAGAAATGATTAGCTTTGAACATTATTGACTCAGGTCTTTTACGAGAATTCAACATCTGACCATCAGGTATTTCCGATATTTTTTCATGTAAGATTCGCTTCGGGAATAGGAGAGGAGGGAAAGTCATTGGAGGGGCTAAGTCAATTATACAGCGGCGATGCTGAGTACACTGGGTATCTATTGAATAGAGACGAAAAGATTATCATATGTAGGATAAAGTCACTATATTTCGGGACATGATGAAAAAAAAAGGGAAAGAAGTGGTGTGAGAAAGAGCTAGGAAGGAGAAGAGACGGGGTTGAGAAGAGAGGAACAAATAGTAAAACAACAAAAAAAGGAAGAGAACTGAGAAAGAGACAGACAGACATAGACAGGGAGGGAGAGAGAGAGAGAGAGAGAGAGAGAGAGAGAGAGAGAGAGAGTGAAAGTGAGAGGGAAAAGAGGGATTTGGGGTCTCGAAGTGTGTATGAGAGAGGGACTGTAGAAGAGATAGATGTTAAGAAAAGAGAAAGCTAGAAAGAAAGAGAGTGAAGAAAGAAGAAAAGAACGTTGAAGGTTGGTGGATAGTGGTAGAGAGAGAGAGAGAGAGAGAGAGAGAGAGAGATTCTAAGCAAGGAAACAGGCTAGAAGCGCGGGATTAGCCGAGCTTTCTGAGACGCTGCTGTCATGGACTGTGCGTCTGGTCCAGGCAGAGGGTCGAGTCCTCGCTCGGGCATGTGTGTGTGTGTTTGTCCTTAGGATGATTTAGGTTAAGTAGTGTGTAAGCTTTGGGAATGATGACTTTATCAGTGAAGTCCCATAAGATTTCACACACATTTGAACGTTTGAAACAGGCTAGATCACATTCCTTTTAAATCTGCCTCTTAGTTTTCTGTTTCGGCCCAATTACCACGTCTCTAGACCTGAAACTAAATTACAAGAAAATTATAGCTACCATCTGTGTAGAACGGTGCACAGTGTTAAACTTCGTTTCCTATTGGTATCAAATTGCAATATGACTGGCACTTTGGAAACCAGGGACGTGATTTCGATCTCCGACGGTATCTCGAACCCAACCTCTGCTTCTTTACGTGGTTTCTGCAGTTAGTTTTAATAGTGAACGTTCTGATGGTTAGCTATAAAGAGACGTACTCTTTGCTTGGGATGCTATCATTTGCCAAAAATATTTATCGTTATCGCGAACCTTTTCTGAGATAAGAGACATGTGTTCAATATTTCACTTGAAAAAAAAAAGTTCAAATGTGTGAGAAATCTTATGGGACTTAAACACTAAGGTCATCAGTCCCTAAGTTTACACACTACTTAACCTAAATTATCCTACGGACAAATACACACACCCATGACTGAGGGAGGACTCGAACCTCCGCCGGGACCAGCCGCACAGTCCATGGCTGCAGCGCCTTAGACCGCTTGATTTCACTTGCACTCTATCATTTGCGCACACGATTGGAAGTGAGTGCACTACATAAACTCATTTTCATAGTGAACGTTGGTGACGCAGAGGGCAGCTAAATCTCTCAACGACGACGACTAACATAACCGGTAGGGCGCGAGGCAAAACCGTGGGTCTGGAGAAGCGGCCCAAGTTGCAGGACAGCAAGAAGCAGCAGCGTCCTCGGTGGACCGCGGCAGCTGTTGCCGCTTCTTGCCGGACACAGACACGGACCACTGTTGCTGAGCCGGGAGGAGCGGCCAGAGCACGGTTAATTAGAACGCAGCCGGCCTGGCCTGCGACAATTACAGGAACAAGGCAGGCGCTGGGACCGGCCGCGTGTGCCTCCTAATTACATTAGCCGAGCCCGCTGGCCAAGGCCGAGGGAGCAGCGGAAAGCCGCGTCTCCAGTAGCAAGTGGCGTTCCGCAGCGCGGCAACGCTACACTGCGACAACCTGCCGATGTCATTACAGACGTACTCGTGTACGTACGTACCAACCAGTCTCCGGAGAATGGCGGACGGTGTTTCGTACCAGTATTATCCAATGTCAGGCTCATACGTCTGTCATAGTGCGTACAGTATTACACTACTGGCCATTACAATTTCTACACCAAGACGAAACGCAGACGATAAACTCGTATTCTTTGGACAAATATATTGTACAAGAACTGACATGTGATTACAATTTCACGCAATTAGGGTGCATAGATCCTGAGAAATCAGTACCCAGAACAACCACTTCTGGCGGTAATAACGGCCTTGATACGCCTGGGCTATGAATCAAACAGAGTTTGGATGGGGCGTACAGGTGCAGCTGTCCATGCAGCTTCAGTACGATACCACAGTTCATCAAGAGTAGTCACTGGCGTATTGTAACGAGCCAGTTGCTCTGCCACCATTGACCAGACGTTTTCAGTTGGTGAGAGATCTGGAGAATGTGCTGGCCAGGACAGCAGTCGAACATTTTCTGTATCCAGAAAGGCCCGCATAGGACCTGCAACATGCGGTCGAGATTATCCTGCTGAAATGTAGGGTTTCGCAGGGATAGAATGAAGGGTAGAGCCACAGGTGGTAACACATCTGAAATGTAACGTCCACTGTTCAAATTGCCATCAATGCAAACAAGAGGTGTCCGAGACGTGTAACCAATGGCACCCCGTACCATCACGCCGGGTGATACGCCAGTATGGCGATGACGAATACACGCTTCCAATGTGAGTTCACCGCGATGTCGCCAAACACGGATGCGTCAATCACGATGCTGTAAACAGAACCTGGATTCATCCGAAAAAATGACGTTTTGCCATTCGTGCACCCAGATTCGTCGTTGAGTTCATCGCAGGTGCTCCTGTCTGTGATGCATCGTCAAGGGTAACCGCAGCCATGGTCTCAGAGCTGATAGTCCATGATTCTGCAAACGTCATCGAACTGTTGGTGCAGATGGTTGTTGTCTTGTAAACGTCCTCGTCCGTTGACTCAGGGATCGAGACGTGGCTGCACCATCCGTTACAGCCATACGGATAAGATGCCTGACATCACGATTGCTAGTGATACGAGGCCGTTGGGATCCAGCACGGCGTTCCGTATTACCCTCCTGAACCCACCGATTCCCTATTCTGTTAACAGTCATTGGATATCAACCAACGCGAGCAACGATGTTGCGATACGATAAACCGCAATCACGCTAGGCTACAATCCGACCTTTATTAAAGTCGGAAACGTGATGATACTTATTTCTCCTCCTCACACGAGGCATCACAACAACGTTTCACCAGGCAACTCCGGGCACCTGCTGTTTGTGTATGAGAAAACTTCCCTCATGTCAGCACGTTGTCGGTGTCGCCACCGGCGCCAACCTTGTGTGAATGCCCTGAAAAGCTAATTATTTGCATATCACAGCGGGTCATCTTCGTGGTGTAGCAATTTTAATGGGCAGTAGTGTACTTTGGATGGCGGTTACAGCTGAAACAATGGGTTTTCGGTTAAATAGTTTTCAGTTTAATCTGACTGTTACAGTCACTCAAAATAACAAATTTCCATAGCCGGTTTTCGTCTTTTTACTCCTATTATTTTCTATAGCAGCCAACAGCCTTGCCCCAGTGGAACACCGGTTCTCGTCATATCACCGAAGTTAAGCGCTGTTGGGCTTGGCTGGTGCTTAGATGGGTGACCGTCTGGTCTGCCAAACGCTGTTGGCAAGCAGGGTGTACTCAGCCCTAGTGAGGCAAACTGAGGAGCTACTTGACTGAGCAGTAGTGGATCCAGTCTCGTAAACCGACACACGGCCGGGGTGGCGGTGTGGTGACCTCACGCCCATCCGTACCCGCATCCAGTGACGCCGAAAGGCTGAGGATGACACGGCGGTCGGTCAGTCTTTCGAGACTTGTTCGGACGGAGTTTAGTTTTTGTTTCATACAATAAACATAGAAACGTAAAAAGATCGAAAAATTTTGACTCTCTCAGGTTCAGGATACATACAATCAAAAAGTTAAATTAAGTAGCTAAATAAAAGAAAATTTACAATGAACTGTATACCCCTAGCTGCATACAGGCGCTGATATAAGTCAATGGGGACAGCTGAAAATGTGTGCCCCGACCAGGGCTCGAACCTGGGATATCCTGCTTAAATGGCAGACGGTCTATCCATTTTTTTTTCGTTGTTGATTTTGTGTTTGGTCGTTGCGGACGTCACATGACATCAGATGACATTCGTTCAAGTTCGTTGTTGATCGTTTCATTCAGTTTTTTTTATTACAGATGCCAACCGGCTCTCTGACCGAACACTTCCCAACTGAGCCACCGATGACACAGAGGATAGTGCGACTGCAGGGACTAATCTCTGGCACGCCTCCCGTGCGACCCTCATTCGCAACTTATTGTCCCACACTATATTCATAGTGCCCCTACCCAATACACTCATCACTCGCGGCTTTACTGCCGATTCCCGTAAGAGTTCGGGCACTGTCTGTGCTTCCGTACAGAAGAAGATGCTCAAATTGCTGGTGAATAAGGCTCACTGGCCTTTTGAGCATCTTCCTCTGTGCAGATATATATATGAAGGTGGTATCTGTTCTTTCGGACATGTCTAAAAAGAAAAGTTGGTCCGTCCAGAGTTCGCTGCTTTTGTCGAAAAGTGTTAGGTGGTTGAATGCTAAAAAAAAAAAAAAAAAAAAAAAAAAAAAAAAAAAAAAACCAGCAGTATTCTCCTACTGATTCTAATTTTTCGAAAATCTGCCCAAAAATCATGTTGTAATTGAGGGTCATATCACTATTTGGGCATTTCAAATAGTTTGCGCTAAAGTATGAAAACTAAGGTTGAAGAACTCTGTTTTTGTGTTAATTTGTCCGTTTTCAAGGCTACAAGCAGATAAACGGATATTATGTAGACACAGGCAGCAAATCGCCTGCTTGCAATTTTTATTGCATACTGTGAATGAATTGTTTAGTTTTTAACTTATTACTGTTACCTTAATTCGCTTCTCTTTTATTATTTCTTAGAAATGAAAGACAAATCTTCAGTCTTTTAAAGTAAATTAAGCATTGTACTTCATTGCTACTTCACATCGTAAAACTATTTCCAGGCTATGGTTGGTGCCATTCTGCAACACAACGGTTGTCCAACGACGATAGCAAGAAACTACCGCGTAGACCAGGTGGGGCAAGTCTTTCATGCTGCGCACACACGCGTACCTCAATCCACGACACGCGCCGATGGGATGATTATTGTCTCAGGAATGCTGTACCAAATCTTATGCTGTGTGTTTGTTGCTCGTTTGTGTAGGTAGTGTTATTAAAACATCAGTGATCGCTTTTCCGATTTTATATCATATCGCAATTTTTTCAAACCAAACTACTCCTTTTTAAAAAAAGAAAAAGATTGTTTGTTGCCACTTGCACAAACGGCTACCACGCGCAACTTGTAAGCAACAGCTAGTGAGGCTGTAAACGATCGTATTAACAGATTACGCCAGTACGACAAGTAATTCGACAAGTCAACCGTTTATTATTACAAATATAATAGGTACAGTATTACGTTGAAACTGCAAGAGAGGGAGCGATTTATTTGTACACCTTTTTTTCTCTTGTTTTCATGTTAAAACTAACGCTTTTCCCAAAACACAGTGGGTATTATGACCTCACTAACATGCTAATGCAGCTGTAATTGCGACATGATACTGAAACAGGATTAATCGGAACAACTGAGGACAAGTAAGGTCAATAGCTCATGAAAAGCTCATGCATAGGATAAAAATAAAAATATGATTCCTTCACTTACATTATTACAAACTCATACTATTTCTCATTTTACCAGCTACCATTGAAAAAAATCTGTACTCACTTGTATACTGCAGTGGGTAAGAAAGTTCTGATGGTTAGCTATAAAGAGACGTACTCTTTGCTTGGGATGCTATCATTTGCCAAAAATATTTATCGTTATCGCGAACCTTTTCTGAGATAAGAGACATGTGTTCAATATTTCACTTGAAAAAAAAAAGTTCAAATGTGTGAGAAATCTTATGGGACTTAAACACTAAGGTCATCAGTCCCTAAGTTTACACACTACTTAACCTAAATTATCCTACGGACAAATACACACACCCATGACTGAGGGAGGACTCGAACCTCCGCCGGGACCAGCCGCACAGTCCATGGCTGCAGCGCCTTAGACCGCTTGATTTCACTTGCACTCTATCATTTGCGCACACGATTGGAAGTGAGTGCACTACATAAACTCATAGGTCTCGTCTCAAGTGTAAAGAAAAATACAGTTCTTTCATATGGTTTAACAAGTAGCAACTGTTGATTCACAGTGACCCCTGCTTTTCATTGCCAGGCATTCGAATTTCACCCTGTACCTTACTTAATATGGAAATACCATAATAACTACAACCGTTAACGAAACGACAAGCAGTTCATCATGAAGCTGACAAATTACAGATTAACTTTTTTTGCCGTGTAGCTTCTTTAAAATAGTCGTAGAAACTTGCAGTGCAGGTGGCGTGAGCTCGCCTCAGTTCCAATAGTGTAACAGAGCGGGCAGAGAATGTTTTATGAGAACTGACGAAGCACTATGTAATAGGCAACTGAAGTGGCTATCCTTTCGGAACAGACGGGTGGACTCGCCCAGAGCTGGGAACGAGAATGCGTTTCTGCGCAACGGCCAAGTTATCTTGCGTAAGCACTCCCGCAGCTGAAAAGGTTAGACAATGTAGAATGACTTCACAACAGGATAGTGTGGTGGTGAAGATCAGAGCAGGAAAAGAATAGAAGAGAGGCGACCGAATTAGCAGAAAAAGAAAAACACAGTTCGCCATAGAGATGGAATATCTGAGTGAGAACGAGAGAGGAAAAGAAAATGAAGAAAGGGGGATAAAATAATGAAAATTAGTTGGACCAATAAGACGGGAAATGAAAACTGTCCCAGAAAAACATTTACTAGCGGAAGAGACAGGACGGCAGGATATCAGCGAACATCTTCTGTGGTGCTAGAGAGAGTCGAAGAGACCAGAAAGTTGAGGAAAGGAGAGAGAGTGTGATGTATCCAACAAATAACTGGAGACGTTAGGTGCAAGTACAGCTCTGACAGGAGGGTGCACAGAAGAGGAAGTTGTGGCGGACCGCGTCATGTTAATAAGAACACCAACTGAAAAAAAAAGAGAAAATGTGGAAGACCCGGTGTAGAATGGAAGTAAAGCAAGAAGTCTATAACGCTCGAGAGGCTTGGCTAACTGGTTGCGAGAAACGACTGCAAGAGCTGTAAGAAAACTTGCAAATATACAGTGTCGGAAAAAAATCGCAGCACCAAAAAATGTTAATTTCGGGAACACATTTTTCTAGGTAGCATATATAAATGAAGCCTGTGCAAATGTGAAATGCTTGTACCTGAATAAACGGTGTAGCAGCCATAATTTTGAGTGCATTGCGTTGTATAAGTACCAGATATCAGTTCGTGGGATGGAGTTCCATACGTGTTGCACTTGGTCGGTCAGTACAAGGACGGTTAGTGCTGTTTGTGAATGATGCTGGAGTTGTCGTCCGATGATGTCCCGTTGGTGCTCGATGGGAGAAAGGTCTGGTGATCGAGCAGGTCAAGGCAACACGTCGACACTCTGTAGAGCCCGTTCAGTTACAACAGCGGTATGTGGACGAGGGTTATCCTGTTGGAAAACACCCTCTGAAACGCAGTTCGTGAAAGTCGGCTCAACAGGTCGAATCACCATACAAATCTGTAATCAGGGTGCGCTGGATGACGACGGATCGCTCCTCCTGTCATACGAAATCACACTGCAGACAATAATTCCAATGCATGAGAAGTGTGTGCAGCAATCGGACATGTTGGTTGCAGTCCCTCAAGTGGCCCCCTTCTAACCAGGACACAGTCATCACTGGCTCCGAGGCAGAACCAGCCTTCTTCAGAAAACACAACAGACCTCCACCCTGCCCTCCAATTAGCCGTCGACTGACAAGACTGAAGACGCAAATGGCTGTGGTTTGAGTTCAGTAGAATGCAAGCTACAGAGTGTCTGGTTCGAAGCGGTCCTTGTAACCGATTTGTAAGTGTGGTGTCAGTCGCTGCTTAAATTTCTTCTCCAGAAGATGAAGTACGATCACTCATAGCCCTGTTAGACGACCTCTTTCGAACTCATTGAGGTGTTTATAAAGGCGTTTTCTTGAAATCTGACCCCAGAGCTTATAAGATTCACAGTAAGACACAGATAAGTACAATGTAATGTCAACAGACTCCTACCTGAATTTACACATACAGTGAAGCAATGTCCTTACTTATTAAAAGAAAGCATTTAAATTACAAATATTTACATACAATTCAGCAAAAAATTGTATATCGGTAGCAGTTGCCATTCATCCTGCATTTTCAGTGTTACATCAGCCTGCAAAATGATGGCGACGGTCTTCTGAGACTCAGAAGAGGTTATTCTACTTGATGTCCTCCTTCATAAGGAAGTGATGGCGCTGCCCTCAGCAAACTGAAGAAATGGCTTCAGCTTGTTCGTCAACACAAAAATGCAAGCGAACTCTCTTTCTCCAATGAGAACTTAAGGCCTCACACAGCTGCGCCTCCGAGAGGAGTTCACAGACCAGTTCTCCGTCACCCACCCTACAGCCCGCATCTCACACTTTCCTACTTCCATCTGTGTGGCCCAATGAAGAATGCACTCTGTGGGAAGCAGTACGTGGATGACGGGAAGGTTACTCATGGAACAAGACGTTGGCTCCGACGTCTAAATCTACATATATACTCCGCTAGCCACAAAGCGATGTGTGGCGGAGGGCACAAATCGCGCGAAAGTCCTATTTCTCTGTTCCACTCACGGATAGAGCGAGGGAAAAACGACTGTTTGAACGCCTCAGTACGAGCTCTAATTTCCCTTATGTTTGAATAGTGATCATTGCGCGATTTGAAAGTTGGTGGTAATAATATATGCTCCACATCCTCCCATAACACTCCCCTGTGGCACACCGGGGGTTACTTTAACGTCTGTAGACGTCTCTGCATTGAGAACAATATGCTGTGTACTGTTTGCTAAAAACTCTTCAATCCAGCCACACAGTTGGTCTGATATTCCGAAGGCTCTTACTTTGTTTATCAGGTTTATTTGATGATGGTGATGACGATGATGATGAAGTACGCGTTGCTTCAGTACAGCATTCACTAGCTGGCGTGTCGTGCCGTGCCCCAACAGAGAATAGGATATTAACACGCACCGTGCGCAGTCCACTTCAGTTCTCACTGAGCTGGAGACTGCTGCAGACGCTGTGTCTGGCGGCTAGCCTGGAGTCTCCAGTGCTCAAAGGGCGAACACCGCGACGACGCTGCCGCGGATTTGGAGAGAACGCGGTGACGTGCTGGCTCTCCTGGCTCACCGGTGCCAGGACACCGAACCATTACGGCGCCTGTAAATAATAAATGGCCGGGTAATGGCGGCTAAACGAACACGGCGCATCGCAACAGCAGCGCCGGCAGCGGCGGTCGCCGCTGTGTGTATAAAAAGAGCGCTGGGTTGGGAGCGCCGTATTGGCGCACAGTGCGTAGCTGTTACAGTGTGTAATTAGCGAGCGACCGGCCATTGTGCGCCTTGCTTTAATTCGCCCTTTGTCATTTCGCCCGCCCCCCACCACACACGCACACCACCCACCGCCGTCCAGGCAGGCTCTTCGCTGCTTCCCGCTGCGGTGCCGCTGCTGTAGCCACCCCTTGCCACACACCGCGCCGACCCGATGGCACCGCGCCGACCCGATGCCATCGACACATTATCCGATGTGTGCGCGCGCGCGCTCTTTTCGCGTCCGTTTGTCGGTCTCTCCTGTGAAGGGCACGGTGGGGGAGGTAGGGGGAGAGGGGAGGGAAAAAAAAGCGAATGTAGCGCGAGCTTACGGCCGAATTCCGCTTTTCCTGCACCAGCTGCCGACAGCTGTCATCCACCTCCCCTGTGCGAGTCAGCTGATCAGAGGATCTTCCCCTTTAGCTTTCTACGGTCGCCATCGCCAACTGCCACATCTACTGCCTTGATCTATTTTTCAGCAGCCGTTAATGGCGATGATAACGCACGCGAATGCCACGTCACCACGCGAGACGCAAATAAGAAAGTCATTTACTCTCTTACAATCGACATTCCGTCGCTTTCCTGATCCTGGCAGGAAAAGCGAGCAAGGCAAGACAGATGCAGTCCATCTGGTCTTTCTGGCGAGTGGACTGATCAGAAAATATTCTGTTCACAAGAGCATAACGTTGTAAAATATCACAGCAACATCCGACAACGTATCTTGATCTATTTTTCAGAAGACACTAACGGCGTCGATAATACGTAGCATGCGACTGCAGTAGCCAAGAACAACCGCTTCCTGTGATGTCCGACGTTCCGTCGCTTCCATAATCCCAACGTAACTACTGACTTTAAGCTGCTGATCCTGTACAGAAAAGTGTTAGAGACATCTCCGGGTAATATAACAATTCAGTTAAGATCCCTTTGGCAAAAAAACAGGTCATTTTCAATCAGCAGACTTTTGTCTGGAGACCGATGTTGATCCGTTTTTCAGCTGTCGTTAATGTCGTTGATAAAACGTACGAACAGATCACTAAAAGAGACGCAAATTACGAAAGTCTTTCTTTTGATCTATAAGACATTCCGTCTCTTTGCTGATATGTCGTACTATACTTTAATGCTGCTGCCCCCTTTTCTTTCAATTTCTGCTTAATTTTTAGTGTTTTCCACCACGTTTCAGTGAGGTCAGACTAAACGAAATTCACGAAAATATGCATTCATAAGTCTCAACACTGGGCCTTTTTCATGTGAACAATTCCGATATCATGAATAAAAGAAAAGCCGTCTCTGGCCATAGCCCTGTCCGAAAAAAAAGCGTAAGCCACATGCTAGTATGAAGTGCCTGCAAAGGTTCTAAGTACGTCATTGCACTTGAGTTCAGAATAGAGTCCTGCATGACCGAGTAAGCGAGCAAAAAAAACACGATATGGGGCGAGCACACCCTAACTGGGTAGGCTGCCCGCATGAGTCCTTGTGACCGAGCATAGATGCTGTGACCGAATACGTAGCACGTAACTTCAAACACATTACAGGTACGGGCTTCTCATTTGTGGTGTGTCTCTCTCTCTCTCTCTCTGTAATCATGCAGTGCGAGGAGGCCAGTGCAGTAAGACTGAAACTAATGTTTACACATTGGAGAGACGGGAAGGTCTAAAAAGCCAAGTATGGAGCATATTTTTGTTGGTTGTAGACGAAAACAGTGCGTCTACTGGGTACGTATCGTGCATAAACTGCTCCACATTATTGTGTTTCCAATCGGGAACCACTCATTTAAAGAAACACAGTTGCAAGAAACCTCACAAAGATACAGCTCCTTCAGGGATACCGGCAGTAATAAAGAATAGTACTATAGCTAAAGACACGACACCTTTTAATGCTGTTTCCAGTGAAGGTTTCAGAGAACTAGGCCAAGAATTAATACATCTAGGTGCGCATTATGGAGAAGTTAACGTGGCAGATGTCATGCCACATCCCTCTACTATAAGCAGACATGTCAAAGAACAAGCTGATGCAATACGAAACAGCATAATGCCTTCTGTTATTGCGGAAGTTATTAATAGAACATGTGCTGCGACAGTTGATATGTGGACTGATTCGCATAATCAGGTGCACTATTTGACGCTTAAAACACATTACATTAACACAGGTTGGTCTCTTGTGATCAATGTTTTATTTGCAACAAAATTCACGGACGTTAGGAATACAGGAGCAAATATTATAAAAGAAAGTGCTCTATGAATTTAGCTGTGTTACGTACCCGTTCTTGGAAACGTTACTTTTGTATTAAAGGAGAGAGAGAGAGAGAGAGAGACGGAGATAAATATATTGTGTGTGTGTGTGTGTGTGTGTGAGAGAGAGAGAGAGAGAGACGGAGATAAATATATTGTGTGCGGAGATAAATATATTGTGTGTGTGTGTGTTTGTGTGTGAGAGAGAGAGAGAGAGAGAGAGAGAGAGAGAGAGAGAGAGAGAGAGAGAGAGGCGTTTTATTTGTACAGTACACTGCAAGGAGCCGGGGCGAGGCGAGGTGAGACGTCAGCGGTGACCGGTCATGCTCGGTTATCCGCGTATCCGGAATCCGGACATCAGACATGGGGCGAGTACGTGGCCGAGCTGAGTCGTGTGGGGCAGGACAAGAGCGGCTCGGGGCCCCCCATCAACAGGCGAGCCGTGACCGGTCAAACATTGAGCGTTGCAGCACTCTAGTTCAGAAGTCCTTAAGCCTAGGATGAAATGATGAGGAGGGTCCCTTTCTTATAATATGTAGCTCGGATCAGTCCCAAGTTATATAAGGGAAATGAAAATGAGACAGGTGGAAAAACAGTAATCGTCATACCGTCAGTACATTCATCTCACTGTAAGACAAGACGTTCAGCATCTTCATGAAAAGATATTTGCGGTTGTTTACGGAACTATGATTCTACTCAGGCGTGCACCTCTTCGTCCGAAGCGCATCGGCGACCAAGAATGTCTTTCTTCAGCGCACCAAAAGTTTGGAAATCATATGTATTGTATGGAGGATGCATAGTGCCGTCCCAGAGATAACCTTGACAACATGTGAACCAGCCAGCCTGTTGCCAAGGTCGTTTCGACTAAGCTGCAGAACTGTCTGCTTTGTTAGGTAAACGACACATTAACACTGACTCTGTAAGTCTATCTTTGTACAAGATGGTTGAGAGACTTCGGCTGTTCAATGTAAAATGTAAAATTAGAAACGCCTTTAGCCATCTGTATTTTGAATTTCATGTATTTAAGTGACCAGTGTCGGCGTTTGACTACGCCATCTTCAGGCCTCCTGAACAACGTGCAGGAGGAATCAAAACTCGTATGCAATCGAAATAGAGTCCCCTGTTAAGTAACTGGTATCCGTAGACTTCCATTTTCAACAACGCGATCCCTTCGTTCAACTGAAGACTACTAGAAAGTTTGGTTTCTATGTTTGTCTAGCAGTCTTCAGCTGATGAACGAAGGGATCGTCTTAAGGATATCAGTTACTTTATGCTGCCCTCTAATTACTATATTTTATATTAACACTGTCGTCTCAGATATTAACATTTACTGAATTCATAGACTCTGTTGATATAGATTATTTGTCTGTGCATGATGCCACCCAGAGCCATTGCTCTATGAAGCGACAGTGGCGCAATTACTTCGCCAGAATTTACGTCAGGAAAATTTTGCGTCCACTACAAAACCTTTACTAGGGTGATTTATAACTGTGCAGATTATGGCCAGCTTGCGACATGGGCACGCATACTTAAACTATCGTTGTCGGTGTTGGTTTGCTGTCGATTCTGATAAGAACAACCCTATCACTGAACTGTTCACAGTAACACTCTCTCTGCCCAACCTTCCTATTCATAACGAATCCTACTGCCGTTATACCATTTTCTGCTGCTGTTGATATTATCCTATACTCATCTGACCAGAAATCCTATTCTTCTTTCCACTTCACTTCACTAACCCCTACTATATCTAGACTGAGCCTTTACATTTCCCTTTTCAGATTTTCTAGTTTCCCTACCACGTTCAAGCTTCTGGCATTCCACGCCTCGACTCGTAGAACGTTATCCTTCCGTTGATTATTCAGTCATTTTCTCATGGTAACGTCTCCCTTCGCAGTCTCCTCCCGGAGATCCGAAAGGGGATTGTTCTGGAATCTTTTGCCAATGGAGAGATCATCATGACACTTCGTCAATTACTGGCCACATGTTCTGTGGATACACGTTACGTGTCTTTAATGCAGTGGATTTCATTGCCTTCTGCATCCTCATGTCGTTGATCATTGCTGATTCTTCCGTCTTTAGGTGCAGTTTCCCACCTCTAGGACAAGAGAGTACCCTGAATCTTTGTCCGCTCCTCCACCCTCTTTGACAAGATAGTTGACAGTATGAGGGGTGGCTTCTTATGCCGGAGATCTTTATCTACATCTACATCCATACTCCGCAAGCCACCTGACGATGTGTGGCGGAGGGTACCCTGAGTACCTCTATCGGTTCTCCCTTCTATTCCAGTCTCATATTGTTCGTGGAAAGAATGATTGTCGGTATGCTTCTGTGTGGGCTCTAATCTCTCTGATTTTATCCTCGTGGTCTCTTCGCGAGATATACGTAGGAGGGAGCAATATACTGCTTGGCTTTTCGGTGAAGGTATGTTCTCGAAACTTTAACAAAAGCCTGTACCGAGCTACTGAGCGTCTCTCCTGCAGAGTCTTACACTGGAGTTTATCTGTCATCTCCGTAACGCTTTCGCGGTTACTAAATGATCCTGTAACTAAGCGCGCTGTTCTCCGTTGGATCTTCTCTATCTCTTTTATCAACCCTATCTGGTACGGATCCCACACTGCTGAGCAGTATTCAAGCAGTGGGCGAGAAAACGTACTGTAACCTACTTCCTTTGTTTTCGGATTGCATTTCCTTAGGATTCTTCCAATGAATCTCAGTCTGGCATCTGTTTTACCGACGATCAACTTTAAATGATCATTCCATTTTAAATCACTCCTAATGCGTACTCCCAGATAATTTATGGAATTAACTGCTTCCAGTTGCTGACCTGCTATTTTGTAGCTAAATGATAAGGGACCTATCTTTCTATGTATTCGCATCACATTACACTTGTCTACATTGAGATTCAATTGCCATTCCGTGCACCATGCGTCAATTCGCTGCAGATCCTCCTGCATTTCAGTACAATTTTCCATTGTTGCAACCTCTCGATACACCACAGCATCATCTGCAAAAAGCCTCAGTGAACTTCCGATGTCATCCACCAGGTCATTTATGTATATTGTGAATAGCAACGGTCCTATGACACTCCCCTGCGGCACACCTGAAATCACTCTTACTTCGGAAGACTTCTCGGCCGCTAATGCTGATTATTTATCAAAATTTAAGCAGCGCCGGGATTTGGATCCGAGAACGAAGACGCAACCCCAAGACCACGGGTGCAAGCAAATTTTGCTGTGTATTTCTTAGGTGAATTTATTTAGCACTATTTTAAGACGTAAGGGGAGAGAGCGGAAATAATATTACGAAAAATAACAGAACAGACAATGTTAGAAAACAGATATGCGAGAAAGCCACAAACAAATACACCTTACGAAAATATGATGTTATTCGCCTTCTGCTGGCGAAATTGAGATTATTTTCGCCTTCGAGAGACCTGAGAAGCATCTCGGTTTTCTCTGCGGCAGTAAAATGTTTTAACGATGGGATGTTAGTTATTTGTGCCCCCAATATGTGAGTGTTTTTTGGTAAACGACAGTCTAAGTTTTATAGCTTCACGAGAAAATCTTATTACTTCCGCCTTGGTATACCTTACGTTGGCGTCGATGTTCGTATATTTCCTTTCCAATATCCGAAAGGCGGTAGCGGGGCAGAAAAATATTATCGCAATAATATTTCAGAGAAGCTTCTTAAACGTTCCTGGCGAATTGCCTCTGCTTTAAGGACTGCGCACTAACAGTAAATTATGGGCGACAGATATGAATATTTCGGACGGCCTCCCCCACGTGTCCGCGGGCCACACTTTTCAACGGCCGCTTTAGCTGCTATACATTCCGCAAGCCGTCGCCAAAAATGAGATCTGGACCTCGCAGCAGTAAGGGATGGCCATGCAGCGGCTCCGGGAGCAAGTTACGGCGCGGCACCGAAGAACGCCGGCCTCGAAGCGACACATCGCCACCGAGCTTCTTCGACAAGGCAGGAATAATGTGGAGCTGAAGGGTTCCCCTCCGCAGCTTACGAAAATAGCTGGCATATTTGAGGGCGTAAAGAAATTATTAGACGGAAGGCCTCCTTCTTGTACTTCTTATGAGGTGGAGCTGAAAATACTTGTGGCCTGGAGCAAAGTTGCAGTTTATATATCACCGAATTTTGTTCGTTTCTTGATTTCTCAGTGACATAAGTGAACAATAGTAATAGCAGTTTCAAATGGTTCAAATGGCTCTGAGCACTATGGGGCTTAATGTCTGAGGTCATCAGTCCCCTAGACTTAGAACGACTTAAACCTAACTAACCAAGGACATCACACACATCCATGCCCGAGGCAGGATTCGAACCTCCGACCGTAGCAGTCGCACGGTTTCGGACTGCGCGCCTAGAATCGCGAGACCACCGCGGCCGGCAAACTTCTCTTCTTCCCAATCCTATTCAATACTTCCTCATTAGTTATGTGATCTACCCACCTAATATTCACCATTCTTCTGTAGCACAAACAATATTAGAATATACACTCCTGGAAATGGAAAAAAGAACACATTGACACCGGTGTGTCAGACCCACCATACTTGCTCCGGACACTGCGAGAGGGCTGTACAAGCAATGATCACACGCACGGCACAGCGGACACACCAGGAACCGCGGTGTTGGCCGTCGAATGGCACTAGCTGCGCTAACACTGGTAGCATGCCGCGACAGAGTGGACGTGAACCGTATGTGCAGTTGACGGACTTTGAGCGAGGGCGTATAGTGGGCATGCGGGAGGCCGGGTGGACGTACTGCCGAATTGCTCAACACGTGGGGCGTGAGGTCTCCACAGTACATCGATGTTGTCGCCAGTGGTCGGCGGAATGTGCACGTGCCCGTCGACCTGGGACCGGACCGCAGCGACGCACGGATGCACGCCAAGACCGTAGGATCCTACGCAGTGCCGTAGGGGACCGCACCGCCACTTCCCAGCAAATTAGGGACACTGTTGCTCCTGGGGTATCGGCGAGGACCATTCGCAACCGTCTCCACGAAGCTGGGCTACGGTCCCGCACACCGTTACGCCGTCTTCCGCTCACGCCCCAACATCGTGCAGCCCGCCTCCAGTGGTGTCGCGACAGGCGTGAATGGAGGGACCAATGGAGACGTGTCGTCTTCAGCGATGAGAGTCGCTTCTGCCTTGGTGCCAATGATGGTCGTATGCGTGTTTGGCGCCGTGCAGGTGAGCGCCACAATCAGGACTGCGACCGTGGCACACAGGGCCAACACCCGGCATCATGGTGTGGGGAGCGATCTCCTACACTGGCTGTACACCTCTGGTGATCTTCGAGTGGACACTGAATAGTACACGGTACATCCAAACCGTCATCGAACCCATCGTTCTACCATTCCTAGACCGGCAAGGGAACTTGCTGTTCCAACAGGACAATGCACGTCCGCATGTATCCCGTGCCACCCAACGTGCTCTAGAAGGTGTAAGTCAACTACCCTGGCCAGCAAGATCTCCGGATCTGTCCCCCATTGAGCATGTTTGGGACTGGATGAAGCGTCGTCTCACGCGGTCTGCACGTCCAGCACGAACGCTGGTCCAACTGAGGCGCCAGGTGGAAATGGCATGGCAAGCCGTTCCACAGGACTACATCCAGCATCTCTACGACCGTCTCCATGGGAGAATAGCAGCCTGCATTGCTGCGAAAGGTGGATATACACTGTACTAGTGCCGCCATTGTGCATGCTCTGTTGCCTGTGTCTATGTGCCTGTGGTTCTGTCAGTGTGATCATGTGATGTATCTGACCCCGGGAATGTGTCAATAAAGTTTCCCCTTCCTGGGACAATGAATTCACGGTGTTCTTATTTCAATTTCCAGGAGTGTAGTAATCTGTGCGATATCTAGTACTTACCCTAGATGTAATCATATGAGGATAAAATGTCAGCCTACTGAATAAAAAAAATTAGTTTCTACATAAATCTTAATAATGTCAAAATAATGAATATATCGCCGAAATACGAGTACCGTTCAGGTAACTAAGTAATCTACCATAATTATCATTCGTTTGAGATACGGTTACTTTGATTTACTTCCTGTCAAAATTAGTACTTTGGGCACGACACGTTTTCAAACTCATCAAATCAGTGGAATCCTCCCCCTTCCCCTTGAATAAATTTCTGTGAACTCCAAAGGCGCTATCTAGAATATATAGTATTAACTGTGGTGATTGTAACAAAGTTTGTAAAAGAAAACTGGACGGAAGGTACGTACAAGGCGCAAGGAACGAATTTGCAAAAGTGATAACAATTGTAGAATTTTATTAGTATTTCAAAAGTGAAGATCATATTTTTTCGCATTCAGATGATAAACTAAAATTGTTACACACAGCTGACAGAGGCATCGAAATGGACGTTTTAGAAGGGGTACTTCATAGACATTCACAGAAAATACCAAACCCTGTTTCATATTTCAAAAAAATAAAATTTAAATGTCATGGATAACATAATTTTCAATGACATACCTGTAAGATTTCCGTTTAAGATGTTTCCACCAATTTTCTCAGTGTATTACACAAAAAAGGGTATGCAAAGTGCCATCTACAGAGGTTGGACAAAAATAGGTAAACACCAAAAATATAACACATTGAAGTGTCTAATGTTGGGAGTTAACATCTTAGGTCATCAGTCCCCTAGAGCTTAGAACTACTTAAACCTAACTAACCTAAGAACATC
Organism: Schistocerca gregaria; assembly: GCF_023897955.1. Classification (NCBI taxonomy): domain Eukaryota; kingdom Metazoa; phylum Arthropoda; class Insecta; order Orthoptera; family Acrididae; genus Schistocerca; species Schistocerca gregaria. The sequence goes on along the minus strand of NC_064920.1, from coordinate 1,134,044,653 downwards.
ACACACATCCATGCCCGAGGCAGGATTCGAACCTGCGACCGTATCAGTCCCGCGGTTCCGGACTGCAGCGCCTAGAACCGCACGGTCACCGTGGCCGGCTAACAATCATGGAGGTGGATAGCTATCACGCAAACATTTGTCGAAAGTACACCACAAAATCTGAACTATATTGGGGTCTGTTGACTGTGGTGGCCATGCGATTAGTGAAAGTTCATCCTTGATCTCATAAAACCAGCCCTGGACGATCCAAGCTGTGTGAGTGGTGACCTATTGTCTGGGATCACAGCATCACCATTGGGGAACAAATATGGACCTGATTAGCCAGAATGGTCACATAATCATTGGCAGAGTATCCACGGAGCCCATGGTATACCATATCATTGGTGACCAAATAATCACCGAACCTCTGCCGCATTTGCCGCGCCGGATTAGCCTAGCGGTCTAGGGCGCTGCAGTCACGGACTGTGCGGCTGGTCCCGGCGGAGGTTCGAGTCCTCCCTCGGGCACGGGTGTGTGTGTTTGTCCTTAGGATAATTTAGATTAAGTAGTGTGTAAGCTTAGCAGTTAAGTCCCATAAGATTTCACACACACATCTGCCGCATTTCACTCATGGGACGTAAACTGACCAGAAGTTGGAAACATTATGCAACCAGACTACATTACCCATAGTCCAGTTTTTGGGAATTCGATACCACGTATTCCTGTTACAGGCATTTCCATCCCTGATCAGTGGTTTTGGAATTCCAGCCAACCATGCAGTTCCGTGGTTACGGAACTCGGTGCTGTTTTGGTGCTGAAAGAGTACGCGGATGCGATATTCAGTTATGCTGTGCCTTTTGCAGCTGTCGTCTTCTTATTTTTGGTCACACTTCTCTTCAATGACCATACATCACAATCATTCAACAAACACTTTCGTCCTCGTTGTGACTTATCGGATGATGTTTTAGGCTTTTTCTGTGTGATCTTCGATTTACTGCGCCTCTTGAAACACCAAAAACGTCTGCTACCACGATTATGGATGCACCCACCATAAGCGCACCAACAATTTGCCCACGTTCAAATTCACTTAGCTCCGATTTTATGTACTCCCAACTACACAGAACACTGCTGTGACCACGATGAACACTTGAAATGTATTGGGGGACAGTGCAAAAATGTCTTAATGGTCAAGTCCAAAAGCCCAACCAGTAAACTTGGCTAGCATTTGCATCATAGTCAAACATGCATTTCTCGTGGCGTTCCCATATTTTTGTCCAAGCATTGTAAATAGCAATAGGGAACATATAAATGGACTTTAAATCCAAGACCGGCCACGCGGGATAGGTCTTGGACACCTTGTCACGGTTCGCGTGTCTCCTCCAGTCGGAGGTTCGAGTCCTCCCTCAGACGTGGGAGTGTGTTGTCCTTAGCGTAAGTTAGTTTAAGTTAGATTAAGTAGTGTGTAAGACTAAGGACCGATTATCTCAGCAGTGTGGTCCCATAGTACAACTTACCACAAATTTCCTAAGATCAGTCAGTTCTAAAAAATGAATTTCACTCTTGACAGCAATGACACAGAATGGCTTTTTATAATTCTACTTCTGTTATTGACGCTACACAATAGATGGCTCTAAACACTAATGGACTTAACGTCTGATGTCATCAGTCCCCTAGACTTATAACTACTTAAACCTAACTAACCTATGGGCATCACACACATCCATGCCTGAGGCAGGATTCGAACCTGCGACCGTAGTTGCAGTGCGGTTCCGGACTGAAGCGCCTAGAATAGCTCGGCCACTCCTACACAATAGATGTGATACCACATTAATTGCTAAAACAATTTTACGTTGCTTAATGACGGTCGGTTCGATCGAAATTGGTAGAAATAACATTTGTTCTATGGGGAGCTATTGTGTGACTTTCCTTAAATACTGTAGGAATATTAAATCCCAAGTACATCATTTACCTCCTTCACCACTGCTTTAGCATACATCCAGCTGTATTATTTACCTCATTTATGTATATAAATCGTGTTATTCCTTTGTAAGTTTCAATGAGATTCTGGGCAGTACACACCTTACTACTTCATTTGTCGCCTGTCTGAACCTCTAGCTGCTTTATTGTAGGTCACAGAATGTTGCGTGTAACGAACCCTAGGTCGATGAAATATGTTCGTCGGTAATGCTCAAGTTCTCTCCAATTCACAAACGATTCTCTGACATCACTGACAAGGACTGTCATCTTTCCCAAGCTACCTCATAATCAAGAGTCTTTAGTTGTGGCTCTTTCCAGTCAACTTGTAATGATAGCCTTTGCAGACAGGTGAAGTTAAAGGTCTTTAAGCTTCCAGCTGCCCTCTCTTTGAACAAAACCCAAATGATACCTTTGACTCCCTAGAGCAGCTTAAAATTACAGCCACAGTAATGGAGTGCAGAGTTTTTGGAACACAATAGAAATGGGAACAAACGTTGTACGTTGAAGAGTGTGCATGGAGCTGCAAGATAAAAGTATGTCATCGTGTATTGGCCTTTAATTTTTGCGATTAATGAACTTGTTGACTCTTTACTTAAATGTTATGTTGCTCTGTATGAAAGGTAAAGAGAACCGACATTTCGTAAGGGAGAGTAATCTATCTTGTACATACACTTTTCAGACTTCCGCCCCTAGCCAACTCTACAATAGAAATTTAATAAATTTTCTAATTTCATTTTTAAATGATGGCATTCACTTCTCATGCGTTACAGTCTCTCTCTGAAATTACAAATATTACACCCGAAAATTAACCTTTCTCTTCCAAATGTGAAAACTTGTTCCAAGATACAACATAGTCACGTACTTACGAACAAAGATTCCATTAAAATTTGGAAGTGTTTCAACAAGAAAATCTCATTTTATACAAAATTATTCCCTCGCCTCAAAATTTATTATGTAGTTAGTAAGTTCTAAATCCATCCACAGGTCATTTACAAAATGATATTAAACATGTCATCTTAATTTTAAAAAGGAAACTTTTCTTTAAATTCTAATTAATGCATGTACAGGAAGCAGACTCAGAAAGATGTAGGGTCCAGTAGTTATTCAGGCATGAAGGGGCTTGCACAGGATAGAGTAGCATGGGAGAGCTGCATCACAACAGTATTCGGACTAAAGATCACAACAACAATTCATGAATACTATAATATTACCTTAGAAAAAAAATACTTTAACACTATTCATTTGTATAACTACACCGGTATCACTACTTACATGCCAGAGCACACCTTCCTTGCACACCCAACTCACCCGCCCACCCACCTAAACACAAACGCTCACGCACACAACAGCGGCCATGTACGCGACAGGCATCTGTTGTTGTTGTTGTCTTCAGTCCTGAGACTGGTTTGATGCAGCTCTCCATGCTACTCTATCCTGTGCAAGCTGCTTCATCTCCCAGTACCTACTGCAAGCTGCATCCTTCTGAATCTGCTTAGTGTATTCATCTCTTGGTCTCCCTCTACGATTTTTACCCTCCACGCTGCCCTCCAATACTAAATTGGTGACCCTTGATGCCTCAGAACATGTCCTACCAACCGATCTCTTCTTCTGGTCAAGTTGTGCCACATACTTCTCTTCTCCCCAATCCTATTCAATACTTCCTCATTACTTATGTGATCTACCCATCTAATCTTCAGCATTCTTCTGTAGCACCACATTTCGAAAGCTTCTATTCTCTTCTTGCCCAAACTATTTATCGTCCATGTTTCACTTCCATACATGGCTATACACCATACAAATACTTTCAGAAATGGCTTCCTGACACTTATATCTATACTCGATGTTAACAAATTTCTCTTCTTCAGAAACGCTTTCCTTGCCATTGCCAGTCTACATTTTATATCCTCTCTACTTCAACCATCATCAGTTATTTTGCTCCCCAAATAGCAAAACTCCTTTACTACTTTAAGTGTCTCATTTCCTAATCTAATTCCCTCAGCATCACCCGACTTAATTCGACTACATTCCATTTTCTCGTTTTGCTTTTGTTGATGTTCATCTTATATCCTCCTTTCAAGACACTGTCCATTCCGTTCAACTGCTCTTCCAAGTCCTTTGCTGTCTCGGACAGAATTACAATGTCATCGGCGAACCTCAAAGTATTTATTTCTTCTCCATGGATTTTAATACCTACTCCGAATATTTATTTTCTTTCCTTTACTGCTTCCTCAATATACAGATTGAATAACATCGGGGAGAGGCTACAACCCTGTCTTACTCCCTTCCCAACCACTGCTTCCCTTTCATGTTCCTCACTCTTATAACTGCCATCTTGTTTCTATACAAATTGTAGATAGCCTTTCGCTCCCTGTATTTTACTCCTACCACCTTTAGAATTTGAAAGAGAGTATTCCAGTCAACACTGTGAAAAGCTTTCTCTAAGTCTACAAATGCTAGAAACGTAGGTTTGCCTTTCCTTAATCTTTCTTCTAAGATAAGTCGTAAGGTCAGTATTGCCTCACGTATTCCAGTATTTCTACGGAATCCAAACTGATCTACCCCGAGGTCGGATTCTAATAGTTTTTCCATTCGTCTGTATAGAATTCGTGTTGGTATTTTGCAGCTGTGGCTTTTTAAACTGATAGTTCGGTAATTTTCACATCTGTCAACACCTGCTTTCTTTGGGATTGGAATTATTATATTCTTCTTGAAGTCTGAGGGTATCCTCTAGCCATCCCTGCTTAGCCATTTTGCACTTCCTGCCGATCTCATTTTTGAGACGTTTGTATTCCTTTTTCCCTGCTTCATTTACTGCATTTTTATATTTTCTCCTTTCATCAATTAAATTCAATATTTCTTCTGTTACCCAAGGATATCTACTAGCCCTCATCTTTTTACCTACTTGATCCTCTGCTGCCTTCACTACTTCATCCCTCAAAGCTACCCATTCTTCTTCTACTGCATTTCTTTCCCCCATTTCTATCAATTGTTCCCTAATTCTCTCCCTGAAACTCTATACAACCTCTGGTTCTTTCAGTTTATCCAGGTCCCATCTCCTTAAATTCCCACCTTTTTGCAGTTTCTTCAGTTTTAGTCTACAGTTCATAACCAATAGATTGTGGTCAGAGTCCACATCTACCCCTGGAAATGTCTTACAATTTAAAACCTGGTTCCTAATTCTCTGTCTTACCATTATATAACCTATCTGATACCTTTTAGTATCTCCATGGTTCTTCCATGTATACAACCTCCTTTCATGATTCTGAAACCAAGTGTTAGCTATGTTAAGTTGTGCTCTGTGCAAAATTCTACCAGGCGGCTTCCTCTTTCATTTCTTAGCCCCAATCCATATTCACCTACTACGTTTCCTTATCTCCCTTTTCCTTTACTCAAATTCCAGTCACCCATGACTATTAAATTTTCGTCTCCCTTCACTATCTGAACATTTTCTTTTATTTCATCGTACATTTCTTCAATTTCTTCATCATCTGCAGAGCTAGTTGGCATATAAATTTGTACTACTGTAGTAGGTGTGGGCTTCGTATCTATCTTGGCCACAATAATGCGTTCACTATGCTGTTTGTAGTAGCTTACCTGCATTCCTATTTTCCTATTCATTATTAAACCTACTCTTGCATTACCCCTATTTGATTTTGTATTTATAACCCTGTAGTCACCTGACCAGAAGTCTTGTTCCTCCTGCCACTGAACGTCACTAATTCCCACCATATCTAACTTTAACCTATCCATTTCCCTTTTTAAATTTTCTAACCTACCTGCCCGATTAAGGGATCTGACATTCCACGCTCCGATCAGTAGAACGCCAGTTTTCTTTCTCCTGATAACGGCATCCTCTTGAGTAGTCCCCGCCCGGAGATCCGAATGGGGGACTATTTTACCTCCGGAATATTTTACCCTAGAGGATGCCATCATCATTTAATCATACAGTAAAGATGCATGCCCTCGGGAAAAATTACGGCCGTAGTTTCCCCTTGCTTTTAGCTGTTCGCAGTACCAGCACAGCAAGGCCGTTTTGGTTATTGTTACAAGGCCAGATCAGTCAATCACCCAGACTGTTGCCCTTGCAACTACTGAAAAGGCTGCTGCCCCTCTTCAGGAACCACATGTTTGTCTGGCCTCTCAACAGATACCCCTGTGTTGTGGTTGTACCTACGGTACGGCTATCTGTATCGCTGAGAAACGCAAGCCTCCCCACCAACGTCAAGGTCCATGGTTCATGGAGGGGGGGGGGGGGGGCAGACATCTACACCTTGATAATTCCGCCACTTTATTGAACAAGTCATATTGTTTAGTTGGCCCATCAGCGTAAACTGAGTCGGCACGTCATGGTAAAGAAGAAGATCTCGAGTTCAAGAAAATCGAGCACGTTAGACTTGCTCATCAATGGTCCTGGCCGTCGTATAGGAAGTAGTTATCATGTAATAATCACACATGCGAAAGCTAACCATCTAAAATGTCAATATCGCTATAAAATTCACATGGTACGCTTCAAATAAACAAAAAATTAAGGTCATATAACCACAGTAAAAGTTGATCTGATGACAGAAAGCGTGTGTTGTATTACATAGTTAAATGGCTCTGAGCACTATGGGACTTAACAAACATCTGCGGTCATCAGTCCCCTAGAACTTAGAACTACTTAAACCTAACTAACCTAAGGACATCACATGCATCCATGCCCGAGGCAGACTGAAGCGCCTAGAACCGCTCGGCCACACCGGCCGGCAGGTCATCAGTCCCCTAGACTGAGAACTACTTAAACCTAAATAACCTAAGAACATCACACACATCAAGCCTGAGGCAGGATTCGAACCTGCGACCATAGCAGCTGCGTGGTTGCACACTAAAGCACCTACAACCACTCGGCCTCAGCGGCCGGCTTAGATAATTAAAAAATATGAGTAACCGATAAAAAATATCGAAATCGACTGAAATAAGTTCTTCATAAAAATTTTAAATAACTGAAATCGAGACCATAGTATAAGAAACCGCAAGTAACACAGTTTCGAATCCGAAATGGAAAACAGAGAAATAGGTGGATGAAAGGAAGTAAAATGTATGTTAAGCATAAAAAGACCAGCATAAAACTTAATATGGTCATATGAGGTATGTTAGGAATTCCATAAACATCTTATTTTACAGCTTAATACTCTCTGCCAATTTTCAGCATAACTTGTAGAATAAATCATGTTTCTGTTGTGTAACATGATATTTAGCCACATCTACAAAACAACATAAATTGAACTACTAATTATCATTTTTAATGAATCTACCGCCATTTGACTTGAATAATTTTTGTATTATTGTTATAAGAGCCAGGTTTTGGCCTTAGTTCATTTTCTAGTACAAAAACTTATTTATCTATCAAAAGACATCATATTGGTATGAAATACAGTCCATGTCGAAACTTTGACACAGACTTGTATTTCATACCAGCCTGATGTCTATTGACATACAAACAAGATTTTGTACTTGAAAATGGCCTGAAACCTAAATCTAGATTGTGTATCAAAAAAATAAAAACTGTCACAGTCAAATGGAGGCAGCATCATTCAAAAATTTCACCTTGACTGTGGCTCCAACCAAAATAAAAATTATTACCACTCCTTTCTATTTCTAAGTAATTTTTAGCTGATATTCTTCAAACCTCATCATAACAATTCTCAGACAGAATTATAAACTAAAACCCACCAAGAATAGCGAACAGAGTGCTGAAACGTGTTTGGGTAAGGCAAAAATAAACTGACAGAGAGTTGCATAAGGTGAAACTTCTCTCCAATTTTTGAATGAAATTTCTTAAAAATTCATTCGTTCCCCATCACTGTGACGCATAGTGCAAAGAGAGTAAACGAAAGGGAGAGTGACATCGCTGCTGTGTCACAAGACTGAGCGCGGCGCCACGGAAGTGTGGGAGGGCAGCCGACACTGGCGCACGCATCCTGTCACGGTCGCCAGTTCTCTGCTCCCGGTGGGGCCCCAGCCAGCGGCGCTGATTACTGCGCGCGGCTATTCACTTTGCGCGCCAGATTACGCGCTCCCAACTCTGCCCTCTGCCACGTCTGCCGACGCCCCATTTGCACTCGCGCAGCGCAAACACCATTTGCTGCCCATCCCATCAATCGACCCATCGCTGCCAAGAAGTGAAGAGCTGCGCCAGTTCCTGTGCCCTCGTCAGTTAGGAGTGCCAGGTGCTGCAGTTTCGCCAGCTAAACTTTTTGCCCGAATTTGAAGCTGAAAGCCAGATTTTTTACTTGTTAGCTCAGCCTTTTGTAAGAGCGTGCAGCTGGGTCTGGCGGTTCCTTTATGAGGTAAAACTGATGAATTCCTTGCCTTGGACGAGAATACTGTGCAATTGATCGTCAGTAACTACTGTAGTAGATTAACTTCTTCTATGCTACAGTTAATCTATGTCACTTCCTATTGAATATGGAAGGTGGCTGAAACAAATGTTACCATCTACATCTACATGACTACTCTGCAATTCACATTTAAGTGCTTGGCAGAGGGTTCATCGAACCACAATCATACTATCTCTCTACTATTCCACTCTCGAACAGCGAGCGGGAAAAACGAACACCTAAACCTTTCTGTTCGAGCTCTGATTTCTCTTATTTTATTTTGATGATCATTCCTACCTATGTAGGTTGGGCTCAACAAAATATTTTCGCATTCGGAAGAGAAAGTTGGTGACTGAAATTTCGTAAAAAGGTCTCGCCGCGACGAAAAACGTCTATGCTGTAATGACTTCCATCCCAACTCGTGTATCATATCTGCCACACTCTCTCCCCTATAACGCGATAATACAAAACGAGCTGCCCTTCTTTGCACCCTCTCGATGTCCTCCGTCAATCCCACCTGGTAAGGATCCCACACCGCGCAGCAATATTCTAACAGAGGACGAACGAGTGTAGTGTAAGCTGTCTCTTTAGTGGACTTGTTGCATCTTCTAAGTGTCCTACCAATGAAACGCAACCTTTGGCTCGCCTTCCCGACAATATTATCTATGTGGTCCTTCCAACTGAAGTTGTTTGTAATTTTAACACCCAGGTACTTAGTTGAATTGACAGCCTTGAGAATTGTACTATTTATCGAGTAATCGAATTCCAACGGATTTCTTTTGGAACTCATGTGGATCATCTCACACTTTTCGTTATTTAGCGTCAACTGCCACCTGACACACCATACAGCAATCTTTTCTAAATCGCTTTGCAGCTGATACTGGTCTTCGGATGACCTTACTAGACGGTAAATTACAGCATCATCTGCGAACAACCTAAGAGAACTGCTCAGATTGTCACACAGGTCATTTATATAGATCAGGAACAGTAGAGGTCCCAGGACGCTTCCCTGGGGAACACCTGATATCACTTCAGTTTCACTCGATGATTTGCCGTCTATTACTACGAACTGCGACCTTCCTGACAGGAAATCACGAATCCAGTCGCACAACTGAGACGATACCCCATAGCTCCGCAGCTTGATTAGAAGTCGCTTGTGAGGAACGGTGTCAAAAGCTTTCCGGAAATCTAGAAATACGGAATCAACTTGAGATCCCCTGTCGATAGCGGCCATTACTTCGTGCGAATAAAGAGCTAGCTGCGTTGCACAAGAGCGATGTTTTCTGAAGCCATGCTGATTACGTGTCAATAGATCGTTCCCTTCGAGGTGATTCATAATGTTACCACTGCTCCTCCTTCTGCGCTCATGCAAAATATGTGTTTGATTGTTAAGTGAGTTATCGCCATCAGACGCAGTATATTTTAAGCGTATCTTTCAAATCGAGAAGTACAGCTCAAGCAGGTCATCACTGAAGGAAAAAGTGATTGGAAATGTGTCCTGGTCAGAGAAGAGTTTCATGGTAGCAGAATTTCCGATAACGGCTTGCCGTACATTGGCACGGTAACGTTATTTTTTTGTCGTTGTTGAAAACGTCAAATACCATAACAAGGTATTGTTTCATTCTGTCATCGTACAACGGCGAAAAGTAAAGGCAGAGCCGGTAAGGCCAGATTCAGAGGGGTATAAGGACATTTGATTTTTGTAACTTGTAATAAAGAAAGTATATCGTTATCTTTTATGTATCTTATTGTTTCATTGGATATGGGGCTGATATACCGTGAGTAATATGTGATTTTCTCGTAAATGAATAACAATCCAGGCACAAAGTAATTACTGCGTTTGTGATGTATATCAATGAAGGAAATTTAAAACTTGTTTTGGGCTGGGTTTCGAACGCAATTCTCCTGCTTATTGAGGAGATGAGCTGACCACAACACCAATTGAACGTTATAATCACCATAGCGGCTCGGAGTTCTCGAGCACGGCCTCTGTCAGACCATAATTCTCAACGTACACGGTACACTACTGACGTAGTGCCCTTGCTAATTAGCCTCGTTAATCTCAGCATCTCGCCGATTCCCGTAAGAGTTTGAGCTTGGCCTGCATCTGTACTAAGAAGATCATTGGCCATCATGGTAGAAACCAGCAACAGTTTAGGATTAATGGGCTGGAACTTCATGTTCTTGACTGGTAGGTGCAAACGTCTTAATCATTGCTGCTTACAAGGACACTTTTGCAGACTTACTACAACATATGCTTCTGAAAATAGAAGGATGCTTGTGGTTTACACAGTGTGGCGATCCGGAATTTTTCAGTCACTTTGCTCGGAAAAGACTGGATGGTATTTATCATGACAGTGGACCGGTGAGGGAGAACCACTTCCTTCTCCCCAGATTAGAGTATTATATGTGAATATTTCAGTAATTGGTTTTTGTAGCAGACTTGTAAATCAGGAACGCTTAATCAACCTGTCATATTAAATAACGACCGGGAACGTTTGGTAGGGTGCAACGCTCCACGATCAGACTAGCGAATGCGTCAGTGGGAGCAAGCTGAGCATTGTTAAACCTTTTTTACGTCTTGTGAATTTTTTGTAACATTATTTCGCTAATAACTCAAAAACTACTGTTTACACGAAGATACACGTACGCAAATGGAGATTTCGCAGAAGCATGGTACGAATAACAAGGATGGGCGGGAGGTTTAAGGAGAACGGCCACGTAAGGAGAATGACATGTGATGAAATACCAGGGAAACTCCATGAATTGAGACTCTGAAGAAGATGACCAACAGGAAGAACAAGGGACAGTTAGCTCAAAGGAATGCAGGAGAGTATTCGGAGGAAAGGAGGTAACAGTATGAAGGCACAGCGGGGTATGAAGCTAGAGGAGAAACGGACCCGACCAGTGCCTGGAAATATTCCTGATGATGATGATATTTTTCTATTGTTTTGGTATGAAGAACCCACGGAGTAAACTTCGTAAAAATGTTGTTGACCAATCATAGTATATATACATGGTGGTCAGAAACAGACCGAAAATCGTGCAAGCGTGTTGCAGGGTAGGCTGCGCTGAGAAATAACTGTTAAGGAAAAATTCGATACGTTTCGTCGTTTCCCAGTTAACTAGCATTGAAGTTAGCCAATAAGACCGCTGGGCGCGCAAATTCAAGCGGTCCTCCAGAGACGCTGTCACCGAACGTGTTCTTCGTTTGGTTTCGTATAACCGGACAAGAGAGCGATACAAAACTAGGTAATGGGACAATAGTAAGGCTCGAACCCGGGCTAAAGACTGAGCAGTTTCGTGCGCTAACATCTGCGCTAGTGGTTCTTAACCTGTGGTTAATTACGCTCTGAGGGGTAGAATGAAATTTTCTTATAGATTAAAACAACAGGATTTGATTGCGTTTCAGTCTGGGCACTAAATTATTTTTAATGTTATCACTATTTGTAATACTTATTACATAAGGTACTAGTAATAATTTTTTTTTTCAAATACTAGCAATAACGCGTACCAGCAATAACCCTTGCCGTGACACACTGTGGTGGGGATTACAGCTTGTGAAATGATTGAACAGACATCTTATTCACGTAGCTGCTGCGCTTGACATATACTTTGAACAATGCATTTATGACAGTAGAATTGAGACATATATATCACATATGCTTGAATATCTAATGAAAATGTCTTCTCCGAGTTGCAGGTAGTTCTTGCAATGGGCCAGAAATTTCTTCATTATTCACTTCGAAATGATAACGATTGACAACACAATACAACAGTAACCAAGTAATGCTACAACAGTTCTGTAGGTCCTAAACAGTATTATTAGAATAATAATTATTATTATTAGTGAGAGTGGTCAGATACAAAGCATTTGCACCCTGACGGACTTTCAGTTTCCTGAGATTAGAAGGACGGAGTGCTGCAATTAAGTGATTTACAAACAATAAGTATAGTGGATACATTTTAACCTGACTGATTTTGGTTGAAGGAAGTGTTGCTAGGTGTCTGAGTGGTTTAGAGGAAGTATACCCTCAACTTGGTTAGTTAGCTAGCTGCCTTTTCTGAGGGAGGATTTTAGATAGCACTCACGATGCACTGAGAATTGCTTCATCGTTCTATAAAAACAGAATTTCAGAAATAAGGACTATCAATTGTCTCAATAAATCTTCCGTTCTTAGTTTAATAAAACACATGCAAAAACTAAATATTGTTTATCACTAACCATCTTAAAAATAAAAAAGGTTAAAGAAAAATTCTTTTTATTTTTGAAGTTTAGTTAGGCCCTAATGTTAATATTGGTGGCAGGAAGTGGAGGAGGATGGTGAAGCGGTAACAGCTAATACCTGATTCCACTCTGGGGTAATGGTATCAACAAGATCGGAAACCACTGAGCTGCACTATGAGAACAACTGACATTGGTTTTATGTTGCGGGCAGCTTGAATTTGCGCACACAGCCGCCTGATTGTATATGAAAACAGCCTGGAAAGCAAGAATCGACGTCAAATTGAACAGCACGGCTTTGTACCTGAGAGGTTAACAGCTGACTCATTGCAGTGAGACAGCTCCTAGAACACCACTAGGAATTTGGGGAAGGGCTTGTGACGGCCTTTCCCAATACAGAATGGGCTTTTGATATCATATGTAGAAGAAAGGTCTGGGAAACACTAGAAAAGAATGGAATGAAAAAAAGAGACAGTAAGCAGAGTGAGTGAGATGTACTGTGGAAGTCTGAGTTGTGTAGAAGTGGGAAATAAAAGGACGGATTGGTCCCAGCAAACAAGTGGTGTGAAACAGGTCTGTGCATTGTCACATCTCCTCTTCATTGTGGTCTCAGATGAGACTAGGAGAAGACAAGATTAAAGCAACGGTGTTTGCGGATGACGTGATGGTCTGGGGAAAATCATGGAGCAGGAGATTCGGGAACAGCTGGATCTTTGGGAAGAAACTGTGAGACAGTATTGAATGAAATTTAAAGCCAACAAATGTGAGATCCTGGTTACGACTAGAAAGGAAGATGGAGCAAATAACCCTTCTGATGGGTTGGTCTTTGTATATTGTATACAACTCATGGTTGTATCTCCTCCTCCATCTTCCTCTTTCACAGATTGGGCCGATAATTCGTCTAAGTACCTTTCTTTCAAATGCATCCAGTGTTTCAATATCTTTAGTTGGTAATGTCCAGGCTTCAGAGGCATATGTAAGCACTGGTCGTATAAGTGATTTATACATAGTTAATTTCGTGGTACGAGTCAGGAGCCTTGAGGATAGAAGTCTTGTTAGGGCAAAATAGTCTCTGTTTGCCAGCATTAATCTCTGCTTAATTTCAAAGGAGGTAGCATTTAGATGAGTAACTGTCGAGCCCAGATACTTGAAATGTTCGACACTCTCAAATGTATAATTGCCCATCGTTATGGCATTTGGCATATTTTCTCGGTTTGTGTATGGATACATTATTACCTGTGTAATAGCGCATGGAGAGCCATATGAGCGCACAGCTAGTATGAGTAGCTTTGAACCGCCCTCTCCCCCCCCCCCCCCCACCCCTTCCGCATGCCTTCCCTCGTCATCCACCTACCTCTCATAGGGTAACAGTGTTATGAGGGCCTACCTTGAGGTCTCTCTTCTCTACAGCACTAAGTAGCCTAGGATCCGGCAGCAACAGCGGCCAAACTCCACCCCTGCGCACACACGCAGACACACACACCTGCGACCCGCGCGTGCTTTCGTCACAAGCTCCTCTCCGCCGTCTACGCATTATACGGCAGCCGTGACGATTTCGAGTTCCGGCATTAATATTAATGCCAGCCGAGGTGAGTGTCTATGTCCGTCGGTCTGGACCTTTGGCTCTTGTTCGCCAGTTTTCTTCTCCGAATGGATCCACGCTTTCCCGAGAGCAGATGCCCGAATGATAAACTCGGCGAAACACTGCGCACCGTTTCCCAGGCGGAATGTATTCCTTATTTTAAATTACGTAACTGCTGCACGTCATACACAACAGCTTGGCCTGTGTGAGCATAAGTAATTTTAAATCCGTTACTCGACGCGGAAACAAAATCAAAATTTCGACCTTTCGCAAGATCACGAGATCATTGTCAGGTTTATCAGATGATCCTTCCCCTCTTCACTTGTAATCCTCTGATGGATTTCGTACACCATTGTTCTTTCCCGGCCTACGAATAAACTGTTTAAATCTGAATTAATAACAGTCCTGACCGCAATGAAATATTTACTGGCAATGGTAACAGGTTTCGGCCAAAATGTGACATCTTACACCATGGTGGCAGACGTTGGCGCTGAATGGAGCAGGCACCGTGGTTCCACGAACGTCAACTGTTCAATCCACGATACCTGCTCTGTTCGCAGCCACTGGCTGGTCTGAAGATGGTCTCGTTAGAATTAAATATTTTATTGCGGTCACGGCTGTTTTTAAATCAATTTTAAAATGTTTTATCAAAGCTGCTGATGTTCCCCACGAGAATTGCTCTAAAAAATCGCTGACTTCAAAGAAATAGTTTTCTTGATCTATCTTTGCCCATTTTTACCTAGTTTTCTGCTTTACGAAGACGTTATTACATTTATTATGCCTGAGCATGGGGTCTTCAAGTTTTACCTTTTCCCTACTAAATTTTTGTCCAAAAAAGTTTTTGAAGGGCAACATTTTCGTCTTAAACTCATTAACTGCAATCACCGTGATTAAATTGTCAACGTTACTGTCATTTTCAAATATAAGATTTCGTGACTGAGAACATGAAATAAAAGAAAATTGTTAAAAATTCCTCCATAAACTCTAGTTCTTGAATTGTGTGTGACTATGGGGTGAAACCTTTTGTACGTCAGACGAGTTTTAAATTTTTTACTGCGCCTAGGCCCTGAAATGTTCTCTTTTAAAATTAAAAAACACTTACCTCATCTTCTACTTTGGGTAGTTGCTTATCTTTATTTCCACGTTTCCCAGTGCGCTTTCTGAAATTCAAATAGAGGCTTGTGGCTTACCTATTATTTATCTTAAGACTCACTTCAGTAAAGCAAAACACCCCTGGCACAAAAATGTAAGTCTTTTTCTTGATATAAAAGCTTTTTGCATCCAGGGACGTACTTTTAGTAACTGGCACAAGTTATGAGCTACCCGGAGCTTTTTTTCTGTCTTCAGACATAATGTTCACTCAGTATTAAAGCTTTTATTCTTAAATTTTTGGATAATGATGCCCAATTTATGTACTGAATGGTGATGGAAGTACGGCGTTTTTATAAAATTTCACCTTTATAAGATTTTCTCGGTAACATGAGCTTTAAGCAAATCATTAAGAATGAAATGATTGGTGTACCCAACTTTGCGAGTAATCGGCTGGTAGCCGATGGAACTGTAGAATCTCGAGTGAGGAGATTTTATATAATTAGCATTGTCGAAAAGAGCTGTCACAAATCTCAATGAAATATGTAACAATTTTCACAATTTTCATGCATATTGACGTCTGCTTATCAGTAAATGTATATAGCGGTAATCGGGAACAGGCCATTTAGCCAAACCGTTTTCATTAATGGATTTCTTGCTAATACCTGATTCCTTAGATATCAGTTTCAGATAGACAATCCGATTTAGTGGCAGCACAAGCGCACATGATGAACTGTATCTAGTTTCATATTTCTTGACACTCAGTTTGAATGTGACGTATGAACTGCCTCGTAGAAGTGTTCGAACCAGTCGCAAATGCATCGTTCGCTCAATCCTTCTGCATGTAACAGCCGAAAACAAGATTTAAGGGTCTCTGTTCCAGAGAAAAGTAGCTTTTGGTAAACACAGCGCACTCTGAATCTCCTCATGACTTTCTCCGCCCATTATACTAGCCTCCAATTATTTCGTTTCTTTTTTTCCTATCCTTCCCCTCCTACTTTCCCTTTCGTTTTTCTTTATTCAGTTTTCCTCACGTCACAAATCCGCGCCCTCAAGAGGACAAGGCTGTGAACGGGTGCGACCGCTGCCAACACCACACGCGTTTTCATCGTCATTTTTCCCAATTTGTAACTCTGATACACGTACCGGTTTTGATAACTGCGGACGCGGCGTGACAGAAAAGCAATACCAGCTCAGTCGAATACCTGAACCGAAATAGCGTCGATTGTTCGACCAAGATAGCAACAAGAGACTGTTGCCAATTACAGAGATAGTAAATGAACAGATGACAGATAACAGGTAAGCTATTCAGTCGTTCAGAAGCAATCAGGACCGCGGTGAATATCGATGAATAAATCCCTCCCGGTACAATGGCTGGCCGAGGCCGGGGGATATCAACACGTAAACAGAACGGCGTCTGGCTACCTGCCCGTTATAAATCGCCGCCCACGCCACACGGTCCGCTAACGCCGCTCCTATCAATTGACCGACAGACTGGGTGCCGCGGGATGGCCGACGTGCCCCTCCCTCCGTCCCCCTTCCTCCGCTGCCACCACACGCTGACAATCGCCTCCTAATGAACCGATCCGGCGGACTTGCACGCTAAGCCATTCGCCGGCGGCAGGCAGTGAAACTCGCTGACTGCTCCGAAAACGGACGCCAGGGCGCGGGCGACAGCTGCGCTAATAGCCGGGGAATTAGCGGCTCCCCCTCCACGGCCCAGGGCCTTCCCCCACCACCGTCTGCAAGCTACCCACGCCGTGGGAAGGCGGAGCTGCTCCTTACGGAAGAGCGGTTCTTCTGCTTTAGCGACGTAAGGCTTTCTATGCCGGTGCGAAATTGTGTGAATCCTGTACTGTCATCGAGGTAAAACTCTGAAACTAGCCACAGTTTTTGAATAAATGATTTACTTCTTCGTAACTAGTATCGAATGTAGGCCTATCATTAACCTGTGACAAGGACTTATCGTACGAACTCCACAATTTTGTCCAATAATACACCGACGGAAAAAATCCCAGCACTAAAATGTACCCTACTGGCCATTAAATTTGCTACACCAAAAAGGTGACGTGCTACAGACGCGAAATTTAACCGGCAGGAAGAAGATGCTGTGATATGCAAATGATTATCTTTTCAGTGCATTCACACAAGGTTGGCGCCGGTGGCGACACCTACAACGTGTTGACACGAGGAAAGTTTCCAACCGATTTCTCATACACAAACAGCAGCTGACCGGCGTTACCTGGTGAAACGTTGTTGTGATGCCTCGTGTAAGGAGGAGAAATGCGTACCATCACGTTTCCGATTTTGATAAAGATCGGATTTAGCCTATCGCAATTACGGTTTATGACATTGCTGCCCGCGTTGGTCGAGATCCAATGACTATTGGCAGAATATGGAATCAGTGGGTTCAGGAGGGTAATACGGAACGCCGTGATGGATCCCAACGGCCTCGTATCACTAGCAGTCGAGATGACAGGCATCTTATCCGCATGGCTGTAACGGATCGTGCAGCCACGTCTCGATCCCTGAGTCAACAGATGGGGACGTTTGCAAGACAACAACCATCTGCACGAACAGTTCGACGACGTTTGCAGCAGCATAGACTATCAGCTCGGAGACCATGGCTGCGGTTGCCCTTGACGCTGCATCACAGACAGGAGCGCCTGCGATGGGGTACTCAACGACGAACCTGGGTGCACGAATGGCAAAATTTTTTTGGATCAATCCAGGTTCTGTTTACAGTATCATGATGATCGCATCCGTGTTTGCCGAAATCGCGGTGAACGCACATTGGAAGCGTGTATTCGACTTCGCCATACTGGCGTATCACCCGGCGTGATGGTATGGGGTGCCATTGGTTACACGTCTCGGTCACCCCTTGTTCGCATTGACTGAACTTTGATCAGTGGACGTTACATTTCAGATGTGTTACGACCCGTGGCTCTACCCTTCATTCGATCCCTGCGAAATCCTACATTTCAGCATGATAATCCTCGACCGCATGTTGCAGGTCCTGTACGGGCCTTTCTGAATACAGGAAATGTTCGACTTCTGCGCTGCCAGCACATTCTCCAGATCCCTCACCAACTGAAAACATCTTGTCAATGGTGGCCGAGCAATTGGCTCTTTAAAATACGCCAGTCTCTACTCTTGATGAACTGTGGTATCGTGTTGAAGTTGCTTGGGTAGCTGTAGCTGTACACACCATCCAAGCTCTGTTTGACTCAATGCCCAAGCGTATAATGGCCGTTGTTACGGCCGGAGGTGGTTGTTCTGGGTACTGATTTCTCAGGACCTATGCACCCAAATTGTGTGAAAATGTAGTAACATGTCAGGTCTAGTATAATATATTTGTCCAATGAATACCTTTTATCATCTGCATTTCTTCTTGGTGTAGCAATTTTAATGGCCAGTAGTGTAGTTTCGGATTTAGGCCTATCATTAAACGGCGACAAGGACTTACGTTACGAACTCCACAATTTTGTCCTGTAATACACTGACGGAAAAAATCCTAGCTCTAAAATATAATTAATGCAGAGGAATGAAATTTCTAGAATACATATATCTTGGGTAACACACTTAAACGATGAATGATCGAAGCAGACGAAATGGATTAAAATTTGTGCCGCGGCTGGGACTCGAATCCGGGTTTTCTTGGTTGGTAGGTAGAAATCCTAACCCTTACACTACCACTGCATAGTGTTTAACATTGCTGCGCGAGCTACCTAAGCTTATTGCCCTCCCCAACACCAACTTCAATTCATTTTCCCTTGTATATTGTCACTACTGCCAGGGCTCTCCGATATTGGCAAGCACCCCGGCAGTGGACGTAATGGGTCGTCCTTGTACCATTCGTAATCTTGTAGATCTTATAATTAAAAGTTTCTATGAGACGATTATGTCTTTTTTTATTATCTACTATAATGATCGAAGTAGACGACATGAATTAAAATTTGTGCAACAGCCGGGACTCAAACCCGTGTCTCCTTGCTTGCTTGATTTCGTCTGCTTCGATCATTATCGTAGATAATAAAAAGAGACTTCAATGTCTCAGGTAAACATTTAATTATAATTAAACGATTAACGTTGCAAGTTCAAAGGTTAATGAATCAAAATGGCTCTGAGCACTGTGGGACATAACATCTGAGGTCATCAGTCCCCTAGAACTTAGAACTACTTAAACTAACCTAAGGACATCACACACATCCATGCCCGAGGCAGGATTCGAACCTGCGACCGTAGCAGTCGCGCAGTTCCAGACTGAAGTGCCTAGAACCAGTCGGCCACACCGTCCGTCTCAAAAGTTAATGTAAGCGCCAGAAAAAAACATTACAGATGCGAAATGCTGGTACATTACGAACCGGTGTAACCGCCAAAATGTTGAATGAAAGCATGCAAACTTGCATGAACTGTGTCGTACCGGTGTCGGATGTCTGTCAGTTTGTAGGATGGAGTTCCATACCTTTCGCCGTCGACCTGTCAATACAGGGACGTTTAATGCTTGTTTTGTGACGACGCTCGAGTTGTCGTACCGTATGTGCTCCGTTCGAGGCAGGTCTGATGACCGAGCGGGGCAAGGCAACAGGTCGACACACTGTAGAGCATGTTGGGTTACAGCATCAGTATGTGGGCGAGCGTTATCCCCATGGAAAACACCACCTAGAATGCTGTTCATAAATGGCAACACAACAGGTCGAATTATCATGCTGACATACAAATTTGCAGTCAGGGTGTGTGGGACAACCATACGAGTTCTCTTGCTGCGATATGAAATCGCACACCATACCGTAACTCCAGGTGTAGATCCAGAGCGCAGACATGTTGGATACAAACGCTCATATGTTCTCTTCGTAACCAACACCCGGCTATCATTGGCGCCGAAATAGAACCAGATTTCATCAGAAAACCCAATGGACCTCCACCATACCCTCCAGTGAGCTCTCGGTTGAGTCCACCGAACGCGCATACGATGAGGGTTTGGGATCTGTGGAATGCACGCTCCAATAACCGGTTTGTGACAGCTCGTTACGTCACTACGGTGATAACTGCTACTCGAACTGCTGCTACAGATACATTGCGATGCGCCAGAAGCCGGCTGCTGTGGACGAGCGGTTCCAGGCGTTTCAGTCTGAAACCGCGCAACCGCTACGGTCGCAGGTTCGAATCCTGCCTCGGGCATGGATGTGTGTGATGTCCTTAGGTTAGTTAGTTAAGTTCTAAGTTCTAGGCGACTGGTGACCTCAGATGTTAAGCCCCGTAGTGCTCAAAGCAATTTGAACCATTTGATGCGCCAGAGCCATAAGCCGATCACGATGGTCTCCAGTCGCAGTAACGTCACCTTGCCATCCGTAGCCCAGTCTCTTGCGACCGTACCTTCCCGTGAACACCACTGCTAGCAGTCACGTGCAGTGACTAGATTCCTGCCAAGTTGTTCTGCAATGTCACGGAAGGAACATCCAGCTCCTCATAGCCGTATTACACGAAAATGTTCAAACTCAGTGAGATGTTGCTAATGGGGACCACTACGTTCAACTCAACCTGACTAATGCTCACGACCGTTTTAGCACGTATTTAAAGCAAACCTGATTTGCATCCTCATAGTTCAATTTATCACTCTCTAGTTTATACAAGGGTTGGAACTTTAATAGTAGCAACTATTTATTTGTTGCTTGTACAAAATAAATACGTGTTTTAAAGTTTTACTGGCCTTCAAAGTAGTCACTAGCATTGTGTAAAACCCGTTGCCAGCGATATGGAAGTCACAGGATACTCTTAGCAGTGCCAGTTGTGTTGACAGTTCGAGAGGCGTGTCTATCATTCGACGAATTTCTAGCACTTTTAAGCGAATTACGTGAAGTGTTTCCTTCAGTTTAGAAATCGAGATGGAGTCACGAGGGCCTACGTTAGGGGAGTGCAGTAGGTGGTATAGCACTTAACAGCCCGATCAGTCAAGCAAATCAATAACAGCTTGCATGAGCATTGTCCTGCAAAATGATGGTTACGTCCTGCAGAAAGTGTCATCACTTCTGTCTCTGTGCTGTTCATTTTTGGAACACAACCTACGACCAGATTAGACACAGAAGTGATGGAAATTGTCTGCAGTGTCCGGCCTTATTCAGTTCACCCTTGTCTTGAGCGTTTGTGGAACACTTGGTTGCTGTTTGTCATGGAGGAACAAATTCTTTATGCAAATACCCTTGTTGTCAAAAAAGCAAATCAGCATTGATATAACCTTCGATTCGCTCATTCCAACTTCTTCGATCGCAAATCAGCATTGTTATAACATTCGATTCGCTCATTCCAACTTTTTCTGATCGAGGAGATGTCTTAGGATTGTACTCAGAAATCGAGGATTCATCTCCAGCAACCACACGACTGAACCATTCGTGGTCATTCGCAGTCCTCTCAAGAAGATCAATGCAAACAAATCTTTGATTGTCCTTCAGCTCAAGGTTTATTTGTCGTCTTCCCATTCTATAGATGATGGTTGTCCTCATTTGCAACTGCGAATTCATTTAATGTAAAGCAAACAATGGTTGTCGCTGCTCTTGATACGAAAGAGTCTACCTTAAAGAAAAGACTGAAAGCTGAGAGTAGAGAGCATAGATTTTGGCGTTTCCAGACGACTGAATCCAGTGCATTAACTATGGGAGACGATGGCACGAACAGTGCTCTTCGTTCGAGGGTGACATTTGCTAAATGCGTACCCTTAAAGCATGTTTAGCGCACTTTTAAGCATTTCCGGTTTTTTGTGTTTTTGAAAAATTGAGTAGAAATATTACCTGTCTATTGATGGAGTGAGGTTTTCACTGTGCAGCAGAGCGTGCGCTCATGGGAAACTTCCTGGCAGATTAAAACTGTGTGACGGACCGAGATTCAAACTCGGTACCTTTGGTTTTCGAGGGCAAGTGCTCTATCGTCTGAGCTACCCAAGCACGATTGACGCGCTATCCTCAAAGCTCTAATTCTGCCCGTACCTCGTCTCCTGCAGAAGAGGTTCTGTGAAGTTTGAAGTAGGAGACAAGGTACTGACAGAATTAGAGCTGTGAGGACAGGCCTTGATTCGGGCTTTGGTAGCTCAGATGGTAGAGCACTTGCCCTCGAAAAGCAAAGGTCCCGTGTTTGAATCTCAGTCCGGCACACATTTGTAATCTGCCAGAAAGTTTCATGTAGATTTTGTGTTAATAAATATAAACATAAAACCATTTTCTATTCTTATTTTTAATACACTACTGGCCCTTAAAATTGCTACACCAAGAAGAAATGCAGATGATAAACGGGTATTAATTTGATAAATATATTATACTAGAACTGACATGTGATTACATTTCCACGCAATTCGGGTGCATAGATCCTGAGAAATCACTACCCAGACAACCACCTCTGATCGTAATAACGGCCATGATACGCCTAGGCATTGAGTCGAACAGAGCTTGGATGGGGTGTACAGGTACAGCTGCCCATGCAGCTTCAACATGATACCACAGTTCATCAAGAATAGTAACTGGTGTATTGTGGCGAGCCAGTTGCTCGGCCACCATTGACCAGACGTTTTAAATTGGTGAGAGATCTGTAGAATGTGCTGGCCAGGGCAGCAGTCGAACATTTTCTCTATCCAGAAAGGCCCTTACAAGACCTACAACATGCGATCGTGCATTATCCTGCTGAAATGTAGGGTTTCACAGGGATGGAATGAAGGGTAGAGCCACGGGTCGTAACGCATCTGAAATGTAACGTCCACTGTTCATAGCGCCGTCAGTGCGAACAAGAGGTGACCGAGACGTGTAACCAATGGCACTTCATACCATCATGGCGGGTGGTACGCCAGTATGGCGAAGACTAATACACGCTCACCGCGATGTCGCCAAATACGGATGCGACCATCATGATGCTGTAAACGGAACCTGGATTCATCCGAAAAAATGACGTTTTGCCATTCGTACACCCAGGTTCGTCGTTGAGTGCACCATCGGAGGCACTCCTGTCTGTGATGCAGGGTAACCGCAGCCACGATCTCCGAGCTGATAGTCCATGCTGCTGCAAACGTCGTCGAACTGTTCGTGCAGATGGTTGTTGACTTGCAAACGTCCCCATCTGTTGACTCAGGGATCGAGACGTGACTGCACGATCCGTTACAGCCATACGGATAAGATGCCTGTCATCTCGACTTCTAGTGATAAGAGTCCGTTGGGATCAAGCACGGCGTTCCGTATTACTCTCTGAACCTACCGATTCCACAATATGCTAACAGTCATTGGATCTCGAGCAGCAATGTCGCGGTACGATAAACCGCAATCACGATAGGCTACAATCGGACTTTTATCAATGTCGGAAATGTGATGGTACGTATTTCTCCTCCTTACACGAGGCATCATAACAACGTTTCACCAGGCAACGCCGGTCAACTGCTGTGTGTATGAGAAATCGGTTGGAAACTTTCCTCGTGTCAACACGTTG
Source organism: Schistocerca gregaria (assembly GCF_023897955.1). Classification (NCBI taxonomy): domain Eukaryota; kingdom Metazoa; phylum Arthropoda; class Insecta; order Orthoptera; family Acrididae; genus Schistocerca; species Schistocerca gregaria. The sequence goes on along the minus strand of NC_064920.1, from coordinate 1,134,020,982 downwards.
TAGGTGTCGCCACCGGCGCCAACCTTGTGTGAATGCACTGAAAAGATAATCATTTGCATATCACAGCATCTTCTTCCTGCCGGTTAAATTTCGCGTCTGTAGCGCGCCATCTACGTGGTGTAGCAATTTTAATGGCCAGTAGTGTAAACCAGATATTTACGGTTATTGCGTAACTGCTCACTCTTAGGTAAGGTTCCCCTATAGCAGTGCTGTAGATTAGCAAGTGAAACCTTGAGGATGCGGCGTCACAGAGTGTCTGAAACACTCGTCAGTCGAGTTGTTCCGGAACGTCCGTGACCACCCTCGATGCCGGCTGTGTACGCCACGGAGCGCCGGTACCCACTGGCCGACCGGTAGCAGCGGCGGGGGCGGTGGCGGGGGCGACCGCTTGCGCGGCATTCCTCGCGGCCGTAACCGAGTTTGTTGCGCGAGCTCATCAGGCGGCGGCCGGCTAGTTAACAAACCCGGTTAGCGCGCCTCCGCTCCCCGCCCGGGGCTGCCCCGGTCTCGCCTGCGCTGTACTGCTGGCTCGTTAGCCGCCGGACGGCACCTCACGCTCACCGCAACAATGCCCGGGCCTCGTCAGCGCGCTTTTTTCCGCTCCGCTGTTTATTGTTGTTTGCTTTCCCAGCCTGGCGACCACTAATCTCTTCCCTAGAAGGTACGTTTTCTGCCGCGCTCTGCTCATTTACGGTCGATCTCCCCACCGCTCAACGAGACACGGTTTTCCTTGCCGCGCTCCAAACGAGACTACCTAGTAATGACCAATTATAAGTCAGTTAAATTTCTCTCATGCACGTCCTGTTAGTACACCGCAGACGGAGGGACAGCACGCGCTCCCCTGTACAGCTGATGAATAAACAGAAGCTGACATGCAGCATCTGCCCAGAAGTGTCCAGACAACCCCATGCAACCTGGAATTGATCACTAGGGGAGGAGCACCTGGCAGTATAAAGGAGCCGTAGAGTATTGTGTTAATACACTGAAGAGCCAAGAAACTGTTACATGTGCGTAATATCAAAAATGTTCAAATGTGTGTGAAATCTTATGGGACGTAACTGCTAAAGTCATCTGTCCCGAAGCTTACGCACTACTTAACCTAAATTATCCTAAGAACAAACACACGCACCCATGCCCGAGGGAGCCTCGAACCTCCGCCTGGACCAGCCGAACACTCCATGACTGTAGCGCCTAAGACCACTCAGCTAATCCCGCACGGTTGCGTAATATGGTGTGGGGCTCCCGTGAGCACGCTAAAGTGCCGCAACGTGACGTGCCATGGATTCGACTAATGTCTGAAGTAGTGCTGGAGCGAACTGCCACCACGAATCTTGCAGAGCTGTCCACGAATCTGAAAGAGTACGAAGGGAGGAGCTCTCTTGTGAGCAGCATGTCGCAAGGCATCTCAGACATGCTAAATAACGTTCATGTCTGGGTAGTTTGGGGGCCAGCGGAAGTGTTTGAACTCAGAAGAGTGTTCCTGGAGCCACTCCGTGGCAATTCTAAACGTGTAGGGAGTCGCATTGTCCTGCTGGAATCGTCCAAGTCCGTCAGAATGCACAATGGACATGAATGGATACAAGTGATCAGACAGAACGCTTACGCACGTGTCACACGTAAGAGTAAAAAAAATGTTCAAATGGCTCTGAGCGCTATGGACTATTGGACTTGCCTTCTGAGGGCATCAGTCCCCTAGAACTTAGAACTACTTAAACCTAACTAACCTAAGGACATCACATACATCCACGCCCGAGGCAGGATTTGCACCTGCGACCGTAGTGGTCGTGCGGATCCAGACTGAAGCGCCTAGAACCGCTCGCCCACTCCGGCTGGCCCGTCAGAGTCGTATGTAGACTTACCAGGGGTACCATATGACTCCAAATGCACAAGCCCCATACTATTACAGAGCCTCCACCAGCTTGAACTGTTCCCTGCTGACATGCAGTGTTAATGGATACATGAGATTGTCTTGATACCCGTACACGTCCATCCGCTATATACAATATGAAACGAGACTCGTCCGACCTTCCAACATGTTTCCAATCATCAACTGTCCAATGTCGGTGTTGACGGGCCCAGGCGAGGTGTAAAGCTTTGAGTCGTGCAGTCGTCAAGGGTACAGGAGAGGGACATCGGCTCCGAAAGCCCATATCTATGATATTCAGTTGAACGGTTCACACACACAGACACTTGTTGATGGCTCAGCATTGAAATCTGCAGCAATTTGCGGAAGCGTTGCACTTCTGTCGCGTTGAACGATTCTCTTCAGTCACCGTTACTCCCGTTCTTACAGGATCTTTTTCCGCCCGCAGTGATGTCGGAGGTACGATATTTTACCGGAATCCTGATATTCACGGTACATTCGTGAAATGGTCGTACGGGAAAATCGCCACTTCATCGCTTCCTCGGAAATACTGTGTCCCATCGCTTGTGCCCCGACTATAACACCACGCTCAAACTCACTGTCCTTGTAGCTGCAGTAACTGACCTAACAACCGCGCCAGACACTTGTTGTCTTATACAGTCTTGCCGACCGCAGCGCCGCATTCTGCTTCCTTATACACTCCTGGAAACTGAAATAAGAACACCGTGAATTCATTGTCCCAGGAAGGGGAAACTTTATTGACACATTCCCGGGGTCAGATACATCACATGATCACACTGACAGAACCACAGGCACATAGACACATGCAACAGAGCATGCACAATGTCGGCACTAGTACAGTGTATATCCACCTTTCGCAGCAATGCAGGCTGCTATTCTCCCATGGAGACGATCGTAGAGATGCTGGATGTAGTCCTGTGGAACGGCTTGCCATGCCATTTCCACCTGGCGCCTCAGTTGGACCAGCGTTCGTGCTGGACGTGCAGACCGCGTGAGACAACGCTTCATCCAGTCCCAAACATGCTCAATGGGGGACAGATTCGGAGATCTTGCTGGCCAGGGTAGTTGACTTACTCCTTCTAGAGCACGTTGGGTGGCACGGGATACATGCGGACGTGCATTGTCCTGTTGGAACAGCAAGTTCCCTTGCCGGTCTAGGAATGGTAGAACGATGGGTTCGATGACGGTTTGGATGTACCGTGCACTATTCAGTGTCCCCTCGACGATCACCAGAGGTGTACGGCCAGTGTAGGAGATCGCTCCCCACACCATGATGCCGGGTGTTGGCCCTGTGTGCCTCGGTCGTATGCAGTCCTGATTGTGGCGCTCACCTGCACGGCGCCAAACACACATACGACCATCATTGGCACCAAGGAAGAAGCGACTCTCATCGCTGAAGACGACACGTCTCCATTCGTCCCTCCATTCACGCCTGTCGCGACACCACTGGAGGCGGGCTGCACGATGTTGGGGCGTGAGCGGAAGACGGCTTAACGGTGTGCGGGACCGTAGCCCAGCTTCATGGAGACGGTTGCGAATGGTCCTCGCCGATACCCCAGGAGCAACAGTGTCCCTAATTTGCTGGGAAGTGGCGGTGCGGTCCCCTACGGCACTGCATAGGATCCTACGGTCTTGGCGTGCATCCGTGCGTCGCTGCGGTCCGGTCCCAGGTCGACGGGCACGTGCACCTTCCGCCGACCACTGGCGACAACATCGATGTACTGTGGAGACCTCACGCCCCACGTGTTGAGCAATTCGGCGGTACGTCCACCCGGCCTCCCGCATGCCCACTATACGCCCTCGCTCAAAGTCCGTCAACTGCACATACGGTTCACGTCCACGCTGTCGCGGCATGCTACCATTGTTAAAGACTGCGATGGAGCTCCGTATGCCACGGCAAACTGGCTGACACTGACGGCGGCGGTGCACAAATGCTGCGCAGCTAGCGCCATTCGACGGCCAACACCGCGGTTCCTGGTGTGTCCGCTGTGCCGTGCGTGTGATCATTGCTTGTACAGCACTCTCGCAGTGTCCGGAGCAAGTATGGTGGGTCTGACACACCGGTGTCAATGTGTTCTTTTTTGCATTTCCAGGAGTGTATATCTCTGTATTTGCATACACAAGGCCAAATTAATGAAATAAAGTCGCCGGGATCAGGCATGAGAAGATAGAGAAGGAAAGTATTTTATTTTATTTATGGCCAAGTTATAGACCTGTTACCTGATGTTTAAAACAGGTCGTACATCTTACATTGTTCGTTTTTCGTTTGTTTATAGTTTTCTTTTGTTTTATCAACAAAATTTACAAAGAATGATACTTTTCAAAATAAGAATAATTTAAGGTTGAAATATAAATAAATTTTGTTGTTTTTTTAAGAAGAATATAAAAAGATATAAGATAGAGGAGAGATTTCTTATTAGCAACGTCACCGACTGTGACTGACGGTGAATACCTCGGAATGGTTTCTTCGAGCCTTTGACCGCCAGTTGCACATACACAGAAACACACACGCACGCACGCACACACACACACACACACACACACACACACACACACACACACACACACACACATACACAAATGGACATTAGTGGAGAAATAAGATTGCTTATCCTATTTATTACTAATCCTTTGTATTAGCTACTTTAGGTGCCCATCCACGTACAGAATTTGGTGATTTCTTGGCTAGATCGTCAGCACCTTATGCTTATTTACTGTCACATCTCAGCTTCCTCCTCCTGTTCGTCATCATTGTCACTACTTTCGCTGTCACTGTGGGTTCCGCTGTCCACCCTATGCAGGTTGTTGTTACGCTCCGCATAGGTATGTGTGCATGTCGTGTCCGTATGTAATCTTCGCGTGTTGTTTTTGAAATACTGGAGAAACCGAAAAATGTGTATGACCTCGTGGAGGCGACGGCAGGCATAGCGGCGCAGATCAGTGCCACGCGCGCAAATGCTGAACACAGCCGTACTCTACAACTGTGCCAAGGCCCGTCCAACATAGTTGGTTGGTCAGTCGATTCGAGGGGGTGGGGGTGACCAAACAGCGAGGTCATCGCTCCCATCGGATTAGGGAGGGACTGGGAAGGAAGTCGGCCGTGCCATTTCAAAGGAAACATCACGGCATTTGCCTGAAGCGATTTAGGGAAATCACGGGAAACCTAAATCTGGATGACCGGATACGGGTTTGAACCGTCATCATCCCCAATTCCAGTACAGTGTGCTAACCACTGCGCCATCTCGCTCGGTTATTTACATAGTGCTTACATCTGAATGAAAGGAGCTCATGCAAAACATTGGGTTCGTAGTAATGAGAGGTGCCGTGCGGCGCTGTCACCGGGTGTACGGTGATAAGTGCGGGGGCGAAATTTAGATAGTAATGGATAAATTAAGAAATAAGGAAAACAGTAGAACATATGGGATCGATTTTTGAAGCTTATTTTACGCTTACAGTAGTCCAGGGTAGGGCCACGCCGGTATTGTTGTAATATCGTCGTCCCCTTATATTATCAGACAAGCTGATGATGCCCTATCCGGATGAAACGGTCGTTAAGTTAATAAATAACATTCTGCAATGTACGACAGTTTCGTAAATAGTGTAAAGCTCAGTGACTTCCAACACCAGAAAGAAGTTGTACGAGATAAACAAAAGTGGATACGCGAGTTTCTGTTCAAATTTCGCTCTATTCACATAAGAGTGGAGATAATATGAGGTAGCCACGAACATCGATGCATTGTTGGGGGGGGGGGGGGGGGGCCTTCTTCTTACAACCTGAAATTCTTGATACCAGCAGGCAGTTCCGTAAAAAACTATAGCTGCGAAGTGTCAAGGTAAGAATTACCTGTCACAGTCTTCTTGCAGAAGAAACGCAGCCCATACAGCGTCGTTTGTCATATTGCACAGAAAAAATTAACTTCTTGCGAATATCGCTCATGCACTACAATTTTATGAGTGTTCAGTGCCCCACATTCTCAAAATTGTCGTGACTGACCTTTCCAGATTTGTGGAAAGTTATTTCGTCGCTGATTGTCAGTTTAGAGCCGAAATGTTTACCCTCAAGTGCTTCCTGCATTATGGTGCAAAACTGAAGGCGTCGGCCATTGTTGCACCAGCTGCAGAAAATAAGGTTTAGAAGATAACTGCCATCGAAAAATCTTCCAAGCAGTTTTCTACGCTATTCGAAGTTTGTCACTTCCGTTGATATATTCATTTTGTATTTATTTATGTATTTATTACTGCACACGAAACTTTTTCTCACTCTCTTCACGATTGTACCTGGCACATGTGGTTTGTACGAAAGCACAGTTCCCTGTTTACACGGTGCAAAAGACTAATAAACTGAACGTGATGCATATTCTGAATTAGAGTCCAAAAACCAGAAAAATTCAGACTCATCAAACTTTGACGGAACATCAGACTTCAAAATCAATAATTAATCACTTTCCAAATTGAGATTCTAATGAATCAACGTTTTTATATTTCCGTCAATAGCTTGTTGATGTTTATGTTTAATCAGAGCCTCATAGTCCGGTTCGATTGGCTCAACTTAACCCTTAAGTCTTCTTCAACACTGACTCGGTTTCTGCATTTATTTTTAACCTGTATCAACTCAAGAAATTCGTTTCCACACATGCAAAAATCGTTTTGCTTGTTTGAAAAGAGAAGGGTGATCTGTTTTTGTTTTCATCCAAAAAGAAACAAAGTTTTATTTTTTAAAGCCTCTTCATTTGAACCATCGCTAGTGATGTCGATGAAAGTGTCTTTCGTGATTACTTCTTTCAGGACATTTTTGCTCCAGTCGTATTTTGTGTAATCTTATTGAAAATACTTTTCTAATGGACCTCTATATGCGTAACTAAATGGGACAATCTTGCTAGCCATTCATTGATCATCAGCGAAAAAGTTCTCCGAGTCATTGTTTCTGTCACTGACAGATATTGAAACCTCAGACTTTTATCCAAAAATTCGGTTTAAAATCTTGCCGGGAGGGAGCCGTCTTACTTCAGTATGAAGAAGCAGGCTTTTGGTTTTACTTCCCGTTTCTTCGCACAATAGCGGGAGCAGCTGTGATTTTAGACTCCTTGTCTTGTTGAAGTTTGTTATCTTTACAGCACTGCTGAAACAGTATGAAAAGTTTTCGGCCTATTCTTAGAAGCCAACGCTTCTCGGTGTTTTATAGGGTGTGTGCTCCGATAATTAAATGCAACTTCTTCACTATTGTTGCTAGGCCTGCTAAGCGACCACACATTGTCTTGGTCCCGGGTATACAAGTACCAACAAATTTTTGCGGAGGAATGCATACATTTAATAAATAAAGGTCAGTCGTACTGAAAATGTTTTCTGCTGCAGAATTTTACTCCAGCCGTTTCCAAAGTAAAATTCTGCCCTTATATTTTCATGGTAGTCAAAGCGTAAAAATCGCTCTGAGCACTATGGGACTTAACTGCTGAGGTCATCAGTCCCCCAGTACTTAGAACTACTTAAACTTAACTAACTAATGACATCACACACATCCATACCCGAGGCAGGATTCGAAGCTGCGACCGTAGCGCCTAGAACCGCTTGTCCACTCCGGCCGGCAGTCAAAACGTACAAAGAAACAAGTAGTGCGCCATATTGTTGGCATCTGTACTCTCGTCTGTTTGATGAACGAAATTATCGCACTACTGCAGTTGTAGTAAGAAGATTTCTTCAGTAGTGGAAGACATGTCTTCAGTTGTTGGATGAAGGACCTTTTTGCATTTCTATGGCCGCTTTTTCACTGAAAACTGCTTCGATCATGTCCCTGCCGCGGACAGTAAGACAGGCTCGTCAGCTGCGTGAGGTTTTCCTTCCTTTCCAATTTTAAAAGTATACAGGTACGTTAAAAATCAGATAAAAACTGTCTCCATAGCATTTTAAAACTTTTATTCGTTAGCAAGCGATTTCGGCTCTTTCCTCAGACCATCTTCAGGGTTTTCTGCGCCATTACGGATGCTTGTGGCGGCAGATGGAGCGAGATCCTTAGAAGTAAGGACGTCACTGCTCTAAGGACCTCGCATTCGGAAGGACGACGGTTCAATCCCGCGTCCGGCCATCCTGATTTAGGTTTTCCGTGATTTCCCTAAATCCCTCTAGGCAAATGCCGGGATGGTTCCTCTGAAAGGGCACGGCCGACTTCCTTCCCCATCCTTCCCTAATCCGATGAGACCGATGACTACGCTGTCTTGTCTCCTTCCCCCAAACCAACCAATCTACGGACCTCGCACCGTCTGTCGCTATCAGCAGCCGTAATGGCAGGGAAAAGCCTGAAGATGGTCTGAGGAAAGGGTCGAAACCGGTTGTTAACGAAAAAAAAAACGCGATCGAGACCGTTTTATTTGATTTTTAGCATTTTATACCAATCGCTGCTTTGCTCCTATTATAAAATACGTTCTAAAATGTTAAATCCAGTTACGTGTTTTGTTTACTTGTGCAGGTACTAACTGAAATGACCTCGAATGCCACAAGCCGTACACGTACCTACGTCTGGGAAACCCTGCGGAAGGCTAGTGCCTGTAGGGCCACAGGAAACCCCTGATTTGCGAGATCCCTGTGGCGTCAGTGGAAGGCTACTGGCGCGGGTTATGGCTGCAGCGCTTGTTGGAGGACGGGGGTCATCTTGTGTACCGGAACAGGGTACGGAGGTTCCTTATCTGTGTTGACGTCGGCGGTCGTCAGACCGAACCCTTCTTGTAAGTCGATCCAGACTACAGGCAGGAGTCAGAGAGCAGAGTGTGTTGTGTTATGCCTGTAGCGGGAAACGGTTCAAATGGCTCTGAGAACTATGGGACATAACATCTGAGGTCATCGGTCCCATAACCCAAGAACGCACAAATCCATGCCCGAGGGAAGGATTCGAACCTGCGACTGTAGCAGTCGCGCGGTTCCGTACTGAAGCGCCTAGAACCGCTCGGCCACAGCGGCCGGCTGTAACGGGAAAACAGTGCGTTTCCGGACATGGGTTACTGTGCTAAACTTAACCGTTTTCGTCCACGCCACAAGTTCTCAAAGTCTGTAAGCAGAACTTCGTTACATCCTGAATATTACTACTACCTGTTGGATGCACAGTTTCAGTTGCAAATTGCCTATCTAACGACTTACAGGGACAACAAAAATTTGATTTTCAGTTCTTATTATTGAGCGAATTTAAAATGTCATAACCTGCTCATTAACAGCTATAATTTTGCTTCAAAAGTTTAACACAACGAGTCATCTTGAGACAGCATAACTCATGGTCTGCAAATTCCCTACACTATGTTCATCGAAACACACACATACACACACACACACATGAAACTTGAGAACACTTTTAAAAGTCACACAGACAAGAAATACTGTACTTACCTTTGTTGACTTTCAAAAAGCATACGACTCCATAGACCGACAAACGCTCTTAGACATACTGGAAGAATATGGCATCGACATAAAAACCAGAGCAATTACACAACAGACGCTCACAGACACCACCTCGAAGATTAAGTTCATGGGAGAAATTTCGGAACCCTTCCAGATACACACAGGTGTCCCACAAGGAAATATGCTTTCAAAAATCCTGTTTAACGTAGTCGTAGACAAAATTGTCAAACAGTGGAAAGAACAAGTTGAAGGAATACAGCTAGGAAGAACACGTGAAACAAGAACAATCATACAATGTCTGGCATTTGCTGATGACACAGCCATACTTAGTAATAACACACAGGAGGCAAAGGAAGCACTGGAACACCTACATGAAATAGCTGCAAAAACAGGTCTACAGATATCATATGAGAAGACTCAACACATGGAACGACAAACCAACAATCTACACATCATACAAACTATGTATGGATCCGTAAAAAGAGTGAAAAAATTTAAATGTTTAGGGGAATAATACAGATAGGGGGGTCAAACAAGGCATCCAACATAGGACGAACAGAAAGACTCCAGAAAGCATACAAACTCACATGGTCACACTATAATAAGAAAAGCATATCAAGACAGGCCAAAATTAGACACTGCAAAACAGTTGTAGTACCGGAAGCACTATATACGTCAGAAACGACCACAATTGGATCATCAGGCATTATAGAGACAGAAACAATAGAACCCAACATTCTCAGAAAAATATTCGGACCAATACACAAATATGGCATATGGATGAAAAGACCTACCAGTAATACCAACACACTGACGGACTCACAGACATGATCAGAAAACGCGGACTAAATTTCTACAGACACATACAGAGAATGGACAACACCAGACTTACAAATAGAACCTCTGATGTAGTAAAACATTCAAGCCTTAAAACAAATTGGTACCATGAAATAGAAGAAGACATAAGGCAGCTGGGGATCAACAAACAAATGATAAAAGACAGAAAGGAATTCAGGAACAAAATTAGGAACGCAAAATTTATGGTAAATGATAAGAGGAAGACGGGAGCATTATGGGCGGAACAAAGGAAACAAGAGCATAGTCAAAGAATGAAGAGATTTTGAGAAGAAAAGGAAGAAAGGAAAGAAGTGAAAATTGTGTCATCATGAGATATTTGAATTCAAACACTGTCCGTAAGGGCAAAAATTTTGAAACGTCCCCTTAGAAAAATTTATGATCGACTGTGCTGATAAACCTCTTACATTATTTGCATTTCAAACAGCTGAGCAAAACTGAACGTACTCAGACATTACTCTCTTTACTTATTGTGATCAACACTAAACTGACACACAATATTTTTAGCGCAATGCAATCTGGCTTTTAATAATCCTACAAAAGAATGGCCCTGACTAACAATAACCTATACCTTTCATGAATCACTTACCTCACAAAAATTTTCGTTACTCAAACTACGGCAATACAGCGAGCACCAATACTGCCAGCTAAATAAAAGATTCTAACTACTGAAGTCACTAACTACTGATAGGCATAGTTAGCAAATGAAATATTTTGATAAAGAACAAACAATGTATTTACCTTAATAGTGTTCAAAAGTCATTATGATATCCAGTATTACAAATTTACTGTCTCTGATGGACACACGTCCAGATCATCCGCTCTCAAAACTCCGCCATCTCTCTCCCCACATCCACCGGTGCTGGCGGCTCACGTCCGACTGCGCAACGCTACGCGCTGTTCACATCCAACTGCCCAACACTACAATAGCGAATATTACAACGATGCTAACCAGCCACAGACTGCACACAGCACAGCCAGTGATTTTCATACAGAGCGCTACGTGGCGTTACCAATATAAAAACCTAAACAGCCTACTTACAATATAACACACTCCACAAAATAATGGACGGAATGAGGTTTATCGTTTAACACACTTTCGTTGTTCATGCAGTAAAACTTTATCAACCAGCATGACATTTTAATTTCTTACTTCTGTTCTACCAACTCCACACGTCACACATTTTGCAGACAGTACTCACATACAACACTGACTGTAACTGGAAACTTACACCACTATACGGCACATAATTCGAGTAATATTGCATTTTACATGTTGAAACTCGATTCCGTAAAGAATCGAGGCTTTTGTTGCACGACAGTAGGAGATAGAGAGAGCGGCGCTGGAGTACTGGTTGTTCCTCCTGCTGTTCCTGTTAACACGTTAGAATAATTGCGCTCCGCTGTGGCGAAAGCGCACGTACAGTTACTCATTAAAAATGATTTTCTTCGTAATGGGAAACAAGCAGACGCTTTCCGTAGCCATTGGGGGTCATTTAAAAGAAGTGATAAGCGGAATTCATTTGTGGTAACTGCAGCAACTCATTGCAAAAACAAAAATTGCAAAATCTGCTGAAATACCAGAGAAAATGCGCCAAACGACTTTTAGAAGGGATACCCTGTTTATTTCAAATAGTAATGGTCCTATACTCTCGCTTGGGGGACCTCGGAAATTACATCAGTCGATTTCACCCAGTTAAGAGTAACGTATGGAGTTTAGTCTCTTAGAGCCCTACATACAGTGACAAATCTAGTGTGATACTAGTTAAACTTGTATTTTATTCACTAAACGACAATGTTAAAGATTAATAAAAATCTTTATTGAGGCTGGGAGGCTCAGTTTTAAAGTACGAACAGTTCAATGGTCTCAGGTTTGATTCCCGGTCAGTATAGTATTTTCATTTGTCACTTATCACTTCTCTCATCTCCCTGATGTTAAACTGTAGGTTCCTCTATAATTCGCTGGGCAATTGGGGGAGAAAGGCAGCAGCATGCCACTTCCAATAACACCGTAGCTGGTAAAGCACGGTGGTGTTCAAACCAATATTCCGGTTCATTTCAGATATACTTTTAGTATATGAGTGAAAAAATTTGAATATTTCACTAATGGAAGTGGGTATCATTACACCACGATCATGACCTAACGCTGCCAAACTAATCCTCCTGTCCCTACATATCTGTGACAGATATGAGGTGCGTCTGAAAAATTCGGTGAATGGTCTCAGCAAATACAGGAAAAGAAAAAGAGTCACAAAAAATACCTTTTTGGACTTCACCGGCCGCCTATCTTCGTCTTTCCCAGCTACCAAAAGAGTTACAGTTGGAGACTATGAATAAATGTAACATTCGTCGAAGTTCGAATGAAAGAAACACGTACAGGTGGACAAGCAGCATAATCTTTGTAAGTGAATTTTAAATAGAGAAAAATACTATGTCATGCTCTCTGTCTGTTAATCTAAGTTTGAGTACTAGAATCAACAATTTACTTCTCATTCCTTCTTTATTCCTGTGACTATTAATTGCCTTCCGAATAGGTGTAGTACTTTCTGCAATAAATCTACAACTTACAATTCTGCCAAATACTTCAGTCTGTGTTTGCGAAACGTTTCCAAATACGCGAGAGCGAAGAAACAATAAATTGCCTCTTAGTGCAAACAGAACTTTGATAGCTTGGGAAGATAACGACCTCCGGATATTTGCAATCTTAAATTACTTGCCTAACTTATAAGAGAGATTCGTCCTTTTCGTGTAGCCCTCACTTAACTAATTACGTCAGACGCAAACTTCGCGTCATTAGCTTAATGCGTGGCGTTGGTAAATTGTAATACAGAAACAAAAGAGATGCAGTGAGGATTCCCTACTTTAAAAATCGTTTAAGCCATTTTCTTGACGTTCTCCGATGACGACAGGAGAGACACAAATTCACTGAGCGACTGCTGATGCGCCATAGCACAGTTTACACTTCCTACCGAAATAGATTCAAAGTGTCTCGTAAGATTGCACCCTCATACTTTCTAATTGGATTTCTTGTCCCTAAAATAAAATGTTTGAAAATAAGTGAAATCCGAAGAATTTATAAATCAGTTCCCATGAAATCATGGATGGCAGAATTTAAATTTCTTATAGATACAAAAATCTCATGAACAGATGGTGTTTGTCAGACTAGTAGATGACGAGTGTAGTGCAGGAGGCTTGGGAGATTTCCAACATCGAATTGACATGGCGAGTAGTTAAATAATTCTGAAAAGCTTCACGACACCCAAACACTAGCAGTAATTAATAACGTAGAAAATTTTAGTAAATCAAGTCAATCAAAGGGATTGGGGTATCAGTAACAGTTATTAAAATGGTTAACAAAATGAACCCCCCATGAACCATGGACCTTGCCGTTGGTGGGGAGGCTTGCGTGCCTCAGCGATACAGATGGCCGTACCGTAGGTGCAACCACAACGGAGGGGTATCTGTTGAGAGGCCAGACAAACGTGTGGTTCCTGAAGAGGGGCAGCAGCCTTTTCAGTAGTTGCAGGGGCAACAGTCTGGATGATTGACTGATCTGGCCTTGCAACATTAACCAAAACGGCCTTGCTGTGCTGGTACTGCGAACGGCTGAAAGCAAGGGGAAACTACAGCCGTAATTTTTCCCGAGGACATGCAGCTTTACTGTATGATTAAATGATGATGGCATCCTCTTGGGTAAAATATTCCGGAGGTAAAATAGTCCCCCATTCGGATCTCCGGGCGGGGACTACTCAGGAGGATGTCGTTATCAGGAGAAAGAAAACTGGCGTTCTACGGATCGGAGCGTGGAATGTCAGATCCCTTAATCGGGCAGGTAGGTTAGAAAATTTAAAAAGGGAAATGGATAGGTTAAAGTTAGATATAGTGGGAATTAGTGAAGTTCGGTGGCAGGAGGAACAAGACTTCTGGTCAGGTGACTACAGGGTTATAAACACAAAATGAAATAGGGGTAATGCAGGAGTAGGTTTAATAATGAATAGGAAAATAGGAAAGCAGGTAAGCTACTACAAACAGCATAGTGAACGCATTATTGTGGCCAAGATAGATACGAAGCCCACACCTACTACAGTAGTACAAGTTTATATGCCAACTAGCTCTGCGGATGATGAAGAAATTGAAGAAATGTACGATGAAATAAATTATTCAGATAGTGAAGGGAGACGAAAATTTAATAGTAATGGGTGACTGGAATTCGAGTGTAGGAAAAGGGAGAGAAGGAAACATAGTAGGTGAATATGGATTGGGGCTAAGAAATGAAAGAGGAAGCCGCCTAGTAGAATTTTGCACAGAGCACAACTTAATCATAGCTAACACTTGGTTTAAGAATCATGAAAGAAGGTTGTATACGTGGAAGAACCCTGGAGATACTAAGAGGTATCAGATAGATTATATAATGGTAAGACAGAGATTTAGGAACCAGGTTTTAAGTTGTAAGACATTTCCAGGGGCAGATGTGGACTCTGACCACAATCTATTGGTTATGACCTGTAGATTAAAACTGAAGAAACTGCAAAAATGTGAGAAATTAAGGAGATGGGACCGGGATAAACTGAAAGAACCAGAGGTTGTACAGAGTTTCAGAGAGAGCATAAGGGAACAATTGACAGTAATAGGGGAAAGAAATACAGTAGAAGAAGAATGGGTAGCTCTGAGGGATGTAGTAGTGAAGGCAGCAGAGGATAAAGTAGGTACAAAGACGAGGGCTGCTAGAAATCCTTGGGTAACAGAAGAAATATTGAATTTAATTGATGAAAGGAGAAAATATAAAAATGCACTAAATGAAGCAGGCAAAAAGGAATACAAACGTCTCAAAAATGAGATCGACAGGAAGTACAAAATGGCTAAACAGGGATGGCTAGAGGACAAATGTAAGGATGTAGAAGCTTATCTCACTAGGGGTAAGATAGATACTGCCTACAGGAAAATTAAAGAGACCTTTGGAGAGAAGAAAACCACGTGTATGAATATCAAGAGCTCAGATGGCAGCCCAGTTCTAAGCAAAGAAGGGAAGGCAGAAAGGTGGAAGGAGTATATAGAAGGCTTATACAAGGGCGATGTACTTGAGGACAATATTATGGAAATAGAAGAGGATGTAGATGAAGACGAAATGGGAGATACGATACTGCGTGAAGAGTTTGACAGAGCACTGAAAGACCTGAGTCGAAACAAGGCCCCCGGAGTAGACATTCCATTAGAACTACTGACGGCCTTGGGAGAGCCAGTCATGACAAAACTCTACCAGCTGGTGAGCAAGATGTATGAGACAGGCGAAATACCCTCAGACTTCAAGGTGAATATAATAATTCCAATCCCAAAGAAAGCAGGTGCTGACAGATGTGAAAATTACCGAACTATCAGTTTAATAAGTCACAGCTGCAAAATACTAACGCGAATTCTTTACAGACGAATGGAAAAACTGGTAGATGCAGACCTCGGGGAGGATCAGTTTGGATTCCGTCGAAATGTTGGAACACGTGAGGCAATACTGACCTTACGACTTATCTTAGAAGAAAGATTAAGAAAAGGCAAACCTACGTTTCTAGCATTTGTAGACTTACAGAAAGCTTTTGACAATGTTGACTGGAATACTCTTTTTCAAATTCTAAAGGTGGCAGGGGTAAAATACAGGGAGCGAAAGGCTATTTATAATTTGTACAGAAACCAGATGGCAGTCATAAGAGTCGAGGGGCATGAAAGGGAAGCAGTGGTTGGGAAAGGAGTGAGACAGGGTTGTAGCCTCTCCCCGATGTTATTCAATCTGTATATTGAGCAAGCAGTAAAGGAAACAAAAGAAAAATTTGGAGTAGGTATTAAAATTCATGGAGACGAAGTAAAAACTTTGAGGTTCGCCGATGACATTGTAATTCTGTCAGAGACGGCAAAGGACTTGGAAGAGCAGTTGAACGGAATGGACAGTGTCTTGAAAGGAGGATATAAGATGAACATTAACAAAAGCAAAACGAGGATAATGGAATGTAGTCAAATTAAATCGGGTGATGCTGAGGGAATTAGATTAGGAAATGAGACACTTAAAGTAGTAAAGGAGTTTTGCTATTTAGGAAGTAAAATAACTGATGATGGTCGAAGTAGAGAGGATATAAAATGTAGACTGGCAATGGCAAGGAAAGCGTTTCTGAAGAAGAGAAATTTGTTAACATCGAATATAGATTTATGTATCAGTAAGTCGTTTCTGAAAGTATTTGTTTGGAGTGTAGCCATGTATGGAAGTGAAACATGGACGATAACTAGTTTGGACAAGAAGAGAATAGAAGCTTTCGAAATGTGGTGCTACAGAAGAATACTGAAGATAAGGTGGATAGATCACGTAACTAATGAGGAGGTATTGAATAGGATTGGGGAGAAGAGAAGTTTGTGGCACAACTTGACTAGAAGAAGGGATCGGTTGGTAGGACATGTTTTGAGGCATCAAGGGATCACAAATTTAGCATTGGAGGGCAGCGTGGAGGGTAAAAATCGTAGAGGGAGACCGAGAGATGAGTACACTAAGCAGATTCAGAAGGATGTAGGTTGCAGTAGGTACTGGGAGATGAAGCAGCTTGCACAGGATAGAGTAGCATGGAGAGCTGCATCAAACCAGTCTCAGGACTGAAGACAACAACAACACAACAACAAAATGAAGACACTCAAGTTGTCTGAGACAAGAACAATGAAGAATATGTTAGAACCATACACTGACACCTCCTCTGAAACTGAAAATATGTGCTGGACCAGAACGTGAATCTGGACCCTTACCCTTTCACTGACAGCAATTAAATTGTTACTATTGTAGTCAGTAATCTCAGTAAGGAGTCCACTGTTCCTGAAGCCTCGTCTGATTATCCACTGCCACTAAAAACTTTCACTGGTGTCTCCATCTCTTCGATTTATTATCTTAACATCTAAGTTTATACACGACTGTGCTTAAACTGACACACAATATTTTTTGCGCAACGCAATCTGACTTTCAATAATCCCTACAAAAGAATGGCCCTGACTAACATTAACCTATACGTTTCACAAATCACTTACCTCACAAAAATCTTCGTTACTCAAGCTACTGCAATACAGCGAGCGCCACTACTGCCAGCTAAATAAAAGATTCAAACTACGGAAGGCACTAACTACTGATAGGTATAGTTAGCAAATGAAAGAATTTAATAGAGAGCAAACAATGTATTTACCTTAGTAGTCATAATATATATATATCACTTCATGACACCAATTCTTACAAATTTCAAAACTCTGCCATCTCTCTACCCACGTCCACCACTGCTGGCGGCTCACCTCCAACTGCGCAACGCTACGCGCTGTTAGCATCCAGCTGCCGCTGCCCAACACTACAATGGCAGACAACAATGCAAACCAGCCACAGACTGCACACGGCACAGCCAGTGATTTTTATACAGAGCGCTACGTGGCGGCGGCGTTACCAATAAAAAAACCGAACCAGCCTACTTACAAGTTATCGCAGTCTTCTGCAACAGTAAGAGGTATGGCTTATAAAATTTGTGGCTTAATGTAACTGACTACGGCCTGCCATAATTATTAATACCTTGTGTATTTAGCAGTCAACAGAAAGGACAAAAGTAACCTCGCTACCTAGATCATATTAACTAAAACCACCTTCAGATTGTTAAAGAATGCTAGTTTTGGAGGAGGGCATTATTCCGGCAGCCTGTGTATAAAATATTTATTTGCGTTACTCGTTTCTGTCACTGCCCATTCTAAGTGCATTAAAAATGCAACAGCTCAGTCGGTAAAGCACTTGCCCGCGAAAGGCAAAGGCATCGAGTTCAAGTCTCGGTCCGGCACACAGTTTTAAGCTGCCAGGAAGTTTCATATCAGCGCACACTCCGTTTGCAGAGTGAAAGCCCATTCTGGAGATGATATGCGTTAGCTGGATCACTTCATCTACTCTAAACTAGGCCTTAGGCTACTGTGACGTAACAGACAGTGTGCCACGCTTTCGAAATGCGTGCTCTGTCACGGTCACTGCCACAGAAGGGACATGTGAGGGGTGGAGACAGGTTGCGTGTTTGTTTACACGTCCCCGCAGCGTCCCAAATTCGCGACGGCGTTTAGCGTCCAGGGCTCGTTAGCGTGAAATGTTGCTGCGCAGTGGTCGCCACTCTCTCTCGTTGCCTCCAGTCACTTGCAGGCAAATGCCGGCGCACGGTGGGCTGTCCGACCTCGCCCATCTGGAAGTAATTACTATTGAAGTAGGCATCGACGAGTTACGGGAAGACTGGTCCCCGTTTTTGGATGAAAAGCATAAAGAAAAGGAAATCAGTTGGAGGAGTTATGAATTACAATGGGACTCTGTCAGAAATGTTCATTTTCGAAGAAGGAATTTGTGTTATTGGAAGATAGGTGGACAACCTTTACTTGTCTAATGAAATTGTATTGCAGGTATTAATAGAGGAAGTTTAAATAGAGAATTTAGTTACATCGAACAAAAAATTACACAGATTATTAGTTAACGCATATTTGTATTTAGGGGAAGAACTACATGATCGTTGAGTAGAATGTACTGCCTAACGAGAGCACACTACGGATTTATGGTTAACCGAAAGTAGACGAAATTGATGAAGAGTTACAGAAATGATATTGGCGATGGTCATAACATCAAAACTGGGGACGGTGAAGCAAAGAAAACGAAAGTGTTCTGCTCTCTTTTTTCAAAAATGGTTCAAATGGCTCTGAACACTATAGGACTTAACATCTGATGTCATCAGTCCCCTATGACTTACAACTACTTAAACCTAACTAACCTAAGGACAGCACACACACATCTATGCCCGAGACAGGACTCGAACCTGCGACCGTAGCGGTCGCGCGGTTCCAGACTGAAGCGCCTAGAACCGAGCCGGCTGCTCTCTTGGAAGGTAGATAACTTATGACGAGCAAAGCAAGAAGAGTAACACAGGAAAAAGACAGGCCTTAATTTGAGAAGTGGATTTCTAAGGATGTACGTCTGGAGCACAACATTGTTTGGAAGTGAGTCATGGATTGCGGAAAAACGGGAAAGAAAACATCGAAGCGTTTGAAATGAAGTGCAACAAAAGGATGTTAAAGATTAAGTGTATCGATGAGATGAGAAGTGAAGAGGTTCTCCGCGGAATCGGAAAGAAACATGTGGAAAACATTGGCAACAAGAAGGACAGGAGGACAGGACACGTATTAAGTAAGACATCAAGGAATAACTTTCGTCGAACATTTGTAGATGGTAGCTACTGTAAGGGGGGAGGGGGGAGGGACACAGAGTGGAATATAGCCTAGAAATACTTAAGTCGTTGGGCGCATGACCTTATCTCATGCCGAAGTTTGAATACGAGAGGAATTCGTGGCGGGCCACATCGAAGCACCAAAATAGACCTTTCCTCCAGTGTTTCTCTACATCCACTAAACATTTGTTTTTTGTTGTATTTTTTGACAACATCTGTACAATTTTTTTTATGCTCTACTGGTTTCGGTACTGGCTGCCATCTTCACAGGAGATAACTGACCATGTGATGAGCATTATTATCTCCTATGAAGACGATAGCTGTTACCGAAACAAGTAGAGAATAAATGAAATTTACATGTTGTCCGTAAAAAATGATTTTTCAGAATGTACCAAAATACTCCTAAAACCACAATTTCCAGTTAATACCAGTGAAAAAGTTTTACATCTATACTCTTTATAAATGATCACAGATAACAAGTTTAATTCATATTTGACACAGGACGACAGTGTGTGATATCATGACAGGGCAAAACATCGACAGGGCTATCCAAACACCGCCGTCAACATTTCGTAGCATGTTCGGGGATGTTTTCGTACAACCTCTGAGACTACACCCAATCTATGTATCACCCTGTCATGATGTTACACAGTATACATCTTGTGTCAAATAGTATTTAAACTTAATTTTTGTGATCATTTCTACAGAATGTGTGTGAGTATATAAAGGGCGATTTTTTCCACA
This sequence comes from Schistocerca gregaria, assembly GCF_023897955.1. NCBI lineage: Eukaryota > Metazoa > Arthropoda > Insecta > Orthoptera > Acrididae > Schistocerca > Schistocerca gregaria. The sequence goes on along the minus strand of NC_064920.1, from coordinate 1,134,000,876 downwards.
GTGTACGAACTCTAGGGATTGATAGATGAGAGGATACGGAAATGCGTACGTCCAGAAATACGTGGTTTCCATGCTAGAGACCATTCATTCAATCATACATTGTTACGGAGGCTACGGTCTAATCAGCGATGCACCACACAACCACAGTTACAGTACTGTGTTGAAAATGTTTTAGATGTTCCTCAACGCATGCGTGTACGCCTCTAGCATGTTCTGTCCACATGTACGCATTGGCCAGACTGCATCCGAACAGTGTCAAAGGCAGTATGAATACGCTTCTCCAATGTCTCCACGTCTAGAATTGGTGCTGCATACACTACTTTTGATATGGCCCCATAACGAGACATCGCCCGCGTTGAGATACGGTGAACGAGCAGGCCATACAACTGGAACCTCTCGTCAGATCCATCGACCAGGGAAGACACGATTGAGATGCGTCCGGAAGTTAACGGCAAAGTGATCTAGAGTACCATCACGTAGCAGTTACATAATCAAAAATGGTTGATATGGCTCTGAGCACCATGCGACTCAACTTCTGAGGTAATCAGTCGCCTAGAACTTGGAACTAATTAAACCTAACTAACCTAAGGACATCACACACATCCATGCCCGAGGCAGGATTCGAGTCTGCCACCGTATCGGTCGCTTGGTTCCAGACTGTAGCGCCTAGAACCGCACGGCCACTCCGGCCGGCAAGTCACATACTCCTTCGAATCATCAATGGCACTTCTTTCAGCGTGGGAGGCACATTCACGCACAAGAAACGCCGGCAGTTCCGGCCTGTTATTCGACGTGGAAGGAAGCCTGGTCCCAAAATACTGTCGCCAGTTATCCCAGCCCAAACATTCCAGCTGCACCGATGCTTGTGGTTCGCTGTCACCAAACCATGGGAGTTCTGCATACTATCCCACAGTATGAAAGTTGAAGATATCACATAACGTAAAGGTGGCCTTATCTGTGTATAGGATGGATAACGCAGATCCAGGAATCGTACTTGCCTGGTGAATAAACCAGTGACCAAACCGCTCCCGATGTGGAAACTCTGTCGCTAGTATTAATGCTCTACACGGTCGTCTGGTTTACCCTGTAGTGGCGGGCCAATTGCCTGATACTGACTCGGTAGTCAACTCCCACAATGTTAATCACATTTTCCTCCAAGTCTGGTGTCCGAACATTTTGGGTACGTTATTCCTGATTTCGTGCTTCCAGAAAAGACCCTTTCTCAGGCGATCGGCGAAACACTGTTGCAAATACTGAATGCTGAAGTTGTTGTCGGGGGAGATACGTCTCCTGGTATAACGTTCCTGTCCGCCGCCGGTTCCCATTTGTCTTTCCGTAAGTAAACACTATGTTGGAAAGGTCTCGATTCGAATACGCAACCATTGTGTATAAAGCTGTATCACATCCACCACAAGGTGAGTCAGCAAGAGAAGTGAATCGAGCACAACATTACCAATTACTACGGCAGGAGAGGGCGCTATGGTATAACGTATGAGGAACACTACCACCCTCTAGGAGCAAACCATGCATACTGTAAGTGTGGCTGCATGGTGTAGCGCATATTTGACTGCAGTCAATGTAATAATAAAGTATGTTTGAATAAATTGTCTCGAGCATGGAAACCATGAATTTCTTGACATACGTTCATTAGACCTTTTTTTTGCTCTGTATCCTCTCACTGATCAATTTTATTTATGAATTTGACCACCTATGGACCGCATACAACTTAAGACTTATGGTGTTTCTTTTTCTTCCGTTCTTCCCGGTACTTCTTAATTTTCCCGCCAACTGCTCGTCTCTGCTCATCGGTCCACACTCTCTTGCGTCGAGGTTTTGGCTCATCTTCTTCATAATCTGCGTTTTCTATCGGTAGCCTGAAGTGATTCCTCTCACGTATTATTTCTTCTGTAACACCTCTTTTGTTGGCGTCTTTCTTTACTGCTTACATCCATCCTAGCTTTTTCAGCTTACTAACGTAATTAAAAAATTTTTTATAATTCGTATTTCTTCCATTCATTTTAAATGTCCATAAAATTTTAGCCGTCTCTTCCTCATTGTATGTGTGATATTTTCTGTATTTTTGTATAAGTCTTCATTTCTGCCTTTAATCCACCTATTTTTCATGTTTTTCTCAGGGCCTAGAATTTTTCTTAGTATTTTTCTCTCTCTTTTTTCTAGTTCTCTTAATTCGCCTTTCTTATTCAATGTTAGGCACTTTGATCCATACGTTGCTTGTTTCCTAATAACTGAATTATAATGTCTAACATTCGCTTGCATGGATACTGATTTCTTATTGTAGTAGTTTTGTGTTATATATATATATATCTCCTTATTTCATAAATCTCCACAAGTTACAGAGCAACAATGGCATTAATGGAATGAAACCCCGCAGGCATGCTGGCCGTGCAGTGTTGTACTTTAATTAAATGCCCTTAGCCTTCTGGGGCCCATGGATGAAGGAAGGCGGACGCTGATCGCCTCCAATTTGGGCACCACGCCGGCAGCCGCTGCCGCCGGCCGGGCTGGCATTGTGCTCTGCAACACGGCTGGCGGGGGACTCCCCGCTAAATTAGGCCCGCTCCCGCTTCTGCCGCGCAGCTCCTGGGGGAGCCCCCTGGCGGCCATATTGGCAGAGTGGCAGCGCCGCCGCCGCCACTGCAGTTTAGTATGCCCGGCTCCTCTCTCGCGGCCTCGTCACGCCTGCGCTCTCGCCACTGTGTCATTGGCCTGGCCTACTTGGCTCCATAGTAGACAGGGAGCCCTGCTGCTGCAGTTGCAGAGAAATGAAGAAAACTCCATTACCATTCTCACCTCTCGCTTTTTATTTTTCCCCCAGACATAGTCTAATATCCGTATTTCAACTCCCAACCCCCCACACTGCTCTTCTACTTAATAAACCTCTAGAAAAGTTCTTGCCATCAAGCTGGTGAAGTTCTCAAACGACTCCAGTGTTTCTGGATGTTGCATGGCACTGAAAAAATTACTTTGTCCTGAATTTAGAAAGACTTTATTGCCAGTAAAAACTTATACCTGAAGCAAAGCAAATCTGTAAAAAGAATTGTCCCCACCTTAATTGCCCTGTCTGGCACAATCCAATCTCTGTCCCAAACTGCCATGTGAAGCTATCTGACCATTAAGATTTACTGTTTCCTCTGTAATGGTGGCGCCGTACATTTTACAGTCGTCATACTGACACCAAAGTTTCAGGAAATATCCCAAACTTCGCAATGACTCATGGGGTGGAGGCGTCCAAGACACTGTTTATAACGATCTTCGATATTCTCGAGGAGTAACCTCCATAACGGCGGAACAAATTTATGGGGATCGTCGGAAAGAAGATAAGTATAAATTTTGGCTAAACCATGGTCTGGAAACAAATGATTCGAAACATACCACGTCTTTATAATTAAAATGCAGCTATTCGTGGATGTTTAGTGTGCGCTGTAATTATCGTATGGAGTAAAACTTGGTAGATTCGCTAACGCGTTAAAGTACAACAGATTGACGCTGAAAAGAAGATAGCTCTGTTTTTGGCCGCCAGGTGTAAATCTGGCGCTATACAGCACCTCTTGACGTCCCCAGTGCTCATATTGAACAAACTGAGCAAGAGACGATTAATAATAAAATCATCATTTATGCCTTTCTCATGTGTTTGACCTTTTCTGCCCACGTCCTGTTCCTAGCCCATTACACATGGAAATATTTCTATACATCTTCCTTGCATTCGAAGCGCCAGATTTACATCTGGGGGACAAAATTTGAACTATTTTTTTCAGGATAAATTCGTTCCACAATAACATATTAGAATATGTATAAAGTTCCACTGTCATACGGTAACTGCAGTCCATACTCGACCTGTATGTCTAGTTGCAATTGAATCATAACCACCGGTACAAACAAAATCAAGAAAGATTCATATTTCTTTGCTGACGCTATTAGAAAGTCAAGTAGACTAATTTCTCTATTTATATTTTTCTTTGTGGTTAGTACTATATTCACAACATTATATATTGGCCCACTTAAGAAGGAAGAAAACAGAAATCAATGGCTTTTGGCAGTTGTTCATTAAAAATAACCTTCAGGAGCTATATACAAGCTGTTTGTTGTTACAGACACAAAGGAAAGTCTCGACAATGAATCAAGCAAATGACCCTTATAAATAAGGGTCCAGAAATCATGGTTTCCCCAGTACGATACATGCACAACTGCAATCATGTCACTGTTGATGTTAGTCAGGATGATGATGATTGTGGAGAAAGGAAGCTTATATGGTACGGTACATGCCTGATGGTGAAATGGCAGACTGTCGTGTGGTTGTTTGGAAATATAAAGCACGAATCTTCTACAAGTGCTGTATCTGTTGTGACTCACTGGTATCATGGTCCTTCAAATGGTTCAAATGGCTCTGAGCACTATGGGACTTAACATCTGAGGTCATCAGTCCCCTAGAACTTAGAACTACTTAAACCTAACTAATCTAAGGACATCACACACATCCATGCCCGAGGCAGGATTCGAACCTGCGACCGTAGCGGTCACGCGGTTCCAGACTGAAGCGCCTAGAGCCGCACGACCACACCGGCCGGCCATGGTCCTTCAGATCCCGACTTGAACGTACTAAATTCTGTTGTGTGTGGAGACATTTGAAAAGGTTTGGTGTATTCAAGCCCCGCTGAGTGTGTCGATGAAGTCTGAGAACGCATTGTGGACGCCTGTCAATGTGTACGGAACCTACCTGGGACTCTTGAATAAGTACAGACATCGACAAGAAAACGTTCTGAATCCTGCCTTCACATTAACTATGGCCACGTGGAACATCTGCTGTAATTGTAAGTAGTCTGTTTTTTTAATGGTTAACGCCGCCGCCACGTAGCGCTCTGTATGAAAATCACTGGCTGTGCCGTGTGCAGTCTGAGGCTGGTTTGCATTGTTGTCTGCCATTGTAGTGTTGGGCAGCGGCAGCTGGATGTGAACAGCGCGTAGCGTTGGCCAGTTGGAGGTGAGCTGACAGCAGTGGTGGACATGGGGAGAGAGATGGCGGAGTTTTGAAATTTGTAATACTGGATGTCATGAACTGCTATATATATTATGACTATTGAGGTAAATACATTGTTGGTTCTCTAGCAAAATCTTTCATTTGCTAACTATACCTATCAGTAGTTAGTGCCTTCCGTAGTTTGAATCTTTTATTTAGCTGGCAGTAGTGGCGCTCTCTGTATTGCAGTAGTTTGAGTGACGAAGATTTTTATGAGGTAAGTGATTTGTGAAACTTATAGGTTAATGTTAGTCAGGGCCATTCTCTTGTAGGGAGTACTGAAAGTCAGATTGCGTTGCGATAAAAAAATATTGTGTGTCAGTTTAAGCACATTCGTGTATAATTGTTCTAAGGGGATGTTTCAACATTTGAAAAGGTTTGGTGTATTCAAGCCCCGCTGAGTGTGTCGATGAAGTCTGAGAACGCATTGTGGATGCCTGTTACTGCGTACAGAACCTACCTGGGACTCTTGAATAAGTACAGACATCGACAAGAAAACGTTCTGAACCCTGCCTTCACATTAACTATGGCCACGTGGAACATCTGCTGTAATGTTTTTATCCTGAAGTGCATATCTGCAGTTTGAATCCTCGCGAAGTATGTTACGATGTCCATGCACTCAGTCCTAATACTTTGTGTCGGGGAAACCATTAATTTCCAGACCTATGTTCATTATGAGTACTCGTATTTGCTTGTACCAGTGTCCTCTACCAGCTTTTTCCTTTGTACGTGTTAGAGTCCAACAAGCAGGAAATTTTTATGCAGAAGAACATAAATCACATTTTCAACACAAAGAGAACGATGAGTTTCTGATTAATGTAAATAAAGCGCTTTCCACTAAGGTAATGTTTCTGTTATTTTAGAAACGCGGGAATAATAAACATTACTGTTGTTGGTTGTTATGAATGTTTTGCATCTGTCAATCGAAATTTCAAAAGGAAACTGGTAATGAGAATTGAGTTTTAGAATGTCAGACAGGGGGTGGATGAATGGTCTGGTTTATAGTCATAGATATGTGAAGTATTTAGGTGAAAGCAGTGCGGATCTGATATCTGACTCTGGATCTCTGACGCATTTTAGAGCAGAAATAAGAGGAGAGGGTATACGATGTGTTGATGGGAAAGGAAACAGAAACGAAACATCTTAGAGATATCTAGACAGATATCGAAACGAACTTTATGATACACCTGGAGTTGGAAGTAGGGTATATCTAGTTCCTAATCACGAATTAAAATTGAGTACGGTTCCCATGACAAGTTGCCTCTTCGGGAAGTAAATCGTTACACATCAGAAATTGTTTCTACTAGAAACGAAGAAAACTGGGAGGAGCTGGACAAATTATGAAGCTCTAACAGTGTCAGGCACTTGAATAGTACATAAGCAGTCACCATAAGAGATGACTTCTATTGTGTTGGCAGAAGAGCCAACACCGTGTTACTAGAGGAGGCCGAAATGCACGTGTGTTAGCTCACGCAGGCTGGCGAGAGGAGGGAAGAACTATACTGACGTGAGGTCTGGAACATGACAAGGAATTAGAATTCAGAAAGCGGACATAATTAGTTTGATACTTAACTGTAATCCATTAATGATGAACGTCGCTCTTGACGGTACATGAGTCACAATATTACCTGTTCAGAAGACATAGTAAATGAATATGGCGCCTTGCTAGGTCGTGGCAAATGACTAGCGGAAGGCTATGCTAAACTGTCGTCATGCATATGAGAGCGTAGTAGTCAGTGAACCATCGCTAGCAAAGTCGGCTGTACAACTGGGGCGAGTGCTAGGGAATCTCTCTCGACCTGCCGTGTGGCGGCGCTCGGTCTGCAATCACTGATAGTGGCGACACGCGGGTCCGACGTATACTAACGGACCGCGGCCGATTTAAAGGCTACCAACTAACAAGTGTGGTGTCTGGCGGTGACACCACAACTTCCACTGCAGAAAATAATAGTGTCATTGTTGGGGTGGAGTTCCAAGCTTGGATTCACCACATACATAACGGTGTTAGTATCTTTATTGCAAGTAAGTACGCCGCTATATTTTTATTGTCGCTTTATTTGTAACTATTGTACGATAGTTAGTTTTGGCGAAATTTTGTAAGAGTTGTTATTAAAGTTGTGTGTTTTAGGTTGTTTTAGATTTGACAGTATTTTCGATATAGAAGACAGTCATATTTTGCGACAGGGATAGCACACCTTTTGTGCTTGCAAGTTGCCATAGGTATAGGTAGAAGTAATAGTATGGTATTATTAAAATGAAATTTGTGAAGTACTCTTTCTGACATGATAAACAGAACTGAGCAGCAGTAAAATGCAAGTGAAGGTCAATAGTGTATAGTTTGAATGTTTCTAAAATGTTCAAACGTGTGTGAAATCTTAAGGGACTTAACTGCTAAGGTCATCAGTCCCTAAGCTTACACTCTACTTAACCTAAATTATCCTAAGAACAAACACACACACACCCATGCCCGAAGGAGGACTCGAACCTCTGGCGGGACCAGCCGCACAATCCATGACTGCAGCGCCTGAGACCACTCGGCTAATCCCGCGCGGCTCGAATGTTTCTATTATTGTACCTTAACATAATATAAGTTCATGAGGATATTTTGGTATAGAACCAGGTTTAGAAATAAAGGGTAGGGAAGTTATGATTTAATATTTGGTGTTAGGTTTAGAGGAGATACTGGATGTTTGAAACTTTTCGATATAGCATGGAAGGGTATTTCACATATTACATATCATGCGTGTTGCAGAAAGGATTTAGACGCAAAAAGGACGACATAATTTTGCGAAATGCAAGAAGTACAGTTTTTAAACAAATATGAGCATGAGATGAGTTTGGGTTTTGTACGTGTAGAAGTTGATGGAAAAGTGGCGTTTCCTTTATTTGAATGGTTGACAGTTTGAGAGTGCATATCAATTTTCTGTTGTGTGTTAGTATCGGACGTTTTACTGTATTGGTGCCAAGCATAGGACGATTGAAGATTGTGGTGTAGACATAAGGACAGTTACCTTGCCTATAATTGGCTCGTAATTATTATGCATGGGACTTGTGAGGTTTAATTTTGAGAAAGAGATGCGGTTGAGGTATAGATGAGGGAACTTTGAGAACTTCTTAAGTGTTGGATAAAGGGCGAAGAGTGCTGTGTCATCGGCGCCGGAATAGACAATTGACGAGAACTTGCGTCTCGGTTATTCCGACACTAACAGTCGACAAAAAGTGTATATAAGGGCTGGAGACACAAGCAGTTAGTCATCTTTGTTTCCGGAGACTTTGCATTCTACTCGAACGACATTAATCAAAGCCGTTATAGCGACTGCCGTGATAAATAGCGACGGTACGGCTTTCCCGAGAAGCGGCGGCTGTAACTGGTGTAATCTAGTGCACGCTGGGCGTTGTTTTCAATATACGGGACCCGGAGCTCCGAGAACAGCAGCGCGGGCTTGCCTAACTGGCAGGCGGGGCGCGCGAATTCCAAGACGCGCAACTATGCGCCCTGCGAGCAGGAGCAGCCAAGTTTGCGACTTGCGCCGCGCGCCACCAGGGAGGGGGTGACTGGAGGGAGGGGAGGGGGAGGGGAGGTGAACCCTGCGGTGCGCCGAGGCAGGCGGGCCCGTGGCGCCGCGCTGGCTTTCGCTCGCTCGTTATGCGCCGGATTGATTTAGTGGGCAATAAAACAGAGCTTTGAAGCGTCACTTGCGGGAAGTGAGCCTGTTGCAACAAACAGCTACAGTGACGGCAGCTGGATGCACTGCCTTGCGTCTCCCAGGAGTCTAAGCACGAACTCGGCGTCACGCTTGCCAACACTGTTATTAATTGTGCACGTATGAAAGAGACCACTCGCATTAGGAAGGACCTGGAAATGTATTCTCTCACAATTGCCGCTCCGTTCAGCCCTGGAGCCACTAATGTTCTCCTTGCATGCCTTTGACATTTCTTCGGTTCTCTCGTAATATCGGTGCATTGAATATTTGTGTGGCAATGTTAAAAAGAATATATCATATCCGTTAGATTCATAGGTTTACCGGTAGGGTCAGCAGGAAATTATCTCGTACTGTTAACGTTATCCATAAAAAAATGGCTCTAAGCACTATGGGACTTAGCACCTGAGGTGATCAGACTTAGAACTACTTAAATCTAACTAACCTAAGGACATCACACACATCCATGCCGTTATCCATCATAGTGCGCTAAACTGCTTTGAGTGTTAACCAGAGAAACAGAAAGCAGCGTGTTTCTTTATTTGCGACTCTTTTTACCTGGCAACGTTAGGGCCCGCAGGCCCGCTATCTGTATTACTAAGCGGCTGTACCGCAACCAAGAAGAGTTGCATGTTGCGTATGTAGAAGTCTCCAGGAGCGAAAAAAACTTGATTTTCAATATTTCGCGTGATTCTTGACTGAATTTAAAAATTTTAAATGGTGTCGTTATTCAAACCTTTATTAAACGTTTTCTCGCTGACATCCCCACAAAATTATGAATGGAAAAAGGTTTATTCCTGACTACATTTTCGCTTTCATAGAGCAAAACTTCACCATCAGACATGACGTGTTGATTTATTACCTCTTTACTAGTTACTGTGTTCCCAATACACTCTGCTGACAGTTTCAACACGTATCATTGATCTTACCTGTGAAATTTTATCATTGTGCGAGACATAGTTCAGGAGATGTTACTTTATAAACATTAAGACGCGAGAGAAATTTGTTTTTGCTTGAAATGGAGCACAAGTACCCAGAATATAGTCAAACAGTGATTCATAATGAGAACATTTAATGCCTTCCTACCAACTTGAAGCATACTTACAGTTCCTTTCTAAAACTGAAATGGCCAAAGAGCTAGGTGTCTGGGAGTGATAGGGCAAGTCCGTGAAATAAACATCATTCGCACAGTAACTGCAATCATAAGTAACAAAATACAAAAGGTTGCCCAGAAGTTTACAATTCAGTTGTAAGTGCTAATAGGTGTCCAGTTAGCCTCCTTTTACCATCGACTGAATGTGGGAAGGACTTAAACCCGGCACCAGTTCACAGTACGGTACGCGTGGTTCTACAGCACGCAGGCCAAGTAACGCAGTCTTTGTTGCACCTAAAACACATAAACAGAATGCATTTGACAAATATACAATAATCAGTTCACCAAAGCGGGCGGCGCTTCAAAGTTCCACAAATTACACATTGCATTGCCCGTGGCCAGAAATGCATTTAAAATAACTTTTTACTATAGCAATAAATAATTTAAACGCAACAAATAAGAATAAGTGAAAACCTCTTGAATAATAAAGCAAGAACAATAAGATCTGGCAAATCTAATACAAGCACGATACAGAAGGTCGAAACTTGCAGGGAACAGTGCTGATGACAGAATCCTAACCAAATAGAATTAATCAAAGCAAAAGTCCAACATCGTCTAGAAGGAATTTCAATATTCACATAATAAAAATCGTAAAAGTGGAAGCACTCACTGAGCAGCATCATACCAGCTGCACCACTCAGATCTATTCTCCCCGAGCACCTCGGTACTACTCCAACGAATAAATGATCAATTTAAGTCTGAGGCAAATGATACTTAATTCAGACCCACGACAACAGGAAACAATTAACGGGAGGAAGGATTTTCATCAAGCAATGAGTAATGAACTGTTTTCGAATTTTTCGGAGTCAGTAACAAGCACAACGTAAGAAACCTAATGGAGCCCAGTGAGAAGTGAAGCTCCGACAAATAGCAGTAAACAGACTCTGCTCCATGTTAAAATTGGCTTCGCGGGACACGTTCACAGCAATAGTCAATTTTCGGAAGCGTGCTCATCAAGTTTGTTTTTGGTTGAACAGGTTCTGTTCCAAATGGCAGATGGTACACCACTCTTCTTCCTTCGGCCAAGCCCCGTGAAGACGCCTGCTCAGTTCCGCTCCGACTCTGCTCTCCAGATGCCAGCTGGAGCCTCCCTTCTTGACCTGCAGAGAGAGAGTCCTCCAAGCGAGTCAGGGCGCTTGTAAAAGACACAGAAGACACGGCGTATGCAGGCAAAGAGCGTAAACAGGCGCAGTGTCTATAAGAGCCAACACGGCTCAAAGCTTATTCTCGTTTACACGCTTTACGCCAAATACTTGAGATATTAACTCATTTGCAAAATAATCAGACGTCTGAAGCTGTTTCACACATGAGAGTTCAATTAAGTACAAAAAATCATGTAATATGTAATGAGACATCATTAGTGGATCAATGTTACGTTATACACGATAAGTATATAATGATAACAATAATGGTGGTAACAATAATGATAGTAATAATAATATATATGGATGATCTAAAACTACTGGCAGCAACAAATCAGCAACTCAACCAATTACTAAGGATAACAGAAGTATTCAGCAATGATATAAATATGGCTTTTAGAACAGAAAAATGTAAGAAAAATAGCATAGTCAAGGGAAAACACACTAAACTAGAAGATTTCGTATTGGATAACCACAGCGAATGCATATATTCGATGGAAAAAACAGATGCCTATAAATATCAAGGATACAGAGAAAAAATAAGAATAGATAATACAAATATTGAAGAAGAACTAAAAGAAAAATATAGACAAAGACTAAAAAAATTCTGAAAACAGAATTGACACCAAGAAACAAGACAAAAGCTATAAATACTTATGGTATATCAATATTGACCTAGTCATTTGGAGTAGTGAAATGGACTGACACAGACCTAGAAGCACTCAATAGACTTACAAATCACAATGCCACAAATATAGAATACATCACATACATTCAGCAACAGAAAGATTCACATTAAGCAGAAAGAAAGGAGGAAGGGGGTTTATCGATATAAAAAACCTACATTATGGACAGGTAGACAATTTAAGAAAATTCTTTATAGAACGAGCAGAAACTAGCAAAATACACAAAGCAATCACTCATATAAATACATCGGCTACACCATTGCAATTTCATAACCACGTCTACAACCCTTTAGATAGATAACATCAACAGATACGAAGAAAGTAAATTGGAAAAATAAAACACTACATGGCAAGCACCCTTATCATCTAACACAGCCACACATCGATCAAGACGCATCCAACACATGGCTAAGAAAAGGAAATATATACAGTGAGACAGAAGGATTCATGATTGCAATACAGGATCAAACAATAAACACCAGATATTACAGCAAGCATATTATTAAAGATCCTAATACCACAACAGATAAATGCAGACTTTGCAAACAACAAATTGAAACAATAGATCACATCACAAGCGGATGTACAATACTAGCAAATACAGAATACCCCAGAAGACATGACAATGTAGCAAAAATAATACATTAACAACTTGCCATAGAACATAAATTAATAAAACAGCACGTTCCTACATACAAGTATGCACCACAAAATGTACTGGATAATGATGAATACAAATTATACAGGAACAGATCCATTATGACAGATAAAACAACACCACATACCAAACCTGACATAATACTCACCAATAAAAAGAAGAAATTAACACAACTAATCAAAATATCCATACCCAATACAATAAATATATAGAAGAAAACAGGAGAAAAAATTGAAAAATACATCCAACTGGCTCAGAAAGTTGAGGACATGTGGCATCAGGATAAAGTTGACATTATACCAATTATACTATCAACTACAGGAGTCATACCACACAATATCCACCAGTACATCAATGCAATACAGCTACATCCAAACGTATATTTACAACTACAGAAATCTGTAATTACGTGTTCAATTTCCCGAAAGTTCCTAAATGGAATGTAACATATACTGTACAGTTAAAAGGAAGTCACTCTTGATCAAGGTCCGCGTCACTTTCCATTTTTAACCAGACATAACGTCTGAGAAAGTTAAGAAATAATATTAATAATAATAATAATAGATGTAGAAATTAATATATGGAATTTTGAAGACGACATTGTTATTAACATTTGAAGCCTATTTGAACTGACTGAATAACGTATTTTAATAGGATTATAAGATTAACATGAAAGTACATCAAGGTTAATGGAATGTAGTAGAATTACATAAAATCATGTTGAGGAAACTAAAAAATGTGAGACTAAAAGTGCTTGATGTGTTTTGCTGTTTGGTCATGGCTGAAAAAGAGACAATATAAAATGGAAACTATCTATAGTAAGAAGGGTACTATCGGATATAAATTTAGGTACTAGCCTAGTGGTGTCCAAACTTTCGGCTTACCTACACCTCACCGGAGCTTCAGTCGAACTTGTTGCAATTCTCTGGGTGTACTCAAGCTGTTCATCTGAGATTTTGGTATTTTTGTTACTCTTCGTGTGCTTACTCCTGAAGATAATTGTTCACAACTTACGTGCTTCCAAAGGAAGGTGACACATATAAGACTCGACCGTGCAGCTAGGGATATCTGTCTCTTGGCAGGACGATTAGTAAAAGCCCAACAAAGACACACCATTAAATTTTTCTTTTAGTTGGTTGTCAGTTTTACATCAGCGCACATTTCGCTGCAGACTGGAAATCTCATTCTATGTCATAACCTAAATCCTAATATCTGTAGCGACGCATTTATGTTGAACAATGTGTGTGCACGCCGTAGTCTGTAATTAATTCAAGTCTGTTTTGTTAATTTAGTTTAATAATTGTCACTCTGTATCAGCAGCTCATCCACATGAAGAAATTCGCTAAGGAATCGTGGTATCATTTTTGTTTCAGTTTTCACCCACATCCGTTAACCGATTATTGCCGTGCCTGAGAACGTTTCACAGAGTCATTGATAAACGCGGCGGCGAAGGCCGCAGTAGTGTTTGAGTCGGACGTCAAGCTCCCAAAAAGGGCGCACGCGAACAGAAAACGAGTGAGATTTACGGCTTGGCACCGGCCGACAGCTTTTTTGTCCGCAATCACATTTCCGCTCCAGCGCTCGGTAATCCAATTCACTCTAGCGGAATGGCATTTATTATTCGTCCGGAATCTTTATTCGCCGGCGGCGTTTCTATCGGCGACAACTTATATCCCTCAGTCACCCATTGTGTCGGTGGCGTCTGCCGCCGCAAATAACGTATAAAGGACAGGGAAACAGAAAAAAGAGCAAAGAAAATCAAGGAACGACGTAAATACGACACACAGGGCGGTAAAGGAGGCGCTTATCTGTCGTTGCACGCACGAGGGCCCTCGCAGCAGAGGACGAAGGAGCAGAAGCAGTCTCGTGTGTGTGTGTGTATACATGCGTGTCGCATGCCAAAGGCAAGCCAAGGCTGCAGCCGCGCTCCCATTTGTCGCTCGACAAGGCGCGTCTGTGCTGTTAATGCGAGTGGCGCGCGCCGACCTGTGGAGAACGAAGACTCTTCTCTCTGACCGTGAGTCACACAGCAGGTGTGCGAGCGAGTTTTTACACAGGTCTGCCAAAGGAGACACGACGACACGAGCGACCACCAAATTAAATGCTCGCAGTGTCTCGGAAAGAGGTGTGTTAACTGCTGAAATCGTGTCACACATCAAGGAATGACATTTTCGTTCAGCCCGGGAATGCGAGCGGTGCTGGAGCACGAAACGTCCCCTTGGAAAAATTGTACAAGACTGTGCTTAAACTGACACACAATATTTCTTTTTAGCGCAACGCAATCTGACTTTCAATAATTCCTACAAAAGAATGGCCCTGACTAACATTAACCTATACGTTTCATAAATCACTTACCTCACAAAAATCTTCGGTACTGAAGATACTGTAATACAGCGAGCGCCACTACTGCCAGCTAAATAAAAAATTCAAACTACGGAAGGCACTAACTACTGATAGGCATAGTTAGCAAATGAAAGATTTTAATAGAGAGCAAACAATGTATTTACCTTAATAGACATAATATATATAGCACTTCATGACATCCAGTCTTACAAATTTCAAAACTCCGCCATCTCTCTCCCCACGTCCACCACTGCTGGCGGCTCACCTCCAACTGCGCAACGCTACGCGCTGTTAGAATCCAGCTGCCGCTGCCCAACACTACAATGGCAGACAACAATGTAAACCAGCCACAGACTGCACACAGTACAGCCAGTGATTTTCATACAGAGCGCTACGTGGCGTTACCAATAAAAAAACCTAAACTTACAAGCACTATTACGTTGCGGACAGATCGACGACAGGTCTTCTACTTTCTCTGTGTTATGATGAGTAACGTCGCGTTTTTCTCAGAGGATAGAGCGACTCGTAGCTTACCCCTGTTCCAGAACAAGCTGTGGAAAATATAAAGCCGAAATACATTTCGCCGGCCGGAGTGGCCGAGCGGTTCTAGGCGCCACAGTCTGGAACCGCGCGACCGCTACGGGCGCAGGTTCGAATCCTGCCTTGGGCATGGATGTGTGTGACGTCATTAGGTTAGTTAGATATCAGTAGTTCTAAGTTCCAGGGGACTGATGACCACAGCAGTTAAGTCCCATAGTGCTCAGAGCCATTTGAACCATTTTTTTTGAACTACATTTCAGTGGTTTTAAGTGTTTTCTGCATAACGCGATATAATTTATTAACTCACCGCTATTTTCATAAATCCGAGATCGGTTGCTACCACTGGATATCAGTTCGATTGTTTCAGATGATACTTTCTTAATGAAGAAATAATTTAAAAAATACGATCTTACGGTGTATCGGAGTAGACTTGCGATTGGATTCAAGACTTTCTTGCACATGAACTCGGCACGCCGTCTTAACCGAACGAAACCGACAGGTGTGAAGGTGATATCCTGAATACCACAGGGAAGTCTGATACGACCGTTGATGTTTAAAATATATACAAACGATCTAGTAGAATGTGTCGGATGCTCTTTAAGGTTATTCGCAGATGATGCAGATGTCTATATCAAAGTAACAACGCCAGAAGATAGTAAGAATTTGCAGAACGACGTGCGGAGAATTGATGAATGGGTCTAGCAGTTAACCCTGAACGTAAATAAATTTAACATACTGCCTATAAGCAGGAAAAGAAATTCACTATAGATAATTCAAAAGCCAAGATTGCTGAAACACTGTTTACTTGATGACCGGTTTCAACACATTAAAAGTGCCATAATCGGATCTGAATGTAGCTTAACATGCATAAATCATTTGGACATAACGATGCATGAGGCAGTCCAGCTGATATAAAATCATTGTCGCAGAAGTAAAAACTAAAATACAGCTGACCATGAGAGCAGTTGTTTTTTAATTTTTATTTCTGCGACAATGATTTTATATCAGCTGGTCTGCCTCATTCGTCGTTATATCCAAATGATTTATGCGTGTTAAGCTACATCCAGATCCGATGATGGCACCTTTAGTGTGTTGAAACCGGTCATCTAGTAAACAGTGTTTCAGCGATCTTGGCTTTTGAATTATTTATACAACAGAGTGATCGCCCCACAACACACTATGTGTTCACTGCAAGAAATTCACTACTGTACAGCTACGGTATTGATGACAAACAACTGGAGATAGCGTCTGCCGTAAAATATCTAGGCGCAACAATCAAGAGCGACCTTACGTGGAATGATCACATAAAATAGATAGCGATAAAAACAGATACCAGACTCAGATTCATCGGAAGAATCTTAAGGAAATATAACTCATCCACGAAAGAAGTGGTTTATAAGGCGCTTGTTAGCCGCTTTCTTAAGTATTGTTCATCTATCTGGGGGCCCTATCAGGTATGACTGATAGAGGAGATAGAGAAAGTCTAACGAACAGCGGCGCGTTTCATCACAGGATCGTTTAGCTCGCGAGAGAGCGTTACGGCAATGCTAAACGAACTCCACTGGCAGAAGTAACAAGAGAGGCGCTGTCCATCACGGAGACATTTACTGTTGAAGTATCGAGACAACTCTTTTCAGGAGTGGTGGGAAACATATTACTTCCCCCCGCGTACATCTCGCGTATTGAGAACTAGGGGTAAATTCGAGAAATGAGAGCCAATACAGAGGCTTACCGACAATCATTCTTCCCACACACTATTCCCCAGTGGAACAGGGTTGGAGGGATCAGATAGTGGTGCAAAGAGTAGCCTCCGCCACACACCATTAGGTGATGTAGATGTTCGTCATAACCTATAACCTATGCTCTACGTAACAGTAGTCTGATGTAACAGAACACTTTTCGGCCACTACATGAAGCTTTTTGAAATCCGTACCTTTCTCTTTTACTTATCCATTGTGTGCTAAACTTAAGAATGAAAGTAAGTTTCGCGTTATGTGCCACTGCCAAGAAATATACCTCGATAAAAGTTGGACTGCTACTGTGTAATACAGAAGGCAAATGAAAGAAATACGCAACGAGACGAACAGAAATGCCACTTTTATTCATTCAGAGACAATAATTAAGTGAAGTCACTGCGATTCACGCTCATTTCTTGGATGTTAAAAAGACGGGACTTGGGTTTTAATATGGTGTGTGATCACCATGGTCATCTACTTATGCTCTGAAGCGAGCTCCCATGGTTATTAAGGATTTATAGTGGTAGTGCGTACCATTGCTCCAAGAACGGGGCTGCCAACTTCTGGATGGTCAAAGAGATGCATGCCGGCGTGCTTGCTATACACCTGTCCATCGCATGCCACACGTGCTCGAAGGGATTTAAGTCGGGGGAACGGACGGGCCAGTCCATTTGCCGAATACCATCTCGTTTCAAGAGCATCTCCGGCTGCGCTGTTCAATGCAGGCACGCATAAAAATTAAGTCCGGGCCGAATGCACCCCTGAAAACATGGACATTGGAAAGGAGTATAGTGTCACATCAACGTTGACTAGTGAACGTGTCGTGTTCAAAAGTCTGCTGGTCAGTGCGAATTTGTAATATTATGGCTCCCCACACTATAACCCCCATTATGTGTTGCCACCTTGTTGTGTTGTATAAGTGTAGATATTTCTGTTGATGACTGAAGACAGTGTACTGAACGACGTTACACCAGTATTTATTTCATTTGTAAACTAATAATTGTAGCAATTACAAGTAGTATGTTTTTAGTTTGTTAGTACCTCCAGGCCAGCAATTGTGTTTACTTTCCCCTGGGCAGCAGGTCAGGTTTTGAAATGTGGACTCATGGATGCAAAACGGAAAGTCTATACTGACAGGCGTGTCCACTTCCCAGTGCAATTATAACCATGCAGAAAACGTTAGGTAGCGACTTATGCAATGAGTTTGCAGAAAAATTATTAGACATAGAGAAAGAACACCCAACACACTGAAGTGGGTATATATTAAGGTACCAATGATCACAGTATTTGTACCCATTCCCTTAACACCCCATATTTATGTGACAACCCTATTGCTGGTACATCGCCGGCTGCTGTGGCGCAGCAGTTCTAGGCGCTTCAGTCCGGAACCGCGCTACTGCTACGGTCGCATTTATTTGCTGGTACATCGCTCCTCATCGAGTGCCTTTGCCGTACCACTGACCATGTCGCGAGTTGAATGTGAAGCGAAAACTATGCCACTGCCTCGTCTGGAGTCATTTACAGGGATTCGTTAGCCACAAGAAACTAATTATAAGCAAGGAGAAAGTAGAGCAACCGGGGTATGTACCTTTGAACATTCACTCTACAGATACTTCGTCATATCTATAAACCGCTGTGCGGAGGACTTTTCCAGATAGTTACGAATGTTGCAACTAACTTTCCACATGTTTCAATATTACTGAACCATAAATAGTTAAGCAGATCAATTTTCTTTCCAAAATTGTTTATGCAGTTTCTGTGGAGGCGCAATGGTGAGAGGTAATATTTCGTCGGTTTTCATCTACTTCTTATGCAACCACTGCAAAACAGATATAACCTGCCAGAAAGTTCAAATACAGTGTACGCTCTACTGCAGAATGAAAGATCCGGTCTGAAAACATGTCTACTCCCCATATATTCTGCTTCGTTCTATCGGCTTATATTTTTCTGCAGACAAAAGAAAAAAAGCAAAGTGGTTATATACAGCGCTAGCAGTATACCGCACCATTTGAAGAGTGGCAGATCATGAAGAGAAACTGAAAAAACGTTGTGTCCTCTAATCCTGCATCGTAATAATCTTATTCTGTATTTTAATTTCACATCAAGTACTACAGTACTGTTTCTTTGTTGCTGTTTTTATGCAATAACAAGTTATATGCCGACTATAGAACTGAGCGGTAGCTGGAACACACGTAGTTTTGGAAAAAAGCAAAGCTCTTACATTTATTCTTCTTTGTGACTCAAGAATGTCGGCGAATGGATGTTGTGGAATTATTCCTGGTAACCGTTTCGAAGAACAATTTCGCAGGAAGCCTTCTGCGAAGTGAATGACGTTCTCTTTCCAAGCGTTTCGGCGTTATGATTACTCAGCCTTTCCACGAAAGTCTGTCATGGACTAAAAAAGACCTCTGTGTTATTCCAGAGCAGAGTCGCTTAGGTTTTACCTCAAGCTGTAAGTCATTGCGAGACGAATCAAACAAATTAGTTTTACAAGCATTCCAATACAAATACAGGAACGTAAATCTTACGTACAGCAAGTTAACATTCTTACAAAGCGAATAACTAACAAAATCTGGCGGTTTAGTTCAAAATGGAAAAAAAGTGTACCGTGAAGAGATTAAATGTGTTATGTTTGGCGGTTAACACCAACGTAAAATATTCCCATGCTCATTTCCTTCTGAAAGCTGCATGATGTGAATTTGAATCAGGATTGGCCATTAATCGAATGGTGGGAACATGGAAATAATCGGTTATTAATTATGTCCATTCTCTCTCTAATTTAGTCTGGAGACTTAACTACTTCTTTGTATTCCTTTTTTTTTTGGAGGAAAAGTCGTTATGTACTGATGAATGACAGTGTGTAGATAGTAAATTTTTTAGAGCTACTTATACAGTTTCACGCTTTACGGAAATCGCCGTCTTCAGTATCAAATTAAAATAACAGACACTATGTTCCACCACGTCTAAGAAAACTAAAGTAGAATTCTATGCCGGAGGGAGCGAATTTAAGGAGTAGTAATTTACGAACGAGGCGCACTTGGTTAGGTGTAATAGAAGACAAAAAATTTCCGTTTGCCCCCATGGAGGCGTTAAGTATTCTGTTTCGATGCGTTTCTTTTTTTACCTTTTTGACTTCTATTATCCTGTTATCTTTATTTAAGAGATCATCTGGGAGAGTGCCTAGGAACCAGTTGGATGCGGCGTGTGCATGTTTGTTGTGCGCATTTTCCAGTCTAGTAGCCATATGTGAGACACCTTTTAAAAAATGGTTGAAATGGCTCTGAGCACTATGGGACTCAACTGCTTAGGTCATCAGTCCCCTAGAACTTAGAACTCCTTAAACCTAACTAACCTAAGGACATTACACACATCCATGCCCGAGGCAGGATTCGAACCTGCGACCGTAGTAGTCGGGCGGTTCCGGACTGCGCGCCTAGAACCGCGAGACCACCGCGGCCGGCGAGACACCTTTTAAAGTAGTAGGACTGCTACAGGGTTTTAATTACCGGCGTAGAAGTTGACGATTTCAGTCTTGACTTGTGGGTCAAGACGAGGCTGGAAATCCTTTTTTATGTTGATTTAATATTTGTTAGCGTGTACTACTCCGGGTCCAGCAAGAAACGTTGTTTAATTCTGGCGTTTATTGCACACTTTGGACGGCCAGCTACTAATTTGCTACTCGTGGATCGCGTCTACAGGTTGGCGTACTCTACCCTGCTTCTAGTATGCACCTGGCTTATCTACACTAGAAATGGTTCAGCGTGTAGCGCAAGCATGTGAAGGGCTACTGTGCGCTGCAGGTACTGTGCAGCCAGCCATTCTTCGCCATGACAACTAAAGGGAAAGGGTCGTCCCGCTCACCTTTTACGCCAGGGAAAGATGCGCAGTGCTCATTTGATAATAGGTTGCGGGGTCCTGGGCGTGGCCTGAAAGAATTGGGGAAAAATTCCTATATCTCACAGCAACCCAAACCAGAATCTGCAGGGCCGGACAATTTGACAACCTCCCTATCATACTGAATTTTATATTGTGAATATCTTTAATGTTCTATTTGCTATTGGTCTCTCAGTAGACACCACCTTTCTGAAATTGTCCTTGAGGGCGAGACGATTTGTGTGTTCTGATGAAATGGAGGACTGCACTAGCGGCAGAATAGCTGCTGGCAGGGTCACCCAAGCCAACCAGACCTCTGTAGAGGAACCAGGCGAAGTGCGTCTCACAACGCCCCACCTTCCCTACATCCGGTCTCGTTTCTCCTCCCTATCTAGTCGGGTAGGCAGAACTCAAAATTCATTTTACCTAAGGCATAACCCGAAATATTTTCCGCTCGTCCTGGGCGGCTGTTGAATCCCTGGGTCAACTCTACAACATTGGTAGAACACAGATACACGGCTCGCATGAAGAACGGAAGATAGTGGAAACTAACGTGGCTGCGGAAAAGACTTTGTGTGTAGCAACGTGGAATGTGAAGTGCTTGAACATCATGATAAAGGAAGTTTTCCAGAAGCTGGAAGCGTTAAAGATTGATGGGGAAGCGTCACAGAAACAAATGTGGGGTCGGGAAGCAGGAGAGGGTCAAGTGAAGTATGTCAACAGTGGTCCACAGAAAGTTTAAGGAGAGCGTTAATGGTTGGGAACACATAAATGAAATAATTGTGGCTGTGGACTTCTCCATTCATGGACATAAGTTAAATTTAGTATGCCCCAACAAATTAAAAACCAAAGATAAGTTTTTGAGGAAAGATAAAGCTTGTATAGGAAGTAGTTCTTACAGGAGAGTTTAATGAAAGAATAGGAGTGATGTGAATGATGAAATGGTAAAAAGATATGTATACATAAACTCTGTCCACAGGTCTCCCGAGTGCCCATCTGTACCCACGACCGCCGTGTTATCCTCTGCTCCTGTCGTTACTGGATGTGGTATGTAGGGGTGCAGGGACGCCATACCGCTCTCCCGGCGGTTCTCAGAGTTCGTGGTCTGGAACTGTTGCTACTTGTTCAAGCAAAGTCTCAACCAGCATCACGATGTTGAGAAAGCCTCATTCCAGTCCTCCCACCAAGTAAAAGCCCATACCAGTAAAGGAAATCGAACTCTAGTCCTCCATCTGGCAGTCAGCCACGCTGAACCACTCTGTACCCCAGATGGACCAGATATGGAGAGGATGTCATAAATGAAAATTGCGAAACACTAGCAGATACTCGCACTGCTTTGGATCTGAAAATTTCAATAGGTTTTTTTCCCACATAAGTGGATACATAAATACACCTAGCAGAGTCATTCAGGAGAGTGACGACGTAATTTATATTACGATGTGATGACAGCTTTGTATACATCGTTTTACACCTGACGATCACGAGTTTATATTTCGCCTAACATGATGCTGTCAATACGTTTATGAACCTGATGATGTTCAGATGGCTGAAACTGGTTGTATAAATATTTTTCCAGCAGCTCAAGGCGGTAATATGACAGTTTTCATTCAAGATATTTGAGAACAATCACTAGATTAGACTGCCCAAAAGAAAAGTTCGAGACTGAAAGTGAATGGTGTAAGGATACAGAGGGGCCCTGAATGTGGCTTCGACTATCTCCTGCTTGAAGCAAAGACTGCCTTCCCACTAAGTGGGAAAATTGTGCCTAAGAAAGGTAATACTCCAGTTAAAATTCTTGATATTGTTAAAACTAACCTAGTCTCAGAGATGAAAGTGTTAAATTTATTGATATACTGAGACTGACTGCAAGTTGCAAAGTCCTGATGAAGGAGGAAACACTGAAGAAAAATAAGGAATTAAAAGATGCGTTCATGGGGAAGCATATGAAGTGCTCAGTTAGCTAGGTGTAAGAACAACAAATCCAAACTAGTGGATGGAGAACATAGGGGAAAAGTTAAAAGTGAAGAAGAAAATCTATAACAGTTGACTGAGGAAGAGAGATCTGGAGGATAGAAAAAAGTATTTGGACATAAACACGGAGGTTAAAAAGAAATTATTACTACAAAAAATGAGATGTGAGAAAAAGAAATGTGAGGAGGTAAATAGTTATATAGGGGGTTCAAAGATAGAAGAAGTTTGGGAAACAATGAAGAGTTTAAGAAGGGATGTGCAAGAAGGGACAAATATTAGAGTTTTTAGCATTGGAGAATGGGAAAATCATTTCAGCAAACTGCTTGTGGAAAAGAGAGCCAAGCTTAAGAGTCTAGATATTTGCCAGCTGGTCAAGGAGATTTTCATACTTCTTCATATATTTACCACCTAGCCTTTTCCATACCTTCACCTGCTTATGTGTGCAATACACCTTCTCCACTAGATCTCTGTGTCGACCTCTTCCTCCCTCTATGTGTCCATCTCCCCCACTCTCTATCTTCTCCTCTCCTCTTCTCCTCTCCCTGTCTCTTATCCTTTCTTTCCTCTCTCTTTATCCACTTCCTCAAGCCCCTCTCTCCACGTTTCTTGGCTACCTCCCTGCTCATCTCTTCCTCCTTCTTCTCTCTTCCTGTCTCACCTTCTACCTTTTCCAGGTACTCATTAAACTTCTTCATCTTCCACTTGCATGCCCTCCTTCTCCCCTCGCTCTGTCTGTACCCTCCTCTTTCTATCTCAAGCTGTCTGCAGCCATGCCCATTGGCACTTGTAACCTCTGCAATACAGTTCAATACAGTAGGAAAATACTACTCCCACAAAATGCCTGTCATGCAGGGCAGGCTTCGTATCAGAGACATTCTTGCCATGGACATGTTGGCTTTCTGGCAAAACGTGTTAATGTGACAGGCTGATACTGTTCCCATACAATGTAGCTGACATGCAGGGCAGCCTATGCTCCAGGGGCTTGGAGGAACACGTTTTTGCCCATATCTCTGATCCTAATGGAGCTAGGACATTATAAATCGCATGGTGCTGATACTCATGAGGCCTGCTGTTTCTCTGTTAAATGTGGTTGAATTTGATTCAGGGGGTTAGGAGGAAGTCCTGGACATACATGCATATACATGTACACTCTAATGTACATATATAACAGATTAATCTCATATGATTTCCCACATTTCAACATTCATTTTACTGTTCCATTTCGAGTTTCCAGGAGATTTCAGTAAGCTTTTTGAGTCGGACTCTACAAGAAGGCACAGAGCTCAACATGAAGTCACAAATTTGTGAGAATTTCGAATTACTGTCGCTTCCTCGGTAAAAAGTTAGCAAAATGTGGACTTTGAAATGCTGTGGAACATGACATTCCGCTTCTTGACCCCTCAAAACTCGACCACTCCTCGTCCACGATTGCTTCCACGCTCGATGTGAGGATGGTCTGACAGTGTACAGATTCTGAAGGCATCCGCGAGCAGGATTTTGCGCGACGCCTTTGAAAGCTGTAGGGACTTTTCGTGCCCACGGCCTGCGGCACGGTGGTGACACATTCCTCCAGGCTGGTGGCCGGAGCCCAGTGGCGCCCAGCTCCGGCGCCGCCGTTGAAGAATGCCGGCTGGCGCGGCGACGCGTTTGATGTGCAGCTGCTGCTGCTCCGCGTAGCGCCCTGGCTGGCCCTGTGGTACCGCGGGCCTCTTATTAGGGGCGCCCCATTGACGCGTACAAATCGTGGCGCGGTAAATCATAATTAATAGGGGCAGCGGAACACAAAGGGGTGTCACCGGCGGCCGCCCTTGTGTCTCGACAAACAAGTGTCTCAGCACCCTCTTTGGCCTGGGCCACATTTCTCATAATTTTGGACGAGGGGGCAGAAGGAAGGAGAGCTTTGATGTCTCGCCTCCTGTAGAAGGGCCCATACAGCTGACATTTATCATCTTTGTTAGAGATCGGCTCCTATATTCCTATGTGCGTAGGAGCGAATTCCTTTTGTGAGTTCCATCAGTTATCTGCAATAAGATCTATATCATCGTAAAGATAAAGTAAAATGAACGGTTTATTCCAGTGAAAGGTACACTCAGACAAATTAAAATATACTGATATATTGGAATGATGATTACATTGATTGAGAGTCCAATTTGCCGCGTCAGTTTTTTTACTGTAATCGCTCAGACACTGGTATAACTGGTTTCGTACCGTGCAGATACATCCTCGCATGTATTTAATTTCTAAAGTTCCTTGTTGTGTAAATGACTTAAAATGGCTCTGGGCACTATGTGACTTAACATCTGCGGTTATCAGTCCCCTAGAACTTAGAACTACTTAAACCTAACTAACCCAAGGACATCACACACATCCATGCCCAATGAAGGATTCGAACCGGCGACCGTAGCAGTCTCGTGGTTCCGGACTGAGCGCCTTAACCGCGAGATCACCGCGGCCGGCGTAAATGACTTAATGCGTGTTCCAAAGTGCAACGAGGAGCACCGCTGGTGCAATAACCAACGTATGCCAAACTTAATAAAGCCAGTTGTCACTGTTAATCTGTGTTCAGAGAGCGCCACACGTCCATGTTGTTACGTGAGACCGTCTAAGACTGTTGAATACCTGCATATTCAGATGACATTGCAGAACGCAGCAATGTCTACCACTCCCATTTTGAGAACAACTGTATATCATCAGAAAGCGCTGCTGTACATGTGTGTGCGGAATGAACATTCATTCGACATATTAGTAAGGCCGTCAGATCTAACTTTCTGGGTTAAAGGACGAAATAACCTCCGTGACGAACAAGCGGATTCCAGACGACTGAAAACCGGAAACTGGAATATGATCCCCGTTATATCAATTTTAATTACTTTTTCCGAGATGTGTATTGCGGGTTCATTCTACGTAGCCAAAGTAGTTCATTGAAAATTTACGAAATGCATTTTGACAAACACGAAGTTCTTCATGTTATGTCACTGTAATAAGTATAAATCTGAAAGACGAAGCTTTTCTTTCACACAAATACTCTTTTGCACTAAGTTGCGTAACACTAAAACGCGGTTTTTAGTATTCACTGAGTCATATTTTCCCCTGTTTCACCCAACGTTTGTCCTAAATTTATTGCTAAATGTTCTCAAGTCCTTAGCACCCATTTCCAAACAATTGTCATCCCCTAAGTCTTTGTCCTCTTTCAAAATATATGTGGAATGAGGAAATTGCTGCTCAGATTTACAAACATCTAACATACTCGAAATTCCCAAATGAGTGTTCAGTAACTTTCTATACAATTTGAATTTTTTGAAGCACCTCATAAACACACGACAGTTATTACACTGCTGGTCTCTGGCTCTGTTTCTTGACATATATTCCCCAATTCTTAATTTCTCCTAACTTTCCTTTAAGTTTAGTTTATTCGTTCTGCTATTCCCGCAGTTACGATCAATGGGCTACAGTGAAACTACCTACTCGAACATATACGAGGGCTGTTCAATAAAGAATGATCGTAATTTTTTTATGGTCATAATTTCTCGCGCTAAAATTTAACCTTATGGTATTCTTTTATCTTAATGTGCAACAAATACGCCGTAGTAGTTTCATTGTTGGGACTCTTGGTTCCCCACCTGTGAGAGGCAGGCAAGGTAAGACCTGTTTATCTGAGGCATGTACACTGTTACAGGAGGTCTATGGAGACTCTGGTCTTCCCTACAGCACAGCTGGAAGGTGGTTTAAAATGTTTAAAGAGGGGAGACAATCAATTTCAAAACAAGGTGGACCCAGTGTTCTTACGGAAGAAAATATCAACACTGCTGCTGTGATTGTGAGAGAGGATCGACGAATTACCTTAAGATCACTTCTTGAAATACTGAACATTTCATTGAGTGCCACCCACACATTGGTGACAGAAATATTACACATGACACGTGCTTTTGCACGATGGGTTTCAAGACTGTCTGTTCCCGAACAAAATTACATTCGCTTGTAGGTCTGTATGTAGTTAAAGTTGATGTTAGAGGAAGATCTGAGGTTTCTTTCAAATCTAATCATCTGCTGATGAAACCTGGCTACATCGGTTTGATCCTGAGAGCAAACAGCAAAGCTCAGTGTGGAAATCTCCTTCATCACCAACACCCAAAATAGCAAAAGTGGTTGCTTATGCTGGGAAAGTTATGGTTATCTAATTCTTTGATATTCGTTTAAGGGTTTATCAGCATGTGGTACTGGATACACATCAGTAACTGGACAATACTACAGGAATGTCCTGAAAACACTGCTGGTCTATATCAGGCGCATAAGACCACATTTCCGTGAAACAGGTTGGATGTTGCACCATGATAATGCGCGGCCGCATATTGCCAATGTTGTTCCTGAATATCCCCCAAAAATCAACGTGAAGTGCATCCCTCACCCTCCTGTAGTCCGGATTTAGCCCCATGTGACTTTTTCTATTCCATAACACGAAGAAACTCCTTCGTGGGAGGCATCATCAATCGTCAGAAGCAGTTGTAAAAGTTGCGGTGGCGATGTTGAAGGACCTCTCAAAAAATGGTTTCTAACCTATATTTGAAGACTGGTACAAACTCTGGGACAAGTGTATCCCATTCATGGGAGACTCTTTTGAGAAGGACCATCAAAAGTATGAGTAAAGGTATGTTGTAAAAACAAATTATGATCATTTTTTATTGAACAACCCCCGTACCTGGCTAGTCACGTTTGATTGACGGGGCAGCCCTGTTGTCAAGTGAAGCAAGCTGAACGGGTCTCGTGAAACGTGTCAAACATGTGGAAACCCAAGCTCGGCTGCTTTAACAGATGCGCTTCAGTATACGTGTAGTGATGAATGGGCGTTGTGTGACGTCCTTAGGTTAGTTAGGTTTAAGTAGTTCTAAGTTCTAGGGGACTGATGACCATAGATGTTTAGTCCCATAGTGCTCAGAGCCATTTGAACCAAGTCCACGTGTACTGAAAAGGGAAATGCAAAGGCTCAATCTAGATATAGTAGGGGTCAGTGAAGTGAAGTGGAGGGAAGACAAGGATTTCTGGTCAGATGAGTATCGGGTAATATCAACAGCAGCAGAAAATGGTATAACAGGTGTAGGATTCGTTATGAATAGGAAGGTAGGGCAGAGGGTCTGTTACTGTGAACAGTTCAGTGACCGGGTTGTTATAATCAGAATCGACAGCAGACTAACACCGTCAACGATAGTTCAGGTATACATGCCGACGTCGCAAGCTGAAGATGAACAGATAGGGAAAGTGTATGAGGATATTGAAAGGGGAATGCAGTATGAAAGGGGGACGAAAATCTAATAGTCATGGGCGACTGGAATGCAGTTGTAGGGGAAGGAGTAGAAGAAAAGGTTACAGGAGAATATGGGCTTGGGACAAGGAATGAAAGAGGAGAAAGACTAATTGAGTTCTGTAACAAGTTTCAGCTAGTAATAGTGAATACCCTGTTCAAGAATCACAAGAGGAGGAGGTATACTTGGAAAAGGCCGGGAGATACGGGAAGATTTCAATTAGATTACATCATGGTCAAACAGAGATTCCGAAATCAGATATTGGATTGTAAGGCGTACCCAGGAGCAGATATAGTACAGCATTGTATGGTAGTGAAACATGGACTGTAGTAAAATCGGAACAGAAGAGAATCGAAGCATTTGAGATGTGGTGCTATAGACGAATGTTGAAAATTAGGTGGACTGATAAGGTAAGGAATGAGGAGGTTCTACGCAGAATCGGAGAGGAAAGGAATATGTGGAAAACACTGATAAGGAGAAGGGACAGGATGATAGGACATCTGCTAAGACATGAGGGAATGACTTGCATGGTACTAGAGGGAGCTGTTGAGGGCAAAAACTGTAGAGAAAGACAGAGATTGGAATACATCAAGCAAATAATTGAGGGCGTAGGTTGCAAGTGCTACTCTGAGATGAAGAGGTTAGCACAGGAAAGGAATTCGTGGCGGGCCGCATCAAACCAGTCAGTAGAGTGATGACCACAAAAAAAAAAAAAAAAAAAAAAAAAAAAACACGTGTACTCTTGGTTCTCCTTTGCAGCAGGCTGTACTGCTGCGGCGGATGTAGGGGCAGGAAGACTAGAAGGGGAATTTTTACACATCTGGTACGTACAACATATTTTCTTCCTCTACGTGCTAGGAATTTTTCCTGAACCTTTGGACGTACCATTGCGTTACACATTGTGGTTCACCAGTCCCATCTGGTCCAGTGTGACCGTCGATGGAAGTGCGGAGCGCCGCTGCTGACGAAGAATCTGCAGAGCGAGGGGGCTGCTGGCTCGTGCGTCGTCGACCGGCCGCGGTGATGAATTGCTTTATTTACACCTCCGGGACGGGCGCTCAGTGCGCGGGTCTCGGGATTAGCCGCCGGCCTCACTTCGCGGCCTGCCGCCCCTAATGCTGCGCAGACTTCGGCGAAAGATTAATGAATTCCCGGGATGCGCGTTCTGAAGGGGAAGGCTCTCCCTCAGACTTTCTACTCAGCTTTCTCCCTCTTCGCATCTTTCTCTTTACTCATGCCGTGAAGATCTTTTCCTTGTGTGTGTCCGTGTGTGTGTTTGAGCAGGACGGTGCTTGATCCATCTCTGACACTTTCCCACTTTTCATGTCCGAGTCGCGGATAGAACGCTGTATAATGACTGTTGGTAAGTCTCATTGCGAGCCTGATTCTCCCTCATTGTATAGACATGCTTTTCCTGTGAGAACATGTTGACCTAGTCTTATAGGATAGTACGTTTTCGCCGGCCGGGGTGGCCGAGCGGTTCTAGGCGCTACAGTCTGGAACCGCGCGACCGCTACGGTCGCAGGTTCGAATCCTGCCTCGGGCATGGATGTGTGTGACGTTCTTAGGTTGGTTAGGTTTAAGTAGTTCTAAGTTCTAGGGGGCTGATGACCTCAGAAGTTAAGTCCCATAGTGCTTAGAGCCATTTGAACCATTTTTTGATAGTACGCTTTCGGAATTTTAACGATTGGGGAGAGTGTTGTACCCTGGAACATTTTTCAGACTTTCGCCTGCAGCCAGCCCTGTAATGCAAGTTTAACATACAGGTCGGTTACAATTAAAATTTTGCTACTTGAGACAATGTAAACAGCAAATCATTTACCGTATGGGTACAAAAATGTGTAGGAATGACTATCTGACCATTTGGCATTTTCTGGGTCTGTATTTATTCTAGTCTCATGTAACTCCTCCTTCACCCTCTCTCTCTCTCTCTCTCTCTCTCTCTCTCTCTCTCTCTCTCTCTATCCATCACTTCCTGCCCATCTCCTCCAGCCCCTCTGTCAGTCTGCTCCTACTCCTCTCTCTGTTCATTTCCTTACCACCCCTCTCCATCTCCCCATTTGTCCATCTGCCCCGTCCCCTTCTGTCCATCTACTCCTAGCCCGTCTGTCCATCTCCTCCTATCCCCAATTCCATCTCATCCTCCCCCCTCTCTTCATCCATCTCCTCTTGCTACCTCTCTCTTCCCTCTCCTCCTGCTCCCTTTCACTGTTCATCTACTCCTCCCTCCTCTCTCTGTCCATCTCTTCCTCTTTTCTTCTTCTGTCCATCCTCCGTTCTGTCCTCTCTTCATCATCCCTCTCTTTATCCTCCCCCTGTCTCTGTCCATCTCCTCATCTTTCGTTTCTTGTCCCTCTCCTCCTCTCCCATACGTTTGTCTATTTCCCCTTCCATTCTCCCTATCCATTTCTCGTCCCCACCTACTCGTGTTCACATCCTGCTCCTAATCTCTGACTGTCTGTCTCCACCTCCCCCCCCCCCCCTTCACTCTCCACATTATCACCCTCACCCCAATAGGATGCTGGTGGTTCTTGCCGTGCAGTATTTCTTTCCAGATCATAGTCAATATGGGTACCAAATTTCGCTGAAATCGTTTCAGGGGTGCAGCGTGAGCATCTCAAACGTGTCTTTACCCGTGTACGCATATGTCAAATTTATTTCACATATATTTAACATATTTCTTTCGTATTTGAACACACATTTCACCTGTATCTCTAGCAAATTTCGCCCTGCACCTTCATTTTCACGCAGCTCAATGTTTACGATGTTGTATCTCCTAAACTATGTGTCACGCAGTGATATAATTTTGCAGATACATCCGGTGCTATATGCAGCTACTGTCTGCGAATTGTGGTTCGAATACTTAGTTGTAAATATGTAATAAATTAAAATGTCATGCATGATGTGGCAATTTTTCACGCATCACAGAGTTTATGACATCATATCTTTTGAACTATCTGTCGTACGAAAATATAATTTTTCTGTTACATTCAACGGTATATGTGGGTAGTAAAGAAGTAATAAATTAAAACGTGATGCTTCATGCAGCAGTTTACTGCATGAGCAGAGAAAATGTAATGAGCGATAAACTTTTGCCTTTCACCATTACGTGTGGGTTGGCAGCGAGAAAAAGTTTCGTAATGGTTTGAAAGTATGTATAAAGGTTACTGCCAGCCACTCACTACTCTCGCTCTCAATTAGTGGATGAATAACATTTGTGTATTCGCGAGTCGTCGGCTAGTCTGGGTTTCCGTCCCCACCCCCGCCCTTTTGTTAGGCAGATGGCTCTTATCCACACAGAAATT
Source organism: Schistocerca gregaria (assembly GCF_023897955.1). Taxonomy (NCBI): domain Eukaryota; kingdom Metazoa; phylum Arthropoda; class Insecta; order Orthoptera; family Acrididae; genus Schistocerca; species Schistocerca gregaria. Next base: position 1,133,969,436 of record NC_064920.1, on the reverse strand, counting down.
CTGTTCACACAGTAAGTGACATGTATACTAAGTTCCGTTGGAATCGGTCCAGCGGTTTAACAGGGGATGTGGAACATACATAAAAACTTTCTTGTCAATAGCAGGGTAATCACGTAGATGTACGATAGTTGAACTTCCAACGTTACGCAAAAAATTAAAGCTTACTCTTTCTTACTTTCGTCTCTCTGAAAAAAAAGTTCGTTTATGTTTTAAATACCTGTGCGTGGGTACAAGAGTCGAGAATTAGTTTTGTCATCAAGACCCAGTGAAAAAGACGCTAACAGCAAGCTAGATCATTAGCATGGAACGCAGAAACTGTACATACATATGCTACTATACAATATGCCAGTAGTATGGTATTAGGTATTAGCCCAGTGGACAAGCTGACGATGATTTGGGTGAGCTCTGCATGTCGCCGGTCCGCAGTGGTAACCATGCGACATACCAGTCTGCGGCCGCCAGATGTAGCTCTGTCAAAGGTCGCGCAATTGAGTTAACGCCATTCAGAGGCAGCAGTCGGCCGCTGAGAAAGTGGAAATGGTGGCGCCAGCACGCGAGCATTTCCATCTCAAAGAACTGTGCAGACGCAGCTCCGAGGACCGACACTTTCTGGTCTCCTTGTCGGCTACTCTGAAGAGCTGCTGCGTACCCAGTGAGATGTCGAGGGCACAGTTCATGCTAATGCCCCGTGAAATACTGAATAGGGACATCGACTTGTACTAAGCAACAGGAAGATGCTCAGTGTGTTCCGAAGTGAGTTCGGCCCTGGTGCAATGAGACCATCAGTGAGATCCGCGTGTCCTCGGGAAATGTAACGGTGGTATTATTCGTTTTATTGCTGTAGTGGCATGGAGAGCAAATACGATTCGTATATCATAGTTATTTAAGGGTGAGATTTTTATCACTCTCACTGATTTGCTAATCTTTGACGTGTTTATTTCCTGTCTTCAATAAACGTTTCTCCTTAAGATTCACTCTATAAGAAATCTCTTTTGTAACGTCAGTATAGCTTTCACTGTCCACTGTTTAACTACTGCTTTATTTTCCTTACTGCTTCACTCTTCACAAACATAAGACAAAGTCATACAGTAAAGACATATGTGGGCAAATAATATTATGGGCATCAACCTGTGGCTTGCAGTGTTTTGAGCGCGTAAACAAGCAGCATCAAAGGAGAATGGTATGCACTTACTGCTTGGCGACATTTTCAAATTTACGTGCAATGCAACTTCTTGAAATGATAATATTTTAGTCTTACTAATTAACGGATGAATACCAGTGTTTTACTTTGAGTCATAGTTACGTCACTGTTATACTCACCTCATAGTTCCATCCCGCCTAGTTCTGTTCTTCAGAGATGTTAGTGCTATGCTTCTATATTTGTTTCACCTACTGAACGATAATTGTATCGTAATGCTTTGTAGAAAGTAACCGGAAAATTCAGTATTTTCTGCAATTAAAGCGTTTAAAGCCTTTTTTATACGTTGAAAGAATAAATATACGCCGGCTGCTGTGCCCGAGCGGTTCTAGGCGCTTCAGTCTGTAACCGCGCTGCTGATGCGGTCGTCAGTTTGAATCCTGCCTCGGGCATGGATGTGTGCGATGACCTTAGGTTAGTGAGGTCTAAGTAGTTCTAAGTTCTAGGAGACTGATGACCTCAGATGTGATGTCCCATAGTGCTCAGAGCCATTTGAACCAAGACACAGTCAACATGTTATTCATGACAGGAAACCGCTTCGGTCTTCATGCAGTCTCCTTGAGTGTTCTTGCAAACTAATGAAATATTTAAATAATCAGTGCTTCATGACTCTTCTTTGCACACTTTTTTGTATTTTGTACTATTTTCTTTTCTTTCCATTTTATCGAAGCAGTTTGGAAATTATGTTCAATTTCACTCGTTGTCTGGGAAAGAGCCTAGTCGCAAAATTTTATGAAGGATTAACCTTACTAGTTAGAGTTCCGGCGATGCCGACAGGTATGTCTCACTGTGTCAAAACACATTGGAGGTGCAAAGTGGGACAAATTCTTAATGCAGAAAAACTTGTAAGAATTTTAATGTCTTTGCAAACATTTGAGCGGTATGCTGAGGATGAGTTACAAGTTTGAGATAAATCGTTCTCACGAAATTAATTGAAATCGAAAGTGTAGATCCCTATCGTTGTCGGTGCCTTCTTTTTCTTTCTTTTCGTTCCTTCATGTCACCATCAGGTTGTTTCCGGTAGTTAGTTCATTACTAAAGAATCCGTTTTTCCTCTTTCTTTGCCATAGTCAGGTTTAGTCATTAAACATGGGGGTTGTTTTTCCCTAGTATTATTTCGGAACTGATGCAACTTTGAGTTTAGATAGATCACTTTCAAAACAGTTGACCACTTCAAGAACTTACGTAGTCTTTTTTTCGGAAAGGCAACACAGCAGAAATGGAAATGGATGCTCGTCTAGCACCGGCTGACAGAAAATTTCAAAGTTGTATCGATACCTTAAAGGAAGACGCTACTTTTGACTAACTTCAAAATTCAGTTAATTATCTCACCAGATATATAGTGAGAATGCGAAACGTTAGTGAGTACTAAGATAGATGAATAAAAACTATTGATGTCTGAAAGGGAAAAAGTACGAAAAATGTGTGAACCTGTTATTCATGAAATTAGCATAGAATGGAAGACAAACATCGTCGAAATGCTGAAGAAAAGAAGGTTCAAGCTAGGCTAGTCACATAGCAAGAATGTCGGAGAATAGACTACCTGCAGTAACATTCTCTAGAAAAGTAGTGGGAACGGAAATAAGGGGGGACCCAGAATTACGTGGGGAGAGGACGTGCGAGATGAATCAACAAAGATGAAAACAGCCATGTAGTCGAGAAGGCTGTTGCCAAAGGCGGAGAAACACAGACACATAATGTCTGCCCACGAACCCTGGCCGGCACATCGGTACCGACTGACCGCCATTTCATCGTATGCCAGTGACGTCACTGGAGTGGTGTGGAGTCAGCACACCGCTCACCCTGCCGTTGTCAGTTCTCGTGAGCTGGAGCAGCTGGTTCTGAATCAAGTAGTTCCTCAGTTGGTCCCTACGGGGCTGAGTGAAACCCCGTCCAGTCCTCCCAGAAAGTAAAAATCCCTGCCAGTACCAGGAATCGAACCCGGGTCCTCTGGATACCGTTCGCCTCGATAGCTGAGTGGTTAACGCGGCGGTCTCTCACGCCAAGGGGCCCCGGTTCGATCCCCGGATGGGTCGGAGATTTTCTCCGCTCAGTTACTGGACGTTGTGCTGTCCTCATTATTTCATCATCGTCAGTGGAAGGCAACGGGAAACCAACACTAGAATCACTTCCCTAGACGCTCATGCGGTGGACCTCTCCTACAAGGCTTCCCCCATTGCCAGACCTGCTGTAAGGCAGAACACGAAGTTAAGTTCTGGATGCCAGTCAGCCGTGATAACCGCTCAGCTGACGAGGTTGGACGGTACAAAGCGAAGTAAATGTTATTTTGTACGGACACTACTGTTCTTTGGACATTACTTTTCTTTCCAAGTTCTCAGCAGTCTACGGCAGACAAAACGAGGAAAGAAATGTTTGTGGAGCTGATACTGGAGTGCCATACTTTGTTGTCAAAACTGTTGTCAGTAGGTTGCATGATAGTTTACACCTCAACTTATTTGCGGCGACATACAGCGTGGTTCGGTCGCCCCATCCAATCTCGTGTTATGCAACCCATAATTCTATATCAGGACCTCAAAAACCACGAGCGACATTTTCATATTCTCTTGCTCGCTAAGCTCTTTTTATTAGTGTTACAGAAAAAAATGAGCAGTACCTTCCTGCGGGAGATCCTCACAAGTCAGGATTTCTGTATGTTGCTTGTGGGACTCTCCTACAAGTGTGCAAAAATTGCCGATTCACGAACTATTCCCAGTATTCGACCTCCTTAGGTCCCCGTCGATTGGGCTATTCCGCAACCACAATAGTCAGTTATTTCGTTAATATTATTAATTTAAGGCTACCCTTGAGCGTAATGAAAGAAAAGTGACTTTTGTAAACGTTATGCTAAAACTAATTACGTTGACATATCGATGCGATCTTATCCCTTACAAGCACATCCGTTTCGAACTCAGAGGTCCTAACAAATACAACTTTGTAAGTGTTTCTTTCATGCCGTTAAAATTCACGAAACTGTTAGGTAAAATTTGCACAAATGTCAATTTCACGAACTCGACCACGCCTGTGGCGTGATACGGCCAGTCAGTGAAGACCTACAAAGATCGAACGTGGGAAATAATTCGTTCAGTAGCAAATTTTGAGCGTTTATAGGAGGGAGTACCATGAAGAACATATAGAAATCCTGACCGGTAGGGACTGAGTGTGGTAGCTGAAAGCCATGTTTTCTTGAATATATTGAAAATTACGACTTCTAGAGAATTTCGGACCAATATTTGCACGTAGTGGGCGAGAGAATATGAAAACCTGGAGCGTAGTTCGTGAAGGCTAAATACAGAATTGCGGGTTGCATAAAACGACATCGGTAGGGGGCAGCTGAATTACTCTGTGTATGTCTTAGTTTATTTTGGAGGTATCCTTTGTTGTGTTGGCAGAAGGGCCAACACCGTGTTACTAGAGGAGACCGAAGTGCACGCGTTTTAGCTCACGCAGGCTGGCGTGAGGAGGGAAGGACTATACTGGAACATGACAATGAATTATAATTCAGAAAGCGGACGTAATTAGTTTGATACTTAACATTAATCCATGGATGATGAACGTCGCTCTTAATGGGACATGATTCACAATAGTATCTGTTCAGAATACATTCTTGAGATATGACTTCTAGTAACTGAATAGGGCGCCTTGCTAGGTCGTAGCAAATGACGTAGCTGAAGGCTATGCTAAGCTGTCGCCTCGGCAAATGAGTGCGTATGTAGACAGTGAACCATCGCTAGCAAAAGTTGGCTGTACAACTGGGGCGAGTGCTAGGGAGTCTCTCTAGACTAGACCTGCCGCGTGGCGGCGCTCGGTCTGCAATCACTGATAGTGGCGACACTCGGGTCCGACTTATACTAAGGGACCGCGGCCGATTTAAAGGCTACTACCTAGCAAGTGTGGTGTCTGGCGGGTAACACCACATCCATAAATTTAGGTTACACTGAATGTTATCATGCAACGTCTCTGAACTAACTTCATGCAATTATTATCTTGAAAAAATTGTTACCACACCCACACCAGAAGTGGGTAAACTTAAACGCGTAAGGAGAGCTCCACAACCCGACTGGAGAACATCGTACTCTAAGTAGGAAAGAATGCATAGGAAATAGTTAATAAATAGAACGTACGCCGTATGACACTCGCGGAGAAGAGAGGGAAGTCGCAGTACTGTTTTTGTAGCTGTGGAGGAGGATCCTTTTGGCAATGAGAAGAAGCAGCGCTGGTTTGATGGAGGCACGCAGCGCTTTAAGCGCGCTGTTCTGCACTGTTTGTCCCACTGAAACTCGATTCCGACGCAAAGAAGCAGCCGAGGAGGAGCAAGGAAGAGGCGGAAGAAGCTTGCGACACCGCGCGGGTCTGCGCAGTGTAAACACGCACGAGAACACGTGCTATACTACGGTGCCGCAGCGGCCGCCTCTGTTTGGAGAGCGAAATAGCGACCGCTCTACACCTCCCGTGAGCTGTGGATATCTTTATTGGCTCCCGAGCTACGCGTGAAGACGTAGCGCCCGCCGCTCGTATCGATAGGCGGAGCAAAGGAACCTATCGAATAAGCTCTTCATTCCTTCTTACCTGCTTCATGCAGGTGGCACAGTAGCGCGTAGCTCGGGATTGGTGCCAAAGGTTTAATCTGAGGCAGTATCGGCGAGCCTTTATGAAACCCAGGCCCTTACGCGGTGTTGTCGCTGTTTATCGATTCAGGTCATCGAGGCATTTAATATGCATCGTGTTCCGAATCAGACACACAATATTCGAAAAGAGACACTTGCACAGTGGCTATATCTTGTGTCACATGACCATGGAAGCCACGTTCGCTTTCATAGATCTCAGCAGCAAAGCTAAAACCCTTGAATGTTTGTTATATAACGGCATTCAAGTAGATCAGCACCCAATCGTTAACGCCAGATGCTGCATTGAGAAGAATAATGACTCTGTGTTGACGACGACTCCGTAACCGTGCTTTAAATGGAAAAAATGTTGAATACACCTGCTCGCGGCTGATGACGGAAACTTGTCTACAGGGTGAAAAGTATTTAAACCGACAAACTCTGGGAGGTTGTAGGAGACATCAAAACAAATATTTTTCCCTAATATCATTTTTTCCTATGAGGATTATTTAAACCCGTGGAGGCCGTATTATGGTCTTCACCTGTTGGAGACGGTATTACGATCTTCAGTTGTTACAGGGCGTATTACGCTCTTCAGTTGTAGACTACAGCTCTCCACCAGTGTAGTAGTGCATTGTCTCTGTTTAGTAATGGAGCGATAGACCTGGAGTGAGTACAATGACATGCTTGGTACGTACTACGTAGAACACCACAACGGACGAGCAGCGCAATTTAATTGCTGCTTATTAAAAGTGATTATCTGATTATTTCGACGAAACATAGAATGTGTCGTCATCGTGGCCCTCAGTCGTTATCTGCAATAACCAAAAACTGTTCCTTGCATTTTTTACTGTTACTGGAACTCCATCTGACTGCTACATCGAACTGCGACATGAATATACTTCCTCTGTTTTACTATACTCTATTAGCTGCTGGTGGGCTTTCATAATAAGTGGCTGTATTTATTACCAAAGCTGACGTTATTCTTTAATAGCAAAGCTGACGTTATTGTATAACTAATTTTACTGAAATTAAGTAATTCATAGTTAAACTTTTTCTTGACAACAATAAAATTTTGCAGAGCTTTACGTTGATGGTTTTTGGGATGTATTATAATTAGAAATGCAATATTGCTGGCAAAAGTTAATTATATTCTGAATGAAATGATTTTACAATCGTTCAAATGGGACTTCCTTTTTACAATAATCTTACAACTAGCAATGCGCGAACATACCTTCAGTAGTCTTGTGTTTCTCAAAAAAATTAATTCAGTAATATTAGTTCCTCTTATTATAATAGTTAACTAATGGCTCTGTACATCCGTTTATAGTCTCTTGTAAATCATAGCTAGTGGCTGGCAGGCACACCTCTCCTCTCAACCTCTCGCTTCGGACCTGCTACCGACTCGCTTCACTTCTTGCTTACTACTGTCTTCCTACGAACGCTAAAGTGCCGTTTCTCCTGCCAACAATGCTTTCTGGTGCGGACAACCCCTGCTACCATTAAAAAATGCATCAGTGCGCTGTCTTTCCCGTTATTTTCTTAAAATGTATCCCGCCCTTTTAAAAATTATATCAATTTGCGGTCTCTCTTGTCAAAAATACTTTGGTGCAGACATTCCCTGCTACCACAATTATTTCCAACATGACAAATATTAATTACTCCTACTTAATCCTATTAAAATATAAACATCTTTCATAAATTGTGATTTGACAATAAACAATAGAAATATACACGTCTTACAGTGGCTGCAGGAACACTCTTCCGAGTGTAAACACTTCTGCTGGCCACCGAACTCACCAGACGTGAGCGCTGTTGAGCGTATGTTGGATGCCTTGCAATGTGCTGTTCAGAGATCTCCACCCCCTCATATTCTTACGGATCTATGGACAACCCTGCAGGATTCATTGCGTCAATTTCCTTCGGCACTAATTCATACATTAGTAAAGTGCATGGCATGTCGTGTTGCGGCACTTCTGGGTGCTCGCGCGGTCCTATACGGTATTAGGCAGGTGTACCAGTTTCTTTGGCCCTTCAATGTATTACATGAATACATGTTTCAAGTGTAATTACGTGAACAGTGCTCTTCCTCTTGTCTTGAAGTTATGTTTGTTGTTGCGGTCTTCAGTCCTGAGACTGGTTTGATGCAGCTCTCCATGCTCCTCTATCCTGTGCAAGCTTCTTCATCTCCCAGAACCCACTGCAACCCACATCCTTCTGAATCTGCTTAGTGTAGTCATGTCTTGGTCTTCCTCTACGATTTTTACCCTCTACACTGCCCTCCAATACTAAATTGGTGATCCCTTGATGCCTCAGAACATGTCCTACCAACCGATACCTTCTTCTGGTCAAGCTGTGCCACAAACTTCTCTTCTCCCCAATCCTATTCAATACTTCCTCATTAGTTATGTGATCTACCCATCTAATCTTCAGCATTCTTCTGTAGCACCACATTTCGAAAGCTTCTATTCTCTTCTTGTCCAAACTGTTTATCGTCCGTATGTCACTTCCATACATGGCTACACTCCATACAAATACTTTCAGAAATGACTTCCTGACACTTAAATCTGTACTCGATGTTAACCAATTTCTCTTCTTCAGAAACGCTTTCCTTGCCATTGCCAGTCTACATTTTATATCCTCTCTACTTCGACCATCAGTTATTTTGCTCCCCAAATAGCAAAACTGCTTTACTACTTTAAGTGTATCATATCAAAGATAAAAGCTTTGACAGATTTTTTTAGGGTGGAGTTCATGACCATGATGCACCCTTTGGGACCGCGCCGGTAATGTAAGTCTACATTTAATGACTGCAATATCGCTTCTGCCCAATCCAGAACACACGCCGCAATGAGACTGCCAAATCCAACCGCCGAGGAGGCTACGACACGTTTGTCAGCCTGAAGCAGCGGTACAGTGTTCTTATGCGCTGGCGACGCTCCAACTGGGTCCCATTTGCTGGACCCTTTCACGCGCCGGCTCGCGCGACTGTGCGCCGGCTGTTGCTGCTGAGGCTCGCCCGCCAGCAGAGCACAGTGGAGCGCTGTCGCCCTGCCCCCAGCAGCACCCAGCACGCCACATTAATCCGCGGGACAGCTCGCTATTCGCGGGCCTGGCGAGCCATCAGTCACCGGTAACAGAGCCGCGCCGCGTCCAACGGTCTCCAGTTGGGCGTCAAACGCGTAGCCCCGCAGCGACCCAGCCGCGCCGCGCCACGCCGTCTTCATATCGGCCGACAGCAGCCGGGCAAACGGTTACGTAGACCTGTGCCAGTCTTCCTACGCGCCGCATTCCTCGCTCACTGCGCCTCTGTTCTCCGCCGGCTATTCTCAAAGTCGGCTATTTCTTGCGCTGGCTATAGATACCTTTCAGTTATGTTACTCGGACCGTTTCTTCGTAGAACAGCTTTTCGACGCGAATAACTTTTATTAGCAGGCAGCTGCATCAGAGATACGGAAGATATCACATGGTTGCAAAATATTTTATTTAAAATATTATTTTAGACATTAGCCTTGTGACTGGTTTGATGCGGGCAGCACCGGCCGGCATACTTTACCAAAAACGGATTAACAATATGGTACTCTGTCAGGTAATGAATCCATTCCTGGAGCATACAGTTAAATTAAATTATTTATTTCAAGATCCTGATTTCAAAGTAGGTTTTGTTAATGACAAAGCGTTAAGTGTTTGTGACTGAGTACGTGAAGATACTATTTGGGTACTGAAAACATTCCAGATGTAGATGACTTCGGTACAGTGATAGAAGAAGAAAACAGCTCTGTACAGGAAGAAACAGGCAATTACTCAGAACGTATAGTATTTTTTTTATTATGGCCTTACAGTAATTACATTTACAAACAATCATTACATTTAAATAGACCAATTATTGTTATTAGTATTATTATTATTGTTGTTGAGATAAACAGTGGCAAACGCAAGAGAAATGAAACAGCTCTGAAAGGAAATTTGTGCAAGAAGAAGAGGAACTCTGGTGAACAGTATGTAAACAGAAAAATAAAAACTATTACTAGGAGATCTCTGTTACTACCTTGTGGCGACAAAAGTAGACTAAGATGCACAACATACATAACTATGGAATAAGAAGCAATCAGCATTCTGCTTTCTGGTAGATAGGAGATATAATACAGCAGAGGTAATTTGATTGCGACATATTACCGTACTGGAACCAAAATATAGGTAGATATTCATCACTAAAAGAATATTTCTTATCATTTTGAAATTGAAGAGAGAGAATCAGAGTCTGTAAACCCATGTTTCTTTCAACTCTGAGAACACATTCTCTTTTGATTGTGTGTAGTTGCATTACTGCACAAGCGATGCAAAAATCAGTATTTAGATGGAAGCCTGGATAGTACGCCTTTATGAGGATTCCTACTTGAAGTTAGGTTTACCGCTTGTCGAAAAGCATGCATACACCCCAAAAGTAGTCATATATTTAGTACCTACTCGCAGCGTTGCATTGAATGGAACTTCATTACCATTGCCATGACTGTTTTCACTAGCAGTCAAAGATTTAACTCCAGGTTCGCCATGCGCCTACTTCTGCTTTCCATGTTAATAAAACACTAAATTCACAAAAGACTGTAAGTTTGCAGTGCGATGCGAAGAAGAGAACATAGCAAACATGCAGCCAGTGTTATCAACAATAGCATTATTCAGAACTGTGTGCCAATAACAAACCAATCATTTTCATAATGGGAAAATATTACAACTCAAAATGCAACCTTTCTCAGCTGAAGACAAGGATTAAACAGAAGTGATTTAAAAGTAGTGTAAGTGCCGTATTGAGTATTTCTGGCATTTTTTGGTATGTAACAGTTTCACACAGCGAAAGGTTCAGTTACAGTACTCAGACGACGGCAATAACTCAAACATGACATTTTTCTTGAGTTTAACACTAAGACATTAAAATGTTATTTTTAGGTATCAGAAACCCACGCTTGACGAAAGGGAGTCTTTTGCCGGCCACGGCCAAAACAGAGGAGGCAAGACCAAGTGTTTCAGCTTACTCGGAATGAGAGGGCAGACAGCTTCAGTAGTTCAACAGTTTTCTCCCCATGTTCAGTTAGCAAAAATCGCAGTTTCTATATTGTCATCCCGTCCCTTCTTTTTGGTGGTTCCCATACGTGCCTTACTTGGCCTATTTTGAAGAGAACGTCTTCATTTCATTTCTTACATCTACATGTACATGATTACACTGAGCTTCACAATGAAGTGCTACGAATACGGTTCATCGAACGACCTTCAAGTTGTTTCTCTAGGGTCCCACTCTCTGACAGAGCGCGGGAAAAACGGGGACTTACATCTTTCCGTGGGAGTTCTGATCTCCCTTCTCATTTCTTTATCAGTTCGTCTGATTTTCAGCACCCATCCATAGCACCAATTCTGAAATGCCTCGATACTTCTCTTTTCCCTGTTTTCCCACTGTCTATAATTCACTTCAGTCTAATACTATGCTCCGAACGCACATTTGCAGAAATTTTTCCTCAAATTAAGGCCTATCACATTTATGCCTATATGTGATTCTACCTTTCTTTTGGCCACGATTGTTCTCTTTGCCCGTGCTGGTGTGCTCTGTATGTCCTCCGCTCTTCCGAGAGAGAGGTATTTCTTCACTTCGTGGTCCACTGTTTGGATTTGCTTATCGCTAATCACTTTTCTGCTACACCTAATTATTTTAATCTTTCTTCGCTACTGCTTTCCGCAAAGTAACATCAGTTGTGTACCTGCTCCGATACGTCGAACAGACGTATTTGGATTAGCCTATTGTGCGACAGTGCGGGATTTCAGGACCCTTCCGGATGCCACGCACGCATTAGCACACAGCTTCCGGCATTCGAGGAGGCACTGCGACCCAGGATCGAATCCACCCGGCTGACGAGGGCCGATGCGCCGGCCAGTATGGACGTGGTTTTAGGTGGTTTTCCACATCGCACTTCGTGAGTACCGGGCTGGTACCCACGTCCCACCTCAGTTAGACTGTTCAGAAACGTTTCGGAAACGTTGTCAAGATTTCACATGAATAATGACAGACGCAGGCAGGCGGGGAAAATAAATTCCGGCACGAGTGGGTAGGGTTGACGAGAGGAAGGGTATCCCACCGATCTCTCCGAGTAACACCGCCAGAAGCAAAATATCATGTCACCCCCGTGAAGACACGAGACAGGAAACAGAAGAATAAAGAAGATGCGGCACTTCAGCAAAGGACTTCCCAAAGTCGAGAAACGTGGCATTAATTAGAATCTCGTGTCTATAACAAATCGGAGTCTTGTGAACGAACAGAGGAATCGAAATGCTAATTGATCCACTATCGAGTCAACTATGAAGGAAAGCAACTGTTCATGTCGCACTTCAACAAATGAATACCAAAATATGCCTCATGGCACGCACGCTGTTCACACCTCAGTACAAATGCCGTGTATTCCAAGATATACGTGCTGTGGTGATGCTGCATTTCCACAACAGAACTTGTTCTCGAGACGACCTGACGTATTTCCTCTGCACGTGAGATAATAAAGTCTAAGCACTGTTTCACTGCCCTCGCTGTATTTCCGTAATGCAGCTTCACTGTATTTTCTGTCCATGAGCAGCACTCTTGAGTAATACCTCTCTACGAGTTGCTATAAAGTTCTGTTTGTGGTTCTGCGGTAGCAGTAAAGGAAGTTATGTGCTCCACTGTGCAGCTTAATATCGCCTCTGTTGGCGCTTTAGAATACACGGTCCTAATTGCTTTCTTTATAGTGGAATGGCAAACGCATATACACACAACAAGTCCATCTTACTCACCAAGTTCAAAGCTGCCCACAATAAAAAAGAAACTACCGTAAAAGTGTGAAGAAGAGCGAAACCTCATTGGAGATTTAAGCTGATTAGAGGTGATAATGTCGAAACTGCAGCTATTAGGCCGGCAAAAGAGACAGATCCTAAAATACGATGAATCCTGTGGTTTTGGAACGTTTCAGCCGGGTATGTATAGAACAAATTTGGCTGGTTATGTAGCGTGGGCCAGGCATGCGTTTTTAAAATTTAGGAGCAAATTCTTCAGGAGCGATATCAATGTAAACATATTTACTAACATCTTTCGTTCTAGAGTTATTAACGAAAGCATACATTAAAAACGTTCCAGATAAGATTCAAAAAGTGGATTTTGCAACAAATAGTTAACATTAATTTTATTAGATAATCGAGTTGAATTTTTGATGCTACACAGACTTGGGAGGTAAACTTTTTTTTTCTTTTGTCCTTCGCCCGTTGGGCAGGTTCTTACGTGCGCCACCATCTTTATCTTCTACTGTTCTTTTTGTTGTGACATTTTCTATCAACTGGTATATTTACTTCCGTCTTTTCTTCCTGTCTTTCACCAACCAATCTGCAGCATCTGTCACTTGGCGTTGATTTCTTACAACTACATATGGCTCACTGAAACTTCTGCGTCTACATCTACATCGATACTCCGCATTCCACCTTACGGCGAGAGGTGGGAGGTACCCCTGTACCACTATTAGTCACTTCATTTCCTGTTCCACCCACAAATAGAACGAGAGAAAAAAAGAGTGACTATATGCCTCCTTGTGAGCACTAATTTCTTGTATCTTATGTTCGTGGTTCTTACGCTCAATGTATCTTAGAGTCAACAAAACCGTTCTGTAGTCAGCTTCAGATGCCGATTCTCAAAATTTTCTCAATAGCGTTCCTTGAAAAGGATTTCGCCTTCCCTCCAGGGATTCTCATTTGTGTTCTCAAATCATCTCCGAAATTCTAGCGTCTCGTTGGAATCTAACGAACAACAAATCTAACAGTAACAACTCTAGCAGCCCGCTTCTGAACTACTTCGATGTCTTCCTTTTAATCCGGTTTGGTACGGATCCCAAACACTCACACAGTACTCCATGACACGTCCTTTACAGGTGAACCACAGTTTCTTAAAATGTTCCTAATAAATCGAAGTCGACCATTCGCCTTTCCTACAATAATCCTCACTTGCTCGTTTCATTTCATATCGCTATGGAATGTTACATTGATATATTTAAATGACGTAACTGTATCAAGCAGAAGCTGTATCCAAATACTACCCGTTTGTTTTTCCTACTCACCCGCATTAACTTACATTTTTCTACATTTAGAGCCACTTATCACACCAACTATAAATTTTGTCTCAGTCATCTTGCGTCATCCACAGTCACTCAACGACGGCGCCTTACCGTACACCACAGCATGATCAGCAAACAACCACAGGCTACTGCTCACTCTGTCCGCCAAATCATTTATATAATAATAATAGGGGAACTACTGCACTGGGGCGCTCCTGACGACACTCTGATGAACATTTTCGATCAAGGACTACGTACTGGGTTCCGTAACTTAAGAACTCTTCGAACCCCTCACACAGCTGTGAACCTATTCCATATGCTCGTACCTACTTCAACATCCTGCTGTGGGGTGCCGTGTCATATACTTTCCAGAAACCAAGAAATACATAATCTGCTGTTGCTCTTCATCCATAGTTCAAAGTATATCATGTGACAAAAGGGCAAACTTAGTTTCGCAACAGCGATGCTTTCTAAAACCATACTAATTCGTGGACATAAGCTTCTCAGTCTCAAGAAAATTATTATATTTGAACTGAGAACATGTTCAAGGACTCTACGGCAAACAAATGTCAGGAATATTGGTTTGTAATTTTGCGTGTCCCTTCTCTTGCCCTTCTGATACCTGCGCTTTGTTGCAGCCGCTTGGGACCTTGCACTGGGCAAGATATTTGCGATAAGGAAGGAGCCAATGCCGTGGAGTACTCTTTGAAAAACCGAATTGGGATTCCATCCCGACATGGTGACGTTTTATGAATTCCTTCAGTTGTTTCTCTTGGCCTGGGATGCTTATGTCGTTCACACGGCAGTTTGTTCCATGATCAAACGGTGACATGTCTGTACGACTCTTCTGCGTGAACGATTTCTTGAACTTAAAATTTAAAACTTCGGCTTTCGTTTTGGTGTCTTCAATTGCCACACCAGACTGGTCAACAAGCGACTGGATGGAAACATTAGACCCACTTAATGATTTTATTTGGGACCAGAATTTTCTAAGTTTCTCTGCTAGATCATTTTCTAAGGCTGACGGTGGTAGTTGTTGTATGCTTCGAGAGTAGATCTTTTCACAGACGCACTAATATCTGCTAACCTTAGGTTGCGTCGCCGGCCGCCGTGGTCTCGCGGTTCTAGGCGCGCAGTCCGGAACCGTGCCACTGCTACCGTCGCAGGTTCGAATCCTGCCTCGGGCATGGATGTGTGTGATGTCCTTAGGTTAGTTAGGTTTAAGTAGTTCTAAGTTCTAGGGGACTAATGACCACAGCAGTTCAGTCCCATAGTGCTCAGAGCCATTTGAACCATTTTTTTAGGTTGCGGCATTTGCGCGTTTCCCTTTTGAACCGAGAATACAATAGCCTCTGCTTCATCAGCAGTTTTCTGATCTCGTTATTAAATAATGGTGGATCTTTTCCGTTCCTAATCCGCTTACTAGTCCCATAATTCTCTGGACCACGATTTACAGTCTCCTTAAAATTTGCTCATAATTCCTTTACGTCCATCTTACTGGAACTAAGTGATGTCAGTTTACTGTCTAAGTTAGATGCTGACAACTACTCATGTGCCACACAAAACCACACTTCACGTAAAACATTTGGCCCGTTTTTCCCCCTGGATTCTGTTGTCGGTTTTCCACATTGCAGCTGGTTCTTCCTGTTGAATGTTTGCTTATCCATTACAATTCTGGTTTTAATTTCTTGGGTGCACGTCATGTCCTGCTTTACTAAAGTACCTAGGTAATTAGACTTTGTTATTGCTTCAGCTATATGCAGTCCTAATCTTATGGTTGTCTTCTTTACCTTTATACCAATGACCATACTTTTAGTTTACGTACTATTAATTACTATCCAATACTCCTGGAATGTTGCACGCAGATCTTCCGTAATTTTCTACGTTGTCAGTTCATTTCAAAGAAAAGAATCATGTTGACAGCAAATTTTATACATTCTACCCTTTTCTCACCGATACATGCAATTTTTCCCCCAGTCAAAACAGTTCTTCACTATTTCCTCCATATGTAAGTTGAATAGTGTGGGAGTGAGAAACAGCATCCAGGTCTAAACTCTCTGCCTTCCATTTGTCGTCTCTTTTCCAATTTGTGCCTTGGCATTCTGCTCCATGTGTAATGGTAATACACAGATAAACCTCCTGCTCTAATGCAAAAACCAGGAAGTGTATTGTATGACACATCGTGAAAACCACAATTTTTGTCCTTTATGTCCGTATAGGGAACATAAAAATAGTGCCATATACCACAAATTTGGCAGAGGTAAAGAAAACTTGTTTTTGTCGTCTTACTTACAGCGATTAGATATCTGACTTTGCCGTCTTTCAAAGCTTACGTGCCACGTTTCCTTCAGGATTCTCTTAGGTAGTCTTTCAAAATGGTTCAAATGGCTTTGAGCACTATGAGACTTAACATCTGACGTCATTAGTACCCTAGAGCTTAGAACTGCTAAAGCCTAACTACTCTAAGGACATCACCAACATCCATGCTCGAGGCAGGATTCGAACCCGCGGTAGCGGTCGCGCGGTTCCGGACTGAAGCGCCTAGAACCGCTCGGCCACTCCGGCCGGCGGTAGTCTTCCATTTATAATTCTGTTCACATGTTGTTTCCATCCATCTCTGGATTCAGTTATTTCCTCATTAAAATCATGTATGTTCAACTCATTCCGCATATTTTCATTTCTTATTAAATCTTTCTTCTGTAGCCATTCACTCACCTCAAGCATTACATCTCTGGTGCGCAAATTTTTCTGTCATGTTTCCTTTTAATAGTCAAAGACTTGCTTCCATACAACTGTAATGGTATCGCCAAAAGTTTTGCAGAATTCAATTTTTGTATCTTATATCGTTTTCTAGTTAAGCGTTGTGTTTAATTTTCCACATATTACTTGAAATTGGTACAACTCTTTATCTATATCATTATCATAACTCCTATCGCAGCCTTGATATTTTAAAATTTGACACACGTTCCGTTATTTTGTTGCTAGTTCCTTGTTTTCGACCATACTGGGTGTTTCTCTCAGAAAGACATACGTTTAGTCTGATGTAAAGAAATTTTAAGATTGTACTCTCTACATATTTAGTTTAACCGATGTAGTGCTAACTAAAGAACATCTTCAATTTCTTGTATTACTGTCCGTGAATAGTATTTTCCTTAGAGTTGTGTGTTACATGGTTTAGTTCCTGATAATTACCAGATATACATTTTTTAATAACATTTTTAGTAAACGTGTTACCAAGAATAGGTTAAAGAGAACACTTCTCTCTCTCTCTCCTTGATTTTATATGTGATTTGTCCTTATTAGTCTTGTACTTATTACTATTTTGGTCTCTAGATACAACCTTTTGGAACGTCCCCTTTGAAAAATTATGAATTACTGTGTTGGTAAACCTCTGACGTTATTTGATTTTCAAACAGCTGAGCAAAACTGAACGTACTCTGACGTTACTCTCTTTACTTATTCTGATCATCACTAAACTGACACACAATGTTTTTAGCGCAACGCAATCTGACTTTCAATAATCGCTACAAAATAATAGCCTTGACTAACAATAACCTATACCTTTCATGAATCACTTACTTCACAAAAATCTTCGTTACTCGAACTACTGCAATACAGCGAGCGCCAATACTGCCAGCTAAATAAAATATTCTAACTACTGAAGGCACTAACTACTGATAGGCATAGTTAGCAAATGAAAAATTTTGATAGAGAACAAACAATGTATTTGCCTTAATAATGTCCAAAAGTCATCATATATATATCAATTCATGACATCCATCTTTACAAATTTCCCTTGCGGACACACGTCCATGCCGTCTGCTTATAGCAACTTCTCAAAATTCTGACATCTCTCTCCCGACATCCACCACTGCTGGCGGCTCACCTCCAATTGCGCAACGCTAAGCGCTGTTAACATCCAACTGCCCACCACTACACAAGCGAATATTCCAACAATGAGTCCAACCAATCACAGACACAACAATTTTCATACATGGCGTTACGTGGCGTTACCAGCATAAAAACCTAAACAGCCTACTTACACTTTTGATTACTCTTATTAGGTGTGGTGACAAAATCATTGTGACTCATTATAGCCTAATCATTTATTTCGATCAGTTCTACCAAAAGCTTCTTCAAAAACGCGTAAAAGCAGTGTAGCTTTCAAGGTGAAATTCTTTATTTTTATTTTCCTTGTATAAAATACTGTCCCTACACGAACGTCATTTTCTAAATCCACACAGTAGTTTTAGCATTCGCTTCTGTTGTCCTTGACCAGCGAGATAAGATCCACCGTGTTCCAGGAGCTTAGAATTTCTCACTTTTGCCAGAACATGCAGATTCGATGTAAGAATTGAGATAAGGAGGTTTATCAATGTATGTCTCTCTCTCTCTTCTCAGCGATCACAGGCCCTGTAGACCACGCGCTGCATCAACGATCTGCTTCCACCGCCTTCTATCTCTCGCAGCCTCTCTCCACCCTGCGGAAATTCCTAATGCTGCGATGTCCTTCTCTGTGTCATCTTTCCACCTTGCACGAGGTCGGCCAAATGGTCTTGTTGCCTGGAGAGTTCCTTCAAATGCTTTGTTGGTGATTCTGTTGTTTTCCATTCTGGCCACATGTCCAGCCCATTGTAGTCTAATACTTTTTACTTTCTGGATGATAGTGGGTTGCATCATTAACTGATAAATTTCATTGTTTTTTCGAATTCTCCATACGCCATTCTCCAACACAGGTCCCCAGATTTTTCTCATTTGTTTTCTTTCAAAAACATTCAGTTTTTCTCTTTCATTCTTCAATCAATGTATGCTTCCTGAAATTTTTCACTTCTTGGAGTTATGTCTCTTTGGAATTACGCCCGTCGTTTGTCCTGCGAGCAAATTTAATTTTCGTTTGCTAATTTACTGGCTTGCGATCTCACTATGCAGAGAGCAGACATCGAGAGACAGGTAGGTGGGGACCATTGCTTCTCAAACAGGTGTATCCGAGAGGACGCCCACCGAAAGGCCCTCCAGGTGCCGAAACGGGCGTCGGCTGTAGACTGCAGACTGCTGACTGCGGGCACAATGTTTTCCCGATACGACGGACAATACCCGGGGGATTCACAACACCTTTTTATTGGCAATCTGGCGCCGGGATTCGCGCAATACTACTCTTTCAATTTCTGCCGGGGGGCCTCGCGATTCCCCGAGGTGCTCGAGGGAGAACAGTGCCGCTGTCTGCGCGGATATAAAGTAGCAGCCCTCTGTCGGCAGCCTGCATGCTCTCTGCTACTTGCCGCTGTTTTGGTGCGAAAGTGCGACACAGCCGACGGGGAAGGGCGGAATTGCGCTGCGTCGGTAGGTGTGTGTCACACGGAATGTACGCCTTTATTCCACGTTCCGCTTTGCCTTTCTAGTTAACGGAGAGCAGGTTTGTTGTGACGACAGAGGGAAGTCGGGAATTAACGCCATGTGTAATCGTAATGGGGTCTGTATGACGTTACGACGAAATACTTCACGTATTCACGTAATAAGCTCATCGAAACAAAACAAAATTGCTCTCCCCAATAAATGACTATACGGTCGCTTTACTGCGCAGTAACTGTTCCAGGCGGTCATTTGACCTTTCATTGCACACGTAAGTCGTGAAAGTGAAATAGTGTGTGCCAAGCGATTGTATCACTTAAGTGCAGTAAAATGGTTAGAAGCGGACACGTGACAAAATGGCAGACAGTACTTACGGCGTTTGGAGGTACCTAGGATCACAACTTGAATGAAGTTTCGCACTTTGTATGAGTATGGGAATAATATTAATAGACACTATGATGATAGTAAAATAGCCACAATTATTTTTCTGACCACTCTTTTCAATGACGGGTTTGAAAATCGCATCATCAGGTTCTGAATAGAAATTTCTATAAAACCAATTACAAGTTGCGAACACATTGTACAAATGTTGTATAGCCCCATATTATACGCACCAGTTAAGGGAATAGACACCATGTACTGTGTCAACTTAAGTGTGCCATATTGACTACGAACAGAAGGTCCGTGTCTGGAGAGCCGCGTAATAAAACTAAAGTGGCAGCATATCATAGACAAGTGAAGGCAACGAATGCCAAAAAGTGCTTACAGAAAGGCAGTAATCATAGGAATAACAGTAAAACAAAGCCATGTACATATCGTTTTATATCTTGTAGTAAAAATTACAGTTAACATAATAATAAGCCAAAAAGTGCCTAGGTGGGGGTAGGGCTGCTCAGAAACGTTCATTTCGGTTCACGGACTGGATCCAAGGAAGGCACGAAACGTAATGACAGGAATAATGTATGTACGTACTATTATGCAACCGTAAATGACACCAAACAAAAGTGCGTGGACTCGGAAGTATCACAGTGTATATAAGAAAATAATTAGTTGCATGGTGAAGTTTTCGGGCGAAGAATTTCGCTGGAGGTTGCGCGAGCATTCGCTTATAGTAAATACTTTCTTCTTAAACAGTTCTCGGGTATCCGACCGGGTAGCCTCGTAATTTTTGAGTGCGCTCAGACAGACTGCGCCAAGAGAACAAGAAGAAAAAACAGAAGAACACAAGTCATTGGCATGCATTCCGTTTGTTGGACCTCAAGAAAATTCGGTAGAATTCTGGGGAAACACAATGTGAAACGTGTATTCCGAGCCCCTGCAAAAACCTTGATTCTAATGGGTTCAGTGAAAGATGACCTAGGATTTCGAAGACCTGGCGTTTATCAAATTCCCTGTCAGTGCGGAAATTCATACATTGCGGAGACAGCCAGCACAGTAGAAGAGTGGTGCCGCGAACACAAGCGCCTTACCGAATTACGCCAGGTCACTAAATCAGCCGTGGCTGACCATTGTGTAAAGACTGGCTATACTATGGAGTATGAAAAAAATAAAAATACTCTATCAATCGTCCTACTTCTGGGACTGCATTACTAAAAGACGCCATCGAAATCCGACTACAGGATGATCTAATTAATAAAGACAGCGGCCTTCAACTTAGTCAGGCTTGGAACCCTGCTCTCAGCCTGGAGAGAAAGATGCGGTCCCAGAGATGGAGGACCGCCCCCGACGGCGGCAGCAGGGAGACTGCAGACTCCAGTTCAGACCCAGGCACCGCTTCCCACACCACCTCCAGTAGCCGCCGCGCCGGCCACAACGAAGACACCAGGAGAGGAACGGTGGAGGGGGTAACGGCTAGCACATATAGGGCGCCGAGAGGAACAGCACAGCATTCGTCAGGAACCACCTGAAGATAGCAGCGTGTACGTCTGGCGAAATATTGTGGAGTAATTACGACGCAACCCTGTCGGATACCCGAGAACTGTTCAAATTGGAAATACGCCATGAAAACTTCCGATCGCATATCAGATACCTTCTTTGTTAAACTACAGACTACAGCATGCGAGCGCGTAAGAAAATTAATGCTTTGGTGCTCAGTAACACAAATAAAGAATTCAGAAAATTGCTGATACCAGAAGTAAAAGACTATTACCAACAGGAAGAAATGTAATAATTCTTAACCCAAATGGTCAACAATCATGTATAAAAGAAATTATTGTGAAGCACATCCGTGAATTACTTCGATAAGATATATCTGCTTGGCCCAGATAAACTTTACAAGTGGGCTCCAACTAAAACTGACCTGTTGTTTAATCCTGTGATTAACTTTACAAGTGGGTACACTGAACCACTGAGAGGTACAGCTTATTCACTATGATATGTACAATCTGCTGCTACCGACCTCCATCGTGTGCCAGAACAGCCCCAAAAGATCACAACTATGCAAGACTAACTAGTACAGAGACAAGAAGAAAAGCAGTGTCATACACAATTAGATGTCACTAGTGTACAGACATGGAATCATAGTCTCGCCCTGTGTATAAATTCACAATTAACGTATTACATTCTCTTACACTGCAGCCCAACCGTGCAACACTGAAGTTCACTTGACGATATTCTCCACAGCCTGTCCGTGCTTCTTCACAAGCACAACAGACGCAAGCCGACTTCATCTATGTCTGCGCAGCAGCCGAATTGTACAGCGGCGCGGTGTAGCGGCATCCTGTCTCGGTTCGCACGGCTCCTCCCGTCGGAGGCTCGAGTCCTCCCTCGGGTATGGGTGTGTTTGTTGTCCTTAGTGTAAGTTAGTTTAAGGTAGATTCAGTAGTGCGTAAGCTTAGGGACCGATGACCTCAGCAGTTTGGTCCCATAACATCTTACCAATTCTAAGCCGCCATCTGATATGGGTCACTGGAGTACACGGAGCTTTGTGCTCTGCACTGTATTGCCACAACGAACTTCTCCCTCATTCTTCCTCACTGTCTGTGATCCGCCAATTTGTCCTGGACACCAGCAAGCAGACACGTAGAGCTGACCACGTACCGAGTTGACTGTTGCAGACAGATTGTAACCGCCCCCTTCGCCACGGCGTACTGGATTTCGATGTAACTGACCGTGAGCGCACATGCCTAATGAAATTTTACTGTGAGTAAGGCTATCGTCACGGAAGAAAATAACACCGGTTAGTTGGAGGAAAGTGTACAACCTTCAAGGCCTTCTTTTAAGTACCGAAGGCATGGTTATGGCACGGATAAAGATCAGGACTATAGGGTGGGTGCTTGACTGCCCCCCCCCCCCCCCCACTTGAGTTGCCGTAACTTCTGTGGTACGACTTTTGCGACTGGGGGCGCGCGTTGTCATGAAGCTGCAGCACCCCGTGGCGCACCACTCTTCAACGTCTTCATTCTCTGATGGATGTCTACCGGTGTATGTCCTTCGGCACCCAAGAAAAGAACAACAACACACTGGTCGTGCTTGGAAGCATTCGGTGATACTGTCGCCGTAGTCCACATTTCCGCAATTACCGCACGCACGTTGTATGGACACAAATAGCACACTCTCCCTTGCCTAATATCGGTGCTTATACAGGGTGTTTCAAAAATGACCGGTATATTTGAAACGGCAATAAAAACTAAACGAGCAGTGATAGAAATACACCGTTTGTTGCAATATGCTTGGGACAACAGTACATTTTCAGACGGACAAACTTTCGAAATTACAGTAGTTACAACTATCAACAACAGATGGCGCTGGGAAACTCTATAGTACGATACTTTCCACATATCCACCATGCGTAGCAATAATATGGCGATGTCTGAATGAAATTACCCGAAACCTTTGACAACGTGTCTGGCGGAATGGCTTCACGTGCAGATGAGAGGTACTGCTTCAGCTGTTCAATTATTTCTGGATTCTGGCGGTACACCTGGTCTTTCAAGTGTCCCCACAGAAAGAAGTCACAGGGGTTCATGTCTGGCGAATAGGGAGGCCAATCCACGCCGCCTCCTGTATCTTTCGGATAACCCATAGCAATCACATGATCATCGAAATATTCATTCAGGAAATTAAAGACGTCGGCCGTGCGATGTGGCTGGGCATCATCTTGCATAAACCACGAGATGTTCGCAGTGTCGTCTAAGGTAGTTTGTACCGCCACAAATTCACGAAGAATATCCAGATAGCGTGATGCAGTAATCGTTTCGGATCTGAAAAATGGGCGAATGATTCCTTTGGAAGAAATGTCGGCCCAGACCAGTACTTTTTGAGGATGCAGGGACGATGAGACTGCAACATGGGGCTTTTCGGTTCCCCATATGCGCCAGTTCTGTTTATTGACGAAGCCGTCCAGGTAAAAATAAGCTTCGTCAGTAAACCAAATGCTGCCCACATGCATATCGCCGTCATCAATCCTGTGCACTATATCGTTAGCGAAGTTGCCGCGTTTGAATATTGTATGGATAGAGGTGTAAACTCTGGCGCATGAGACGATACGTGGACGTTGGCGTCATTTGGACCACAGCTGCAACACGGCGAACGGAAACTCGAGGCCGCTGTTGGATCACCTGCTGCATTAGCTGCACGTTTCCCTCTGTGGTTGGCGTACGCGGTCGCCCTACCTTTCCAGCACGTTCATCCGTCACGTTCCCAGTCCGTTGAAATTTTTCAAACAGATCCTTTATTGTATCGCTTTTCGGTCCTTTGGTTACATTAAACCTCCGTTGAAAACTTCGTCTTGTTGCAACAACACTGTGTTCTAGGCGGTGGAATTCCAACACCAGAAAAATCCTCTGTTCTAAGGAATAAACCATGTTGTCCACAGCACACTTGCACGATGTGAACAGCACACGCTTACAGCAGGAAGACGACGTACAGAATGGCGCACCCACAGACTGCGTTGTCTTCTATATCTTTCACATCACTTGCAGCGCCATCTGTTGTTGAAAATTGTAACTACAGTAATTTCGAAAGTTTGTCCGCCTGAAAATGTACTGTTGTCCCAAGCATATTGCAACAAATGGTGTATTTCTATCGCTGCTCGTTTAGTTTTTATTGCCGTTTCAAATATACCGGTCATTTTTGAAACACCCTGTATATATTTGCATCGGAGTAGCGCTACGTTGCATACTCGCTGCAACAAAGCACTCCAACATAAACTTCTTGATAGCCCGTCATACCTGGTGATCAAAAAGTCAGTATAAATTTGAAAACTGAATAAATCACGGAATAATGTAGATAGAGAGGTACAAATTAACACACATGCTTGGAATAACATGGGGTTTTATTAGAACCAAAAAAAGACAAAAGTTCAAAAAATGTCTGACAGATGACGCTTCATCTGATCTGAATAGCAATAATTAGCATAACGAAGTAAGACAAAGCAAAGGTGATGTTCTTTACAGGAAATGCTCAATACGTCCACCTTCATTCCTCAACTATAGTTGTAGTCGAGGAATAATGTTGTGAACAGCACTGTAAAGCATGTCCGTAGTTATGGTGAGGCATTGGCGTCGGATGTTGTCTTTCAGCATCCCTAAAGATGTTGGTCGATCACGATAAACTTGCGACTCCAGGTAACCCCGAAGCCAATAATCGCACGGACTGAGGTCTGGGGACCTGGGAGGCCAAGCATGACGAAAGTGGCGGCTGAGCACACGATCATCACCAAACGACCCGCGCGAGAGACCTTTCACGCGTCTAGCAATATGTTTTTTTTTTTGTTCTAATAAAACCACATGTCATTCCAAGCATGTGTGTCAATTTTTACCTCTCTATCTACATTATTCCGTGGTTTATTAAGTTTTCAAAATTATACTGACTCTTTGATAACCCGGTCGCTGTGACCGAGCGGTTCTAGGCGCTTCAGTCTGGAACCGCGCTGCTGCTACGGTCGCAGGTTCGAATCCTGCGTCGGCCATGGATGTCTGTGATGTCCTTAGGATAGTTAGGTTTAAGTGGTTCTATGGGACTCATAACCTCAGATGTTAAGTACCGTAGTGCTTAGAGCCATTTGAACCATATGAATATCTAGTGGAAAAAAAACCATGAAGGTAAAATTTGAAATCTTCGAGCTTAACGATTGTTTATGAGGTCTATCAACAATCGTTCTTTGCTTTTTCATATTCTACTGGGACGGAAAAGCGGGTGTGATATTGTTGCTGAGAGTACCCTCCGCCACACACTATAAGGTGCAGTACACAGCACAAATGTAGGTACACCACACAAAGGGACAGACATTGTCAGATCCATTTTCTGTGATTCTGCAACAGCTGGCACGTCCGTTTTCTAGCAGAAAGCCCTCAGAGTTAATTTAGAGAGTCGTGAAGTGCCTCGCTAATGGAATACGCACACGTGAGTTCCACCTCGCGCTTGGAGCTCAACGCAGGCACTCCTGGGTGAAGGCGGAGCTGCTCGGGACTCTTATTCACTACACGGCTGTTTTACTGCTTCCCTCCGAGCAGGAAGATATTAGGATGCGCGCTGGCTGCGAATAAAGGCCGCATGTAAGACATTAGAGCGGGCCGAGTTTTCATAACGGAAGGGCGGCGCCTCGGGCACGGCCCATTCATAAATTGTGCTCTGGGCGTTGGCGGGGATGCGCGGGGAGGGGGTGGACGCCGTACTAGGGGTGGTGGCGGGAGTTGGAGGACGTCGACGGAACGCTGCAGAGACCGTGTGTGTGTGGGGGGGGGGGGGGGGGGGGCGGCAAGAATCTGCTAACGCGCCGTACTCCTCAGGGACAGAAGAATTTTTGAAAGCTCTCGCTTCTGAGTTCGTATCAAGGGAATCAAGATTTCTATAATCTATCTATCTATCTATATCCGAATCCCGCTCTAGCTACTGCCGGGTCTGGGTGCTGATGAGTCCTCTCCATTTGGCTCGGTCCTCCCACCACTTTTCTTCCTCCACTTGCTGCCAGGTCACACTTATCCTTTCTACAAATATTCTCACTCCCATTTTCCACCGTGTTCTTGGGCACCCTCTAGGTCTTTTCCCATCCATCTTTAGTTCTTCCATAATTTTGGGGAGTCTCTGCCCATGCATCCTCTTAATATGCCCATACCATGTTAATCTCTTTCTTTCAGTTTCTTCTCTCATACTTTCTTGTTTGACGTCCTTTCTAATCTCTGCATTCCTTACTCTGTCCATTCTTGTTTTTCCCTTAACTGCTCTGAGAAATTTCATTTCCCCTGCTTGCAGTCTGCTCCAGTCCCTTTCTGTCATTGTCCATGTTTCTCCACCATAAGTGAAAATAGGGATGTAATAATTCTAATACATAAGGAGTTTTGCTCTTTCTGAAACTTCTTTATCCCAAATCAGGTGTTTTATTATTTGGTAGAAACTGCCTCCCTTCTATAACCTCCTATTAATTTCGTTTGTTATTCTTCCATCCCTAGATATTTCACTTCCGAAGTAAGTGAAACTTTCTACCACTTTGATTGTGGCACCATACACAATCATTAACCCGGCTGCAGGGAGGTAGGGTGCCCTTCCCTATTCCTCCACTGGGGTAATTCCTGTCTGGCGTGTCCAGGACGAGGGGGTGGGCATCCTACACTTCAGTACGCCGGAGTGCTAGGATGGCTGAGTTCAGGCAGGGACCCAATCCCATGGGGTATAACACGGAACCCACGCCCAGGGCTAAGGGTAAGATCCTAATGGCAGCGACGGCGGAGAAGGAAGACTTCGGAACATCGTAGCTGGCAGATGGGGCAACCCTCCTTTCTGGGGATTAAATGAGAAGGGATCCACTGCCTTGTGGTGGAGGAGAAACTCCAAAGGCTAAGGGAGACAACCCCAACAGAAAATCCTTTTTTGCGTTAGGCCTAGCAATCCAGTAGGAAAGTCTTCATATATTGCTTTCAAAACACAGACAAGCTTCGGAACGAACCACACAGGATTTGACCCCACTGCTTCTTCAAGTACTGGTGCAAATGATGAGAGACCTGATGATATTCATCAGTACAAGAAGATGAAACCAACTGGACTAAAAAATAACCTAAATATTGGCACCCTTAATATATTAACCCTCAATGGAAAAATAGAAGAAATGACAGATGTACTAACAGAGAGGAAGTCAGATATATTGGGATTAAGCGAAACAAAGTGGAACGGAAAAGATGAGAAGAATTTGAGAGGGAAGAAACCGGGATCGCACGAAAACTGTGACAATAGGGGTGATAGTGGAAAAAGTGAAAATTTTTAATGAATCAGTTTTCAAATCACGTTTTGGCTGTGACGCAGCACGCTGGTTTCGGACACTGCACACACCGACTGAAAAATTACGCCGGACCGTCGGACCTTGAAACCATTAGAAATGTTGCAGCGGTATGTGGCCAAGCCAAATGACGTATTTATCCATCTAATCACCAAGGAGCGGAACTGGAGACCGCGGCTCGTGGTCTTACGGTAGCGTTCTCGCATCCCGCGTACGGAGTCCTGAGTTCGATTCCTGGCGTGTTCAGGGATTTTCTCTGCCTCGAGATGACTGGGTGTTGTGTGTCTTTCATCATAATTTCATCATCATTTACTCGCACGTCGCCGTAGTGGCGTTAAAGAACTTGTGGAGCGGCGGCCGAATCGCCCCGCGAGGGGTCTCCCGGCCACCAATGCCATACGCTCATTAGTATTTATTATTACCGGAACTGGGTACATTATTACACTGTTGGAAAAAATGTAACATAGTCAAGGACTGTCTTCAGTGGCGCCAGGGTATTATACTGAAGGATTGTAGTGTTAGTGTCATGGGCGATCAGACGAATCTTCTGGAAGTTTGTCTGTGTGTCCTTTGTTTCGGCACTGCACGTGATAAGTGAGCTGAAGAAATGGTTCAAATGGCTCTGAGCACTACGGGACTTAACTTCTGAGGTCATCAGTCCCCTAGAACTTAGAACTACTTAAACCTAACTAACCTAAGGACATCACACACATCCATGCCCGAGGCAGGATTCGAACCTGCGACCGTAGCGGTTGCTCGGTTCCAGACTGTAGGGCCTAGAACCGCTCGGCCACCCTGGCCGGCTAAGTGAGCTAAATTTAAGGATGAACAATGTGTGCAGCTCTCATTCTAGGGTACAATTATTCCACATGGATGAGTGCGTACTCCTATTGAACAACTTCAGCCATTTGAACAGGGTCGCGTTTTTGGCCTGTGGAAAACTTGTTGGATATATCGACGAACTACGACCAATTTTGGGCACGATATATAGGTGGTGCGTCGCTGCTTTCATCCATGCATTGTGGAACATTCCCACACCTGTCGATTAGGTTCTGTACGTCTGCGTAGTACAAATGCACATGAAAAACGACATATTTTCAGATCAGCAGCTACCCAACGAACGTAATCCACAGAAAAGAACTGGGCACATGTTGCAACTCAATTTACCACCGAGGACCATCGGAAACTATCTGCTTGCAGCTGGACTAGGATCACTTGTGCTTCTGGCCAGGCTACGGCCGAAATGCGAAGCGCAGCTACTCTGGTGCCGTGAAAGAGTAGAGACTGGAATGCAATTACGTTGTCTTCAGTGATTGGAGTAGGTCCTGATTGTATGTGAGCGATAGATGTCCACGTACACGGCGTAGAGATTCTCAGCGATGTAGTCCTCCACTCCGAAGTGCATTCACCCACGACACGCAGGTCCCAACCGACACGTCGTGGTGTGAATGCGGGAAGGGTGGAGTGTTTCTGCAGCGTTGAGTAATCATTGCACATACTGGTATCCCCGTGCTATCGCCGTTTCTTTGTCATGAAAGCGAAGAGCATTTTAGGTAGGACAGTACGCTTCCACAATGGTTGCCGCGACGCAACGTGACCTACATGGTGTACAACAACTGCACTTGCCAGCAGGATCACGAGATCTCTCGCCAGATCGACAAGGAAGGGACATGGCGAAACGGGGACTTACTTGTACTCCAAAGCCTGTTAGAACCATCGCCAAACTGCAACGAAGGGTACTAAGTGCTTGGGACAGTCCCTCAGAGGATGCCATTCGGCACCTTCATACTACCGTTTGCATTCCAAAAGAGGCGCCTGAGGCGTCGGAAAGGGGGAAGGGGGTACAATGTGTATTGATGTGATTGTTTGGACACCCATCACTGAGCCATAAACGTTTTGTTACACCCATCACTGAGCCATAAACGTTTTGTTTGGTTAGAATTTGCCATCGTAAACTCTTACATTGGTTAACTACTTGTCTCATCACTTGCCAATAAAGTAGCCTTGTCGTTGATGGTGCTGCATTTCTTTTTTTACCGGCATTATATGACAGCGAGACAAAGGAGCAATAAATTTGTTGGAAACATCTGGGTCCACCCCACTAAAATGTAAACTTTCACGGTTGGAAATGTCAGATTCATTAATATTTTGTGAGCTATTACGTCGTAGTGAGGTGAATTTCTTGTTAAACCCAACGTTTCGCCCCCGTATGCCGAGGGTATCTTCGAGGAGAGTGTAGTCTTTTCGAAGGTCCGATGGATATCCTGGCTCGCTGCTGAACTGTTGATGTTACGCGTCTGCGCAGGAGCGCGTGGTAACGGAATTTCATTTCAGACAGTATCGAGCCAAGATGTGCATCGGACATACGAAGAAACTACAACTCCCTTGACAACCTCCTCCTTAGACAGGGATGAAAGTTGTCTTTCAACAAATGTATGCTATGCTCGGTATACAGTGCTCTAAGGAAGGAAAAGACAGATAAATTAGTGTAGCACATTGACAACTCAAGAAAATGAACGAAACTGCTGTAAAATGTTGTCAGAGTTCTCCCAGTCGAGCACAGAAAGCTATATGACTTATATATCACTTGAGGTCAGTGTGACATTCGGGAGGACGACGGTTCAATCCCGAGTCCGGCCATACTGATTTGGGTTTTCCATGATTTCCCTACATCGCTCCAGGCAAATGCCGGGATGGTTCCTTTGAAAGGGCACGGCCGACTTCCTTTCCCGTCCTTCCCTAATCCTATGAGACGGATGACCTCGCTGTTTGGTCTCCTCCCCCAAACAAGCCAACCCTTAGCGTGACAGTAGAACCAAATGGAGCTCGCCCGCAACATGATGCAGTTGAATGGACAGGAAAGGACAGTGTGTGTCAGCGAGCACTTACGGTGCACTGTGATTGGTGATCGTACACCATCGGCTGGAGACAATACTTGGATGACTTCACACAGGGAAAAGTCATCGGGGAGCTGGAAGAAGGACAAAGTGTGGTGAGCGCAGTCCAGGAGTTTGGTACTGCTCACAGTCTTGTTCCACGTACATGGGGAAGCATTCCGAGCTACAGACACTGCTGCCCGAAGGAGACAAGATGGTCGACCACGGTCAACTGAAGCAGCAGGTGACCGCTACGTTGTGCGACAACTAAGAAGGAACCCATGTCCAACAGCGTATGCACTTGCAACTACATTCATCGCGACTGAAAGGATAAGGATAGCAATCTCACGCCCCAGAGTGGCACGGTATCTTTGCACATCAACCAATACGTTGTGTTCCGTTGACAGCTGCGGACTGGGGACATAGTCTGCTTTGGTGACAAGAGCGTAGGGTGCGGTCCAACGGGAACGGGGCTAAAACTCAGTAATGATTCTGGACGAATTCTCATATGTCCAGAGGTGGAAATGCATATTGCATCCACGAACATTGTCGAACCTGTCCTTTTGATCGTCCAGATGTTATGGTATGGGGAGACATAATTTTACGAAGCGTGTGGATCTCACCGGCCAATGATACTATGACACTGTACTCCTTCACCACGTGCGTCTTTCCATGGGTGCATTCGGCTCTGGCTATATTTTACTGTATATCAAAGCAAGACCGCCTCGAAAAGTGCAGGTGGAGGGACTCTTGGAACGAAAGGATATTCGGCAAAGTGACTGGCCTGTCCTTTCCGCCGACGTAAATCCCATTGGACACGTGTGGGATGCGTTGGGGA
This sequence comes from Schistocerca gregaria, assembly GCF_023897955.1. Lineage (NCBI taxonomy): Eukaryota > Metazoa > Arthropoda > Insecta > Orthoptera > Acrididae > Schistocerca > Schistocerca gregaria. The sequence goes on along the minus strand of NC_064920.1, from coordinate 1,133,938,251 downwards.
CCTTATTGCAGCACGTCAACGTGCACGAACGATTTGCATTCTTACCAAAGTGGAAAACAACAAAAGAACTCTTTCCAGCAGCTGTTAACCGCTCTGTAGCATTGAAACGCCCTAGCACGGAACTCCTTAGCACCCTTATATATTTTAATGAACGGTTGAATTCATCTCTACCCGAAATCCGTCACGGGGCAAGGCGACGATGTTTTTTCTTTTATTGCCATGGTGTTTTGGTGTGTTACTAACAGATTATTCTCGTAAAGGGCAAATCGTTACAGAAGCATACTACACAAATCGCCTGACAGATTACAGGAGGCTGACAAGACGAGCCGGCCGGTGTGGTCGAGCGGTTCTAGGCGCTACAGTGTGGAACTGCGCGACCGCTACGGCCGCAGGTTCGAATCCTGCCTCGGGTATGGATGTGTGTGATGTTCTTAGGTAGGTTTAAGTAGTTCTAAATGCTAGGGGACTGATGACCTCAGAAGTTAAGTCCCATAGTGCTCAGAGCCATTTGAACCATTTGGCAAGATGAAGCGTCTCGGCAAGCTGTCCAAGCACTTTTTTTTTCTGTGCAACGCCCTGTCTCATTCTGCACAGGACATAGTCACACATACTAGCTTTTCAACTGTGCGACTTTATCTCCTCCCACGTATTCTCCTGACATGGCACCGAGCGACTTCTTTCTCTTTCGTGGCACCGAGCGACTTCTTTCTCTTTCGTCGGATGAGGAAACCATTGCACGGAAGGCTTTTCTGGAAAGACTACGAGGTTTCTGGAGTAGTTAATTTGCAAACTTCTACAACCAAAGTGTCCGCAAAGTCATCCGCCTACATCTATATCTACACGATTACTCTTCAATCCACAAATAAATGGCTGACAGAGGGTTCAACGTGCCACCTTCAAGCCATTTCTCTACGGTTTCATTCTCGAACAGCATGCGGGAAACACGAACACCTAAACCCTTCCGTGTGAGCTGTGATTTCTCTTATTTTCTTAAGATGATCATTTCTTCCTACGCAGGGGGGCACCAACAAAATCCGTCCGTGGGAGCTCTGATTTTTCTTATTTCGATGATCATTTTTATTTTATGCAAGTGGGCACCAACAAAATATTATCTCATTAGCAGGAGAATGTTGCTGATTAAAATATAAGGAGAAGATCCTGTCGCAATAAAAAACGCCTTTGTTTTAATGATTGCTACCCTAATTCGCGTATGGTTTCTCACGTATCTGTCCCCTATTTCGCTAAAATACAGTACGAACTGCCATTCTTTCAAATATTTCGATGTCCTCCGTCAATCCTATCTGATGCGAATCCCACACCGCGCAGCAATATTCCAGAAGAGGACGGACAAGCGTAGTGGTGGCAGTCATCTTTAGTAGACCTGTTGCATTTTCTATGTGTTTTGCCAATAAACTGCAGTATCTGGTCCGCTTTACCCTCAACATTATTTATGTGATCGTTCCAAGCTAAGTTGTTAGTAATTTTAATCCCGAAGTACGTAGTTGAACTCATAGCCTTTAGATTTGTGTGATTTATCGTGTAACCGAAATTTAACGGACTCCTTTTAGTGCGCATGTGGATGATTTCACAGTTTCCAAAATTTAGAGTCAACTGTCACTTTTCGCACTATACATATATTTTCTAAATCATTTTGCAGTTGATTTCGATTATCTAACGAATTTACAAGACGGTAAAGGACAACATCGCCTGCAAATAATCTAAGAGGGCTACTCAGATGGTCTCCTAAATCGTTTATGTAGATCAGAAACAGCAGAGCGTCTATAATTCTTCATTGGAGAACACCAGATATCACTTCCGGTCATTGATTTCTAACGATAAATCATGAATCCAGTCGCACAACTGAGGTGATAATCCGAAGGCACTCAGTTTGATTAGAAACACCGCTTGTGAGAAACAGTGTCAAATGGAAATCTGAAAATACGGAATCAATTTGACATGCCCTGTCGACAGTACCGGTTACTTCGTGGGAGTGAAGACCCAGTTGTGTTACACCTATATTTTCTGAATCGGTGTTGGCTATTTCTCAGCAAACCGTTTTCTTCAAGGTGACTCGTAATATTCGAACACAGTATACGTTCCAAACTTCTAGTGCAAACCGACGTTAGTGACATTAGTATATGATTCAGCGGATTACTCTTATTTCCCTTCTTGAGGTGGGAAAATGGGTCGCATTGATTGGTGAACATCCAGAAAAGAGTAGCATCAAGATCCACGCTCGTAGTTTAATTCTTTTGAAGGTATATGTAAAATCTTATAAATATCTTTCCTAAGACTGGAGAGTGATTATGGTGAAGATACTGCACCGGATCAACAGAAAAACATTCACTAAGGATGAGTGTGCATCTCTTGCTATGCCTGTTCTTGCTGAATATCGGGACCCGGGTGATATTACTGCCCCATCCAGTGGCGATATATTCCTCGCGACGTATGCACGTTATGGGGGCCTCACTGCCAATAATAACACGCCCGTCTTATCCGCAGGGCTCGGCGGTTCCTTTTGATGACACGTCCACGGTTTGATTTTTACGCCCGGCGGGGTCTTCCGCGGCCGTAAATTCGTCGTTCGGTCGTGTCCTGCAGCGGCAAATGACCACATATCTCTGCGAAAGTGCCGCGTTATTCCACATCTGTCCCCTCAGCGTGTAACAACGAAAAAAAAGTGACTACGAAAACGGGGAAGGAAGGGTGGATTCTACGTGGTACGCGCACTGCTAAAAGGAGAGCTAACACGTGGAACAAAAACTGCATGTACGTGGTGCATACTGAAATAAGATTAAGTAAAATTAATGATGTGCTTCACTTTCCATCGTAACAATTAAACGCTGAACTCACTTGTAATTAGCATCAGACACGGTAACATTCAACACATGGGCTACACTTTACGTCCGTCATTAATGTGGGAAAATATGCACATAGCTGCGTGTTGAACTTAATTGTAGCGCTACAGATTTCACGGAGACGTCTGTGTTCAAGGGAAGTGTGTTGCTGGTTTTGTTGAGAGGTGCGGTGAACAAAGCGAGGTATAAAACGTGGTAATTAAGTGAGCAGTTAAAAATTAAACACGCGTATCACTTACGGCAGACGTGGACAAAGCTCAGTAACAGCCCTTTTTATACCCAGTTCTGACGAGAAGCGACGTCCGTGCTGAGAGATAGGTCGTCTACAAGGAATTCTTCACGATATTCTAAGGTGTGTGCGTGTGTGTGTGTGTGTGTGTGTGTGTGTGTGTGTGTGTGTGTGTGTGTTGGCAGAAGATTCCGGACTAGTCCCTCACTCAGACCGAATAACCTACGAAAAGGTGACGTTCTACAACAGCGGGTGTGGAATATCAGAAGTCTGAATGTGGTAGGGAAACACAAAGCCCAAATATAGATATGGTTGGTCTCAGTAAAGTTGCGAGGTGCCGGGGGTAGCAGTGTATTTAACAGCAAATTCTTCTAGAATCTTCATATGGAAGTGATGCTCTAAGCCCACCCCTCTTTTCCAACTCCGACTTACGCTGTTGCACATGGATTAAGAAGAAACGCGATCATACTGTAATCGACCCTGTAAGTGGAGTTGAAAAGAGTTTGGCACCTGCAATAATTTAATTTGATAGAAATTAATTTGATAAAGGAAAGTTTCATTAACGTAGTGAGAAATGAAAAGGTTGCTCTACCAATCAATAGAATGAAAGTTCTGTCCAAAATAACGATTTGATTTATTATGACTAAACTCAAAATAATAACCAAAACACATGAAACATTTACAATACTTCAAATTGGATACTCAAATAAATGCTGTGAAAGTGAAATTGTCCATAAACTAGATTGTGACATTTATGATCGAGTGGTATGTGGAGCCAATCCCTAGAAACTCAAAACTGAAGAGAAACAACCAGCCAACGCAACATTAATTGCTGCTAAAGTAGTGAGAACTCAGAGACAATGAACACTCAAGACAGAACCACGTTAGAAAAGACGGGAACAGGCGCGCTCTGCTGAGCTCTGATTGTCCCATAGCTAAATTCCCTAATCTGCGGTGCTGCGGGCATACATTACCAAGCTGTCTTGTTAACTGCAAGGACACGATCTGGCATACTGGAGGCGATGGCTGGTTGCTTCGACGTCCCGTCATGGTGATGATAATGTCGCGAGTATAGCCCGAAACAAATTATCCTGGTCTGGTTGTTTCAGACTAAAGACTTCCTAGCAACACAATTGCGTCTCTGAGGGAGACAAAGAAGGCTCGCTACACAATCACTGACGGTACAGTGATTGATTTTAACAAGCAAAGTCACGCAGTAACTGAGATACAGTCAACTTTAGCCAAAACTGCTCCAGACGGACAACATAGGCCGCTTGTAAGCAGAACGGTCAATTGTCAACTGTACTCGGAAAGTTACGTTGAAGTCGAAACTTCACCAACTTCGTCAAACAGTTACAATTAAATGAAAGTATATTAGACAGCCAACGGAAGGCAGGATGTCCAGAGCAGCGAGAGCTCAGTCTTGTAACGTACTCCGACCGAAAAGCGAGAGCTGACCCCGCAAGAGCACCCGTACAAGCCGAACACAGAACATTCCCGCCCCCACGACAGTGGCCGTGGCTAAACGTGCCAATCAGCAACTCGAAAACTGGCGGAATATTCCACTCTATTGCCGAAGCACTACTTTTCCACCAATGGAGGTACTTGGCGCCAATTTCTGCACCGATTTTGATCAGGAGTTGTGCTAGCTCGGTCTTAAGATTAATACTTCTCTTATTAAAGAATATATTACAACACCAGACCGCATACCAATATTAAGCATTTTGCACTCAGTTTCAAGAATAATGAGTTCAGGAATATAATGATACATGAGACCAAAACAGTATGTGTTCCAACAGATATGCAGTAAAGTTATCTCACAGTAAACAATAATAATACGTTATAATTAGCCAGAAGATTATGGTCACTGACTTACTACCAATATAAACCTGTCCAGGCGATAGCAACGTCTCCTGGGGAGGCATGTCGGCTAGTCAGACACATGGACGGTGCAAGTAGCAATAGTGAGCGTGCTGTCCGTTTGTAGAATGGGGAAAGAGCGCATCTATCTGAGTTTCACCGATGGCACATTGTGAGGGTCTGGATGCTCGGCACAAGAATTTAGGAAACATCATGACTTGTCGGGTGTTCGAGGAGAGCTGTGGTGAAGGCCACAACACTGGCGAAACCGAGGTGTAACCATGACGTCGTAGGCTGTGCAGACTGGTGAAACAGAACAGGCGCCGAAGTGTGGCAGATCTGATATCAGACCTTAATGCTGGGCACAGTTCAAGTGTGTGTCAACATACACTGCGCCGAACACCTGTAGCAATGGGCCTCCACAGCCGACGACCTTTGCACGTGCCGCCGACCGTTGTGACCGAGTGGTTCTAGGCCCTTCAGTCCGGAGCTGCGCTGCTGCTACGGTCGTAGGTTCGAATCCTGCCTCGGCTGTGTTTGTGTGTGATGTTCTTAGGTTAGTTAGGTTTAAGTAGTTCTAAGTCTAGGGGACTGATGACCTAAAATGTTAAGTCCCATAGTGCTTAGAGCCATTCGAACCATTTGAACCATGCACATGCCAATGTTACTACCACGACATCGCCAATACGACTGAAATGGGCACGTGGCTACCGGCACTGGACGTTGCTACAGTGGTAGAGCATGGCTTTGTTTGATGAATCCGGATACCTTCTTCATCGCGGCAGTGGAAGGGCGCGAGTCTTCCAGGGGTAAAGCTCCTAACCACGGCCATTGACGGAGACAAGCTGGCAGCGGTTCTATTATGTTCTGGGGAACACTCACGTGGGCATCCATGCCACCATGATGACCAAGGAGTATCGTACATTGGTTACAGACCACGTAAACCCCTTCATGACGATCCTGTTTCCCGATGCCAACGGCATTTTTCAATACGATAATGCTCTAGGAACACAGTGGCGAAGTCCAATTGATGTGTTGCCACCCCCCCCCCCCTCCCCAACTCGCCACATCTGAACTGATCGAACGTGGCGTCAGGGAGCATCCTTCCTCTCCCAGGAATTTATGGGAATTCGGTGACCTGTGGACTTGTGTGTGCAGATGCGGTGCTAGTTGCCTCCATCGACCTACCAAGGCCCCACTACTTCCATGCCACAAGCCGCGTCTGGTATCCGTTCCAAACGTGAATGTACCGGCTATCAAGTAGGTGATCGTAATGCCTGGCTGCTGATCTGTGTACAACTGCGTCCGCCTCCATAGCGAAGTGGTTAGCGTGTCTGCTCGCTGTGCAGAGGACCTGTATTCCATTCGTGGTACTACCAGTGGTTTTTCCTTGGTAGGAGGACTAGAACGGGGCGCACTAAAATTCATGATGCCACCTGAGGAGCTTGTTGAGTAAACGATAGCGGCTCCAGTGTCAAGAAAACCGTCAACGGACAGGAGAGCCATGTTTTGACTCTAGCCCGCTCCACATCGCATCCGAATGACGCCATTGACAGAGGATGGCACGGCGGTCGGGCGACCCCGATTGGCCTTCGCTGGCCAATTTACGGTTTGGCGACCACGAAAACACCCATCCTGTGGGGATGGGCATTATCTTGCTGAAATATGGGCCCAGGATGGCTTGTCATGAAGAGCTACAGACGGGGCGTAGAATATCGTCGACGTATCACTGTGCTTAAGGGTGCCGCGGATGACAACAAAAGGTGTCTTGCTTCGAAATGAAATGGAACCCTAGCCCATAACTCCTCTCTGTCGCGCCATATGGCGAACGATAGTCAGGTTGGCATTCCACCGCTGTACATGACCTTTCCTGCGTATCTTCGCTGCTCTCTGGGGTTCATTTCGAAGCGAAACTCACCGCTGAAGACAATTATACTCCAGTCAATTAGATCCCAGACCGAATTTGCCAGACACCACTGCGAACAGGTTTGCTGGTGTATGGAGGTCAATGGTGACAGGCCCAAGGTGTATCTTGACCATAGTTCCCTTTCCGAGAGCCGCTTGTTAATGGTCCTTGTGGACACTGAAGCTCTTCGGATCAATGCTAATGATGAGTCTGGAGTCCGCCCCCGGTAGCTGAGTGGTCAGCGCGACGGAATGTCAATCCTAAGGGCCCGGTTTCGATTCCCGGCTGGGTAGGAGATTTTCTCCGCTCAGGGACTGGGTGTTGTGTTGTCCTAATCATCATAATTTCCTCCCCATCGACGTGCAAGTCGCCGAAGTGGCGTCAAATCGAAAGACTTGCACCAGGCGAACGGTCTACGCGACATTATTATATTAAGAATCTGGAGCTCTGAGTTCACCTGTGATGATAGCTCGGGCGTCACATTCTGTTGTCTCTCAAAGTCGACCGCTTCATTCGTGCCGCAATGTTTGACCGCGATTCCCCCGGTCTTGTCAATATCGTCGTATATTTGCGTAGTTCCTATTAAAATGTCGAGCGATTCGCCGATTACTCTAACCGATTTCTTTTAGCTCAACTACATGCCCTTTTTCAAATGCTGACATCTGTGTTTATTTGCTCACGCCCCTGTCTGCGAGGCACAGTTACTGTTCACACAGAATGGAATTCGGTGTGACGTTACGCCATAGCGTCAACATTCTTTGCCATGTGCACAGTGAAATTGTGCTGCCTTGTCACACATTGAATCATCTGCCGACAAAGTTTACAATTTTACATTTTCCATCGATACCTGTATGAATATAAGTTTGTGACCAATTTGAGTAACTCCTTTGTCTTACGTCCTTGTTTTTATTTTAGAGCGTATTTCGTCCTCAGAGGACATCATCACGAAGACTGCGACTGTTGATAAATACCAAGATAACAGCATTCTGCTGCTGGTGATTCCAGAATGAGATTTTCACTCTGCAGCGGAGTGTGCGCTGATATGAAACTTCCTGGCAGATTAAAACTGTGTGCCCGACCGAGACTCGAACTCGGGACCTTTGCCTTTCGCGGGCAAGTGCTCTACCATCTGAGCTACCGAAGCACGACTCACGCCTGGTACTCACAGCTTTAGTGTCGGTGACACTATCCTCCCTATCCTAGATACTGGCAGAAGTAAAGCTGTGAGTACCAGGCGTGAGTCGTGCTTCGGTAGCTCAGATGGTAGAGCACTTGCCCGCGAAAGGCAAAGGTCCCGAGTTCGAGTCTCGGTCGGGCACACGGTTTTAATCTGCCAGGAAGTTTCACGAAAAAACTGCATTCTGCTGCTGGTGGTTCGGGAAACAAATGTATAGAAACTAGCACGTGCAACACGTGGAAGTATGTAGCATTTTTTTTTTGTTACTCTTCTTTCTTCAAAAGAAGCGTAACCTGCCTTGCATTTGGTCTGCTGCGGTGTCTCAGCTGAATTACAGGCACGTGGATATGCAGCAGGATTTTGGAACATGTATCGAGTTCGAACATTATGAATTAACTCCAAGAGAACGGTCTACTGAAACACAGTCAACACGGATTTAGAAATCATTTTCTTATGAAACACAACTAGCTCTTTACTCACACGAAGAGTTGTGTGCTATTGACAAGGGAGTTTCAGAAGGCTTTTGACACTGTACCACACAAGCGCCTTGTAGGGAAACTGCGTGCTTATGGAATATCGACTCAGTTGTATGATTGGATCGTCATTTCCTGTCAGAGAGGTCATAGTTCGTAGTAACTGACGGACAGTCGTCGATTAAAATAGAAGTGATTTCTCTCGTTCCCCAAGGTAGTGTTATACGCCCTTTGCTGTTCCTTATCTATACGAGTATAAACGATATAGTAGCGCAGCTGCCTCAGGTTGTTTGCAGATGATGTTGTTGTTTATCGCCTAGTAAAGTCATTAGAAGATAAAAAAATTGCAAAACGATTTAGAAAACATATGTTTATGATGTGAAAATTGGCAGTTGACCTTAAAAAATGAAAATTGTTAGGTCACCTACGTAAATGCTAAAAGAGACCAGTTAAACTTCGGTTATACAATGAATCAGTCAAATACAAAGGCCGTAAATTCAAATAATTACCCAGGAATTAGAGTTACGAACAACGTAAGTTGGAAAGACCACATAGGAAATGTTATGGGCAAGGGCAAACCGAAGAATGAGTTTTATTGGCAGAACAGAAAAATGTAACAAATCTACTAAAGAGGATGCCTACACTCCGCTTGCTCGTCCTCTTTTGCAGTACTCCGCCCAGTCTGGGATCCTTACCAGAGAGGATTAACGAAATACATAGAGAAAGTTCAAAGAAGAGCAACACATTTTGTATTATCGCGAAATAGGGAGGATAGTGTCACCGACACGATACAGGATTGGAGACAAAGGCGTTTTTCGTTGCTGCGGAATCTTCTCACGAAATTTCGATCACCAACTTTCTCCTCCGAATGTGAAAATATTTTACTTATTTATTTAGCGTATGGCTCATAACATCACAGTAAAAATTACAGAAACAACACGATTTAAAAAAAATCGCATATGTATAAACAGAACAATAAATAACAGTTTGCGTATAATGACACCACCTATTGTAAATTTACATGCACAGAAGAACAATCACAAGCAGACGTCCAGCTTAGATAATATATAGGCGATTGCCTCTTGGGTCGCCATTAGGAAATCCTGTGGATCACCCTCATATGCCCTTAGTGGGCATTCCTGCACGATGTGTTTGACCGCCTGTCTCTCAGCGCCACAGTCGCAAGCGGCCGAAGGAAGTTTACCCCATGTGTGTATGGAGTCGGCGCATCTCCCACAGTTGGTTCTGATGCGATTAACAGTTGACCAAACTTTGCGAGGGCAATCAAATCATTTTGGTTTACTAAAGATGCATGGCACACTGTGGCATTCCTCTTTCCATCGGTCATTTATTTTATTTGGTGCAGAGCCTGTGCGGTCTTTAGTGGAGGATACCTACACCGGAGTCGGTTCCCTTGGATGTCGTGAGTATCTTCATGGATTTGTAATTGAGGGTCGGTCATAATTTTTTAAAATTCTCTAACCAGAGCGTGTTCTCGTCGCAGGTTAGAAGGGGCTATGTTACTCAGAACGGGCAGCCACACTGTAGGAGTTGGCCAGATTGTCCCTGATATAATACACATTGTTGCATTAAGTTGGCTATCTACCATGTGTGTGTGTTTGCTGTTGAGCCACACTGGGGCACAGTTTTCTGCCACTGGATACACCAAGCCAAGTGCGGATGTTCTTAAGGTAGATGCTGTGGAGCCCCAAGTGGTGCCACAGAGCTTCTGCAATATGTTTTGCGTGTTTTAAGTTTCGCTGCAGTTTTCGCCAGGTGTTATTTGAATGTTAGTGTCCTATCAAGGATAACCTCAAGGTACTTCGGGTGTTTGTAGTGATTTAGTGATTTCCCATCTAGATACACATGTAGTTCTCTGTTGGCCATTTTGTTGTTCAAATGGAAGGCAGATACTCCGTCTTTGTAGCACTAGGTTGTAGCCTCCATTTTCTAAAGTACTCGCTGAGAATCCCTAGGTCACTCGTAAGGATATCTTCGGCAGTTTCTATATTTCTGTGGGCTGTTGCTAGAGTTCAGTCGTCAGCATAACCAAATTTGCGAGAACTGGTTGAAGGCATGTCAGCGATGTAAAGGCTGAAAAGAAGGGGCGCAAGGACAGAGCCTTGTGGGAGTCCATTATTGAGTTTCATCTGTTTACTTCTCTCATTCCCCATTATTACTTGGAAGGTTCTGTTTGACAACATATCGTCAATGAGGCTGGCTATTTTCTTGCAGGTGACGGCACACATTAATTTGTACATGAGCCCCTGTTTCCGAACTGTATCATAGGCTGCTGTTAGGTCTATGAATGCTGCAGCTACTTTATGTTTCTTCTGGAACCCTACCTCTATATATGTTGTCAGTGATAGGACTTGATATGTACAGCAGCGATATTTTATTGACGCCGACCTACACGGGGAGAAACGACCATCAAAATAAAATGAGGGAAATCAGAGCTCGCACGGAAATATACCGACGTTCGAGATTGGAATAACTGAGCGTTATTGTGAAGGCCATTCGATGACCCCTCTGCGAGGCACTTGGGTGTGGTTTGCAGAGTATCCATGTAGATACACATGGTGTATATGTGCTTTTTATTAACACTAGGAATGTAACTGCACAATTCTCCAGCTGGAAATCATGGTATGCACCATCGAAATGCGTTGTGGAAAAATACATATATGTCTGACACAGTAAACTGTATTCTTTGTAGCTATCCACATGTTTTCCAACAGGCGTGTCGTAAGGGTTTGACCTCTTCACCTGGATGCTCGCACTGCACAACACCTGCTTTGTACGGGGTGCTGTGACTCAGGACACGCCTCGGTGGCTCCATCGACTCATTAAGGGCAGCGCCGGCGTTGAGGAGCTGCACTGACAATACCTGCCTGCCTCCCTCGGCCGGTGCATCCAGACCCGGCTGAGCTCCCTAATTGGCCGTCGACAGCCGGATTACAGCCTCGCAGCTTGGCATCCTCACAGCACGCGCCAGACCTCGTCTGATGTCTCCGCGACCGCACCGCCAGGGGACGCTGATCCCCTCCAGCACGAAAAGGGTTGCGGAAGGGCTCAAGCAGCGCTTTCTTTTCTCTTTCCCTCTCTCTCCCCAGCCGTACGTAGTCTCGACTCCCCCTCTCCCCCCCCTCCTCCTCTCCCCAACTCCATCTTGTCGCATGAAAGAATAACCAGTTGGGCTCTTACTGTACGTCTGAACAAAGTTTTAAGCCGCGCCTTCCAGCAGACGGTGCCCGGAGCGCCGGCTCGTGAAAGAAATCGCGTAATGGCCTATTTTGATATGAGTCTCGCAGAGCTAATCCTACATAATCTGACTTACTTGGGGGGGACTTTTGTAATGCTGGTTTCAGATTGAGATTTTCGGATTTCGCTACTCGTTCCCTGCCGCAGAGTAATTTCTGACTAAGGAATATTTATAACTTCTCTCATCGTGTGCCTCCTAAAAAAAAAAAAATGGTTCTAATGGCCCTGAGCACTATGGGACTTAACTGCTGATGTCATCAGTCCCCTGGAACTTAGAACTACTTAAACCTAACTAATGCCCATGCCCGAGGCAGGTTCCAGACTGTAGCGCCTCGAACTGCTCGGCCACACGGGCCGGCGTGTGCCTCCTACTCTACTATGAAAAAGACTTGAGATAAACTAGAATTAATCTTTCGGTTGGAAGTGGCTTATTATTCATTTAACATTCTCCGTTACATTGGAATTTTACATATGTGAACGTTGACTTAAAACGTTATCTAATAAAACGAAACACCTACAGCCGTCCTTATGATGTAATTTTTTGTATGTCTGCCAGTTTCTATACTGCATTGCATCATCTTAAGGACTTAGCTAATCCTGAATGGGTTAATACCATCCGTATGTACGACGCATCAGTGGCCAACATCTATAACTGGTTTACGCAGACTACATGTAACCGTCATGTCTCTCCAACCATCAACTATTAGTTGATGGGTGCAGAGACATCTTCTCAGAATGAACTCTAACAGACTAACTAAACGAATTTTTGACTTCCTCCATAGCCCTATAACGAAACCTAACCAGTCCGGGACCGCGTGATTGCTACGGTCGCAGGTTCGGATCCTGCCTCAGCACCCACAACATTGTGACACTATAATTACCTAACAAAACTGATGTTATGTTGTCTGCCTGGCCGGCTGACTAACTGTAGCCGAACGGTTCTAGGCGCTACAGTCTCGAACCGCGCGACCACTACGGTCGCAGGTTCGAATCCTGCCTCAGGCATGGATGTGTGTGACGTCCTTAGGTTAGTTAGGTTCAAGTAGTTCTAACTTCTAGGGGATTGATGACATCAGATGTTAAATCCCATAGTGCTCAGAGCCATTTCAACCACTTTTGAAACCTAACTGGTTTACGGATACTGAGAAAGATCTAAGAGAACTAAAAATACAAAAACGTCATTGTTCGATAGAAAAGCTCAGATAAGTACTAAAATCAAAAAAATAAAGTTCCAATACAAATTTAAAATAAAGTCGAAATCCATCATCACTGAAGAGGAGAGAAGATCGAGATCAGAGAGTAGGAGGAAATACTGGGCTCAAAGGAAGGAAAGATATGACTGATTCATCGCACACCATACAAGAGTGAAATGAAAGAAGAAGAAGAAGTAACTTTGATCAAGCCTCTTAATCATCTACCCGGCAAGAGTACATGCAGCCTTCATCAACTGCAGCGACCAATGGTAAAAAGGATGCTGATTGCCTAGATCAACCGCCTCTCCCAATACAAACACCGTCGATTATTATGAGGTTCCGATTCCGGTAAAACGAAATATAAATTATTCAGACATTCGTTATCGGAACGCGCTCTTGGGGAAAGACCGCGGTGAGATCACAAGGGAGAAACTGAGGCGGGCCCCGTGAGATTGATTGCAAATTCAAGCACACACAAACACACACACACACACACACACACACACACACACACACACACAACGTTGTTCGCTCCAGCGAGTTCGCTTACGTTTCGTGGCATGACTGGTGGGAAAGTCGGGGGCAGGAAAGGAACGTTAAAAATCAATTACAGAGGTTAGCGGTGTGCGTAAGGAGAGCTCTGGTACTCCGGCGCAGGAATTAAATTTTTACTCGGCCCGCGCAGGAGGAAACGGGAGCGATGCGGTACGCCAAATGCCAGAGGAATCCCGCTGAAATCGACCAACTTGGCGCAAGCCGTGCTCTGCTCTACCCGGTGGAACAAAAAGAAAAAAAAAGGCGGCCGGCTGGAGGAAGAACAAGTTATTAGAGACGGAATGAAATTACTTGGGCCTTTCTTTTTCCTGCTTTCACCCTTCCCTGCCGGTGATTCCAACAGCTCGGTCCCTCAGCGCCTTGACTGGCGGGCGCCAGGAATTCCTCTCTGAGGTGCTGCCCCTCCAAATTCAGTTAATGTTTCTATCTTATCTCTCGTACAGTCGCTCCTGCAACCAAACTGGTGCTGTCCAGATAGACACGCTACAGGCTTGTTAACGGCAGTTAGTACGAGCATTGATCAGATGATAAGAAACTCTTCTGAATACCATGTACGTGGATGTGATTGGTGAAAGGACAAAGCCTAGCAGTACCCTGTAAACATTTAGTGAATAAAACCATCTCATCGCGTGGGGTAGCTTCGCCTCAGGCACTTTTCATGGTGCGGCTCCCCCCTCCCGCCTTCGTCGGAGGTTCGAGTCCTCCCTCGGGCATGGGTGTGTGTATTGGCCATAGCGTAAGTTAGTTTAGGTTACATTAAGTAGTGTGTAGGCTTGGGGACCGATGACCTCAGCAGTTTCATCCCATAAGACCTTACCACAAATTTCTAAAACCGTCTAGATCTCTTAATATATACCGTTATATGTAACGTTGTTTCGGCTCTTGCTATCATCAGATGAAAACTTGCAACCTCAAAACCAAGGCTCAGTGTTAGTACTGACAAAAGCGTCAACTGTCAACTTCAAGTTGAGGCTCCGAGTATGCGTAAGGTTCGTTTATACTGACATTGAACTTCTTTTTTTTGAATCTCCAGGTTTTCATCTGGTGATGGCGGTAGGCGAAACGATAAACAGAGTAAGAACGTACGGAATATCAGACCAGCTGTGTGGCTGGATTGAAGAGTTTATAGCAAACAGAACACAGCATATTGTCCTCAATGGAGAGACGTCTACAGACGTTAAAGTAACCTCTGGCGTGCCACAGGGGAATGTTATGAGACCATTGTTTTTCACACACACACACACACACACACACACACATATATATATATATATATATATATATATATATATATATATATATATATATATATGACCTAGTAGATAGTGTCGGAAGTTCCACGCGGCTTTTAGCGGATGATGCCGTAGTATACAGAGAAATTGCAGCGAAATGCAGCGGATAGGCACTTGGTGCAGGGAGTAGCAACTAACCCTTAACATAGACAAATGTAATGTATTGTGAATACATAGAAAGAGGGATCCTTTATTGTATGATTATATGATAGTGGAACAAACATTGGTAAAATATCTGGGAGTATGCGTGCGGAACGATTTGAAGTGGAATGATCATATAAAATTAATTGGTAAGGCGGATGCCAGGTTGAGATTCATTGGGACAGTCCTTAGAAAATGTAGTCCATCAACAAAGGAGGTGGCTTACAAAACACTCGTTGGACCTATACTTGAGCATTGCTCATCAGTGTGGGATACGTACCAGGTCGGGTTGACGGAGGAGGTAGAGAAGATCCAAAGAAGAGCGGCGCGTTTCGTCACAGGATTATTTGGTAAGGGTGATAGCGTTACGGAGATGTTTAGCAAACTCAAGTGGCAGACTCTGCAAGAGAGGCGCTCTACATCGCTGTGTAGCTTGCTGTCCAGGTTTCTAGAGGGGGCGTTTCTGGATGAGGTATCGAATATATTGCTTCCCCCTACTTAAACCTCCCGAGGAGATCACGAATGTAAAATGAGAGAGCTTCGAGCGCTCTTCCCGCGAACCGTACGCGATTGGAACGGGAGGTAATGACAGTGGCACGTAAAGTGCCCTCCGCCACACACCGTTGGGTGGCTTGCGGAGTATAAATGTAGATGTTGACATAGACGCTACAAATAAAGGCATGTATTATCTGATGTAGATGGTTCTATTCACAATGATCGCGGCTCATACAGGTAAGTTATTTCCTTTATTAATAACTCATGGGATTGGCCTACCTCCCAATCGCATGTCATACCTCCTTTTGCCCAGCGTACTGCCGTAGTTCGGCGTGACATGGACTCAACGAGTTGTTGGATGTTCTCTGCAGAAATATTGAACCATATTGCCTCTATAGCCGTCCAAAATTGTTGGCGGTTCAGGATTTTGTGCACAAACTGAACTCTCCCTTGTGTCCCATATATGATCGATGAGATACATGTCGGGCGCATTTGGGTCGCCAAATCATTCTCTCGGTCTAGAATGTTCTTCAAACCAGTCGCGAGCAGTTATGCCTGGCGACATGGCACTTTGTCAACCTTAAAAATTCCGCCGTTGTTCGGCAACATGAAGTCCTTGAATGACTGAAAATGTTTGGTTCATTTGGACCAGAGGCTGCGGTCTAGTCCCTGTACACACAGCCCACATTATTATGGAGCCACCACAGCTTGCACAGCGCCTTGTTGACTGCTTGGGTCCGTGACTTCGTGGTGTCTGCGCCACACTCGAGCCCTACCATCAGCTCTTACCAACTTCAATCGGGACCTATCCGACGAGGCCAAAGTTCACCAGACGTCTGGGGTGCGACCGATATGGTCACGAGCCCAACAGAAGCGTTAGCGTAGGCCATCGGGTCAGTCATCTACTGCTATAGCCCATTAATGCCAAATTTAGCAGTGCTGTTCCTTCGTTGTACTCCCACATTTATTTCAGAGGTTATTTCACGCAGAGCTGATTGTTTATCAGCACTGACACCTCTACGCAAACGCCGCTGTTCTCGGTCGTTAAGTAAGGCCGTCGGCCATTGCACTGTTCATGGTGAGGGGTAGTGCTTGAAATCTGCCATTCTCGCCACGCTCTTGACATTACGGATCTCGGAATACTAAATTCCCTAACGCTGCGTCTAGTTCCAACTACAATTCCGCGTTGAAGTCCATTGAATCCCGTCGTGCTGCCATAAGCACGTCGGAAACCTTTTCACATGTATCACCTGAGTACAAATGCAAGCTCCGCCTATTCACTGCCCTTTCATACCTCGTGTAGGCGATTGCACTGCTATCTGTATAGATACATATCCCTATCCCACGTCTTTTGTCACCAAGGTGTCAGTTTGTTTCATACCCTCCGTATGAGTCGAAGACCAGGAAAGCAGTAAGCAATCTAATAATACACTTCAACCCCGTACTTATCGCTCCCATAGGCATCGCGAAACAAGATTCGATTACTTACTGGGGCGTTTAAACAATTATTCTTCCCGCGCTCCATACGTGAATGAAAAGTGAAGCAGTCCTAATAACTGGTGCAATAGAAGTATCCTCTGCCGTGCACTTCACAGTGGTTTTCAGAGCATGGATGTAGATCTAGTTAAAAAGCAGAGCGCTCACAAAACACCTCTCCCTGATCTATTGTACTCAATTAGTGTGTGTGTTTGGTGAGGGGGGGGGGGGGGTTATTTGCGGACGCTCGTGTGTGTCGCTTCTGCCTAGGTCTACCCATTGGTCTGGCAAATACCTGTAGGAATTATTACGGAACGAATGGCAGCAGCTCTGTGTGACGGAGACGTCTCAGATCATTGGTAAATAGGTGACGATAATGTGGTGTCACCGCAACGCACCACACTTGCTAGGTTGCTACCTTCAAATCGGCCGTGTTCCGTCAGTACACATTGGACCCGCGAGTCGCCACTATCGAAGGTATCCCACTGCCCACTTCTCCAACCGACTTGAATAGGAATGGTTCACTTGTTATAGCTTCAGAGATCTCTACATCTACATCTACATCTACATCCATACTCCGCAAGCCACCTGACGGTGTGGGGCGGAGGGTACCCTGAGTACCTCTATCGGTTCTCCCTTCTATTCCAGTCTCTTATTGTACGTGGAAAGAAGGATTGTCGGTATGCTTCTGTGTGGGCTCTAATCTCTCTGATTTTATCCTCATGGTCTCTTCGCGAGATATACGTAGGAGGGAGCAATATACTGCTTGACTCTTCGGTGAAGGTATCTTCTCGAAACTTCAACAAAAGCCCGTACCGAGCTACTGAGCGTCTCTCCTGCAGAGTCTTCCACTGGAGTTTATCTATCATCTCCGTAACGCTTTCGCGATTACTAAATGATCCTGTAACGAAGCACGCTGCTCTCCGTTGGATCTTCTCTATCTCTTCTATCAACCCTATCTGGTGCGGATCCCACACTGCTGAGCAGTATCTCATTTGCAGAAACGCTAGATAGCATAGCCATCAGCTAAGTCGGTGGCTACGACCTAGCCAGGCGCCACATACAGTTTATGCATTGACAATTGATCTATATTTCTGAAGCAATCATAAATGTAAAGAAGTATTCGCGGTTTAGTCTATAAATGCACTTGTAAATATTATTGTACAAAGTCAAGAACGATGTTCACCGCTGATGCTGAATTATAGCTAAGTATTTAATTGTATTCTTGTCAACTTTCTAATCATTTAAGATGTTCCAGATACATCCCGTCAAGTATAGTTAATTGATCCTGACGTCGACGGCAGAGGTGGCCGAGCGGTTCTAGGCGCTACAGTCTGGAACCACGCGACCGCTACGGTCGCAGGTTCGAATCCTGCCTCGGGAATGGATGTGTGTGATGACCTTAGATTAGAAAGGTTTAAGTAGTGTTAAGTTCTAGGGGACTGAAGACCTCAGAAGTGAAGTCCCATAGTGCTCAGAGACATTTGAACGATTTGATCCTCACGTCAACCTACGTTAGCTTGCATTTATCTCGAATCTCTTGCCCAACGTAAAGTCCCGAGCGACTGGGAAAAAGCGCAGGTGACGCCTGTATATAAGAAGGGTAGAAGGACGGATCCTCTAAATTACAGACCAATATCCTTAACATCGGTTTGTTACAGGATTCTCGAACATATTCTCAGTTCGAATATAATGAATTTCCTAAAAATATTGAAGTTGCTATCCTTGCATCAACACGGCTTTAGAAAGCATCGCTCCTGCGAAACGCAACTCGCCCTTTTTTCACATGATATCTTGCGAACCACGGATGAAGGGTATCAGACGGATGCCATATTCCTTGATTTCCGGAAAGCGTTTGACTCGGTGCCCCACTGCAGACTCCTAAGGTACGAGCATATGAGATTGGTTCCCAAGTATGTGAGTGGCTCGAAGACGTCTTAAGTAATAGAACCCAGTACGTTGTCCTCGATGGTGAGTGTTCATAGGAGGTGAGGGTATCATCTGGAGTGCCCCAGGGAAGTGTGGCAGGTCCGCTGTTGTTTTCCATCTACATAAATGATCTTTTGGATAGGGTGGATAGCAATGTGCGGCTGTTTGCTGATGATGCTGTGGTGTACGGGAAGGTGACGTCGTTGAGTGACTGTAGGAGGATACAAGATGACTTGGACGGGATTTGTGATTGGTGTAAAGAATGGCTGCTAACTATAAATATAGATAAATGTAAATTAATGCAGATGAATAGGAAAAATAATCCTGTAATGTTTGAATATTCCATTAGTAGTGTAGCGCTTGACACAGTCACGTCGATGAAGTATTTGGGCGTAACATTGCCGAGCGATATGAAATGAGACAAGCATGTAATGGCAGTTGTGGGGAAGGCGTATAGTCGTCTTCGGTACATTGGTAGAATTTTGGGAAGATGTGGTTCTTCTGTAAAGGAGACCGCTTATAAAACACCTATTCTTGAGTACTGCTCGAGCGTTTGGGATCCCTGTCAGGTCGGATTGAGGGAGGACATAGAAGCAATTCAGAGGCGGGCTGCTAGATTTGTTACTGGTAGGTTTGATCATCACCCGAGTGTTACGGAAATGCTTGAGGAACTCGCGTGGGAGTCTCTATAGGAAAGGAGGCGTTCTTTTCATGAATCGCTACTGAGGAAATTTGGAGAACCAGCATTTGACACTGACTGCAGTACAATTTTATTGCCGCCAACTTACATTTCGCGGAAAGACCACAAAGAAGATAACATAAGAGAGATTAGGGCCCGTACAGAGGCATAAAGGCAGTCATTTTTCCCTCGTTCTATTTGGGAGTGGAACAGGGAGAGAATATGCTAGTTGCGGTGCGAGGTACTGTCCGCCACGCACCGTATGGTGGCTTGCGGAGTATTTATGTAGATGTAGATGATCAACGCGTGCAGTTGATGGCCACACCTCTTGATAAGACTAAGAGTGAAGCTGGTGAGTCAGCCGGGTCACCCTTTTTTCCATGAGTCCCGTATTTCCACCTCATACACAACAGATAATAATTTTGCTATTAATTACTAAGCCTTTGCGGATGACGAACAGTTTTCACGACAACAGCGTTCTGTTTGTGTCTTCCTGCAGCGCAGCGCCCCACTTATGAGTTCGGTGGCCTTTGTGCTAGAGGAGCTTTTTGCGAGCAGAAATTGCCCTGACGAAGTATTTTCAGCGCTGCCGTGCCTTGGTTTTGTTAACACTGCTGATTTTGTTTGCGCACTGCGTTCGCGTAACTAAATAAACAGGCTGCTTTATTGGCTAAAACGATGTCAGGCTCGCATAACAAAGCGTTTATGGATTGCAAATTCCTGCGCCTGTTTCCCCGCCACACATACGGGTTGCATGACGCTGTAGCAACAGCGTGTAGCGGGAGCTTTTACATAAATTAGCGAGAGTGCTAGTTCAGGCGTAGTAAAACATTGCGGTATCGTAAATTGGAGGATGTTTGCTGTCGAATGCCACATTAAGCAATGGTAACAGAAACCCGCGCACTTTGCATTTTAAGCCCATTTTAAAAAGTGCGACGCGCATATTTTCTACCGATCCAGTGCTTGTATGTCTCTGCAGTGACGATGTTTTAGTTAAGTTCGGGGAAATATAAAGTTTCAAGTCACTCAAATAAACTTTGCAGTCTCTCTATACAGGCTGTTTTGGGCTGCTTCCATTGCTGGAATTCAATGTAATCTTGGATTTTAGTGTCAAATTTAAATCAATTTTAAAATTGTGATGGCTTTGACAGGATTTTGAAATGAAAACTCGTATGAAAGTCCAATCAAGTTTTTCTTTTTTTATACAAAAAACTTGTGAACGTCAGACAATAAGCTGCTGCCTGACCATTATTCTTCATCCTCTGCTTTTTATTACTTTTTCCCTTTACGGATTAGGTAAGCTTTCTGTTACACCGTTAGATTTTTCTTGGTTCTCCAATTTTTCTCTTTCTTTAGGTTGATACTGAGACGGTACCAGTGGGTCCTACCACCTTGTCGGTTTTACCAATATTTATTTTGATCTTGTCTCTAAACGCGCAAAGGATAACATTTCTCACAAACTTAATTTCCGCGGTTTCACTCGTCCTTGCATCATTCCTCCAGCAAATACACGTCTCATTACTGACTAATAAATATTCGTGAAGCTCAAACATCATAAGGTTTGAATTTTCTCGTTAGGAGAGTAATGAAGCGGGATCTGTGTTATCTGTTAAAAACCATCCAAAAATCGAGATCGCACAAAGCATTTTTTACTGAAGACAATCGGTTTTAACAGTCTCAGCTGTCATTTTCAGGTCTTAAACTTTTTTTTCGTAGAGCATTAGCGTTCAGCGTAAAATGAATATGTCTCTCTACAAAAAGCTATTTAAGACCTGAAGATGAGAGCTAAGACTGTTGAAACCGGTTGTCTTGAATAAAAATATCTTGTGCGATTTTGGCTTTTTAATGATTTTTAATCATAAAGATTCATGGATGTATTTTACAACATTTCTTCTTAAATGTGCGTACAGTATTTTATATTTTTAAATTGTTTCTGTGTCTCCCATGTATAATCACATAAGAGATTTGTTAAATGTGTGATTGGATCTAAAGTTTGATTTTAAACAAAGGCCTTCGTCCTTTTACTCTCTTTTCCTGTAAGATCTACACCGTTCGCCTTTTGTCCTTACATTTTCGTATAGTGCTTCAATAATGTCTGTACAGTATTAATAGATTTTTAGGTATTATGCCCTGTTTCTTGTATTACAATTTGACCGATAGCTTATATCTGAATGTTTATATGCTTTCCATTCATCAGATGTCTTTCGCAACACTACTATCAGTGTTACGTAATAAGTTCTTGCGTCTACGAGTGACTGAATATCCATTAAAAATTTTTCTCGCAGTTACTAACGCTAGTTATTATCATCTTACTTAACTGTATCAATATGAGAAACTTCGTGACCACTAAGCGAGGAACAACTAATCGTGGTGCGAAGAAAATTGAGCATACTGGCCAACTTAAAGTCCGATTGAGAACTTTGCCACATTGTAAGGAGCGCACTGCATCGACACCCGTATATGTACGTCATAGGCCATAGGGCGGAGAGTTCATCTCCATGTGACGTACGGGCAATGTGGCCAGGTCGGTGTGGACCACGAGCTTGGCTTTGAAGTCCCACCACATACGCACTTACCTCCTTATTGACGTTCTACAGGACCAGTCTCTTACGTACTTAGATAAAGAACTACCTGCACTGTAAGTGTGCGGCAAAGCTGTCAGATAACTTTGTCTATAGATTATGTAACGAGGAACCTGATAAAGAATCAGTCTATATTTTGTACACAGCGATGGCCTTTGAAGGTCAGTTTTCGACAAGACAGCATGTAAAACAACGTTCAACGTTTTCGATTATCACTCCCAGGTATTTGGAATGAGTTTGATAACAATAACCATACAGACGAGACAGTAAACGAAGAAGATCTAAGACGAACGAAATCTGTAGATGACTCCGCAGAGTGACTTTATTCGGCATCTGCGTCATCATTCGAAAACACTGAACTTCTTGCTGGAAGGAACAGCGAAGAGCTACGAGAGTCATGGAATGTGGAAAAAAATTAAAATACGAGTATGTCTAACCGATTAACCAAAATTTTAAATGTGGGAGGTATGACGAAGTAAGAGAGTGACATAATGCACAAGGGAAAAGGGAGCATATAAAATCAATGAAAAGACGTGATTAAAAATGCTGTCATGTCTTTCGCTATTTCTAGCTTAAAACTGGCAGACATGTTTATGATTACAGTCACACACTACAGCGCAGGATTCAGTTGGCCGTAAGTAAACAACCGGCGGATGTTGAGGTTTTGGACAGCTGGCGCGACTTTCAAAACGCAACTCTGCGAACTTTTAAGATATTTGAACTGCTAATGCCACAAACATGGTAACCTGAATCTAATGTCATACGATATTAGACCAGATAGAAATCAAGCATTGGGGATATGTAAACAAATTTAAAGTCAAACACATTCAGCTGCAACAACGTCACGAAACCGTAAAGACCGGTATCAATCCCGGTGAGCGCCTCTCAGTTCAACAAATTTAAAACAGGTTGATGTAATCGCCAACATCACTATCACGAGAGAAACATGTCAGAAGGGTGGCTTCATTTAAATTCTGTCCTCCAAACTCTTTTATTCATTGGCGTTGAAACGTCCCCTTAGAAAAATTTATGAATGACTGTGCTGATAAACCTCTTATATTATTTGCTTTTCAAACAGCTGAGCAAAACTGAACATACTCAGACATTACTCTCTTTACTTATTCTGATCAACTCTAAACTGACACACAATACTTTTAGCGTAATGCAATCTGACTTTTAATAATCCCAACAAAAGAATGGCCCTGAATAACAATAACCTATACCTTTCATGAATCACTTACCTCACAAAAATCTTCGTTACTCAAACTACTGCAATACAGCGAGCGCCAGTACTGCCAGCTAAATAAAAGATTCTAACTACTGAAGTCACTAACTACTGATAGGCATAGTTAGCAAATGAAATATTTTGATAAAGAACAAATAATGTATTTACCTTAATAGTGTTCAAAAGTCATTATATATATATATATATATATATATATATATATATATATATATATATATATCAGTTCATGACATCCAGTCTTACCAATTTACTGTCTCTGATGGACACACGTCCAGATCATCCGCTCTCAAAACTCCGCCATCTCTCTCCCCACAGCCACCACTGCTGGCGGCTCACCTCCAACTGCGCAAGGCTACGCGCTGTTAACAGCCAACTGTCCAACACTACAATAGCGAATATTACAACAATGCTAACCAGCCACAGACTGCACACAGCACAGCCAGTGATTTTCATACAGATCGTTACGTGGCGTTACCAACATAAAAACCGAAACATCCTAAACATCCTACTTCAGTGCATCCTGTAATTTTTAGTAGGGTGTTCATTCCCTCGCAACCTCCCAGAACACGCCATTCTTTTTTCTACCACTGCTTCTATTTCTACTTACTTTTCAAAGACTGTTGTTTGCGGCCTTTCCTGAGAAAGTTTCCAGCACAGTACCTGTTTCTCTTTGTAACATATTTAAAGAGAATTCTTTTATTCTTTACTCTTTCGAACACATAATTCGTGACTCCGTCTACCCATTGCATTTTGTCCGTTGTTCACCACAACCAGATGTACAGGTTTTCTAAATCTGTAAGGAACGCAGAAAGGGAACAATCTTCAATCTGCTTGGACCAACGGAATGAGTGAAAAACTGTCGTAGATATTTGAATAAATTTTACAATGAGACGTACCTTTGACAGACGTCGTTCCACTGCCTTCTCCGGTCTTGCGTTCTTCAGCTTCGTTCCGGTGCTTGTGGTTACGCCAGAACAATTTTTGCTCACTTACCCAATGATATAAAATGCCCAACAAAGAGCAAAGAAAAATTTTCAAGCAATCTGACAAAACCTCTCCTTGACATCTCTTTCTGCTCGGAAAAAAAAATTCTATTACTGTAACGTGTAAAAGGTGGCGGGTAGAAATAACTAACTCACTTCGGTATATCATTTTCTCTTTTGTAATACATACAAAAAAAAACTTAGAAATGTTCCGAGTGTAACCACATGTACAAATTAATTTTCGATATGAATGTAAAATGACTCGTTCCACATCATTACGATCTGTCGTAAAAAATGATCAGTGGAACATGTAACTAACTAAGTAACTATGTTAGCGTTAATACTGACAGCAGCCTGTTTGCCGAAGTCATTTGATGATGGCAATGACACCTAAAACACGAGATTTGCCCGACTTTGACACGACAGAAATAGCGAGATTTTTTTTCTGTTCATAAAGTTACTTCCACGAAGATAATACTTTTAAATCACAAGAAATTAGCTATTATTACTTTCGTTCATTATAATCTGGTGGCTCTTCTGTACAACAGTCAACTACAAGTATACGAAAACATCATACTGTGATAAAAATCCCAGGAAGTAGATGTGTTACGTTGCCCTGAGTGCCTACACTGTGTTCTGGTACAGAAGTATCAGAGTCTTTTGTGTTATTAGATTAGATTAATTATTCATTCCATACACACATAAAAGAGGGAATCCTACTGGGTGTGGAACATGTCAGATAACACATTACAAAAATGTAATTAGAAAAACTTGAGTTTCATTAATTTCAATGATCCTCAGTCAATAAACAGTAAAATTATGTACATGAATTAAATTTAAACTTCTAATATTTAGAGTGTTAATACTTACATCTGCTTTCATTAAATCCATCATTCCGACATTTGCTAATTTCTTGGCTATTACAAACAAGTATTGTCAAAAATTAAAGTAAATTATTCATTTCAGTGATCCTCAGTTAAGAACAGTCAGATTATGTACAAGATTAAAAATTAAACTTCCACTATTTACAGACTTAAGGCTTACATTATGTTTTTAATAACGTCATGATTACGTGTATTGCACACAGACAAGTTTTTGAATAGGTTTCCAGAAGAGCAAGTGAATTACTTAATAAAATATATAGTTTACTATTTTAAAAATACGTACTCCTTTTAAAGTCTCTTAACGATCAAAGTAGTAAGAGAGAAAAGCATCCCTCGTAACTTTCACCTTTTAGACAGGGATAATCAAAACCGTTTCACCTATTGTCCACTTTTGTATCTCTTTTAGCAGTAAAATTTTGCTAACCACCCACCTTTTCAACAATAATGGTGATATATAAAGTAGGGAAATAACTTTACCTGATAAAAATCATAAAGCAGAGTTACAGCAATTTAAAGCAAGCAGGGAGTCACATAAGACGCAACACCGCTTTATTTCGCGGATAGTTACACATATCGAAACGCGATTCTAGCTAAATGTTAGAGCGTTGAGAGACACCTATGTTTTTGCTTGTTTAATGTTTCTACTAGTGGCGTCAACGGAGATATTGAAGCAAGTACGTTTTTTAAATGAATCTGTATACTTTCTATAAATGCATTCAATAGCTCTTGAGAAGACAACAGCAGTGATATAGAGTTTGTTATAGCTGACTTTGAAACCAATCTTGAAAAAAATTCGAGAAATCTATCAGAATTTGAGAGATCTGTGGCAGGAAACGGCATTTGCTGTGCAAACACTACCAACCAGAGGTCTCGAAACAGGCTGCGCTGTTGTATACAGTAAGGCAGGCTTCTTCAACCAACTTACGGCTTAGAAGCAGATCCACCAACGAATGTTGTATATGGAAATACGACATGGGCTAGAATCTAGCGTATCACAAAGGGCTTAGGAAAACTAGTTCACATCTGTGTATCCTAAAATTACGTGAGCTGAAACAGAGAAATCAACTATGTATTAAAATCTTCGTACATCCATAGTTGAAATGGAGGACAGTGGGACCTCAGCTGGTATAAATTTATATTAAAAAGGAAGAAATTCCTCTAGCTGTATTTAGTTGATTTTATTTTGGCAACTAGTTTCGACGTTGTAACAACGTCATCTTCAGGTCCATACACTTGTTGACGTCAACTGCGCTCGGCTGATACTAGAAGTCAGTGGTGAGATATGGGCGTGCTCCGAGTGGAACAAGTGTATGGGCCTGAAGATGACGTTGTTACAACGTTAGAACTAGTTGCCAAAATAAAATCAACACCTTAAATGCAGCTGGAGGAATTTCTTCATTTTTAATATAAACTGTATTAAAAATCTAAAATTTAAAAGGAAGGTTTCACCTATATTTTCCTTTATGTGGCTGTATGCTTCTTAAAGGTAAAATACATGCTCTCGGACAACTGTCTCTATTTACACTGCTTTAAAATACACTCCTGGAAATTGAAATAAGAACACCGTGAATTCATTGTCCCAGGAAGGGGAAACA
Source organism: Schistocerca gregaria (assembly GCF_023897955.1). Classification (NCBI taxonomy): domain Eukaryota; kingdom Metazoa; phylum Arthropoda; class Insecta; order Orthoptera; family Acrididae; genus Schistocerca; species Schistocerca gregaria. The sequence continues at coordinate 1,133,911,440 of NC_064920.1, read as the reverse complement.
TTATTGACACATTCCTGGGGTCAGATACATCACATGATCACACAGACAGAACCACAGGCACATAGACACAGGCAACAGAGCATGCACAATTTCGGCGCTAGTACAGTGTATATCCACCTTTCGCAGCAATGCAGGCTGCTATTCTCCCATGGAGACGATCGTAGAGATGCTGGATGTAGTCCTGTGGAACGGCTTGCCATGCCATTTCCACCTGGCGCCTCAGTTGGACCAGCGTTCGTGCTGGACGTGCAGACCGCGTGAGACGACGCTTCATCCAGTCCCAAACATGCTCAATGGGGGACAGATCCGGAGATCTTGCTGGCCAGGGTAGTTGACTTACACCTTCTAGAGCACGTTGGGTGGCACGGGATACATGCGGACGTGCATTGTCCTGTTGGAACAGCAAGTTCCCTTGCCGGTCTAGGAATGGTAGAACGATGGGTTCGATGACGGTTTGGATGTACCGTGCACTATTCAGTGTCCCCTTGACGATCACCAGAGGTGTACGGCCAGTGTAGGAGATCGCTCCCCACACCATGATGCCGGGTGTTGGCCCTGTGTGCCTCGGTCGTATGCAGTCCTGATTGTGGCGCTCACCTGCACGGCGCCAAACACGCATACGACCATCATTGGCACCAAGGCAGAAGCGACTCTCATCGCTGAAGATGACACGTCTCCATTCGTCCCTCCATTCACGCCTGTCGCGACACCACTGGAGGCGGGCTGCACGATGTTGGGGCGTGAGCGGAAGACGGCCTAACGGTGTTCGCGACCGTAGCCCAGCTTCATGGAGACGGTTGCGAATGGTCCTCGCCGATACCCCAGGAGCAACAGTGTCCCTAATTTGCTGGGAAGTGGTGGTGCGGTCCCCTACGGCACTCCGTAGGATCCTACGGTCTTGGCGTGCATCCGTGCGTCGCTGCGGTCCGGTCCCAGGTCGACGGGCACGTGCACCTTCCGCCGACCACTGGCGACAACATCGATGTACTGTGGAGACCTCACGCCCCACGTGTTGAGCAAATCGGCGGTACGTCCACCCGGCCTCCCACATGCCCACTATACGCCCTCGCTCAAAGTCCGACAACTGCACATACGGTTCACGTCCACGCTGTCGCGGCATGCTACCAGTGTTAAAGACTGCGATGGAGCTCCGTATGCCACGGCAAACTGGCTGACACTGACGGCGGCGGTGCACAAATGCTGCGCAGCTAGCGCCATTCGACGGCCAACACCGCGGTTCCTGGTGTGTCCGCTGTGCCGTGCGTGTGATCATTGCTTGTACAGCCCTCTCGCAGTGTCCGGAGCAAGTATGGTGGGTCTGACACACCGGTGTCAATGTGTTCTTTTTTCCATTTCCAGGAGTGTATGTCATATGGGATACATGCGCTGAACTAAAGTAAATATTCTTCTTAAGTGTCGTGCTGCAGCCTCGTACATTGTCGAACATCCACAAGAACCGGCAGAATGTTCGTCAGAAAGCGAGCGTACCAATGTCCATATAGAACGCCAGAGATTAAATAAGGTCGCACAATGTAATTTCCTATTTCCTAGGGTGCCGCAACGTACTTCTACGCTCCGCGGCCATTTATGTTGCACCTGACGAAGCCAGTGTGGATTTACTGCTGCCCAGCTAGCGCATGTTATGCAAATTTACGTTAGCGTGGTTAGTAAACGTTGCTTCATCAGTAAAGAGCACACGCTGCAAAAATGTAGGCTCGTCTCTCAGCTGCTGAAGGGCAAACCGACAAAATTCTGTACGACTTTCTAAATCACCGTCGTCGAGTGCCTGATCTAGTGACAGATGATAGCGTTGGACAATCTGTCGATGTAGGATGCCAATGACACTCGTCTGGCTGATTCCACGTTCTTCGGCAATGTATCTCGTACCACCGCGAGGATTTATTAGTGCCGTAGTGTGAACAGCTCCTTCGTGTTCTCTGTCGGTTGCAGTCTTATTTATTGTCCTCTTTTTGACGTTCGATCTTCCTGTCCGAACTAGTGTCTCAATACTTGGTGCAATTGCATGGAGTGTCGGGCACAGGTGATACGGATAGAGAGCCCTGTAACACTCTATTGCCTTTAAGGCATTTCTTTTACATTCACCACACAAAAGTGGTACATTCAACTTCTCCTCACTGGTCTTCATGTCTGCGAAATGTGTTGACATTGTAGTACATCGTAGCACTAGAGTTCTGCTTGGCGGTGTTTGCAACGTTAATGCCAATTCCGGCCACGGTCCTCTCTAATTGGAGGACATTTCCCGAATCATTTTACGACAGGTTTCAACGTCAACATTAACAAACGCTACACCACTGCAATTGTCTTCTCAATAACTATCGAATGCAGTTATAAAAAGTATACGGTTCCATTTAAAGAAATGTATTTGCGTTGATACAGCGCTAAAAGCATTGACCAGACAAAATAATACGTGCCCCTCAATGCTCTAACATTTGCCGAAAACCGCGATTCGATGTGTGTAATCTTTTATAAAATAAAAGGGGTGTTACATCTTATGTAACTCACCTTGTATATTAATAATTACTTACCAAAATCTTTATAGCGTATGAAAGCCTAATGGGAATGTTTTTAGAATCCCTAGCGCTTATCGCCCACCAAGAAAGTTGGAAGATCAATTGTGGACAATAGGAACCATACTGACTACCACTGTGGTAAATGAACAATATTTGCTTGATACGTTTCTTTTTTTGTTTTAAACTTGGCTTCTGAACAAAAACGTTCATCACCAAAAAATGGCTCTGAGCACTATGGGATTTAACTTCTGAGGTCATCAGTCCCCTTGAACTTAGAACTACTTAAACCTAACTAACCTAAGGACATCACACACATCCATGTCCGAGGCAGGATTCGAACCTGTGACCGTAGCGGTCGAGCGGTTCATCATCATCGTGTACATTTACAGGTTTACAACTTTTCCAGTTCTGAAATCAGCTAATTGAAAACTCGACCAGACAAACCTTCTCTACCGTTGGATCTGTTATCGCAGGTTTGCCTTGTTATCTGTAGTAGAGCCATACGTAGTAAATGGTCATGCTGCTCCATTCCATACCATTGGATCTATTCTGCTACTCCTACAACGTGGAATTCCTTTGTTAACTCATTGTTGCTCTCATGATCTCCCAGTCTGTACTCTGACAAAGGACATGGAAGTCTTATTTCTGCCGCTTCAGTTCTCCGTGTTTGGACTTTAAAGTCCATACTTCGGATCCATAGAGACCGTGATAGTATTACAGAATTTCACTTCTGCTCTTTCCTGGTTTCGTTCAGGAGCGTCCTCTTAATCGTATCGAAGATCCGTAAGAACCTTTGTAATTTCTTTTCAGTATCATTATCATAAACATATTAATACACTTAACAGATTCAGAAGGATGTAGGTTGCAGTAGGTACGGGAAGATGAAGAACCTTGCACAGCATAAAGTAGCATGGAGAGGTGCATCAAACGAGTCTGTGAACTGAAGACACAAGAACACCATTATAAACGTAATGCATACCATAGCTCAGGTGGTCGAAGTATGTGAACCCGTTCCAATACATTATTCTAGTTTATAGTTCTTGAGCGTTCGTTTCCACAAAAAGAGCTAATTTTAATTTTCTTTGTGAATATGGTTCAGTTACATTGCTTGGCGATATACACTCCAGGAAATTGAATTAAGAACACCGTGAATTCATTGTCCCAGGAAGGGGAAACTTTATTGACACATTCCTGGGGTCAGATACATCACATGATCACACTGACAGAACCACAGGCACATAGACACAGGCAACAGAGCATGCACAATGTCGGCACTAGTACAGTGTATATCCACCTTTCGCAGCAATGCAGGCTGCTATTCTCCCATGGAGACGATCGTAGAGATGCTGGATGTAGTCCTGTGGAACGGCTTGCCATGCCATTTCCACCTGGCGCCTTAGTTGGACCAGCGTTCGTGCTGGACGTGCAGACCGCGTGAGGCGACGCTTCATCCAGTCCCAAACATGCTCAATGTGGGACAGATCCGGAGATCTTGCTGGCCAGGGTAGTTGACTTACATCTTCTAGAACACGTTGGGTGGCACGGGATACATGCGGACGTGCATTGTCCTGTTGGAACAGCAAGTTCCCTTGCCGGTCTAGCAATGGTAGAACGATGGGTTCGATGACGGTTTGGATATACCGTGCACTATTCAGTGTCCCCTCGACCATCACCAGAGGTGTACGGCCAGTGTAGGAGATCGCTCCCCACACCATGATGCCGGGTGTTGGCCCTGTGTGCCTCGGTCGTATGCAGTCCTGATTGTGGCGCTCACCTGCACGGCGCCAAACACGCATACGACCATCATTGGCACCAAGGCAGAAGCGACTCTCATCGCTGAAGACGACACGTCTCCATTCGTCCCTCCATTCACGCCTGTCGCGACACCACTGGAGGCGGGCTGCACGATGTTGGGGCGTGAGCGGAAGACGGCCTAACGGTGTGCGGGACCGTAGCCCAGCTTCATGGAGACGGTTGCGAATGGTCCTCGCCGATACCCCAGGAGCAACAGTGTCCCTAATTTGCTGGGAAGTGGCGGTGCGGTCCCCTACGGCACTGCGTAGGATCCTACGGTCTTGGCGTGCATTCGTGCGTCGCTGCGGTCCGGTCCCAGGTCGACGGGCACGTGCACCTTCCGCCGACCACTGGCGACAACATCGATGTACTGTGGAGACCTCACGCCCCACGTGTTGAGCAATTCGGCGGTACGTCCACCCGGCCTCCCGCATGCCCACTATACGCCCTCGCTCAAAGTCCGTCAACTTCACATACGGTTCACGTCCACGCTGTCTCGCGGCATGCTACCAGTGTTAAAGATTGCGATGGAGCCCCGTATCCCACGGCAAACTGGCTGACACTGACGGCGACGGTGCACAAATGCTGCGCAGCTAGCGCCATTCGACGGCCAACACCGCGGTTCATGGTGTGTCCGCTGTGCCGTGCGTGTGATCATTGCTTGTACAGCCCTCTCGCAGTGTCCGGAGCAAGTATGGTGGGTCTGATGCACCGATGTCAATGTGTTGTTTTTTCCATTTCCAGGAGTGTATATTAGGCAAAACGCTCGTTCTACGTTGTCTTCCGTTTCCGACACAGTAACCTGATCATCTGGAAAAAGTTATTTCTGGTTGGTCGAAGTAACGGAACACATTGTACAGCCTTGTGAAATCGGATGAATATTTTCGAAACACCCGGTATGAGTGGTCCTAATATACTCCCTCGTGGATCACTTGACGATAACAACACTCCGTAAACATCTGCACGGTCTCGAACAAGAGTGGGGGCGGCTGGGGCGTTTCGGCAGCTGCTACAGGCAGCATCCTCGGGGTGCGGCGGGCCAGGTGTTGAGCTGGAAAGAAAGGGGGGTTCCCCGCAGTCTGTGGGCGTGATTCCTGGCCGCCACCGCACAAGCTATTTATCTCCCGGCGTCAAAGGCGTTCGAGGGCGGTCTACAATTACAAAGCGTGATTCTGCAGGGAAGGCTTAGGGCGTCCTCTGGGCAGGACGGAAGTCGGCGGCACCGCAGCGCGGCGCCGACCTGCGCCTCCTCCCCTTCCCGCCCTTACAAAGGGCGGCGTGTGCTGCAGCCATTGTCGCGCCCTACGCCCTAGCCGTGGGCTTGCCCTCAGGGCGTGGTGGCTGCAGGCGGCCCGCTGCATCCGACGACGTCCGCCGCCCTATCATTAAACGCGCGGCGCGGCGCGGCGCCCGGGGAAAAACCTGGCCCAGCGGCAATTATGGTGCCAGATCGTAGATAGGGCTCCCTCCAACATCCATCTCCTTAGTTTACTCCGATTACGCATTCTCTTTCTACCGCTGCGCTCTTTTTCTACCAGCGACATCTGGCCCTTCCAGCTGTCGCTATCGGCTTGGTGGTAGAAATGTTCAGTTGGTCTGTTCTTAACTATTTGTCATACGACATCATTTATTGGGGCGAACGCCTCAAGACAATGTGAAGCTTTCGAAGTCTAAAAAGTTATAGTAGGATAATTTTTTCATAATGGGGGGCCACAGTCATAATATATTTCTTTAAAGTCAGTACCGCCATTAGACTGTTGTTTATTTAGGCTACAGTATTACATTTACACTTACACAATCATGATTTCGGCTTCAAAGTGCCATTCTCAAGAGTTTTAAGTGTTAGACCATGCCTAAGATTGCACACTGTCGTATTTAAAATACCCTATTAAACACATTGTCTGAGAGTCGATATTTCTGGCAGAGCCTACTGCTTTGTTTCATCACTGAGTATACGGCTCGTATCTGTGCCTCTTTATCGTTATACGATACTGTATGTCTTGTTTCCGGGTCTGTTAAGTATCAAACGTGTGTTTTGTTGCTCGCTTGTAAACGGGTCCTACACGCATCTTCCCAGACGTTTTACATTTAACTTTCACCTGTTATCATGAGTTTTCATATACAGAATCAGACTGGGAGTAAAGTTATGTGTCAATGTTCAGTTGAGAGAGGCTGTGTATTACATACAATACCACATTTCCAAATTTTCAGTGTAATAGTGTGCTCAATGAAAATGTATTCCAAACTGATTTTCTCTTTGATGATGCGTGGACATAATAGCCTGAAGACTATTATATGCAACTGAGTGTATTGTACGTTTACATGTTTTGTAAGAAGCTTATTATTCCCTTTTGAATGAAAATAGATTCAAGATTAATGTTGATGGTGTTGGGGACAGCTGTCCTAACACCATCAACATTTGTCTTCAAATAACAGCCACGGTCTCCAACCATATCATCATATGACAAAATGGCATGTTCAAGATTGCCGGCCGGAGAGGTCGAGCGATTGCTACGGTCGCAGGTTCGATTCCTGCCTCGGGCATGGATGTGTGTGATGTCCTTAGGTTAGTTAGGTTTAAGTACTTCTAAGTTCTAGGGGACTTATGACCTTAGAATTTAAATCCCATAGTGCTCAGAGCCATTCCCTATCCATGCGTACCATTTCAGTTGCTATCTCCACAAGGCACATTAGCATATCTCTTTCTCTCTCTCTCTCTCTCTCTCTCTCTCTCTCTCTCTCTCCTCTCTACACACACACACACACACACACACACACACACACACATATATATATATATATATATATATATATATATATATATATATATATATATATATATGTGTGTGTGTGTGTGTGTGTTGTGATGTTCTACACCATTGACCATCTGCTCACTGTGAATCTATGGTACAAAAAGTACGTTCGGTTTGGGATCGTCTACATATTTAATGTGACTGCGTCAATCCTCAGCTGTTAGGAATATGTTCGTCTATGTGCAGCTGTATAAATGCTATTTAAAGTTTTACATTGCGTTATTGTTTTCAGTAAATAGATGCGTGATAAGTGGCTTCACGAAGGAAAAAAAGGAAACAAAAAAAATGGAAAATTTATTTCGGTACTGCTTTACGTATTTTGTTTCTGCCGATGAATCTCTCTTCTGTCGTTAGTGCTAAATTCACTTTTTAGAGGAAAAGAAATATACATTAAGCAAGAACGTCTCAGAGTTAGAACACGTTCATAACTTATAAGTGAAATGGTAGAATAAGTAAGGTGAAAGAACTCCACGTAACTGAAAATGTTTATTTTTTTCAGCCAGCTTAAGATGCAAAAAGAAACTTATGCGAAATACGTATGGCAAAACGTAAGGAGTAGCTATAAAACTCTACACAGACATAACCTAAAAATCGTTAGTATAATAGAAAGTGAAGATTTTGCTGACTTCGTTTAACGTAGAGATAGAAGCAGGAAACCAGTGAGAGTAGTTCAAAATACAGTATTTTTTGTGTGCTATTTACATGTTTTCCTTCCTGTTTCACACACCGAGAAGAATTCTTCAAGCCATTGTGCACCTTTGGCAGGGCTGCGATTCTAATTGCGGACCATTACTGGCTTCAATCACCAATCTGTGCTCTAAAATATTGTAATAGCCGTACACGTGTGCGGTCAAAGTTGCTAATTTGAGTCTTGTTAGTTCTCTTGTAGCATAAAATAATATATAGTCTTCTTTGGTACACAATATTTTCCTTATGTTCCAGGTACGGTTGCCGACGACCCGCTATTTTCATCCCAATATATGGAAATGTGCGAGGAATTTCATTGGTGAGTAGATCGTTGAGACCACTCCAATTTCAAGAAAACATAAGCATGTGGATGTACCCCATACCATTCCTACTTTTTCCTCTGTAGAAACATATCATTCTTTTTACGTTTGGGAACTGTGGCTTTGGGGAATAATTACTTATTTCAATTTATGCTACCAGTCACTTTTATTTGTTTTATGTTTAATTTAACGTGTTGCAAAAAGTTCCAGTATGTTCTGCTCATCTTCAGGCGTTTATATACACAGTAAACAGTTACTTAAAAACAAAATATCTTAAACTAAATTAACGTCATTTTTTATTGTTCGCTCCTGGAGTAGCTCTTCGGCTATTTGGAGGGTGGGGGCAGTGGTTGACCATAAATTTATGTCCAGTGATGTATTCTGCTGGTGTGGAGTTGTGTCTGTTTATTATTGGTTGACACCACAGCCTGTGTGTGATGGAAATACTTTTGCATCAGTCCTTAGGATGCGAAAACCGTGCCATAAACTGTTTTATTTGACAGTCAATACTCATTCATATGCTGCAAGGCTGCCATATTGTGTGAAGTGCATACAGTATTTACATGTACGTAGAAAAATGTGTGCATTGAATTATGTAAAAAAACAGTGCCAAAATAAGTAGTGCCATAGTGTTATGTCTCACAATAGCTCCGCCAAAATCACGAGTGAATAAATATCGAAAAAAATACGTCACACGGTTTTCGCACTCTAAAAAATGATGCAAAACTATCTGCGTCCAAAATTGGCTGTGGCGTAAATCATAATTAACAACGAGACAAAACTCCACACTAGCGGAAGACATCAGTGGACGTCATTCATGGCCAACAACTGCGCCCCCGGCCTCCAAATACCGAAACAGCCACACAGGAGCGAACAGTTTACAAAAGTCCAATGTGAATTTAGTTTAAGATATTTTATTTTTAAATAACAATTTTCTGTGCCTGAATATGAGCAGAACATCTTCAAAATGCGTTGCAACATGTTACATTAAACATAAAACAAATATAAGTGACTGGTGGCAGAAAATGCCAAATAAGTGATTAATAACATTCTTTGTCAAGAATTTTACTGTGCTGCGATTACAGACGCCGACACAGAATTCGAAAGAATAACGAGTCCTTCATTCATCAAGAAAATTTCACGAAAAAATGACGGTTATGGCACATTGTCATGTACCAGAGTATATGTGATTGCCGTCAATTATTCTCTGTTCCCGTTTAGATTTTACTTACCACACGTTTTCCTCATGAAAAAACAGACATAAAAGAAGTGCATAGCTCATTTGTTGTAAGCTACCTTCTTTATGAATGAATTATTAGGTCTATAACTTTGCTTCCGCCGTTTTTTCTCGAAATTCTGGGCTTTATTGTGAAAAACGTACAAAACAATTATGATTCACAGTGTTGCCCGTCACTGGCCACCACATTCTCCCATCTTTCGTATAGCATACGAATCACGTGGCAGAAGAAATAGGCATCTTTTGTGGGGATCCATGAATCGATTCAGTTTTGCTCTTGTTCATATGATCGGAAGTGCTGATCAGCCAGACTGCATGTCACTGATCGGAAAAGGTGGTAGTCAGAGAGAGAAACATATGGAGAATACGGCGGGAGGGATACGACTTCTCATTTCAACTTTTCCATGTATATTTTGACGTGTTTTGCGACATGGGGTCGAGCACTAACCTGCTGCAAAATTACCTTTACGTGTCTATCGCTGTATTGTGGCCGTTTGTGTTTCAGAGCTGGGCTCTAACGCATCAATTGCTTTCGATAATGATGTCCTCTGACTGTCTTCATCTGTTTCAGTAGCTATGAAAACGTTCTGTCTTCCTTCGACATGCCGGTCTTCGACATCAAAATCACCGTTCTTAAGCCGTTGAAAACATTCTCTGCACTTTCCTCCACTAATAGTTCCCTCACCATCAGCCTTACCCAGCATTTTAAGAGTTACAACCGCAGATTTCTTCACGTTAAAGCAGAAAATTAAAACTTTCCGCAAATGGCGAGAAATGTGTACGTGAGTTGACGCACTTAATCGAGAATAACCTTATGCTACAATCACAAGTCGACTAATATTTTTATGGCATTATGAATAAAACGTTCTCGGTTTTCCAGCCGCGTCAGTTCAAATAAAGTGCTCGAGCTTTCGATGGCCATCTCCGCCATCGTCGTCAGGAGTTCACTGATTGACGGGGCTGTTTTTTTTTTTTTTTTTTTTTTTCCTTTATTGTGATTTTAATACCTGTGACAAACAGGTAGGCCGGCAGCGGACCAAGTATGCCGCTCTTCGGCCTCAGAGTATACACAGAACAGAGATGAGTGAGATATAAAAACAATCAAGACGGCGGGGTACAAACAGTAGACAAAACAGAGTTAAAACGGAGTCGGTCACGTGCGTAGCACAATGGATAAAAGCGGAGAAACACGGTGCACAAACGCAGATGGCAGATGGCCACACGTGAACCAGCGGAGCACAAACGACGAAACACAAACACACTGCAGGAGAGTCGAGGCACAAACACATGCGATGGTCTTCGGCGTAGGACGATGAAAGTAACTGATGGAAGACAGCAGAGTCGTGGCCTGCCAAGGGGAAAAGGTGTGGGGAAGAGGAGAGAGAGGGGGAGGGGAAGATGCCAGTGGAGGAGAGGGATGGAGGAGAAGGGGGAGGGTAGGGGGAGTGGAAGCCCAAGGAGAAAGGGGAGGGGAGGGAGGGAGAGAAGGGAGAGAGGGTGCCCACAGGAAAAGGAGAGGAGAGGGAAGGTAAGGCTCAAAGTTGGTAGGAGGGGTAGATGGAGGGGAGGAGGGCATCATCAGGGAGGGGGAGTTGACGGAAGCCACCGAGGGAGAGGGTGTGGAGGGTGTAAAGATGGAGAGCAGGTGGGATATAGGAATGCAGGCGCGGCAGCGGGTTGGGGTGGGAGAGGATGGGAGAGACAAGAGGGTGTGGAGGATCAAGCTTGCGGGAGGTGTAGAGGATCCGTAACCGTTCGAGGAAAAGGAGGAGGTGCGGGAAGGGAATCAGGTCATAGAGGATCCGCGTGGGGGAAGGGAGACGGATGCGATAGGCGAGGCGGAGCGCATGGCGTTCTAGGATCTGAATGGACTTGTAGAAGGTAGGAGGGGCAGAGATCCAGGCGGGATGAGCATAGCAAAGGATAGGACGGATGAGGGACTTGTAGGTGTAGAGGATGGTGGAAGGGTCCAGACCCCATGTACGGCCAGAAAGGAGCTTAAGGAGGCGGAGGCGGGAGCGTGCCTTGGCTTGGATCGTCCGGAGATGTGGGTTCCAGGAGAGGCGACGGTCGAGGGTGACACCAAGGTACTTGAGAGTAGGTGTGAGGGTGATGGGACGGCCATAAATAGTAAGATAGAAATCAAGGAGACGGAAGGAACGAGTGGTTTTGCCTACAATGATCGCCTGGGTCTTGGAAGGATTGACCTTGAGCAACCACTGGTTACACCAAGTGGTGAACCGGTCAAGATAGGATTGGAGAAGGTGCTGGGAGCGTTGCAGGGTGGGAGCGAGGGCAAGGAAGGCAGTGTCATCGGCGTACTGGAGAAGGTGTAGGGGAGGTGCAGGTGGAGGCATGTCTGCCGTGTAAAGGAGGTAGAGAAGAGGGGAAAGGACGGAACCTTGGGGCACACCGGCGGAGGGGTAGAAGGTGTAGGAATCAGTGTTGTGGATGGTGACATAGGAAGGACGGTGGGAAAGGAAGGAAGCGACCAGACGGACATAGTTGATAGGAAGAGCAAAGGTTTGGAGCTTGAAAAGGAGACCGGAATGCCACACACGGTCATATGCGCGTTCGAGGTCGAGGGAAAGGAAGATGGCGGAACGGCGGGAATTGAGTTGTTCGGAGAGGAGGTGAGTGAGGTGAAGGAGGAGGTCATCGGCTGAGAAGGACGGCCGAAAGCCACATTGGGTAGGGGGGAGGAGGCGGTGTTGGTGAAGGTGCTTGTGTAGGCGGCGGGTAAGAATGGATTCCAGGACCTTGCTGAAGACCGAGGTAAGGCTGATGGGACGGTAGGAGGAGACAGCGGAAGGCGGTTTGTCGGGCTTGAGGAACATCAGGATCCGGGAGGTTTTCCACAGGTCGGGGTAGTAGCCGGTGGACAGGACCACATTGTAGAGCCTGGCCAATGTGGAGAGGAAGGAGGCAGGAGCTTCACGGAGGTGACGGTAAGTAACACGATCGTGACCGGGAGCAGTGTTGCGTTTAGGGCGAAGTGTAGCAATGATATCTTGAGTGGTGATTGGGGTATTTAGTTCTGTGTGTGTGATGTTGTCCAAGTACTGGAAGCCAGGAGCAAGCGGGGGGACAGAGGTATCAGTTCGATCACGGACATCAGGAAAGAGGGAATAATCGAACTGGGGATCGTCAGGGATGGTAAGGATATCGGAGAGGTAGGAGGCGAAATGGTTGGCCTTACTAAGGGCATCAGGGAAGGGGTGGTCATCATGAAGGAGAGGGTAGTAGGGAGAGGGTTTAGATCCGGTAAGGCGGCGGAAGGCTGACCAGTACTTGGACGAGTTGATAGGTAAGGTGGCATTAAGACGGGTGCATGTCTGTCGCCAGTCCCGGCGTTTCTTTGCCGTGAGTAAGTTCCTGATGTGTCGCTGTAGTTGCCGGTGGCGTCGTAGTGTGTCCTGGTCACGTGTGTGAAGGAAGGCACGGTAGAGCCGGCGGGATTCACGCAGGAGAAGGACGGCCTGTGGGGGTAAGGTGGGGCGGTGCGGATGGATGGCAATGGTAGGGACGTGGGCCTCCACGGCCTCAGACAAGGTCTGCTGGAGAAAGGAGGCAGCACGGGTAACGTCATCAGGTTGGTGGTAGGTGAGGGGGTGGCTATCGACCTGGAGAGCAAGGGAGTCCCGGTAGGCATTCCAGTTGGCACGGGAGTAGTCATGGACATATTTCGGGGGAGGGTCATGGCGCGGGTCGGGACGGGGGCGACGACCGTCTGATACAGTGAGGAGGACAGGGAGATGGTCACTGCCAATGGGATCAAGGACGTCCACCGCTATGCGGCCAAGCAGGGTGGGGGAGGCTAGGACGACATCGGGAGTGGTATTGGATTCAGGGCGGGTGTGTTGGGGAATTGGAAGGACGTCGCCTTGGAGGGTGGCAAGGAACCGATGCCACCGCCGTAACTGGGCGGCAGAACGACTATGGATGTTAAGGTCGGCGGCGATCACGTAGGAGGAGAAGGTACGGTCGATGTGGGAAAGGAAGTCGAAAGGAATAGGTGCAGCGGGGCGGACATAGATGGTGGCACAGGTAAGGGTAAGGCCGGGGAAGAAGAGACTAAGGATCAAGTGTTCTGTGGGGTCAGGAAGGAGGGGTTGGAGCCGGACAGGGATCTGGCGGTGGTGGCCAATGGCAACTCCGCCACGCGCTATCTGGAGTGGATTGTCAGACCGGTGAAGGAGGTAGGGCGAGGTGTGGACGGTGTGGTGGGGCTGAAGAAAGGTTTCGTTCAGAAGGAAGGCATCCACACGGTGGGTCGTAAGGGTATGCATAAGGAGGTGCTTGTTGGTGGGAAGGGAGCGGATGTTATTGAACAGGATACGGTGCTGTCGTGCCATAATGGGAATTTAAACGAGGGTGTCGAGACGGGAGAAGGTGAAATGGGCCTGGTTGTGGGAATAGGTGGCGTAGGTGTTGAGGTGGAACACGGAACGGGCAGCGAGGGAAATCTGGTGGAGGGTGTGGGGACGCTGAAAGGGATGGACGTTCTGGAGCACTATTGTGACGAACCTGATGATGTCCTCTGCGGTGGGGGGAGGACGGAGGGAATTGCCAGGAGGGGTGGGGTCATCCAAAGGGCGGAGAGGAACAGTGAGTTCAGGAGCGGATGGAGGAGGTCGAGCCTTGCATTTCTGGGAGTAGGTAGGGTGTTGGAGGTTGCAGGTATTGCAGGAGGGAGGAGACTGAAGGTTGGGGCACTGCCGGAGGAAGTGCGCTTGCTTACAATGCGGGCAGACTGGGGCCTCGCGGCACTCTGATGTTGGGTGTGCGTTATAACGCAGACACCTCTGGCAGCGAATGGATTGTGGTGGGGAGCGGGAGGGGTCAACCTTATACCGGCGGTGGAAGAGGAGGGCACCCTCCTTAAGGAGATGGTCGATGGAGGGAGCGTGTTCGGAGAAAACTCGCATAAGGCGAGTGGGGCCCGCAGAGTTGAAAATGCGGCGAACAGCTCGCACCTCCAGATACGGGTGGGCCTTCAACTCCGCCAGCACCTCTTCCTCCGTGATCGTCGGGCTAAGCCGAGTGATCACGGCGGTGAGGGTCGGCGGGCGACGTGGGGGTTGGGGTTGACGGGGGGAGGAAGGGGAAGGAGCAGGGGCAAGGGAGGCATTAGGTCCAAATCGGGTGAGAGGAATTCGGGAGAGGATGTCGGAGTGTAGGGTAGGGCTTGGGGAGGTGATCAAGACAGAGTCCCTACGGGGGGTAAGAAGGGAGATGGGGGCTGCAGGGAAGTATTGGCGGAGGAGCAAGGTCAGGTTGCGGGCCTCCAGGAGAGAGGGATCAGGACGGGAGAGGAGATACTTGTAGGAGGGGGAGTTAGAAGAGGAAGTAGAGGGGGCTGGAGGGGAGACATCCATGGCATCTAGGGGTGGGGGAGGGGGAAGATGCTGGGACTTCTTGGGTGCAGAGGAGGCGGGGGTGCCACTGGGACGCTTAACAGCGGGGACAGGATGGGAGGAGGTGTGGGGCACAGGAGTGACGGGGAGATGACGGGAAGCGGCAGGTCCCGGTGTCGGTGCTGGTGCTGGTGCTGCTGTTGGTGCTGCTGTTGGTGCTGCTGCTGGTTGTGGCGCTGCTGCAGGTGGTGGTGCTGGCGCCGGCGATGGTGCGGCATGGGTCGTAGCCCGACGAGACACAACCCTGGCAGGGGCCGCATGAGTGGTGTGGGGGAGTGGGGGAAAGGGGTCGTGTGTGGAGGCTTGGGGAGAAGGAGCAGGGGATGGGGCGACAAAGGGAGCTGGGGTGGGAAGGGTGAGGAGGGGCGGGATATAGTAGGACGGGGGCGACTGAGCACACCAAGTAAGAGTAGTGGCAGCGAGGGAGGGCGTCGTATAGACGATGGCGGTGGTAGTGGCGGTGGTGGTGGGGGTGGTCATGATGGCAGTAAGGAAAACTGGAAACACAGAAAAGAAGAATGGGGACAGACAAGGGACAAAGTCAGGAACAGATTACAGATGACAGATGAGAGACGTCGAGGAGCGAAAGGATGAAGGCAAAGACGAAGACGAGAATAGCGACGACAACGAAAGCAGGAGAGGAAGACGAAGCACTGGGTCCTGGCGGCGGCGGCGGCGGCGGCGGCGGCGGGGGCCGGAAGCTGCGGCGGCGGCGGCGGCGGCGGCGGCGGCGGGGGCCGGAAGCTGCGGCGGCGGCGGCGGCGGCGGCGGCTGGGTCCGGAAGCTGCGGCTGGGTCCGGCGACGACTGCTACTGCAAAACTGGCGACACTGGAAACTGCTGCTGCTGCTGCTGCTGCTGCTGGCGGTTCCGGAACTGCGACTGCGACTGCGACTGCGACTGCGACTGCGACTGCGACTTCTGCGAAGCCCTAACACTTCGATACGTAGCAGTACTCTGCAAGGTATCGAAGGGCGGAACTCTTCCGAGGTCCGCCGAAGAATGACGGGGCTGTTAAGGTCTCTCGCTTATATAGGCATGATGACATCATCAGCAGCCAATCACATCGATCCAATGTGGCGCGCGCGCGTAAGTCAACCCGGGCAGCTCGTAGAAGCACCGGTGACGTCAGGTGGCGCTAGGGGGAGGCGCCACGTTTGAAACTGCCGCTCCCGCGTCGCGCATCTGTCTCCGCTTTCTTTCGATGTCCAACGCCCGTCCCCATGCCCTGCTGAGTGTGTATCCCTGGTCTCTGTTGAAATTGTTTCTGTTTAGACGAATCTCGGCCGCTTACTTTATAACGGAGTCCCAATACATAGAAGCATGAGCCAGTACTTTCGTATTTTCAAAGTGTATCATATGTCCGTTTTCTAGGCAATGCTCCGCTTTGGCCGACTTGTCAAGCTCCCTTTGTTTTATATGGCGTTTGTGCCCAGTACAACGCTCCGCAACCGTGCGAATTTTCTGTCCAACGTACATGCTGCCACATTCACAAGGTACACCATACACACGGGACACTCGGAGAGCAATGTCGTCCTTAACAGGGAGCGTCATGTCTCGCATCTTGGGGGCGGGCCGGAACACTGGTTTTAGCCCATGTTTCTGCAGCAGACGTCCTAACTTACTGCTAGTTGCTCCACAGTATGGCAGGAATACAGTCCGTTTGGCCTCCTCTTCTGATTCACCAGCTGTCTTTCGTCGGCGGCCCTTGAAAGCGTTTGCGATGTCTTTTTTGCTCATTTTCCTCGAAAACACGTTTTAGGTTCTGCAATTCAGACTGTAGGTGGTCGTCGTCAGAGATTATCTTGGCTCTATGAACCAATGGCATTATGTTTACAGAAGCCTAAGCTAATTGTATTACACCTGAACCCCACTTGCCGCTACTGCCGTCTATTGCAAAACGGCGGGAGCGGAGTTGTAGAACTAATACATCTTCTTTGGCTTCATCCAATGAATTGTACTAGAGGTTGAAATAACGCTTCAGTTGTAAATTTCTTTTATGATCACGACCGGTTTCGGGCTCCAATAAGCCAATCCTCAGGTGTCGCAAATGTGCTCTGGCTCTCGAGCGCCGCGGTGGACGTGTACTAGGCGCGGTTTGCTACCTGCGAGAGCAAATTGTAATTTGGCACTGGTTGCTCCATCGGCCAGATTCATATCGTTCCACTTTAAAATCTCTCCGAACAAGTACTTATAGAAACTTGGTGTTGTAACTGATTTCTGACGCACTAAATCGTGTAGTCTGATTGCATCACATCTGTGAGTTCAAAGACGGTTCAAATGGCTCTGAGCACTATGGAACTTAACACAGTCTCCTAGACTTGGAACTGCTTAAACCTAACTAACCTAAGGATATCACACACATTCATGCCCCAGGCAGGATTCGAACCTGCGACCATAGCAGCCTGAACGTTTCCGACTTGATTTCAGTTGCTTCAACCCGTACATGCAACGGCCATCTGTCCGATGAAGCATAAAACGTGAGCTATCTGAAAAGGCCACCTGGCTTAAGTCAGTGGACGTCCGGTAGCTGTACTGGAGCAAAAATTCGTTTTCGTCGACTATGAACAGCAGGCAGCTTGGGTGCACCAAACAGGCGCTTGCTGCGGAGGCCCATGTGCAGCAACGTTCGCTGAACGGTCGTTGAGATGACGCTGTTGGCAGGTCCTTGGTTAATCTGCACCGTCAGTTGTTCAGCAACTGCACGTCTACAGGGTGATCTATTGATAATGACACGGCCAAATATATCACGAAATAAGCATCAAAAGAAAAAAATACAAATACCGAAACTCGTACAGCTTGAAGGGGGAAACCAGATGGCGCTGTGGTTGACCCGCTAGATGGCGCTGCCATAGGTCAAACAGATATCAACTGCCAGAATGAGATTTTCACTCTGCAGCGGAGTGTGCGCTGATATGAAACTTCCTGGCAGATTAAAACTGTGTGCCCGACTGAGACTCGAACTTTCTAAACATTCATGGTGGTGTCTGTTTGTTCTATATCGTGTCTCCTTACCACTTTCGCGCAACGACGCTCTGAGCTTGTTTTTTAGGGAACTGACTAGTTCGAACTTGGGACCTGTTGCTGGTAAGGAGACGCCATACCACACATGACATGTAGAATTCAAAAGAGTTCAGTGAGACTAGCGATGATATAACCAAATACTAAATGATCTCAGCGTCAGCTCCACTGCACTCCCTGTGAAAGAATCTTAATACTAACTAAATATAGTGGAAGGGGTTCAAGGCTTTCCTATTTTTAGTTAGCTGGTAAAATAAAGTCGAAAAGGCAGTTAAGTTTACCATTGGAAATTTTATTCTACTCACAAAACATCGTTTATAAATTGCACTATTGATAAAAGGAAGTGATTTAATACAGGATGGTAAAAACCAACTGCGTTCAACAAAAATGTGAACGAATATTCCCTGAATGGGTTTCCAAGTTTTAAAATGGATCGAAGGATGACCTATGCCATATCACATCTATAATCTAGGTTTAAATTAAGTTACACAAAAGAGCAAACCAACAAAATGGTCTACAGTGACCCTCAGTTATCTTTAATTATTTATCTAACTTGTCGTAAATTACAGTGGCTGATGTGGATTCTCAATAACTATATAACAGAAAAATCATCGCGTTTCAGATTTTTCCTTGAAGTGGCAAATGTGAACACCATGAGCTTTAATTGACGATCGACGCTAGTATTACGCAAAAAACGAGGTGTAACAGATGAAACTTCTGCAGTTCTGAGTGAAGCCTTATGTGCTCAAAAATGCGGCATCGCGTGCGTTCATTACCTTGTCGGTCTTTAGGCAGCGTCGTGGCGGCAGCGGGCGCAACTATCTGGCTGTGTTTTCATCTGACCAATCAGGGTCTCAATGTTAACCTTAAGCTCCGCCTACAAAAAATCTGTCTATCCAATGAGAAACGTGATACTTTTGGTGGTGAGGCAATGTTTTTAAAGTTTGCAACGTAACAGAGACGCAAAAAAGTCTCACGCTAAAACCTGCAGCTGGTGTGGTCCTTTTAGCGTTATCGTAAGATCTATACTGTTTTCTGGAGGGCTCTATCTTTTAACATGGGCTGGGGGATGGTCTTAACAGACACGCGAAAAAGTCTCATGCTAAAACTTGCGGGTGGTAGTGGCCCTTTTTGTGTTATCGTAAGATCTATACTGTTTTTCTGGAGGGCTCTAGCTTTTAACATGGGCTGGGGGGTGGTTCTTGACGTAACAGAGACGCGAAACAGTCTCACGCTAAATCGTGCGGGTTGTGTGGCCCTAGTGGTTAGCTGGCGACGTGGGTGTCCAGTCCGTCCCTTATCGTAGGGCCTACTAGCTTAACACGGTTCTGCTCTCGGCTTCTCGTTTCTCCCCTCGGAACTGCGTCTGCCTCACGGTGGGAAGGTATGACATGCATTTGGGCATTCTTGTGTTAGACTGTGGTATTCCATTTGCTCACTCGTTACTCGTATTACTTTGGTTAATTTAATGTCACGATTTATTCGGAGCTATGTGACATACTACTGAATTTACTTATCATGTCAGGGTTTTCATGGAAGGCGTTCGATTTGCCTGACACCTTTCAACTCGGGACCTTTGCCTTTCGCGGACAAGTGCTCTACCATCTGAGCTACCGAAGCAGGACTCACGCCCGGTACTCACAGCTTTCCTTCTGCCAGTATCTCGTCTCCTACCTTCCAAACTTTACAGAAGCTCTTCTGCGAACCTTGCAGAACTAGCACTCCCGAAAGAAAGGATATAGTGGAGACATGACTTAGCCACAGCCTGGGGCATATTTCCAGAATGAGATGCCCCAGTGCTATTACATATTCGTGTAGTACGTAAAGAAATATGAATGTTTTAGTTGAACCACTTTTTTCGCTTTGTGATAAATGGCACTGTAATATTCACAAACGTACAAGTACGTGGTAACACGTAACATTCCGCCAGTGCGGACAGTATTTGCTTTGTGATACATTACCCGTGTTAAAATAGACCGTTTACCAGTTGCGGAAAAGCTCAATATCGTGTTGATGTATGGATATTGTGATCAAAATGCCCGACGGGTGTGTGCTATGTATGCTGCTCGGTATCCTGGACCACATTATCCAAGTGTCTGGACTGTTCGCCGGATAGTTACGTTATTCAAGGAAACAGGAAGTGTTCAGCCACATGTTAAACGTCAACCACGACCTGCAACAAATGACGATGCCCGAAAAGGGATTTTAGCTGCTGTCGCCGCTAACCGCACATCAGTAGCAGACAAACTTCGCGAGAATCGGAAATCTCAAAAACGTCGGTGATGAGAATGCTACATCAACATCGATTGCACCCGTACCATATTTCTATGCATCAGGAATTGCATGGCGACGACTTTGAACGTCGTGTACAGTCTGTCACTAGGCACAAGAGAAATTACGGGACGATGACAGATTTTTGCATGCGTTCTATTTAGCGGCGAAGCGTCATTCACCAACAGCGGTAACGTAAACCGGCATAATATGCACTATTGGGCAACGGAAAATCCACGATGGCTGCGACAAGTGGGACATCAGTGACCTTGGCGGGTGCCTGTATGGTACGGCATTTTTTGGGGGGGGGGGGGGGGGGGGAATGATAATTGGCCCCTATTTTATCGATGCCAATGTAAATGGTGCAATGTATGCTCATTTCCTACGTAATGTTGTATCGATGTTACTACAAGATGTTTCACTGCGTGGCAGAACAGCGATGTACTTCCAACATGATGGATGTCCGGCACATAGCTCGCGTGCGTTTGAAGCGGTATTGAAAAGCATGTTTCATGACAGGTGGATTGGTCGTCGAAGCACCATACCATGGCCCGCACGTTCACCGGATCTGACGTCCCCGGATTTCATTCTGTGGGGAAAGTTGAAGGATATTTGTTATCGTGGTATTCTTTTGCATTAATGTGGTATTTACAGGTAATCACTCTGTAACAGCATGCGTTCTCAGAAATGGTAAGTTCACAAAGGTACATTAATTACATTGGAACAAACGAAATAAAATTTTCAAACGTACCTACGTTCGCTATTTTAATTTAAAAAACCAACCTATACCCAACTGTTCGTCTAAAATTGTGAGCCATATGTTTGTGACTATTACAGCGCCGTCTATCACAAAGCGAAAAAAGTGGCCCAACTAAAACATTCATATTTCTTTACGTACCACACGATTATGTAATAAAAAATGGATGTTCCTATTTGAAAAAAACGCAGTTGTTATCCGTTTGACCTATGGCAGCGCCATATAGCGGGCCAACGATAGCGCCATCTGGTATCCCCCTTCAAGCTAGACAAGTTTCGTTCTTTGTATTTTTTCGTTTGAGGCTTTTTTCGTGAGATGTTCGGCGCGGTAACGATCAATGGACTACCCTGTATACATCTACATCTACATCTACATCTACATGACTACTCTGCAATTCACATTTAAGTGCTTGGCAGAGGGTTCATCGAACCACAATCATACTGTCTCTCTACTATTCCACTCCCGAACAGCGAGCGGGAAAAACGAACACCTAAACCTTTCTGTTCGAGCTCTGATTTCTCTTATTTTATTTTGATGATCATTCCTACCTATGTAGGTTGGGCTCAACAAAATATTTTCGCATTCGGAAGAGAAAGTTGGTGACTGAAATTTCGTAAAAAGGTCTCGCCGCGACGAAAAACGTCTATGCTGTAATGACTTCCATCCCAACTCGTGTATCATATCTGCCACACTCTCTCCCCTATAACGTGATAATACAAAACGAGCTGCCCTTTTTTGCACCCTTTCGATGTCCTCCGTCAATCCCACCTGGTAAGGATCCCACACCGCGCAGCAATATTCTAACAGAGGACGAACGAGTGTAGTGTAAGCTGTCTCTTTAGTGGACTTCTTGCATCTTCTAAGTGTCCTGCCAATGAAACGCAACCTTTGGCTCGCCTTCCCGACAATATTATCTATGTGGTCCTTCCAACTGAAGTTGTTCGTAATTTTAACACCAAGGTACTTAGTTGAATTGACAGCCTCGAGTAATCGAATTCCAACGGATTTCTTTTGGAACTTATGTGGATCATCTCACACTTTTCGTTATTTAGCGTCAACTGCCACCTGACACACCATACAGCAATCTTTTCTAAATCGCTTTGCAACTGATACACATCTCCGCAGCTGTCGTTCATCCCTGTCATATGTGGCCCGTGGTATACCAAAGTTGCCTCGGCGCTGCTTTTAGATATCGTCATTTTGCCACGCAAGGTATCTTTTAACCACGGTGGCACAGGAACAGTTTACAAACTTTATCATTTTGGGCATGCTTCCACCCTTGCCCAGAAAACCACTCGTTATGCCCTATCGGACGTCAGATCAATTGCTCCGTTTCCCGTTTCTTCAATACGACTACGACTGCACAGTTTTCAACCCCCCGCCTCCCCCACCCCCACCCCCACCCGCACAACAGGTATCATCTGCCATCTATTGCTAATGTTGCCACCTGCTGTCTGTGAGTAGTTATTGCACGTTGACGTAGAATGTATGCAGTGATGATATTTATCTGACTGAACTGTGTACATAACGGGTTCTGTTTACTACAGTCTTGTCCGCCAACGGTAGCTGAGTGGTCAGCGCGACAGACTGTCAATCAATACTAAGGGCCCGGGTTCGATTCCCGTCTGGGTCGGAGATTTTTCTCCGCTCAGGTTGTTGTGTTGTCCTAATCATAATCATTTCATCCCCATCGACGCGCAAGTCACCGAAGTGGCGTCAAATCGAAAGACTTGCACCAGGCGAGCGGTCTACCCGACGGGAGGCCCTCGTCACACGCCATTATTATTACTGCAGTCTTCATCCCATCCGCATAACTGTCGTGATATTCTGTAAGTATTTATCTCTACTTGGCGACGATGCCGGATTTTATCGAAAGCTTCTTCGCAACTGATAAACACACTGGCTACAGGTATTCTGCTGTCTCTTGAAAGGACACAAAAAGTCGCATTTCACGTGATTAACAGTTATAAAGGAGATGAGTGTCCAAAGCAAATACTCACACGCGAAAAGAAAAGAAACTGTCTTTCATAATTCTTCAAAAACTAGATATTAGATAACACAGGAGGTGTACACAGTTAACCTTAAAACTTCCAAAAATTACTGCACCTTTACATTTCATAGCTTTAGATTACGCCCCTGAAAAGACAATTTCATCGTTCTGTCAGAACAACGAAGTTCGCCACTAGACCCATAGCAAGTATATTCCACCAACGGGGTAAATATTTACGGTAAATCTTAGTCGATTTACACAGTTTTTTTCTTCCTATCGCTACAATGGCGCCTCGTCTTTAAACAAGCTTAAAGTTTCTAGCCTAGTAATTGTGTTCAGATTATAATGTTTTCCAAAATAAATAGTAATTGTGATATAACCATGTAATTCATACATAGGTTCTATAGTTTTCCACTGAACATATGTTGCTCATTCTAATGTGGCTGGCATCACTCACGTTTCCCGGATTTTTCGTGCGACGCGTAGACCCTAGCCAGGCTCGTTGGCGTAGCATTAGTTTTGAGCTCTCCTTGGCGCAAATGCTTGGCGTGCGATGTTCTGACGTCACTCTCGAGGACCGTGAATGTCAGTACAGCTGACGTAACACGGCGTCTGCAACGTGCCCGGTTCCCGACATTTCGAATCGGAGATCGATCGGAGCCGGCGCTATTCATTGAATAATACATGCAATATTCATAAGTGTTTGAGGTGAAATATGCCAAGTGCAGCATATATAAACTGGTCCAATAACCGTGTTTACAAAACATTTTATGGCCTGCCGGAGAAATTCAGCCCCGGCGCTCTTCCCTGCATATTGATAAACGTTAAACATTCGCTCTCGCAAATGTCGATACCACGCATTTTAAGCATATAGTGCTTCCTATACTTTTTTATTTTGTAAATAAGGTCACGAATACATTGAGAATACCTAAGTAAATAGCTGGACCTTCCATTCGATAAGCCTTAACAACAGTTGAGTCATTCGTCTTCAGTGCGCAATGCACTGCGAGAAACAGCACATAGACAATGTAAATCTTGATAGAGTATCCCTCGACTGAAATATTTTATTTAAAAACACTTGTCTAAAGGACATAGGAAAGTGCTTAGAGCATCAGCCATTCTGCTATTTCTGCATAGTGACATTATCTTAACTTTGGCTGTTTAACTGTAAAAACAATGCTGCTTCAGTTTTCTTTAACCTATGGAAGCTTCTTTCTGGGAATTTAATAACATTCTCAGATGTGTAGTTGGTGGGAAATTTAAAAGACGTCTTATTTACAGTTCTGAGACACCTTCTACGCCAAGGCGTGTGAACGTGAATGACAACCAAAGAAAACATCTTAGTGCGACTTAATCAAAGCAATCCCAAAATACCATAATTACGTATAGAATTTAACACATTAGGAAGACACGGAGAACTAGAGAAAATTACTGTAATGCCTCCTACTCGTCTAACATTACAACAGTGAAACACATAGCTTGCAGTAGCAAATGATTATACTGTTGCACATTCAACTGTTAAAACTATATTAAAAAATGCCTATTCTGTCTCATTTACCGTCTGCTCATCGTATACAATATATTCGATGTTAACAAATTTCTCTTTTTCAGAAACGCTTTCCATTTATCCTTTTTTGCTTTTGTTGATATTCATCTTACTTCCTCCCTTTCAAGACACTGTCCACTCCGTTCAACTGCTCTTCCAAGTCTTTTGCCGTCTCTGCAAACCTCAAAGTTCTTTTTCTTTTCCCCTGTACTTTAATTTCTACTCTAAATTTTTCTTTCCTTTCCCGTAATGATTGCACAAACTACCTAACAGCGGGAATAGGCTACGACCCTGACTTAATACCTTTTCAACAACTGCTTTCCTTACATGCTTTTAGCTGTCGCCTGGTTTCTGTAAAACTTGTAAGTAGCTTTCGCTCCATGTATTTTACCGTGCTACCATCAGATTTTCAAGGAGAACGTTTCAGTCACCATTGTTAAAAGCTTTCTCAGAGTCTACAAATGCTGTAAATGTAAATTTGCCTTTCCTTAATCTATCTCCTAAGAGAAGTTGTCTACGGTGTTCATTCATTTCTCCGAAATCCAATGTGATCATTCCCGAGGTCGGCTTCCACCAGTTTTCCCCATTCCTCTGTAAATAACTTTTGTTAGTATTTTGCAACCATAACTTATTATTACTATTTACAATATCGTTTAATATTATACTTGTTTATTTAACTGTGATGTAAAAAGTATAGTATATCTAAAACTCTAGTCCAACGTAGGGAGGGCTTGAAGTCCCTCAGCTGAGCTGGTAAAATAACTAAAAAAATCGTATTACAGTTATTTTTTGTATGTTAAAGTTGATATCCACAGTGTTCCAGGAGGAATCATCAATATTCATGAACATGACAGAAACGATCATACGAAACAAAAAAAGGATAGTAAACATGGGCTCTAAAGTGCGAAACAAGATATATGTTTTCTTGTTTAGGTCCATACTGCCACTTGTCAAAAGGCAAAGAGCTTTCAGTAGCACGGATTTGTTTCACAGTATTGAAAATGAAGACCACCTCCTAGCTCTTAAGGCCCTTGTTGACTACACTTTTTTGCTTCGAATGATCGTTTCTGTCAAATCCGTACTGGGACACCCTTAAGTTATATGTTTTGATCTACGGAGCTGACTAGAAATGCAGTAATTTGATCTCCAAGCTGATAGCACTATAAATAAAACAGAATAATAAAGAATACAGTTGTAACGAAAATTGTTCATACGAGAGGATCAATCATATTTGTAAAGACACCTCAGGGTAACATTCACCGAAATAAGAACCCATAGCAGAAGTAATAGCAGAGTTCTTAGCGGACACAACATATGTCAACAATTAACTGTTATGCTTCGTTTGTGGACATGCGGTATTCTGTCACCCCCCTGAGAAATATCAGAAGTGCATAAAAAAAAGGGAAGAAACAGCTTAGTACTTCGGTGAGCAAGAAGATGAAATATTTCATTTTCGGTCTCCGCCTCGGCGGAAAGCCCGTCACTCTCATTTTTCCTCCGTCCACAAAAAGCGAAGACGGGTCTCCGGACCGGGAAAGAAACCAGCGGTGCGTTTAACAGACGGCGGTCGCCGTGGAGACGCCGCAGCGCGGAATTTCATTTTATAATTGGACAGATATCTGGTATCGTCGAGGGCTGGAAATTAAAATTTAATTAGGAACTTCTTTAACTGCCCATCTCAAATAAGGATACTTTCCTGGTTGTGTATATAGGGCAGCGTTCGCGGCTCTACGGTTTGCAAAATATTGCAAGCACCACCTAATTAAATGTCACCGTCTTACCATCGGACGCTCGCTGACGAAGTGCGTTATTGCTCAGTATTTAATAAATAAGGAAATTTGGTTGCGTTTATTTCAACTTTCGTGGACGTGGCAGTCCACAGTTCTTGATATGTCCGGAATAGTCTCATTATGATGTCTCAGAGAGAACGACGAAATACTGTTTCTGGGAATTTTTCCTGTCCATTAATTTATGGGTGAAGATATGCTTACATAAGGCAGTGAGCGGAGCTCTAAAGTACGTGATAGCGGTGTGCGTCAGACCAGAGATTGGGCAACAGTGTGGATGGAGAAATTTTATTGATTTATTTTTGACATAGCAGGAGGACTTACTCAGCCGTCACAAATATGAGGTATAACATCTCATCGTGAACATAAAATTATAGTACAATCACGATTCAGGTTGACACGCCCTTCAACAAATAGGTATATAAAAGGCGATATATTCTAAAGTTTTTCAATCAGAGTAGTACCGTGACACATGTTAGCAAACATTACCACCGATGGTGAATAGACGTTGTAAGTGGCTTGTAGCATTTCATCTGTTCGTGCAGCCAAAAGACTTGATTGGCTTTCTCTTCTTCACCCCAGTCGTAGCACGGGGTGCTACCAGACCATTACGATGTAGATGTTCCCTGTAACAGGCGTGTTTCAATATGAGGCGCCTTATGGTTTTTGTGAATCTTCTGGAACATCGAATTTTCTCGGGCCGGAACACCAGATTCACCGAGGCATAATCTTTGTATTTGGAGATCTCTTGCCATTGAATGTCTCTTTTTAATAACGTTTATTATGTGTAGCTGGTAATTTCATGCATTGCCTCGCTCCGTTATAGGCGACTGCTTTGCATATCTTGTCTACTATTCATAGCCAAGTATGCCATAGTGTGCTTTTACACAGTACGTACTGTCTTCCTCATTCTTATTTGTGATCTTTATGATGTCGTATGCTTTGGATAGCTGGATCTTCAGGTGTGCGGATATCTTAATAGTTTCAGCGCTGATATGGAGTGAGAAAGGATAACGAACACAGAATCCAACTGCTTCTCGGCGAGTTGAAGGGCTCGAAGACTGGCCAACAACTTGGCTGTCCTAATCGTGAGTCCCTTACGGAGCTTGAATTTTATTTCACAGTGACAGCTTCCATCGCATTAGCACAATCACGCCAATCTTCATACTTTGATGCGTCGGTGTGGAAACAGGAAGGGCATCTGACCACACCTTGAAATTCATCTTGCCAAATCCGATCTTAGCGATCCTGACCTTGCGCAAAATGAGGGACGAGAGAAAGTAAAAGTCTCTATATTATGTAATATACACTACGAATACAAATCCCATTTGTTGATTAATATTGGATTAGGGTTCACATAGTGATGTAACATGCCTTTGTAAGTTGGTGCAAATGCCCAGAATATATGCATGTGGTGCATTTAAGCATTTTAAAGATAAACTGAAAAGCGGCGCTTACAAGAAGTTTTAAGCTAATATTTTCTATTGGAAAAGATGCATCACTGCTTCTCTAGTGGCTGGGTAACCAAATTGTAAAAGCTGCATGTGAGTTAGAGGAGAGCCATTGGCGAAAATAAATTAGACTGCAAACATAGCTTTTTACATCTTTAATGAGCTTAATTCTTGCAGTGGTGCATAATAAAAAAAAACACTTAAGTTTAAAAGTAATTTTGGAAATAAAGTATAGGTTATGTTAAGTAGCTAGCGTGTAGGTAGTATTGTAGGTAGTAGACTTAGACTTGAAAGCTTGCTACCTTCTTTTCTTATCTGGGCTTTAATAAAAATTGCGAAGGAATGTTAATCAGAACACAGGGAGGAGCTTTATTCATACATAACACCACAAGACACAAAAATGGCTAAAGAAATGACAAAACTTTCTTTATTTGACAAACGCGTTCACCAATATGGGGTCTATGGTGGACAAAGCGATCAGTTGCGTGTCGAAACACTACGATAACCAGGACAGTAATCGCTTTACCTGACTTCATACACGTGAATCCGGGGTATGGCACAAGAACTACGCCACCATCACGCATCTATACTCAACTCTTCCAAAAAGAAATTGGTTAAAATGGCTCTGAGAACTATGGGACTTAACATCTGAGGTCATCATTCCCCTAGACTTAGAACTGCGTAAACCTAACTAACCTAAGGACATCACACACATCTATGCCCAAGGCAGGATCGAACCTGCGACCATAGCAGTCGCACAGTTCCGAACTGAAGCGCCTGGAACTCCTCGGCCACTGCGGCCGGCTCGAAAAAGAAAAATATAGTTCGAAAGAACAGGGTGCTGAGAAACATATATTTGTGCCCCACGCTGTTGCAGCGAATACTTTACCCTTTTGCTGGGCAGGTTGGCACACCACGATGCATTCGGCGACTGAAGTCATGGACGGCAGCAATGTGTTGTTATTGGTGCGTTCGGCTAATTCTGAATACAGGTACTTCCCTATGAGCCTCTGAAACCCCGGTGGATTCCAGTGTGCAGGTGGACCCTTTTGCTAGTCTTCCAAACCAATTTGATTCCGTTCGACGACTATGCGTAACGGAATATTTCAAATGTTTGGACGGCCGACTCAAGACAAGTAAGTACACCCACTCATCACGCGTTGTGTGGCTGGTGCTAGAAGAAGTACTTCTGTTGGTTCAGAAGGTGACTGGCACAGGCTCTAAGTGGCACCCTACCAAAGGACACAAGCCTCACCATTTAGGTAGAGACCTGCACTTCGTAACTTGCAAAGTGTCTGCACAAGAGTGACCTCTTTCTCTCCGCTTTCCGCACCAGCTCAGTAGCAAAGCCCATTTACATCTTAGGCTACTCCCACTGTAGCATAAGCCAATTACGAGCTGGAGTGCTGCATTCGAAGATGGGAGAGTGCTCCTTGCTCTGCATACACTGACTTGACAAATCAGAAGCTTTACAGTTAATTGGGAGAAAAGAAAAGAAAAGATACAGCTTTGCAGCCTTTTTCCCCACGCGTTTACGCTGTGTCTTTTGCTAACAACATAACCAGGATAGAATCACAGCCCTCTATAAAAAGATTGTTATCTTCCCTGTTACATCCATTCCAGAGTTTCCAGAGAACGGCCATAAACTTGCTAAAAGCCTCATGCCTTCACAAATATGTATTTGTAACTGAGGCTGGACGTATGGGTGCCAGTGATCTGTCCCACAGAAATTCGCATAGTGCTTACAGTCGTCTCATCGACTTTCTGCCTAACAAGAGCCCATCCTCTGCTTTATTGCTGGTCTTCAATGTTTTGACCATCGCAGCGGCGCCTCCTCGGCGCTAGTCAGCCTACCCGGACGCGACTGCCGACCAAGCGTGTCTGCACAATGAGAGCGTGGAACTCGGCGGTCCAGAATTGTTTCCACCCGGGTGCCGCAGAAAAAACGCGCTTCCCTCGGCCCTCAGTCGCTGTACGCTTTTACTGCAGTCGTTTAAATCGGCACCAGATTCCTTTTAACGCAGGTAAAGCTTACCACTATTCCTTCACTACAGTAAACAAGCAAGAGTGTTAACTACTGCCCACCATTTCATTGTGATGTATGAAGTCAGATCGTAATAAAGATTATCTTCCCTAAGAACATTAAGTGGCATGAACCGAATGAGAAGTGAGAGTGTGCCCTGCGATCTCTCACTGTACTACTGGAAAAAAATTAAAAATTTGTTGTCAGTCAGTTTCTTGATCTTCATAAGTTGAAGAAGAATCATGAAGTTCCAACTCTGCCTCAGATTCTCCTGAATCTGATTCCTCACTGGCCACTGCTTTCCTTTCCATTTTGTCTTTGCTTGGATTATTCAGCATGGGTTTTACCTTGAAACCAACAGGCTTATGTCGTGTTCCTGTTCCATTCCTCAACTTCTAGTTGTACGAGAAGTAGGTTAGCTTTTTTTTCCTGTGGATCAGTCCAAAAGTACTGAAAGAATGCTCTGTAGCAGCAGATGTATCTGGTGTGGTAAGAATTTCTTAGGGGAAGTTCCTCTTAAACCTTGTCACCACAGTTAAGGTTTTACACAATGATATTTATTGTCCTGAGCGTGAGGTCTCATTCCATCTCACACATATTGCCTGGATTAAATTCCTTGTTTGTCTGTATAATCAGCCAAGTTGTCTCTGACCTGAACAACGTTTAGTCCAGAGTTCTTTGCTGTGCCACAAACAAAATTTATTGCATCAAGCATCGCGATAGGGTACAGGTTGCTATCTTGTACTGCTGGATCAAGAAGATGAGCTGCAGGGTGGGCATCAATTTTTTGTTATTAAATCCATGTTAGTGTTTTCATTTTATCATCATAGCAGTGCAGTCACAAAAAAGTATATAAGAGCAGCAGAACAAAAATATATAACCTACGAAAGTAGGTAAAGAAAGGGGCAGAACAGAAATATGTAATATGTTTCAAATGTCGCTACAACTGAGAATAAAGCTTTTTTGTTTTGTTTTTTTTTTTGTTTTTTTGTTTCTATTGGTTCTTTTCACTGAAAACAGTTTAAAATTTAAGAATAAATTTATTGCCAAGAAACACATACCAGTTGCTTAATACATTCTGTAATAATTTTGTTGTCAATAATATTCAGAGATTTAACATAGATTATAAAGTGCATTACATTACAAAGAAATGACTTGAGGACAATGTTTTTTCATGCTGGCTTATCACTACACAGCCATTCAGCGTGGTGTGTGTGTGTGTGTGTGTGTGTGTGTGTGTGTGTGTGTGTGTGTGTGTGAGAGAGAGAGTGACAGAGAGCAATAGAACAAAGAGTAGAGCCAGTAACATTATCAATGAATGCCCTCCTTGGTACATTAAGTTGGAAGGCTAGTTAAAAAAAAAAGCTTTAAGTGAAAACATTTATTAACTTCTAATATCGGGAGAACCATCCCATGCCTTATTTTTCCTGGTAAATTATACAATCCAGCAGAAAAAACTTTAAAAAGTACATTTATTATAACTGCACAGATTTTGGGTATTTAAAACTGCTTACGGCAAATTTCCAGGCAAATGCCCATTTATAAATACCCTGATCACTGGGCATTTGCTCAGACCACATCACTAGGTTTACAACCATCACGCAGAAAGCCGTTCATGTCCAGTTGCACCAT
This sequence comes from Schistocerca gregaria, assembly GCF_023897955.1. Lineage (NCBI taxonomy): Eukaryota > Metazoa > Arthropoda > Insecta > Orthoptera > Acrididae > Schistocerca > Schistocerca gregaria. The sequence continues at coordinate 1,133,880,164 of NC_064920.1, read as the reverse complement.
TGATTACATGTAATTCGATGTGATATAAAATTTGACTACAGTTTCTATTCATAATATCGTTTCTTAACAGGAAAGAACTAAACCTGCTAATTTCATTTCGTTAACAGCCAACTTTACTCCACTACATGGCAGGTGAGACAGGCTACGGAATTCTTTATAGACAGCTGTCATTTACTGCCCTTTCAGTGCTTCCGTATTTCGAATGCAGTAAATCAACAATATTACTTCGTTGGAGCTTAAAGTCTTGCAGGAGAAGATTACAGACCCAGACATTATGAACGGTGTGTTCGTGGCGCCCCACGTCTGCAGACCTTAATTTCCTGGACTATATAACCACGTGGCCAGTATTAACTAGACATGTAATTCAGACGAAATAGTGATGTTAAGTTTCTCCGAGGTTTAAGCTGCGCGTTGTTTGCGCCAGTGGACGACATTAATAAGTGGAAGCAGACTAAAACGCATTTAGCTTCAGATAGCAAAAAGATAATGCTGTGCACAAATGTTGTGTTGATGCTTTGTTCACTTCTGAGACATTTGACGAACATCTCAATCTGATGACAAGTAAATAGAAAACAGCGTGGCAAATGGTCTTTAACTCCTGCTCTCTCAATATAAACAAGAATAGCTGTGCAATCTGTAACTTTTATGTGTAATACACACAATTTCTGACAAGAATACCTTAGCAGATTTCATCTATGCATCATATTACAAGCATTAAATAACAAAATAGCACCGGTAGGTATTTCCTGCGTCCTATCCAAGGCATGTGATCGTGTGAATCATAATATACTCCTAGATAAATTGAAGTTTTATGGGATTGATGGTATAGCCAAGCAATGGATCACGTCGTATCTAACCAAAAGAATGCAGAAAGTTATACTTAACAGTAATTCAGCCAACAGAATACAGAATGCAGGGACATAATTCAGACTGGGGATAAATCACATATGTGTTTCCCCAAGGCTCAATCTTGGATCCACTACTGTTTCTCATTTATGTAAATGATTTACTGTCTAATGTACAATAGGCAGAATTAGTTCTTATTGTAGATAACTCCAGTATTGTAATCCAAACAGTATACATACAGAAATGGTGAACAAAATTCTCAAAAGTATAATTGACTGGTTTTCTGTCAATGGTCTGACTATGAATTTCACAAAAGCCAATCACATTCAAATCTGCATCTCTAGGGGTACTGCGCCATTGACATGTGTAACACATGGTGATGAAATAATACATAGGGTGGAAAATTGAAAATTCTTAGCTGTCCATACTGATGAGAATTTAAATTTGAAAAATCACATTTTGGAACTCCTAAAGCAACTTGGTTCAGCCACATTTGCACTTAGAATCATAGCAGATTTTGGGGAGAGATAAATCAGTAAGTTGACATATTTTGCTTATGTTCATTCAGTAACGCCATATGGAATAATTTTCTGGGGTAACTGACCTTTAAGAAATTTAGTTCTTCATTGCACAAAAACGTGCTGTAAGAATAATATTTAGTTTTCACCCACAGGCATCGTGTAGACATCTTTTTAAGAAGTTGGTCATTTTGACTGCTGCTTCACAGTACATTTATTCCTTCATGAAGTCTGTTGTAAAGTCGGCTGGTGTGGCCGTGCGGTTCTAGGCGCTTCAGTATGGAACCGTGTGACCGCTACGGTCACAGGTTCGAATCCTGCCTCCGGTATGGATGTGTGTGATGTCCTTAGGTTGGTTAGGTTTAAGTAGTTCTAAGTTCTAGGGCACTGATGACCACAGATGTTGAGTCCCATAGAGCTCAGAGCCATTTTTTTTCTTTTGTAAATAATCCACTACAGTTTAAAAGGAACAATGAGGTACATAATTACAATAACAGAAGAAAAATGGCATTAATTACCCAACATTAAGGTTGTCTTTATCACAGAAAGGGCTACACAAGGACGCAGCAAAAATTTTTGAGCACTTACCCAGTGATATAAAATGTCTAACCGACAGAAAGGTAAAATTTGCAAATAAATGCAGAAAGTTTCTCCTTGCCAACTCCTATTCTGTAGAAGAATTTATGTGTTTGTAATGTGTAAAGCATGGTGTGTTGGAATTGCTAACTCAATCTGTATATCTCGCTTTCATTTTGGGAAAAAATTATATGGTGATGTTTAGAGTACAGATAGATGTACAAATTAATTTGCAATATGAATGTAAAACGACTCAACCCACATCATGACTATTTATCGTGCAAAATGATGCACAGAAGATGAAAGTAACTAACTAACTATCACAAAGGGAGCAAAAATTGAATATGTACCTCCTTCCTTTTTCATATGTCTATTTTTTTCAATATTCTTATTAGAGGAATGTTTCTGATGAATGATAGGTAGACAAAACAAGAAATAGTTCGGTTCCCGATCCGACATGTAATGGACGTCGTATTCCAACAATTTAACGATCTTCTTTGGTTAGATACAATATCCTATTGTGCTAGTAACATACTGAATCATCTGAACAATGTGTAAATTATATGTAGTGAGCTGCAATGTCCAGTTTATGTTTTTGACATTTTGTGGAATGAGATGCAACACCATTCATATATACTTGTACCAAAAAGGGTGCTGTAATTGAAAACACCATAGCCTAACGTTGATTAGTAACAACTGAAGCTGTTAAAATAATACAGATTATCGAAGCAGCAGACGGTATGCACTATTTCTGTGATTTCGTATTTATCTACATGTCGGGACACCCAGTTAAATACATATTGACGATGACTTCACTTAACAAAATCTAGTTGCACCCAATATAGCTGTACTTAATAATGGCTTGCGGCTTAAATCGTGATAGTAATATAAGATAAAGAACTTCTCACAATCAAATGCCGAAAATATCATTCAAACATGATGATTGACATTCTGCTTTTGTACTCTCTCTCACTTGAAAGAAAGCGCAGTTCATATGCTTACTAGTCTGTTCATGATAAGTATTAAAGAGCAAATAGAATGTACACAACTGCATAATAAAAATTATTTTTTGATATACGACATTTTAATTTGGACTAGAAGGCATAAAATAATTTCTTATAGTGCCACACAGATTCCTAATTCCATGCAGATAGTCCTCAAAATTTGACTACGAATTTTTAACTGCTGTCAAAAACTTGTATGTTAAAACGAGAAACAAGGGGCGCTTGCAATATACAATAATTAGGAGGTGAACTATTCATGCATCAAATGTGTATCATATGTGCCCTACGTTTTTCATTTTAAATCTTAAAAATATCTTCAGAGCTATTAAAAATTCACAATCACAACTTTTCAGGGCTATCTATATGAGAGTAGGAGAAATTATTTTATACATTTTAGTCCAGTCTAAAGAGCCGATATATTAAAAATTCGTTTTTACTTAAATAATTATTTTCTGCTTTACAATCCCGTGTGTGTGTGTGTGTGTGTGTGTGTGTGTGTGTGTGTTATTTCAGTTTATCTTCCTGTGACCCAATAAACGGTTTTATCCTATGTATATTCCGTGAAGGTAAAAATTAGAGAGATTCAATGGTCACACAGAGACTTACTAACAATCTTGCTTCCCATGAACCATTCGCAAGTGGAACAGGGAACGAGGGGAGATGGCAGTGGTATGCAAATTTCCCTCCGCCATATATCAGACAAGCAAACGAGTTAAATTTGTACCAGACAGCCAGTACGACAAGAAGAAGATATCCAACTCCTCCTTCCCCCTCTCTCTGCTCAGCTGTGCCTCACCGCTCACATACAGCCTGGAATGCAACCCAATGCTATCTGCCAACAGGGCATGCAGGGGAGCCTAGATGTCAGGCATTACCATTTTTTCACCTTAACCCACACACCTGTGACACAGAGACTGACATGAAAACGAGCTAAATTTACATTGTCATACAGATCCGAGCTATATTTAAATTTTCAACTCCTTGGCTCATTGGAAGTTAGTTTTTTATTAAACAGACAGATAGACAAGAAAGCGACCAAATAAAAATGTGAAAAATAAATACCATACACCTGACGTCGACTTTTAGTCATGATAAGTGAAGGTGATTATTCAGCGAAGATGGAAAACTTTAAGTAAAGAGTGGAATCTAGCACCTAGTTTGCTTGGATCGCATTGTAAGTAGTATCATTTTGATACAGGCAGCGTCTCATCAACTGAGAACAAGTAATACACGTTTGCGGAGATCGGAGATGCGTAAGAAATGGTTACCAGAAAGTACACACATTGAATAATCTTCACTGCGTTGCTTAAAACGAAAATGTCTCTTTCTTTATGAATTTAAAATCATCTGTTTTTCAGTTTAAGAGAAAGGTTACTTTAAAACCATTTATTCCATTTACTCTGTTTGTAAATACACACTTCCTAGCAATGGTTTGATCGAAACATGCTCACATCAGCAGTTTCACACTTCCGCACTGATGATTAACATTGCTGTATTGCTTTTCCAAATTAAACTCACACACTGTAACTGTTCAGAGCAGCTTTAATTGCTCAAATAATGACATAGATGGCCAGCTAATTTGTCCAATGATTACGTTTGTAATTACGCTCATCCTCCACAAATAAACAGATTAATCATTCTCTGTTACCCTACGATTCGACCGAAAATTTCAAAACTCATATTTTATCAATGTCTGCAAATTGTTTATTTTTTTGTGCTGCTCGACTGCATACATCCATTCTCCACGAAACCTAACAACTGTCTTTTGAATGATACTGATGAAAGGAGTCAACATATTATAGAAGCAGTATTTATGAACTGACTGCCTCGCATAAAAACCTGTGAACGGTAGCGCTTGGTCGTTCTTGAACGAAACATTAAATCATTACCGCCTGCAAGAAAAGTTACACTCAGCTCTAAATCTTACAGTGAACCAGCGATGCGTAAGGTATACAACTGACTACGTCATACTGCTATCGATAGTAATGAAAGGGATGGGAATAACCAACCAACTGATACCGGCATTTTGGTTGTGAGTAACCAGTATTTTTGTTCGGTCTCGGTTATAACGTATTTTTACTTTTTATTGGTAATCGGTTATAAAACCCACATATCAATTTGTTGTAACAGTAGAGTTAAAATTTTTGGTTTTTGAATAAATTTCTTTTTTGTTTTTAAATTATCTAGTAGGAAGTTCTGCTACCTTCGAAAGATTAATATCTTCTTTGAATGATGCTGATGAAAGGAGTCAACAAATTATAGAAATACTATTTATGAAGTGATATGACCATGAATAGTGGCCAATGGATTAATTCATTACTGAAGTCGAGGGGCATGAAAGGGAAGCAGTGGTTGGAAAGGAAGTGAGACAGGGTTGTAGCCTATCCCTGATGTTATTCAATCTGTATATTGAGCAAGCAGTGAAGGAAACAAAAGAAAAATTCGGAGTAGGAATTAAAACCCATGGAGAAGAAATAAAAAATTTTGAGGTTCACCGATAACATTGTAATTCTGTCAGAGACAGCAAAGTACCTGGAAGAGCAGCTGAATGGAATGGACAGTATCTTGAAAAAAGGATATAAGATGAACATCAACAAAAGCAAAATGAGGATAATGGAATGTAGTCGAGTTAAATCGGGTGATACTGAGGGAATTAGATTAGGAAATGACACGCTTAAAGTAGTAAAGGAGTTTTGATATTTGGAGAGCAAAATAACTGATGATGGTCGAAGTAGAGAGGATATAAAAAGTAGACTGCCAATGGCAAGGAAAGCGTTTCTAAAGAAGAGAAATTTGTTAACATCGAGTATAGACTTAAGTGTCAGGAAGTCGTTTCTAAAAGTATTTGTATGGAAGCGAAGCGTGGGTGATAAACAGTTTAGACAAAAGGGAACAGAAGCTTTCGAAATGTGATGCTACAGAAGAATGCTGAAGATTATATGGGTAAATCACATAACTAATGAGGAGGTATTGAATAGAATTGGGGAGAAGAGAAGTTTGTGGCACAACTTGAGTAGAATAAGGGATCGGTTCGTAGGACATTCTGAGGCATCAGGCGATCACAAATTTAGTATTTGCAGAGGAGCGTCAAGGGTAAAAATCGTAGAGGGAGATCAAGAGATGAATACACTAAACAGATTCAGAAGGATGTAGGTTGCAGTAGGTACTGGGAGATGAAAAAGCTTGCACAGGATAGAGTAACATGGAGAGCTGCATCAAACTAATCTCTGGATTGAAGACCACAACAACAACAACAACAACATGTAATTGTTCCTCGTAAATGGTATATTTTGTGTACTGTGTAAACTGTTCAACCGAATTTTTGGATAGAGTCTTCCTGGTACTTTCATTAAAAAGTCAATTGTATTCAAATTCCCATTAAAACGTAAAGATACCTATTTGATGATGAAAGGCTGTTTCATTCGGAATAATTAAAGAAAAAGAACGCTACAAATTTTACACAAAAGCTTACTGTTTGCCTGTGATCTCTACGAAATAAAAAGACATAGAAAATTACTGCACAATAATAAATTAAGCCTAAACTAATAGTTAATAATAAAAAATAGACAGCAGCTGATCTGCTGTCTGTGTCTACGTCACCGTTGGAAGCGAGAAACTCGAGAAATAAAATCCTCTAGACTCAGATTCCAACCTTTATAACTGACTGTCGTAATAAATGGTGGTAAAATCATGGTAAATAGTGGTAGGATCCTCGATTACGTCATTATTCTTGGGCAAGGATTTTTAAAAATAACTGCATCAGTAGCAGAACGCTGGAAAAAATTTTGTAGTATTCAACCCCTTACTGCCTTGTTTTCTTTACCCGTTTATTTAATATTTCTATTCCATGAATCTTGGAACGTATAATGCAAAAGCTTTAGAACTTTTCAATCTTTGTTTGATAGCTACGTTTATTTTTGGAACTAATATCAATCATCATCGTCGTCATCATCAGTCAGTTCAATCATTAATTGATGTGGGCTTTTCGAGGCTTTCAGCAGTCTTCTCCAAGTGGGACGGTCTTGAGCAGTTCTCTGCCAGGTGTTACCAACGATCTTCTTGATGCCTTTGTCCCATCTGTCTGGTGGTCTTCCTCTAGGCCTCCGGTGCTCTCTCGGACTCCAGTACTAGCTTCGTCCATCTGTTGTCTTTTCTTCTTGCGACTTGGCCAGCCCACTGCCATTTCAAGGAACCTACTGTCTCTAAGGTGTCGTTAACCTTCGTCACAGACCGGATGTCATCTGCCCTTTTCCTGTCATTTCTTGTATAGCCCAGTATTGATCTCTCCATGGCTCTCCGTGCTGTCCTAAGTTTCCCTTTTGTAAATGAGTTCAGCGTCCATGTCTCTCAGCCATACGTCATCACAGGAAGAATGCATTGATCAAATACTGTTTTCTTCAGATTTACTGTTTTTTTTTTTATCTGAATACTGTTGAATTCTTCCCAAATGCTTACCAGCCAAGCTTGACGCGTCGATATGTTTCTGGCCTTATGTCTCCCTTCATATTTATAATCTGTCCAAGGTAGACATATTCACTGGCCTCTTCTAATAGACTGTCCTTGACTTTCACATCTCCAGCTGGGACCCATTTTTTCGACATTACTTTTGTTTTGGAAAGGTTCATGTTCAAGCCAACCAGCTGACATTTTGATGGAAGATCTGTAACTAAGTTTTGGAGCTCTGCGAAGTCTTTGGCCAGTAAGGCAATATCATCAGCAAAACTCAAGTTAGTAAGCCTTCTTCAATTAATTCTAATTCCCTTTCCTTCCCCGTTCAGCTTTAGTTTAATATAGTTTATGAAAGGAATAAACTAATATCAATAAAAAACCGAAAATCGGTTATTCGAAAAACCGGTTATTTTGAAAGGTTTGAACAGTCAGAGAAAATGGATATGAAAAAACCGGTATAACCCAAAACCGGTTGTTTCAGCGGTGAAAGCTATCCTGAAGCAGAGCCTTTATACGTAAATTGTCAAAATGTTGAAATACTTATGACATCGACTAGCCTTCAAAGTCGAAAACCTGGAGTTGACGTTATATTTCGGGATGTCATGGAATACATGTCGAGAGGAAGACTCGCCTATAAGGACGATAGTCGCCGTAACTTGGTCGCGGACGTGATGCACAAACTTGCGCGGAAGCCCCTGGGCCACAAGGCATGTTGCTCTGACGCTTGGAGGCCGCACTTCTTCCGACGCTAAGAGAGACCGACTAATAGCCGCAGCAGCTTAGGGCCGCACCTTTCGGCCCGTGGAGGCGGCTGCTACTGGCCGAGTAACTACAGTGAAGTTCGCTGTGGGGACAGAAATAGCGGAGAGGAGACCAGAGAGAGAGAGAGGGACAGAGAGAGGAGACGCTTTCGGAAGTCGTAACCGCGGCCGGCAATCCAGGCGGAGCAGCAGCAGAGTAATCAGCTTACGGGCAAGTCGGCCACAGCTCGCGGAGCACCAGTCCGCAGGACAAATCCTGGAACCACCCCAACCCCGCCTCCAGGCTGGAGAGCGCAGCGGCAAAAACTATGTGGCAAGTAGTCTACGTCTACATTTTCCGTAATTATCTCACTGAGCTTCGGTTAAGTTAGGCTCCGCCGTTTTCTCGTGTTTAAATCTGGTCTTTTATCCGAGTATGTTTCGACACTTACGTATCATCTTCAGAGGGTCTCGTTTTATTTCTGCGTAGTATCGCAAAAACTTATGTTTCTGTCACCTTTTTAGACCTAGAAGCTACAACGTATGCGGTTTTTTTGTGATGGCCCTCATGAAACCTTTGTTTAAATCATACCCTACTGGAATAGTGCAGAAAGTTGAAATAAACAGTTCACATAATATGCAAAAAACTGGTGATTTCTCAAACTGGGGAACAATCAAGAATGTGGTGCCGCAAGGTTCGCTCTTGGGTCCTCTACTGTTCTTAATTAATGACTTGCCATTCTGTATTCACGAAGCTGCCAAGCTGGTACTTTTTGCCGATGATACAAGTATAGCTATTAAACCCGAAAGACAAGAATTAACTGGTGAAATTGTAAACGATGTTTTTCAGAAAGTCATTAAGTGGTTATCTGCAAATGGGCTCTCATTAAACTTTGACAAAACACAGTATATACAGTTCCAGACAGTAAATGGAGTGACACCATTAATAAATATAGACTTCGATCAGAAATCTGTAGCTAAGGTAGAATATTCAAAATTTCTAGGTGTATGCATTGATGAGGGGTTGAACTGGAAAAAACACACTGAGGATCTGCTGAAACGTTTGAGTTCAGCTACTTATGCTATTAGGCTCATTGCAAATTTTGGCTATATACATCTGAGTAAATTAGCTTACCACGCCTATTTTCATTCTGTGCTTTCGTATGGCATCATATTCTGGGGTACCTCATCATTGAGTAAAAGAGTGTTCATTGCACAAAAGCATGTAATCAGAATAATTGCTGGAGCTCATCCAAGATCCTTCTGCAGACACTTAATTAAAGAGCTCGAAATATATATACTCACAATATATATACTCACATAAGAAATTTGTTATTAACAGTCCGAACGAATTCAAAAGTAATAGCAGTGTACATGGCTACAACACTAGTAGAAAGGATGACCTTCACTACTCAAGGTTAAATCTAACTTTGGCTCAGAAGGGGGTAAATTATGCTGCCACAAAAGTCTTTGGTCACTTACCTAATAGCATCAAATGTCTGACAGATAGCCATACAGCATTTAAAAAGGAAATTAAAAGAATTTCTGAATGGCAACTCCTACTACTCATTAGATGAATTTCTGGATATAGTAAGTGGGTAATTTCCAAAAAAAAAAAAAAAAAAAAAAAAACATTAAATTATTGAGTGTCATGTAATATTTTGTCTACTTTAATATCTTGTATAGACACCTTTTATTAACCTGACACGTTCCACATCATTACGAAGTATCGTATTCATGATCTATGGAACAAGTACTAATCTAATCTAATCTAATCGAAACGGGATTCATTTTAAGTATGGGATTGTTCGGGTGGTCGTCTTTTTTTCTTTTATAGCTGACATCATGCCATCTGTGAAGTAGTAGCAAAAATCTTCCATTGGTCGAGAAGTACTTTTCCCGAAAGTAACGGTAATGGATAGTCTGTACCTACGTTTTTCTACATGTTTTGTGTTTTGTAGGTTGTACGTACGCACACTGAAAACACATTGGCCAGGTACGAGTAGGATTCGTGAACCGAACGTTCGTACAAATATAATTACGTATACAGGTTCATCCATTCCGAGTCTGCCATCGGTAGCTGAGTGGTGCCGGCACGGTAGCTCAGCGTGTTCGGTCAGAGGGTTAGCTTCCCTCTGTAATAAAAGAAAAACTGAATGAATGGATCAATAACGAACTTCAACGGGCGCCTGGGGACGTCCGCCACGAACAATTGCAACGAACTATAACGAACAAAATGAGATTTTTTTAAAAAAAGTGGTTAGCGCGACAGGATGTCAATCCTAAGCGCCCGCGTGCGATTCCCGCCTGGGTCGGAGGTTCCCTCCGTTCAGGGTCTGGGTGTTGTGTTGCCCTAATCATCATCATTTCATCCCCATCGACGCTCAAGTCACCGAAGTGGCATCAAATCGACACTAGTCATACGACATTTACATTTTTATTCGTTCCGAGAATCGAAGATCACGACGATTTTTACCTGTTATGGACATCGATACTGGCAAGATATCGGTCCAAGGGATTCCAATAATTTCAAGAATTTTTTGAAGGACATCATCTTTACTCCAGTGACTGTTATAAGTTTTTATTACGCTATTGCAATTTTGGCCTTGGACCATTATCAAGTGCTGGTATTATGGCTTTAAGCCATGTCAACGTAATGTAAGCTGACACATTTGTGTGTCGTTGCCAATCCTGTTAAATACATTCAAGTCGTTGTTACACAGTGCGAGCACACGTATACAAACGTTGTAACACAACATAATCTGTAAATGCACATGTTCATTAATCCATCATTAATCACACATGCATTAGACCACAGCTGCAGACTACTCTTTGCAGGCTACTAATCTGATAATGGCCTAAGGCCGAAATTGCAATAGCGCAATAAAAACTTATAACAGTCACTGGCGTAAAGCTGATGTCTTTAAAAAAAAATTTATGACTGTGAAACACAGCTACTATAAGTGTATCCAATTTCAACAATGTTTTAATTTCAAGCTCGACCTCGGATAACAAATCACAAAAGAAATATTTTTCATGTGATGTAATTATAAACTATTAATTCTATGAATTTTTTTCCTTTACTTGTACTGAGAAACATTGCTTCTAGCCGAATTTCATGATTCTACCTCAACGAGAAGTGCCCTATTGTTTTTAATCAGTAAGTTTGCAAGTATCAATGTATGTGACATACATGACCGTATCTTTTGATGGCACTGACTTAGAAGATGATGTTTATTATTCCGACAAGGGACTATAGACTTAGTTTGTGACTTAAATTTCAACTTGCCACTTCTAGCCGTTCCTGAGAAAATTAACAGACGGATGGACAGACAGTCAGATAACGAAAAAAAAAAAAAAAAAAAAAATCACTGTGTGACAGTTATAGACGTATAATTTTCGAATTTTTTTTCCATTACTTTTACAGTGACACCTTACTTTTTGCCAAATTCTAGACCGAGGGCAAGTACCCTATATACACTCCTGGAAATTGAAATAAGAACACCGTGAATTCATTGTCCCAGGAAGGGGAAACTTTATTGACACATTCCTGGGCTCAGATACATCACATGATCACACTGACAGAACCACAGGCACATAGACACAGGCAACAGAGCATGCACAATGTCGGCACTAGTACAGTGTATATCCACCTTTCGCAGCAATGCAGGCTGCTATTCTCCCATGGAGACGATCGCAGAGATGCTGGATGTAGTCCTGTGGAACGGCTTGCCATGCCATTTCCACCTGGCGCTTCAGTTGGACCAGCGTTCGTGCTGGACGTGCAGACCGCGTGAGACGACGCTTCATCCAGTCCCAAACATGCTCAATGGGGGACAGATCCGGAGATCTTGCTGGCCAGGGTAGTTGACTTACACCTTCTAGAGCACGTTGGGTGGCACGGGATACATGCGGACGTGCATTGTTCTGTTGGAACAGCAAGTTCCCTTGCCAGTCTAGGAATGGTAGAACGATGGGTTCGATGACGGTTTGGATGTACCGTGCACTATTCAGTGTCCCCTCGACGATCACCAGAGGTGTACGGCCAGTGTAGGAGATCGCTCCCCACACCATGATGCCGGGTGTTGGCCCTGTGTGCCTCGGTCGTATGCAGTCCTGATTGTGGCGCTCACCTGCACGGCGCCAAACACGCATACGACCATCATTGGTACCAAGGCAGAAGCGACTCTCATCGCTGAAGACGACACGTCTCCATTCGTCCCTCCATTCACGCCTGTCGCGACACCACTGGAGGCGGGCTGCACGATGTTGGGGCGTGAGCGGAAGACAGCCTAACGGTGTGCGGGACCGTAGCCCAGCTTCATGGAGACGGTTGCGAATGGTCCTCGCCGATACCCCAGGAGCAACAGTGTCCCTAATTTGCTGGGAAGTGGCGGTGCGGTCCCCTACGGCACTGTGTAGGATCCTACGGTCTTGGCGTGCATCCGTGCGTCGCTGCGGTCCGGTCCCAGGTCGACGGGCACGTGCACCTTCCGCCGACCACTGGCGACAACATCGATGTACTGTGGAGACCTCACGCCCCACGTGTTGAGCAATTCGGCGGTACGTCCACCGGCCTCCCGCATGCCCACTATACGCCCTCGCTCAAAGTCCGTCAACTGCACATACGGTTCACGTCCACGCTGTCGCGGCATGCTACCAGTGTTAAAGACTGCGATGGAGCTCCGTATGCCATGGCAAACTGGCTGACACTGACGGCGGCGATGCACAAATGCTGCGCAGCTAGCGCCATTCGACGGCCAACACCGCGGTTCCTGGTGTGTCCGCTGTGCCGTGCGTGTGATCATTGCTTGTACAGCCCTCTCGCAGTGTCCGGAGCAAGTATGGTGGGTCTGACACACCGGTGTCAATGTGTTCTTTTTTCCATTTCCAGGAGTGTATTTTGATGAGAAAGTTTTAAGTAAATGGCCCTATCTTTTGGCAGCGCCAAGGACCTATAGACCTTAGTATGTGACATTTTTTTCTCCATTCAGACATGTAAATTTTTCGGTTGCTCGTAAAGCAAGAACAAACGTTTTAAATAAAATACATAGTTTATTTTCCTTCGGGCAGGTACTGCAGCCACACATTATTTTTGAAATGAGAGCATTTTGCTATTTCTTTTTTTCCACTGCTGTCCAGTTTTGGCTCTTAGGCCATTTTCAAGTGGCACTTGACGTGGATGAGGACACGCCAGGGAAGTGTCCAGCCGCCAGTATTTGGGGCGCAAACATAAAATTTAAGACAAGTAGTCGTGGGTATACTGCTGTCTATACCAGCTGTAAGCTTCACTATTTGCCGTTTTATGCCGGCCCGACGTACGCTGGTAGTTGGGCAGTAGTGTGGTCTGTCGCATCAACCTGGAAGCCGAAATACGCATTAGGAGTGATTTAAAATGGAATGATCATATAAAGTTGATCGTTGGTAATGCAGATGCCAGACTGAGATTCATTGGAAGAATCCTAAGGAAATGCAATCCGAAAACAAAGGAAGTAGGTCACAGTACGTTTGCTCGCCCACTGCTTCAATACTGCTCAGCAGTGTGGGATCCGTACCAGATAGGGTTGAGAGAAGAGATAGAGAACATCCAACGGAGAGCAGCGCGCTTCGTTACAGGATCATTTAGTAATCGCGAAAGCGTTACGGAGATGATAGATCAAATTCCAGTGGAAGGTTCTGCATGAGAGACGCTCAGTAGCTCGGTATGGGCTTTTGTTGAAGTTTCGAGAAGATACCTTCACCGAAGAGTCAAGCAGTATATTGCTCCCTCCTACGTATATCTCGCGAAGAGACCATGAGGATAAATCAGAAAGATTAGAGCCCACACAGAAGCATACCGACAATCCTTCTTTCCACGAACAATACGAGACTGGAACAGAAGGGAGAACCGATAGAGGTACTCAAGGTACCCTCTGCCACACACCGTCGAGTGACTTGCGGAGTATGGATGTAGACGTAGATGTTATCCAAGAGTGGAAAATGAACAATTCCGAAAGATAGCAGAATGTCGGTATTTCATAAATTTCATATTGACTATGTTCATTTTCCTTTTTTGCCACCCTGCTGACAAAAATTCGGATTTAGATTTCCCTGCAGTGCGCTCCCGGAGTGAAACAAGAGGGTTTCCACAGCGCAGCTCTGTGCTCGCTAGCTGACCGCACAGTAGCTGGGGTAGATGGGATCTGGAGTCACGTGGCGGCTGCCGGCTTGTCGCCTCGATAAAGGCCCCTAATTGGCGGTCGTTTCACCGCCCCGAGACACGTGAACGCGTTATGATTACTAGGCCCGCGCCAGGTGGCCACACCAACCGTAATGATGCATCAAGGACGTTAACGCTTTCACGCCCATACTCTGCTCATTGAATAAAGTGCACAGTGCCCTACTGGTGTTTACGTACAGACAAGCCGCTTAAGTGTATTGTGCATAGGAGTGTGAACTGTTTTCTGTATATCGCTGAAGTCCACCAACGTTTGGGTTTAGCCGAGTTAATCTGCGGAACTGCTTGTGTTTGACTGTATTACGGACCTTAGTTCCCGATAGAGTGCGTATTTTAAAATCGGAAGTGTATAAATTGACAAAAAACACAACTTAATGTTAAATGCTGCAAAATACTAATACGAATTCTTTACAGACGAATGGAAAAACTTGTAGAAGCCGACCTCGCGGAAAATCAGTTTGGATTCCGTAGAAATATTGGAACACGTGCGGCAATACTGACCCTACGACTTATCGTAGCAGAAAGATTAAGGAAAGGCAAACCTACTTTTCTAGCATTTGTAGACTTAGAGAAAGCTTTTGACAATGTTGACTGGAATTCTTTCAAATTGTGAAGGTAGCAGGGGTAAAATACAGGGAGTGAAAGGCTATTTACAATTTGTACAGAAACCAGATGGCAGTTATATGAGTCGAGGTGCATGAAAGGGAAGCTGTGGTTGGGAAGGGAGTGAGACAGGGTTGTAGCCTATCCCCGATGTTGTTCAATCTGTATATTGAGCAAGCAATAAAGGAAATAAAAGAAAAATTCGGAGTAGGTATTAAAATCCATGGAGAAGAAATAAAAACTTAGAGGTTCGCCGATGACATTGTAATTCTGTCAGAGACAGCAAATGACCTGGAAGAGCAACTGAACGGAATGGACAGTATCTTGAAAGGAGGGTATAAGATGAACATCAACAAAAACAAAACGAGGATAATGGAATGTAGTCGAATTAAGTCGGGTGATGCTGAGGGAATTAAATTAGGAAATGAGACACTTAAAGCAGTAAAAGAGGTTTGCTATTTGGGGAGCAAAATAACTGATGGCGGTCGAAGTAGAGAGGATATAAAATGTAGACTGGCAATGGCAAGGAAAGCGTTTCTGAAGAAGAGAAATTTGTTAACATCTAGTATTGATTTCAGTGTTAGGAAGTCGTTTTGTATTTGTATGGAGTGTAGCCATGTATGGAAGTGAAACGTGGACGTTAAATAGATTAGACAAGAAGAGAATAGAAGTTTTCGAAATGTGGTGCTACAGAAGAATGCTGAAGATTAGATGGGTAGGTAACATAACTAATAAGGAGGTATTGAATAGCATTTGGGAGAAAAGGAGTTTGTGGCATAACTTGACAAGAAGAAGGGACCGGTTGGTAGGACATATTCTGAGGCATCAAGGGATCACCAATTGTGCGTTGGAGGGCAGCGTGGAGGGTAAGAATCGTAGAGGGAGACCAAGAGATGAATACACTAAGAAGATTCAGAAGGATGTAGGTTGCAGTAGGTACTGGGAGATGTAAAAGTTTGCACAGGAGCTGGGAGAGCCGCATCAATCCAGTCTCAGGACTGAAGATCTCAACAACAACAACAATGTTAAATGTCTTTATGTAAAGCTTTATATAGTTCTGCTCGCTGAATTAACACTGTCTAATGTACTTATTGAATTAAGTAAAAAAGTAAAAAACGTAAAGTTGAAAATAAACTTAAAGAAGTACACTGCTGTATTAGCCTCTCAGGAATCCTCACTGTGTTCTAAACACATCTTACAAAGTTTCCTGCATGTACAGCCTTCTGCATGTAGCCATCTTACTCATACACCTTCTCAGAACAGCGCAGTGGTGGGGGTTGCTGGAGCGCTGAACAAACACGGTTGCGCTCGCAGGAGCACAAATCTTGGCCGGGCCTGTCCTACGTGAATAAGTCTCTGTTGATCCATTTCGGGTACAGGACAGCGGTCGGTCAAGTATTTACCAAATAAAAATCCGCAAACAGCCATGTGTTTTCAGAATGTGTTTTATTCACGTGACCAGTTTCGGCATCTCATTAATGGCATTCTCACGTCCCTATGCACTCAATGTATAGGCAGCCAGACATATCGATACTTGCATAAATGGAGACATCAATCTAGATTCTGTGAATTCGTTTTTGGAGTGTTTCCTTTCAAGGATCTGCTACAGACTCGGCTAGCAACTATTAAAAACTAGCAGCGACTGGAACCGAGAGCCTTCAATTCTAGTAGCTGCGTCTGCTGGTCATGTGACAGAGTCGGCACGTAACAGTGCTGTTGTCGCCTGGTCTGACAACTCAGTCGTTAGTTGCACTCTTATTATCAGACGTGGTTTTCGACTTATTTGGTTGTTCATTGGTTTTATATTGTTTGTTTCTTTGTTATTGTGATGGAGTACCAGAAAGGAAATGTGCAAGTGGTCAGATAGCGATGTATTCAAATTTTTGGATGTTTATCGGAGAAACGGGTAATGGGACGCACATAGCAGTAATTACTCGACGAAGAATGCGCAGCAGAATACGTGTAGGAGATTACTTGTAGAACTGAATGAAACTGTATGGAACATTCCCTTTACATCTGCTTCGATACTCTGAAAATCACATTTAAGTGCCTGGCAGAGGGTTCATCGAACCACCTTCACAATTCTCTATATTCCAATCTCGTATAGCGCGCGGGAATAATGAACACCTATATCTTTCCAAACTATCTCTGATTTCCCTTATTTTATCGTGATGTTCGTCCCTCCCTATGTAGGTCGGTGGCAACAAAATATTTTCGCATTCGGAGGAGAAAGTTGGTGATTGGAATTTCACTAGAAGATTTCGTCGCAACGAGAAACGCCTTTCTTTTAATCATTTCCAGCACAAATTCTGTGTCATTTCTGTGACACTCTCTCCCATATTTCCCGATAATACAAAACCTGCTGGCCTTCTTTGCGCTTTTTCGATGTACTCCGACAGTCCTATCACACCGTGCAGCAGTATTCTATAAGAGGACTGACAAGTATAGTGTAGGTAGTCTCCTTAGTAGGTGTGTTACATTTTCTAAGTGTCCTGCCAATGAAACGCAGTCTTTGGTTAGTCTTCCCCACAACATTTTCTACGTGTTCCTTCCTATTTAAGTTGTTCGTAATTGTAATACCTAGGCATTTAGTAGAATTTACGACTTTTAGATTAGACTGATTAATCGTGAAACCGAATTTTAACGAGTTCCTTTAAGCATTCATGTTGATGATTTTTCACACCATTCCGATATTTCTTCTAAATCGTTTTGCAGTTTTTTTTTTGATCTTCTGATGACTTAATTTGTCGGTAAACGACAGAAACATCTGGAAACAACCTAAGACAGCTGCTCAGATTGTCTCCCAAATCGTTTATATAGCTAAGGAACAGCAAAGGGCCTAAAACACTAAATTGGGGAACGTCAGAAATCACTTCTCTTTTACTCGATGACTTTCGGTAAATTACTACGATCTATGAACTCTCTGACAGGGAAACACAAATCCAGTCACATAACTGAGACGATATTCCATAAGCACGCAATTTCACTAGGGGTCGCTTTTGTGGTACAGTGTCAAAAGCCTTCTGTAAATCCAGAAATACTGACTCGATCTGTAAACCCCTTGTCAGTAGCACTCAACACTTAATGTGAATAAAGAGCTAGTTATGATTCACAGGAACGATGTTTTCTCAACCCATGTTGACTGTGTGTCAATTCCTCTGAGGAATATCTGACAAAAAAAAAATTAATAGCATTGGAGATGCGTTCGAAAATGAATTAAACAAAAAGGAGAAATCCTTGAAAATTGGCAAGGGAGCTGAAAACATGTATAATCCCAAGTTAATTTAGTTCAACAAAGGAGATTCAGCACAAACTAAACGAATCAGTCCATTTAGGAATCGTATGAGGTGCCTTGATCAGCATTATGAACGAGGAATGAGGTTTGACCGACGTTTCAATAGCTACCACGTGCTCATACAAACCAACAGTTCAGTCTGAAGAGCTAGTAGTGGCATCATGAAGTGGCGACCTCTCAGTGCAAGTAGTTACAGCGACGAAAGTCGCCCCAATGACACAACCTTAAGAGGGTAGTAGTAATACTGCTAGTTGCATCTCAACAGCTTAGTGTGACCAGCTAGTAGTGGCTACATGAAGTGGCGACCCCTCAGCGCAGGTAGTTGTAGTGACGAAAGTCGCCCCAGTGACGCATCCTTAAAGGGGTAGTAGTACTGCTGCTAGTTGCATCTCAACCGCTCAGTGTGACCACTAGTAGTGGCACCACTAAGTGGCGACCCCTCAGATAGAGTAGTTGCAGCAACGAAAGTCGCCCCAGTGAACCACCTTAAGAGGGTAAGTGTACTGCTGCTAGTTGCATCTCAACAGCTCAGTGTGACCATCCCAGTAGTGGCACCATGAAGTGGCGACCCCTCAGCGCGAGTAGTTGCAACGACGAAAGTCGCCTCAGTGACACAACCTTAAGAGGGTGGTGGTACTGCTGCTAGTTGCATCTCAATAGCTCAGTGTGACCAGCTAGTAGTGGCTACAGAAAGTGGCGACCCCTCAGCGCAAGTAGTTACAGTGACGAAAGTCGCCCCAGTGACACCACCTTAAGAGGGTAGGTGTACTGCTGCTAGTTGCAGCTCAACAGCTCAGTGTGACCAGCTAGTAGTGGCCACATGAAGTGGCGACCCCTCAGCGCAAGTAGTTGCAGCGACGAAAGTCGTCCCAGTGTACCACCTTAAGAGGGTAAGTGTACTGCTGCTAATTGCATCTCAACAGCTCAGTGTGACCAGCTAGTAGTGGCCACATGAAGTGGCGACCCCTCAGCGCAAGTAGTTGCAGCGACGAAAGTCGCCCCAGTGAACTACCTTCAGAGGATAAGTGTACTGCTGCTAGTTGCATCTCAACAGCTCAGTGTGACCAGGTAGTAGTGGCACCATAAAGTGGCGACCACTCAGCGCGAGTAGTTGCAGCGACACAACTTTAAGAGGGTAGTAGTACTGCTGCTAATTGCATCTCAACAGCTCAGTGTGACCAGCTAGTAGTGGCACCATGAAGTGGCGTCCCCTCAGCGCGAGTAGTTGCAGCGACACAACCTTAAGAGGGTAGTTGTACTGCTGCTAATTGCATCTCAACAGCTCAGTGTGACCAGCTAGTAGTGGCACCATGAAGTGGCGACCCTTCAGCGCGAGTAGTTGCAGCGACACAACCTCAATAGGGTAGTAGTATTGCTGCTAATTGCATCTCAACAGCTCAGTGTGACCAGCTAGTAGTGGCACCATAAAGTGGCGACCCCTCAGCGCGAGTAGTTGCAGCGACACAACCTTAAGAGGGTAGTAGTACTGCTGCTAATTGCATCTCAACAGCTCAGTGTGACCAGCTAGTAGTGGCACCATGAAGTGGCGTCCTCTCAGCGCAAGTAGTCGCAGCAACGAATGGCGCCCCAATGACACAACCTTAAGAGGGTAGGTGTACTTCTGCTAGTTGCATCTCGTCCAGAAGCACATCTGCTCTAGTTGGGAATGGCTGCGGTGGAGAGTAGACGTCAGGTTTTTTAGGCTTTCAGCGCTTGCGCCATTAGCAGCCGAGGCGGACAGAGGAGCCAGTGGAGGGCAGACGCGCTGCGCGGATTCGCCTCTCGCGGCGCTGCGCGGCGTGACGGATTGCCGCGGCCCGCGGCAGACGTTAATGTATCGCCGGCGCTTTTTGTTCCCTCGCGGGAAATAAATCGACCGAACGGAACGGCGTCGCGTTTCGATCTCGGGAATGCCGATACGACGCCGTCCGGTGCCGTCCGAGAGCTGTCAGGCGGGGCGCTGACGAAGTGCCGCCGTTTTCGTAACGGGGTCGTTGGGGAGGGGGGGGGGGGGGGAGCAGCTAGCTGGAAGCGCTCTGCGAACGTGGTAATACATTACGTCATTATCGCACGGCTCTGCAGCATTTCGTATGCAACGCACGCCTCTTCCAGATACACATCCGAACCGTGGAAAACATCAGTGCAGTTCAGAATCAAAACCAAACTGAGTGGTACTAACTGTAGCCCGCCATTTCGGAGATGTGCATTGAGTGACTGCAGCTGGCCTCTGACCTGTGATGTGTCAACACCTCAGTGTTTTTATTACAGCTGTAATGAGACGTTGGTGAATGAATGGCGTATCTTTTAGCTGTACAAGTGTTGTCCTGAAAGTAAGTTGCGATCGGTCACTAAATGGAAACCTCAGTGAAAATCAGAAACATTTTAATTGCAAGAGTTAGCTACACTTTCCAGTCTACACAGTGGCCACTCCGACGTAGACATCTGTCGGAGCTTTATACCAAATTTCCAACACCTTCGTCATAGAAGGCAGCCAGCCGCCTGTGCTTTTTGATAATTCTCTACGCTGGTCTACAGCGTGTAACCTGTGCCCAAGTGTTCTCTTCGTATCCACTGTTTCATGTGAACAGAGATGACACTCAAGACGAGCCAATTAGGGCTGTGTTGTGGGTGATAGAACACTTCGCATCGAAAAGGCTGCCGGAGCGTCTTCACTGCCCCTGCAGAGTGCGGCTGAGAATTGCCCTGAAGAAGGAAGTGCGTGGCAGTTGTGTTAGGTGGGCTGCATTCATTAAGGCGAAGCCTCTCAGCGGGCCCTCCTACTTGGCGGAAGGCATGGTTGTTCTAGGTACCTTTACTCGCTCACAGTGCGCTCACGACTGAAAAGAGCGTCTTGATGCGATCGACGGTCGTACTAGAGACAGTACCCAACACATTCGTGCCAAGCTTCATCAGGTTTTCCCTGTGGTGTCCATTTCTTGACCGATCGGAACTTACTTTCTGGACTACCCTCGTATTTCACACTGAGGCGATACGATATTTGATATGACACAAAGGTCCCATTTGCGATATGATACAGAAGCAATCCGCATAAGCGGAATACATAGAAACGTATTTTAATGGAGTTAACAGTTTCAGGGTGACAGCGATGTGACACTGACTTGTATCCACGCAGCTTGTGTCATTCGATACACAGTGAGGGAAATTTCAAGTAGTCCGATGTGCCATAAATAAAAAGCTTTTCTGTTGTATCGGGTGGTTAGAATTAAAATGCAGCTACGCACAGATGTCTAGTGTGAGCTATAGTTATCGTGTGGCAGCCAAATTTGATGGATATTCTAGTGCGGTAATGCAGGCGAGAAGGGCATTCCTGGCCAAGAGAAGTCTACTAGTGTCAAACATAGGCCCTAGTTTGAGGAAGAAATTCCTGAGAATGTATGTCTGGACAGCAGCATTGTATGGCAATGAAACATCGACTGTGGAAAAACCGGAACAGAAAAGAATCGAAGCGTTCGAGATGTGGTGCTACAGGAGAATGTTGAAAAGCAGGTGGGCTGATAAAGCAAGGAGTGAGGTGGTTCTGCGGAGAATCGGAGAGGAAAAGAATACTTGGGAAACACTGACAAAGGAAAAGGGACAGAGTGATAGGACATCTGTTAAGACATCAGGGAGCGACTTCCGTGGTACTGAAGAGAGTTGTAGAGGCAAAAACTGTAGGGGAAGACAGAGATTGGAATGCATCCAGCAAATAATTGAGGACGTAGGTTGCAAGTGCTACTCTGAGATGGAAAGGTTGGCACAGGAGAGCAATTCGTGTCGGGCCGCATCAAACCAGTTAGAAGACTAATGACAATACAAAAAAATAAGCAGGACAGATTTTCCTGCAAAAAATTAGTTCAAATTTTGGCCAGCAGGTGCAAATCTGACGCTGTGAATACAAGAAAGATGTACAGAAATGTTCCGATATCTAATGTATTATTAACAGGACGTGGAGAGAAAAAGTCAAGCAAATGTTTTGGCCACCAGGTGCAAATCTGACGCTGTGAATGCAAGAAAGAAGTACAGAAATGTTCGCATATGTAATGTATTATTAACAGGACGTGGAGAGAAAAAGTCAAGCAAGTGAGAATGGCGTAATGTTTTTATTATTAACTGTCACTTAGACAACTTGTTTGTTGTCCGCAGCTCGTCGTCTTGCGGTAGCATTCTCGCTTCCCACGCACGGGGTCCCGGGTTCGATTCCCGGCGGGATCAGGGCTTTTTCCTGCCTCGAGATGACTGGGTGTTGTTGTGTCGTCTTCATTGTCATCATTCATTACCATTACTGTCGGAGGGGACTTAACATCTGAGGTCATCAGTCTCCTAGACTTAGAACTACTTAAAATTAACTAATATAAGGACAACACACACATCCACGTCCGAGGCAGGATTCGAACCTGCGACTGTAGCAGCAGCAGCGCGGTTCCGGACTGAAGAGCCTAGAACCGCTCGGCCACACTGGCCGGCCATCATTAGACAATTTGGTCATTATGAGCAACGGAAACAGCGACAAGATGCTGAATTTGTGATAGTACATGATCAGCAGTTGCTCGCGACTGTTCCTGTGGAATCTGACGAACATGATCCTGTACACTGGTCTTTATATAGGCAAAGACCGAACGTGTCGGTGGTGAGCACATTTCTTTCAGATATCCTCAGAGCCCAAAGTCACATGGATTAAGACCAGGTGATCTTGCAGGCGATGCATCTC
The DNA here is from genome assembly GCF_023897955.1 of Schistocerca gregaria. Lineage (NCBI taxonomy): Eukaryota > Metazoa > Arthropoda > Insecta > Orthoptera > Acrididae > Schistocerca > Schistocerca gregaria. The sequence continues at coordinate 1,133,857,208 of NC_064920.1, read as the reverse complement.
GGAAACCTCTGGAGAGAACACGTTTTTGAAAGGTTGCCCATGAAAAGAAGTCAGCAAACCTGCTAAATTCTTGGTTCATCAGGGCAGTCAGTTGATCAACAGTTGCACGTCTATTCAACCATAAAAATTTCCTCTGCCATCGATGACCACTGTAATCTATGGCCCATAGTGCACCGTAGTTGCTCCAGTTTTCGGAGGCACCATTTCGCCATGAACGGTTCCTTTCACCATGGCGGAACATGAGCAGTTTACAGACTTAGACGTTCCTAAAATGCTTCTACCCTTGTTCCGAAAGCCCTTTTGGACGTGGTTCCGCGTTACGACAACTACATAAAATACTATTTGACGAAACAAAAGTTCTGTCCGTGGCTCCTACATAATGAAATTGTGTAATTAAAAAGGCTGTAGAAATAAGAATGTGTATCTTAGCGGTGGATGGAAGAGAGCTCTAGATACAGAAAAGAGCCAGAGTTATTCAACGCAATGTTTACGCTACGGCCGAAGCGGTGGCGCCCCAACGCAGACGTTGACACCATCTGCGACGGAATTACTTAATTATCGACCAATCAGAAGCCGTCTATGAGCTATATAAGACCACCATAGCAGCAGTTTTGACAGTCAGTCCTGACGAAGACGATGGAGGTACTCGTCCAAAGCTTGAGTTTCAGTTCCCAGAACTGCTGAAGCGCCTAAACAGGTCTGTATTTGCAGTCCGAATGATATCATACGTTGGAGGTATAAATATTAAAAAAACTTGAATACTTCGCTTACTTTTATTCTATTGTGTCATTTGGGATCATATTGTGGGGCTCAACCGAGCAAAAACTTTTAGGTGCAAAAACATGTAATAACACTCATTTGTGGAATAAATCCAAGAACGTCATACAGAAACTTGTCCAAGGGACTGTGTATGCTAACCACTTCTTCTCTGTATATTTATTTCTTGATGAAATTTGTTGCAAGTAATATGTCTATATTTCTAACCAATCCCTCAATACATAATATCAGCACTGGAAATAAGAGCAATCTACATAAATACGTAACATCACTTACTTTGGTCCAAAACACGCATTTTTCAATAAATCACCAGCAACCATTAAAAACTTGCTTTCAGATAATCCACAGTTTAAACACAGTTTGAATGACTTTTTGATAGACAACTCCTTCTGCTCTATAGACGAATATTTTAAGAGGGACTGTTAGCCAGCTTAAGTAAAAATTTCTGTTAGATTTCAGTTTTGACAGCACTTGGTCGCAACAGTCAACATTAGGTACTTCGTGTATGATAAATGTATTAAAAGCGCATAACTTTGTTTCATTCTGACAGTGTATTAATTCTGTAAATATTGGCAGTTCTTGTTTACTGTAACGTATTCACGTATGTTGACAATCGTCTAAAATATGATCAGGGAAGTCAGTATTATATTCATAGTTTTACGCTTTTTGTGTTTTACTTTGTGACTTGTTCCACACCCACGAGAATCATCTAATTTTTGAGTTTATGAAAGGAAAACTGAATCTAATCTAACCTTGAAATGACGTGACAAGAATACAGAGAATTTTTTTTACTCATCATACACACCACTCCAGTTCCATAACTTACGTCGGCGGCATGGTAAGAGTTCTACACCACCCACAACGCTTCAAAGGGACCGGTGCACTCTTTTAATATTGTGTTCGGTGTGATCGTACCTAGTTTCAGTAAGTGCCTCGTCTTGTACCCGAGATATTGGGTTTTCTGAACATGGGTGCTGCTTCCCGAGCTGTGCAACATCCAGCAATGGGAAGGGAAACGAAAAAAAAAAAAAATACAGGGCTGCTAACGCTGAGTTGGCCCTCTATCGACCCGGTGCGGCCGGTGCTTCGCTCCCAGATGTGTGAAGTCCGGGAATGAGCCGGATAATGCGTTTTTAATTGGTTGTTGAATCCATAATCACGCCCCGAATTACTCATAAATCTGTTTCCAGTATCGCGTACCAGACGGCTCTGTCGAGCATCCTTTCTCCCCCGACCAGTTCGGCGATTCACAAACTTGTGTTCTGCTACCAGCGATCTCTACACCTGCCATGTTTACGTTTTTACAAATGGTCATTGGACGGCGTTGTTGAGATGTGACATTACTATTGTTTCAAAGTTTTCATTCGTTATTGTTAAAACAATGGCAACTCAGAAGTTGGCCGAATAATTTTCTTTACAGCAAGTGTTTGAAGTAACAGTGTTGTGAAAAAAATGTTAGCGTTATATTAATGTTTTTGTTGCATGGCTTTTTACGGTTTCCGTTAAGACGTTGCTCCACAACAGTGGCACGAATCGCTTCGTTCAGCTTAGGCTGTAGCAAAAAACCTTGTTTCTTTGTACATCACTACTGCGACTTCGACTTTTTGTCATCATCAAGTGGTCTGGAAGCAATCAGTCTCCCAAAAAATTACACTAATTTTATAAAGAAATATAAGTATATGGAATCAGGTGCGCCAATGGTACCCACTTTGAAATTGTCATGTACCTCAACATGGTACCGGATAGTATAAAATCAACAACATATGGTAGTATAAATCCGCGCATTCTTCCGCGCACCAAGCGAGAACATATGTTACAACAAGTTAAAAAGTGACACACACTTGACATGATGATAAAAACTATGTTCACAATACACCCATAAGACAAATCCAATGTAACGAGTATGGTGTAAGAAAGACATATGGAAAAGTGACAAGGATGTCACATAGTGCGAGCACAACCTGAGGGCGTAAACACACTACTGAGTCATAATCGATATCATACGTTTATGTACATGTACACAGGAAGGATCAGAAGGATGAAAAACTGTATTAAGTGAAAGGAAGTTGGTAGATAACAATGACATGTGAATAAAAACAAGTAAGGTCCAAGCACGTAACTACATATGGATCTACAATGACTGTTACTTCGAACAGCAAAGTTAAAGTTTCTTGCGAGTAGAAAATATCGAGATCCTGAAATGTAATGTAAAATAGTGAGTCACCTTACGTGTCAAAATAAACATATGCAAAGTATGAACTTGCCAAAAATACTGTAACAATGGGAACACTCGTCAAATGTGAACATTCTAGTTAAAAGCAAGTAATGGCAAATACTATTAAGTATAGCGCATCTGACAACAGCAGGTGAGTCATAAGATAAAAATATTAAAGTGACTGCCCAGTCACAGCAAAATGGCGCCCGTGAACATAGGCGTAAACTGCAGGTAAAAACGAAGAAAACCCGTGACGCATACACATACAAGGACACAAATGAACAGACTGAAATAACAACTTCGTGTTGTTATGTGGGTACCATTGCCCTGTGCAAGTAATTTAACTTGCTTATTTTAAATTACGGTCTGATTTGTAAACTTTGTGTAATTTTTTTGGGGGGCCGGTTGCTTCCAGACTACCGGCTGATGAGAAAAATGTCTAAACAGCAGTCGTGATATACAATGAAGAAAGGTTTCGATACAGCCTAAACGGAATTAAAACTTTCAGTAACTTTATCAAGACTGTGGCCCCAGTCCTATTCAAAATTTTAACTTTGTGGAAGACTTATCAATTAATACGTCAAATTGGGTCGCGGTTCTTATTCCGCCAGCGATGAACTCGGTGACGGTCGACAAAAGCATCCACACTGAGCGGTGAGATTAAAAGAGATTCGACAGTGGCTTACCATGAGAAAGAAGCATCCTATCGCAAATCCCTAATGTAGGATGTTAACGAAGGTCAGTGCATACGGTTTAGGCTCCCTGATATTTGAGTGGCTGGAAGACTTCTTACCCAGTTCGTTGTACCCGACGGCAGAGACAATGGTATCGTCAGGAGTGCCCCAGCGAAGTGAGATGGGACAGGATAGCAGGACACGTTGAGCAGCGTCTGGAACCGTGATGCAGGTTCGAATCCTGTCTCTGGCATGGATGTGTGCGATGTCCTTAGGTGGCCGGCCGGTTTGGCTGTGCGGTTCTAGGAGCTTCGGTCTGGAACTATGTGACCGCTACGGTCGCAGGTTCGAATCCTGCCTCGGGCATGGATGTGTGTGATGTCCTTAGGTTAGTTAGGTTTAAGTATTTCTAGGTTCTAGGGGAGTGATGACTTCAGATGTTAAGTCCCATAGCGCTCAGAGCCATTTTTGTCCTTAGGTCACATAGGTTTAAGTAGTTATAAGTCTAGGTGACTGATGACCTCAGATATTAAGTCCCATAGTGCTTAGAGCCATTTGAACGATTTTCTTTTAAATTTCTTCTTGGCATGATGAATGGCAGCTTGCTCTAAATGTACAAAAATGTAAGTTAACGCAGATGAGTAGGGAAAACAGTCGCTTAATGTTCAAATACAGCACTAATAGTGTGATAATTGACACAGTGTCCGAGACTGAATATGTAGGCGTAACGTTGCGATGCGGTATGAAATGGAATGAGTAGGTAAGGACGGCAGTAGGGAGAGCAAATACTTGCATTTAGTTTACTGGAACAATTATTGGAAATTGTAACTCATCCTTAAAGGAGACCGTTTGTGAAAAACTTGTACGCCCCGTTCTTGACGCTTTAGCAATTCAGAGGCTGTCTGCTAGATTTGGCAACAATGGGTTCCATCAAAACATGAGTATTATAGAAATCCTTCATGAACTCATATGGCAAGACATAAACGCAGTTTACAACTATAATACTTGACGTTTCGTAATTAACATTTAATGTAAGGTTGTACTTCTTAATTAGAATACTATAACAGCAATTTAAATTTTTAAATTCGGCCAATAACTATATGAAATGCTGAAAATAGAACTTTTGTGGCCCCTGGAAGCCTCTAGACAGGCATCTTTCATGTGGTGTCGTGTGACGATCATAGGCTTACACTATAAGGTACCCCCAACTGAAAATGATGCCTTCGCTGTAACGACGTTTTATGTCATGCCAGTGACGGTACATCAAAGCAGCCAATGAAATTCAAAGTTCGTCACACAATTTTGGCTGATGATAATTCTTCCGGGTTATATGACCGTGGTCCATGGAATTCTTCTATTCCTAACGTTTCGTCCAATACTACGTTGGACATCCTCAGAGGTAGGACTCGGCAGCACTCAGAAGGACCAGCCATACCTCGGAGGATGTCCAACGTAGTATTGGACGAAACGTTAGGAATAGAAAAATTCCATGGACCACGGCCATATAACCCGGAAGAATTATCAATAACAGTGCCATCCGATCGTGAAAGCCTTCACTGTAGAATTTTGGCTGAATTTTCTCATGTTGGGAATTCAGAAGAGCGATCTGTTTAACTTGGTAAAAGCCTTCTAAAGCCATTTGTTTATGTACAAACAACCGATTTCGACAGACTTTGATGTCATCTTCAGGCATTAAAATTTTTTGAAGACATGAAGATAACATCAAAGTCTGCCGAAACCGGTTGTTCGTAAATAAGGCAATTTTTAAGCGATCTCGGCTAAAGAAAGTTTTTATCACACACTTTTATCAAGCCCTTCTTCATCCAACACTATTTAGGAAATTATGTGGTCCTATAATCCAGTGTCATGCAACAGCGTCACTTCGCTTGTTGAGAGTATTACACTTCGACTAGCTGTCTTCCATAAAGCATTTCAGGAAACATGCCTGTCAAAGCAACAGGATCCTGTAATGGAATACGTTGTTAGATCCGTCGGCGAACGAGTAACAGGTACGCTGTAGGCGGCGAGGCATTCGGCTGCCTACTGGTGACCCCAGGCGCGCTCGCCGCTGTAATTACGTAAATGGATCCGCAGCGCTGGATGGTGCAGGAACGCTGGCAGGGGTGCGCTTCTAAATACATCCTCTATCACGTCGGACTGCTGCTGTGGCACCTGTCATGGCCTACCTGCTGATATGTCCAGTGCTACAACTCTGATAACATCCCAAAACGTCAGTGGCGATTACCCGGTTGCGATATTCGTGTATTAGCCACATCTATCGTTGAGATCACTACATCGCACTTAGGCGTCGCTCGGCAAAAGAGATGACTGGTTCCAAACCTACTGGCGCGAGAAGATTCATCGTTAGTACTAGGTCCCGAGATTAAACAGGTAAATAAAAGTAAACTTCGAAAATGTACTAAAAGATTTTTTTTAAATGGTAAAAGTAACAAAGAACCTCAGTCTAGAGTGAAGCAAATTTTTTCAGAGATGCCAAAGGAATAGAAGAAGCAGTTGAGTGGAAGGAGTATAGTCTTGAAAAGAAAGTATAAGATGAACATCTACAAAACTAAAACAAGGGTAATGTAACGTTGTCGGATTAAATCGGAAATGAGACACTAAAAGTAGTAGGTTTATTTTGCTACTTGGGCAGTAAAATATCTGATAGCCGAAGATGACAGGATGTAAAATGTTGATTAAAACATAGACTAGTAACGACAAGAAAAGTTTCTGAGAAAGAAAAGTTCGTCAAAGCCAAATAGAAAATTAAACGATAGAAAGTGTTTTCCATAGGTATTTGTGTGGAGTGTGGCCTTGAACGGAAGAAAAACGTGTGCAATGAACAGCGCAGTATGATGAATAGCTCAGAAAAGGAATAGAAGCATGTGAAACGTGGTGCTACAGAAGAATGCTGAAGAGTAGACTCAATAACTAATGAGAAGTTACTGAATCTAATTGGGAGGGGGGGGGGGGGAATAGGAATTCATGGCACAGCTTGACTAAATAAAGAGTTCGAACGGTAGGACACATCTTGACCCATCAAGGAATCGCAATTTCGTAATGGAAGAGGGTGTGGGGAGTAAGAAATACAGATGTACAAACACATTTGAATACAGGAAACAAGTTCGAATGGAAGTAGCTTGCAGCAGTTAAGCAGAGATTAAAAGGTTTCCACAGGACAGATTAACTCGGAGAGCTGCATCAGATCAGTCTTCGGTCTGAGAAACATTTCTAGTATTGAGGTCGTGACGTCACGTTACACAATTAAAATGTTTTATTGCCCCTTGTGTATACCAGTACATCCAGTTCAGACTTACAGGGCGCCGCTTTCTTTGAAGGCGGCGATGTTTACATTCCAGAAATTTCTGAGTTACGAAGGACGTTCAGTAAATAACGCAAAACATTTTCATCTCGGCCAGTTTCTGTTGAAGAAATTGGGAATTTGTTGTCGGCCATCGTGAGGGATTCCTACTTCAGCAGCTATAGTATCATGAATATCCGATAATAGTGACGCTATGCGTAGCCTTCAAAATGGCGTCTGAAACGGAGGTGCGTTCCACAGAGAGCTTCTTCTGGTGGAAAACCAGAGCATCGCAGAATTTCATAGGCCCTTGCAAAATGTCGAAGGAGACAAGGCAATGAACAAGAACATGGTGAGACGTTGGACGGTGTTTCTACCATCATCGCAACAAGGTCAGGGACAGAGCGTGACAATTTGTTGTCGAACGTCATCAGTAGCTGAAACATCAGATCGTGAAAGCCTTCATTGTATAAAATGTTCAAAGCCGCACTGTCAGCCTCTAATGTCTTGGCTACGGTCTCCTGGGACTCAGGTTACTCTACTTGATGTCCTCCTTGATGAGGAAGTGATGGCGCTGCCCTCAGCAAACTGAAGAAATGGCTTCAGCTTGTTCGTCACCACAAAAATGTTGGCGAACTCCCCTTCTCCATTACAACACAAGGCCTCACACAGATCTGCGCACCCGAGGGGAGTTCACAGACCTGTTCTCCGTCACCCACCCTAGAGCACGCATCTCACACTTTCCTACTTCCATCCGTGTGGCCCAATGAATAATTCACTCTGTAGATGACGGGAAGGTTACTCATGGAACAAGACGTTGGCTCAGACGTCTACATCTACATATATACTCCGCTAGCCACCAAGCGCTGTGTGGAGGACGGCACAATTCGCGCCAAAGTCACCCCACTGTTCCACTCGCGGATAGCACGAGGGAAAAATGACTGTCTGAACGCCTCAGTACGAGCTCTGATTTCCCTTATCCTTGAGAGGTTATCATTGCGCGATTTGAAAGTTGGTGGTAATAATATATGCTCTCCATCCTCGGCGAAGATCGGATTTCGGAATTTAGTGAGCAGCCCCTTCCGTTTAGCGCGCCTTCTGTCTGCAAGTGTATCCCACTTCAAACTTTCTATGAGATTTGTAACGCTCTCCCGATGGCTAAATGTACCAATCACGAATCTTGCCGCTCTTGTTTGGGCCTTCTCAATCTCTTGAATCAGACCCAACTGGTAAGGGTCCCATGCAGACGAACAATAGTCTACGGGTGGACGAAGCAACGTATCGTAAGCAATTTCCTTTGTTGAAGGACTCCATTGCTTCAGGATTCTACCAATAAACCGCAGTCTAGAGTTCGCCTTACCCGTTACTTTTGTAATCTGATCATTCCATTTGCGATCATTTCGAATAGTCACACCCAGATACTTGAAGGATGTTACCGCTTCCAAAGACTGGGCATTTATTTCGTACCAATACATTAAGGAGGATTTTCTCCTTGTTATACGCTGTAGGTTACACTTACTAATATTGAGAGATAACTGCATGTAATTACACCACCCATTTATTTTCTGGAAATCCTCATTGATTTGACCACAACTTTCGTGTGATACTACTTTCCTGTAGACTACAGCATCATCGGCAAACAGTCTAATGCCGTTGTCAATAGAATCAACCAGATCGTTTATGTAAATCGTAAAAAGCAGCGGACCTATTACGCTGCCCTGTGGCACACCTGAAGTTGCGCTTCTTTCTGTTGAAGTCACCCCACTCAGTACGACATACTGCTGTCGTTTAGAAAACTTTCTACCCAACCGTTTATGGCATCGGATAGACCGTCATGCTGACGTCGGTCAATAGAATGGTACCATAAGATTTCATACACATTTTAACTTTTTTTGTGCTACTTATCAGTATAATCATCATACTTGTCCACTGTTTTCTTTCACGTTGAAAAAAAAAAGGAGCAACTGTAATTACGCGGTAAAAATCATGCTCCTGATTCCTCATCCGTTGACTAAAATCTCGATTCCACTTTTAATTTTCACCAAAAATTTGAATTTGTGGTTAGGACTGTGGGACAAAACTGCTGAGTTCATCGGTCCCTGGGCTCACGCACTACTTAATCTAACTTAAACTATCTTACGCTAAGGACAACACACATGCACGAGGGAGGGCTCGAACTTACGCCGGAGGGAATCACGTGAACCGTGCCAAGACCCCCTAGACATCGCGACTACCCCGCGCGGCTTATTTTCACCAAAACGTTCTCGCCCTCCCCATAAATACTGAAGTGCTGCAACGGATTGCGTGCAATTACTTTCCTCGCCTCTTTATTTTTGTCGGTCAATGTTTGTGGTACCCAACGTGCATAAATCTTGGAGTGTCCCGCTTTTTTCCGTTGTTGTTGTTGTGGTCTTCAGTCTGGAGACTGGTTTGATGCAGCTCTCCATGCTACTCTATCCTGTGCAAGCTTCTTTATCTCCCAGTACCTACTGCAACCTACATCCTTCTGAATCTGCTTAGTGTAGTCATCTCTTGGTCTCCCACTACGATTTTTACCCCCCACGCTGCCCTCCAATACTAAATTGGGGATCCCTTGATGCCTCGGAACACGTCCTACCAACCGATCCCTTCTTCTGGTCAAGTTGTGCCACAAACTTCTCTTCTCTCCAATCCGATTCAATACCTCCTTATTAGTTATGTGATCTACTCATTTAATCTTCAGCATTCTTCTGTAGCACCACATTTCGAAAGCTTCTATTCTCTTCTTGTACAAACTATTTATCGTCCATGTTTCCCTTCCATACATGGCTACACTCCATACAAATACTTTCAGAAACGACTTTCCTGACACTTAAATCTATACTCGATGTTAACAAATTTCTCTTCTTCAGAAACGCTTTCCTTGTCATTGCCAATCTACATTTTATATCCTCTCGACTTCGACCATCATCAGTTATTTTGCTCCCCAAATAGCAAAACTCATTTACTACTTTAAGTGTCTCATTTCCTAATCTAATTCCCGCAGCACCATCCGACTTAATTCGACTACATTCCATTATCCTCGTTTTGCTTTTGTTGATGTTCATCTTATATCCTCCTTTCAACACACTATCTATTTCCTTCAACTGCTCTTCCAAGTCCTTTGCTGTGTCTGACAGAATTACAATGTCATCGGCGAACCTCAAAGTTTTTATTTCTTCTCCGTGGATTTTAATACCTACTCCGAATTTTTCTTTTGTTTCCTTCACTGCTTGCTCAATATACAGATTGAATAACATCGGGGAGAGACTACAACCCTGTCTCACTCCCGTCCCAACCACTGCTTCCCTTTCATGCCCCTCGACTCTTAAAACGTAGGTTTGCCATTCCTTAATCTAGCTTCTAAGATAAGCCGTAGGGTCTGTATTGCCTCACGTGTTCCAACATTTCTACGGAATCCAAACTGATCTTCCCCAAGGTCGGCTTCTACTAGTTTTTCCATTCGTCTGTAAAGAATTCGCGTTAGTATTTTGCAGCTGTGACTTATTAAACTGATAGTTCGTTAATTTCCACATCTGTCAACACCTGCTTTCTTTGGGATTGGAATTATTATATTCTTCTTAAAGTCTGAGGGTATTTCGCCTGTCTTATACATCTTGCTCACCGCCAGTAGTTTTTTCAGTAAGACGTGAAATTTCGTTTACCGTTGGATAACTGGGGACACAATTCATCTGTCGTTACTTGGCGGTCGTCACAAATGGTTTAGTGGACACGCTGCAGTCGCTGGTTTGCCCCTCCGTGTTGAGTTTGCCCTTTAGCTTGTATACAGCTGCGTTCCACGGTGGTACCGATGACAGTCTCCAGATGCCGTCGCAGAAGTCGCCTGTAACATCGGCTGACAGTTAATCACAGTGTGTCCAATCCCTTCGTCAGTTTTTTGCCAAGTCAACGAGTTTAGGTTAGGCTAGAATCTAGTCTACATATGAGGTAGGTTAGAGTTTAACCTCCTAGGATGGGGTGGATGCCACGACGCCACTTAGAGAGGAATGCTGCATTACGAAGTTTGCTATTAAAAAGATGCCGAATGCATGTGAATGAGCTATAGCTGCCTAGAGAAGAACCTGGCTAGTACTGTACCCTGTATCATCAGTTACTGGAACAACCAGATAAGTTTTACAAATATATGAGACGAAGGACGGAACGTTCTGTTACATACTCGAGATGTTTCTTGGTGTCCTTGAAAAAGAACGATTGCAAACACTCTGTATTGCTGAATTTATTAACCTTCAATTATTGTCACCCAGTTTTTTTCTGCGTATTGGAACGCCTCAAACCAGCAATTCATCGGACGGATTTCCTTCGGTTTTTCTATTTCTTTTTTTTTTTTTTTTTTTTTTTTTTTTTGAGTAATTCCATAAATCGTGGCGACAGTTTGTCTGGGGCGAACGTTTTGCGCTAGAGCAAGAGCAATGCTGTCAGTCCCTTGGCATGAGACAAAGAGCTTGCGAATGGTTTCCGCATCGGATCCTTCTGGAACATTAAATAGTGTTTGAGAACCGCGCCTCGTTGCCGTTGGACTGTGTGCTAACCTGTGGTACTCCAATACGAGAAAATCAGGTTGTTCAATAGACTACATGCTTTTAACCCCTCCGTGAGGTGGTTATACTTCCTTTCTCGTTACAACGATGGAACTGATCGCTCCGAACTGTGGCGCGCTATTTGTAGGCACCAAAGTACTGGGATTACAGCGACTTCTGTTAACAGGTTTTCGAAATATTTCGAATATTCTGTACAAAATTCTTGCAGCTTTCACAATAGACGTACCATTTATTGCCCTCGTCTATCGATCTCCGGTTTCGAGCTATTTAATTCTAAAATCAGGAACGTCTTCGCTTGGCACCCTGTGGAAGGCTGTGAACTACTACTATTGATATTTCTAAAATTTACGAGAATCCGACGTATCGATATTTAAAGATATCAATGACTGCTCTCGATATACCGAAAACAACTATCGATATGGTGACGGAGAAAATATCGACGTATCTGCGAAAAAAATTATCGACTACCATTGTAAATATATTGCTAGTTGTAGAGTTGTATATTTAAGTGTTCATTTATTGTTAGATATTTCGTACATCAACAAGCTAGCAGCCTGCTTAAAGCAAGAACTGAAAAGAAAACGATGCACGTTCACGCTTGGGAACCACCATTTTTCTAACGATGGTAACTGCTGGGAAGCGGCACAACTAAAATTGTCCAATAGATCGCCGGCCGGAGTGGCCGTACGGTTCTAGGCGCTACAGTCTGGAACCGAGCGACCGCTACCGTCGCAGGTTCCAATGCTGCCTCGGGCATGGATGTGTGTGATGTCCTTAGGTTAGTTAGGTTTAATTAGTTCTAAATTCTAGGCGACTGATGACCTCAGAAGTCGCATACTGCTCAGAGCCATTTGAACCATTTTTTGTCCAATAGATCCGTCGTTCGGTTTCGTGACATACCGCATTGGTCAGGAACACTTTACTTTGATTTAGGTGTTTCTTCAATTCTGAAAATGCCAGCGACCTATCAATTTTAGTGTAGAAACTGCTTGGTGAAGTAAACGTTGCAGTTACTGTTGATAGCACCGAGCGCCAATTACGTCAGCATTTACCCTCACACGTCTCCGCCCGTTTAGATTTTTATTCATCAGTTTCAGCAACTGTTTTTGAGGAAAGGCAATGTGAAGAAATAGCGCCGTAGTTACGTTAAAAATGTTTTTTTAACGCAGCTGATGTGCTATTTCTTCACACTGGATATCCTGTTACTCCATTCACTTCGCATTCCCCCGAAGTGCAGTCGGACTTCTTTGTACCATCTATACTTGCTTCACACCGTCAAAGAGAAAGACTTGTCGTGATGAAAGCTCAAAAAATAGTAAGACTCCTTAACGCAGTGAAAGTAAAATTATGTTCCACTACAGTTTAAAAAGCACAACTTCAAATATTTGTCGAAAATTACGAAAAAAGTAATATAAAATAAAGAAAAAAATCGGGAACAACATGAACAGAAAAAAGGAAGAGATCTCATGAGGGAGTATTGGAAAAATAGGAAGCAACAACAAAGAAAGAAGAGGAACTGAAGTTGTTAAAGTGATCCAAGTTAGTCAGTGCGATATAGCTATTTCGATATCGATATATCGGTGAGACTATGCCGCCCATGTACACAGGGTGTTACAACCATGTACGGCCAAACTTTCAGGAAACATTCCTCACACACAAATAAAGAAAAGATGTTATGTGGACATCTGCCCGGAAACGCTTTATTTCCATGTTAGTGCTCATTTTAGTTTCTTCCACCTACACTCAATGGAGCACGTTATCATGATTTCATACGGGATACTCTACCTGTGCTGCTAGAACATGTGCCTTTACAAGTACCACACAACATGTGGTTCATGCACGATGGAGCTCCAGCACATTTCAGTCGAAGTCTTCGTACGCTTCTCAACAACAGATTCGGTGACCGACGGATTGGTAGAGGCGAACCAATTCCATGGCCTCCACGCTCTCCTGACCTCAACCCTCTTGACTTTCATTTATGGCGGAATTTCAAAGCCCTTGTCTACGCAACCCCGGTACCAAATGTAGAGACTCTTCGTGCTCGTATTGTGGACGGCTATAATACAATACGACATTCTCCAGGGCTGCATCAGCGCATCAGGGATTCCATGCGACGGAGGGTGGATGCATGTATCCTCGCTAACGGAGGACATTTTGAACATTTCCTGTAACAAAGTGTTTGAAGTCACGCTGGTGCGTTCTTTTGCTGTGTGTTTCCATTCCATGATTAATGTGATTTGAAGAGAAGTAATAAAATGAGCTCTAAAATGGAAAGTAAGCGTTTCCACATAACATATTTTCTTTCTTTGTGTGTGAGGAATGATTCCTGAAAGTTTGGCCGTACCTTTTTGTAGCACCCTGCATATCGTTATACTTGGAATAATACCGATCTATCGATATTTTTTCACATGCCCTACTGTAAACCCTGCTCAAAAAAGGTATTTTTGTTCCCTACCCTTACCACTAGCGGTGCCTGAAATCAGAATGAGCCATCTAAACGCACCGCTTTCGGGTAGGGCGGGCAACTTCGTCTGGCGTGGCTTCAAACGGAAGCTCGAGGCACGGGTGAGTGTGCTCGAGCAGTATCAAACAGCGCGGGTTCTCGAGGCAGTCTGGTAGGGGCAGCGAGAGGAGCAGGTGGGCCGCTCCCATTGTTGCTAAACAGGTGGCTCCTGGCCGCAAGGACCTGCCTCTCTCTGACTGCAGCCCGGCTACGGGCGCGGCCGGCGCTTTGAGCCGGACCAGCAGCATAGCAGCGTTTGCCGTCAGCTGCAGATGCCGCCGCGGATTACCCACCTCACTGGGCAGCGGCGAAGCTGAGCGAACACACACAGCTTTCCTCCCAGTCTGCTCCTGTCAGCGACTGCGGCAGCAAAGCGGGCGCGCATCCGCTTCCGTCACTGTCCGGAACTGAGCGAGCAGCCGGAGTTATTTCATTCCATTCGGACTTTCCATCACATAACCCTCACATATCCAGGGACCACTCTGTTTCTTCTTCCACATTCGACACTCTCCCCATTTATCTGAAGCGGTCGGCCCTGTCTGCACCTACGCTACTCTGAAACCGGTTCACTTCTGGATACGTGCCGAACCGGTGTGCCGGACGAAATAACTCTCACCAGTACAGTGGGGAGTTCTTAGTTTAACTCCGGGAGTGGCCGAGAATACTGTAATAAATACAATATTACATCACTTTACTGTATATTAGCCGCTTTGCTCGCGTGGATTTTTTTTTGTTTTTTGTTCTTATTAAATCGAATTTTTATGCTGCTCACAAATTGCAACACATTCTAATCTTTCCACACTAATTAAGGCCATGTAAGTATTGTCTTTTCCTTATATACTTCTGACCGAAAAGCGAATCTGGTAGCTGGAGTCCTAAGTTTTTGTTAATCATGCTTTTTGGGTTCTTGTGGAGATATTTCCACAGCTACTACCAGCCCGTTACAAATATTTCTTTCTATCTAACCGAGAAGTGAAATACCAATTTTCGTACACAAAACATCAAATTTTTTTAATATAAAGAATTATTTTCTCAAAAATTTTCATCCAGTTTCGAACTCCCCTAAGTGTTGAATTTCCGAAAATACTAAAACACGTTCTTTTTTATTGCTAACCGAGAAGGCAAATACCAGTTACCAAATATGTAGTCTTAATAATCCTTTAGTGGTTTCTTATTAATTATTTATTTTCAAAATAACTTTCACCCACTATTTGGTTCCCTTAGTAGCTGAATTTACAAAAATGCTAAAAACTGTGCTTTTTATTTTCTGACTGAGAAACCAAATAACAGTTTTCGTAATTCTACTTTCAAAATTCCCTTAATAGCGACAGCTTTCAAACAGCGTTTCATCCCCTATTTCACCCTCTTAGGAGTGTAGTTTCGGACAATCCCTTCTTAAATAATGCCTACTATATGAGGTCCACGCCCTCTCCAAACATCAAGTTTCTATCCTTAGCGGCTTGTGCTGGCCGATGATGAGCTAGTCAGTCAGTCTGACCCTATTTCACCCCTTTAGGGGTTGAATTTCCAAAGCCGTCTGGTGTGGCCGAGCGGCTCCTGGCGCTTCAATTTGAAACCGCGCGACCAGTACGGTAATACGTGTCCCCATCATGTCCCACACGTACTCGATGGGATTTAAGGCGGGGGAATAAGCATACCAGTTCATTCACTGGAAATCCTCTCCTTCCAAGAGGTACTCCACTTGCGCTGTACAAGGCGTTCGCACATTGATAACCCTAAAAATAAAGATATGACCGAAGGCACCACTGAAAAGAAGCAGATTCCGATGGAGTGTAGTATCACAATAACGCCGACCAGTGAGTGCAGCTTGTTCAAAGATTTGAAGTCAGTATTCCCAGGCAACATGATGTCTTCCCATACCTGGGCCATCAAGACGATCATGTTCCACACCATTCTTGGGTACATTACGAGTCCCCATGTCTCACCACATGAGAGGACGTCCAGCAATGTCGAATAGGATCGTTTTCGTGTTCCAGGTGTTATGGTGTGGCGAGGCATAATATTGCATGAGCGTACTGACCCGAATCTTTGAACACAGTACATTCATCTGTCAATGTCATCGTGGCAGTGTACTCTTTTCCTAAGTGCTTCTCTTCAGGTGTGGCCACCAGAATTTTATTTTGCTAGATGCTCGCCTTGATGCAGCTTGATACACGTGAAGTAGCATCTACATCTACATCCATACTCTGCAAGCCACCTGACGGCGTGTGGCGGATGATACCTTGAGCACCTCCACCGGTTCTCCCTTCTACTCCAGTCTCGTATTATTCGTGGAAACAAAGATTGTCGGTATGCCTCTGTGTGGACTCTAATCTCTCTGATTTTTTCCTCATGGTCTCTTCGCGAGATATACATAGCAGGGAGAAATATACTGCTTGACTCCTCGGTGAAGGTATGTTCTCGAAACTTCAACAAAAGCCCGTACCGAGCTACTGAGCGTCTCTCCTGCAGAGTCTTCCACTGGAGTCTATCTATCATCTCCGTAACGCTTTCGCGATTACTAAATGATCCTGTAACGAAGCGCGCTGCTCTCCGTTGGATCTTCTCTATCTCTTCTATCAACCCTAACTGGCACGGATCCCACACTGGTGAACACTATTCAAGCAGAGAGTGAACAAGAGTGCTGTAACCTGTTTCCTTCGTTTACGGACTGCATTTCCTTAGGATTCTTCCAATGAATCTCAGTCTGGCATCTGATTTACCGACTATTAATTTTATATGGTCATTCCATTTTAAATCACTCCTAATGCCTACTCCCAGATAATTTACGGAATTAACTGCTTCCAGCTGCTGATCTGCTATATTGTAGCTAAATGATAAAGGATCTTTCTTTCTGTGTATTCGCAGCACATACACATATCTACATTCAGATTCAATTGCCATTCCCTGAGCCATGCGTCAATTCGTTGCAGATCCTCCTGCATTTCAGTACAATTTTCCATTGTTACAACATCTCCGTATACTACAGCATCATTCGCAAATAGCCTCAGTGAACTTCCGATGTTATCCACAAGGTCATTTATATATATTGTGAATAGCAACGGTCCTACGACACTCCCCTGCGGCACACCTGAAATCACTCTTACTTCGGAAGACTTCTCTCCATTGATAATGACATGGTGCGTTCTTTTATCTAGGAACCCTTCAATCCAATCACACAATTGGTCTGATAGTCCATATGCTTCTACTTTGTTCATTAAACAACTGTGGGGGACTGTATCAAACGCCTTGAGGAAGTCAAGAAACACGGTACCTACCTGGGAACCAGTGTCTATAGCCCTCTGAGTGTCGTGAACGAATAGCACGAGCTGGGTTTCACACGATAGTCTTTTTCGAAACTCATGCTGATTCCTACAGAGTAGATTTCTAGTCTCCAGAAAAGTCATCATACTCAAACATAAGAAGTGTTCCAAAATTCTACAACTGATGGACGTTAGAGATATAGGTCTATAGTTCTGCACATCTGTTCGACGTCCCTCCTTGAAAACGAGGAGGACCTGTGCCCTTTTCCACTCTTTGGAGCGCTACGCTCTTCTAGGTACTTACGGTATACCGCTGCAAGAAGGGGGTCAAGTTCCTTCGCATTTAGTACAAACTTCTCTTATCAATTATGTATATACTTTTCATTGTAGTTAACGCAGTTTTTAGCACGACGATCTCTCATGGCTACCCTACGAGTCTATCGTTTTTGTTCATTAATTTTTACTATTTTCGTGAAACATAAGAGTAACGATGCTGCAGTCTAAGTGCTTCGGACACCGTCGGGTCGCTTTGGCGAGCCTGGGAGACTAAGTACTTCGGCTGCGCTACTCACTCTGCTTCTGGCGTTCTGGGAGGCCGGACACGCATCTCAGTATCGTGCGTTACTTAGATGTGAATGTGTTAGTCACGCTGTTTTGAATGTTCTTCAGAGCCTGACATGTTGTACTGTATGTCGGTCGCAATGTAGTTGTGAATATGTAATACTCACTCTGTCTAGTGCGTACCGGAGAGAAGGACATATGTACCATATATCGAAAGCTGGATCGAATAGTTCCCATACAATTAAGAAAGCTATGACGAGTGTTGTAAAAGTTAGTGTAGATATGTGAATATTTGAATAATAACCAATCATGGTTCATTAATGAGAATTGTCGCCTACCATCATTACTATAGATCTTGCTCTCTGTAAATACAGAGACTGACGTAGGTAAGTGGCATCCCGGAAAAAGCACAATCACACAATCATAGGTTCGAACTGACGGCGTAGCAGTCTCCGCCGAAGGAGATCGCACGACTAACGAGCTGTCTTATGCGCTGGGGAGTACCAGTAATTGTCAGAGAAACTACTAATTTACAGAATTCGTGTAGCAAAGTCAGTTTTTAGTATCGTAATACGTTAGGGCGGCTAAAAGTATTGGAAAGAAAAATTTTGGAAAATTTTTAAGTGTTCTGGAAGCTATAAGAAACTAGAGAAATTTTCTTTTTTATTTGTGTAGCGCTGATTAAAATACCTTTTGCAAAAGAAGTGAACAGCATGTTGAATTCAAGAAATGCAGAGCTACTTCTAAAGAAACAACGAAAAAGAAAATGAAACAATGGAGACCGTTTTAGAATGAAACTGGTTTAAAGTGGACTGAGTTGAGGAAACACAGTGAAAGTATCAAGGAGAAGTGGCTAAAATGAAATGGAAAACAACAGTAAAGAAATTGTCGCATCGTCTTCAGAATGCCTCAACGAATCATGATGAAGTGTGCAAAAAACAATAAAGTAAAGCACCTTATTGCAGTTACGGAGATTCATCGTTCGAAAAATTTGTGTGCACTTTCCGTCAAACACCTTGCCCCCACATCATTACAAAACTTATCACGCTGCGGATATTGAAACATGGTGTTGCAGGGGTATTTTCTGAATTAGTTGACACTGTCTTTCACTAAAACCGCAGTAGCCGCAAATTTTCGCCTGCCCAACGGGCCAGAAACACGGGAAAATCGTGAGGGCAGGACGAGATACCGGTGTGTGTCTGGAACACGTTGCGCTAACAGCGATCGCATGCGGCACGCGAAACGGTCTTTAAATTGCTTAATGCGCAGCGGGAAACTGTGAGCCCTTTGGCCGCTCGCAGCGCTGACATCAGCTGGCCACACGTTGATAGATCTGCAGCTGCGCCGTTTCGGGGCGCACACTGCTTCCTGGAAGAATCTGCCTGCAATTACAGCGCAAACTACATTTTTCGAGTCACTGTCGATGTCTCACTTCTCCTTTACAGCCATATTAGATGTGCTAATTTCGAATAACACTATGACAATCACGAAACGACACTCAACCGTGACGTAAGAAACCGGCTTCCACAGGTTACGCCTTCAGGAACTTCCTGCGCATTTTTATGTCAATATCTGACATAATTAGAGCCCTTTTACTAAAGTACGCTTTCTTCGCCAGTGTTAATCTGCTGCTGATATCTTTCTTCACCCGACAATTCTATGTGATTGTATTCTTAGAGTAGTTCTTTCATTTATACTATGTGTGCATCTACATACATACTCCGCAAGTCAGCAACAGTACGAAGGTTACCTTTAATACTCCAGTCAGAAATGAGCTAGGAAAAATATCTAAGAGCCCTGTTTCTCTTACCTTCAACGTATTTACGTAAGATGTATGTTGGTGACTGTAAGATCGTTCTGCAGTCTGTTGGCAATGCCGGATCTCTAAACTTTCTCAATAGTGTGTCGGGAGAAAAACGTCGTTCGCCGCTCCCCCCCCCCCCCCCCCCCCCGCCTTTCCATGAATGTTCACGGAACATGGAACGTATCAGTAACAAATCTAGCAGCACGCCTCTGGAACCCTTCAATGGGTTCCTCTAAACCGATCTGATGGGGATCCCAAAACATTTGATCAGTACTGAAGAATGCGTCGTAAAAACGCTGTGTATGAAATTTCCTTTATGGATGAGCTATACTTTCTTGCACTTCTCCCGATAAACCTACATCGGTCATTCACCTTTCCTACTACCGACCTTACGTGCTTGCTCCATTTCATGTCGCCTTCTTCAAATGTATTTCTAAATATATAATCGACGTGAATGTGTCAAACACCTAGTCGCTACCACTGAATTCCTACTCAGCGGCATTAATTCAAATATTAAAATTTTTCCACATTTGGAGGAACCGCCTGCCATTCATCACAGCAAATACAGGGTGTTCCAGGAGAGATCGAATGGAATATTTTGAGAGGTGCTAAAAAATTGTTCAAATGGCTCTAAGCACTATGGGACTTAATGTCTGACGTCATCAGTCCCCTAGACTTAGAACTACTTAAACCTAACTAACCTAAGGACATCACACACATCCATGCCCGAGGCAGGATTCGAACCTGCGACCGTAGCAGCAGCGCGGTTCCGGACTGAAGCGCCTAGAACCGCTCGGCGACACCGACCGGCTTGAGAGTCCCTAGTACGGACTAAAGCAAGGAAAATGTCAACTAAACATGGGCTCTAAAGCTATGAGCAGTTGTTCATTTTCGCTACTGTGAAACACATCTGTTCTGTTTAAAAACTGCTCGTAGCTCTTAAAGCAAGCATTTAAGAGACCATGATTACCAGACAATGTTTTTTTCCATAATATCGAAAACAAAGAGCTTACTGTAGAAGAGATTTGTTGTACAATGTCGAAGATGCAGTGCTTCTGGCTCTAAATATAAGCATTCTAGAGCCCATGTTTGCTAGACTTCTTCGCTTCGAATGATCGTTCCTGTCACATTCCTGAATATTGAGCATTCCTCCTGGGGCGCCCCGTATAAATTCTGTCCGAGTCATTCAGTACGCTCCTAGAGTCACTCAACGATAATACTTTCCTATAAACTACAGCGTCATTAGTAAAAAATGTCGCAGGTTTCTGCTGACGGTAGGCGACATTTCGTTCACATATGTGGATTACACTTCCCTGGGGCACTACTGGCGAATGTCTCTGATGAACACAAATGCGTTTTTAGGTAAATCGCTATTCTCCTTTCTGCCACTTCTCATCACATCTGCCTTTGATTTGAGTATCCTTAAGCCACGTTCTATACTAAGGGTGCTGTTCTTTATGTTTCTTTACATGGCTATCTTCTACAGCAGGTATTATATATAAATTATTCCTAGTTTCTCCGTTTTAAGCTTACTGAAGTTTAATAGTATTTTTGTCCCCACAAGCGTTTCGCTATGATTTATGAAGCATATTCAGTAGTCACTGTTGTCTTTGTCTCTTGTTCAGTTGTATCGACACCTTTTCAGGAATTGTCAAGTGGCGTTATCTGAAGTCTGGAAGGATATCTCTCAACTTTCTTTAAACCGTCCAACTCATAAAAGTTCAATATCTGCATATCAAGTAATATTATTTGTAGATATGTAAAAAAGAGGCAAAACAAGAGTGGCCACTGAAGATGCTTTACAAAGAAAGGAAAAAACCACTTAAACTGAAGTACGCTTAAGACAGCTAAACCAGTAACAATTGGTGCTGTTCTTTCATGACAACAATTCCCTAAGTCCTCCTTATGTTCCATCAGAATACCCAGGTCTTTCGCAAATCTTCGCATCTGTATCTTTTCTCCCTACAATGTGCAATTTTTTTGTGGTGGAAAGCAGTTCAAAGTAGATTCTGCTGCACCATGGTCATAAGATGCGAAATTATTTCTTTGGATGTAATTTTCTTTTATAAACAAAAGCGAAACGCGTTTGGTGAAAAAAAAGTCTCTCATACTGAAGTGAGCTTAAGACAGAAAAGCCACTAATAAATGGTGCTGTTCTTCCATGACAACAATTCCCGTAAGACTTCATAATTTGGCAGCCAGTGCTGTACAATCGCAGTAAAGTCATGAGATGTTCAGTTGAATCTTTTGTTAGAACATGTTACGCGTTTCGGGATTACACCCATCTTCAGACATCCGTCACAATGAAGTACGAAACATAAGTGAACAGCACATTCAACACGTCTCAACGTTACTGAAACTGAGATTGGGTCATATGAGCTACATACTACAAACTTCAATTCCTAACCAACCAGGCGTACAGCCTTGGCAACTCAAAGTAAGTGTCCAATAATACATGACTATAACTGCGACACAGGCACTCTCGATGCAGAGCGTATTCTGACGCTAAACAAGTAACTAGCAGCTAAGGGCCCTCGGTAGGGGGCGCTGCATGGTCATGTGCTCCATACTTTCACATGTAATTCATAATAATACACTCAGCATTAAAAAATCGTCTAGTGTGAACGTGTACGGAAGTACCATTGAGGTTTGCTGGTCGTAATTACACCCTGTTAAGTGTCACATACTCTGTATATTATTATTAAATTACATGTGAACGCATGGAGCACATGACCATGCAGCGCCCCCTACCGAGGGCGCTTCGCTGCTAGTTGACTTGTTTAGCGTCAGAATACGCTCTGCTTCAAGACTGCTTGTGTCACAGTTATAAGTTATTGGACACTTCCTTTGAGTTGTCAAGGCTGTACGCCTGGTTTGTTAGGAAGGAGTTGAAGTTTGTGGTATTTAACTAATATAACACGATCTCATTTTCTGTATGGTTGAGACGTGTTGAGTGTGCTGTTCACTTACGTTTTGTACTTTTTTGTAAGAGATGTCTGAAGATGGGTGTAATACCGAAACGCGTAACATGTTCTAGTATGAGAGTCAATTGAACATCTCATGACTTTATTGTGATTGTACAGCATTGGTTGCCAATTATTAACATAAAAGTGATCGCAGGCCTGAGACGGGATTTTATGTCCTGTATATCCTGTAAGACTTCCTTACGTTCCACCAGAGTGGCCAAGTCCTTCGCAAATTTTGAAAGCGGACTTTCTTTTTATTTTGTGGGACGCGAAATTATCTCTTGGCGTGTGCCTTGAATTTAATTCGTTACTCGTTGGCAGAGGAAATGTTGAAGGCGCAGCGTTGATAACTGCGGACTCTGCCTTTGAGGACGGTCGTGGAACCGTCAACGCTGCAGTCTAGACGTCGCCGGGCTCGTAAAGTCAGTACTCTGCAAGCCTGCTTGCGTCCGTGCGCTGACGCCTGAAACACGGCCGTCGTATAAACACCGGCAGTATCAAAGGGAGGATTTGTTCAAACAAGAGTGCTCCAGGTAGTGTGAATAGCAGCGGCGGGACACTAAATCTCCGAGTTATTTAGCGGGCTGCGTGTTAATACGAAATCGTCTTAAGGCGTCCCGTCGGGCCGACGAGCCGACGCCAGTATTTCTGGAAGCTCGCTTTGAGGGCCGACCTTATTGTGGCGACCACCGTCGCCCGGCGACGGATATACGACGGAGGCGCCAACCGGGCTCCGGAACGTCTCTTTTCTTTCTTATTTTTTTCTGTTTTTAAGCGTAGTCACTAATCTTTCGAGTTGATTCCCTCCTCCATCGCATCCCAATTCCGTTACTCTTCTGCTTAACGTACAGTGGTTACAGAGAAGGTGAGACTTTCAAGTAGACGATAACAGAAACATGATACAGGGTGAGCAAAATAAAAATTAGGCAGAAAAAAATTTCATGCACTTTACGTTAGGCAACCCAACGTACATACTCTACATCTGGGGCTGACTGCGTAAGAAGGGTTGCCTATCTTAAGTATCATGGCATTTTTACCAGATGAGCTTTATTTTGCTCATCCTGAATTAAACAAAACTGTCCGTAAGTATCTTCCAGAGGATAATAATTTTACTAGTAGTTTTATTTAACTTTATCTCCACAACCACGAGTGATAGCGTGGCGCTGAAAAATCATAGTTTCCGTAGTTGTTCGAGTAGTTGAGACTGGAGTAGGTTGTAATAATTTATAATTTGTATTTTTCAAGAGGCAATGTTTACAGTATTCTTTTTTCATTAGTGCATCTCGTAGTATGTATCCCTTCTTCACAAATTTAAGGCCTTCAGCAGTGGAGTTCGAGTAACATTTTGCGGTCCGCCACCGTAGCGTAGCGGTAGCGTTACCGCCTACCATGCATGGGGCCCGGATTCGATTCCCGGCAGGGGACTGGGTGTTGTTTGTGTGTCCTTCATCATCATTTTCATCACCATCATTGACTCACAAGTCGCCAAAGTGGCGTCAACTAAAAAGGACTTGCAATACGAACTCCCCCGAATTGGGCCTCCCGGCCAACAATGCCATACGATCATTTCATTTCATTTCATTTTTGTTACAACCTTTTCAACTCCGAGTCGGTCGTAACAGTCATTGGTGCGGTTGTCAGGAGTATCTAAGATCGGAAAAAAGAAATATTTTATTCGAAATAAATGCACCGATAATAGTAAAACCAAAAACTGGTATTGATAAAGTGATAATTCATTTTAAGACCTACTGAAACATTACAATACCAATTTAGGTAAATAGTTAAAAAGGCATTCTGTTTCAGCCTAGTTGCTTTCGAACGCACTATCCCAGGTTTGACTTATATGGAAGTAGTTTGGTCTAGGATTACACGATTCATGAGCCCACTTCTTAAGCTCTGAATCCATGTTTTCCTTGGCTTTATTGCTAGAAAGTGGTTCCAGAGAAACTAAACCAAAACAGTCACCATCACTCTATTCTTCATTAACAGACATTTTTCATTCTCTCTTCTTTCTACTTCCTTCTGATTTTCTGCATTCTCGGTAATTTCAGTAGATGTTCTAAACAGAAATTTTATTGAGTGTTTTTTTTTTCAGCTAGTTCTTCAACCTTTCTTTTAACCAGTAAATCTGTTAAAACTGCTGTAACTTTCTTTCGAGAGATACTTCTACATATTTTTCCATGTCACCAGTCTTTTATAAAGGTGTTACTAAAAGACGTGACTTGCGCTCGTTGTTGGGCCTCGGGACATTTACCGGAATTTGCCACTCAGAGACCATATGCCGAAGTTTTGATTTCCTTCGTTGTTAATCCACAGTCAACACCGGCAGACTGAATTGTAATTCCTTTTCTTCGTCACCAGAAGAACTCTTTTCGATCTGGGAGCTAAGCAACGGTCGTGCAAGGCCGTAATATCTTTCCATCTTCTATTACACGTTGAAGAATTTTCTCATAATATCATCCTAAAGTTCGATGGCTGATTTCATGATAAGTTGCAGCTTTACGAACTGACAATCATCCCTCCATTTTTTACGTTCCTCACTGCTGAAAGCCTGATGGCAGGAGCAATTTCTCCTCGGTTTGTCTTTCTTGTGATTTCTTTCCATCCTTACTGAAACATTAAAAAAAATTCGGTTGTCACATGTGACAACCATCTCCGAAATCTTTTTAACAACATACCGCGAACAGACATTTCAAAAGAAAACCGCGCTGTAGAAACGTACCTTGATGTTACCGAATAAGACAACTAACATTTCATGCGGAATAAGAGTTCTATTTCAATTCTGCAGTTACATGGATCTAAACGTATCCCCTTGCACGTCCCCACAACATTAATGTCAAATATACCAATCGTTGAGCTGGAGCTCATCCAAGATCATCCTGCAGACACTTATTTAAAGAGCTATAAATCTTCACCATAGCCTCACAATATATATATTCACTTATGAAATTTGTTATTAACAATCCGAACGAATTCTAAAGTAATAGCAGTGTACATGGCTACAACACTAGGAGAAAAGATGATCTTCACTACTCAAGGTTAAATCTAACTTTGGCTCAGACCAGGGTAAATTGTGCTGCTACAAAAGTCTTTGGTCACTTACCTAATACCATCAAAAGTCTGACAGATAGCCATATAGCATTTAAAAGGAAATTAAAAGAATTTCTTAATGGCACCTCCTTCTACTCATTAGATGAATTTTTGGATATAGTAAGTGGGTAATGTCCTAACCTCCACAAAAAAAATATTGAGTGTCATGTAATATTTTGTCTAATGTAATGTCTTGTGTAGACATCTTTTATTAACCTGACACATTCCGCACCATTACGAAGTGTCGTATTCATGATCTATGGAACAAGTACTAATCTAATCTAATCTAATCTTGAAAGAATGCAGGGCGTCCTGATTGTGTACGTCCTTCCGTCTGTCGGTCACAGCACAATGGACGTCTTCAGTGCCACTGAAACGTTCCCATTTTAAAGCACTTGTAATTTTAGGAAATACAAAAAGGTTGCTGATTCCAAACCTGGTGAATATGCTGGTTGTTAGAGCACAAAGACCTGTTTTGATGCTAAAAATTGCTACATCGGTAGGGTGCGTTGAACCGGTGCACTGGCATTCAAAAGAACCCAACTCTTGCTTTGGAACAGATACTTGTCGGCGCGGCGCAAGCGAGCAAAGAGACGTGGCCTGAGTCCGAATGAATACTGCCCGATCAGTGTTGTGCCTTCAGGTGGAAATTAACGCTGGATTACTGAGAAGTGTCGAAAGAAACAGTTACCTACGTTATAAGAATCTCAGTAAATTAGCTTACTATGCCTACTTTCATTCATTGCTTTCGTATGGCATCATATTCTGGGGTAATTCATCGTTGAGTAGGAAAGTATTCATTGCTCAAAAACGTGTAATCAGAATAATAGGTGGAGCCCACCCACGGTCATCCTGCAGTCATCTATTTAAGGATCTAGGGATCCTCACAGTAACCTCACAGTATATATATTCACTTATGAAATTTGTTGTTAATAATCCAACCCAGTTCAAAAGTAATAGCAGTGTGCACAGCTATAACACCAGGAGAAAGGATTATCTTCACTATGCAGGGTTAAATCTGACTTTGGTACGGAAAGGGGTAAATTATGCTGCCACAAAAGTCTTTGGTCAGCTACCAAACATCATCAAAAGCCTGACAGATAGTCAACCAACATTTAAAAATAAATTAAAAGAATTTCTAGATGACAACTCCTTCTACTGATTGGCTGAATTTTTAGATATAAATTAAGGGAGGGAAAAAAAACTATCTTAAACATTAGTGTCATGCAATATTTTGTGTCATGTAATATCTTGTACAGACATCTTTTATTAACCTGACACGTTCCACATCATTACGAAGTGTCGTATTCATGATCTATGGAACAAGTATTAATCTAATCTAATCTAACCTAATCTCGATGCGTGAAAATACCAACTTTTACCTCCAGTTACAATTCGTTTCAACAGATTACGATCTTTATCAGCTGCGACTACGAGAGTGGCACAACATGCAGCTCGTTGCTCTCCCTGCTCTTCTTTCAATGAATGTGGCACAAACCGGGAACAAAGCTTCCTCTTGTGCAGATCTTTCTAAAAATTGAACCTGATGGTTTTCTTGCTGACACAAAGTTTCGCTGGTAGTAATTTGTCTATCACAGGCAAAAATTTCCATGGATTTTTACACATTTTCATCCGTCCTGTGTTTACAGGACGTCAGGCGCAGATATATTAAAATCCAGAAACCTATCGCCCTGGGTTTGAAACTATTTACACCCTGCTTAGAATATCGAGATGGAAGTAGGATTTGATTTTAGAAAGCTAGATAGCAACAGCGGCCGAGTAGTGAGGCTTATAACAAGCAATTCTTTAACCTTATTATTAACGCTGTCTCAAACGAATATGTGACCATTCTCACCGCCGTCCGACGTAAAATCTCGACTTAGCGACGCTATCAGAACATACTGGGGACTGCCTGTCAGTTATTCTTATCCACAAGGAAAGAAGGAAGATCGGGTTTAACATCCCGTCGACATCGAAGTCATTAGAGAGTGAGCACAAGCTCAGATTGTTTCAAGGACGGGGCAAAAAAGCGGCCCTGCCCTTTCAACGGAAGCATTCCGGCATTTGCCTGGAGCGGTTCAGAAAAAACACGGAAAGCCTAAATTTGGATGATCGGATTCTGGTTTGAACCGTTGTCCTCATGAATGCAATTCCAGTGTGCCAACGAATGCGCCACCTCACACGGTTTCTTATCCAATTAAAGCAAGCACAGTGAGGAAAGTTGTAAACACTTATGATTTCGCTAGGTGGAGTTTATTTTCTTTTTCTTTTTTCAGTCTTCAGTCTTCTGACTCGTTTGATGCGGCCCGCCAAGAATTCCTGTGCCATCCTCTTCAGCAGCACCAGCAACCAACGTCCTCAATTATTTGCTTGATGTATTCCAATCTCTGTCTCCCTCTATAGTTTTTGCCTTCTACAGCTCCCTTTAGTACCATGGAAATGATTCCCTGATGTCTTACCAGATGTCATATCTTGCTGTCCCTTCTACTTGCCAGAGTTTTCCACACATTCCTTTCCTCGCCGGTTGTACGCAGAACCTCCTCACCTCTTACCTTATCAGTCCAACTAATTTTCAATATTGGTCTGTAGCATCTCAAATGCTTTGATTCTCTTCTGTTCCTGTTTCCTCACAGTGCATGTTTCACTACCATACCATTCTGTGCTCCAAATGTTCATTCTCAGAAATTTCCTCCTCAAATTAAGGCCTATGTTTGATACTAGTAGATTTCTCTTGACCAGGAGTTCCCTTTTGCAAGAGCTACTCCGCTTTTGATATCGTCCTTCTTCCGTCCGTCACTAGGTATTTTGCTTCTTAACTTCACCTACTTCGTGACCATCGATCCTGATGTTAACTTTCACGCTGTTCTCATTTTTGCTACTTCCCCTTACTTTCGTCTTTCTTTGATTTACTCTCTGTCGATATTCTATACTCATTAAACTGTTCATTCCTTTCAGTAGACTATATAATTTTCCACTTTCACTCAGGATAGCAATATGATTAGCGAATCGTATCATTGATACCCTTTCACCTTCAATTTTAGTTCCAAACCTGAACCTTACTTTTATTTCTACCATTGCTACTTAGATGTACAGATTGAACAGTAGGGTCGGAAGACTACATCCCTGCCATACGCCCTTTTTAATCCGAGCACTTCGTTCTTGGTCGTCCACTCTTATTATTTCCTCTTCGCTCTTGTACATATGGCACCTTACTCGTCTTTCGCTATAGCTTCCCCTATTTTTCTCAGAATTTCGAACATCTTGCACCATTTCACATTGTCGAACGCTTTTCACAGGTCTACAGATCCCATGAACATGTCTTTATTTTTCTCTAATCTTGCTTTTATTATCAACCGAAACGTCAGAATTTTCTCTTTGGAGCGTTTATCTTTTCTAAAGCCACAGTCATCGTCATCTAATACGTCGTCAATTTTCTTTTCCATTCTCCTGTATATTATTCTTGTTAGCAACCTGGCGATGATTCTCGCACTTGTCAGCTCTTTCAGTCTTCGGGATTAAGTGGATGATATTTTTCCGAAAGTCAAAAAGATGGTTAAATGGCTCTGAGCACTATGGGACTTGACATCTGAGGTCACTAGTCCACTAGAACTTAAACCTAACTAACCTAAGGACATCCACACACATACATGCCCAAGGTAGGATTCGAACCTGCGACCGTAGCCGTCGCGCGGTTCCAGACTGAAGCGCGTAGAACCGCTCGGCCACACCGGCTGGCACAGAAAATCAGATGGTATGTTGCCAGACTCATACATTCTACACACCAACGTGAATGGTTATTTTGTTGCCACTTCCTCCAGCGAGTTTAGAAATTCTGATTGAATGTTGTTCACCCCTTTCTGACTTATTTGATGTTAAGTCCTCCAAAGCTCTTAAATTCTGATTCTAATACTGGATTCCCTATCTCTTCTAAATCTACTTGTGTTTCCTCTACTGTCCCATCACACAAATCTTTCCCTGATAGAGGCCTTCAATGTCCTCTTTTCATCTATCCCCTCTTTTCTCTGCATTTAACAGTGGAATTCCAATTGCACTCTTAATGTTACTACCGTAGCTTTTAATTTCACCGAAGATTATTTTGACTTTTCTATATGCTGAGTCAGTCCTTCCGACAATCATTTCTTTTTCGATTTCTTCACATGTTTCCTGCAGCCATTTCGTCTTAGCTTCCCTGCACTTCCTATTTAATTCATTCCTCAGCGACTTCTATTTCTCTATTCCTGAATTTCCCTAAACGTTTTTGTACTTTCTGCTTCCATCGATCTGCTGAAGTGTTTCTTATGTTAGGCATGGTTTCTTCGCAGTTACCTTCTTCTACATCTACATATAAATGGATACTCTTGCAAATCACATTTAAGTGCATGGCAGAGGATTCATCGAGTCACCTTCCCAATTCTCTGTTATTCCAATTTCGTATAGAGCGCGGAAAGAATGAACACTTAATCTTTCCGTACGAGCTCTGATTTCCCTTATTTTATACTGGTGGTTGTTCCTCCCTATGTAGGTCGGTGTCAACAAAATATTTTCGCATTCGGAGAAGAAATCGCCTTTCTTTTAATGAAGTATCTGTGTTTTTCTTTCCAACTTCTGTGATTGCCCTTTTTAGAGATGTCCATTCCTCTGCAACTTTACTGCCTACGGAGCTATTTCTTATTGTTGTGTCATTAGTCTGGCTCTCGGGTTAGCCACGCCGTCTCGTGCGCCTTATTACGCTTAGCGCGGCTCCCCTCGTCGGACATTCGTGTCCTCCCTCGGGTATGGGTGTATATGCTGTTCTTAGCGTTAGTTAGTTTCAGTTAGATTAAGTAATGTACAAGCCTAGAGACCGATGACCTCAGCAGCTTGGTCCCATAGGAACTTACCACAAATTTCCAAAATATCTGTAGCCTTTAGAGAACTTCTATCTCGTCACTGTTTCTTAGAGGCGCCATTGTCGTGGTGGCTGGTCCTCTCGTTGACTGGACCACAGCGTGCACCAGTGAAGTCTGGGGCGGCCACGCGGGTCGTTAGCGCTGAGCGACAGGGGGCGGCCAGCGCCGCGAGCTTTGCTCCTGTGTCTCCGTGCCAGCCGCCACTGACAAACGAGGCGGACCGAGCATCCCAGACCAGCCGAGACGACTGTCTGCCGCCGCCTTCAAAGCGCGCCGCCGGATACGACCCGGTAGCGCCGACGTATTTTGGTCCGAGAACGCTTCACCTGTCGGACTTCTCTAACAACTCTTCCCGCCGGCCGACTCTTAAATACAGATCTGTCAGCCGCCGCACGACGTTCGAGCGCTGTTTACCTTAACTTGTCGGGCCGCGCTTTCGTCTGTAGTTTGCCGGAGCTGCGTCCGCAGAAAGCGATAGGTGATCACCGCACGTCGGGCCAGACGGAGGATGTGTGGCTAACGTTCGCAGCACAGTGACGTCGTGACTCCTACGTGGCTCCTACGTGGCAATGGACAGAATACAGTTACGAATAGTGCGCAGAAGGTACGCCTATGGCACTAAGTCAACAATCTGCGTTACTGGTTCAAATGGCTCTGAGCACTATGGGACTTCACTTCTGAGGTCATCAGTCCCCTAAGAACTTGGAACTACTTAAACCTAACTAAACTAAGGACGTCACACACATCCATGCCCGAGGCAGGATTCCAACCTGCGACCGTAGCGGTCGCACGGTTTCAGACTGTAGCGCCTAGAACCGCTCGGCTACTCCGGCCGGCTGCGTTACTTAAACGGTGAATCGGTCACCCAATCCCAACTGCAGGTTCAGTACTCCATATAGTTACTGGTCAAATTTAAAAATTTAAAATGTTGCCATAATCTACGCATTAAAAGGTTTAATCTTACGTTACGAGTTTAACACAATAAGACAAGCATTTAAGTTAGAAACTGTATGTGCATCTTGAGGCAATGTAACTCTCGGTGCTAATATTCAGCAGACTATGTTGTTGTTGTTGTTCTGGTCTTCAGTCCTGAGACTGGTTTGATGCAGCTCTCCATGCTACTCTATCCTATGCAAGCTTCTTCATCTCCCAGTACCTACTGCAACCTACATACTTCTGAATATGCTTAGTGTGTTCATCTCTTGGTCTCCCTCTACGATTTTTACCCTCCACGCTGCCCTCCAATACTATATTGGTGCCGTGAGGGACTAGCAGAGCGGTCTCAGGCGCTGCAGTCATGGACTGTGCGGCTGGTCCCGCTAGAGGTTCGAGTCCTCCCTCGGGCATGGGTGTGTGTGTGTGTTTGTCCTTAGGATAATTTAGGTTAACTAGTGCGTAAGCTTAGGGACTGATGACCTTTGCAGTTGAGTCCCATAAGATTTCACACACATTTGAACATTTGAACTAAACTGGTGATCCCTTGATGCCCCAGGACATGTCCTACCAACCGATCCCTTCTTCTGGTCAAGTTGTGCCACAAAATCCTCTTCTCCCCAATTCTGTTCAATACCTCCTCATTAGTTATGTGATCTACCCATCTAATCTGCAGCACTCTTCTGTAGCACCACATTTCGAAAGCTTCTGTTCTCTTCTTGTCCAATCTATTTATCGTCCACGCTTCACTTCCATACGTGTCTACACTCCATACAAATACTTTCAGAAACGACTTCCTGACAATTAAATCTATACTCGATGTTAACAAATTTCTCTTCTTAAAAACGCTTTCCTTGCCATTGGCAGTCTACATTTTATATCCTCTCGACTTCGACCATCATCTGTTATTTTGCTCCCCAAATAGCAAAACTCCTTTACTACTTTAAGTGTCTCATTTCCTAATCTAATTCCCTTAGCATCACCCGACTTAATTCGGCTACATTCCATTATCTTTGTTTTTCTTTCCTTGATGTTCATCTTATATCCAACTTCCAAGACATTGTCCATTCCGTTCAACTGTTCTTCCAAGTCCTTTGCTGTGTCTGAGAGTATTACAATGTCATCGGCGAAGTTTTTATTTCTTCTCCATGGATTTTAATACCTACTCCGAATTTTTTCCTTTACTGCATGCTCAATATATAGATTGAATAACATCTGGGATAGGCTACAAACCTGTCTCACTCCCTTCCCAACCACTGCTTCCCTTTCATGCCCCACGACTCTAACTGCTATCTGGTTTCTGTACAAATTGTAAATAGCCTTTTGTTCCCTGTATTTTACCCCTGCAACATTCAGAATTTGAAAGAGAGTATTCCAGTCAACATTGTCAAAAGCTTTCTCTAAGTCTACAAATGCTAGAGAAATATGTTTGCCTTTCTTTTAAGATAAGTCGTAGGGTCAGTATTGCCTCACGTGTTCATGTATTTCTACGGAATCCAAACTGATCTTCCCAGTTTTTCCTATCGTCTTTAAAGAATTCATGTTAGTATTTTGCAGCCGTGATTTATTAAACTAATAGTTCGGTAATATTACACCTGTCAACACCTGATTTCTTTGGGATTGCAATTACTATAATGTTCTTGAAGTCTATATTATTCCAGTATTTGAGAATGAAAACATTTAGCGACGTCCAGTAAGGTTTCAACATAATTCCAATCCTTTTCGACGCCTTTTTTTCGCTGGCGTCCCCTATAAAATAATGAGTGGAGGAAATGTGCCTACCTGCAACCCGTTCCTTCCCTATTTAAGCACTGCCTCTCCAAATGTCTCATCGGTCTGTATCTACCTCCACGACTCGACTCTTGTTTCGTAGGCTAATACATTATTTATGTTACTGTCTTAAAATCTGGATGAGTTGCTATACAACATTTTTTATGTTACTATGATGTCTTGTTTCTGAGATGTTTTTATGTAACTCATTAGATTTGTAACTCGTTTATTTTTCTTTTTTTTACAGTGTTATGAATCATTAACCAGATAACCACTAGAAAATGGTTCATGACTTCAAACGTAAAGTTGAAACTTTTCCTTCTTCTTCACTTCAAGGTTCAGGCAATATGACGTCCGAGTTTTAATTTTTAAGGCCTTTCCTCTGTCTTCCACCGTTTATTTTTTGTGGACGCTTGTACCTGTTTACAATGAGTCGAATTCTGTTTTCTTCCATACGTTCAAGATCTGGCTTCCATTTCTCTCCATATCATTTCATTTTGTCGTTTTGAATATTCATTTCTTGTGAATTGTTATTCTCTACTATATTGTTCCTTTAGCGGATCTCGGCAGATCTTAAAAGTCTCATTTGCGACGATTGTAGGCTACATTAATTCTTTTCTTTTTTCAATCCAAGATTCACTGACATAGGCCAAGAGCAATTTTTGTAAAACTCTAATTTTGTGCTTTTTCTCGTCTTGTTCTTTAAGGGTCTTTTCATAGTTCACGCATGTGCTGAAAGTTATTGATTTTATTCTACGCATCATTATCGATAGTAAAATTGATATTGATCTTCAAATATCTGAAACAGGAGACTTGTTCTAGTGCCTTGATTTCGATAACTATTTTTGACAGGAGTGGGTGTTTCCTAAAACGAGCCATCTTTCGTTTTAGTGGTAGATATTTTCAAATTGTGGCACTATCTTCATAGTCCATGTGACCTATACACGAAATGTTGTAAGTTTAAGTTTACTTCCTTATTCTGAATTAAGTCTACGTCTTCTGCATACAGCACAGTGTTCAAATGGTAGCTCCTTTATAGTTTTCTTCGTTAATGTACTTCATTCTTCCATTTTCTTTTGAGATCCTCAGTACTGATTGTGTGTGCCTGATGCCTTGTTTTATTATAAATCTCTTAATATTTTTGAGCCACTTTTGTTTATGATTTTTTTCGGTTTAGTACTACCGTTGTGGATATCCAGGAAAACCATGTTCAGCATGCTGCACAAAGAAATCACTTTTATACTGTAGTTGCAGTCGTGTATCGACTGTGAAGCTTACGCATACCTGTTTTCCTGCGCAGATCTGCTCTCACATTTCCGTCACTTTTGTTTACTCTTATACAACATGAGTCAAAAAGCAACTTTGGAATTATATAGAAATTTATTGAGATAACTTACGAAATCGGTAGATGTGTCATTTTGTAGCATAAAAACCCTTAAGTTTAACGTAAAAGTTTTGAAGTGTCATTTGGTGTCGCATGACCACCATTTGTGATGCGCCAAACATACCATGCTAATCAATTTCTCCCCACATTCGTCGCAACAAATCGGGCGCAACTTGTGCAACGGAGCGTAGATTCGATTTTTCAGGTCGCCTAAACTGTTTGGCTCGGGAGGATCATACACACTGTCTTTAATGAAACCCGAGAGAAAGAAACCATTGGTCAAGCGGTGTCATCAACATACGGGCCACCTGGTGATTTATCATTTATCAGTAAACAACCCGTCTCAACAAAGTTCTTGTGCCAGGAGTAAATTGCAGGCCTTCTCGGGAACTCTTTAGCGTATTCGATACGAAATGTACGCAAAGCAGTTGTTGCAGAGTTCATTCCACGAAACCAAAACACAAAGCGAGCACGCTCCGCACAATTGTAAGTAGACATTTTAATTATGCACTACGCTGGCGCCCCTGGTGGTGAAAAGGAGTACTTACGCTTCACACTGGCGCTCCTGGTGGTATAATGGGGTACTGATGCACTACGTGAATAAAACTTCAGCATGCGTCATACAAAATGACACATCTACCAAGTCTGTAATTGATCACAGTAAATTTCTCTATGATTCCAGATTTATAAAGTCCTTTTCGACTCATCCTATGTGGAGATACGGTTAGCCCTGCGACCAGTACCAGCAGAGTGTCTCCTAGTCTTGCCGGCCGCCGGCAGGTCACGACTTCTGGAGCAGCCGGCCTGGGCGACAGAGGCTACCGCCCGAGATAGCCCCAGGACCCGTCATTTGTCTGGCCAGCAGCTGCCGATAGCCGCGCTGTCCGCGGGAGATAGCGCAGCGGCGTAACGAGCCGCTCTGCTCCGGCCGAACCTCCTCAGAACTGGCAGGCGACCACGCCTCTGTGTCAGTTGTAACTCTTCTTCCCCATACTCCGGTGTCACAGCGGTCTCTGAGTGTGTGTGTGTGTGGGGGGGGGGGGGGGGGGGGGGGGTGCGTGTGAGAGTTTGTGGTTAGGTGTGTACGATGGGAGAGATAGGGGAGGGAGATGAAGAGAGGGAGAGAGAGGAATGGATGAGAGAAAGAGAGTTCGTAAGGAGGCGAGAAGTAACAGTGGTGAAGCAGAAGAAGAAGAGAAAAATTTCTGGAACCAGTAACTAATGGTGGAGGGATATCAACGGTAAGATTCGCTTATGATATTACTATCCGCCGTGAAATTGTAGGACAACTACGTGACCTCTTGAATGGAATGAACAATCCATTCAACGTAGAATATAGATTGAGATGGAAGCAATGAGGAGCAGCAGCAGAAATAAGATTAACGACAAACATTAAAATTGCAGATGACTTATAACACGAAGTAAAGATATTTTAGCTGTTTTGGAAGAAAAGTAAGCATGACGGACGAAGCATGTAGCTAATAAGAAGCAGAGTAGAATAGCAAAGAGAGCGTTCCTCGTCAAAAGATGCCTAACTAAGTGATAATATGAGAAAGAAATTTTGGAGAGTGCACATTTGAGCACAGCATTGCATGCAAGTAAATAAGTTCGCGATTAACGGAAAAGAAGACAAATGTAAGCTGTGAGGAATGATTTACAGAAAGATGATAAAAATTGATGGGATTCCTGAGAAAAGAAATGAGTAGTTTCGGCAAGCAAAGAGATATGAACAAAATAGTAACTGGAAGAAGGGACAAGTCGATACGTCATGTGTTAAAAAAAATCTAATAATAACGTCTACGATGTCAGAGGTTGACGTATCCATCAAAAGTTGTAGGTGGAGACAGAGATTGCCATTATCTCCAACAGATAATTGAACACTTGAAGTGAAAACACAGGGATATCTGTATGATTCTACAGTGCGAAAGATCTTGATCATTTTCTAATAGCAGTCCATCGTAGCACGCTCTAGTAATGGAGCGTTCTAGTGATTGGAAAAAATACGCGGATGATTCCCGTTTTCAAGACGGGTCGTCGAACAGATACATATATCTGTATGACTATATCACTACCGGCCTGCTGAGCGGTTCTAGGTGGTACAGTTTGGAACCGCGCGACCGTTACGATTGCAGTTTCGAATCCTACCTCGGGCATGGATGTGTGTGACGTCCTTAGGTAAGTTAGGTTTAAGTAGTTCTAAGTTCTAGAGGACTGATGACCTCAGAAGATCAGTTCCATAGCGCTCAGAGCCATTTGAGCCTATATCACTGGCATCGGTTCGTTACATAGTTTTTAGATCACATTTTGGTTCTGGAATACTGAGACTCAGTTACTTCACGAGACCCAGAATACAGGTACCGCTGCCCAGGTTCATGCCGTGTTCCTTGACTTCCGGATGGCATCCAATAAAATTCCGCATTTTAATCCAATGAAAGAATTGGGAGGTTACGGTATATCAAACCAGCTTTGTGATAGAGTTCCTGGAAAACAGAACGCGTCATGAAACTCATACCGGAGAGAATTCTTTAGACGTACGAGCACTTTCGAGCGGTCCTCAATGCAGTCTGGTTTGGCAAAGGAAACAGAAAAGATCCAGAAAAGAGCTGTACATACCCTCACAGGTTAGTGCGTGAACGCCTATCCTACTCCCAACGCTTGAAGGGAAGTGTGGTTTACTGTTAAAATTAAGAGAATATGCCTTCCTAGAAGATTCAACCAAATTATTACTTCCTCATATCTCGCTGGTAGAGAATGAAGGTAAAATATGAAAGATTATAGCTCACACGGAATCTTACCAAATTTCTGTGGCGCCACTTTCATGATTGCAATAAGAAAGGGCGGAAGTGTCAAATGGTTCACTTGGCTCTGAGAACTATGGGACTTAACATCTGAGGTCATCAGCCCCCTAGAACTTAGAACTACTTAAACCTAAGTAACCTAAGGACATCACACACATCCATGCCCGAGGAAAGATTCGAACCTGCGACCTTAGCGGTTCCAGTCTGAAGCGCCTAGAAACGCTCGGCCACACCGGCAGACGCGGAATTGTCAGAGATACATAAAACACTCTCCACCACACATCATAAGATGGCTCAAGTAATACATATATAGTACACTCCGTATTCAGGCCACGAGTGGCCCAGCGGCACCATCCGACCGTCGTGTCATCCTCAGTGGAGGATGCGGATAGGAGGGGCGTGGAGTCAGCACACCGCTCTCCCGGTCGTTATGACGGTATTCTTGACCGAAGCAGCTACTATTCGGTACAGTAGGTCGTCAATTGACATCACGAGGCTGAGTGCACACCGAAAAATGGCAACAGCGCATGGCGGCCTGGATGGTCACCCATCCAAGTGCCGACCACGCCCGACAGCGCTTAACTTCGATGATCTGACGGGAACCGGTCTATCCACTGCGGCAAGGCCGTTGATCAGATCGGTCTGAGGACTACACCTAAATAACAGAGAGCAAGATAGAACGATATGGACAGATAGATTAAAACGTGCAATTAGATAGGAGACGATAGCTAAGCATAAATATCCATAAATGTTCAACTTCATAAGGAAACACTGTAGTAGAAAAAACTACAGGCAAAAAGGTTTGGTTATTTGTCCTGCTTCATGTATGTTAAAAATGGACTTGTTAGATTGTTACGCCGTAAGGTTGAACAACAACCACTCTTCATTAAAGAAAATTAAAGTTTGAGCTGTTAATAGACAAAGACTATTATTATTTCCTGGAATCTGCATCAACGCAAGGAGTTTCAAGTGAAGAAAGTATAATTAAAGACTCCCGTTACCTTTGTCTCGGTAACGCCACGTGACTGACTCTACACGTCGCTTAATTTCGAATATTTATCTCCCAATGTCGGAAAGTTGTTTCAGACAGAAAATTTTCCTTTAGTATTCGTTGAATGTGTAGTCGGTTCCTAGATGTGAAAAAGGCTGTTCTAGGTAACGTATTTTATTTCAAGATGTTTCTCAGTACCCTCTTATTTTACCTCCCGCACCTTTTCACTGAATACCAGATATTACAACTCGCCGGAAAAATAATGGAACTCACTGTAAAAGAAGAAATACAACGTTTTAAATTTTTCAACCTTTCATTTCGGAGGCTTCAGACACCTTCGTAATTACAGGTTTGTTCCACACCAGTAAAATAACTGATAACACTGTTCGTTTGTATCAAATTCAATAAATCCACGTTTTCGCTATTTTCTTATATTTATTGGTATTAGTTTTACCCGGTTTCGATTTCGAAGGTAGATAGCATAATCCTTAAGCAACTTTCGTCTCACTCAGGTAAACTACATTTCATTTCGTTTTCCGCCCTTCTCAATTTCATAGCCGCCTCGCCCTTCCTACCACAAGTTTTTCATTCAATGTTTACTGCGTTGCACTCGTTTTTAAACTGCTGACCCACTTCCTTCATCAATAACTACAACACCACCACTTCATCACATTCACATAACGAAATAAATATCAATATCACTAACACAAAAATACAAAGTAACTTTACACATAGAAACATAAAAATACGTGTAAAAGTAGCTAAATATTTTTTCGTTTGTTGCATCACGAAGTGGATAGTACAGCAAGTGAAAGTGAAAATTCTCCAGTAACACCAATACCATACACAGAAATGTGCAAGAATCACTTCCAAATGAGAGCAGGGAAAAGTAGCTTATTAAACGAACTATTCTGACATATACAAACGGAGCGAAATTGTATGTATATTTGGTTGTTGGTAAATCTGTACAGCAAAACGAAACGTATCAGATGAAATA
The DNA here is from genome assembly GCF_023897955.1 of Schistocerca gregaria. Lineage (NCBI taxonomy): Eukaryota > Metazoa > Arthropoda > Insecta > Orthoptera > Acrididae > Schistocerca > Schistocerca gregaria. The sequence continues at coordinate 1,133,817,715 of NC_064920.1, read as the reverse complement.
AATACGCTTAGATGGACCGAATATACTTTATGTAATTATGCAACAACTGCTGACTCCACTGCCAGAAACTGAATAAAATATGTAAAAGTAGGAATGAACCCTTTCCCTCCCCGTAAGCGAAAGGTATATGTGGAAGATCCGAACTAACCAGTAGTTTCTTACGAGAGGCAACCGTGTATTTAGTAGCTGTAGTATGAGTAGATGTAAGAAATTATTCAGTTAACGGAGACGAGGAATGACAGGGGAAGCTTTTTTGTAGAATTCTATACGAAGTGTAATTTAATCATTGCAAAGACTAATTTAAGAATCTTGAAAGAAATGTGCATATGCAGAGGAGACATGGAGAAAATGGGATGTTGCAGATGGATTTCATAACGGTAAGAGAGAGATATTGAAACCAGATTTTAAAGTGTAAAACACATCCCGGGGCGGACGTGGACGGTGACGATAATTATTGGTTATCAACTACAGATGGAAAATTGAGAAATTGCGGAAAGATAGGAAATTATGAGACCTGGATAATTTGAAGAAACCAGAAGTTGTTGAGAGTTTCAGATGGCGCATTAACGAACTATTGACTGAAACAGGGGAATGTAATGCAACAGGAGAGTAATGGGTAAGTCAAGTGAAATAGCGAAGACATCAATGGACCAAATAGGCAGAAAGACAAGGTTTGTAGAAATTCAATTTAACTGACGAAAGCAGAATATATATAAATGCTTCAAACGAAGCAGGAAAAAGAGAAAACAGATGCCTAAAAATGAGACTGACAGAAAATGGAAAAATTCCAAACAGAAGTGATTAGAGGATAAACAGTTGGCTGTATGACCATGCATGACCAAGGAGATGATAGATGCCGCCTATAGGAAAATTATAGAAACTTTTTGACAAAAAGAGAGGCTCATTTGGAAATCTAATACTAAGCAAATAAGAGAAAACTGTAAGTCTGAAGGACTACAGAGAAAGGTTGCACAAAGGAAATGAAGACAGTATTTTAGAAAGGGGAGAAGCAGATGAAACTGACATGGAAGGTACGATATTATGACAACAATTTGAGACGTAAGTCAATACAAATCCCCTGGAGTAGACTACATCCCCTCTGAATTTCTGAGATCTCTGAGACAGTCAACCATGACAAAACTACGCCACCTATTGTGCGAGATACACTCACACTTCAGGAAGAATGTGATAGTTCTAATTTCAAAGAATACATGTGGCGATGGGTGTGAATATTACCAAAATTTCAGTTTCGTGGTTACAGAACATAAATACCAGTTATTTACATATGACTGTAAATACTGTTAGAAGCCAAATTGGGGAAATTCAGTTCAGGTTCCAGAGAAACATAAGAGCACGCCCTACATCTTATGTTGGAAGACAGGCTGACGAAATAACCCTACCTTTAGAGCACTTAAGATTCAGAGAGAGTTTTGGGATGTAATACACGCTTTTAAATTGTGAAGGCAGCACGGATAAATTACAGAGAGCGAAAGATTATGAAAATTTTATACAGAAACGAAACGGCAGCTGTAAGAGGCGACGTACGTGAAAGCGAACGAAAAATTGAGAACAGAGTCATACAATGTTTTAATTTATCCCAGATGTTATTCTAACCTGTGTATTGAGCAAGAAATGATGGAAAACAGGAAAAATATTCAAAGGAAACTAAAGTTCAGGGAGAAGAAATAAAAACATCGAGGTTTGCCAACGACACATTCTATCAGAGACATTGGAAGAGCTGTTTAATTGAACGGACATCAGAAAATGTAAGAGAAGAGTACGCAAACTGAATGACGATGGCCAAAGGAGAGAGGAAAAAAATGCCGACTAGCAATAAAAAAAAGCGTTTCTGACCAAGCTCAATTTGTTAACATCGAATATAGATTTAACGGGTTGGAAGTCTTCTAAGAAGCTTTGTATAGAAATGAAACGTAGACGATAAAGGGCTCAAACGAGAAGAGAACTGGCGTTGCAGAAGGGCGACTAGGCGGGTAGACCGAACAATACACGATAAGGGAGTGAAGCGAAGTGACGCAAAAAGAAATTACAGTAGAAATTCAGTTCTGTAGCGTCCGAAAATACTGCTCTATTTGTGGTGAATCCAAATACGACGGGTCCACTAATACAGGAAACAAATACGAGAGAGAACGAGAGACTGAAAAGAGAACGAAAATTAAGAGGATGTACAAAACGGGTGAAGCGGGGTGAAAATATACTGTGCCAGCTTTTCCTCTAAGCGAGACCGCTACAGTAGCCGGCCTCAGTAGGTGGAAGCAGATGAAACGCTGTAACAGGAGAAGCGACCAGTGGGTTGGTGACGTCAGCCCGGCGCTCAAAGCGCGTGCCTGGGTGGAGCCCCATTGCACGCTGGCCGTCACGTGTGTCATTAAGCGGCGGCGAGACATCCAGGCTTCCGCCGCTATCCGCGGGCCACATCTGACCCAGCAGCCCGCGCCTTAATGTCTACAATTTCTCAGCGCCGGTTATCGCCAATCGAACCCCCGCGCACCCCCTCGTGGGCGTGCCCGCCACCGCCCCCACCTCTGTGCCCGTTTTATCAGGGCTCGCGGCAGCTGTGATTTGCCCCAACTTGTTATTCAAACGGCCCTTTGATTTATAAGTGCTATAATTCTTGATAGCACCGGACGGCTGCGGCAGCATTTTTATTCCTCCTCCCGCCGTAGGGCAACGAGGGTACCGCGCTCCCTGCAGCGTATGCAACCAGTGAAACGATATCCCGCTCTTCACGACGTCTCCACTTATCCGTGGCGTTCGGGCTGTTGGCTCTAATGTTCCGCACATATCGTCAAGGACACATGTATAATTAGATATGCCACTAATCGGATAAATAATTGAACAATTAAAAACCTAGACATCGTAGTATTACTTCTCCAACCACTTGTCAATCCTATTTCACTATTTCCGTATTTTTTCAGTTGATGATTTACTAGACCGACGTTGGAGAACAGTGTGATTATACGTAGGCCATCTTGATTTATTTTTTTTGGAGGGGCAATGAAAACAATTTTTGGTACAGATAATATTTTATAATCCCACCGTATTCAAAATGCGTCATTTTTTACAACCACATACGCAAGATGTTTCTAGTCAAGTCTTTTCTCTGTGACTTATAAAATAATTGGAATGTATGTTTATTTAGGTAGGCAAAAAATGGGAGCTTAGAACATGCTCTATTCAATTATTTTCTAGTGAGTTAGAGGAACGAGTTATAATTTTTTAAAAAATAGAACGTCATGTTTGTGTCATACAGGTAATGTATTTAATCCAATTGGGTACAAATCGATTAAAATCAAATTTCTATCAAATTTAGTTATGGATTTAGAAACTTTCAATGTTTAGGGGTGAATGCTACATGCTGTATATAACTGGCTACATTCAGATGGGTGGTCTGAGGCGGATTGTTCATTTAAGTGACTGGATATAACGTATGCCTATTTTCTTGAATGCACAAGTCAGTGTGCCTTCTAAAAGATCTGCGAACAGCATTACGGTGACGTTAGAAAGGCTTTCCTTCCACCAGTTTCATATAATAAAACACAAAGAAGAATTCCAATATTTCGTTTCTGGTAGATCTTCGCTGTTTAAATAGTAAATGCATTACCAATGTGGATACAACTGATGTAATAGTGCAGTATTAATCTACATTGAGTGTTGCAGTAATTTACTTGAATAGTTCACTTCCTAACAAAATTTATTTATTTTCTGAATAAAATATAGTGGTCCCCAGTAAGACAAAATTTCCTTATTCAAATCTCTATCAGCTGTAAGTTTCTAATAGGGATCTGTCTGTTTTGATACTTTTTGAATGTTAATAAAGAATAAATGAAAATTTACAACAAACATTCAAATCAGTAGACTAAAAATTGCCAATTCCACAGTTAATGGCCATTGGTGCAGCCCACCAGCTAGGTTGACAAGTAGTTTATGGCTGTTGGTACAGCCCACCAGCTATGTTGACAAGTGCTGTATGGTTGTTGGTACAGGGGACGTGCTATAGTGCGCCACCCCAATGCATCCCACATGTGCTCAATGTGGTTTAAGTCGGGGTGGGAAGGTGGGTTGTAGGGTATGCATCCAATATCCTCACTGTCGAACAGCTTCTCTAATGTGCTGTTCGATGCGGTCGCGCATTGTCATCCATAAAAATGACACCATGGCCAAATGCACCCTGAAAAGATGCACATGAGGGAGGAATACAGTGTCATAATAACATTGAGCGATGAGCGTATCTTGTTCAAAGATCTCGATATCAGTACGCCAATTCAACATTATGCCTCCCCACACAATAATACGTGTACCACCGATACGTTCAAGCTGGACCGCGCCAGACGTACCTCCATATGACTAGAGATAACATGTAATGCACTCAGGAACATTATCCAGCATGATCGTTTGATGATCCGTGTGTATGGCGTAGGGACGCACCACTTTGCCATCCTCTGAACACAGTACATCCATCAATCAGTGTTATTGTGATGCTATACTCCTTAACCATGTGCGTGTTTTCAGGGGTGCATTTGGCCCTGGCTTTATTTTTATCAGTGACAATACATGACAGCATCGGAGAGAGCAATGGAGGAGCTCCACCCCCTCCGCTCTTTGAATCCTATCGATCACACCTTGGTGACGCAATGCAGTACAACATGCGCCAACAAGCTTTTGTTAGCCGCACTGGTGAAGGATTGGAAACCCCTACCACAGGAACACATTACGAAACTTGTGGGCGAGATGAGAGCATGTTGCAGATTATGCTGTCCGTGGTGATCACACACCCTATTAAGTACTATGTCGCGTCCTTTTGAAGTCGAGAGGAGTATCATAAGTCGGTGTGACTTCAGCGTAATTATTGCTTCTGAATAAAAATGTGACTTCTGTTCACTACACTGTGTATCTATTTGAGCTGCCTCAGCACTACAGGGCAGGATTTCTTTCTACGTCTAGTCCACGTTTCTTCAAGTTATACTACTAGGTAGTGGCACATCAAGTGAAAGTTGCTTTCGTCCTTAAGTTTTACACACCAGTGTAATAAGAAACTCTTGCTATGACCATATCCCGTACTGCGCACAAACTTTTTTTATCTTATGAATCTAAGAGCATTGGCGAGACCTGTGGCTCCAGTACAGTGGCAGCGGGCAAGAAGCGGCTGGTCCCCTTTGGGTTACGGCCCGCTGGCGGTCCCCGTGCACGCTCGGACGGTCAGCCGAGTGGCTAATGGCCCGCCGACCCTGCCCTAACGAGCTGTATTCATAATCGCCGGCGGAGGCTTCTGAAGGCGGACCTCCTGCCGCCGGCGCAGGCGCCCTGCGGCGAAACGGCGCCCTGCTACTAACTCGCCGACCCACCGCCACAGGCTCTTTCCTCGGTTTCCAAGGGGAGACTGGCTACGAATTGCGCAAGTACAACACAGATTCGAAGCTGGCTGCTACCTTCCCATCTTATAGCATTTATCCTCCAGTTGTTACTATTTCATTATTTTTCTGTGTGTCCATCTTATTAGAAATGGTTGCGCGGGACTCGCCTTTCGATAGAGAGTGTCAGCCATCAGATTTGACGGCTGAAAGTTGTTTAATATGACATCCTGTTGTAAGACGTGTATATTGTCTATTGTCCAACCACAAGTTTATATTTTATTACGGGGGGAAGACGTCAAATAGGCCGACTTTGAGCGGGAGAGGCACCACAGGACTTTTTATTTTCTGCTGTCTATACTTTTACAAATAAATTCATAAAACCTTGTCAGCATGACCAGGAAGGATTGAGGATTCACACTCACAGCAGTGGAAGTGCAAAAACATACCAAATATTTTTTTTAGATATGAAATTTCATCATTTTTTTACTTTCTGTTGGCTGCATTTGTTGCTATAGGTGCATTTTTGTTCAGAAGTAAGAGAGATTCTTTGATGAATTTTCACAGCATACAAACCATACTTACAAGTGTATGAAACTGTAGAATTTTCCAAATCTATTGAAACTATGTTAAAAATTGAGACAATTAACTACAAAATTTGTTTTTTTTAAACATAAACTTTAAAAAATAACAGCTTATTCATTTTTTCGTAAATTAAATAGATTCTAGAATTTCAGACACCTGTAAGTATATTTTGTATGCTGTGCAAAATTCATCGAACAGTCTCTCTTACTTATGAAGAAAAGTATACCTATAGCAACAAATGCAGCCAATAGTAAGTGAAAAAATGGTGAAATTTCACATGTAAAAAAAATTATTTTGTTATTTGTTTGAACTTCCGCTGCTACGAGTGTGAATTCTGAATCCTTCCCGGTCATGCTGACAAAGTTTTATGAATTTACTTGTAAAAGTATAGAAAGTGGAAATTACAAGGTCCTGTGGTGCCTCTCCTGCTCCAAGTCGGCCCGTTTGACCTCCTACCCCCCTTAATAGGATTAAGTAGACATAATTAATATTTGTCATTTTGGAAATAATTGTGGTAGCAGGGAATGTCTGCACAAAAGTGTTGTTGGCAGGAGAGACCGCACATTGATATAAATTTAAAAGGGGCGGGAGAGACCGCGCATGGATACATTTTAAGAAAAGAGCGGGAAAGACCGCGCATTGATACATTTTATAATGGTAGGAGGGACTGTCTGCAACAGCAAGCATTGTTGGCGGGAGATACGGCACTTTAGCGTTCGTAGGAAGTCAGTAGTAAGCGAGATGTGAAGCGAGTCGGTAGCAGGTCTGAAGCGAAAGGTTGAGAGGAGCGGTGTGCCTGCCAGCCACCAGCTATGATTTACAAGAGATTATAAACGGATGTACAGAGACGTCAGCTAACTATTATCATAAGAGGAACTAATATTATTGAATTATTTTTTTTTAGAAACTCAAGACTACAGAAGGTATGTTTGCACAATGCTAGTGTAAGATTGTTGTGAAAAGTAAGTCCCATTTGAACGTTTGTAAAATCATTTCATTACCAGCAGTAAATATTTGACGAAACGTTTTCAGAATATAATTAATTTTTTGCCAGCAATGTTGCATTACTGATTAGAACCCATCCCAAAAGCCATCAACGTAAAACTTTACAAAATTTTATTGTTGTCAAGAAAAGGTTTAACTAGGAATTACGTAACTTCAGTCAAATTAATTAGAGAATAACGTCAGCTTTGCTATTAAAGAATGACGTCAGCTTTGGTAATAAATACAGCCACTTACTATGACAACCCACCAGGAGCTAATAGAGTATAGTAAAACAGTGTAAGTATATTCATGTCGCAGTTCGATGTAGCAGTCAGATGGCGTTCCAGCAACAGTAAAAAAAGGCAAGGAACAGTTTTAGGTTATTGCAGGTAACGACTGAGGGCCACGACGACGTCACATTCTATGTTTCGTCGAAACAGTCAGAAAATCACTTTTAATAAGCAGCATTTAAATTTATATGCGACTATTGCACTTATTACTGCTGAGAAAGGGAATTAATTTCAAAGGGAAGATTTCATTTGTTATTATTAAACAAGAGATAGAAATCCTAAGGGAAGGTTTCATAGGTTATTGTAGAAGGTAAGGTTGCGTAACAAAAGAGATGTAGAGGAGACGGGAAGGTTTCATTGTATTTAATTGTTTTGTCTGTAGGTTGACGCAGGTCTAGTGCGAATACAGTTCTGTATTTAATTACCGATTGTTGACAATATACTTGGCCTTCGAGTCATTCCGGGAGGTGTGCACAAAGTATTCTTTTGAGTTTCACGTGAACCGCCCAACCAATTCACATTTCGCCTCTTGGCCATTTCTGGGTCGTGTGTATGAAGAGGCAGTTGTCTGCTGGCGAGCTAAAACGTTGTCCGCTGCTACTCGTCGTAATTGATTTCGCCAGGTCCGCGGTATATGCATGACTTGGACAGAAGTGAAAGCGACCTCCAGGGGGCAAAGCGTCAAAAAAAAAAAAAAATGGCGTGGGCCAGGCATGTCACGAGACATTTATCGCAGCGTAATAGAGTCCAGAACGGTAATCTGAGTGGCGTGGACTCGGGATCCTACGTGGGAACTTTTTGTTTTCAGGTCTTACGCTACTTATATTGCAAATTAACCTGCATCACATTCTATACAGGGTGATTCAAAAAGAATACCACAACTTGAGGAATTTAAAACTCTGCAACGACAAAAGGCAGAGCTAAGCACTATCTGTCGGCGAATTAAGGGAGCTATAAAGTTTCATTTAGTTGTACATTTGTTCGCTTGAGGCGCTGTTGACTAGGCGTCAGCCTCAGTTGATGCTAAGATGACGACCGCTCAACAGAAAGCTTTTTGTGTTATTGAGTACGGCAGAAGTGAATCGACGACAGTTGTTCAGTGTGCATTTCGAACGAAGTATGGTGTTAAACCTCCTGATAGGTGGTGTGTTAAACGTTGGTATAAACAGTTTACAGAGAATGGGTGTTTGTGCAAAGGGAAAAGTTCTGGACGGCCGAGAACGAGTGATGAAAATGTAGCACGCATCCAGCAAGCATTGGTTCGCAGCTCAGGAAAATCGACTCGCAGAGCTAGCAGAGAGCTGCAAATTCCACAATCAACTGTATGGAGAGTCCTACGAAAAAGGTTAGTTATGAAACCTTATCGTCTGAAATTGGTTCAAGCACTGTCTGCAGCTGATAAGATTTTCTTCGAAGGTGCTACTGTACCTGTACTACAGTATCTGGAGATGTTAGAGAATTGGCTGTTCCCTCAGCTTGAACAAGAAGCACAACAATTCATATTTCAGCAAGATGGAGCGCCACCACATTGGCACTTATCTGTCCGTAAGTACCTGAACGTCAACTACCCGAGGCGATGGAGCGGCCGCCAGGCAGCCCGTGACAGAGCACTTCATCACTGGCCTCCAAGAAGCCCTGATATTACCCCCTGCGATTTTTTCTTATGGGGGTATGTTAAGGATATAGTGTTTCAGCCACCTCTCCCAGCCACCATTGATGATTTGAAACGAGAAATAACAGCAGCTAACCAAACTGTTACGCCTGATATGCTACAGAGAGTGTGGAACGAGTTGGAGTATCGGGTTGATATTGCTCGAGTGTCTGGAGGGGGCCATATTGAACATCTCTGAACTTGTTTTTGAGTGAAAAAAACCTTTTTAAATACTCTTTGTAATGATGTACAACAGAAGGTTATATTATGTTTCTTTCATTAAACACACATTTTTAAAGTTGTGGTATTCTTTTTGAATCACCCTGTATATTGCATTCAGTAATAGTCATGAAATGCATGAAAAAGAAAGGCAAAGAAAGCTTAATTTCTAAGAAGAATTTGTAAGGTGTACACGAGAACTTCATAGATAAAATTAGATTCTTTTACTGTTTTACAGTTGAAGATGTATACGTCATCGTAAATACACGGGAACTTATCATTCTCAAGCAGCTACCGAGGGCTGCTGGAAGGTCAAAATTAAACAAACGTGGTATGCCTTAATTACAATACCATCTTGGAAAGTTATTTACACTGTTCTCCTGGACGCCTGAAGTGCAGTCCTTTCTTGGAAATTATTTGCAATCCTAAATTTTTGCTTTTCCGTTTCATACCGTTTATGAAGATATTAATAAATACAATACATTGAGCAGTATTTCGGCGTAATTTCAGTGTAATTAAAGCAGAAACAGAAAATAATTGTTTTCTTAAAGACGTTCCCACTTATGGAAGATACCACACGACCCTCGTATTATCGTCCTGTACTCTTTCCGCTGCGCCAACCTTTGCCTCGTAACTACGTTAATATAAACGGCTGATGTCTCTCCCTAACCGTACCAAAAATGCTCCGCTTTTCTAAGCGCTTGGGCGTCTGGGGCTCCAACTTCTGTCATTTTAAAGTCCTGGCCAAGTCCGGCATTTGCCATTAAAAAAAAAAAAAGGCGATGAGCAGTCTTGGTTGGCACTTGGTTGCAAATTACAGGCGACGCAAGTGGATTCTAAACGGATTAAATGAATGATAAGCAAAATAAGGGAAAAAAGTCAATACAGTGCTGAATATGACACGGCAAAGCATTGTAATAAAAAAATTACATTTAAACCAATTAACTGAATAAAAATTACAATCAAAGTATTTTGGTTATATTTAAAAAATTAAAAATTCAGTTGCATTTGACGAGACTCGAACCTTTGACTCGTCAGGTTAACACACTGATCACTACGCTATGGAATCCTGCCTCGGACATGAATGTGTGTCACGTTCTTAGGTTAGTTAGATTTAAGTAGTTCTATGTTGTAGGGGAGTAAAGTCCTCAGAACTTAAGTACCACAGTGCTCAGATCCATTTGAACCATTTTGAACTACGCTACTCCATTACACTCCAAAAGTCTCTTGTAAATGGCTCTAATGACTCAGTTACAACGATTGACCAAAAATTCAGTTTTTTCCAATTCGAAGCTTAGTCTACTATCAGCCGATATCTGCGATTGCAATAACTGTGTAGATGACGGCTGAATCGCGGCTTATGCAGAAAGATTCGTTAGTGAATGGTTAGTGCGGCGAATGACATGTGTATTTCGTTAGTATCGTTGGGGGGGGGGGGGGGGGGGGCGTCACGCGCGCGTGCATATGTGTGTGTGTGTGTGTGTGTGTGTGTGTGTGTGTGTGTGTGTGTGTGTGTGTGTGTGTTGTTTTTGGTATGTAATCATGTTTGACGAAATACGAAATAAAAGGGCCAGACTCAGGATTCGGGATCCAAACATATCAAGAAAACAACCCGGACAAGGAACTGGAACCAGAATGAGATTTTCACTCTGCAGCGGAGTGTGCGCTGATATGAAACTTCCTGGCAGATTAAAACTGTGTGCAGGACCGCTACTCCAACTCGGGACCTCTGCCTTTCGCGGGCAAGTGCTCTACCTCCTGCAAGGTTCGCAGGAGAGCTTCTGTAAAGTTTGGAAGGTAGGAGACGAGTTACTGGCAGAAGTAAAGCTGTGAGGACGGGGCGTGAGTCGTGCTTGGGTAGCTCAGTTGGTGGAGCACTTGCCCGCGAAAGGCAGAGGTCCCGAGTTCGAGTCTCGGTCCTGCACACAGTTTAAATCTGCCAGGAAGTTTCAAGGAACTGGAAGTGTACTAATTGTTGTGACTGTTTGGCAACGGTGAACTACTGGGCGTAATCAGCTCCAGTGGGTGAAGTGTCACTATTGAGTAACTTTAATTAGACTCTTGTAGATGTCTTTCAGGCAGGAATGCCCTCGTTGGGTGTGATAGTCGGCGCTTTACACTCCTCTTTCCTTCGTTCTAATGTGTTTCTTTATTGATATATGAATGAGTGACAGTTTTAGAATAAGCTGCTTTTTAATACAGGTGTTAAAATTCAGTCACTGTCTCAGTACCCGGGAGGCAGCAGCGACAACACACGAGACGGTCGTAGCTTATGTTGTCAGCTGATATGTTGGTGACAAATACACAGGAGCGTGTCAGCTTGTTGGCTCACTACTTCCCTGGATAACATCTATGAGGGGCATTGTCTGCTGCTCGTCATAGCCCGACGAGAACATATTTTAATCAGTAAAGTGATGACCGCTCGTGATTTTAACACAGACATGACATTCACCGTAGATCATGATGTTTTTATCAACTGATGATGCTTTATTATCAACTGAGGACGCAAGGAAGGAAGAAGAGCAAGTAGTATGCTGTTCAGCTGGGCAGTTTTAATTCACTGAAGCCAATCCCAAGTTACAGGAAAACGTTTTTCGAGCTTGGAAGATAATTTTCTCATTTCACCTAAGTGAAAAATTGTTTCCCTGGTACGTTGTTGTCTAATACATGAAATACTCTGTAAAAGCTTCAAAGGAAACTTTGCTTAGGATAGTCTACAAATTGCCGCCAGAATTTCTGCTGAAGAATGAAAACTGCGTAAGTTATAAATTTTTAATAGCTGTAAAATTGTACGTAAACGGTTAAGGAAATTAGTTTATTACAAAATAGTTTCCACAAGGGGTTACTTGATGAATCTCTTTAGTGTTGAACCTACGTATTATGGCTACAACGTTCAATGTGAATACATGTAAAATGTTTGTAACTAATTGGGACGTTAAGTATTGCAGCAAAATCGTAATAAGTTGTTTACATCGGTGGCTTTTACAGTGCTTTTGGTTTAAGAGTGTGGTGGGGGAGGCAACCATTGCCCCTCATGATTCTCCCTGCCACCGTCCCTCATTGGATCTGCCACTACCTTTAGACTAGCGACATCGTTGTTTATTTTTATCCACTGACGTGTGGTGTTGCTGGGTTGCTTTTGGCTGACTGATGACAGGAGCATGGGAGTGGGGGAGAGTGGGGGTGGGATGAGTGTCATACGGCGTGATTAAAGAGCCTGCAGCAGCACGGCAGACGTGCCTGCACAGGCTGTTCACAGAGCCGGATGAACCCCCTGCGGCGCTGCATCCAAACACAGCGCTTCCAGTGGCTACACACGCCCAGCCGGCCGCGGCTGGCCGCCACTGCAAACAATAATCTGCTGAGTGCCTTGCACTTAGAACAATGACGCTAATAACACAACGTGCGGCGCGAACCGCGCCAAAGGCAGGGTAGCGGAGCAGTCGCCCGCGAATTCCCGTCCCTAGCAACGCTACGGTCTCTGTACGCTAGCCTGGGTCCCCGTCCCTACCTGCCGTTTGTCAGCTGGTCGATTTTATCACCAAAAATAGGATGGACACCAGTGACACCACGAAACCAGATGTCATCTCTGCGATACGATTCTACTGAATTCGCAACTCAATTCCTACACTCCTCGTCAATAAGGACCAATCTCTCGATTCCAAATCGATTGCTACATATGAAGACTACGTTGTGATAACACCCTAAAATTCTAAGTGACAAAAGTTGGTTCCCTTGTAACATTGAAGCACTGTCGGCTACTGCAAAACATTGCTTCAACTTGCACTACTTGCCATTAAAATGGCTACAGCAAGAAGAAATGCAGATGATAAACGGGTATTCATTGGACAAATGTATTATACTACAACTGACATGTGATTACATTTTCACGCAAATTGGGTGCATAGATAGAAATCAGTATGCGGAACAACCACCTCTGGCCGTAATAACGGCCATGATACGCCTGGGCATTGAGTCAAACAGAGCTTGCCGTCCGGTGTGGCCGTGCTCTTCTAGACGCTTCAGTCTGGAACCGCGTGACCGCTACGGTCGCAGGTTCGAATCCTGCCTCGGGAATGGATGTGTATGATGTCCTTAGGTTAGTTAGGTTTAAGTAGTTCTAAGTTCTAGGGGACTGATGACCACAGATGTTAAGTTCCATAGTGCTCAGAGCCATTTGAACCAAGCACAGCTTGGATGGCGTGTACAGGTACAGCTTCCCATGTAGCTTCAACACGATACCACAGTTTATCAAGAGTAGTGACTGGCGTATTGTGACGAGCCAGGTGCTCAGCCACCATTGACCAGACGTTTTCAATTGGTGAGAGATCTGGAGAATGTGCTTGGCCAGGGCAGCAGTCGAACATTTTCTGTATCCAGAAAGGCTCGTGCAGGACCTGCAACATGCGGTCGTGCATTATCCTGCTGAAATGTAGGGTTTTGCAGGGATCGAATGAAGGGTAGAGCTACGGGTCGTAACACATCTGAAATGTAACGTCAATTGTTCAAAGTGCCGTCAGTGCGAACTAGAGGTGACCGCGACGTGTAACCAATGGCACCCCATACCATCACGCAGGGTAATACGCCAGTATGGCGATGTCGAATACACGCTTCCACTGTGCGTTCACCGCGATGTCGCCAAACACGGATGCGACCATCACAGTGCTGTAAATAGAGCCTGGATTCATCCGAAAAATGACGTTTTGCCATTCGTGCACCCAGTTTCGTCGTTGAGTATACCATCGCAGGCTGTCTGTGATGTAGCGTCAAGGGTGAGTTCCGTTGCCCGGCGAATTAGATGCCACGTCGGCTGCCTACTGCGCAGTATTAAATTTAAAATATATACAACTAAATTTTGTACTCACCCATACCATGCAAGAACATGCTGGGACAGTCGACGGCAGCGGCCGAGCGGTTCTAGGCGCTTGAGTCTGGAACCGCTCGACTGTTACGGTCGGAGGTTCGAAACCTGCCTCGGGAATGGATGTGTGTGATGTCCTTAGGTTAGTTAGGTTTAAGTAGTTATAAGTTCTAGGGAACTCATGACCTCAAGATGTTAAGTCCCATAGTGCTCAGAGCCATTTGAACGATTTGATCCTCACGTCAACCTACGTTAGCTTGCTTGCTGTTTAGAGCCTTTTGAACCAAGATGTTTCCCTCAACGGCCGGGTAGCCACATTGCCTTGACGGATAAATACATATCTGTCTCAGATAGCCAACATAAATCATGTGACTGCGCTTTGTGACACATAGGTACTGCTGCAGTTCTCGCCACGAGAGCTTCTATAAAGTCACGCCTACAAACACAAATTTTGTTCTTTAATATTGCCTAACAGTTGGCCAATAAGAAAATCGAAAAAGATTTTCTTTCAGCAAATTACCTATAGTTCTAGCAACAAATTTTGCGTTCGTATCAAAAAGACACCCTGTTTCCATCACAAATCCCGGCCGGTGTGGCCGTGCGGTTCTAGGCGCTTCAGTCTTGAACCGCGTGATCGCTACGGTCGCAGGTTTGAATCCTGCCTCGGGTATGGATGTGTGTGATGTCCTTAGGTTAGTTAGGTTTAAGTAGTTCTAAGTTCTAGGGGACTGATGACCTCAGATGTTAAGTGTCATAGTGCTCAGAGCCATTTGAACCATCCATCACAAATGTTGTTTGACATACACATTCTCTCATTCATAAATTTGAAACCCAAAGAGGCAGTTTCGTTTCGGAGGACACCTGCTGACTACATTCCGCTTCGAAGTTTCGCAACGGTTCACGTAATTGCTTGCACTGACTTACGGCATAAATTTGGAAACACTGAGCTATCCTCCGATGTCACTTCGTTTAATTCAGTGCGTTAGGAAATCTCGCGTCACAACAACGGACTTGATGTACGGCAGACGCTTGGCACGTGATATATATAGAGAGAGAGACCACGCCCCTTCTACGCGCACGCCACCTGCCCTCCTGCACTGAAGCTTCGCCACGAGACAGGTGGACCGCCAAACCGTCTCGCACTCCACGTCTCGGCAGATTAATGTGGGAGATGGGACCCCGGAAGGAACCTGCTCGCATCGCCATATCTGTTGAGGATGATTTATACCGGCATTCCAACAGATCCTCGTGCCCATTCATCACTCCGCTCTGCCGTGTACGCAGACCATTATCTTCTCTCCCCATTCCTGTTTATTTCGACCTAGATTGGGTTCTTATCTGTTGGCGGTGGCGAACGGCCACGGGAATGCGAGGATCTCGTCACGACCCCAACGTGCTCGCTGTTTGCGGTTAATCGTGCGTGCTGGGAACTCGCCGCTTGCAGCAAATTTATTGTGCGATTATTCTTCTGGGGTGAAATAAGAAAGACTGAGAGGAACTGTTGAATGCGATAGATAGTACTTCAGCAGGTGTGGCAGCAAAATAAACAAAAACCAAGAGTTGTAGATAGGACAGGTGGTTGAATATTTTTGATTGTTGGGAGAAATGTTTTCCTTTGAAGATACGGTGCCCATACAAATGAATCTGGTTCGCCACTCGTGGTCTAGTGGTTAGTGTTGATGCCTGTGGAGGAAGGGGTCCCGGGTTCGATTCCTAGCCTGATAAAGGATTTCCTCTGTCCAGAGACTGAGTGTGTCCTTTCATCATCATTCAGGAAAGTGGGGAGACTGGACTGTGGCAAGATTGGGAATTTGTACGGACGCTAATTACCGTGTCGTTGAGCGCCTCACATACCGATATCATCTTCATAAGAGTCCTATTACAACGCAATACCGTAAACAGTTGTAAAGTACCAGCTGTAAGCCACTGCTGCATTCGCATAACAGTAGTTTTGTTACAATGACTGGTGGTTACTAAGTAAGATAGTAATTTAAAAATATCTGGCTATATAGTGGTGCAGATCTGTGAATGTATTAATGTATATAGTACCGGTATATGGGTAAATAATGAATTTGTTCCCATTATATTACCGTATATCGAATCTTAGGTAAAATTACTACAAACAAAAGAAATTTCTTTCTTATCAGGTGTTTATTGCACCATGAAAATGAAGTTTTGCCACCAGAGAAAAACATCCTCCTCCTATTTCAACGCGTTACAAATGCCTATATAGGTGGAACGGGAATGAGTGCAGATATTTTATATGTGGTACCTTAGCATGTACATACCTCACTATGTACACAATGAGTGTGTTAGTTGCTTTTACTTTATCGTACAGTCTTCCCACAAACACGTCACATAACTTACTGCCTGATGTTTTCTGCACGTCGTCACTGTAACACTAAGTAGACTACGTCTGTCACTATAGGCTAACCGTTTTGTGTCCACGCGTCCACAGTCAGCACCTGACCTCCTGCCCAGGGGAAGATAAGCATTAATGGCTCGCTCTTGCCATGTGTACTTGTAGGTAATAACCAACCTAAAAATATACTAATTGGAATAGCTATAATTATTAGTCTGAAAATAAGAAAATAATAATATAGTTTTGTTAGTACACCATCTTCAGTCGCCAATAGAAATATATGTACTTATACCCGTTACACCCTGTCCTTTCGATCAGTGCTCCCTAAATTGTCGATTTACATTCCACGATGATTAACATTGTCAATTAGTGGCTCACTACATGCCTTCCACAATCTACGTGTAAAGACATGTTGTTTCTCTGCTTGTCGCACAGCATTTAAATGACGCCGTTGTCGTGTGTCTTCATACGTCTCAGAAACTATAAGAGGTGCATGACTCTAAGTCGAAAATGCGACTTGTTTATGACTGTTCTAATGTCTCTCTAGCTCATAAAACCGCATGATGCTCTGCATCTATGTTCCGACACATTTGACATTCCTCCGAGGTTTATTGACTTCGAGTAACTTTTGTAGCTCGAGTTCTGTTAGAACTATGCGCTAAATCAGACTGTTTGCGAAGCATATTATAAAATTAAAAAATACGTTATTGATACGTTTAGTTATTGTATCTCCACAGTATTTCTCCGCAAAAAAATGTCCTGCTTGGCCAGATTGTAGCAATTCTTATAATTTCAGAAACTGCAGGTATTAGTAAACACTGGATTCGCGCAACCTTGGTTTCGCACTGTCGCGGAGTAATCTATAAACACTCCGAATCGCCTATTTCCGCACAAACGCCGTCTGAGTCCCTACATCACCCTCATAGGGGGCACTTTTTTCTTTATTAAGTATCCTGTGTTTTTCATCATTTCCATCATCTTCACCGTCTCCATCATCTTCATCATCTCCATCATCATCACCATCATCATCTCCATCATCATCATCTCTGCACCAAATTTCGTCAAAATTGGTTCAGAGTTTGATTCGTGAAAACAAGCAGACAGAGTTACTTTCGCATTTAAAATATTTGTATGGATTTGCTGCGTTTGAAGTACTTAAGAAGCAGACACAGCAGCAGATATCAACTACATTCATAGACAGCCTACTATGATTGTATCCCGGCAGCACAGCCAAAATGAAAACGTATCGGACTTGTTGCTTCTTTGGTGATGGAAGATGGTGGGGTCGTGAGCTTTCTTTCTTTTTCATTCACATTAAATTGTTGGCGTCAGAATTATGAACTACTGATTCTATGATAGAAAAAATTCGGTTATTATGGTCAGTGTAAATAGTTATTAGGCTAGTGACAGATTGTTGTAATTGTGGTGTCTTAGGGCTTACACTGATACTCGAAAACCGACTTTAAAACGCTCTCCATCAGGAGACTCCACAGGGTGCGAATGAAGATGGAATCTTGCGTCCTTGTAATTTGACTGAATATGGAGGTATTTGATTCTGAAATAGATGATTTTAGACTCGTAAATACAGCTGTATGAGAGAAAAAAATGAAGGGAAAATAAAGTAAATGCTATTTTCGATTGTCGAACGCTTTTTTCTGGGTCAACAAATGCTACAAATTTATCTTGATTTTACTAATTAATCGATATCAATTCGTCTGTTTCATTTATAAAGCGAGACTAACATCCCGGTACGTTTAACTGTCAGTTTTAACAAATTTTTCACACCTTCCATCCTACAGAACAAGTGGATTTCAATAGCAGCACATGGATAACCACACGGTGCACTGGTATTCCGTTAAAAGTTAACTCCATCTTGTCGAAAGTATACATTACGAGAGCCATAGCCGAAGTACAAATAAAAGGTTTATAATGTAAAACATAAATCAGCTACTGTTTAACACGCCGAAGATCAAATTAAAAAGTTCACGTTTGTGTTATCTCAGCCCTTCAACGGATTGCCATATTAGAATTGTTTTTAAATAGCTTTCTCTTTTCGACCTATAAATTAATTTCATAGTTCTAGCAAAGACACACTTTGTTGTGCCCATATAATATGTACGTCGCCCTGAACTTAATTTTTTTTTTTTTTTTTTTTTTTTTTTTTTTTTTGCTCTGATGTCTTTTAAATTAATGTGGGAATTTGTTTTGTGTACTAATACAAATAAAACCTTTCGTTCAAATTTCGGTAAACTGATTTAGGTTAACAAAACATGAACGCAGACAGTTACAAGTTTTACGCCAGCACACACAGTAAACATTTACAAACCGTGGTCCACCTTGACATTTGCACATAAAAAACTTCTTGATTGTCTTAGGACAGAAAACCAGTGACGACTACAGAATGTAACGTCACCGGTTTTTCTAGTTGATAGTTGATTGATAATTATTGATTGGCCCTGGCTAAAACTCGGCGAAGTCGGTAGAGCGTTGATACTGTTATTAGGTAAAGACGACGTTACAAAAAACAGTTCTGAACTGAACTCTCTACGTGTGCGTGATATTTACTTCACCAATTGTGACCAATATTACGCTACTCGTCGTAATTAACTCGATTATATTCGATGGTTTAACAGTTGCTATAAAAATATTAATGATAAGTTCAATTTAGTTCCACCGAAACCAACCTCCCAATAGTTTGGTTGTAATTTCAAATCTCTGAGTCGTAACATTGCGATTGCTTCTTAACATCAAAGAGTTTCTATATATGCGCCGAGCGCTTCAGTCAAATATTATCGCAGCACGTAAAGGATGACAGTTACGTCACTAAACAGTTTTGTAATTTGGAATCACAAATGCGTAAATTGCCACGAAAGGTTCGTGTATTTCACAATAACAATCACTTACTAACATGGCTGCGAGGAAGAAGCTTTCCCAGGTGATAGGGGAATTTATAAATTATCTGCTTTAAAACTATTGCCAAGTCCCAGAGTCCATTTGCAATTATGAATGAAGTTAATTGTCTATCACTGTTCAATGCCTAACTACAGTTGAGTTCGAGTTGTGCAATTAAAAAGTTCAGTTCAGTGTAATATAATGTTGTCCTCTATCTGAATTCTAAACGATGTTATAGTTGAAGACAATGCTTCGTTTCACTGCGTCATAGTAGATCGCAATTATCAGTCCTCGAAAAACAATGTAACCGCGCCTACATATACGAGTATTCAAACAAGTCTGACCAGCTTCGGCTAACTCTCGTAACGTAGTGACAATTGATCAAATTTTCCTTAGCCACTACTCACGATTCCCAAAGAGTACTCACACGAAGTATTCTTTGAGATCGTTGGCTCTACTTTGAAAATTTTAATTATAATGATTTTACGGTTTACTATGATTTTGAGTTTGAGTTTACTGAGATTCTATCTTCCTTTTGTAAGTTGATAAATTACTTAGTATAAGGTTCTTGTTTCAATTGTTGTTGTTGTTGTGGTCTTCAGTCCTGAGACTGGTTTGATGCAGCTCTCCATGGTACTCTATCGTGTGCAAGCTTCTTCACCTCCCAGTACTTACAGCAACCTACATCCTTCTGAATCTGCGTAGCGTATTCATCTCTTGGTCTCCCTCTACGATTTTTACCCTCCACGCTGCCCTCCAATGCTAAATTTGTGATCCCTTGATGCCTCAGAACATGTCCTACCAGCCGGCCCCTTCCAGTTACTGGTTATTATCCAAATAATAGTGTTAAATGGAACTTTGGTTACTTGTTCACTTTTGATGGAATTTGGAACTTGTTTTGGGGAAATTTTTGGGGTATTGGTTGCTATTTTTTCTTTTTTAAATTTTCGTCCGAGGAAGTGGCATTACAAAAACGATTCCCCAGCAGGCAAGCAAGAATGTAATTAGAAGATGGACTTGTAATGAATTCTAAACCCAGGGTTGGATGCTGTTTTAAATTATAAACCTTGCAAGCAGTAAACCTTCTTACCCATTGCTTCCAACTTGAGTCGCATCTCTTAGGGCTGCGTCCGTAGGAGGGAAGCGGACGGTGTGCTCTTACGATCGGCCCTATAATGACTCTTTAAGAACACTGATCCTGACGGTGCCCTCGACCACATTGTGCTGTTACAAGCAATAATAAGGGGCTGAAAATCTTTCGCTTTCTCAGGCGATCCTCGGGGGAGGCCTCAGAACTACTTCAGGCGGGGGCTGGCTGCCATAAGTCGTGATAGCTTCCCGCCTCGAGACGCTACGTGTTCGGATTACGTATTGTGAGGCCAGCCGGCATAAGTCAGCGTTTCAGCGTGAACAATAGTCCCCTCTCCCCCACGAAAGCCAACAGACTGAGGCAGGTCTGCCACCCTTCCCGAATAATGCTACCCTTCGGTCCTGCGAAGAAGGGGCAAACGCACCACATTGGCTGCATCATAATGGTCCTGTTCCTGGGCATTATTTATGATCCCCATAGAGAGACACATATCTGGCTGTTCGCTCGAGAGCGTAAAAATCCACTGATTTACTCTGCAATGCGTGTACCTAAGGCTGTTACGTCATCCATGCGGTGAAAACAGCCATTTAATCTTTGTAATACCACTCGCTGTCATTAGAACTTAATCGTATTACAAATATTGTCCCAAAGAATAAAATACCTCTTGCTTGGTTGTTATTTTACGCATCATAAGTAATAGAAATATTAATTCCTAAAACATGTTCCTTTCGATATCTCATGGTGAATTTATAAGATCCCTGTGTCTTGGCATTATCTTAACCGATTACAAGCATTAGGATATAAGATATACCTAAGTTTCTTGCGATAGGGTTTCCAATTTACTGATGGAACTGAATCCCACAAGGAAAGTAGGTCGTACTAGGTGGCATCCATGGTACAGATGAGATGAATTAATAAGAAGATGGTGAATGTAAAGTAAAGGCTCAAGCACTTTCAGGCCGGCCGCGGTGGTCTCGCGGTTAAGGCGCTCAGTCCGGAACCGTGTGACTGCTACGGTCGCAGGTTCAAATCCTGCCTCGGGCATGGATGTGTGTGATGTCCTTAGGTTAGTTAGGTTTAAGTAGTTCTAAGTTCTAGGGGACTGATGACCACATATGTTAAGTCCCATAGTCCTCAGAGCCATTTGAACCATTTGTGAACCACTTTCACATGCGTCTTTGCAAATTCTTTGCCTCTAGGAAGAAAAATAAACAGTTCGTTTCATAAACATAGTTGAAAATATGTTTGATTCCAGACCAGTGACAATATTTTCAAATTTGATTGTACAAAATAAAACGCTTGTGGTAAAATAAGTACGCGTTTTAATAAATTATAGATACATACACTACTGGCCATTAAAATTGGTACGCCAAGAAGAATTGCAAATGGTAAACGGGTATTCATTCGACAAATATATTATACTAGAACTGACACGTGGTTACATTTTCACGCAATTTGGGTGCATGGATCCTGAGAAATCGGTACGCAGAACAACCACCTCTGGCCGTAATAACGGCATTGATACGCCTGGGCATTGAGTCAAACAGGGCTTGGATGACGTGTACAGGTACAGCTGCCCATGCAACTTCAACACGATACCACACTTCATCAAGAGTAGTGACTCTCGTATTGTGACGAGCCAGTTGTTCGGCCACCATGACCAGACGTTTTCAGTTGGTGAGAGATCTGGAGAATGTGCTGGCCATGACAGCAGTCGAACATTTTCTGTATCCAGAAAGGCCACTACAGGACCTGCAACATGCGGCCGTGCATTATTCTGCTTAAATATAGGGTTTCGCAGAGATCGAATGAAGGGTAGAGCCACGGGTCGTAACACATCTGAAATGTAACGTCCACTGTTCATAGTACCGTCAATGCGAACAAGAGGTGACCGAGACGTGTAAGGAATGGCACCCCATACCATCACGCAGGGTGATACGCTAGTACGGCGATGACGAATACACGCTTCCAATGGCCGTTCACCGTGATGTCGCCAAACACGGATGCGACCTTCATGATGCTGTAAACAGAACCTGATTTCATCCGAAAAAATGAAGTTTTGCCATTTGTGCACCTAGGTTCATCGTTGAGTACACCATCGCAGGCGCTCCTGTCTGTGATGCAGCGTCAACGTTAACCGCAGCCACGGTCTCCGAGCTGATAGTCCATCTCGACTTTTAGTGATAAGAGGCCGTTGGGATCCAGCACGGCATTTCGTATTACCCTCCTGAACCCACCGATTACATATTCTGCTAACAGTCATTGGTTCTCGACCAACGCGAGCAGCAATGTTGCGATACGATAATCCGCAATCGCGACAGGCTACAATCCGACCTTTATCAAAGTCGAAAACGTGATGATACGCATATCTCCTCCGTACACGAGGCATCACAACAACGTTTCACCAGCAGCGCCGGTCAACTGCTGTTTGTATATGAGAAATAAGTTGGAAACTTTCCTCATGTCAGCACGTTATTGGTGTCGCCACGGCGCCAACCTTTTACGAATGCTCTGAAAAGCTTATCATTTGGATATCACAGCATCTTCTTCTTGTTGGTTAAATTTCGCGTCTTTAGTACGCTATCTTCGTGGTGTAGCAATTTTAATGGCCAGTAATGTATTTGAAATAACATAAGTAATTGTACTGCAGCTATTGACACCAGTGGTGCACTACATCTAGAATGCACCATGTGGAACGTGCATCACAATATTTCTGTATTACAGTATTATGCAAATGTGTACACAGGTGTGTGTGTGTGTGTGTGTGTGTGTGTGTGTGTATGTATGTGTATGTGTAAGAATACAACATGTCTTAAACCGCTGGATCGATTTCGTGGTACACACTTCAGCAGCCAACTGGAAAGAAGCAATGTGGGCTGATAACCACCTACGTTTCCGAGGATTGGAGGTGGGGGGTGAAAAGAAATGTAACGCGCCCCACGCAAATACACAGACTTACTCATCTAGTATTTCAGAATAAGAGCACCTAGTACCTCGTAACGAACTGTACATATAATTTCAAACCTTTACAGAATTTCCTTCCTGGCGCCATCCCCAAAAGGAAGAAAGCACATCGATTGCTGCAAATTCGCTGTTTATGCAGTTAAATTGCCGTATCAGTCTTGACGTTTTAATTTGTCAATTTTTTATTGCTATCTCCCTTCGCAACATATTTCGCAGACACTGTCCATACGTGTCGCTGAATGTATCTGCAAAATTATATCACTGTTCGACACATAGTTCAGGAGATATGGCCTCGTAAACATTGAGCTGTGTGAAAAAACTACTGTCGCTTGAAAGGGAACGCATATTACCCTGACTATACACAGTCGTTTGATAATGACAGTTCTTATCAGCTCCCAATAAAGTTTGAACAGAATTTCAGATCTCTGCAAGGCAGCTGACAACGTCGTCAGAGGGCAATGGGCGTTACCGTATATTTATTTTTATTTTTTATTTATTTTTTTGGTTAGATTCCACTGGAACGTCTAGCAGACTTATGCCCTTCGTGTCAACAGATGTCTGTCGCTGTCTGCGCACCTACTGGCGGTGAGATATACTGCCACGCTGTTCGGCGGAATCCCATTCGGAACCGGAAGGCGAAAAATTAGAGTGAACGAACGGCGTGGGCGTTGGGCTGGTGGGCGTGGCGATTAGTCAGGCAACCGGCGAGGCGTGTAACTAGTCGAGTGGGAGGAGGGGGTGGCTGGAGGGGGGGGGGGCACATGCCGGCCCCCTGATGGCGGCAATTACGCCCACCTTGCCGCTGTCTGGCGCCGCCCATTAACGTCACACGGCCACGCGACGTCCCGCGTCAGGAGCCGTCTCGTCCACCTGCAGACTGTGTCAGCGTCGCCAGCAATCTGCCTCCACTCTCCACCACTGGACCCACGCGCTGAAACCAATTAACTACTCCGTCACGATGAGCGATCTTGTTGTTCACCGTGAGCAGTACTACGACGATTCATCGCTGCAAATACTTTTATAATTAGTATTCACCTCTAGCTGTTGTAATTGAAATTTGACGAAACGGGATGTGAAACGTAGTTAAGGTCACTTGCTCGTAAATCCGCTTTAAGAAATCGAATTTTCGGTTTTCGTCCTGAAATGGTACTTAGAGATTTTAGAACAAAATGGTGATTAAAATTGAGTTAAGGATCTGTCGGTGTGCGAGTACACCCATGTTTCCGCTGCTTTCACGCTGCAAAGTTGTCATTAGACTCTTATTCGAAATAGATATTCTATACAACTATATCTCTAGTTGGCAGCCCTGTTAGTAGACACGCTTTGCCATCGTCTTACGTGTTTCCTCATACATGGTGCAAATTTTTAGTTGACAGACCAGAATAACTCGAAAAATAAGCTTCACACGAAAAAATGTGTAGAATCCAAAGTTGATTATTTTCGAGGGGAACATCTGTTGGTGCTAAAATTAGCCAGCCACCCCCAGCCCCCTGGGGGTGGGGCGGGAGGCAACTTTAAAATTTGAAATGGGAACCCCCATTTTTTATTGCAGAATCAGATTCTACATAAAGAAATACGTACATTTTGTCTTAAACATTCGTTTTGATTCTTGGTAGTTGACGCTGTAATTCAAGAAAGTCCATATTCTCATTTTTGCGTGGAAAATGGTTTTGATTCGCTAAAACTATAACTCTCCCTCTCTCCCATAGGGCGGGGTTTGAGAGAGAGGAATTAGTTTTACAGACGTTGATCCAAACAAACAAAAGTTATCCGAATCTGCGGAAAAAATTAGTATTTGGGTTAACATTTGTAAAACTCTAATTCCTCTCTCTCAAACCCCACCCGATGGGAAGAGAGGGAGAGTTTTAGTTTCAGCGAATCAAAATTTACGAAGTAAGTATTTTTTATTTATCCATAACCATTTTCCACGTAAAAATGAGAACATGGATTTTCTTGAATTACAGCACCAACTAGCAAGAATCAGAAAAAATGTTTAAGACAAAATGTACGTAGTTTTCTATGTAGAATCAGATTCTGCAATAAAAATGCAGGTTCCCATTTCAAATTTTAAAGTTGCTTCCCGCCCCACCCCCATGGGCCTGGGGTGGCGGGCAAATTTTAGCATCAGCAGATATCCCCCTCGAAAATAATCAACTTTGGATTCTTCACATTTTTTCATGTGAAGCTTATTTTTCGAGTTATTCTGGCTTGTCAACTTAAAATTTACACCCTTTATATCGATGGGTTTTGTGTCTTGTTTTGCTTATAAACATTTCTGGGTTTGAGTTTTTGCTATTTTGTCATTCTACAAAGTTGTTGTGCTTCCAAAAAAATACTTTGCTACTTATGATTAGTTCTAGAATTGCTAGAAATATTTTCTGGGTTCAGTATGAGGCAGTCAAGTGATTCAAATGAGAGTGGCCAAAACTGAGAAGTGGGTACTCGACACGACTAAAGAGGCCAAAATGTCAGGGAGAAACTAGGAAAGAAAGAGACAAGGTGAGGAACCTGTAAAGCAAGAAGATTATGCCTCTGGAATGCATTAGCAACAACAGAGATCTTCTACACGGCATATATTGCTTAGAAATGAATTTCCTGTGAATAAAATTTTGTGACATGTTTATTTTATGCACAAAAAATATATCTGAACTAGAAGTCTGAAATTTTTAGAAATGTTTCAGGATACTGTTTGCATACTGCACACACTAACGTACTACCCACAGGAAGAAAACTACATACCGTTTAACCATAGAAAAGTAACATTAATTTTGATTATCATATGCAAATATTTCTAGAATAAAAAACTTGTGACTGAAATGACATGGTTGTAGTCCACCTTTTTAGATGGACATGGTCGTAACGTGTACGTATAGTGAAGCATTTAACTAAGAGAGTCATTGCGTAGATTCCAACTGCATTTATCGGCAAATATAACTTGATGTAATCACTGAACTTCTCAGTTTGAGAAGTAATGAGCTATCAAAACATTCAACAAGAAAAACTCCTATCGTCCTACAATTTTTCACCTTACTGAGCCTTCAGGTCTCTTAGTTAAGCCAAGTAAACTTCATGCAAATTACCTTAATGAAGTGTCTGCCGCTGATTCCCTACTAGCTGGAAAATAAACGTCACCAATCAGTCTTCTGTTTCCTCCACCATGGTGGCATCGGGCAACTTCTCGTCTAGCAAAGGTCCGAATTTGCTTAAAAAAAATAAAAAAATAAAAAATAAAAAAAAAACCTACTGATGTAGGACAAACAGAATGCTATGGGCCAGCAAATGGGCAGATATGGTGCATAATTCAGATGTATTCACCGTGGAACACATGAAATGTGAATTAGTCTGTTACATACTACAAGAGATCAGTCCAGTCACAATTAAAAACAAGTAATCTGCCACGGCTACGCGTTCTGCCCTTTCAGGGAGTGTTACACATTTAAGCGCTGTATAATATACTGAAGCTGTTTGTACTATGTTGTTAATTCTTCAGTTGCAGAATTTTGTGGCAAAGTAAAATTCTATATATTTTTAAAACTGGCCATACAAGGTGTAACAGGTACGAGTGCAGATATTTTATTTGTGATATCGTAACATGAACACACATCAGTAAGTTGGCTTTTTTTCTCTGTTTCGAACAGTCTTCCTACTAACACACCACAAACTTAATGAGCTGATGAATAAAATATTCTCGGACTTCTTGCCGCCTCAAAAAAGATTTGACGAGGCAAGAAGTCCGAGAATATTTTATTCAACAGTGCCGTCGTGAAAGACTTCGTTCT
The DNA here is from genome assembly GCF_023897955.1 of Schistocerca gregaria. NCBI lineage: Eukaryota > Metazoa > Arthropoda > Insecta > Orthoptera > Acrididae > Schistocerca > Schistocerca gregaria. Next base: position 1,133,790,669 of record NC_064920.1, on the reverse strand, counting down.
CTTAATGAGCTGATGTTTCCTACATGAACGAATCTACACCACTAAGTGGACTATGCCTGTCAATGTAGACTAACCATTTTGTGTTCAAGTGTCAACACTACAACACCTGGCCTTGTGTCAAAGGGAAAACATGCATTAACGGCTTGTTATTTCGACAAGGACTTGGAGATACTAACCAACCTAAAAACATAGTACTCCTAACAGCAATAACTGTTAGTCTGCAAATGAAGTAAATACTGATGTAATGTTCAGTGCACTGTCCTCAATCAACAATAGAAATATCTGCACTTATAGTCGTTACATTCTACATAACATGTGCACGGTTAACCTATACTTCATCGTTCGTGTACCGTGTTGTATCTTGGCGCAGAAGATCATTTACCACGCAACATGTGATACTTACAAAGTAACTGGGTTCCGTTAATGTCTTAACAATTTTACCTGTTCTGAAAATCTAAATTTGTGTTAGTATTCAACAACTTCGGTTTCAAAATGTATTTAACTTCGAACTCGCTTTTGATAATACTTCTGTTCATCTGGTTTTAGTTTCTGATTACTGGTGTGTAGTTGATCAATAATGTAACTGACGATAAAATACAGCATTGACAAAACTTTCGCGATTGAAAGGCTTTTAAATTTCACTAGAATATTTGGTGCTAGGTACATGACCATGTAACTCATGTTCTCACACTCGAAAGAACATCAATTTTCCAGAGTAACTTTTGTAACTTCTGAAGTCTGCAGCACACAAAAGTTGAATAGCATGATTTCTAAGATGGAATAAGGCTATGTTACACTTTTGTTGTAGGTGTGGCTAGAAGGTGTAATCTCTCCCCGTGTTCCTAATTCCATCTATTGTCCACATTAGTCTTTTATGAAGATTTGAGAGCAGTGAATATTACAGTAAACTATCTAGTTTACTTAGAGTTGGCTCCAGTTCTTCTTGTCTAGGGGTCTGATTCTTGAAGGTATTAGTATATCATAGAGTCCTTCTGATTTTTCACATTAACAAAGTCGAAGTTACATTGTTCGTACAAAAATACATCCTATCACATCAGAGGCATGTGTACGACCATCACTCTCTGTGGAAATAACCATATTCCAAAGGGTTTACAATTTTTTGTAACAAATGAATTTGTGGTAATTTCTGTTACATAATTACTTTCGATTATTATTTCATAAATGAATCCAGAAATAAACATAGTAATCAGAACGACAATGGCTAATTATTAATATAAACTTTTAGTATGCCAATAGTTCGTAATTTCGAATGTTTCTAAAGAAATAATTTTTACTGTACATTCAGAACTAGTACTTACCGACAATAAAGTCGCGAATAAAACATTTTCTAAAGTAATTCGTTTATTTAAATTTTTGGCTTGAAACATAACAACTGTTATAAAATTATATGAAAGTTTTCAGAAAAGCAACTGAGATTATACTGACCTGTTCAAAATTTGAAAAATAATACTGGTATTATAATTATTATGGTATCATAATTAGTGTTGAGAAAAAGTGATACTAGAGGAGGACTCCCTGTCACAAAGGGAAAGTCTGAAAAACGTTCTTCGCTACAGAACTGACGTGCCTGGCTAAATAAAATCTGTCGTTTTCCCGTTCGTACTTCGGATTTTTTACCTAACAACATCGATGCTGTTTTTCGTTCGCGTAAAGTAAAATCCTTTCGTTAGTCAGCATTATAGAAGAGTGTATTTTGCGTAGCAGGGAATAACCGGCAGCGACTGATCACCAGTCCTGCGAATCCCGCGCTGTCTGCCCGTCCCGGAGGCTTAACGGCTGCTGCCGGCGAGGTAGCGAGTGGCGATATCGATTGTCGCTGGAGCGGCGGCGGAACTCTGGAAACCCGATCGGCCGCCGTGTCTGCGCGCGGCGCTGTGTTTGCAGTACACTTGTCGGGCCGCGTGCGCCATTGTTTCGCAGATTGTTGCCGATGCGCGGCGCCGCTGTCGCCCCGCTGCAGGCAACAAACGTTTGCGGCGTCGAGACAATGGCGGGCGAGAGAGCTGGGGTGCGAAAACGAGAGAAATGACGCGCCCTCGAGACGTCTTGTGCAGGCGAAGAGGACGCCCGGGGTGGGATTCGCATCGGAGGCTGTAGCCTGCCGCGAGCTACAGATCGATACGACAGAATGAACAACCGATTCAGATTTACAAATGTATCAGAGCTTTATTGTACGTCCCAAGTAATGATTCCTTTTGTTGAACGGTAGTATACACCGATTGAAAGGATCCGAACACCCATATGAACTGCGGAATTGACCAATGGATGTCGCAAGAGGCGGACCTGCCCGTAGAAAATAGAATTCTTTTGTTGTGACCAGAGAAACAGTAACAGAAGAATAGATCTGTCAGGATAACTCAAAGACTTTGAACGTGCACTGCAGTACGGTTACAATAACTTGAGTGTTGACAATTCCCACATTCTACATCTACATCTGCACCGATACTTTGCAAATCACATTTAAATGCCTGGCAGAGGGTTCATAGGACCACCTTCACAGTTCCCTAATATTCCAATCTTGTATAGCGCGCGGAAAAAATGAACACCTATATCCTTCCGTACGAGCTCTGATTTCCCTTATTTTATCTTGGTGGTCGTTCCTCCCTATGTAGGTCGGTGTCAAAAAAATATTTTCGAATTCGGAGTAGAAAGTTGGTGACTAGAGTTTCGTGAGGAGATTCCGTCGCAACGAAAAACGCCTTTCTTTTAATGATGTCCATCCCAAATCCTGTATCATTTCTGTGACATTCTCTCCCATATTTCGCGATAATACAAAACGTGCTGCCTTTCTTTGAACTTTTTCTATGTACTCCGTCAGTCCTATCTGGTAAGGATCCCACACCGCTCAGCAGTATTCTAAAAGAGGACGGACAAGCGTAGTGTAGGCAATCTCTTTAGTCGGTCTGTTACATTTTCTAAGTGTCCTGCCAATAAAACGAGTTTTGGTTAGCCTTCCCCACAACATTTTCTGTGTGTTCATTACAATTTAATTTGTTCATAGTTGTAATACCTAGGTATTTGGTTGAATTTATGGCTTTTGGATTAGACTGACTTATCGTGTAACCGAAGTTTAACGAGTTCCTTTTAACACTCAGGTGGATGACCTCACACTTTTCGTTGGAACTGGTTTCCTCCAATCACGGCGCTCAACGTCACGCCCGAAACGTTCGCCGTTGGCAGACTGCCACAACAACTGAAATCTTCACGTCCGCTTCCTTGTCTAGCTTTCTTTCTTGATGTGTTTGGATCATGAATCATTTCACTTTTACTTAGTACTTCTACACATTTGATGATGTTGTTGTTGTTGTGTTCTTCAGTCCTGAGGCTGGTTTGATGCAGCTCTCCTTGCTACTCTATCCTGTGCAAGCTTCTTCATCTCCCAGTACATACTGCAACCTACATCCTTCTGAATCTGCTTGGTGTATTCATCTCTTGGTCTCCCTCTACGATTTTTACCCTACACGCTGCCCTGCAATACTAAATTGGTGACCCTTGGTGCATCAGAACATGTCCTACCAATCGATCCCTTCTTCTAGCCAAGTTGTGCCACAAACGTCTCCCCAATCCTAATCAATACCTCCTCATTAGTTATGTGATCTAACCATCTATTCTTCAGCATTTTTCTGTAGCACCACATTTCGAAAGCTTCTATTCTCTTGTTGTCTAAACTATTTATCGTCCATATTTCACTTCCATACATGGCTACACTCCATACAAATACTTTAAGAAACGACTTCCTGACACTTAAATCTATACTCGATGTTAACAAATTTCTCTTCCTCAGAAACGCTTTCTTTGCCATTGCCAGTCTACATTTTATATCCTCTCTACTTCGACCATCATCAGTTATTTTGCTCCCCAAATAGCAAAACTCCTTTACTACTTTAAGTGTCTCATTTCCTGATCTAATTCCCTCAGCATTACCCGACTTAATTTGACTACATTCCATTATCCTCGTTTTGCTTTTGTTGATGTTCATCTTATATCCTCCTTTCAAGACACTGTCCATTCCGTTCAACTGCTCTTTCAAGTCCTTTGCTGTCTCTGACAGAATTACAATGTCATCGGCGAACCTCAAAGTTTTTATTTCTTCTACACGGATTTTAATACCTACTCCGATTTTTCTTTTGTTTCCTTCACTGCTTGCTCAATATACAGATTGAATAACATCGGGGAGAGGCTACAACCACTGCTTCCCTTTCATGCCCCTCAACTCTTATAACTGCCCTTTGGTTTCTATACAAATTGTAAATAGCCTTTGCTCCCTGTATTTTACCCCTGCCACCTTCAGAATTTGAAAGAGAGTATTCCAGTCAACATTGTCAAAAGCTTTCTCTACGTCTACAAATGCTAGAAACGTAGGTTTGCCTTTCCTTAATCTATTTTCTAAGATAAGTCACTATTGCCTCACGTGTTCCAATATTTCTACGGAATCCAAACTGAACACATATGATAATCACATCAAAAACAGCACACACATAACGATGCTAAAGACACACACAAGACTAACCAATCACTGCTGGATACTACCGCAGAAGAAGCGATTCAGTGTCATATTCAGTGATCAGTTACAACATTGTGACCATCCACGCGATAGTCGATGTGTCTAATTTTGGCACAGATAACTGCAGCAGAGCGTCCGAGCATGGAAGCAATGAGGTCTTGGTATGTCGTTGGAGTGAGTTGGTACACCTGCACACACAAGTCACCTAACTCCCGTACAGGGGGGGGGGGGGGAGACGATAAGCTCTGACGGCACTTTTAATCACATCCTGGCTGTGCTCGATCGGTTTCAGATCCGGCGAGTGGGGGGACCAGCACATCAATTGGAACCCGCCACTGTACTCCTCGAACCACTCCATCAAATTCACGGCCTTGTGACTTGGCGCAATATCTTCTTGAAAAATGCCACTGTCGTCGGGAAACATGTTCGTCATGAAGGGGAGTACATGGTGCGCAACCAGTGTATGATACTTCTTCGCCGTCATGGTACCTGGCACCCTTAGGTGCCCAAGTGAATTTTCCCCATTGCATAATGGAGCCTCCACCAGCTTGTCTCCGTCTCAAAGTTCAGGTGTCAAAGGAAAGCTATTCAAAAATGGCTCTGAGCACTATGGGACTTAACATCTATGGTCATCAGTCCCCTAGAACTTAGAACTACTTAAACCTAACTAGCCTAAGGACATCACACACATCCATGCCCAAGGCAGGATTCGAACCTGCGACCGTAGCAGTCGCGCGGTGGAGAGCTATTCCCCTGGAAGACTACGGATTCGTGCCACTTATCGGCATGATGAACGAGGTGTCGGGATTCATCAGTCCAGGCAACGCTCTGCGACTGCGCCAACTTCCTGCGTCGATGGTAACGTGTCCATTTCATTCGTAGCTGTCGATGCCGTGGTGTTAACATTAGCACGTGAATGGGTCGTTGGCTGCGGAGGCCCATCGTTAGAAGTGTTCCGACACACTTTTGCTCTGCCCAAAATGTTAGTTCCGCCAGAGTTGGCCGCCTGTCTTGTTTTACCATTTTGCGCAGCCTACGACTTACATCTGTAACGAAGGATGGCCGTCCAACCTCACAAAGTGGGGACGTTGTTTCTCCTTGGTTTTGTCACGTGTTGAAGACACTCACCACAGAGCTCCTCGAACACACGCCAAGTCCTGCAGTTTCCGGAATGCTTGTTCCGGGCTTCCGGGTCATCACAGTCTGCCGTCGGTCGAACACAGATGTATCGCGCACCTTCTCCATTCCACACGTGGACAGCTCGCTCACTGAAGCTATGGGCACCGTGCGTGTTTGTGACTGGCCGTCACTCCTCGCCAGGTGACGTCCTCATCGCCTGGACGGGTTTATATTGACGATAGGCCGGTGGTCAGTGTTCTGGCTGATCAGTGTAGACAGTTATAATAATCACAGAGATCGACTTATATTGATAAGCTTTGCACGACACCGCCTGAAACCGAATTTTTGAAGGCAGCCAGTTGTCATTGCGACTGGGTGGCCACAGTTTCGTAACTACTTCTTCAAGTTTTCTGGCATAGCGCTATCTCAGCTTGTAAACTTGACGTGTAGAAGGTCGAAGTTGAAATCTATTTTCTTTTTTTGGCTTCTAATGCTTTTCTGCGTCATTTTTATCACCGAATTCACTTTTTTATTTGCTCTTACTTTCCTTTTTATGATTCTTTTTTCCTCTGGAATCTGCCTTTGTAGCCATCATCTGAAGACCTGATAAATAAATAAAATTTCTTATTACATATGGTAGATGTTACAAGAGTCTTATAATGGTCATTACAATATAACCACAGTCAAGAGTAATAAAATGTGAACCTCAGACAGATGCCATTGAGTACTTATGTACAACAGGATTTTGACTACCAGTAGTCTATCATCAATTGAGGCTTAAGCTTCATCTGTTAAAATTTAATGCCAACAGAAAACCTAACAGGCATGATTCTAGAACTGTAGTTTCAAGCCGTATTGTCTGCGGTGCAGAATAAAGCTGCATTCTTCTGTAGTGCATACAGTTCGATTTGACACTACAGTTCTAGCCTTATGCTTGTTAGGTTTCCTGTTGGCATTAAGTTCTCAAGCTTGAGCTTCTACTGATGACTTGTATGAGAGGTTCACATTTTATTACTCTTGACTGTTGTTGTATGGTAATGACCACTATAAGACTCATGTAACATCTACCATACGTAAAGAGAAATTTTATTTATTTATTAGATTATCAGATGATGGGATACTCCCGAAATGCGTCATGACAGAAAATGGTAAAGAGATTCGCAAAAAACCAGTGAATATTTCTGAGCAACCTTGCACCATTTTTGAAGTCTGTTTTACAATTATAGTGATTTTATATATAATTTTCAATGCAGTTTAGAGGCCGTACAGTGATTGTTGAACATACTTAGAACTTTGACGGCGAAGTTTTACTATGGGGAGTGATAGAAACAGCGAACAGAACTCACATTAAATTAATTTTGAGAAGACTTGTAGTCTTGTGTAATTGACCATCAGGAGAGGTAAGCGGCATTGTGATTCAGAGACTCAATGGATGTGACTTAGAATCGAGAGGCAATTCAAAAAAAATCCTTCCGTCGATAATACATAACACAAACAAGACACATAACTGTAATTATATCTTTGAACGTAATTGTTAGAAAAAATGAGATCTCCGGAGTTGAAAGCCACAACTGTCACTAAGTTCAGTGTCTAAATATCAACAAACTGTAACAGCATAAACAGGCTGGGCGCTTATGAGGAGTATCAACAATATCCAATAAATGCTCGATTGTGCTAAGATTTAAACGTGGATTCACTGCAGTGTTCATCATGTCACCAGTATGAACCAATGGCCCATCGATTGTGGCCTATATTAATTGGTTCAGTATCATGTAATTCTGATTACATCTCATTGTTAGCCCTGAAACCTTAATGAGAACATACGCCATTATTTTTCCTATTTCTTTGTATCACAAGGGTGTTCATTCTAAATAAAACCAATATGGCAATAATTCTAGAAGGAAAGATTTGTAATTAACTTTTTACAGCAAAAGCAAAACATGATCTCATCTGGAAGCACTCAAAAATCAGCGTTCAATGGCTCTGAAAACAATGAGCTATTGCTTTTGATTTAAACAGGCTACGAAATATGGGAAAATATACTCTCAATAATGAGTCGCAGTAAGTGTACTAACGGCCGTTTGAAACTGAATAAGGGGGTTTTAATGCTTCGTAACATTTGTTTTATCCGGTTCACAGTTATAAATAATCAATCAAATGAAAGGGCAACTTCATCAGTTTTTCAAACCAAACGAAGGACCAACTTCAGCTGTTTTTCTTAGAAGTGTTCAACGTGAGCATCATTCGTCACATGACACACATAGAGTCTATCGGCCAGTTCTTCCCAAACCTTGATCAGTGTGTCTGGAGTAATCGTTGCAACGACTGGTTCAGTGCCGTTTCTTAAGCTGGGTGCATCAGCTGGTGGCGGAGGCATATTCACATGATCCTTTACGAACCCTTATCTGTAAAATGGGGGAACGTGGAGGACATAGGAAACAAGCTCTGTCAGCTGGCTCTTGGAACCAATCCTACGGTCTGTTAGAACGTCGTTCAACCAATCGCGTACTCAGTTATGCCGGTGAGTCGGCGCAGCATCTTGCTGCCAAATAAAGATCTGTGGTTCATCTGCTCACAATTGAGGAAATTGCCATTGTCCTACGGCATCAAGATAACAAACTCCAATTACAGTTGCTTAACTGAAAAATAAAGGCCCGTGTCTGTCCGCTGGGATATGGCACAAAAAACAAACAGTTTAGGGGAGTCTCGCTGCAACTGTACCACTTTGTAAGGATTTACTGATACACACAGACGTACAATATGTGTCTTCATTTTTCCACTTAGGTGAAATGATTCATCATAAGGCGACACGATGCAGAAAACTTCATCCTCATGCAGAAACATCTCATTTGAGAACTTGGCAAGTAAACTGTAGACTGTAGGGTTTAGAACTTGTAACCACTGCAAACGATAAGGACGTATTTGTAAGCGTCTCCTTAGAATTACCCACAAAGGTGGCACTGGAAGTGCTACTTTGCGACTATCCTTTTCAACTGATTTCTTGTGACTACACATGAAAGTCTCCTCTCACTCGCTGTACACGTTCTTCAGTTTCTTTTGGTCGTCCCGTAATCTTCACTTTGCAAATAGTGCCGGTGACTTCAAACTGATGATATTATCTACGGATGTTATCATTTGTAGGATTAGAGTGGAACTTACTGCGGAACGACGGTGTACTGTAACATATTCTGTCGTTGCAAACAGTAAAATGCGAAAGTCTTTCCGTTCACTAATCGCAATCTTCGCTGCTAATAGTTTGTATAGGAAGACACAGGAAACAATGAATGGGCACGGCAATACAAGCAGAGCTGTCTGCGTTTCTCTTTCATTTGGTGAGGTATTTACAATTGTAAGTTGAATGTAATACATGCTATAAAACCTTAAAACCCTGGTATTTTTTAATATTTTTAAGTCCTAATAAATGTTCAGCATATAGCCATATTTACAAATTAATTTGTGACGTGAATGTAAAATGACTCGTTCCACGTGATTATGATTTATCGTGCAATTAATCCATGGAACACGAAACTAACTTCATAAACATACAAAATTCTAAGGTTATTACTAACCAACAGCTGAAGGGAACACTGACTAAAAATTTCGAATCAAAAATCCACTTGCTACATGTGAAGTTGTTAAAATCAAGGGGGGCATTCGATGACATTTCATCATGTCAAGGGTGGTCACAGATCTGTTTTTACAAATTTTATTGTTTATGTACTTTAACAATCGTTTCTTCAATATTTTGAAAAAAACTGCACCAAGGAACGCCTTTTGAGGTTTTTTCTGTGTTATAATATATGATTGTTATAATCTGTATGAATAGTAGTAGTATAAATATGATAATTGTCTAATTGTACGTATTGTGTTACAGGTACGTTCTTCTGCAGTCCCCTAGAACATGTCATACGAGAACATGCCTCGAGAGCGTCAGTGCCAAAGTGAGTAGTATGAAGCAAGCAATGCTTCTCTTTGTAAGTAGGCTATTTAGGTTTTTTTATTGGTAACGCCGCCGCCACGTTGCGCTCTGTATAAAAACCACTGGCTGTGCCGTGTGCAGTCTGTGTTTAGTCTGCATTGTTGTCTGCCATTGTAGTGTTGGACAGCGGCAGCTGGATGCTAACAGCGCGTAGCGTTGCGCAGTTGGAGGTGAGCCGCCAGTAGTGGTGGACGTGGGGAGAGAGATGGCGGAGTTTTGTAATTTGTAAGAATTGGTGTCATGAACTGCTATATATATTATGACTAGTGAGGTAAATACATGGTTTGTTCTCTATTAAAATCTTTCATTTGCTAACTATGCCTATCAGAAGTTAGTGCCTTCAGTAGTTTGAATCTTTTATTTAGCTGGCAGTAGTGGCGCTCGCTGTATTGCAGTAGCTTGAGTAACGAAGATTTTTGTGAGGTAAGTGATTTGTGAAACGTATAGCTCAATGCTAGTCAGGGCCATTCTTTCGTAGGGACTTTTGGAGTCAGATTGCGTTGCGCTAAAAACTATTGTGTGTCAGTTTAAGCATAATCTTGTATACTTTTTCAAAGGGGACGTTTCATCTTTATGGTTGAAGGTCTATGTAGCTGTTGTATTCACTTTGCATATTAATATTGTAGTGAATGTCCGCCAATGGTGGAGGGACGTGTGAGTAACAAAGAGCAGCTAATTTCGGTTTTCAGAACCAGAGACGTTACTCCCCTCACAAATAGACCAAGACTGAATAGAGCTCCAAAGCAGATTTTCTATCAACCCATGACGTGCAAGGAAGTGACGTACTTGTGGTCCAGTTACGGAAATGGACTGCAATACATAAAAAAGATTTAGTATCTACTACATTTTTATGCTCTATAGCTGTATTGGTTGCAGACGTAAGAATAGGAATGGTTTCTTTCTGCTTCACAAAGAAACAGGTTTTCTCGTCTTATTCGAAGAAGGATGTTTCAGCTTACCTGTGCAAGCTTCAGTTAGTTTTTATGTTCATTCCATATCAAACAATTTTAAATATTTGAATAACAGTAGTGAAATCACGCTTAAATATCTTTGTTTTAGTATTATGAGCTATTTATGTATCCAAGAGTATCTATGTTTCGGTTGGGTACCTAGTCGTCTGTAACAACACGACCTTTTGACCTTTTTTTACCAAAATTATCAAAAATCTTTTTACCAACATTACGCAGCTCAAAAGTTAACTTGAGCGCTAGCGCTTGGTTGTGTTCTTCACTTCATGCTCACATTCTCTTCGGTTATGTCCTAAGACAGAAGCATAGAAGCATGCGAAAAAGGACCACATGTCCACAGACATCTTGCAAAATGCTCTTTATCTCTTTACGGGTTTCGGACGTAGTCCACCATGAGAACATTGTATTGCGAAACAGTAGTATGTATACATTCCGTTTATATAACGATCTGGTTATGAACTATGCCCGAAACGCATAAACAACAGAAAAAATTTAACAAGTGACCTGTTGTTAGCGACTAAATGAAGCAACGAAAAGGAAACGCTTGCTTAGTGTGACTACATATCGCAGCTGGGACCCTTTGAAGAATAGGAAGTGATATACACTGAAATAGGGAGCGGTAAGTATCGTGAAGTTGCTATTTTATTGCTATGTCGGGCCTTCTTGTTTTAGTTAAGGAATGGGTCCAATATAAGCCAGTATTCCCGTGTAGCGTTTCACGTAGCGATTGGAGCGGATACGGACTGTCATCGGTTACAGTCGATGGTTTGTCAAGACAATGGTGTGTCAAATACACGGGATGAAATCAGAAACCACTCCCTAAGATGAATGTCATGATGCTCTGCTGCATACTACAACTGAGCTTCTTTCTGGAGATGATGTGAAACCTGCCGACGCGTCACTAATGTACCAAGTAAAGAAACTCATACTCTCAAACTCTTATACTAGTAGATCCAGCAGAGATGGAAAGAACTTAATCCATGTTAAAAAAGAGCAAGTATACTACGAGAAATACGTTTTCTCCATTCACAAACGTTTTCTATTATTTAAATGCTTCAAACCATCTGACTCACTGACCCCGCATCTTAGCTGTTACATTTTCGAGATTGCATATGAATAAGCTGTTAGAATTGGAAGTCTCCCAGTTGGTTACAAACATCTGTCGAATCAGCCATCTATTTCACAGTGCAAAAACACTAAAACCGATGCTTTTCGAGGATCAGCCAAACCTTCATCATCAGAATTATTACACAAGAGTCTTGAATGTTTTTAGAGATTCTCGTATACTAATTCTGATGATGAAGACCGCCGAAACGGGTCAGTTTCATTGTGAAATGGTGGGTTTCCGAACTTTCAACGTTGAAACGTTGCTTTGTTCTGTCTAAATGGCATCATGATCAGCGAAATACGGAACTATTCCAGAAATAACTCTACACTGGATAAAACACCAACAGTGGAAATTTCTCATCTGCTAATACGTCCTCTGTTTACTACCGAAAGTGCCATCGAAGCACTTATTATGCGAAATTAAAATGAAAACGCATTTTATTAATGAAAAGAAGTGGGCAACTCTCCACCTAATTCCAGTGAAAATGAAATAAACAATTCAATACATATCACTGGCGTATTATAATTTCGCTGTCTCTTTGAGCGTTCGCTGATAAACTAAATTCAATTGACGTATTGCACGACCCTCTTTTATTGTGCGTGAATAGCCTTTGTAATTCAAAATAGCCGTATTGTTTAACTTTCTGAGTTTTCTGTCAGATTTTTATTCGGTGTCGTTGCGCTGTGGAATGACAGGATTCCGTGTACTTCGTCAAAGGCGGACAGGGGCGCACAGTTTGACGTACGTAATTAGCTAGACGGATCTGCTGGAAACAAACATGGGAAATACCTATCGGAACAGCGGAGTTATACCTGCGTCTGGGTGAAATGATAAATCCTGTACTGCTTGCAGTGCAGCAGGGAAACTGAAATTGTAACTGTTTGGCGTAAGTGCTAATGGTTAGTAATATTAGTAATTTTATAGGCTACGTCAAAAGCGAAAGTCTGGAATTTATTCCGCAATTGGAAATACGTTTACGATACAGTAAATGTCGCTATGGATTGCATTCAAAAATAAAGTTCATGGAATGGATATGGCACACGGAAAACAACATAACGTGGTCACCATTTCATTCTCTTGCTCTGCTGGCAATTTTGCCGTAGTAAGCAGAGATCTTTCTCATTCCGTTTCTTAAAAACATGTTTGTAGTGGTTCTCAATGAGTAAATGAGTACAGTCATTTCAGACGAAATAGTTTGTATGTTCTCTTTCGAAACGTAAAAATAATGGAGAATGGTCCCTCACATTTCAATAGAAGTACTAGAAAAATTAGTAGGCTGAGTAAAAGCAATGTCGACATTTACATAAAGGTAACTGCGGATGAAGATAATTAACATGTAGCATTAATCTTCTGATTTTGTCGGCCAAAGTGGAACTGTATCAAGAAGGTTCTATTCAACTTTGATTAATTTAGCCTTGAATAATGCCACACTGAAATTCTGATGGTAGCAGGGATAAAATGCAGTGAATGAAAGTTACCCACAGCTTGTTCAAAAACCAGAGTGCATTTGTGACAATGAAAGAAGATAAGGGAGTGAGGCAATGCTGTAGTATGTCCATTATGTTATCTGTTCGCCGAGTACGATCTAGAGGAATATATGGAGAGATTTGGTGAAGAATTAGAGATCAAGAAGAAGAAATAAAAACTTTGATGTCTGCCACTGGCACTGCAGTTCTGTTTGAGCCAGCAAAAAAAAAAAAAAAAAAAAAATGGAAAGAACTGTTGCATAGAGTGAATAGTGTCTTGAAAATAAATGGATGTAATCGAATTAAAATGCTTGGTGCTGAATGAATTACGTTAGGAAATGAGATACTTAAAATAGTTGGTGAGTTTTTCTATTACGGCAGCGAAATAAGTGACGATGGCTCAAGCAAAAATTATATAAAATGCAGGCTGCCAATAGGAAGAAAACATTTCTGAAAAAGGGAAATCTGTCGTATCGAATCTACAGGGTAGTTGTCATTTAAGTTTTGCTACTTGAGTAGGTCTCCATGACAAACATGTAATCATAGAAAAGTAAATTTTTTTGGAAACATTTGTAAGGAAATGCGGAAGAAAAAAAACGAATAAACCGCTGAAAGAGACATTTTAATTTACATATGAGAGGGTAGCGCGTACCATATTCACGTTCCATGATACAAACGTTGCACTGTACTGCTGCCCGAAATAATGGTGGACCATTGAACGATCTGCTTGCGTAACACAGGACGAGCACTGCTTGAAAATTGCACACTGCGTCCAGCATTGTTAGCCACGGCAACACAAACTTCTTTAACAATGGTAGTCGTCCTTAAACGCATTGATAAACAGGAAAAGCAGCAGCATATTGCTGTTGTTCTGATGAAGCAGCTTTATGAGTAAAGCCCTGCTCACCTTGTAGAGACACGCGTTGCCGTAATGCACAGTGATACTTGTGTTCAAACCCTTCGTCCCTGTACTATTACTGCCACCTAACGGTAAGTCATGTCACTGACACTACTAGCAATTCAAATCCTGCAGCTCACAGTCTGAACGTCATTCCTATGAAAATGACCACCCGTGCTGTAAATAGGTTTCTGTTTACACTGCCTCAAGTAGCGAAAGCTTATTTATTACCAGTGTGTATATTTAAGAGTTAGGCATACTTTTCTGCCGGTAATTATCTTGTTTTCAGCTTTATTCGGGAGAGGAACGCAAACGCCGGCCGGAGTGGCCGAGCGGTTCTAGGCGCTACAGTCTGGAACCGCGCGACCGCTACGGTCGCAGGTTCGAATCCTGCCTTGGGCATGGATGTGTGTGATGTCCTTACGTTAGTTAGGTTTAAGTAGTTCTAAGTTCTAGGGGACTGATGACCTCAGAAGCTAAGTCCCACAGTGCTCAGAGCCATTTGAAACAAGAACGCAGACGATAAACACTTCAGATGAGAAGAAGAGAGCAGCGCTTGAAAGGTGATACTGTAGAAGGATTCTGTAGATAGGTGGGTAGATTGGACTACCAATGACGAGGCACTGAACTTAAATGGAGAGAAAAGAAACTCACGTTACAATCTTACCAAAAGAAGGGGTCGGTTGATGGGGCACATTCTTAGGCATCAAGGAATAGTTAATTTACCAATTGCTATGCACTCCAGAAGATATGGGACTCTGTCTAGATAGCAGAGAACCAAATTGCCTACTACTCAGACGCAATCGCAACGTAGTTACAGTAAAGCTGCAAAGATATCGCACACAACACGAACTATGTTACACATTCGTCTTATCACTCACGAATATACCCAAGTTTACATCCATCCGACAAACGTGAATATAAGCAGACACAAGGCGACACTCAACGTTTAGATAATACTGCAGGATAATAACTCATAACAGCGTCTCAACGAATGTTTCAGAACTCACCTACGATTACCGAAAAAGTTTCGGAATGGGCCCTTTACAAGTGATATTAGTCATCGTTCAATGGATTTGGTACGATACCAGAGCTTTAAGGACAGACCACTGCAAGTGGGCATTCAACTATAATGCCACACACCACACTTACACTCTATTTAAATACTGTAAAACATTTGTCAATAAATCATTGTAAATCTATATTACCAAGCGACTGTCTCGGAACCTCGTATCAGTACGATTCCCGGTCAACAGAAATGTGATATTCAGTGTCCCGCGGAATTATTGACCGTGTTTACAGATTTAAAATGCTGTTCAAATAGTTCAAATGGCTCTAAGCACTATAGGACTTAACATCTGAGGTCATCAGTCCCCTAGACTTGGAACTACTTAAACCTAACTAACCTAAGGGCACCACACACATCCATGCCCGTGGCAGGATTCGAACCTGCGACCGTAGCAGCAGCACGGTTCTGGACTGAAGTGCCTAGAACCACTCGGCCACATCGGCCGGCCAAAATGCTGTCATAACCTGCTCACAAATAAATATAATCTTATGTTAAAAATTTAACACAATAAGACAGACATTACAGTTAGAAACTGCATGTTTGTCTTCAACCAGCGTAAGTGGTGGGACGCAAATACCTGGACTTTATTCATCCAGTATTTGAGAATGAGAATTTTATCAACTTCCGACAACTTTACACGTAATTTCAAATCTTTACGAAACTCTTTCTCGCTGACTCACTCCCTCACCACCACAAGATGATGAAAGCAAAAAATAAAATATTCACAAGCTGCGACATCGTCGTGAGACAACAGTGACCGAAACCGGTAATCCGTTAACAAAAAGTTTGTGACCATAGACGTAATTTAAAGGAAACTTAGTAAAATATTCACTTACTACATTTTCACCATTCATGCTGCAAAATTTCAGCATCAGACATGACGTTTTAATTTATTGCTTCTTTACTACCGACTCTATTCTCAACACAGTCTGCAGACAGTACCCACATATATGACTGAATGTACCTGAAAAAATATATCAGTGTACGATACAACGTTATGCAGAATATCACGCAATAAAACTTCAACATCAGGCACGACGTTTCAAATTATTACTTCATTACTTCTAACTCTGTTCGCAATATGCTTTGCAGACAGTGTCTTCCAACACGAAGGAATATCCCGCCAAAATTATTGTACGATGGACAGTTCAGGAGGTATCACGTGGTAAACACTGGGATGAGTCAGAAACTAGTTTTTGCTTAAAGTGGAGCACACAGTACCCAGACTGTATTCATTTCGTGTTTCATAATGAGAGTACTTAGATACTTCCAACAAACTTAGTTCAAACCCTAACTTAACTTTTTTCCGTTCACATGTTTAGCGTCAAACATTTAACACATTAACTTAGACGTTTAGAGCTAACTTACACATGAGAGTTCGAGTCTTTAAAGAATGATGCTAATCTGTGTCGCCATCTGTTATTGCCACAGTGCTTGCGTAACATTATTTAGTCCTATGATAACTATGTATAGTTACTGCGTGTAAGCAAGCTGCCTCGTAACAGCAACTAGTCTGTTGTAGAGGGTTCTCTTCCTGTCCCATTGGTATGTTGCACGCCAAGTGCATTTGGTTAGTAAGAGAATTATGGAGTGAAGTGTTTCCCCCGCTCTCTGTGTCTTCCTGCTTAATTTTTTTTAAGTATTTATTTCACTGTGTAGCATTGTTGGCAACGAACTCAGAAAATAAATGTAGTGCGAGGTTGTTACATTATCGCTGAGATGCGAAACCCTCCCTAATTATGTCGCAGATATTCTTTAAACCGCCAGCGCCTGCAGATTCGTGCCGTATCCCGAGCCGAGCACGCCAGCAGTTGAGCGCTCGCACGCGGCTGCCTTTGGAAGGCAGAGTGTTCTCCAGCGCCGCCTCGCCGCGGGTATTGGCTTTTATTGTGGCGACGTAAAGGGCTGCAGAGCCCCGCGCTTTAACTGAAAGGACGCTCGCCCGCCAGTAACTTGTGTAAATAACACGGCTGCTGCTGCTGCTGCTGCTGTGGAAAACAATGGCTCGCCGAGGCAGCCCGCCGATCTGGCGGCGCCTGCCGTGACGACAACCCGCATCGCGTGCTGGGGTCCCTCGCGCTGATAAGGGGGAACGCCGTCGAATCGAAAGCTCAATGGCTACTCGTCAGGACAAGTGCGGTGACAGGAACCGCTTGATTGAGCGGAGAGGCGCGGCGCCGTTGCCTCCTGATTCAAAGTTTGGAAGTCTCATGGGTAACACGGAGCAGGGCGATTTCTAGCACTTTCATCCACATCTGGGCTGCGTGAAACATCACACAGCGCGGGCAAGTCGCAACAGAATTACCCTCCTTTTCTCCCCCTCCCCCCTGCTCCCTCCCCCTGCCTCATTCCCCCATACTCCTTATTCGTGTTCTATTTCGGAAACATGTGCATGAAGTAATATTGTTTGTAAGCCTATCTAACTGCCTGTATTCCTCTGTTTTAGAGATAACTCGTATCGGTGGGGGTATAGCGACGGTTGAAATTAATTTTGTAAGACAGCCACAGGCTACATTCTTAGTTAAAAGGTAATGCTCTTGACAACCTGTATTTGATAGGAGTACTGCATAATTGCTATATTGCTCACCAAACAAGAAGCCACCATGTGATACACCAGTGATTTTCTATGACCCGTTTCGGGTACAGCCCCATCCTTATAGTGTCACAAACATCTTAGTGATCTAATGTATATGGAGACGGTATGTAGCAAACAAAGCCTTGTTTGTTACGTACTTTCTGTATGTATCTGATCACGAAGCTGTTCATGACAATCTGAGGATATGTCCGGCAGCTTCGTCTGTTATATACTGTCACTACGTATCTGATCACCAAGATGATCATGACAGTCTGAGAATGGGTTCTACCCCAAACACGTCAGACAAAATTATTGACTTATAAACTGGTGGCTTCCTGCCCTCCTCAATCCTGAGCTTAGATTTTATGAAGGAAAAGTTTATATTGGTGGTCAATGCCTTGTTCCTCGGCAAAATAAGAATGGAATACTAAACTGATGTGATCCACGAAAATTTTGGAATTTGTTCAAGGTAAATACTATTTATGTTAGAATATAATTGAAATATGTGCAATAGTCGGAAAACTCAATACTAAACACTAAAAATAATGAAAACAACTCACTGTAATGATGAAAGTTTACATCTACACCTACATCCATACTCCTCAAGCCACCTGACGTTCCTCAATCGGTTCTCCTCAATCGGTTCTCCCTTCTATTCCAGTCTCGTATTGTTCATGGAAAGAAAGATTGTTGGTATACCTCTGTGTGATCTCTAATCTCTCTGATTTTATCCTGATGGTCTCTTCACGAGATGTTCGTAGGGGGGAGCAATATACTGCTTGACTCCTCGTGAAGGTATGTTCTCGAACCTTGAACAGAAGCTCGTAACGAGCTACTGGGCGTCTCTCTTGAAGAGTCTTCCACTGGACTTTATCTGTCATTTTCGAAACGCTTTCGCGATCACTAAATGATCCTGTAACGAAGCGCGCTGCTGTCCGTTGGATCTTCTCTGTCTCTTCTATCAACCCTATGTTGTACGGATCCCACACTGGTGAGCAGTATTCAAGCAGTGGGCGAACAAGTGTACTGTTCCCTACTTCCTTTGTTTTCGGACTGCATTTCCTTAGGATTCTTCCAACGAATCTCAGTCTGGCATCTGCTTTACCGACTACTAATTTTATATGGCCATTCCATTTTAAATCACTCATAATGCCTACTCCCAGATAATTTATGGAATTAACTGCTTCCAGTTGCTGACCTGCTATGTTGTAAGTAAATGATAAAGTCATTGCCAAAACTAGTCCCATTGTTACATCGAAATCAACATTTCGCTACATTGTTGTGGTGCAACAAACAATCACTTATTCGATATTGTAGGACATATTAGCATGTTACAGCGTGGTCTATATACATTATAGTTCACAATTACTGGAAACATTCAGGAACTACCTTTTATATTTCGAAGATTTGCTGACACTGCGATAAACAGGTTTTTTTAACCATGTGCTGCTGTCAACTGGGAATATGCAGAGAAAAAGCAAGTGATACGGTGAAAGCACATGCTGTAACGTAAAAGTTATAATTGGGCACAGTGAGTTTGATTGATTCCCTGAGCAAGTAAAAAATAAAATCTGGGTGTAGCATATATGCTAATAAGGGACTGGGGAGGTTTTTCAGTGACGAATACAGCAATTATACAGTCTTCCTATTGATCAGCAACAATATTGCCCTTTTTTTTGCAATTTATTGGCTTTCAAGAGGTGCCCATTTAGCCAACTCAACAGTAGAATGTCAATTATGACAATACGAACGTAAGGAGAACACAACACCTGGTTCTGGAGCGGAGAAAATCTCCGACCGGGCCGCGAGTCGAAACCGGGGCCCTGCGCTTGGGAATCCGCCACGTCGACCGCGCAACTACTGAAACGGAGTGGCTGCATTCTTCCTACGTGACCTTCACTTCAGAAATACATTTATTAGAACGATTTTTGAAGAGTAGCATTTGACGGTTTCAGAAAAGAAGTTAATCGGTTTCAGACAAAGCCATGAAAGTCGCATACAAGTAAGTAGACGAGATTTATAAGGGATGCACAACAAATGACAGTTTTAGGAAGTCGTAAATTAGCGAACAACTGAATATATTTAATATCGTAAATAAATTACAAGAAAATAGACGTCAATGAATGTTTGAGGAGAATGACTGATGGAAGATTACCATTCCAGATAAGTTTAAACATAGTTCGGAAATGAAGTCAATGAAGACTGAGGGAGCGATGCATTCCGTAACAGGCAAAAGAAACATAAAACGCCTAATATGAAGCTGATGATGATTCCTGTCATTATACTTTCGTTGATTTCATCCGTATTCTTCCATCACTTTCCATCAGCTAAATCAGCAAGCTGCAAACAGAAGCCTGTTGTAAGTAGGCTGTTTAGGTTTTTACGTTGGTAACGTCACGTACCGCTCTGTATGAAAATCACTGACTGTGCTGCGTGCAGTCAGTGGCTCGTTGGCATTGTTGGAATATTTGCTATTGTAGCGTTGGGCAGTTGGATCTGAGTCCGTATCTCGTGGTCGTGCGGTAGCGTTCTCGCTTCCCGCGCCCAGGTTCCCGGGTTCGATTCCCTGCGGGGTCAGGGATTTTCTCTGCCTTGTGAAGGCTGGGTGTTGTGTGATGTCCTTAGGTTAGTTAGGTTTAAGTAGTTCCACGTTCTAGGGGACTGATGACCAAAGATGTTAAGTCCCATGGTGCTCAGAGCCATTTCTTTAGTTGGATTTGAAAAGCGCGTAGCGTTGCGCAGTTGGAGGTGAGCCGCCAGCAGTGGTGCATGTGGGGAGAGAAATGGCGGAGTTTTGAGAGCGGATGATCTGGACGTGTGTCCATCAGAGACAGTAAATATGTAATACTGGATATATGAACTGGTATATATATATATTATTACTTTTGAACACTATTAATCTAAATACATTATTTGTTCTCTATCAAAATCTTTCATTTGCTAACTATGCCTATCAGTAGTTAGTGTCTTCAGTAGTTAGAATCTTTTATTTAGCTGGCAGTATTGGCGCTCGCTGTATTGCAGTAAGCCGGCAGGGGTAGCCGAGCGATTCTAGGCGCTACAGTCTGGAACCGCGTGAGCGCTACGGTCGCAGGTTCGAATCCTGCCTCGGGCATGGATATGTGTGATGTCCTTAGATTAGTTAGGTTTAAGTAGTTCTAAGTTCTAGGGCACTGATGACCACAGCAGTTAAGTCCCATAGTGCTGAGAGCCATTTGAACCATTGTTTTTTATATTGCAGTAGTTCGAGTAATGAAGATTTTTGTGAGACAAGTGATTCATGGCCATTCTTTTGTAGGGATTATTGAAAGTCAGATTGCATTGCTCTAAAAATACTGTGGTCAGTTTAGTGTTGATCATAATAAGTAAAAAGAGAATTGTCTGAGTACGTTCAGTTCTGCTCAGCTGTTTGAAAATCAAATAACGTAAGGGGTTAACAAGTACAGTAATTGATGAATTTTTCTGAGGGGATATCTCAGTGTGGCTGGTGTGGATTTATTGACTCCAGGTGAGTGTGTTAGCATGTGGGAGCGGCCCCTGGGTGGCGGTCCACTATTTGCGAGTGGAAGGCAGTGGGGCTGCCACCTGGGGCAGGGCAGCGGCTGCGCGACGTGTGTCGGTACACAGGGCCAGGCGCGGCTGTTGGCTCAGCTGGCCGCTTCCTCTGGGGCCACGTGGGCCCACACGTGTGTCGGCTCGTCAAACAAGCGCGCAGTCACTCGTCGCCCCTGCCGTCTTCCACCGTGATTCTCATACACCAAACAACTACTTCAGCCCTTCACCACAAAACCTTTCTTTGGGTCATTTCACTGGGCTGATGCTGTCCATGTTTCTTATACTGTGCAAATCATTTCATCTCTACTGAACACCGATAAGCCAAAACGATAACCACGAGCTTAAAAGAGAATCGTCGAGCTCTGGAACGCAATACAGCCGCGATTATACGTGTCACGGATTCGACAATACTTGGTAAGTTTTTGGACGTATGTGACACAGTGAGTCTACGCACACATCACTCAAGTCCATTAAATTATGGGCTGCGCGAATCATTCAACCACTATCACCGTCATACCTTAGGAAAAGATCTTGATGAAAACCCAAGGAAATTCTGGTCTTACGTAAAATCGGTAAGCGGGTTGAAGGCTTCCATCCAGTCACTCTCTGATCAGTCTGGCCTGGCAACGGAAGACAGAAAAACGAAAGCTGAAATTTTAAATTTAGCATTTGAGAAATCTTCCACGTAGGAGGATCGTACAAACATACCGCCGTTTGAGTCTCGCACAGATTCCCGTATGGAGGACATAGTGATAGACATTCCTGGGGTTCTGAAGCAGCTGAATGGGTTTGAAATAAATTAATCGCCAGGTCCTGATGGGATTCCAATTCGGTTTTACAGAGAATACTCTACTGCATTGGCTCCTTACTTAGCTTGCATTTAGCGCGAATATCTTGCGCAACGTAAAATCCCGAGCGCCTGAAAAAAAGCGCAGGTGACGCCTGTATATAAGAAGGGTAGAAGGACGGATCCTCAAAATTACAGACCAATATCCTTAACATCGGTTTGTCGCAGGATTCTCGAACATATTCTCAGTTCGAATATAATAAATTTCCTTGAGACAGAGAAGTTGCTGTCCTTGCATCAGCACGGCTTTAGAAAGCATCGCTTCTGCGAAACGCAACTCGCCCTTTTTGCACATGATATCTTGCGTACCATGGATGAAGGGTATCAGACGGATGCCATATTCCTTGAATTCCGGAAAGCGTTTGACTCGGTGCCCCACTGCATACTCCAAACTAAGGTATGAGCATATGGGATTGGCTCCCAATTATGTGAGTGGCTCGAAGACTTCTTAAGTAATAGAACCCAGTACGTTGTCCTCGATAGCGAGTGTTCATCGGAGATGAGGGTATCTACCGGAGTGCCCCAGGGAAGTGTGGTCGATCCGCTGTTGTTTTCTATCTACATAAATGATCTTTTGGATATGGTGGATAGCAATGTGCGGCTGTTTGCTGATGATGTTGTGGTGTACGGGAAGATGTCGTCGTTGAGTGACTGAAGGAGGATACAAAATGACTGGGAGAGGATTTGTGATTGATGTAAAGAATGGCAGTTAACTCTAACTATAGATAAATGAAAATTAATGCCGATGAATAGGAAAAAGAATCCCGTAATGTTTGAATACTCCATTAGCAGTGTAGCGGTGACACAGTCACGTCGATTAAATATTTGGGCGTAACATTGCAGAGCGATATGAAGTGGGACAAGAAATTGTGGGGAAGGCGGATAGTCGTCTTCGGTTCATTGGTATAATTTTGGGAAGATGTGATTCATCTGTAAAGGAGACCGCTTATAAAACACTAATAGGACCTATTCTTGAGTACTGCTCGAGCGTTTGGGATCCCTATCAGGTCGGATTGAGGGAGGACATAGAAGCAATTTCGAGGCGGGCTGCTAGATTTGTTACTGGTATGTTTGATCATCACGCGACTGTTACGGAAATGCTTCAGGAACTCGGGTGGGAGTCTCTAGAGGAAAGGAGGCGTTCTTTTCGTGAATCGCTACTGAGTAAATTTAGAGAACCAGCATTTGAGGCTGACTGCAGTACAATTTTACTGCCGCCAACTTACATTTCGTGGAAAGACCACAAAGATAAGATAAGAGAGATTAGGGCTCGTACAGAGGCAAATAGGCAGTCATTTTTCCGTCGTTCTGTTTGGGAGTTGAACAGGGAGAGAAGATGCTAGTTGTGGTACAAGGTACCCTCCGCCACGCAACGTATAGTGGATTGCGGAGTGTGTATGTAGATGTAGTTGATGCTCCATGGTTGCAGAGCTGGCGCCTAGCGTGGCAGATGTGCTCTATCCGGTTCACATCATCCGAATTTGGTGACCAAGACCTCAACTTGAGCTCACTGTCACGCTCCCGTACCACTGTATCATGATGGTGGCCTTGTTACGTGGACAGTTATCCCGCTGAGCAGATATCAGGCGTGAAGTGGTTCAAGCTGACCACAGTAATATTCCTGTGGCACTCAGCTGTCTGGTGCCTTCGATTACGACCAGGTACAACATGGAGACGCAGGTGAATGTCTCCCACTGCCCAATACTGTCCCAAATGATGTTTGTCCGCGACACAGGCCTCTTTAAGCGAACCTTTAGCCTGGATGACGGCGTGTCCGCTGGCGAGCATCGACCTGGTGTGGCAAGAAGCGTTACTCACCTGACGAGGCGACACGTTTCTATTTATCCACAGTCCAGTGTCGACGATCCTGTGACCATGATTTCCTCAGGTCGAGATATTTTTATTTTATTTGTTTATTTATTTATTGCCAAATTATAGACCTGTTACCTGATGTTTAAAACAGACAGATCGTAAATCTTACAATTTTCGTTTTTCATCTTTTTACAGTTTTCTTTCCTTTTGTTTTATCTACAACATTTACAAAGAATGACACTATTCAAAATAACAATAATTTAAGGTTGAAATATAAATAAAATTTTGTTGTTTTTTAAGAAGAATATAGAAAGAAGATGGGATAGATGAGAGATTTGTTAGTACCGAGTGTGACTGACGGTGAATACCTCGGAATGGTTCCTTCGAGCCGTTGACCGCCAGTCAAACACACACACACACACACACACACACACACACACACACACACACAAAAATGGTTATTAATAGAGAAATAATGTTGCTTATCCTATTTGTTATTAATCCTATGTAGGTGTCACAGTCATATCTGTACCTATCAGCTACCGCATACCACTCCAACAGCGCACGTCCCGCACCATTATAGAGCCTCCACCAGCTTGAACAGTCACCTACTGACACGCAGAGTCCATAGATTCCTGAGGTTGCCTCCATACCCTCACACTTCCATCCGCTCGATACAATTCGAAACGAGACTCGTCCGACCATGCAACATGTTTCCAGCCACCGACAGTCCAGTGTCGGTGTTGACGGGCCCAGGTGAAGCGTAAAGCTTTGTGTCGTGCAGTCATCAACGTACACGAGTGGGCCTTCGCTCCGAAAGCGCGTGTCGATGATGTTTCGTTGATAGCTTCTCACGCTGATATTTGTTTATTACCCAGCATTGAAATCTGCAGCAATTTTCGGAAATATTGCGTATGTATCACGTAGAACGATTCTCTTCGGTCGACGTCGGTCCCGTTTTGCAGCACCTTTTTCCGGCCGCAGCGATGTCGGAGATTTGATGTTTGATCGTATCGTATCCATGATATTCACGGTACACTCGTGAAATGGTCGTACGGGAAAATCCCCATTTAATCGCTACCTCGGAGATGCTCTGTTCCGTCGCTCGTGCACAGTCCATAACACCAAGTTCAAACTCACTTAAATTTTGATCAACTGCCATTGTAGCAGCAGAAATCGATCTAACCACTGAAACAGACACTTGTTGTCTTATATAGGCGTTGCCGACCGCAGCGACGTATTCTGGCTGTTTATATATCTCTGTATTTTAGTATGCATGCCTATGCCAGTTTCTTTGGCGCTTCAGTGTATGTATTTTCCTTAACGAGCCTCGTGCCCGGAACGCCACCGAGACGGGATTCAGTCTTGCAGTGGACTGGGGTTATTATATATCTGCTCGTCAATGTAAGTGTTAGACCTAACGCACTAAATAACCTTTATCTGCCCCAACTATTTTTTTGCCATATGCTACTCCTAGCAACACCGCATGTTCCGCTAATCTGGTTATGGTCTTTCATATACTTACTTTTAAAATTTAACTTGCTTCACTACTTACTGATGTTGGCAGACGTTATTGATTCGAATTCTGGAATATTTACTTCGTCTTTTTTGGTGACGGAATTTCGGAAGGTTGTGTTTAGTAACTTTGCTTTGGCAACACAGTCTCCGATAGTATCTCCATTGCTATCACGCAGAGAAGGCATTGATTGTCTTGCCGCTAACATACTTCACACACGACCAGAATTTGTGTGGATTTAGTGCCACACTTCGAGTCAAAGTTCCGTTGTACAAACTATTATAAGCATCTCGCGTTGAAGTCCGAACTAAATTTCGAGCTTCTGTAAATGATCCCCAATCTTGGAGATTTTGCGTCCGCTTAAATTCGGCATGTTTCTTTCGTTGTTTCTGCAACAGTGTTCTGACTCGTTTTGTGAACCAAGGAGGACCAGCTCCGTCGTTTGTTATTTTATTTGGTATAAATCTCTCAATTGCTGCCGATGCTATTTCTTTGAATTGAAGCCATATCTGGTCTACACTTACATTGTTGATTTGGAAGGAGTAGAGATATTATCTCAGGAAGGCGTCAAGTGAATTTTTATTTGCTTTTTTGAATAGGTCTCTTCACCAACTAATGACTTTTTATTATGTGACCTATTCAGAATCTGCGCAAACTTTTTGTTGTATGCAATATGGTCGCGTGCTGCATGTACGACATTTTTGTTGAATCAGTCAAGCAGAAAGGCTCGTCACATTCGACCGAACTTACCGCAGATAGTGTTCCCGGCCAATAATGCCAGATGATCATTTCATTTCACAACCAGTCGCAGGTTATTTTATGAATAGCCTTTGTAGTAAGGTTTTTTGCAATTTATCTCCTGAGTTTTTATAATGTCGAAAACACTCAATACAGCTAACATAACGAAACATTTTTCAGGTCTAAAAGTTAAGTTAGACATTTCGTATTGTTACTCAAATGTGTACCACTTTAGTGGAGCGTCTCACCACTTACAAATTTGAGACGCGTAGTTGAAAACCATTCTGCAGCGTCGGAATTTGTACGTGGCGGCCAGAAACGGTGTGCGTCGGCGCGGCCGGCGCACTGGAGCTCCTATCGTCTGCAGGTCGGATTATAATTAACGCACTACTCAGGGGCATCGACCGCGCCGCACTCGTATTTATACCGGGCGTCGAGTTGCGCTGATCGATTGTTCCAATCAGACAGTGAGGGGGAGGAGGAGGGGAGGGGGGGGGGGGGGGGAAGGAGCGGAGAGGAGGATCGCCAGAGCATCGGCCGAAGGCAAAGCGGCAGGCCGGACTCCCTCCGTGTTACCAAGCTGGCTCATCCTTCAACGGCGTGTAGATTATATCTGCTGTTCACGTATGCATGCCGAGAGTGTATAATTTAGGAATACTACTGTACCGTGCAAATATAACGCGAAATCAGGTAAGTAGAGCTCATTTCCTGATCGGTTTTGTGACTGGTTTCGGGACTTCAGAGTGAACTCAACGTGTCGTCCTTAACGAACTGAAATCGTCAAATTTCATTGCGTGACTAGCGGTTGGGTAACGTCGGGAGCTCCGTAAGTATGCTTCTGTACTATAAAGGAAATTAACAGCTCTAGAAAATTGTAGCGAAATGGCGGAACACCTGTAGAGGATCGAAGTCTGGTGTTCGGAGTGGTAGTTTAACAGTGTGGAGCCCCTCCATGCCCAAACCGGCATGATGGCCAACTTAAAAGGTCTACTGCCATCTCTGCAGTGTCTTTAGTTCTCACTAAGTGAGGTCTTCGCAAGATGTGGGTTCTGCGATGTTTCCGTACATCTGGTTATGATCAAACATTAATACGCGCTCATCTGGAGATAGATTGGGCCGAAAGCTGAACGAAGGGTAGCGCTTTGAAGGGCGGAGGAAAAAAAGTGCCAAGGCAAAAACAACTTGTGTGGCGGTCGTGTCTGGTAGTAAGAGCAGATCGCTTGCTATCTGCGACACCCACGCTGATATCTTTGACGCTGCGGGGCGTTCTCAATGCAGCTGTGAATCGGCGTTGTCTTCTGGGCCAGCATCAGCATACCTGTGACAATTGGGTTCATCATCGGTTAGTGTCCGATAGGTCATAAATCGGATCCTCAGTGTAGGGTAGTGTTGGCGCCTTGTTTGTGCGTTAGTGTGGTTCCCCTGCTGTTGCCTGGTGGTCGGCTATGGTAGCAGCTGGCACATCCAGTGAGTATTACTGATATGCTGGGGCCCGCCGATGTTGCGGCTTGTGAGTGTGTATTAGATCGCCATAGGTGTTTCTGCCCAAGCAAGCAATATCTTTGGTCGCTTATGCTTCCGCCACTGGTTGTGATCACATTTCCCCAGAGCAAGGATTTATTTATTTATTCAATCGTATGGCTAGGGCCCCCCGTTGGGCAGACCGTTCGCCGGGTGCCGGTCTTTCAATTTGACGCCACTTCGGCGACCTGCAGTCGATGACGATGGTAGGATGATGGTGATAGCACAACACCCAGTTCGTGAGTGGAGAAAATTCCCCGACCCAGCCGGGAATCGAACCCGGCTGCAGAGGATTGACAATCCGTCACGCTGACCATTCAGCTACCGGGTGAGGACAGAGTAATTGTTCAAGTGTCTCGAGTTCCAGTATTGTCGTGGGGCGAGTTTTTTTGAATACTTCCTTGAGGGTTTCAAGGCGATAGTTAGCTCAACGTAAACGTTTACAGTGTCTGAGAAGAAAAGTGAAGCACCACCCCTAATGCGTGAATGCATGCACTGATTCGGCTGTGAAAGTTGTTGTCAAGCTGACCCACAACTGTCGTAAGTGATCGTTGATATCCCACTTACTTGCACAGGCAAGCCCGAGCTGTCTCACACGTTATTGGAGACCGATATTGAGATCTTGCTGCAGATTAGAGTACGTCCATATGAGGCAGGCAGTTCATAGAGCCCCTCCCCCCTCCACGTGTGGACGAGCACTGCCCTGTTGGAAAGTGGCACCACAATACTGTCGTGTGACAGGCATCACATGACGACGCTGTGCTGTCGGAGTTCCCTCAGTTACTACCGGCCGTGACCTTTAGTCACAGCCAGATGGCTCAAAGTCGCAGTAAATTAAAGAAAGTTTACATGGCTAGTTATCAGTTGTAACAGGTATGAAATAAGTCTGCTATTAATTATGAGATGGAATGTAGTCGAATTAAATTAGGAGATACTGCGCCACCTATCACAACAAGTCGAGCGAAAGTACATGCTGCCAAAACCCGGAAGCGCGGCAACTCGCGGGAGCGTCACACAACACACCTGCTCTACCGCACTGCTCCAGGCAGACTCCCTCTGCCCGCGGTCCATGCGGCAGAGTAAACGCTACCAAAGATCCTAAACACTTTGGTTCTCCATACGACCTATCGATGTAATCGTTCGATAGCATAGTTTTCCCTAGGCCAGACTCAGCGTAAAAATACAAATATTATTTACAAAACAAACCAAGTAGACATCGACATAAATGCATAAATATATACACAAATAGTAGAACAATTACAATATATAAAGACACAGAAATTTCACATCTTCAGGTAACAAAATAAGGGAAAAAATATAGTAAAATAGATGGAAATAGTAGGATATGCATGTCCGGCGTTACACAACACTACACTGGCGAAAATTCCAGCAATGAGTCCAACCAGCTAGACTGCACACAGCGATTTTCATTCACAACACTACGTGGCATTACCAACATAAAAACCTAAACACCCTACATACACCCTTACCGACCTGGCCAGCGCGTCGTTCTCATTTCGAACATTCACCTCACACACGATGTTCAACAAACAAGACAAAAATGCGGAAACGCGTTGTGCTCTCTCACTGGGGCGGGACCCGTTCGCCGGACACCCCACACACGCTTCAGGCGGTCGCAATTTCGTTCGGCCGCTCAGCAGCGGCTGTCGGCAGAGTTCCGCGCAGCTGCCGCCGCCGCGCTGGGTGACGCAGCGCCAGTGCGATACACAGAGCTCCACACACACGAATTAAATTAGTCTTTGTTAAATGCGGTTAACCCGCGCGACGGGCCGGGCCAGCGCGGGCACAAGCGCCACTGCAGCCGACAGCGCCACAGCTTCGATCCGGCCGCACGTCCCGGAGGGCCAATTCCGAAGCGTTTGTCGCTATCCGAACATCAAATGCGGACGTGACTCCGCGATGAAATTGAAACTGTCTCGTCGCGCTTCGTTTTGCGAGGGCAGTTAACCCTTTGACCTTTCATTGTGGTAGCCCATTGCACATGATGATAAAACTTGTATGTCAGTAGGTCTCTTCAGCTGTAGTTCGTCATTTGTGCCTTTAAGTAAGGAAAACGAAATGCACTCACAGTAGATTTCGTCAGCGTTCTTACGTTTGTATGTAAAAAGTACCACCAAAGCTGTATCCTGAGAATGACTTCATTGTCTCACAAATTGCTGCCATCCTCAGGACGCGCCACTGCCAAAAGAGTATTAATTTCCATTTCGCGTTTATTATGGAGTCCTCGATACTAGTACATGGGGGCTAGCCCTCCTCAGGAGTCTCTGTTGGACACTGTGTTGTCTCCAAACGGTGTCGAGTATATACTTCTGGTGAAAGCTAATCCACGTGTACTAGTGACAAGGACCCCACGGTAAACGCGGAAAGGAAATATAATACAATTTTGGCCGTGGTGAGGCCTGAGGAGGTCAGAAATAAAGTCATTCTCAAGACACAGCTTTAGTGGTACTTTTTTTATATATATTATCAGCTGAAGTCCCTCGTCCATACAATAGGATAGACATCCATAAATTGTTATATTTTTTTCATAACAATTCATATTCTCCTTACAAAAACAATTTCACGAAACATTTTCTAGTAACCGACATTATCAAAATGCATCTAATTCGAAATTGTAATTGTTGTCTTTTCAAGTCATTCTGATACGATAGCGAATGCACAGCATATCATCCCGGCCAAAGAATTTCAGTCACTTTCCAAAACCCTTCTTTGCTTACACTGAACCATCTGCAAACTTATATTAATTTTCTTGTGAGTTCACAATTAAATGTATCAATCTTACACATTTAAAGTCTCAGACTTAATATTATGACTATTACATATTTTGCTTTTTAGTAATTTGATGTGGTGACTAAGCTTTGAAGAGTCGGCTACCTTCACGCTGCTGAAGACCCTATATTTTGAAATGTGTAATAAAATCACTCGTGGCCGGTTGTCATTGAATGTAAAATGTTCCTTGCTGCTAGCATAACTTGACTATATAAATAAATGTGATTCGTTCACTGTAAATTTTCAGTCTATGCGAGGGCCTGCTAAAAAGTAAAGCTTACCGTTTTTATATGAACACTGATCAAGATTTTTTCTTCGTTTAAAAAAAATCCAAACGTTATTTTCAGAAGCTGCGACATGGTCGCGAATTGAACAGTGACCCGAAAACAGAATAATTTCCTTTACTTCACGACTATGATCCCAAAGTGTTGTGTCCTCAGACTACCGGTTTCGGTGTATAATGACTGTGTTCAAACCTTTTTTATAAAACATGTTCTAATATACTGGAGCCATGGTGCCATCGTCAAGAGATGACTGTACGGCAGTTTGTTTTGAACAGTTGTGCTGCCGACAAGATGGCTCTGTGTAAACTGTTATCTACACGACATGTTTGACGATGCTGGCGCTGATTTTGTGTTTAGCATTTGACGAAGCCACTATGGCTCCAGTATACTAGCACATGTTCTTACAAACAGATCTGAAGACGGCCATTATATACCGAAAATGGTTGTCTGATGATATAAAGATCTGTGACCATGGACGTTAAGTAAAGGAAATTTAGAAACGTTATTAACATTGTACAACTTTACTCTTCATGACTACATGTTTGCCGCCAGAAAGTTCCTGGTTGCAGCATGTAATAAGGCGGTATGTAACGTAATTATATCGGTGCATGAGAAACAGCGAGCTGTAATCAAGTTTCGAATTCTAGGATTTCGTTCACACGTGGAGCGTCCTCAAGCAAGTAATAACAGTGCCTGACACACACGACCGCTGCGACACCTGCAACAATCTGACGCCTTGAGTTCATCGTCACCGGTAATTCTCCATTCAGTCCCGAATTGGCTCCATCCGATTTTCACATGTTTCCAAAACTTAAAGAACATCTTCGAGGACTTCACTTTGATAATGGTGAAGCAGTGCAAGCAGGGGTGAGGTTGTAGCTCAGTCAACCAGGTCAACGAACTGGTCTCTCGATGGGAAAATTGTGTTCGTCACAAGGGTGACTGACTTTGACGAGAAATAAATGTATAGACCTGAAGAATAAAGGTGTAGAATGATAATACCGTTCGTTTTATTTTAACAGCTTTAAGAGATTTCACATAAAAAATTCTGAGGCATTACGTTTGAGCACGCCCTTGTATTCATAACTATCATATACAACATAACACGGACATTTTTACACATGTCATGGTATTGTGTTTCTATGATAAAGGTCTTTGAATCTTCTAAATCAACATGAAGCCAACTAATGAATCTGCCGAACATGGCCAAACGAAATAAATTTCCTAATTGAACAACTGACGAGTGCTTTTTTATTACTAAATGTATAATCTTCTGTGTTCTTATGCCTCTTCAGTTTCTCCTTACACAGTCGACGTTTCGACTCCTCTGACAGGATCTTCTTCAAGTTTTTGTGCTCCAGTTAGCTGAGCACTTTCAGTGACCAGTGCACGTTCAAAAAAATGGTTCAAATAGCTCTGAGCACTATGGGACTTAACATCTGTGGTCATCAGTCCCCTAGAACTTAGAACTACTTAAACCTAACTAACCTAAGGACATCATACACATCCATGCCCGAGGCAGGATTCGAACCTGCGACCGTAGCAGTCACGCAGTGCATGTTCACTTATTGTAGAAAAGTTTAGCCTTGCCCTTTCTGAAGAAGTGATCTTATCCGACGAAATGTTTCCGACAACTATTGATGAACTTTACATGTTGGTCTCTTTTTCTTCTGTTGTTCCATTACCGTAGATTTCACACTCTGTTTTAAACGAGTCTAATGTTCGTGCATTTTATTTTGTTCTCTCTCTCTCTCTCTCTCTCTCTCTCTCTCTGCCCCCCCCCCTCCCTCTCTCTCTGTATACACACACACACACACACACACACACACACGAAACAATAGGAAACTCATTTTGTGAGGGAACTAGCTTAAAAATGGTGACGACAGTGTACTACCTTCGTTTCAGATCTTTTCCTTGTGCAGCATGAGCCCAATTAAACTACTTTTATCAAACTTTTTGGTCTGTAGGACATCTGCAGCTGAGAGACGTGGTAATTTAGAGGGACCCGTACTAATTATTTATTCATACTACCTTCAGTTTCTGAATTTGTAAATTCTGCCTTCAAGAGGAAGGAAATAATTGTGCTGTAACGCACAACATGCCATCGGGCCAGTCAGAGCAAGATTTCCATGTCACTGCATCTTTGCGGGAACCGTTCGTCGTTGGGCAGGCGCATGGTATTACCGCTAGAACTCTTGATGTTTTTTAAAAATACTGGGTATCCGATATACCATATTTGAAAAACATCGTCATCGGCCCTCGGTATATTGAGAAGAGTATCAATGTATCGACACGTCGGCGGAAAATACATCGACGTACCAGCCTATAAAAATATCAGCTGCACATTGTAAATATACCGCCAGTTATAGAGCTGTATATTTAAGTATTGATTTATTATTATGTATTATGTCCATCAACAAGCTATCAGCCTTCCTATCCGCCTTAGAGCAACCACTTTGCTAACAGTGGTAACCGTACGTATGTGGTACAAATCGAATTTGTTCTGAAGATTTCATGTCGACTTCCCTGTCTTTACACTACTGCCAGTGTCAGTGTCCTAGCAGTTGTAGTGTCAAAATTATATGGCGGACCTGGAAGTTGCAGTTATTGTTGGTAGCACCGAGAACCGATTACGTCAGCATTTCTCCTCATACATCTCCGCCCACTTCAATGACTAATCTTGTCATTTAGATTTTTGTTCGTTATTTTCAGCGACTGTTTTTCAAGAATGCCGACGTGAAGAAGTAGCACACCAGTTGCGTTTAAAATTGTTTTTTATGGCCACTGATGTTCTTTTTCTTCACATCGGAAATCTTGTTATTTCATTCACACTGGCCCTCCCTCCCCCCCCCCCCCTCCCCCAGTGCAGTAGGGCTTCTTTTTTTTGATCACATATACTTCCTCCACGCGCTCAAAGTAAAAGGTTGGACTTGATGAAAACACAAATGGTAGTAAGACTCTTTACGAAAATTACGTTCTACTACAGTTTCAAAAGAACAACTTCAAATATTTACCGAAAATTGTGAAAAAAATATAAAATGAAAATATCGGCACTCGATACTGCCAATTTGATATCGATGTATCAGGGGAGAAAATAGCGCTGATACATATCGTTAGTGGTTGTAAAAAGGATCGATATTGTATCAAAAGCCCTAATGACCGCCACCCACGACTACGCCATGACCGACAGTTCCCGCCAAGCTGCAGTGATTTGGAGCTCTTGCACTGACTATCCCGACCGCAACTTACACGTCACCAAATATAATAATTTCACACACCTGAAGATAGGATTTTAAAATCCCGAAGCAGCCCTTGGTTTGAATAAATAAATTGTACAACCGAAGCTGATCTCTCTAAATTTATTAATAGCCGCGCGGGATAACCCGAGAGGTCTAGGCGCTGCAGTCATAGACTGTAGCGCCGGTCCCGGCGGAAGTTTGAGTCCTCCCTCGGGCATGGGTGTGTGTCTTTGTCAAAATGGTTCTGAGCACTATGGGTCTTAACATCTATGGTCATCAGTCCCCTAGAACTTAGAACTAATTAAACCTATCTAACCTAACGACGGCACACAACACCCGGCCATCACGAGGCAGAGAAAATCCCTGACCCCGCCGGGAATCGAACCCGGGAACCCGGGCGTGGGAAGCGAGAACGCTACCGCACGACCACGAGATGCGAGCTGTCTTTGCCCTTTTGGATAATTTATGTTAAGTAATGTGTAAGATTAGGGACTGATGACCTTCGAAGTTAAATCCCATAAGACTTCACACACATTTGAACCTTTTTCTTAATTACTAATTATATCAACAAACCTTTGTAGAGCAAACAGAGTTGTTTGCTGTAACGTTTGATATGAGAATCTCTTGCTGTCAAATGAATCATTTCCGAGTTATTAGTTACGATTTTTACCCTAGTTCCCTTTGCAAGTGCATGTAGTAAGAAATGCTTTTTCTGTAGATGCAAAGAAAGTTTTTATGCAGGACTGAACTTCAGTATCTAATAGCGATTCATATTCTCCGCCCATCTCAAGTTTCATTCTAGCTATGCTTTTCATCTCGAACATTAAAATCCACGTGACATTTCCATTGCGAGATAAGTAATTGTAAGTACGAGGTGTTAAAATTCGACAAAGCGAAAGGGCTGCTTCGGTGCCAACTGGAACTTAACTGGCAAACTCGACCGTGAACTCACCAACAGTGCACATACTTTTTCAGGAGCCGACAGCCGTGACAAGCTGTGATTAAATGTGGAATACGTCCATGAAATCTCAGTCAAAACTTCCGCATTTATTTCCGAAGCCTTTGTGACACTGGGTACATTTTTCGGTAAATTTATTGCTTCTACTGTCGCATTTTACTCACAACTAAACCACAAGTTTTTTTTTTCAACTCGAATGTGTACCTCACACTAATGTGCGTAAGCCGAAACTAACTGCCAAAAACTCTCCTCCTTTTCTGATTTAGGGCGGCGCCGGTGCTGCTACTACCTGCACCACATCGTAAATTTCTACTCCTCTGGAGTTAGTCGAGCAAACAACGCTTTTGGAGGAAGATGAACTTTATTCTCGCAAACTGATAGTCACCGTGTTAAGTCACTTAAAAATAAAAAGGCGACGAAAATACTGTAATGAGTTATATCTCATTTAGCGGCAAACAGTAATATTTACAAACACTCGTACTCCCACCGGAATGCTGAGATGGTTTCAGGCCAGTACTGGGAACCAGATTTCAACTGTATTATGGAGTTGCTAGCAGACAGAAGTAATCCCGTCAACTTAATGAGGCAAAACTCTTAGATATGAAAGTATCTTGAGGTATATCCCAAGGGCGATTATAAGTCCGTTAGTGTTAATCCATTAAATTACAGGCTCATATCATTAACGTCGATATGCAGCAGGATTTTGAAACACATATTGTGTTCGAACATTATGAATTACCTCGAAGAGAACGGTCTATTGATACACAGTCAACATGGATTTAGAAAATATGTATCTAGTGAAACACAGCTAACTGTTTACTCACACGAATTGACAAGGGATTTGAAATTGAGTCTGTATTTCTAGATTTTCAGACGTCTTTTGACACTGTACCTCACAAGCGGCTTGTAATCAAATTGTGTGCTGTGAAATGTCATCCCCGTTTTGCGACTGGATTACTGATTTTATGTCAGAGAGGTCACAGTTGGTAGTAACTGGCGGGAAGTCATCGAGTAAAGCAGAAGTGATTTCTGCCGTAGTATTATAGGCCCGCTGCTGTCCGTTAGTTGTATAAACGATTTAAGAGACAATATGAGCAGTTGTCTTACGTTGTTTGCTAATGGTGTCGACATTTATCGTCTAGTAAAGTCATGAAGATCAGAACAAACTGCAAAACGATTTAGAAACGATATCTGTATTGTGCAAAAAATTGGCAGTTGACCCTAAATAACGAAAACTGTAAGGTTGGCTCTGAGCACTATGGGACTTAACTTCTAAGGTCATCAATCCCCTAGAACTTAGACCTACTTAAATCTTAGAACATCACACACATCCATGCCGGAGGCAGGATACGAACCTGCGACCGTAGCGGTCGCGCGGTTCCAGACTGTAGCGCCTAGAACCGCTCGGCCACTACGGCCGGCGGAAAGTGTAAGGTCATCCGCATGAGTGCTAAAAGGAATTTATTAAACTTTGGTTACACGATAAATCATTCAAATCTAAAGGCCGTAAATTCATCTAAACACCTAGAAATTACAATTACGAACAACTTTAATTTGAAGAAACACATAGAAAATGTTGTGGGGAAGGCTAACCATGGACTGCGTTTTCTTGTTAGAATACTTAGAAGACGCAACAGATCTACTAAAAAGACTGTCTGTATTAAGCTTGTCCGTCCTCTGCTGCGGAGTGTGGGATCCTTACAAGATACGATTAACGGAGTACATTGAGAAAGTTCAAAGAAGAGCAGCACATTTCATATTATCGAGAAAATGAGGAGGGAGTGTCACTGAAATGATACAGGATTTGGGCTAGACATCATTAAAATAAGGGCGTTTCTCGATGCGACTGGAGCTTCTCATGAAATCTGAATCACCAACATTCTCCTCCGAAAGAGAAAAAAATTTGTTGACACAACCTTACACAGGGATAAACGATTATCATAATTAAATAAGGGAAATCAAAGCTAACTCGGAAGGAAATCGGTGTTCGTTTTCTCCGCACGCTGTTGGAGAGTGGAGTAACAGAGAATTATTTTGAAGGTGGTTTGATGAACGTTGTGCCAGGCACTTAATTGTGATTTGTATAGCATCCCTGTAGGTGTAAATGTAGATGTGCACATGACCGCATGTTGTCCATGCTGTCATGACCCATCCAAACACATATATTCAACAGTTGTCGTGGCCAGCATTCTCTCCGTTTCTCTCATTTCCTGGTAAAATACGGTCATGACCTGCTGACATGCTGGCACTCCACCATTCAGTAGCCAGTATGATTGATGTACTTCGGCGTAGATCTGAAGCAACGTGGAATGATGTACAAGTGTGTCATTCAAGTTCAGTTAGACTCGACGTGAGGCCGGATTAGTGCTTTGTATCTGCCTAGAAATTAAATAATGTGTTCATCCAAATATATTGTATATAAAAGATAAGTAACATTTCATTAATCGCCATTTTTCCTGCAGTTTTAATGTGGAGCAGTGAGAATGAAGTGACCTGGATATGGAGGGCCACTCACTGAAAACGCGTAATGGAAAGATTAATAAAAGTTGCTGAGTATAATTATTACTGAGTTTCTATTGATATTTTTGAGAGCCAAGTTTGGGCTTAATCTAAAATGTTCGCATTTAAATAGTATCTGCTGCCACTTCGTCTCACACATTCACGTGCGATAGACTATTATGATTATTACAGTAAAGATTTTTAGGGTAGGATAAACTTTCGCTTCAATTTATTAACGCATCATTAGTAGCTGTAAATGCATATTCATTTCTATTTGTGTACATTACTTCCAATTTACATGTTCGAGTATTTATTCTAAATATACAGGTCTGCCCCATTATCTTTTACTTAGTATACGTTTTCCTTACTGGTGTGTGTGTGTGTTTTCTCATATATTGACTTTAAGGAAGTGCCTATACAGCCGTCTCTATAGTTTAATGTCAGCTATTACGATACGGACTGAAGGACAACACAACACCCGGTCCCCGGAGCGGAGAAAATCTCATAACCGGTCAGGAATCGAACCTGGGAACCTTAGGTTAGAAATACGCCACACTGACTGTGCAGTTACCGAAGAGGACAACTGTGTATGTTGATATTGTCCTGTGTAAGGTCGCTTTATGCAGCCCGAAATGCTACAGCTGGCCTTAAAAAACCACTCACGTGATTTTCTCTCGCAAACTACGCGTAAACTATTAGTCCTACGGAAAAGAATGAACAGGTCCTTTTTGTAGCATACGTAATGAAGTTAAATTATGTAGGTATACCTTTTCGCTGGAGGCCACGGTTTTTGGAGTTATTCCAGAAGAATGTACAAACGTAAGCAGTTAATAATGACCAAAAGAGTAGAATGTGATAAATAATCCGTGTAGTTGCAAATTTTTGTGTACTGGCAGGGAGTGCACGAACAACATACTGGAAATCCAGACTGGTGAGGGGTGAGATGCGTTTGAAGGTCACTTTCGTAAATAGTAACACACACAATAAGTAATAAAACATATATCAAGCAAAAGGTGCCTGTTTGGAACTTACATGTGTAATAGCAGAATATATAAGTTGAATGTGCTGCATACGAATGAAAATGTTTATTCAGTTTGGATCACTAAACATGCGTCAATAAACTGAGGTGAGATACATCCGGTACCCATATACAAACGACCCTAACTTGTTGTTGTTGTGGTCTTCAGTCCTGAGACTTGTTTGATGCAGCTCTCCATGCTACTCTATCCTGTGCAAGCATCTGCATCTCCCAGTACCTTCTGCAACCTACATCCTTCAAATGGTTCAAATGGCTCTGAGCACTATGTGACAGAATTTCTGAGGTCATCAGTCGCCTAGAACATAGAACTAATTAAACCTAACTAACCTAAGGACATCACACACATCCATGCCCGAGGCAGGATTCGAACCTGCGACCGTAGCGGTCGCTCTGTTCCAAACTGAAGCGTCTAGAACCGTACGGCCACTCCGACCGGCTCCATCCTTCTGAATCTGCTTAGAGTATTCATCTCTTGGTCTCCCTCTACGATTTTTACCCTCCACGCTGCCCTCCAATACTAAATTTTTAACCCCTTGATGCCTCAGAACATGTCCTACCAACCGATCCCTTCTTCTGGTCAAGTTGTGCCACAAACTACCAATTCTGTTCAATACCTCCTCATTAGTTATGTGATCTACCCATCTAATCTTCAGCATTCTTCTGTAGCACCATATTTCGAAAGCTTCTATTCCCTTCTTGTCCAAACTATTTATCGTCCACGTTTCACTTACATATATGGCTACACTCCAAATACTTTCAGAAACGACTTTCTGACACTTAAATCTATACCCGATGTCAACAAATTTCTTTTCTTCAGAAACGCTTTCCTTGCCATTGCGTCTACACTTTATATCCTCTCTACTTCTACCATTATCAGTTATTTTGCTCCCCAAATAGAACTCATATACTTTAATATTCTCGTTCCCTAATCTAATTCCCTCAGCATCACCCAATTTAATTCGACTACATTCCATTATACTAGTTTTGCTTTTGATGTTCATGTTACATCCTCCTTTCAAGACGCTGTCCATTCCCTTCAAATGCTCTTCCAAGTCCTTTGCTGACTCTGACAGAATTACGATGTCATCGGCAACTTAAAAATCATAAATATGATTTGCAGCTGCTGATTAACATTTCTTGACTATACAACTTTTTCGGTCTACAGATATCATAAGGTATCCTCTTTACCAGCGGTGTGCAGACTTGCTAGTACCGTGGGCTGCAAACCCCTAACTGTGACTTAGCAAGCACCCCATGCTAAAAAGTAACGTGAGCAAGCTATCGTTCCGAGTTGGGATCCCCTTGCCGAAGTGCCAGCTAGGCTGGGCTCAAAAACGCAGGGCTACAATGGCCCGATCTCTCTTTTACGGGCCTTTTTGGGAGGAAAGGATGATTAAAAAATAAATAAATAAACTGCAAGAGTGAACGGTGAGATGGTGTGTGTGTGTGGGGGGGGGGGGGGGGGGGGGGGAATGTGACACGCCCTGTTTGCATCCCTGCTCTGTACCAGCAGAAAGAGCAGAGGGGCAATAATACATTGTTAATAGCTGCTGAGGCGTAGCGTCGTATAACGATCCTGCCTTGGAGGCGGTTAAGTGGGAGATGTGTCTCAGCGCTGGATAGTGACAGGTGGTGAAACGAGACTGGACGCGCGCGTAGGTTATGTACCATCCGATAGAGGACAGTGATGGATAGGGGAACTGTGATTTAGTTTCGATTGTGCCCACTAGAGTGCACCAAAGTAATAGAATGTTTTCCATAAACTGTTCTAGTATTTTCATAAAGTGTTATTATGACTTTTTGTGTATGTAAAATGTTATAAATGTGTTTTAGCAGTATGAATGATGCTTGAGTGTGGTTTAAGGTTAATATAAAGATAATTGTTTAACGAGTTATGTAATGGGATTTAGTTTGGGAATATTTCGGAGAAGTATGGATATGGACAAAGGGGATTTCTTGTAGAATAGGTTCTAGAGAAGAGTCGGAGCCATGAAACTGATCGGACGTGTGTAACAGTAGTTCCGATGGAAACGATAAGTTGCCAGATCTAGCAGTGTTTCATACTTCAAAAGTGTGGTAAGGTGACGGCATAAATATTCCGATGGGCGTGTAGAAATATGTGAATTTTGAGACGAGATAAGACATATATTCTGCGTGGCGTATTGAGCTGGTCGGTGGCTAAAAACGGTGACTGCATTTGGTACCGACAGACTTAATATTTGGCGAGCATTATCAGTCATAAACAATCAATATTTTTGCAGCAATTACGCAACACCATGAACTTGCTAACGTGAGTGAAAGGGATTGTAAGTGGCTGTGTTAAGACTAGCACGGGCTTCGCAGTGATACTTGTTCACCTAAGTTTCAGAATATATTAATTGAGGGCAAAATTTCGAACCTTTCATTTCTTGTGAAAACTTTCTCCCGAAACGTAAATTAGTGACTTTGATTGCAGCCTGGTTCACATCGAAGTACAGTAGGTTTCACTCGGCTTCCCTACTGATGATCTGCTGAGACAATGTTGACAGGTAGGTGCAGGTACGCCGTAAAGGAACGGAAAGAACTGCGCCGCCGCACGTTGGCAAGCGGGATGCACTCAGTCGTTGTGAAGCTACTTGCTGAGCTACTTGATTGAGGGGTAGTGTCTCCGGTCATGAAAGCTACAACGGCGGGGGGAGCGGTGCGCTGACCACATGCCTCTGCATTCTATCAACTGAGGATGACACGGCGGTCGGCCGGTACTGTCGGGGCTTCCGAGGGCGGAAAGAGTCGGCAGTTGTCTCTACAAAACCCTATTTTTCAACATTATGTCCCCTTACTGTATGTTCGCATGATA
This sequence comes from Schistocerca gregaria, assembly GCF_023897955.1. Classification (NCBI taxonomy): domain Eukaryota; kingdom Metazoa; phylum Arthropoda; class Insecta; order Orthoptera; family Acrididae; genus Schistocerca; species Schistocerca gregaria. Next base: position 1,133,749,328 of record NC_064920.1, on the reverse strand, counting down.
CGATAGATGGGTCGTTCGCGAACTAACGGGTCCAAAGGAACGGTTCATCAAGATGAACAGAACGAGCGAGGAACGAATTCTAGGGAACGATCTTTCGTAGCTCACTTCGGTCGCGGCTTTCTGCTTATAATTCCCGGGAACGTTCCAGCCTCGGTCCCGTTCCCGTCTGTCTCGGTCGCGGCTCTCTACTTACAGTTCCCGGGAACGGAAAACGATCGTTCTCGTTCTCGCAACGGCCCGTCTGCCGGTCTCGTTCCAGCCTCGGTCTCGCTCGGCCTCACTCATCCTTCTTCCCGTGACCACTCGTCGCAGTTCCACATGGTTCAAATGGCTCTGAGCACTATGGGACTTAACAGCTGAGATCATCAGCCCCTGGAACTTAGAACTACTTCAACCTAACTAACCTAAGGACATCACACACATCCATGCCCGAGGCAGGATTCGAACCTGCGGCCGTAGCAGCAGCGCTATTCCGGACTGAAGCGCCTAGAACCGCTCGGCCACAGCGGCCAGCTGCTCATAGTTAGTTCAGTATCGAGTTGTTGTTCGTTACGTTCGCTGCTGCTCTTCCAAATCTTTTTTGACCTCTCAACTTCCGGTTCTTTTCGTATTCTATTTAGCGTCCACGACCGGTAACTAAAATGTATTTTATAATTATGTAAATTACATAAAAATTACGTGGTATGTAATACTTACATCTTTTCAGGTAACAAAAGGGCATTCAGCTTACTTCACTATTTCAGCCGGCCGGGGTGGACGAGCGGTTCTAGGCGCTGCAGTCTGGAACTGCGCGGCCGCTACGCTCGCAGGTTCGAATCCTGCCTCGGGCATGGATACGTGTGATGTCCTTCGGTTAGTTAGGTTTAAGTACTTCTAAGTTCTAGGGGACTGATGACCTCAGAAGTTAAGTCCCATAGCGCTGAGAGCCATTTGAACCATTTTTTACGCGACTTTTCGGGAGGAAATAAAGGATGATAAATAAATAAATAAATAAAAATAAAGAAAATGCAAGAATGAACGGTGTGATTGGGGGGGGGGGGGGGGGGGGCGCATGTGACCCGGCGTCTTTGCATCCCTGCTCTGTACAAAACAAAAAAGAGCAGATGGGCATTAATACAAAGTTAATAGCGGCTAAGGACAGACAGTTAACATTAAAGGTATTTTATGAATTTATCCCTAGGGAATGGCAAGGAAAAACTGTAGGAATAAATACAGTGGTTACGGCGGTGCCCTGCTGAGTAGGAATTCAGAGGCGTTCTAGTTTCGAAGAAGTAAATCTGTAGTGGCGCTCGGACAGCGCGCTCCCTAAACGGCGGGGCGCTGCGGCCACGGGCAGCGGCGAGAGCAGCGCCACAGGCGGCTCGACGTGTATTTATGGGGGCGTAAATTGAGGCCCGTCGCGGCGCGGCGCCCAAGTTTGGGGGCCATAAAGGCGCCCGCTGAAGGCTATTTACCGGCAGCCGGTCACTCGGTGCTGGCCCGGGTCTCGGGTCGCGCGCCGTGACAACTGCCGCGAGCTCAGAGGCTGACGTCACCACGAGAAGGCCGCAGAGACGGCGGCGCCTCGCCAACGGGACACTGGCGGTCGGAGCTGACTCACGAGGGACCTCTGCCTCCTCCACGCTGAATGAGGTCGCCTGCAGTTCTGTACTGAACAACAACTGACCACACCAATAGAAATACCGCAACACGTTGCCTCAATAAATTACACGCTACTTCTCGTATTAGCGAGGTCGAGGAAGTTTTAGCGTGAACTTCAGTTTTGATAGTTTCCACAACGAAACTCTGTCTCAAAATCTGGCATAAAATCCGTGAGATTGTGGCAGTACAGCAGTGGCAAGATGAAATCAGTACCTTTACTGCATGATAGCAATCGCACTGTTACCGAGGACATTGTCCCTAAACCAAGTTGCTAAACACAGTTTTCCGAAATGCCTTTCACTGTCTTCTACCACTACATAAAGACCAGTCATAATTAAAAGTTGTTATCAAAAATCTCCAAAATTTCTTGATCTACTTACTTCAGATTATTATATAATACTGTAATAAACATTTAGACACACATAGGCTATACTTTTTTAGTATATATTTGACCGATTTACTTCAGATTTATCCACGTCACTCCAATGCACGTCGAGACACATGGTATACTATTTTTTTTAATATGTACTGTTTGTTAATACCTAAATAAGAAAGCCGTAATTCTAAATGAAGGCGAGACTACTCATTTTAATGTATATTATACATACGTATATATACACTGTAAAAAGGGGAAAAGTTGTTAGCAGAACTCACGAAAACTTCTCGACCGATTTAGTTCAGATTTTACACGATGTTGAAATAAATGCACAGACGGACATATCCTATGTACTGTAATACATATATGTTATATAAGAATATGTACGCTGTATACATGGGAAAGGTTGTTGGCAAAAGTCTCGGAAAGATTTTTGACCGATTTACTTCAAATTTTTGCAATATACCCTACCGAACATTTGAACGGACGTAATCTACATGACTTTTTTATGTATATGGTGTACAATAATATATGGAATAAACATACACTGCAAATGCTGGATCCATGCAATTGGGCTACATATTTATTTAACCGCAGGCAGTGTACAAAGCTGACTTTCAAAATCAATAATCAGATCATTAATTTCCAGTCCAAACATGAGACAGTCACACAAGGTGTACCCCAGGGCTCAATTTTGGGCCCTTTCCTTTTCCTAGAGTACATAAATGATATAGAGCGACCTATCAACTCCCAATTGGTAACCTATGCAGATGATACCTCACTGTTATTTCTTGGTAAACAAAATGATGAGTTAATGTTGGTAGCAACTGAGGGACTACGCCAAATAACTACTTATTTCCAAGGTCAAGGTTTGAAAGTTAATATCAGTAAATCTTAGTTATTGCCATTTAAACTTACAAACTCACACCAAACCTCTATCAGTAACATAGGTGGTATTGAAAATCTAAGATGGGTAAACCATATCAAACTTTTATGCAATAAAATCAGCAGTTCATTACATATAATCATCTAGTTATCAAAAGTAGTTCTACATCAGACATTAAAAACAATTTATTATGGAACCATTTTTGCACATATTAATTACGGGATAGAGATATGGGGTTATGCTGCCGACATACAAATGAACAGAATATTAACCCTACAGAAAAGAGCAATCAGAATTATCCATGGATTAGGGTATAGAGATTCATGCAGGAAATCTTTGTTCATCATAAATACCTCACAGTCTACTCACTGTATCTTTACAAATTAATTATATCTTTTATGACACATCAAAACAAAGCAACAAAGTGCTCTGATATGCATGCCTATAATACAAGAAATAAAGACTGCTACTACAGACAAAGAACAAAATTAAAAGCAACAGACCATAGTCCATGCATTAGTGGTCAAATATGGTACAACAGATTACCGAGCTCTATAAGGTGCCACAAAGAGAACTCATTCAAAGTGAAACTAAAATATTTCGTGACTGACAAGTGTTTATATTCTTTAAGTTAATATTAATATTAAACTAAAATAAATTATTGTATGTGTATATATAGTTGTGTAAAATCTGAATATTTGTAATAGGTACGATGTAACACCCAATATTGTGCCTTATTAGGTACAATGGTACATTTGTATCATGTATATGTAAATCACATATGTATACATGACTGTACTAAGCTCGTAAAAAAATGCTATGACGTTTGCCAAAGATACCAGTTGCTGTCTCCAAGAAAAAAAATACAATAAATAAAAGTGGAAATGTTACCGAAAGTCTCGAGAAGTTCTGGACAGATTACTTCACATACACTAAGATAAATTCAGATCGATACCGGCTATACCTCTTTTTTAAACGAGAATGTGCAGGTTTTCTGTCAAGGCTGACAGTGAGAAGGAAAATGCTGTACTATTCTGTGAAAAACGTGCGGATTCGTTTTCTTTGTTGTAGTCAGTTGCATCTACGTTAGCAGGGCATGTAAATCATCAGATAAATTGCCATAACCACATAGTCTTCTATTGACGGTATCATGGTGATAGCAGTTCTTCTAGGTGTTGTACCGTGTCACTATATAAAATATTTTTATTATAAGTTTAAAACCAATGTTTCGAGCATATTACAACGGCCCTCCACAGGGATACACTGATTTTCGTGGAGGAAACGTGACTGTATTTATTGTAGACAAGCGGTTTCAATACGATTTCCATCATGCCCAGCTTTTTGTATTCTACGACCAATAAAGTTTCAAAAATATGAGTGTCGAGGAGCTGTAGAAGCCAAAACTTCAAGAACAGACAGAGATAGTAATACATTTAACGATTAATAGAGGACTGTGCGCAGTAAGTGCTGCCCTGAGATGAAGATTTTTTTTTTACCTGAGGAAAATGGTTTTGGCTTCAACAAGAATCGCCCTGTTTTGGCATTGTGATTACTGATGGAAGGCAGGCTGCCATTTGTGGATCTAGAGGAAGACTTATATAATGTAATGTGGAACAATGGGGCTGAAACACAGTCACATATGGATAAAACCAAGTGCTAGTAATAAAACAGAAAGGTCAAGGAAGAATGTTTTAGAAAGGTTGTAAGGTGGTACTACAACTGATAATCACAATCGTTCAGTTTCTATGTCGAAGAATGACGGAAGTGAAAGAGCATTTCGGAACAGGAAGAGAAATGGTAAGGGGACAATTTCCAGCGCTAAGATTAGCTGACGGCGTAACTCTTCCAGCGGGATACAGAGAAGACTTGATGAAAGGAATGGACGTAAGGTTGAATAAAGACAGAGACGAAGGATAATTAAAGCAAAGACGAAGGTAACGAGGCTAATAGCTAGGCGAATAAGCAGCTAATTAACACTGAATTTGAAATAGTGGAAGAAACCTCTTATATATCCAGAGCTGATAGAGAGCATCATGACTGATACACGGATTAGTGATCACAAGGTCATTGTAGCTAGGCTCAATACCATTTCTTCCAAATCCATCACAAACAAACGCAAAACAATTTTATTTAAAAAAGCGGATAAAGTGCCACTAGAAGCCTTCCTAAAAGACAATTTCCATTCCTTCCGAACTGACTATGCGAATGTAGACGAGATGTGGCTCAAATTCAAAGATATAGTAGCAACAGCAATTGAGATATTCATACCTCATAAATTGGTAAGAGATGGAACGGATCCCCCGTGGTACACAAAAAAGGTCCGAACGCTGTTGCAGAGGCAACGGAAAAAGCACGCGAAGTTCAGAAGAACGCGAAATCTCGAAGATGGGATAAAATTTACAGACGCGCGAAATTTGGCACGTACTTCGATGCGAGATGCCTTTAATAGGTTCCACAACGAAACATTGTCTCGAAATTTGGTAGAAAATCCGAAGAAATTCTGGTCGTATGTAAAGTACACACTAAAAGCTGCGGTATGGGCTGCGAAGGAGGCTCGACGAATAACTGGCCCGTGCTATTTCTAGACGAGAGCGGTCATAAAGCTACGGTGAATTAGGAACGTTATATGACGATATTAAATGACGTTTCGGTACCTGAACTGCAAAACTTCCCTGGTTGTAATCAAAGAACATGGTTTCAGCAAAATAGAGCAACGGTACACAAGCGGCAAGACGCAGTCAATACATTCGCTGCTCAGTGCCGATGGTACTGTTATCGACGACTGTGCCGCTAAAGCGGAGTTATTGAACGCAGTTTTCCGAAATTCCTTCACCAGGGAAGACGAATGGAATATTCCAGAATTTGAAACACGAACATCTGCCAGCATGAGTTTCTTAGAAGTAGATACCTTAGGGGTTGCGAAGCAACTCAAATCGCTTGATACGGGCAAGTCTTCAGGTCCAGATTGTATACCGATTAGGTTCCTTTCAGATTACGCTGATACTATAGCTCCCTACTTAGCACTCATATACAACCGCTCACTCACCGATAGATCTGTACCTACAGATTGGAAAATTGCGCAGGTCGCACCAGTGTTCAAGAAGGGTAGTAGGAGTAATCCATTTAACTACAGACCTATATCATTGACGTCGGTTTGCAGTAGGTTTTTGGAGCATATACTGTATTCAAACATTATGAATCACCTCGAAGGGAACGATCTATTGACACGTAATCAGCATGGCTTCAGAAAACATCGCTCTTGTGCAACGCAGCTAGCTCTTTATTCGCACGAAGTAATGGCCGCTATCGACAGGCGATCTCAAGTTGATTCCGTATTTCTAGATTTCCGGAAAGCTTTTGACACCGTTCCTCATAAGCGACTTCTAATCAAGCTGCGGAGCTATGGGGTATCGTCTCAGTTGTGCGACTGGATTCGTGATTTCCTGTCAGGAAGGTCGCAGTTCGTAGTAATAGACGGCAAATCATCGAGTAAAACTGAAGTGATATCAGGTGTTCCCCAGGGAAGCGTCCTGGGACCTCTACTGTTCCTGATCTATATAAATGACCTGGGTGACAATCTGAGCAGTTCTCTTAGACTGTTCGCAGATGATGCTGTAATTTACCGTCTAGTAAGGTCATCCGAAGACCAGTATCAGTTGCAAAGCGATTTAGAAAAGATTGCTGTATGGTGTGTCAGGTGGCAGTTGACGCTAAATAACGAAAAGTGTGAGATGATCCACATGAGTTCCAAAAGAAATCCGTTGGAATTCGATTACTCGATAAATGGTACAATTCTCAAGGCTGTCAATTCAACTAAGTACCTGGGTGTTAAAATTACGAACAACTTCAGTTGGAAGGACCACATAGATAATATTGTCGGGAAGGCGAGCCAAAGGTTGCGTTTCATTGGCAGGACACTTAGCAGATGCAACAAGTCCACTAAAGAGACAGCTTACACTACACTCGTTCGTCCTCTTTTAGAATATTGCTGCGCGGTGTGGGATCCTTACCAGGTGGGATTGACGGAGGACATCGAAAGGGTGCAAAAAAGGGCAGCTCGTTTTGCATTATCACGTTATAGGGGAGAGAGTGTGGCAGATATGATACACGAGTTGGGATGGAAGTCATTACAGCATAGACGTTTTTCGTCGCGGCGAGACCTTTTTACGAAATTTCAGTCACCAACTTTCTCTTCCGAATGCGAAAATATTTTGTTGAGCCCAACCTACGTAGGTAGGAATGATCATAAAAATAAAATAAGAGAAATCAGAGCTCGAACAGAAAGGTTTAGGTGTTCGTTTTTCCCGCTCGCTGTTCGGGAGTGGAATAGTAGAGAGATAGTATGATTGTGGTTCGATGAACCCTCTGCCAAGGACTTAAATGTGAATTGCAGAGTAGTCATGTAGATGTAGATGTAGATATATGTAGGTGTGTTACACAGGATCGCTGAAGAGAGATATACACGAGAAATGAATTAGTGCGGTCGGAGAAAGCTGTCTTCAATGATGGAGCTTTGTAGTTATTAGATACTAATGTGGAAAGGAGGAAGCAATTCATGAAGTTTTAGGTCCAGAACACATCACTTAGTTGTATCCAGACCTCTACTATAGGAAATCCGGCAAAGAGGAAAGCTGTTGAAGAAATTTAAGAATTAATTGGACAGATAAAATACGAAATGTACTAAAAAAATGAGGAAAGAATTCAACTGAAGACCTTTATCACAAGCACAAATAGCTCATCCAGAAGTAGTTCATTTGGCGCTGGAACTAGTAGTAGAGAAATGTGATGGGAACAGGTAGAGAGAAGCATAGGTAAAAGAACAAGTAAAACAGATTGCAGAGGCTGTGGGATATAGTAGAGTAATTAAGAAAAGATCAAGATAGGAAGAACCGGAGAGCGCCAAACAGGTCGAAAACTGGTGATTTACGATACAACGATGAAACAGAAGTATACGCATTTATGATGTATGTATTTATGTTGCCCTAACGACACAGTCCGCCTTCTCATGGGTAGCCCTAAGTACCTACGACCAGGCAGCTTATATACAAACCTTCCTCGTGAAGCAATCTGTTAGCGAAAAACGTATCAGAATCCCTAAAGTAGTTCCTGAGATTCTTGGATTGGTGTACCCAGCCCTAAAGAGGCCAATTCAGAAGCCCCACGATCGAGGACTAGCGGTTCCGGTCTCGTAAACTTGCATACGCCGGGAAAGTAGTGTCATGAAAACATGTCCATCCATACCCGCATGCAATGACGCCTATCGGCCGAGGGTGACACGGCGGTCGGTCGATAACGTTGGGCCTTCCTAGGCCTGTTCGAACGGAGTTTACTTTCATTTAGTTAGTTACTGAGATTACTTTTCACATACAGCCAGGAAAACGCGAGGGAAAGAGGAGGGGGGCTTACATTTATAGCGTGTATAGAAGAAGAAAAATAAGAAAAGATGTGTACATTCGGGTAACAATAGTTTCGACTTACCTCAGTTATCCAACTGCGGTGGGGACCCGTGTATCGTTCATGATGAATTTTCGTATGATTGAAATGTGAACGCTGGGTTAAGAGGCGGACTGAAAAATCTGTGGTCCGACTAGGATTTGTTCGCGCTGTCTTTTGATTTCCATGCGCACGCCATTTTTGGTAGATTGCCAGGCCCGACATAGATGTGCTCAAGCTTCGATGCTCTCTGCTTACTGCGTTACCCACCAGATACTGCCTGTCAGCTTGTAGTTCCCATCGCTGCCACGAGATGTCACTCCAAACCGAATGATGAAGGAAACGAAGAACGTCCTTGACTTCGTAACAATACAGATGGAAGCATATTGATCATCATTTGCGGTAATGTCGGAGGACAAGAAATCGGCTAAGAAGTCATTCCGCATCAATTAACTGAGGCAATCGAGTATCCACGCGTAACTGGAAGCTTGAATGTGTCCAGATTTGTGTTTCAACATTCGATCTTCATTTATTACATTACTGAGACACTCAGATATATCTGACTCGTCCTAACGTCGGTAACCGCTAGATGTCAGCAGGACAGGCGAAATACTTTTTTTGCGGCGACGCGATAAGCGGCGAGCGAATCCGGGAAGGAGGGGAACTTGGCGCCGCGACAATTTGTCAAAAAGTGTCGAAGCAGTATCGGTTCCATTTATCTGGGCTGTGCTGCGACTTTGCCCTGGGGAGCCATCGGAGCGCGTTTTCCAGCGGCTGGAGGGGCGTGCCGGCTCGAAGCTCCAGCCGTGTCCCGCGGGAGACGAGGCCGGCACCTGCTGCGGGGATAGCTGGAGCTGGAGAAGCTGGAGAAGATCCCCGGCCATGTTAGGGCCCGCCAGATCAGCGGAGGGCGGCTCTTCTCGGAGACAACAGCCGCCAGGGAAGAAGAAGCTGATTGGGAGCAGAGATGGAACGCAATACGCGGAGATATGACGAGCAGGCGGTCCAGCGCTACGATCGTGCGCGTATTGTGGACATCAACGCAAGATTGACAGAGTCAGCTAGAAGTACCTCCGAGGAGAATTGGTACCGCAGTATGCCAATCGTCTTCTTTTCTTGAGTTCTGCTCCCATTACGTAGCAGTGTAAATTTTCCACGCTGTAAAAATGCCAGGGTAACTTCTTTTTAAGGAATCTATAATGATTTCGCGCGGCACACAAACACAATAAAATATAAATGCAATATCAAACAGGAAACACTTCCTAATGGTCTGCAATATTATATTTATTTGGTCACGTAACAGCTTCCGTCAGATGACAAATGAGGATCGCAACCACAGATAAAATGACATATAACTTACACAGGTATTGTTTATACATAAGTTACGCTGGAGGTATAATACGGGACGCCACAGATTTATACATTAATCTGAAGCCAGAGTTAGATGCCTAAAACCATTAGCAGATTACTGTTTACGATTGCTTTTCGTTCTTAACTTCTGTCGTGTGCGCGCAACAGTTGCTTTCGTGAACTACACAACGCCGGGAAAAGGATTTTCAGATATCTGTCTCGTCTTAAATGCATATGTGATCCAGTAAAACGTCGAATTTCATCTCGTTAATGTAATTTTGTCTTTGTTACACGTTTCAAATAATCGAAGAGAAGTATGCTATACGAAAAGACTGATATCGTAATACAGAATTTTCCTTAATACGGACTGATGTTCGGTCTACGTCACCTTCCCAAAAATGCCGAGAACGTATTTTGCTACGTTTCGTCGGTTTCCAATCTTTCCTCCTCATAGAGTTCACCCTAGAGAGCTATTGGATTGATACGAAATCTAAAGTCAAATGACAAAAATAGAACCACTACAGTAAAAGTAAACAGCGAAACAAAAAATTCGTGTGCACAAAAGAAAATATTGGTTTAACGAATCCACTTAGCCTGTAATCAGAACTATTAGTACTTGCGTAAATGATGCAAACTTACATTTTTGTTATCTAAACACTTCAACCAGAATCTTCTAATGTTTTGAGGCATCTAACATGGCGACACTGGTTTCAGATTAATGTATAATATTAGTCTGTGGCTCCCCTCATTATATCTCCAGCGTAATTTATGTATAAATAACATCTGTGTAAGTTGCATGTTATTTTATCTGTGGTTGCATATTCATTTGTCACCTGAATTAACTAACGTGGCGGACGTTGGCTTGAAGTTTGTGTCTTTGTGACAATTCTCCTTATTGTACCCCCATCGAAGATACAAAAATGACAACATTTTGACGGTTTAGGTAGGAAAGTGTTACATTTCTTTATTTCACGGAGAAATAGTTACATTACGAAAAATAGGATACACAAATATTTTATGTGGAGATGCATTGAACAACTGATGAAATATAATGTTGAATTTACACTGCCTGGCATTACAAAACCTGACCTGTATTTTAATAATAAGCAACATATTTCGTAAGTGCTGTGGATTTGCTGACTCGGCGCGTGTTTTATATTTAGACGCAGGAAGTTATACGTTCTTCTTGCCTATTGTCTTTATCTCTAACACACGCTTATTTACTCCGTAGTATTGTGTCAATATGTTTTAATTCTGACACCTACTCGCCTTTAAGATGAGTCGATAGCTGTCAGCCGAAACATAAGGACACGAAATAATACTGTTCGGGATCCCTACACGAAAAATGATAGAATACGCATGGAACATATTTGTAACAAGTAGTGCCTAAATTTTTATGCTGTGTCAAATAATAAAACATGCAAGTATTCATGCAGTACCTTATCACTAAAAATGCACAATGACGCAGTAAAACAGTAAAAAAATGTTATATAAAAACCATTTGTACATTTATTTCAATTTTCTTCTAAAACGGTAGGCAGAAACTAATTTCTCCAAGTTTTTAGACTTTTACGTTTGTCTGACAAACAGTATGTACATAGAAAGAGACCTTTCCGCGTTACAATAAGTGACAGGCGAATACTTTAGTGAGGCAATTTTGAACAAAGTATGTTGAGGTTGAAACTGATTTTTTTTTTATTTTAGCCACAAAAAATTTGAATTTTCCGTGGATTCATTTTGACACAAGGTCTCCTCTAGCAGTTCTTGTAGGAGCTATAACTAAACATTATATTGGGACAAAAATATAGCGGGTATCGGCGTTCATCAGATAATTCCGTCTGAAAAGACCGTGAAGGCCCAGCGTAACCGACCGACCGCCATGTCATCCTCAGCCCACAGGCGTCACTGGATGCGGATATCGGGGGGGGGGGGGGGGCACTTGGAAAGCACACCGCTCTCCCGGCCGTGTGTCAGTTTACGAGAAAGGAGCCGCTAATTGTCAATCAAGTAGCTGCTCACTTTGCCTCACAAGGGCTGAGTGCTCCCCGCTTGCCAACATCGCTCGGTAGACGGGAGATGCTCACCCATCCAAGTGCTAGCCCTTAACTTCTGTAGCCGTCCGGGGCGGCCGAGCGGTTCTAGGGTTACAAATATGTTTCCTTCTTCAGTCCGCAGCTCGTGGTCGTGCGGTAGCGTTCTCGCTTCCCGCGCCCGGGTTCCCGGGTTCGATTCCCGGCGCGGTCAGGGATTTTCTCTGCCTCGTGATGACTGGGTGTTGTGTGCTGTCCTTAGGCGAGTTAGGTTTAAGTAGTTCTAAGTTCTAGGGGACTGATGACCATAGATGTTAAGTCCCATAGTGCTCAGAGCGCTAGCGGAAGCGTTCTCGCTTCCCGCTCCCGGGTTCCCGGGTTCGATTCCCGGCGCGGTCAGGGATTTTCTCTGCCTCGTGATGACTGGGTGTTGTGTGCTGTCCTTAGGCTAGTTAGGTTTAAGTAGTTCTAAGTTCTAGGGGACTGATGACCATAGATGTGAAGTCCCATAGTGCTCAGAGCCATTTGAACCGTTTTTGAACTTTCCTTCCTCAGCGACAAGTCGGCGCACTGTCGACTCAGCTAAGGTGGCGGACAACTTTTCACTTACAAAATGTTATATAAGCTGTTATTTATGTACACTGTCAATAAACTGACTATGACAATGGCTGCAGAAGCATATGCTTACATATTCGTATACAGTCTGTAGACATCGTATTGAGCACACCCCAGAGGCCGTTGCTGGCAAAATGCTTATCTTTCTGCATTGCTCGAGCACTACAGTTTGAAACACTGACCGCATTTGCAAGGACAGTCAGTAGCGGGAGAAGACACGAAGTGCTGAGTGATTGTAATGAAACATTCGCTACTTGACAAGCCCCAAGAAAACGAGTGATCGTAGGACAGGGAACCTTCATGACAACAATTGTAAAGGCATGCAGAAAAGAAGTAACGAACAATCCATCAAAAGAAAGACACTGCAATTTCCACGAGAGAGGATAACATTTGTTAATTGCGTACAATGTTTACGTTCCAAGTTACAAATGTTGCTCAGTGTGACATTCATTTGCATCCTCGACAGCCTGGAAGTTTGTACAGATACCATTCCACAATTGGCACCAACAGTTCCCGAACGATGGACCATGGAATGTTCAGCTGCTTGAGGATCGCACATTGCGTCCCTTATTCCCAGCCATGGCAACAGTAACTTCTTCAACAATATTTGGCGCAGTTCGCATCCGGCCTCCCCCAGGAGCAATTAACAAAACATCAGTTAAAACTGCTACCCCACGAAGATGACGTGCTACAGACGCGAAATTTAACCGACAGGGAGAAGATGCTGTGATATGCAAATGATTAGCTTTTCAGAGCATTCACATATGGTTGGCGCCGGTGGCGACACATACAACGTGCTGACATGAGGAAAGTTTCCAACTGATTTCTCATACACGAACAGCAGACGACCGGCGCTGCTTGGTGAAACGCTGTGATGCCTCGTGTAAGGGGAAGAAATGCTTACCATCACGTTTCCGGCTTTGATAAAGACCGGATTGTGGCCTATCGCGATTGCGGTGTATCTTATCGCGACATTGCTGCTCGCGTTGGTCGAGATCCAATGACTGTTAGCAGAATATGGAATCGGTGGGTTCAGGAGGTTAATACGGAACTCCGTGCTGGATCCCAACGCTTCGTATCACTAGCAGTCGAGATGACAGGCATCTTATCCGCATGGCTGTAACGGATCGTGCAGCCACCTCTCGATCCCTGAGTCAACAGACGGGGACGTTTGCAAGACAACAACCATCTGCACGAACAATTCGACCGACGCTTGCAGCAGCACGGACTGTCAGCTCGGAGACCATGGCTGCGGTTACCTTGACATAGCAATCCCGGAAAGGAGCGCCTGCTATGGTGTACTCAGCGACGAACCTGGGCGCACGAATGACAAAACGTAATATTTTCGGATGAATCCAGTTTCTGTTTGCAGCATCATGACGGTCGCATCCGTGTTTGGCGACATCACGGTGAACGCCCATTGGAAGCGTGTATTCGTCATCGCCATACTGGCGTATCACCCGGCGTATGGTTTAGTGTGACATTGGATACACGTCTCGGTCACTTCTTGTTCGCATTGACGGCACTTTGAAAAGTGGACGTTACATTTCAGATGTGTTACGACCCGTGGCTCTACCCTTCATTCGATCTCTGCGAAACCCTACGTTTCAGCAGGATAATGCACGACCGGATGTTGCAGGTCCTGTACGGGCCTTTCTGGATACAGAAAACGTTCGACTGCTGCCCTGGCCAGCACATTCTCCAGATCTCTGACCAATGGAAAACGTCTGGTCAATGGTGGTCGAGCAACTCGCTCGTCACAATACGCCAGTCACTACTCTTGATGAACTGTTGTATCGTGCTGAGGCTGCATGGGCAGCTGTACCTGTACACGCCTTCGAAGCTCTGATTGACTCAATTCCCAGGCGTATCAAGGCGATTATTACGGGCAGAGGTGGTTGTTCTGGGTACTGATTTCTCAGGATCTGTGCACCCAAATTGCGTGAAAATGGAATCACATATCATTTCTATTATAATATATTTGTTCAATAAATACCCGTTTATCATCTGCATTTCTTCTTGGTGTAGCAATTTTAATGACCAGAAGTGTATTGTATTCTTGTCTAAACTACATATTGTCCATGTTTCACTTCCATACACAGCTAGACTCCACACAAATACTTTCAGAAAAGTCTTGATGTCATTTAAATCTGTACTTGATGTTAACAAATTTCTCTTCTTCAGAAGATAATTTGTATAAACCTCTAAAATCATGCTCCTGTATCGAACAGTCTTCGTAATATGCATCTACTCGCCAAATATTCCAAACATGCGTGCATTTGAAACCTTCCCGTATCCTCTATACCTCTTTTGTTAATGATAAACTTCCCTTTTACAATTACCTGTGTAACCTTCCCATAGGATTTCTATCTCTTGCTTAATAACAACAAATGAAATCTTCCCTTTGAAATTTATTCTCTTTCTCAATCTTCGCATACAAATTTAATTGCTGCTTTTTAAAAGTGATTTTCGGTTTATTTCGACGAAACATAGAATGTGTCGTCGTCGTGGCCCTCAGTCCTTACCTGCAATAACCCAAAACTGTTCCTTACCTTTTTTACTGTTACTGGATCGCCATCTGACTGTTACATCGCACTGCGACATGAATATACTTACTCTGGTTTACTATAATCTATTAACTGCTGATGCGCTGTTATAATAAGTGGCTGTATTCGTTAAAAAGCTGACGTTATTCTTTAATTAATATGACTGAAGTTACGTAATTCATAGTTAAACTTTTTCTTGACAACAATTACATTTTTGCAAAGTTTTATGTTGATGGTTTTTGGGATGGATTTTAATCAGTAATGCAACATTGCTGGTAAAAGTTAATTATATATTGAATGAAATGATTTTACAATAATCTTTCAACTAGCAAATACGCAAACATACCTTCAGTAGTCTTGAGTTTCTCAAAATATTAATTCAATAATATTAGTTCCTCTTATGATAATAGTTAGCTGATGTCTCTGTACATCCGTTTATAATCTCTTGTAAATCATAGCTGGTGGCTGGCAGGCACACCGCTCCTCTCAACCTCTCGCTTCAAACCTGCTACCGACTCGCTTCACATCTCGCTTACTGCTGACTTCCTACGAACGCTAAAGTGCGGTCTCTCCTGACAACAATGCTTTCTGGTGTAGACTATCCGTGCTACCATTACAAAATCTATCAATGCGCGATCTTTCCCGCTCTTTTCTTAAAATGTATCCATAAGCGGTCTCTCCCGCCCTTTTTAAAATTGTATCAGTTTGCGGTGTCTCTTGTCAAAAATACTTTGGTGCAGACATTCCCTGCTACCACAATTATTTCCAACATGACAAACATTAATTATTCCTACTTAATACTATTAATAAAATATAAACATCTTTCATAAGTTGTGATTTGACAATAGACAATAGAAATATTCACGTCTTACACATTTGCATGGAAATCAGGGCTAAAGTAATAAGCACCATGGCTACTTCCCAGGAATTTCGTAAAGACTTGGTGGAGCTGTAACAAGCTGAGTGTCAATGTGGGTCAGCCGGCGTCGTGGAGTGTCTTTCCGCGGCGACTGCACCGCATCCGTCATCTCAGAACGAGGCGAGGCGGCCCCTTCGCCCTGGCCTGCTCTGCCAGCTTCCAGCCCGCCGATGATCCACAAGACGCCAACCAGACGCGCTCGTCTCTGACGCCCGGCACCACTAACAAATAACAAGTGGCGCGGGAAGACCTCGTAAACACTCGCCATCCACTCCCAAGCGTAATCATAGCACGCTCGCATCCTTGCTACTCCTCTTACGGGCTGACTACAACTGGGTCACATAGCGGTTCAGCGGAACTCCGCCACCAGCAGACGCGACAGAAAAAAGAAATTATTGTTATCTCTTCAGTGTACGGAAGTAGGACAAACGGATGTGGTGCTATTATCGATGGAGCGCCTCTTCCAAGTAGAGAACATGAGTGGAAAGCAAAACTTCTATTTCTATGTGAAGGGCAGGGTTATAGTAGGATGGCTCTGAGCACTATGGAACTTAACATATATGGTTACCAGTCCCCTACTTAAACTTAACTGACCTAAGAACAGCACACAACACCCAGTCATCACAAGGCAGAGAAAATCCCTGACCCCGCCGGGAATCGAACCCGGGAACCCGGGCGCGGGAAGCGAGATATAGTAGGGTTGTTCCGAAAGTGGTGGCTTCGAATGTTCGTGGCAGATGTCGATGCTAACGCTTGAACCTTCCTCTTTCATTTGCAAAAAAAAAAAAAAAAAAAAAAAAAAAGGTTCAAATGGCTCTGAGCACCATGGGACTTAACTTCTAAAGTCGTCAGGACATCACAAACCTCCATGCCCGATGCACGATTCGCACCTGCGACCGTAGCGGTCGCGCTTTTCCAGACTGTAGCGCCTAGAACAGCACGGCCACCCCGGGCTGCACGGCCACTCCGGCCGGCTTTCATTTGCAGGTGGTTCCGTTTTTCTGTGGTAGTTAGCCTCAGCAGAGGAGTGTTCCACAATGGAGTCTGACATGGACGCGAGTATAAAACAGCGATGTGCGATTAAATTTCTCACTGCTGAAGAAATTGCGCCGATTGAAATTCATCGGCTTCTACTAAAGGTGTATGGAGGTGATAAAACAGACGTGAGCAATGTGAGGCGATGGGTACGGGTTTTCAAGGTGTTTAAAGGGTGTGCTGACAAGCCAGGGACCGGTCGACCCCACACAGCTGTCATCCCTCGCAATGAAGAGCCTCGTCATCAACTCATCCACGTCGATCGGCGGATAACGACTAGAGAATTGTGTGCAAAGCTGAGTGTCGGCTGTAATGCCTTGTAAACAATATTGTAACATGAAACTTCCTGGCAGATTAAAACTCTGTGCCGGACCGAGTCTCGAACTCGGGAAGTAGGGCTGTGAGGAGGGGGCGTGAGTCGTGCTTAGGTAGCTCAGTTGGTAGAGCACTTTCCCGCGAATGGCAAAGGTCCCGAGTTCGAGTCTCGGTCCGGCACATAGTTATAATCAGCCAAGAAGTTTCATATCCGCGCTCACTCCGCTGCAGAGTGAAAATCTCATTCTAGAAATATTATAACATCTTTGTTGTCGCGAAGTCTGTCGGAGATGGGTCCCGCGGATGCTTACAGAAGAACAAAAAACTCATCAAATGGAAATTGGTGGGGACCTGCTGCAACAATATGAAGCTGAAGATGACAAATTTCTGAATAGCATCGTCACCGGAGATGAGGCGTGGTGTCACCACTAGGAGCCGGAATCCAAAAATGGCTCTGAGCACTATGAGACCTAACATCTTAGGTCATCAGTCCCCTAGAACTTAGAACTACTTAAACCTAACTAACCTAAGGACATCACACACATCCATGCCCGAGGCAGCATTCGAATCTGCGACCGTAGCAGTTCCGCGGTTCCGGACTGCAGCGCCTAGAACCGCACGGCCACTGCTGCCAGCTCGTAATCCAAAAGACAGAACGGAATGACAACATACGATTTCTCCGTCAAAGAAGACATTCAATAGACAGCAGTCTGCAGGCAAAGTGATGTGCCGGTGTCCTGGGATACCCAGGGTGGTGTTCTTTTGTAGCCGACCGTAGTGGCCGAGCGGTTCTAGGCGCTACAGTCTGGAATTAAGTTCTAAGTTCTAGGGGACTAATGACCTCAGATGTTAAGTCCCATAGTGCTCAGAGCCATTTGTACCATTTTGTTCTTTTGTATGTCCTGAAGCCTGGAGGAACTGTCAATTCAGCACGCTAGAAGACTACACTGACTATGTTGAAAGCCCGAATTTCCAGGGTAAGGCCAGAGAAGAAGACCAACTTTCACCTGCAACACAACGCCAGGTCAGGTCAAAATTCGGCTTGACCGTCTTAGCACATCCACCGTATAGTCCCGATTTAGCGCCTTCAGACTTACATCTCTCTGGGCCTCTGAAACGTGGACTACATGGTGAACACTTGCAAGACTCGGGTGCTGTTTTCAAAGCTGTAAGGAAGTATAGCCTGAGCTGGTTCCGATTTTTACAAGCGGGGCATGCAGGCTCTGTCTCAAAGTTGGCAAAAGTTTAAATGGTGGTGACTATGCGAGTCTGTAGGTGAAATATTGCTCTATTTAGCTGTGCTGTTGTGATTTATGTACCTCCTATAGTTTCCACGAATAAAGATGGGAGCCATTACCTTCGGAACGACCCTCGTAGTATTTTATATACTTTTATGTATTAATTTGGCCTTCAGCAGTCAAGAATTATACCACAAGTCGTGTATTGCATAACGTAAAGATAAACGAAAATATCGGCTTCAACATAAAATGCATCCAGTTGTACACATTACATGAGATATTATTCAAAGTTCATAGGTAAAATATTCACACGAACACCGTATATATTGTTGAGTATTGTCAGACAGGAGAAATTTGATGAAGACATTATTAACGCCATCTCTTTACGGGACCTCCAACATTTCTGTTTCGTACTGGGCTACACAGTATTGCGGCTTTAGTTATCCAGATATTTGACACAAAAATACGTTGGACATGCTCTTTCCAATTCAGCCTGTGTTATTTAATTTAGTTCTTGTCTAATCTTGGTGTTTATTTTATTGGTCCAGTAATGAATATCCTGCTGCAAAGCGGAGTAATTTCATCTCTGATGATTCGATTTGTCGTGCGGAGTCTGATACTAAGATCCAATATACAGCAGCAGTGTCAAAGCTGCTCCTTTGTAAAGTTTAATTATTGTTTCTTCACGTATATTAGGTTTTAATGCACTTTGTATGATTTCATAGAATTGACTGAATCGAACCAATTTCAGCTCGGAAATTTAAAACTGCACCGCAGATATCTGAATCTCTCTCTTATTTCTTCAATTATTTGCCCGTCTATAACAATTCCGTCTCTTACGTGTCCAGATCTTGAAATGATATCAATTTCGTTTTATCTGGCGATATCCACATTCCGTATTAAGCGGCAATTTGACCTAGCTTTCGTACTGCAGACTTAACCTGTTTTGTAGATTTCCCTATTATAAATAAATGATCACTAAATAGCAGCCTGCTGAAATTAAATATAACACTTCTTAATGTGTCGTTCAATATAATGAACTATTTTTAATGATATCGTCAATTTAAACATTGGAAAGACTGGAGGTCAACGTAAACATTCAAAATGTGAGCAGTGAGCAGCCTTGTCTAACTTCTTGATTAATATCGGCAAATTCTGTCCCATTCGATATAGTACGCACCCCTATTTTCTTGTTTTTGTAATGACCGTATTCCCGCAAGCAGATGTAGTGGAACTTATGTGCCCTTTGCCGGCCGGAGTGGCCGTGCAGTTCTAGGCGCTACAGCCTGGAACCGCGTGACCGCTACGGTCGCAGTTTCGAATCCTGCCTCGGGCATGGATGTGTGTGATGTCCTTACGTTAGTTAGGTTTAATTAGTTCTAAGTTCTAGGCGACTGATGACCTCTGAAGTTAAGTCGCACAGTGCTCAGAGCCATTTGAACCATTTTTTCTTGTGCCCTTTAATGATACCCATAGAATTTTTCATTTTACCACGTCAAACGCCATTTCATAGTCCATTTTTTACTACTTGCTGGCTGGATAATGAATTAGGTATTTCGAACTGGAAATGTTTCGTGACTTTTAACTGTGAAGTCGTAAATGGAAGTTAATCAATTGCTTTTATTGCCGGCTGCCGAACAGACACTATCAAACAAACCAAACTTTCTAGGAAATATAAAAGTTAGTTTTTTTCGTTGTATTTTCTTCTCAGTGAGAAATGTTACCTCTTATTTCTACTGCGAATACAGAAGCTGCTAATTGTTGACCATGTCGCCTAAAGAAAGAAAGTTCTTTTTCGATGAGGTGAGGTGAATTGTTTGTCGAGTAAATAGACAGGCACTGGGTCTCACCTCACTTTTACATGTAGCCAAAATATAATCTTATTCAGAAAACTGTTACAGCAGTAAGAGCGATAAAGTTGTTTGCGTCCGGTTTCGTCAAGACAGACTAGAGACTCCTCTTTTTCTGCCGATTTAAAAAGAAGTGACAATCACGTCTCTCTCATCTAGAAGCATCTCTGCTGCAGTTTATCGCTTCCTTTTTCATCTTACATATATCTCTTTGCAAACATTTAGCGAATGCCATTACACGCAAAAGTTGAAACACTACCAAAACATCATCTATCTTTTATAAAACCGTGCTGTACCTGTGAGATACTAATATGGTTAATATGTTCCGGCTAATACCTGTCCAAATCACAGCTGGACAGCATCTAACGAATTCTGTGTAGATAAGCTGGGAAACAGCCATGGTTGAATCTCGTCCAGAGTACTAATTCCCTTTCAAAGACAGTTAAAGGAAGCGATCCCCGACTGTACTGAATATTTTTGGGTGGGTATCTGCGTACTGATTTCCCTTCAATATTACTTTTCTTATAATCAGAGTGCGCTTTTATTCGGATGTACACTATGCTTTGGCCACGATGAGGGCATTCACAGTACAATACATGTATTTTCAATGTATATATATTTGTTCTCTCCCTTCCTTTGGCGTTAGGTACTCTTTCCACAGAAACTCTTGAGTCGGAGAATATTAAGCAGGTTTTGGAGAAAGTTTTTAGCAAATCTTTAATGGCCACTAAGATGCCAAAAGTTTCCAAAAGGAAAACAGGCGGTTTTGGTAGTAAACAGAATAACGTATTAGTCCGTAATTAAAGACAGGAATTCACGAATACTAGGTTATCCACATCATTTAGTTCAGTGATTGTTTGTAGCTGATAATGAAGACTTCGTGAGTCCTCGTACACGATGCTCATATTGTTCTGCCACTGGAAATTGCACTGTGGAAATCCGATATCTTAACTGAATAGCTGAGTCACAAATCGGAAACCTACAAAGCCATGCCCTCAATTCGCTCGGGCAGAGATGACTTCTAAAATAGTATTTTTCATTATGTCAGCTACAAAGGTAAAATTACATTTAGATCGATTCAAGTTCACGGACTTCTACCTTTTGCATAGAAAAGATTATTCCAAGTCTGTCTGGGGTGAGTGTTTCTTAAACTGCCCTACGTCTGCTGAGAAAGTAGCTACTCCAGTATAGTGATAAAAGCAGCAAGTGACAAGTGTCGGAAAGCTGTAGCGCAGAGCGGAGTTTGCTTTCAGGCGCTCCCCAGAACCACCAAACACCACGTGTCGCTGCACGAAGCGGCCGCGCCTGCCTGTAGTGAGGTGCGGTATTTATTTTCGTGCGCCACTTGTTGACACTGCGCAGCTATTTCTGATGACCGCGGTGCTTGTCAACCGCCGGACGCGATGTCGTCAGGGGGTGCCACCGTCCCAGCTGCCTCCAAGGCCGCTCACTGCCCCCGCACTTCCTGCCGGATCGGAACATGACAGCACAGCTGAAGCCAACGTCCGTCGAGGACTGCCGCAATTTGTCGTCGTGGCTGTCGAAGGAAGTGAGACAGAGGTTTCCATTGTTTGACCGGAATGAGCAGCTATTTTATGTGGTGATGCTTTCGTCAAAGCCACTTTGGAAGTTAATTTACGTCTTGATAGACATATTATACTCGAAAAAATAATTTATATTCATTATACTTATGAACCATAAAAATGCGTTTCAGTACTTCCCTTTCAGTCAGTAGCAAATAAATGCGATAGGTTCGTCAGCTGCATGAATGTAATGAAACTATTTTATAATTCATTGTTCATCGCCATCTCCAAAATTTTATAAGTAGAATATACGATTCTTTTCTTTTTCCACTTACAAGGGACCACACCTATTCGTCGTCTCCGATTTCATCCATATTTATGGTATTTGCAGACCTGGCCGGAAATGAAGGTGACAGAAGTCAGCGATCCAGGAGGACAGTTTTGCTGGCGTGGTTTGGCCTAGGCATGAATCGTTTATGTTACCGAAGTTTGCACCTAACGGTTGACGCAGGGAAAGAAAACAGGACGGTAAGGCATGGATCGTTCAGTCGAGTTCCTATATGGGAACTTTTTTATGTTCAATTTTTGTGTTACACTTCAGAAATAAAGCACAGAATACCATATATATTAATTATTCATAAACGTTATATAAAGGAAAGGCAAAGGAAATTTTAGGATCGTTAATAAATTTTAAGGAAGAGGCTATAAGGAGCACACGAGAATATCGTACATAAAATCAGATACTTCCGTGACTATTTACACGTGCAGGGCTGATATTCATCGTATAAAGAGGGGAAGCAGTAATTTTCTCGACATCTCGCCATACGTTACCTGACATGTTGTACCCCACATCCCGGATGATGGTTAATAACGAAAACAGGTAGATGAGTAATGGGTCCTATTAACAGCTAATGGTCAAAATGCTTTCTATAAAATACTTTACGGCAGTTGAACCACACATAATGGAAACATTACTAATCGTGATGTAATTTCTTTTTCTCTTCCTAAAAGATAAGAACCTTAGCGGACTACATTTGAGGGCAATCACTTTCATACTGCACGGCAACCGCCTTCAAACTAGGGCAACATAAATGGCTCATGCTGCGCTTGACCCGCACCAAACCTGCTATTTGTTCTAAAACCTTTGCTGTTGTGGTCTTCAGTCCTGAGACTGGTTTGATGAAGCTCTCCATGCTAATCTATCCTGTGCAAGCTTCTTCATCTCCCAGTACCTACTGCAACCTACATCCTTCTGAATCTGCTTATTGTATTCATTTCTTGGTCTCCCTCTACGGTTTTTACCCTCCACACTGCCCTCTAATGCTAAATTTGTGATCCCTTGATGCCTCAGGACATGTTCTACCAGCCGATCCCTTCTTCTAGTCAAGTTTTGCCACAAACTTCTCTTCTCCCCTATCCTATTCAATACCATCTCATTAGTTACGTGATCTACCCACCTAATCTTCAGCATTCTTCTGTAGCACCACATTTCGAAAGCTTCTATTCTCTTCTTGTCCAAACTATTTATTGTCCGTGTTTCACTTCCATACATGGCTACACTCGATACAAATACTTTCAGAAACGACTTTCTCTTCTTCAGAAACGCTTTCCTTGCCATTGCCAGTCTACATTTTATACCCTCTCTATTTTGACCATCATCAGTTACTTTGCTCCCCAAATAGCGAAACTCCTTTACTACTTTAAGTGTCTCATTTCCTAATCTAACTCCCTTAGCATCACCAGACTTAATTCGACTACATTCTATTCTCCTCGTTTTGCTTTTGTTGATGTTCATCTTATATCCTCCTTTCAAGACACTGTCCATTCCATTCAACTGCTCTTCCAAGTCCTTTGCTGTCTCTGACAGAATTACAATGTCATCGGCGAACCTCAATGTTTTTATTTCTTCTCCATGGATTTTAAAACCTACTCCAAATTTTTATTTTGTTTCCTTAGCCATCTGGAACTGTCACTTATGTGACTTTCATTTCTGGCCAGCTTCTGCATATACCATAAATCTAGAGGAAATCAGTGCTGATTTGTAGGCTTAGCCTCCTTGGCAGAGGAGTATCAAACTGGTGCATTTTTTGCTGGTTATTTTTATCGATATCCAGCATTATTTCTTCACTAAATAAAACTATATTTTTGCTAGTATTTTCGAGCTTTATTGCGCAACTTGCCGAATCTAACGACATCAAAAGAGAGACTTTACAGATACTGATGAAACAGTTCACCTTTTAGGTGTGAAAGTGATCTTATCTTGAAAAACATTGAGTACGTAATTGTCAAACGTTCGAGACACAATACGTCTTCTTATTATTGCGAGTTAACGAGCATTTCGCTCACATTTAAATATATGGCCTAAAGAGTCAGCCTTCAGGAATTGTGAAACGAACACTGTCGTCCAGGACCGTGTGCCACAAAGAGCGCGGATTAGACACGCGATGGGGAAACTCAAAGGTGTGTATTCTTTATTGAGGCGTAACCGCTGTAGTGTGCAAGTGAGACAGACGAGAACCTACCTCATAGAGAAACCCCGTAGAAGCCGTTTGTGAGCAGAGAGACATAGAAATGTTAAACATGGCGGGTCTAAGAGCGGTCATAAAGGGAAACATCTATGAAAACTATTTAGTTCTGTAGTAATTCAGGGAATGAAGCCACAGTAATTTTAATCTACCAACCTTCATAAATTTTCATGGTGATCCCAGTAAAACTTGAATATTGATCATACTTACAACAGTTGAGGATTTGCTGTTGAATTGAAATTAACAAGTTTTGTAACAAAGACCTGAATGCTAAAATCTGAAGGCTTCGGTCGATCTTCACGATCGACATTTCATATAGAAGCGCATCATTAAAATGACAAATGTTGTAAATATCAATTCAGTAACTTTATTTGTTTAAAAGATATAGTAAATTCAAATTATCAGTATTTTCAGTTAAGCATCAGATCATGATTTCCTCCACGCAAAACACACTGAACGATGGAAGCATGACACCTTATTGAATCATTAGGTAATAGAACATTTGTCGTAAAGTTTAGTGGATAATAGTTACTTCTGTTCTTTATTTATTTGTTAGAACATTGGTGCAAGGCTATTGGCTGTGGCATTCAAAGGTAAGAAGTAAATTGTATTGGTTTTATGTAAAAGAATTTTATCGTTTATTATGTAGTGGATATTATTGTTAATTCATTTATAATGTGGAAGTGGTCAAGCTTAGATTATTTAAATATGTTAAAACGTAAGATAATGTAGAATAAGCTGTAGCCAATCAGATGGGCGGCTTCAGGGAAGGGAACTGCCCTAGTCAGTTGAGCGACGATGTTGGACACGCGGGGCCAGGCAGAGGGACAGCGCTGGTGGAGACGCGGAAGCGGGAGGTCGGTCGTTAGGCAGCTAGGAAGTGAAACGGCTTAGGAAATTTCGCGTGGTGTGGTATCGCGGGACTTTTCGCGCAGTTAACGCGATGGAGTATTGGACTTTTAGTTCGCGATTGTGAATAATCGAACTGTGTCAAATGGATATGCGCTCGAGTGTTACAGTAACTCTAAATACGACCACTTTCGCTATTAGTTCGCTTTGTGAATAAACATTATTCTAACCATATCACAACTGTAGCGCCTGCATCATTTATGGGTCGTTAATTTAGTTCCCGATATTATTATTACTGTTATTATACGTTATATTAACTTTGTATTTTGCAAACCTGCCAACAGCGAGACACTTTAACTAAAGGGTCACAAGTGTCTAATTTAGGGCGTGTAATGGGACACGTGCGGTTCAAACCCTAGATGAGTTTGAGCCAAGACATTTCGGCGAAGAGGATCCGCATGTGAGCCCGAACATGTTTGAGGTGTTAGCTCGCCCTATCAAATTAAGTTCTTGGGGAACAACACGTTATCGAATCCCCGAATTATTTATATAGAAGTGACGATTTTAGAGGTTTGCAAATGTTTGGGTGATACATCGTTTAATGGATATGTCACAGGTGATGGGCTATGTACCTGAATATTAGCCCTGCATGTAAATGCAAGATGCCCATTATCAAATGCGTAAAAGATGCGGAGCACTCAACAAATAAGTATTAACTCAGGGTCGCTTTTCAAGTTGATACAAACTGAACGTTAGCAGGTTAAATTATATATACACTCCTGGAAATGGAAAAAAGAACACATTGACATCGGTGTGTCAGACCCACCATACTTGCTCCGGACACTGCGAAAGGCTGTACAAGCAATGATCACACGCACGGCACAGCGGACACACCAGGAACCGCGGTGTTGGCCGTCGCATGGCGCTAGCTGCGCAGCATTTGTGCACCCCCGCCGTCAGTGTCAGCCAGTTTGCCGTGGCATACGGAGCTCCATCGCAGTCTGTAACACTGGTAGCATGCCGCGACAGCGTGGACGTGAACCGTATGTGCAGTTGACGGACTTTGAGCGAGGGCGTATAGTGGGCATGCGGGAGGCCGGGTGGACGTACCGCCGAATTGCTCAACAAGTGGGGCGTGAGGTCTCCACAGTACATCGATGTTGTCGCCAGTGGTCGGCGGAAGGTGCACGTGCCCGTCGACCTGGGACCGGACCGCAGCGACGCACGGATGCACGTCAAGACCGTAAGATCCTACGCAGTGCCGTAGGGGACCGCACCGCCACTTCCCAGCAAATTAGGGACACTGTTGCTCCTGGAGTATCGGCGAGGACCATTCGCAACCGTCTCCATGAAGCTGAGCTACGGTCCCGCACACCGTTAGGCCGTCTTCCGCTCACGCCCCAACATCGTGCAGCCCGCCTCCAGTGGTGTCGCGACAGGCGTGAATGGAGGGACGAATGGAGACGTGTCGTCTTCAGCGATGAGAGTCGCTTCTGCCTTGGTGCCAATGATGGTCGTATGCGTGTTTGGCGCCGTGCAGGTGAGCGCCACAATCAGGACTGCATACGACCGAGGCACACAGGGCCAACACCCAGCATCATGGTGTGGGGAGCGATCTCCTACACTGGCCATACACCTCTGGTGTACTAGTGCCGACATTGTGCATGCTCTGTTGCCTGTGTCTATGTGCCTGTGGTTCTGTCAGTGTGATCATGTGATGTATCTGACCCCAGGAATATGTCAATAAAGTTTCCCCTTCCTGGGACAATGAATTCACGGTGTTCTTATTTCAGTTTCCAGGAGTGTATATATTGTCAGGGCGTTAGTGTCCATGGCATATATTTCTTTGAGGTCCACCTTCTTTTTGTCGGGGTGTGCTATCTGGATTACGGGGTGGACCGTTTTCACCTGTGTAGTGGCAGCACATAATTCAACTAATGGTAAGAAAAACGTAACTTCACGTTGCTTTCTTCCGTGTCTGTAAATGTGGTGAGAAAACTTTGCTCAGGAGTATCTGAAAAGAGTTGTCGCTATTTACGCTGACGAATTCAATTGCCACGAGCGTAACACCAACAGCAGGCAGAGCACACAGTGCTGCGACAAACACACCCATGCCTGAAGACTGCAGCCTTCGCTGGTGAGCCCATTAATTCCGTGGAACGGATCAATTGCAGCGGTAATCGGATCAGCGCGGATAGCAGTCCTCGCAACCGGTGCACATGCGCACGGGCCCAACCGGATCATACGGGCTCGGCCCATTAATATTTAATGCCACTCAGCTCAGACGACCTTTCCGCTCTCTTTTTTTATTTTCTGCCTCTCGTTCTGGTCGCAGAGCGGGTCCCCGTACCGAGCGTCAATATTTATGTAACGCCAAGGACAAATCCACAGCCTCTGGCTTGGAAAGTTGCCGAGTGAGGCCGTTGACTGATTTAAGAAGCAGCCGATACTCTCGTCTCGCCCGGAGTCAAAGCAGCAAAGTTCTGTTTTCGTTCACCAAGCAGCGCTTCACGTGAGTCGCCGTACGATGCGTCAGGACTGTCAGCTTATGGGCTGCTTCTTCCTTTTTTGTGGCCGTCTTTCAGATAAATGGATTCTATCCTGTATTTCTCTCTGTCCTACGCTTTTCTCTTCGTCTCAGAGTTCCTAAACCTCGATTTTCAGTCACAAGTTGGTATTCCTTATATCTACACACTACTGATCAGAAGTACCAGGAGACCCATACGTAATGCGGAACTGACCACTCGATTTTACAAGAGGCGGACCTGCCAGAATAAAAGACAGCGATGAGTGTTGTGTTGTCAGTAAAGGAGCTTTAACAGCACAATGGTTCGATCATAGAAGCTCAGTGACTTCGGACGATGACCAGTCATTGAGTGTCACCTGAATACAGTATCCATCAGGGACATTTCAACTCTTCCCAAGCTGCCCAACTGAACTTTTACTGGTGTAAGTGGAAACACGAAGGAACAACCGCAACTAAATGGAGACTACACGGATCTCGTGTACAGACGGACAGAGAGCGCCGAGAACCGCGGAGCATGGTTTTGAAAAATGCCATTAAATCAGCGGAAGGAATCACTTGTAAGCGGCTGTAAATTGAATGAGAGCAACGGAGAATAATAAACTCTAAAAATGAAGATTTGGCCCTGTCTGACAACCCCTGAAGCAGATCTTAGGATCTCTTAATGGGTTTTAACATATAAATTGCAATCTGAACATAAATGATTGACGAAGGCAACTAATCTTACTAAATGACAAACGTTGTTCCTCCTTATATATTTATTGTAGATTTAAAAAACCCTTTATATTACAAAGTTTACATTTCCTAAGTAAAATTACTGATCAACTGCCCAGCTCTGCCCCTTACTATAGCTGCGCGGAATGTCTGACGTCATCCATATATAAAACACTAGAAGACACTACTTTCAGAGATGATCTACGGTGGTGTGGAACCTCAGTGGAAACAAACTAACGTGATCGCAGGTTTTTGGCTTTTATAGCCCTAATATGCCGAAGCACTTTGCGGTATCACCGTATGCACTGCGACCGGTGCGTCAAGTGGTGGTCCTCGCACTCGTCTGCGATAATGGAAGAACTGTAGCCACAAATAAACTCTTTCAAACACTAGGACGGCAGAAGGCCGTCCTCTGACTAATATACTCTAATATTATCTTCTCTTCTCTGTGTTCTACAGAAGAGAGACGCGAGCTCCCAGCCGCAAGGACGGAGTTCAGGTAATGTCTCGACGTAAGCATAGGCGGAAGAGGTGCTCTCAATTACTGAACACTGCGTACTCAACGACGGCTTCCAACCCAGAGGCGAAGTCCAGAATCGTATATATTCGGAACAGTACAGTGCCTAATCGTTCTAACTATAAAATCTCCTGAGAGAAAAGACAGCAGGTCCGTCTGTACCAAAAAAGCTGACACTGGGCGATTGTCACCCACGGGCGCTCACAACGGAAGACCTCGTCTCTCCAGCGCTGGCTTCCCAGCAAGGGTTGGCTCTCCGCCATCCTAATTCCGAAAGCGAATCATATTCCCGAAACCACGGAATATTGTCCTCCTCTACAGATCCCGAACGCCGACCAACCATAGTTTTGTCGTCCAGTGCAGAAAGTTTGCGTGGAAAAACCTATACCCGTACAATGGTATGCTTCTGAGTAAAAATCCTTGGAAATAACCCAGCCTGCGTGATTTCCCAGGTGCCTCTTCTTCGTTCCTCTCACCTGCGTCCAAGATTTTCAGCGTTTCCGAAGTATAACCCTTCTGGTTCGGATACAGCTCCGGCCGATCGCGACTCTGTTGTGCTCCAGCTCTTAGGTGCTACGACGTCCGTCATGCTATTTCCTGTGTTTAAGCAGGACCAACACGACTGTGTGGGCCTTCCACCAAAGGCTTCACTTCTACCAGCCGTTTTACTTCCACTGGCGTTCCAACCTCTACTAGTATAGGCAATCATTCATTACGCCGTTTTTATAATAAAGACACTCCGTCACCTTTCATGCAATAAGCGTTAACAGTTATTTACAAGACCTACGTGACAATATCAGTCTCCTTTATATATTCATATATACGATGTACTACGTATCAAATAATACCTAACGTTGTTGTAGATCATGGCAAAGTATGTGGATGAGTGCTTGTAAGATGCAAAATTAAAGCCACCTTACACTCTTGCCCTTGGTGTGCGAAACTGCCCTTAAAGGCGGAAGAATCAGTAATGGTCAACGGCATGAGGAAGCATAAGGCAATGGAAACCACTGCATTAAAGACACATAAAGTGTATGCACAGGACATGTGGCCTGTAATTGAAAAAGCGTAATGATTATCTCTCCATTGGCAAAAGATTCCGGAATAGTTCCCATTCGGATCTCCGAGAGGAGACTGCCAAGGGACAACTGACAATGAAAACAAGATTGAATGTTCAACAAAAGTATATCGTTCTACGAGTTGGGGCGTGGAACGTCAGAAGCTTGAATGCGGTGGGGAATCTAGAAAATCTGAAAAGGGAAATGCAAAGGCTCATTCTATATATAGTAGGGGTTAGTGAAGTCAAATTTTCCTAGCGGCTGTTTTGCATGTAATATTTTGTGTTGTTTAGCTGCGTCATTGATGGACCAGGGTGGGCGTAGAGCCCCAGACTAATTACTTGATGTCCGACCGGTCCCCCATGGGAGTTGCTGCTGACCCTTCACTAAAAAGAGCGAGAAGATGAAACGAAATGACCGCCCAAGGCTGGTACTATACAGTGGCCCAGGGATTGTTCAGCATGAGCGCCAGGGAGTCATGTGCCGTGTGCAATATAGGGCCAGACCTACATTAACAGAATTTCTTTAAAGTGGCATGACAAACACTGGCAATCGTGCATAATTTTAGTTTTACAAGCAGTACCCTTCGGCCAGAACTCATTTTAAAGGAACTTTGTTTTGTGGCGATGGGGCGCCTTCCGAAAACGCTGTGCGAGGGGAATTCAGCAAGAGATAAAGATCTCTGCATTCTTTGAGAAGCGATGGAAGTACATCGTTGACAGGGAATTCTTTTCTGTTTGTAAAGTGATGAGTCAGCTTTCTGGTACCACTTCACGCAGGGTGATCACTCTCTTGTCTAAGAAGTTGTAAGAGCGTTCGTCATTTGGTTAATCTTAGAAAGTAGCAAGAAAGGGGCAGTCAGAACACCAGTTTCATTGGCATTGGCATTGTACGGAGAGGAGAGGAGAATGAGATCTGTGCAGGTAGAAAAAACTCTTTTTCTGGGGATCGTGAAGAGTACAGCTCTGCTGAAGACAAGGAATAAGACACTTGTACCTACAGATGTAGAGAGGGGCTGCTCTAGCAACCTGCAGCTGATGTGCTGCAGTCTGCAGTAGATCACGACATTCTCAAAATGATTCAAATGGCTCTAAGGGACTTAACATCTGAGATCATCATTCCCCTAGAACGTAGAACTACTTAAACCTAACTAACCTAAGTACATCACACAAATCCATGCCCGAGGCAGGATTCGAACCTGCGACCGTGGAAGTCGCGCGGTTCCAGACTGAAGCGCCTAGAACCGCTGGGCCACACCGGCCGGCCGACACTCTCAAGTGGCTATGTTACAGAGAGGTGAATATGAAGAGTAATTGCAGCTTGGTCGAGCATGGTATGAGAATTTCCGAATGTTGTTAGCCTGAAGTATATTCCAAGAATCTCATACTTTTGTGGAGTGTAAGCTCATTCGTGAATCCGTCAGTGACTTTATTTGCATCATACTACAGTGCCAGTGTTGTTAAGAAGAACGATGGAATGTTCCTTTAGGCACGGGTATATGTCAGAAGGAACAGACACTGCAGTGACTAGAGCCATTGTGAAATATATGAGATGTATTCGTAGTTGCGAATATGAATAAGGATCAGCTGTATAATGGATTGACGACAGTGAAAATTCGTTGTGGGCCTGGACTCGAACTCGAAATCCAGTTTCGGTTCGCGGTCCTGCCTTTATTTGCATGGTCTCGCTAACGCAACCAATTTTCTGTCTATTCTCTGTTTCTCAACCTATTCGTGTCAATAGAAGTCATCGTCACTACCATTATTTTACACCCACCTCGAGAGTTTTCCATGCATTACCGTCTTCAGCTATACACATCCGTTGTGCTTTTCAGTGTCTGTGTCTTGCGGATACAGGCAGTTCATTCGTAGATCACGGTTTTATCCTATTCAACTGAACTATCCAGCCTTCCCCGCGACATTCAGGTCCGTTCCCTCATTTCCATGTCAATAATTATCAGTTTTCGTGTTTCCTGTATTTCGTAAGATGGTACAGAACTCGTAACAATTTCGTATTCATGTATATGTTAGCAGGGAACTTTGTAATAGACAGAGATAAATGTGGATCATTGTTTCATTTGATATCGAGATGATCACCCTTTTTGTTACCCTTTTTGTGGTGCAACATCCGTACCTCTTGTTTGCTATGGCCGCCCCTTGGAATGTCCCCTTTGAAAAATTATTAAATGACTGTGTTGGTTAACTTCTACGTTATTTGAACTTCAAACAGCTGAGCAAAACTCAACGTAGTCAAACAGTTTTCTCTTTACTAATTCTGATCATCACTAAACTGACACACAATATTTTTAGGGCAACGCAATCTGACTTTCAATAATCCCTACAAAAAAATAGCCCTGACTAACAATAACCTATACCTTTCATGAATCACTTACCTCACAAAAATCTTCGTTACTCGAACTACTGCAATAAAACGAGCACCTGCCGAGCGGATTAGTCGAGCGGTTTTAGGCGCTGCAGTCGGACTGTGCGGCTGGTCCCGGCGGAGGTTCGAGTCCTCCCTCGGGCATGGGTGTGTGTGTGTTGTCCGTAGGATAATTTAGGTTAAGTAGAGTGGAAACTTAGGGACTGATGACCTTAGCAGTTAAGTCCCAAAAGATTTCACACACATGTGAACATTTTTTAACAGCGAGCGCCAATACTGTCAGCTAAATAAAAGATTCTAACTACTGAAGGCACTAACTACTGATAGGCAAAGTTAGCGAATGAAAGATTTTGATAGAGAACAAACAATGTATTTACCTTAATAATGTTCAAAAGTCATCATATATATATATATATATATATATATATATATATATATATATATATATATATATATATACGTCCAGATCGTCCGCTCAAAACTCTGGTATCCCTCTACCCACATCCACCACTGGTGGCGGCTCACCTACAACTGCTCAACGCTACGCTCTGTTCACATCCAGCTGCCCAACACTACACAAACGAATATTCCAGCAGTGAGTACAACCAGCCACAGACTGCACACAGCCCAGTCAGTGATTTTCATACAGAGCACTACGAGGAGTTACCAACACAAAAACCTTAAACAGCCTACTTACAACCTGCCCTATTGGTTATCCGTCAGGTGACCCGTTTTATTAAACGCATATGAGCATATTGTGTTGGCTCTGAACAGTATGGGACTTAACATCTGAGGTCATCAGTCCCTTAGAACTTAGAATTACTTAAACCTAACTGACCTAAGGACGTCACAGACATCTATGCCCGAGGCAGAATTCGAAAATGCGACCATAGCGGTCGCGCGGTTCCAGACTCTAACGCCTAAAACCGCTCGGTCACATCGGCCTGCGAGCATATTGTGGAGAGATCTGATTATAGAACAGTTCAACCGATGCTGATCATTATATTATCTGCAGAGTTAGTCGAATGTTCAGTTGTAGCCACGAAGGACTTAGGATAAATAATTATTGTACGTTTCGTCCACCCACGCAACATACATAAAATCACGAATCAAATCACACTCAAAATTAATTCATATAAGAATATTACTGTTAGACCCAAAGGCTTGATAACCTGTAATTCACCCAGTTTTGGCGTGGAGGTATTGGTTTGCCACCGCTGGGTACTGCTACACCACAGTGGCAACGGATGACGCCGGTGGGACCGTGTTGACCGCATACTTCCGCGGAGGAGAATTTTATCGCCGCTTCGCGGGTCGCACCACGCACATACTGCCGTTGCGGCCCCTCCCGGACAGTTTAGAGGAATTTATTTGTTAGCCATTTATTACTCGGGAGATTTAACACGGGGTCGACGTAAGTGCTTGTAAAGTACGCTATTAGTGGCCATTAAATCGTTCGCTGGGGCTGTTTTAAACTCCGCACCGACGCCGATTCCCCGCTCCTTTCGTGCTGTCCTGTTATTTATTGGTCGTAATTTGAAACTGTGTTGTACCCGTGAATGGGTGTGTTGTAGCCTTTGTATCTACACTGTTTATGTTTCCTGAACAGTCCGATAGGAATTCGGCTGCCTTAAGCAGTTTATACGCGCTAAAAAATGAAGTTATAGTATCCTAGTGACTTCAGTATTCGACAGTACTTTAAAATCACTTTATTAAGTACGACTCTCTTGTCGAAACTAACAGCTACAACCGTAAGGTCTTGGATAAACAGACAGACGGTGGATGGAAACACTATCGTGCTTTGACAACTGACCGATTTAGACCATCACTTTTCCTCTTCAGAGCTAATGGGAAGAAAATAAATAAGAAGTTGAAATATAATCTTGCCTACTTCAAACCATATCACTACACATAGGGCTGTACACTGCAACATCTCAGAGTCGTGCTTTGTCAGAATCTGTAGAGTCCACAGTTGTGTTACTTACCTACCAGTTATTGAATTATTTACACCTCGATCCGAAGTAAGAGTGATTTCAGGTGTGCCGCAGGGTACTGTCATAGGACCGTTGCTATTCACAATATACATAAATGACCTTGCGGATGACATCGGAAGTTCACTGAGGCTTTCTGCGGATGATGCTGTGGCATATCGAGAGGTTGTAACAATGGTAAATTGTATTGAAATGCAGGAGGATCTGCAGCGAATTGACGCATGGTGCAGGGAATGGCAATTGAATCTCAATGTAAACAAGTGTAATGTGCTGCGAATACACAGAAAGAAAGATCCGTTATCATTTAGCTACAATACAGCAGGTCAGCAACTGGAATCACTTAATTCCATAAATTATCTGTGAGTATGCATTAGGAGTGGTTTAAAATGGAATGATCATATAAAGTTGATCGTCGGTAAAGCACATGCCAGACTGAGATTCGTTGGAAGAATCCTAAGGAAATGCAATCTGAAAACAAAGGAAGTAGGTTAGAGTGCGCTTCTTCGCCCACTGCTTGAATACTGCTCAGCAGTATGGCTAAAATTTACAGACGCGCGAAATTTGGCACGTACTTCGATGCGAGATGCCTTTAATAGGTTCCACAACGAAACATTGTCTCGAAATTTGGTAGAAAATCCGAAGAAATTCTGGTCGTATGTAAAGTACACAAGCGGCAAGACGCAGTCAATACCTTCGCTGCGCAGTGCCGATGGTACTGTTATCGACGACTGTGCCGCTAAAGCGGAGTTACTGAACGCAGTTTTCCGAAATTCCTTCACCAGGGAAGCCGAATGGAATATTCCAGAATTTGAAACACGAACATCTGCCACCATGAGTTTCTTAGAAGTAGATACCTTAGGGGTTGTGAAGCAACTCAGATGTCTTGATACGGGAAAGTCTTCAGGTCCAGATTGTATACCGATTAGGTTCCTTTCAGATTACGCTGATACTATAGCTCCCTACTTAACACTCATATACAACCGCTCGCTCACCGATAGATCTGTACCTACAGATTGGAAAATTGCGCAGGTCGCACCAGTGTTCAAGAAGGGTAGTAGGAGTAATCCATTTAACTACAGACCTATATCATTGACGTCGGTTTTCAGTAGGGTTTTGGAGCATATACTGTATTCAAACATTATGAATCACCTCGAAGGGAACGATCTATTGACACGTAATCAGCATGGCTTCAGAAAACATCGCTCTTGTGCAACGCAGCTAGCTCTTTATTCGCACGAAGTAATGGCCGCTATCGACAGGGGATCTCAAGTTGATTCCGTATTTCTAGATTTCCGGAAAGCTTTTGACACCGTTCCTCACAAGCGACTTCTAATCAAGCTGCGGAGCTATGGGGTATCGTCTCAGTTGTGCGACTGCATTCGTGATTTCCTGTCAGGAAGGTCGCAGTTCGTAGTAATAGATGGCAAATCATCGAGTAAAACTGAAGTGATATCAGGTGTTCCCCAGGGAAGCGTCCTGGGACCTCTACTGTTCCTGATCTATATAAATGACCTGGGTGACAATCTGAGCAGTTCTCTTAGACTGTTCGCAGATGATGCTGTAATTTACCGTCTAGTAAGGTCATCCGAAGACCAGTATCAGCTGCAAAGCGATTTAGAAAAGATTGCTGTAGGGTGTGTCAGGTGGCAGTTGACGCTAAATAACGAAAAGTGTGAGATGATCCACATGAGTTCCAAAAGAAATCCGTTGGAATTCGATTACTCGATAAATAGTACAATTCTCAAGGCTGTCAATTCAACTAAGTACCTGGGTGTTAAAATTACGAACAACTTCAGTTGGAAGGAGCACATAGATAATATTGTCGGGAAGGCGAGCCGAAGGTTGCGTTTCATTGACAGGACACTTAGAAGATGCAACAAGTCCACTAAAGAGACAGCTTACACTACACTCGTTCATCCTCTGTTAGAATATTGCTGCGCGGTGTGGGATCCTTACCAGGTGGGATTGACGGAGGACATCGAGAGGGTCCAAAGAAGGGCAGCTCGTTTTGTATTATCGCGTTATAGAGGAGAGAGTGTGGCAGATATGATACACGAGTTGGGATGGAA
Organism: Schistocerca gregaria; assembly: GCF_023897955.1. Lineage (NCBI taxonomy): Eukaryota > Metazoa > Arthropoda > Insecta > Orthoptera > Acrididae > Schistocerca > Schistocerca gregaria. Next base: position 1,133,712,942 of record NC_064920.1, on the reverse strand, counting down.
GTCATTACAGTATAGACGTTTTTCGTCGCGGCGAGAGCTTTTTACGAGATTTCAGTCACCAACTTTCTCTTCCGAATGCGAAAATATTTTGTTGAGCCCAACCTACATAGGTAGGAATGATCATCAAAATAAAATAAGAGAAATCAGAGCTCGAACAGAAAGGTTTAGGTGTTCGTTTTTCCCGCTCGCTGTTCGGGAGTGGAATAGTAGAGAAATAGTATGATTGTGGTTCGATGAACCCTCTGCCAAGCACTTAAATGTGAATTGCAGAGTAGTCATGTAGATGTAGATGTAGTGTGGGATCTGTACCAGACAGGGTTGATAGAAGAGATAGAGAAGATCCAACGGAGAGCAGCGCCCTTCGTTACAGGATCATTTAGTAATCGCAAAAGCGTTACTGAGATGATAAATAAACTCCAGTGGAAGACTCTGCAGGAGAGACGCTCAGTAGCTCTTTACGGGCTTTTGTTGAAGTTTCGAGAACATGCCTTCACCGAGGAGTCAAGCAGTATATTTCTCCCTGCTATGTATATCTCGCGAAGAGACCATGAGGAAAAAATCAGAGCGATTAGAGCCCACACAGAGGCATACCGACAATCTTTCTTTCCACGAACAATACGAGACTGGAATAGAAGGGATAACCGATAGAGGTACTCAAGGTACCCTCCGCCACACACCGTCAGGTGGCTTGCGGAGTATGGATGTAGATGTAGGTAGATGTAGATGAAGTTACGCTGTATGGAAATAATGTATAAAATTTTGTTACGTATTTTCTTCAAATATATTTAAATTTTTAGAAAACAGTACTGAAAAAGCGTGACCCGGTAGCAAACAGTTAAATCCTACAGCAAGATTGCCAGTAAGAAAGTATTCTTAGTTGAAAGCATTAAACAAATCGCTATTAGTAAACGACATTATTATTTCATCTCAAAGACTTATAGCTATTGTAAGAAAACTCTACCGGCCGAAAAAATTCCATGTCCTTACGATGTGATGTGATCGATGTTTTATGAAGCTAAGTGTCCTTCCGATTAACAATAATGGTGCCTGAAGATATAAAAGGAAGGTTTTCTCCGAAACGCTATTGAAAAATAAATGTTTTAAGCCTTCGAAGGATCGGATGCAGATTTTCACTGATTCAGATGTGAATTGCTGCAATGTGGACAAACCCCAGACGGAACAAATTTGTCAAACATCCTGATTTGCAGGATCAGTATTTTATTTTACTCAGATAAAATTTTGCGTGGGAGCAAGGATACTCATGTAATAAACTGCTCGTCAAGTATCACTTTAATTTTGATTAAACACGTCCTAGTCTAAGGACACTGCTAAACGTAGAGAAGTAATGGGAAAGTCATGTTACACGATAAATAGTTGTCAACGTAGTAATCTCATTTCTCTTCATGCTGTCTATTACGTCCCAGTCTCCATTACAAGACCTTCCTTCTGAAAACCTGGTAGAAAAACATGCCCCCGACCTCCAGACACAAAAAACGTGATTTTCTACTGTAGTGAAGGAACTTAAAAACACAGTTTTACTCACGTATAACGGCAGGAGTACATCATAATCGTACTCTTCTATATCTCTGCATCGTAATCATGATGAGTAACAATAGTGAAAGCAACAAGGGCAGCCATTTTACATCCACTGCTGGATAAATGTTTCCTAAAAGCATTGCCTTGGATTATTATTTTCAGCTGTACGCAACCAGTTTACTGTCTGATCTTCGTTTCTCAACCTATTCATGAGTTATTTATAAACAAACCTATTGTTTTCACAGTCGCAGGCTTTCAGAACTATTTATAATGGATGAAATCAAAGATAGAGTTATATCAAGCATTAGCGTCAGGTACTTTGGTGTTTTACTGTGAGAAAATTTAGTGATTTCAAACTGTATGTTGAGTTTTCTTGCGCCCAGTTTATTATTTGGTCGGAGCCTCCATCTGTGAATGAACTTTCCCATAAAGGCCAGGTCCTCCATTAGGGACCTGGTTGCTCAATTGACGTACACTCTGTTGCAAGTATGTGCCCACAGTCAACGGCGTGACGAAACTTCCCTCATTTTGTTTGTGGCATGTCTGCATCATATTAGCTGAAGTAGAGTGAAGGAAAGACTGCGCCCTGTTGTAGGTAGATTTTGTTTTTAGCCGTAGCTGTATCCCATGCCTGCTCAGAACAGTTGGTCATCATACAATCCTACGATCCCTTGAAGTTCCGGGATTCCAACGGGATAACATGAACATGCTGCCACGATATTTCGGCTCTCAGCTATTCTCTTGAAGATAGAGAAATGGTTGGCAGCCGAGATATCGTAACAAGATGCAATCCTGAAACTTCTTGGAACACTCTTAGCGCCGGGAAAACATCAGGAATCAAATCTTGTGATGTCTTGAGCGTAAGAAACATTATACGTAACCCGAAAAAAGGATGTAATTGTGGCCTTTCTTTCTTATACCAGAGGCTTATCGTTTAAGATTGGACGAAATCGTTTCAGATTGGCCGAATTTTAAAGAATTTTAACATTAAGAGTGTGTTCCGTCCACTTTCTAAGATTAGGGCACTGCTCGGCTCTGTGAAGGATGATTTGGGGTTTAGGGAACCGGGGGTGTACAAAATTCCGTGTCAATGTGGGAAAGCTTACATTGGCCGTTCGATTCGCACAGCGCATGACAGGTGTGTGGAACATCGCCGTCATACGAGGCTACAATAGCCGGAAAAAACGGCGGTAGCAGGACACTGCCTAAATGAGGGACACAATATCAAAATTTGAGGAAACTGTGGTGGTTGCCAACATTTTCCGTTTTTGGAACAGTGTCTATAAAGGGGCGATTGAAATTGGCTGATAATTTAATCAACAGAAACAATATGTTTCCTCTTAGCAAGACGTGGAATCCTGTATGATCTCGCATCAAAACTGAACGTTCTTCGGTGGGGCCTTGATTGCGATATATCGTGCCAGCAGTGTTTCACTAAGGGCGGCGCCACCTCCCTGTTTTGGAATGCAGAATCCGTGATGGGTGGCGCATGCGCCTATATAGGACGTCGATTTGCAGCCTGGCGTCAGTTCTCAGTCGGACTCGTCAGCAGAAGTAGCATTTTCCTGAAGATGGCGACCAGTTGGATCGCCGAAATATCGAGTCAAGTTGATTTTAGGATCCGGCAGCAAACCCGAAGAGACTTTCAAGGATAATGTTATTGGATAAATGGCTGGCCAGCTAGAGTCCAGATACAATAAAAAAAAGGTCATGGCTGCTGGAGAAAACGCATTCCATCCGCTGGAGAAAGCGCCTCTCGCTCGCATAGCACCCACACCTCCCGACTGGGCTGTGCAGCCACGTGCGGGGGAGGCAGCGAGGCGCACCTGGCACTTTTTTAAGCCCCGGCCCAGCTGCCAGCCAATAAAATGGAGCCCGGCTGCTCCGGCGTCGTAACCTCGCCGCCTTGCATTGCAAATGGCGCCCTCCCCCGCCTAATAAATAACTTAGCGATATCGTCGATTTTCAATACCCGCCCCCTGCCCTCCCAACACCTCCCCCACCCCCTCCAGCGCGCGCCGCTGCGGGAACATCTGAGGATCAGCCGACTCTGTCCAGACGATGGTTCTCGCATCCACACCTGATGCAGAGTGTTTTCTTTAACTATTCACGAACATCAGTTTACCAGTATAAGGGATCGTGATATGACTGGCGAGTGTCACAGAAAGTTTTTCGAGACATTCTACATCTACATTCTACATACATACTCCGCAATCCGCCATATGGTGCTTGGCGGAGGGTACCTCGTACCGCAAGTAGCATCTTCTCTGCCTGTTCCACTTCCAAACAGAACGAGGGAAAAATGACTGCCTATATGCCTCTGTACGAGCCCTAATCTCTCTTATCTTATCTCTGTGGTCTTTCCGCGAAATATAAGTTGGCGGCAGTAAAACTGTACTGAAGTCAGCCTCAAATGCCGGTTTTCAAAATTTTCTCAGTAGCTATTCACGAAAATAAAGCCTCCATCCTCCAGAGACTCCCACCCGAGTTCCTGAAGCATTTCCGTAACACTCGCGTGATGATAAAACCTACCAGTAACAAATCTAGCAGCCCGCCTCTGAATTGCTTCTATGTCCTCCCTCAATCCGACCTCATAGGGATCCCAAACGCTCGAGCAGTACTCAAGAATAGGTCATATTAGTGTTTTCTAGGCGGTCTCGTTTACAGATGAACCACATTTTCCCAAAATTCTACCAATGAACCGAAGACGACTACACGCCTTTCCCGACAACTGCCATTACATGCTTGTCCCACTTCATATCGCTCTGCAATGTTACGCCCAAATATTTAATCGACGTGACTGTGTCAAGCGCTACACTACTAATAGAGTATTCAAACATTACGGGATTGTTTTTCCTGTTCATCTGCATTAATTTACATTAATCTATATTTAGAGTTAGCTGCCATTCTTTACACCAATCACAAATCATGTCCAAGTCATCTTGTATCCTCCTACATTCACTCAACGACGACACCTTCCCGTACACCATAGCATCATCAACAAACAGTCGCACATTGCTATCCACGCTATCCAAAAGATTATTTATGTAGATAGAAAACAACAGCGGACCTACCACACTTCCCTGGGGCACTCCAGATGATACCCTCACCTCCGCTGAACACTCCGAGGACAACGTACTGCGTTCTATTACTTAAGAAGTCTTCGAGCCTCTCACATATTTCGGAACCAATCCCATATGCTCGTACCTTAGTTAGGAGTCTGCAGTGGGGCACCGAGTCAAACGCTTTCCGAAAGTCAAGGAATATGGCATCCGTCTGATACCATGGTTCGCAAGATATCATGTGAAAAAAGGGCGAGTTGCGTTTCGCAGGAACGATGCTTTCTAAAGCCGTGCTGATGCATGGACAGCAACTTCTCTGTCTCAAGGAATATATTCGAACTGAGAATATGTTCGAGAATCCTGCAACAAACCGATGTTAAGGATATTGGTCTGTAATTTTGAGGATCCGTCCTTCTACCCTTCTTATATACAGGCGTCACCTGCGCTTTTTTTCAGTCGTTCTGGACTTTACGTTGGGCAAGATATTCGCGATAAATGCAAGATAAATAAGGAGCCAGTGCTGTAGAGTATTCTCTGTAAAACCGAATTAGAATCCCATCAGGACCTGGCGATTTATTTATTTTCATCCCATTCAGCTGCTTCACAACTCCAGGGATGTCTATCATTATGTCCTCCATAAGGGAATCTGTACGAGACTCAAACGGCGGTACGTTTTTACGATCCTCCTCCGTGAAAGATTTCTCAAATGCTAAATTTAAAATTTCAACTTTCGTTTTGCTGTCTTCCGTTCCCAGGCCAGACTGATCAGTGAGTAAGTGGATGGAAGCCTTCGACCCGCTTACCGATTTTACGTGAGACCACAATTTCCTTGGGTTTTCAGCAAGATCTTTTGTTAAGATATGACGGTGGTAGTGGTTGTATGCTTCGCGCGTCGCTCTTTTTACAGCAGCACGAATCTCTATTTATCTCTACTATCATTTTTAGGCCTCATATTGAATCACAAAACGTTAATATAGATCGAAAGCTGGTCAACTCATTCCACTCTACAGTAGGTCGTGACAAGCCAGCCCGGCCAGAGCAAGCGGAGAAGGCAGTCATCTGACTGGCGTCACATGACTAGGCTATTTAGCAGATCGGGTTAACTGGCTAGTAGATCGGAACTCCCGACTAGTGCGTTCCCCACGGTCATTTAAAACTGATGTCACTGGAGGCGAAGTAGAAAAGGATGAGGTGGTCATTGACACTTTGTATACTAGTTTACTTCAAGTGTCATGCAGAGAAGAAAGGATGTTGATGTTTACTTAGAGCTGCGAATCCTCATCTAAAACTGATATTCATCTTGTCGCATCCCGGCACAGCCTCACTATACCAGAATGAAGCAAGTGCGAACTGTGTACCACAATTCGGACGTTAACGACAATGCGTTAGTTATAAATTGCTATCAGCCTTTATATCGGAGATGAGAGGGGGAGAATCTCCTTGGTTTGAAGCAAATAAGTTTTCTGAAAATAGGTTACAGAACTGCAATAGGCAGAAAAGATTGGTTAGTTTCTATCAAGTTTATTCTCACATATACTTATGTGAGGTTGAAGCGTCCCCTTGATAATAATTATTTTGGTTCCCATGAGGCTTCTGCTATTAGAATATCATCCACATATAAGGTGATGTGACGTTTTAAGAAATCAGGTAATATGGAATTTAGCCCGCGAATGAACGCTGTCGAAGAAATGTTCAAACCAAAAGGAAGTTTCCGAAGTTGATAACAAACGCCGAAACAAAGAAAAGCTGTGTATTTTCTACATTCTGGATGAACTTCGATCTGATAAAAGCTGGATCTGATATCAATAGAAGACAACAATTTTACACCATTAAAATTTTGAAGAAGTTCTTCCATCGTTTGCGGCCTGTCTGTTTCAGGAATGATGATAGTATTGATTTGTCTCGAATCTAAGACAAGTCTGATCGATCCATTTTTCTTCTCAACAACATGTAATGGATTGTTGTATGAGCTTACTGCAGGCTCAATAAGGCCTTCGTCAAGCATAGACTGTATTTCTGTTCTAACACGGTCCCTATAATGTGCTGGAATTACGTATGGTCTAACACAAAATTTAGTATGCTCACGAACACGTAATTGGTATTGAAATCCCTTGATTGTTCCTGTTTTGTGGAATGTGCTTGTAAAATCTCTAATAGGTCCTGCCTATCAATGTCATTACAGTTCTCAATTGTTTGAATTTTATTCTGGATCAACTCATCAGTACCAAATATGCCGTCGATATCATCCCTGTAAGTACTTGCAGAGGGATTGTTAGTGTCTAGTTCCGTAGAAAATTCCGACTGTTGTTCGTGAGCCGCCAGCAGTGGTGGATGTGGGGAGAGAAATGGCGGAGTTTTGAGAGCGGATGATCTGGACGTGTGTCCATCAGAAACAGTGCATTTGTAAGAATGGATGTCATGAACTGCTATATATATTATGACTTTTTAACACTATTAAGGTAAATACATTGTTTGTTCTCTATCAAAATCTTTCATTTGCTAACTGTGCCTATCAGTAGTTAGTGCCTTCAGTAGTTTGAATCTTTTATTTATCTGGCAGTATTGGCGCTCGCTGTATTGCAATAGTTCGAGTAACGAATATTTTTGTAATGTAAGTGATTTGTGGAAGGTATAGGTTAATGTTAGTCAGAGCCATTCTTTTGTAGGGATTATTGAAAATCAGATTGCGTTGCGCTAAAATACTAAAAATATTGTGTGTCAGTTAAAGCACAGTCATTTATAATTTTTCTAAGGGGATGTTTCAAAGTATTGGACTATAAACCCCTTAGTAAGATTCAGTCTATTTATTCGGACTTGCTGCTTCAATGCTAATTGCCGGTACATATAAGAAACATGTACAAAGCAATCCCTTGTTCTTGGTTAGTACTGAAATCTCTCTAAGTAATTGAGACAAAGACTGACAGCCTCTGTTCAACACTATTCCAATGAAACTCTAAAATCCTCCTTGACCTGCAGTTCCTGAGTGTCCGCCAGAGTCTATCTCCGTCTTCTCGTAGTTGAAGTCTTTATCAGCTGTATCGGCTGCTATGGGCCTACTCGGCCCCGCTCGCGTCTCGCTGCGGAATCTCCAAACTGCCGGCACTGGCTCTGAATCTGCATCTGAATTTCTACCTGTAACTATTCCGCTGCCTGGCCTTTTATTTCGTTTCTCATGTACTTGGGTGCACACGAGTTACTTCGTTTCACACGACCGTTTCATTTCTAAGTGATCGGATTGCGCAAGAATACCTTCGGTTCCACACTACACTTTCGTTTCTAGCTGCACAAAACTTAATTTGGTTCCACACGAGTCCTTTCACATGTGAATGACACTCTCTATTGCTGTATTATCGCTCTGGTGTTTGCGTCTTCCATTGCACAAGTTTGATTCGTGTTGCTTCCTCTGGCAGGAAGTCAAACACTAAGTGATTTGATCAACAAGCCATACTCGGCAGCCTCCGCCGCTTATCTTGTCCCTACGCCCTGGTGGATTATTTCTTAATATCGGCTGGCTGTTTGCCTATGGAGCCTGGACTCTTATTATGGCCACAAAAGCAAGAATAAAAATTAAAGTTTTCTACAGTCACAACAATCTCCCTGCGGTAGAGTGCGGGCAACATTTGTTCAACAAGCGGTTAACGATTACGATGACTGAATGTCATCTGGGATAACAAACCACTTTCTTCAAGTGCCAACGGCTTCCTAGGAAGGCGAATGGCAGTTTTATGGAATGCCACTTGGGGGAATATGGAATGTGTTGGCACCGCTGCGGAACTCAGACTGCTAGCTTCTACCGTAAACCAGTCAGTAGCCACAACCAGGTTTTCTGCGTTCACATTCGCTGGCTTCCCTGAGTCACAAACAGACTGTCAACGTTCAAACGAAACCAGACCTCGGGCTAAGCTACAGTCTGTCACCACAACTGGGCATTTTGCTTTCACATTCGTTGGCTTCGCCCACTTACAATCAAATTCTCACATTCCAACCTAACATTGGCCTTGTCTTAAGACGGGAAAACCAATGCAAAAGTGGTGAAGTTAAAACAAATCAGCACTTGTTTTTCAACGTTTCAACTTGTCTTAAAGAAAAAAGGCCTTGAAGGGTCGACGATTTCCGTCAGGCTAGGACATGCAGCAAGTAGTTACGGACTTACACCAGGACATGGTGTTTTACCAAACAGATGTCTTCAACTTGGTGTGTAAGGGATGACTGCCTTAATGTTGACAGCGATTTGGCCTGACTGACACGCCGATTCTCGACTGTAGAGCCTCAGGAAGGAAACGTTCCGATTGCCGCTTACAATTACTTTTACAAACGTCTTCTGCAAGTATATTCAGAACAACACATGCTTCTCTGTTACGTACAATATCGTACGATCTACGAGTTCATGAAGTTTCTGCATCTCAGAGACCTGTCTTTTTCCGGGTGAGCACAATGTTCAGGTAACTCACTGGAATTCTACCGGTTGATTTCCTCGACAACCGCCGATATTTGGCCAGGAGCACAACCTGTCATTTTCAAGGCATTGGAATTTAAAACGTCTTGGTTTGCGTAGGGTGGATGTCAACCGTATACCTTGCAGCTATGGCGTGTCATATATTGGTCAGAATATTAGTAATGTTGAGGGGTTGTGTATTGAGCATAAACGTCATACACGCTTGCAACAGCCGAGGGAATTCGCCATTCCACAACACTTTCTTGGCACTGGTCACGCTGTGGAATATAACAATACGGGGAGTCTGGCATGCGCTCACAGCTATGGGGATGCTGTTACAAGAAAGCAGCAAGTTCAAAAATGGTTAAAATGTCTCTGAGCACTATGGGGCTTAACTTTTGAGATCATCAGTCCCCTAGAACTTAGAACTACTTAAACCTAACTAACCTAAGGACATCACACATCTTGTGTGTGATGTCCTTAAGTTAGTTAGGTTTAAGTAGTTCTAAGTTCTAGGGGACTGATGATCTCAGAAGCTAAGTCCCATGTTGCTCAGAGCAATTTGAATCATTTTTTATTATTAATTTCACTATCGGTACCTTCTGATATTGATCGTCGTCGGTTTGTAATGGCGCTAGTGGACAGTGTGTGTGTGTGTGTGTGTGTGTGTGTGTGTTTGTGCTTGTGTGTCATACCTTCCTCGAGTTTCTTTTCACATCGATGTTCGGAATCCCCTTGCACAGAGCTTACTTGCTGCATCTATGCCGTAAAAATGTCAGGGTGTTCCCCAGTCGAAATATCAGCGGTTGTCGACCACATCACGCGATTCCATTCCAAATTATTTGTCTGTTACCTGCATGAGCTGTGAACTTTCGACTGGGGTACTTTATCATTACATGTCCAGGTATTCCTATCCCTACGAAAACGCTTTTGTCATCGTTCCGTGCACTGAATCTGGATGAATCCTTTAGCATGTGGATCATCATCCCTTCCGAAGGAATTAGGAGACACAGAAGTCCCATCTACGTCGACTGCCAACTGCAACCGCAAGTACAGAAGACGACTAGCATTCCGAATCATCTCGGACCCTCCTCGCAGCTGATAAATAAGTTAGCTGCATCCCCTATTTTCAATACGGGGGCCGTGTCTGCAGTCGTGCGCGCCAACATCTGAGGCCCTGCGCTTCTTTCCTTGCCTGTCACCTCGCGGCGCCCCTCCAACCCCTCTTGCGCTGCTGCTGCTGCTGAATTAATCATATCATTCGGCTCAGGAGCTCGCAGGAAGACGGCGCCGTCAGCTTCCCTTCTTTGTCTCGCACCCCCCACCCTCCCCGCCTCACCTCCGCCACTGGAAATGTATCCTCCTGCGACGCCCCGGATGGACCTTGTCTCTCAGGCCAAGAGTGGGGGCCCCCTCGCTTCACAGTCCGCGAGATTGCGTTGCACTCCTACGCTAGGGGAGCTTTCAGGCAGGGGGGGGGGGGGAGACGCCGTTACTTTATTCCGCGCTGGTCGACCCTCTCCCCTCTCCCCTCCCCTCACCCTTTTCTTCTTCCCTTTCACGCCTCGCAGGTGCGGGGAATGGTCGCCACAATTCACGTATGCAACCTCCGTCACTATCACCTGGCACGTAGCAGGCATACGGGAAGCGGTGCGGGAGCGTTTCAGCAGATACGACTACGCCCCCGCAACTCTTGCGCGAACCGGGGTAAAAGTTATCTGACGGCACGCCATTCAGCCGCCTGCGAATTCCGTAATGGTCTGGCAGTGCACGAGGTGTTCTCTTTTTACGTGGAAACGTCTTTAAAATCGATGCCCGCAGTGGGGGAACCAGCCGCATTCGGATAAGCGACAGTTTCTGTCGAAATAAGTTCAGACTTGTAGGTTGAGGTCCGTCAACAAAATCTGTATTTATTATTCAGATATACGGCTTAGGAATTCACTTCTTAAAAATAAAGTCATTTAAATGCAGTCTAGCATGCCTACATTACTCATTTAAACCATGAAAAAATTTGTGCATGAAGACTCGGCATGCAGACACTGGAATAGCTGCGCTGCAGGTGTTTTCTTTCACTTGCTCCGAGCCGGCCGAGGTAGCCGAGCAGTTCTAGGCGCTACAGTCTGGAACCGCGCGACCGCTACGGTCGCAGGTTCGAATCCTGCCTTGGGCATCGATGTGTGTGATGTCCTTAGGTTAGTTAGGTTTAAGTGGTACTAAGTTCTAGGGGACTGATGACCTCAGACGTTAAGTCCCATAGTGCAAGGAGCCATTTAAACCATTTGTTCCGGAGAAGTCGGATTACTGACGTAGATTTTACATTTGACATGTCCCCATAAGAAAAAAAAAACTATGGGGCTCAGATTTGGTTTACGCAGTGGCCAACTTACATCACCCCTCCTGGATCTCGATTTGTAGCAGAAAATTTAATAAGCTCGCAGATTAGACGCAGTGGACTTATGTACATCTACATCTACATGACTATTCTGCAATTCACATTTATTTATTTATTTATTTATTTATTTATTTATTTATTTATTTATTTATTTAACCTGGCAAGATTAGGGCCATCAGGCCCTCTCTTACATCTAACCAGGCATTCTACTTATTTTACAGTCATATGTTTCAGTAGGCATGTTAAACTACATCTAATACAAAAAGTGAGATAAACAATTAGAAAGGTACACCTCGAAAAATACATTATTGAAGAGAAAGATTTAAGATAGGAGTGCTGGCAGCAGGGAGTATGAGGGAGACTCTTGGTGAAGCGAGGAGAAGAATAGAGAGACATGATGAAACATAATTAAGGAAAATATAAAGGAAAAGGAGACTGCGTGTCTAATAGAGATAGATGAAGAGGAAGGCATCTCAGGAGCAAGATAGGAGACACTAGCTTTGCTATTTGACAGATGAGAGGATTTGCCTTGCACATTAATTTTGTGGAGAATTTTATGCGGATGATAGTAGGAAATGCTTCAACTTCTTCTTAAAAGCAACAAGAGATTGAATTTTCCTCAAGGTAAGGGGCAGTTTGTTCCAGAGGCGGACAGCGGCAACTGAGAAGGAGTTTGCAAAAGTTTTTGTTTTGTGAGTGGGCACAGTTAGGATACCAGATAAGAGTGACCTCGTGTTTCGATTATGATGGCATGACAGGATTTTAATCTCTGAAGCTAGGTACTGGGGTGCTTGCGCGATGAGGAGTCGGTGAAGTAGACATAGAGTGTGGTAGTCACGCAGTTTGTCCGGCCGCAGCCACCCTAGCTCGGAGTATGAAGCACTAACATGATCATATCGGCGAATGTTGCAGGTGTAACGCACACAGGCATTCATGGTTAGCTCTAGCCGTCTTTTGTTTTCACTACTCATGCCTTGTTGAATCACATCACAATAGTGGAGGTTCGGTAGAACGAGTGCTTGCACGAGCTGGCGTTTCAAGTCCTGTGGGAATATGTTCCGAAACTTTTTGAGAGCATAGAGACAAGCAGACGTTTTTCGGCACACTGCGACTGTATTCTCCGCCCAGTTGAGATGCTCGTCCAAAGTTACACCCAAGTTCTTCACTGTTTTCTGATATGGTATTGGAGTACCTTCGAGCAGAATAGGAGGTAGCCGTTCGCGGAAACCTGAACTTATTAATTTCTGATGGGCTATTAAGATTACTTGCGTCTTTTTTGCATTTAATTTAAGCCCCAGGTTTTTCGCCCATGTCACTACTGAAGACAGATCATCATTCATCAGAGCGATTGCAGTGTTTACGTCTTCAGGTCTGACGCTGAGGTAGAGCTGGAGGTCGTCGGCATAGAAATGATGTTTACAGGAGGACAAAACCGACGAAATATCGTTGACATATAAAGAAAACAAAAGTGGTCCTAAGACTGATCCTTGTGGCACTCCCGAAGAAACATGTTTCCAGGAAGATTTTTCATTTGCGCAGACAACACATTGCTGTCTGTCTTTTAAGTAGCTTTCAAACCATCTCATTGCACTATCAGAGAAATTAAGCTGTTGCATTTTTCTGAGTAATATGTCAAAGTTAACAGTGTCAAAAGCTTTGCTGAAGTCCAGTAGCGTCAATATTGTTGCCTTTCGATTGTCGATGGCATATTTCAGGTCATCAGTTACTTTAATTAGAGCAGTGTTTGTGCTGTGATGTTTACGGAAACCGGATTGAAATTTGTCATATAGACTGAATTCATGCAAGTGTTCAGTGATTTGGTCATGAACAATATATTCCAGTGCTTTGGAAACAGCAGGCAGTATGCTAATTGGTCGGTAATCACTAGGCAGTTGCGGGTTTTCGACCTTAGGGATGGGTCGAATTATGCTTCTTTTCCATGCAGTGGGGTATATTCCGTTCACGAGGGAAAAATTAAATATGTCAGTTAAGACAGGTACTAAGATATCGGCAACATTCTTAATCATGGTTATACCGATACTGTCGTTGCCTATTGCATCAGAAGAGATTCTCATTATTGCTTTTCTTGCCGTATTTGTTGTTACATGTTTTAGATGAAAGGTATCGTTGTTAGTTATCCTGTTTGGGGATTCTTGTGGACGGAAATCATCAGCCGTGCTGGTATTCAGAGGTGCAGAGAAGAATTCATTTAATTCGTTAGCTGACACATGAAAAGTAGTTTCCGATTTTGCCTTTCCGACCCCCAAGCTACGGAGATTCTTCCATAGAGTCGTGGGTGTCAGATCGCTGCATACGAGGGAGCGAGCGTGCCTGATTTTGGCATTGCGAATGCATTGTTTCACTCTGTTCCGTAGCTTTCTATATTCTTCAAAACGTTCGGGTTTCGGATCTGCCTTGAAACGCCTGTGGGCAGCATCCCTATTAGTCATCATTTGACGTAATTCAGCTGTCAGCCATGGAGCAGGAGATTTTCTTACACGGACTGTGCGCACAGGTGCATGTTTGTCATAGAGGGCAGTGAGTTTATCACCAAGTTCATTAATTTTGCCGTCGATTGTAGGTTCTCTGATTATTTGATGCCATGAGATTTCTGAGCAATCGGCTGTTAGAGCGTCAAGGTCAATACGTTTCATGTTCCTACAAGTTACGTAACGCGATTTGATCCTTGGGGGCTGCACAGAGTAGGCCAGGAATCTTACATCATGTGCTGAGAGGCCAGGGGCCGATGATTGACCAACATCTCTTACTTTGTCAGTCTGTTTCGTTGCGATCACGTCTATAAGAGTATGACTGTGCGCCGTATGGTGTGTAGGTTGTAATGGAAGAATGTTCATGCTATTGCAACTAAACAATCTTCTTAGGTTTATTGCGGAGGGAGTGTCTCTTAGCAGGTCTATGTTCAAGTCACCCATTACGATGACATGTTCGTATTGACACTGAAGTGAATGTAATTCCGACTGGAAGGAACTCATTGAGCTTATTTTTGGCGGCTTGTACACGACGCCAGTCAAGAATTTCCGACTTTGTATATCTATTTCAATGAACATGAATTCAGCCTCTTTTTCTTCAGCAGGATTTGACGTACATAAGACTTTCGCTTTGAGATCTGTTCGTATATATGCGCCGACCCCGCCACCTCGCTTTTTGATCTGTCTGCCCTAAGAAATGTGTACCCTGGGAGATGAATAGATGCAGAGGATATGTGTGGTTTCAACCACGTTTCGGATAAGAGGATTACGTGGTAGTTTAGTTGGTGGAAGAGGAGGCTAAGTTCTTCGTAATGCGCAGGTAAAGACTGAATGTTGCAGTGAGCTGCTAAAAGCTCGGACGCGTTCCGCTGAGCAGCCTGGAGTAGGGTGGCAGACTGGTTTGTCCCTTTGTTAGGCACTACCTGCCGCGAGGGGCACTGACCGGTGTTTCCGCCAAGTGACATATTCCAGGGGTGTCCGAGATTTTGCGCGCCCTGTTTGTGACTCCGCGAGAGCCGAAAGAAAAGCGACTGCAAGAGATTTCCTGAGGTTGCGGGAGTATAGAAAATGGATTAGTGGTATTCGGTGCAGGGAGAATATGACCAAAATGGTGACAGCTGTGTGTCACTGAGTATCCTATGTCGTAAGAGGAAAAGTGTAATTAGAGTATTTGAAACAGCTTAGGGTGGAAATAAGGGAAAGAGGAGTGATTTAAGAGGCCGATGCTGCCAGCAGAGAGAAGAAAGCTTAATATTTAATAGAGTATCGTAGGAAGCTAGAATTAAATTGAAATTTGCTTAAGTGATACTGATAGTAATTTTTGTTATGAACAATTTAAACCGAAGAGATGGTTGACTAATGAACTAAAGGAGAGACAAATAATTGCAATAGAACTATTACAGAATGGAAGAGAATAAACTGAGAAAATGAAAAAAGTATTAGCAGTAACTAAAACTAAGCAATGGCTACAGCTAAGTGCTTGGCAGAGGGTTCATCGAACCACAATCATACTATCTCTCTACTATTCCACTTCCGAACAGCGAGCGGGAAAAACGAACACCTAAACCTTTCTGTTCGAGCTCTGATTTCTCTTATTTTATTTTGATGATCATTCCTACCTATGTAGGTTGGGCTCAACAAAATATTTTCGCATTCGGAAGAGAAAGTTGCTGACTGAAATTTCGTAAAAAGCTCTCGCCGCGACGAAAAACGTCTACGCTGTAATGACTTCCATCCCAACTCGTGTATCATATCTGCCACACTCTCTCCCCTATAACGTGATAATACAAAACGAGCTGCCCTTTTTTGCACCCTTTCGATGTCCTCCTCCAATCCCACCTGGTAAGGATCCCACACCGCGCAGCAATATTCTAACAGAGGACGAACGAGTGTAGTGTAAGCTGTCTCTTTAGTGGACTTGTTGCATCTTCTAAGTGTCCTGCCAATGAAACGCAACCTTTGGCTCGCCTTCCCGACAATATTATCTATGTCGTCCTTCCAACTGAAGTTGTTCGTAATTTTAACACCCAGGTACTTAGTTGAATTGACAGCCTTGAGCGTTGTACTATTTATCGAATAATCAAATTCCAACGGATTTCTTTTGGAACTCATGTGGATCATCTCACACTTTTCGTTATTTAGCGTCAACTGCCACCTGACACACCATACAGCAATCTTTTCTAAATCCCTTTGCAACTGATACTGGTCTTCGGATGACCTTACTAGACGGTAAATTACAGCATCATCTGCGAACAGTCTAAGAGAACTGCTCAGATTGTCACCCAGGTCATTTATATAGATCAGGAACAGTAGAGGTCCCAGGACGCTTCCCTGGGGAACACCTGATATCACTTCAGTTTTACTCGATGATTTGCCGTCTATTACTACGAACTGCGACTTTCCTGACAGGAAATCACGAATCCAGTCGACAACTGAGACGATACCCCATAGCTCCGCAGCTTGATTAGAAGTCGCTTATGAGGAACGGTGTCAAAAGCTTTCCGGAAATCTAGAAATACGGAATCAACTTGAGATCCCCTGTCGATAGCGGCCATTACTTCGTGCGAATAAAGAGCTAGCTGCGTTGCACAAGAGCGATGATTTCTGAAGCCATGCTGATTACGTGTCAATAGATCGTTCCCTTCGAGGTGATTCATAATGTTTGAATACAGTATATGCTCCAAAACCCTACTGCAAACCGACGTCAATGATATAGGTCTGTAGTTAAATGGATTACTCCTGCTACCCTTCTTGAACACTGGTGCAACCTGCGCAATTTTCCAATCTGTAGGTACAGATCTATCGGCGAGCGAGCGGTTGTATATGAGTGCTAAGTAGGGAGCTATAGTATCAGCGTAATCTGAAAGGAACCTAATCGGTATACAATCTGGACCTGAAGACTTGCCCGTATCAAGCGATTTGAGTTGCTTCGCAACCCCTAAGGTATCTACTTCTAAGAGACTCATGCTAGCAGCTGTTCGTGTTTCATATTCTGGAATATTCCATTCGTCTTCCCTGGTGAAGGAATTTCGGAAAAGTGCGTTCAATGACTCCGCTTTAGCGGCACAGTCGTCGATAACAGTACCATCGGCACTGCGCAGCGAAGGTATTGACTGCGTCTTGCCGCTTGTGTACCGTTGCTCTATTTTGCTGAAACCACGTTCTTTGATTACAACCAGGGAAGTTTTGCAGTTCAGGTACCGAAACGTCATTTAATATCGTCATATAACGTTCCTAATTCACCATAGCTTTATGACCGCTCTCGTCTAGAAATAGTACGGGCCAGTTATTCGTCGAGCCGCCTTCGCAGCCCATACAGCAGCTTTTAGCGGATGAAGGGCTTTCTGATGCCTACGTTCAGGATTCATTGCACTGCAGTAGCGCTAATTTTGCTTAGTGGCGTGACCGTTCACGTGAGAATTTGCCCTGTCTGAAAATTAGATGCTGCTAAATGAAGAGCACTTAGTCACGTCATTAATGAACTGTACCCCGTGTCTGGTATCCATAGGCTTTACTTTTTGCACTAATTTTGAAAAGATGCAGTTTAAGGTCACTTTGCACAATTCGGTACAGTGATGACTGATGCACATTTAAAGAACTTGCACGCTTACCAGTGGAGAGGTTAGGATTGTCACGGACAGACCGTTTTACAGTCTCCATGGATTCGCCCGTTCTTGGTGACTTTCATCGCCCAGTTTTCTATTTGGCCTTGTTGTATTGAACCGGTCTCCTAAAACGTTTTGATCCATTTCCGGAAGAGTGTCAGGTAAATCCAACACCTTCCATGAAAACCCTAACATAATAAGCAAATCTACTAGTATGTCACATAGCTCCGAATAAATCGTGACATTAAATTAACCAAAGTAATACAAGTAACGAGTGAGCAAATGGAATGCCACAGACTAACACAAGAATGTCTAAATGCATGTCATACCTCCCCACCGTGAGGCAGACGCAGTTCCGAGGGGAGAAACGAGGACAGAAGCCGAGAGCAGAACCGTGTTAAGCTAGAAGGCCCTACGATAAGAGACGGACTGGACACCCACGTCGCCAGCCTTCCTCTAAGTCTACCACCCGCACGTTTTAGCGTGAGACTTTTTCGCGTCTCAGGTACGTCAAGGACCACCCCCCAGCCCATGTTAAAAGATAGAGCCCTCCAGAAGAACAGTATAGATCTTACGATAACGCTAAAAGGACCACACCAGCTGCAGGTTTTAGCGTGAGACTTTTTAGCGTCTCTGTTACGTTTCAAACTTTAGAAACATTGCCCCACCACCAAAAGTATAATGTTTCTCATTGGATAGACAGAATTTTTGTAGGCGAAGCTTAAGGTTAACATTGAGACCCTGATTGGTAAGATGAAAACAAAGCCAGATAGTTTTTTAAACCAACGTCGGTAAATTGTAGTAAGGAGAAGTTAAGGAGTTAGTTCCGAGACGGCGAGCTGGATGGCTGGTGCGCCGGCCGCTGTCGCCCTGACGCTGCCTAAACACCGACAAGGTAATGAACGCACGCGATGCCGCATTTTTGAGCGCATAAGGCTTCACTCAGAACTGCAGAAGACTCACCTGTTACACCCCTTTTTTGCGTAATACTAGTGTCGATCGTTAATTAAAACTCATGGTGTTCACATTTGCCACTTGAAGAACAGATCTGAAACGCGATGATTTTTCTTTTATATAATTATTGAGAAGCCACATCAGCCACTGTAATTTTCGACAAATTAGATAATTAATTAAAGATAATTGAGGGTCACTGTAGACCATTTTGATAGTTTTCTCTTTTGTGAAACTTAAATTAAACCTAGATTATAGATGTGATATGGCATAGTTCATCCTTCGATCGATTGTAGAACTTGGAAACCCATTCAGGGAATATTCGTTCACATTTTTGTTGAACGAAGTTGGATTTTACCGACCTGTATTAAAACATTTCCTTTTATCAATAGTGCAATTTATAAATGATGTTTTGTGAGTAGAATAAAATTTCCAATGGTAAACTTAACTGCTTTTTCGACGTTATCTTACCAGCTAACTGAAAATAGGAAAGCCTTGAACCCTTTCCACTATATTTAGTTAGTATTAAGATTCTTTTACAGGGAGTGCAGTGGAGCTGACACTGAGATCATTTAGTATTTAGTTATATCATCGCTAGTCTCACTGAACTCTTCTGAATTCTACATGTCATGTGTGGTCTGGCGTCTCCTTACCAGCAACAGGTCCCAGGTTCAAACTAGTCAATTCCCTAAAAAACACGCTCAGAGCGTCGTTGCGCAAAAGTGGTAGGGAGACACGATATAGATCAAACAGACACCACCATGAATGATTAGAAGAGGGGAACACTTATAGCATCATTTACATTATGCAATTCACGGTCACTGACGATTCCAGCCGCGCTACCGGGACCGGGTTGGGGCTTTTGCTCGACTTTTCTCAGTCTGCGTAACAAGCCGAATGCGTTGCACTGACCGTAGTTACAGCTAACGGCTCTGAGCTAGTGGATGTAGTCGGTGGACAGCTAATGAGACGAAGCCTTCTACAGAGCTGGTGAGCTGAAGAGCCTCGACTGGGATGCACTGACGGTCGACGAATTGTGTGGCGGCAAAGTGTGGACACAAACAAGCCAGAAGATAGGTTGGTGTTCTTCCCGGGCAAGAGGATGGCGATTCCAGTGGAGACGCAGGTGGGGGCTTCCAGACTACAAGAGGGGCGCTATATCATCGTGCTCTAGTGACCGACGGTGCAAAACTGGTCTACTGAGCTAATTCAAACTGTGTTGAGTGCTCAGTAAAGTCGCAAACGGTCTGCAATGATTCTAAGGACTGGTCAGCCATATTCCGCGCGGAAGGGCCGTGGGCACAGTGCCGTGTTTTGACGTTACTGTGCTTGCACGCTCGTCCTGTATTTGTTTTATCGAGGGGCGGCAGCGGCGGCTGTGCGTTTCCAGGCGCTACAGTCCGGAACCGCGGGGCTGCTGCGGTCGCAGGTTCGAATTCTGCCCCGGGCATGGATGTGTGTGGTGTCCTTAGGTTGGTTAGGTTTAAGTAGTTCTGAGTTCTAGGGGACTGATTACCTAAGATGTTAAGTCCCATAGTGCTCAGAGCCATTCGAACCATTTGTTTTATCGAATCGAGACGTATTTTGTAGTGTTGATGCATTAAGTTGTTCCGAAAGCGGTGCTGACATTCAAGACAATAAAAGCGGGTTAAAAGCTGTGAGCTATCTGGGGAAGTTAACCTGCATTACTGAGCAACTGTTTCACCAGGTATTCAGTCTAGCTTACCAAATGCCCAACCAGACTAACATTAATTATAATCTTTTAATAGTCTTCTTACGACAACCGTTGACATATACATACACACACACACACACACACACACACACACACACATATATATATATATATATATATATATATATATATATATATATATATATATATATATATATATATATATAACAGAATTTAAATAAAAAGAAATAAATCAGTTTATATTTAGACATTTATTTTAACATTGATCATTGTACCGTTAAAATTTCAGCATATCAAACTTGATTCTTAGCTAAACTGGTGCCTTATTTAGGATTGTCAAAATGTGGGTTTGTAATCTTACGGAACACATCAAATATGGATCCAAGATTGGGAGACTGCATACAACACTGCATTCATAAAATCATTCACGAAGAACGTCGAAACATATGCAAGAGGAAAGTAACCACAACCAATCCAAAGAAGTTACGTTCGTAGCGGAATTCTGTCCGTCATGAAATTACCACACACTATATAATAAATTCATACTAATTGTCTATGAAATCTTCTCAAAAAGAATAACTGCGAGCTACTCTGATGATTACACCACATGCTTCATGTGGTCAACTTGGTTTACAAAAAGAGTGTAACCCCACAAAAATTTTGATAAATTAAATAAATTACATCGAAACGCAATTTACAAAAGAAAAACCTCGAACTGGTTACTATCGTCTTACTATTACCGTGATGGGTCAAACAATTGTATAAGCACGTGGTACTGTTCTCCCAAAGTACACCCCACGTGGGTTGAAAATAAAGAAAAGTTGCTATATTGAAAAATATTGTCAAAACGAGTCGATATAATCTCACTCACATTCACATTTAAGATTTATAATCTTAGTTAGAGTTACGGATCATCAACAAGTGGTTCCACTTTATTCACAAAGTAGTGACAAAGCAACTACTGGAAGATGTTCTGAACTTCACACTCGAATTACACAGCGTTGCAATTCAAGATAACATAAGATACTTTAGATCTAAACCAGAAATAAAGGTGATTATATTTTCAGTTAGGCTGAACTTAAGAAATCCATTGTCCTACGGACTTAGCAGAGACGCGCTTAGCCGGAGATCTTACCACTTCAGGCGCTCGCCGCGGACAGACTAGCGTGGGCCCCTACGGAGGGTGGTTCCACAGATACAAACGGACGTGACCAGAGAGGCAGCTTCCTATACCAACATGACAAGGGACGGACAGGACCATACCAAGAATAGAAACCTCTTTGCTTTTAGAAAGCATAGCTACCTGTTCCGACGTTGGTCCTACTGTTCTCTAGCAGACATGCTTCTCTGCTACCATCAAGCTTGCAACTAGAAATACATTTGCTCATTCATCCTTTCGCATAGAAGGGAAGGGGATGACAGTATCTTACATATACACTATATAAAAGAAAAGCGGATGTAGGTTCCGTATGAGACTGGGTGACATGAATTACATATAAGCTGTGTTTTAAAGTGTAATAGTGTGACAGACCGTTCTTCATTATCTGAAAAGTAACACGTTCCACTGCTCAGTCTCCTCCCAGATGGAGTCAGAAACACCATAGTAAATTTAGAAGTGGAATGTATGCCGTAAATGACAACAGATTTAAGAAATTAACATGAAAGGAATCCAACAGAGACCTTTCAAAGTTTAAGTAGTTCTAGGTTTAGGAGACTGATGGCCTCAGCTGCTAAGTCCCATAGTGCTTAGTGCCATTTGAACCATTTTTGAATATTTTATGGACTGTTTGTGCTCTTCGTGTTACCCATAGTTATACTGTTACTGGAGTGATGTTAATTTCAGAATGTTTTATCATTGCACTGAAGAAATTTTCATTCACTTACTGTGCTGTTCTAATGCCCAGGAGCTATAACTGAGACACATATTACACTCAACTGTCATATTGCTGTTTTATTAATTGTCGAAGGAGGTATTTTTGGTTTACTAAAGTGTGTTAGTGAAATAACCCCAAGCACAACCTCCAGTCCACACTCTCCTCCATCCAGATCCAACGCTAGAGTGGTATAGATGGCTGTACAGTCAGTTGTCACTGCAACTTCATTGCCAGAATTAGATTCACGTTTGCTAACATTTTTCTGGTTTAATGTAAAACTTAAGGAAGAAGTGTTTCCTGTTTCAGAATCAGGTCTATAGTCCGAGCATGCATCGGAAAACTTAACCTTTCTTTTCCTTTAATTGACATATAAGCTGTAATTTCACGCGGAATTCACTGCATTTTTAAAGTGAAGCTGATGAATGTTTCTTAGAGACTCGGTACAGTTCTGTTGGTGCTTCATTCTGTTGCTTGAACAAGCAAAGTGTTTAACGCTATCATCCTTTTCACAGCAATGCAGGGTGTTAAGAGTATAGGTACAGATACTGTGGTCATTGGTGCCTCAATATGTACCCACTTGACTGTGATAGTTTTATCTTGTTCTCTTTGTGTCTAACATTCTTCCTGTAAAAACGTGACATAATTTTCCATCTGATATTTTCTACACAGTCGTAACTGTACCGCACAGTAGACTACGACCATCAATACAGACTATGCGTTTTGCTACCACGCATCCATACTTCAATACCTGCCCTGCTGCCCAGTGGAAAATAAGCATTAATGGCTCGCTTGTGCCATCCAATGTAATACCATACTAGTCGCTACGGTTGTAATTATTAGTGTGCAGATGAAGTAAATATTGGCATAAAGTTGTTCAGAACACTGACCTCAGTCATAAATAGAAATATCTGCATTTATACGCCTAACACCCTGTATAGAGAAATTTTGTCTTTATACACTGGTAAGCCACTATAAAAATGCATAATTGGCCGATTGCAGTTTAGGTTTATCGAATTCCAAAGCTTCTGTTTAGCTCTTCATGGACAGTTTGAGTAAACATTTTCCTTGTTTCTTAAAAAGGCGTAACCAGTATCTTGATGGTCAGCCCTCGAAGTTCATTCAAATGGCTCTGAGCACTGTGGGACTTAACATCTATGGTCATCAGTCCCCTAGAACTTAGAACTACTTAAACCTAACTAACCTAAGGACAGCACACAACACCCAGTCATCACAAGGCAGAGAAAATCCCTGACCCCGCTCACACAGGACTCGCATTCGGGAGGACGACGGTTCAATCCCGTCTCCAGCCATCCTGGTTTAGGTTTTCCGTGATTTCCCTAAATCGTTTCAGGCAAATGCCGGGATGGTTCCTTTTAAAGGGCACGGCCGATTTCCTTCCCCATCTTTCCCTAAACCGAGCTTGCGCTCCGTCTCTAATGACCTCGTTGTCGATGTGACGTTAAACAACACTAACCTAACCTAACCTGACCCCGCCGGGAATCGAACCCGGAAACCCGGCCTCAAAGTTGATATGCAATTATATATTGTGTGTGGATGCAACATGTAGATGAATATAAAGGAGTAGGTGTAGCAGATGTTAGGCTTCGGCTTATACACAATGTGCTATCATTGATTGATACCACCCTCATCAGCGTCTCACAGTTGGCAACGGAAACGCACGTTTCCGACAGAGACCGATAGCAGGAATTGGCGGATTCAATGATGAGCGCCCGCTGAGCCACAGGGCTAAGGCTAAGGCGCCTTCTGATGCCGCGATATAGGATGGCCGGTGACCGCTATGCAGCTCAGTCTCAGTTGCAGTCTACAATTCGAGTCAGCCTTCGACAGGTTCGCTTGTGCATTAGTGGCAGGAGCCCCACACAGCATGACGTTCTTTTGCTAGCTGAATTTTTTTGCTGTTTGTTCTTTTGCAAAGTTTCTTCGCAATGCTTGAAGAAAGCTAGAAGTTAAGTAAGACATCCGTTGGCTGTATTCACGTGTTCGCTAATCTTTTCTTCGCCTGTCCAGCTTTCCTACGATAACAGCTGCTGCACTATTCTTCTTACTATTGTGTACGAAGTAGTACACAACACGCAGGACATATCACTATCAATAAAGAATCTTAAAATATTCGCATCTAGTTGCGTC
Source organism: Schistocerca gregaria (assembly GCF_023897955.1). Classification (NCBI taxonomy): domain Eukaryota; kingdom Metazoa; phylum Arthropoda; class Insecta; order Orthoptera; family Acrididae; genus Schistocerca; species Schistocerca gregaria. The sequence continues at coordinate 1,133,688,754 of NC_064920.1, read as the reverse complement.
CCCTACCAACAGCCCTTCAACATTAAAAATTAACTGCGCACGGCAGAAAATTCGCCTCTTTGTCCTCTGTAACTTAGCGAAAACTGTACCTCGATCTACACTACTGGCCATTAAAATTGCAACACCACGAAGATGATGTGCTACAGACGCGAAATTTAACCGACAGCAAGAAGATGCCGTGATATGCAAATGATGAGCTTTTCAGAGCATTCACACAAGTTTGGCGCCAGTGGCGACACCTACAACGTGCTGACTTGAGGAAAGTTTCCAACCGATTTCTCATACACAAGCCTCGTGTAAGGAGGAGAAAAAAGTACTATCACGTTTCCGACTTTGATAAAGGTCGGATTGTATCCTATCGCGATTGCGGTTTATCGTATCGCGACATTGCTGCTCGCGTTGGTCGAGATCCAATGACTGCTAGCAGAATATGGAATCGGTGCGTTCAGGTGGGTAATACGGAACGCCGTGCTGGATCCCAACGACCTCGTATCACTAGCAGTCGAGATGACAGGCATCATATCCGCATGGCTGTAACGGATCGTACAGCCACGTCTCGATCCCTGAGTCAAAAGATGGGGACGATTGCAAGACAACAGCCATCTGCACCAACAGTTCGGCGACGTTAGCAGCAGCTTGGAGACCATGGCTGCGGATAACCTTGACGCTGCATCAAAGACAGGAGTGCCTGCGATGGTGTACTCAACGACGAACCTGGGTGCACGAATGGCAAAACGTCATTTTTTCGGATGAATCCAGGTTCTGTTTACATCATGATCGTCGCATCCGTGTTTGGCGATCACACATTGGAAGCGTGTATTGGTTCTAGGCGCTACAGGCCGGAACCGCGCTGCTGCTACGGTCGTGGATGTGTGTGATGTCCTTAGGTTAGTTAGGTTTAAGTAGTTCTAAGTCTAGGGGACTGATGACCTCAGATGTAAAGTTCCAGTGCTTAGAACCATTTGAACCAAGCGTGTATTCGTTATCGCCATACTGTCGTATCACCCGGCTTGATGGTATGGTGTGCCATTGGTTACACGTCTCGGTCACCTCTTGTTCGCATTGACGGCACTTTGAACAGTGGACGTTACATTTCAGACGTGTTACGACCCGTGGCTCTACGCTTCATTCGATCCCTGCGAAACCCTACATTTCAACAGGATAATGCACGACCGCATGTTGCAGGTCCTGTACGGTCCTTTCTGGATACAGAAAATGACCGACTGCTGCCCTGGCCAAGCACATTCTCCAGATCTCTCACCAATTGAAAACGTGGCCGAGCAACTGGCTCGTCAGTCCGCAGCTCGTGGTCGTGCGGTAGCGTCCTCGCTTCCTGCGCCCGGGTTCGATTCCCGGCGGGGTCAGGAATTTTCTCTGCCTCATGATGACTGGGTGTTGTGTGATGTCTTTTGGTTAGTTAGGTTTAAGTAGTTCTAAGTTCTAGGGGACTGATGACCATAGATGTTAAGTCCCATAGTGCTCAGAGCCATTTGAACCATTTTTGAACTGGCTCGTCACAATACGCCAGTCACTACTCTTGATGAACTGTGGTATCGTGTTGATGCTGCATTGGCAGCTGTACCTCTACGCCCCATCCAAGCTCTCTTTGACTCAATGCCCAGGCGTATCAAGGCCGTTGTTACGGCCAGAGGTGGTTGTTCTGGGTACTGATTTCTCAGGATGTATGCACCCAAATTGCGTGAAAACGTAGGCACATGTCAGTTCTAGTATAATATATTTGTCCAATCTCCATTTCGTCTTGATGTAGCAATTTTAATAACAAGTAGTGTAAATATCTACTCGTTCTGGGTAGACTGTCGAAGATGTCTCACGTTCTATTGGGGTGTACTGGTATGACGGATTATATGCTGTGTGAGAGCTTCTGTTGCGATGTTCCTGTTGGAGTCGACGATGTGTTGTCGTGAGACTTGAAACGACTGAAAATCATGTGACTAGACCTACAATGCGCACGCAAATAAGCCGCTCTCGCCACCCCTGTAAACTGCAGATGAAGATATGTGACGTACTGCTGTCCTGGGGCTACGCTTCCGTTGCATGCATAGCCTTAACTGGCGTCACGTTCTCCGTGACGGACCGTCCGCCGCCGCTGATAAAACGCCTCCTATTGGCTGTCGCTAGGAACAGAGCGGCGCGTGACTGACACTTGTCAGGCTCGCATGCGCCATACGGGACAATGTAAAACTTATGATCAATCTACCGCACGGCAAATAGCTCCAGCCGGCCAAATACCGCCATTAATTCGGGCAAACATTTGCCTTTGCCGCGTCCATTTATCCGTCGGCCGCCGGAAAAGCCCTAGCCGGCCGTAATTACCGTTTTGTTGATGCTGGGTTTTGTTGCTGGACGTCGATCAGTCACTCGCGCACGCACACACGTATTGGCTCCATGTGACGTGCACCGCGCTTCTCAATATCCCTGGAAGGGGATGTTGTGTTTAACAAAATAGCTGGAGTAGCATTCATATACGTACGTCACGTATTCGGAACCCAGATACGAGCGTTCGATCAACATAACCTCGGAAAAATATGGTGAAATTACTATGCAGGGTGTTACAAAAAGGTACGGCCAAACTTTCAGGAAACATTCCTCACACACAAAGAAAGAAAATATGTTAGGTGGACATCTGTCCGGAAACGCTTACTTTCCATGTTAGAGCAAAATGTCCTCCGTTAGCGAGGATACATGCAGGATTCATGGTGTCAGTTCCCTCCAGCAGTACTTCAGCCATTGGTCGAGTCCATGCCACGTCATGTTGCGGCACTTCTGGGTGCTCGGGGGCCCTACTCTATATTAGGCTCGTGTTCCAGTTTCTTTGGCTCTTCAGTGTATGTATGCAAAATATCCTCGGAGTTACCACAACCGCTGTGGTTCCATAAAGACTCCAGGGGTCGCAAAGCGTCTTGACAAGCATGACAGAAAACTGGTTGAATTCCCTGTGTCCATGTTTCAGAGGGCCATCGTCTCCGATCGTGCGACCTGCCAACTCGCCATCGCCAGCAAGTTTGTCTCGTGGCCGAAGTAGCAGATTCTCCACCTTCTCCATTAAACTGAAGCGTGACCATAAAAACTATATCTTCAGACGATAGTGTCACAAAATTAATGCATTGCTGAGACATGTCAGTTACTTCTGATCTACATCTACATTTACATGACTACTCTGCAATTCACATTTAAGTGCTAGGCAGAGGGTTCATCGAACCACAATCATACTACCTCTCTACCATTCCACTCCTGAACAGCGCGTGGGAAAAACGAACACCTAAACCTTTCTGTTCGAGCTCTGATTTATCTTATTTTATTTTGATGATCATTCCTACCTATGTAGGTTGGCCTCAACAAAATATTTTCGCATTCGGAAGAGAAAGTTGGTGACTGAAATTTCGTAAATAGATGTTGCCGCGACGAAAAACGTCTTTGCTTTAATGACTTCCATCCCAACTCGCGTATCATATCTGCCACACTCTCTCCCCTATTACGTGATAATACAAAACGAACTGCCCTTTTTTGCACCCTTTCGATGTCCTCCGTCAATCCCACCTGGTAAGGATCCCACACCGCGCAAACAATATTCTAACAGAGGACGAACGAGTGTAGTGCAAGCTGTCTCGTTAGTGGACTTGTCGCATCTTCTAAGTGTCCTGCCAATGAAACGCAACCTTTGGCTGGCCTTCCCCACAATATTATCTATGTGGTCTTTCCAACTGAAGTTGTTCGTAATTTTAACACCCAGGTACTTAGTTGAATTGACAGCCTTGAGAATTGTATTATTTATCGAGTAATCGAATTCCAACGGATTTCTTTTGGAACTCATGTGGATCACCTCACACTTTTCGTTATTTAGCGTCAACTGCCACCTGCCACACCTTACAGCAATCTTTTCTAAATCGCTTTGCAACTGATACTGGTCTTCGGATGACCTTACTAGACGGTAAATTACAAGTCATCTGCGAACAACCTAAGAGCACTGCTCAGATTGTCACCCAGGTCATTTATATAGATCAGGAACAGCAGAGATCCCAGGACGCTTCCCTGGGGAACACCTGATATCACTTCAGTTTTACTCGATGATTTGCCGTCTATTACTACGAACTGCGACCTTCCTGACAGGGAATCACGAATGCAGTCGCACAACTGAGACGATACCCCATAGCCCCGCGGCTTGATTAGAAGTCGCTTGTGAGGAACGGTGTCTAAAGCTTTCCGGAAATCTAGAAATACGTAATCTCCTTGAGATCCCCTGTCGATAGCGGCCATTATTCGTGCGAATAAAGAGCTAGCTGCGTTGCACAAGAACGATATTTCCTGAAACCATGCTGATTACGTATCAATAGATCGTTCCCTTCGAGGTGATTCATAATGTTTGAATACAGTATATGCTCCAAAACCCTACTGCAAACTGACGTCAATGATATAGGTCTGTAGTTCGATGGATTACTCCTACTACCCTTCTTAAACACTGGTGCGACCTGCGCAATTTTCCAATCTGTAGGTACAGATCTATCGGTGAGCGAGCGGTTGTATATAATTGCTAACTAGGTAAGTAGGGAGCTATTGTATCAGAGTAATCTGAAAGGAACCTAATCGTTATACAATCTGGACCTGAAGACTTGCCCGTATCAAGCGATTTCAGTTGCTTCCCAACCCCTGAGGTATCTACTTCCAAGAAACTCATGCTAGCAGCTATTCGTGTTTCAAATTCTGTAATATTCCATTCGTCTTCCCTGGTGGAGGAATTTCGGAAAACTGCGTTCAATAACTCCGCTTTAGCGGCGCAGTCGTCGGTAACAGTACCATCCGCAATGCGCAGCGAAGGTATTGACTGTGTCTTGCAGCTTGTGTACTTTGCATACGACCAGAATTTCTTTGGATTGTCTACCAAATTTCGAGACAATGTTTCGTTGTGGAACCTATTAAAGGCATCTCGCATTGAAGTCCGTGCCAGATTTCACGCGTTTGTAAATTTTAGCAAATCTTCGGGATTTCGCGTTCTTCTGAACTTCCCATGCTTTTTCCGTTGCCTCTGCAATAGCGTTCGGACCTGTTTTGTGTACCATGGGGGATCAGTTCCATCTCTTACCAATTTATGAGGTACGAATCAATTGCTGCTGCTACTATATCTTTGAATTTGAGCCACATCTCGTCTACATTTGCATAGTCTGTTCGGAAGGAATGGAGATTGTCTCTTAGGAAGGCTGATCATGATGTTGATTTACTGAAGGACTGTAAGCGTCCGGCACCGAGCCCTGACATCACGCAGCGCTCCTGTGTTAAGGACTCCGGGAATCGCGCAGCCAGGAGACGTGTAGCATCTCTTCCGACCCCCCCCCCCCTCTCCCCCTGCCATTAGTCATGCGGCATTAATTACAGCAGGCACACGCGCAAATTGATTTCTCGAATACATAAATGATGAGGAGGGGGTGGGGGGGGGGGGGAGGGGCGGGCACACTGACCAGTCCGCACTGGACGCCCCACACGACTCCCCCACGTCCAGTAGCGGGTGTCCGGCACACTTAGCCGGCCCACTGAATAAGTCATTGTTTGTTTGGGGAGCTGACCGCAGCGTCGGCCATTTTCGGTCGCGGGGCTTCTCTCGCGAGTGACTCTCGCCGACTTCCATTGTGCTAATAGTGTTTCGGTTGGGCCGCTCACCGTGTTTGTTGACGCTGGAGCATAACCAACCCTGTAGTCACGGAGAGATGGTTGAACGACCGTATTTAACGTAACGCTGGAGCATATCCAACTCTGTTATCATGGAGAGATGTTTGGACGATCCTATCTAACGTAACCTGTTGTACTTACTCCGTCAACTGCATTACGAATTTTCCCGTTGGGCAGCGATCAAATGTACACAAATATCCGAACAGATCCGATTGCGCTGAAGACTTCCTACCAAACGGATCTCAAAATGTCGTCTGTATGAGGAGGCGATCTCAGAAGCAAAGACAGCGTCTGATGCCCTACGACGGAATATGACAAGGCCGCTGACAAGTTAAAAAGAAAAGTGATGAATATTTTCTAACGTCACAGAACTCACTCAGAAAAGGTGTGGCTGAGCGGTTCTAGGTGCTTCAGTCTGGAGCCGCGAGACCGCGACGGTCGCAGGTTCGAATCCAACCTCGGGCATGGATGTATGTGATGTCCTTAGGTTAGTTAGGTTTAAGTAGTTCTAAGTTCTAGGTGACTGATGACCTTACCTGTTAAGTCCCATACTGCTCAGAGCCATTTGAACCATTTTCACTCAGAAAAGAAATAAAAATTCAATAAATACGTCCTGTTATATATGTTGCTGTGTAGAATTCAGATATTGAAAATACGTCACATACAGGGTAAACCAAAATTTGCGCACTTGGATGGCACTATAAGTGTTTGCATACTAACAATACAAAAACGTCTGTAACAAAATGAAGTCGTGAACACATTTACGGGATGAAATTGACGTCAAAAAAATGCAGTTTGGCAACACCGTGACGACGTCTGCGGCAAGTATCTTCAGAACAGTATAATTGTATTATGAAGTTACTACAGTGGGCAGAGTTTTGTGTTAGAATTTTAGACTGCGCGATGTGATTTCTGGTTTCTTAATTGTTGAACTTCCATTACAGCAGTTCTTACACAAAAGTCAGGGAATTATCTCGTATTAACGCATAAATGAGAGTACAATTAAATTTTTTTAGCATCCCAGTTTCTAAAACATATTTTGCCATTAAACCTTTACTCTGTTGAATGCCTTCCCGCCTCCGACTCCGCCTCCTCCGCCATCATGCCTTATGGTACATTAATAAGAAATCTGTTGAATGGGAGGGTCTAATGAGCATAGACATAGATTGAGAGTAAATCGAAGAAAGACGGAAATGAGAATAAAGAGAAACTCAACAACATAGCTGGTGATCGCGAGGTAGGAGAAGTTAAGGAATTTTGCTGCCTAAGCTGCAAAATAATGCATGACTGACGGTAGTAAGGAGAACATAAAAAGTAGACAAATACTTGCAAAAGAGCATTCCTGGCCAAGAGAAGTCTACTAAAAGAAATGGCTCTGAGCACTATGGGACTTAACAATCTAAGGACATCACACACATCCATGACCGAGGGAGGATTCGAACCTGCGGCCGTAGCGGTCGCGCCGTTCCAGGCTGAAGCGCCTAGAACCGCTGGGCTAGAAGTCTACTAAAACATAGGTTCTAATTTGAGGAAGAAATTTCTGAGAATCTACCTTTGAAGCACTGTATTGCGTGGCAGTGAGGCACTGACTGTGGTAAAATCGAAACAGAAGGGAACAGCCCGCATCTCGTGGTCGTGCGGTAGCGTTCTCGCTTCCCGCGCCCGGGTTCCCGGGTTCGATTCCCGGCGGGGACAGGGATTTTCTCTGCCTCGTGTTGGCTGGGTGTTGTGTGTTGTGCTTAGGTTAGGTTTAAGTAGTTTTAAGTTCTAGGGGACTGATGACCACGGCAGTTAAGTCCCATAGTACTCAGAGCCATTTGAAACAGAAGGGAACAGATGCATATCATATGTGGTGCCGCAGAAGAGTGATGAAAATTAGGTGGACTGATAGGGTAGGTGATGAGGAGGTTCTTCGCAGAATCGGCGATGAAAGGAATATATACAAAAGACTGAGAAGAAGAAGGGCCAGTACGACAACATCCGTTGAGACGTCAGGGAGTAACTACCATAGTACTAGAGAGAGCTGTAGAGGCTTAAAACTGTATAGGAACGTAGTGTTTGGGATAAACGTAGTGATTGGGATACATCCAACAAGTAACAGAGAATGTAGATTGCAAGTTCTACTCTGAGATGAAAAGAACAGCACAAGAGAGGAATTCGTGGCGAGCCGCATCAAACTAGTCAGAAACTGAGGACTAAAACAAAAACTATGTACACCATACAATATTAGATTATCATCTTGACTCCATTACCAGGCACTGTGTGCAACCGAATAACAAAACTTCACAATGTGAAGCATGTGGTCCAATCAGAGGAAAAAGACAAAGAAAAGTTCAGAACCAATTACAGCAGCATGCGGCGAATGACGGTTAATACGTCATTCCTCACAACGATCGTAGCAGTTCATGAGCGACGGGCCGGATACACAGTGGGGGGTCTCCGCACGCCTGCCCTCTTGTAGACTCAAAGCACGGCGCAGTCAGACCGCTGCGTCCTTGCTGCTTACTCGGCCCGGACCAAGAAAGCCGTCCAGTGCCGAGCTGTTGTCAGGCTCGAAATACACTCGATCTCTCGCCAGTGCACCGCTGTACAGCACTCAAGGAACGGCCGGTTTCCTCTCTCACCGGCTCGCAAGTGGGCAGCGCAGTTGGCTGCTGTAGCCGTCTTCACACAGGACGTGTTTACCACCACGAAGCACGCCAGACGTGCTGTCCATTGTGGTAGCTGCACGCAGTGAAACGAGCTGGGCGTTTTCCCCGTCGTGATTTGCGACCGCAGCTTTCTCCAGCTGAGGCGAAACAAGCGCTTCATCATTGTAAGAGCAACTGAAACGAGCGAGTGTGCCAGCGCTTATCCCAGCTCAGTACCAGCGGCGTTACTTCATCACAATACTCCTGTGCTTAACGTACAACACTTTGCACCGTAATTTAACAGCGAAATTAACAATTAAAATAACTTTTCCAGGCTTTGTCATTGTATGCTTAATATTAATGTCAACACTGTAAAGTCTCAGAATTATCAAATGAATATGTGAGGCAAAATATACGATCTTAAGAAGAAATAAGTGGCGCCGAATAATAAAACTACGAAGCTAAAAACTGTTCAGAATATGCAAATGTATGTCACAGTTAAAAGTTACAAGTCTCAACTTCATCAGAGCACTATTCTGTTTAAAATTTCATGTAGAAACATTAAAGCCGGCCGGTGTGGCCGACTGGTTCTAGGTGCTTCAATCTGGAACCGCGCGACCGCTACGGTCGCAGGTTCGAATCCTACCTCGGGCATGGATGTGTATGGGGTCCTTAGGTTAGTTAGGTTTAAGTAGTTCTAAGTTCTAAGGGACTGATGTTAAGATGTTAAGTACCTTAGTGCTGAGAGCCATTTGAACCATTTTAGAAACATTGAATATGTCGCACCCATAAGGTACCTCATTTGGAATGAAAGCGTCCTTATTCATGGTAAATTAAGTACCATTTGTATTTGTAGTCGGAAGTTATAATTACAGCAATCGATTACATTCGTGAAATAATGCTAAGTTTCAATTCTGTATTGGAAATAACAATGGTTACGAGGCATCTTAAAAAGGCAGTTCAGAGTCATGTTCTACTGCCGGTTCCTTTCTAAAAATTCTATCCGGAAAAGTTTAAATGCTGTCGAGCTAAAACGTTTCAGTAACTAAAGCAAACTGAATTTTTTGTATAAAAATTAAGAAGATTGTAAAATGTTAAACGAGAGCGTTCTTAATTAATATGTGTCCGAGAAAGGGGCATTTAGGTACTGCTACCTGTGTCTAGGGCGGCTGATAGTAGGTATTCCGTCTGGCGATCCGCTACGCCCATAAACAAATACAGGCAGAGAGTCAGTTGAAGGAAACATTTCGCTCCGCGATATCAAGCTGTTCATGTCAGACAAACGCCTTCGTGCGTTGTGCCTCAGATGGCATCAGAGCTGGGCAGACTTGATTGCGTTTTCGGTAAAAGTAAGAAGTGATCTTGCGAGGACTGTATGTCATGGATAGTTTAGGTTTCACGTAAGTGACCGTTTGTGTGCCACCCATAATGTTGACAGGTGCGTGGAAAGCATGCATGGACAGAATGAGATTTTCACTCTGCAGCGGAGTGTGCGCTGATATGAAACTTCCTGGCAGGTGAAAAGTTTGGAAGGTAGGAGACGAGGTACTGCCAGACGTAAAGCTGTGAGGACGGGTTGTGAGTCGTGTTTGGATAGCTCAGTTGGTAGAGCACTTGCCTGCGAAAGGCAAAGGTCCCGAGCTCGAGTCTCGGTCCGGCACACAGTTACAATCTGTCAGGAAGTTTCATTCATGGACAGTTTAAGTCCTTTCATAACGACCTAAAGAAGTAACGATCATTTGATTATTGCCCGCTGCTCCACATAGCGGCAGTTGGCGTCTGCATCCGACGCGCTAATCACTATGTTTGCAAAAATGGACGCACATAAGCTCTCGCCAACGATCGTCGAAGAAGGGTGGGGACAATACCTAACAAGATTCTCGACTCGTCGATGGCTTGAACAGCGAACTGCTAGCAGGTGAACACATTAAATATACTGCACTTCGATCTGAGACCATTAACTCAGTGGAATCACATCTCATATTCAGTTTTAAATTAAAGATAGTTAATGTATAGTGCTAATGTCAGTTTGCTCTTGCATAATATCCATATTTTCGATGTTGTATTAACTACCGTAAGTAATTTACTCCTTCGTATTGATTTCCAAAAAAAAATGGTTTAAATGGATCTGAGCACTATGTGACTTAACTTCTGAGGTCATCAGTCGCCTAGAACTTAGAACTAATTAAACCTAACTAACCTAAGGACATCACACACACCCATGCCCGAGGCAGGATTCGAACCTGCGTCCGTAGCGGTCGCTCGGTTCCAGACTGTAGCGACTAGAACCGCACGGCCACTCCGGCCGGCATTGATTTCCAAATGGAGATTAGTTTTATAATTTTATTCGAATAGAAGTGGACATTTTTTCGAAACAGCTGTCCATCCTCGAAAAAGATATTTAGAGGCAAGATACAAATATGAGGCAGGCCATAAAACAAAAACCTGTAACTTGTGTTTACTTTTTAACATAGACTGTCAGTCACTTTAAGATTTCTGGCCGCTGGGAAAACACACCAGTCTTTGACTTGTGCAACAAGAATTGAAGTCCCTTAATCTTTTAGGAAATAAAAGGTGAAAAAAAATAACAGAAGAGCCTAGACGCAAACCTTCTGCCTTTCTGTTTACAATTTACGACGCCTTCAGATATGCTGCAGATTCATTACATCAGTAGTGCGTAAGTTACATAGATACAATGTCTAAAGGCTGAAACAACAAATGTCATTATTTGATATTTAAGTATGACAGATTATACCGGAAACGACTCGATTGTGATGAATGATCATTATGCCGTAGCACTGAAATGGTATACGTTCATAGCATCCTAATTGTAATACGTAAAGCATCAAATATGAAAATTAATTATGTGGATAGTCTGGTAAAAAATGAAACCTTTTCCCTCAATAATCATTTGGTCTCAAATTTTAAACATAAAATTACTGAATATGGCTAAATATAACTCCAAAGTTCAACTAGATCTATCCAACAGTTTTTGAGAAACTGTTATTTTATTTTATTACGATGGGTTTTTAAGACCCTCTTTTACATAGTAAATTTACTTTAACATGCTTGAAAACCTGAAGAGTGCATTTAATAATATAGGTAAACAATTATGTTTAAGCTTAATGTTCTGCCGGTGATCAAAGACTTAATTTTTAAAGTTCTGTTTCCTTATATTCAAACACTTAAAACTGTCACCAATCCGTATTTTCTTAAATAATATTTTTTGTTTCAAAACTGTACTTAAAACTGTTAGCACTGATTGTAAGAGTTGTCTCTATAAATGTCAACCAATTTCTGAAATATTTATTATGTAAAAGTTATATTTGAATGATCAGTTTCACAAATTAGAGAAAAACGTAGTCGAAGTTACACAACACAGTCACTCCACGGTCCTTGCTCTAAAATCCACATGGGTTGCAAGTTGTTCTTTCTGCTCTCTTCTGAGCTTCCTCAGCATTTATGGCCGTCAGTCTGGATGCGTGTCGTCTTCTTTTTTTCAAGTTCTATGCGCTTTATTGTGTTTTGCTTCCTTCTTCGCGCATCTCTAACTTTGCTCCTTCAGGTCCTTATTGCTGATAGTGCAGTGGCCTCTGTTGTTTGTGTTGCTTCTGTCAGAGAGTATCCTTTATTGAACTGTGAAACAGCTTCTCTGTCCTAGCTAGTTCTACTCTTCTTTCGGATGCAAATACATCACTCTGGCACTTTGACCCGATTATACTATGTACACATTCATTTGCATGTTGAGTCTTTCAAGCAGTGCATGTGGAGAGAATTGTGTCAGATGTCACCCTCTGATAAACAGATAGCATTCAAACGACGACAGATGGTATCAGAGCAGTATGAATAGCAAATCTGTGATTTTGTTTGTTCTCTCTTGGCAAGGGCACGATTAAGGAAACACCAGGAATTCTCACCTTTTGGGCACTTAATGTGTTGCGGTTTCTCATCAGCGTTCATGTAGTGGTACAGTGTTGCGTAGACTGCACTCTTCATTGCCGTAGTATCTGGCGCATTGTCAGAAATGGCTCTTATTTAATAATGAGTAAGCTTTATAATTGTTTCTTCCTTCAGACCATGTGCTCTCCCACTGATAGTCATGTTATGTGCCCGCCTTCCATTTACCACATATATCAGTCTTGTCCCAAGTTGTTTTGCAATGTGATTTACACACTCTGTGTGTTTCCATACACATTCAGTAGAACTAATTATATTTTTTTTCCACATTTCTCTTTCGAATTTCACAAAATCCTTTCTTATTACAACGGCGTATGCACTAATTAGCATATTTAGGGAGAAAAAAATCATTATTTCCTTACAGACTATCCCCTTCACTACTGATACGTAGTTTTCTATCATTTTATTATAACAAATCATCCCTGAAGCAACGCATTTTAGAGATATCCTAAACGTCCTGGTGCTTTGAAATACGAGTAGCTTTTTCTGGCATCATGCACGATCTAATACAAAAACCACCACATTCACAAAGCTCAGCTCCGCGTAGCTTAATACAGCATAGCGTCTCCGTAGTTCTGCTTGTGACGTGAAACCATGAAAGGACACCTTTAAAGTCGACGGACCGCTACTGATAATGAACGCGCTGAATAGCGGCGCTTTCTCCATGTCTTCTCCTGTTCATCGATATAATGAAGTGAGCTGATATGCCCTTTTGTTACATGAAAAGACGTACCTATTACATGAAACGTAATTTTTATGTAATTTACGTAACTATAAAATACTTTATGATTACCGATCGTGGACGCTGAATAGCCAGAACCAAGTGCAAGAACAGTTTGGAACACATGTAAAATAGGCGAGCGCAGTGAACGAAACGAACAACTGGATACTGTAGAACTAGGAGCAGTTGGCAGTGTAACTGCGACACAAAAACCTAATTTTTACTAAGCGTGTGACGCAAGTACGAGAAAACCACATTTTATTTTATGCTTCCATAGTCTTTACTTCGCCTACGAACTCAGAGACAACGTTAAGTATATATAGGGTGTAAACGATTATTGTTTACAATGTAGCATAGCTGTGTAGTGGAAGTCGAAACGAAGAATTTTATACAAGACCCTTGTGGTCTATTAAGCTGGGAAACAGCCACCAACAGGTTTACAAGACTACACGAGCTATAGCTCATGAGCGTCAAGTGAGATTTTCATGTTCTTGTCTGTTTGTTGTATCTGCTGGTAACGGGCAACACATCGTCCGCAATTGGCGAGCAGTCTGTACTCAGGGCCTGTTTTCCGTGCGCCATCCTATTTTTTTTTTCCTGCTATCAGCCACATAAGGCTACGGTTGGCTCAACGAGAGGTTCTGCAGAATCACAGAAATTACTTCTAAAAGTGTGTAGGAATTCTGTAATGAATAAAAGCTCTATACTCCAGGGTGGAGGGGGGGGGGGGGGAGGCAAGTGCCCCTCTTGGTGCCCTCCATCCTTCAGTCACCTACACTACTAGTTACCAGTTTTTCGTAAGAACCATTTACCAAGCAAACATGAACAGTGAACGAGTAAAAATGAACGGTTCCCAAAAAAGAACGATCAGCAGTGAGCTACACTCCTGGAAATTGAAATAAGAACACCGTGAATTCATTGTCCCAGGAAGGGGAAACTTTATTGACACATTCCTGGGGTCAGATGCATCACATGATCACACTGACAGAACCACAGGCACATAGACACAGGCAACAGAGCATGCACAATGTCGGCACTAGTACAGTGTATATCCACCTTTCGCAGCAATGCAGGCTGCTATTCTCCCATGGAGACGATCGTAGAGATGCTGGATGTAGTCCTGTGGAACGGCTTGAAATGCCATTTCCACCTGGCGACCTCAGTTGGACCAGCGTTCGTGCTGGACGTGCAGACCACGTGAGACGACGCTTCATCCAGTCCCAAACATGCTCAATGGGGGACAGATCCGGAGATCTTGCTGGCTAGGGTAGTTGACTTACACCTTCTAGAGCACGTTGGGTGGCACGGGATACATGCGGACGTGCATTGTCCTGTTGGAACAGCAAGTTCCCTTGCCGGTCTAGGAATGTTAGAACGATGGGATCGATGACGGTTTGGATGTACCGTGCACTATTCAGTGTCCCCTCGACGATCACCAGAGGTGTACGGCCAGTGTAGGAGATCGCTCCCCACACCATGATGCCGGGTGTTGGCCCTGTGTGCCTCGGTCGTATGCAGTCCTGATTGTGGCGCTCACCTGCACGGCGCCAAACACGCATACGACCATCATTGGCACCAAGGCAGAAGCGACTCTCATCGCTGAAGACGGCACGTCTCCATTCGTCCCTCCATTCACGCCTTTCGCGACACCACTGTAGGCGGGCTGCACGATGTTGGGGCGTCAGCGGAAGCCGGCCTAACGGTGTGCGGGACCGTAGCCCAGCTTCATGGAGACGGTTGCGAATGGTCCTAGCCGATACCCCAGGAGCAACAGTGTCCCTAATTTGCTGGGAAGTGGCGGTGCGGTCCCCTACGGCACTGCGTAGGATCCTACGTTCTTGGCGTGCATCCGTGCGTCGCTGCGGTCCGGTCCCAGGTCGACGGACGACGGACACGTGCACCTTCCGCCGACCACTGGCGACAACATCGATGTACTGTGGAGACCTCACGCCCCACGTGTTGAGCAATTCGGCGGTACGTCCACCCGGCCTCCCGCATGCCCACTTTACGCCCTCGCTCAAAGTCCGTCAACTGCACATACGGTTCACGTCCACGCTGTCGCGGCATGCTACCAGTGTTAAAGACTGCGATGGAGCTCCGTATGCCACGGCAAACTGGCTGACACTGACGGCGGCGGTGCACAAATGCTGCGCAGCTAGCGCCATTCGACGGCCAACACCGCGGTTCCTGGTGTGTCCGCTGTGCCGTGCGTGTGATCATTGCTTGTACAGCCCTCTCGCAGTGTCCGGAGCAAGTATGGTGGGTCTGGCACACCGGTGTCAATGTGTTCTTTTTTCCATTTCCAGGAGTGTAGTTCCCAAGGATGAACGAGTTTGCCCATCTCTACTGAAGGTGGTCTGAGAAGCAGGCATGCCCGTGAGGTCTGTGTAACAAATGCAGACTTCCTGTTCTGCACAGTAGCCGAGCGGCGACGCTGACTGTCGCGACGCCTCCCTCTCCCCCTCCCTCCTCCCCCCCCCCCCCCCCTCCCAGTACTCCTCGTAAAGCCAGCGTCGCCAGGCGTTTCGGGCAGGCAGTCGATAATTTAAAGCGGCTCGCCGCCCTTCGATGAGCTTAATTTCCGAGAGGCCGTATTTACGACGGTGATCACGCCCTCTGCGTAAGGGCGAGCCCAGTGCGAGTGGCGATTCCAGATAAGTAGCTCTGCTCAGCGGGGAATTAAACTTTCTGGACGACTCTGTCTGCTTGCCCTACACAAAGAGTTGCATTTTTCCTTATTCTCCAAAATTCTGTGTCCGCAAACAAGTAAGACAGAGAAACAGTCAACGTTCAAGGGACTGTTTTTAAATTTGTTTACACAGCAAGTGATTTTTATTCGACACTTCCTCGAAGCACGATGCTCCACATTGTGTATGTATATGACGAAGATAGGGTACATCACAGCTCTTGCAACTGCTGAGGAACTTCTAGATCTATAGGGAAATACTGGGACATTGAACTCTAAACTTCTATTCATCCTTTTCGTGCAGGAAATCACTGACATTTCAAACCAGTCAGTCGCCTGTACTATTTGATTAATGCAAAGTGCCCCTCCTATCTCTCCTTGACTTTCATATTGTCAGAAGAACAGAACAGAGGAAACACTTATTTTCGTTTCACTCACGGTTGTATTCAGATTATAGAACAACGCGTTTTCCCGCAGCATTGTCGCGCCTTTGTCCTCATTAGCGTCAATTACACAAAAGCCAAAATCTGTGTCTAATTTAATCAACCAACATATTTCTTTCTTAGACCTCATTAATGACATAGAATCCTTAATTTTATATTCTTCGTCATGTTAACATTAGCATCTACAGTCATTATTATTATTATTATTATTATTATTATTATTATTATTATTATTATTATATTATCTTTATATCTTAGCCACCACTGTAATTCCAAATAGCATTAAATAGTTCACTGATTACCGATTATTTGAAACTTGGAGACAAAAAAAGCAATATGAATGGATCAGCATCAGAACGCACAATAAAACCACGATATTCCAAGGAAATTCTTTTTTTGGTATAATTAATGCGATGTGGTCATTTTCCATCTCTTGTTACATTACTCGACATGTATTTATCAAATGGTTCAAATGGCTCTGAGCACTATGGGACTTAACATCTGCGGTCATCAGTCCCTTAGAACTTAGAACGACTTACACCTAACTAACCTAAAGACATCACACACATCCATGCCCGAGGCAGGATTCGAAACTGCGACCGTAGCGGTCACGCGGTTCCAGACTGAAGGGCCTAGAACCGCACGGCCACACCGGCCGACATGTATTTATCAAGAGCAATTAATGATGTATTTGAGCTGTAACCATGACTTTTCTATCAGCGTGTAAGTTTGACGGTTGCCCTTTACTGCCAGTCTCTCCGACTCGGTATGAAAATAGCTGTACGATTTACAGCTTAAATATTAGGAGGAGGCAAATTTTGATTACTGCTGAATTCCGGAGATTTTCTGGACCGTGAAACAAATTTGTTTCCAGACACGACACGAAAATCGAGAGTTGCACTTTGGACAGATATTTTCAGAGGAGTACAGAGATTAATTGTGGTAAGGAATCAAACGAAATGCAGTTGCTCCTGAACGAGCCAACAGAGGTCACAGGGCCCTTATACAAACAATTCCTGCCGAGCCCCCAAAAGTTTGATGATGCAGTTCGGGTTTACTGTATAGATATAATATAGTCCGTGCGATTCTGATCATACACAGCATGGCCGCCCGCGGCGTTCCGAACTTCATGTGGAACGCGTGTGATCCTCGCCCTGCCCTGTCTCACCTTTTCTCATTCCTTCCCGGAAGTACACGGTACAGCGAGACATTTCATTTAGCTAACTGACGTTGTCATTTAGTATAGCGGTGTGACATTTTTCAGTCAGCTCAACTCCCTTCAGTTCGGCAGAATCGTGGTGTCAGCGCTGTGGCCCTAGGCCATTCGTTCGAGTTATGAAGGATGCTCACAAGCCCAGTGGCTGTTTGCACAAAAAGAGACAGTCTGGCGATCTGTTGCCATAAGCGTCTACAAAACATTGGAAGGAGAGATGAGAGGGATGAGCATTCTCAAAATAGATTACGCCATCTCGTGAGCGACGAGTACAGAAATTCGCTATGAAACAATACTAGTTAATCCGTAAGTTGCAGACATTAAACAACAGATGTCTGAGGAGTATCCTTGGGGTATGGAGGCCAAACGTCGTCTCTAACGAAACACTCTGGGAAAGAACCAGCCAGGCGCCAACTGAGTTGCAAATAAGAAACAGGAGGTGGAGATGGTTAGGACATACGCTTAGGACACCAAATGAACGTGTTGTGGAAGAAGCACTTTATTGGATCCTGCACGGACGAAGGAGAACAGGCAGGCCCAAAATGAAGTGGAGGTGATCAGTTGAAGCAGAAGGTCAACAGAAAGGAACTGGATGGGAAGAAATGAATACTAGCAGAAGCCAGGACAAGATGGCGATCCTTTGTTCCAGCCTTACGCTCCACATGAGTTAAAGCAATTAATAATAATAATTTTAGACCTGTCTTGAAAGGAGGATTTAAGATGATCATCAACAGAAGCCAAACTAGTATAATGGAATGTAGTCGAATCAAATTGGGTGTTGCTGCGGGAATTAGATTAGGAAATGAGTGGATTAAAGCACAAACTGGGTTTTGCTGTTTGGGGAGCAAAGTAACTGATGATTGTCGAAGTAGTGAGGATATAAAATGTAGATTGGCAATGTCAAGGAAAGCGTTTCTGAAGAAGAGAAATTTGTTAACATCGAGTATAGATTTAATTGTCAGAAAGTCGTTTTTGAAAGTATTTGTATGGAGTGTAGCCATGTATGGAAGTGAAACATGGACGATAAATAGTTTAGAGAAGAAGAGAATAGAAGCTTTCGAAATGTGGTGCTGCAGAAGAATGCTGAAGATTAGATGAGTAGATCACATAACTAATGAGGAGGTATTGAATAGAATTGTAGAGAAGAGAAGTTTGTGGCACAACTTGACCAGAAGAAGGGATCGGTTGGTAGGGCATATTCTGAGGCATCAAGGGATCACCAATTTAGTACTGGAGGGCAGCGTGGAAGGTAAAAATCGTGGAGGGAGACCAAGAGATGAATACACTAATCAGATTCAGAAGGATGTAGGTTGCAGTAAGTACTGGGAGATGAAGAAACTTGCACAAGATTGAGTAGCATGGAGAGCTGTGTCAAACCAGTCTCAGGACTGAAGACCACAACAACAACAACTTTAGACCGAGCTCTTACCTTCAAAAAACATTTAGAAAAGTAGGGAAAAAAGTGAACACCAGAACCGATATTGTCAGAAAACTGCCAGAGTCAGGTAGGGGTGTATATTTATATATTCATTACTGTATTGTCGGCGGTGAAATCTCATAGTGCAATAGATACTGAGTGCCTCTAAGAATCTCACAGTTAAGCCATCAGATGGTACTGCAGTTGGCCGGGCTATATACATCGTCTCTCTGCGACAATCGGCTGTCACGGGCTGGCAGGCCACTGGTCCCTGTGGGGGAATCCCCGCGGCGCGGCCGGCCGCCGGCCATCGTTTCGCGCCTGTCTTCACCTGTCAGGGCTGCGCGCGATAGCCGCTATCAGTCGTCACGGGCGGCGCACACGCGAGTTCCGGCCGCTGCCGCTGCTCTGCTGCTCCACCGTCCGGCGGGAGGCTGGCTGGGGAGGGAGTGGGGATTTGTCACGTGCCCAGGGGAACAATTTCCTGTGCCGCACCCTGGCCGGATGGCACACGACGAAGCGGCTTTCCCGCACTACCCCGCTGCTTTGTGGTTATCAGCAGCGCGGAAGTCATCAAGTACAAGGGTTTTAATCTCTGAAGCAAAATTACCGACGGCGTTTTTACCACAGTTAATAGCACAACAGGGAACGAAGCAAAGCCACAGAACCGCACGAAGAGAAACTACCGTTGTTACGTGAAATAGCTAAGCTGGTCGAGGACAGGCCGGCCGAAGTGACCGAGCGGTTCTAGGCGCTACAGTCTGGAACCGCGCGATCGCTACGGTCGCAGGTTCGAATCCTGCCTCGGGCATGGATGTGTGTCATATCCTTAGGTAGGTTAGGTTTACGTAGTTCTAAGTTCTAGGGGACTGATGACCTCAGAAGTTAGTCCCATAGTCCTCAGAGCCTGGTCGAATACATGAAAACGATTGCTGTCCAACCTGTCTGGCGTGGCAGCAGAAGACAGCGAAACTAAAAGTAAAGTTTCAAATCTCGCGTTTAAGAAATCATTCTTGAACGAGAATCTCCACATTGTGCACCGTGACTCATCACGACATACAACGTTTTCCTACTGTTCAATCGTCCAATATTTACCCTCCATACACCAAGCGAGGTGTCGTTTGGCATTTACCGGCGTGATGTGTGGCTTCGGAGCAGCCGTTCGATCATGAAATCCAAGTTTTCTCACCTTCCGCCTAACTGCCATAGTACTTGCAGTCATTCCTGATGCAGTGTGGAATTCCTGTGTCGTGGCCTGGATAGATGTCTGTCTATTACCCATTACGACCCTCTTCAACTGTCAGCGGTCTCTGACAGTCAGCATACGAGGTCGCTTTCGTGCTGTACGTGTCCCTTCACGTTTCCACTTCACTATCACTTCGGAAACAGTGTACCTAGGGATGTATAGGAATGTGGAAATCTCGCGTACAGATGTATTACACACGTGACACCCAATAACCTGACAGCGTTCGAAGTCCGTGAATTCAGCGCTCCATCCCATTCTGCTCTCTTACGTTGTCTAATGATTACTGAGGTCGCTGATATAGAGTGCCTGGCAATAGGTGGCAGCACAATGCACCTAATATGAAAAACGTATGTTTTTGCGGTATCCGGACACTTTTGACCACATAGTGTATAGACTGTCCTTTTTCCCTCGCTTCATTTGTGAGTGGAACATGGAACGAAATCGCTGGGAGTGGTACAAGTACCCTCCGCCACCGTACGGTGGCTTGCGGAGTACATTTGTAGATTACGTATGGAAGAGGTGCTGTTACATATACAAGTTGTTTCTGTTAAGAAGAGTTCTGGTAGTTTGGTAGCAATATGCATGTAACGTAAAGGTAGGGCCAAAATTATTTCAGGAAACATTCATCACACATAAAGGAAGAAAATATGTAATATGGACATGCGTCCGGACTCGAACTATTTCCATATTAGAGCTCAGTTTGTAGAACTCTTCAATACCTTAATCTTTACAAACACGCAGGAGGAGAACGTATCAACACAGTGTGGAACGATTTCCCATTAGAACGTTCAAAATTCCCTCCGTTAGCAAGGACAGAAGCATCAGTCCGTCGTCGCATCGAATCCCTGATACTCTGATGTATCCTTAGAGAATGGTGTATTGTTTCACAGCCTTCTGCAATACGTGCAAGAACACACTGTGCATAATGTACTGATGTTCCGTAGACAACAGCTTACAAATGCCCCACAAATAAAAGATAGTTGGTTTAGGTTTGGAGAGCGTGGAGGCCGCGAAATGGGTCCACCTCTACCTACCATCTGCCACGAAATCTGTTATTTAGAAGCCCAATTGTCTTACGCTGACCCTAGCGTTGACGTCAACTGCACGAAGGAGGTTCCTCCTCCAGCTGACATCCTTCTAGGCCTCCCCCAGTAGCGAGTCGTAAGCTTAAATCTCTCACTCTCCCTAAGACGACGATCAGTTTCTACGAACGTCCTCCAACCGCGCCACAGTCCTTCCACATCTCAGTCCCGATGCAAGCACTGAGCGTTACGGCCATTACGTGCTGATCCGTCAAGCAAATTGACATCCATCAATACCGCATTTTAGTACACTTCCATTTCACTGTGCCGGAAACCAATTCTGTGATTAACACTAAGCAGTACATGCTACGTGCATGGTGCTACTAAAACGGTGAGGTTAGTCGCATGTCAGCACAAACTGTGAAGTGGGTCACATTGGAGCAACAAATACTGCCTGTGAACGTAAGAATTACAACTTCTGTACATTCTACCCAAATATAACCAGGAGATTATTTTGAAAATTTCATATAAGAAAACGGTTCATGTAATGTTAGTACTTTCTTTTTCCGCAATTCCCTCGATAATGATATTATGAAAACAAGTAGAAAATGAGCTCTAACTTGAAAATAGTGATGGGAGGTGTCAACTAGATATAAAATGTAGACATCCAAAAAGAGAAATTTTCATGAAGAAGATACTTCAAGAATTGTAATAGGATCTATAATATTTTCAGCATACATAAAGGATTTATCAGGTAGGATCAGAAGCATTATAAGATTGTTACTGATGATGAAGTTGTCAGTAGGAAAATACCCTCGGTGAAAGATGTTGAGGAACTGCATAAATAACTAGACAAAATTTCTATTCGATGTAGTGAATAGAAGATCGCTTTAAACATGAGTAAATTTAAGATAAGACGTGTAAAAATAAAACATAAAAAGTTTGTATTTGATTATAGGCATAGTATTGTAAGTATTTAGGGACAATGTTGTTGTTGTTTTTGTTGTTGTCTTCAGTCCGAAGATGCAGCTCTTCATGTTGCTCTTTTCTGTGAAATGCTCTTCATCTTCGAATAACTATTGCAACCTTCATTCTTCGGAATCTTCTCCTGCGATTTTTACTCCTCACGCTTCCTTCCAGCATTAAATTGGCGATTCCTTGATCTCTCAGATGTATCCTGGCAACAATTCGCTTCTTATAGTCGAGTTGCTTCATATATTTCTTTTTTCCCCAATCTTCTTCAGTACTTCATCATTAGTTAAGCGATCTACCCATCAGCATTCTTCTGTAGCACCACGTTTCACAAGCTTGCGTTCTCTTCTGGATTAAACTTTTTATCCTCCATATTTCAATTCCATATGTGGCTATTTTCCCAACAAAATTCCTTCAAAAAGACTTTCTAACACTTAAATCTATATTCAGTGTTGACAAATTCCTATTAGTCAGAAATGTTTTTCTTTTCATTGCTAGTCAACATTTTATATCTCCCTAGTTCGACCATCAGTTATTTTGCTCCCCAAATAGTGAAACTCATCTACCACTTCAATTGTCTCGTTTCCTAATCTAATACCCTCAGCATCATCTGATTTAATTCGACTACACACTATTATCTTTGTTTCTGATTTTGTTAACGTTCATCGTTGTCTTTGATGGTATCACAACGTCATCAGCAAACCGCAAAGTTTTTTATTTCCTCTCCCTGAACTTCAGTTTCTACTCCAAATTTTTCTTTGGTTTCCTTTATTTGCTCACAGCACAGATTGAATAACATCAGGGATTGGCTACAATCCTGTCTCACTCCCTTATCGACCAGTGCTTCCCTTGCATCTCCTTCGACTCTTATAACTGCCGTCTGGTTTTTGTACAAGTTGTAAATAGCCTTTTGCTCCCTGTAATTTACCCCCTCATACCTTCAGGGCAGTATTACGAAGTGTAAACTCGGTGTTTAGGAAGGCGAATCGAAGACTTATATTTGACGCAACGGTTCTGTCCAAAAGCAGCGCAGCCTTAAACGAAATCGCATGCAAGACGCTTTCGCCACGAATAGTAGAGTGAACTTCTTTTTATTTCAGACAAAATTACATTTTATGACACAGTCATGATCGGTTTAGTCTTACTTCGGCCATCCTCAAATGATATTGCTCATGGGCTGATTTTGATGAATTTAACGTTAACTGCATATTTCCCGAACATCAATGGCAGACGTTTTGAGAGCCCTGAGAGTAACCACCAATTTTTCCATTTGGTGACGTTTTCAGGCACTCAAAATATCTTTCTTTTTTTAGAGTTCGATTTCGTCTTGTGGGGCTCTCTCAAAAGCAAAGGTTACACCACTCGCCCAGATTCAAGCGCTCAACTGAAAGAAGAAATCGCTGTGTTCCCACGTAAGTGTTTCGAAGCACCATGGAAAAATCTCCACAATCATTACGGATTTTGGTTTTAGGAAATAATTTCTGTAATTGCTATAACACTTAATGGCATGTAACGTACTGCTGCTTTCTGTTCTGGTGCCGAGATGATATTGAGGGTTGTGCTCCGAAAGAGTGCGGAAGATACACTGTTTACATTCAGGAAAATAACAGTGGACCCAATACTAACCCTTGAGGGCGATTTATCACTGCGTTTTCTGCATTCCCTGATTTATGCACTATGGACAACACGAAAGCTATGATTCATCGGGTGTGTTTTTTTATAGTATGGGGCCTAATACAGGTTGGTTATTCGGGAGAAGTTAGGCAGTTGTGAAAAGTGAGTACAGCGAAAAATGAGCACTACGAGCTCACAGGGTGGATGGATGGATGGATATGGTGTTATGGGCGCTCAACAGTGTAGTCTTTAGCGCCCGACTACGAGCTCACAGCTGGTACAGAAGCTCACACGCCGTCAGCAACGGCTAAGCCAGCGCCCCGTGGAGGCCTCGGTCGGGCAGTGAATCAGAGCGGGCGTTTTCGAACGGCGCGTGCGGCGGCCGCGCCAGAGGAGGGTGGCTCAGCTGAAAGAGAGGCATCCATCCGGGGGTGGGGGTGGCGCGGGGGCGGCACGTGGCTGCGCCCCACGTCTGTCATTTCCGGCCGTAAACTGGCTCGGACTCACCACCCACGGCAGAGCCAACTCCAGCAGGCTCGGCCGCACTGTGATT
This sequence comes from Schistocerca gregaria, assembly GCF_023897955.1. Taxonomy (NCBI): domain Eukaryota; kingdom Metazoa; phylum Arthropoda; class Insecta; order Orthoptera; family Acrididae; genus Schistocerca; species Schistocerca gregaria. The sequence goes on along the minus strand of NC_064920.1, from coordinate 1,133,664,601 downwards.
GGAAAGCTCTCGCAGGAAGTAGCTGTCTTTCTTTCTTTCGGATCAACGATGTCAGAAGTAAATCGCAGAAAACCAGCAAAGGGTAAACAAAAGCGATGCCGTCCGTTGGCGACGTCCTCCAGTGGAAACGACATATACTGAAAAAATACACTGGAAATAATTTATGTAGCTGTTGTCAAACTTAATAGCAAATAACTTACTGTTTGCTTCCAATGATAAAATCTGTAGATTATTTTTGAGGTTTGCTTCGGACTTTCCGTTCATTTATGACTATTGCTACTACTTGCTGTTATAGCGTATAGATAGTACTGAGGGTCATCCGCATAAAGAGTGAGTACGGAAGGTATCCTATTTGCATACAGGAAAAGAACAGAGGCCCCAGTACTAACTCATGACGGCGACTTAATATATCTCATCATGCCACCTTCTGCACTCCCTCCTTTATGTACTGTGAGGGCCACGAGAGGTATTATTTTCATAGGACTCCATTTTCTGCGAAAATCACAAAAAAAAACTCTCGTATGATATGTACATCTTCATCTGCATGCCTTACGGTGTGTGGTGCATGTGTTATCACTGCCGTTTCCCCCTTTCCTGTTCCATTCGCGAATGGTGTTTGCGATGAAAAGTTTTCTGTAAGACCCCCAACGAGCTCCAATTTCTCTGAATTTCTCTTCTTGTTGAGTTCGCTAGACGTGTGTGAAGTCGAGCCAGATTTTTCTCGGAGCACTTTGCGATCGAGCCACAATATCATCAGCCTCTTCAGATGACAATTTGTAGCGAAACAAGCGCAGTATTGTTTGTGAAATATAGAGGCGAGAGAGTGCGCCGGGACTTACCCCAGTTCACTGCTACTAGCGCAACGTCACCATAACGCGTCTGCACGTAGCGCACGAGTATTGCACCATACTTCAGAATAAAATTAAAAGTTAGAGTTGCTTTTTCAAACTTTGCCAACATATACTTTAATGTAATAATGTTTTATAGGTCAAGACTGAGAGTGATTAGATCAACAGTTTTCGTAAATACGTCGTTTTAAGAAAAAACAATCTGTGGCGCTAAATAACAAAGCTAAACAGCCAGAAATTGGTCATAACGTGCAGATGTATGGCGAAATTAACGCTGCAAGTCTCAACATGATAAAACATAAATTGTAACCAAAATCCACGTTTTTAAGAAAAATTGAATTCGCTAAATATTAGACTTATAAATGGGAAAATTTGTATGATGCTTCAGTTCAACTTAAAAATAATAACTACGTGACCCCATTAAACTACCTCTAATAGTTTTCGAGTAATTTAAGAAAAACTAAATTTGGAACTAAAACGTCCTTATTTATAGTAGATTAAGTGTCTGTCATTTTAATGCTAGAAAATTTTGGTTACAGCACATGATAAAACCTATTAATTAATAGAGCTATAACAAGTTTTAGGACAGTAATGTTAATAACAAGAATGCAAGTCTCTTAAAGATATAGTTCAGAGGTAATGATCTACTGTTAGTTCCATTCTAAAAATTCTAGAAGGCAAAGTTTTTATACAAGCAAGCTGAAACTTGTTCTTTGATTTCAATCAACGAACCTACACGCATGCAAAAATTAAGAAGATTCTAAATTAACTCATAACTTTGTTATTAAATGTTGTGTGTACGAGAAAGAGTCCTTTTAGAGACTACTGGAGTGTACATAAGGCGGATGACAGCAGGTGTTCCCTTGGCCGTCCGTTGCGACACATATGTAAATACAGCCCGACAGGCAAGACGATTCTTCACTTCGCCCCCAGCCACTGTAAGGCCCGCGTCAGTCAAACAGCGGAGTGCGCGCTGCCTCGGATGATGTCTGAGACAGGCTTTTACAGTACGTTGATATTCAGTAATAATTGATTGTGTGAGTGGATTCTATGATAGTAATAATTTGAAATGAGCTCATGGCACTGTTGCAGCACGTGCAAGTAACTGAGTACGTCGTTCGGTCAATTGGAGTTAGCACCCTTCGCTCAGTCTGTTAATCTAACACTTTCTATTTTAAAATGTGAAATTTAAATACACAAAGTGATCACGTCGTATGTAGAGTGGAGGATCGCAGTCTTTCTTGCATATCCAACTGATGGCCTGAAAAGCATTCAAAGAAATAACCGAAGCTTCATATCGACCGAAGTTTTGAGAAACGTGTGTACATCGATTGTAATAGTGGCTGAGTAGGGCTGCTATCTCTGCTGAAGACAGAAAACATACTCGTATCATATTAAGCGATATTGCTCGAAGCAGACTGCTAAGTTCATTAACTATGGTAAAAATTATAGTAGCTTCAAACAGTGTCAACGTTCATTCAAGACGGTATATTTTCGTCTAAAGCATAGTCACGGCTTCAATGAAGAACACAATCGTCTATATATGGAACACGTGGGACAATAGATCAGTACAAAGAAAGATTTAAACAAAAGAATTTCATATAGTTAGAAAGCGCTGGAAACCCTTCGCCAGACGAGGGTGTGATGAATTCAGCTGCTCTAGTATTCGTTGTGGACTCATATAAACAGTTGTTCAATGCCTCGAGAACTAATCTCACAGACCAAGGAACTTTAATTCTGAACACAGATAAATTCACGCTAATTATCTGGAATTGCTATAAGAGGCGATGAGAAAGTTAGCATTCGAAGTACGTAGAGTGTACAATCGGGTCGCTAATCAAGCAAAAGCACCATGAGCAGTGAGGCAACGATCCACTGACACAACAGGTTAAACATACCAGGTGGGTGGAAAACCGCGTTATGCTGCGCCAAGGCGTACGGAACTGTCGGCCGCACATTATCGTCTGACAAGAATCGTCGTCCCATCAAAGCCATTTTTAAGGAAGGTATCAGGACTACAGGGCGTGTGTTCGACTGTTTGCTACTTGAGTTGGCGTAACTTCTGCGTTACGACATCTGCAATACGGAGACATCCTGCCGAAGACGCATTCTTCATTCTCCGATGGTTGTCTACCGGTATTTATCCTTCGAAAGCAAAGGAAAGAATAATTGCAAGATGGTCCAGTTCGGACTCATTTTATAATACCGTCGACATAGTTCACGTTTCAAATGGTTCAAATGGCTCTGAGCATCACACACATCCATGCCCGAGGCAGGATTCGAACCTGCGACCGTAGCAGCAGCGCGGTTCCAGACTGAAGGGCCTAGAACCGCAGCCAGCAGGCAGTTCACATTTCCACACGCACGACGGAAAGATACGAATGCCACAGTAGTTCTTCACTATACGTCAGTGCTTATATCCGTTGCATTTACGTTGTAGCAAAGACTTCAAACGGAGCCGGCCGGTAGTGGCCGAGCGGTTCTATTCGCTACAGTCTGGAACCGCGCGACCACAACGGTCGCAGGTTCGAATCCTGCCTCGGGCATGGATGTGAGTGATGTCCTTAGGTTACTTAGGTTTAAGTACTTCTAAGTTCTAGGGGACTGATGACCTCAGAAGTTAAGGCTGATTGTGCTCAGAGCTATTTGAAGCATTTTTTGAACCTTTAAACGGAAACTTTTTGGACGCCCATTTCATAAATACTAATACGCCAAGCTCCGGCATGAATGCCAGGAACTCGATAAACACTAGTAACGCGATAACTAAGAGTAATCAACTGAGAGCGGCTGCAGTTCCCCTTAAAAACCGTAGCAGAGTCTTGCTCACCGAACAACGCCGACTGGAGCCTCAAGAAAGACTAGACATCCCTTTCCCGGTTTAACTCACAAGTTCCCAGGTAAAACCGCGGCACCCTGGCTTCTGATTGGCTTGCGCAACAGCTCGTCAACGTGTTTTACTTCATACATCCCCACCGAGTTCGACAAAGACACCGATACTTTCAGAGATCGATTGATCGGTGCTAACGTCTTCCATATAATTTATATTTATGCAGTTCTTAAGTCGCTGGCGAGGTACAAAGACACTTTTTTCACTGGTTTCGTCTCCTTCAAGAAAATCTATGTTCCATGTCCTCATTTCTGTGTCGAAAATGGTTACGGATAAATAAAAAATACTTATTTTACTCCCTAAATTTATGATTCGCTAAAACTAACACTCTTCCTCTTTCCCCATAGGGTGGTGTTCGAGAGAGAGAGAGAGGAGTTAGAGTTTTACAAATAATGACCCAAATATTAATTTTTTTCCACAGATTCGCATAAGTTTTGTTTGTATCGTGGTCATGAGGCCACACAACTTTTCATTATGAAACAAATAATCTGCCTAGCTAACTAACTAAACAAACATCCTACTTACTAACGAGTGAATTCATTAACTCACAGAGTAAACAAAGTAAAAGACTGACTGAGGAAAAGACTAACCCACTCGCTAACTAAAGACGAACGTACTCCCTTTTATGATTTGGCGGCTCTGAAAAGGAACGGTTGGTTTCGTTTCATTGTTGATTATTTTTCAGTTTAGCGAATCAAAATTTACAAAGTAAATAAGTGTTTTCTATTTGTGCATAACCATTTTCCACGCAAAAATGAGAACATGGATTTTCTTGAATGACAGCGCCAAAAATGGTTCAAATGGCTCTGAGCACTATGGGACTCAACATCTTAGGTCATAAGTTCCCTAGAACTTAGAACTAATTTACCTAACTAACCTGAGGACATCACACACATCCATGCCCAAAGCAGGATTCGAACTTGCGACGGCAGCGGTCACGCGGTTCCAGACCGAAGCGACTACAACCGCTCGGCCACAACGGCCGGCACGCCATTTACAAGAAGTTTGTGTTTTTCATCCATAATGTATAAAATATCCTACAAGAACCGACGGAACAGATAATCAGTGCAAAATTATGTTTATGTCTGGACACACAATTTCTTTTAACTTTGTAGGTAGTTGTATCACAAACCGCATGATGGTGAGGATAATACGTTAACACGATATTTACCAAAAATTCGATGTGTCATACAGTGAACGTTTCTAAATTACAAGTGTGTACTGCAGACATAACAGGCGCCTTTGGTAAATGCAGTCGGTTGTGAAGTGCTAATTTAAAGTGGCTGCAACTACTCCACCAAAAATAGCTGCCAAAGCGTCAAACTTCCGACTTTCGTCGTCAAAAAGCAGAAAGCGCCAGAATGTTTTTTTATTTCCTCCCCGCGTTCCTGCCTTCCCTTTTTCTATCAAAAGAACCGGCAGTTTCAGCCGGTAGAATTTCCCTTTGAAACAGGCCGCTGGACTTTAGCAGATCTGTATTCCCCCACGGATGTTGCACGTGGCGATAGGGAGGATTAAATAAGGGCGGAGGAGCGGGCTTTGGGGTTAGGCCAGGCTGCGTTTCGTTTCTATTCTCCGCGCGGACAATACGTGCGGCGAATATGGAGAGCGCCGCGCTGGCCGAATGCTCGCCGCCGTCAGCTCGAAATCCCTTTGCCACTGCGGTCGGCCGCCTGCGTTCCGCAGAGGGGCGCATAGCCCAACGCACAGTGTACAGGCCGAAACAGCAGGTGGCTGCCAAGTAAAGCTACTGTCCAAACTGTTGTGACGAAACTAACGTTTGTCAGACGGATCCTCATCAGGGGCACACTTGATTGTGGAAAGCAGTGACGATAGGCTACTATTGGCTTCCCAGCCAGACCATGGTTCTTTGGCTCAATATTTTGTTCTGCACTAGATAATCAGTGATGTCGGACACGATGAAAGTTTGTCGAGGATCAACAGCAGACGATGTAAAAATCGTTACATTGTAATCAAATATGGAGCGAAGATTGGGAGACTGCATACAACACTGTTTTCATAAAATAACACACGAAGAACCTTGAAACATATGCAAGAGGAAATTAACCACAACCAGCCGATTCAATTTTCACACAAAGAAGTTACATTAGTAGCGCAATCCTGTCCGTCATGAAGTTACCACACACTGGTATACTAAATTCATACTATCTCTCTGTGAAATCTTCCCGAAAAGAATAGCTGAGGGCTACTTTGATGATTATACCACATGCTTCACGTGGTCAACTTGGTTTACACAAAGAGTATAATCCACAATATTTTTGATAATTAAAATAAATTACATCGAAACGCAATTTAAAAAATAAAAACCTCGAACTGGTTACTATCGTCTTACTATTAACCTGATGGGTCAAACAATTGTATAAGCACGTGGTACTGGTCTCACGTGGGTTGAACATAAAGAAAAGTTGCTATATTGAAAAATATTGTCAAGACGAAACGTTATAATCTCATGCACATTCGCATTGAAGATTGCTGATTTTAGTTGGAGTTACGGATCATCCACACGTGGTTCCACTTTACTCACAAAGTAGTGACAAAGCAACTACTGGAAGATATTCTGAACTTAACACTCGAATTACACTGTGTTGCAATTTAAGATAACATTAGATATTTTAGATATAAACCTGAATTAAAGGTGATTAAATTTTCAGTTAGGCTCAACTTAAGAAATCCATTCTCCTACAGACTTATCAGAGACGCGCTTAGCCGGAGTTCTTACCACTTCAGATGCTTGCCGTGGACAGATTGCCGAGGGCTCCTACCGAGGGTGCTTCACAGGTACAAACGGAGTGACCAGAGAGGCAATTTCCTACACCAACATGACAAGTGACAGACAGGACCATACTAAGAATAGAAACCTCTTTGCTTTTAGAAAGCGTAGCTACCTGTTCTGACGTAGGTCCTACTGTTCTCTAGCAGACAGGCTTGTCTGCTACCATCAAGCATGCAACTAGAAACACATTTGCTCATTCATCCTTTCACACAAAAGGGAAGGGAGATGACAGTATCTTATCATATACAGTATATAAAAGAAAGCGGATGTAGGTTCCGTATGAGACTGTGTGAGACGAATTACATATGTGAATTACATATAAACTGTGCTTTAAAGTGTAGTAGTGTGACAGATCGTTGTTGTTTATGTGTAAAATTAACACGTTTCACTGCTCAGTCTCCTCCCAGATAGTCAGAAACACCACAGTAAATTTAGAAGTGGAATGTATGCCGTAAATGACAACAGTGTTAAGAAATTAACATGAAAGGAATCCAACAGAGACCTTTCAACATGTGCAGAAGGTGTGATGAAGTGGGAAGACAATGAGCAGAAATAAGGACAACTTGAAAGATAACTGTTTAATCGGCACATTCCTTTCTTCGCATTACTTCTTATTTATCGCTCACAATATATAAGATGTTGACCAATATTTCGGGAAACTTTGGAGAATGGATGGAGGACTTAACAACGGGAAAAAAGCTTCGTATATACTTACGATCTTTTTTTTATTTTCTTAGTTACAGACACTTTTTGTTCTTACGTGTTTACTTCGTTTTGGTAGCTTTTTCTCAAAGTTTCATCTTAGTTTTGTTGATATTTCTTTTTTTGAAATAGTGTCTTCTAATCGCGAAATGAAAAGCTCTAACACAACCTTCTAAACGTCGTCATGGACTATCTTAACTCCCACCCATTTTTCAGGTGACTCTCGTATTTGCTGTAATCTTTCTTGAATACTTGCGAAGAATTTCAACATTTACAGTAAGTCTTGAATGCGTTACGTATTTTAAATTCCCATAAAACAACCAGTTAATATGTCTTGGGACAGCAACATCCTGGCCTGCTTGATCTCCTAATATCTCTCCACTGGATTGTCTGTTGACTTTACTGCACCCTACGTAGTTGACGAACTTGTAGCTCCCGTCATTCCCACGAAATGTCTCCCAAAAAATCAGTTAAATATCGAACAAATAACAATACATACAGAGTGAGCAAGAACGTCGCCGACAAACTTTTAGAGGTGATAGAATGGGACAAAACAAAGAATAACATGTCCAGTAAACATGGGCTCTCAAGTGCGTATCGTAAGAGCTATGAGTACTTGTTCGTCTTTGCTACTGTGAAAAACATCTCTTCTACTGAACAAATGTGATAGCTCTAAAGTATAGCTTTTAAAGTCCATGTAATACTGGGCTTTGTTACTTGTTTTAATCCACACTATCTTCTTCCAAAATATCGATTGCTAAGAGCATGCAATAGAAGAGAAGTGTCTCAGAGTATCGAAGATGAACAAATGCTCAAAAGACATGAATTTTAGATCGAATGTTTACTAGACTTTTTTCCTTGTTTTGGTGAGCAGTATAAGCTCTGAAAGTTCGCCTTCAGGACTGTATATTACACACACTCTATTACTATAATTATAAATTACATACACAATCTATTTGCGAAAACCGTATCAATATCCACTGCAGTTAACGTTTAAGGAATCATAACACACCCTACCATTACGTTACAAATGGTCTGAGGATAATCATATTCTGCCTGTAACCGATAACCATTCGAATAAATGTTTTATTTTGGTCGAACTGTATGTATTCCACAATTTAAGAGAACTTTCAGCCAGACCGCTGTATCTCCACAAGAAATGTTCTCAAAAATTAATGAGTCGAGACTAAGGAAATGGGTCGAAGCCGTGGAAAAAATGGATTGACCCACTGCACCAAAGTGATCTGTGTCAAAATTCTGTCTGAGAACATCCGTTATGCATCATTTGCGAAACTCCAGACAGAGTTTACGTGGAACTTACATGTTTCATTGTATTATTGTCATCGGTGATTTTATGGTTTATAGTATCGACAGTTACCGAGCGAGGTGGCGCAGTGATTAGCGCACTAGAGTCGCATTCGGAAGGACGACGTTTCAAAGCCGCGTCCTGCCATCCTGATTTAGGTTTTCGGTGATTTTCCTAAGTCACTTCAGGAAAATACCGGGATGGTTCCTTTGAAAGGGCACTGCCGTTTGTCTTCCCCATCCTTTCTTAATCTCTGCCTGAGCTCCGTCTCTAGTGACCTGAAAGTCGACGGGACATTAATCACTAATCACCTTCTCCTCATCTTCCTCCGTCTCCACCTGAATCGACAGTTCAGTTGCCTGCAAAGGTAGTTACATGTAACATGCACATGATGAAGTGGTCGAATGTATCACACGCAGCATAACATTATGTATAATCTATTATAACAATTACTTTATTATTATAGTATTATTATTTATGTCATTAATTAATGTATTTATTCTGTTACAGGTGAGTTGTTCTACTGTCCCGCTACCACGTGAAGCTACAACGTCAAAGTGAGTAGTCTAAAACTATCCATTTACTTGTACAACCTGCTCAAGTATATGAAAAGGCGTTGGGATTCAATAAAAAAAGTTTTATGCTCCATCTGTCAACATCTTGAAATATTCTAATAGTAAGCTCAATTTCCTACGACGAAAGGCTGTCCGAGTAACCTATAAAACGAAAGAAGCATTAAAAGGAAAGAAGATAGTATTTCACTGGCGCACACCATTACCGAGTGCATTATTTTCACTTGGTTTGACTAGGTATTTTACACCCACGCCAGCTTTGTTATTACCATATTTATAACGATCTTCAACAGTACGTATTTTCAAGAAAGTAAGATTACTTCTACACTAATTCTAAAGAAAACGCACGCTGTTTTTCATCATACAATTCCCAACTACATAACTTCTCGTAAAACAATAAATCTGAAGCACTTTCCGTATTATTAGACCCTTACATACCGACGGACGAGACCCGAATAATTTCTCCAATACTTTTTGACCGCCTCTGTGGAATGAACGGCTTGTGAAATATTCGTCCCGGCATTGCGGCGTGATTTGTAACTACCTCGCATAATGCTCCATAACATATTGATACGACATAAACTTGGCCCCACGGTAGCACGCTGCAGGGCTGTAATTATGCTAAGTGTTGGCGCGCAGCAAACCGGCCGCTCTGTGTTTCACAGGCCAGCAGTACTCCAGTTGTGGGTTCGGCCCAGTCCAAAGACGGAATTTGTCGGGCCGCGGCTTTGTGTGTAATTACGCAGATCACGAGCTCTGGCCCTGACGTCCGCGACGCCGCAGCGAAGCCCGGCTGTATCGGACGAGGTAGAATTGCGTTCCGTTTGCACGTAGTTTCTGGCCTCTCGCGTGCAGGTAATACCGTCACACGGCAGTCGCAATCCGGGAAGGTCCTTGCGATGTCCCCCGTCGCAAAGCTGGCTTACTCGTTACCCCAGCTCACGTATCGATGGCGGCCGCAATCTGTTTGTGGCCATGGGGCACTATTTTGGACTGGCCAATCGGCCGATCACTGACGTTGTTCAGATGTCAGCTCGCTACAGACGCTACTGCTTATCTGGTGGTGGTGTGATGTTCACTATGCGATCAGAATTTGAAAGAAGATTACGGTTAATGAAACAAAAATCCCCGAAGTGGACACCAAACGAAAAAAGCTGCTCCTTATGTTTCTGATCTAGACTGCCAACAAAATGCGAAGGAACTGTTAATCAGAACTCAGGGAGAAGTTGTAGTCTAATTCACAATCGATTTATTTTATTTTAAACAAGACAAGACAACAAAATTATTAAAGAATCATCATACAAAAAATATTTATTTAACAAAAGCCTTACTAAAATGGGATCTATGGTGGACAAAGTGATCTGCTGGGGATCGACACATGACACTAACCAGAACACGACTCGCTCTATCTCACGTCATACACGTGAATCCAGGTTATGCTATCAAACTACGCCACCACCAAGCATCTATATCCTACCATACAAAAAAAGGAAAAAAAATGCGAAAAATGTAAGTACGCGGTCTCGCGTTTGGTTAATTCAGAACGCAGGTACTTCCCTAAGAGCCTCTGAAACCCCAACGGATTCCAGTGTGCAGGTGGACCCGTTTGCTGGTCTTCCAAACCAATTTGACTCCGTGCCACGACTGTGCATGTCGGAATACGTCAAATGTTTGGACGGCCGACTCAAGACAAATAAGTACACCTAAGCATCACTCGTTGTGACCGGGACAATATAAACAGTACCTCTGACGGTTCAGAAGGTGACTGGCACAGGTTCTAAGTCGCGCCCTAGCGAAGGACACAACTTTCACCGTTTAGGGAGAGACCTGCAGTTCTTTACTAGCGAAGCGCCAGTACAAGAGACTTGTACAAGAGAGTGACAATCTCCCTTTCTCTGTGTTGCCTCCTCAGCTCGGTTCCAAAATTACATTTCTCTTTATTTTTGACTTCCCCAATTTCGCACAAGCCAATCTCGAGCGGGAGCCTGGCATTCTAAGCTTGGTGAATGGTCTTTGCACTGCAAACCGATTTGACCAATCAGAGACTTAAAGTTAATTGGCAGAAAACGGAAAAAAATTCAGCTTCGCAGCCTCTTTCCCACACGTTTGCCATGTCTTTTGCTAACACAATACTGGGTGGAAGCATAGCCCTCCATAAACAGCTTGTTATCTCCCCTGTTGTGTCCAGTTCAAAGTTTGCAAAGAATGGCCATAAACTAGCATTGACAAAACATATTTTGAAACAGAGTCTGCACATCTGGGCGCCAGTTTTCCTGTCCCATGGACATTTGCAGAACATTTACATTCCTTTTGGCGGCCTTCTAGCTAACAAGACCTAAAATACGCTAGGCCATATACCTGGACGTCTGGCCCTGCCGGGGAGCCAAGCTAATGTGTTTCTGCACGATTCGACTGCTGCACATGGCCTTCTGGAAACATCTCTCCATCGCTCCCCAGAAAAAACGAGCTTTGTCGCCCCACCAATGCAGTGCTTTTACTGCAGTCGTTATAGTCGGCACCCTGTTCCTTTGAATGCAGGTAAAGCTTACCATATTTCTTTCCCTAGAGCACGCAAACAAGACCATAAACTGCTTCCCACCATTTCATCACAATGTACGAAGTCAAATCGCCAAAAATCGTGTTCCCTACACCAAATCAGAAGTGAGACTGCCCTGCAATCTCTCAAAGTATCCAGTGGACATTAATATTGGGGTAGTGCACCACATGACAGCTTGAAGTCTGCTGGGGACATTGCCGGCCGCGGTGGTCTAGCGGTTTTAGGCGCTCAGTCCGGAACCGCGCGACTGCTACGGTCGCAGGTTCGAATCCTGCCTCGGGCATGGATGTGTGTGATGTCCTTAGTTTAGTTAGATTTAAGTAGTTCTAAGTTCTAGGGGACTGATGACCACAGATGTTAAGTCTCATAGTGCTCAGAGCCATTTTTTGAAGCTGGGGCCATTTTCAGCTAGGTGACTGAAAACGAATGACAGCCCATTTTTCAAGAGCCGAAACCAGAAAATGTAATGATGTTGCACACTGGCGTGTGGAGCCGGCTATAGTACCGCTCTGATCATCACTTCAGGGTAGTTTTTGTACATAGGCTATCACCTGAATTTGTCACAATTACAGATGGTTTGAAAAGGGACGCATGTGTCCAGAACTAGTAACCGTCAAGAAATAAAGAAAAAAAAAGATATTTCTCAAACCAACTTATGACGGAGCTACAATAATTTATTCGAACCACATTTGCTAATTGTGCACCTGACGCCTGAATTTTATTCTGAAATTTATACCGTATTTGCTGAGAAAATAACAGCTATGAATAAAATCAGAAACAGTAACGTTCGAGTGGTTGTACAAATAGAAGTATCTCCTACCTGTGTGACCGTATTATGATATGATATAAAATCCAGGTGCTTCGTAGGAACTCTTCCATATGGTGACTGAGTTTACCTGAATCTGACGCAGGCCAAAATAGCCAGTTTCCTAAATGGGATACAAAACAATACGATAAGTTTCTCACGCATCCTCATGTCTGAACCTCAAGCTTCGTCGACCAGCTAGAGTACTAACCTCGCATCAGTTCGCTGGGATGGTTCGCCTTCACGTACAATAAGAGACAGCTTTTTCTTCTCTTGGCGCTGTAAATTCAACAGGTGCCTCACTGGTTCTTTGCATTTCCCCAGGCTTTTGAGTTCCGACTCGGCCGTTCCTTCAGCAGCGCTATGGTAGCCACGCTGCGTTTCACATGCAGATTACCTCACGCCAAATTTACGGCGAAGCACTCATCCTGCTTTTGGGCAGAGCCGTAAAAGTGAAGGTCGCTGTTGCGCACGCAACACGCACGTGCGTGGGCCACAGCTTGGCTCCCCTTGCCACTGTGGCCAAGCGCCACTCTTTCTGCTCATTGACCACAAATATTTGGGTTTAATAAAAGAATTCGCAGGAACAGTATAGTAGGCATCATGGAGTAATAGTGAAGTCTCTACGGTCTCATAAATCGATAGCAATAAAAACATGGTGCGCAAGATACACATCTTTCATCATTTCAAGCGTTAATCATTAATCTGTTGTGATACCCATAATTTCCTAAATCTTCTTTGATTTCTTCTCCCCTTAGTAGGAAGAATACAAAAACGAATGAAATTCATCTCAGGATTGCTATCCATTTAACAAACAGTGACAAATAAGTCGGAGAACTGACCGTCAATTTTGTGAAACGTTTCCATAGAAAATGTGTTGCGACCGTATGCGCTGTATGGGAATGTGCATGTGGTATGGATGACCAAATAAAATGCAATCTCTCTCATCAACTAGCTGAAAACAGCAGTTCTAAACTGATCACATGTTCTACAGGGTGTAAATTTTAAGTTGACAAACCAGAAGAACTCGAAAAATAAGCTTCACACGAAAAAATGTGTAGAATCCAAATTTGATCATTTTCGAGGGGGACATCTGCTGGTGCTAAAATTAGCCCGCAACCCAACCCCTCTGGGGGGAGAGCGAGAGGCAATTTTAAAATTTCAAATGGAAACCCCTATTTTTATTGCCGAATCAGATTGTACATAAAAAACTACGTACATTTTGTCGTAAAGATTTGTTTTGATTCTTGGTAGTTGGAGCTGTCATTCAAGAAAATCCATGTTCTCATTTTTGCGTGGAAAATGGTTATGGATAAATAGAAAACACTTATTTACTTTGTAAATTTTGATTCGCTAAACTGAAAAATAATCAACAATGAAACGAAACCAATCGCTCCTTTTCAGGACCGCCAAATCATAAACGGGAGTACGTTCGCCTTTGGTTAGCGAGTGGGTTGGTCTTTTCCTCAGTCAGTCTTTTTCTTTGTTTACTCTGTGAGTTATTGAGTTCATTCGTTAGTAAGTAGGATGTTTGGTTAGTTAGTTAGCTAGGCAGGTTATTTGTTTCATAATTAAAAGTTGTGTGGCCTCATGACCACGATACAAAAAAAACTTATGTGAATCTGCGGAAAAAATTAATATTTGTGTCAACATTTGTAAAACTCTAATTCCTCTCTCTCGAACACCACCCTATGGGGAAAGAGGGAGAGTTTTAGTTTTAGCGAATCAAAATTTAGGAAGTAAAATAAATATTTTTTATTTATCCGTAACCATTTTCGACACAGAAATGAGGACATGGGACATATATTTTCAAGAAGGAGACGAAACCAGTGAAAAAAGTGTCTTTGTACCTCGCCAGCGACTTAAGAGGTGCATAAATTTAGATTATATGGACGACGTTTGCACGAGGCATCTTCAAAAAGTAAGTTATAAGTGTCGTTCTGAGGAAGACAGTACCTGTTCAGGGTACTGCAGCCACACTTCTGCTGTTGTATGATTATTAGGTGCATCGCAGTGTGCGAATGAATGGCGTGGCGACCGATAAACGTTCACCAGAGCGAGAGTACGTGGGACAGTTCGAATTCGTGTTGGCGAAACGTCTGACCGGCACTCATATTCACCATGAAATTCTGTCGGCGTATGGGCCACATGCAAAATCGCGTCCAGCCGTTGGCAATTCTGATCAGGAAGAAAGGCCATCGACATCGAAAACAGGTCAGCAGTTAATCGAGGGACTGATTCGCAGGCTCGAAGATTTCAAACAGTGGGGACGTTCATAAAGTAGTTGTCGCATATCTCCGTTACGAACGAGCGGATTTCGATCGTCAAGAAACTGAAAGATTTGTAGAACATCCCGAGTGTCGCTTACACGAACTTTGTGGTTTGGTTGAAAAACCAAATAGTGTCACATATCTGCATCACTTTGAAGTGCAGTGCAGCAGTAAGTAAATGTTATTTAAACTGCCATAATAATGTGTAATTTACCTTTTGAAGCCCCTCGTTGCGTGTATTGGTATCGCTGAAGGACGTAATGCTTGGAAAAATCTGCAGAACACAGACTTTTTTTTGCTGATGTAGATGGATACAAATGTGCCAGAGACTGCTGCAGAGCCGGAGTTGATACTTCAGGCTGACCTTCTGTTAGGCTACCGCCATAGTTTCTTGCAACGGACACTCGACGAAGCCTTCAAGCCTAGTCCACACTGCTTGAAACTGCGTTCCATGTTTCATCGGTCCGACAGCATCTGAGAATTTTGCCACGCCACAATGGCGTCCTTGTGGCATTAGTCTTTAATCTTTGCAAAGACACTCCGCTCACAACGAAAATGCATAAACATCTGGTCCATAATGGGATAATGAATCACTTTTCGTCGCTAGAAACATTAAAAGCGTGGGGAATTCCTTTAGTATTTAGGAAAATTTTCTACAGCCAAGACCGCCTAAGTAGTTGTTTATTTTCGACCGTCGGTGTCGACAGGCTTTGCTTCAATCTTCTGGTTCCAAAATGACTTCATTGTGCGTTGGAATCTCATGTCAAGGCATCATATTAGGGGGTTATATGAAGCATATTACGCAACGGTTTCTCAGAAATAAAACGTTTGCAATCGAAAAGCACCTTGTGCACATGACTATGTTCGTAGATGTAGCGCTCACAGATCATTGTCAAGTCCTGAAAAACACTATAACTGTAAAATGTACAGTATCACCTCTGTTTACGTTAGATTGACATACATTCATTTTTGAACCACCTTAGGCGGTGTATATTGTATCACACGGTCCTGTCGAAATAGAGTGTCGAAAATAAACACACTACTGACCATTAAAATTGCTACACCTCGAAAACGACGTGCTACAGACGTGTAATTTAACTGACAGGAAGAAGATGCTGTGATACAAAAAAAGGTTAGCTTTTCAGAGCATTCACACAAGGTTGGCGCCGGTGGTGACACCTACAACGTGCTCACATGAGGAAAGTCTCCATCCGATTTCTCATACACAAACAGCAGTTGACCGGCGTTGCCTGGTGAAACGTTGTTCTTGTGTCTCGTGTAAGGAGGAGAAATGCGTACCATCACGTTTCCGACTTTGATAAAGGTCGGATTGTAGCCTATCGCGGTTGCGTTTTATCGTATCGCGACACTGCTGCTCGCGTTGCTCGGGATCCAATGACTGTTAGCAGAGTATGGAATCGGTGTCTTCAGGAGGGTAATACGGAACGCCGTACTGGTTCCCAACGGCCTCGTATCACTAGCAGTCGAGATGACATGCATCTTATCCGCAAGGCTGTAACGGATCGTGAAGCCACGTCTCGATCCCTGAGTCAACAGATTGGGACGTTTGCAAGACAACAACCATCTGTACGAACCGTTCGACGACGTTTGCAGCAGCATGGACTATCAGCTCAGAGACCATAGTTGCAGTTACCCTTGACGCTGCATCACAAACAGGAGCGCCCGCGATGGTGTACTCAACGACGAACCTGGGTGCACGAAATGGCAAAACGTCATTTTTTCGGATGATAGTCGCATCCGTGTTTGGCGACATCGCCATACTGACCTATCACCCGCCGTGATGGTACAGGGTGCCATTGGTTACACGTCTCGGTCACCTCTTGTTCGCATTGACGGCACTTTGAACAGTGGACGTTACACTTCAGATGTGTTATGACCCGTGGCTCTACCTTTCCTTCGATCCCTGCGAAACCCTACATTTCAGCAGGATAATGCACGACCGCATGTTCCAGGTCCTGTAGGGGCATTTCTGGATACAGAAAATGTTCGACTGCTGCTCTGGCCAGCACATTCTCCAGATCTCTCTCCAATTGAAAACATCTGGTCAATGGTGGCCGAGCAACTGGCTCGTCACAATATGCCAGTCACTACTCTTGATGAACAGTGGTATCGTGTTGAAGCTGCATGGGCAGCTATACCTGTACACGCCATCCAAGCTCTGTTTGATTCAATGCCCAGGCGTATCAAGGCCGTTATTACGGCCAGATATGGTTATTCTGGGCACTGACTTCTCAGGATCTATGCACCCAAATTGTGTGAAAATGTAATCACATGTCAGTTCTAGTATAATATATTTGTCCAATGAATACCCGTTTATCATCTGCATTTCTTCTTGGTGTAGCAATTTTAATGGGCTGTAGTGTTTTTATGAGACCTTGGCTATAGAAAGTTTTTTTACGAAGTAAAACAGACCTCTCCTTCTCATTGTCTAACACGAGAAATTTCAGTCACTTACTATTCCTGTTTGTAGAGATGTCTTTGGGGGGTGGGGGCATGTAGTTAAATAAGTCATAGGCCTATACTGAAGACCAAGCAGCTGTGGTTATTTGTGCGACATAACGTGAACAGTGCCCGATTAGCAGACTGGTGCGGATCAAGATGTGGCTGTCAGAGGTAATGCCCTGGAAGGGGCGCTGTTATCTCGGGGCATTAGCCAGATTAGCCACACGATAAGCCGGCCCAAGCCCGTGGAACAGGGCGGCTGCCCACCTGTGGTGCTGGGTGCCCCAACCTCAGCACTCTGGGGAACTGAAGTGTTATCAGCGTGACGAGGAACATCGTACTGTAAGTGACATGGCTTTCGGCTCGCCGTGTGTACATAGAACGTCTGGCGTCAGTTGGGAAAAGCTCCACTACTTTGCATATGTTCACAGCAGTAGGCTTAAAAACTGAAACACCACGAATGTATCAAAGCACGAAACGTTGCATTGATAAGATGTGTATCACGTGCTTGAATAAGCAAGTGATTAACGTTTCAAGTGCCGCTACACGAAGCAGGTAGAAGGAACACTCTCTACATTGTGTTTATCGTGAAAGACAGCGCCACGGGTTTCTGTTTCACAAATACCATTTGAAAGATGATAATGTTACAACAAGATCACGTTTACCTCGTGTAAGAAAGGAAACAAAATGTACCAGCACAAGCGGAATTCGACCGCGGCAGTATCATGCCCTATAGAGATCGCTGTTCATCGTTCCATAATCTAGTCTTTGTCTGACTCTGCACTGGTTCTTCCAGCACAATATTCACTGTTTCTCGATATTGTAGCAGATGCTCCACTAAACTGTTGCCTGTTTTGGTAAGAATGTTCCATAGATTTCTTCACTCACTATTAATTTTTTGTAACTCTTGATTTCGTAGTTTACTATTCCAATTCATTTTTAGCGTTTCATTTGCCTCTGCTTCTACATATACCCATATAGTACTTCTGCACACAAAAACGGCGCCGACCGTGTTGGCCGAGCGGTTCTAGGCGCTACAGTGTGGAACCGCGCGACCGCTACGGTCGTAGGTTCGAATCCTGCCTCGGGCATGGATGTGTGTGATGTCCTTAGGTTAGTTAGGTTTAAGTAGTTCTAAGTTCTAGGGGACTGATGACCTCAGATGTTAAGTCCCATAGTGCTCAGAGCCATTTGAACCATGAAAACGACAAAATTTCAGCCGTTTCTGGGCGGTTTTAGCCGGTGTTACTAAGTTAACTTCTTTGGTTCAAAATTTTCTTAATTTTTAGAGGTCATTCGATCTCTTCTAAAATATCCCAATGGGTATTTTTTTATTTGTAATTGCAGATAAATGTAACAGCACTTTTGCCATCACCTTAGTGGCCTTTTAATGCTTAATCAAATAATATGAAAAGTCGTGAAAAATAGAACTGCCTGAGTCTGCAATTGAGTGCCGTTTATTTTATTATCTGACCGATTTCGAGGCTTCTAGCCTCATCGTTAGAGGTGGGTTACCTTTGAACAGTTCAAGTGTCCTGAAGACGTATTTCTATATTTAAAGTTGCCATCTTTGTTGGGGGGAAGGGGAGCGCAACCGTATGAATTAATTATGATAAATAAAGAAATGTTCTCGGACTGCAATTAAGTATCTCATTCAGTTTCTCATTTTTCTAATTAATTCATACGTCAGCGTTCAACGTGGAAAGTTAAGAAAAGTTTTAACTTTAACTAGTAAACCATATCTGAGTAAATCATCTTTTGGTTGAAGCTGGCCTTTTGTCGGTGTTTGCTTTCAAATATTTCATTCTGGAAATAGGTTTCTGCCTTGAACAAAATTCAATTCTTCAGTACCCATACATGTTTCAGTGAAGTTTCACCGTATACACTGACTTCGTTCGACTTTCATAATACCACTAATGTTCATATAGCTGGCTATCGTTTGCAATAAAACTGATATTTTTGCTCTAGTTTTTCATCTTCTGTTCTTGTTGCTTCCAAGTCGTCATGCCTCTATGCAAGCTGCAGCCTACTTGCTAACTCGCACGGTGTCACTACTTAGGAAGTACTCGTTGTACGTCACACTGCTACACAAACATCAGAATGTGATTTCACTCTGCAACACTGAACTTGTACTCGGTAGCTGTGACACTATAACGAGGTAAGTGGCGTAAATTACAACCAGTAGAGTCTAACCAATTATCAAAGTCCAGAATGAGATTTTCACTCTGCAGCGGAGTGTGCGCTGATATGAAACTTCCTGGCAGATTAAAACTGCGTGCCCGACCGAGACTCGAACTCGGGACCTTTGCCTTTCGCGGGAAGGTGCTCTACCAACTGAGCTACCAAAGCAAGTTTGGAAGGTAGGAGACGGATACTGACAGATGTAAGGCTGTGAGTACCGGGCGTGAGTCGTGCTTCGGTAGCTCAGTTGGTAGAGCACTTGCCCGCAAAAGGCAAAGGTCCCGAGTTCGAGTCTCGGTCGGGCACACAGTTTTGATCTGCCAGGAAGTTTCGATTATAAAAGTAATTAAAACTGTTACTCTACTACCCTTCTCCGTAGCCGATATCACTGAGCCGTGCACGGCTCGTGTTCATGCCATTTATTGTTTGTCATCTTCTATTACGGTGCTGCCGCCTCGTTTCTTATTCCATTTACTGACGTCACTAACGTCCTGCATTACTTGCCCGTGAATGGCAGCAGCAGCGCGTATCGATAGTGCACTGTTGTACCATCTCTGGAGCGACCGATAGTATTTCCGGGTCGTCGTGTGTCTGGTAGGCAACTGGAGACAGACCAGCAGTGCAGTCGGGACGCAGCAGCAGTGAAGTCGGGGACAGAGTGACGGTGAAGCGCGGACAGCCAGTGCTCGCCGACCGCTGTAGCCACATGAAGAGTCCGACGGAGGGAGATTGGAGCGGGACTACCGTTGGTTGATCATCAGATCGGTCGACATATATTTGGTCCTTTCACCTTTTCCGGGCCTGGGAGTAGGTCGGTTGGCGTGGATCAGCAAGGAAGTCTCTGTCGAGATTACTGTGGCCGGGGCCGCTGGCGGTGTGCATGCGTGGTTGGAGTGTGGGGTGCTGCTTGCGAGTGCTACGAAGTTCGTCGCCCACCGATCTTGGACATGGAAGTTGAGTCCTCGCTCAACCTACTATCGAGTCTCAACTGTTTACATTTCTTCGTTTCATTTTGGTTGTCGCTTTTGGGACATTCCCGCGAGCAACAACGTGTGAGTATTCAAATCGGCTACGATTCCAGCCGTCTTCTTGTGGAGTTTAACTCGATACATTCAATGTTATTGAAGTTCGCCAACGGTATCTTCTGCCTTGCGGGCGTTGACCTTCCGGTTACCTGCCCTGGTCGTTGACGTAATTCTCCTCGTCGTGTTGTTGCCGGCCGGAGTGGCCGAGCGGTTCTAGGCGCTACAGTTTGGAACCGCGCGACCGCTACGGTCGCAGGTTCGAATCCTGCCTCGGGCACGGATGTGTGTGATGTCCTTAGGTTAGTTAAGTTTAAGTAGTTCTAAGTTCTAGGGGAGTGATGACCTCAGAAGTTAAGTCCCATAGTGCTCAGAGCCTCGTCGCGTTGTTGCTGTCCAGCGCGGCGTGTAGTTCGACAGCTGAGGTGTTGTTGGTCGTTGTGGGCGCCAATATTCTGCGTGTCGTTGAACTGAAATCTCGTGGTCGTTTTGCTGGTTGCATGGAGCGGAACTGATCTTGTTGATTGGTCGGTCGTCTGTCTATCGGTTGGGTTGCCTTCAGATTAAGAGGTCGTTGGACAGGCTGCCTGTCTCACCTAAACTGGCGTTAGTATTACGACCCCAGACCGACCCTTGGAAATTTCTGAGCGCCAATCCTTTTGTGTTACCGTCTAAAAACTGAGTAAGGATATATAAATGGCAGGGTAACCCACAGGCCATTTTGTGTGCTACACAGTTATCCCCCAGTCTGATACTTAAAAATAAACTGTACATACAGCAAAACTTAAATTGTTGATGTTTAATTCAGGTTTTATTTGAAATTTTGTCATTTTTAAAGTCAAAGTGAACCAAAAGGATGATGCAGTAAAAAAAGGAAACATACAGATTTAGCGGAGCTTATTGAGACACTAATCGCGTACGTAAAGAAGCAATCTTTATGAGGTAACGCCCGATAGGTATGCAACACACCTGACGCACTGGTAATGTGGATACGGCCTTAACCGAACGAAGCTACTAGGAAAGCTATCTTTGTCTAACATAGCCTACGTTCGTCTATGGCAACTTTACAAATTTACGTATGAGTGTTAAAAAAGTAAATTGTATATTCTCAAAGCAAATCCTACTTTCATAATTACGTATTTAGTTGAGGTAATAAAGAAAACCCCAAGTGCCATAAGGGAGAGCGAAACGCTGTGCATGCCGGTGTCCGGCGAGTGGCGAGGTCACGTCCACAAACGCAGGGCCAGCAGGCAGCAGGCAGCGAATATTGCCGCCGCATCAAGAGCTCGCGGAAGCCACCCACGCGTCGCCGCCCACTTGAAAGCGGACGCAGCAAAGCGGAAAACTGGCCGCACCGCCGCTCGCACGGCCGTCATCTGTCGCTACGCTACGCCCCCGCGCACGCTGTTGTGAAACAATAAAGCAGAAAGGGGCTCGCAATTGAATTTTAAATTATTAGATTTTCACCACGGGGACCCGCAACGGCCCAGGGGCGTTCGCTACATCGTCGGCGCTTACCTGTGCTGTTAGCAGTGTTGGTATGTGCCTGGCTTCCTCACTCACCATATCTGTCCAAAGCACAACCCAGCTTTGCTTCTTCATTTACCCCCGTTACATTTCTAAATCTCCTTCACTTTATTTACAGGGTGACAATTTTTGAACTACTTGAAAAAAATCATAAATTAGCTACAAACTACGGCGTGCACACACATTATTCAACATGTAAACGTCACTACAAATACTCGGATTTTGGTTACGACACGTCCGAAATGGCAGGGGTAAAATACAGGGAGCGAAATGCTATTTACAATTTTTACAGAAACCAGATGGCAGTTATAAGAGTCGAGGGACATGAAAGGGAAGCAGTGGTTGGGAAGCCAGTGAGACAGCGTTGTAGCCTCTCCCCGATGTTATTCAATCTGTATACTGAGCAAGCAGTAAAGGAAACAAAAGAAAAATTCGGAGTAGGTATTAAAATCCAGGGAGAAGAAATAAAAACTTTGAGGTTCGCCGATGACATTGTAATTCTCTCAGAGGCAGTAAAGAACTTGGAAGAGCAGTTGAACGGAATGGACAGTGTCTTGAAAGCAGGGTATAATATGAACATCAACAAAAGCAAAACGAGGATAATGGAATGTAGTCGAATGAAATCGGGTGATGCTGCCGGAATTAAATTAGGAAATGAGACACTTAAAGTAGCAAAGGAGTTTTGCTATTTGGAGAGCAAAATAACTGATGATGGTCGAAGTAGAGAGGATATAAAATGTAGACTGGCAATGGCAAGGAAAGCGTTTCTGAAGAAGAGAAATTTGTTAACATCGAGTATAGATTTAAGTGTCAGGAAGTCTTATCTGAAAGTATTTGTATGGACTGTAGCCATGTATGAAAGTGAAACATGGACGATAAATAGTTTAGACAAGAACAGAATAGAAGCTTTCGAAATGTGGTGCTACAGAAGAATCCTGAAGAATAGATGGGTAGATCACATAACTAATGAGGAGGTGTTGAATAGAATTGGGGAGAAGAGAAGTTTGTGGCACAACTTGACTAGAAGAAGGGATCGGTTGGTAGGACATGTTCTGAGGCATGAAGGGATCACCAATTTAGTACTGGAGGGCAACGTGGAGGATAAAAATCGTGGAGGGTGACAAACAGATAAGTACAACAAGCAGATTCAGAAGATTGTAGGTTGCAATAGGTAATGGGAGATGAAGAAGCTTGCACAGGATAGAGTAGCATGGAGAGCTGCATCAAACCAGTCTCAGGACTGATGACCACGACAACAACAACAACAACAACAACAACAACATTTCTAAATCTCTTTCACTCGATTTACAGGGTGACAATTATTGAACTACTTGAAAAAAAAAAAGTCACAGATTAGCTACAAACAACAGCCTGCACACACTTTGGTTTAAATGGCTCGAGTACTATGGGAATTAACATCTATGGTCATCAATCCCCTAGAGCTTAAAACTACTTAAACCTAACTAACCTAAGGACATCACACAACACCCAGCCATCACGAGGCAGAGAAAATCCCTGACCCCGCTGGGAATCGAACCCGGGAACCCGGGCGTGGGAAGCGAGAACGCTACCGCACGACAACGAGATGTGGGCTGCAGACACTTTATTCAACATGTAAACGTCACTACAGATATTCGGATTTTGGTTACGACATTATTGGCGACGACGTGGAACAGACAAATAGCCAAATTCTGCATGACCCTCTGAAGCGTCGGAACATCGATGCTGTGTATGAACTCCTAAATGCCTGTTTTCAGCTCAGCAATGGTTTTGGGGTTATTGCTGTACGCCTTGTCTTTAATATAGACCCCAAAAAGGAGTCGTATGTGTTCAGATCCGGAGAATACGCAGGCATCGAGGCCCATGCCATTGGCCTCTGGGTAGCCCAGGGCCAGAATACTGTCCACAAAGTGCTCTTCCAGGATATCAAACACTCTCCTGCTTCGAAATCAGGGCAACTTTATATAATAGGGATGAAATCATGTGCCGTTCGACATTCGCCGTGCCATCGAGGAATATCACATCGATTACTCCGCGACTGAACAACACATGCCACACATGCACCCGTTGAAGGTGGAGAGACTTATCGATGGCGAAATGCGGATTCTCAGTCCTCTAAATATACCAATTTCGCTGAGTGACAAACCCATCAAAGTGAAAGTGGGCTTCGTAGTTAAACTATGCATACTAATTCCCGTCATGTCCTGCGGCCAACCATGCAGTTTGAACGTCCTAACGTAAACCGTTCAAAGGTTATGACAATTTAGTTTATATAGTTTAATAATTGTAGCCTGTACATGTGTGTGTGGTAACAATTTTCCTCCTCGACCTTCGTTGTCTGTTGTTTGAGTTGGTGGTAGCAAAGTTAGTTGCAGA
This sequence comes from Schistocerca gregaria, assembly GCF_023897955.1. Taxonomy (NCBI): domain Eukaryota; kingdom Metazoa; phylum Arthropoda; class Insecta; order Orthoptera; family Acrididae; genus Schistocerca; species Schistocerca gregaria. Next base: position 1,133,640,291 of record NC_064920.1, on the reverse strand, counting down.
GTGTCAAAATTATTTTGTTGGAGGTGAAGAAACTACATGTAGGTGAACAACGCTAAGAGGTATGCCCATGTGCTTATTTTGCAACCCTATGTTCCTGTTTCGAAAGAAAGTTTTTTTTCCAGCAATCTTGACTGGCCTGATGCAGTCCGTCACTTTTTCCTCCCCTGTGTCAAACTCTTCATGCCATAGTAGCACACCCACCATACCTCCTCAGCTGTTTGTGGTATATAATACAGTCTCTGTCTTCACTAACAGTTTTTGCTCTACATCTCCCTCAAGTAGCGTGTTCTTCAACAAATTGTCAGATTTGCCTCTATATCTCCCTCAAGTACCATGCAGTTCAACAGATTGTCAGATATCCATGAGAACAAATGACGTCCGCGTAGGAATGTTTCTTACTGAGAAAATTGTAAGAAATTACGGGATAAAATTTACTATTTTAAACTAAAATAAAATTAGTTCTTCCATTTCTTCTACATATGATTTGTCATTTTACACCCGCAAAAACTCGTGCATTAAAATAATAGACGCAATAAATAAAACCAAAGATTGTGAACATAAAACAGTGGAGACATTATGTGCCGTCACATTCCTGTTGCTGAATTTTTGTAAAGAGTATGTTCAAAGAAAGAATTTCGTCGCACCTTCCCTGGGCATTACAGTCACAATACATCAATATTATTGCGCTCGTGTTGTCTACTTTGGAGAGGTGCGCGTGAGTGCAATTATCCACATCCACCATCGTTACCTCAGCTTGCCAGTGTTTTACAGGAAGAATGACATAAAACTGCCTTGAAAAGCACACAGCACCTGAGTTCATTCATTCAGAAACGACTGGAAGGTGTTTTTCATGCCAACCAGTTTCCTCCACAGTATTAGGCTTGTTAACGTTTTGCATTTTTTTGCGTTTCCGTATTTTTGTCCTGTCATTGTCGGCGATAATGTGAGTGGTGCCTGCAATACCTACATCTACATCTACACCCATACTCCGCAAGCCACCTGATGGTGTGTCGCGGAGGGTACCTTGAGTACCTCTATCGGTTCTCCCTTCTATTCCAGTCTCGTATTGTTCGTGGAAAGAAGGATTGTCGGTATGCCTCTGTGTGGGCTCTAATCTCTTTGATTTAATCCTCATGGTCCCTTCACGACATATACGTAGAAGGGAGCAATATACTGCTGGACTCCTCGGTGAAGGTATTTTCTCGACACTTCAACAAAAGCCCGTACCGAGCTACTGAGCGTCTCTCCTGCAGTCTTCCACTGAAGTTTATCTATCATCTCCGTAACGCTTTCGCGATTACTAAGTGATCCTGTAACGAAGCGCGCTACTCTCCGTTGGATCGTCTCTCTCTCTTCTATCAACCCTATCTGGTACGGATCCCACACTGCTGAGCAGTATTCGAGCAGTGGGCGAACAAGTGTACTGCAACCTACTTCCTTTGTTTTCGGATTGCATTTCCTTAGGATTCTTCCAATGAATCTGTCTGGCATCTGCTTTACCGACGATCAACTTCATATATTCATTCCATTTTAAATCACTCCTAATACCTACTCCCAGATAATTTATGGAACTAACTGCTTCCAGTTGCTGAATGTAAGGGATCTTTCTTTCTATGTATTCGCAGCACATTACACTTGTCTACACTAAGATTCAATTGCCATTCCCTGCACCATTCGTCAATTCGCTGCAGATCCTCCTGCATTTCAGTACAAGTTTTCATTGTTACAACCTCTCGATATACCACAGCATCATCCGCAAACAGCCTCAGGGTCCACAAGGTCATTTATGTATATTGTGAATAACAACGGTCCTACGACACTCCCCTGCGGCACACCTGAGATCACTCTCACTTCAGAAGACTTCTCCCCATTGAGAATGACATGCTGCGTTCTGTTATCTAGGAACTCGTCAATCGAATCACACAATTGGTCTGATAGTCCATATGTTCTTACTTTGTTCATTAAACGACTGTGGGGAACGGTATCGAACGCCTTGCGGTAGTCAAGAAACACGGCATCTACCTGGGAACGCGTGTCTATGGCTCTCTGTGTCTCGTGGACGAATAGCGCGAGCTGGGTTTCACACGATCTTCTTTTTCGAAACCCATGCCGATTCCTACAGTGTAGATTTCTGGTCCCCAGAAAAGTCCTTATACTCGAACATAATACGTGTTTCAAAATTCTACAACTGATCGACGTTGGAGATATAGGTCTACAGTTCTGCACATCTGTTCGACGTCCCTTCATGAAAACGGGGATGACCTGTGCCGTTTTCCAATCGTTCTGAACGCTACGCTCTTCTAGAGACCTACGGTACACCGCTGCAAGAAGGGGGGCAAGTTCCTTCGCGTACTCTGTGTAAAATCGAACTGGTATCCCATCAGGTCCAGCGGCCTTTCCTCTTTTGAGCGATTTTAATTGTTTCTCTATCCCTCTGTCGTCTATTTTGATGTCTACCATTTTGTCATCTGTGCGACAATCTAGAGAAGGAACGACATTGCACTCTTCCTCTGTGAAACATCTTTGGACAAAGACATTTAGTATTTCGGCCTTTAGTCTGTCATCGTCTGTTTCAGTACCAGTTTCGCCAGAGAGTGTCTGGACATTTTGTTTTGATCCACCTACCGCTTTGACATAAGACCAAAGTTTCTTAGGATTTTCTGCCTACTCAGTACATTTCGCTTCACGTAATTTTTGTTTGTCTGCAAGGCTTTGGCTATGTTTATGTTTGCTGTGAAGTAAGAGCACTGCCTGCTGAAAGTCACAGGCTGCGGGTTTGAGATTAGGCATACAGTTTTTAACCTTGGGAAAGAAACTCCAGTTATTGTCTTATCCCTAAAAGCAAACTTCGATATTTTGAAAATCCGTGGAATGTAAGGGATGTTAAGTCGGTACTCAGTTCAATAGATTTTCATTCACAGTTTATACAGTTCAGAAGTGCTAATTGAGTCGTCAGCGACCGTTGGTATTTCTCGTCCGATATGCTGTCGACCTCGTAATTTAGTGGGTCATTCACCAACAGCGCGGTTATCAAGGCGTTCTGCTGTCATGAAGACACAAAGCCGAAGTGCCTATCCCCGTTAATCAGCTCATTACGAGGAGCGTCGCAGTAAACAACGCGATGTTTGCGGCCAGCGACGGAGAGAGGTCGCCCGGCGAAAGATAGCGCCACGTGGCATTGCTGGCAGAGACGTCCCGCCGCCATTAACATAATGGATCCGTGTGTGACGGCGCCTCTCAGGCGCGCTTTCATTATAAAAGTCGAGAGCCGGCGGAAAATGTTTTCCTCTGCCCCGCCTGCATCCGTACGTCTCTACTCAAAAAAACTCTCGTCCACCACACGCCTCGCAATGCGAACTTCATCTCACATTTCATTCATGGATGGATCCCAAGACATTACTGTCTGTACGAGTCTCTTACCACTTTTTCCCCCTGTTTCATTTACTTCTATTTTCCATTTTTTTTGTAGGAATATCAGTTTCTATTTTAATTCTTTGCTTACAGCTCCTCAAGCGCACCTAAGTAAAAATAATATCTGCAGAGACTCTAGGTACAAACTGTGGCAAATACCTTAATAAGAAATTAATCCTCGCAGCCCATAAAATGTAGTAAACAACATAGCAATGTAATCTGCTAAGCAAATAACTACATTTTCACATGTAATGAAATTTCCAAGGACGAATGGTGATTGTTTATACTACAACATAAAGACAAATCATTGTTCAGTTGTTACCAAAACTATAGAAAAGTTGTTAGACAACTTGCTTCACTTTTTTACATCATGCACTAATAAACATACTGACTACATTATATTCTAATATACAGGGGAAATCTTGCTAGCAAAATCCTCGGAAAATTTTGACCAATGAATTTTAAATTTTTACACGATACTAAAATGAACATTCAGATGGTCTAAGGTTATATGTTTCTTTACACAACAATTTACAGGTTTTAAATGACAACGAGAGAGAAAATGTTGCACTGTATTGTAAAAATGTACTGTTTAGTATTCTTTCTCGCAGTCCGTTTTAGTGATAATACTCGAGTGACACAAAAGGGAAGCGTGGTTGAGAAGGGAGTAAAACAGCGTTGCAACCTATCCCCGGTATTATTCAGTCTGTATATTGAACAAGCAGTTAAGGGAACAGTAGAAAATTTCGAGTGGGAATTAAAATCCACGGAACGAAATAAAAACTGAATGTCAACAAACTCAAAACGAGGATAATGGAATGTAGTTGAATTAAGTCAGGTGATGCTGAGGGAATTAGATTAGGAAATGAGACACTTAAAGTAGTTGATGTGTATTGCTGTTTGGGGAGTAAAATAACGGATGACAGTCAAAGTAGAGAGGATATAAAATGTAGACTGTCTGTTAGTAAACAAGAGAAATTTGTTAACATCGAATATAGTTTTAAGTGTCAGAAAGTCTTTTCTGAAAGTATTTGCGTCGAGTGTAGTCATATATGGAACTGAAACATGGGCAATAAGTAGTTTAGACAAGAAAAAATAATGTGTTTGAAATCTTATGGGACTTAACTGCTAAGGTCATCAGTCCCTAAGCTTACACGCTACTTTACCTAAATTAAGGTGATCAGTCCCTAAGCTTACACGCTACTTTACCTAAATTATCCTAAGGACAAACACACACACCCATGCCCGAGGTAGGACTCGAACCTCCGCCGGTGTCAGCCGCACAGTCCATGACTTTAGACAAGAACAGAATCGAAGCTTTTAAAATGTGGTGATACAGATGAATGCTGAAGATTAGATGGGTCAATCACGTAACTAATGAGCAAGTATTGAACAGAATTGGGGAGAAGAGGAATTAGTGGCACAATTTGACTAGAAGAAGACAAATGGTTCAAATGGCTCTGAGCACTATGGGACTTAACATCTATGGTCATCAGTCTCCTAGAACGTAGAACTACGTAAACCTAACTAACCTAAGGACATCACACAACACCCAGTCACCACGAGGCAGAGAAAATCCCTGACCCCGCCGGGAATCGAACCCGGGAACCCGGGAACGGGAAGCGCGAACGCTACAGCACGACCACGAGCTGCGGACTAGAAGAAGACATCAGTTGGTAGGTCACGTTCTGAGGCATCAAGGGATCACGAATTTAGTATTGGAGGGAAGCGTGGGGGGGGGGGGGGGGGGTAAACATCATAAAGGGGCACCCAGTAGTTAATCGTACAAGACCGACCCTCGTCGAGAAAATAGCTTACCCACCAGAATTAACATAGCTGAAGGAGAGCGGCAGAGAGAAGGCTTGGCACGGTGATAGGATGTAGACGATGATATTCAGGCCTCAGCACTGTTACACTGTATCACAGACGTAACAAAACCCCAGTTCCGCTGTATTCGTGTAGTCCCATGCCACGTCATCCATTCTCGAGCTTTGCCTCCGTGCTCGATCACAACTCCGGATCGCACTGCCCACCACCGACCACGGTACGACCAGTACTGCAACGATGACTATTGACAGGGTCACTGCCCTCTCTCGGTAACCATTGTAACATCCACCGCGTCTCTCTGCTATGCCGACTCCCTCCGAATCGTTTCGCGCGCCCCTGAGTAGGAGCAAAGCGCGGGCACAAGAAAGAACCGACGTATTAACCACTCCAGAGATAAATTACGGGTCAGTGTCTTTATGCTGATATAAGGAAAAGCAAGGAATGACTGAACACAAAATAAGCATTTACTCCCCGTACAAAGACGTGCCCGCACCCACAACAGATAGTGTTACACATCCGGTGGAACAGCTACGATGTGATGTACTACGAACTGCGTCTCCGGGGTGTAACCATCACTACTGACATTCGTCGTCAACAGCTGAAGCATCTTGCGGCCGTAATCCGAGGACAACGACCAGGAAGTGATGCTACTCCACAATAACCCTCGCCCGCATTCTGATACACTGACGAGGAACACTATACAGGAGTTGAGTAGGGAGAGCAACGCGCACCCACCTTATTCACCCAATCTTGCGCTGTAAGATTTTCCGCTCTCTGTCGAACAACCTTCAAGGAACCTCTTTCCCAGAAGAAACTGCACACCGAACGTGGCTCAACGAGTTCTTCGCTTCAAAACAACGTGATTTCTACAGTCGCGGAATCGAAAAGTTACCCCAGCGTGGCAGACTGTTGTAAATAGTGAAGTAGAATATAGTGCTGATGGCTTAAGTCTTTCTCTGTTACGCGTACCTGTTGTTGTTGTTGTTGTTGTGGTATTCAGTACTGAGACTGGTTTGACGCAGCTCTCCATGCTACTCTATCCTGTGCAAGCTTCTTCATCTCCCAGTACTTACTGCAACCTACATCCTTCTGTATCTGATTAGTGTATTCATCTCTTGGTCTCCCTCTACGATTTTTACCCTCCACACTGCCCTCCAATACTAAATTGGTGATCCCTTGATGCCTCAGAACATATCCTATCAACCGATCCCTTCTACTGGTCAAGTTGTGCCACAAACTCCTCTTCTCCCCAGTCCTATTCAACACTTCCTCATTAGTTATGTGATCTACTCATCTAATCTTCAGCATTCTTCTGCAGCACCACATTTCGAAAGCTTCTGTTCTCTTCTTGTCCAAACTATTTATCGTCCACGTTTCACTTCCATACATGGCAACACTCCATACAAATACTTTCAGAAACGTCTTCCTGACACTTAAATCTATACTCGATGTTAGCAAATTTCTCTTCTTCAGAAACGCTTTCCTAGCCATTGCCAGTCTCCATTTTATATCCTCTCTACTTCGACCGTCATCAGTTATTTACTACTTTAAGCGTCTCCTTTCCTAGTGTAATACCCGCAGCATCACCCGATTTCATTCGAATACATTCCATTATCCTCGTTCTGCTTTTGTTGATGTTCATCTTATACCCTGCTTTCAAGACACTGTCCATTCCGTTCAGCTGCTCTTCCAGGTCCTTCGCTGTCTCAGACAGAATTACAATGTTACTGGCGAACCTCAAAGTTTTTATTTCTTCTTCATAGATTGTAATTCCTACTCAGAATTTTTCTTTTGTTTCCTTTACTGCTTCCTCAAGCATTGCTTGAACAATTTTAAATACAGCTTGGTGGAACGATGTCTCCGTTTAAATTCTACAAAGCTATGGTTCCCACCAAGAAGAAACTGGCATTAGTTTTTCGCAAACTTTTCAACAATAGCTTTCATCGGTAAGAGATTTACTAAGCCATTTTCATTGCGTGTGTTTTAATACCGGCCAGTGTTACACTTTTCAAAATCGATTCGCGGAAGAACAATCGCAGCGGATGTATTTATAGGGTTTACTTGTGTGTATTGCAAAGAGCGCAGTGATTGCTTAGAGCTGTACATGCCAAAGTATTGTCTGCTGGAAGCAACTGTGCCGATACGGCAGGAGATTATAGTCGGAACAATGTCGGCAGCTCTTTGTTTCGCGTCTGCAATCCGATACTGCGAATAACTCGGCACGCCAATGGCATTAGCCGCCCGTCAGTCAACGGAGGAATGAAGTGAGGCGCGCGGGCGAGTATAAGTTGCAGGCGCACAAGGCTGCGCGCTTCATTAGACCTGCGGCTGTGGCCGCTGCTGAAGAGACGACCGCGGCGCGCCGCCGAAACGTGCGATAATGAAGAAGAGCCGAGGCGCTCTGGAGAACTGGAGCCTGCTGGAGCTGCCCGCGGCGGGCGGCCGCAAAGCGCTCTGATTAAAACTGCGCAGCTGCGCGGCTGCTGCGGGGAATAATACGTCTTGTTTAACAATGGAGCCATTGTGCGCGTGTTTCTTCTCTAATTACAGCCACTAGATACCGCGCGGCGCCCACGCTCTCGCGGATTACTCCGGGGCGCCTCTGCCGGTGAATACCTTTTCCTCGCCGGTTTGCGGGCGTCGGAACGGGACGGGCGATAAAACTTCATTGCCACCTACACAAAGCCGGCGGCGCACATAAATATCGGGCCTTTATCGGGAGCAGTGATTGCCGGAGTCATTATATAAATCCGGTCGGCGTCAGCCCGCGCTGGATGGCCGCCAAGCGGGCGCTATCTCCTCTGATTGGTAACACCTCGCGCCAGCGGCGTTCGTTACCAGCCAGGATATATCGGGCGACGATGTCACGGGCGAGCCGGAAGGAATCACTTCCGGAATTCCCCGTCCCCTCTAGAGACGAAGCACCGGGGTGGAAACGCGCCTGCCAGAACGTCCGCCTCATTTTCAGACACTGTTGCAGCATTCTGAGAGTATTCCCGCTTTCGTAGTTTCCGTGATGAAGGGCACTGTGCTATACCAAGTTGTCGACTAATAACCTAAATACTACTGGATCGCAGATTAAGGAGCCCTCACGCGCTCAATATAGTGTTGTTGTTGTTGTGGTCTTCAGTCCTGAGACTGGTTTGATGTAGCTCTCCATGCTACTCTATCCTGTTCAAGCTTCTTCATCTCCCAGTACCGACTGCAGCCTACATCCGTCTGAATCTGCTTAGTGTATTCATCTCGTGGTTTGTGCCACAAACTCCGCTTCTCCCCAATCCTATTCAATACCTCCTCATTAGTTATGTGATCTACCCATCTAATCTTCTGCATTCTTCTGTAGCACCACGCTTCGAAAGCTTCTATTCTCTTCTTGTCTAAACTATTTGTCGTCCATGTTTCACTTCCATACATGGCTACACTCCATACAAATAATTTCAGAAACGTCTTCCTGACACTTAAATCTATACTCGATGTTAACAAATTTCTCTTCTTGAGAAAAGCTTTCCTTGCCATTGCCAGTCTACATTTTATATCCTCTCTACTTCGACCATCATCAGTTATTTTGCTCCCCAAATAGCAAAACTCCTTTACTACTTTAAGTGTCTCATTTCCTAATCTAATTCCCTCTGTATCACCCGACTTAATTCGACTACATTCCATTATCCTCGTTTTGCTTTTGTTGATGTTCATCTTATACCCTGCTTTCAAGACACTGTCCATTCCGTTCAACTGCTCTTCCAAGTTCTTTGCTGTCTGACAGAATTACAATGTCATCGGCGAACATCAAAGTTTTTATTTCTTCTCCATGGATTTTAATACCTACTAAGAACTTTTCTTTTGTTTCCTTTACTGTTTGCTCAATACACAGATTGAATAGCATCGGGGAGAGGCTATAACCCTGTCTCATTCCCTTCCTGACCACTGTTTCCCTTTCATGTCCCTCGACTCTTATAACTGCCATCTACTTTCTGTACAAATTGTAAATAGCCTTTCGCTCCCTGTATTTTACCCCTGCCACCATCAGAATTTGAAAGAGAGTATTCCAGTCAACACTGTCAAAAGCTTTCTCTAAGTCTACAAATGCTAGAAACGTAGGTTTGCCTTTCCTTAATCTTTCTTCTAAGATCAGACGTAGGGTCAGTATTGCGACACGTGTTCCAGTATTTCTACGGAATCCAAACTGATATTCCCCTAGCTCGGCTTCTACTAGTTTTTACATTCGTCTGTAAAGAATTTGGCGTTAGTATTTTGCAGTTGTGACTTATTAAACAGATAGTATTGTATCACGCAATAGAGCGTATTGGGCAGTAATACTCACCGTATTTACTGTTTGCTCAACATATTGAAGGCAGCAGAGCTTTACAAAATATTGACTCTCGTGCAATATATTGCACAAAGTAAGGGTAAATAAATGGAAATGCCGTTGGCTAGGGCCTCCCGTCGGGTAGACTGCTCGCGTGGCGCTTTCTTTCTAGTTGACGCCACGTCGGTGACTTGCGTGTCGATGGGGGTGAAATGATTATGATAAGGACAACACTAAACCCAGCAGCTGAGCGGAGAAAATTTCTGACCCAGCCGGGAATCAAACGCGAGGCGTTACGTATGACATACCGTTGTACTGACCTCTCAGCTACCAGGGACGGACACTGTGTAAGTGTAATGTTGTATCATACACAGCAGTTTCTGCCTAGACTTTGTGATTTGTGGACACGCAAACAAGTGATACAGCGACGTCGTAATGAATATGAAGACAACAAGGAACGACAGATGAAGGAACTCACCTGTTGAAGTACATTCAGGTAGACGTTTACTTCCATATTTAATACTTAATCATTAATTAACTGAAAAAACATTAGACAGAAGTATTTAAGTGCAGAGAAATAACACTGTAACTACTATTTTTGTTCGTTTCAGAAGTTTGAATTATTTATTGAAGAAATACTTAAACAGCACTATCTACTGATCTACAATAATGTAACCTACTCTTTTCAGGTTTATATATCGCTTCCAGCATTGTGGAAAGTGAAATCCGACGGGTATATGAAGTGTGTCTTCTTTTTGCATATAAATTGCAGCCAAGTTCAGCAGTTCGGTGTAAGAGTCCTCGTTCATTCTTAAAAAATTATGATAGTCATCTGGTTGTGTTGCAAGTAATCATAGCATGTTAGTACGTAAAACGGCCGAGCGGAGTGGCCGCGCGGTTCGAGGCGCCATGTCACGGATTGCGTGGTCCCTCCTGCAGGAGGTTTGAGTCCTCCCTCGGGCATGGGGGTGTGTGTGTGTGTTGTTATTAGCATAAGTTCGTTTAAGCAGTGTGTGAATCTAAGGAGCGATGACCTCAGCAGTTTGCTCCCTTAGGAGTTCACGCACATTTGAACATTTAGTATGTAGAACGCCTTCCAACCACTTTTTCGCCAATCGCCGCTTCCTTTTGTTTTTCTTTTTGCAGCAAGTAGAAGCTGCTATAGTGATGCATGTGGGTTCCACATTGTCGAACTTCGACATGTCTGTTATTAAGGGAGAATTCGAACTGAGGGGTCTAGGACATGCGTGTCGTTTTGACCTCGCACTTATGCGAAATGTATTGACACCATATTAATGCACAATAAATAATGTGCATTTGACGGCTCCTTTAGCTAAGTATGTGGAAGTATGGAAGGCAGCTGTGCCAAAGACAGACAGATCGAATGTGTATGAGAGTTACTAAGCGAGGAACTGGGAGTGGAAGTGCCAGGCAGTCAAATAAGCACCATTCACATAAAAGGAATCATTAACTGAATTAAGAAACAAATAACTGCTGAAATGTGTACAATTAAAATAAAATAGATCAAAGGGACCCGCCAAAAGTTTTACAATGATTCGGTAGTGCACCCACAGAAAAATCCATGCCTGTCACCAGTACTAGAGGTGCAAACGTTGTAAAGAATAAATAAACAGCCGGAAACACCGGCAGCGCAAATAATTTTTCAGGATAATAAATTCTGTAGTAAAAGGGGTCACTTCACATTGAGCCCTTCGTGAAATAATAATCGGAAGTTTAAATAAGGCCAACCAGTTTGCTTCTAAGTATACAAGAACCTCGGTAACTCCATGAAATCTTTTAAGAAGTGTAACTTATAATTCTTCTTTCATGGAAGAACCCTGGAGATACCAAAAAGTATCAGATAGATTATATAATGGTAAGACAGAGATTTAGCAAGCAGGTTTTAAATTGTAAGACATTTCCAGGGGCAGATGTGGACTCTGACCACAATCTATTGGTTATGACCTGTAGATTAAAACTGAAGAAACGGCAAAAAGGTGGAAATTTAAGGAGATGGGACCTGGATAAACTGAAAGAACCAGAGGTTGTACAGAGTTTCAGGTAGAGCATAAGGGAACAATTGACAGGAATGGGAGAAAGAAATACAGTAGAAGAAGAATGGATAGCTTTGAGGGATGAAGTAGTGAAGGCAGCAGAGGATCAAGTAGGTAAAGAGACGAGGGCTAGTAGAAATCCTTAGGTAACAGAAGAAATATTGAATTTAATTGATGAAAGAAGAAAATATAAAAATGCAGTAAATGAAGCAGGCAAAAAGGAATACAAACGTCTCAAAAATGAGATCGACAGGAAATGCAAAATGGCTAAGCAGGGATGGCTAGAGGACAAATGTAAGGATGTAGAGGCTTATCTCACTAGGGGTAAGATAGATACTGCCTACAGGAAAATTAAAGAGACCTTTGGAGATAAGAGAGCCACTTGTATGAACATCAAGAGCTCAGATGGAAACCCAGTTCTAAGCAAAGAAGGGAAAGCAGAAAGGTGGAAGGAGTATATAGAGGGTCTATACAAGGGCGATGTAGTTGAGGACAATATTATGGAAATGGAAGAGGATGTAGATGAAGATGAAATGGGAGATATGATACTGCGTGAAGAGTTTGACAGAGCACTGAAAGACCTGAGTCAAAACAAGGCTCCCGGAGTAGACAACATTCCATTGGAACTACTGACGGCCTTGGGAGAGCCAGTCCTGACAAAACTCTACCATCTGGTGAATAAGATGTATGAAACAGGCGAAATACCCTCAGACTTGAAGAAGAATATAATAATTCCAATCCCAAAGAAAACTGGTGTTGACAGATGTGAAAATTACCGAACAATCTGTTTAATAAGCCACAGCTGCAAAATACTAACACGAATTCTTTACAGACGCATGGAAAAACTAGTAGAAGCCGACCTCGGGGAAGATCAGTTTGGATTCCGTAGAAATACTGGAACACGTGTCGCAATACTGACCCTACGTCTGATCTTAGAAGAAAGATTAAGGAAAGGCAAACCTACGTTTCTAGCATTTGTAGACTTAGAGAAAGCTTTTGACACTGTTGACTGGAATACTCTCTTTCAAATTCTAAAGGTGGCAGGGGTAAAATACAGGGAGCGAAAGGCTATTTACAATTTGTACAGAAACCAGATGGCAGTTTTAAGAGTTGAGGGGCATGAAAGGGAGGCAGTGGTTAGGAAGGGAGTGAAACAGAGTTGTAGCCTATCCCCGATGTTATTCAATCTGTATATTGAGCAAGCAGTAAAGGAAACAAAAGAAAAATTTGGAGTAGGTATTAAAATCCATGGAGAAGAAATAAAAACTTTGAGGTTCGCCAGTAACATTGTAATTCTGTCAGAGACAGCAAAGAACTTGGAAGAGCAGTTGAATGGAATGGACAGTGTCTTGAAAGGAGGATATAAGATGAACATCAACAAAAGCAAAACGAGGATAATGGAATGTAGTCGAATTAAGTCGGGTGATACAGAGGGAATTACATTAGGAAATGAGGCACTTAAAGTAGTAAAGGAGTTTTGCTATTTGGGGAGCAAAATAACTGATGATGGTCGAAGTAGAGAGGATATAAAATGTAGACTGGCAATGGCAAGGAAAGCGTTTCTGAAGAAGTGAAATTTGTTAACATCGAGTATAGATTTAAGTTTCAGGAAGTCATTTCTGAAAGTATTTGTATGGAGTGTAGCCATGAATGGAAGTGAAACATGGACGATAAATAGTTAGGACAAGAAGAGAATAGAAGCTTTCGAAATGTGGTGTCACAGAAGAATGCTGAAGATCAGATGGGTAGATCACATAACTAATGAGGAAGTATTGAATAGAATTGGGGAGAAGAGAAGTTTGTGGCACAACTTGACCAGAAGAAGGAATCGGTTGGTAGGACATGTTCTGAGGCATCAAGGGATCACCAATTTAGTATTGGAGGGCAGCGTGAAGGGTAAAAATCGTAGATTGAGACCAAGAGATGAATACACTAAGCAGATTCAGAAGGATGTAGGTAGCAGTAAGTACTGGGAAATGAAGATGCTTGCACAGGATAGAGTAGCATGGAGAGGTGCATCAAACCAGTCTCAGGACTGAAGACCACAACAACAAGAACAACTTATAATTCGAACAGTTTGCTAGCAAGCGTCCGCAAAATAAGAAATTTTATAACAACTAGCAGTTTACAGTTTTGGACACAGATCAGATAAACTGGTTACAATAATCCACAAAAGTAAGGTGATATAAATAAAAAGAATATTACAGACTTATAAACGTACAAAATAAATAAATTAACTCTTAGAACGTTAAACAAGATAACAGGCCTCAGTTAATTCAAATTGTCAGACCTACGCTACCTGTTATACATGGACGGTCATCAAACGACGAAAAAATAAATTTCTTTAAAGAAGGAACCAAACGAACTCGCCAAGACAATTCTCCATATGAATACTTCCCAGAACGCACATACGTGAGAAGCGTATGTTCGGAAACGTGCTTAACAAATTCTCTTCCTCTTGTTTCGGCGAGGGCTAAACAAGGATGCTCCCGCACTCTTCCACTACCGTTACATCAATTTTTTCCATAAAATCTTGCGGCCGATCCTGCACTTGGCCCGCTGCGGATTGCAGCTAAGTAGTCTCCAGCCAGCACGCCCGCTTCCTCTTGCAGTTCCGCACTGCCTCCGAGGCCCATGAGAAAGACAGGCCGTGCCGCGTACGTGATGAAGGTAGCCGTGAACTCGCTCGCTCGCTCAGCTCAGCAGACAAAATGTGTTTCTAAACCTGTTAACTCGCAGCTGGGCGTGTAGGTACTAACGAGAATTGCATCTTCCACTGGAATCTGCTGTTATGAAATCTTACTGATTAACAGTACTACAGCAAAATTTAATTGAAGATCAGTAATCGATGTAAATGGTATAACTGCTAATTTATAGCATTCAGTGTCTTCTGCTTAGCAGTATTCGTTACAAGCTGGAAGTGCTGCCTTATGCAACTGATAATCAGTTTAGCATTATTTTATTTTATTGTACGCCAGTGCAGCCGTAACAAGTTATAAGTAGGCCCATGGACTTCCCATCATTATAGGACTAACCGCAGTAAGATTCCATAATAGCGGATTCCAGTGGAAAATTAAGTTTTCGTTTGCAGAGGCACGCATAGTTACGAGTTAACAGGTGTAGAAACGTAGTTTGTCTGCTGATTTGAGCGAGCGAGGTCTACGTTCGTGACGTACGCGCCGCTGCTTGTCTTTCTCGTAGACCTCGCACTGCCTCGATATGACGTGGTCGGCCAGCACTGCCTTTTCCCATCTGCTCCATTGCGAGGTCGAAAACAGAATATCTTCAACCGGCGCGACAAACGCTTTTGAGCCTCGCAGTCGGAGAGGTTTCGCACTCTCAGGAGATGCTGCTTAACCCGTTGCTGGGCGACTAGCATAGATAACTGTAGAGAAGCACTATTGATACGAGCCAGCGAAGCTCACGAGGAGAACATGACAAGTTCCATAACGTGATTCCCCAGAAACTTCGCTCAGTGGAAGAGGGGTCAAAATAAGCGAACATGTAGAGCCTTATCCGTAGATACTCGACCGCTCCTGAGAAAACGAGCAAAGTTTTTGAGGTACTCCATTACCGAGCATGTAGTTCAAGCGAAGTGAAGACACAGTGGTTAACTTCGCAGGTTCACGCTTTTATTCCCCGTATCCGAAGCCCGACTATTATTTTTCTTTTCTTTTTTTTACTTTTTGTTTTTCATTTATCTACCCATGTCTACAGAAGGTTAGTACTTAAATGTTTTCCATTGTATATTAAATTAACATCGTCCTTATTCGTCTACTATTTGTACGGTGAATAAAAGACACGAATGGAGTAATTACTGGAAATTCTTTCGGTGAAATTCTTGTGGTGTGAATTGCTTCACAATCAATTTACAAGCCCCAGTTTTCGGGAAAGTGATCCGATATGGGTGATCTGCCGCATGAAATCTTCAACAGTGTAAACGACATTTCTTTTCCGAGTGAGATTCACACGAAGAGATGTCGTTGTGGCAAACTTACCTTCGTGTGATTCTCGTATTGCCGCGTGGGATTAGCCGAGCCGTCTAGGGCGCCGCAGTCATGGACTGTGCGGCTGGTCTCGGCGGAAGTTCGAATCCTCCCTCGGGTATGAGCGTGTGTGTTTGTTCTTAGGATAATGTAGGTTAAGTAGTGTGTAAGCTTAGGGACTGATAACCTTAGCAGTTAAGTACCATAAGCTTTTACACACAATTGAACATTTGATTCTCGTATTGTTCAGAATTTCTGATTCGAATGTTTCCACTACGATCGGTATCATCCAACGGAATGCAGCGAATCTTCCTGAAGAACAAAGGTAAGAATAAAATATAAGAATTAAGAACTGATACAAGAATGAATTATAAGAATATGAGATATTTAAAAGATTGTAACCCCTGAAAATACCATAACACACACACACACACACACACACACACACACACACACACACATATATATATATATATATATATATATATATATATATATATATATATATATATATATATATATGAGACACTTATAGGGAAACCTAGTTGTAATTTCTCAGTTAATATAACGCTCCTGTATCCCTTAATTATTGACAAGAAACTTTCGTGTAGCAACCTTCTATCGACATGGGTAGATAAATGAAAAAATAAAATAAAGCAAATAAAAGCAATAATCGGGTTTCGAACACAGGACGCAAAATTGAGAGGCAGCGGCACTAGCCGCAATTTGTGCTCAGCTATCGCGCGCTAAAAGACATTTATTACGCCCTGAATATCTACGGTAAAGCCGAGACCCGTGTTGGGTAATTTTGACTACCCTTCCATTTTGCGAAGTTATGATTATGGCACTTAGTGTGTTCTCCTCGTAAAGATGCATAAGAACAGAACAAAGCTTACATATATTGCAGTGGAATTATTTTATAATTACATGAGAAAGATGCAGACAGTGGTTCGAAAATGAACGGACTCTTTCGAAACTAGTCGCTATTAAGGAATATGTATACAGTCGTGAAATGAAAGTACATGAATAATATAATACAATTGTTGATGCTTTATGCCAAAGACGACTGGAATTAGACAAATTTGTGAAAGTGCTCCTGATGCATCCTGTCATACGAACTGTAGTGAAATCTGTAGCGCTTCCGTGTGGGTTTGTTTCGTTTAGTGAACCACATAAAATGTAACCAAGGTACACGTTGACTTGGAACAACATTTGTCAACATTTTCGTCTGCAGGATACATTTTTTAATAAAAGAGGAACAAAAAACAAACTTCATGGGCAACTGGAAACAGTGCTACCATGCAATAAAAGACAAGTGCTAATTTTCATAGCGCATTATTCTCTTATTACAACAAGCAAGAAAATATTATTTTATCCAAGCTGGATCGTGGCCGTTAAAGATTATCCGTGAAGAGCGGAACTGAGGCCATAACTAATACGGAGAATATTGCGAAGTGTGTTGTGTGTGTGTGTGTGTGTGTGTGTGTGTGTGTGTGTGTGTGTGGTGCAATGGTTTGTTTAGTTCGTGGTTTTTTTTAATTACACGTCGACGCTTTGTGCGTCACCCTGGAAACACATAATGATCAAAAATAAAGTAATCGCTGCCCAGTAGTATATATAACTCTTTCATTTTACATCGTAAACATGTAGGCACTTCAGCATGTTTAACCTATCCACACAACATATAAAGTAGCGCTAAATAATTGTAATACTCTTCCGCAGTGCTGACGAATATATTACTACAATTAAAAAGATTTGGCTTCTCAAGATGGCTAAGATAGCCGGAACCCAGTGATGGCATTAAAATAAAGAATTTGTGGCTTGTTGCAATCTTCACCAACTATACAAATAAATTCATGAACCCAGCCACTCAGACGCATTTAGGTAACGGTTGTCGAATTAGCTGAAATGTAATTTCGATGAATGTATTCTCCTCTCTTCGGATAGTCTTTTGTGAACTAGATGAAAGTACAATCAGTGATATCTGCAACATTGTACCGAAAACTGGACTCTTGTTTGCTAACATATTTTTGGTTTAAGGTGAAACAAAAGCAAGAAGTATTTCTTGTAGCAGAATCGGGTCTACGTTCCAAGAGCACATTAGAAAAGTTTAGAGCTTATTTTATTATTATTTAGTTCACGGACACGCTGTAATTTCATGCAAAACGTGTTCGATTTGTCTTAGAAACTTGGAGCGGTTCTGTTGATACATCATTCCGATGCTTCAACAAGAAAAGTGTTTGACACTTTATTTCTTTCCATGTATACAAAGAGAAAGTTGTCTTCGTAATTTGGTAAGCCCTTGTAAAGATAGATTATTGGTCGAATACCGTTTATCTGTACCGAGTTCCAAAGCTTCTATTTACGACTCTCCAGACAGTCTAAGTAAACGTTGTCCCTGTTTCTTAAAAAAGCCGTGGTCGATACCTTGCTGGTCCGAGCGTCAAAGGTTGAGATGTAATTATAGTGCCATCGATTAGTTGTACAAACGCGAGAATGAACATGCGCCCCGACCACACCAATAATTTATGATGAGAGAAAGAGAAGCGCTAGAAGTCAGTCAAGTACTGGGAATAACATTGTGAAGACATCATCATAAATAACAATCCTGGACGGGCAAAAGTAAACATGTACCTTAATTTCCATACTGCCATTCATTGATATCGTATGGAACAGTTTTACAGGGCGGATTTACACATATATACAAAGGGTTCATCGCACAGAAACATGCTTGAAAGTTAACTTCTGATGTTCAACCTTGAGCTTCACGCAGGCAACAGTTTTAAAAAAGATTATCTTATTGTGAAATTTGTTGTGAAGACTCACGCACACATTGAAGATAACAATAGTATTCAAAACATTAGAATCCAAAATCTTACCCTTGCAGAGAAAGGAACGAAGTATGCAGTCAGAAAAATATTTGACCATCTTCCTGGTTAATTAAATGTGCTAGCAGATAATGAAAATTTTAGGAACTAAGTTAAACAATTTTGCGTTGAGAATTACTTTTGTTCCTTAGATGAATTTCTAAATACTTATTTGAATTATTTTGGTTAACATTAGTCAAATAAATATCTGATGAACGGATACTGAATGTAATTGGGGAAAAAATAAATTTGTGGTGCAACTTGTCTGACGGAAGGGATAGGTTCGTAAGACAAATCGTGAGGCATCGAGGAAACATCAGTTTGGTAACAGCAGAATATATAGTGAGTTCGATTTTACAATGAGCACACTACGGCATTGTTCCCCTACCAAGCTTGCATTTATCGTGATTATCTCGCACAGCATAAAGTTCCAAGCGACTGGGAAAAAGCGTAGCTGACTCCAGTATATAAGAAGAGTGGAAAAGAACATACTCGCAAAATTGCAGACCAATATCCCTAACTTCTGTTTACTGCAGTATCCTTGGACGTATTCACAGTTCGAATATAATAAACTTTCCTGAGACTGAGAAGTTTATGTCCACGAATTAGCATGGTTTTAGAAAGCATCGTTCATGCGAAACTCAGCTTGCTCTTTTCACACACGCTTTACTAAGAGCTGGATGAAGGGCAATAGCCAGCTACCATATTTCTTGATTTCCAGAAACTGTTTGACACGGTACCCCGTTGCAGGCTGTTAACGAAGGTACGAGCTTATGGAATAAGTTCACAGATATATGAGTGTCTCAAAGACTTCTTAAATAATAGAACCCAGTATGTGAGTGAGTGTTCACCAGAGATACGGCTGTCGTCAGGAGTGCCCAGGGAAGTGTGATAAGCCTACTGTTGTTCTCTGTACAGTATACACATTATGATTTGGCGTACAGGGTGATCGGCTGTCTGAGGTGTTTGCTGATCATGCTGTGGTGTACGGCAAGGTGTCGAAGTTGAGCGACTGTTTGCAAAGACAGGCAAAATTTCTAGTTAGTGTGATGAATGACAGCTAGCTTTAAATGTAGGAAAATGTTAGTTAATGCGGATGAGCAAGAAGATCAAACCTGTAATGTTTGGATACAGTATTACCGGTGTCTCGCTTGACACAGCCAAGTCGTTTAAATATCTGGGAGTAACGCTGGAAAGCGGTATGGAATGGAGCGAGCAAGTGAGAACTGTGGCAGGGAAGGCGAATGGTCGACTTCAGTTTATTGGGAGAATTTTGGGAAAGAGTGGTTCATCTGTAAAGAAGACCGCATTTAGAACGCTGGTACTACCTGTTCTTCAATCCTGGTCAAGTGTTTGGTATCCGTACCAGGACGGATTAAAGGAAGACATAGATGCAATTCAGAGGCGGGCTGTTAGATTTGTTACCGGCAGGTTCGAACAACACGTGTTACGGAGGGAACTCAAATGGGAGTCCGTGCAGGAAAGGCGACAATCTTTTCGAGAAACACTATTGAGACAGTTTACAGAACCGACGTTTGAAGATGACTGCCGAACGACTCTACATGTACATCTATATCTACATCTACATTTATACTCAGCAAGCCACCCAACGGTATGTGGCGGAGGGCACTTTACGTGCCACTGTCATCACCTCCCTTTCCTGTTCCAGTCGCGTATGGTTCGCGGGAAGAACGACTGCCGGAAAGCCTCCGTGAGCGCTCGAATCTATCTAATTTTATGTTTGTGATCTCCTCGGGAGGTATAAGTAGGGGGAAGCAATGTATTCGATACCTCATCCAGAAACACACCCTCTCGAAACCTGGACAGCAGCAAGCTACATCGCGATGCAGAGCGCCTCTCTTGCAGAGTCTACCAATTGAGTTTGCTAACCATCTCCTTAACGCTATGACGCTTACCAAATAACCCTGTGACGAAACGCGCCGCTCTTCTTTGGATCTTCTCTATCTCCTCTGTCAATCATGCAATCATACAATAAAGGATCCTTCTTTCTATGTATTCGCAATACATTTCATTTGTCTATGTTAAGGGTCAGTTGCCACTCCCTGCACCAAGTGCCTATCCTCTGCAGATCTTCCTGCGTTTCGCTGCAATTTTCTAATCCTGCAACTTCTCTATATACTACAGCATCATCCGCGAAAAGCCGTATGGAACTTCCGACACTATCTACTAGGTCATTTATGTATATTATGAAAAGCAATGGTCCTATAACAGTCCCCTGTGGCATGCCAGAGGTTACTTTAACGTCTGTAGAAGTCTGCTGCTGCCAACACGCAATGCGCATAAGGACCGAGAAGGTAGACACAATAAATTAGGTCTCACACGGAGGCGAACAGAGATTAATTTTAGCCTCGCTTTATTTGCGGTGGAAAAGTAAAGGAAATGGCAAGTAGTGTTACAGAGTACCTTCTGCCACGTGCCGTACGATGGCTTGCGGAGTATCTATGTAGATGTAGAATTTCTAAATATTTACTTGAATTTAAAAAAATAAGTAAATAACTGATAAGAGTTATTGAATCTAACTGCGGAGAAAGTAAGTTTGTGGCACAACGTGTCCAAAGGAAGGGATCGCTACATAAGACAAGTCTTGAGGCATTGAGTAAGCATCAGTCTGGTAATAGACGAGAATATAGTTGGCAAAAGTAGTAGAGACTGACGCTTGACTACAGTAAGCATTATGAAGAAATGAGGAAGCTTGCAGAGAACATATTGGCGTAGTGAGCTGCATCAAATCAGTCTTGTGTGTTGCCCTGCCCGTGTGGAACCCTTACAAGATAGGACTGATCGATGAAATAGAGAAGATAGGAAGAAGAAGAGAACGAAACTTCTTGGCAGATTAAAACTGTGTGACGGACCGAGACTCGAACTCGGGACCTTTGCCTTTCGCGGGCAAGTGCTCTACCAACTGAGCTACCCAAGCACGACTCACGCCCCGTCCTCACAGCCTTACTTCTGCCAGTACCTCGTCTCCTACCTTCCAAACTCCCGAGTTCGAGTCTCGGTCCGGCACACAGTTTTAATCTGCCAGGAAGTTTCATATCAGCGCACACTCCGCTGTAGAGTGAAAATTTAATTCTAAAGAAGAGTACGTTTGGTTACAGGAGCCTGCCATCCACAACTGTTAATTTTTGGCCCGCTGCATACGATACTGTTCACTGCACATGAAAACAGTGGTACTTTTGGGACCTGTAGATGACACCGTGTGGTGTCGAAATTGTTAGCATGTGATAAAAAGAGTAAATGACATTACGTTCAAATACAGCAGCTGTTTTTGTTATCATTATTCAAGTAATCACATTTATACCCTAGGTTTTCACACATTTGCAGCTGTGATCACAGCGTTAACAAAGCTTTCGTAAATTTTTCAGTACAGGCAAAGATCTTACCACGCGAGCGTGGGGCGTCACGTGACCGCTTTCCAATTTCAGCCGAGTGCCAGAAGTACCTCCTGATTATAGCCACTCGCTATGAAGGCTCCTTTGAAAAAAAATTAATTTGTTTACTACTACTACTACTACTATGCTAATTACTGTTTAGCCCTACAGGACCATTATAGTGAAATGCTTCCACACCACCTTTTATTGTCTTTCTATGTGTGTGAGTAACTGTACGTTCACTGTTGTGGGTAAATACATACAGCGCACACAGGGCGATGTGTGAAACTGATAGCGATTACACGCTTCCGCTTTTGTAGAAATCTGCTCCAGTGCTCCAGATACCGTGTTGAGCTGGTAGTGGTAACCAAAGTACGGAGAAATATTCGTCGAGGCTCTGTTGCATAGCAATCAGATTGCTTTCAGTTCTGAAAAACGTCCAGGTACAATTGTGGATTTCAATGATCCATGAAGTGACTCCTTTTCCGAAGAAAGCATCGAACTATTTCACTAGAACTGAACGCTCCCGTCGGAACTGTTCTCAAGCTGGTATTTATTATTAAATCACAATAGAAGTATACGCTGGTTGTAAAATAACACGTACCTTCTTGAAATGAACAATATTTTATTCTTCTATTAACTGATTTCCTTCCATACACACATATATTTTACAATGTGAATCAAAATCTCGAAATGGCGTCGATTTTTACATCACAAGAATGGCTCTCCTCTTGTAAAATTGCTCTTAACAAGAACAAAAGCTCTGTATCCTAAGAATAATTATGTGAGCGCTGACCGCCACAGAGTAATAAACAATATATATCTCTCTCTCTCTCTGTATCGCACTGTCACAGCAAGTTACGTAGTAATAGACGGCAAATCATCGAGTGAAACTGAAGTGATATTAGGTGTTCCCCAGGGAAGCGTCCTGGGACCTCTGCTGTTCCTGATCTATATAAATGACCTGCGTGACAATCTGAGCTGTTCTCTTAGGCTGTTCGCAGATGATGCTGTAATTTACCGTCTAGTAAGGTCATCCGAAGACCAGTATCAGTTGCAAAGCGATTTTGAAAAGATTGCTGTATGGTGTGGCAGGTGGCAGTTGACGCTAAATAACGAAAAGTGTGAGGTGATCCACATGAGTTCCAAAAGAAATACGTTGAATTCGATAACTCGATAAATAGTACAATTCCCAAGGCTGTCAATTCAACTATGTACCTGGGTGTTAAAATTACGAACAACTTCAGTTGGAAAGACCACATAGATAATATTGTGGGGAAGTTTGAGCCAAAGGTTGCGTTTCATTGGCAGGACACTTACAAGATGCAACAAGTCCACTAAAGAGACAATTACACCACACTCGTTCGTCCTCTGTTAGAATATTGCTGCGCGGTGTGGGATCCTTACCAGGTGTAATTGACGGAGGACATCGAAAGGGTGCAAAAAAGGGCAGTTCGTTTTGTATTATCACGTAATACGGGAGAGAGTGTGGCAGATATGACACGCGAGTTGGGGTGGAAGTCATTAAAGCAAAGACGTTTTTCGTCGCGGCGAGATCTATTTACGAAATTTCAGTCACCAACTTCCTCTTCAGAATGCGAAAATATTTTGTTGAGCCCAACCTACATAGGTAGGAATGATCATCAAAATAAAATAAGAGAAATCAGAGCTCGAACAGAAAGGTTTAGGTGTTCGTTTTTCCCGCGCGCTGTTCGGGAGTGGAATGGTAGAGAGATAGTATGACTGTGGTTCGATGAACCCTCTGCCAAGCACTTAAATGTGAACTGCAGAGTAATCATGTAGATGTAGATGATACATCTTGTCGCCCTACGGTAACACTCTGCTAGGAGGGAAGCACGTTATTCCGCAAAGCCTCTGTAGAACCGCACAGCGGTCTGGACCACACATCGCTGCCGCCTTGTCGGTCGGACCTGACCGCTCCTTACGCAGAGCTCGGGTGCCACTGGCTCCGCGTCAACCGCGCTCCGCTGAGTCAGAGGACCTCTGGCGCAGCGCCCATTACGACCGGCCCGCCGTCAGGTTTACGAGCCTCCTCCTGCTGGAGCCTTTGTCCCTCTTCGGCAGCAGCGCCTCGCGCGCTTCCCTCACCTCGCCTCACCTCACCTCACCACTCCTCTCCCATCCTCCGGCGGAAGCCAGACGCGGGTGCTGCGTCGGCGGCTGCATTTAATATTCCCCTCGGTGATCCATTTTACGACTGCTCTAGAAGTTGCGGTGAGACCGTCTCCGATCGTCTAGCTTTCGCGTACGTAGAGGACAATCTGCAAATGGAAATACTGGCTGCGCAGTTCCCTATAAATGGGAATATGACAATATTCCTTCTCTCGGTGTATCTGAGGGTGAAGAAAACAGGGGCTGTCGAATGGAACGAACAGTCTAAGGAGAACAGAATTTGGATTCAAAGCAGTCCAAGGCCAGTCGATGTAACGAGTTGAAGCATACATCAGTCTGGACATAGTGCCTTGGACAATAAATGAGTGTTTCAGTAGATCAGTTGTGGATGACGAACTTCGGCTTTGATTTAAACTAGCGTTTATCTGGTAGTAAATACGCAACCAGTCGCTTTATTACGGTTTGGGTTGGGGTTGTTTGGGGGAAAAGACCATACTGCGAGAGCACCGGTCTCATCGGATTAGCGAAGGACGGGGAATGAAGCCGGCCGTGCACTTTCAAAGGAACCATCCCGGCATTTGCCTGGAGCGATTTCTGGAAGTCACCGAAGACCTAAATCAGAATGGCCGGTCGCGGGATTGAACCGTCGTCCTCCCGAATGCGAGGCCAGTGTGCTAACCACTATTACGATTTATTCAACCATGAGCATGTTTTCGAACCACCGCAAGCGCATATTACCAGATAGGGGCCAATGGGTGGTTGACTGTTCATGCTTAGAGGCGGTAAGGGCCATGCGAGAGTGCAGATGATATTGTTCAGTTTTATTTATTGTGGCAGTGTTCTATTGCTCAGCATCGCCGGCTCAGCTGTCTCGGTGGCTCCGCGCCACCGTCCGAAAATGGATTTTTTTTTAATTTATGGCCAAATTATAGACCTGTTACGTGATGTTTAAAACAGGTCGTACAGCTTATAATTTTCGTTTTTCATCTTTTCACAGTTTTCTTTCCTTTTGCGGGAATGCAGGTATGGTATGGCGCCGAATCGGATGTTTGGGGCATGTTGCCAACCAGCGTGACCGAGCGGTTCTGGGCGGTCTGGAGCCGCGCGGCCGCTGCGGTCGCGGGTTCGAGTATTGCATCGGGCATGGGTGTCTGTGGTGTCTTTGGGATGGTTGGGTTTGCGTGGTTGTAAGTTCTGGGGGACTGATGACCTTAAAAGGCAAGTCCCATAGTGTTCATTTTTTGTGGTATGTTACAACACAGCATCACCATTCTTTTGCGGTCTAACTGTGTTGGTGAGGCAGTAAATGTATCCACAGGGCAGTGACACTGCATCACTGCAATACACTTTGGAGGTGTGGCGATGGGACTTCTAGTCCTGTACCACCCTCTGACGGATACAGTACTACATGAGTCAGGCACAAAAATGTAGCCTAACTTGGGCAGGTATGGTTGGAAAATATTGGACGTAGAATGGGGGCTAGTCCCGCCAAAGGATGCGTCCGTGGTGGGCGTGCCAGGCCTATCGTTAGCCATGTTCGGAATTTGATTCCTCTAGGATGGTTAGCGGAACCGGATGTCGATGACAGCGGCGTGGAAGTGTGGTCCCAACGTGGCGTAACCCATGGACAGTGTCCCGCAAGGCATCCACTTTCTCATAGAACCGCCGCGCGTTGTTGCGTGTGGTCGTCTTCAGGGGGCGATATCCGCTTCCTCGTGGGGAGTGACAGTCCTCGTGAGCGGCGGGGCGTGCAGGCTCCACCTGAACACCTTGTTCTGCAGGCGCTGCAATGTCCGCATCCTGGTGACACGAATCGTGGCCCATGCAGCAGACACATACGTGAGAGCAGGCAGGATAACTATTCGGTAAATGCGGAGGTTGGTATGCAGGTTAAGTTCCCTACTGCGGAAGAGTGGGTACAAAGCCCTGGTTAGCTTTTGCCCTTTGTTGACGACACACTCCGCATGACAGTACAACAACAACTTGGGATCCATCGGGCCCCGAGATGGGTAGTTGTCGGTGAACAGCGCACCTGCATCCCCACAATCGAAATATTGCGGCGGACGGCATTGAGAGCAATTTAGTTTGTACCTCACCAAGTGATTATGGTGTCCACCTACCCACCTATCGCTGCAGATGTGTGACAACGGCGTTAGTATAACGTGGAAAGTCACATACGATCAAAATATTTGAAGCGTACTCGCAGGCAACTGACTGCGAGAAAGCAGGATTATGGCGGACGTTCTCTGTTTTCCTTGATCTAAGAGAGCTTTGTTTCGATGTTAACAGTTGTGAAAAGATGCAGCTTACATTCTGATCTTCTTGAGTATGGACGAATGTATTACGGCTCAAGAGAGAATGCACTATTGCGAAACCACCATCTTTAAATGAGAGGCATTTTCTGATTTTGCGCGACAATAATAAGCCAATAAACCAGTTTCTCGGGAGCAAAAACAAGGTGTGTATTGCGTAAATCAATCTCCATCTTCTTGGTTTTTCATTTTCAAATATTTGTGCATGCCTACGAGACATTTCGTTGGACTATGGAAGCTCGAACCTACGAAATTCTATACGGTCATTAATGTAAAAACTTTTATACAAATCCACTTCGACGGACAGGCTTCCAAAGGAGAATTGGACCGTAGTTAACGTACTCTAAGATTCCTACAGATTCAGCTCGCAGTTCGACGATCGGCAGAGACATCGTGTCCAGCTTACAGTCAGCATACAGCAGCAGATCTTTAGTCTACCATGTATAATCCTCTGAACATAAAAGTCGTCTAGTGAGATCTGTTCGGTTATTTATTCATTTCAAAGACCTAAACTCTTTTCCAAGAGAGACTGAGTACTAAAGAACTACTCCATTGAATCAGTAATAATAATAATAACAATAATAATAATAATAATAAAAGCAGTAATTAAATTATTATTATTAATAATAATAACAACAATAATAACGAGTTCCTCACATCAAATATCTCGGTGAGATCATAGAACAAACAGGGTTGGAAGCACAGAAAGTTCAGTTACAAAAATTCAAACGAGCATGTGGAAGAACACGTGTAATCTGCAACAAGAAATGTATGTCCATTCATATAAAGATAAAACATTATAGTACATTATTAAACCTGAAGTGCTGTACGCGAGCGAAACCTTGGTACTTAATAGAAAAGGCGATCTGGAGAACATCTCGAAGGAGGAAAGAAAGATCATGAGGAAACTAATGGGACTAAATAAAACAGAGAGGGGTATAGACTCAAATCGCGCAAAGCAACAGAAAAACTGTGCAACCTTGCCGCAGATATCAGGAAACGAAGGCTGAAATTCTATGGACACATTCATAGACTCCCATCTTCAAGGCTAACTCACAAGATTTTGACATGCACTGCAAAACTGGAGAACATTCCAAGGATAGAAGAAGTCAAATATGACTTGGAAAAGCCACAGAAAGGATCAAATGGCTCTGAGCACTATGGGACTTAACATCTTAGGTCATCAGTCCCCTAGAACTTAGAACTACTTAAACCTAACTAACCTAATGACATAATACACATCCATGCCCGAGGCAGGATTCGAACCTGCGACCGTAGTAGTCCCGCGGTTCCGGACTGCAGCGCCTAGAACCGTTCGGCGACCTCGGGCGGCTCACAGAAAGGAACATCAGAAATACTAGACAGGAAACTTTACCGCCAGAAGATAAATAGATTGGTTGTACAGCCAGAGAATGAAGTCCCTAAAAGATCAGAAGAAATGAAGAAAGCACATAATGAAAGAATGTATGGGATATTAGAAAGGCGAATCATAAATGTAATGCGTGATCCGCCAGGGTCCATACGGACATTTTAATAATAATAAAAGAAGTTCATCGAGGTTACTTTTTGTCTGTCAAAGGAAATTTTCAACACATATCTCCATACAATAGCTGAGTTAAGGGTGAAACAATGACTCCTTTCATGAATCATTCCATCTCACTTAAATTATACCAATTTTCCTCTCACCTGAGAGGTTACAGTTCTTTTAATTTTTACATTTGTCACAGCGCAATCACTTGTAACAGCTTCGACCAGCCAGTCGTCATCTTGAGACGGTTAATAGATGGAAGTAGCAAAGATTCACGGTATCTATAAAATATGCCAAGTAACTGCGTAAAGATATTTTTTGTCGTTACACAGATAGCTACGCCGTCGTGAAATACTCATCTGATTATGCTCAGGAAAATATAAAAAATACAAAGAAATGAGTTCAGCGTTAAACCTAATACTGAAAATACTGACCACGTAATCGACGATGTGAAGGAAGGGAGGTATTTTTTTTTTAAATTTATTTATGAATTTGACCAGCTATGTACCACATACAACTTAAGACTTATGGTGTTTCTTTTTCTTTATTTCCTCGCCGACTGCTCGTCTCTCTCCATCTGTCCACACTCTCTTAAGTCGAAGTTTTGGCTCATCATCTTCATAGTTTGCGTTTTCCATCAGTAGTGTGAAGTGATTCCTGTCACGTATTATTTCTTCTGTAACACCTATTTTGTTGGCGTCTTTCTTTACTGCTTCTATCCATTCTAGAGTTTTTTCCAGCTTACTAACGTAATTAAAAATTTTCTTCGGAAAGTATTGTATGGTGGGAAAAAGCAAGTAACATATAAGAAGCACACTAGCACAGGCGAAAGGGGCATTCCTTGCTAAAAGAAGTCTTCCAGTACCAGACATGGGGGGAAGAAATTACTGAGAACGTACGAGGGGCATTCGATAAGTAATGCAACACATTTTTCTCGGCCAATTTCAATTGGAGAAACGGTGAATTTGTTGTGTGACTTCCTGAAATATGATCGCTTCAGCCCCAATAGTTTTATGAAGTTCCGATGAGTGGCGGTGTTTTTCATAATCTTCAAAATAGGATCTGTAACAGAGATGCGTTCCAAGTAGAGATCTGTCATTACATTTCTATTTTTTGCTGAAAACAGAAGCATCACAGATATTCTTAGGCGTTTGCAGAATTTCCATGGAGATCCGGAAGTGAACAAAAGCGCGGTGAGTCGTTGGGCAAGGGGTCTGTCATCATCGCAACGAGGTCATTTACTTGTCAGCTTGAATTTGTTTTAGAGATTTCTATATTTAATTAGAGTAATGTTTTTATGAGAAACTTTGTGTTAAAATTTTATGCTCTGTGTTTCCTTTTAATCGTGAGCTCATTCGTAGATGCCGGCTTGGAGTAAGACCTAAGATTATATTCTGTGGCCTAGTTATTTTTCTCGTTCAAGTACCAGGCTTATTGGATTCTGATTGCTTCGGTGGTGGTTGTTTAAATATTACAGCTTTGTAAAATATATTTTAGTCTTTTATTATGTTAATAGCTAGCCTAAAAGTTTAATGCTAAATGAGCTGATGTTTGTCTACCCTGGCTAAAGATCAGGTCTGGATGCGCAATAAAACACACACACACACACACACACACACACACACACACACACACACACACACACACACATACACTCCTTGAAATTGAAATAAGAACACCGTGAATTCATTGTCCCAGGAAGGGGAAACTTTATTGACACATTCCTGGGGTCAGATACATCACATGATCACACTGACAGAACCACAGGCACATAGACACAGGCAACAGAGCATGCACAATGTCGGCACTAGTACAGTGTATATCCACCTTTCGCAGCAATGCAGGCTGCTATTCTTCCATGGAGACGATCGTAGAGATGCTGGATGTAGTCCTGTGGAACGGCTTGCCATGCCATTTCCACCTGGCGCCTCAGTTGGACCAGCGTTCGTGCTGGACGTGCAGACCGCGTTAGACGACGCTTCATCGAGTCCCAAACATGCTCAATGGGGGACAGATCCGGAGATCTTGCTGGCCAGGATAGTTGACTTACACCTTCTAGAGCACGTTGGGTGGCACGGGATACATGCGGACGTGCATTGTCCTGTTGGAACAGCAAGTTCCCTTGCCGGTCTAGGAATGGTAGAACGATGGGTTCGATGACGGTTTGGATGTACCGTGCACTATTCAGTGTCCCCTCGACGATCATCACAGGTGTACGGCCAGTGTAGGAGATCGCTCCCCACACCATGATGCCGGGTGTTGGCCCTGTGTGCCTCGGTCGTATGCAGTCCTGATTGTGGCGCTCACCTGCACGGCGCCAAACACGCATACGACCATCATTGGCACCAAGGCAGAAGCGACTCTCATCACTGAAGACGACACGTCTCCATTCGTCCCTCCATTCACGCCTGTCGCGACACCACTGGAGGCGGGCTGCACGATGTTGGGGCGTGAGCGGAAGACGGCCTAACGGTGTGTGGGACCGTAGCCCAGCTTCATGGAGACGGTTGCGAATGGTCCTCGCCGATACCCCAGGAGCAACAGTGTCCCTAATTTGCTGGGAAGTGGCGGTGCGGTCCCCTACGGCACTGCGTAGGATCCTACGGTCTTGGCGTGCATCCGTGCGTCGCTGCGGTCCGGTCCCAGGTCGACGGGCACGTGCACCTTCCGCCGACCACTGGCAACAACATCGATGTACTGTGGAGACCTCACGCCCCACGTGTTGAGCAATTCGGCGGTACGTCCACCCGGCCTCCCGCATGCCCACTACACGCCCTCGCTCAAAGTCAGTCAACTGCACATACGGTTCACGTCCACGCTGTCGCGGCATGTTAGCAGTGTTAAAGACTGCGATGGAGCTGCGTATGCCATGGCAAACTGGCTGACACTGACGGCGGCGGTGCACAAATGCTGCGCCATTCGACGGCCAACACCGCGGTTCCTGGTGTGTCCGCTGTGCCGTGCGTGTGATCATTGCTTGTACAGCCCTCTCGCAGTGTCCGGAGCAAGTATGGTGGGTCTGACACACCGGTGTCAATGTGTTCTTTTTTCCATTTCCAGCCTGGGTGGCCGAGTGGTACTAGGCGCTACAGTCTGGAACTGCGTGAACGCTACGTTCCCAGGTTCGTATCCTGCCTCGGGCATGGATGTGTGTGATGTCCTTAGGTTAGTTGGGTATAAGTAGGTCTAAGTTCTAGGGGACTGATGACCTCAGAAGTCCTATAGTGCTCAGAGCCAGTTGAAAGACAATCATGTTTGAGAATTGTGGCCTAGTCCTTTCATTAACTGAACCTTTCCTGTTCTAGCGTAAAGTTGCGCTACAACGCTGGTCGTGTTTTGATGCGTTTCTTAATAACATCGTCGTAGTTCACGTTTCTGCATGTTCCCCACAGTCGATAATGGACCAAATAAGAGCATATTGACTATCAGACCAATTGCGTGATTGGATTGATAAGTTCCTAGATAACAGAAGGCAGCATGTCATTCTCAATGGAGAGAAGTTTTCCGAAGTAAGAGTGATTTCAGGCGTGCCGCAGGGGAGTGTGGTAAGACAGTTGCTATTCACAGTATACATAAATGACCTTGAGGATAACTTCGGAAATTCACTGAGGCTCTTTGCGGATGA
The DNA here is from genome assembly GCF_023897955.1 of Schistocerca gregaria. Classification (NCBI taxonomy): domain Eukaryota; kingdom Metazoa; phylum Arthropoda; class Insecta; order Orthoptera; family Acrididae; genus Schistocerca; species Schistocerca gregaria. Next base: position 1,133,608,850 of record NC_064920.1, on the reverse strand, counting down.
TGCTGTGGTATATCGAGAGCTTGTAACAATGGAAAATTGTACTGAAATGCAGAAGGATCTTCAACGAATTGACGCGTGGTGCATGGAATGGCAATTGAATCTCAATGTAGTCAAGTGGAATGTGCGGGGATACATAGAGAGAAAGATCCTTTATCATTTAGCAACAATATAGCAGGTCAGCAACTGGAAGCAGTTAATTCCATAAATTATCTGGGAATAGGCACTAGGAGTGATTCAAAATGGATGATCATATAAAGTTCATCGTCGGTAAATCAGATGCCAGACTGAGAATCGTTGGAAGAATCCGAAGAAAATGCAATCCGAAAATAGAGAAAGTAGATTAGAGGCCACTTGTTCTCCCACTGCTTGAATCGTACTCACCAGCGCGGGATCCGTGCCAGATAGGGTTGATAGAAGAGATAGAGAAGGTCCAACGCAGAGCAGCGCGCTTCGTTACAGGATCATTTAGTAATCGCGAAAGCGTTACGGAGAAGTGGAAGACTCTGCTGGAGAGGCGCTCAGTAGCTAGGTAAGGCCTTCTGTTGAAGTTTTGAGAACATACCTCCACCGAGGAGTCAAGCAGAATATTGCTCCCTCCTAAGTATATCTCGCGAAGAGAGCATGAGGATACAATCAGAGAGATTAGAACCCACACAGAGGAATACCGACAATCTTTCTTTCCATGAACAATACTAGACTGGAATAGGAGGGAGAACCGATAGAGGTACTCTAAGTACCCTCCGCCATACACCCTCGGGTGACTTGCGGAGTATGGATGTAGATGTAGATGTAGATATAGATATAGATGTAGCGCACGCACGTCGGAAAGGCACGAACGCTAGACTAATCTCTAGTCTACAGTTACGCTACGTTGCCTACACGCTGCAGCAAAGCCCTTAAGCGGAAACTTTTTGATCGCCCCGCATAGAAAATTATGATCCGGATTGTTCTGTTCAAAACATTATGCAACAAGATCGCTGTTATCTCGTGCGACACAGTGCCAGCTTTCCGCGTGTTCTTATACCCTGCCGGCGCATTGAGGCATCTGGCGGGAGGCTGTCCCTTCCACCTTGTACGCGCGATACTGCAGATTGGGGCAGTTTCCGCTCCCCTACGCCGCTGACGAGATTGTTGGGAGAGCTGTCTGTTTTACGGGGACACACCTTGCGCTGACAGGGCCAGTTGTTGTGTGTGGGAGGGGGGGGAAAGGGGGGGGGGGGGAAGCCAGGGGCTTACTTAATCTCGCGACGCCGTGCCTCACGGTTTAGCCAGACAGCCGGGCGAGCGGGGGCGATTTACTGCTTATGGCTTGGGCGGCGGCGATTGCCTGTGATGGAGCGCGCTGCAGCCGCTAGGAAGCACTAAGTGCTCTATACGAGTGTCCGTATATAACTCCATTTGGCGAGGACATCCGCGCCACGTGCGGACACTTCTTCATCCCGCGCTACCCGAGCCCACGCAAGGGCGGGAGCCTTGCTGAAGCCGTCCCCGTACAGCACGCGCGACGTGTTTTACGTCTGCACCTGACTACACTCATCCTGTTTTTACCTCCAACTTGTCCGCAGGAGTGCAGGAGAAGGCGTCGCTCGTAATCTACGTGCTGTTACGATTTGGTACTACTTCATCACCCACGTGACAAAGGACGTTCTGGGAAGAGGGTGACGCGCATCACGGCGGAAGAAGGGCCAGATGTCAAGTGTTCTTCACATCCTCTCCGGTAACCAGCAGTAGCCAATGATACTCAGTCCTCGTCCGGTCGCTTCGGCGTGAGTAAAGCTTGTGAACGATAATACTGCTCTCCTCTCTCTGTATACTGAGACATGGCTATATTTAAATGGTGACCAGATATTGTATTCTATGTTAACCAGGGACCTAGAAACGACGGAGAGGCTCCGTCGCAGCCGCAGTGGTCCACAACCCCACGACGACTACCACAGTCCACTTCACCCCTCCGCCGCCCCACACCGAACCCAGGGTTATTGTGCGGTTCGGCCCCCGGTGGACCCTCCAGGGAACGTCTCACACCAGACTAATCTAACCCCTATGTTTGCGTAGTAGAGTAATGGTGGTGTACGCGTGCGTGGAGAACTTGTTTGAGCAGCAATCGCCGACATAGTGTAACTGAGGCGGAACAAGGGAAACCAGCCCGCATTCGCGAGGCACATGGAAAACCGCCTAAAAATCATCCACAGACTGGCCGGACCTCGACACATTGTAAGTAGGCTGTTTAAGTTTTTTTATTGGTAACGCCGCCGCCACGTAGCGCTCTGTATAATAATCACTGGCTGTGCCGTGTGCAGTCTGTGGCTAGTTTGCATTGTTGTCTGCCATTGTAGTGTTGGGCAGCGGCAGCTGGATGCTAACAGCGCGTAGCGTTGCGCAGTTGGAGGTGAGCCGCCAGCAGTGGTGGACTTGGGGAGAGAGATGGCGGAGTTTTGAAATTTGTAAGAATTGGTGTAATGAACTGATATATATATATATATATATCTTTGCCTTGCGTTGGACCACACGTCCAACCGGGCGGGCTTACCAGATATTACTAAACGGTTCAAATGGCTCTGAGCACTATGCGACTTAAACGCTGAGGTCATCAGTCGCCTAGAACGTAGAACTAATTAGACCTAACTAACCTAAGGACATCACACACATCCATGCCCGAGGCAGGATTCGAACCTGTGACCGTAGCGGTCGCTCGGCTCCAGACTGTAGCGCCTAGAACCGCACGGCCACTCCGGCCGGCGCAGATATTACTCATTGTCGCTCGAATAAACACTTTGTAATGCAAATCAGTCGCTGGGAAAGTGAATTCCTAGACGATATCAATAAGACCAGGTCCTAACATGAACAATCCGCACACCGATTCGATTTAGTCCTACCAACATTCAGTTTCTCAATGAAAGAAATCCGCTTCTTGGTCACGGACCTATTCGAGAACTTCTGTGTGAATGCCCTCATCGTTGGAATATCTTTTCCCCCAGATATTCTTTCAGCTTACCGAAAAGATGGATATTGCAGCGTTTTGATTTGGTGTGATTAGTGTAGGAAGACAAGACAACAACAGCGGTGTTAGCTCTCTGTTGGCCGCTCTTAAACTGAGTTTACTGTGCAGTTTCTCATCCTGTGACTCTAAAAATGCTATCCAGGAGCCTTAGCAAGTACTACGTGACATTTTACTAGTTCTTGTTACTTCTTTATTAGACACACTTTCATCAGGAAAATATGAACTAAATGTTCTGTGTCTTTTTGCCCTCCAAATAGTTTCATCGCCCTCACACAGTCTACGCTAACGAGTTTCTTTCTCTATTCCAATCACACTCTAGTGTTTTTAAAGTTCCCCTGGCCATTCGTTAGCCCTATCGTGTATTTAATCTGTCTCATGTTCAAGCCCAGGACTGCAGAACTTCTCTTGAAACATGGCTTCGGCATTATTAGCTTGCCGTGATTTTGTTTTCGGATCTTAGTCCATTATTCAGCGTGCGGCCTGCCGATCTAGCTACGTAGTTTCGATTTTACCGTAGCCTTAGCCTCAGATATGGTTGGAAACGGCTAGTGCATACACCGATTCCCGTCATATCACCGAAGTTAAGCCCCGTCGGGCGTGGCCGGCACTTGAATGGATGATCATGCGGGCCGCCATGCGCTGTAGCCATTTTTCGGGGTGCACTCAGCGTTGTGATGCCAACTGAGGGGCTACTCGACCGAATAGTAGCGGCTCCGGTCAAAGATAACCATTATAACGACCGGGAGAGCGGTGTGCTGACCACACGCCCCTCCTATCCGCGTCCTCAGCTGAAGATGATACGGCGGTGGGTTGGTCCCGATGGGCCGCTAGTGGCCTGAAGACGGAGTGCTTCTTTTTAGTGATGGTTAGGACGGGGTCCGGTCCAACAAATGGAATCGTCGCTCCTGTCCATCAGTTTGTTCATTGCCACTGATCACATGGTGGGAGAACTGGATTCCCAGGCCAGCATCATCTAAGTTTCTGGAGCCTTGGTGAAATTGTTTATATCACTTCACGACGGTTGGAAGCGAATCGGATTTGGTCCATATGCTGCCAGTATTTCGCGGAGAATCTGTGTGAAATTTAGATATTTTTCCCACGAGAATCGTGCTGTCCCGTGTACTCCAACTCTGAGTACGCTTTCCAATTTCCGTCCCATTTCACTGTCACACTGTGATAAATCTGTTGTCCGTACCGCGACAGAAATGTATCTACTGGAAACCTGGACTATGTACTATCTTCTGACATGGCGCCACTGCTGCTGTGCAAAGCGCTGAGCGACATGTGTATCTTACTTTTTGCAGTGTTAAGAAGTTATGTATAGGCTACAGAATATTAGAGCAGATAAAAAGAAACTTATTTTTCTTTGACGACAGTATTGCAGTTGCATCAGTTTCCTCGCTAGGAGTCTGTTAATGTTTCAAGGTCAGTGACGTTCACGGAGCTCAAACTTCCGTGTGGTGAATAATGTTTTAGAGATGTTGCTGAAAACTTTGTCCGTTTACGCTAAGGCACGATTGACATCTTCATGTTTTTCACTGTCTAATTATGTTGAAAACAAGCAGGGATTTCCCTAATGACACTTTGTCTGCAGCCAAACGGCAACCAGCTGTTATGGAGTGTTTATCGGTATGTCCTACACTCAAAGCTTCTTCTACCTGCAAACTCATCTCTAAAATAATGTTGATCACACGGCAGAGCAGCACTAGCGTCAAAACATTCTACGACTCACAGTGGGAAAACGGAACACTTGTAAAATTTTTGTCGAATGAAAAACTGTCTCCTTTTATCTTCTCTAAATACTAGAAAATTATGCATACGTACTTTTTTTTTTACACCCTGTATGCTGTACGTGTGCAAATTGAATCCTTGATCTCGATCACACGAAATAATTTTTGTTCAGAACTAAAATAAAAAATACATCAAGCAAATGTTGTTTAGCTACCAAAAGGACATTATCCACAGCGAGAACCTTTCTTATAATCTTGTTAGTTAAATAACATCTTACATTTTTTAATTGGCAATCCACGCTCTCCGCAAAAGACCTCTTGAAGATCTAATCGCGCTGTGCCATTCGTGTGAACAGGAAATTATTTAAAATGTAACAAGGAAGTGACGGATTCGAGGTTCAAGAGGCACCCGAGAAAGTTTGAATAACTGAAAGTTCGATTTAATGAAAATGTCACTGTTCCACGAGGATCCTTACATTTAAGGCGAAAGTCACACATCAATTTCCAAAAATACCTAAGAAAATTTCAGTTGCTGTTTTCAGGGAAACCTATGATCTTTTTCTCCTTCAGTGATATCCAACGTGCACGGTCATGCGCATTTTCTGTGTGACCAAAGCTGAAAACACATCGCCATCTGCCTGCATTCTGATAATGTACGCGAACAACTTTTCCAATAGCGACTTCGCCACTGCTGTCACAGATGAAATCGAAACTGCATCTCCTTCTTTTTTCCTTTGCTACCCTCCATATGAACGTATTCAGCAGTCTTATATTTCTGCTTCAGGCCCGCGACAGCGAGGATGTCGGAAGCCCGAAAGTTTCCGTTACGTCCTTTTTACACTCAACATCGCACGGCCTCTGCAACGTGTTTCTTTCCTGCTAGAGTCACTCGCTTGATCTTCTTTGAAGTCTTTTTTACAACTAGTACGTGTTCTCCAGCGTACTATACGTTGTTGATTAAACAGAGATGTGCCTGGAGCAGTTAAACGAAGACTCAAGTACAGAGACAAATGACGAAGCAATTCGAATTTCCGAGTAGTAGAGAGCCGTCACTTCGAACGATATTGGCGGCGGGTGGTCTGTAATGGCTGTAGCTTCTGTTTGTAGAATGTAGCAAAATACATACGATTTCTTCGAATTATCAAAAGTTTCCTCTATTATTTTCAAACGAGCGGACAACTATTTCGGGTAATTTCCAAGAATGATTGCCTATCGAAGTTGGAGCGCTGCAAACGATAGATATCGAAGTTTGCGATAGTAAAACGATTATGGAGGTTTCGTGGCGCGCTTTATGATAAATTACTTGTGATCGTCTTTTTTATCAGTTTTGCGTTGTTTCTTCAGTTTTAGTAAATTACGTTCCGGCCATAATTGTTTGTGACATTTTCTCTTCGTGTAATGAGTGGTGCTTCTCAAGTTTCGTCTGTGGATTGCCTCACATGGAGAACTCTCATCCCATGCATAAGTAGTGTAGACAAATGTTTGACTTTTTCCCGGAAATATGGACTTCTGCCCGACGAAGACACGAGAGACTGTTGACTGTGGAGCTGCCAAGTCTGTGAAATTGCGTAAGAGGAGTAGGGACACAGAGACTCCATTGCAATTTCACTGCGAGCTTTGTGGAAAGCGAACCAGCATCAGGAAAAATACGTGTTTCGAGTCCTCTAAATTCTCGATTGAGACGAGCATAATTCTTGTCTCGTGCTGGGTTCGTGATTACACTCTGCAAGCCATAGCATCAGAAACTGGGCTATGGGCGAATACCGCCTGTGATTACTTCGGATTTTGCCGAGAAGTGTGCTACGTCATAGTGACAAACGACAGCGTGCCAATTGGTGGACCGAATAAAATAGTGGAAGTAGACGAGTCTCACATTGCTAGGCGAAAGAAACAGAGAGGGCGGCCTACTAAAACTGAAGTAGATCATATCTGGGTTTTTGGTGGCATTAAAGGGAATTACGCAAGTGTTTCGTTGTCAGGGTATTGTCGCGAGACAAGGTGACTCTAGTGGGTCTTATAAAGCATTTCATACTGCCAGGAACTAAAGTCATCACCGACGGGTTTCAGTCATACCAGAGTTTCAAAGCTGAAGGGCTCGAGCACGAATCTGTGAACCACTCTGTCGAGTTAGTCTCTTCAGATGACGCCAGTGTCCATACCCAGAACACAGAACGTTGTGGAAGTCTGTCAAGTCAACCATAAAAAGAGAAGGCGTCCAGGGCAGAGGGACGAACTCTATTTACTCCAGTAGCTATACTTTCACAACTTGCGTCTCCAGGGGAAAGTCGACGCATGCGACACGCTGCCGATATTCCTACCCGATATTGGCACAGAATACCCCGGGTATAGCAAAAAAAGGACTTGTCCCTGCAGCTCTCACAAGACGACAACACCGACGGCGACTGAGGTAAGTCGTCTCCTTTCAATTTGCAAGTGCTTCTCTAACGCTTTTCTTTTGTCGTTCTGTAGTTACACCTTCAAACATACTCGAAGGCGCGCCACGAGACTTCCATAATCGATTTACTATCGCATCTTCGATATGTATCTTTTGGAGCCCTCCAACTTCGATAGGCAATCATGCTTGGAAATTACCGAAGACACAAGTACAGAGACAATGAACGAAACAATTCGAATTTCCGACTGTTAGAGAGGCGATAACTTCGAACGATATTGGTGGCGGGTGGTCTGTCATGGCTTTAGCTTCTGTTTATCGAATGCAGCAAAATACATACGATTTCTTCGAATTATCAAAGGTTTCCTCTGTTATTTTCAAACGAGCGGACAACTATTTCGACTTACCGGAGTAATTTGATTTTCCGTGGTACCAATCAGCAATGGTCGACTATATACTGTTTCCAACAAGTGGCTCACTTGTGACGCGGAACGATGAGGCAACAGACGAATCTCGCGCTACCGCGCGGAAGAGTGGACTGCGCGGCCTGTTGGCGGACCGGCGGAGCGTCCAGCACCAGATGCGGTTGCTAAGCGACAGAAACAACAGCGGCGCGCAGCCGTGAACGCCGGGCCGGCCTCGCGGCTATCTGCGGCCTTTGTCGCCCCGCTGCCAACACTCTAATTGCTTCGCAGTGGGACATCTGCGTGCTGCCATTGTTCCCTCCGAATGGCTGCCTCCGCGGCCCGCCGGATCAAAGGGATGGAGCCTGATTGTCTGCAATGAGCCGCCGGTATGCGTGTAGCCTCCAGGTGGCGCTGACGTCACTGGAGTATGATATCGGAGAACAGTTGCCGACGCTGATGATGTCGCTACATAACCTTCTGTCTCCGACCAGTGTCTGGGATGTTCAAGGCAACACAGTTTCTTCTGTCTACTCTCTGAATATCTCCGAAAACCCGCGTTTTCCTCTTCTTTAAAACCGTATTGTCGCCTCTGCTACAAGCAGACATACACTGCCTATTGGAAAAGGTGAAACACTCGGAAGGAGAGGAGGAAACAACTTGGGACGTGGAGAATACTCAGTATTGTAGAACACTCAGTATAATGTCGTTTATTAAAACTGAACTACTCTTCTCTCTTCTCGAACAATCACTGTATACACACAAAAACAAATAACTTGTAGACGACCATTCATCAAGAGCATCAGTGAGGTCCATCAGAGCTGGTCCTAGCTCGGTGAGGAACTGGCTGAACTGCTCCCCTGCTGCCCTTATAAAGCCGGCGGAGGCCGGTGGAGTACTCCAACTTTCCCTGTATCTGTGAGGCAACCTCTGCAGAAAAAGATTCCCGTTAATCTCTAGCAAGTTCTGTTTGTTTTGAAGAATTGTTTTCCTCTTGGTTGCGCCTGCGAGTGCTTGTGTATGTTATATGGTGCACAGAGATGTCTTGAGTGTAGTCTGCCACACAGGAGCCGTCTGTGTCAAACGTAACAGGAGGGTGTGGGAAGCCTCTTCGAGAGAGACTGCCCCATAAATGAATCTTCCTGGCAGATTAAAGCTGTGTGCCGGACCGAGACTCTAACTCGGGACCTTTGTCTTTCAGGGGCAACTTCTCTACCATCTGAGCTACTCAAGACCCATCCTCACCGCTTCAATTCTGCCTGTACCTCGTCTCCTACCTTCCAAACTTCACAGGAGCGAAACTTGCAGAACAAGCACTCCTGGAAAAAGGATATCGTGGAGATGTGGCTTAGCCACAGCTGGGGGATGTTTCCAGAATGAGATTTTCACTCTACAGCGGAGTTTTAATCTGTCAGGAAGTGTCACATCAGCGCACATTCCGCTACAGAGTGAAAATCTCATTCTGTCCCATAAATGTTATTACTGGTCCTTAATCTCTCGGATAGTGACACCTGAGCTTATCCCAGACATGTTTTATCAGGGCAGATCTGGGGACCTTGTTGGCCACGGAAGTGCCTCAACGTCGCAGAGACAGTTTATAGGACACATGTCATGCGTGGACAAGCATTGTCATATTGAAAAATGGCATCACGGTACTGCTGCGTGTGAGGTAACACACATGATGTCCTCGACGTTCCATTGTGGTGTCAGAGATCCCTCGAAAAACAAACTGCCGTGATGTGAAGTCATACCTGATGGCTCCCCACACCATGACATCGCTGTCTCTCCACAGCATTGGAAGAATGGGACATCTCTCCATGTCGTCGCCACACTCGACGACGATGAACATCCAGGGTAGTGCAGACCGCTGATTGATCACTGAACACTATGCGACACCATTCATTAGTAGTCCGTGATTCTCGGTCGCGGCACCATTCCAAACGCGGCCGTTTATCTTGTGTGTGGGACGATAATTTCATAGACCAGCAACTGCCCGTCTCCGACCAATGGTACAGAATGACACGTAATGTTACTAGGCGGCCATTACTTATTCTTGGATGATGGGCGTAGATGTGCTTGGTACACAATACAGCGATCGTCCCTTTTGGTGGTCACATGTGGGTGAACGGAACCATGACGAGTATGTCAGCCGTCAGGTTCTCATGCCGTTAACACAGGGGGCCACTGTCACAATCCACTGCCCCACAACAAATCTGGATACTGCATGATTCGACCAGCCAGCCCAATGGAGACCCAAAATGAGACCACTTTCAAACTCTGTCAGGTGTTGAAAACGCTATGTCAGACGACTATGCGGTTTCTCTGTGTCCTTCACAGTCATCGCTGAACATCTGACGCTATTCAAGCCTTTTTTTTCCTATCCGACCTGGTAACAAGGCTAAACACGAACAACAGCTATGCACCTTTCTGGCCCTTCTATCAGACATAGATACTTGCAAGTGGTTTCCGGTTGCTTCAATCGTGTTGCCAGGCAGTGAATTTGGATCTATGCTAAAATGGACCACAGTTCCCGTTGATCTAACTTTAATTCCGTGCTGTTATCCTCTTTATTGGCCGTCGTCTCTGAGTGCTCGTTTCATCAGCCGTGCAACTACGAGAGCTACGAGTACCTTTGAAGTTTGCATAAAACGGCAGCCTGATGGCGCTACAAAATATAGACAATCCTATACAACACCCTCTTCAGACACGAAACACAACAGAACTGGTAACATAAAACCGAACTTCTATAACACAACTAGATTAGTACGTGCCAAAAAGTTGGACCAAACTCACCAATGACGCTAATCTCACAGCACAATGATATTACAACATATCGATCTCTGCACCTGAAGGTGAATTCAGAAGTAATTAATAATTATGTGATTTACATTACAGACATTTTCAAATTATCCTTCAAAGTAAACCGTAGAAATAACAATAACTTAGAACGTCTTACTCAAATTTTAAAAAACGTTTCTCGCAAGTATTTAGTGTTTTACTTTTGAGTTTGAAATAACTATTGTACGTTCTTATAATTGAATATAATTAAAACAATCGTTTGTTATTAGTTTAATCATAAGTAATAAACAAAAACTTTTAACTCTTTAAGAAATTTCAGTGGAACAGGTAGTACATTTAATTGAATATATCGAGAAATAAATTAAAGGGAAAGAGTGTGGCTGACCAGGTCGGAACCGGTAAAATATGATCAACCGCCAAGAAATTAAATGGTTGGTGCAAAGCCTGTTCAAAAATGGTTCAAATGGCTCTGAGCACTATGGGACTTAACATCTGTGGTCATCAGTCCCCTAGAACTTAGAACGACTTAAACCTAACTAACCTAAGGACACCACACACATCCATGCCCGAGGCAGGATTCGAATCTGCGTCCGTAGAGGTCACGCGGTTCCAGACTGAAGCGCCTAGAACCGCACTGCCACACCGGCCGGCTGCAAAACCTGTAAAATGTAAACAGCCCTCTGTGAATGAAGATATCAGTTGAAAATCGGTAACATGTGAACAATCGTCTGAGGATGAACCTGCCATTTCGAAACTGATAACATGTGAACAGCCATCTGAGGATGAATCTGTCGTTTGGAAACCAGCAACAATGGGACTGTCATCTGAAGATGAAACTGTTGGTCCTAAACCGGTAGCACACAAACAGCCATCTGAGGATGAACCTGTCGGTTCGAAACCAGTAACATGTGAACCCGTCTGAGGATGAACCTGTCTGTCCGAAAAACCTGTTTGCTCCACATAAATAGCATTTTTGACAGTAGCTGGTTGCTGTTTTAACATTATACACTCCTGGAAATGGAAAAAAGAACACATTGACACCGGTGTGTCAGACCCACCATACTTGCTCCGCACACTGCGAGAGGGCTGTACAAGCAATGATCACACGCACGGCACAGCGGACACACCAGGAACCGCGGTGTTGGCCGTCGAATGGCGCTAGCTGCGCAGCATTTGTGCACCGCCGCCGTCAGTGTCAGCCAGTTTGCCGTGGCATACGGAGCTTCATCGCAGTCTTTAACACTGGTAGCATGCCGCGACAGCGTGGACGTGAACCGTATGTGCAGTTGACGGACTTTGAGCGAGGGCGTATAGTGGGCATGCGGGAGGCCGGGTGGACGTACCGCCGAATTGCTCAACACGTGGGGCGTGAGGTCTCCACAGTAAACCGATGTTGTCGCCAGTGGTCGGTGGAAGGTGAACGTGCCCGTCGACCTGGGACCGGACCGCAGCGACGCACGGATGCACGCCAAGACCGTAGGATCCTACGCAGTGCCGTAGGGGACCGCACCGCCACTTCCCAGCAAATTAGGGACACTCTTGCTCCTGGGGTATCGGCGAGGACCATTCGCAACCGTCTCCATGAAGCTGGGCTACGGTCCCACACACCGTTAGGCCGTCTTCCGCTCACGCCCCAGCATCGTGCAGCCCGCCTCCAGTGGTGTCGCGACAGGCGTCAATGGAGGGACGAATGGAGAAGTGTCATCTTCAGCGGTGAGAGTCGCTTCTGCCTTGGTGCCAATGATGGTCGTATGCGTGTTTGGCGCCGTGCAGGTGAGCGCCACAATCAGGACTGCATACGACCGAGGCACACAGGGCCAACACCCGGCATCATGGTGTGGGGAGCGATCTCCTACACTGGCCGTACACCTCTGGTGCTCGTCGAGGGGACACTGAATAGTGCACGGTACATCCAAACCGTCATCGAACCCATCGTTCTACCATTCCTAGACCGGCAAGGGATCTTGCTGTTCCAACAGGACAATGCACGTCCGCATGTATCCCGCGCCACCCAACGTGCTCTAGAAGGTGTAAGTCAACTACCCTAGCCAGCAAGATCTCCGGATCTGTCCCTCATTGAGCATGTTTGGGACTGGATGAAGCGTCGTCTCACGCGGTCTGCACGTCCAGCAGGAACGCTGGTCCAACTGAGGCGCCAGGTGGAAATGGCATGGCAAGCCGTTCCACAGGACTACATCCAGCATCTCTACGATCGTCTCCTGCATAGGTGCGAAAGATGGATATACACTGTACTAGTGCCGACATTGTGCATTCTCTGTTGCCTGTGTCTACGTGCCTGTGGTTCTGTCAGTGTGATCATGTGATGTATCTGACCCCAGGAATGTGTCAATAAAGTTTCCCCTTCCTGGGACAATGAATTTACGGTGTTCTTATTTCAATTTCCAGGCGTGTAGTAAGAACTGAAGTGTATTTTCACGCAGCCATAGTCCCACCACGCTAATGTTTGACGAAATAGACTTAAAGAACCGATTAAGGTGTGCAATTGGGATAGAGTGTCACTCCCGGTTTTCGTTTCTGCGACGGAGGCTCCATTTGTGAATGAATCTGATTCATTGCACCTCCGAGACGCCACGCACATGCGCTGCTCCGCTGCGCAGGCAGTCGTTGTGGGAGCGTGACCGCTAGGTCGGCGGCCGCGGCTTTTTGCCGTCCGAGACGTCGCCGACGTGTTTACTCGGCTCGAGCGCGGCCCACTTTGCCCGGCTTTTACGGTTTCGCGTTCGGAGTCCGCAGGCCTTCTGTATAAGCGAGTGTCTCCAGGGTGTGAAGACGGACACGGCGGCAAATTTACTGCCTCCGCTTCCACGTGGTTCTGCGGAAAACTTGCTCGAGTATCCATCGCCAGTTGTTTACGATAGCATTCGTGCCGACATCGGAGTTCCCCGAAGAGAAACTTTGTAGCATTAATGCGTAATAAAAACAGCAGTAAAATGTCGTTACGACTGCGTAAAATTTAATGAAAGCCTCGACTGTGTGTGCCGCCGCCTTGCAGACTGTCCTTTATGTCGCTGGAGCTGGAGAACACTGCCCTCTGGGATAAATTAGCTGAAACTCGTAATCCCACTACCGAACACGCTCGTTTCTGTTGTGCCCATTATATACACAAATATTTATGACATTAGAAGATCGAAACCTTCCAATATTTGTAGAGAACTACCTAAATCTCAGTTGTGTGTATGGACTTCGAGGCAAAGTAAGACACAGTTTCGAAATAGGGCATTAATATGAAGCTCAGTAAAGGAGTACCCTGCAAGACTAGCATGAGTCTTGTCAGTGCAACGCTTTCCAATACAATGCTTCCAAGAGGTCATGGGTAACAGATTGAGCACTCAAAAGAAGCTGCACAGTGTTCTTCCACAGGGATCAGTTTTGGGACCCCTGTTATTCAGCCTTTATATCGCGTACCCAAAAACTCCATTGGGCCCTGGCAGTATGTTGTATAGATAAAGACGCTAATGAGGCCATCTTGAAAAATCAGCAAAAAGCTGTGGGGAAATATTTCGCCAAAGAGGACTGCAACTCAGTATTTACTCTAAGAACAAACTATTGTTTCCAAAGCGATACCGAAAAAATATTGTATCCTATCAGGCCGTGCAGAGACCAGTACTGGGATGAGGAAGCTGTTTTGGTGTTTGTCGGGCGGTATTCGACTCCCACTCAAGGTCATCCTGGGTTCATATGATGGCGAAGGAAACTGTAATGGCTCCGCACTGTAGCGGGCGTCGGAAGGGTTCAGATGAATGCGAGAGACGTAAGGGCTCCAGATTGTAATGGTTCCATATTGTAATTGGCATCTGAAGGGTGACTGTAGATAGATAAACAGTGTGAGGATAATTTTGTTTTTATTTATACATCTGATATATTATTCTGTCTGATTTGGACAACCCGTGTCTCTGCCTCGGGTTTGCGTTGTCTCATAGTATTTACATTCAGCTCAGTGGGTGTAACAGATGTAGTGCGCCATCTGCAGCGTTCACATACAGGTGAATGTTAGAGTATGAGACCAACCATATTCTCTGTAGCCACGCCATGGATTTATGTCTCTTAAAAATCCTTGCCATGGGCCTTCTGATTGGCTTACAATATTTATTTATGTAGAAGGCACACTTTACCACGTATATCTAAGCATTAAGCCCTTTGATTCACGAGATGGAGAATCCTGTCATGGAGTGGAAGAGAGTTTCTGCGCTCCTCCCCATGCCATGGCACCGTTGGTCAATCATAACAAATTCCACATGACTAGGAGTTTATTTAACCTATTTACAAAATTATTACTGCTCGCAAGGATTGCTGCAATTGGCCGGTGAGATTCCTACACTTGGCAGAAACAGTCACGTTTCAGAGGGTGGAGACAGGCAACACTTCCCTCTGGGAGACGGAACAGTAAATATTTTCTAGATAACCGATGAGATGGGACTTAGCGCCGTACGGAAGGATGTCGCCACGGCGGTACTGAGTTCAGAGGGAAATGTGGAACTGCCAGCTGTTACTGCCCCCGTCTTCCACATTCAAGCTGCAAGAATGAGTCTCGAGGGAACGTGATGCTAGTTAACTTTCATCAGGAGCGAAATGCACAGTTTTAACGTTCACAACAGGTTAATTACTTCCGTCATGCATTTTCGGGTGTCTGCTAATGTTTGTGTTAGTTTTCCGATTTCTTTCTTTAAACCAATAACCATTCTTGCAGTCATTGGCAGTCTCGGTGATTTATTCTCATGGCTAAGCTTTTATTGTGCTCACCCCCCCCCCCCCCCCCCCCCCCTGTGGCACTAGTAAGGGATCCATCATCCTACGAACATAGATGCTAGTATCTGACGCCCAGGTCGATAGTAGACAGGAGTCGATTGTCAAGAGCTGCAGGAGGCAGTGAGACGAGTGTCGAGTGAGCGGTATTACTGGCTGAGTGTTGAGTGAGAAGTAGTGCTGGAGAGACAGGCAATAATCGTGGTCGAGTGAGTTGTAAACGGTAAAATTCACCGGAGCATGACGAGTGAGCACGTCCCCCTGATCGTCGTGGGGTTGACCCTCACTAATACCGATTCGCGAGTGATATGAAACAGAAAGTGACAAGTGCCGAATTACGTGTTTCGCGTCAACCGCGTCGGCCAGCAATAACCATGGATTGCAGTGAGGATTGTTGTGAATGTTAACCATCAGCATTGCGTCTGACGAAGTACTGAAAATCAACAACAAATAAAATGATATAACTGTAATTAGACGTGTAAGGCGAAGGTAGCAAGTGCCTCGGAATTTGTGTGTTAGTAGGAAATATATATCAGTTTGTACATCGCAACTTTTTTGGTCCTTAATAGTAGACAACTTTCAGTCATTAACTATTCATTCTCAGAACAGCCGCACTCGGTAGAAGTACCCCCGAAACCACAGGAGAGAAACCGATAGACTTTCATTCATTAAGCACACGGTCATATAATCATATTAACTGTTTGGCGGCTTCGGTAAATTACACAAAACCCAATAAAGGAATTTAAACGGGGGTGTTTCACAGCATAGGTTTCCCAATTATAATCCTTTGTCCATGTATGAAATGTTGACTAACTCATCTCAGTCTATATGATTCATATGCTGATCTTTCACAGTAGTAAACCTAATTGTTACATGTTTCATTGGACCACTAACTATTGTTTAATAAGATGTTTTCATTGCGAGACATTGATATTTAGTTAAAATTTGTCTGATCTGATGGGGAGCTTCTCTTCTTTGTAGATCGCCAGGGATCGCACTTACAGCATCTTAAGGGTATGCTCAACAGCTCAACCGGCACCTCACACTGTGTCACGCGGGCGTATCTCAAATGTGAGCTAATGACAAAGGTCTGGTGGCTGCCCCACTGTAGGGGGGATGAACTGCAGAATCTCCCAGAAGCCCGCACCTCGTGGTCGTGCGGTAGCGTTCTCGCTTCCCACGCCCGGGTTCCCGGGTTCGATTCCCGGCGGGGTCAGGGATTTTCTCTGCCTCGTGATGGCTGGGTGTTGCGTGATGTCCTTAGGTTAGTTAGGTTTAAGTAGTTCTAAGTTCTAGGGGACTAATGACCATAGATGTTAAGTCCCATAGTGCTCAGAGCCATTTGAACCATTTGAATCTCCCAGAAGATTGATCACATTCCTGAACCCGGCCGTTGACTCGTGGAAGTCTGGCGCAGAAACATCTCGCTGTTGACAGGTTGTTGACTATAATTCGTAGTGGCGGCCGTTCACTGGTTACAACTCTAGGCTGCGGTTGTGTTCTATACTATTACAGTATCAAAGTGTCTCCACAAATAGAACACTCAGCATCAAGAAGTGTCTCACACATAGCTTTCAAATTTAGAGCTCGCAACAACATCTTGCAATAACTAACTAGCACTTTATGGCTGGCGTCTTTAGGCGCCACACAACGGGCTTCAACTTTGGGTCTAGTCATGCGGTAGCAGAATACTGTGCGACACTTCGGCTCAACAACACTCACACTAGTCGCATCGATATCCAACTTAATCAAAGTATGAATAAGCAGAAACAGAAGTACAGCTTCGAACAATCGAGATCACATATTATACAGCATTTATTGTGGCAACCGGTTTCAACAAACTACATTTCCACCGTGAGATGTGATGATGGCAGCGTAGTTTGCTGTTTCTAAGTCGCCCCCTAGCTTGATAATGTCAAGCATATGTAACAAAATATGTACCTCATGACAGGCAGGCATCATTCAGGATGTACCAGACACAGCCCCAACATCAGCGAACTCTTCGCACTAAGAGCAGCACAGCTCCTCTCCATATGCGTCGACCAAAATCACCCTTTAGAGAACTCGGAAAGATCGAGAGCAACCGTCCACTACAAATAGACCGAGGCAACCCTGGCATGTGAGAAGAAGGTTGCGCTCTAGATATCAACCCCTAAAGAGTGGACTCGCATTCGGGAGGACGACGGTTCAATCCTGCGTCCGGCCATCCTGATTTAGGTTTTCCGTGATATCCCTAAATCGCTCCAGGCAAATGCCGGGATAGTTTCTTTCAAAGGGCACGGCCGACTTCCTACTTCGTCCTTCCCTAGTCCGATGAGACCGATGGCCTCGCTGTCTGGTCTCCTTCCCCAGACAACCCCCCCAACCCCTAAAGAGTACAACATTTCTGGGCAAAAATGGATTCAACCTAATTGATTTCCGGAAAGAGGAATGTACTAAACAGACAACCCATGGCTTGCCTTCACCTACCACCGCACCACACAGATTCGACAAACCTCCTAAAATCTTTTCTACCCTAGATTTTGATTTAAATGTGGTAGATACTTTGACTCGTTTATAGATAGGTAACTACATGCTTTACACACAGTGGAATGCTTTAATTTTCCCTTTGCGCCGGCCGATGTGGCCGAGAGGTTCTAGGCGTTACAGTCTCGAACCGCGTGACCACTACTGTCGCAGGTTCGAATCCTGCCTCGGGTATGGATGTGTGTGATGTCCTTAGGTTAGTTAGGTTTAATTTGTTCTAAGTTCTACGGGACTGATGACCTCAGAAGTTAAGTGCCATAGTGCTCAGAGACAGTTGAACCATTTTTCCCTTTTCCAAGACATGTTGCCCAAAACAAGTTCAAGAAACTGTGTGAGTAAAACTGGGTGAAAATGGATAACTTATTCTCCATTCTCGTCCCGCGACTGATTAGCATAGAGCCGCTATTTTGAAAAATGGACAGAAAGTGTATTGATAACATGCGAACGTAACAGCAAAAGACAAAGAGAAAACGCTTGTGTTCTAATAGTGAATTACTCTTAAAGTTTGGTAAAGAGTACTTTCTAATACCCCATCAGCTCTGCCTATTGTTTTGTAACACCATAAGAAGTGTGCACTGAAATGTTGAAATTTTGTTTTCAACTGTATCGTACTACATGAATTATTTGTGGCACTACAAATCCAATTAATCGAGAGGTGACAGGCACATGTTCGTATAAACCGGTTAGTTTACATGTACAGCGACACGATTAGATTTATCAATTAAGCAATGCAATTAGAATGCAGATTAGATCGCAGGCGTAACCGCAATGTAATTTGAACGCACGTTATAAGGCAATTTGATAATATACTTACACTACTAAAAACAGTTATTTGCATGTGTTTGCTTTCCTTTACATTAAAACCGTATGACGCACATTTAGTTTTCGTTCTTGTTAAGGAGTATCTCATGAAGTTGCAACTGATTAATGGGTAAAAAAAGAATGAAGACTTCGGTACGAGCACAGGTGTTAGAAATCATGCTTTAACATGGCGCACAGATGCACAGTATGTTATGAACGAGACTAAGAATATTATCACTAATTAATTTTTGTGTTTATCGATATTAATATACTATTTTTAATTTTTAGAGTTCCACATTTCAATCGGTAAATACGGAACCCTTACAGGAACAAGTTGTTTTCGTCTGTCTGTCTATATGTGTGTCAGTCCGACTGTTTAGAAGCCTTTTTCTCAGGAACGGTAGACGTATCAAGCTGAAACGTATGTCATATATTAAGGTGTAGAGCCCCTTAGTGATGCAAAAAACCTAAGCTTCTAAATAAATGCACTCAAAGTATACGGTCGTTTATATCGTACATTGGTGCACTCATCAGAACTTATAGGATACTTTCCATTCACCAAGAATAACGAAATTTGGCAAGAAGCGGGGTCTCGCAGTATAATTAAAGAAAAATCAGAACATTGTTGATTTTTAATTGTATCGCATCCGTCTGTCAAGATCACTTTTTCTCAGGAACGGTTACACGTACCAGGTTGAATTTCGTATCACATATTAAGATATTGGAACACGTGAGGCAATTCTGACAGTACGACTTATCTTAGAAGCTAGATTAAGGAAAGGCAAACCTACGTTTCTCTCAATTGTAGCCTCAGAGAAAGCTTTTGACAGTGTTGACTGGAATACTCTCTTTCAAATTCTGAAGGTGCCAGGGGTAAAATACAGGGAGCGAAAGGCTATTAACAATTTGTATGGAAACCAAATGGCAGTTATAAGAGTTGAGGGGCATGAAAGGGAAGCATTGGTTGGGAAGGGATTAAGACAGGTTGTAGCCTCTCCCCGATGTTATTCAATCTGTATATTAAGCAAGCAATGAAGGAAACAAAAAAAATTCGGAGTAGGTATTAAGATCCATGTAGAAGAAACAAAAACTTTGAGATTCGCCGATGACATTGTAATTATGTCAGAGACAGCAAAGGACTTGGAAGAGCAGTTGAACGGAATGGACAGTGTGTTGAAAGGAGGATGTAAGATGAACATCAACAAAAGCAAAACGAGGATAATGGAATGTAGTCGAATTAAGTCGGGTGATGCTGAGGGTATTAGATTAGGAAATGAGACTCTTAAAGTAGTAAAGGAGTTTTGCTATTTGGGGAGCAAAATAACTGATGATGGTCGAAGTAGAGAGGATATAAAATGTAGAGTGACAATGGCATGGAAAGCGTTTCTGAATAAGAGAAATTTGTTAACAGCGAGTATAGATTTAAGTGTCAGGAAGTCGTTTCTGAAAGTATTTGTATGGAGTGTAGCCATGTATGGAAGTGAAACATGGACCATAAACAGTTTAGACAAGAAGACAATATAAGCTTTTGAAATGTGGTGCTACAGAAGAATGCTAAAGATTAGATGGGTAGATCACATAACTAATGAGGAGGTATTGAATAGCATTGGGGAGAAGAGGAGTTTGTGGCACAAATTGACTAGAAGAAGGGATCGATTAGTAGGACATGTTCTGAGGCATCAAGGGATCACCAATTTAGTATTGGAGGGCAGCGTGGAGGGTAAAAATCGCAGAGACAGACCAAGAGATGAATACACCAAGCAGATTCAGAAGGATGTAGGTTTCAGTAGGTACTGGGAGATGAAGAAGCTTGCACAGGATACAGTAGCATGGAGAGCTGCATCAAACCAGTCTCAGGACTGAAGACCACACCAACAACATTAAGATATACGATCACTTGGTGATGTGACAAAGGTAATCTTCTTAATCAAAGTAATTAAAAGATACGGTCATTTATGTCACATAATTTGATACTAGAAAACTCACTCGTCAGAATCTATAGGGTTCCCTAGAATCATGAAATTCGGCAACAGTTAGGGAATAAGAAAAAAAACGAGAATTGTTAATCTATAATTATACTGCACGAGATTTTTTATTTTTATTTTATTCGCGAATTAGGATCACGGTACAATTTTATTTCTTCTTTGTCTGACGTTTCCTCTTTCTCCAGTACTCCCTCATATAGACGCTGTGCTGTTCCTTCTTCTGTTCATCCATCCACTCTCTTCCGGTCCTCTTAGGTCTTGAGACTTGAAATCCTTCCCAATTTTGAATCTTGATCGGAAATGTATCCCTATTTAACATCTGAATTTCCGGAACGTTGAACGTTTCCAGATCTTTACGAGCTTCCTTGATCCATGTCTTGGTTACCTTCGTTTTCCACAGTGAGGCTAATATCGTTTTGGTTACTCTGGTTTTGTCCATTCCGTACAGCTGTCCCTGAAATGATAACCTCCTCTTTTTCATGGTCTCCGAGATTTTCTTCACCTTTTTTGTAGATTTAATTGTTGCGCCGAAGTTTCCAGTCAGCATTTTTATTTTTATTTATTTCCTTTCCTTATCCGACTGTTTCTCCGTCCGTCCGTCTGTTAAGACGTCTTTATTCTCACAAACAGGTACACGTATCAAGTTGAAGGGCGGCTCTAAGCACTGTAACATTAACATCTGAGGTCATCAGTCCCCTAGACTCAGAACTACTTAAACCTAACTAACCTAAGGACATCACACACATCCATGCCCGGGGCAGGATTCGAACCTGCGACCGTAGTAGCAGCGCGGTTCCGGACTGAAGCACCTTGAACCGCCCGGCCACAGCGACCGGCTATCGAGCTGAAATTTATATCACATACTGAGGTCTTTGGTCCGTTGGTGGTGTAAAAATGTTATTCTCAGTCAAAGCAATCAAGAGATACGACCATTTATGCCACATATTTTGATACTGGCAAAATTACTCAGTAAAATCTGTGGTTTATTTCCCGTTGTGAAATTTGGTATTAAAAAAGATTTCAAAGTGCAAATAAAGAAAAAGAAATGGATAATTGTTAATATTTGATTATATCACACAAAAAATATTTGTTTTGCCATTTGTTCTCCGACATCAAATAAAAAATTCGAACAATCCCAGGACCGTCATCTTGCCACTATCAGAGTCGATAACAGGCAAGAATCATGGAGATTCTCCACTCCCAGGAAGGATGAATTGTCTATGCACACTATTAAGTTTCCAAGGAACACTCAAAGTGCCAGTCGTCCTCGCACCTTAGAAATTTTTCTTAATTATACGCACTGCATAATTTTAAAAAATTAAGAACGATCAAGATAGAAAAGTACATAAGCTAATTAATGGGTGTAGTTCACGTGGTCGCCTTCTACCATGTGTAAACTATAATCTCGTCCTTAGAGAGGCACGTAGTACGTAATAGGTTTCTGTGTAACTACACATGACATGCGGAAGGAAAGTGGAAGCAAATCCCTTCAGAACAGAAACAATTACGGCGGCCACTTGTTCCGACAGGGAAGTCGAGTGCCAAACGAGGACTGGGTGCACCTCTTTACCTCTCTGCGCTCTGCGTGTGCTCGTAGGCCCGGCGGTTATAACGGGAGCGAGAGGTAGACCCGCCTCCGCCGTCCAAAACTCTCCAGCGGCGGCGCCTCCTCCGATAATTGAAGAGGCTCGAGAAATATCGGCAAATGAGGCGCGGACGAGAACTTGGCGCTCGCAGCGGCGCATCATTATTTGACGTACTTCTGATTAATCGCTAATGGTGTCCGCTCCCGGCGTCCCAGCGCCACCTAGTTCGCCGTGGTCCTGAAGAGGTCGAGGAGCTCGCGTCCCAAATTGTACCGTCCCGATCGCAGGTAAAGTTGTTTTCCAATTGAATCCTCCGCGGTGAACGGCCGATAACTGGAGCTTTTTAGATATCTGTTAGTTTTGCTGATCATTGCCGTAAGATACCAGAAAACAAAATAAGACAGGTACAAATGAAAACGAGTTTAACAGATTCCTTAAGGACCCACAGTGACACTTCAGCTATATACTGACGGAAATGAGAAATGGTACACCATGAACACCTTCGCCGAATTAGTGTTCCGACGTCTGCGAGCTGCGTTGATGAAAAATTTCCTACACGAGTAATCATCTTGGGGTTGAAGATCTTTTCTTCTGTGTTTGCTTTAACAGTACGTATGTTTTCGGATAGGGTCCGCCTTTAGCAAAGCACACTTCTGGTTTTTAACCAAAACACGTTTCACTGCAGTTGCAGCATCTTCAGTGGGCTTTTATTTTTCATCTGTTAAAGATAAAGTGTTCTTTGCTGTTTGTATACATTAGGTATTAGTTTTTAAATGGTAATTACAGATATCTGAAAAAACACATAAATTACGAATTCTTACCTTTTTACCACGTGGTGTCGTTTTCCTGATGTGCTGCGA
Source organism: Schistocerca gregaria (assembly GCF_023897955.1). Taxonomy (NCBI): domain Eukaryota; kingdom Metazoa; phylum Arthropoda; class Insecta; order Orthoptera; family Acrididae; genus Schistocerca; species Schistocerca gregaria. The sequence goes on along the minus strand of NC_064920.1, from coordinate 1,133,586,002 downwards.
CCGATTTGTTCCACAGTCTTATACGAGCTTATTTTCAGTACAAAAACGTCCTTCCGAGGAAGGATGATGCAATTACATGATGGCCTTCTGGACCTTTCCTGGTGGAGATCGCAATACAGCATTCACAGAGGACATCCAATTTACGCGTAACTGTGCATGGCATGTGATGAATGTTTTATAAGGGACAATAAAACCAGCCAGATGTAAAATAAATCCGGATAAGAGAAAGTAGGAGTGCGTATATAGGCGCTTCATTCATTATGGGAATCGAAAACTCACAGATTTTTGCTTTTTATCGATATCGATAGTGGAAAGATATTGATCCTGGGAATTCCAAGACCTGGGAGAACCACCAAAAAAAAAGAAAAAAAAATCCTGTGATGTAATTACAAATTAACAATTATTTTATTTTTTCCCCCTTTGCTTGTACTGTGAAACCTTGCTTCTTGGCCCGCATCTCGTGGTCGTGCGGTAGCGTTCTCGCTTCCCACGCCCGGGTTCCCGGTTCGATTCCCGGCGGGGTCAGGGATTTTCTCTGCCTCGTGATGGCTGGGTGTTGTGTGCTGTCCTTAGGTTGGTTACGTTTAAGTAGTTCTAAGTTCTAGGGGACTGATGACCATAGATGTTAAGTCCCATAGTGCTCAGAGCCATTTGAACCTTGCTTCTTGTCAAATTTCATTATTCTGGATCAAAGGGAAGGGCCCTTTACATTTTTATAGTGAGTTTGCGAATATCAAAATATGGACATAAGTGACCTACTTTTTGATAGCACTGATTTAGATGTTTCAATTTCTTATACCGCCAATGTATCGTAAACAGAATGTGACATACATTTCAACTCGATACGTCTACCCATTACTAAGGAAACAGGTTTTTAACAGTTGGACAGACGTACAGACAGACACACGATCAACAAAGTCATTCTACACTGAAGAGCCAAAGAAACTGGTACACCTGACTAATATCGTGTAGGGCCCCCAAGAGCACGACATGGACTCGACAAATATGGCCATATTTGTTTACAGAAAATAACAGTAACAGTGAAAAGAACCTGGAGACAGTGCCACAAGTTCCTCCAAAAAATCATAACACAACACACACATATGTCATACTAACCAATATAAATCCACCTGATGATGGAGGTTTAAACCTTTGAAACTCGTCGTGGGGATAAATAAACAGTGACTGGTTACAGTAAACTTGTTGTTTCATTTAAGGGCTGATGAGGTTTCCGTCTAAAGCGATCATGCAGATCAGTGACACCTGAGGGCCTATAGCACTTCCTTGGGGAACGCCAGGCATGACTTCTGTTTTACTCGATGACTTTGGGTCAGATACTACAAAGTGTGTCCTGTCTGACAGGAAATCGCAAATCCAGTCGCACTACTGAAACGGTAGTCCCATAGACACGTAAACCGGTTAGAAATCGCTTGTGTGGTATCGCGTGAAAAATCCTCTGGAAATCTATAAATGTTGTTGTTGTTGTGGTCTTCAGTCCAGAGACTGGTTTCATGCAGTTCCCCATGCTACTCTATCCTGTGTAAGCTTCTTCATCACCATATAACTATTGCAACCTACATCTTCCTGAATCTGCTTAGCGCATTCATCTCGTCCCCATCTACGATTTTTACCCTCCACGCTTCCCTCCAATACTAAATTGATGATCCCTTGATGCCGCAGAAAGTGTCCTACCAACTGATTCCTTCTTCTAGTTGTGCCACAAATTCTGCTCCTCCCCAATTCTGTCCAGTACCTCCTCATTAGTTACGTGATTCACCCATCTAATCCTCAGTATTCATCTGCAGCACCACATTTCGAAAGCTTTTATTCTCTTCTTGTCTACACTGTTTGTCGTCTAAGTTTCACTTCCATATATGGCTACACTCCACACAAACACTTCCAGAAAGAACTTCCTGACACTTAAATCTATTCTCGATGTTAAGAAATTTCTCTTCTTCAGAAACGCTTTCCTTTCCATAGCCAGTCTACATTTTATACACTCTCTACTTCGACCATCATCAGTTAATTTGCTCCCCGATTAGTAAAACTCGTTTACTACTTGAAGTGTCTCATTTTCTAATCTAATTCCCTCATTATCACCTGATTTAATTTGACTACATTCCATTATCCTCTTTTAGTTAAGTTGATGTTCATCTTATATCCTCCTTTCAAGACATCATCTAAAAATATGGAATCAATTTGACATCTTCTACCAACAACACTTATTACTTCGTGAGGAGAAGCCGCCAGTTGAGTTTCACAAGAATAATTTTCTGAATCCGTTTTGTGTGTCTGTTAATAAATAGTTTTCTTCGAGATAACCCATAATATTCGAACACATCGCTGAGAGGTGAAGAATTAATGAAGGGTAGACTGATATTTTCCGTGGTCTGGCTGGAATTTGATCCTGCGACCGCGTTGGTTCCAGTCACGTTCTTTACCACAAGACCACCGGGTCCGTCTCGGTGCACGCTCTTCAGTATATTTTTTTTAACATGAAGTTCCGTTGCTGACGAAGCCTACACGTTCCCATGTTGTCCCAACGAAACCATCAATTACGATTGCTGTGGGCACAGAACCACTGATACTTGATCGGGGACCAATAGAAACGTGTCGCCTGGCTGGATGAATACACTAAGTGAATAGTTGTTCTTGTATACGCAGTCGTCCAAACGAACCGTTGCTCGAAACATTTACTGCGCCACGGACTAAGGTCGATGGAACAGTTTTGTGCTAAGGGGACGTTTAAGTGACCTAAAGTGGAACCACTAGTACCAATCGAAGGCAGTAATAGAACTGTGCACTACGTGAATGTTATTGCGGACCACTTGGATCTGTTCATGCTTGATATCTTCTCCGACGTCGATAGCATCTTCCATCAGGATAACAGTCCGTCGCGTAACCTGTGCGTAGACATCTGGAGCCACATAATTACAGAAATTTGCCGAGAGCTTATCGAATCCATGCCATGCAGAATCGCTGCTGTTTTACGATCAAACGGCGCACTGATACTCAAATAAGCAAGTGCGGCATAATTTTTTGGGTTACCAGTACATGTATATGAGGAAAGAACTGTGACATTGTTGTATACTTCTACAGCTACATCTACATAGTCCGCAAACCACAGTACGGTGGGTTACGGAGGGTACTTTGTACCACCGCATTTCCTCTCCTGTTCTACTCGCAAATAGAAAAAGAGGGAAAAACGACTGTCTATATGCTCCCGAATGAGCCCTGATTTCTCGTATCTTATCTTCATGGTGCTTCCGCGCATTTTATGTTGGCGGCAGTAGAAACGTTCGGCAGTCAGCTTCAAATAGCGGTTCTCTAAATTAAATATATCAACAGAAGTTTGGTATCTCCTTGGTTCCCAGAATTCCTGAAGATAGTCGTTAACTGTGGATATTGTATCACAGACACAGTCCCTTTGACTATTCAAAGATGAACCGGCCGGGTTGGCCGAGCGGTTCTAGGCGCTACAGTCTGGAACCGCGCAACCGCTACGGTCGCAGGTTCGAATCCTGCCTCGGGTATGGATGTGTGTGATGTCCTTAGGTTAGTTAGGTTTAAGTAGTTCTAAGTTCTGGGGGACTGATGACCACAGCAGTTGAGTCCCATAGTGCTCACAGCCATTTTTTGAGGAACCTGGACCACCACCTCTGAAGATCTCGCTGTATGGTAGCACAACATGCAATCTGTGGTTTTCATGAGGGTGGAAATGATATTGAACTCTATTCCAATTATCTGTACAGGTTCCGGAACCCTGGGAACCGAGGTGATGCATAACTTTTTTTTGATATGTGTATCTGAACAGTGTTTCTCGAAAATAACGTCACGTTCGTCCAGGGATTCGCACTCAGCTTCAAATCCCGGTTCTCTGAAGTTTCTCGAAAACTGCGTCGCCTCTCCTCCAGTGATTCCAATATGAGTTCCTGAAGTACCTCCATATCACGTGCTATTTGAATCTACTGGTAACAAATCTAGCAGCCCGCCTCTGAATTGCTTCGATATCATCCTTGAATCCGACCTGTTTCTAATGCCAAACACTCGATCAGTACATAAGAATACGTCGTACCAGCGTCCTATATGCGGTCTCCTTTATAGGTGAACCACTCTTTCCTAAAACTCTCTCAATTAGCCTAAGTGGACCATTCGCCGTCCCTGCCACAGTTCTCAGATGCTCGTTCCATTTCATATCGCTTTGCAACGTTACGTCCAGATATTTAAACACTTTTACGCAGGTCACAAGTAATACTGTATCCGAACATTACAGGTTTGACATTCCTACTCATTGGCATTAACATACATTTTTCCACATTTAGAGCTAGCTGTCGTTCATCACACCACTGGAAATTTTGTCTGTCTTGTAACTTCCTACAGTCGCTCAACTTGAGAGTAAGATGTCGTATTCGAGTGTGATTCTCATTAAAATACACACTTTTACGCGTTAACCCAGTCCTTTGATTTGTCAGTGTGGAATTCGTGCCTGTCTCAATTTGGTTATCAAAGTACGGTAGCCGGTTTCACCACACTTCAATCGCTGCTAACTTTTCTATTGGGGACTGAGTGCTCACAACCTATAACGATTCCTTCCATCAAAAGCTGCGACATGGTCGCAAATGGAACAGTGACCAGAAAATGTAAAATAAATTTCTTTTATTTCACATGTATGATCACAAACTTGTAGATCCTCAGATATCCGGTTTCGGTCAGCAATGACCATCTTCAGATTAGTTTTGAAATAATATGTCCTAATCTACTGGAGCAATAGTTGCATCGTCAAAAGCTAAACACAAAATCAGCGCCAGCATTGTCGCAAATATATATGTGTATGACTCCAGTCTATTACGACGCGTTTTTATAAAGCAGAGTTGAGGATGGTCATTGCTGACAAAAACCGGCTGTCTGAGGACCTACTACTTTGTGACCATAGACGTGAAATAAAGGAAAGTAATTCCTCGTGTAGTGTTATAAGTAAGCTAAGCAGGCAACGTACGTCGCCGGCGTTCGATACGGCGTCGCGCCGCTGACGTTCGCTATAAATCATTCAGGGAAATTTGAGAGCCACTCCCCTTGCACAGAAGCGTCCGCGGTCAGACGCACGAGCATAGCAAAGTGGACACGGCACCACCGGTCAGCCACGGGCCGACCGACTCCATAAATCACGAATGTCTGGGGCTGTCCGTGGGGCGGGCGTGTGTAAACACGGGCTTACGTCTCCCTTTGTCGGCTGATCGCTCAGCGCACCGTGGGGCATCCGAGACAACAAGCCAGCGCGTCAGGCAACACTGCACAATGGCTGCACCTTCCCCGCTTCCTGGAATGCCACTTTGCGTTGCAGCATTTCACTCACCCTCTCCATCTCTGTGTTCCTGAACTACAAGGGACAGGAAACGGCAGTTTTCATTAAGGGCAAATGTCAAATCACCGCCATCATCGTCATCATCATCATCATCAACAGCATCATCATCACCACCAACAACGATAACTACAACGAAGACGGCAGTGATAGTCATTTGGCACTCACTGCTGGATGAGTTCTCCTTCCAGACTTCTCCTTACATAGTAGTTCTACATCTACATCTACATCCATACTCTGCAAGCCACCTGACGGTGTGTGGTGGAGGGTACCCTGAGTACCTCTATCTGTTCTTTCTATTCCAGTCACGTATTGTTCGTGGAAAGAAGGATTGACGGTATGCTTCTGTGTGGGCTCTAATCTCTCTAATTCTATACTCGTGGTCTCTTCGCGAGATATACGTAGGAGGGAGCAATATACTGCTTGAGTTCTCGGTGAAGGTATGTTCCCGAAACTTCAACAAAAGCCCGTACCTAGCTATTGAGCGTCTCTCCAGGACAGTCTTCCACTGGAGTTTATCTATCATCTTCGTAACGCTTTCGCGATTACTAAATGATCCTGTAAAGAAGCGCCCTGCTCTCCGTTGGATCTTCTATATCTCTTCAATCAACCCAATCTGGTTCAAATGGCCCTGAGCACTATGGGACTTAACATCCGTGGCCATCAGTCCCCTAGAACTTAGAACTACTTAAACCTAACTAACGTAAGGACATCATACACATCCATGCCCGAGGCAGGATTAGAACCTGCGACCGTAGCAGTCACGCGGTTCCGGACTGAGCGCCTTAACCGCGAGACCAATGCGGCCGGCCCCCCTATCTGGTACGGATCCCACACTGCTGAGCAGCATTCAAGCAGTGGGCGAACAAGCGTACTGTAACCTGCTTCATTGTCTTCGCATTGCATTTCCACTTCCAATGAATCTCACTCTGGCATCTGCTTTACCGACGATCAACTTTATATGATCATTCCATTTTAAATCGCTCCTAATGCGTACTCCCAGATAATTTATGGAATTAACTGCTTCCAGTTGCTGACCTGCTATTTTGTAGCTAAATGATAAGGGATCTATCTTTCTATCTATTCACAGCACATTACACTTGTCTACATTGAGATTGAATTGCCATTCCCTGCACCATGCGCCAATTCGCTCCAGATCCTGCTGCATTTCAGTACAATTTTCCATTGTTACAAACTCTCGATACACCACAGCATCATCTGCAAAAAGTCTCAGTGAACTTCCGATGTCAACCACAAGGTCATTTATGTATATTGTGAATATCAACGGTCCTATGACACTCCCCTGCGGCACACCTGAAATCACTCTTACTTCGGATGACTTCTCTTATAAGGTTTGAAGGGTTACCGAAAACTAAGGTCACAAAATGTAAACCATAACGAAAATGTGATAAAGCTTTTGCACAGGTGTGTTGTGTAAAGTCTCTAGTGTGCCGGCCGGGTGGCCGAGCGGTTCTAGACGCTACAGTCTGGAACCGCGCGACCATTACTGTCGCACGTTCGAATCCTGCCTCGGGGACGGATGTGTGTGATGCCCTTAGGTTAGTTAGGCTTAAGTACTTCTAATTTCTAGAGGACTGATGACCTCAGAAGTTAAGTCCCATAGTGTTCAGAGCCATTTGAACCGTTTTTTGTGTCTAGTATACCTGTCGATCGCGCCACATCGATCTTGTCAATTCTGAACGCAAAGTGAGCACTTGACGGTGCCTAGGAAGTAGTGTTTCCCGCCGAGTATGGGTGACTGCTGAGACGTTTTCCCTGATTTTATGCAATCCCACCTAACTTAACCGTCTTGCGTTTCTTTCTTAATGCAGTTCTCAGTAGCACACTGTCCACCCGCGGTAGCTGAGTGGTTGCCGGCACGGTAGCTTCAGCATGTTCGGTCAGAAGGCTAGCTGCCCTCAGTAATAAAAAATGGATCAACAACGAACTGAAACGGGCGTCTTTCGACGTCCGCCGAGAGCATATACAACGAACGAAAACGAACAAAATGAGATTTAAAAAATGAAAAATAAATATAAAAAAAGTGGTCAGCGCGACAGCATGCAAATCCTAAGGGCCCGGGTTCGATTCCCGGCTGGGTCGGAGATTTTCTCCGCTCAGGGACTGGGTGTTGTGTTGTCCTAATCATCATCATTTTATCCCCATCGACGCGCAAGTCGCCCAAGTGGCGTCAAATCGAAAGACTTGCACCCGGTGAACGGTCTACCCGTCATGAGGACCTAGTCACACGACACTTACATTTCAATAGCACACGATCACTCACCATACAGCCCGCACTTTAGTTTCAGCTCTGCTCACGTGAACCGCTGTCTATGAAGACAATGTTCTGGCAGCAGACAATGGGCTGCGGGAGGGCGTAGGGAATTGGTGGAGAGCACAGGCGGCTACGTTCTTTGGTATTTGAAAGGTGGTACAATGCTGCGACAAATATTGTCAGATGTCTAAACAGGAGTGGGCGCTATGTGGAGAAGGAGCTAGAAGGTGTAGTTAAGTGTTCCAAATAAAATATTTTTGATTTTAGTGAGGCTTCCATATCGCGATCGATCTATCCTTACGTTCCGAATACATCCATCTTGCTCCAACATATTTTCGTATGTTATGTACTAATCTTCCTTTTCGGTCATTCTCTTTATCTTTTCCTGTCTACTATAAAACTAGTTCGTTAGCATAGCAATATGTTCTGGCCCTTCATTTATTTCCTTTTTTGATTTTGCCATCCATTTTCTGACTGTTTTGACGCGTCCCACCGCGAATTCCTCCCCTATGCCAACCATGTACTCCTTTTCCGTTTTCTTAGATACAGAATGTGAAGACTGGTTTCATGATGTGGAATCTGCTTACAAGGTTCTCCTGTGGATTTTAAATCTAATGTGATGAAGTGCCGCAATACGACGTGGCATGGACTCGACTAATGTCTAAAGTAGTTCTGGAGGGAATTGACACCATGAAGCCGGTAGGGCTGTCCATAAATCCGTAAGAGTACGAGGGGGTGGAGATCTCTTCTAAACAGCGCGTTGCAAGGCATCCCAGATATGCGCAATAATGTTCATGTCTGGTGAGTGTGATGGCCAGCGGAAGTGGTTAAACTCAGAAGAGTGTTCCTGGAGCCACTCTGTAGCAATTCTGGACGTGTGGGGTGTTGCATTGTGCAGCTGGAATTGCCCACGTCGGTCGGAATGCACAATGGACATTGATGGATGCTTACGTACGTGTGACCTGTCAGAGTCGTATCTAGACGTGTAAGGGGTGCCATATCACTCCAACTACACACGCAGCATACCATTACAGAGCCTACACCAGCTTGATCAGTCCCCTGCTGACATGCAGGGTCCATGGATTGATGCGGTTATCTCCCTACGTGCACACGTCCATCCGCTCGATACAATTTGAAACGAGACTCGTCCGACCAGCTAACATGTTTCCAGTCATCACTAGTCCCATGACGGTGTTGATAGGCCTTGGAGAGGCGCAAAGCTTCGTGTCGTGCCGTCATCAAGGGTACACAAGTGGGCCTTCGGCTCCGAAAGCCCATATCGATAATGTTTCGTTGAATGATTCGCACACTGACACGTGCTGCACCAATTTGCCGAGGAGTTGCACTTCTGTTATGCTGAACGATTCTCTCCAGTCGTCGTTGGTCCCGTTCTTGCAGGATCGTTCTCCGGCCGCAACGTTATCGGAGATTGGATGTTTTACTGGATTCCTGATATTAATAGTACACTCGTGAAATGGTCGACGGGAAAATTCTCCTTCATAGCTACCTCGGAGATGCGGTGTCTCATCTCTCGTGCACCGATTATACCGTCACGTTCAGACTCACTTGAATACCGATAACCTGCCATTGTTGCAGCAGTGTCTGACCTAACAACTGCGCCAAAGACTTTTTGCCTTAGACAGGCGTTGCCGACCACAGCGACGTATTATGCCTGTTTACATATCTCCGTATTTGAATACGTATGCCAGTACCAGTTTCTCTGGCGCTACAGTGTATATGCTTTATTATAATAAAGACAATATCCCAGGTATCAATTTTAGTGGTATGAACTGTAAGCATTGTAGAGTGTTCGTTAAGTGTCACAGTTAAAGAATTACCCTAAAAATTTTAGATAAGCACTTGTGCGAGCACAGATTTGTTGTTTTTCTCCTTGCATTGCCCATAATCAAAATAGCGTATTCTGATCGTAAAGTGTTTTGTGTCCTGCAGATTGCTAACACAGAATCTGGAATTTCAGTTTATGGTGGCTTTCCTTTAAAGTTTAATTGTGATTTTCCAGGTTTGAGATAGAAAATTGAGGAGGCTGTTGCTTCCAGTACTACTGATTTGTTAACCAAAGTGTGGAAAGAACTGGATTTTGGGTTGGATCTGTGTGGTGTAACTAAAGGAGCAAATATTGAACATTTGTGAAAACAGCAGTATCGGAGATCTGTAACAAACAGCGAGTTAGTTTAACATCTATTTGGTATAGTATTTGTTGTTAAATAGTCTAAATTAATCTGTTATGACATAGCACTGTTAGTGGGACACTCTTTTATGGGCACCCTTAGTATAGACTGAAATAATGCCTTGTTTCGTAAGGGATGTTTGTGCTGATTATATCGAAACTGATCCGAAATGTCTCCCAACATTTATGAGACAGAGACCAAAAAAATATACTGATTGCTATGTACTACAATATTTTTCACAGACGACAAGTGCTCCCTTGCCTGCAAAAGGCAGCTTGTTCCTATCGGCGATAATAGTTCATTTTTGTCGGTAAGTTTGATTTTAATTTTAGGAAATACTTTGTGCTTTACAGTGTGAAAGGAGGAGGGCTACCAGAAGGAAATGATTTGTTAGGTACTGAATACGACGCTTTTAATTAATGCTACTGATATCTGTTATGACCATTATTGTTAAGAGTGCGTTTCGATTGAACTCATTCCACAGAATAAGCTGAAGTTTGCATTTTTCGTCTCAATATATTGCAAGAATTAATATTGTATAATTTTTCTGGCAGGTGACCTGGTTTCGATGTTTTTAATAGTTTCATCTCCCTTTCCGTCACAAGTTTTGCTTAATTTTTTAGCAATATTTCACTATTCTGTGTAAAACGGAAGTCTACTTTCATTATCAGCTGAAGCTACTTCTGTGTTCGGACGTGGCAGGGACCCTCTCAGTCGGCGACTGAAGGGGCGTTTTGCTTGTGTGCCGGATCATAGGCACTTCCGCCTACAATCAGACACCACTTAGCTACATCCACTGCATTAGCGGTGCCAAGGAATCCACTCCAGCTTGCGGGTCGAGGGCAGATGGTGCTCGAGGCAGTCTCCTGCTAATCGCCGAAGAGGCTTAGCTACTTCTCGGTAGCTGTTGCCCTTAATAATGTTCCTGTGCACTGAGTGAACCCATCAAGGATCCTTTAATATCTCCCACACTCCGATCGTTTAATTCACTTGGCCGTGTGCTCGAGTGCCTTCGGATTTTGGAAGCAAGTCAGTCAGTTATGAATACAGCACAATAGGAATAAATAAATAAAACTCTCTCCCACGAATGGCAATGAGAACTCACTCAACTACGATATTTTTATATAGAATTATTAAACTAAAAAGGATTAAAACTGGTACTGATCTTACACCGGCTGAATAATTTAATTTCTGAAATGAACATGGACAATTTCTCAGCAATACGGTCACCAGTGTAAGTGGACAAACTTCACTGTAAAATTAATTGATTGTAGCAGCTGCGTATGTAATCTGTGATTGTGAGTACGACTAGTACGTAATTTTGCATCATGTCTGCTGATGCAAATATCACTAACGGTTACTGAATTTAGTCTGTCTGAATCAGCCTACGCAATAATTTTTACAGTGTATTCTTAATAAAATGGAACGTACTTGATTACTGTGACACCGAACTAACGTTGAACACGTCGATACATTGACGTCACAGCACACTAACACTCGCCTTCATCCATGGTCTGGCCGCAATGAAATGCACCTGTATCGTGCATCTGGTTCGATTATCACACCGAAGACTACCTAACAATGTGTCAGTATCGGAAGTACAGAACCTGAAGTACTGCGTTCGCATGAGTATAGCTTGCGCTCCGTTTCCGTGACTCATGCCCGCTTTTCCCAGTTGGATGAGTGGGATTATTGAGGATTCCGAACTCGCCAAAGTGGCGTCCAATTAAAAGAATTGCACTTGGGCACTGAATGACACTAACTTATTATTATTAATATTATTATTAATAGCTCGCGCTATTCGTCCATGAGACTCAGAGGGCCATAGACACGGGTTCACAGGTAGATGCCGTGTTTCTTGACCTCCCCAAGGCGTTTGACAAAGTTCCCCACAGTCGTTTAATGAACAAAGTAAGAGCATACGGACTATCAGACCAATTGTGTGATTGGATTGAGGAGTTCCTAGATTACAGAACGCAGCTTGTCATTCTCAATGGAGAGAAGTCTTCCGAAGTAAGAGTGATTTCAGGTGTGCCGCAGGGGAGTGTCATAGGACCGTTCCTATTCACAATATACATGAATGACCTGGTGGATGACATCGGAAGTTCACTGAGGCTTTTTGCAGATGATGGTGTGGTGTATCGAGAAGTTGCAACAATGAAAAATTGTACTGAAATGCAGGAGGATCTGCAGCGAATTGGCGCATGGTGGAGGTAATGGCAATTGAATCTCAATGTAGACAAGTGTAATGTGCTGCGAATACATAGAAAGATAGATCCCTTATCATTTAGCTACAAAATAGCAGGTCAGCAACTGGAAGCAGTTAATTCTATAATTTATCTGGGAGTACGCATTAGGAGTGATTTAAAATAAAGTTGATCGTCGGTAAAGCAGATGCCAGACTGAGATTCATTGGAAGAATCCTAAGGAAATGCAATCCGAAAACAAAGGAAGTAGGTTACAGTACGCTTGTTCGCCCAATGCTTGAATACTGCTCAACAGTGTGGGATCCGTACCAGATAGGGTTGATAGAAGAGATAGAGAAGATCCAACGGAGAGCAGCGCGCTTCGTTACAGGATCAATTAGTAATCGCGAAAGCGTTACGGAGATGATAGATAAACTCCAGTGGAAGACTCTGCAGGAGAGACGCTCGGTAGCTCGGTACGGGCTTTTGTTGAAGTTTCGAGAGAATACCTCCACCGAGGAGTCAAGCAGTATATCGCTCCCTCATACGCATATGTCGTGAAGGGACCGTGAGGATAAAATCAGAGAGATTAGAGCCCACACAGAAGCATACCGACAATCCTTCTATCCACGAACAATACGAGACTGGAATAGAAGGGAGAACGATAGAGGTACTCAGGGTACCCTCCGCCACACACGCACTGCTGTACCAGTTCTTGCAGTCTCAGGAATCATCCTACAGTAGTGCTTTGGAGATGCCTGACGCGCAGGGACAGTTTTACAGAAGACAGACTGCCATGATCCGATCGACCGCCAAGAGGTGACCCAAGCGCTCCTAGAGACAGCGGGTCAGACCGGTCTATTCTCTTCCACAAGACATTTGATCGAAAACAGGCCTTCATGTATTCTAGCACAGAGCAGTACTTTGGACAGTGCTCTGGCAAGACCAGACCAGTTTGCTCTGAATGAGTTTTCTGGGCCAGGTGCCGATTCCGTAAGGATTCCATCGATCAGGTTTCTCACTCTGGAGCCACCTGCATGGCATCGCTGCCGTTCACGTCTGACTTCGCAATCCGGGAGCTGTCAACTGTGGACTTACAGTATTCTTGGCCTGCTTACCAAAGAAGATGAGGACTCTGTCGTCGTGGTCGACTTGTAAATTTATTCCTGTGTTACTTTCAAATGGCTACACGCTGGGCATAGACATTTTTGCTCCCTATGGGACTTAAACTTCGTTCATTCAGCTTAAGCTTTAACACTCAGCACGAGATGAAACTTTGACTTTTAGCCTGTGTGTGTTTAATGTACTTAGCGACAGTCTAAGCACTACTCAGCCGCCAGAAGTATTACTGTTCAATTTCAAGAAGTTACTTATTTTATCTTTTGTTTCAATCCATGTCAGAACAGATGTGCTAGTAATCTTTGATAAATAAACTTATTCAATCGTTCCTACCTGTATGTTTTTGTGTCACTGTTGGCACACATATCAGTCATCATCAGTATTATAATTGGTTTCATGCGGCTCCACAAGAATGCATCTCCTGTGCCGAATTCTTCATGTCATAGCAGTACGTGACCCAAAGTCCTCAATTATTTGTGGGATGTATTCCAGCCTCTGCCTCATCCTACAATTTTTACCCCCAAAGTTCCCTCACGTTCCCTGTGGTAATGCATGTCCTCTCATTCTATCCCTTATACTTGTCCCTGTGTTAATGCATCTCCTCTGATCCTATCCCTTCTTCTTGTCAATTTTTTCCATGTGTTCGTCTTCTCCTCGCCGAGTTTGCAGAGGACCAACTCGTATCTTATTGTATAGTTCTATCAACAACACGCTTACGTGGTATAACACCTTCTCTAGCCTTTAAATGTCCACACAGTTCAGTGAGAAAGAGAGCTGGCAGCTTCTCCAAGCTATTCCATATCTATTTGGAGCCACTCATTGATGATTAGATCCCGTACAGCTAGGAAATTATATAGGGCTATTTTTATGGAGGTGTAGATGGGGTTAACATCAGATAATTTAGTGGACCAGTGACGGTGCGATAGGACCCCTCGATTTGCGTCAAAGCTGGAAGGTATGTGCTCCATCCTATGAACATGGCTGCTTTATGATCCAAGTTCATAGTAAATTCTAGAGTGTTCACTTTATGAGGGCGTTGAAAAGACAGCAACACTTGGTCCGTGCGAAGACATGACACGAAAAACATCGCCAAAACGTCACAAATGGTTCAAATGGCACTGAGCACTATGGGACTTAACATCTGAGGTCATCAGTCCCCTAGAACGTAGAATTACTTAAACCTAAGTAACCTAAGGACATCACACACATCCATTCCCGAGGCAGGATTCGAACCTGCCCCCGTAGCGGTCACGCGGTTCCAAACTGTAGCACCTAGAACCGCTCGGCCACCCTGGCCGGCCAAAACGTCACAGAAGCCCCTCGATCAGGAACTACATCTTCAAGATAATGCGGGTCAAATGCCGCTCGGACCGACTCTACGCTCGATGCCTCACGTCATTTAAAACGGGTCATAACTTGGAGTCGTTGAACCACATTACAAGTTCCATTGAGCTACTGTCCTGATTCCGTTTTGCTAGGCCTACTAAAGATGTGCAGCCATGTTGAAGAATGACGTTTTGTGATTGAGCCATAGTGGGGTTGATGGCGTCGCCTTTCGAATTCATGGCGCCACTAGCTCGCTCTGTTGTTTGATGTCCCTCTGGTTTGAGGCCACTAATATCTTTGCTCGAGGTTGTCGATGGGGAGGGGGCGTGTTGTGGCGTAGGATTGGGAAGTGAACCACGCTCTGGTGCCATTCCACAATTCCACTCCACAACGTGCCCTATCCCCATCAATAACCTCGAGCAAAGATATTAGTGGCCTCAAACCAGAGGGACGTGACACGACAGATCTAGCTAGTGGCGCCAGGAATTCGAAAGGCGACGCCAGCAACCCCGCCACAGCTCAGTGATCTACTCGAGGTCAAATGTCCCCTGTATTCCCTCCGTAGCGTTCTGTCGGGAACTAGTTGAGATGGACCTATTTATTAACAACAGTATTTCCTGTCAGGCCTGCAACCGACCTGACAAGACAATAAAGATGGCTTGAGCTATGCGATCACTATCGTAATTCTCGTCATCTAAATGAAAAACAATGAGTTGACTGGGCTACAAATGATTTTAATCGGTGTCAGATGTGATTGGCGCAGAAAGAAAATGTGAAGTATCAGGGTAGAATTTGCTTGACCTATCTCAACGTTGGATTGTCCACGTTGATGACGGATAAGTACATGCATGCGTGATATGGTCAGCGACGCACTCAAACACGATAGCACCTTGATGACATTCTGTTCAAAAAATGTTCAAATGTGTGTGAAATCATATGAGACTTAACTGCGAAGGTCATCAGTCCTTAAGCTTACACACTACTTAACCTAAATTATCCTAAGGACAAACTCATACACCCATGCCCGAGAGAGGACTCGAACCTCCACCGGGACCAGCCGCACAGTCCATGACTATAGCACCTCAGACCGCTCGGCTAATCCCACGCGGCAATGACATTCTGTCACGTTTCCACGTTGACCATCTTCCTAAGCCCATTTTGTTCAGCCGACTGGCACATATTGACTATTTCACTGTCTTGACTTGCATCAGCAAGGTAGGGCCACGTGACCCCCCAGCACCAGTTCTACACCGTGTGGAGGGGATTAGTGTCCTCTTCTAGCGTTTTGTCGGGTGAACTTTCATACCTAGCTGAAGACCTCAAGTTCACGTTAAATAATCACGCAGTTGCGTTCCTTGCTCCCCTCGCCTTTTCTCCGGCAATGTTTCTTACATTTTTTCGGCAGGGTGCAACAAAACGAACCGTAAATAATCCGCCGGTCGTTCGGCAAGGCAAAGTAACTCCTTTTGTGTGGAAGCGACAGCAGTGAGGTCGAAAAGAGCGGGCAGTGCCCGAGAGGCAGTCAGAGGGTGACTGCCACTGTGGAGTGGGAGATGCAGACGTGCTCCCAGACCGCTCATCGCCATGCGGCGGCCGGCGGCGCAACTTTCACGGTCCCTTGGTGCGGAAGGCCGCTGCTGATTGCTGGACGGGGAGGGGACGGCCGCACCTGTGCGGTGCAAGGGAGGGGGGAGTGACGCATATCCACGTGACAGTGGATTCGGAGGGGAAGGCGGGCGCCGTCCGAATGCAGATCAGCGCCTCGAGCAAGCAGACCGAAGCTATACCCGGGCCGCTGGAACATTGCACTTCACGTTTACGTATCAAGTTGGCAGCGTAACAGAGTAACAAGTGAAGAACGATAGGCGCTAGGCGTTCAGCGTGGGGCGCCAGCCAATCACAGCGCAGTGAGCACTGCTGTTGTCACGTGCTGTGACGTCAAAGTTCCCGCGTTGCCGGCTTTGTTTAGTGCATGTGTATACAACGTGAATTGTATGTTGTTTACCGCGTGTTTTCGTTGTACTGTGTGCTATATCGTTGCGGCTTTTGTTTTGTTGTGTGTTTACGTACTTGGAAAATTCCACCGAAAAGACTTCGTTCACCTAGTGACAATCCTTTGCGTCGAGGGGTGCCGCTAAACAGCCAGGCACTGGAGTTACTACGCAGAACTCGTGAGTTTTTCCACCAGGAGAAAAGCTATGTAAGCATTCATGGACAGCCGTCAATTCCTGTCGATAAAGTGGTGGAACGTACGACGAAAACTCTTGGAATTAGTGCAAAAACCGTAGTAAGTAAGGGAGTATTACTACAAAACTAGGAAGATACTGAAGTGAACCGTAATGATTCCGAGCTGTCTGGATCAAATGATACATTTTTAACAACCCCGGGAAAGAAGAAAAAGCAGCCTAGTCCTATCACAGATTTAGATTCTTTCCAGACTGATGCAATTCGTAGGCATGTTTATGCTTACTACAGCAGAAAAGAGTATCCGACAGTTGCTAAGTTATTAGTTAGGCTCTTTAAAAGAAAGTGAACTCTTCAGGGGTGGTAAAACATCACTAAAAATTGTGCTAATAAATATAGGTTTCCGTTAGAAACCGCTAGACGGACGCAAAGTACTGTTAGAGGGGGCACATATTGTTGCCGCTCGTAGCATTTTCTTGCACAAAATTTTGGACAGAGACATTCATTCCATAATTTGGCTAGACGAAACGTGGGTTAATGCCGGGGAAGCTGTCAGTAAATGCTGGACGGATAACACACCCAGCAGTAGCGGCCATCAGCAGACGGGAAGAGGAGCTAGATTAATTGTGGTTCATGCAGGCTCCTCCAGTGGAGTGGTTTTGTCCCTGACGCACTTTTAGTTTTTAGATGAAAAAAGACTGGTGATTACCATGAAGATATGAATCACACACGATTTGTTGAGTGGTACGGGAACCTTTTAAAACAATTTCCTGTCCCTACAACAATTGTAATGGACAATGCTCCATATCATTCGGTGATACAGAACATAGCCCCAACCACAAATGATCGGAAAGAAGTTATGGTGCAGTGGTTACAGGCTCGAAATCGTATTTGAGTATGACAAAGGTTCTATTATATTCTCTTGTTAAAGAAAATAAGCCCACGACACCTACATATGCAGTAGACGAAATTGCCAAGGAGTAGGATCATACTGTAATAAGGCTGCCACCATATCACTGCCATTTTAATCCGATTGAGTTAATATGGAGTGATGTAAAAATGTATGTAAGGAGCAACAACAAGTCCTTTGCAATAACAGAGGTGGAAAAGCTGTTACGTGAAGCTCTTGTGACTGTGGATGCAAGCTCATGGAGAAAAAAAGTAGAGCATGTCGAGAAGCGTATACGAGCAGCACAGACAATAGAAGGCATTATCATTGGCCATGAACAATTAATGATTTGTCTTGCTGATGACGACGATGAAGAGGGTTTTGGCGATGAAACGGACAACAGTGACGATGGCGAGCTGGATGGAATTGCGCCATTATCGCTGTAATTTGGTGAGTGAAAAATTACTAATACTGGTTATTTATTGCAATCTCGGTTATTATTTATCTTGTAAACTACGTACATTATTGACTTTAAAGTACCGGTCGTCAAATGCTTGTTTTTTGTATTTCTTTGCTCCGTTATCGAAAGGGTGTGCATTGTTATGCGTTTACATGCATTATTATACAGTTGTTTACTTCCTGTCATTGTAGTACAACTAAAAACGAGTTTTTATATACACTGTAATTGCTCAATCGCTTGCAATTATGAGACGGAACGCAAAACTGTATCGTCTGCTGTGTTTATTGAGGCTGCTGTTGCAACATCGCTATTACAGTATAGCCAACCTAACTAGACAAAAAGCGAATCTTCTACTGGTATCCGCTATTATGGAATCTTACTGTTATTAGTGCTATAATGATGGAAAGTCCATGGGCCTACTTATAGTTTGTTACGGATGTACTGGCGTACAATAAAATAAAATCATGCTAAAATGATTATCAGTTGCATAAGGCACCACTTCCAGCATGTTATGTATACTGTTAAGCAGAAGAGACTAAATGCTGCCGGCTGCGTTGGCCGAGCGGTTCGAGACGCGTCAGTCCGGAACCGCGCGACTGCTACGGTCGCAGGTACGAATTGCGCCAAATTAATATTTTACCCAGTAGATAGGGCAAAGTGGCCAGAAACAGAGAAGTAGAAAGATAAGACTTAGATGAAGTGGAATGAATTTTCCTAAGGCTTATGTTTGGATATGTCTTCTCAAACTGTGTCATCCAATCCTTACCTACCATATTTTTCTCTTTGTTGGATGGGTCTGATAGATGATTCCGCTCAACAAGCTGAAATGACAACGGGCATAAATTAGTTACTGATAAGATGTAATATCTTTGCTCCGTGGTCAGGTTCTTCCTCTTTCTCTTGGTTCTATACACATCTCAAGCGCGCAAGAATGTTCTTGTATTCAGTAACGCCACTGTTTTTTTTACTCTTCTTTTTTAAATTTGTTTCTTGACACAGAGTAGTTTGGCTTCTGTACCGAACGGTATTTCTTTTTCTTTCAGCATCAAATGCCTGTTGCATAGCTTGGGAATCATATGATTATTAGTGTGATTTTCTTAAGCGGTCAGACCAGGGTAGAAATATTTTAGTGTAGTTCTTTTATTGGCTTCAAAGGCTCCTTAGAGGGCGTGTTTTTAAGATTCTGTTATATATATTGAAATATGTAATAACCGATTTACTACGTGGGTCTGGCGCATCCGAGCACTAGAACGCAGCCGATGCAATACACACATCAATAAAGTTTTGCATCACGTCGCTTCGAGAGTTCCGGAACTTGTACAGAAAATTCGAATAGATATCAACATAAACATCATTTCGCCGTTTTTAATGCTCAGGAAAACCACTCATTGCATGTTGTACCACATACAGTAAGACCTTCAGAGGTGCTGGCCCAGATTGCTGTATACACCGATACCTCCCAGCAGCACGTCCTCTTGCACTGATGCATGCCTGTATTCGTCGTGGCATACTATCCCCAAGATCATCAACGCATTATTGGTCCAGATTGCCCCACACCTCAACGGTGATTCGGCGAAGATACCTCAGTGTGGTTGGTGGGTCTCGAAGCTTATAAACAGACCTGGTCAATCTATCCCAGGCATCTTCATGTCTCACGTCTTTGTGAGTTTATTACAGCAAGTGCCGGATTCCATGATGTAATAAACTCACAAAGACGACGTCACAGTGTAGCTCACAGTGATATATCGATATGCCAGCATAGATCAACTGTGGAGTCATAGATACAACTCGCGCATTATGCACGTCTCTGCCGCCGACCAACATCTCTGGCTCATTTGCATCTGTGGCCGCATGCGCAGTCGCCCGGTACACGAGCATAAAGGGACGAAGCGAGCACTGGAGCGGCAGCCTTGCGACTCACTCTGAAGATGGCTGAACGCTATACAGCCGAAATATTAGAAGAAGAAGGAGATTTCTTGCGGCTGCACACCCGAAACTTAATGGAACTATCCCAGGCATGTTCGATAGTGTTCATGTATGGAGAACATGCTGGCCACTCTAGTTGAGCGATGTCGTTATCCTCAAGGAAGTCATTCACAAGATGTGCACGATGGGGACGCAATTTGTCTTCCGTGAAGACGAAAGCCTCGCCAATATGCTGCCGATATGGATGCATTATCGGTCGCAGGATTGCATTAATGTATAGTACAGCTATTACGACGCCTTCCATGACCACCAGTGGCGTACGTCGGCCCCACACAATGCCACACCAAATCAGCAGTGAACCTCCACCTTGCTGCACTTGCTGGACTATGTGTCTAAGGCATTCAGCCTGACCGGGTTGCCTCCAAACACGTCTCCGACGATTGTCTGGTTGATGGTTCAAATGGCTCTGAGCACTATGCGACTAAACATCTGTGGTCATCAGTCGCCTAGAACTTAGAACTAATTAAACCTAACTAACCTAAGGACATCACACACATCCACGCCCGAGGCAGGATTCGAACCTGCGACCGCAGCAGTCGCGCGGTTCCGGACTGAGCGCCTAGAACCGCGAGACCACCGCGGCCGGCTTGTCTGGTTGAAGGCATATGTGACACTCATCAGTGAAGAGAACGTGATGCTAATCCTGAGCGGTCAATTCGGCATGCTGTTGGGCTCCGTACCGCGCTGCATTGTGTCGTGGTTGCAAAGATGGACCTCGCCATGGACACCGGGAGTGAAATTTGCACATCATGGAGCCTATTGCGCACAGTTAGAGGGATAAGACGACGTCCTGTGGCTGCACGAAAAGCATTACTCAACATGGTGACGTTGCAGTCATGGTTCCTCGGAGCCATAAACCGTAGGCAGCGGTCATCCGCTGCAGTAGTAGCCCTCGGTTGGCCTGAGCGAGGTATGTCATCGACAGTTCCTGTCTCTCTGTATCTCCTCCAAGTCCGAACAACATCGCTTTGGTTCACTCCGAGATGCCTGGACACTTCCCTTCTTAAGAGCCCTTCCTGGCCCAAAGTAACAATGCGGCCGCCATCGAACCGCGGTGTTGCATGGTTGAACTAAAGACAACACGAGCCGTGTACCTCCTTCCCAGTGGAATGAGTGGAACTGATACGCTGTCGGACCCCCTCCGTCTAATAGGCGATGCTCATGAATGCTTGTCTACATCTTTGGACGGGTTTAGTGACGTCTGAGAACAGTCAAAGGGACTGTGTCTGTGATACAAGCTAACAAGGATTTTGGTAAATCAGCATATGTTTCTCCGTGTTCATTGTCATTATACACTCGTAATAGAAGGAAAATATCTGTATTTATTTGAGTTAAAGGCAAAGGTGTATGTGAATATGTAAAGTTTGTTGGTGATTGTACTGTATATTTTCATAAATAAATTTTTTATCTGCAAACTGATCTGTAGCGTAGCTGAGAACCTGACAAGGGTACATCTAGAACTGGGGGGCTCAAGGAGGCAACAGCATGTTACGCCTTAAAGGCGGCTGACGCAACCCGCCGACCAACTTACGTAATCTTGGCAGCTAATTCAGAAATATGGTAAGTGCGAAATGCAATAACGTCTCTGTCTACAAAACTTTCAAGTCCACCAACACTTGGTACTCCAGTACCACCACGAACAATGGCTACGGTAAACCATCCATTACCATGGCCGAAAGAATCGTTTACATCTAAACTAAAATTGAGTCTGCAGCTGACGAAAACAGCAGGACCATCCAGAAGAGCTTGTGCAGCGACAGACTTAACTGTATATACACGTTTTGTGTGTACTGCATCACCCCTGTTCCCAGAACTCCTGAAGGCAGACGTTGATACAATATCGACAGACGTGTATATATGTGCTCCGAAACACCTCGTTGATATCACGGGTTGCCAAGTTCACCGTTCAAACCAGCTCTCTTTAACAGCGAGCATCTTCAAGCAGAGCTTCTGACGGCGCAGCGCCCACGTCTGTCCATGCGACCTTAACCAACACCGACTTTAAGGGAGGCCTCGGCGCTTGTTCGTGACGCCACGTCAGCTAGGCACGGCGAACGCCAGGTCTGTTGTAGGCAGAAACGCCTGGGCGTGCTTATCGCTATAAATCTCTTATATTTTGGACAAACTGTTTCGTATTGTTATGGATTCTGCAGTTTTATTTAGATGACAGATTTTCTTACCATCGTAAAGCTACAAATGAAGATCATAGTTCTGTATTACTCAAGCCTGTCGAAACAAACGCAGATCAACATGAGAAGACGCTTTGCCCCATTGCAAGCTTCGGAAACTTTACATTGAAGTAACTGTATTTACTTGATCCATTTTGTTATCGAAACTTACCCCAACCCCCTTACAATGAACTCGTTTCTTTTATTTATTTATTTATTTTCGTTTGGCATCGTCACTGGAAATGTGAACTAATTTACATGTGTAAATGTCCAACTGCTGCCAGTCATTAGATTACAGTAGTTTTCAACAGGAAACAAAATAGCTTCATACATCGAAAATACTGCTGAGATTAAGCTTTTTTAAACATGCACATTAGAAAAGATAATTATTCCCCTCTTGCAACTGAAAGGGGAAACTTTATAAAATAAAAAAAAATTATTTGATAAAACAAGTATCTCTCTTTTGCCTCTTCTTCTGTCCCCCACCCGCTCCCCCAACGTGTACAATAGCAAGATATTTCATTAGCATTCAGTGCTCCTCACCCCATAGTCAACCAAGATACCTAAAGAAGAGCACCAATATGTTCACAGTTTCTTGTACAAACGCAACTTCCTCAGATTTACAAATAAGGTACAGAAGCACCAATTCTTTTGCTGTTGGAACAAGAAGTTGTTTTTGTATGTCAATCCTTAAAACAGTTGGAGGAGGAGGAAATTAGTGTTTAACGTCCCGTCGACAACGAGGTCATTAGAGACGGAGCGCAAGCTCAGGTGAAGGAAGGATGGGGAAGGAAATCGGACATGCCCTTTCAAAGAAACCATTCCAGCATTTGCCTGAAGCGATTTAGGGAAATCACGGAAAACGTAAATCAGGATGGCCGGAGACGGGATTGAACCATCGTCCTCCCGAATGCGAGTCCAGTGTGCTAACCACTGCGCCACCTCGCTCGGTGAAAAACAGTTGGAAATTTAAGTTCAGGAGTACACTGTTTGTTAAGAAGTGTAATGAACTGCACAATTAACTGATTGCAGAAATATCTCAGAGCAATGTGTGTTGGTCAACTACCGCCAATAGTTCCACATTTTCGTGTGTCAGAGAGGGGGACACCACCATTGTGAGTACGCCTGCAGCAGAGCTGGCGTTGGCCGTGCCTGGCTGACGTGACGTCACGAACAAGCGCCGAGGCCTTCGTTTGAGTCGGTGTTGCCTTAACGCGAGCACCCCGCCGCCCACCTCGGTCGCGCGCATGCGCAGTGGGTCGCTGGCGCTCGGTCACCCGAGACGCGGCCGTCACGGCGCTGGGTCGCCTCCGCCTCCGCCACGCCACATTCCCGCCGCCTCGGGTTACTCGGCAAATAAAAACCTATTAGCCAGCCGGGTGGCCGCGCAGGCCGCACCTGTGTTTGTCCAGACGGCCGTTTTTACGGCTCAACCCTTTTGAGTGGGCGCGGGGCTGCCCTGGCTGCGTATTCGAGAGGGCGCCGACGCCACGGCCCGGGAACACGCCTGCCACCGTGCGGGCCCTACGCGGCAAATGACTTTCTAGGGTGCTGCCCGGTTCCACTTCCGAGAGATGCTGCGCATCATTTAAATAAGTTTCTAAGAAAGGGGCCACGAAAGGAGAGACCACGGTGTCCTTAATGAACAAGACACTCTGAGAACGGTGCAGACACGCCCACAGCTGGCGCCTCATCGCATTTAACCGGAACTTCGTGATCTTTTTCGCTACTGTAAATTCGGTAAGAGGGGCAGGACCTGTCCGGTAACGTAATAAAAGACACTGGAGTTGATACGGAAAACGTGGGGGATCTAGTATCAAATTAGAATTTAAAAGGGCTCTGGAAGTCTTCAGATCAGGTAAGGGACAAGGGATAGGCAACATTCCCTCGGAATTGATTATAATCGTTGGTGGAAGTGGCAACAAAACCACTATTCACGTTGGTGTGCAGAATCTATGATACTGGTGATGTACCATCAGACATTCGAAAAAATATCCTCCACTCAATTTCGAACTAAGTAAGGGAAGATAAGAGGGAGAAATACAAGACAATAAGTTTAATAGCTCATACAGCCAACCTGCCGACAACGCTAATGTACAGAAGACTCGAAAAGAAAATTGAGGATCTATTACACGACCATCAACTTAGCTTTAGGAAAGGGATAGGGACCAGAAAAGTAGTTCTCATGTTGCGCTTGGTAATGGAAGCAAGAGAGAAGAAAAATCAGGACACGTTCATTGGACATGTTGACCTAGAAACTGCCTTTGGAAGTGTAAAATGCTGCAAGATATTTGCAATTCTGAAATAATAGGAGTAAGCTGTAGAGAAATGCGAAGTGTAAAAGTACTTCCATGAGGTGAAGAGGTTGGCACAGAAGAGGAACTCTTTGCGAGCTGCATCAAATTAGTCAGTAAGACTGACGCCGAAAAAAAAAAAATTAAAGTTGGACATAAGTCGGACCACTATGTTCAAATGGTTCTGATCACTATGGGACTTAACTTCTGAGGCCATCAGTCCCCTAGAACTTAGAACTAATTAAACCTAACTAACCTAAGGACATCACAAACATCCATGGCCGAGGTAGGATTCGAACGTGCGACTGTAGCGGTCGCGCGGTTCCAGACTGTAGCGCCGAGAACCGCTCGGCCACTCCGCCCGGCCGGACCAGTATGTGTTTCGCCAAGTTGCCGCTGGCAAGCTGGGGTCAGCGATTTCAACCGTCCTCTCATCTTTCGTGAGCTGCCCCCCCTCAGGAAGCCTTTTGGCGGAAATTTTGCCGGTCTGTTATTCAGTGAATACGCACTCTTGGTCAATACAGGGTACCACTCGGAAGAGTGTAGGTAAACGGTTGATTTTCCGAAAGGAAGCATGGAGAAGCACTCTTGCAACTGCCGTCAATCTAACCACACCTGGCTATCCGGAGATCACTGTTGTATTACGTCATGTTGGTCTTCCGCTCCGCAGAGAGCTGCTGTCGTTTCCACAGACCCATCAGTTCAGTTGTTGTGGTACGCCGCGGCCATGTGAGTTAATTTATTGCATTTAATTCGGATTCGTATTGTGGATTTGGCGACATGAGACACCACACGTCGTATGAACAAAGGAAATCAGTGCATACTCTGTAGCAAGCCAAGTCATTTTATAGCACATCAACGTTTTGCTGTTTATAAACGGAGTTGCAAATTAGTAACTTGTGACATCTGTAACATTTGAGACCCAACATGTTCAGAATTTAGTTTTGTTTCTTCGAATATCCGATAGCTAATTTTCCCTACCTTTAACATTGGCAACGTAGACAAGAGTGTTTGTGATTATAGAGAGGATCCTAGAATGATTGAGAGCAATTTTAACGAAATATGTCCGTAAAATGATTGGAGAGTATAAATGTCTGAAGTTAACTCAGTTATTAGAACTTTTGTTGGAGATATAATTAATGACTTATTCCACATGAGTATGAGAATCCATGAGTGTGTGTTTGAGACGAATGTGGTGCCCAGTCTGTGAAACTAGAGCATGATTAAAGCTTTTCAAATGATGATACAAGTTGGTTCGTGATAATATAATAGTTAAAAAGTTTCTTACAACCTCTAATAAACTCCGGATTGCTTTGCCCGTTGGCGCAGTTTAATAGGAGTATACATAGTCAGATTGCGTGAATAATCCAGCATAGATAAGTATGTAACCACATTTGTGGTAATTAAATTTTCAGATCGCCCAGTAAAATGTACTATACTTGTGTGCTAATTAAAAGAACAGACAGTGTAAAAGGAATGTTTAGTAAACGAAAAAGTATGAAGTTCTTCCTTCAGTAATCTTAATGTTTTGGTGGGTACATGTTCGAATTTCTTATGCAAATGGAGGTCATCACACCGTAGCACGCCGCTAGAGGAGCCAAAACAAAGACCGACAAGTAGGTGAGAAACTCTCGTACGGTACTAAGAGCGGAAATGTTCCAGTTGTGTGAAGACAACTAAACGGCTGAAGAACTCATATGAATTGGCCTGATTGGCTAATCGGCTGCTGTAAAAAAGATATTCAAAGGCAGCAGTTTTATCAAATTCTTCACTATCTTTTTCAAATGTTCAAATATTTGTGAAATGGTTAAAATGGTTCAAATGGCTCTGAGCACTATGGGACTTAACATCTGAGGTCATCAGTCCCCTAGAACTTAGAACTACTTAAACCTAAGTAACCTAAGGACAGACACACACATCCATGCCCGACGCAGGATTCGAACGTGCGACCGTAGCGGTCGCATGGTTCCACACTGAAGCGCCTAGAACCGCTCCGCCAACCAGGCCGGCCGTTTGTGAAATCTTATGGGACTTAACTGCTAAGGTCATCAGTCCCTAAGCTTACACGCTACTTAACCTAAATTATTCTAAGGACAAACACACACACCCTTGTCCGAGTGAACCTCCGCCGCGACCAGCTGCACACTCCATGACTGCAGCGCCCTAGACCGCTCGGCTAATCTCGCGCGGCATTATCTTTTCTCTGCCTGTGTTTTACCATATTTTGTCCAGGCCAGAAAGGAAGATTACGCTGGAAACCGAAACTGAGAGAGTTTTACTTTCATTTCTGTTACAGTTGATATTCAGCACACCATGTACCTTTAGAGGCAACGCCCTTGCCCTGGTGGATACACCGGTTCCCATTAGATCACCGAAGTTAAGCGCTGTCGGGCGTGGCTGGAAGTTGGATGGGTGACCGTCTGGACCGCCATGCGCTGTTGCCATTTTTCGGGGTGCACTCAGCCTCGTGATGCCAACTGAGGAGCTACTCGACCGAATAGTAGCGGTTCCTGTCGCAGAAAACTATGATAATGACCGGGAGAGCGGTGTGCTGTGCACACGCCCCTCCTATCGGCATCCTCAGCTGAGGATGACACGGCGGTCGGATGGTCCCGATGGGCCACTTGTGGCCTGAAGACGGAGTGCGGAGGATGTACCCTTAACCACCTTTCCTTGAACGTTGATGATCGCGGGACTGAATGAGTGTGAGTGAACTTGCAAACGCGTCCAGTCTGGTGTATTCGAGTTGACTTCCTTGGTCTAACTGAGCAGCAGAGGCCTGAAGAAGGCAGCTGATTTTCATATTTTAAGCAGGCTTTAAGCGTCACTCAGACGAGACATTACGTGCACGTGCTTTCTCGAGGGGCGACCTCGCGACTGGTTCCTTCAGACCCATGCGCAGTGGACGCGTTTGTTCAAATTTTACATGTTGAATCAGTGGATAATTTTGAGCAAGAGGAAACCAATTCATTAGTATAGCACTGCAGCAATTCAACGTCTCAGGACAGCCCAGTTCCAGGGGCATGCTCGGTGGACAAAGCCAACGAAGTAGTTTTGTAACACGCTGGCACACCTGTAACGCTGCAGGTAGTGTAGATCAGTTAGGTATAGATAAAGTTGCATACACATAACACACACAGCGCCTGTAGAGAACTAGTCACAATCAACTAGCAACCAAGATACCCGTAGAATAGAGTAATAGTAAATAGTTAATTAGAACTGCCTGTAGTGGTGAAATAATAGAAGTACTAACATACCTGTAGTATTAGCAAATTCAGCTGCAGTAATTGTAATATGATTGTAAAATTTAGGACCCACTGATGTAGTTACATCTACATCTACATCCATACTCCGCAAGCCACCTGACGTTGAGTGGCAGAGGGTACCCTGAGTACCTCTATCGGTTCTCCCTTCTGTTCCAGTCTCGTGTTGTTCGTGGAAAGAAGGATTGTCGGTATGCTTCTGTGTGGGCTCTAATCTCTCTGATTTTATCCTCATGGTCTCTTCGCGAGATATACGTAGGAGGGAGCAATATACTGCTTGACTCTTAGTTAGGTAGTGGGTTGACATGTATCATTATAGTTAACTTTGAATAAAGAATTTAAAAAAGAACTATAAAAAAAAACAGCATTGTCTCCCCTGTTCTGAGATTGGAGGAAATTTGTCTTCATGATTGGTCAGTTCGCCCCCTCCAAGGTTTCCAGCATCTGCATATTGTACAGAGAGACTGTACTGCACAATAACCGTGGGTTCGGTGTGGAGCGGTGGTAGGGTGAGTGGACTGCTGTGGCCTGTTTTGGGGTGGTGAACCACTGAGGGCTACTGCGGGACGAAGCCTCTCCATTGTTTCTAGGTTCCCGATTTCATACATACATATATAATTAGGCTTACGTATCTTCATGTTTTCAATGTGACAAAGTATTTTGTCTACCGCCCTATATACTGATCAGCCAGAAGATTATGACCAACGACTTAGAATCGATATAAACCCGTCCAAGTGATAGCAGCTCCACCTGGCGAGGAGTGACCGGTAGTCAGACGCACGCACGGTGCATGTAGTGTCAGTGAGCTTGCTGTCCGTGCTTAAATGCGAAAGGCGCGCGATCTATCTGAGTTTGACCGAGGGCAGACTGTGGTGGCCCGCAGGCGCGCCACCAGCATTCTGGAAACTGCACGACTTGTCGGGCGATCGACACCTGGCGAAAACCAGGTAAAACCACGTCCAGATGTCGTGGGGTTGGGTGGCCACTCCTCATTACAGATACCGGATGTCGTAGGCTAGGCACACATACACAACAGGACGGGGAGCGAACTGTGGCGGAACTAACATCAGTCTGTCTGAATACAAAGGGCACCGAACACTACCAACCGTGGGTCTCCGCAGCCGACCAGCCTTGCTTGTGCGAATGTTAACACCACGACATTGGCAACCACGGCTGAAATGGGCTCGTGACCATAGGCCATGGACGTTGGTGCAGTGCAGAGCGTTGCATGGTTTCACGATTATCGATACGTTCTTCATCATGCCGATGGGAGGACAGGAACCATCGTCTTCCAGAGAACAGCTCCTTGACACTTGTAATGTGGGCGGCCGAATTATGGTCTGGGGAACATTCACATGGGCATCTATGGGTCCAGTGGAGATCGTGTAGGACACCGTGACGGACAAGGAATATCGTACACTGGTCGCACGCCACGTATACCCCTCCATGACGATCGTGTTTCCCGACTCCAGTGACATTTTTCATCACGATAATGCACCATGTCACAAAGCCATGAACGTGATGGAGTGGTTCGAGGAACATAGTGACGAGTTCCAATTGATGTGCTGGCCACCCGAGTCTCCAGACCTGAAGGCTATCGAAGACATCTGGGATGTGACTGAACTTGGCGTCAGAGTGTAATGCCACTTCCTCGGACGAGAAATAAAAATCAAAAAAGGTCCCAATACCCCAAAGATTTCCCCGCAAGTCCCAAATTCCCAGAAAAGTGAATAAGCGAACGAAGTTCCATTTATCACTATTATTAGGACAATAACAAGTAATTAAATCAGGAATATAAGACTTGACAATTTAGCAGTCTACGAAATAAAGATTAAATTCCAGTAAAATTAAAATCAAAATCATAATAAATTGCAAAATTAGCATAAATTAACATTCGCAAAGTAGAACCAAAGATCCCAAACAATACTCCGTGCGAGTACTCTTTGGGAATCGTGAGTAATGACTAAGTATAATTCAATGCATTGTCACTACGTTACGTGAGTTAGCCGAAGCAGGTCATATATTTGAATGTTCGTACATGCTGGCGCGCTTAGATTGTTTTTGTGATTGAATAATTGCAATTTATTATGACGCAGTAATACGATCTTCTGACTTCAAATATCACAGCATTAGAATTCGGAGGACTTTTACCTACTACAGTAAAGTAAACTTTTAACTAGATAATTGAACTAAAGATTACTTAGACAGTGATTTAGGCAACGAACACTGATAGACAATTTTCATTCATAATAGCCAGTGTTTTATGGAACTTCAGTGATCGGTCCGAAGCAAATAATTTAAATCCCCCCAACACCTGGGAAAGTTTTCTTCTCAAGGTTCGGTTAGGAAGTGACTGATATTGTGCAATAAAACGCCCTCTCGTGTCAAGTCGTGCATTTGTGATTTAAAATTCTATCAAATTATTGACATGAAACTCCCGAGTAATAATTAGGCGCAGCGATAATATTTGAGTGTAGTGCTCGGCGCCTGTGTAGAATCTTTGACCTAAATAACAAGCCCACTATTACGATTTCTTAGATACTTGAAATTACGACCAACTTGCAGGGAATTTGTAGTGAATGTGACTGCATTGGTTTTATCATTAATATTTTATCATTAATCAGTTAAGGATCGATAACGAACGATTAATTACGATTCTTGGTGAAGTAAATATCTCACGCACGTCGACATTTCGGTTCAGCACTGTTACTTTGTGTAACGTCGTCTTCGTAACTTGATAACGATCTCAACACTCTACCGACTGTCGCCGAGTTTTAGCCGAGGCCAAGTACAAATCAAACCAAATCATCAAGAAGAAGAGCCGTTATAAGAGCTCACCGTTCCCCTCACTGAAATGTGGGAGAATTAGGTGACTTGTGTGTGCAGATGTGGTGCCAACTGCCTCAGCGACCCAGCTTCCAGGCCACGACGCGTTGCCACTGTTATCAGTGCCAAAGATGCACATTAGCTAAATGGTCATAACGTTCCGGTGTGGTTGTAAATGTTGATGTACATTACGTCTACTCAGAGGTTTCTTTTCAGTCTCGTTCCCTCAATAGTTTCGTTCCCACAGTAAAAACGTTAGAACTAGCAGCCGCTATACAAACTAGAGTTAATGAAAAATGTACAGTGATACGATCTGCGTTGCTCAAGGGAACTTCACGTGGTGCGATGAAGCGCCTTCAATACGCGCAGCTTCTGTACCTGGGCCCCCCACACGTCTTTGCGAACGGGCGCAACGTCCGCCTGATGCAAGCGGCCGTGCGCGCGCTGCGTTGTCCCTCCTTTGGCACGGCGACACACGCATTTCATTTTCCGGGGCGTGCCGGCGCTCCCCGCTTTAATCTCGGTCGGAAGGCCCGGCGTAATCACGGCGCCGGGTGGCGGAAGTCATCCTGCAGCGGCCGTGAACTCCCGCGGTCCGCTATCTGCCATCTCGGCCCTCCGATGCGTTCAATGGCGCCGCAGCGGCCGTCCGTCTGATAAACCGGGAGGTGGGGCGCGCCGGCCGCTTTGAGGCCGCCTCACAGGAATTCCGGATTCCGACAGCCGGCCGCAGCCGCCCGCTACCGGGAGCTCAGCGGCGTGGAGCTCCGGGGATCGTCCTCTCTCTCGGACGGCGGTGGTGCATCTGCTGCAACACTGTGTCCGAGTCCTGTTAGCTTCTTCCGAGCT
This sequence comes from Schistocerca gregaria, assembly GCF_023897955.1. Lineage (NCBI taxonomy): Eukaryota > Metazoa > Arthropoda > Insecta > Orthoptera > Acrididae > Schistocerca > Schistocerca gregaria. The sequence goes on along the minus strand of NC_064920.1, from coordinate 1,133,554,629 downwards.
ATACAGGGTGCTTCATAATCCATGTTACACACCTCCACAGTAGAGGGGACATAGTAGATCAAGATTTACGTTAGCTTCTTTCGAATTACACAGGCTGTTTACAATCCATGCTACACACCTCTACAGTAGATGGGACATAGTGGATCAATATTTACGTTAGCTTCTTTCGAATTACACAGGGTGTTTCACAGTCCATGTTACACACCTCTACAGTAGATGGGACATAGTGGATCAAGATTTACGTTAACTTCTTTCGAGTTACGTAGGATGTTTCACAATCCACGTTACACACCTCTACAGTAGAGGGGACATAGTAGGTCAGAATTTACGTAGGAACCCATTTCCGGAAACGTCATCCAACGACTCTTCAGGTCGCCAAAGTCATAGGCACTGGGGCCAGTGAATGTAGTTATAAACACAGGGCAATTCCGTGGTGATGTTCTAAACTTTTTAGGATGATGGAGTAGGTAAGAGTCCCTGTACCGGAAACGAACGAGTCTAAAGTTGTAAGACGTGTATATTTCTATTGTCTGTTGTCAAACTACAATTTAAGAAAGATGTTTATATTTTATTAATAGGATTAAGTAAGAATAATTAATATTTGTCGTGGTGGAAATAGTTGTGGTAGCAGGGAATGTTTGCACCAAAATATTGTTGATATAATTTTAAAAAGGGCGGGAGAAACCGCGTACGGATATATTTTTAAATAAGATGGGGAGAGGCCGCGCATTGATACATTTTGTAATGGTAGCAGGGATTGTCTGCACCTGAAAGCATTGTTGGTAGGAGAGACCGCACTTTAGCGTTCGTAGGAAGTCAGTAGTAAGCGAGATGTGAAGCGAGTCGGTAGCAGGTCTGAAGCGAGAGGTTGAGAGGAGTAGTGTGCCTGCCAGCCACCAGCTATGATTTAAAGGAGATTATAAACAGATGTACTATTATCATAAGAGGAACTAATATTATTGAATTATTTTCTTTGCGAAACTCCAGACTACTTAAGGTATGTTTGCGCAATGCTAGTTGTAAGATTATTGTAAAAAGTAAGTCCAATTTGAACTTTTGTAAAATCATTTCATTACCAACAGTAAATATTTGAAGCGTTTTCAGAATATAATTAATTTTTGCCAGCAATGTTGCATTACTGATTATAATCCATAGCAAAGACCATCAACATAAAACTTTGCAAACATTTTATTGTTGTCAAGAAAAAGTGTAACTATGAATTACGTAACTTCCGTCAAATTAATTAAAGAATAACATCAGCTTTGGTAATAAAGAATAACGACAGCTTTGGTAATAAATACAGCCACGTATTATGACAGCCCACCAGCAGTTAACAGAGTATAGTAAACCAGAGTAAGTATATTCATGTCGCAGTTCGATGTAGCAGTCAAATGGCGATCCAGTAACAGTAAAAAAAAGGTAAGGAACAGTTTTGCGTTATTGCAGATAACGACTGAGGGCCACGACGACGACACATTCTATGTTTCGTCGAAATAATCAGAAAATCACTTTTAATAAGCAGTAATTAAAGTTGTATGCGAAGATTGAGAAAGAGAATTAATTTCAAAGGGAAGATTTCATTTGTTATTATCAAGCAAGAGATAGAAATCCTAAGGGAAGGTTACATAGGTTATTGTGTAAGGGACGGTTGCGTAACAAAAGAGGTATAGAGGGGACGGGAAGATTTCAAAGTCAGAAGCGAAACCCGCTCTGATACGTGTCACGGTGGAATACATTTACTGGTGCTGTCATTCCTAAGATTGTAGGGTGGATAACTTTCAGAGTTGGTAATAGGCGGCGAAACAAACAAGGGCTATAAAATGCAAAAATAGTTCTAATGGCTCTGAGCACTACGGGACTTAACATCTGACGTCATCAGTCCCCTAGACTTAGAACTAACTTAAACCTAACTAACCTAAGGACATCACACACATCCATGCCCGAGGCAGGATTCGAACCTGCGACCGTAGCAGCAGCGCGGTTCCGGACTGAAGCGCCTAGAACCGATCGGCCACAGCAGCCGGCTATAAAATGCATACCTTCAGAACTGTGGCCACTTGTTCAATAGAAAAGATTCGTTTCACAGTAGCGAAGATGAACAGCTGCTCATAGCTCCTCAGGTATGCGTTGTTAAGCCATGTTTAATGGACGTTTTTTTACATTCTTAAGGTTCATATTACCTCTTCTGAAAGTTGCCTACCGTACAGTCCTAGCAGCAACAGCATCAGTACATGTATACCATTGTCAGAGGTATGGGAACGGTTGCCGCTTATATAGACCCGTTCGTTTCCGGTTCATGGACACATACCTCAAATTGTTATACTGACCCTTCTCTATCATCCCTGAAAGTTTGTAACATACCACGAAACCATGTGTATATATACAAGTAAAGGTGCGGGCGCCATTGACGCTCTTTAGTGTTGTTCGATGATGTTTCCCGACATGGGTTCCTATGTAAAACATTATCTACAAAGTCCCCTCTAAACACCGTAGAGATCTGCAGCATGAATTCTGAAGCAGCCTGTATATACATACACATACATATCTACAAATCTGAGTGATTCTTGAGTTTCTCCCGGCGTATTTGATAATCAAAATATCCACGGGCAGCCATAGCGTACGGGTCTCCGTGCCGGCGCGTTCACAGGAGCTCAGTCCGTCAATTCACCTCGTGATGGCGACATGTTTGATCGCCGAAATATTGTGCCCGTTGGACACTATAGACCGGCAGTACACCCGTGGATATTTTGATTACAAATCTGAGATTTAGCGCTCTGCCAATGTCGAATTTATATTGTGAAAGTTCAGACGCTAATGTTTTAATATAACTACTGAAATCCTTTATACATCCTAACATCGATGTTGAAATGTCTTTTTGCGCTGTGGTTACAAATCTGACTCAGGCTCGCAGTACGTCCGTTACCTGAGTTATGATAAAAATTGTTATGAAATACTTCAAATGTATTCGAAGTTGCGAATGTGGACAGTGAAACAACAACAATGAAAACTTGTGCCAGGCTGGGACTCGGATTTGCCGGTTGTGACGAGCAGTCGACGTACGATTACGTTACCCATGAACACTTCAGAGCGACACGCGAACTTCTATGTGTCGTCAACCACGTGTCTACAAGCTGCACTCTTGTTTCCGTTACATATATTCCAGTACAGGGGAGACATTTAAATTGAAAGCCGCTTAGCCGGTGTCAGCAAATAAATACGATACTGCAGTGCCTTTGTTGTTCAAAAGTAAGATGCAAACTAAAAAAATTATAATCAAGTTGCGTGGCAGAACAAGTAAGTTGCGAGCTGCAATTACATCGTTTATATTTCCACAAAATAAGCTCGTCTTTGAGCAATCAGCACCAGAAGGTAGCCAGAAGACGAAACGCACCAAAATCTTAGGTCGCAACCTTGAACTCCCGAACTTTCACAAAACTCCACATGGAGGGAGCGACTCAATGCTGCTGACAATGTAAGGAACGAGTAAATCTTTCCACTCTATGCATGCAAATACACATTAGCAAACAAGAGATTGGTGCTAGCATGGGACAGTGACCCACTGATTGATAATCCTCTTATCGCCAAGAACTACTGTGGGGCAACGCATTCGATTGGAAAATTTTGGAACAAAGCCAACCGATTTTTTCACACTAGTCTTGCTGCCCCACGGGGCTACACTTCGACGTCCGTATAGCGTAGGCAAAATAATCATGCTCAATTATTCTCCGGTGACAGCAGTAGTGGCTCGGCAGTCATTGTCTCCAGTGAGCACAGGCGTCGGCGGCTGTCGACAAAAGCACAGGACGGCTCCAGTTCTGCGAAACTACTCAACTCCCCGGGATCGCTCACCTCTGCTGTTGAGACTCAGTGGTGCCAAGCAGAAACTTGAGATCGCTCCGGTAGCGCACCTTCCCAGTGAGAAATAATAAAAAAAAATCCTCCCAAGTTAACATTCCACGTACTACCTGCAAAATAACCATGGATGCTGGCAGAAAATGAAACAATATCACATTATGATAAGTGACAGTGGTATCACGTGAAACGTCTCTGTTAGATTCGTTTCATTTCTACTTCGTGCTGTCGCGCTCAGTTATTTGTAATTCAGTTTTGTACTTCGTGTCTTTTCCCATTCAGTGGCCCACAATTTCATTAAAGTATCCATTTTCCCAGTACCTAAATTTTGTGATCCCAAATTTTCTTTCTCTCTTTATCATCTGTATGAGTGAGTGACTAAGTGTGTATATTGAATTTGTCTTACATGTGGCAGCAGTACAGCATCTGGCTGTCTGCTGTGTAGCAACAGTGTAGACAACGCGGCCTTCTCGTCAAGGCAATTTTTTAATGGCTCTGATTCTTGTAATTACCGCAGCTAAAGTTAACGTTAATCTTTAGCAAAATTTCGTTTCCAAAGTGCACGTCCTAAGCTCTTACAGACAATGGTCATCAAAGTTCGTCAAAGAACTGACCCACACCAGATAGAAACTTAATGCACCATACATTATAAACTTAATTATTTGAAGTTTCTTACAATTCATCGAAGTAAAAAGCATAAAGTGTTCTGACATAGATATATCAGTGACAGGTTGTAAAATCACAAACGCGAACACCACACACAGAACAGTTACAATACCTGAAACTGACAAGCAGTTAACTTGGAACCTCAATGAGCCAAGTCACACTAAATAAAAAGCTATAGTGAGCTTTTTCGGATTCTCCAGTGTTCATCAACTCGTGAAATCCAGCGAGTGACTAAGAATTACAGCAAAACAGACTACATATATCTGAATATAACTGATTTGGAGCCCGCGACTACAAAACAAAGATAAAACCAATTTTAAACAGTAATGCGAAGCGCAAAATCTAGAAAGGTATGTTATAACACGTAATTTGCCGGCGTACCAAGTACCTTGATCAGTGAAAGCTTTTTTGAATGTTTACAGCACTTTAAATAAATGTACATAAGTGGCGAAACAACTACTAGTAAACGTAAACAATGCTATTAAACGTTTCTAAAGCTAATAACACAAAATTATAGAACCATACCGCTACGTATGACGACTGCACAGTGGCATTTTCTTCCGTGATGTTTGTTTATCTTGTTGCTGTGCTCGTAGCCTCCAGCGCTACACCGTAAAATTGATTGTTTGAGTTACTCTCAACGTTTCTCTCTCGTCAAAGAGTTTAAAAAGAAGCGCCTTTTCCTTGGGCTGCGTGTACTGAAAGCCTTTTGACGGCAGTTGTAACTGGCTGCAGTCTGCAAATAGCCCAGCGCGCCGGCTGTGGCGGCAACCCGCAGCACAAAAGGCAGCCGCCATCGCTTTTATCCTGGACAATCCACACACAGGTGCCGTCCGACGTAGACGAAGCGCCGCGTTCATTGGCTGAAATGCTTTCTGTTTTCGTTTACGTTGCTTGAGAACATAGTCAAGACTAACATTCTGTTGCTTCAGCGAAGCTGATATGTTGCATTTACGATCGACTCGACACGACATAACTGGGATGTACAAGTTGTGAGAAATAAGCATACTACAGTCAGTGTAATGCCAATAATCATCAGTTACAGTAATTATATGAGATTTTTTCCTCTTGATATATATTAATTTTGTAAAATGGTTGCATGGAAGTTACAATATCGCGACAATAGCCACGTATCGGCCAAAGCCCAAAGTCATGTATAAACAGCATCGCCGCTGTGCGCTGCGTTGAGAGTAAAGAAAATTATCATCTTTCGTTATTGGTCGACTAATTTCCAATTTCATTAATGCGCAGTCACATCAACTAGAAACCTCATACGTTGAAGTATTTTCCTTTTCCTTTTCTTTTCCTTTTTTCACTTACTTCATCAGTTTAAAGTCATAGGTTTAATAGCTCGCCCGGTTAGCCGTACCATCTAACTCACTGCCTTCCGGGCGGGAAGGAGCGCCTGGTCCCCGCCACAAATCCACCCGGCCGATTAATATCGAGGTCCGGTATGCCGGCCACCCTGTGGATGGCTTTTAAAGCGGTTTTCCATCTTCCTCGACGAATGCGGGTTGGTTCCCCTTAATCCGGCTCAGTTACACTATGTCGGCGATTGCTGCGCAAACACTGTCTTCACGTACGCGTACACCATAATTATTCTACCACGCAAACATTTGGGGTTACACTCGTCTGGTGTGAGACGTTCCCGGGGAGGTCCACTGGGGCCGAAATGCACAATAACCCTGAGTTCGGTGTGAGACGGCGGTTGGGTGGGTGGACTGCTGTAGCCTGTTGTGGGGTTGTGAAACACTGAGGGCTACGTCGGCGATGAAGCCTCTCCGTCATTTCTAGGCCCCAGTTCCATACAATACAATAGGTTTAATTCAACTAAAAATGTGGAATTCCTGAAAAGAACTCCAAAAATAATAATACACACTGTAACTAAACTGCACAGTTTTCTAGTTACACATTCTACAAAATATTTTTAACTGGTGTGAACACCACAGAATGACTTAGATTTATTAATTTCGCTATCTTTCTACAATTAGTTCCACCTCCAAAATCAGAAAATATCTTGAAATAAGTCTTGAATGGTGTGTAGCTTCGTATAATTGATGCAAAAATGGGGCTATGAATCAAATGACGACTTTTTAAGAAGTTGCTGAGGATTTCGATGTTTCTAACAATAGTTTTGATTATGACTGACTGTGAATTTATATTTTTAACCGTTCTATTATAAATCCGAAATCGTGGGAATCGATATATAGTGTTGTTTCATAATTTTCCTGACACATAATGTAACGTCTAGCAACCCGCGAAAATTGTAAGGCGAAACGTTTTTGTCGAACTGTGTCACAACACAATATCCTAATTTTGGGATAAATGATTATATTCCTTGAACGCATATACAAAGACTGAGTTACATAACTTGTCTCTGTTGTTGAACAACCATATTCACATCTACAAAATGCAGAGGGAAACGGTTATCAGTATGGGAAAGGTCAGTGGCCAGAACACAAGATACGGAAAAAATTAAATTGTTTTGAACAGGATAATGTAACGTAACTCTTATTGTAACAGGTATCACAAAACCAGCTGTGAGACTTTAACAAAATCTGAAAGTATGTAAAAATAAGAAGTACCTCAAATAGCGGAGAGCGTAATGTACGGAACAACTTGATAGGTGAAGGAGTAAAAACTTTGCACTACAGTGTTAACCCCCCTCCCCCCCCCCCCAAAAAAAATGACTGCAGACATCAGAGTTCGCAAATTACATAATGTAATCACAATTTTCTCAAAATTGATGAAGTGAATTAAGGAAATTTAGATTTCTTGCAGGCGAACAAGTAAATAGGCCAAACCACAAAGGCAGTTCGTTTCAGCCGGCAGAGGTCGTTCAAAACAGCACAGCACATCTTCGCTTACTGTTGCCAACTCCCAGGTGGGTGCCGTCACATACGAAACTTCGATGGCCCATGGGGACACGATTCTCACTGTTAGGTGTAGGTCTATTCCAACCTTGATATCCATTCTACGTAGATGCTTATTACCCAGATCAGGGGAAAACAGCGATTGTTCAAAGTAAATCATCAAGTATATTAAAAACAAAATTCCCTCAAGTGCACAGATCTTTTTACTGAAGACTTCAATGTTTTATAATAATTCGAGCAATCCTCCCCCATCCCCTTTTGGTATAATGCACAAAATTTCCATATTACAGACGACGTCCAAAAAACTAATTTTTCGTTCAAGTATGACTCCCAAATAGTGTAAAACCGCGTCTCAAATGTGTTTCCCTTTTGGCCAATATAATGCCACAGTTACTACACTCTGGAACTGGGAAACGTACGACTCTTTGGACCGATTTTTCTCCTTACAAGAAATTACAGAGTCCTTTTGGTTTGGAACATTATCTTATATTTGATGCTCGCAGCACCTATTGTGGAGAGAATAATTTTTTTAGGTCTCTATACGTATAAAGTGTTGAGATGGTTCAAATGGCTCTGAGTACTATGGGACTTACTTTCTGAGGTTATCAGTCCCCTAGAACATAGAACTACCTAAACCGAACTAATCTAAGGACATCACGCCCATCCATGCCCGAGACAGGATTCGAACCTGCAACCGTAGCGGTTTCGCAGTTCCAGACTGTAGCTCCTAGAACCGCTCGGCCACCCTGGTCGGCCTTATAAAGTGTCTTTGCGAACGTAGCAAGTTGCGGCTCATACACCAAGTTGGAACCATTTTTGACATTTAGATACAGAGCAGCTGGCCTAGCTCCTGAGGATGAGAAGGCATCTTTCTAACAGCTATGGTCTTTCGAGCATCCCCTCCGCCACTTCAGGATCCGACTATCTCCGTTCGAGTGGGTCCTTTACTCAGCTGACTAAACACATTGGCTGTAGCTAACATAACTTTGAGTGAGACGAGAACGGCCACAATGACACGCAGCTGCCAGCTGCCATACACACACCCCGACCCTTCCACCTGGTCGGCCAAACAGCACAGTCTTCCACAGCACCGCGGCGTGCCCTTGAAGGGCGTCCTGGTGCCGCTTTTGGCGCGCTCCTCGCATGCTCCGGCGATCACTGGAAATAGCACCGACCCGGCCCGTCTTTTCACGGAAGTGCAGTGATTGATGAGGCTGCCTGGCGCCCATTCGCGGCCTCCAGCGGAGGGGAATTGGGGGGGGGGGGGGGATGGGAGGACAATGCCAGATGCGGCCCAGCAGGCGGCGCCCGCTACACCTGCCGTCTAGATAGCGCTCTGCGCATCGACTATTATTCCACCAAGGTCTGTATTGTTTGTACAAATAATGAGGGGAGGTGCACCACGCTACCGTGTAAACAATACTCACAATGAAATCACTCATCTCCGTACCTATGACCGCTTAAAGGTACTGGGGCAGTTGTGCTCTACCGAGAGGTCATGCCTTAGATAAACTCCGGCAGTTTTCCATCAAGAATCTTGAATAAAAACTTAGAGAAAGAACTCTATCGGTCCTGCCGGCTGAGTTGGCTGAGCGGTTCTAGGCGCTTCAGTCTCGAACCGCACGACCGCTACCGTCGCAGGTTCGAATCCTGCCTCGGGCATGGATGTGTGTGATGTCCTTAGATTAGTTAGGAGACTGATGACCTCAGAAGTTGAGTCCCAAAGTGCTCAGAGCCATTTGAACCATTTTTTAACTCTATTGATCCCCCCCGCAGCTCCTCAGAGTATATCCAAATACACATCCTTAAATTCTACACCTGCATCTACATTTAGGGAAGACTGTTGCATCTGGAGGATAGGGTACCTAAGAACACACGATGATCCAAGGCCATTGTTTCAGTCTACTCTCACTAATTTTAGAGCCACAGGAAGGAACACGCAATACAGACCGCCATAAGCAGTTTTCGGCGTATTATCCTTTTTGTTGTTTTGAGACATGCAGCTGTGTTTGTGCAGTGTTCGTTAATATTATGTTGTGGTCCTGAGTCCAGAGACTGGTTTGATGCAGCTCTCCATGCTGCTCTATCCTCTACAAGCTTCTTCATCTCCAAGTAACTGCTACAATCTACATCCTTCCGAATCTGCTTAGTGTATTCATCCCTTGGTCTCCCTCTGCGATTTTTACCCTCCTCGCTGCCCTCCAATACTACATTGGCGATCCCTTGATGCCGCAGAACATGTCCTACCAACCGATCCCTTCTATTCGATTTGTGTCACAAATTGCTCTTGTCCCCAATTCCAATCAGTACCTCCTCCATATTTACGTGATCTACCCATCTAATGTCCAACATTCTTCTGTAGCACCACATTTCGAAAGCTTCTATTCCCTTCTTGTCTAAACTATTTATCTGATTTTATCCATTATAAATGGTTTTTGAAAGACTGCGGCTGTAGATACAATAAGTTTGTTTATAAATAAATAAATCTTCTGCTACCAGTCACGATTTTTTGTTTATTTTACTATTCGTACGACGCGTTTCGAGAAATAATTCCCATTTTCAAGTGCGTTTATTTTTCGGTGTGTACTAAGCCATTTCTTTTGATGTTGTCAGTGTGTGTGAGTCTGCTTCATTTTGTTGACTTTTACTGCAAAACACAAGAAACGCGATTTTTAGTTGGGTATCAATTCTTTTTGTAGGTTAGTGGCTAAAATTTAGAACAATTTGTACTTACAGTTTTCTAATGGTCCATTTGTATAGAGTCTCACACACACTTAACACCCATCTTGCCACCAACAGCGCTCAGCAGACCGGACGATCACCCAGCCAAGTGTTAACCCAACCCAACAGCGCTTAACTTCCGTAATCCGACGGGAACCGGGTTCTACCACTGCGGGAAGGCCGTTGGTAAGCAGGCATTATTAGTGTATCTCTAATAAGCCTGGCTTGAAAATGAACTTGGTAGTTCCAAGCCCATTCACAAATGGAACAGGGAAGGGAGAAAAATTTATTAGCCACCTGAATAAAATGCAACTGTGATGGAATTACAATAAAGAATTCGTAACACAATTGTTAGACCGACTCTTGAGTTTTGGTCGTCAGTCTGAGACTTTACGAGGTTGGATTCATAGGAAAGGTAGTCAAGATGGAACGCGATCGTTTAGACAAAGCGCGAGCGTTACGAAAATAGTCAACAGACGCCAATGGCAGACGCTACAGAAGAGGCGTAGTTTACTGATGACATTTCGAAACACTATGTTCCGGGAAGAATCGAGCAACATATTACTTTCTCCCATTTACAACCTCACAAAAAGCAAATTACAGTATACGGAGCGTTGTAGCCAGTCAGTCTTCCCAAGCCCATTCACGAATGGAACAGGGAAGGGAGAAAACTTTATTAGTACGAGAAGTACCCTCCACCACATACCGTATAGTGAAGTTGTGAAATGTATATGTAGATGCAGAGGCCGCATTAAAAATTTCTCGAGCTGACGTGTACAATGATGGCCACCTCAGCAACTACCTACGACTTGAAACTAAACTGTGTGTCGGGCCGGAACTCGAAACTTTCGCCTTTCGTGGGCAAGTGCTTAACCGATATTACTATCTAAACACGACTCTCGACCTGCTCTCCCAGATTCAAGTCCGCCAATCCTCACCTCCCTACCTTCCATACTTTACAGAAAATTTCCTGCATACCTCACGGGACTAGCGCTCCTTTCTTCCAGGAGTGATAGTCTTTCAAGGTATGCAGATGTTCGCCTTTGTAGCTGCGCGACCAGTGCTGCCGATTTGCTAACCGAAGGAGCCCTGGTTCGGTTTCCGGCCGGATCAAAGATTTTCTTCGCTCGGGGACTGCGTTTATTTTATCGTTATGATTAGCGTTTCACTGTTGTGACAGCTGTATGGACGCGTCCCGGAACAAAGGCTGTACTAAAAACTGCGCCCACGGAATGTGCGACCATTTAAATTTTTGCCCAGAAAGGGTCGAGGAAGGATCCGCTCATGCTCGGCAGGTAGAAGAGCTGAGGGACGCAATCTGGAGGTTTCCGAGCTCGCATTTTCAAGCCATACTATACAGAACACTGGGAACTGAGAAACTCAGTGTTTGCATTGACACTTATCTACAAGAAATTGATACACGTTGCAAAACCATTGTACGTGTATGAAATGCTGTTTCAGATCCTAGTCATTTGATTGACAATCCGGAAACGAAACTTCCCACGACTGCACAAAAATCAGTTGACAATTACCGAGAGATTCCTGCAGACGGTATCCTTTCACAAATTTCACGACTAAAATTTTTCCCGAAATTGTTACCAACTTTATTTTGGCGCTAAGATTTGTGTTTCGATAGCGTTATGTAAGAGAATTCTTTTTTCCAGAAGTCAAATTTATTAAGAATTATCTTCGGTCCGCTATGAGTGAAGTACGACTGTCTAATTTAGTAGTTAGTCAATAAAAATGAGCTACCAAAAGATATCGATATTGATGAGGCTGTTTCGAAATTTGCAGCTGAAAAAAGGAAGAAATTCTAAGCTACGTGCTAGCCACTTGTCACTAATGAGAACTTCGGTTACTTGTTCTGACTCCTTAATAACCAATTAAACTGTGTGTGTTTCTTTTAATGCGTTGTACTTATTCGTTTTCATCCACAAAAACTGTTTACGAAGTTGTTAACATTATACTTTGGTTACTTAGTCACGCACACAAATGTGTTTTATACTTTTGTGTGGTTGAAAAGTTGAGGGGGGCGGGAGGGGGTGACAAATTAAGTCTTCCCCGGTTACCAAACCACCTACCGATACCACTGCGTTTACGTCAGAATGAATGGTCGTTGAGATTTCCATATCGGAACTATTATCACAGAATCACCCAAGTTGCAAGACGTCAACTCTATGAAAGCTAGGTCGGTAAAAATGCTGTTTGGTCAGACGGGTGGTAGCTTCAGTGGTAGAGAAGATCTATCGGGCGCAGTTCGGCCGTGTCTGAGTAGCAGGCAGTTCAGAGTAATTATGACGGTCGTAGGCAGGTAAGCCGTGACACAAAAGTAACAGGTACTGGACGCAGATTTCACACGTTTCTGGTTGGGCGAAAATTTCACTGGGCGCAGTTTTCAGAGATTCGAAAAAACTGTGCAGGTGAAGTTTGGGAGGTAGGAGATGAGATTGTCAAGAAGTTTCAGATCAGCACACAGTCTACTGCATAGTGGACTCGCTCTCTCTCTCTCTCTCTCTCTCTCTCTCTCTCTATCTACTTATCTATCTATCTATCTATCTATCTATCTGTCTGTCTCTCTCTGGCTCACACGGCCATTTGTACGTATTTCGTCAAAACATTCATGCAATGTAGCCGAAGTACAACATGGTCTGTAACACAAAAGCAGAACATAATTACCGTCAAATACCTTTACGAAGTCCACTATCATTTTCCTCGGTGAATTACTAGAGTTCTGTTGTGCTGAAATTTCTGCTTCACAAAAAGGCTAGTTAACGTTCAGTGCTTGTCAAAGTATTTTTCTTCTCTCCGTTCGCCTCTCCATTCCGTAGTTGCTGCTAGCATCTCTTCAACGAAAAGTGATTTCTTGTTCCTTCTGTCGGAAAACAAGATAAAAGCGCCTAAATCGTGACGCCGGCCGTTAAGAATTCCGGCTGGTCCGCGCGCGCTTTTCATCCCACCGGAGGCCTCTTTTTTTTCCCACGTAAATTATTTTCCCTCGGCCGGCCAGAACGGGGCGTTTCCACGCGCGCACCCGGGCCTCGTCCGCTCTCCAGCGGCGGCTGACGTGAAGAGCGGCGAGTTCTGGCATCATTAGCTCCGACAAAGCCCACTCGAATCTGAATGGCCGCGCCGAAAACAGCCGGCGTAAACCCGGACCTGGGGAAGAGCAAAGAAGAGTGGATGGCAGCGGGTGGAAGCATTCGTTCCGCGCCACCGCCCCCGAATAAAACGCCTAGCCGCTCCATCCCCCTCCACGACCCCCTTTTATCCTTCTGGCTTGCCAGAGCTCTCCGTTAGGCCGACTGCAGCGCCTCCCTCCCACGGGTGCGGTAACGTGGCGTAACTCGGGTGTTTAGTCAACTGGGCCAGCGCACAGGTAGCAAGCCGGCAGTAGGGGAGGGGGGCGGTAGGAAGGGGGGTAAAGACGGCGCCCCGCGGTGCGAGGCAACACAAGTCACCGGGGGGTGCGGCTTCTGCGGACAATAGCGGACCCTACACAGGGCTACACATGTCTCCGAGAGCGTCCATCGGGGCAACCCCGCCCGTCCAAAGCAGAGCCCGGCTCCTGAGTTATGAAGGGGCGCGGAGACAGAGCTCGGCGTTACCCAGAATGCAGCGCCCACCCTACGCCCGTACAGTAATGTGGCGCGGAGGTGACAACCATTGATTTATAGATTGCTTTCAGGTCGCGTCGGTTTAGTGTACCATATTGTACAATATGGAATGTCGATACAATGACGGTAACCAGGCGCTAGACTACGCGATAAACTACCGGGGGCTCTGTGAATGGAATACGCCGGTACGCTGAAATAAATCACGAACTACAAAGAATAGGCCCTCCTGGATTTCCATTCCTCTCATATCCTGCTCTTTAAGAGCTGTCCTCCGGAATCTACGTGGTGCTATATATACAACAGACTCTTTTACAGTATATCTCAGCAGTGTCGAGGTCATTCGTGGTTAAACATCCACTTTTGTGACGAAAAAAAGCAGTAAATCTTTTCTCATTGATACTCGACGGAGAATGTATTACATGAGAACCAGTACCACGTTTCCCCAAAGGCCGCACTCCGTAGATAACGAAGCGTGATTCGTCCGTATTTTAATTGAGAAACGGGTCAGAATGACAGTGTTTTTAAAAATAAAACACCTTACTGCGAACTCACATTGCAAGTAACCCCATTTCTCCACAAAATCTCCCACTCAGTAGTGATGGGACAACCGAATGCTTGTAACAAATGGTTCAAATGGCTCTGAGCACTATAGAACTTACCATCTGAGGTCATCAGTCCCTTAGAACTTAGAACTACTTAAACCTAACTAACCTAAGGACATCACACACATCCATGCCCGAGGCAGGATTCGAACCTGCGACCGTAGCAGTCGCACGGTTCCGGACTGCGCGCCTAGAACCTAGTTCTAAGTTCTAGGGGACCGATGACCACAGCAGTTGAGTCCCATAGTGCTCAGAGCCATTTTTTTCCCTAACAACCGACTGAATCGATTGTTTTCACTTTGTTGTTCCCATCGCCACTTGTCAGCCAGCATGGACTTCGTTCATCTCTACAGGAGCTTCCTAATTCCGACCTGCATGTAGCTTTGATGTGCCGTGCGCATTCACCCTTGACAACGAAACTTTGGATTCACGCAGGTACTCCTTCATAGGACAAATAGGTTACCAATAACTTGGAGCTACCTAGGAACTGTGGGTACTGCAGCAGCTCAAAGCCAAAACTGCGAACCCACTGCATCGTTTGCCCAGCTGCATGAATGCGCTCATTTTCCAGAAACAAATCATACGTTTGGAAAGCATCCCTCCCTCTCAGTGTTGACTTCCGGTTTTCAGATCTCGCGGTAACCGCCATTAATCCCTGTTCGACCTTTAGGAGTGTAATAAATTGTGGTGTCACCGCCAGACACCACACTTGCTAGGTGGTAGCCTTTAAATCGGCCGCGGTCCGATAGTATACGTCGGACCCGCGTGTCGCCACTATCAGTGATTGCAGACCGAGCGCCGCCACACGGCAGGTCTAGAGAGACTTCCTAGCACTCGCCCCAGTTGTACAGCCGACTTCCCTAGCGATGGTTCACTGACTTCTACGCTCTCATTTGCCGAGACGATAGTTAGCATAGCCTTCAGCTACGTCATTTGCTACGACCTTAGCAAGGCGCCATTATCAGTTATTATTGATACTGTCAATCATGTAATGTCAAGAGCGACGTTCGTCATTAATGCATTAAAGTTAAGTATTCCACCAGCTACGTTCATTGTTTTTTAATTCTAATTTCCTTGCCCTGTTCCAGACCTCACGCCAGCCTGCGTGAGCTAAATCGCATGCCTTTCGGCCTCCTCTAGTAACACGGTGTTGGCTCTCCTGCCAACCGCAACATAAATCACAACTGGACCTCTCAAGCCCCCAAAACTATCAAGTTATCTGACCAAATTTTGCTTTTTTTCGCCGTATGTTGCCCTGTCGCTTACCCTGGGTCAAAGTGGCGGAAACATGTACCACCAGTGGTTACTTTTCAGCTGAGAAAGTCTTCTCCTTCTTCACAATGTCTTAAATGTGATTTCGGCATTTCCAAACTTTCCTGTTTATGTTTAACTATCTGCAAGGTACTCAGCGAGATTCACAGACAATTCCAAGTGCTGCACCCTGCCCAACGCTCAACCCATGCGCTACATTATCACTTCCGCACAGCTGTCATTACGAATATTTTCTCAGGTCTCTCGGTGTCCCTGTCAACTGTCGCGGTGGATGTTCTATCCGAAGGCTCTTTTTCGCAGGCAGATACACAACCACTTTTAAAGCGATTGTTTCATTATCATCACCATCATCATCATAATTTAAGACTGATTATGCCTTTCAGCGTTCAGTCTGGAGCATAGCCCCTTATAAAATTCCTCCATGATTCTCTATTCAGTGCTAACATTGGTGCCTCTTCTGACGTTAAACCTATTACTTCAAAATCATTCTTAACCGAATCCAGGTACCTTCTCCTTGGTCTGCCCCGACTCCTCCTACCCTCTACTGCTGAACCCATGAGTCTCTTGGGTAACCTTGCTCCTCCCATGCGTGTAACATGACCCCACCATCTAAGCCTGTTCGCCCTGCATGCTACATCTATAGAGTTCATTCCCAGTTTTTCTTTGATTTCCTCATTCTGCACACCCTCCAGCCATTGTTCCCACCTACTAGTACCTGCAATCATCCTAGCTACTTTCATATCCGTAACCTCAACCTTGTTGATAAGGTAACCTGAATCCACCCAGCTTTCGCTCCCATACAACAAAGTTGGTCGAAAGATTGAACGGTGCACAAATAACTTAGTCTTGGTACTGACTTCCTTCTTGCAGAAGAGAGTAGATTGTAGCTGAGCGCTCACTGCATTAGCTTTGCTACACCTCGCTTCCAGTTCATTCACTATGTTGCCATCCTGTGAGAATATGCTTCCTAAGTACTTGAAACCGTCCACCTGTTCTAACTTTGTTCCTCCTATTTGGCACTCAATCCGTTTTTTTTTTTTTTTTTTTTTTTTTTTTTTTTTTTTTTTTTTTTTTTTTTTTTTTGCCACTGACATTACTTTCGTTTTGGAGATGCTAATCTTCATACCACAGCCCTTACATTTCTGATCTAGCTCTGAAATATTACTTTGCAAACTTTCAATCGAATTTGCCATCACAACTAAGTCATCCGCATATGCAAGACTGCTTATTTTGTGTTCACATATCTTGATCTCACCCAGCCACTCTATTGTTTTCAACATATGATCCATAAATAATATGAACAACAGTGGAGACAGGTTGCAGCATTGTCTTACCCCTGAAACTACTCTGAACCATGAACTCAATTTACCGTCAATTCTAAGTGCTGCCTGACTATCCATGTAAAGACCTTTAATTGCTTGCAAAAGTTTCCCTCCTATTCCATAATCTTGTAGAACGGACAATAACTTCCTCCTAGGAACCCGGTCATATGCCTTTTCTAGATCTATAAAGCATAGATACAATTCCCTGTTCCACTCATTACAGTTCTCCGTTATTTGCCGTAAGCTACCTTAGTCCGTTCTGAGTACAGCATACAAATCACTCCCCTGGGCTTTTCGGCGGGGCACGCAATAAAATGCTCAGAAACCTCTACGATTAGACACAGATGACGCACAGGAACAACAATGAAGTTAAGGCATAGCATTGTTCAGTTTGCCCTAGTATAATCGTTACACCTTTATAGGCCCATTGACTGCAGTCATTAACATTATAAATTTCCAAAAAAAAAATCGGAAAACGAAACATTCACTGTGGACACGGAAGAAAAGTCTAAGCTACTGACAGCATATTTTGAAATGACATTGAACTGTGAAAAATCCGACCAAACAACAGGAATTCCGTGATAATATTCCAAATGAAAATTCAAGACCACCGATTGTCGATACGATTAGAAGATACATCAAATATTTGAAGTACAAGGAAGCCCCAGGTGAAGATGGCCTCACAGCAGACGTCCTTAACAAAAGCTCTTCTGGGTATAGCCGGCCGGGGTGGCCGAGCGGTTCTAGACGCTACAGTCTGGAACCGCGCGACCGCTACGGCCGCAGGTTCGACTCCTGCCTCGGACATGGATGTATGTGATGTCTTTAGGTTAGTTAGGTTTAAGTAGTCCTAGCAGTTAAGTCCCATAGTGCTCAGAACCATTTGAACCTTTTTTTTTTCCTCTGGGCATATTAAATCCTCAGTCAGATAAACAAATTGGAGACTATACAGCTGGGTTTTGAAGTAGAGTATCCCGTCCGCAGTATATTCTAATCCTTAACCGAAATCGTAGTTTTTGGATATTTGCTAGACTTTAGTAGCGAGAAGGTACAACTGTTTGGACTTTGATCTCGCACTAAGCGAAACAAAGTAATTTAATTATAACACTGTTTCTTTAAATAATTTTGTGCGATTACTGGAACGGTTCCCTTAGAAATGTTGAGACCTGTTTCGTTTCGTACGAGTTTCCGTCCCGTATCCAGTGTGTGTGCTTTCGGCCAGTAAAAATCTCATATTTATTCTTCCTGTTCTTCCCTCTCGCACAGTTTGTCAAGTCCGACGCTCCAGTCTGTGCTATACCGGTACCGCTGTATTGATTTTGAAATAACCTTTCAGTCGGCATCAATAATTCTGGCGTAAATTGCTTTTCAGTGTTTACAGTGTGCTGCTGCGTACAAACCAGGGGTGGTAATTTCGTTCCGTCTGGTGGTATGTTTATGTTTTCATCACTTCCTTCTTCTGCCTTTAGAACCGCGTACTCTGTGTCTCGAACTATTTCACGTAATAAGCACCTAATGTACTTGAAAAAGGAAAATTCCACGCGTATACGTAATCTCCTGCTAAAAGTTTGTATTGAGAACCACGAGAAGTTCTCTTCGGCACTACTAATTGAGAAAAACGTGTTGCAAATCTTGACACACGAGCACAGCAAACTTTAGAAAGATTTCGCGGTATTACGACTACCTAAGTAACGCACCAACGAATTTTATGATTGGTCATATTATCGAAGCCACAACAAGATTTATATACCTCATCATTGTGCTTTTCAAACTCGTAATGTATAGATCTTTATTTTACTAGTCTCCCAGCAATAACATATCACCCTTAACGAATCCCCATAAAACTGCTCGTAGATTTACAACAACAATTTTAATCACTGTAGCTGCTTTCCGAATCATAGATTCAATGTTTAAGAGCACTCTCAGGAACAAAAGAACTGGAGGTCGATCTCCGATGTGCTAATATCCCTATCTGTCACTAATCACTTCTTTCCCTTCTGGCACTGCTTTCAACGTGAAAAATATCGAGTTGCACAGTGGTTTGGAGTGCTCGTTGAACTGTAGTCCTCCTGTAACTGGCATTTTAAACGTCCAAGGAAGACAAAGGCGTGAAACCTTCAACTTGATTATGCTTAGTAAGGCACTTTGGTGTTCGAACTAAACTTAGGACTGAAGACAGCTTGAACATTTTTTTTCGCCTTTCCAATCACTGTGGACTTGTTTTAATCTGTATATATGGTTCTCGGGCGATGTCATAGTGAAAACTCCAGAATATTTCGTCAGCGCAACTGGCCGACATCTTCAGGTGCGACGAAACACACTGCTAAGGCAGGTCCAGGGCCCCCTATTTATGTCAGGAGGCCCTGGTCCTGCCTTAGCAGCTATTTATGTCAGGGGGCCCTGGTCCTGCCTTAGCACCACTTCCAAATCTGCAACAATGTGTTGTGTCGGTGGATAGACCGCGCTCTACTTACTTTTGTAATATTAGTCCTGGAGAGCGCTGTAAGCTACTTATCAGCACGTGTTTCAGAGGGTCGTGAATAATTCATTGCCTTCTTGCAGACGACTGGTCCGGACGCGTTTTCACTTACTGTGTATTATGCAGTACCTGCCATTATCGCTAATTTAAACATTCAGTGCTAGTAGTGTTTCCTCCGAGATACTGGCAACATCTCGCCGTATCCGTTGCTTCCCCCTCTCCTCCCCCCGCCTCCATCCCTACCTCCTTCCCCCTCCACCACTGCTCCCGAGCTGAGGCGACCCCTTTTCCGCCACTGAGCAGCAAGCAATTTCCAGACAGCAGTTAGTGATTTATATAAACAACTTCCTTCAGACTGAAAAATAGAAAGCTTTTACATTGCTTTAGTTTTTATAAACTGCGTATAGCCTATGTATGCATTTTCTTGAAACTAGGCGTGGTTACGCATGTTTCGTGTGATGAAAGATATGTACATAATACCCAACCGCAGTACAATTTACGAATAAGGTAAACATTTCCGTCAGAATTTTTGTAAAGTAGTATTTTTAGTCTCAGTTGTTAAGTGCCACACTACAAATGGAAAGACCTGCAGTTCGATCACAGGTCGTTTTTATGTTCTGTTTGCGTCCACCTTTCGCTCGGTACAATTCTAGCAATGATTTGCTAGTATGAATAATGCCACGAGGCGTTGCAATTCTACTTTGAAGAGTAGTTCCACATAGCCAGCTGGTTATTGGTAGCTGGACTTGAGGCCATTATCATCCCTAGGACGGAATTTGTGTGTCCTGACGGTCTACGTGTAGAGTAGATCACCTGCTCCGTATTTACCTAGAAGTGGGAGAACGCCCCGTATCGACCTACATGTAGGAAAACGCCTAAAAACATATCCATACTGGCCACTCACCGGTCCTCTTCGTTAATCTTCGAGGCGGTAGGATGTGAGGAAGGCTCAGCACTCCCTATGCCAGGAGCGGCGCGATAACGCGCTCGGTTATCTGGACAGGTTAGCCTATTGTCTATATTATTCATAAAACAAAGCGCTTCGCTTCACTGGAGTTGCAGAAAAGGCGGAGCCGGCCGCTGTGGCCGAGGGGTTCTAGGCGCTTCAGTACGGAACCGAGCTGCGGCTACGGTCGCAGGTTCGAATACTGCCTCGGGCATGGATGTGTGTGATGTCCTTAGATTAGTTAGGTTTAAGTAGTTCTTAATCTAAGGGACTGACGACCTCAGATGTTTAGTTCCATAGTGCTCAGAACCATTTGAACCATCTGAGAAAAGGGGGAAGGTGTTGGAGGAAGAGGAGGCCGTCTTGGAAAGGACGTGAGATTGAAAAACGACTTGCGTAGGGGAGGGAGGGTTGGGAGCAACGACACTTGACATGACGAGGGAAAAAATCTCTTGAAACGGGAAGGATTGGTAGGTCTGAGGCCGAATTTAGATATCAGATCTGGGGGAGGCGGTTAAAGTCTGGCACAGGGTGTGGAAAGCATGTAGGTGTAAAGTTGCGGACATGAAGTGTTGGTACAAGCGTGGTGGAATACAAGGATAAAAATCAGGGATGAAACAGCAGGATTGTTTGTGTCAAGATTGCGAGAAGTGCAGACGACATTGATACAGGACACAACTTGTCGGATTACAGATTTTTAATTGGAGTGATACAGACCTTAAGTTCGGCTGATAAGTAGCTTTGGTGTACTGTGCTTTTTCTGGATGCTCGTTCGGTGCGGTTTCCGTGTTAGTTTAATTCCTGTATTTCAGTGTGTTGGCTCATCCGATAGGCCGGCCGCTGTGGCCGAGCGATTTTTGGCGCAATGCTGCTACGG
Source organism: Schistocerca gregaria (assembly GCF_023897955.1). Lineage (NCBI taxonomy): Eukaryota > Metazoa > Arthropoda > Insecta > Orthoptera > Acrididae > Schistocerca > Schistocerca gregaria. The sequence continues at coordinate 1,133,533,405 of NC_064920.1, read as the reverse complement.
TCGCAGTTTCGAATTCTGCCTTGGGCATGGATGTGTGTGATGTCCTTTGGTTAGTTAGATTTAAGTAGTTCTAAGCCTAGGGGACCGATGACCTCAGATGTTAAGTCCCATACTGCTTAGACCCATTTGAACCATTTTGAGCTCATCCGAGAGGTTGGTGATGTAGACGCCATGGAAGGCGTAAATTACATGTCGTTCTTTCTACAATTATTGCTTCTCTTGGAAGGATCGATTATGAAAAGCTCCTGTTTGCAACAAGAGGTACATGGTTTGAAACGGAATTGCAAGCATGATTAGGATTTCTGGAATGTGGGTTTTAGGGCTAGGCAAGCGGCATCTTCAGCGATCTGGAAGAGATAGGATTCAGGCATATAGGAAGCGCAGAGGATGTACAAGAGTGGAGAAAAGTTAGAGCCCGGAGGCGCAGCTGAGATGGGCTGAAAACAATGGTTCAATTGGCTCTGAGCACTAAGGGACTTAACATCTGGAGGAGGAGGAGGATCTAAGTGTTTAACGTCCCGTCGACGACGAGGTCATTAGAGACGGAGCACAAGCTCGGGTGAGGGAAGGATGAGGAAGGAAATGGGCCGTGCCCTTTCAAAGGAACCGTCCTGGCATTTGCCTGAAGCGATAAGGAAATCACGGAAAACCAAAATCAGGATGGCCGGAGACGGGATTGAACCGTCGTCCACCCGAATGCGAGTCCAGTGTGCCTTAACATCTGAAGTCATCAGTCTCCTAGAACTTAGAACTAGTTAAACCTAACTAGCCTAAGGATATCACACACATCCATGCCCAAGGCAGAATTCGAACCTGCGACTGTAGCGGCCGCTCGGTTCCAAACTGAAGCGCCTAGAACCGCTCGGCCACAACGGCCGGCCAATGGGCTGAAAGATACGGGAACTGGTGTTATTGAAAGTTAAATGGGACAGGCGGTTGTGAAACATTGGTTGAGATTACGAACATTTTAACTAAGTTCATTTCGAATTTGAGAATACGAGTTGAACCTAACTAACCTAAGGATATCACACACATCCATGCCCAAGGCAGAATTCGAACCTGCGACTGTAGCGGCCGCGCGGTTCCAAACTGAAGCGCCTAGAACCGCTCGGCCACAATGGCCGGCCAATGGGCTGAAAGATACGGGAACTGGTGTTATTTATAGTTAAATGGGACAGGCGGTTGTGAAACATTGGTTGAAATTACGAATATTTTAACTAAGTTCATTTCGAATTTGAGAATACGTTGGAACTACTGCGTCAGCTCGTTGAGTACAGTTTTGGAGGCTGATGTGAGGGTCCAGCTGGCGGTTCTTCCGCCCTCTCGCGTCACGTCGCAAGTGTCCGCTCAGATTGATCAGCGTATATAGGCCAGCGCGGCTCCGCCTGTTCGTCTGCGCGCATGCGCAGCAGACACGACGCATAAATCACTCTGGCCTTCTGAGGCGCTGCCTCTTGCTGTCACGTATCCAGGTCAGGCGGGTTGTAAACGTTTACCTCCGGCGACGTCATAACTCGGACTTTGCTGGAAAACGGTTCTTCCAGAGCACGTTCCTGGCCCAACTCAAAGTATCTATCCTTTAATATGTCCTCGTTTTGTGGCCCTTCAACGCTGCATTTCTATGCGTGTCATAAAATTCTTCTCACTTACACTCTCAACATCGTCTACGAACGAAATTCAAACCTTGTTCTTCTCCAAGGCAAAGAAATCCGTCCCGTCGTGGGTACATCCTACCAATTGCAATTCCGCACCATCCATAAAACCTCATCAGGGCTCTCTGTTCCCTTCCCGCTCCATCTTTCTCTACCCCTTTTCCCCTCCCTCCTGTTCTTTTCCTATCCCTTTTGCCACACTTGTACTACTGCCTATCGACACCACCAACTACTTCTCTCTTCTTGTCTACCTAACACGCACTCCGTCCCTGTGGATATTACCCTCCCGTCTCCCACACTTACGAGTATACCCATGCCGTCCTACCATACTAAAAGCTTTAGCTTTATCCCTTCAACAACAGTCCTTTCTTTCTCAGGGCAGACCCTTCAGTCCTCAGTGACAATGCACTCCTTAATTTTTAACATTTTAGCTTTTACATAGTGTTTTAAATGTACTTTTAATTTGTTCTTATTATTTTGTTTTAACTTGCACGTTTCCTGTTTTTTTTTAATTTATTTAAAAAAGGAGGAAAATCAAGTGGTTCAAATGGCTCTGAGCACTATGGGACTTAACATCGGACGTCATCAGTCTCCTAGAACTTAGAACTACTTAAAACTAACTAATCTAAGACATCACACACATCCATCCCCGAGTCAAGATTCGAACCTGCGACCGTAGCGGTCGCACGGTTCCAGACTGAAGTGCCTAGAACCGCTCGGCCACATCGGCCGGCCAAAAATCAATCTCCTTGCTGCGGGGGTCCTACAGGTGCCACCGCAACCCGCATCTCTGTGGGAAAACCGGAACAGAAATAAATCGAAGCATTTGTGATGGTGCTACAGGCTAATGTTTAAAATTAGGTGGACTGAGAAGGTGAGGAATACGGAGGTTCTACAGAGAATCGACGAGGAAAGGAATATATGGAGCCGGCCGCTGTGGCAGAGCGGTTGTAGGCGCTTCAGACCGGAACCGCGCTGCTGCTACGGTCGCAGGTTCAAATCGGGTATGGATGTGTGTGATGTCCTTAGGTTAGTAAGGTTTAGGTAGTTTTAAGTCAAGGGGATTGATGTCCTCAGATGTTAAGTCCCATAGTGCTTAGAGCAACTTGAACCACTTTTTGAATGTGTGCAAAACACTGAGAAGTAGAAGGTACAGGATGATAGGACATAGGTTAAGACATCAGGGAATAACGTCAAATGTCCTAGAGGGAGCTGTAGAGGGCAAAAGCTGTAGAGGAAGACAGAGTTTGGAATACATCCAACAAATAATTGCGGACGTAAGGTGCAAGTTCTACTCTCAGATGAAGGGATTGGCGCGGGAGAGGAATTCGTGACAGGTCGCATGAAACGAGTCACAGACTGATGACTTAAAACAACAAAACAAAAATCTGATTCTTTAGTACCCGACCCAGTCTGTGTCGTGTCATGAATGCGAGAGTGCTGGCAAATACCGCGGCCCTGCAATTGTCCGGCAGTTCTCGCTGTTGCCTGGAGCTTTCACTATGCGCCATGGAGCCATTGACGGTAGAGTGATCGATCTTGCGAATGTTTACTTTTTTCGAGTCGAATCGCTCCTTGCTTTGCGCACGGTTGCGAATGCTTTCCTTATGTTCTAGACTTTGCTTCTGGCTAGCCGTTCACTTCAACTCCCTCGTCATCGACCAGGAGAAAGTGCCTATTCGTTGTACCGACCTCTGCGTCACCGGCAGTGCGAGTGGTCACTAACAGTGATCTAACTATGGAAAGATGGACAGAAAAATGTGTTAATAATAATTTACTGAAGGAAGATTTCTTTTTCTTGGTCAATATACTTCAATTACCTTCCTTGCTTCGGTTACCTCATATACTCTTAAGAGAGTATTGCCCCCCCCCCCCCCCTTGTAGACACTGCGTAAGCTACATCAACGAATAGTAAAAGACCGTTGAAACACGTTACTAAACTGACAAATTAATTACGCGAATTTGTACGCCATATCACAGAAACGTTTGCAGCATTCCCGAGTATTTTCATGCTTCGAGGCACACTTTACGTTCGTCACACTGGCTACAAGGATGCTGTCCCCCCTCCAACGGAGTTTGGGTTGAGAATTGATAACATTCAGTTTCTGATTCATTCGCTTCCTGACTGTCGTCTCGTCCTGATGGTGCAGTTTCATGGTATAACTGTAGCTTTTCTACTAACTACATGAACTCTTGGTTTAATATTTCAGAGTTATTAGCATGAGTAGCAGCTCGCATATAGCTGGTTTTTTTTCAGTTTGGTTTGCACTGGGTTATTTTCTCTCTTTAATTTCAGAATGCGAATTGCTCAAGTGAGAAACTCTGTTTGTGTTCTACTTTCAGCTTTTCTAACCGCATCAATAAAAGTTCCACATAACTACCTTCAGTTTCTCATGTTAGTTTCCATTTTGTGAGATTGCAGTAAGGTTGTAAGTAGGATGTTTAGGTTCTTTTATTGGTAACGCCAACGCCACGTAGCGCTCTGTAAGAAAATCACTGGCTGTGCTGTGTGCCATCTGTGGCTGGTTTGCATTGTTGTCTGCCATTGTAGTGTTGTGCAGCGGCAGCTGGATGTTGACAGCGCGTAGCGTTGCGCAGTTGGAGGTGAGCCGCCAGCAGTGGTGGACGTGGGGAGAGAGATGGCGGAGTTTTGAAATTTGTAAGAATTGGTGTCATGAATTTCATTTGCTAACTCTGCCTATCAGTAGTTAGTGACTTCCGTAGTTTGAATCTTTTATTTAGCTGGCAGTAGTGGCGCTCGCTGTATTGCAGTAGTTCGAGTAACGAAGATTTTTGTGAGGTAAGTGATTTGTGAAACGTATAGGTTAATGTTAGTCAGGGCCATTCTCTTGTAGGGATTACTGAAATTCAGATTGCGTTGCGCTAAAAAAAATATTGTGTGTCAGCTTAAGCACAGTCGTGTATAAATTGTTCTAAGGGGACGTTTCAAGGTTCCATGTTGACTTTTTAAAATTTGAATAAGTGTTTGGTACATGCAAAATGTACATCCACAACACCCTACTTCTTACGTCTCCTCCTGAGATTAAATAACCCTTATTTAACAAATATAATCGGGAATACACAAAGGTTTTGTTTCAGTGTGATAGTACTTTCTATGTGCGTAGTGGCCATATTATGAGAGGAACGTTGCGTAGCTGTTTATTACGGTGGCGAGTGAGTAGCATTTGCACGTCTTATTTCAGCGCCCAAATTAATTACTAACGCAGATTTCTATTGGTGGAGCCACACCGTTCATGAAATAATTTCCTTAAGATTACCCCCTGAATGATAGACTACCTCTCGTCTTTTACTAGCGCGAGGTGCTTGTGGGATCCGCTTCATATCCATTTTCTGATTTCCTAGATCCGAAGAATGACCAATCAAGTACAGTCTATATTCGATTGCCTCGAACAAGTATCAGACACAAAATTTCTGATTAATGGGATAAATTTATTTACGTATTAATTAATTAAACAGATAAAAGGTGCCACCTAACAGATCATTTGATGATTTAATAAAGTATGAACCCGTATATTGGACATTTAATAATAATGATAAATTGTGTTGAAGCATTATTAAGTGTGAAACGTCCCCTTAGAAAAATTATACATAACTGTGCTTTAACAGACACACAATATTTTTAGTTTTTTAGCGCGACGCAATCTGATTTTCAGTAATCCCTACAAAAGAATGGCCCTGACTAACATTAACCTATACCTTTCACAAATCACTTACCTAACCAAAAATCTTGGTTACTCGAACTACTGGAATACAGCGAGCGCCACTACTGCCAACTAAATAAAAGATTCAAACTACTGAAGGCACTAACTACTGATAGGCATAGTTAGCAAATGAAAGATTTTGATAGAGAACAAACAATGTATTTACCTTAATAGTCATAATATATATAGCAGTTCATGACATCCAGTCTTACAAATTTCAAAACTCCGCCATCTCTCTCCCCACGTCCACCACTGCTGGCGGCTCACCTCCAACTGCGCAACGCTATGCGCTGTTGACAGCCTACTGCCCAACACTACAATGGCGAGTATTACAACAATGCCAACCAGCCACTGACTGCACACAGCACAGCCAGTGATTTTTCATACAGAGCGCTATGTGGCGTTACCAATAAAAAAACCTAAACAGCCTACTTACAAGTGGAGATGCAAACTGACTGGTTTTAAGGATCCTGGCTAGGGAGCGGAATGGAGCTATGAGATGTAATAGCAAAAAATTTAGTAATGATTAACTTTTATTTTTTCACTAAAATAACACACATACAGAAGGTAAAACACAGTTACTTGGAGTGATGGGACATGAATCTCGACACATGGTACAATATACAAAGCAACAACGGGACCGACATGTGTGGGGAATGTCTCCTAAATTACTAGTTACGTTTTATCAAGACCACACACACACCACGTTCAGACTGATCACTCACTCAACGAAAGACAGAATTTAGAAGAAAGCTTCCCTAGTCTACGTGTAAGCACAGAGCGCGACTGGCTTTAACGGTCAGTTTCAGAGATCAAAGACCACTTTTGAATTTCCGTACAACTCAGTAATTTTGTAAATAAGTTTGCCAAATATCAACACATGTACTCCGCGATGAAACTGAGCCTTTAATTCGAACGCGAGAGATGTTTACGTAGAATTGGAGCCCCATGGTTTACAAAGAAACGCAAGTGGTGCAGCGGAGTATGGGCTACTAAGCCGGTGCGAATGAAACACAAATTGGACGGTAAACTAAATAAAATTTAACACAAGCATTCCACTAAGCGCACGACACATTGATGCAAAATACACGAATCTAACTAAGACTGAACATCACGTGGTGACACCGTTCGTCCTCGTCAAGTCGCAGTTGCACAGAAGATCTCATCGAATAAACTGAATGCTAATGAAATTAACACCGTTCCCTGACTGAAATAATTGATGGGGTATGATAATCAATACCACACAGCAGAGTGACTACCGGAAACTAGAACAAAGCTAAATCTTACAAACTTCAACTTGGCAACTAAACATGCCATTCAGAGCATTCTTTCTTCACCGACGTCCTAGGAAAGAGTAAAACTAACCTGCCCCGTCGCCGAGGTCTGCACAGCCACCTGGATGGGTTCAAAGAGTGTAAGCGGTTTCTACCTGTACCAGCCTCACAATGAATGCTGTCAGAACTCCGTTTTCAAGCCACAAGTGACCCATTGGGACCATCCGACCGCCGTGTCATCCTCAAGTGAGGATGCGGATAGGAGGGGCGTGGGGTCAGCACACCGCTATCCCGGTAGTTATGATGCTTTTCTTTGACCGGAGCCGCTACTATTTGGTCGAGTAGCTCCTCAGTTGGCATCACCAGGCTGAGTGCACCCCGAAAACTGGCAACAGCGCATGGTGGCTCGGATGGTCACCCATCCAAGTGCCGGCTATTCCCGACAGCGCTTAACGTCAGTGATCTGGCGGAAACCGGTGTATCCACTGTGGCAAGACCGTTGCTCCAATGAATTCTGTCAAGTGGCCACTAATGCCTCTCTGACGCGACGTAGCCGTATTCGTAGCTCTACACAAAGGTTGGCTAAACTGCCGTTAACATTCAACTAAACCTCCTGGCAACTAAGGACACCCGAAGTCCCAGCTACAGACAAACCACACATTCATATTAGCACACGACAGAATGGACAGAAAAGACATGACGTGAATGCATGTCATGGATTGCACAGGTACATAAAAAACATAGTTATCAATTTGAAATTGAAAAAGGCATTCTCATTTGATTTGAAATGCAGCTGTAGTATCACGCAATCTCGTCCATCTTTCTTTCCAGGCTTAGTCATACCGAACATTAGAATAACTAAGAATTGTCGAAAAATCGAAGGCTGCTTTCCAAGATCAATGGAATGGCTCAGATGGAGACTTTTCACCGCCAGAGTAGATATAGGAATGATTACATCCCAGACATCAACCAGAGAGTACAGATTAATGTAGGAAAATTGAAAATGGAAGTTGACAAACGATACAGGCAGCTTTCAAGGTATAGAGTTCTGTCTGCAAGGAATACCTGACTATAGTCAGTGCAACTTCCTGGCAGATTAAAACTGTGTGCTGGACCGAGACTCGAACTCGGGACCTTTGCCTTTCGCGGGCAAGTCCTCTACCAACTGAGCTACCCAATCACGACTCACGCCCCATCCTCACAGCTTTAATTCCGCCAGTACCTCGCCAGTGCGTTGTTTACTTGCAGCTACACACGTCCATATCCTGTATTTTGGCTTCTGCTCGGGCGTTTGTACACCGATGACCATAGTAGTCTGGTCCCTTTAATCCCACAAACCAACCATCAAAATAGTTCTCGTCAGCATTCGGAAAAATTCCTGCGACGGCTGCGAGCTCCCAGTGGCAGCGAAACAATACTTGGTGCGGGGGAGGTAAAAGTTTCATTACAACGAAGACAATGCCGGAAACGGCGACGAAAAATGTGGGGCGGCGTGGCGTGTGATGGAGCAGCGGCGGCCGCGGCTGCGCCCCCTGGCGGCTGAGGGCCGGCGCGTGATGGATTGCGGGCTCGTAACTGGAGCGCCGCCTCCTGCCGTCTGACGTCACGCCTACGTCACGCAAAGTGTGGCATTACTGGGAGCACCCGCTGCTGGCTCTTCGCCGCGAGCGGTCTGTCTGCGCCGGCCGCGTCCTTGACACCGAGACACCTACTACAACTGGAGACTGCATGGACTGTGTGGCTGGTACCGGCGGAGTCCTTCGTCGGGCATGGGTGTATGTGTTTGTCCTTAGGATAATTTAGGTTAAGTAGGTGTAAGCGTAGGGACTGACGACCTTAGCAGTTAAGTCCCATAAGATTTCACACACATTTGAACATTTTTTTTACAATCCAGTAAGAAACATATTGGTCCAATTACCACAATACCGACCTCTAAGTCCAGATAATAACAATCGCACTTATAACAAATGAGAGAAAAGTTACTCAATACGACTTACGAACAACAACATCAAAACCAAACGAGCGGTAAAGATCAATAGAGAGAGAGTCTTAATTGTGAGTTGCTATTATTACACAGGTACTGTGGGAAACGAACTTTTTCGCTCTCGCCGGTAAACCCTCACTTGCACGCCGCCAGCAGTCCCGGACCGCCATGCGCTGTTGCCATTTTTCGGGGTGCACTCAGCCTCGTGATGCCAACTGAGGAGCTACTCGACCGAATAGTAGCGGCTTCTGTCGCAGAAAACTATGATAATGACCGGGAGGCGGTGTGCTTAGCACACGCCCCTCCTATCGGCATCCTCAGCTGAGGATGACACGGCGGTCATTTAGTCACGACAGGCCACTTGTGGCCTCAAGACGGAGTGCGGAGGATGTACACTTAACCACCTTTCCTTAAACGTTGATGATCGCGGGACTGAATGAGTGTGAGTGAACTTGCAAACGCGTCCAGTCTGGTGTATTCGAGTTGACTTCCTTGATCTAGCTGAGCAGCAGAGGCCTGAAGAAGGCAGCTGATTTTCATATTTTCGAAATAAGTGTCCAAGGAATAGAAAAGCAACTGAAATCACTCAACAGAGGAAAGTCCACTGGACCTGACGGAATACCAATCCGATTCTACTCAGAGTACGCGAAAGAACTTGCCCTCCTTCTAACAGCCGTGTAGCGCAAGTCTCTAGAGGAACGGAAGGTCCCAAATGATTGGAAAAGAGCACAGGTAGCCCCAGTCTTCAAAAAGGGTTATCGAGCAGATGCGAAAATCTATAGACCTATATCTCTGACGTCGATCTGTTGTAGAATTATAGAACATGTTTTTGTGCTCGCGTATCATGTCGTTTTTGGAAACCCAGAATCTACTCTGTAGGAATCAACATGGATTCCGGAAACAGCGATCGTGTGAGACCCAACTCGCTTTATTTGTTCATGAGACCCAGAAATTATTAGATACAGGCTCCGAAGTAGATGCTATTTTCCTAGACTTCCGGAAGGCGTTCGATACAGTTCCGCACTGTCGCCTGATAAAGTAAGAGCGTACGGAATATCAGACCAGCTGTGTGGCTGGATGAAGAGTTTTTAGCAAACAGAACAAAGTATGTTGTTATCAATCGAGAGACGTCTACAGACGTTAAAGTAACCTCTGGCGTGCCACAGGGAAGTTTTATGGGTCCATTGCTTTTCACAATATATACAAATGACCTAGTAGATAGTCTCGGAAGTTCCATGCCGCTTTTCGCGGATGATGCTGTAGTATACAGAGAAGTTGCAGCATTAGAAAATTGTAGCGAAATGCAGGAAGATCTGCAGCGGATAGGCACTTGGTGTAGGGAGTGGCAACTGATCCTTAACATAGACAAATGTAATATATTGCGAATACATAGAAAGAAGGATCCTTTATTGTATGATTATATGATAGCGAAACAAACACTAGTAGCAGTTACTTCTGTAAAATATCTGGGAGTATGCGTGCGGAACGATTTGAAATGGAATGATCATATAAAATTAATTGTTGGTAAGGCGGGTACCAGGTTGAGATTCATTGGGAGAGTCCTTAGAAAATGTAGGGCATCAACAAAGGAGGTGGCTTTCAAAACACTCGTTCGACCTATACTTGGGTATTGCTCATCAGTGTGGGATCCGTACCAGATCGGGTTGACGGAGGAGGTAGAGAAGATCCAAAGAAGAGCGGCGCGTTTCGTCACAGAGTTATTTGGTAACCGTGATAGCGTTACGGAGATGTTTAGCAAACTCAAGTGGCAGATTCTGCAAGAGAGGCGCTCTGCATCGCGGTGTAGCTTGCTCGCCAGGTTTCGAGAGGGTGCGTTTCTGGATGAGGTATCGAATATACTGCTTCCCCCTACTTATACCTCCCATGGAGATCACGAATGTAAATTTAGAGAGATTCGAACGCGCTCGGAGGCTTTCAGACAGTCGTTCTTCCCGCGAACCATACGCGACTGGAACAGGAAAGAGAGGTAACGACAGTGGCACGTAAAGTGCCCTGCGCCACACACCGTTGGGTGGCTTGCGGAGTATGAATGTAAATCTAGATGTAGAAGATACACACGGTCCCACGAAAACACTTCCACAAACAACTCGAACAATACTAAAACCAGTGACTGTGGAACATAAGGGCAAATCACAAGTCGACACACACGAAGAACCCAGAAGAGGTCGGTGACCAAATACGCATCGTCCGATGAGACGACCGACCGGCGGTGTGTCAGGCGAAACATGGCTGTCCGGACCTCACTACTGCTCCGTCCCCACTGAACTCCCGACACACGACCACCCGGAAATACTAGCGTCGCTCCAAAGATAGTACGACAGTGCTCTTATCGATAACTGCCACTCACGGGCAGGCAAGTCAGCAACTTAGTGACACCAGTAAATCAAATAAGGAACGAGACGGGAGTACCGCCAAGACAAGATGTCAAGCAGTAACGGCACAAACACAAGCCGTGCATGGCTCACGGACATACACGCTTATGCTCTGCCTTATATACGAAGTGTTAGGGGTATAAATGCAGGTATTTTTGTTGGTGACATCAGTATTTACTTCATTTGCAGAATAATAATATTAGCTGTTAGGAGTAGTATGTTTCTATGTTGATTTCTACCTCATAGTACATGTGATATGAACAAGACATTAATTCCTATTTTCCCCTGGCCGGCAGGACAGGTGCTGAAAATTGGACATGAAGCAAAAGTAGGTAGTCTGTATTAATCTAATCTAATCAGGCGCTTGAAGATTGTGAGATAGGTATACAAGTAAGTGGAATATGGATTAACAACATAAGATACGCAGATGATAGAGTCTTAATGGCAGATGACATCAACGATCTGCAAGATCTTCTGACTACACAGCAGAAATATAGGTCTCAATATCAACACTAAGGAAACCAAATTTATGATAGTCACTCGCAGTTCAGATTAGCATCAAAATGGAGAATTAATGCATAATTATCAACCCCTAGAGAGGGTGAATAGATTTAACTACTTGGGGACGTGTTTATGCGAAAATTGGACACTGGACATGGAAATGAGATGCAGAATACAGAGGTCTTGCAATGCATTCATGAAATTTAACAAAGTGTTCACTAGCAGTGGCTTTGATCTTAACCTCGGAGTTAGATTTATGAAGACTATGTGTGGTCAGTGCTTTTGTATGGCGTAGAAAGTTGGACGTAGAAAGCGAACACTGTGAACAAACTGGAAGCATTCGAGACGTGGTTATATCGAAGTATACTTAAAATTCCATGGACAGCAAGGAAAACAAATGAAGAGATCTTGAGACTAGTAAAAAGAGACGGCGAACTGCTAAGCACAATCAAACGTAAGAAAATAGCTTATTTAGGACAGGTGATACGAAATGAAAGGTATCGCCTTTTTAAACTGATAATCGAGGGGAGGATAGAATGCACAAGAGGAATTAGCAGGAGAAAAATGTCTTGCCTCCGCAACATCAGACAGTGGACAGGAATAAGAAACGGCTGCGACTTGATCCATGCTGGAAGAGATAGAGAGGAAAATGTGATCGCTGACATCCATTTGTAGATATGCAGCAGAAGGAGGAGAAGTTTAAATATCGTACAAAAATTATGTTTAAAGATAAAACACACTGCTTATTCTATTGCATTAGAGTGTCGTGTTGTCACTCTCATTAGGCTCGTTGCAGTTTTCTTTTTCTCTTCTTTTAAAGCTATACGTGCAGCCTATGTCAGACGGCGAGGTGGCTGACAAGTTGCTGAAGCGACAGAAGTCGAATGACATCGACTGGATTGACTGCCAGTTGGTCGCTGCCAACCTTACAGAGGAGACAAGACTTGCTTATTGCGGCTACGTCTTTGGAAGTACACGTGATATGCCAAGCTAACTATCACTGAAACGTTACGTATAATTGAGTATCAAATAATGTTTTGTATTGCAACAGACTAACTAAACACAGTGCTGTCTGTTTGACAAATCTGATGGCAACCGTAAAACAAACAATAACGGCTAATTCTATTTGACTAAAGGTCGATTCAGCAACGTCGCCTAATAGGAGGCGTCTCACTAACCTTGTCCTTACTTCTCATCAGGATCTTCCATCGAATTCCTGAGCAATTGCAAGATACGAATTTCTGAAACGAAAATTTGTTAACATAGATCTAGATAAGTGTTGGGAAGTATCTTCTGTTTGTGTTTGGATTGTAGCCTTGTGTGGGAGTGATGCGTTGACAGATAGATCACACAAGGACAGATGGATTTTTTATACGTGGCGCTACAGGGAGGTGCTGATATTAGGTGAGTAGATCTGACAACTAATAGAATGATACTGAAACGAATCGAAAAAAAGTGGCACAAGTTCACTAGAAGAAGGGACTGATTGATGGGATGCATAATGAGGCATCAAGAAATCGTCAGTTGGGAAATGGAGATGGATGGTGGTCACAGTTTTCCGCTGTACCTCTTCTCTCCCCCTCCCCCCACCACACACACATACACACAAATACAAAATATAATTTGCCATTAGCCCCATATATGACATGCTACGGACGCCTAGAATTTAAATAACAATAGTGAGATACATAAAACATTCTATTACGGTCACAAAATTTACGTGTGCTGTTAATATAGTGAATTCGTTTTTTTTTAGGGGACGAGGGCGGGGGGGTGGAACACCCCTACTCCTATCCTTTCCCTTAGATTCTCGCCTGCGTGAAGGTTAAAAATTGTCGAGACCAAGATTCGATTACAGCAAGCAGGTTCAGGAGGTTGCAGTAGTTATGCAAAGATGAAGACGCTTTCACAAGTTAGACTAACATGGGAAGCTGTACCCGTCTGCAGACTGGAAATAACAATACTCAAGATGACTGTAAAGTATTTTGCTTCACATATTCTTATCGACACACGAGTTTCGTAAAAGTAGTTTTGCTGCATCCTACAGAGCGAATTAGAAAAGTAATGGGATACCTCCCAGTATCGTGTTGGACCTCCTTTCATCCGGTGTAGTGCCACGGCTCGACTTGGCATGAACTCAGCAAGTCGTTGGAAGTCCCCTGCACAAATGTTGAGGCTTGCTGCCTCTATACCCGACAATAATTGCGAAGGTGTAGCCGGTACAGGATTTTCTGCACGAACTAACCTCTCGATTATGTCAGATAAATATTAGATGGGATTTTAGTCTGGCAAGATGGATGGCCAAATAATTATCTCGAATTGTCCAGAATGTGTGGCCTGGTAAGATGGTGCATTGTTATCCATAAAAATTCCATCGTTGTTTGGTAAAATGAAGTCCACGAACGCCTGAACCTTGCCTTTTCTAGTCAGTGATCGATTCATATGGACTGGAGCACCCGGTCCATCCTACATAACACAGCTCATATCATTATGGAGCCACCACTAGCTTGCACAGTGCCTTGTAGACAAACTAGGTCCATGGCTTCGTAGGGTCTGAGTCACACTCAAACCTTACATCAGCTCTTACCGACTGAAATCGGGACACTTCTGAACAGGCCAGCCGGCCTCTGTGGCCGAGCGGTTTTAGGCGCTTCAGTTCCGAACCGCAGTGCTGCTACGGTCACAGGTTCTAATCCTAACTCAGGCATGGGAGTGTGTGATACCCTTTGGTTAGATAGGTTTAAGTAGTTGTAAGTCTAGGGGACTGATGACCTCAGAGGTTAAGTCCCATAGTGCTTAGAGGCATATGAACCATTTGACCAGGCCACGGTCTTCCAGTCTTCTGGGTTCCAAACGATATGATCGCTAGCCCAGGAGAGGTGGTGCTGACCATGAAGTGCTGTTAGCTAAGATACTTGCTTCGGTCGTCTGCTGCCGTAGCCCATTAACGCCATATTTCGCCGTACTGCCCTAACAGAGGCTTCGTCGCACGTCTCACATTGATTTATGGTGTTATTTCACGCAATGATGCTTGTATGTTAGCACTGACACCTGTACGCACACGCTGCTGACCTCGGTCGTTAAGTGAATGCTGTCGGCCACCGTGTTGTCCTTGATGAGAGATAATCTCTGAAATTTGGTGTCTCGGCACACTATTGACATTGTGGACCTCAGATTACTGAATTCCTTAACGATTTCCGAAATGGAATGTCCTGTGCTTTTAGCTGCGACTATCATTCCGCGTTCACCGTATGTTAATTCCCGTCGTGCGGCCTTAATGATGTCGGAAACCTTTTCACATGTATCACATGAGTACAAATGACAGCCCGCCAATGCACTGCCTTTCTATACCATGTATACGCGATACTGCCGCTATCAGTATACGAGGTGCCACAGCAAAGTAATGAAACTGATGTGAAAAAAAATGTTGCTTACTGTTTTAATCAAGTTTAGTGTTGCAATTGTGTCATATGATGACATGATGGAGAGCGTGGCTGTTGTTTGAAGACAAATGTTGATGGTGTTAGGACAGCAACCAGCCACAAACTTACTTTTACTTCCTTTATTTAAAGGCTACCGTTAACGGTTTCGAATCGTTGTGATTCATCCTCATACGGTTTACATGCTTTCTTTATGACATGTGGTGTGTTTTTTATAGATTAATTGTCGTGAAACGTCGGTTTCGAGTGTTTGTTTTCATAAAATTCGTCCAGCAGATGTAAATACATTCCCACTGCATTCTTATTGTTGTCTCCTTCAAAGTAGTTCCCTTCTGATTGCACATACTTTTTCCAGCGCTTCTGCCATTGATGATAACATTTCTGGAACTCATCTTCTGTAATATCCTCCAAGATACTCGTCACAGTTTTTTGGACATCTTGCTTTGTTTGAAAATGGTGTCCCTTGTCCGCCGCTTTGACTCTTGGAAATAGAAAAAAAGTCGCACGGAGGGCTATCTGGTGAAAAAGGTGGCTGTGGTAGTATTGAAATTTGTTTTGAGGTTAAAAATTGCTGTACTGACAGAGCAGTATGGGATGGCACATTGCACAAATCTTGCTCATAACAAGATTATTATTATTAGACGAACCGTTTCTCGATTGATGTTCAGTTCTTTTGCAATCATTTTCACTGATAATCTTCGATCAGATCGTACGAGTTCAAGCACCCTGGCCAAGCTGACATCCGTCCGTGAGGTTGATGGTCGTCCACTGCGGTCTTCATCTTCAACATTCGTTCTGCCTTCACTAAACATTTTATGCCAACGAAAAACTTGAGCTCTTGACAAAACCTCCACCGTAAGTTGTGGTTGCGTTTTCGCCCAGTTTAACGTAAAAAGAAATGGCATACCATTACGCAATATTATGCGGTTCCATTTCCTGACGAGAGACACAAACACGTGTCAACTTATTACAGCCCAACTCACGACTGAGCAGTTGCATCGATGTGCCGCTTGGACTAGAAGCAGATTAGAGACCAAGGTCAAAGATGTTGAGCCTACGCAAGCCTGCAAAGAAAATCAGTCTCATTACTTTCTTGCCGCACCTCGTATGTGTGAATGTCGCTAACCCATGACTTCTCTCACCTCAATGTATTACGCGATCGATGGCATTAGATTCAGTTACCCATTAACTCTAGCGTCGTTCTTTCGCAAGCGATAAGGCTCTTAAGCCATGAGATAATCCCGCCGGGCGCTCCCGCGTGTGCCAATTGCGGAGATCTCCTCCTTCCTATCGAGCCGCGACGATTTATGTCCGAGCGCTTGTCACAGAGACACGAGAAACACTTCTTTTTTTGTCTCCTCTCTCCCCTTTCTCCCACTCCCGGAGAGGCGGAGAGCAAAAAAAGCCGGAGGAGGAGTGGGCGATCTTTCCGCCTGCCGTCCACTTCCGCGAACGCGCTCGGCAGCCGTAGAATTTCCGCGGCCGCTAATGGAGCCTGAAATATCCGCCCGCGCGGGAGGTTGGCAGCTCTGGACCGGCAGGTAGCGGCCGGCGGCGGGGAAAAACCACGACGGGGCAGCCGCCGGCGTCCCTTCCGGTAACGAAGATGTATGTGCCGCGTCCGGCACGGACTGCACGGCGCCTCTCTGCGGCCGCCACAGATACCGGCCCGTGCGCTTCCTTTTACTCTCCCTTTTTCTTTTCTTTCTCTGCTCCTCTCTCGCTGTCCTCCTCCCTTACAGCCGTGTAAATGTATTGCTTTATCGCTGTAAGTAGCGACGCCGGCTATTTGTTAACCTCGACGCTTTAAGCCGCGCCTGTCTTCACGTGGACGCACCATTTCTTCCTTTTACGTCTTCGTCCGTGACGACCGCCGTACAATTTGGATAATTGGTTCTTGTCCTTTCCTGTCGGCGCTATCTGCTGATTCTGGTGTCAGGCCCTCTCCTGGTCCCGAGAGAAACGTGACACCGACAGATGGAAGTGAAGGTAGCCCCGAGATAGCTTTTAGTTTTCTTCGCTAGAACTGAGAACCAATGTGTCAAGTGATAACATCGAATAGCGGTATTATCTAGAACATCAGTGTCACAAGCAATCAATAAGATTTTTCAGAGTCTTAATTGTTGACAGAGACGGGGCCATTTCATTAACCTACACTACTGGCCATTAAAATTGCTACACCACGAAAATGACGTGCTACAGACCCGAAATTTAACCAACAAGAAGAAAATGCTATGATATGCAAATGATTAGCTTTTCAGAGCATTCACACAAGGTTGGCACCAGTGGCGACACCTACAACGTGCTGACATGAGGAATGTTTCCAACCGATTTCTCATACACAAACAGCAGTTGACCGGCGTTGCCTGGTGAAACGTTGGTGTGATGCCTCGTGCAAGGAGCAGAAATTCGTACCATCAAGTTTCCGACTTCGATAAAGGTCGGAGTGCAGCCTATCGCGTTTGCGGTTTATCGTATCGCGACATTGCTGCTCGCGTTGGTCGAGATCCGATCACTGGTAGCAGAATATGGAATCGGTGGGTTGAAAAGGGTAATACGGAACGCCGTGCTGGATCCCAACAGCCTCGTATCACTAGCACTCGATATGACAGGCATCTTATCCGCATAGCTGTAACGGATCGTGCAGCCACGTCTCGATCCGTGAGTCAACAGATGGGGACGTTTGCAAGACAACAACCATCTGCACGAACAGTTCGACGACGTTTGCAGCAGCATGGACTATCAGCTCGGAGAGCCTGGCTGCGGTTACCATTGACGCTGCATCACTGACAGGAGCGCCTGCGATGGTGTACTCAACGACGAACCTGGATGCAGGAATGGCAGAACGTCATTTTTTCGGATGAATCCAGGTTCTATTTACAGCATCATGATGGTCACATCCATGTTTGGCGACATCGCGGTGAGCGCACATTGGAAGCGTGTATGCATCATCGCCATATTGGCGTATCACCCGGCTTGATGGTATGGGGTGCCATTGGTTACACATCTCGGTCGCCCATTGTTCGCATTGTCGGCACTTTGAACACTCGACGTTACATTTCAGATGTGTTACGACCCGTGGCTCTACCCTTCATTCGATCCCTGCGAGACCCTACATTTCATCAGGATAATGCACGACCGCATGTTGCGGGTCCTGTACGGGCCTTTCTGGATACAGAAAATGTTCGACTGCTGCCCTGGCCAGCAGGTTCTCCAGATCTCTCACCAATTGAAAACGTCTGGTCAATGGTGGTCGAGCAACTGGCTCGTCACAATATGCCAGTCACTACTCTTGATGAACTGTGGTATCGTGTTGAATCTACATGGGCAGCTGCACCTCTACACGCCATCCAAGCTCTGTTTGACTCAATGTCAAGGCGTATCAATGCCGTTATTACGGCCAGAGGTGGTTGTTCTGGGTACTGATTTCTCAGTATCTAGCGTTGCTGTCCTTGTATCATGGGGTCCTGGGTTCGATTCCCGGTCGGGTTGGGGATTTTCTCTGCCCGGGGAGTGGGTGTTTGCGCTGTCCTCATCATTTCATCATCATCATTATTTTAATGGCTAGACTGGATTGTGTAAAAATTGGGACTTTCTACAGGCGCTGCCGGCCGCGGTGGTCTCGCGGTTCTAGGCGCGCAGTGCGGAACCGTGCGACTGCTACAGTCGCAGGTTCGAATCCTGCCTAGGGCATGGATGTGCGTGATGTCCTTAGGTTAGCTAGGTTTAAGTAGTTCTAAGTTCTAGGGGACTGATGACCACAGCAGTTGAGTCCCATAGTGCTCAGAGCCATTTGAACCATTTTTTACAGGCGCTGATGACCGCGCAGTTGAGCGCCTCACAGACCAAACATCAACACCACAGTAAATCCGCCAAGAGAATCAAATACACTTTTGGCAGAGGTGGGACCTGAGGATGGCGGTAATTTACCGCCTAATCTAACCATTTGATAGAATAAAGACATTCTCAAGATACAGCTGTGGTGACTTTTTCTCATATTACGGCAAGTTGAAAAAGACTGTGTGTGTGTGTGTGTGTGTGTGTGTGTGTGTGTGTGTCTGTGTCTGTGTGTGTGTGTGTGTGTGTGTGTGTGTGTGTGTGCGAGAGAGCGAGAGAGAGAGAGAGAGAGAGGGAGGGATAGCATGTGCATGTGTGATACACCCCTTTCCTCTAAAATTTCTGTCGTTCATGTCTCCTCTGTGTTAACACAGATGTCGTGTCACTGATCTCATTTGCACTAAGAGTGCAGTACACCTGAGATGCCTATTTGCTTCCACCACCCTGAGTGTTATGCATAAGTTCTAATTAATGTTCACCACCCTGCAGTCTTACACAGTTGGTGTCCCCTGGGCAGAAAACAGTATGTAGATGGTAAATGCGTTATCTTGAAGCTGTAAGAAACTCTTAGCGAGGAACTGCTATTACATGACTAATTGCATTTTCAATTATTTTGTTTATGTGGAATGCCAGCCGCATTTTATTAGCAGAACAAGAGGAACTGATCAATTACATTTCACTTCAGGGTCGCACATAATTCCCATTCTTCAACAAAATAATACACAGCGTATTTACGTAATTACTGTGAAACTGTTCTCAACAATATGTCCAAATAATCAGTGTTTGCTAATAAAGTCTTGACACTGACTGCAGCAGACAACGTATCTACTCCGAGGCCGCCCAATCAGCTCTCAAAATAAGAAACTATACATTGCAAATTAAGGGTTAACTGATACCGATCGTAGCAGACATCATGTCTGTCCTCCGAAACTGCCGAACCAGTTCTGATCTTACAGCCGAACCATTTCGCCCTCCATCCAAGTTAAGACGATCTCCGAAATGCTTCGTCTACCATTCCGTTTAGCAACTACTTACTATTTTGCTGCTTATAAATAGTTGTGAAATAATGGAATGATTACACGGTATTGAGAAATGAAAGTAAATACACTATTTACTTTTTCTGATATTAATAACAGAAAATTATCACTCTGGCGCGCAACTTCCGAACGCAGCAGTCACAATTTAGGTGATCTTTCTCACGATACTAGTACCAAGAAACCATATATCATCGGTACTTCACACCACATTACGTCATCTTGCCACTGATGTCTTCACAGCTGCTCTAAGAAGAGCTTCTAGTAGCTGAATATGATGGCTGCAAAGCCAGAAATATTAAAACTTACACTGAAGAGCCAAAGAGACTGGTACACCTACACCTGATATCGTGTAGCGCCCCCGCAAACACGCAGAAGTGCAGCAACATCCGCAGTTCACTGAGGCTTTTTGCAGATGATACTGTGGTGTATCGAGAGGTTGCAACAATGGAAAATTGTACTGAAATGCAGGAGGATCTGCAGCGAATTAACGCATGGTGCACGGAATGGCAATTGAATCTCAATGTAGACAAGTGTAATGTGCTGCGAATACATAGAAAGATAGGTCCCTTATCATTTAGCTATAAAATAGCAGGTCAGCAACTGGAAGCAGTTAATTCCACAAATTATCTGGGAGTACGCATTAGGAGTGATTTAAAATGGAATGATCATATAAAGTTGATCGTCGGTAAAGCAGATGCCAGACTGAGATTCATTGGAAGAATCCTAAGGAAATGCAATCCGACAACAAAGGAAGTAGGTTACAGTACGCTTGTTCGCCCAATGCTTGAATACTGCTCAGCAGTGTGGGATCCGCACCAGGTAGGGTTGATAGAAGAGATAGAGAAGATCCAACGGAGAGCAGCGCGCTTCGTTACAGGATCATTTAGTAATTGCGAAAGCGTTACTCCAGTGGAAGACTCTGCAGGAGAGACGCTCCGTAGCTCGGTACGGGCTTTTGTTAAAGTTTCGAGAACATACCTTCACCGAAGAGTGAAGCAGTATATTGCTCCCTCCTACGTATATCTCGCGAAGAGACCATGAGGATAAAATCAGAGAGATTAGAGCCCACACAGAAGCATACCGACAATCCTTCTTTCCACGTACAATACGAGACTGGAATAGAAGGGAGAAACGATAGAGGTACTCAGGGTACTCTCCGCCACACACCGTCAGGTGGCTCGCGGAGTATGGATGTAGATGTAGATGTAGAACACGGCGTGGCATGGACTCGAATAATGTCTGAAGTAGTGCTGGAGGGAACTGACACCATGAATCCTGCAGGGCTGTCCATAAATATGTAAGAGTACGAGGGGTTGTAGATCTCTTCTGAACAACACGTTGCAATGCAACCCAGATATGCTCAATAATGTTCATGTGTTGGGACTTTGGTGGTTAGTGCAAGTGTTTCAACTTAGAAAAGTGTTCCTGGACCGTCTCTGTAGCAATTCTACATCTACATCTACATCTACATCTACATCAACATGATTACTCTGCAATTCACATTTAAGTCCATGGCAGAGGGTTCATCGAAACACAATCATACTCTCTCTCTACTGTTCCAATGCCGAACAGCGTGCGGGAAAAACGAACACCTAAACCTTTCTCTTCGAGCTCTGTTCTCTTATTTTGATGACCATTCCTACCTATGTAGGTTGGGCTCAACAAAATATTTTCGCATTCTGAAGAGGAAGTTGGTGACTGAAATTTCGTAAATAGATCCCGCCGCGACGAAAAACGTCTTTGCTTTAATGACTTCCATCCCAACTCGCGTATCATATCTGCCACACTCTCTCCCCTATTACGTGATAATACAAAACGAGCTCCCCTTTTTTGCACCCTTTCGATGCCCTCCGTCAATCCCACCTGGTAAGGATCCCACACCGCGCAGCAATATTCTAACAGAGGACGAACGAGTGTAGTGTAAGCTGTCTCTTTAGTGGACTTGTTGCATCTTCTAAGTGTCCTCCCAATGAAACGCAACCTTTGGCTCGCCTTCCCCACAATATTATCTACGTGGTCTTTCCAACTAAAGTTGTTCGTAATTTTAACACCCAGGCACTTAGTTGAATTGACAGCCTTGAGAATTGTATTATTTATCAAGTAATCGAATTCCAACGGATTTCTTTTGGAACTCATGTGGATCACCTCACACTTTTCGTTATTTAGCGTCAACTGCCACCTGACACACCATACAGCAATCTTTTCTAAATCGCTTTGCAATTGATACTGGTCTTCGGTTGACCTTACTAGACGGTAAATTACAGCATCATCTGCGAACAACCTAAGAGAACTGCTCAGATTGTCACCCAGGTCATTTATATAGACCAGGAACAGCAGAGGTTCCAGGACGCTTCCCTGGGGAACACCTGATATCACTTCAGTTTTACTCGATGATTTGCCATGTATTATTACGAACTGCGACCTTCCTGACAGGAAATCTCGAATCCAGTCGCACAACTCAGACGACACCCCATAGGCCCGCCGCTTGATTAGAAGTCGCTTGTGAGGAACGGTGTCAAAAGCTTTTCGGAAATCTAGAAATACGGAATCAACTTGAGATCTGCTGTCGACAGCGGCCATTACTTCGTGCAAATAAAGAGCTAGCTGCGTTGCACAAGAACGATGTTATCTGAAACCATGCTGATTACGTATCAATAGATCGTTCCCTTCGAGGTGATTCATAATGTTTGAATACAGTATATGATCCAAAACCCTACTGCAAACCGACGTCAATGATATAGGTCTGTAGTTCGATGGATTACTCCTACTACCCTTCTTAAACACTGGTGCGACCTGCGCAATTTTCCAATCTGTAGGTACAGAGCTATCGGTGAGCGAGCGGTTGTATATAATTGCTAAGTAGGGAGCTATTGTATCGGCGTAATCTGAAAGGAACCTAATCGGTATACAATCTGGACCTGAAGACTTGCCCGTATCAAGCGATTTGAGTTGCTTCGCAACCCCTAAGGTATCTACTTCTAACAAACTCATGCTAGCAGCTGTTCGTGTTTCAAATTCTGGAATATTCCATTCGTCTTCCCTGGCGGAGGAATTTCGGAAAACTGTGTTCAGTAACTCCGCTTTAGCGGCACAGTCGTCGGTAACAGTAGCATCGGCACTGCGCAGCGAAGGTACTGACTGCATCTTGCCGCCTGTGTACTTTACATACGACCAGAATTTCTTCGGATTTTCTACCAAATTTCGAGACAATGTTTCGTTGTGGAACCTATTAAAGGCATCTCGCATTGAAGTCCGTGCCAAATTTTGCGCGTCTGTAAATTTTAGCCAATCTTCGGGATTTCGCGTTCTTCTGAACTTCGCGTGCTTTTTCCGTTGCCTCTGCAATAGCGATCGGACCTGTTTTGTGTACCATGGGGCATCAGTTCCATCTCTTACCAATTTATGAGGTATGAATCCCTCTGTTGCTGTTGCTATTATATCTTTGAATTTGAGCCACATCTCGTCTACATTTGCATAGTCAGTTCGGAAGGAATGGAGATTGTCTCTTAGGAATTTATCCGCTTTTTCAAATAAAATTATTTTGAATTTGTTTCTGGTGGATTTGGAAGAAACGGTATTGAGCCTAGCTACAACGACCTTGTGATCACAAATCCCTGTATCAGTCATGATACTCTCTATTAGCTCTACATTGTTTGTGGCTAAGAGGTCAAGTGTGTTTACGCAAACATTTACAATTCGCGTGAGTTCGTGGACTAACTTCTCGAAAGAATTTTCGGAGACAGCATTTAGGACAATATCGGAAAATGTTTTCTGCCTACCACCGGTTTTGAACAAGTATTTTTGTCAACATATCGAAGGGAAAGTTGAAGCCCACAAAAATTATAACCGTATGAGTGGGGTGTTTATTTGTTACGAGACTCAAGTTTTCTCTGAACTGTTCAGCAACTATATCATAGGAGTCTGGGGGTCGGTAGAAGGAGCCAATTATTAACTTAGTTCGGCTATTAAGTGTAACCTCCACCCATACCAACTCGCACGGAGTATCTGTTTCGACTTCACTACAAGATAAACCGCTACTGACAGATACAAACACTCCACCACCAATTTTGCCTAATCTATCTTTCCTGAACACCGTCTGAGACTTCGTAAAAATTTCTGCAGAATTTATTTCAGGCTTTCTGTGCCTAAAACGATTTCAGCTTCTGTGCTGTCTATTAGCGCTTGAAACTCAGGGACTTTCCCAGCACAACTACTACAATTTAGAACTACAATTCCGACTGTTCCTTGATCCAAGCACGTCCTGTATTTGCCATGCAACATTTGACATTGCAGCCCACCCAGTACTTTCCCCAGGCCTTCTAACCTAAAAAACCGCCCAGTCCACGCCACACAGCCTCCGCTACCCGTGTAGCCGCCAGCTGAGTGTAGTGAATTCCTGAACTATTCAACGGAACCCGAAACCTCACCACCCTATGGCGCAAGTCTAGAGGTGTGGGTTGTCCCATTGTCCTGCTGGAATTGTTGAAGTCCCTCGGAATGCACAGTGTACACGAACGGATGAAGTGATCAGACAGGATGCTTACTTACGTGTCACCTGTCAGAGTAGTATTTAGACGTATCATGGGTCCGATATCACTCCAATTGCACGCGTCGCACACCATTATAGAGCCTCTTCCAGGTTGAACAGTCCTCTGCTGACATTCATGGTCCATGGTTTTATGAAGTCGTCTGCATACCCGTATACGTCCATCCACTCGATGCAATTTGAAATGAGACTCGTCCGATCAGGCAACACGTTTACAGTAATCAACAGTCCGACGACGCGTTGACGGGCCCAGACGAGGCGTAAAGCTTCGTACCGTGCAGCCACTGGAGGTACACGAGTGGGCCTTCGTCTCCGAAAGCCCATATCGTCGATATTTCTTTGAATCGTTTGCACGCTGACACTTGTTGATGGCCCAGCATTGAAATCTGCAGCAATTTGCGGAAGGCTTGCACTTCTGTCACGTTGAAGGAGTCTCCTCAGCCGTCGTTGGCCCCGTTCTTGCAGGATCTTTTTTCCGGCCATAGCGATATCTGAGATTTGATGTTTAAGCGGATTCCTGTACGCTCGTGAAATGGTGAAAGGGAAAATCCCCACTTCATCGCTACCTCAGAAGTGCTGCGTTCCATCACTCGTGCGCGGACTATAAATCACTGAAATATTGAAAACCTGCCACTGTAGAAGGAGTAACCGACCTAAAAACTGCGCCAGACACTTGTCTGATATAGACGTTGCCGACCCCAGTACCGTATTATGCCTATTTACACTACTGGCCATTAAAATTGCTACACGAAGAAGAAATGCTGATGATAAACGGAATTTCATTGGACAAATATATTATACTAGAACTGATGTGTGATTACATTTTCAGCCAATTTGGGTGCATAGATCCTGAGAAATCAGTACCCAGAACAACCACCTATCGCCGTAAGAACGGCATTGACACGCCTGGGCATTGAGTCAAACAGGGATTGGATGGCGTGTAGAGGTACAGCTGCCCATGTAGATTCAACACGATACCACAGTTCATCAAGAGTAGTGACTGGCATATTGTGACGAGCCAGTTGCTCGACCACCATTGACCAGACGTTTTCAATTGGTGAGAGATCTGGAGAATCTGCTGGCCAGGGGAGCAGTTGAAAATTTTCTGTATCCAGAAAGGACCTACAGGACCCGCAACATGCGGTCGTGCATTATCCTGATGAAATGTAGGGTTTCGCAGGGATCGAATGAAGGGTAGAGCCACGGGTCGTAACACATCTGAAATGTAACGTCCACTGATCAAAGTGCCGTCAGTGCGAACAATGGGCGACCGAGACGTTTAACCAATGGCACCCCATACCATCAAGCCGGGTGATACGCCAGTATGGCGATGACGAATACACGATTCCAATGTGCGATGTCGCCCAACGCGGATACGACCATAATGATGCTGTAAATAGAACCTGGATTCATCCGAAAAAATGACGTTTTGCCATTCGTGCACCCAGGTTCGTCGTTGAGTACACCATCGCAGACGTTCCTGTCTGTGATGCAGCGTCAAGGGTAACCGCAGCCATGGTATCCGAGCTGATAGTCCATGCTGCTGCAAATGTCTTCGAACTGTTCGTGCAGACGATTGTTGTCTTGCAAACGTCCCCATCTGTTGACTCACGGATCGAGACGTGGCTGCACGATCCGTTACAGCCATGCCAATAAGATGCTTGTCATCTCGACTGCTAGTGATACGAGGCCGTTGGGATCCAGCACGGCGTTCCGTATTACCCTTTTCAACCCACCGATTCCATTTCTGCTAAACAGTGATTGGATCTCGACCAACGCGAGTAGCAATGTCGCGATACGATAAACCGCAATCGCGATAGGCTGCAATCCGACCTTTATCAAAGTCGGAAACTTGATGGTACGCTTTTCTCCTCCTTTCACGAGGCATCACAACAACGTTTCACTAGGCAACGCCGTTCTACTGCTGCTTGTGTATGAGAAATCGGTTGCAAACTTTCATCATGTCAGCACTTTGTCGCCACCGGTGCCAACCTTGTGTGAATGCTCTGAAAAACTAATCATTTCCGTATCACAGCACCTTCGTCCTGTCGGTTTAGCACATCTTAGTGGTTTAGCAATTTTAATGGCCAGTAGTGTACATACTTCTATATTTGAATACGCATGCCTTTAACAGTTTCTATGGCACTTCAGTGTATATCTTCAGCTGTAATCTATCGTCCATGCAG
Organism: Schistocerca gregaria; assembly: GCF_023897955.1. Lineage (NCBI taxonomy): Eukaryota > Metazoa > Arthropoda > Insecta > Orthoptera > Acrididae > Schistocerca > Schistocerca gregaria. Next base: position 1,133,506,833 of record NC_064920.1, on the reverse strand, counting down.
TAAAATGGACATTCGTAAATTTACATTAAATTACTGCGTGATTCATTAAAGTTATCAGTATATTCTCGTACACAGTGCAGAAGCAGTTGCAGCTTGTGCTACAGGACAACGTTAGTTTCGTGCGTCGCAAAACCAAAAATCACTCGTCTAGCGGGAGTAGGCAGGTGTGGTGTGTTTTGTTGTGTTCGCCGGAGCCTCTGGGCCCCTCGCGTCGCCGCGGCCGCTGAGTGCCTCAGCCGCACCCCGGAGGCTGGCGCGTGACAGCGCAACGCAGTTCCTCCGCCACTTCTGCTCTCCACTCCTCTCCACTGTGCCTCGCCGGGGAACCCCCGTCTCCACAGCTGTGCGAGGGACTCCGGCAGAGCAGCTGCAGAGCGCGCGTCTCGCTCTGCCTACTCCAAACACTACATCACGTGGACCCAAGCAAGTACACGGGTCAGCCGTACCGCAGGGGTGGCGGCATATGGAGGGCCCCGCGAGGGACACCGACACGTACTTAGAACAAAAGCTGTCCGAGGAAGAAATACGGAGAGTTAGCACAGTTCTTCTATCCTTCTTCTTACTACCTTCAAGGTAGAGAATCATTTCCGCCCACTGACTTTTAGGAACAGTGTCATATCTAAAGAGTCACTTGGTGCAAGTAACACCTGAAATAAACCACAGGAACTGATCAAAAGTATCCGGACACAGCCCAACCGGCTAGCAGTGCGGTCTAACGCCCTGCTTCCCGACCGGGAAGGCTTGCTGGTCCCTGTCACGAATCCGCCCGGCGGATTAGAGGTCCGGTGTGCTGGTCAGCTTGTGAATGGTTTTTAAGGCGGATTTCCATCTACCTCGGTGAATGCGGTCTGGTTCCCCTTATTCCGCCTCAGCGACTGCTGCACAAACACTGTCTCCAAGTACGCGTACACCATAATTAATTACTCTACCACGCAAACATTTGGGGTTACACTTGTCTGGTATGAGATGTTTCCGAGGAATGGGGGCGGAGGTCGGGGGGGGGGGGGGGGAATCCGCTGGAGGCTGAACAGCACAATAACCCTGGGTTCAGTGTGGGGCGGCGGTGGGATGGGTGGACTGCTGTGGCCTGTTGTGTGGTTGTGAACCACTCAGGGCTACGGCGGGGACGAAGCCTTTCCCTCGTTACTAGGTCCCCATTTTAATACACAATACAATCCGGATACAACCATATAGCGTGGTATTCACCACCAGATGTCACATAAGGGAGACCCTCCAGCACTGGGAGAGGTGGAGGTGGAGGGAGGAGCATTGTGTTGTCAATAGAGATGCAGCTTGGATCAGTGACTTTGAATGTGGAGCAGTCATTGCATGTCTCCTGAACAACAAATCCATCAGGGACATTTCAAGCTGCCGATTCGATTGCTGGTGATGTGACTGCAAAGGAACAGCCAGCCCGTAACTTAGACCACACAGACCTCATGTACTGACGGGCAAGGACTGTCGAGCATTACAGATAGTGGTTGTAAAAAAATTAATCACTTGAAATCAGAGGAAGAAAAGACCTGATGAGTTCTAAAGTGCTACCAAAAATCCGGCTAGTACGATGGTTGCGTGGGGAGTTAGAAAGAATAGGGTAGAATGGTCCAGCAGCTTCTCATAAGCCACACATTTCAGTAGTCAATGATAAGCGACGCTTGAGTTTGTTATAAAGAGCGATGACATTAGCATTACTCGAAAAGTGATACCAGACATTGCTCCCTTAGTGAAAGGCAAAATAAGTAATATTCACTGATATTCTGTGTTTTTATGTTTAACATTTACGTTCAAATAAAATCGTAACGAAATATAAATTTCTCAGTACTTCGTATATGAATATAAAGGAGACTGACATTGTCACATACGTCTTGTAAATAATTGTTAACGCTTATTGCATGAAAGGTCACGGAGTGTCTTTATTATAGAAACGGCGTGATGAATGATTGCCTGTACTAGTAGAGGCTGGAACGCCAGTGGAGATGAAACGGCAGGCAGAACTCAAGATCTGGGTGGAAGGCCCACACAGGCGTGTTTGTCCTGCTTAAACACAAGAAATAGCAAGACGGACGTCGTAGCACCTAAGCGTTGGAGCACAATAGAGTCGCGACCGGCCGAGATTATAGCCGAACCGGAAGGATTATACTTCGGAAACTACGACAATCTTGGACGCAGGTGAGAGGAACGAAGAAGAGGCACCTCGGAAACTACGGAGGCTTGGTTGTTTCCAAGGATTTTTACTCAGAAGCGCACCATTGGACGAGTATAGGTTTTTCCTCGCAAACATTCCGCGCTGGACGACAAAAGACTAAAATATTGTTGGTCGGCGTTCGTAAGAATCTGTAGAGAGGGAGAATATTCCGTGGTTTCGGGAATATGATTCGTTTTCGCAAATACGATGGTGGGGAGCCGAGCCTTGCTGGGAGGTTTGGCGGAGGAGAGACGAGGTCTTCCGTTGTGAGCGCCCGTGTGTGACGGTCGCTCGATATCAGCTTTCTTAGTACGACGGGCTTGCTGTCTTTGCTCTCAGGAAAGTTTACAGTTAAAACAGTTAGGCACTGTACTGTTTCGGTCCTATACGATTCTGGACTTCACCTCCGGGTTGGAAGTCGTCGTTGAGTACGCGGCGTTCAGTGATTGAGAGCACTTCCTCTGCCTATACTTACGTTGAGACGTTATTAGAACTCAGTCCTTGTGGCTGGGAGTTTCTCGTATGTAGAACACAGAGAGGAGAAGACAGTATTAGAGTGTATTAGCCAGAGAACCGCCTACTGCCGTCCTAATGTTTGAAAGATTTTTATTTTGTGGCTGGAGTTCTTCAATTGATGCAGGCGTGTACGATAACCAGGACGCCGACGCGCCGGATGCAGTACATACGGTGATATCGCAAATTGCTTCGTCGTATTAGTGCTATAAAAGCCAATCAGCTATGATCACGTTAGTTTATTTCCACTGAGGTTCCACGCCACAGTAGATCATCTGTGAAAGTAGTGTCTTCCAGTGTTTGGTTCGTCGATGATGTAAGTCATTTCGCGTTATTGAAATTAGATCGCGCAGTCATAATAAGAGGCAGAGTTGGGCAATTGATTAGTAATTTTAGTTAGGAAATGTAAACTTTGTAATATATTTTTTTCTAAATCAACAATAAATACATAGGCAGGAACAACGTTTACCATTTAGTAGTATTAGTTACCTTAATCATTCATTTATGTTTAGGTTGTAATTCATATCTTGAAGTCCATTAAGAGATCCTAAGGTCTGCTTACGGGGGTAGTCAGACAGGAGCAAATTTTCATTTTAGTGTTTATTGTTTTCTGTTGCGCACATTTGTTTTTACACCCGCTTGGAGTAGTATCTTGGAACAAATATGCGAATTCTGTAGGCCACATGATTTCCATTCGATTCCTCCTGTGATGACAATGCTATTGTGATATAAGCTATACATTTTGAAGAAGATGTTACTTTCAAATTTGGTTTGATCTGAGCAAATAATTTTAAAGTAATGTGTACCAGTCTTAGTATAATCAACAATAGGAAATACGCACGCGACCGGGTCTCCGTAAGTTCCATCTTGCGGACCTTCTTTCCTAAGGCTTTCCTGAGTACATTCTAATCAGTCTGCACTTATGTTTCACGACATTAAGACTGAGAAGATACTCTCACAGTGTATATATGTTGGACAGATTCATACTTACTATTTTTTGATCTGTAAGATATTGTGTGTTATATATCTGACAAGTGTTAATTTTCGTTCGCCTGTGATGGTGTATTTATTATTAAGCCATGTCATATGTTTCTCATGTATACCGTCGTATATCCTTTGAAAATGGCGAAACGCTGAAACACGTAGGGTGTAATAGTCACAAAAAACTGAGGTCAGGACATAAGCGTTATTATAACACAATATAGTGATTTATACCGCAAATGAATTAAAGATTTTTTTACTTGACTGTCGTAGGAGATGAAGACTTTAAAGCGATCATCTGAGGAGAGGGGAGCTGTGGCAGCTGAAGAGCGTTTTTCGCGACAGTGCCGCAGCTAACTTAGATTTTAATTCGCTGGTAAAGTCTTTAGAACCGAATATGGACTTTGTCAGCCCCTTTATTTCGTTCTGCTCATAAAACAGTCTGAAAGAATAACCAGCCTTTTTTGCTGCGTTGTTACAACTAGCAGGAATGTTAGTTGCAGCGGAGACAACAGCTTTGAACTCGTGTAATACCTTTCCGCGCAGCAGAGAGCTCTGTTTTTTAAAAAGGTCTGGAACGCAGTAAAAGCGCGACACTTAACTTTTTTTGTGTGTCGTTGTTGTTGTTCTTCGCCCGCGGAGTCACCATCACGAGCTGTAACTAGCAGCGACTGTTTGCCGGCGAGACACCACCGCTGCGAGCCGAGCGGCCAAATCCGGCGGCTTACCACCGCCGCGGAAAGTTGCCGGCAATTCTGGGGATTAAATAAGGGGATCCCGCTGGAGGGTGTGCGGCGAGGGTTACGGGCGGAGGGGAGGGGACGCGGAAAGATACGTGAACGGAATAACACGCCGCGGCTGCCGCCGACGCTCCTAGCAACTTCTCTCCGTCTGGGCGGTGACGCTGTGCACCCGTCGTCGACGGGCAGTGCCTCCCGGCAGTACGCACTTGGCAGCTTTGACGTTTAGTAACCGCAAATCGACAACAGCGCACTCCCGCCCCTGGCGGCAGCTTTAAGAACCATTGTACAGTTTGGTCTCGCCAATGAGAGAGAGAATACATAGAGGCTGTGACTCGTTACTCAACGGTACTATTAGCCGGCACATTTTTGTGGTCATTCTGCCGTTGTTCTGAAAGCGAGAAACATAACCTGCGGTCACAGTGGCGCCGTCATCGGTGGATTCTGCCGGCGACTGACTTCGGCCGCAGACAGCCGAATTTTTCAAATGAGTAAGCCACTAAGTGAGCGGTCACATGGCAGCCGAGTGCCGAGATGCCCGAACACATACACTGCTGGCCATTAAAATTGCTACACCACGAAGATGAGGTGCTACAGACGCCAAATTTAACCGACAGGAGGGAGAAGCTGTGATATGCTAATGATGAGATTTTCAGAGCATTCACACAAAATTGGCGCCGGTGGCGGCACCTACAACGTGCTGACATCAGGAAAGTTTCCAACCGATTTCTCATACACAAACAGCAGTTGACCGGCGTTGCCTGGTGAAACGTTGTTGTGATGCCTCGTGTAAGGAGGAGAAATGCGTACCATCGCGTTTCCGACGTTGATAAAGGTCGGATTGTAGCCTATCGCGAATGCGGTTTATCGTATCGCGACATTGCTGCTTACCTTGGTCGAGATCCAATGACTGTTAGCAGAATCTGGAATAGGTGGGTTCAGGAGGGTGGAACGCCGTGCTGCATCCCACCGGCCTCGTATCACTAGCAGTCGAGATGACAGGAATCTTATCCGCATGGCTGTAAAGAATCGTGCAGCCACGTCTCAATCCCTGAGTCAACAGATGTGGACGTTTGCAAGACAACAACCATCTGCACGAACAGTTCGACGACATTTGCAGCAGCATGGACTATCAGCTCGGAGACCACGGCTGCGGTTACCCTTGACGCTGCATCACAGACAGGAGCGCCTGCGATGGTGTACTCAACGACGAACCTGGGTGCACGAATGGCAAAACGTCATTTTATCGGATGAATCCAGGTTCTGTTTACAGGATCACGATGGTCGCATCCGTGTCTGGCGACATCGCGGTGAACGCACATTAGAAGCGTGTATTCGTCATCGCCATACTGGCGTATCACCCGGCGTGATGGTATGGGGTGCCATTGGTTACACGTCTCGGTCATCTCTTTTTCGCATTGACGGCACTTTGAACAGTGGACGTTACATTTCAGATGTGTTACGATCCGTGGCTCTTCCCTTCATTCGATCCCTGAGAAACCCTACATTTCAGCAGGATAATGCACGACCGCATGTTGCAGGTCCTCTACGGGCCTTTCTGAATACAGAAAATGTTCGACTGCTGCCCTGGCCAGCACATTCTCCAGATCTAACACGAAATATAAACGGATGGTCAGTGGTGGCAGATCAACTGACTCTTCACAATACGCCAGTCACTACTCTTGATGAACTGTGTTATCATGTTGAAGCTGCATGGGCAACTGTACCTGTACACGCCATCCAAGCTCTGTTTGACTCAATGTCCAGGCGTATCAAGGCCGTTATTGCGGCCAGAGGTGGTTGTTCTGGGTTCTGATTTCTCAGGATCTATGCACCCAAACAACGTGAAAATGTAATCACATGTCAGTTCTAGCATAATATATTTGTCCAATGAATACCCGTTTATCATCTGCATTTCTTCTTGGTGTAGCAATTTTAATGGCCAGTAGTGTATATATTTCGGACAAAGTCGTTGAAATCCGTATCAGTTTGTTTTCTTCGGTCGAATCGGTTTATGTTCTCACACGCGAAATATGGACTAGCTTATTCGTCTAGTCCAAGAAAGAAGTAATTTGTGGTGTCCTGAGGATAAAAGGAAATCATAATCGGGATATATTTCGGAAGTTGTGAACTGCAAAATCTTTATCGGAAATTTTAGGCATAAATTATAACCTCAAAAACTAATTTGTTCAAGCGAAAAAGGTGACGTGTCTTTTTGCTTAAAGCTGCGGTAGTGGATCATTTTTTGCATTGTGGTACAGGTGGGGGTTAGCTGTCTGCATACTGGGGGTTTTATGTCACTGGAGTGGTGATTCAGTTACATGATGATTTGCAAACGTGATGTATGTCTGTGTGTTACAATTTTTCATTATCTTAGGTATTCAGAGTATCTTTCCTAAAACTCGTGTTTGTCTTTCTCACCTATGCTGAATAACAATTAATTATTGAAGGCTAAGAGACACATGTCTGTTTTGTTGAGTTTACCTGAAGTTGTGCAGAGTGTTTGTAACCTTGCTTTTCAACGTCAACACGGTGAGGGGGGGGGAGAGGGGGGGGGCTGGCAGCAGCTTTGTACTCCGCTCTTCAGCCTACAGATTTTTAAAACAGAAGCAGATAATAAACAATAAAAGTAATCGATTAAAAACGGTGACTTAAAGCGTAAAATGGCGGAAAATTATGGAAGTTAAAACATAAAACAGAGGGTTGGCGACGCTAATAAAATAAACAAAAAGCAGACAGGGAAAATGGTAGACAGACAATGAAAAAAACACGGCGACAGTCTGGTTTCTGTTCGCAAGAGATATAAAAAATCACAGCCAGCGACAGTGTGATTTCTGTTCGCAACACTTCGGTATAGACACACAACACTTAACACTCACTTAAAACACTGCATGAAGACGACACATCACAGCCAAGGGCAGAGGTGGGGGGGAACACCTCACGTGAGCAATAGGACGTTTCTCCTTTCATCTTATAGATTCGGTTCTTCCAATAACTGAGAAATGATTGACGGTCTTTTCGATACTGATATAGCTTATTCCCATGCACTTGACGTCTTTTTAGTAGCAACAGTCGGAATGCAGCACTCGTCTCTAAGCCTAATTCATACTGCCAAAAACTGACGAAAGAGATCGTACGTACTGTAGCCGAGCTGACGGTCGATGTCATCGTATGAGCTCTGCCGTCTGGCGACTGTTGTAAGTGCCAGTGGGAACGCAGCCTGGTGCACGGTTTTGTAAGCTACAAAATCGCTAAATTTCTTTTCGAAATCGTGCCTACTGTATAAATGCACGCACATATCTGGGAAAAAGATCGAGGTACATATTTTTAAACGCGTTTTGCAACTACGCCGTATTTTATGTACATTGATGTGTTTATTTACGAGTGCAATAAAGTGTCTCTCGCGCAAGTACTCCTTGCCATACGCCTTAAGCCATACGGTAGTCGAAGAATTTTGTGACGCTGGTGAGTCTTGACAAACACTTGAATCATACTTTGTAACTTTTCCGAAGTGTCAGAAGCATAAGATCGTAAGTTTTGTTGCAAATGATAACTTAGACTGTGGTTAGAAGGTATAGCGAATTACGTCTTTTTGCGTGAGTGTTGTAAATGATTCAGTTCTCGATAGCTGCAATTGGCATTACTCCAATAATTGTTTCTAATCATATGGATTACAGACAAAGGGACCAATAGTTTCCTGTCACGAGACAGTTACTTGTATTAAAACATGAAATTATAGGAGCCCTTTGTGTGCAAAGTAAAAAGTGCAAGTTTCTCAATGAAACGGTGTTGTTATCTTTTTGTTCATGGGTAGCTACTTTGCAAAGTTTGAGTCTATGTAATAAGCAGATTACATACTACTCGAGCAGGAAGTTCATCCAACAAATTAGCCGCCCATTCGACTGGGTGGGTATGCATATTATGGCAAACTAGAACCTAAGAAATAGAGATGATCGACGAACTGAAACAGCTGAGATGAGGTTTCTCAGGTCACTTCTTGGACTAACACGAAGAGTCATAGTGTGCTATATTGATATATGACGACAACTAGATGTAGCCGGCCGGGGTGGCCGAGCGGTTCTAGGCGCTACAGTCTTGAACCACGTGACCGCTACGGTCGCAGGTTCGAATACTGCCTCGAGAATGGATGTGTGTGATGTCCTTAGGTTAGTTATTTTTAAGTAGTTCTAAGTTCTAGGGGCTGGTGACCTCAGAAGTTAAGTCCCATTGTGCTCAGAGCCATTTGAACCATTTTTTAACTAGATGCAATAACAACAGTGACAGAGGAGATTAGGCCCTACCAAAAAAATGGTATGACTACATAAAAAGGATGCCACCTGAGTGCCTGACATGAGAAGCATTGCATTTCAACCAAACTGGAAAACGAGATTCTGACAGCCAATCAAGAGATGGGCGCAACGGTTTTGTGAAAGTACTTTTTTCGGAACAGCCAACACCCAGTCTCTGAAATGGAAGAAGAAGAAGGGTGGGGTAAATGGCACTCGTAACGATATTAGTAACGGATCCATATGTTGACGTTTCCATATCTGCCGCATATAACACACTTTTAACTTACTTATTTCAAACTCAGATACAAATTTTACCATTTGCTACATACAGTTTGCATTAAAGCAAAAATTTTCTAGGAAATTTCTCTCTTCACTCGGCTCTCCGAAACGGAAGGGTTACACGTATCTCAAACAAATTTTGTAACTTTTCTGTACTAAATGTATCTTATGTATGGTAAAGGAGGCCCTAAACTGGATTTTTCAGACCGTGCCTTCTTCTTATGAAAGTTAAACAGCAGGTCGTCTGGGACTAGAGAATTCGTATGTTTGTGTTAGAGTCACTGCTGAAAGTTAACATACAGGGTGTCCCAAGAGGAATGGCCAATATTCAGGGATATGACACGAACGATCATTCGAAAAAAAGGGTCCAATAAATGTAGGCTCTAAAATGCATACCTTAAGAGCTATGCGCGCTTCTTCATCTTCGATATTGTGAAAAAAACCTCGTCCACAGCAAGCGTTTTGCTTTCCATATTTTGAGAGGTGGTAGTATGTACCAAAACAAGAAAAAAAGTCCAGTAAACATGGGGTCTAAAGTGCACATGTTAAAAGCTACGAGCACTGGCTCGTCTTTGCTTCTGTGAAACACATCTATTGTGTTGAACAAGTGTTCATAACTGTAAATGTATACATTGTAGAGCTCATGTGTACTGGACGATTTGTTCTTGTCATGGTCCATACAACCTCATCAAAAAATATGGAAAGCAGAGAGCTTGCAGTAGCAGAGGTTTGTTTCGCAGTATCGTAGATGAGTAAGTGTCCATAGCTCTTAAGATGTGCATTTTAGAGCCCACGTGTATTATCCTTTTTTGCGTCGAATGATCGCTATTGACCATGCCTTCAGTCTACTTCTCTGTCGTCACAATGTTGCCTCTCGAAGGTATCATTTTGATTCTCGCATGAGATGCTTAGCTGTTAAGCGTCATTTCCATTCTTTATTTCTTTAAAGTCAGTACAGCCATTAGCCTGTTTTTTTTATTTGCAGTGTTACATTTACACTATCATGATTTCGGCTTTAAGTAGCCATTATCAAGTGTTTTAATGTTAGTGCCTAAGATGGCATACTGTCGTATTTAAAATATACTATTAGACAATGCGTGTAATAGTATATTTTAAATACGACAGTATGCGATCTTAGGCACTGTGTAACATTAAAACACTTGATAATGGCTACTTAAAGCCAAAATCATGCTCGTGTAAATGTAACACTGCAAATAATAAAAAAAAACAATCTAAAGGCGGTAATGACTTTAAAGAAATATATTACGACTGTGGCTCCACATTATGAAAAATTATCTATTCTTTATGTTAGCCATTTTTGTATGCTAAACAAAACAGGACGCCTGCTGAAATGTTTTTCAGTTATGCTTATCGACTTCTATTTCACAAAAATTGGGTGAATTATTTTCATGATACGCTTTAGGTTTTTTAGTTGTGAGTCAACATTGCAGTTTATCTTCTGAACACCAAGATTTCTAATGTAACACAAATCAGGTTAAAAATACTGTGATCTATGTGTGTTACAGCATTAGGTCATAACCAGAATCTCGGCTGTCAAGCATTTCCGAAAATATTTCAGAACAACTCATTCAGGTTTTAAAAAAATCAGTAGCTGAGGCCTAATAGTTCAGCACGAAATCTTAAAAGTGCATAAGTTTTTATAATTCAGCTTTCATAAAGAGCAGTAACTGCGACACGAAACAAATTCTGTAAGTTGTTTATCTTCTCCTAAACTCATGGCTCTGAGCACTATGGGACTCTGAGGTCATCAGTGCCCTAGAACGTAGAACTACGTAAACCTAACTAACCTAAGGACATCACACAACACCCAGTCATCACGAGGCTCCTAAACTGACTAAGCTCTTTTTTTCAAGGCGGTTATACAGTGAAAGCACAGGAAACGCAACGTTAATAAACGGAATGAATGTCTGATTGTGTTCGTTCAAGGTTTTCATCATTCTGTAAACGAGATTTACATATTGTGGACATATGACTTACTCCATTTCTGTTTCTTTTATTTCAGGTGAGTCACAGTGTGCCAACACATACCAATTTTGTGACTGTGAATGTGGAGTCGTCTGTTCACGAGGTAAGTGCTGATGTTCATCTAACGTTTGCATGTATCCTCGTATCTAACAGTCGACGGATGATGAACATATGCCACTCCTCAAACTTCTGCATCTACGTTTACACAACGAAAATTTTCTGGTGTGTAGTGGAGCGTGTTTCAAACGGCATTACTATTTCCTCAGTTTACTGTCCCATTAGCAGACAACCCTGTTCCGTTGTTTTCAATGACAAGTGTTGTTTCTCAATACTTATGGGATCGAAGGAACAGGAGTGTTACGTGGAGTAAAATAGTAACTCTCCATTGTGTAAGAGAGAGAGTTTCCATCACTGCATCTTGGACCTAAAATTCCCGAAGCTTGTCTTTACCTATAAATGTACACTTAAAGTTAGTATTTTATTTATTACGTCGTCGTACTTATGGAGCTAGTTGTCAGGACTTCTGGTCCAAAGCTCAGTTACCATTTCCTGTAAAAACGTAATTTGTGCTCGTTTCCTTTAAATTCTCATGTGCCGATAGTCCCATATAATTATCTTGAGCTTTTATTTTTTATTTGTTTATTTTTGTTGCAGACTTGTAGCCCCATGACGCACACGCTATAATGTTTGCAATGCATGCATAATAAATGGTCACAAAATATTTACTTATTTGCAATATCGCCAAAACTTGCAGCTGTCCGTAAGAGCCGGCCGGAGTGGCCAAGCGGTTCTAGGCGCTACAGTCTGCAACCGCGCGACTGCTACGGTCGCAGGTTCGAATCTTGCCTTGGGCATCGATGCGTGTGATGTCCTTAGGTTAGTTAGGTTTAAGTAGTTCTAAGTTCTAGGGGACTGATGACCTCAGAAGTCAAGTCCCATAGTGATCAGAGCCATTTGAACCATTTTTTGTCCGTAAGATAAGAGTTCTTTTTGTATATTCTTGTTTTATATATATATTAAGCAAATTAGGTACAGCACAACGATGTAAGTAACTGAAGTAAGTACATACACACAATCACGTTTTTCGCAGTATCGTTCATAAGTGGCTGGATATGTCACAACTATTTGTTCCTTTCTACTGTTTCAGCCAAAAAGCCTAACATCCTAAATAACACGTGAGATAGCTACGCATAACAACAGTGCAATGAATAATATATCTATTAACGACCGTTTTTATGATCTGGCCCAACGAATTCTACCATAATACATAAAAACCCAACCAGCTGTGACAACACAATAGAACAACTATTCTTACAGTGATAGTAAAATATGAATAGACACCTTGATGTTATGGAACAAAGTGTTCGAATCACACATCCTTCACCATATTTTTGGCAATCTGTGTTAGCATGATAGTACTTCTGTCTTTACTGTCTCGAAAAAATTCATAGTACCGATCAGAACGCTATCCAAAATCTTTCGAAAGAACTGTAATTTATATACATATTTTTACATTTACATACATACATTTACATTTACATACATAATTAAGGGACAATTCGTCCGTAAACTCGATAACAGCTGCTCGCCATGTTTCAGAAACAAAGGAAACGAACTTTACTTTCAGTGTTTCGGTGCTAAGTTGAATGCTGTTACCTAAACGTGGTAAAACTAGCAAACACGCTGTTAGTTATACTTTCATACCTCGAGTCTCTGGATCGAACAGAATCTGTTGAAGGCGGAAGTTTGGTTACGTAGTGTAGCTCATGGAATAACAAGAGCAAAATGGAGGAAAATATCAATAGAAGAAGAAAGATTGATTCACTGTTAGGAAAAGCTTTTGAATTAGTGCCACATTAACGCATTCTAAACAAGATATGTTCCTACCCGATTTTGTGACTTGATCTAAAATCTCGTGACAGGTAAGATGCAACACTTGAACAATGATGTAGAGACATCTACAGACAATGAAGTGATAGAATAGTTGCTGTTCATGTTAAACATTAATAACATTTTTCTGGTTCTCAGACTTTTAGAGGTAATTCCGTTACTAGGAAATTCTATTCAATAAAAACTGCAGCATTACTCATTTAGATGCCGACAACTTGTCAGCATGGAGTTACGATTGGCAATGTAGAGCAATTAGAAAGTTGCACACTTCAAGAAATGTCAGTGCATAGTATCAGTTGATAAATGATTGACGCTAGTCATTCGTATCATACATACAAGACGGGCAAAAGAAAACTGGTCAGAAAATATTTTGTGCACGTTAAGATAGACAACACAACTGATATTGTCCGTGAGTGCAGAAGGTTTGGTGCGCGAAACATTATCCTGGGCAGCTTTTTTTTTCTGCCCACCCCATTTAGTTGGGAGTAGGAATATGTTGAGGTATGAAAAAAGATCAGCTGAGCTTCTTGAACCTGGTAGTTAATTAAACTGAAGGTGTTCCATATGCTGCATTGCAGACTGTATACATCACAGGACACTGAAATATCGTACGTATGATCATTAGTCTATAAACTGGTCACTAATATTTACTTATCTGCAATACTGCCAGAACCTGCAGCTGTCCGTAATAGACGACCGGGGTGGCCGAGCGGTTCTAGGCGCTTCAGTCTGGAACCGCGCAACCGCTACGATCGCAGGTTTGAATCCTGCCTCGGGCATGGATGTGTGTGATGTCCTTAGGTTAGTTAGGTTTAAGTAGTTCGAAGATCTACGCGACTAATGACCTCAGATGTTAAGTCCCATAGCGCTCCGAGCCATTTGAACTATTTTATGGGCATCGTATCTGGTCGGACTGGAAGATGACATGGTGCACATACTAACAAGGGAGGTGCAAATGATCAGAGGCTTACCTGACTTACGAGACAATGCAATATATTCCTTCTCAAATTTCACTGAAACTGTGTGTTTCGGTCCCATTTTCTGAGATTTTCTTCATAGTCTTCTTGTGTCCCTGGGCACGTGAACGTAGTGGAGTTTTCAGCCCCCACAGGGTACCAGAACACTCCTGAAGAGAAACCCGTGCAGAGATCGTTTTGTATTCATACAATGCGCAGTTCTAGTAACACCCGCTGGAGTTTTATTTCTTGTAAGTTTATGTTGTACATCTACATCCATACTCCGCAAGCCACCTGACGGTGTGTGGCCGAGGGTACCCTCAGTACCTCTATCGGTTCTCACTTCAATTTCAGTCTCGTATTGTTCGTGGAAAGAAGTATTGTCGGTATGCTTCTGTCTGGGCTATAATCTCTTTGATTTTATCCTCATGGTCTCTTCGCGAGATATACGTAGGAGGGAGCAATGTACTGCTTGACTCTTCGGTGAAGGTACGTTCTCGAAACTTCAACAAAAGCCCTTACCGAGCTACTATGCGTCTCTCCTGCAGAGTCTTCCACTGGAGTTTATCTATCATCTACGTAATGCTTTCGCGATTACTAAATGATCCTGTAACGAAGCGCGCTGCTCTCCGTTGGATCTTCTCTATCTCTTCTATCAACTCTATTTGGTACGGATCCCACACTGCTGAGCAGTATTCAAGCAGTCGGCGAACAAGCGTACTGTAATCTACTTCCTTTGTTTTCGGATTGCATTTCCGCCAGGATTCTTCCAATGAATCTCAGTCTGGCATCTGCTTTACCGACGATGAACTTGATATGATCATTCAATTTTAAATCGCTCCTAATGCGCACTCCCAGATAATTTATGGAATTAACTGCTTCCAGCTGCTGACCTGCTATTATGTAGCTAGAAGATAAGGGATCTATCTTTCTATATATTCGCAGCACATTACACTTGTCTACATTGAGATTCAATTGCCATTCCCTGTACCTTGCGTCAATTCGTTGCAGATCCTCCTTCATTTCAAGTACAGTTTTCCATTGTTACAACTTCTCGATACACCGCAGCATCATCTGCAAAAAGCCTCAGTGAACTTCCGATGTCATCCACCAGGTCATTTATGTATATTATGACACTCCCCTGCGGCACACCTGAAATCACTCTTACTTCGGAATATTTCTCTCCATTGAGAACGACATGCTTTGTTCTCCTATCTAGGAACTCCTCAATCGAATCACACAATTGGTCTGATAGTCCATATGCTCTTCCTTTATTCGTTAAACGACGGTGGGGAACTGTATCGAACGCCTTGCGTAAGTCAAGAAACACGGCATCTACCTGGGAACCCGTGTCCATGGCCCTTTGAGTCTCGTGGACGAATAGCGCGAGCTGGGTTTCACGAGACAGTCTTTTTCGAAACCCATGCTAATTCCTACAGAGTAGATTTCTAGTCTCCAGAAAAGACATTATACTCGAACATCATACGTGTTCCAAAATTCTACAACTGTTCGACGTTAGAGATATAGGTCCATAGTTCTGCACATCTGTTCGACGTCCCTTCTTGAAAACGGGAATGACCTGTGCCCTTTTCCAGTCCTCTGGAACGCTACGCTCTTCTAGAGACCTACGATACACCGCTGCAAGAAGGGGGCAAGTTCCTTCGCGTACTCTGTGTAAAATCGAACTAGTATCCCATAAGGTCCAGCGGCCTTTCCTCTTTTGAGCGATTTTAATTGCTTCTCTATCCCTCTGTCGTCTATTTCGATATCTACGATTTTGTCACCTGTGCGACAATCTAGAGAAGGAACTACAGTGTAGTCTTCCCCTGTGAAACAGCTTTGGAAAAAGACATTTAGTATTTCGGCCTTTAGTCTGTCATCCTCTGTTTCAGTACCATTTTGGTCACAGAGTGTCTGGACATTTTGTTTTGATCACGTATCTTAGGATTTTCTGCCTACTCAGTACATAGAACTTTACTTTCGAATTAATTGAATGCCTCCCGCATAGCCCTCTTCACACTACATTTCGCTTCGCGCAATTTTTGTTTGTCTGCAAGGCTTTGGCTACGTTTATGTTTGCTGTGAAGTTCCCTTTGCTTCCGTAGCAGTTTTCCAATTCGGCTGTTGCACCACAGTGGCTCTTTTACATCTCTTACGATCTTGCTTGTCGAATACTCATCTAACGCATATTGTACGATGGTTTTGAACTTTGTCCACTGATCCTCAACACTATCTGTACTGGAGACAAAACTTTTGCGTTGAGCCGTCAGGTACTCTGTAATCTGCTTTTTGTCACTTTTGCTAAACAGAAAAATCTTCCTACCTTTTTTAATATTTCTATTTACGGCTGAAATCATCGATGCCGTAACCGCTTTATGATCGCTGATTCCCTGTTCTGCGTTAACTGCTTCAAATAGTTTGGGTCTGTTTGTCAACAGAAGGTCTAATATGTTATCGCCACGAGTCGGTTCTCTGTTTAACTGCTGAAGGTAGTTTTCAGATAAAGCACTTTAAAAAATTTCACTGGATTCTTTGTCCCTGCCACCCGTTATGAACGTTTGAGTCTTCCAGTCTATGTCCGGCAAATTAAAATCTCCACCCAGAACTATAACATGGTGGGGAAATCTACTCGAAATATTTTCCAAGTTATCCTTCAGGTGCTCTGCCACAACAGCTGCTGAGCCCGGGGGCCTATAGAGACATTCTGATCTCCGTCAATTTCCTTCGATACTATTGCACTTCTTATCGCTATAAACACGCCTCCCCCTTCACTGTCCAGCCTGTCACTGCGGTATACATTCCAATCTGAGTTTAGGATTTCATTACTGTTTACGTCTGGTTTCAGCCAATTTTCTGGCCCTAGTACTATATTTGCGTTGTGACCGTTTTTTAATGAGAGCAGTTCTGGAACCTTTCTATAGACGCTCGTGCAGTTTACTATTAGCACATTAATATTGTTATTCCCTGTTGCATTTTGCCTACTCCTGCCTTGCCGCGTCTCAGGAGGCGTCTTGTCGGGCCTAGGGACGGAATTCTCTAACCTAAAAAAACCCCATGTGCACTCCACACGTACTCCGCTACCCTCGTAGCCGCTTCCGGCGTGTAGTGCACGCCTGACCTATTCAGGGGGACCCTACATTTCTCCACCCGATAGCGGAGGTCGAGAAATTTGCACCCCAGATCTCCGCAGAATCGTCTGAGCCTCTGGTTTAAGCCTTCCACTCGGCTCCAAACCAGAGGACCGCGATCGGTTCTGGGAACGATACTGCAAATAGTTAGCTCTGATTCCATCCCGCGAGCGAGGCTTTCCGCCTTCACCAATTCCGCCAACCGCCTGTACTCATAACAGTTTACTGCAGACACGCTATTCATTTCTATCAAGTCTTTTCGGGGATACTTTTAGTATGCTTCCCTTACATTTAGCAAGCTATACAGAAAATCAGGGAGAGTTTACGAAAGGTTATATGGTGAGTAATGTTTTGGGAGAAGACATTAAAACTTTGGGGTTCGCTGATGACACTGTAAATCTGTAAGGGACCGCAAGGATTTGAGAAAACAGTTAAATGGAATTAATAGTGTCTTGAAAAGCTATTATAAGATGAACAAAAGGAAAACAAGGCTAGCGGAACGCAGATGAATTAAATAAGATGATACTGACGGAAATATGTAAAGAAACGATACACTGAAAGTAGTAGATGAGTTCTGTTATTTGAGAGGCAAGGAAGTGACGATTAATGAAGTAGAGAGGATATAAAACGCAGCATGGCAATATCAAGGAGAAGCGTTTCTGTGGAAATAAACTTAAGTACTGTAAATGTTTGCTGAAGGTTTTCGTCTGAATTAAAGCCTGAAGGATAAACAATGGACGATTCAGACAGGAGGAGAACAGAAGGTGTTGAAAAGTAGCTCTACTAGAGGAAGCTTATTGGATGGGTAAGTAGAGGTATTGAATCGAATTTGGGAGAAAATAAATTTATTGCACAACTTCACTAGAAGGGATCGGTTCACATGACACGTCCTGAACTGTCAAGGGAGAGAAATAGTTGGAGGTAAAAAAAATGTAGAAGAATGCTAATGTTTGAGTACAGTAAAACGTCCAGGTGGATGGATGTTGTGAAAGCTCCCCTTAGAAAAATTAATGAATTACTGTGCTGATAAAACTCTTACATTATTTGCTTTTCAAACAGCTGAGCAGAACTGAACGTACTCAGACAATTCGCTCTTTACCTATTCTGATCAACACTAAACTGACAGCCAATATTTTTTAGCTCAACGCAATCTGACTTTTAATAATCCCTACAAAAGAATGGCCCTGACTAAGAATAACCTATACCTTTCATGAATCACTTACCTCACAAAAATCTTCGTTACTCGAACTACTGCAATACAGCGAGCGCCAATACTGCCAGCTAAATAAAAGATTCAAACTACTGAAGGCATTAACTACTGATAGGCATAGTTAACAAACGAAAGATTTTGATAGAGAACCAACCTTAATAGTCTTCAAAAGTCATTATATATATATAATGTCAGTTCATGACATCAAGTCTTACAAATTTACCGTCTCTGATGGACCATCATATCATCCGCTCTCAAAATGCCACATCCACTTCTGCTGGCGGCTCACCTCCAACTGCGCAACGCTACGCGCTGTTAACAGCCAACTGCCCACCACTACACATGCGAATATTCCAACAATGAGTCCAACCAATCACAGACACAGTGATTTTCATACAGGGCGTTATGTGGCGTTACCAGCATAAAAACCTAAACAGCCTACTTGCAGTTGTAATAGCTGGGCGAAGATGAAGAAGCTTGCACTGAGTAGAGTAGCGTAGAGAACTGCATCAAACTACACGTCTCTCTGAAGAGTGCAACAACAAAAACAAGTTCAGGTAACTTCATGAAACGCACACGCCAAGTCCGGTGGTACCTTTCAACAGTGTTGGTAGCTCTTGTCGGAATAAATCCACTCAGTAATAATTTACGGAGCGAGGGCCAAGAGGATTACATTTTGCAGTGCGCCCGCGTGACGCTTATGAATTGTGACGAGGTTATGATGGCGCTATCGCTGTTCGCAAGTAAGGGGACCGGCCGCGGACGAGTGGCGCAAAAAGGGTTTTGACAGAGAATGCGGCCGCCGGCTTTTTGCTCGGACCTCGGTCTGTGGTAGGGGTAAAGCGGCTGGAGGAGACCGGCCACATTTCGGATGGACATTACTGGCGGGTCCGCTTCCCGCCAAATAAATCCCGGAGAGCCAGCTGAGTGCACTCGTAATGTTTCTTCTGACGTCGCCGGGAACAAGCGGGGACAGGGTATAAAAAAATGCCTCTGATGGAAATATAGCGAGTCTGCTCCTTTCACCAGAAATGTAACGATCGACCAAAGGCAACATACGAAAGGGCAGCTAAAACCCACTAGGTCGTCAACTAAAACAGTAGTTATCGAAGCATGTGTTCTAGTCCAGTTCTCCAGTCAAAAACACTATTTGTTTCTCATTTATACGGAAATAAAAGATAATTTTTTGGCTACACTAAATCAAAATCGGTGCTGTAAAACGGATAAGGACATAAATTACAGTAGCAGAGTGGGATGAGGAAGAGGTGGTCTTGGTGATAAAATTACTATTGTAAGACAAAACATAGAGGCAAGGAGAGAAATTAATAAGGAAACGCATATTGGTCTTACAGACTATAAGAAAATTTTCGAAAGGATCAGCCAACATAGACACGCGGGATTAGCCGAGCGGTCTGGGGTGCTGCAGTCATGGGCTGTGCGGCTGGTCCTGGCGGAGGTCCGAGTCTTCCCTCGGCCATGGGTGTGTGTGTTTGGCCTTAGTATAATTTAGGTCAAGTAGTGTGTAAGCTTAGGGACTGATGACCTTAGCAGTTAAGTTCCATAAGATTTCACACACATTTGAACATTTTTTGAACAGCCAACATATTTTATGCAGAACCAGTATTTTAGGAACTCAATATGACTTATTACTATAAAAAATAATCAGAAACACGGAGAGAAGAGTGGGACCATAACAACTAATATGAGACCCTAAGGACATTAAGAGAATCGTTAGCCAGGGCAATATTCCGGGATCCACAGAGACAAGAGTGTGCCGAGAATACAACATTTCGGGTATTATCTCTCAGCACGGACAGCAAACTGGCAGAAGGCCTTCACTTAATGACCGACATCAGCAGCGCTTGCGTAGAGTTGTCAGTGCTAACAGACAAGCAATATTGCGGTGAAGCAAGACGAACATATGCGTTAGGGCACTGCGGCGAAATTTGGCATTGGTAGGCTATTGCAACAGACAACCGATGAGAGTTCCCTTGCTAACAGCATGACGTCGCTTGCAGCACCTCTCCTGTGCTCATGGCCATGTGGGTTTGACGCTAGACCACTGGGAAACCGTAGCCTGGGCAGATGAGCCCCGATCTCAGCAGTACAGCAACCGAGTTAGAAAACTGCTGCGGAAGCAAAGGGAACTTCACAGTAAACATAAACATAGCCAAAGCCTTGCAGACAAACAAAAATTACGCGAAGCGAAATGTAGTGTGAGGAGGGCTATGCGAGAGGCGTTCAATGAATTCGAAAGTAAAGTTCTATGTACTGACCTGGCAGAAAATCCTAAGAAATTTCGATCCTATGTCAAAGCGGTAGGTGGATAAAAACAAAATGTCCAGAGACTCTGTGACCAAAATGGTACTGAAACAGAGGATGACCGGCTAAAGGCCAAAATACTAAATGTCTTCTTCCAAAGCTGTTTCACCGAGGAAGACTGCACTGTAGTTCCTTCTCTAGATTGTCGCACAGATGACAAAATGGTAGATATCGAAATAGACGACAGAGGGATAGAGAAACAATTAAAATCGCTCAAAAGAGGAATGGCCGCTGGACCTGATGGAATACCACTTCGATTTTACACAGAGTATGCGAAGGACCTTGCCCCCCTTCTTGCAGCGGTGTACCGTAGGTCTCTAGAAGAGCGAAGCGTTCCAAAGGATTGGAAAAGGGCACAGGTCATCCCCGTTTTCAAGAAGGGACGTCGAACAGATGTGCAGAACTATAGACCTATATCTCTAACGTCGGTTGTAGAAATTTGGAACACGTATTATGTTCGAGTATAATGACTTTTCTGGAGACTAGAAATCTACTCTGTAGGAATCAGATGGGTTTCGAAAAAGACGGTCGTGTGAAACCCAGCTCGCGCTGTTCGTCCACGAGACTCAGAGGGCCATAGACACGGGTTTACAGGTAGATGCCGCGTTTCTTGACTTCCGCAAGGCGTTTATCACAGTTCCCCACAGTCGTTTAATGAACAAAGTAAGAGCATACGGACTATCAGACCAATTGTGTGATTGGATTGAGTTCCTAGATAACAGAACGCAGCATGTCATTCTCAATGGAGAGAACTCTTCCGAAGTAAGAGTGATTTCAGGTGTGCCGCAGGGGAGTGTCATAGGACCGTTGCTATTCACAATATACATAAATGACCTTGTGGATAACATCGGAAGTTCACTGAGGCTTTTTGCAGATGATGCTGTGGTGTATCGAGAGGTTACAACAATGAAAAATTGACGCATGGTGCAGGGAATAACAATTGAGTCTCAATGTAGACAAGTGTAATGTGCTGCGAATACATAGAAAGATAGATCCCTTATCATATAGCTATAAAATAGCAGGTCAGCAACTGGAAGCAGTTAATTCCATAAATTATCTGGGAGTACGCATTAGGAGTGATTTAAAATGGAATGATCATATAAAGTTGATCGTCGGTAAAGCAGATGCCAGACTGAGATTCTTTGGAAGAATCCTAAGGAAATGCAATCCGAAAACAAAGAAAGTAGGTTAGAATACGCTTGTTCGCCCACTGCTTGAATACTGCTCAACAGTGTGGGATCCGTACCTGATAGGGTTGACAGAAGAGATAGAGAAGATCCAACGGAGAGCAGCGCGATTCGTTACAGGATCATTTAGTAATCGCGAAAGCGTTACGGAGATGATAGATAAACTCCAGTGGAAGACTCTGCAGGAGAGTCGCTCAGTAGCTCGGTACGGTCTTTTGTTAAAGTTTCGAGAACATACCTTCACCGAAGGGTCAAGCAGTATATTGCTTCCTCCTACGTATATATCGCGAAGAGACCATGAGGATAAAATCAGAGAGATTAGAGCCCACACAGAAGCATATCGACAATCCTTCTTTCCACGAACAATACGAGACTGGAATAGAAGGGAGAACCGATAGAGGTACTCAGGGTATCCTCCGCCACACATCGTCAGGTGGCTTGCGGAGTATGAATGTAGATGTAGATGTAGTAAGAGCTGATGGTAGGGTTCGAGTGTGTTGCAGACCCCATGAAGCCATGTACCTAAGTTGTCAACAAGGCGTTGTGGAAGCTGATGGTGAATTAATAATGGTGTGGGCTGGGTACATGGAATGGACTGCGTCATCTGGTCCCACTGAACCGATCATTGACTCGAAATGTTTATGGTCGGATACTTGGAGACCATTTGCGATCACTCACGTTCCCAAACAACGATGGTACTTCTGTGATGTCAATGCATCATGTCACTGGGCCACAATTGTTAGGACTGGTTTGAGGAACATTCTGGACAGTTCGAGCGAATGGCTTCGCCAGCCAGATCTTACATGATACCCATCGAACATTTGTGGGACAAAATCGAGAGGTCAGTTCGTGCATAAAATCCTGCACCACTTTACCCAATTGCGGTCGGCTATGGAGGCAGCATGGCCCAGTAGTTCTGCAGAGGACTTCCAACGAAGTCCATGCTACGTCGAGATGCTGCACTACATCGGGCTAAAGGCGGTCTGATACGATATTAGGACTTTTGTCACCTCAGACTATGTCGTCAACAAACGGAAGTATGATTTATTCTTGCAGATTGGTTGAGTTTATTCCTTCCCCTTTTATATTTTCGTTAATTTTATGTGTCACTAAGTGTTGTGTTTGGTTGTTTGCTTTTTCTCCTTTTCCTACTTCACTCAATTTCACTGTTCCAGTCTTACTCTAACCATCGGCTTCGTGATTTCCCGAGACCTCTTTTTCCTTGAGTTATTTATTTGAATACTTGTTTCGTTGTTATTCTCTGTGGACTCCTATACACGGTCAACATCAATAAAACCGAAAAACTGCAGGGACAGATTCCTGACTAGAAATGGCGGAGAAAAGGTCCTATGAACATGTGTTCAGAAATGGACGGTGTGCGTGCAAAGATAACAAATCTTCCCCGAACACAGTACAGAGCTGTATCGCATCGACGCTACAACAGATGTTCAGAGAGGCGTCTAGGGGATTGCAGGTGATAGGGATAGTAGCGCTTGTCGCGCAGGATACACATAATCGTTCTTTAGCGGGACACTTGCCTGGCGTTTGTACTAGGGTTCGTCTCAGTATACTGTGGAACCCGGTCCTCCAAATCTGACGTACACACAGTTGGCCGCCTCCCTCCATGTTCGTTTGTCTGAAAGGACCCGTGATCACCATACCCCAAAAGGGGCTTAAAATGTTTTGTGCTCTGGTAGGTGTCTGTGACGGTAATTGTTTTGGTGTAGCGCCTAAACCGCGTTTCAGATTCAGATCAGAGTCGAGAATATTAAGAAAACGAACACCATCGCGCTTGTTCCCGACGTGAGTACCGTATCTTTTTGCTAATTACAGTACTCTGCGTCAATCACACAGCCTGAAATACTCAAGGAACACACGGTTCGTGGTCAGAGGAACTCTCATTTATCAACGCCACCTACCGTGGCAACGATGCTTTTCCGGACACTTGTTCATAGGACCTTTTTTCCTCCATTTCTAGTCACGGATCCGTCCCTTCAGTTTCTCGGTTTTTTTAATGCTCATCCTATATATAAGATCTAGTCATTTTACTCTACTTTTATTAATTTGTTAATTGAATATACTCTAAACTCATCTCGTCTTCATTCCTTATCTAATCCCTCAGGCTCCAACCTCCTGAGTGTCGCATACATTTCATTTTATTACGCTGACTTCCTTTTTCTTAATATTCTCGACTCTGATCTGAGCCTGAAACACAATTTAGGCGCTACTTACATTGAAAAACAATTGTATCTTTCATCACTTTACGTCATTTTGAGTCTGGTATGGTAGTTTATGTCACAAACTAAGAGTCTAAAACGCTAAACTCTTTTCCAAAACGTGATTGTTTAGTACTGTTTTGGAATCTGCAGAGTTATTTCCTTTAAAAGTATTAATCTTAGTTTCTTTGTGAGAAACATTTGTATTGTAGTATTTGAATACCTGTTCTGGCCCATTTATTCACCCTTCACATATCGCCCACTCCGTTTTAAAGAATTCCGCGTTTTTCAGAGACCGTAATTGTGTTTGTCGAATGATCTGCCTTATTTTAATGCCTCGGTCAGCCTTAGCTTTCCACTTTCTAACAATATCATCAACACGTATATTAAAAAACGTGGACCATAAGATAATATGTACCATGTTTCTAGCTCCAAGCACGATTCCGCGTTCAAAGACTATTAATTCCCGTCGGAAACCTTTTCACGTGAATCACCTGAGTGCGAATGACAATTCCGCCAATGCAGTGCCCTTTTATACCTTCCGTACGCTATGTTACCTTCATCTATTATATTGACATCGCTATCCCATGACTTTTGTCACCTCTGTATATATGCAATTAAAATCTAACAAAATAGAGGTACTGGGCCACCAGCGAAGCAGATTCTTGGAATAATAAGGTGCGAGCATTTCACCAGGTCATGACGGCAAGCCACAAGTGAATTCCGTACGCCATGACGATGGTAGCTTTCACTCCTACATACGCATTAAGAACAGAAACGTAAAAGGAGAAATGCAGACGATGGACTTTAATTCACAAAGTATGTCTTCCACTGTTTCTGTGCACAGCATGAAAGAACTGCGGATCTGCAGGGGAAAATTGGCCTTAGATTGGAATTAATTGTCTTCATCTTATTATATCATTTTTGATTTGATTCTGCAACGAGATTCTTGGGGGGGGGGGGAGGGATGAGGGGGGGCGATGTTGCCTGATAGACTGGTAAATAAACTGCACATGGATTCGTTGTTTATTTATCTAGTGCGTCTACTGATCAGGCAAGAAGCCTCAAACGCGATCACAGTGTAATGAAAACCAATCAACTGTTGTCTGAGGTATTCTCTTTATCCCACTTGCCTGTACAATTGGATAGTCCTTTGCTCCAACAACGACAGAGAAATTAAATACATTATGGAGTCACTAAAGGAAAAAGAGGAAGGAACGTGTTTATGAAATATATCGCACATAAAACTGAAATGTGGAATAATCGCATAAGAGAGATGTCGAGCGGCCAGCTGTATGGGAAAAGTAGTTAGAGTAACTTTGGACCTGCAGCTTCTACACGCGTGGACAGAAATGGGTCATTACACACACACTATGGGAGGTCCATCACGCGCGACGTTTATTGTATTAAGGAGCGCCGAAGAAATATTTCTAGAGCTAGGGAAGGCGGCGCGCGATGTTTGCTTGTACTCCTAAGAGGGCCTTAATAACAGGAGAGCGGCGACAGACGGCGAGAGGGGAAACCCCGCAGCGCGCAGGGCTGCCACCAGACGCAGGGCGGCCAACCGCGCAGCGTCTTGCCCAATATTAATCAACGTCCGGCCTGTCGGATGGTCGTGCGTAATTTATCTCTCCCTGGAAACACACGGAACATTTTTGATGCCGAGCGCGCAGGCGCAGTGGCCGCTGGCCAGCCAGCCCGCTACGCACAACATATACACGTATGCAGGAGCGCGCATTCGCAGACAAAATTCCGCAGAGCCCGCCGTCTCGCCTGCTTTGTGTTCTGGGCGGCGTGATATATCAAAACGCGGCCGTTCCGCCGAGTTTGCCCCCGCTCGTCTGTCTTTCCGTCGCAGCACGCGCTCACGGAATGGAAGCCCGCCACGAAGTTATCTCCACGCCAAAATTTTGACGTCTGTTGTTTGGGACGCATATTTCCGCAAATATTATCATTATTTTCGGAGCAGGGCAGAATAAGCGGGAAAGTAGTTGAATATTTCATCAGGCGTCATGAACAACAAAAACGAGATAAAAATGTTTTTATATGATCAAAGTTGGTGGCAGAGCGTACTTTTGTGTTACGTATTAGGGCTACTTCTCATTTAGTTCGCTTACGGTGCTTGGCGGACTGGTACATCTAGCACCCCTGTCTTTGCACACTTTCCCTGTTCCATTCTCAAATGTGAAGAATATTGTCGGTAATCCTAGTATGTGTGCTTATTTGGCAGATTTTATCGTTGCGCTCATTTTGATAGACGTATTTGGGGAAAGTAATACACTCTAATATTAAAAAAAACAACGAAGAAATTATGTGAATGGGACCGAAACTGATAGTTATGATCTGCATGTACCCACAAACAAATAACTATAATTTCTGAACAACTGGATGATTTATTCGACAGAGCTTCAAAAAGTCAGCAGATCAGTAACGGCTTAGTCTACGTCCGGAACTTATTCAAGCAGTTTTTCGGTTTGGCATTGACAGGGAGAGATGTTGCACGTCCACCTGAGGGATATACTGCCAATTTCTACCCAGCTGACCCGTTAGATTGTAAGACTCTCGAGAGGGTTGGAGGGCCCTGCTCATAATGCTCCATAGGTTGTCAATTGTGAAGAGATCCGGCGACCTAAATGGCCAAGGTAGGGTTTGGCAAGCACGAAGTGAAGCGGTGGAACCTCTCGTCATGTTCAGACTTGCTGAAAAGTTATCCCAAGATGGCTTGCCACGAAGGGCATCGAAACAGGGCGTAGGGTGCCGCGGATGACAGCAACTGGGGACCAGATATGGAAAGAAGTCGCACCCCAAACCATCACAACTGGATGTCTAGCCGTATGGCGGGCGACTGTCAGGTTGGTGTCCCACCGCCCTCCGTGGCGTCTCCAGACTAGGGCTGTTGATAAAATATCGGTATACCGACGTTTCCCCCAAAATAGCAATCTCGAGTGGCGATATTTTTATTTTGTGTCATACACTCATGCTCATAAATTAAGTATGATTTCAGAGTGTGGTGCCACACAACGTGGCACTACACAGAACTGGCGCTAATAGCATAGGCACATAGGGAACAAACACGACACATGTCTGTAAGTCCACGGTATCGGTGAGAAGTTGAGAAAACCGTCCCGAAACACATGTGCTACAAAATGCCAGTTTCCTGCGTATGTACCCCGACATCAATATGGGATATGATCACCATGCACATAGGCCGCACAACGGGATGGCATACTCTGGATCAGGTGGTCAAGCAGCTGCTGGGGTATAGCCTCCCATTCTTGCACCAGTGCCTGTCGGAGCTCCTGAAGTGTCGTAGGGGTTTGAAGACGTGCAGCGATACGTTGACCGAGAGCGTCCGAGACGTGATCGATGGGGTTTGGGTCTGGAGAACAGTCAGGGCACTCCATTCGCCTGATATCTTCTGTTTAAAGGTACTTGTCCAGCAGCTAGGTGGGGCCGTGCGTTATCATCCATCAGGAGGAAGGTGGGACCCACTGCACCCCTGAAAAGGGGTTACAGTTCCTCTGTCAAAGACATGCAGGGGTGTACGTGCACCAACCACAATCCCACCCCACACCATCAAACCACTACCTCCATACAGGTTCCTTTCAAGGACATTAAGGGGTTGTTATCTGGTTCCTGGTTCACGCCAGATGAAAACCCGGCGAAAATGACTGTTGAGACTACACCTGGACTCGTCCGTGAACATAACCTAGGACCACTGTTCCAATGACCATGTGCTGTGTTCTTGACACCAGGCTTTGAGGCTCTCCTGGAACCAGGGGTCAGTGGAATGCACCTTGCAGGTCGCTGGGCGAATAAACCATATGTTTTGAGTCGTCTGTCGACTGTGTGTCTGAAGACAACTGTTCCAGGGGCTGCGGTAAGGTCCCGAGCAAGGTTACATGCAGTACTCCGTGGCCGTCTGCAAGCACTGATGGTGAGATATTTGTCTTCTTGTGGTGTTGTACACTGTGGACATACCGTATTGTAGCGCCTGGACACGTTTCCTGTCTGCTGGAGTCGATGCCATAATCTTGAGATCACACTTTGTGGTACACGGTGGGCGCGTGCTACGACCTGCTGTGTTTCACCAGACTCCAGTCTTCCTAGCGTTCTACCCCTCGTAACGTCATCCATATGTGTTTCTTGAGCTATTTTCGACACACAGCCACCATTACCACGTCTGAAAACGTCTGCACACTTACTCGCTGCACCATACTCTGACATGCACCAACACAGCTCTGCGTATTTGGACTGCTGCCAGCGCCATCGTGCGACTACCACAGGTCATATGCGACGCATGCTCATTCCCTGAGGTGATTTAAACCCGCAAACCGCCCACAAGAGTGTTGTTTCACCATGTATCAGCTTTATTCTTAATTAATGAGCATAAGTGTATTTTCTTCTCAATTTTCGGTAAATATTTGAAGATGTAGTAGAACATAATTTTAATTTCACCTGTGAAGAAGTCTTATTAAGCTTTGAGCTCTCATTATGGCCAACCTTCCTCTTTGACTATGTGAAGCAAGTGTACGTGGCACAAAAGAAGAAGTCCGGTTGCACTGAGAGGGATGGGGGCGGTGTGAACGGAATAACAAGATTTTCGATGTGAAGAAACAGCACGCCATTTGCATTAAAAAACTGTGCTGTTTCTTCATTTCTTCATATTGGCATTCTTCAAAAACAGTTGTTGAAAATTGTAGACGAAAATCTAAATGACAAGACTGGTCTTTGCGATGGACGGAGACGTGTTAGTGGAAATGCTGACGTAATCGGTGCCACCAACATAAACTGCAACGTTTAGCTTCACCACGCATCTGTTAGGTCGCTGTCGTTGGCAGAAATGAAAAAAACGGGGAACAGTTTCTGGTCAAATCCGAAACGTGACGAAACCGAAATGGATCTGTCGGACACCTTTTATTGCACCAGTTACATGTAGCTATCATTGTTAGCAAAGTGGTTATCGCCAAGCGTGAACGAATACCCGCAGCTCGTGGTCTAGTCCAGCCGGCACGGTAGCTCAGCGTGTTCGGTCAGAGGGCTGCGTGCTCTCTGTAATGAAAAAACTGAGTCAAGGAATCAACGATCAACTTGAACGGATGTCTTGTGACGTCCGCCCAGACCAGCGTTGCTGCCTATGGGTCACCGGGTGCCAGGTTCGATTACCTGCTGGGTTGAGAATTTTCACTGTCCGGGGAGTGGGTGGTTGTGTTGTCCTCATCACTGCATGATCATCATCATTCGTCACAGAGGCTAGATTGGACTGTGAACTGTGTAAAAACTGGGACTTTGTACAGGCGCTGATGATAGTGCAGTTGGGCTCCCAACAAACCAAACAGCATCATTCCCAAGCGTGAACGTGAATCGTTTTCATTTCTTCGTGCTCTTCTAATAATAAATCAGTATCTACGCATATAGCATATATATTTACAATATGCAGCCGATATTTTTATACGCAAGTACGTCGGTATCTTTTCCGTCGATGCATTGATAATTTTTTCCTATATATCGACAGGCGATATTGATATTTTTTAAATATCGATGTATCGGATATCCGACATTTTAAAAAAGTAACATTATCGGTTACTCCAGACACGTCTTAGGTCTGAATTTCTGTGACTGAAGTCAAATTGTCTTCCGTTATGAGTCCCGCTTCGAACTGAACGACGATGACCAGCGACCCGTAAGGTTACAAGACGAAAAGATGTAACTTTATAGAAGAATGAGTAGAATTTCAACGAAAATGTACTTTTCTCGACAAATTTGCCTCACACATTTAGTAAATAGTTGGTTTTTAGGCTGTATTGTTAAAGTCAATGCATCAAAAAAGTATTGGTAATTAAGGTGAAAGTAATAACATTTTTCGCTTAAAAGTTACTATTCAGTATCATTTTTTGAAATAAAAACGTAACACGATTTTACACCATTTTGCGATTTTTAAAATGGTGAGGCACCCCTTTCCCTTTTCCTGTAGAACTGAAATCACGAGCAACTGATAAGGAAACAACCAAACTCGAAATATAGGAGGTCCCCAAAGTGTTATGTTTTATTTTTGGAAGAAATACGAAAATCGCTATTTTATGTAACCTTTCTTACACTATGATAAAAAAGATTAACAGTTATCTTAAAAATACAAATTAAATCAAGCAGATGAGATCTAGAAAAGGTCTACGAATAAAGAAAAGACGTGCCTTGCGATAAGTATGTGTTCTACAGCTCATCAAAGTGACGAAGAGATAAGTAGATTTTGTCGTTTGCTGCCTGAAAAAAATTTATATATTACACGCAACTCAATTTTTACATAATTACAAAGAAGTCGAGATGGAACGTAGAACGAGTGACTACTAGAAGAAGAATGAGACCGTCCGCGACCGAAGTCAACGGTTAACGACCGTTCCTAAGAAGCAATTCGCTGTTCTTTTTATTCTTCCGTTGACTTCAGTGAATAGTTCTTTGGATCCGTTCCTAGGCGAGCGACCCACCTCTGCCAGACTGTAGAAACCGGTGTAGCCATTAAACGATTTTGTGAGCACTGACTGAAATGATCTTCGTCGTTCCGTTATACATTACGCTCGTTGGATGCAGCTGCCCCCCCCCCCCCCCCCCCCCCCCCCCAATCCTGTGCAGGAGTCTTCCCTGCATGCATCTGAACCTCCGTACTACTTTCCCCATTAGGTAATTGATGATTTGCTGGTCCCTCAGGATGAATCTTCTCAACCGACACCTTCTTTCAGTCAGGTTGTGCCATAAATTTCTTTTTGCCCAAAGCGATTCGGTACCTGTTCATCAGCTACTCGATCCAACACTCTTCCGCTGAACCACATTATGAAAGCTTCTATTTTCATCTTGTCTTCACTCCATAAAAATCTCTTCAGAAAAGTTTCGTAACGCTTAATTTTTACATATAGTGTTAACAAATTTCTCTTTTACATGAATTATTTTCTTGCAATTGTAGTTTGTATGGTATAGCCTCTAAAGTTTACCCAGCGTCAGACATTTTGCTCACCAAACAGCAAAACTAATCTACTATTATTAGTGTCTCATTCCCTCAGCATCCCGTAATTAATTCGGCTACGTTCCATTACCCTTGTTACAACAACTTTCCTTGTTCGGGTTATGTCCTCTTTTCTACATCCATCCTGTTCAACTGTTTTTCCAATACCTTTACTGTCTCTGAAGAATTTATATATCGTCATCATACTTCAAAGTTTTAATTTTGATCAAAGGGTGGTATAAAAGATACAAATTCTACGCATCGTGGATTATTGCTTCATTCGCAACCAAGTCGCAGCATGTGGAATGTTTTTTTTGTGGCTGTGTCTTCCAACGGTCTCAATAATTCTGATACGACTGCGGTATTTCAGAGCTCTACCAATTTACTGTCACAGTATTAATCCTTCAATCTCATCTTCATGTACTTCCTTTTCCCTTTGTATGAATCTAAATATGCTTTGCGTTCTGATCTTTTTTTTCCAGTTTTTCGTCGTTCTTTAGCTGCTTTAAAATTCGCGGAGGTATGTTCCGTTTTTGCAGCTAAGTGAAAGGCAGTATGTTCTTTTTCTACACACGTGTCGCTACTTTATTTAAGAATCATCTTCTGTGACGATTTCCAAGGTTGCTAGTCCATGCGTATGGTCCTGGAGACGTGTTCATTCTGCCACTTTTTTTTTTTTTTTTTTTTTGTGTCATCAGTCTCCTGACTGGTTTGATGCGGCCCGCCACGAATTCCTTTCCTGTGCTAACCTCTTCATCTCAGAGTAGCACTTGCAACCTACGTCCTCAATTATTTGCTTGACGTATTCCAATCTCTGTCTTCCTCTACAGTTTTTGCCCTCTACAGCTCCCTCTAGTACCATGGAAGTCATTCCCTCATGTCTTAGCAGATGTCCTATCATCCTGTCCCTTCTCCTTATCAGTGTTTTCCACATATTCCTTTCCTCTCCGATTATGCGTAGAACCTCCTCATTCCTTACCTTATCAGTCCACCTAATTTTCAACATTCGTCTATAACACCACATCTCAAATGCTTCGGTTCTCTTCTGTTCCGATTTTCCACAGTCCATGTTTCACTACCATACAATGCTGTACTCCAGACGTACATCCTCAGAAATTTCTTCCTCAAATTAAGGACGGTATTTGATATTAGTAGACTTCTCTTGGCCAGAAATGCCTTTTTTGCCATAGCGAGTCTGCTTTTGATGTCCTCCTTGCTCCGTCCGTCATTGGTTATTTTACTGCCTAGGTAGCAGAATTCTTTAACTTCATTGACTTCGTGACCATCAATCCTGATGTTCAGCTTCTCGCTGTTCTCATTTCTACTACTTCTCATTACCTTCGTCTATCTCCGATTTACTCTCAAACCATACTGTGTACTCATTAGACTGTTCATTCCGTTCAGCAGATCATTTAATTCTTCTTCACTTTCACTCACGATAGCAATGTCATCAGCGAATCGTATCATTGATATCCTTTCACCTTGTATTTTAATTCCACTCCTGAACCTTTCTTTTATTTCCATCATTGCATCCTCGATGTACAGATTGAAGAGTAGGGGCGAAAGGCTACAGCCTTGTCTTAATCCCTTCTTAATACGAGCACTTCGTTCTTGATCGTCCACTCTTATTATTCCCTCTTGGTTGTTGTACATATTGTGTATGACCTGTCTCTCCCTATAGCTTACCCCTACTTTTTTCAGAATCTTGAACAGCTTGCACCATTTTATATTGTCGAACGCTTTTTCCAGGTCGACAAATCCTATGAACATGTCTTGATTTTTCTTTAGCCTTGCTTCCATTATTAGCCGTAACGTCAGAATTCCCTCTCTCGTGCCTTCACTTTTCCTAAAGCCGAACTGATCGTCACCTAGCGCATTCTCAAGTTTCTTTTCCATTCTTCTGTATATTATTCTTGTAAGCAGCTTCGATGCATGAGCTGTTAAGCTGATTGTGCGATAATTCTCGCACTTGTCAGCTCTTGCCGTCTTCGGAATTGTGTGGATGATGCTTTTCCGAAAGTCAGATGGTATGTCACCAGACTCATATATTCTACACACCAACGTGAATAGTCGTTTTGTTGCCACTTCCCCTAATGATTTTAGAAATTTTGATGGAATGTTATCTATCTCCTCTGCCTTATTTGACCGTACGTCCTCCAAAGCTCTTTTATATTCCGATTCTAATACTGGATCCCCTATCTCTTCTAAATCGACTCCTGTTTCTTCTTCTATCACATCAGACAAATCTTCACCCTCATAGAGGCTTTCAATGTATTCTTTCCACCTATCTGCTCTTTCCTCTGCATTTAACAGTGGAATTCCCGTTGCACTCTTAATGTTGACACCGTTGCTTTTAATGTCACCAAAGGTTGTTTTGACTTTCCTGTATGCTGAGTCCGTCCTTCCGACAATCATATCTTTTTCGATGTCTTCACGTTTTTCCTGCAGCCATTTCGTCTTAGCTTCCCTGCACTTCCTATTTATTTCATTCCTCAGCGACTTGTATTTCTGTATTTCTGATTTTCCCGGAACATGTTTGTACTTCCTCCTTTCATCAATCAACTGAAGTATTTCTTCTGTTACCCATGTTTTCCCATGGTTTCTTCGCAGCTACCTTCTTTGTACCTATGTTTTCCTTCCCAACTTCTGTGATGGCCCATTTTAGAGACGTCCATTGCTCTTCAACTGTGTTGCCTACTGCGCTATTCCTTATTACTGTATCTATAGCGTTAGAGAACTTCAAACGTATCTCGTCATTCCTTAGAACTTCCGTATCCCATTTCTTAGCGTATTGAATCTTCCTGATTAATGTCTTGAACTTCAGCCTACTCTTCATCACTACTATATTGTGATCTGAGTCTATATCTGCTCCTGGGTACGCCTTACAATCCAGTATCTGATTTCGGAATCTCTGTCTGACCATGATGTAATCTAACTGAAATCTTCCCGTATCTCCCGGCCTTTTCCTAGTATACCTCCTCCTCTTGTGATTCTTGAACAGAGTATTCGCTATTACTAGCTGAAACTTGTTACAGAACTCAATTAGTCTTTCTCCTCTTTCATTCCTTGTCCTAAGCCCATATTCTCCTGTAACCTTTTCTTCTACTCCTTCCCCTACAACTGCATTCCAGTCGCCCATGACTATTAGATTTTCGGCCCCCTTTACATACTGCATTACCCTTTCAATATCCTCATACAGTTTCTCTATCTGTTCATCTTCAGCTTGCGACATCGGTATGTATACCTGAACTATCGTTGTCGGTGTTGGTCTGCTGTCGATTCTGATTAGAACAACCCTGTCACTGAACTGTTCACAGTAACACACCCTCTGCCCTACCTTCCTATACATAACGAATCCTACACCTGTTATATCATTTTCTGCTGCTGTTGATATTATCCCATACTCATCTGACCAGAAATCCTTGTCTTCCTTCCACTTCACTTCACTGACCCCTACTGTATCTAGACTGAGCCTTTGCATTTCCCTTTTCAGATTTTCTAGTTTCCCTACCACGTTCAAGCTTCTGACATTCCACGCCCCGACTCGTAGAACATTATCCTTTCGTTGATTATTCAATCTTTTTCTCTGCCACCATACTCCACTGATTTCTGACGTTTTTTCGCCCAAATTTATTGCAACACTTCGCTTGCACTTTTGACTGTGTTTCAACATGCGTGTGTTTACAGTGTGTAGGGAACACATCTCCATGACCTCACACATGGAATAGCAACACTGGCAATCGCCGACGGCGCTTCATATGTGTGCGACAAAAAATAAATTTCCGTTCGTTTTGTTGCAAAGACAAAACATACTTCCATGAAGACCTTATATTGTTGATAATCATTTCAGAGAGTAGGCGCATTTTGTTTCTAATAGATTTCTCAAAAAAATGTCTCTGAGCACTATGGGACTTAACTTCTGAGGTCATCAGTCCCCTAGAACTTAGAACTACTTAAACCGAACTAACCTAAGGACATCACGCATATCCATGCAGGATTCGAACCTGCGGCCGTAGCGGTGGTGCGGTTCCAGACTGTATCGCCTAGAACCGCTCGGCCACTCCGGCCGGCCAGATTTCTCATTTTATCTCCGTGAACAAAACGAGAAAGAGGTGTTGCATGCCAATCTTGTACAAAAAGCACTCCGTCCTCAGGTCACAAGTGGCCTACCGGGACCATCCGACATCCGTGTCATCCTCGATGGAGGATGCGGATAGGCGGGGCATGGGGAAAGCACACCGCTCTCCTGGTCGTAAGATGGTTTTTTTGACCGGAGCCACTACTATTCGGTCGAGTAGCTCCTCAATTGGCATTACGTGGTTGAGTGTATCCCGAAAAATGGCAACAGCACATGGCGGCCTGGATGGTCACCGATCCAAGTGCCGACCACGTCCAACTCCGCTTAACTTCGGTGATCTCACAGGAACAGGTATGCCAATCTTGTATAGAGCAATAAAACTGGTAAAATTTTCAAAGCCGTACAGCGAAGCTATCCCGCTTCATGACGGCAATGTCGACACGAGGCGGCCACAATGAAAACATTTCGCCACCGAGATTGGATCAGGGCAAAACATAACATCGACGTTCCTGTTGAGCCAGGCAGAAGACTTTAGCAGAACGTAGTGGGTCACAGCTACCGACTAAGGTCACATCACCTTCGTTAACTGACGAAAGAAAGGATGACGTCGGGTAAAGATTAGCCACCACTTCGCTCCATAAATACCTCAGCAGATTATCTCGCAAGATAGCTAATTAATGGCGTACACGGTGTTGCCACCTGCTTCCCTAATTGCAGCAAAATGGCGTGTGATCTCGTGCACGCTTCATGGACTGTGCGGCTGGTCCCGGCGGAGGTTCGAGTCCTCCCTAGGGCATGGTTGTCTGTGTTTGCCCTTATGATAATTTAGGTTAAGTAGGACTTGGAAGAGCAGTTGAACGGAATGGACAGTGTCTTGAAAGGAGGATATAAGATGAACATCAACAAAAGCAAAAAGAGGATAATGGAATGTACTCGAATTAAGTCGGGTGACGCTGATGGAATTAGATTAGGAAATGAGACACTTAAAGTAGTTAAGAAGTTTTGCTGTTTGGGGAGCAAAATAATTGAAGAATGTCGAAGTAGAGAGGATATAAAATGTAGAATGGCAATGACAAGGAAAGCGTTTCTGAAGAAGAGAAATTTGTTGACATCGAGTGTAGATTTAAGTGTCAGGAAGTCGTTTCTGAAAGTATTTGTACGGAGTGAAGCCATGTATGGAAGTGAAACATAGACGATAAATAGTTTGGACAAGAAGAGAATAGAAGCTTTCGAAATGTGCTGCTACAGAAGAATGCTGAAGATTAGATGGGTCGATCACGTAACTAATGAGGAGGTATTGAAGAGAATTGGGGAGAAGAAGGGTTTGTGGCACAACTTGACAAGAAGAAGGGATCGGTTGGTAGGACATGTTTTGAGGCATCAAGGGATCATCAATTTAGCATTGGAGGGCAGCGTGGAGGGTAAAAATCGTAGAGGGAGACCAAGAGATGAATACACTAAGCAGATTCAGAAGGATGTAGGTTGCAGTAAGTACTGGGAGATGAAGAAGCTTGCACAGGATAGAGTAGCACGGAGAGCTGCATCAAATCAGTCTCAGGACTGAAGACAACAACAACAACAACAACAACAACAACAAGTAGTGTGTAAACTTAGGGTCTGATGACCTTAGCAGTTAAGTCCCATAAGATTTCACACACATTCAAACATTTTTTTTTCTTGAACACTACGGACAACATCCGCTGCTGGGAGAAATGCCTACCTCGCTACAATCACCAGTCACAGAGTTCATGACTACTGGCGCAGTGGTAAGGCACTGGACTCGTATTCGGGAGGACGACGGTTCAATCCCGCGTCCGGCCATCCTGATTTAGGTTTTCCGTGATTTCCCTAAATCACTGCAGGCAAATGGCGGATTGGTTCCTCTGAAAGGGCACGGCCGACTTCCTTCCCCATCCTTCCGTACACCGATGAGACCGATGACGACGCTGTCTGGTCTCCTTCCCCAAAGAACCGAACCAAACCAAGACTACTGTCTGCTTCTGTCCCAGACGGGAGGACCTGGCAGTCTTTCCTTCCAGCCAGGATCAGGATGCTACCGTTTCTGACATTCCAACGCACT
Organism: Schistocerca gregaria; assembly: GCF_023897955.1. Taxonomy (NCBI): domain Eukaryota; kingdom Metazoa; phylum Arthropoda; class Insecta; order Orthoptera; family Acrididae; genus Schistocerca; species Schistocerca gregaria. The sequence goes on along the minus strand of NC_064920.1, from coordinate 1,133,469,799 downwards.
GGATAAAGCATACCCGGACGGCAGGCTAATATGGTCGTACTTCACGGCTACATGGCAACTGTTATCGCGGTACATCGGATGACGAAAAAGAGCGGTGAGCGGGAGAAGATAGAACACCTCCCAAGATGACGTGTGTAAGTTCAATATACGCGCCACCGTTACTCATTGCCGGGACCACCGCAAGCGGCGAACCGCCAGTGGAGTACCCGGCTGGAGGAGTACCCGGCTGGATCGAAGTGTGCAGTGTCGGCTGCAGTTCCTTGTCTAAATCCTCGCACAAACGAAAAAATGGCTGACTTCGAAATAGGTGCCCAAGGAATAGAAAATCAACTGAAATCACTCAACAGAGGAAAGTCCACTGGACCTGACGGGATACCAATTCGATTCTACACAGAGTACGCGAAAGAACTTGCCCCCCTTCTAACAGCCGTGTACTGCGAGTCTCTAGAGGAACGGAAGGTTCCAAATGATTGAAAAAGAGCACAGGTAGTCCCAGTCTTCAAGAAGGGTCGTCGAGCAGATGCGCAAAACTATAGACCTATATCTCTGACATCGATCTGTTGTAGAATTTTAGAACATGTTTTTTGCTTTTCACAATGTATACAAATGACCTAGTAGATAGTGCCGAAAGTTCCTTGCGGTTTTTCGCGGATGATGTTGTTGTATGCAGAGAAGTTGCAGCATTAGAAAATTGTAACGAAATGCAGGAAGATCTGCAGCGGATAGGCACTTGGTGCAGGGAGTGGCAACTGACCCTTAACATAGACAAATTTAATGTATTGCGAATACATAGAAAGTAGGATCTTTTACTGTATGATTATATGATAGCGGAACAAACACTGGTAGCAGTTACTTCTGTAAAATGCCTGTTAGTATGCGTGCGGAACAATTTGAAGTGAAATGATCATGTAAAATTAATTGTTGGTAAGGCGGGTACCAGGTTGAGATTCATTAGGAGAGTTCTTAGGAAATGTAGTCCATCAACAAAGGAGGTGGCTTACAAAACACTCGTTCGACCTATACTTGAGTATTGCTCATCAGTGTGCGATCCGTATCAGATCGGGTTGACGGAGGAGATAGAGAAGATCCAAAGAAGAGCGGCACGTTTCGTCACAGGGTTATTTGGTAAGCGTGTTAGCGTTACGGAGATGTTTAGCAAACTCAAGTGGCAGACTCTACAAGAGTGGCGCTCTGCATTGCTGTGTAGCTTGCTGTCCAGGTTTCGAGAGGGTGCGTTTCTGGATGAGGTATCGAATATATTGCTTCCACCTACTTATACCTGTGGAGGAGATCACTAATGTAAGATTCGAGCGCGCACGGAGGCTTTCCGGCAGTCGTTCTTCAAGCGAACCATACGCAACTGGAACAGGAAAGGGAGGTAATGACAGTGGCACGTAAAGTGCCCCCCGCCAGACACCTTTGGGTGGCTTGCGGAGTATAAATGTAGATGTAGAGCTGGCTGAAGGCCGCTTAAAACACGATTCCTTAGCGGAGATTGACAGACGATGCCAACCACGAACCGACATACTACCTGTACTTTTCTGGAAACTGCCGTGGTATTGCGGTACAACCTGTGACCGGGACCATCGCGAATGGCGAATCGCCAGCGCAGCAGCCAGCTGGAATGAAGTGCACGGAGTTGGCTAAAGGCCGCTGAAGACGCATTTCTTCAACGGGCATGCACAGACGGTGACAACCACGAGTCAAAACGCTAACTGTATTTTTATGGAAATAAATAATTAATTCTGCATCCTCTTTCACTGCGCCCACCAGCGACTTTAGGTACCACAGGTCAGTACCAGCGATCCGAGGAAAACTGGCAAGTAGCGAACTGCGAGAGTGCCTTCTGACCCAGAACCAACCCTACTTAAGACCCTCCCAATAGCCGCCACTTGCAGAGAGAGAACAAAGATCGCTCAACGACCTGCCGGACCGTTCATTTCATTTCCATCAGAGTTGTGCAGCGCTACGTGGAAAGCCCTCTACAGCGAAGTTTCGCTTTGCGTTCTACAGCAAGCGATTACCGAGCGCGTGGAACGTACCAATTGGCTTTGGTCCGCGAGTAGAGTCAATGAAGAGCATTAACCCGGCGTGTAGCGGCGTCTGTTGCCCGGAGAGCACTCCAGCTCTCCGAGCTTTGCAGCTGCTGGGCTTGGGCGGCGCCACGGCGGCGATTCCCGGCGCCTCTCGGCGCGGAATGAAGCCCCGGGCTTCGCCGGTCTAAAGCTGGCACCGTTCGCCGCTGCGGTCATTCCGCTGCCGCCACATTCACAACGCGGGATTAGTCGCTCGCACGCGGAGATTCCGCGGATCTTCATTTGCATGCGCTAAGACCGGCCGAATTCCATTCCATACGGATCTGCCGCAAGCCGAGTGCGATATCCGGATTTCGGCGCCAACTCCTGCGACTTGCTGGCGGCTAGGGCTGGGTGCCAGAAGGAGAGGCTGATAGGTGTCCAGTGGCGCTCAAGAGGGAGCTCGTGTTTCTGGCTTTTCGCTGTGACTCTGATACATTTCTTATCTTTCCACGCAAACCTTGCTTGTCTTACAACGAAAGCATACTGAAATGCCCTGTTTAACCCGCAGGACAGGGCAGATAGAATAAATTCTGGAAAGGGGCAAAATAAGAGGCTGTCAGTTACACTCGAACATACAACTTTATTATTTGATCATCATCAGTGTTCTGCCTAAAGGCAGGTTTTCACATGGTAGTTCTCCAGGCTGTCTTGCCTTCTGCCACCCTCTTCAGGCCTGCACAATTTCCTCTTCCCTTTATGTCGTCTATCACCTTGTATCTCCGTCTTCCTCTCAGTCTTCTCCCACAAACCAATCCTTCCAAAGCATGTACTAGCAACCACTCCCTTCTCAATGAATATCCCAACCAGTTCTTTTTCCTTTCTTTTACAACCTTCAGCAGTCATTGTAAGTTGGCTGTTTAGGTTTTTATATTGGTAACGCCACGTAGCGCTCTGTATGAAAATCACTGGCTGTGCTGTGTGCAGTCTGTGGCTGGTTGGCATTGTTGTAATATTCGTTATTGTAGTGTTGGGCAGTTGGCTCTTAACAGCACGTAGCGTTGTGCAGTTGGAGGTGAGCCGCGAGCAGTGGTGGATGTGGGGAGTGAGATGGCAGAATTTTGAGAGCGAATGATCTGGACAGAGACAGTAAATTTGTAAGACTGGATGTCATGAACTGAGATATATATATTATAACGATTGTTCCCCTTTAGGAGGGACCTTGAACTTGAATTCATAATTTCATCTTCGGATGTTTTTCTTCTTTGCTTCCCAAAACCTCCTCATCCTCTCAGAATGCTCCTTCTTCTGTTCCTCTGTCCATTTTTTACCAGGCTCACGCGATGTTCTTTCCCCAAACTTCACACTTGTGATTTTATGCCGGCACTCGGTGCGATCTTCGAGATTTTTATGTTGATCTGCTGTAAATCCCTGTGGACTTCTTTCAGCCATTCTGTGCCACATTTACTCTTTGTTATAATATTGAATTATTTATTTGCTGTTCTGGAGTCTTCCATCCTGTAGATGTGTGTATAAAATTGGCTCGGCGCTTTCTGATTTCATCTGTTACTATGTTGATCTTTCTATAGAGTTCGTTTTGTGGTCTCTTCATCCAAATGCCATTTTTGTTGATTGGACCGTAAATCTTCCAGAGAATTTTTCTTTCCTGCTTTTCTATTTCCTTAATTTTTGAATGACCATCAATCACCATTGTTTCAGCTGCATAGATTGCTTCTGGAAGAATCACTGTTGTATAGTGCCTTAATTTTGCGTCTGTGGAAATGCACTTCTTGTTGTTATGCGTCCATGTTAGCTTGTAGGCCTTCTGGAGCTTGGTGATTCTTTGTTCATTGGCAATTCGGTTTAATCCTGAGGACTGTATAGTTTCACCGAGGTATTTAAAATGGCAGACTTGTGCAATTTTACCATATTTTGTTATTAAAGGGGATTTATTTTCTGGCTGCCTTTCCATATATTGGGATTTGTCATAAGATATCTGTAGTCCGGTTTTTTGTGAAATTTCATGTAGTATTTCCATTGCGTGAATAGCTTCTGTTCTGTTATTGGTGATAACTGCAATATCGTCAGCGAAAGCAAGGCACTTGACTTTAATTCGGTTCTCTTTCTTGATACCAATTTGGATACCCTTTACGTGAGGTTCCCATTCCCTGATTATCTTTTCTAGAACAATATTGGAAAGGATTGGGGATAGTCCGTCCCCCTGTCGGACTCCAGATTTGATTTCGAAGGGTTCTGATACTTCGCACATGAATTTCACTTTGGCCATTGTTCCTGTAAGTGTCTGTTCTGTGATTTTTCTTGTCTTTCGGTCGATCCCAGAATTCTTCCATGATTTTAAACAGGGTTCCACGGTCCACTGAATCATATGCTTTCCTGAAGTCAATGAATGTAACTACTATGTTTTTGCATTTCCTCATTTGTAATATTGTCTTCAAGCACCAGATCTGTTCCGCATATGAGCGTCCTTTTCTGAATCCGGGCTGGTATTCACCAATTAGTGTATCTGCTTGGGATTTTATCCTGTTTAAAAGCGCTTTGGAAAGGATATTTTGCAAGCGGCTATATATATATATATATATATAATGACTTTTGTATTTGTTCTCTATCAAAATCTTGCACTTGCTAACTATGCCTTTATTTAGCTGGCAGCAGTGGCGTTTCGCTGTATTGCAGTAGTTCAAGTAACGAAGATTTTTGTGAGGTAAGTGATTTGTGAAAGGTATAGTTTAATGTCAGTCAGGGCCATTCTTTTGTAGGGATTATTAAAAGTCAGATTGCGTTGCGCTAAAAATATTGTGTGTCAGTTTAGTGATGATCAGAATAAGTAGAGAGAGAAATGTCTGAGTACGTTCAGTTTTGCTCAGCTGTTTGAAAATCTAATAACGTAAGGGGTTTACCAGCACAGTAATTCATAAATTTTTCCAAGGAGAGGTTTCAGCATAATCAAAAATTTTAAAGGCAAGCCTTATCTTAAAACAGTTTTTTACTTCGGCTGAAGTAAACAAGTTAAATTCAAATCGGCTTAAGGCCGAAGACCTAAAAAAATTCAATTTTTTTTAAATTAAAAAAGGGATTAAGTGAAACAGTACTTTAAACTAGGCTGAAGGCCTTAAAACAGCTCTAATTTAAAACACAAAACTGGCTAGAAACCATACAAGTACCGACAACAATAACAAATTTAAAAAAATAAGGCAGTACACGCAATGGCCCCCAGATGCTCGAGGGTCGGTCAGTAATTCGAACACTAACGCTCGCTTAGGTGAGGCAGGCACCCGGGCCAACCATTCACTGACCGACAGTAGCGGACCCGCCGACAAGATAACTTCCATTTCACCCGACCAGGGCACAGCAGGGAGTTCAACGGAACAACGGAGAAGATATTGGCGCCCACAACCAATCATACACGGAGCTGTCAAACTAGTCACCGTGCTGGACAGCAGCAACACGATGAGGAAACTACACTGCCTGAAATTTACGCCAACGCCCAGGACAGGTAACCGGAACGTTAACGGCCACAAGGCAGAAGATTCCGTTGGCGCACTTCAATTCAAATAACCAAACACAATGAAACTCCACCGGAGGGTGGCTAGAATTTTCCAACTTGAAAAGCACGTTGTTGCTCGCGGGAATACCCTAACAGGCGACGACGAACTCTAAACGACACAATGCGAGCAGTCTTGATTTTCTGGTAGGTTGAATCAAAACTCGACTTTCGTGTCCAGAGTCGGTGAGCCACAGACCTCGTAGCAATGGGAACAGCACCATACACTCCGACACCATGTAGAGACCGTCAGCGGCCCCGGCCAAACTACGCCCCGCCGAGAATTTGTCGCTGCTCCACGCCAGCCGACCGACTCCTCAGAGCCAGTACGCCGACAACATTTAAAATAACTTGTCACTCAAATCACACAAACTACACACAGTTTCACGAACACTTGCACGAAGAACTAGACTATGCTAACGGCAGTGGCTGTACAATAACAGGGACGAATCACGAGCCGGCACACACACCCAACGCATAAGCGATCGCCGGCCAAATACGCATCGTCCGGCAAGACCAAAGTCGTCCCACACTCCAGTCACGTGTGTCGGTAACCGTCGGGCGAGTCATGGCGGTCCGGACCTCACTGCTGCCGTGCCCCCACGGAACTTGTGCCACGTGCCAACTCAAACACTGCCAGGTCCCAACTATAGTCTGTCGGTAAACTGAAGAGCGAGCGAGTCAGTCCCCACTCTGCCTACCCAGCTACGTCACAAGGCGCTACTACACACTGTTTCACAACGTAGTACCGGTCCTGCCCGGCGCGCACTTTAAATCTGTGGCGACACCGTGTACAGACACTTTTAGACAAGTGCGTTAAGACTATAAGGAATACAAAAGACGATAGCTTCTTCCGAAACGCAACATTATAGAGTAAATAATATTAACATAAGAATGTAAGTCAGAATTCTACTACAAACATAGAACCGAATGCCTGTTCATGCTATTCCTCTAATGCTATTCGTATAACCATTCCCATATAGTGCAGTCAGTCTGTAGAATTTGCGATTTGTTCCTACTTTGTGTTTCTACTAAAAGTTAGAAGTTTCCTTTGAAGGGCTGCGTTGAAATTTAACAATTATTCGCGTTCCTTCCTTATGTATCCTATTACGGCAAGGCCGACGTTTCCATAAATTGCAGCCCTTTGGTTAGGACTAGTAAAATTAGCAAACAGTTCTTTTTGTGTCGCCTCCTTACGCACGCTGTTACAGCATTAGAGACGACTGAGCGCTCGTTACTCCGCAGATACCTCCTCTTCGTATTCTGCACGTTTTCTTGCAATGCAGGGCGATTATCCATCACTTCCGGATACCTAAGTATATCAGTGAGTATACAGAGTTAACTGACTGATACTGGAAACTACGATTCCCGAACAGAAACAACGTATATCTTTGCACGTCTATCTACACAGCTGAACAGGTAATTGGTAACTGATTTTGGGTGCCCCTGTAGGCCAGTGACAGCGTTCTTCCGGGAAGGGCCACTTCCCCCACCAAAAGCGCTGCTCGCTCTTCAGTTTACAGACAGACTATAACTGCTGGCACGTTCCGACTGACCGGTCGACACAAGACGACCAGGTAGTAATAGCAGTCCAGCAAAGATAATACGCCAGGGCCTATATCGATAAGCGCTGCTGCTGCCTCTCACGGGCAGGCAACGCATCAACTCAGTGACGCAAGTAGTTGAAACTAACACAACGAGGTGGCAGTACGGCTAAAACAGGACGTTAAATAAGAGGCGGCACGAACACGAACCACGCACGGCTCACATACACCAAACGGATCAATGAGTTTGCTCATCTGCCGCACGATTGTAGTACATACAAATATAAAAAGAAGAGGTTGAAAAATGTAGCCAACCAGTTGCAAACCAAAGGTTTGACTTAGGTTTCGATATTTATAAAAATGTCTTCTTCAGAAGGAATGGGTCCTAAAAATGTTTGTAACCGGTTACAAAGATTGTTTTACTTACATAACAAAATACACACAAAAATATTTGTGAGGTGACCGTTTTCACTTACAAATATTTTTCTATTGTTAATATTTTGTTACGTATGTGAAATAACCTTTGTAACACGTTAAAAACATTTTTAGGGCCCACTCCTTCTGAAGGAGATACTGTTAGAAATATCGAAACCTAGGTGAAGGGATAAATAAACCTTTGGTCTGTAACTGTTGCGCAGGCCGGGGTGGCCGAGCGGTTCTAGGCGCTACAGTCTGGAACTGCGCGACCGCTACGGTCGCAGGTTCGAGTCCTGCCTCGGGCATGGATATGTGTGATGTCCTTAGGTTAGTGAGGTTTAAGTAGTTCTAAGTTGTAGGGGATTGATGACCTTAGACGTTAAGTCCCATAGTGCTCAGAGCCGTTTGAACCAATTTGTAACGATTGGCAGATTTTTTCAAGCTCTTATTTTTATATACTACGATCGTCCGGCAGATCCGTTTTCACTTGTTACATCATGTCGTATCCTGCCCACTCGTCGAATATAGAGCGCCTAGGAAGATGTCTTCTCGGAGAGCTAGAAAACAATTCAAGTAAATCTTATTAATTGAGTTTATTATAATAAGTTAAATTTACAATACTTAACTTCGCGTTTTCACAAAGAGGTGTCGCAAGCAATTGGCTACATGCAAATAATCAATGTCCTTTGGTATACAATTTGAATGCAAGTAAAATATATTAGTTCGTAAACGGCCAAGGCGTTTGGATGACGGCTCGTCTTCTACTGCGTCCGCGGCTAGACGGAACGGCATTTATATTCTCTTCGTAGAGGACCCGCTTGTCGCCCTATTACCGGCTGACGTCGTCCCACAGCCTTTTCTGCTGTAACGTTCCAGGCCGACGTGCCGGCGCTCGATGTTACGCCGGAACACATCACGTGGTGGTAAATTACATTAGCGGAAGCCGAGATGGTCCTGTCACACATCAAACTGATATAAAAACCAGAAACATCACAAGCCATGTCTTAAGCTAGTAGGCATTACATTCAGTGTAAAATGCTGAATGTATTCCCCATCTGGATAAAATATTTTCATAACTGAGATATTCATCATGCCAGAGGTAAAGGCCAAATTTTCAAAGGTATAGGCTCAAGCGATCAGAAAAAAACTGGGCTGCAGAGGGCGCTAAATTCATGCGCGTGAGAACAGCATTTTACGGTAAAGTAAGAATGAAATTTCCTCTTCAAGGCTACTAAAAATTCAATACATTTACAGGTATACATTGTGTATAAAATTTCTAATACAAATGCTGGCAGCGCAATACTGTACATAAATTCACTGTGGAGAAGCTAGAGTTCTAACAAAGGACCACTGTTACAAATGCGTGGGGAAAGAAGAGCAAATATGAGCTAAAACAATGTCATCAAAAAGGAAAACTTTCGCTTAACACTGCGGAAGCTTAAGCGGAAAGGAAAATTTGGAGCCGGCCTCTCTGACTGAGCGGTTCTAGGCGCTTCAGTCCGGAACCGCGCTGCTGCTACGGTCGCAGGTTCGAATCCTGCCTCGGGCATGGATGTGTGTGATGTCCTTAGGTTGGTTAGGTTTAATTAGTTCTAAGTCTACGGGACTGATGACCTCAGATGTTAAGCCCCATAGTGCTTCGAGCCATTTGAACCATTTTTGAAGTGAGAGCTATATACACCCTCTTAAGCACTACGTCTTACAGGATTTAAGTAACGTAATTTTACGTTAAAGGAAAAAGACCGTCTCTTATAGAACGCCAGTAACAATCGCAATAAATTTAGAGGTGTACATTAAATATAAAATAACCTGCATTTTTCTATTATTTATATTTTGTCATGCATGTAAAATAATTTTTGTAGCTGCATGTATACATTTTTATGGCCCATTTCTTCTGAATAAGATATTTTTAGAAATAGCGAAACCTAAGTCAAGGGCTAAATAAACCCTTTGTTTGCAGCTGGTTGGCTGATTTTTTCAACCTCTTCAGATTTATGCGGTTACTCACCCGCAGCCATATTTAATATTTTGAAAAATGGAAAAGAATATGCTGGCCTACGACGCGCCTGTCAGGGGATTTATAGAAATCAAGATTCGAAGTTTCATTGGGTTACTGAACACCACCCTCCGCCACACACCGTCAGGTGGCTTGCGGAGTATGGATGTAGATGTAGATGTAGATACGAGAGCCACTCGCTGAGCAACGGCGTTAGAACAACTGCAAAAGTAGGCTAGTTAGCCCGTACGTTCTAGCCCCGGCTTCTTTTTTTAAAATTAAGTATCCGCTAAACACTTGTATCGCTACAACAAATCGTGGGTCTTCCGAAAGGAACATAATAATAATGATAATCGTGCAGGTACATCGAGGTGAGTTATAATCAAGGTATAACAAGTAATCGTGATGAAATGATTACAATTTGTGTAGCACATTAACTAATGAGGAGGTATTGAATAGGATTGGGGAGAAGAGAAGTTTGTGCCACAACTTGACTAGAAGAAGGGATCGGTTGGTAGGACATGTTTTGAGGCATCAAGGGATCACAAATTTAGCATTGGAGGGCAGCGTGGAGGGTAAAAATCGTAGAGGGAGACCGAGAGATCAGTACACTAAGCAGATTCAGAAGGATGTAGGTTGCAGTAGGTACTGGGAGATGAAGCAGCTTGCACAGGATAGAGTAGCATGGAGAGCTGCATCAAACCAGTCTCAGGACTGAAGACAACAACAACATTAGCAAAATATAACGATAATAATAATAACAATAATAATGGCATTGCTTTTTCCTTCTTAAGTTTACTGCAGCCGAAGATTGCTTTTCACCAGATGCATTTCGCTTTTATTTACAAATCACCTTCACTGATCATAATTATCACCACAAGTTTTTTAAAGGAACTCTCCGCCGTTCTACTGTTTTATTGTTTATTCAAGTACAACCCAGCTTTCAGCCTTTTATGCCATTTTCAAGTATTTGCTAAAAGAAAAAATTTCATACAGTAACACCACGTAAAATTTCAAAAGATGTAAGATATCTTAAGCAATGAATGTGAATCGGTGTGTAGTTACGAAACATGTACTTACATTTTATGTCTTTAATATATATTGCAAGACGCTTAACATGTTGTAAGTTCAAAGTCGGCCATAAATTAACTAAAATATCGGTTCCTCACGAAATTCCAGATGTGAAATCACCATCTCGTAACACATTAGTAAATAATCGTGGGAGCACATCATACAAAGTAAAAACAGGCTCACGTAGGTAAATCTCATCTTTCATTTACCAATACCATTTTCTGGAAGATAGAATTTTGCTTCGCGCCCCCCCCCCCCCCCCCCCAGTTTTGATTTTGTCTCTATCCAACAAATTCTGGGCGACCCACAAACATCTTGAAATTGGAACATAGCACCTATTTCCGCCAAAACGCACCGTATTGTTTTCTCATCTCTACTGTATACTTGTCTTTTATGAGAGTATTGTGTGTGACACATTCAGGCGAAACCAACAATTGTTTAAAATCATTTCGATTGATATTACTGAAATATTCATTCGAAGAATGAAAAAAAGTGAGTAATTTAAGAAACATAGAGTTTATTTTCGATAATGCACACATTGTCATATTGGGAAACTTTTTTACTTACAAAAGCCGTTTTAGAAAATTCATTTCTGTAGAATGAAAGTATAATTTGATTGAATGAACACTAAACATTATTTATTACTAAGAGAAGATTTAGCAGCAGCTGATTATTTTGTATGGTCTCCAGCAACAACCGGTAAAAAAAAAAAAAAAAATAAATAAAAAGTTCAGATGGCTCTATGGGACTTAACATCTATTGTCATCAGTCCCCTAGAACTTAGAACTACTTAAACCTAACCAACCTAAGGACAGCACACAACACGCAGTCATCACGAGGCAGAGAAAATCCCTGACCCCGCCGGGAATCGAACCCGGGAACCCGGGAACCCGGGCGCGGGAAGCGAGACCTGTAAAACAAATTGTTTCTCAGTTTCGATTTTTATGATAATGTCATTGTAGTCATTCACAACAAACATCTCAAGTTTTTCAATTGCACTGTTGTAAAGGGAGTTAGCTTCTGTACTTTCTCTTCCTCAGGTTCTAATTTATGATCAACACCAGCCATGAAGCTTCTTCGTTGTGATGTTAAAAATTTCATATATTCTTCATTTTTCTTATGTCGTAAAGCATCACAGTGAGCCATGTCCAAGAGGTCATCAATGTTCTCCACTAAGATATTTCTTTTTCTTTTCTTTTCCTTTGCCTGTGTTGTAATCAAATTTGTCTGTAGAACTTCCCATTCATCATACAGGCCGAGTAGTTTTGAGTTCAATGGTTTGTCCTCATAGTAGGTATTCGTGCTTTTTACAAAAAGTGGAAACTTCCTGAAACGTCAGAATGGCTCTATGTCTCATTGTAAAATTAACAACTTTCAGATTCTTACTTGGTTGAAGGTAGGACAAAATTGAAGCCTTTTTTTTTTTTACATCCATAGTGAGGAAGGTGAAGAGGTTGACGCCATTTTTGACGAGGAAGAAGGCACCAGAATAGTTTATTTTCACCAGCAGTGCAAACAGTTCTGAAACAATAATTTAAAAGTCAATTTGTCTGTCTTCTTCACTTCACTGTACTCCTCAAAAATTTTCTTCTTGTACTTTAGATTTTGAGAATCAAGAAAATACGTTCCAAAAATATGTATGCTTTTCAAGGACAGGCAACTGACCACCATCCAAGAATTCACACCATGACGCTACCGTTGTCTAGATACGAAATAACGTAGGACAAACTGTTTATTTTAGCACGAAATATTTTTCACTTACCTTACACTGCAGATACAGGGAAGACAAACGATAACACAGCAGACGATCGGATGCAGCTATCGCATGAAACTCGCTGACACTACCAGAACAGTCTGTTTGTTAACTTTTAAGTGCTCACCTCTGGATTGCAGCACTCTCCAAATCAATAAAAGAAAGAGGCCACGTATACAGCTACTACAATCAACTGTACTTACATTATTAGTGTTTTGTGTAATAAAGTCATGGTGTTTATTATGCACTACAATATTGGTGCTAAAGCCCTAAAACACGCTTATTAACAAGAAGTGTCTCTATTAATAAGACTTCACTTAATAATAATAAGAATGAGAAACTGCATGAATAAATTAACACTGCGAAATTCGTAACTTGATGGTCGATGGGAGTCGTCTTGTAGTTATCTGACTGAGCTAACATTTTGCACATATCCTTTCTTTATTGATTGGAAGAGCATTGGTGGATGGGAGCTAAACTTTTAGAAAGCTGAAAAATAATGGTCACCCTAGTGCCATAAAAACGAACGTTATTACTCTAGGTGGAGGCTTTACTAGGCGGGTTAAAGTATGATACCCGAATGGGAAACACGGCAGCTAATGGGTTATTTCTGTGGAAAATCTAATTACTTCATTCATAAAATGAAGATATTTCCTTGTAGGGGGCTAAGTTAAATTTAAAAAAAATAGAGCTAGCCACGAATATTAACCACAGAATAAAATAGTCACACTTCGGCCTCTCTGTTAACCATTTTATTGGATGTCAGAGGTGACGATGTTATGTGCGACTGACTGCATAATTATGGTCGCAGTGTTCCTGCCTTATAACGGCACAATCGACTGAGGCCGGCATCTACTGGGTTCAGTGTCAGGGTGGAGTTGCAAACGTCTCGACAGCGCATTAGTTACTGGACACAGAAATATAGACGCCCCATAAATAAATATAGAAACAGCGAGCAAGGCCGCCATGGGTGACACCGGGGAATCCCCCGGCTCGCAGCCCTGTTGCGTGGCCGCCATTTACAACGCTTTATCGAAGCCGTGTCCCTCCCTCTCCCAGCTGCCGCGGCTATTCGAAGCCGGACGTGCCGTCGCTCGAAATTTATCTACTGCCGGGTCATTATTTAGGACATTCGCCAGAGAGAGACGCAGAGAACGGTCGTGTCAGGGCAGGCTAAAAAAAAAGAGAAAAAACGAACCGAGAGGTCCACCGAAAAAAAAAAGAATCGAACTGGGTAGCACCAAAAAAATAACTCGGGGTCGCAGTGAATTTGAGGGCACAATCACCGTATTTTTGGGTCGACCGCTGGGAGGCCGGCGGCGTGGCTGTTTTATCTGTTAATAAATTCCGGCGGTCGCAGCGGCCGCGGCGAGCTCTCGCTTTCTACATCGACAAGTGATCGATACCGCGCGCCACCGCGCGATGCCTCGTGAATACCAGCAGCGGCCGCCACCGCCGAACCGCACAAATCTTCCCAAGCCGGAGCGGCGAAGCGTCCGTCCAGTGCGGTCGCCCGCAGCTCACTCTTCCCACCTACAATTCATGCCGGCCGGTTTTTTTTTTTTTTATTTCGCTCCGGCCCGAATTCAACTCACTAGAACAATCTGTTGCGGTCATGCGGCGCCCGAGGTTTTCCCTGCACTGTACCTCCGATAGTTTGCTGTTGATCGCTCAGAATGCGTTTTTCATCTTAGAAACCGCTGATGTTACGTCAGACTTGTCATAGTGTCACCGTTTTGGTACACTGTTAGAAAAATTGCGAAACGCAACCTCACGAATAAGCTTAAAACTGTATTAATGAAAGAGGGCGTGTGGATCAGGACACACCGTAACAATTCAACCGGAACAGCGGCTATAATCTTAATTTAACGAAATTAGAACTATATTAATACCGTCAGCTGCTCATGGGCGTAGATAAATATCAACGGGGACAAGTGAAAATGTGTGCCCCTACTGGGACTCGAACCGGGGATCTTCTGCTTACTTGGCAGACGCTCTATCCATCTTTCTTTTCTTTCAGTTTGCACCTCGTTTGCAAGCACGTTACCTCTTTTTTTAATTATATTTTTATAAGGGAACCACTTTTTTGTCAGGAGTGAGGGTTTTATTTTTTTTTTACTAAGGAAGTTAGGGGAAACAGAAACCTTTATTATTCACAAAATAAACATAGTACGTCCTGACACATGATAACTGTCCTGGAAGGTACGTCGCTGCCGTCCTACCATGCAGCATGAAGTAACAACAAAATCGAAGTGGGGCCACGTCCGGCACCCTAAAGAAAAGTATTTATGGATATGAAAACAAAATTTGAAGTACATCCATTTACTAAATGTTCAATCGTGAGTTTTTCGTAGGTCGCATACTCTCATAGTGCTCTTAGTCGATCACATTACTTGGTCGGTTTCACAACGAAAGCACCGCCGCTCATCTTTGCGCACCCTGCACACCCGAAGTATATGGCGGGTCCGCAAAAAACCGTTACTAGGAAATTGGCATACCAGTCCTTGTACTTTTGTAGCCGTAATAGTTTTGTGTGTCCATCTTGCAAGTATTGCCAGTAATGCAGGACGTTCAATAAGTTCGTACGTGCCTCTGTAGATGTAATGGGCCGTCATACCTGTGATCCACGCCACTGCGTTCGTCTTATGACGCGGAAAATACGTTTCCTCTGGAAAAAATACTATGTCAGAAAAGGCTGCTATATAGATACTGCGCCGCATGAACGCTATTACCTTTTTTGCGATTTCCGGGTTCGATTCCCGGCGGGGTCAGGGATTTTCTCTGCCTCGTGATGACTGGGTGTTGTGTGCTGTCCTTAGGTTAGTTAGGTTTAAGTAGTTCTAAGTTCTAGGGCACTGATGACCATAGATGTTAAGTCCCATAGTGCTCAGAGCCATTTGAACCTTTCTTGCGAGAGTCCAGACTGCCAGTTCTTCGGCACAGACCAGCCGATGGTCGTCCGTATCAGGGCCACCGAGGGCACATAGCAGAGTGCGACTGCAGAGATTTACCCCGCGAGACCCACATTCTCACCTTTTATGTCCACACACTACATTCGTAGTGTCTTACCCCAGCACACTCATTACTCGCGGAAGACATTCTTACCAAGTCCCTTAAGAGTTCGGGGAGTACGTGCACATCCGCACAGAAGAGGAAGGTCATGGCCGGTATTGCCAGATCGATATACTTATATGGGTATGGTGTCTCTTCTTTCCGGCATGTTAAACGTGAGTGAGTTGGAGTTGGGACATTACGAATGTAGTGTGTGGACCTACAAGGTGAGAATGTGTCTCGCGGGAGGTGTGCGTAAGATACTCCTGCAGCCGCACATTCCTTTGTCCCCTCTGTGGCTCAGGTGGATAGAGCGTCTGCCAAATAAGCAGCAGATCCCGGGTTCGAGTCCCGATCGGGGCAAACATTTTCACCTGTTCCCGTTGATATACACTACTGGAAATGGAAAAAAGAACACATTGACACAGGTGTGTCAGACCCACCATACATGCTCCGGACACTGTGAGAGGGCTGTACAAGCAATGATCACACGCACGGCACAGCGGACACACCAGGAACCGCGGTGTTGGCCGTCGAATGGCGCTAACTGCGCAGCATTTGTGCACCGCCGCCGTCAGTGTCAGCCAGTTTGCCGTGGCATACGGAGCTCCATCGCAAGTCTTTAACACTAGTAGCATGCCGCGACAGCGTGGACGTGAACCGTATGTGCAGTTGACGGACTTTGAGCGAGGGCGTATAGTGGGCATGCGGGAGGCCGGGTGGACGTGCCGCCGAATTGCTCAACACGTGGGGCGTGAGGTCTCCACAGTACATCGATGTTGCCGCCAGTGGTCGGCGGAAGGTGCACGTGCCCGTCGACCTGGGACCGGACCGCAGCGACGCACGGATGCACGCCAAGACCGTAGGATCCTACGCAGTGCCGTAGGGGACCGCACCGCCACTTCCCAGCAAATTAGGGACACTCTTGCTCCTGGGGTATCGGCGAGGACCATTCGCAACCGTCTCCATGAAGCTGGGCTACGGTTCCGCACACCGTTAGGCCGTCTTCCGCTCACGCCCCAACATCGTGCAGCCCGCTTCCAATGGTGTCGCGACAGGCGTGAATGAAGGGGCGAATGGAGACATGTCGTCTTCAGCGATGAGAGTCGCTTCTGCCTTGGTGCCAATGATGGTCGTATGCGGTTTGGCGCCGTGCAGGTGAGCGCCACAATCAGGACTGCATACGACCGAGGCACACAGGGCCAACACCCGGCATCATGGTGTGGGGAGCGATCTTCTACACTGGCCGTACACCTCTGGTGATCGTCGAGGGGACACTGAATAGTGCACGGTACATCCAAACCGTCATCGAACCCATCGTTCTACCATTCCTAGACCGGCAAGGGAACTTGCTGTTCCAACAGGACAATGCACGTCCGCATGTATCCCGTGCCACCCAACGTGCTCTAGAAGGTGTAAGTCAACTACCCTGGCCAGCAAGATCTCCGGATCTGTCCCCCATTGAGCATGTTTGGGACTGGATGAAGCGTCGTCTCACGCGGTCTGCACGTCCAGCACGAACGCTGGTCCAACTGAGGCGCCAGGTGGAAATGGCATGGCAAGCCGTTCCACAGGACTACATCCAGCATCCATACGATCGTCTCCATGGGAGAATAGCAGCCTGCATTGCTGCGAAAGGTGGACATACACTGTACTAGTGCCGACATTGTGCATGCTCTGTTGCCTGTGTCTATGTGCCTGTGGTTCTGTCAGTATGATCATGTGATGTATCTGACCCCAGGAATGTGTCAATAAAGTTTCCCCTTCCTGGGACAATGAATTCACGGTGTTCTTATTTCAATTTCCAGGAGTGTATATCAACGCTCGTGAGCTAGTTTATCGAAGCAAGATGCCCTAATTATGCACTCAGGACAACAAGAGATTCCCTCTGTTGGCTAATCCCCAAAGAAGACTGACGTCCCCTGTCTGCTATAGATCATTAGGAATATGCACGAGGAATGGATATTTTTGTCGATTAGACCGTATATTTCAAACGCCTAAGTAAGTAAAGAAGTTGAAGATACGCAATAAAGATAAACTGAGTATCATTTTTACAGCCAAAGGAGAAATTTATCCCTAATCTCAATTCATTGAATTATTTACGTTCCAGAGATAGTGGTCCAAGCGCCAGCGTCCTTCCATCGCAGGTGCCGACACGAACTCTGCTAACAGGACGTCGCGGTGTCGTATTTCAACCAGTCACAGTCCCACTGTTCGACATAAACGACCACCACCGCAGCAGTTACCACTCTATTCAATTTGTACCTCACACTTCACCACCATAAACAGCTTCTCCACGCCCAACTTGTCATTTCCAGATCATCCCTTCTAGATCATTCCTCCAAAATTATCTAATCCTAGAACACTTCCTTTCCGTAGTATTGCTGTGAAGTCTCCATCGCTGCATTTCTCAGCGTTTATTTTGAAATATCAAAGTTATATAAACATTTTAATAATTTTAATAACCTTGTAAGTGTTTTATCTTCTTACTATATTCAAACTATTTCAGTATAAATGTTCGTGGCTATAGAGTGGCATGCTGTACCGATTGCAGCAGTTCCTGGCTGGCAATGGACGAGCAAAGGAAAGAACAATAAAGCAAAAAATAAAAAAAAGTGCGTACGGTGACTTGACTTTCACACGCTGTTTTCTTCATTGGTTTCCTAGTAACTGCTGCCCTCACTACCTCTCTTCACATATAAAGTAATTATTGTCATTTAATAAAATAACCTGCAATGAAGATGGGATACGTCCAACATTTTCGCTGTACCTTTGTCTGACCACAAACTTTCTTCCATCTATTTCTCCATTTTAATCACACTACTTTAAATAAACTACCATGTGTAATCAACCCCTTCATTTCTCATTGTTGCTACTGTTCACGATGGTGAAGTCTTTACAGAGGATTCGAGAGGAGTAAGATTTACAATAAACTTTTTACTTATCTTTTTTCGCACAGTTCGCTCTAGTTCTTCATGTCTAGGGGTCTGATTCTTGAAGCAGAAATTCTCACATTTTAGGTACTCATGGTTCAATTGATCTAAATAATTTTGAAGAAAGTCTTTGCAGAATTTTTGTTTTTACGATAATTTATTGTTTCACATTGGACTACATCACACTTTCTTTTGAGTTTTGACATTAACAAAGCCGAAATTACACGGTTAGTCCAAAATACAAAAATACGTCCGATCACATCAGAGGCATGCTTTCTATACTTCACTCTGCGGTAATTGCGGTATTCCAAAGAGTTTACAGTTTTTCTTGACAACTTTATTTCTATTAGTTCAGATTACTATTTTATTAATGAATCCAGAAATAAACATAACAAACAGTACTAGATAGTGTAATTAATAATAGAAATTTTAAGAGTGCCAAATATTTCGTAATTTCAAATGTTTCAGAAAAAGCTATTTGAATTGACATTCAGAGCTAGTACATATCGATTGTAGCAACGAGAACAAAGCAATTGCTTTTCATGTGCAGATAAGTATGCTGTCTTCAAGGTACAACGCTATCCCCTACAATCCGCAAGCAGCTGCCTCAGCGCTCCGTCCTCCATGGCGATAGAAACTCAATTTTCTCTCTCTCTCGCTCTCTCTCTCTCTCTCTCTCTCTCTCTCTCTCTCTCTCTGTCTCTGTCTCTCTCTCCCTCCCACAAAAAACACCTAGAAAATCTAAAATTCGTTTATAGCATAAAACCTTTACGTTAAAAATGTCGAAAATACGTTCTTAATTTCAACTGGGGTCAGAGTTATTTAAATAATTTTGAATCTGATGAAATTTTGTCGTCTGGAAAACAGCTTCAAACTCACCACAACGTATCTTGAAAATTATTGAACTCAGTGAAATACTTTCTTTCTCTGTTATTACCAAAATAATGTGCTCGATAACAAATGCTCACAAAATTGCTTTGAATTTGTTATGTACTTGTATTTAACGAAAACAGCGTTTCCTTCCTTTTTTTTTCAACTCACTCACTATTTAAATAGTAACAGGTAGGAAGTTCAAAGGCTCTGCCTTCTGCAGAAGTCACGTAAAAGTTCTTAAATTGGTTTGCGGGTTCTGTGTATTGAACCGGGGACCGAGAAACGACGGAGAGGCTTCGTCCTGCCGTAGCCCTCATATACAACAGTGCAACCTGCAGACTTGACTAGCATTTACATTTGTGTTCAAGCAATCATTCCGTTCGCATATTTTTGTCCAACCCTGTGCACTGTATTTCGATATCTGTATCCTTACAAACTTTGGTTTCGAGAAACTGTAAAAACCAATAGCACTTCTCTCGTACCAGGCACTTCGTGACACGAGACAATCAGCCGCGATCCGAACGGCACTTTTTTTTCAGTACCTGAGGATGACAGCAGAGACAACGTCCGAAACGTCGACGCGTTTTAGCGGCGCGTGGACGGGAGAGACGTTGTTGTGGCCGCAGCGTGTGTCTCCGGCTGCCGGCGTGTGTCGGTTTGGGCGCGTTACCGCGGGTAGCGGGCGATGCGTTTTAATTACACCTGCCCCCTGCCAATCAAGCCGGCGCTTCGACGGGACGGCGCCGCTCCTTTTGTTCCTGGCAGCTGGCGGCCCGCGACTGCCGCTGTTGGAAATTGTGCTAGCGGCTTGGACCAGCCAACGGGCCGACGCGATGCCGCGGGATATGCATATTCAATTGCCGCGCAGCGACACGCTGATGAATCGATAAATTTCAATACAGCACCGAAGCATTCCAGCCCTTTTCGGGCTCGCGCCGTAGTGTTCGGAATGTTCCGCCATTCCCCGCGGCGCACAAAACCATTTAAAACCGTAATGCGAAATATATCACCAAGAATTCAAATTAAACGCCCCGTACCTAACACTAAAACAATTCGTCATTCGACATTAAAAGCGGGGCGCGTCTCACAGAGGTGGATTGGCACAACTCGAAGAGGGGAATTTTGGAGACGGGTGGTATGTAATTAGATTAATTCAACTAAATTGGGGAAGATAATGGAGGCGTTCGAGATGCGGTGCTGTAGGAGGACTGATAAGAAATGACGAGGCTTTCCACAGAATCGCCGAGAAGGGGAACATGAGTTAAGGCGTGAACTTCCACAGAACTTGAAGGACTTGTAGAGGATAAAAACTGTTGAGGTAGACACATATTGGGATGTATATCCAACAAATAACTGATGACGGGTGAAGCCGGAGGAGCAGAATTCGTGACATGTCACATGATATCACGTAGAAGGCTGATGGAAGAAAAGAAAAAAGTCTTCTGTACGACTCGTTCGACCTATACTTGAGTATTGCTCAGCAGTGTGGGATCCGTACCAGATCAGGTTGACGGAGGAGATAGAGAAGATCCAAAGAAGAGCGGCGCGTTTCGTCTCAGGGTTATTTGGTAACAGTGATAGCGTTACGGAGATGTTTAGCGAACTCAAGTGACAGACTCTGCAAGAGAGGCGTTCTGCATCGCGGTGTAGCTTGCTCGCCAGGTTTCGAGAGAGTGCGTTTATGGATGAGGTATCGAATATATTGCTTCCCCCTACTTATACCTCCCGAGGAGATCACGAATGTAGAATCAGAGAGATTCGAGCGCGCACAGAGGCTTTCAAACATTCGTTCTTCCCGCGAACCATACGCGACTGGAACAGAAAAGGGAGGTAATGACAGTGGCACGTAAAGTAATTTCCGCCACACACCGTAGGTTGGCTTGCGGAGTATAAATGTAGATGTAGATGTAGATGTAGACATGTTTCATGATGAGATTAGATTAGATTAGTTTTTCGTTCCATTGATCCGTGTTGAGAAGATCCTCGTGGATGTGGAACATGTCACCTTTTTTTTTTTTTTTTTTTTTTGTAAACTGAAATAACAATACTAATAGTATAAATATATACAACACATCATTTGTTTCTATTAAAAAATTCGTCAATGGAGTAGAAGGAGCTGGCGACTAGTAAGCCTTTCAGGCTCCTTTTAAACTGATCTTTATTTGTAACTAAATTTTTTATGTTTGCTGGCAAATTATTGAAGATGAGTGATCCTGAGTAGAGGACCTCTTTTTGAACTAAAGTAAGTGCTTTTAAGTCCTTGTGCAGATCATTTTTGTTCCTGGTATTGTATGTATGAACTGAGCTGTTTGTTGGAAAAAGAGATATATTATTTAGGACAAATTTCATTAAGGAGTAAATATACTGAGAGGCAGTAGTTAGTATACCCAGTTTTTTGAAGAGGTTTCTACAAGACGTGCGTGAGTTTACTCCACAAATAATACGTATTACACGCTTTTGGACTCTGAAAACTTTTGTTTGACTTGAAGAGTTACCCCAAAATATTATACCATATGACATTACGGAATGAAAGTAAGCAAAGTATGCAAGCTTTGAAAAACGGGAGACGCCGTACAGAGCGTTATAACATATTGCGCAACCAATAACCAGGTGATAACGAGGTAGAGAAGCCGAACTGCGATGTGGTATTATTCACCACATTTTCCGTCCCTTTTGCGAAGAGTTCCACTGTAAACTATAACAGACGCTCCATACGAAGATGTGATCGGGCTGGCAGTAGACAATGACAGCCGTTAATCCAAAATGTTCACAATCTAGCAATGATGAAACCTAAAAAACTGAAAATAAGTTGATAGTAGTGCATTTAAGCTATAAAAGAAACTCGTACACATTCGCATGAGAATATTCGATTCCTCTGCACCATGCGGAAGCACCAGAAGAATCCTGAAGAAAATCTCAGCAGAGGGGTCGAAACGTCGGTCGTGCTAGAAGTCTGAACATTGCGTGGCCGAAGTAGGGTTTTACCATCAACTAAGATTATACTATCAACGACGCGGCCACAGAATCCTGCAGATTTATTATTTATAATGTAAAACAAGATAATTTCATGTGTTATTAAAAAAAAGCTATAGGAGACTGTTTACACATTAGCTAAACGTGCATAAGGACGATGTTGATGCCGCTACGATATGATGTTTACGATGGGATGAAAACATGACTGCTGCAATGGGCTCATGAAGGAATCCTAAGATGTGGTTACAGCAATGAATAGATGCGCTAAGATAACTACAGCTGATATGAACGCGATGGATTTGATGGTTGGAAAATGGGAGAAGGTTGAATCTGCATACTCCATAATGGAAATGACATAGAGGTGCATGGAAGGTTAGATATGGGTGTAGGAACTGCTTTATAGTTAGCCTATTTGCTCATTTATGTATGTACTGTCACTCAGACCTTCTCTGACATCTAACTAGACATTCTTAGTGAGTCAACATTAAAATATGCATAGGAAATGAGTAATATATAACGATAATAATAATAATAATAATATATAAGTTTTGAGTTGTTAGTCTTATTAACTTTGCATTAACCAGCTCCCTCATTACATTTTTGTCGAATGTAAGTAATAATATCTAACATAAGTGGCAGCAATGCAGAAAGAGTAGTTGTTGTAGTTGATTTCAAACAACAGGAGCAGGAAGGAGCATGCGGTTGTAACACCTTTCGCGTTACAGCTGTCACGTAAGTGTACATTTAAAAAAAAAAATCCTTGTTTTTAAATGTGAATACATTTTTCTAGACTTTCCAGAGGAAGCGCAAAAAATATATAAGATCAGCAGAACAGAAGGCGGAAATAACACAATTCGATAGGGATGAGAAATGCAAGGACCACTCATTGTGACGAAAATATTGAGTCCCCACTGAACAGTAGGAAAACAGTTGCGTTATGCCGAGAGGGAAACTACGCCGATAGGCTTTGCAGCTCCTCCTGGTTTTGGATAAATACAGGTAACATGTATAAAGGGACATTTTCCTCTAGCATTACTTTTTCTCAACAGTAGTAGTCGATACCAGAAATATTTTTCGAACATTTGACGGATGAATATTAGCTGTTTTTCTGAAAAATTTCACATAATTTTATACACGATATGTTATATTTCAATACAGATATCGATATACACTATACAGGGTTGGACAAAAATATGTGAACGGCGCCGGAATGCATGGTTGAACACAAATTCAAATGCTAGTCAAGCTTGCAGGTTGCACTGTTGTATATGACCACAAGGGGCACCGCCGCGCGGGATTAGCCGAGCGGTCTTAGGCGCTGCAGTCATGGACTGTGCGGCTGGTCCCGACGGAGGTTCGAGTCCTCCCTCAGGCATGGTTGTGTGTGTTTGTCCTTAGAATAATTTAGGTTAAGTAGTGTGTAAGCTTATTGACTGATGACCTTAGCAGTTAAGTCCCATAATATTTCACACGCATTTGAAATCCACAAGAGGCATCAGTGCAGTCTCCTCCATACATTACATTGTCAGAACAGTGTCCTGTGTATTTGTGAATGCATTATATCGGAGTTACCGAATCCAGCTAATCAAAATCAGACACTTTTTATTTCCAAAGACTGAACCGTCTTATTGATGTACATAATTTTTTCTTTTAACAATAAGCTATTCTCGATGTTTATGTTTTTCACTTCGTGAAGACAGATCTTGGCTGTAATGCATTCGGTTCACCAGTGATTCTTTGAATGTGTTGGAAATCTTTTGCACTTATAAGGGCTCCGAAATCTTCTAATCTTCAGAGACTTTATTTTTTAGTTTTTGTTAAAATTTTTGCTGTTTGGGAAATTTATGTCTGGGCACTTACCTTGAAATCCTTAAAATGTTAGTCCTCTTGTAGGGCATTGCTGCTTCCGATCAAGAGACAGATAGCGCAGTAACTAAGGTTAAAAAAAATGGCTCTGAGCACTATGGGACTTAACATCTATGGTCATCAGTCCCCTAGAACTTAGAACTACTTAAATCTAACTAACCTAAGGACAGCACACAACACCCAGTCATCACGAGGCAGAGAAAATCCCTGACCCCGCAGTAACTAAGGCATTGGATGTGAGAGGAGAGGAGTTCAAATCTCGGCGTGGATTTTGAAACTACTCTGCCTGTCGTGTCAAGGTATATTACACTAAATTTCCTGTCCACTAAACTCGCAATGCTAAAAAAACTGCTCAAACGGTTAGCTATAATTTCACTAGGTGTCTTCCATTTTGGCACAGCTGCCCTGAAAATATCTGTAGACTCATTCTGGCTCAGATTTATGTGAATAAATGGTCGGAATTCGGAATCACATTTGCCGGTATGGTATTCTAAATATAGGCGGCCATAACATAAATCCGCCAGCGGCCCCGTGCCTCGATCATACACATGCGAAATCGTTTCAGTCCGAATCGCTGCAGAACACGAACTCTGGCTACTTCAATACAACTGCGAAGCGTGGCGCGCAAGCAGAAGTATTTGGTAGGCTGTGTGTCGAAAGAATTGCACGTAAGTCCACACCAAATACGCGGCACTGCACGGTACGGAGAGAGAAAAAATGTAGTTGTTTAGACTTACGCTGTCTTAATCCGCACGCACCACTGCACGTCCTAAACATGGATAGATCAAGCAAGTCGATGCCATATTTGTTAAATGAGAAGTTCCATCTTAGAGAAGTTTGGTAGGACACCTGGTATTAACGAATGGAAGACCAGACTGCAGAAAATGTCTAAAATTGTCGGAGGAATTTTGTCGACCCATCTTTGACAGAAAAACCATAGCTTCTTTATATCAAGTCGTGTGAATGTAAGAGTCGAGCATGGTGTAAAGTGCGTTCCTAAACATTGAGAGATTGAAGGATCGAATCCCAGCCAGAGCACAGACGCTTTCAGTTCGTCTCCAATCTTGCCTTCGTCTCGTGGCCAGAAACGACACAGTGTTCGGATTCCACGTTAGACTGTAGGTCACGTTTTTCTATTGGGTTACTGAAGTAGACTAGCGGCACACTAGCCGCTGAGGTGTCGTTCAATTAAAAGACTTGGACGGGGCCATTGACCCACACGGTATTTATTAGTATAACATGGAATAGTGAGAGGGGATATATAATGGAAAGGCACTGAATCTGACATAGGTCGTTGGCTGCCTGTAGCGTGCATTTGTCTCCATGCAGTCCAGAGACAAAAGGCCTCCAAAACGTCGACCGTTGTTTCCTCATATGCGGAAGAGAGGTGACAACCATACACCCATTCGTCATAGCGAATACACTGTATTAAAAGTACATTCCGCAAGAGGATATGTTTATTTTTTTTCAGCCCTCCACGAACTTCTCTCCTGTGTCAATCACTTCATCTCACTAGCAACCTAAGTCCTCCATTATTTGCTGGACATATTCCCATCTTTGCCTTCCTCTACAGTTTTTTCCCTCTACAGTTCCCTCTAGTACCATGGAAGTCATTCCCTCATGTCTTAGGAGATGTCCTACCATCCTGTCCCTTCTCCTTGACACTGTTTTCCACATATTCCTTTCCTCTCCGCTTCTGCGCAGAACCTCCTCATTCCTTACCTTATCAGTCCACCTAATTTTCAACATTCATCTGTAGCACTACATCTCAAATGTTTCGATTTTCTTATGTTCCGATTTTCCACAGTCCATGTTTCACTACCATACAATGTTGTTCTCCAGACGTACATTCTAAGAAATTTCTTCCTCAGATGAAGGCCTATGTCTGATACTGGTAGACTTATCTCAGCCAAGAATGTCCTTTTTCCCATTGCTAGTCTGCTTTTGATATCCTCCTTGCTCCATCCGTCATTGGTTATTTTACTGCCCAGGTAGCAGAGTTCCTTCACTTTGTCTACTTTGTGACCATCAATTCTGAGGTTAAATTTCTCGCCGTTCCCATTTCTTCTCATTACTTTCGTTTTTGTCCGATTTACTTAAAATTCATATTCTGTACTCATCATATTGTTCATTCCGTTCAGCGGATCACGTAATTCTTCTTCACTTTCACTCAGGATAGCAATGTCATCAGCGAATCGTATCATTGATATCCTTTCACCTTGAATTTTTACTGCACTCCTTTTATTTCCATCATTGCTTCTTCGATGTACAGATTGAACAGTAGCGGGAAAGACTACATCCCTGTCTTACAGCCTTTTTAATCCGAGCACTTCGTTCTTGGTCTTCCACTCTTATATTGGTTCTTGAACATTTTGTGTATTACCCGTCTCTCTCTGTAGCTTACCCTTAATTGTCTCAGAATTTCGAACATTATGCACCATTGTACATTGTCGAAGGCGTTTTACAGGTCGAAAAATTTTCCTTTACAATTAAATCAATACCATTAGCTGCTGACGGGCGTTGATATACATCAATGGGGACAGTTGAAAATGTGTGCCGCGACCGGGTCTATAACCCGGGATAGCCCGCTTACATGGCAGACGCTCTATCCATCTGAGCCGCGGAGGGCACAGAGGATAGTGGGATTTCAGGGATTTATCGCCGGCACGGTCCCCGTGAGTCCCACATTCTCAGCTTATAGTCCACACACTACATTCGTAGTGCCCCTGCCATTATACCCATTACTTGCGGCAGACAATTCACCGAGTCCCGTAAGAGTCTAGGCAATCGTGTGCATACGCACTGAAGAAGGTCATCAGCCGGTTAGCCTTAAACGATATGAAGATGGCGTCTGTCCTTTCGGACATGTCCGAAAGAACAGACGCCATCTTCATAAATTTTTCATTATCCTTGCTACCATTATCAACCGCAACGTCAGAAATGCCTCTCTCGTGCCTTCGCCTTTTCTAAAGCCAGACTGGCCCTCATCTAGCACATCCTTAATTTTCTTTTCCATTCTTCTGTATACTATTCTTGTCAGCAACTTGGATGCAAGATCTGTTAAGCTGATTGTGCGATAATTCTCGTGCTTGTCAGCTCCTGTATACTTAAAAAAGCCTGGATACGCGAATAGGTTCCAGCTATATTGCATAGTGGTGAGACAGAGATACCTAAATCAGATAGTGGATTGCAAGCAAACCAGATATAGGGTCAGATCACTATATAGGAATGATAATGAGTACGCAGAAGTTCAGGACTCTCACATATCACTATGCTACACTGTTTCGTCCTCTGCCACTATTCCATCGTTATTATTTTGTGAATACTGGACCCGTGTTCTTGCGAGGAAAGTTTTGCGTCTTTCACGCTAGGATGGAACACTACACGCCTGGTCTCAGGGTCCTGTTGTTGGCAGAAGTCAGTCAGTGAATCTCATTAGTAGAGTTGCACTTCACCAGAGCGGCAGCAGTTTTCGCAGAAGTGAGGCTGCTACTTGCTTCGTGATTTTGCGGACAGTGCAAGCGCCATGGCCTAGCTGTTGGGAGGATTTTTGTCTTTTCTCCAGGGACACCAAAAGACGCGATGGTACGGCACCATCGAACCCGCGTGAGACCAGTGCTCGGTTTAGCTCCAAAATTTCGGTTATCCAATCGAACTGAGTCGCCCCTACCTCCCCCCACTGTGTTTTGATGTGAAAGGTCCATCGAATCGAGGGAACACTCCTCAGATGGTCTTTTTTTGTGCATTTTGTGGACCAATAATGGGAAGTTTCCGTTATGTGCCCTTTTTTTGTGAAATAAGCGATATTCTCTTCTGTCATACTGGCCAGAGCAATGAGTAGTCCCCTACATGTAGAGCCTTTTCTTAATTTTTTTGTACTTTTTTTTATAAGAAAAAGGTAGAATGTGGAGGGACTGTGGACTTAATTTTGGGGTCTGGGAATTTATTTCCGGGCCTTTGTTGAGGAGTAGTTGTCTTCGAGCTACTGTCTATTGCTGGTTGGCGCATGCTAGCTGAGTTGGAGTACTGTAAGTGTATGAATTGAGGAAGAGCGATCTAAATTCTGAGCACTTCGTTACTTGCTTACTTCGTCACGCAAATTGTGTTGCTTGATTGAGTTATAACTCGTGGTTCCTTGTTGTATCGTTAACTATAGCTTTATGAGCTCCCGAGATGAGCAGATGATTTTCGTTTTATCCATGCAGTCTTCCATACTTTATGGTCCTTCACCGCACTCTGCTTATTTTGCTGCGATCTATGTCAATCATTAGAGAAAATAAATAGATGTTAATCTAATCTTCACATGTCGAAATCTCTCACTGTCCAACGATTTTTCTATGGTTAGACGAAGCTCAAATAACAAATATAACCTGTTGTACAGTTCGTCGTTCTCACTGTGACGGTGTTTTCGTTGAGTGCAGTGGCCAAACTCAAGGGTAATTTACATTAATACGAAGGAAATCCCAAAAGTACAAAACTCTGTGTGGCAGTTGGTCACACTGTTATGAAGAGTGCTTCACGCGCTGTGTGTCAACATGCGCACACTGCGCTGAGGCGCTCAGTCTCGGCGTGGCAGCCGTTGAGAATGGAGCTCCCGTTGGATGTTACCGCTAAGTGCGAATTGCGCGCAGTTATTCGGTTTTTGAACGCAAAGGGCACTGCGCCGATTGAAATCTATTGCCAATTGACGGAAGTGTATGGTGAGTCGTGCATGTATGTAAAAATGTTCGTAAGTGGTGTAGAGAGTTTGCAGCTGATCGGACCGAAAATCACGACGAACAAAGGAGCGGGAGACCGTCAATTTCTGAGGAGACAAGTGTTGAAAGTTGAGCAAAGCATGCGTGAAGATCGGCGGATCACCCTGGATGATCTCTGCACGTTGGTTCCTGAGGTTTCCCGAAGCACCGCTCACAGTATTTTAACGGAAACATTGAACTACTGGAAGGTTTGCGCAAGATGGGTGCCACGCATGCTGACTGAAGACCACATGCGGCAACGAGTTGATGCTTCCCGGGCGTGTCTTCACCGCCTTGCAGCCAACCAGAACAACTTTCTGGACTCAATTGTCACGGGTGACTAAACCTGGCCATACCACTTTACACCTGAGACCAAGCAAGAATCACGCCAGTGGCGGCATCCTTATTCGCCAAAGCGCCGAAATTCAAACACAGTCTGCCGATAAAGTCATGACAATCGTTTTTTTTTTGGGATCGGAAAGGGGTATTGTTGGTCGACTTTATGCCCACTAGGACCACAATTAACGCTGACAGGTGCTGTGAGACTCTGAAAAAACTCCGAGGGGCAATTCATAACCGGAGAAGAGGAATGTTAAGCAAGGGCGTACACATTTTCCAGACAACGCTCGCCCACACATCTCTCGGCAAACCGTTGCTCTCCTGCAACAGTTTCAGTGGAACATATTCACCCACCCACCCTATAGTCCTGACTTGGCGCGCAATGACTATCACATGTTCCCTAGGTTAAAAGAACATTTGGCCGGAAAGCGATTCAGCTCCGACGACGAG
This sequence comes from Schistocerca gregaria, assembly GCF_023897955.1. NCBI lineage: Eukaryota > Metazoa > Arthropoda > Insecta > Orthoptera > Acrididae > Schistocerca > Schistocerca gregaria. The sequence continues at coordinate 1,133,440,220 of NC_064920.1, read as the reverse complement.
GTGAAAGAAGAGGTTCATAACTTTGTGAACAGCATGGCGGCAAGCTGATATGACGTGGGCATACAAAAACTGCCACATAGAATATAAAAAAATGCATCGACGGAAATGGTGGTTATGTCGAAAAAAAGCTAAATGTTCAAGCTGTAAACTAATGTGAACCATTGTAGAAATAAACAGGTCTATGTACTTATAAAAGAATAGGAGACCTCACTTTTGGGATTACCCTCGTAATTTAAAGAAATGAATGAGCATTGTACTCGCTCGTCTTGTATGATCAAAGATGTGTTTTATATTGAGTATGGAGTATGCGGGTCGGATATGGGACACACCATACCGTTATGCATCAGCCTGATACTATATTTATTTTGCAACAGTTGCTACAGTTCTCAAGTACATAGAAAATAGTTACAACGTTCACTTAATTTGTAATTATTTTTATTTACGAATGTATCCTGCTGAATGAGCTCCTCCCATATTGAAACATTTACTGGACGCTTTTCTGATATTCTCCGCCAGTTCAGCATAATTTCTACTTTTGTTCTGCAAAGAAGCAGGTCATTCGCAATATGTACGAGTTCCACATAGCTGAGCGCCGATAGGTTCGTTATGAAGTCGGAGTTACAACTGACTCTTTATGGGCATGCTGTATTATTGTGCCGTTCTTGGCTGCGACCTTCAACGCGACATATTGACACAGTATTATTGTGTCAATAATACAGAGCGCGCTTGGGCATCTTGACAACATCAAGTCGTTTACACTGCACAGGTACTTTCCGCTTTTTCACAGAAATTTTTTGTCTCTCTCGGTTATCTCCCTGTCAGTCTATTAATGGAAGTACACCTCTGTACCTGCATGTACCTTTTACGTACCTAAACGTGCCTCTGTCGCAGTACAACGAAGTTATGCAAACACGGCCGAAAGGCGGGATAGAGAAAGAGTCACAGACAGAGACAGAGAGACCGACAGCAAATACTGGCTCTGTCGGGAGCTTATACGCGGGCGCGCCTGCGCAGTAAGCCACCGGCATCATAAATATGGATAAAGAGGAATTACGCGAAACAGGGAAACAGCGGGACAACGCCCATTGACGGCGAAAATACGAGCGCGTAATCAATCGTGCGTGGTATTGCTTGCGATTGGACTTTACGATAAACCCTTTGGATGTCAATGTCAACAGTAATTCGCGCGTCACAAAACACGGCCGGCATTTTTGCAGGGCGTGTTTGTTCGCGTCGCTACAATTACCGGGCGTCGCCTGCGCCGGCTATGATACGGCGCGGCCGACGCGGGCGGGCTTTTCACGTGCGCCGCCAGGTCGCCCCGCCCGGTGCCAAATCCACCCGACAATTACTTGCCCGCACGGGGGCAACCTTTGTACGCGCGCCCCACCGCCGTCGGCGAGAGCTTGTCTGTCAGTCCGCACAGAGGGCGCGCTGCAGTTGTAATGGAATGAAACTGATTGTGCAATCAAACGCCGTTTTCAGCTCCGGCGATCCATTTTTGGGATGTCTCGTTTGTCACCGAAGCCGAGTCAGCGAGTCTGGTCCATAGGAAGCCGCGCCGATGGGGTATTTGCGTAGAGCAGTGGCCCGCACCGTGAATTCGTTTCTCCGCTGCAATCGATTCTTGCGCAGTAACTTCTGCTTTCGGACCGACTGTTTTGACAGCACCTCGATTACGAGTTACGTCCTATAGTTTTGCCGCGTTATCATCTGTTTCGGGACCACATTTCTCGCAAATGAAGTCTAGGGCGTCGACAACATATTCAGTACATGAATTTACATTGTTGCGCTTGTCAGATTTTCACGGGAACCATATATTCAAAGTCTGCTGCACACGACCGCTACATTTCATATATTTATTTACGAGGGTTGCCCGGAAAGTAATGCACCGCATTTTTTTTTCTCAGCCGAAAACAATGCTACGGAGGCGAAACGTTACGTATGTATTATCTGAAGTGTCATATTGAATGGACCGATTTTTTCCGTGGATGTCGAGTTAATTTCAGTCTTGACGTTGCTTCAGGGAGTACTGGAAGTGGATGGTTTGGCTCTGAGCACTATGGGACTCAACTACTGTGGTCATCAGTCCCCTAGAACTTAGAACTACTTAAACCTAACTAACCTAAGGACAGCACACAACACCCAGTCATCACGAGGCAGAGATGGCTCTGAGCACTATGGGACTGAACTTCTAAGGTCATCAGTCCCCTAGAACTTAGAACTACTTAAAGCTAATTAACCTAAAGACATCACACACATCCATGCTCGAGGCAGGATTCGAACCTGCGACCGTAGCAGTCGCACGGTTCCGGACTGCGCACCTAGAACCGCGAGACCACCGCGGCCGGCAGTGGATGGTTTACTCTCGCTACCGTCCGACTTGAGAATGCTTCTCTACCTGGTTTGGAGCCGGCCAGCGTGGCCGAGCGGTTCTAGGCACTACAGTCTGGAGTCCGCGCGACCGCTACGGTCGCAGGTTCGAATCCTACCTCGGGCGTGGATGTGTGTGATGTCTTTAGGTTAGTTAGGTTTAAGTAGTTCTAAGTTCTAGGGGACTGATGACCTTAGAAGTCAAGTCCCATAGTGGTCAGAGCCATTTTTGGACCTGGATTGGAATCATTTTCCGACCGAGATGTCATCGCTTACAAGACCTGGCATTGTGGAATAGCTGCTAAGACCCAATCTAGACCTAGTTCTGTATTTAGTAATATGCCTTTTACATTGTATACCCGCTCTTGTCGTAAAGTTAGTAATGATGAAAAAGTACTTGTACGGATGAAAGGACTTGGTGTACTTGCTGAGAATGTAACTGTGACTGGTGATGTAACCCTGTACTATAATTATCAATAAAGTCTCATCTGAAGCGTCATTTGCCTATCGCTAGACGTACATCTGGTGAACGGGGTCTCAAGGATGCAACAATTTGAAAAAAATCGAAAACATATTGCCGCGTTGGTCGCTCAGCGCCTGCAAGCCTGCAAGATGCAACCCGCTTGGACCGCATCGCTAGCGGGTACGCGCCAAGTTCTCGTCACTTCCGATAGTTAGCGTAGCTGCAGGACTGTTTCAAACTGGCGTCTGTACTTGATGTACTTTGCAAGCAACGTGTCGTCATTGAATTTTTCATTGCAGAAAAAGGAACTGTGGGGAATATTCACAAACGCTTGTGCAAAGTCTATGGAGCATCTGCTGTCGACAGAAGTACAGTTAGGCGCTGGGCACGGAGGGTGAGGTCATCAAAAGGCGGTTTGGCGGATCTCCAGCTGTCGAAGATAACATCCACGGCAGTCGCACGTGAGATGTTGCAACGAGCTGATGTCATTCGCGAGGACAGATGAGGTACTTGGCGCTGCATCTGACAATCAGCACAGGAAGTGTGGATGCAATTATCCGCACTCTTGGATACTCAAAAGTGTGTGCAAGATGGGGCGTGCGGGGTCTAACGGCGGATCACATATCACACAAAAAAGACATTTGTCTTGATTAGTTGCAATGTTTTGAAGCTGTGGGGGAGGCCTTCTTGCCCCGGATTGTGACAGGTGATGGAACCGAAACAAAGCGACATTCGATGGAATGGCGCCATTCCCACTTCCAACACAGGAAAAAATTCAGAGCAACTGCTTCCCCATAGAACGTGATCTCATCTATTTGGAACTCAGAGAGACTGCAATTTTTGCACTCGTATATACGATTGAACCAATAGCAACCGTTCAAAATATTCAACGGAGTTTCAGCACTGTAATTTTGTCTCGTCTTGCAGGGTGGTCGCAGGGGAATATGACATTGATGCATGCCTGAATAAAACGGCAAAATGCTATCTAAGAACCTCTGTTTCAGTAAAACCCTCGATCGTTCTCGCCCATCTTTATTGAGAATTTTGAAAATGTACCTGTACAGACAGAAATCGCGAGGGGAGTACCAAGCGCCTGCAGGTAGGCTACACTGCCGCTCTTTAACTGCTGCAATGCTGCTCGCGCGCCTGATAGTAGGCCAACGGGAATCGTAGCGTGTCAGAGGGGTTGCCGTTCTGCAAGCACCGAGACTGAGTTGCACCTACAATGGGAGGCAACGACCTTGGGATCAAAGATTTACCTCAAACGTCGTACACTTTTAGTAGGCCGTTCAGACAACGTAATGCGAAAGTACTAGGGTGCACTACTCTGGGAGTTCTGCGAAAATCGCAAGAGAAGTTTTATGCTTCTACTATGGACGCATGGAATTGTGCAAAGATGTTGGCCATAAGGATTCATTGTGCTCATGTGGCTAGCGTTCACGAATGGCAGGAACATTGTGGATGAGGTGACGAATCGAATCCTACTAACACTTATTTTTCTATTCTACACTCCTGGAAATTGAAATAAGAACACCGTGAATTCATTGTCCCAGGAAGGGGAAACTTTATTGACACATTCCTGGAGTCAGATACATCACATGATCACACTGACAGAACCACAGGCACATAGACACAGGCAACAGAGCATGCACAATGTCGGCACTAGTACAGTGTATATCCACCTTTCGCAGCAATGCAGGCTGCTATTGTCCCATGGAGACGATCGTAGAGATGCTGGATGTAGTCCTGTGGAACGGCTTGCCATGCCATTTTCACCTGGCGCCTCAGTTGGACCAGCGTTCGTGCTGGACGTGCAGACCGCGTGAGACGACGCTTCATCCAGTCCCAAACATGCTCAATGGGGGACAGATCCGGAGATCTTGCTGGCCAGGGTAGTTGACTTCCACCTTCTAGACCACGTTGGGTGGCACGGGATACATGCGGACGTGCATTGTCCTGTTGGAACAGCAAGTTCCCTTGCCGGTCTAGGAATGGTAGAACGATGGGTTCGATGACGGTTTGGATGTACCGTGCACTATTCAGTGTCCCCTCGACGATCACCAGAGGTGTACGGCCAGTGTAGGAGATCGCCCCCAACACCATGATGCTGGGTGTTGGCCCTGTGTGCCTCGGTCGTATGCAGTCCTGATTGTGGCGCTCACCTGCACGGCGCCAAACACGCATACGACCATCATTGGCACCAACGCAGAAGCGACTCTCATCGCTGAAGACGACACGTCTCCATTCGTCCCTCGATGCACGCCTGTCGCGACACCACTGGAGGCGGGCTGCACGATGTTGGGGCGTCGGCGGAAGACGGCCTAACGGTGTGCGGGACCGTAGCCCAGCTTCATGGAGACGGTTGCGAATGGTCCTCGCCGATACCCCAGGAGCAACAGTGTCCCTAATTTGCTGGGAAGTGGCGGTGCGGTCCCCTACGGCACTGCGTAGGATCCTACGGTCTTGGCGTGCATCCGTGCGTCGCTGCGGTCCGGTCCCAGGTCGACGGGCACGTCCTCCTTCCGCCGACCACTGGCGACAACATCGATGTACTGTGGAGACCTCACGCCCCACGTGTTGAGCAATTCGGCGGTACGTCCACCCGGCCTCCCGCATGCCCACTATACGCCCTCGCTCAAAGTCCGTCAACTGCACATACGGTTCACGTCCACGCTGTCGCGGCATGCTACTAGTGTTAAAGACTTGCGATGGAGCTCCGTATGCCACGGCAAACTGGCTGACACTGACGGCGGCGGTGCACAAATGCTGCGCAGCTAGCGCCATTCGACGGCCAACACCGCGGTTCCTGGTGTGTCCGCTGTGCCGTGCGTGTGATCATTGCTTGTACAGCCCTCTCGCAGTGTCCGGAGCAAGTATGGTGGGTCTGACACACCGGTGTCAATGTGTTCTTTTTTCCATTTCCAGGAGTGTATATGTACTTCATCACTGGTCTCATTATTTAATTTTTTATGACGTTTGAGAGGTAATGAATAACAAACTCCTGTATTGGCATGAAGTTTCAGTTTATGTTTACCACGTCTGTATGACAAATAACACCCTGCAACGAATGATTTCGAGAGCACATCCGACAAGTAATTCTACATTGCTCTTATGATCTAGCACATTGTGACTTACTACATTACTGATTGTGAATAATGACATTCGCAATATTATTTGCCAAGATTTGACTTGGGCTTTCCAAGCCGGCCCTCATCACTGAAAATTAATTCGAAGTAATAAGTAGTAAATTAAAATATGGAACTCACTATAACTTCATGAAAATGCATGTAGGTTTTTTCATTATATTACCTCTCAAATGTCGTATAAATTGAGTAATGATATCAGTGGCGAAAAAAAAAGATTAAGAAATAAGTATTAACGAGTTTCGAACCGTCGCCTCGTCCATGACCCTCTTGCCCAGCGAGAACGCCTACCATGTCACAACAGTGAATTCTTACTGCCCGTGACGGGTACAAGATGTATATAACAGACGCGTAAAACTTATTTTGCGATTTTCTCATAATTGCCAGAGTAGTGTATCGTAACATTTCCACATTATGTTGTTTTAATGACCTACTACAGGCCTTCAAAGCTTGAAGCAAATCTGTGATCCCAAAGTCGTGGCCACCCCTTGCTAGGAACGTGTAACGCTGTTATGATCAGCAGTGTGCTTAAGATAAACTTAGTGATGATGGCGTTGCCTACCGTCCAAGTGGACACTGTCTGTAGTGAGCTTGATCAGAAGTTCGTCAGTCAACCGTAACTGGTTATCAACAACATTGTAATTTTATGTATTATTGCGATGAAGAAGATTAATGAATTTTAACAAATAAATCATATCACTGTATCTCCGTCACCCATTGACGGCAAGTCTTACAAATGAAAGGATTTTCTTCTCCGAGCTCAGTATTCACGTTCCATGCATTGTACACCACTAGCCATTAAAATTGCTACACCAAGAAGAAATGCAGATGGTAAACGGGTATTCATTGGACAAATATATTATACTATAACTGACATGTGCTTACATTTTCATGCAATTTGGATGCATAGATCCTGAGAAATCAGTATCCAGAACAACCACCCCTGGCCGTAATGACGGCCTTGATACGTCTGGGCATTGAGTCAAACAGAGCTTGGATGGCGTGTGCAGGTACAGCTACGCATGCAGCTTCAACACGATACCACAGTTCATCAAGAGTAGTGACGGGCGTATTGTGACTAGCCAGTTGCTCGGCCACTATTATCCAGACGTTTTCAATTGGTGAGAGATGTGGAGAATGTGCTGGCCCGGGCAGAAGTCGAACATTTTCTGTATCCAAAAAGGCCCGCACAGGACCTGCAATATGCGGTCGTGCATTATCCTGCTGAAATGTAGGATTTCGCAGGGATCGAGTGAAGGGTAGAGACACGGGTCGTAACACGTCTGAAATGAAGCCGCCACAGTTCAAAGTCCCGTCAATGCGAACAAGAGGTGACCGAAACGTGTAACCAATGGCATCCCATACCATCACACCGGGTGATACGCCAGTATGGCGATGACGGATACAGGCTTCCAATGTGCATTCACCGCGTTGTCGCCAAACATGGTTGCGATCATCATGATGCTATAAACAGAACCTCGATTCATCCGAAAAATTACGGTTTGCCATTCGTGCACCCAGGTTCGTCGTTGAGTACACCATCGCAGGCGCTACTGTCTGTGATGCAGCGCCAAGTGTAACCGCAGCCATGGTCTCCGAGCTGATAGTCCATTTTGCTGCAAACGTCGTCGAACTGTTCGTGCAGATGTTTGTTATCTTGCAAACGTGCCCATCTGTAGACTCAGGGAGCGACACGTGGCTGCACGATCTGTTACAGCTACGCGGATAAGATGCCTGTCATCTTGACTGCTAGTGATACGAGGCTGTTGAGATCCTGCAAGGCGTGCCGTAATACTCTCCTGAACCCATCGATTTCATATTCTGCTAACAGTCACTGGATCTCGATCAACGCGAGCAGCAATGTCACGATACGATAAACCGCAATTGCGATAGGCTTCAATCCGACCTTCATCAAAGTCGGAAACGTGATGGTAAGCATTTCTCCTCCTTACACGAGGCATCACAACAACGTTTCACCAGGCAACGCCGGTCAACTGTTGTTTGTGTATGAAAAATCGGTTGGAAACTTTCCTTATGTTAACACGTTGAAGGTGTCACCACGGCGCCAACCTTGTGTGAATGCTCTGGTAAGCTGATCATTTGCATATCACAGCATCTTCTTCCTGTCGGTTATGTTTCGCTTTTCTAGCACGTCATCTTCGTGGTGTAGCAATTTTAATGGCCAGTAGTGTATGAAGGATGTGCCTGTTGTGTGTAGGTGACTGTAAGTGCTGTGTGTAATGTGGAACGTGTATATTGGTCAATGATGACAGAAGAGAGTGAAAGATGGTGCGAGCCAAAGTCTGATCCTTTCTAACAGCAATATGGGGACCACCAGGATCGACAAACAGGTCACTGTTAATCGCGTCACATGACCTCAGTCCTTGAGACAGGCTTGGAATTCAGTCCAGGACACTGATAAGATTCGCTAGTGAGAATGGTATCCGCAGTCACTGTGAAGAAGATTTACAGAACTTGTAGAATCACATGGTCCTATGAGTGCAGCATATGGACTGAGAGTAAGCCGAAACAATTGGCCAAGTGCGAATAGGATTGGGCACTGAGGGTTTTGTACAGACTTAACTATGTATACACATAGTTCATTTATCCCGGGAATCGGGAATCACTACGATTTTTCCCTGTTATCAATGTCGATACCGGCAAGATACCGTTTCCTGGAATCCGAAAAGTGTATCAAAATCTTTACAGTAGTTGCTGAGACTAGTCCGCACATACAAAAAGAAACGAGTAGGTAAGTACCCCATATGATTTGATGAGTAAGATTGCGGGCGTTTAACAGTGTGAGGTAAATGACGGTATATTTTGACTGCATTGACTGAGAAGCTTACATTTTTTACATATTTGACATAAATTTCTACTTCATAGGTCTACATATTCCAGGGAATAATATTTCTTAAGAGTCGGACAGACAGACATACAGCCAAAAAGGGGTTTAGTTTTTACAAATTGAGGTACGGAACACTAAAGAGACGAAAGTAATCAGGCTTACCAAAAATGAGATTAGAGTTAAATGTAACTTCAGAATTTGTTAACACGTGGTAGATTATTTTGGAACCACGTAAAAAGTATACTAGCACAGCAAAGAGACCTTTCTTGGCCAAAAGATGTCTGTTAAACATAAGTTTTAATATAAGGAAAACATTTGTAGGAAAGTGTGTTTGGATGAACTGGAGAATTGTATGGAAGTGAATCACAGACTCTATAAAAGCCAGAGCCGATTTTAGGACCAAGCAGCTCCTTAGAGGCACCTTAGAGGCGCCATAGCTGCTCAGTTGCAAAATTTGTATATAACGTGTATCAAAATTAGTAGCAAAGTAATTCACACCAACGCTTACTAGAAATAAATTTACACTGGAGAGCCGAATCAACTGGTACGCAGATGAGCAGAAACACAACGTGGCATGGACTCGACTGATGTCTGAAGTAGTCCTGGAGGGTAACAGACACCATGAATCCTGCAGGGCTATCCATAAATCAGTAAGAGTTCGATGGGGTGGAGATCTCTGAAGGCGTCCCAGGTACGCTCAATGGTGTTCACGTCTGGGGAGTTTGGTGACCAGCGGAAGTGTTCAAAATCAAAATAGTGTTTCTGGAGCCACTTTCTGAACTTGTGAGGTGTCGCATAGTCCTGCTGAAATTGCCCACACGTACACGTCCATCCGCTCGATAAAATTTGAAACGAGACTCGTCCGACCTCAGGCATCACGTTTCTATTCATCAACAGTACATGTTGGTGTTGACTGGCCCAGGCGAGGTCAGATTTGTGTCGTGTTGTCACCAAGAGTACACGAATGAGCTCTGAAAGCCCGTATGAATGAAGTTTCGTTGAAAGTTTCGCACGCTGATACTTGTTGATGGCCCAGCACTGAAATCTGCAGCTATTTGCGGAAGAGTTCACTTCTGTCACGTTGAACGATTTCTTCAGTCGTCATTGGTCCCTTTCTTGCAGGATCTTTTCCCGACCGAAGCGATGTCGGATATTGTTTTACCGGATTCCTGACATTCACAGTACGCTCGTGAAATGGTCGTACAGGAAAATCCCTCTTCATCGTTAACTCTGCGATGCTGTGTGCTATTGCTCTTGCGCGGACTATAACACTACGTTCAAACTCACTTAAATCGTGATAACCTGTCATTGTAGCACTAGTACCCGATCTAACAACTGCGCCACACACTCGTCCTGTCACAAAGGCGTAGCCGACAGCAGAGCCGAATTTTGCGTACTTACACATCTCTGTATTTGAGTACGCATGCCTATACCAGTTCCATTGGCGCTTCAGTATACTGTGCTAAGTCTTACCAAGAGACCAAGGAATTGCAGCTAATGTATGGGCCAGGGATGGAAGGGAGATGAGGGAACGTCTAATGATACGTCAATGTTGTGAAAAAACTCGAATCGGCCATGGAAAAGAACAGAAAAGAAGAGAGTCAAAGAGTACGAGATGTGATACTGTACAACTGTGCTGAAAGTTAGGTGGGCTGCTAATGTTAGGAGTGTGGCGATTTCAATGTTAGGTGACCTGATAAGGTGAGGGGGTTCAAAATGTTTCAAATGGCTCAAAGCACGATGGGACTTAACATATGAAATCTTCAGTCCTCTAGAACTCAGAACTACTTAAACCTAACTGACCTAAGGACATCACACACATCCCAGCCCGAGGCAGGATTCCAAACTGCCACCGTAGCAGCAGCGTGGTTCCGCACTGAAGCGCCTAGAACCGCTCGTCCACAGCGGCCGTCTGTGAGTGGGTTTAGGGGGCCTTTTTCATGTGAGGAGTCAGGAGGTTCTATAAAGTCAGCTGGAGGTTATGAAGTTTGGTGGACTGACAAGGTAACTACCCACCTTCCTCACGGAGCACGTCCGTATCTCACCAATTACTTCTAGTATCAGCCGCACACATTTGACGTCAACAACTGTATGAATCTGGAGATGACGTTGTTGCCAGGTTGAAACTAGTTGCCAAAATAAAATCGACACCTTAAATACAGCTGGAGGATTTTCTTCATTTTTAATATAAATTTACACCACCTGACGTCCCACTGTCCTCCATTTCAACTATGGATGTACAAAGTTTTAAAATTAGGTGGACAGATAAGGTGAGGAGTAAAGAGGTTATCCACAGAATCGAGCGAGGAAAGGAAGATATGTAGATAACTGACAAGAAGAAGGGAAAGAATGATTGGACTTTGTGTTAAGGCATAAGGGAAAATAGCTTCTGTGGCTCTAGAGGGAGCTGCAAGGAGTAAAACCTGAAGGAGAAGACACACACACACACACACACACACACCCTATATATATATATATATATATATATATATATATATATATATATATATATATATTCAGCAAAATAATTGGTTGCAAGTGCTACTCTCAGCTGAAGAGATTTTTGGTCAACAAAAAGTATCATACACATTATTTTGATTTTTATAGTACAGAATTAGATGTATCACTAGATCTGGCGGTGAATTGTAAGAGAGTGATTTAAAATGGAATGATCATATAAAGTTAATCGTTGGTAAAGCAGATGCCAGACTGAGATTCATTGGAAGAATCATAAGGAATTGCAATCCGAAAACAAAGGAAGTAGGTTACAGTACGCTTGTTCGCCCACTGCTTGAATACTGCTCAGCAATGTGGGATCCGTACCAGATAGGGTTGATAGAAGAGATAGAGAAGATCCAACGGAGAGCAGCGCGCTTCGTTTCAGAATTATTTAGTAATCGCGAAAGTGTTACGGAGATGATAGATAAACTCCAGTGGAAGACTCTGCAGGAGAGACGCTCAGTAGCTCGAAACGGGCTTTTGTTGAAGTTTCGCGAACATACCTTCACCGAAGAGTCGAGCAGTATATATCTCGCGAAGAGACCATGAGCATAAAATCAGAGAGATTAGAGCCCACACAGAAGCATACCTACAATCCTTCTTTCCACGAACAATACGAGACTGGAATAGAAGGGAGAACCGATAGAGGTATTCAGGGTACCCTCCGCCACACACCGTCAGGTGGCTTGCAAAGTATGGATGTAGATGTAGACAGATGTAAAATCGCAGAGAAAGTCGGTAATCATCAAAAAATGTGTTATAATACTGACGGTTAAAAAAACTACGATAAGATCTGAACTATGAATAAGAACTTAAAGAACACAAGGGATTTATAAGCCACTGTACAGTGGCAAATAATCGGTAATATTTCTATACCTGATTGAACATTTCATGTTCAGAGTTTCTGTCACACAATCTATAATACGGCAGATGCACTAGCTGTTCGCATTTCTGCCCTCTCTCCAGCATCATGAACTCGTCTTCCAAGTGACAGCCAAGAATGTGTCGCGTATTGATGGGAATTCCAATAACAGCGGCTCCTTGTCGATATTACTGCCCCCGGCGGCGACGTCTTATAAACAAGGGGAGACAAGCGGGCGCGCGGTGGATTTAATCAGAGACTCTCTCTGGGACACCTGTGAAATATTCATAGCCGCAGGGTGCCGGTTCTGGAGACGCCCTCTCCATTGTGCACCCCCGCGGAGCACGCGAATGAACGCGCTGGCTGCACGGGGCGGGGGGAGGGGCCAAGTTTGCGTATCGGAAAACTGCGCCGCCGCCGATATGCGACTCCCAGAGCGATGAAATTCCGCGACCGCCGCACGGATTCCATTCCTCGCGCTCTGTGTTCTTTAATATTCCGCCAGATGTGAAAAATAAATTAAATCTTTCTCCTGAGCTCCCCCCACCCACCCCCACCCCACCCCCACTTTACCTCCAATGCACCGACATTACAGAGATGAGCGTCACGCTTGTCCTTTGACGTACGAGTTTCCCCTACACTTTCTCTTCATCTCCTAAGACGAAACGCAGGGGAGAAAAAATTAAAAAGAAAACCTGCAGTGACAGAGACAAAAGCTGAAATGTCAGATCATGCCACTGCATACCAACGAGAGGAAAATAAGAAGGGGCTTTGCAGTTGACGCATCGATCACTACTGACGTTTCATTTCAAACTATGTCCGCCCCTGGTAGCAGAGTGATCAGCTCGACGGAATATCATGCCTAACGGCCGGGTTTCCAATGGGTAAAATGGCTCTGGGCACTATGGGACTAAACCGCTGAGGTCATCAGTCCCGCAGAACTTACAACCTAACTAACCTAAGGACATCATAGACATCCATGCCCGAGGCAGGATTCTAACCTTCGACTGTAGCGGTCGCGCGGTTCCAGACTGTAGCGCCTAGAACCGATCGGCCACCCTGGCCGGTGGCCCGGGTTTGATTCCCGACTGGGTCGGAGATTTTCTCCACTCAGGGACTGGGTGTTGTGTTGTCGTTATCATCATCATTTGATCCGCATCGACACGCAACTCGCCGAAGTGGCTTCAACTCTCAAGACTTGCACCAGGCGACCGGTCTACCCGACGGGAGGTCCTAGCCACACGGCATTTCCATTTACAATACTACGTGGGAATTCAAACGTTATGAAGATTATGTGTTAGTGAAGTCAATTCAGGCGTCTTCAGTTATACGAGGGCCGTTCAATAAGTAACCTTTTTTTTCCTGAAATCAGGTTAGTTTTATTCAGGATTCCTATTCAGCACATTAATCCCCACACTTTTGGCTACAAAACTCTCTTTTTCAACATGATATCCGTCCAGTGCGACGGCCTTACGCCACCTTACTGTACGCCCGCAGTTCCACTACATTGGTTGAAGTCAGAGCCAACGTCTTGCTGCATCAGTAACCTCCCCATCTTCCACTTACTGCTTCCCCACCGAGTACATCCTTCATTGGGCCAAACAGTCGGAAAGGTGCGAGATCCGGGCTGTAGGTGAATGAGGAGGAACAATTCAGTGAAGTTTCGTGAGCTCCTCTCGGGTGCACAGCCTGTGTGAGTTGTCATAGATACGTTCGTTAGCATTTTTTTATAGTGACGAATACATTACAGGAGTCACAGCTGCGTGCGGCTGGGTAGTATGCAGTTGATCCGACAGGTTTGCGCGACCTTGTTGCGATGTTGACCGATGCCTCGCACAAGGACTCGCCGTGCTTTTGTTCACTGCCAGTCTCCGTAGAAATTTTGTAAACGCCTACGAGTACTGCGGTGCTTTGATTTTCCGCTAAAGGAAACTCAAAAACTCCCTTCTTTGTTTGGAACACACTCCATTATAGACGCCATTTTGAAGGCTACGCATAGTGTTGCCATCTATCGGTACTTAATGGACCTACGGGGGCTATAATGGAAATATTCCACGATGTGTCACAACAGACTCCGCATTTTTTCAGCCAAAATTAGCAGAAAAAATACACTGCATTACTTATTGAAAGCCCCTTGTAGATGAAAGTTGTTGGGCTTCGAATCGTGATTTAGGTCGCTCCACTGTAAAAGATGTAAGAAGAGAGAGACAGAGGATAGAAATATTTTAAGCTAGGATTTCAAATGGTAAATTGGAGGGTGGAAAAAATAAATGAATCTAAAACAGTAAATAAAACAGATAATTAAGTAAGTGCTGGTATGAGAGAAGATGGAAACATGAAAGGAGACCAAGGTAGATGGAACAAGATACAGAAAACGATGAAATAGGCAGAAAAATGACAATAAATTATATGTGCAAATTATCGAACGAAGAATGGAGAGTAGCAGTAGACAACAGATGTACAACAAGACCGAAAATACTACAGAGAAAGAGACAAGAAGACTGCCGGTGTATAAATAATTAAGGTGAAGTGCTCGTAGATTATTTAAGAAGAAGAAGAAATAGGGCAGGTAAGAACAGAAATAGTAGAGGTGGCTGAATGTTTTAGTGGAAGCTTGTGCTGTGAAGCATCGAGCCGGTTCTGACTTCACGTGATATGATTTAATATCTCCCTTAAAACATTCATGGATTCTGCGCTGTTGCTTCGTTCTTCCGAGGACATTGTAGCTGTACCTCTGATGTCGTCCATCCAAACTCTCCTTTGTTAGGTACATATTTACGGGGTTAAGCGTTCAGGATATCCACAACAAAAAGAGGATACGTACATCAAACAGAATAGGGAATATACGCAGAAAAAAAAAACAGAGCGATCGATGAAACCAATCGAATATAATTCGAAAAATATCTGAGCATCTGTAGGAAATATGGCTAACAGTATATGCATTCATAACACTTGGGGCTATAAAATCACACCCAGAGGACTGGAAAATGTATTAATACACCCAATACACAAAAGGAGGAGAAACTTTGGAAGCTAAGACATATGGAAAAATTATTTTAACGAGTAGGGTCTACAATACATCTAAAAGCCTAATGAACGTAAGAATCTTTGCAGACAATTACGAGTAGCTTCACCAACAAGCAGAAATTTCGAGACGCACCGTATTTGAGGCGTTCAGATGAAGCCCATATTTGGTGGTTTTGCAGTTAACTTATACCCTATAAACGTATGCTGTTTCTAGGAACCAGTATGTTGAATCCCTCTAGAACACATCGTTATTGGTACGATCTGTTGTAATAAAATGACGGAAAACATCATGTGGTGGTTAAATAATTTTCGAATCGTTACACGCAGAATTGCGTTTTTTTGTGCCGGGGGGGGGGGGGGGGGGGGTGTCATGGTGGTCACTTCCTATTTGAGCTAGGAATACTGGATAAAAGACCCGATATAAGCACCGTGCTTTTTTTAAAAAAATGTATACCGGATCAGTCGTTGCCCGAATCAACTAAAATCTACGTCGGTTACCGAGCTGTGGCAGCTGCTGTCAGAATTATGGTAGGGCTGAAACTGGGAACCACAATGAAAAATTCTCCTTTCATAGCATAAAAAAGGGGAATATATACCTGCCAGAGTTTGGGATATAAAGAAGGTTACTAGCTTCTCGAAGTATCGCTTTTAAAGACATTTAAATCAAGACTTCTTGACATATTCGCGCTTTTTTACGAGTTAACCATAATTCCCCATCTCAATGAGCTGTCTTAGCTGCATGGTGTTAGCACACCTGCATCTTGCAATTTGTTGACTGAAGTCGCGGATCCCATCCATAAGATTCGTCAGTCATAGTAAACGATGTATAATACCATAAGCAACTTCAATGACACGTTGTGCCGTATTGCACGACATGACAAATGCCATGTTAATGATATGATGGCATGCATCATGTTATACTACATGACATCATACACTCCTGGAAATGGAAAAAAGAACGCATTGACACCGGTGTGTCAGACCCACCATACTTGCTCCGGACACTGCGAGAGGGCTGTACAAGCAATGATCACACGCACGGCACAGCGGACACACCAGGTACCGCGGTGTTAGCCGTCGAATGGCGCTAGTTGCGCAGCATTTGTGCACCGCCGCCGTCAGTGTCAGCCAGTTTGCCGTGGCATACGGAGCTCCATCGCAGTCTTTAACACTGGTAGCATGCCGCGACAGCGTGGACGTGAACCGTATGTGCAGTTGACGGACTTTGAGCGAGGGCGTATAGTGGGCATGCGGGAGGCCGGGTGGACGTACCGCCGAATTGCTCAACACGTGGGGCGTGAGGTCTCCACAGTACATCGATGTTGTCGCCGGTGGTCGGCGGAAGGTGCACGTGCCCGTCGACCTGGGACCGGACCGCAGCGACGCACGGATGCACGACAAGACCGTAGGATCCTACGCAGTGCCGTAGGGGACCGCACCGCCACTTCCCAGCAAATTAGGAACACTGTTGCTCCTGGGGTATCGGCGAGGACCATTCGCAACCGTCTCCATGAAGCTGGGCTACGGTCCCACATACCGTTAGGCCGTCTTCCACTCACACCCCAACATCGTGCAGCCCGCCTCCAGTGGTGTCGCGACGGGCGTGAATGGAGGGGCGAATGGAGACGTGTCGTCTTCAGCGATGAGAGTCGCTTCTGCCTCGGTGCCAATGATGGTCGTATGCGTGTTTGGCGCCGTGCAGGTGAGCGCCACAATCAGGACTGCATACGACCAAGACACACAGGGCCAACACCCGGCATCATGGTGTGGGGAGCGATCTCCTACACTGGCCGTACACCTCTGGTGATCGTCGAGGGGACACTGAATAGTGCACGGTACATCCAAACCGTCATCGAACCCATCGTTCTACCATTCCTAGACCGGCAAGGAACTTGCTCTTCCAACAGGACAATGCATGTCTGCATGTATCCCGTGCCACCCAACGTGTTCTAGAAGGTGTAAGTCAACTACCCTGGCCAGCAAGATCTCCGGATCTGTCCCCCATTGAGCATGTTTGGGACTGGATGAAGCGTCGTCTCACGCGGTCTGCACGTCCAGCACGAACGCTGGTCCAACTGAGGCGCCAGGTGGAAATGGCATGGCAAGCCGTTCCACAGGACTACATCCAGCATCTCTACGATCGTCTCCATGGGAGAATAGCAGCGTGCATTGCTGCGAAAGGTGGATATACACTGTACTAGTGCCGACATGGGTGCATGCTCTGTTGCCTGTGTCTATGTGCCTGTGGTTCTGTCAGTGTAATCATGTGATGTATCTGACCCCAGGAATGTGTCAATAAAGTTTCCCCTTCCTGGGACAATGAATTCACGGTGTTCTTATTTCAATTTCCAGGAGTGTATAACATGTTAATGTAGTTGACAAGGTTCATTATACAACATGACATGGGTACTAATACCAACAAGTGAAAAGGGGCAATATGTCAAGATGTTTTGATTTAAATGTCTCCGAAGCTGGCATATAAGTCAAAAGTTAATTGCCTTCTTTTACATCTTTAACTCTGTCCAGAACAATCACCGTTTTTTGTTATGATAAGGACCTGTTTCAATCTGGTTTACTTATTTACTTGTTTAACTCATTTGTTATGAAATTACACCTAAGCTAAGGCACATTCAAGATTCATAAAAAACTTGTAGTTTTTGGTAGCATTTGCATTAACTGTCAGTTAATATTTATGGCCGATTAAAGCCTGTAGAAGACTTAAGACAAAATACAAGGCCGCTTACGGCAGAACCCAGCGTAGCGTAGTTAGTTCGGGCACGACCTTACGGAAGAGCGAGTAGTGGGTTAGCGTCCTGAAGTATCAGAGACATTTTTATTAAATTAATTAAAGTGATTTATTTAATATTTGATGTCAGGTAAATACAAGTTCGGTCTCTGTCGGGAAGGAAATTATTCGATTTTGTGATCTTTCATTAAGTTGATGTCCTCAATGATTGGATGTGGAACGTTCCTTCTTGTCTTATAACATGTTCAGGGGCACTAAATTTTTTATTTGTGTATCAACTTACACTGACCTGACAAAAGTCATGGTATATCACATTCACTGATGTGACAAAAGTCATGCTAGATCACCCAATAACTTTTCGGGTCTCATTCCTTACTAGTGCACTAAATTTTCAGCATTCTTCTGTAGTACTACATCTCAATTGCTTTGCTTCTGTTCTGGTTTCCCACACAATCCATGTTTCACTACCACACAATGCTGTGCTTCAAACGCACATTCTCAGTAATTTCTTCCTCAAAATAAGGCCTGTGTTTGATACTAGTAGACTTCTCTAGTCCAGAAATGCCCCTTTTGCCAATGCTAGTCTGCTTTTGATGTCCTCCTTCCTCCGTTCGTCACTAGTTATTTGGTTGCCTAGGAGCAGAATTCCTCCATCAATCCTAATGTTAAGTTTCTCGCTGTTCTCATTTCTGCTGCTTATCATACTTTAGACTTTCTTCGATTTACTCTCAATCCATATTCTGTACTCATTACACTACTCATTCCGTTCAGCAGATCATGTAATTCTCCTTCACTTTGAATCAGCATAGCAATGTCATCAGCTAATCTTCTCATTGACATCTTTTCACCGTTCTTTTATTTTCATCATAGATAGTACGGTAGCTGCGAAAGATTACATCCCTGTCTTACATCCATTTTAATCCGAGCACTTCGTTTTTGGTCGTCAACTGATTATTCCCTCTTGGATCTTGTACACATTGTGTTCTACCCGTCTCTCCATATAACTTACCCCCAAATTTTCTCAGAATTCCGAACATGTTGCACCATTTTAGATTGCCAAACGCCGTTTCCACGTCGACAAATCCTATGAACGTGCCTTGATTTTTCCTTAGTCTTGCTTCCATTACAAACGGCAACATCAGAATTGCCGCTCTGGTAGCTTTACCTTTCCTAATGCCATACTGATCATAACCTAACATATCCTCAATTTTTTTTCCATTCTTCTGTATGTTTTTCTTGTCAGCTACTTGGATGCATGACCTATTAAGCTGATTGTGTGATAATTCTCGCATATGTCTGCTCTTGCAGTCTTCGGAATTGTGAAGATGAAATTTTTCCGGAAGTCAGATGGTATATCGCCAGACTCATACATTCTGCACACCAACGTGAGTAGTCGTTTTGTTGCCATTTCCCCCAAAGATTCTGACGAAGTGCTATCCATCCGTAGTTCCTTATTTATATATTAGGTCCTCCAAAGTTCTCTTAAATTCTGATTCTAATCCTGGATTCCTTGTCGCTTCTAAATCGACACCTGTTTCTTTTTCTATCTTCCCCCTCATAGAGGCCTCCAATGTACTCTTTCCACCTATCCGCTCTCTCCTCTCCATTTAACAGAGGAATTCCCATTTCACTCTTAATATTACCACCCTTGCTTTTAATTTCACCGAATGTTGTTTTTGACTTTCCTATGTGCCCAGTCAGTCCTTCCGATAAGCTTTCCTTTTTCGATTTCTTCACATTTTTCATCTCATCTTAGCTTCCGTGCACTTCCTATTTACTTCATTCCTCATCGACTGATATTTGTGTATTCCTGAATTTCCCTTTACATTTTTGTACTTCTTTCTTTGATCGGTAAACTGACGTATTTCTTCTCTTACCCATGGAGTTACCTTCTTTGTACCTAAGTTTTTCTTTCCAGCTTCTGTGCTTGCCCTTTTTAGAGATGCTGTACTACCTACTGAGCTATTCCTTATTGCTGTATCTATTATCTTAGGGAACCTCAAGCGTATCTCATCATTCCATAGTGCTTCGGTATCCCACCTCACTGCTACCTCTACAGCCTTCTATAATTGCGAAAGTGTTGACGCTGCAGGATTTTGTACAGAAAATGACCTCTAGATTATGTATATAAATATTCGATGGGATTGATGTTGGGCGATCTGGGTGGCCAAATCGTTCGCTCAAAATTTCCAGAATGTTATTCAAATCAGTTGCAAACCATTTTCGCCCAGTGACAATTCAGTCGTTGTTTAGGAACATGAAGTCCACGAAATGGCTGCAAATGGTCTCCAAGTAGCCGAACATAAACATTTCGAGTCAATGATCGGCTCAGTTGGACCAGACGATCCAGCCCATTTTATGTACACACAGCCCACACCATTAGAATCACAACCAGCTAGCACAGGGCCTTGTTGACAATGGCTGCGAATGATCTCCAAGTAGCCGAACATAAACATTTTGAGTCAATGATCGGCTCAGTTGGACCAGACGATCCAGCCCATTCTGTGTACACACAGCCCACACCATTAGAATCACAACCAGCTTGCACAGGGCCTTGTTGACAATGGCTGCGAATGGTCTCCAAGTAGCCGAACATAAACATTTCGAGTCAATGATCGGCTCAGTTGGACCAGACGATCCAGCCCATTCTGTGTACACACAGCCCACACCATTAGAATCACAACCAGCTTGCACAGGGCCTTGTTGACAATGGCTGCGAATGGTCTCCAAGTAGCCGAACATAAACATTTTGAGTCAATGATCGGCTCAATTGGACCAGACGATCCAGCCCATTTTGTGTACACACAGCCCACACCATTAGAATCACAACCAGCTTGCACAGGGCCTTGTTGACAATGGCTGCGAATGGTCTCCAAGTAGGCGAACATAAACATTTCGAGTCAATGATCGGCTCAGTTGGACCAGACGATCTAGCCCATTCTGTGTACACACAGCCCACACCATTAGAATCACAACCAGCTTGCACAGGGCCTTGTTGACAATGGCTGCGAATGGTCTCCAAGTAGCCGAACATAAACATATTGAGTCAATGATCGGCTCAGTTGGACCAGACGATCCACCCCATTCTGTGTACACACAGCCCACACCATTAGAATCACAACCAGCTTGCACAGGTCCTTGTTGACAATGGCTGCGAATGGTCTCCAAGTAGCCGAACATAAACATTTTGAGTCAACGATCGGCTCAGTTGGACCAGACGATCCACCCCATTTTGTGTACACACAGCCCACACCATTAGAATCACAACCAGCTTGCACAGGGCCTTGTTGACAATGGCTGCGAATGGTCTCCAAGTAGCCGAACATAAATATTTTGAGTCAATGATCGGCTCAGTTGGACCAGACGATCCAGCCCATTTTGTGTACACACAGCCCACACCATTAGAATCACAACCAGCTTGCACAGGGCCTTGTTGACAATGGCTGCGAATGGTCTCCAAGTAGCCGAACATAAACATTTTGAGTCAATGATCGGCTCAGTTGGACCAGACGATCCAGCCCATTCTGTGTACACACAGCCCACACCATTAGAATCACAACCAGCTTGCACAGGGCCTTGTTGACAATGGCTGCGAATGGTCTCCAAGTAGCCGAACATAAACATTTTGAGTCAATGATCGGCTCAATTGGACCAGACGATCCAGCCCATTCTGTGTACACACAGCCCACACCATTAGAATCACAACCAGCTTGCACAGGGCCTTGTTGACAATGGCTGCGAATGGTCTCCAAGTAGGCGAACATAAACATTTCGAGTCAATGATCGGCTCAGTTGGACCAGACGATCCAGCCCATTCTGTATACACACAGCCCACACCATTAGAATCACAACCAGCTTGCACAGGGCCTTGTTGACAATGGCTGCGAATGGTCTCCAAGTAGCCGAACATAAACATTTTGAGTCAATGATCGGCTCAGTTGGACCAGACGATCCAGCCCATTCTGTGTACACACAGCCCACACCATTAGAATCACAACCAGCTTGCACAGGGCCTTGTTGACAATGGCTGCGAATGGTCTCTAAGTAGCCGAACATAAACATTTCGAGTCAATGATCGGCTCATTGGACCAGACGATCCAGCCCATTCTGTGTACACACAGCCCACACCATTAGAATCACAACCAGCTTGCACAGGGCCTTGTTGACAATGGCTGCGAATGGTCTCCAAGTAGCCGAACATAAACATTTTGAGTCAATGATCGGCTCAGTTGGACCAGACGATCCAGCCCATTTTGTGTACACACAGCCCACACCATTAGAATCACAACCAGCTTGCACAGGGCCTTGTTGACAACTTGGGTCCAACTTGGGTCCAACTTGGGTCCAACTTCGTAGAGTCTGCACCATACTCTAAGAGTACCACCAGTTCTCACCAACTGAAATCGGAACTAATCTGACCAGCCGAGGTGTTCCATTCGTTTAGGGTCCATCCGATGTTGTCACTAGCCAAGAAGAGTGAGTGCAGCTGTTAGTAAAGGCATTTCCGTTATCCTGATTATTTTTTGTACTACCTTCCTTCGTCGGTCCGGCGAGAGAACCGATTTCATAACCTTGACACTGAGTCCCTGTAGCGGCTGACTCACATAATCCGTCGCATTTAGAACCCGACCACAGCGCCCTAGTCGGTGGATTTTATCGTTAGACCGCCACGTGGCCCGCAGTGAAATATTGACCGTGACGCCATTCTCGATTCCGGCTTAGCCCTAGAGGAACCTTCTTTTTTTTTCTGAACCACTCACACCTAGCGGGGGCTGCTCTTTGGGGGTCACGGAGGCGGAACGCCCGCCTGCCCTTCAGCTGCTTTGGTCCAACGTCAGCCCTCGATAGCCAGGTTCCCGCTGCTCTTCGTGACATCTGCCGTGGAGTGGCGTTGTTTATGATAACACCTAGTTTTCTTAAGGTGCAAAAAATGTGAAGAAACAACCGCAAGACTCTGCAGCTATCAAGCGAAAATTTATTGTGGAATTCATGCGTACTGATCGATCAGATAAGTGAAGCAGCAGGAAGGGAAGGATGAAACAGAAACAAGCTTCATTTTATCAGTATGTGATGCTATTTTGATGAACACAAAATCGAGTCAAATTTACCAGGAACTTGGCAGTATGAGTCCACTTATCAGTATGACGTCACACCTCTCTGGTCAGGACTGTTGATAAAATATCTACATATCGTTACATTACAAAAAATATCGGTATATGAATATGTCGACGTTGTCTCTTCCATGCATATATCGATATCATAATGGCTATATCGAGAGCCATTATTTTGATTTTACATTGTATTTTTCCACAATGTTTGGAAAATATTTGATGTTGTCCTTTGAAATTCTAGTAGAACATAATTTTACTTTCACTGTGTGAATGAGTCTTACTAATTTTTGAGGTTTCATCACGTTCAGTCTTTCTCTTCGACTGCGTGAAGCACGTATATGTGGCAAAAAAGCTGTCCGACTGTGGTGGGGAGTGGTGGTGTGAATGGAATAACAAGATTTCCGATGTGAAGAAACAGCACACAAGTTGCGTTAAAAAAAATTGTAACGCAACTAGTGTGCTATTTCTTGACACCGGCATTCTTCAAAACCAGTTTCTGAAAACGATGAACAAAAATCTAAATGACAAGTTTGGTCCTTGCGATGGGCGCGATGGGAAATGCTGACGTAATCGGCGTTCGGCGCTATCAACAGGAACTGCAACGTTTAGCTTCACCATGAAATTTTGGCCCTACAGGTACTAGGTCACTGGCGTCGTCAGAACTGAAAAGAAGGGATACATTTCCTTTTCTTCAGGCTTCGGTCACAAATTTTTTGTCATCACACTACCAGTTTCGCTCTGTAATAACTAAAAAACTACTTTTGTTGAGAAAACTGAAGAAACAAATAAGATTGAACATTTCCATGGCTTTCTGAGCAATACTGCATCTGCGATCACTCTGAAAGGATATGTTCTCTGGCAATTGTCACAAGACGTGTGTAGTTTGTTTTTAAAAGGTAATCAGTATTCCTGATCCTTGTCCTCCACATCAAAAAGGTTAAGCTTTCCTTTATGTTGGTCAAAACATCCGTTCTCCAGCTTCCTCATGACTGTTATCAAGAAATAACTCTTTAGTCTTTGTTACAGTTTAAGAATCATCTGGCACCACATCTAAAAAAAATAAAAAGTGCTTACAAATACTGAATCTGTCAAGCTAGTTTTCCATCTAATGGATACGGTAAAAGAAGTCCTACTACACACTTTTTGATTCTGGCAATGGTACTTTTTTATATTCTCTTAGTGCAAGATACAAGTACACGTGTCACCACTCCTTTGGGGAATCTAAACAGGCTTAATCTCAACGGTATGAGAAACCTGGAGGTGTTTGGTTTTACTTACTCGATGTAATGTAGAGGAAAGGATAAAAAAAGCAAAGCCCCACATGTCTGATCGCAGACGGGCCATTCGGGACCTGCCGACCGCCATGTCATCCTCAGCCAATGGCGTCATTTGGCTGCGGTACGGAGGGGCGTGTGGTCAACACATCGCGCTCCCGGTCGTTGTAGGCTGTGCAAATCTTGGAGCCGCCACTTCTCAGTCAAGTACCCCTTTCTAGCCCTACCACAAAGAAAAATTTCCTGGTAGTATCGAGAACTGATCCCGGCTCCTCCGTATGGCACTCACCTGCGTCGACAAGTCAACTGTAAAGGTGGACTAAGAGGAAAGTACTCAACTGGAAATTTATCATGGTGGTAAAGTGGACACTACAGTATTATATCAAAATAGAGAGTAAAATAAGGAAGAATATCAATGATATATCGCTGATATTGGTAGTTCGTTAGTGGTGATTGAAGACATATTTGCGATCAAATAACTCATATTTTTAGACTAACTCTATTTTTAGACTAACCCATCTAGATAATAGTCCACTTGAGATCCTTTTGAGATATATTTTTCTCTTCCTGTTTCTCATAAATTTAGATTCCAGATCATCTTTTGTATAAATGTCTTCCATGAGACACTCCTTCCGGCTGAAACAGAAACATTTAGCAGTTGCTCCCAATAAGAGGATATCTGTCGCGAAAGAGTTAGATGTGAGGGAGAGAAAAGAATGCTACGAAAGATCTTTGCAGGATTTCAAGGGATTTGCAGAATTGCGGGAGTCGGAAATCGAGGCAATCTTGGCATATGTTATAATGGGGCGCATGAGTGATTTATGGATGCCAATAATGGTAGAAGAAAGTAGATTTCCCAGGTGCGGCATGTTGGTAGTTTTAGTCTGTTTCGGGCTTTATGACATGTAACAAAGAACTGAGAATTCTCTGTCAGTTTTCCAAAAATGGTTTCTCTTAAGTACTTTTCCGTGTTAGTCAGAGCGATGGAATGTTTGTAGATGGAGATGTGGAAATCTGAACGACCGAAAAACCAAATTCCAGCTTCGTTGCTTACAACTGTCTCTGCTCGTTTATACAGCATATTAGGGGAATACATCTACATGTCTACATCTACATCTACATGACTACTCTGCAATTCACATTTAAGTGCTTGGCAGAGGGTTCATCTAACCACAATCATACTATCTCTCTACTATTCCACTCCCGAACAGCGAGCGGGAAAAACGAACACCTAAACCTTTCTGTTCGAGCTCTGATTTCTCTTATTTTATTTTGATGATCATTCCTACCTATGTAGGTTGGGCTCAACAAAATATTTTCGCATTCGGAAGAGAAAGTTGGTGACTGAAATTTCGTAAAAAGGTCTCGCCGCGACGATAAACGTCTATGCTGTAATGACTTCCATCCCAACTCGTGTATCATATCTGCCACACTCTCTCCCCTATAACGTGATAATACAAAACGAGCTGCCCTTTTTTGCACCCTTTCGATGTCCTCCGTCAATCCCACCTGGTAAGGATCCCACAT
The DNA here is from genome assembly GCF_023897955.1 of Schistocerca gregaria. NCBI lineage: Eukaryota > Metazoa > Arthropoda > Insecta > Orthoptera > Acrididae > Schistocerca > Schistocerca gregaria. The sequence continues at coordinate 1,133,414,347 of NC_064920.1, read as the reverse complement.
CGCGCAGCAATATTCTAACAGATATTTCTAGTGATGACTGAGGTAAGCTGGACAGCATTAGATCAGTATTTATTTTATTCGCTGACTAATAATGAAGCCTGTTAGGAGTAGATGTTTTTATGTTTAGTACGCGTGGCACAAGAAAGCCATTAACGTTTATCAGTTTTCTGGCTGGCTTGATGCGGCCCTTCACCAATTCCTCTCCTGTACCAATCTCTTCATCTCGGAGTATCACTTGAAATCTGCATCCTCAGTTATTTGCTCGATATATTCCACTCTCTGTCTTCCTCTACAATTTGTCCCCTCTACAGCTCCCTCTAGTACCATGGAAGTTATTCCGTGTTGTTTTAACAGATGCCCTACCATCCTGTCCCTCCTTCTTGTCAGTGTTTCGCATATATTCCCTTTCTCGCCGATTCTCCGAAGAATCTTCCCATTCCTTATCTTATCAGTCCATACGTACCGCTAACAACCTGTATATTTGCCTTTCTGTGTCACGCTCTTGCAACACCCAGGCGATGGTCAGTAATCACAGTCTTTTGACTCATCAATATAACTCTCGCAGTATTGAGCGAAATTTTAGTTGTTTCGTTCACAATGCTCGCTAGACCACAAAATTAATCCGTCTGGCAGAGGAGCGGAAGATGTAGTTCAGTAAATCTGAAATATTTTCTGTACCTCCTAGTATGTATCCTGTTCCTACTTTACTCCGTCGTTATAGCCGAACCGTCCAGTCATTCAATAGCCTATATCAGATAGCAGAAGATTTTTTCAGCCAGAATGATCGACTTTTTTTCCAGCAGTAAGATTCCAAGCGGCTGCTGTAAGATCGATTGCCACCGCAGTCACCAAGGCAGCATATAAGATCTGGAACAAGTTTTAACAAACGCAGACTAACTCCCAAAACATTCAAATTATCGCGGACACCATAGTGAGTTGTCTTCCATCGTATTATCCATACCTAATTAAAGACATCTCACTTGCAGTGAAGGAAGAAACTTTTGAAACAAGGTGTTCCCTGACGTGCTAGCGCACTGTGTTCTGATAATTTCGCTGCCCAGAAATTAGTGATTATCCGAAAAAGGGAAAGGCGATGCCTCAAGGGTAAAAGTTATTTTCCGTTAGAAAAGTATAGGCTGCCGTCCCCCGTAAATTTCTTCGCAGTGTTCTTTTATAGCTGCTTCGGCAGCACCTCGCACGCTTGTTGATGTCTACCCAAGTTCACGACTGTGAACTTCGATTAATAAAACTTTTCTTTTTTTTACGATGATGCGTAGCCTAGCGTGTTTGGGTTATGAAGGAGGAAAGTTTCCTTTACTTCTTCCATCAAAGGGGCAGATTACCCACAGAGCATGTTGTTATTACTGGAGGCTCCGTGTTTCTGAATTTCCTCTGGAATTCGCCGAATGTTACGGCGGAAGATCACGAAGAGGTGAATAATGCGAAGCGTCTCTGGTTTCACGCAGACTTCTCAGGCGTGAAATTTCAGGCGCCGAGGCAGTGATCCCTCCAGTCCTTGCTATTTCAAGAATCTGAGGCACTTTTAAGTCAGATGAAAGTGAAGATTTTAGAAGAAGAAGTCGAGAATACCGCCTTCAGCGTTCCTCAGTATGTACAGAGTTTTGACGATTTCAGATATGAATGACGCTTGTTAAAAATGAGATACAGGGACAGTGGTGCCGTCTATTGGTGGTTTGGAGTGTCAAGCTTCTTTCCGTACACATGTCAGTAATCATGTCGTAGTGGTTGAAGCAACATCGTGCGCTCGCAGTGAAGTGCTATTTTTGCTGCGGCGAAGCTGTCGTGCGAGTGCCTTTCGTAAGCGTTTCAAGATTCAGACGCCATGTCCAGTTCCTGCTCATAGAACAATATTGAACAAACTTCCGTCAACTGTCACTGCTTCGAATCGAAAGTCGACCAGCCCTCGGAAAACCGCCCGAACTCTCCAGAACATCGAACGTGTGCGTAACAGTATTCGAGCAAGCCCTCGTCGATCGTTACGAAAATTTGTTTCCGACAACACAGCGCAACATGCCACACACGCAGTAAGACCTTGCAAATTCTCCGTGTAGCGTTTGGTAATTATCAAACCCGGTTGTGTGGAATGCCTGCCTCGCTAGCCTGATTTAACAGTGCCAGACTTTTCCCTATGTGTTTATTTGTAGGCAAGGCCCCGACCGGCTTAGAAGCTTGCAACGGTTAAAAGATCGAGTTCAGAATATAATTTCCAGAATTCCTCCAGAATTTTCGGAAGATGTGCTCGAAAACTGGGTGAAACGCCTCCAGTATTGTGTAATGGTTGTCATTTGTCCGATATAGTATTTCACAAGTTAACTTAAATAAATGTTGTAGATTGTGTACAACGTTCAACTTCGTTTCGTGATTACTTTGTCTGTTATTAAGATTTGAAATTGCCAGAATATTGTGAAACTCTCTGTACGTCATCCATGTTTCTGTTGAATTTGTCATACGATGTGACAGTTCCATTTTGGAGTGAAAATCGTCGAGCCTGTTAATGCACTCAGTGGTGAAGAGCAGGTCGTGACTGTAGTTTGTGAAGCTTCTGTGTTCGTCATTTTTCATCCTCAGACAATCAGCTCTTGTCTTCAACGGTATCAAAGGCCTTAATATCACCTTTTGAATATAATCACCCACAAATATTTCTGCACTTTATATTCTATCTTCAGTGGGACTTTTATTAGTCTCTGTGTGATTACAACCTGTGCAGATTCGTATGAATCCGGCTTAAAGCTATTTCTACATAAAAATGAGTCATAAATGGACCTTAATTACAATAGCATGCGTGTTACAGCGTGTTTCAAAGCATTTGCATAAAACGTCTAGGGCTGATAATTAACATCATGGGGAGAACTTTTGTTAGAGAGAAAATACGCACTGACGATTCACAGGGACGTTAGTTGTCCGTTACTTTACGCAGGCGTTGGGGCGACGGGTTTTAACCGAATTAGCGGGACGTACTAATCAGGTGTTCAATATATTTCCTGTTCTGGTAAATAGATAGAGCGATTTTCAAATGGCTCTGAGCACTATGGCACTTAACTGCTGAGGTCATCAGTCCCCTAGAATTTAGAACTACTTAAACCTAACTAACCTAAAGGACATCACACACATCCATGCCCGACGCAGGATTCGAACCTGCGACCGTAACGGTCGCGCGGTTCCAGACTGAGGAGCCTAGAACCGCTCGGCCACACCGGCCGGCAGCGATTTTCAACCAGAAAACCTTACCAATGAGCGTTTCTAAGTGAAAAATATGTTTTAGAAGCGTATCAACAAATATAATTTTGCTGGGCCAACTCCTCTTCACACAGAGCAGATGACTGTATTATAGGCGAAGTACAAGACACAAGCACGCGAAGTACATCCCCCCTACCGCTTCTGAGAGGCATAATCAATACCAAAAAAAAACACCCCTGCCGTCGCCAGTAAGCGTCGGCGAACATTTTGCCTATAAAAACATCGTTCCCCATGACATGATATATCATCTCTAGACGTATAATGCCAAGACTTTTAAACACCAGGCTATGACACTGATGTTGAGAATTAGCTCTATTAAGCAATTTTGGAAAATGGCGTGGTTACATTGTTACACTATTTTCCTCGCACAACTGTAAGTAATTCTTTAAAAATGGGTTTTGGTATAGTGATTTCAATCGGAAGCGAAAAAAATAAAGAAAAACAGCAAAATAGAAAACAGTTCGTTGGTTGCACAGTAATTACTAAGCAGGATGTGTTACGTATGCACTGACAGCAGTTAATTCTTACAACGCCATGCGAGGGAAGAATAATAGTATATTTACTTCTCCAAAGTAGTGCTGAAGACCTATTTTTTAATAGAGCATAAATAACAAAAGAGTAAAATTTTGTGCTTCATCCGTGTATCATATATCAGAGCCTTTAGTTATGTATTTAGTTATAATGTATATGTGCCTATGCTTTGTTGTTTAGTTAATAATAGCTTATAAAAAGCCAACCCCAACACATGATTATCGAATCAACAACTCCTAAAGGTATACTTACCTTTTGGTTGTTAGTTGTCCAGGGCTGCAGGTCACCGGATTCATTTTGTGTCATTTTGTGCTGGAAAGTTGGAAAGTTGTGTCAAGGACTATGGGACCAAACTGCTGAGGTCATCGGTCCCTAGGGTTACGCACTACTTAATCTTTCTTAAAATAACACGCCAAGGCCAATACACACACCCGTGGCCGAGGGAGGAACCGCGCAAACCGTGACAAGACGCCCGTGACCACACGGCGACCACGCGGGGCTCATTTTGTGTCATTTTGTTTATAAATAACAAACAAAAATATCTGCTATTGTTTGGTACAGAAAGCACCACTTGTGCCTGTCATAGTCACTATAGCCAACACGCTTCTGAATAAAATCGAATTATTATAATCAATGGCCTAACTAAACATACTCGAATACCTTCCACCATCCCCCGCCCCCCCCCCCTCCTCCCCATTTTCACCTGAGGTGGATTCTACCGTCTTTGCTATGGCGGAGAACAAGTCCTCGGTCCGAATTACACGTCGTATGTACCAAACAAACATCCATACAATTTACAGTGGCGCTGAAGGCCAAATTTCAATATAATTCAGCCAATCAAAATAATACCGAGAGACCCCAACATTTTGTTGTTCCTTTTTGCATGCGACTCTTGTTTATAATATATTAATTGAACCAGGTATTCACTGGGATAGGAGAGCTAAAAACTTTAAAAAAACGAAAATCACTGCAGAAATGTCAAAACCACAGTCACACAGTACGTAGACTATGTGGAGGCGCGCTTACAATTAATACCGCAGAACTTTTTACTCTGTTGTCTCTATCGGTTGAGGGGTTACATGCCATGCATATTACTCGGTCGACTTTCCCTCTTTGCTGAGGCTACAGGGCTCCGAATTGTGCCGTGCAGTATGCTAGTGCGTAACATAACTGTGTCGGGGCGTGAGGAACAGGTGCTGTAACCGAGTTTCTAACTGTAGAAGAGTTCGTCCCATATGGATCAGCCTCTCCCTCAGCACGACGATGCCAGAGGCGCGCCACCCTCACCAATCCTATGACTTTTATTCTCTGGCATCGATCATCCTCCATACAGTTCCGACTTGGACCCACCCGATTTCAGTCTGTTTCCAAAACTTAAAAAACACCTTCGAAAACGTCACTTTAACAGTGATGAAGCGGTGCAAGCAGGGGTGAAGTTGTGACGAACATTTGTGATGTTATTAATGTTTGTTTAAAAGGAAGAGCCAACGAAATTGGTACACTAGCCTAATATCGCGTACGGCATTCGATAACACTCAAAAGTACCGCGCCATGACGTGGAATGGACTCGACTAATGTCTGAAGCAATCCTGGAAGGAATTGACACCATGAATCCTGCAAAGCTGTAAGAGTACGAGGTAAAAGTACGAGGGGCTGGAACAGCACGTGGCAAGGCGTTCCAGATATGCTCAATAATGGGGAGATTGGTGGCCAGCCGAAGTGCTTAATTCAGAGGAGTGTTCCTGAAGCCACCTTGTAGCAAATCCGGACGTGTGGGATGTCGCATTGTCCTGGTGGAATTGCCGAAGTCCGTTGGCATGCACAATGGGCATGAATGGATGCAGGTGATCAGACAGGATGGTTACGTGTCACCTGTCAGAGTCGTATCTAGACGCATCAGGGGTGTCAGATCACTCCAACTGCACATGCCCAACACCATTAAAGAGCCTCCTCCAGCTTGAACAGTCCATCAGCTCGATACAATCTAAAACGATACTCGTCCGACCAGGCAACATGTTTCCAGTCATCAACAGTCCAATGTCGGTGTTGACGGACCCGAGACGTAAAGCTTCGTGTCGTGCAGTCATCAACAGTATACGAGTGAATCTTTGGCTCCGAAAGCCCATATTGATAATGTTCCGTCCAATGGTTCGCACGCTGAGACGTTTTGAAGGCCCAGCATTGAAATCTGCAAAAGTTAGCGGAAGGGCTGCATTTCTGTGACGTTGAACGATTCCCTTCAGTCGTCGTTGGTCCTGTTCTTGCAGGATCTTTTTCCGACCGTAGCGGTGCCGGAGATATGATGTTTTGCGGGATTCCTGATATTTACGGTACGTCTACGTGTACGTGATTACTCTGCTGTTCACAATAATGTGCCTGGTAGAGGGTTCAATGAACTACCTTCAAGCTGTCTGTCTACCGTTCCACTCTCGAACGGCACGCGGGAAAAACGAGCACTTAAAAAAGGCGAAAGCGCCTTTGTTTTAATGATTGCCACTCCAATTCACGTATCATGTCTGTGACACTACCTCCCCTATTTCGCGATAATACAAAACGAGCTGCCCTTCTTTGTACTTTTTCGATGGCATCCGTCAGTCCCACCTGATGCGGATCCCACACCGCATAGCAGTACTCCAGAATAGGGCGGACAAGTGTAGTGTAAGCAGTTTTTATGGTAGACCTGTTGCACCTTCTAAGTGTTCTGCCAGCGACTCGCAGTCTTTGGTTTGCTCTACCCACAATATCATCAATGTGATGGTTCCAATTAATTATTATATGTAATTGTAATCCCTAAGTATTTAGTTGAATTTACAGCCCTCAGATTTGTGTGACTTAATGCGTAATCGAAATTTAGTTGATTTCTTTTAGTACTCATGTGAATTAACTTCGTACTTTTCTTTGTGCAGTCTTGAAATAGTCGTACGGGAAAATCCCCACTTCATCGCTGCCTCTGAGATGCCGTGTCCCATCTCTCGTGCGCCGACTCTAAAATCACGTTCAAACTCACTTAAATCTTGGTAACCTGTCATTGTATTCGCGATAACCAGTCTATAAACTCCGCCAGACATCTGTTGCCTTATATAGGAGTTGCCGACCACAGCGCCGTATTCCGCCTGTTTACATATCTCTGTATCTGAATATGCATATCTATACCACTTTCTTTGGCGCTTCAGTGTGTTGAATAAGCATTAAAGAGTATCCACATAAAAAAATTCGGAGGGATTAGATTTCAGCTTGCACCTGCAATAAATTAGAACATAGTCACTAGATGAAACAGTATATCTATACTTCGACCTTGTTTATCGCTACTGTTACTTCAATTCCTGCAAACTGTTGGCGAATAGGCGGTGTATGTGACTTCCAATATTAGCGAAACTGGAGACAATATCTGAAACAACTGCCCATGTGTGAGTAGGAATCGCGCTCCGAGGGTTCCTTACAAACTTAATTACCTATATAGACAGTTCATCCAACCCATGAATCGAGAATTTCGGCGATTTTTGCCTGTTACCGAATGTGGTACTGGTAAGATTTCGATCCCGGGAATTTCAAAACTTCAGAGAATGTTTTAATTTTAAGTCTGAAGTGGGATAACAAAGGACAATTTTTTATTCGTGTTATATAATTACAGACTGACACTTTCCAGAATTTTCTTCCATTATCTCCCTTCTTGCGAAATATCATGATTCTAGATCAACGATAAGTACCTATAGATTTTGATGAATGAGTTTGCAGGTACCAAAATATGTGACGCAATGACCCTGTCTCTTCACTGTATGTAATTAGAAGATTAAATTTATTACACTGTTAAGAATTATGTGTCTCAGTATGTAATATAAATTTCAACTTGATCCGTCTATCCGGTCCTGAGAAAAACGATTTTGAACAGTTGGACAGACAGACAGACAAATAAATAGACTGATGGACAACGTGGCGATCCTATAGCCGTTCCGTTTTTACAGATTCAGGTACGGAAATCCAAAAAGGGAAATAAAATTGGAAAAACTGAACCATAAAATGAAAGCTTAAAAAGTAAATGCAATTAGAAAGATAGATGTGGAAAGAGACGGATAATTTTAAGCAGTTTTCAGGTTTTAGCCAGAGGTGTCTGTTGTCTTCATTAAGTGAAAATTTAGATTTCAGTATGGTGAAGAAAGGGACTTCGTCCCGAAGCAATCTGTTAGGACTAGAACGAGTAGCGGCAGTCTATCTCTAAATTATCTAAGGAGCTGTGAATTTAACATAACTTCATCCCAATACTAGAGTATGCCACATCGATAATGACTACGAACCACACCGATGATGACTACTCCCCACACAGTTATTTTGTTTTCTTATTTTTCCATATTTTCGGTTTACGTATGTACTAATATATTTTTTCCTTTCTGTAGAACAATGATTTTTTATGTCATTTAACGTTATGGTTCTCTATGGTCAATGAGTGATTTCAATATCTATTATAAATCACTCCTCTGAGTGTTTTGAGGGCGAAATTATTTTTCTTACACCCTATGTACTCTAAAGCGACAAAGAAACTGGTACAGGCATGCGTATTCAAATACAGAGAAATGTAAAAAGGCAGAATACGGCGCTGCGGTCGGCAACGCCTGTATAAGGCGACAAGTGTCTGGCGCAATTGTTAGATCAGTTACTGCTGTTACAATGCCAAGTTATCAAGATTTAAGTGAGTTTGAACATGGTGCTATTGTCAGACCAAGAGCGTTGCGTCACAGCATCTTCGAGGTAGCGATGAAGTGCGGATTTTTCCGAACGATCGTTTCACGAGTGAACCGTGAATATCAGGAATCCGGTAATACATGAAATCTCCGACACGCTGCGGCCTGGAAAAGATCCTGCAAGAACGGTACCACCGACGACTGAAGAGAATCGTTCAACGTCACCGAAGTGCAACCACTCCGCAAATCGCAGCAGTAGACAATAATGGGTCATCAAGGAGTCTCACCGTGCGAACCATTGGACGAAACATCATCGATATGGGCTTTCGGTGCCAAAGATCCACTCGCATGTTGTTGACGAGTGCACGACACGAAGCTTTACGTCTCGGCTGGACCCGTCGACACCGACATTGGACTGTTGATGACTGGAAACATGTTGCCTGGTCGGACGAGTCTCGTTTCAAATTTTATCAAGCGGATGAACGTGTACGGTTTTGGAGACAACCCCATGAATCCTTGGGCCCTGCATGTTAGCAGCGGACTGTTAAAGCTGGTGGAGGCTCTGTAATAGTGTGGCGTGTATGCATTTGTAGTGATATGGAACACTGATATGTCTAGATACGACTCTGACAGGCGACACGTACGTAAGCAACCTGTCTACGTCTAACATCTACATGGTTACTCTGCAATTCACACTTAAGTGCCTGGCAGACGGTTCATCGAACCATTTCACTCTACTTCTCTACCATTCCACTCTCGAATAGCGCGTGGAAAAAAGGAACACCTAAATCTTTCCCTTATTGTAATATGTTGATCATTTATCCCTACGTAGGTGGGTGTCAACAAAATATTTTCGCATTCGGAAGAGAAAGCTGTTAAATAGATCTCGCTCCAAAGAAAACCGCTTTTGTTTTAGTGACTGCCACCCCAACTCGCGTATCATACCAGTGACATTCTCACTCACATTGCGCGATAACACGAAACGAGCTGACCTTCTATGCACTTTTTCGATGTCCTCCGTCAATCCTACCTGGTAAGGATCCCACACCGTGCAGAAATTCCAGCAGAAGACGGACAAGTGTTGTGTAGGCTGTCTCTTCTGTGGGTTTGTCGCATCTTCTATGTGTCCTGCCAACAATGCGCAGTCTTTGTTTTGCCTTCCCGACAATATTATCTGAGCACCTGCATCCATTCATGTCCATTGTGCATTCTGACGGACCTGGGCAATTCCAACAGGACAATGCGACGCCCCTCACGTCGAGTTTTGCAACGGAGTGGCTGCGGGAACAGTTTTCTTAGTTTAAACACTTCTGCTGGCCACCAGACTCCCCAAATGGAGCATCATTGAGAATATGTGGGATACTTCGTAACGTGCTGTTTAGAAGAGACCTCTCACCCCCTCGTACTCTTATGGATTTATGGACAGTAGAGTTCATGATGTCAGTTCCTTCCAGCACTAATTCACACATTAGTGGAGTCCTTGCCATGTCGTATTGCGGGACCTCTACGTGCTCTCGGGGGTCCTACGCGATATTAGACAGGTGTACCAATTTCTTTGGCTCTTCAGTGTAAATATGCAGGTGCGGCGTTGAGATGCACTTTCTCGAAAAAGGTGGCTATCTCTATTGCTAGGAGTGTGAGTGTGAACCAATTTCTGGTCGTACATGGATACAGTACTATACTCCTGAGACCAAACAACAACCTACACAATGTGTTACCAAGGGAGAATCTGCATCAAAAAAGGCGAAGACAGGAAAGGTTTTAGCGACTGTCTTTTGGGATTCGCAAGGGGTAATCCTCGATGACTATCTGGAAAAGGGTAAAACTATTACAGGTAACTATTATTCATCGTTACTGGACCGTTTGAAAGCCGAGCTGTAAGAAAAACGCCGGCGATTGGACCGCAAAAAAGTCCTTTTCCATCACGACAATGCACCAGCACACACCTCAGCAGTTGTGGTCGCAAAATTAATGGAAATAGGATTCCAACTCGTTTCACATCCCCACTATTCTCCAGACGTGGCTCCCTCGGACTACTACTTGTTCCCAAATTTGAAGAATGGCTAGTGGGACAAAGATTTTATTCAAACAAGGAGGTGAGTGCAGCAACTAATAGCTATTTTGCTGACTTGGACAATTCCTATTATTCGAAAGGGATCAACAAACTGGAACAGCGTTTGACGAAGTATATAAGTCTAAAAGGAGGCTATCTCGAAAAATGAAAAAGGTTCACCCCTAATACGTAAGTAGTTTTTATTTTCGCAAGGACTTTTCAAACGCCCCTCGTAGGTTGGCAAGAGCGCCTCAAATAGGACTACGGCAACTAGACCAGTGTGGTGACCAGACAAGCCTTTTTGCTGTCATGTGACGTTTATCTCCCGCATACCATCGCGGGATATTTTGTTTGATGCCTTTAGCCCGCGCAACACACCATAACGTCGCCCGTTAAATATTTTCTTGTTATCACTGCGCCGCACTCCGCTGATGGACTCGGCGGTGGCTCGTCGCATCTCGCCACGCCGCTTATTCTGCTGACTGGCGGTGGTTTACGGGCGGCCGTCATCTCCACACCAGATGCCCCGGGGAGGCCGTGCGAGGAGCTCTAAATATACGGGCGACGGGCGGAAACAGGCGCTGAAAGCAGACCGCGCGCGGCACGCTACACGGGTTGACGTTTTGGGGCCAGAGACAACAGTTTGTCGTTCCGATGCTCGGGGCCGGCTTTTTCTCGCAGGCGTTGACGCCGACGCAACCAGGGACTGCCGAAGGTCCACTGTAAGGAGTCCCACACAGTGAGTTCGCACTTTCAGAACCACGCTACGCAACTGGGGCTTCATTTCAGTTTTATCTTATACTATCCGAAAAGTGAAGTCCGATGAAGTGCGAAACAGAAATCACAGGTAACATCCGCTGAAGCTTCGCATAGTTGCACAGCATCTCTAGTATACCCGTCGATCATATGACGTCAGTCTCTTCAGTTCGGAGCGCACAGTGAGCTCGTAAAGATGCCTATAAAATAATATCTCTTCCCCCCCCCCCCCCCCCCCTGTATGGTAGTAAGACGTGGACTGTGAGAAAAGCGGAACAGAAGAGAATCGAAGTATTTGAGATGCGGTGCTACAGACGCATCATAAAAATTAGATGGACTGATAAGGTAAGGAATGAGGAGGTTTTGCGCAGAATCGGAGAGGAAACTGAAATAAATTAAACTTAACCTTACACAATGAATTTAGAAGATTATTAGGACCAAAATCATTTAATGGAAGGCACTGACAAAGAGAAGGGACAAGACGATAGGATATCTGTTAATAGATCAGGGAATGACGTCCATAGTACTAGAGGGATCTGTAGAGGATAAAAATTGTAAAGGTAGACAGAGATTGGAATACATTAAGCAAATAATCGATGAGGTAGGTTCCAGTTGCTACTCTGAGATGAAGAGGTTGGCTCAGGAAAGGAATTCGTGGCGATTACTCAAAGAATATATAAATATATATGAGAGCCTTTGAGAGATTTTTCCTGATTTCAAATTTTTGTATATTCCGAAGTATTACATGTACAGATACGACTGATGGATGACACTTAAAGGACAATGAGTATGTTCCGAATGATTCGATTTTCCGTCTTTCGTGACATACAGTATGTGAGATAATATCAAACCCCGGTGTCTTTAAACAGAGACGTACCGGTCACTAAACAAGCCAGCAGCAACTGTCGATAAGATGAGGGAATATTTCACTCTCAGTCCAATAGAATCAAGGGTCAGCGCAAGCTACGAACTTGGAATACCGCAGCGATCTGTGCATGTCGTGCAACAATTAAAACAAGAAGGTGATGCCTTCAGTTCTCCATCAGAAAGCAGAACAGTCACGTAGCGCTCCGTGGTGTAGTTGCGCTACTACAGACGCGCCATTGGGAAGTGTTGAATTCAGTTACAGTAAATGACTGGAACTCAACGTGCGCAGAGATACTGTTGGGCGGTGTGTGTTGTCGCCACAGCCGCCGCATTGGAATCGCACCTTCACAAGCAAGCTACGAAGCTATGAAGCAAAGCAATGAGGAGAGAAAGAAATTACTGTTTTAAATTTGGTATCTAATTTGAAGTACACTTCAGGTAATACTAGGTGAGTTCAACAAGTCATTCTCAATGGAGAGAAGTCTTCCGAAGTAAGAGTGATTTCAGGTGTGCCGCAGGGGAGTGTCGTAGGACCGTCGCTATTGACAATATACATAAATGACTTGTGGATGACATCGGAAGTTCACTGAGACTTTTTGCGGACGATGCTGTTGTATATCGAGAGGTTCTAACAATGGAAAATTGTGCTGAAGTGCAGGAGGATCTGCAGCGAATTGACGCAAGGTGCAGGGAATGGCAATTGAATCTCAATGTAAAGAAGTTTAATGTGCTGCGAGCACATAGACAGAAAGATCCCTTACCATTTATCTACAATATAGCAGGTCAGCAACTGGAAGCAGTTAATGCCATAAACTATATGGGAGTACGCATTAGGAGTGATTTAAAATGGAATGATCATATAATGTTGATCGTCGATAAAGCAGATGCCAGACTAAGATTCATTGGAAGAATCCTAAGGAAATGCAATCCAAAAACAAAGGAAGTAGGTTACAGTACGCTTGTTCGCCCATTGCTTGAATACTGCTCAGCAGTGTGGGATCCGCACCAGATAGGGTTGATAGAAGAGATAGAGAAGATTCAAAGGAGAGCAGCGCGCTTCGCTAGAGGATCATTTAGTAATCGCGAAAGCGTTACGTAGTTGATATATAAACACGTGGAAGACTCTGCAGGAGAGACGCTCAATAGCTCGGCACAGGCTTTTGTTGAAGTTTCGAGAACATACCTTCACCGAAGAGTCAAGCAGTATATTGCTCCCTTCTACGTATATCTCGCGAAGAGACCGTGAGGATAAAATCAGAGAGATTAGAGCCCACACAGAGACAATCCTTCTTTCCACGAACAATACGAGACTGTAATAGAAGGGAGAACCGATAGAGGTACTCAAGGTACCCTCCGCCACACACCGTCAGGTGGCTAGCGGAGTATGGCTGTAGACGTAGATGTAGATGTAGAAGTAATGCAACAATTTTTTTCTGAAAGAAGGTTCGCTTTTTTCGGGATTCCAAGCCAGAATGTTCCCCACTCTTTTCGCTACATAACCCTACTTTTTAACACAATCTCCTTTCAATGCGACGGCCTTATGCCACCTTACTGGGAGGGCCCCTAGAACCGCATGGAACCTCTCTAGTGATCTTTGTCGGAACCAGCCTCTTGCTGCACCAATAACGTTCCCATCATCCACATACTGCTTCGAGCGGAGATCTTCCTTCATTGGGGCAAACAGAGAGAAGTCGGTAGGAGCGAAATCTGGGCTGTAGGGTGGATGTCGAACAACTGTCCAGTGAAGTTCTATGAGCTCCTCTCAGGTGAGAAGACATGCGTTTTCATGGAGAAGGAGAAGCTGGTTTGCATTTTTGTGGTGACGAAGACACTGAAGTCGTTTCTTCAGTCCCAAGAGGGTTTCACACGACCTTTGAGACCTGATCGTTCACCATCGTGGAGGACTTCAACTAGAATAATCCCTTCAGAGTCCCCGAATACCGTAGCATTGCTTTACCGTTAGAGATTGCGGCTTTGAACCTTCTCTTCGGAGGAGAGGTGGTGCGCCATCATTCCATGGATTGCCGTTTTGTTTCTGCTTCGAAGTGATGGACCCATGTTTCGTCGGCTGTAACAGTGATCGACAAAGAATTGTCGCCATCAGCCTCGTACTGCTCATGCATTTCCGTACAGATTGCCTTCGTTGCTCTTTGTGGTCCTCTCTAGGCAGACAGGAAACCAGCGGGCACATACTGAGTACCTTAGTAGGTGTCAGCACTACAGACAGAGCCGGCAGGGGTGGTCGAGAGGTTCTAAGCGCTGCAGTCTGGAGCCGCGCGACCGCTACGGTCGCAGGTTCGAATCCTGCCTCGGGCATGGATGTATGTGATGTCCTTAGGTTAGTTAGGTTTAAGTAGTTCTAAGTTGTAGGGGACTGATGACCTCAAAAGCTAAGTCCCATAGTGATCAGAGCCATTTGAACCATTTGAACTACAGACAGAGTCGTCTAGTTGTGCAGCCAGGTATTTGATGGTGATCTGTCGATCACCTCGAATAAGTGTGTCTGCACATTCCAGCATTGCAGGAGTCAACAGCTGTATGCGGCTGGCCGGCACGTGAGAGATGGGACATTTTTGCGCGACCTTGTTAGGATGATAACACTCACACCGCCCAACGACTCACCGTGCTTCTGTTGGCTTCCAGCTCCAGACATACATTCTGCAAGAGCCTGTGAATATCTTCGATTCTTTGGTTTTAAACCAAACTAAATTCAGTAAGAGCTCACTGGTTGGAATGCAACTCCGTTGCAGACGCCAGTTTGAAAGCTAAGTGCAGCTCCAGCAATCGGAGCTTTTTGAAACTACAAGGGCAGAAGCGGGAATATCCCACCATGTCCCACAAAGTTTCCGCAAGTTTCAACTGAACCTTAGAGAGAGAGGAAAATAAAGTGTTGCGTTACTAATTGACCGCTCCTCGTATTAATCCGTCAAAGCATAGCAACTTGCTATCATTAAAGACTGAGCGCTTGCTCAGTTCCTGAAGGAAATGGCCGATATTTTCCTTGAATGTAGCATCGAGCAATCTTTGAGATATAAGGAATCCGCCGAAGACTTTAAGACTGCTGGGCTATTTAACGTGGTAGTAATTCTCCTGTGAAACTTCTTGGCAGATTAAGCCATGTCTCCGCAATATCCTTTCTTTCAGGAGTGCTAGTTCTGCAAGGCTCGCAGGAGAGCTTCTGTAAGGTTTGGAAGGTAGGAGATGAGGTACTGGCAGAAGTAAAACTGTGAGGACGAGGCGTGAGTCGTGCTTGGGTAGCTCAGATGGTGCTGGCACGGTAACTCAGCGTGTTCGGTCAGAGGATTAGCTGCCCTCCGTAATAAAAAAAACTAAGTTAATGGTTCAATGACGAAAAGTGAAACGGGTGACTTGCAACGTCCGCCACGAGCAGATACAAAGGAGGAAAACGAACACAATGAGACGTAAAAAAAAAGATGGTAGAACTCTTGCCCGCGAAAGGCAAAGGTCCCGAGTTCGAGTCTCGGTCCGGCACACAGTTTTAATCTGGCAGGAAGTTTCATATCAGCGCACGCTCCGCTGCGGAATGAAAATCTCATTCTGGAATTCTCCTGTGGTTAATATAATGGACGAAAATACCGCAACGTTAATCCCTAACAGTTCGGTTGTTAAGATTAACTGAATAAATACAGTGGGCATACTTTTTATTTATTGCAGTTTACGGTGGAGGAGCAACTATCCACACCCCAGTTGCCCCTAAGGATGTCTGCCGTAGTATGAGACAAACGTGAGAATAAAAAATACGGCACAGACTAGATCCTAATTCCCAGCAAATTGATGTCACTAAGGAATTATAGTCAGTGTTGAGATCCATCTCAGTTGCACGTTTATGATGCCACGCCACAACACCATAATTCAGAGGTCTACGTCAATATCAGGTACCATTACTGATCAAATTACCCAGCATCATTACGAACTACTTGGAGAAGTAGTAACTTTCCTCAACAATATTTTTATGCATTTAGTAAGATCTGATGATGGTCTATAGTCACCCGTCCATTGTTTATAAACTACTCTTAATTTTAAATCTGTGCCTGTGCACTTTTCATGTCTAAACCCTCATCAGTTTTCATCAAAATGGACTGTTATGGATCGCATCTGTCTTTCATCCCTATAAACTTTTTTCAGTGTATATTCATTATTACAGGATCGCAGGATCCGTACATGAAACATACGAAGCTTAGACACATCGTAGGAACAGTACAACGAACACTCGGCCATAAATAGGAATAAAACGACACAAAATATTCTTAACATGTTTAAAACGTAATTGCTCTATTATTATTGCTGTATCAGATTTGAAACTCTACACTAATTTTTGTCCAAGTGAAATAGAAGCATCAAATGGCTTCTCTGGCCACATTTGGGCGACAACTAGTTGTGTTAACAGCAGATAAATAAGTATGGGACAGACAGTGGTACAAGGTAAAACATGCGCTAAAATATTTAGAAAGAGAAAAATGATCTCAAATAGAGGCTTTGTCTTCACATAGATACTATTACGTTAAAGAAAGGTGATCCAATAGTTTTCTACGCCACTCAGAAATGGGTAGCTTTACAATGCCAAAGGGAACACTTTTAGCGCAGCAGGTACGATAAGATAAGATTAACATGACATAAGATGTGATGGGTGATGGCATCAACCTCAACAAAATTGTTCCATTAAAATAACTTTTGATTGAAGTAACATCTGAGAAACAACGGAAAATAACAACGACAGAAAATTAAGTGAAACGTCAATTAAAACAGTGTCCTAATTACATTAGATTACTAAACAATAAAACTAGCCCTGATTCTTTATTAAAAATGCACTCTGACCGTCCCAAACAAGTGTAAAAGCGAAGGTAGATCAGGCGTGACTAAAGTCCTTGGTTCCATTTTTGCGTGCGCAGTGCTGCCGTAGTGAAAGTAATTACGCGGGCAAGCGACCTATCGAGATAAAAAGTGAGTTATGGGTCCCTCTCCGACGAAGGGACAAAGCACGCAGGCGTGATGGAGTGCCGCCAATACAATTACACCTGGCCGATCAATTTGGCTGCGCTTTGGAGGACGGATTACAGAGTATTTTGAGCTCAGTACGTACATTCCGACAGTCGACCTTTAAGCAAAGTAGGAATTTTCTTAGTTCTTTCTGTGAGCGAAACGCGAAGATTAAGACAAACGTAATTTCTATGTTTCTATACCCATATTGTGTTATCGTACGCCAATAATTTGTAGACGTAAAAATTCACAGTTCAGTAGGGAAGAACATTGTCCGTAAAAGGCAAGGCTGGAGGTTTCGTAGAACAGTATTCTTATAAATACAAAGTCAAATAGGGGTAACGTAGGAGTAGGTTTAATAATGAATAAAAAAATAGGAATGCGGGTAAGCTACTACAAACAGCATAGTGAACGCATTATTGTCGCCAAGATAGGCACGAAGCCCACGCCTACTACAGTAGTACAAGTTTATATTCCAACTAGCTCTGCAGATGACTAAGAAAATGAAGAAATGTATGATGAAATAAAAGAAATTATTCAAATAGTGAAGAGAGACGAAAATTTAATAGCCATGGGTGACTGGAATTCAGTAGTAGGAAAGGGAGAGAAGGAAACGTAGTAGGTGAATATGGAATAGGGGCAAGAAATGAAAGAGGAAGCCGCCTAGTAGAATTTTGCTTAATCATAGCTAACACTTAGTTCAAGAATCATAAAAGAAGGTTGTATACATGGAAGAACACTGGAGGTACTAAAAGGTGTCAGACAGGTTAAATAATGGTAAGACAGAGATTTAGGAACCAGGTTTTAAATTGTAAGACATTTCCAGGGACAGATGTGGACTCTGACCACAATCTGTTGGTTATGAACAGTAGATTAAAACTGAAGAAACTGCAAAAATGTGGGAAATTAAGGAGATGGGACCTGGATAAACTGAAAGAACCAGAGGTTGTACAGAGTTTCAGGGAGAGAGTAAGGGAACAAATGGCAGGAATGGGGGAAAGAAATACAGTAGAAGAAGAATGGGTAGCTTTGAGGAATGAAATAGTGAAGGCAGCAGAGGATCAAGTAAGTAAAAAGACGAGGGCTAGTAGAAATCCTTGGGTAACAGAAGAAATATTGAACTTAATTAATGAAAGGAGAAAATATAAAAAATCTGTAAATGAAGCAGGAAAAAAGGAATACAAACGTCTCAAAAATAAGATCGACAGGAAATGCAAAATGGCTAAGCAGGGATGGCTAGAGGATAAATGTATGGATGTAGAGGCTTATCTCACTAGGGGTAAGATAGATACTGCCTACAGGAAAATTAAAGAGACCTTTGGAGAAAAGAGAGCCACTTGTATGAATATCAAGAGCTCAGATGGAAACCCAGTTCTAAGCAAAGAAGGGAAGACGGAAAGGTGAAAGGAGTATATAGAGGGTTTATACAAGGGCGATGTACTTGCGGACAATATTATGGAAATGGAAGAGGATGTAGATGAAGATGAAATGGGAGATACGATACTGCGTGAAGAGTTTGACAGAGCACTGAAAGACCTGAGTCGAAACAAGGCCCCCGGAGTAGACAACATTCCATTAGAACTACTGACGGCCTTGGGAGAGCCAGTCCTGACAAAACTCTACCATCTGGTGAGCAAGATGTATGAGACAGGCGAAATACCCTCCGACTTCAAGAAGAATGTAATAATTCCAATCCCAAAGAAAGCAGGTTTTGACAGATGTGAAAATTACCAAACTGTCAGTTTAATACTTCACGGCTGCAAAATACTAATGCGGATTCTTTACAGACGAATGGAAAAACTAGTATAAGCCGACCTTGGGGAAGATCAGTTTGGATTCCGTAGAAATATTGGAACACGTGAGGCAATACTGACCCTACGACTTATCTTAGAAGCTAGATTAAGGAAAGACAAACCTACATTTATAGCATTTGTAGACTTAGAGAAAGCTTTTGACAATGTTGACTGGAATACTCTCTTTCAAATTCTGAAGGTGGCAGGGGTAAAATATAGGGAGCGAAAGGCTATTTGCAATTTGTATAGAAACCAAATAGCAGTTATAAGAGTTGAGGGGCATGAAAGGAAATCAGTGGTTGAGAAGGGAGTGAGACAGGGTTGTAGCGTCTCCCCGATGTTATTCAATCTGTATATTGAGCCGTCAGTGAAGAAAACAAAAGAAAAATTCGGAGTAGGTATTAAAATCCATGGAGAAGAAATAAAAACTTTGAGGTTCGCCGATGACATTGTAATTCTGTCAGAGACAGCAAAGGACTTGGAACAGCAGTTGAACGGAATGGATAGTGTCTTGAAAGGAGGATATAAGATGATCATCAACAAAAGGAAAACGAGGATAATGGAATGTAATCAAATTAAGTCGGGTGATGCTGAGGAAATTAGATTAGGAAATGAGACACTTAAAGTAGTAAAGGAGTTTTGCTATTTAGGAAGTAAAATAACTGATGATGGTCGAAGTAGAGAGGATATAAAATGTAGACTGGCAATGGCAAGGAAATCGTTTCTGAAGAAGAGAAATTTGTTAACATCGAATATAGATTTAAGTGTCAGGAAGTCATTTCTGAAAATATTTGTTTGGAGTGTAGCCATGTATGGAAGTGAAACATGGACGATAACTAGTTTGGACAAGAAGAGAATAGAAACTTTCGAAATGTGGTGCTACAGAAGAATACTGAAGATAAGGTGGATAGATCACGTAACTAATGAGGAGGTATTGAATAGGATTGGGGAGAAGAGGAGTTTGTGGCACAACTTGACTAGGAGAAGAGATCGGTTGGTAGGACATGTTCCGAGGCATCAAGAGATCACCAATTTAGTACTGGAGGGCACCGTGGATGGTAAAAATCGTAGAGGGAGACAAAGAGATGAATACACCAAGCAGGTTCAGAAGGATGTAGGTTGCAGTAGGTACTGGGAGATGAAGAAGCTTGCACAGGATAGAGTAGCATAAAAAGCTGCATCAAACCAGTCTCAGGACTGAAGACCACAACAACAACAACATATAGTGCTGGAAGAACTGGGGATGTCAGATGCTAAATATATTACGAAAGAGAAAAAATCATGTGTATTTTCTTATTATTACTACCCAGAGATAGTCGCACTGTAACAACGTCAAATGATGGCGGCTTACAATTACCTAAATTACTTTCGGGTACGAACGATATCCTTACCACAGCAATGTGCCTTAAAATCGAGTCTTATAGTCGCACATAAAATACAATAAAATGAAGCACAAACAAACAATATATGCAGATAGCTGGAGAGGAAATAAGAGAACAGACAACTTCTTTTCTCCACAATAACATAAGAAAATGTGTTTTGATAACAGAAATTTCATTATAACGTGCATTCTGCACAATGAGGAGTTCATTACAGTTGGTAGAGTTTTAAATCCTAAAACTGTGACAGACTTACGTTGGAAGAAACCTTGTGGTAATATTAATGATTATTTTGAATGTGTGCACTTCTTGTAATGTATACCGTTGTTTTGCAAAATTATCGAGCGATCTTGTCGCCGACTTTTCCGTTAGATTCATCCACATAGGTCCATTCCTGTGGGAGAGCTTACGAAGAAAACCATTCATGCCAAAATAACAGCAGTGGAGGTGTACTGGAGATGCAGAGTAATACTTTTCATATGTATTTTGTGGTTATAAGCTCTTATAATGTCAAATATATTCTTGAAAAATCAGCACCTAAGAGGTGCCTTTTGAAGCATTTAAATGTAACTTTAGTACCTTTTATTTTCTTCTTCTATGCTGCTTAATCCTTCTGTTTGTACGAAAAAAACCTGAGTGGAACTATTCGCAAATTTGAGACAGGACGCCTTCAGTACTCGAGCACTGAACCTGTTCGACAAACAGTTACCCTCATTACGGCTGTCGTTAGCGATGTCAGATTTGTCTAAACCTGCAGTGTGTGGAGCTATGGCTTGTAATATACGATGAATAACACGTATGTGATATTCTATACTAACCAGAGGAGAAGGAATTCATAGCCATTTTCTGTGTTTAAAGACAATAAACCAGCTTACAGGAAATTTTAAACATTTTTCTAAAGAATCCGGCAAGAATCCCGAACGCCCAATGGTTTAACTAACTTTCAGATGCTGCCTAGGGACTGCAGATATGTGGCCTTTACGTGGTAGGTACCTAGATGACTTTTCTTCAAAGCTGCTTTTGTCGGGTCAACTAGTACCTAGCATCACAGAGTAAAGGGGTAGGCTACCTGAAACGTATCTAGGTAGGTAGACTGTTTTTTTAGGTAGTGAAAGAATGAGAAACCCGCCCGCCGCAAAACTCCCTGGACATATTGGCGTTCCTGGTGTCATCTAACGCTTCTCCACTCCTGAACTCGTCTAGGGTCCGTTCCCAAACTAATCATGGTCTCGTCAGTAAACAAGACATTACTCCGCTCTGCAGTGGTCAAATGTGCAAGATCCCAGGTCCTTCGTTTGCTTCACTTCCGTTGGTTCAGTGCAGAACTTTTCATTGGTCTTCTGGAGTTAAGGCCATTCTGATAATATATTCTAGGTGCTGATTGGTCTGAGATGCGATCATTATGGGAAGTGGCAACAAAACGACTATTCACGTTGGTATGTAGAATATATGAGTCTGTCGACATACCATCTGACTTTCGAAAAGCATCATCCACACAATTCCGAAGACGGCAAGAGCTGACAAGTGCGAGAATTATCGCACAATCAGCTTAACAGTTCATGCATCGAAGCTGCTTACAAGAATAATAAAGAGAAGAAAGGAAAAGAAAATTGAGAAAGCGCTAGGTGACGATCAGTTTGGCTTTAGGAAAAGTAAAGGCACGAGAGAGGGAATTCTGACGTTACGGCTAATAATGGAAGCAAGGCTAAAGAAAAATCAAGACATGTTCATAGGATTTGTCGACCTGGAAAAAGCGTTCAGCAATATAAAATGGTGCAAGCTGTTCAAGATTCTGAAAAAAGTAGGGGTAAGCTACAGGGAGAGACAGGTCATACACAATATGTACAACAACCAAGAGGGAATAATAAGAGTGGACGATCAAGAACGAAGTGCTCGTATTAAGAAGGGAGTAAGACAAGGCTATAGCCTTTCGCCCCTACTCTTCTCTCTGTACATCGAGGTAGTAATGATGGAAATAAAAGAAAGGTTCAGGAGTGGAATTAAAATACAAGGTGAAAGGATATCAATGATACGATTCGCTGATGACATTGCTATCCTGAGTGAAAGTGAAGAAGAATGAAATGATCTGCTGAACGGAATGAACAGTCTAATGAGTACACAGTATGGTTTGAGAGTAAATCGGAGAAAGAAGAAGTAGTAGAAATGAGAACAGCGAGAAACTCAACATCAGGATTGATGGTCACGAAGTCAATGAAGTTAAGGAATTCTTCTACCTAGGCAGTAAAATAACCAATGACGGACGGAGCAAGGAGGACATCAAAGGCAGACTCGCTATGGCAAAAAAGGCATTTCTGGCCAAGAGAAGTCTACTGATATCAAATACCGGCCTTAATTTGAGGAAGAAATTTCTGAGGATGTACGTCTGGAGTACAGCATTGTATGGTAGTGAAACATGGACTGTGGGAAAACCGGAACAGAAGATGTGGTGCTATAGACGAATATTGAAAATTAGGTGGACTGATAAGGTAAGGAATGAGGAGGTTCTACGCATAATCGGAGAGGAAAGGAATATGTGGAAAACACTGATAAGGAGAAGGGACAGGATGATAGGACATCGGCTAAGACATGAGGGAATGACTTCCATGGTACTAGAGGGAGCTGTAGAGGGCAAAAACTGTAGAGGAAGACAGAGATTGGAATACGTCAAGGAAATAATTGAGGACGTAGGTTGCAAGTGCTACTCTGAGATGAAGAGGTTAGCACAGGAAAGGAATTCGTGACGGGCCGCATCAAACCAGTCAGTAAACAAAAAACAAAAAAAACAAAAAAAAAGCGAGTTCCTGTTGCCCAGGAGAAGACATTTCCAATATTACTGGCAGCTGATGTTGGACGCCTGCAAGCCGACATTTGGAGGAAACGATCCTGCATTGCTGTCGTCATACGAGAAAGATCACTGCGAGATCCATCGTTCACATTGCCCGTCTCTCTGTACTTCCGCCACACCTTAGACACGCCACTTTGAGTGATAGGTAACCAAGCGGCAACATCTTGCTGTGTATGGGCTGCACAAAGTAAGTAACTATCTGGACTCGTTCAAAATGATGTATGCCTCTACGGGGGATGTTACTGCAGTGCTTAACACAAACTGAGTGAAGCTGTTGCTGATAATGGGCTGCTCGCTGTATACCGCTGCGACAGCGGTATGTTTACATGACTGCGAGACCCCCACAAAGGATACCATTAGTAAACACCGTCCAGCCTATGGGTGAACCGTAGTAAAGTTAGCTTTGAAAAGGGCGCCGCAGCGCGTAGCGTGAAGCAGTCGCCCTCTGTTTTCTGGCGGTGGCGCCGTTGTCGCAATTGAAGGCTTCGGTGTCTCCCTCTAGCGGGAAAGGGGAAAAGTGGGCTGTTCGCGTGGTTTTAAGAAGTGGCTGTATGGGCTCTCGTGGACAGTTGGCAGTCGCGGCATCAAGAAGCGATTTCTCTGCCGGTGCTAGAGGGACAGCACGCTGGCCGCGACATCAGCATAAGCGACGCCAGCAGCGTCTCCGTGGTGTGGGGCGTTAACTTCTCGTCGTGAAAGGAATCTTCCTGAGCGTGGGTCCGCGAGGGGCCTAATCTGCAGTTCGGCAGTATGCTTTCGACCGGCGAGGAGGTTCTGAAGGTCGGCGCCCCTTCCTGCGTCCGTTGAAGCGGCTGGCAGCGGGCGGCTCGGCAGAGCATTTGGAGGTGCTGCGTTGGTTCAGTCCTGGGAGTCGTAACGCACCAGAAGTTGAGTACTGATTGTTAACAGATTTTATGAAGTTTAATTGAATTCAATTTATTTACTCTTGTTAATTATACCAGCCGTATTTTTGGGGGGTTTCCTGCCATTCATTCTCGTTTGCCCACCCTCGGGAAGGTGAAAAATTAGAAAGGGTAGTCCGTTTATCCCCTTTTGAGGACGAAGGGGAGGGGGGGGGAGTCAGAGTAAATCTGTGATTCGGATTGCTTCTTTCCCTCCCAGCTTACCTGCCATAACTAGTATTACTAGACTCATGTGTAAAAGGTGCTCCAAGAAAGAAGAAAAATTCCTTTTGCCTCGTGGTAAGATCTAGTCAATTATTAACGAATTCCTGCTCATCTGGAAGCTATAACTTACTTAAATTTGTGTTTATGTATATTTGGCTACAGTCAAGCAAGGCTCTTAATGTACGCCGTAGTGGATTTTTTATATATAGTTTCTAGTCAGCAAAAACTGTTGCGTGTTTTTCCAATTCAATACCTTTCAAAGCTTTTACTCAAGTGCTTATGTGTTTTATACAGGTAGTTGGTTATTAGTGTGTTTTCTTGCCATGCAAAAGTTTGCCATTTCGTTACGGGTAGAAATTGTTGCCTTAAAAGGAGAATGTTGTAAAAATTCGCAAGTCGTACCAAGCGAGTGTGTGTGTTTGGCTTAAGTTAACTGGCAGAAATTTGTAAAATTTGTTTTTTTATATATTTTGGAAATGTTAATGTTATTAACTGTGAGCGCCCCTCCCCCTCCCCCCCCCCCCCCCGCCTTGTGTATGACTCATGCGTTTTGGTTTTTCTATTTTGAGAACTTTTGTAAACAGAATTGGCTTTATATGTTGGAGACAAGTTAGATTCTGTGCCATTTAATGAATGGAGTGAAATTCACCTGTAATTTAACTGAGCTTGAAATATTATACAGCGTCGCGTTGTATACGTTAAATTGCTTGCCTGTACTTGCCTTTCACTGGCGTGAAATTTTTTATAATAATTTAATAATATAAAAGTTCTTTCCTATAGTAAATTGTGACTTATTTGTTAAATGATTGTTGTTTTCTTTAAATATCCTAAAGGCTTGCACCAAATTTGAATAAAGAGTGTTACTGAAAATTGTGTGTAATTTCACCAGTTATTCCTTGGCACCTACTTCCACTTTACATTTTGTGTATTGATTGAGATTAATAACATTTGGTGAACTAGTAGTAATTTTACGGTTGAATGGGCTCTAGCTGGATAACGCATGAAGTTGCTACGCCAGTGAGACCTGTAGCATGATGGACTACATGTTACGACAGTATTCCAAACTTCTGTTGGGCATTGTATTATTGATGAATTAGTCTTCGTTATCTGTATCTGTTGTGTTTATTAAACTTATGGAAAAACGCTTCGTACTTATGCAACGACTTGCAGTAGTTGTTCGGAGATACAGAGGCTTGTACAGGGTAGAGTAGCATGAAGAGGTGCATCAAAGCAGTCTTCGGCCTGAAGATAACAACAATAACAACAACAACAACCTTTGAAATGTGGGCGTGTCGAGGATGAACAGCATGTACTTCCCTGTGCCAAACACAAGAGCGCCGTGTCGTCACCGGCTGGGAACACGAGCCCCTCCGCGAGGCAATGCGACCGCCACAGGACGAGTCGCGAATGCGAAACAGCCGCTGGGCCCTCTCCCGCTCTCTTCATTCAGAGCGAGCTGTGCCCCGAGATTGCCGGCAATCCTTCCTTCCTCTCGTCCTCGACGACGCCGCCAGCGGATGCTTCCTGTTTCCTTCCCCTTATCAAGCACCCAATCTTCCGCCCGCCCGCGCCGCAGTCGGCCAATCCCACAAGCCGCCGCCGCCGTCGCCTTTTCTAATCCATAGATTCATAGCGTTCTTTTCACTGCGCCGCTGCATTGTCCGCTTAGTTTCCCTATCTAGATTGCTTCCTTCTCCATCTCTCACTCTCCCGCCCCTCCCCCCTTCCCCCCTCCGGTCCTTTCTCACCACTGTACCGCACAGCCGCTGCCACCCAGTACTACCCTCAAGCATCGATGCACGGTCCACTTTTTCCCCCCGTTCCTAGCATTTCCATTCCCGTGTCATTGTTCGCCCGCCGTACCAGCGCCCCGCCCTTCATTTTCTTATTATTCCTTTCTGCCTCGCGCGACTCCACCTTAGCACATAGCTCACACGTGCCCCTAGCACGGCAGGAGATCTCCGACAAGACCCGTAAATAGCCTTTGTTGTCGGGCTCGGTAGCTGCGCGCCGCGGTCGCTCCAGTCTTGTTTGTGGCGGTAAACACTCTGAGTACTTAACTGCGGAGCCGACAGCAGGATTCAATATCGCCGCCTCGGCCCTCCTGCCTTTCACAATGGCTCAATTAGCCCTTATCTCCTGGCCAGCGGCGACAAAAGGCCCATAATTCGGCCCGCCTAACGCAGTCACAAGAGGCGGCCAAATTAGATTCGTTACTGCGACGGCGAGAGCCTCGCGCAAAGGAACCCGGGCCGGCGCTCTTTCTCCGGAGAAAAGTGAATTGTGAATTCAATTCTAGATTCCCGTTATGTATTTTTGAATAAAAGGTATACAATGCGCTGCCCTTACTCGCTCACCCAAGGGGAAAATTATACGTCTCTCTGCAGCTTCTTACGGTGAAGCACGATGGAACTTTATTAAACGACCCTCTTCTTTATATTTTTTAATTTTTTTTTCACTTTACCATATTGGCTCATTCTACAGGGTGGTCCATTGATCGTGGCTGAGTCAAATATCTCACGAAATAAGCATCAAACGAAAAAACTACAAAGAACGAAACTTGTCTAGCTTGAAGGGGGAAACCAGATGGTGCTATGGTTGGCCCGCTAGATGGCGCTGCCATAGGTCAATCGGATATCAACTGCGTTTTTTTTTTTATAGGAACCCCAATTTTTATTACATATTCGTGTAGTACGTAAAGAAATATAAATGTTTTAGTTGGACCACTTTTTTCACCTTGTGATAAATGGCGCTGTAATAGTCACAAACGTATAAGTACGTGGTACCACGTAACATTCCGCCAGTGCGGACGGTATTTGCTTCGTGATACATTAGCGATGTTAAAATACACCGTCTACCAAGAGAAAAGGTCGATATCGTGTTCATGAATGGCTATTGTGATCAAAATGCTCAACGGGCGTGTGGTATGTATGCTGCTCGGTATCCTGGGCGACATCATCCAAGAGTCCAGACCGTTTGCCGCATAGTTACGTTATATAAGGAAACAGGAAGTGTTGAGACACATGTGAAACGTCAACCACGACCTGTCACAAATGATGATGCCCAAATAGGTGTTTTAGATAGTTACAAACACTCACGTTATTGGCAGGTGAAGAATCAAACTAACTGGGACAAATATTACCACATTTTTACGATCTTTCATCCTACATTTGATACGGTCTTTAATATGCCTATTGCACGGGATTCAAGGGAGATAAGTCAGTTTAGAACCTTATTAATACAACTGGAAATAAATAAAGTGCTCCATTATACAATAGGCTTGGATAATAATCGGTACAGCTTGCTGTGTAGCGCCGTGCATCGTGAGTTTGTGTGCGATACACACGCATTTTAAAGAATCTTGCTTAACGCTACGCAAAGTGAGGACAGAGTAGTGTGTGTCTACTTGTGTCCAGTTCTCCACCAACCGCACCGAAACCGGGGTGCCCACAAACAAATACATAGCCAACCCGTTATCTTCGGAAAGAAAGCAAGAACGTCATACGTAAAATGTCACCACCATACTACTACAAGAAACAGGAGCACCCGGTTCAAATTTGACGGTGGTCTTCATCACACCATAGTCCGGTGACAAGTAATGGGTGGCTTCACTCTGGGAATCAACATGGATTCCGGAAACAGCGATCGTGTGAGACCCAACTAGGTTTATTTGTTCATGAGACCCAGAAAATATTAGATACAGGCTCCCAGGTAGATGCTATTTTCCTTGACTTCCGGAAGGCGTTCGATACAGTTCCGCACTCTCGCCTGAAAAACAAAGTAAGAGCCTACGGAATATCAGACCAGCTGTGTGGCTGGATTGAAGAGTTTTTAGCAAACAGAACACAGCATGTTGTTATCAATGGAGAGACGTCTACAGACGTCAAAGTAGCCTCTGGCGTGCCACAGGGAAGTGTTATGGGTCTATTGCTTTTCACAATGTATACAAATGACCTAGTAGATAGTGCCGAAAGTTCCTTGCGGTTTTTCGCGGATGATGTTGTTGTATGCAGAGAAGTTGCAGCATTAGAAAATTGTAGCGAAATGCAGGAAGATCTGCAGCGGATAGGCACTTGGTGCAGGGAGTGGCAACTGACCCTTAACATAGACAAATTTAATGTATTGCGAATACATAGAAAGTAGGATCTTTTACTGTATGATTATATGATAGCGGAACAAACACTGGTAGCAGTTACTTCTGTAAAATGTCTGTTAGTATGCGTGCGGAACAATTTGAAGTGAAATGATCATGTAAAATTAATTGTTGGTAAGGCGGGTACCAGGTTGAGATTCATTGGGAGAGTTCTTAGGAAATGTAGTCCATCAACAAAGGAGGTGGCCTACAAAACACTCGTTCGACCTATACTTGAGTATTGCTTGTCAGTGTGGGATCCGTACCAGATCGGGTTGACGGAGGAGATAGAGAAGATCCAAAGAAGAGCGGCGCGTTTCGTCACAGGGTTATTTGGTAAGCGTGATAGCGTTACGGAGATGTTTAGCAAACTCAAGTGGCAGACTCTACAAGAGAGGCGCTCTGCATCGCGGTGTAGCTTGCTCGCCAGGATTCGAGAGGGTGCGTTTCTGGATGAGGTATCGAATATATTGCTTCCCCCTACTTATACCTCCCGAGGAGATCACGAATGTAAAATTACAGAGATTAGAGCGCGCTCGGAGGCTTTCAGACAGTCGTTCTTCCCGCGAACCATTCGCGACTGGAACAGAAAAAGGAGGTAATGACAGTGGACGTAAAGTGTCCTCCGCCACACACCGTTGGGTGGCTTGCGGAGTATAAATGTAGATGTAGATGAAGAATCTTCCGATAGTTGGAAAACGACGAAGCGTGGCAAGTGTAGTCCAGTGTTTCGTATTGCTCGCAGCGTTGTTTTACGTGCATGAGGAACGTTCCGAACCAAAGGTAGTGCTGCCCGAAGGTGCGGAGGAAGTCGACCACGGT
Source organism: Schistocerca gregaria (assembly GCF_023897955.1). NCBI lineage: Eukaryota > Metazoa > Arthropoda > Insecta > Orthoptera > Acrididae > Schistocerca > Schistocerca gregaria. The sequence continues at coordinate 1,133,385,110 of NC_064920.1, read as the reverse complement.
TAGTTACAGTAACAGATGACCATTACTTTTACATCTTCGTACATACTCCGCAATCCACCATACTGTGCGTGGCGGAGGGTACCTCGCACCACAACTAGCATCTTCTCTCCCTGTTTCACTCCTAAACAAAACGATGGAGAAATGAAATCATCCACTGCTACTTGCCATTAGACTAACTGCCTTTATAATATATCCGGCCGTATTAACTACTGCTGGTCTGTTAGCCGTCACGTCTGCCACCCAACACTCCCACAGGAAAGATCCTTCCACCACTCCCAACACACGAAAAGTCAAACAAACTACCAAATATACTTACCGATGGGCGCCGGGCGCAGGTGGGCCACTGTATAGTGATGTGGCAATATTTATATCTTGTTTGAAGTATTTTGATACTTGGAAAATAAAACATAATACGGTAAATCAGACAAGAGAAAGTGACGGATTAATTACAATTGTTAATAGGTAAAAATGTTGAAATGAAATGCGCCGTTCATCAACTAGTCCGAAACGGAGAAGTCTCAGAACACTCCTCGAGCGTTACCTCATTTGACCTAGAATTAAATGTAATGTTAGTATTTTATTAATATATAAATTTCTACGTTTTCATATAAATGAATCTAGTGTGTTTGACTTATAATGACACTCACGTTATACACTGACATTACATATCTAAGCATCACTAAATGCAAAATTCCGTATGTCCTGGTATAAGGGGCAGGGCTCAGAATTATAGTGTCGGGCTTTGGCCCTCTTACCAGCAATTACTATTCTGTTTCTACATCAAAAAACCTACCGAGCGAGGTGGCGCAGTGGTTAGCACACTGGACTCGCATTCGGGAGGACGACGGTTCAATGCCGGCACGGTAGCTCAGCGTGTTCGGTCAGAGAGTGAGTTGGTCTCTGCAATAAAAAAACTGAGTGAGACGATCAACAAACGAACTTGACCGGATGTCATGTGACGTCCGCAACGAACAAACCCAACGAACAAAATGGAAAAAAAATCCCACGTCCGGCGATCCTTATTTAGCTTTTCCGTGATTTGAAACTTCCTGGCAGATTAAAACTGCGTGTCCGACCGAGACTCGAACTCGGGACCTTTGCCTTTTGCGAGCAAGTGCTCTACCATCTGAGCTACCGAAGCACGACTCACGACCGGTACTCACAGCTTTACTTCTGCCAGTACCTCGTCTCCTACCTTCCGTGATTTCCCTAAATCGCTCCAGGTAAATGCCGGGATGGTTCCTTTGAAAGGGCACGGCCGACTTCCTTCCCTGTCCTTCCCTAATCCGATGAGACCGATGACCTCGCTGTTTGATCTCTTCCCCCAAACAACCCCAACCCCAATCTAACAACTAATTTGCATGTTATAACATCTTTATCATTCCACTTATTGTGTGCATTATTGTTATTTTTACAAGTTATAGTTTTGTTTTTTCTCTTTATTTTATTACTATTTTCACATCTATATTAATTACATTTTTACATTTCTACTACGTTTTACTTCAGATTATCATGTTTAAATTCATTACGTCTTTCTACTACGTTGGACCCGTTACACTATTCATATCTGAGTGTGTGTCATTATCAATAGTGACATCACCTACATCTTCGGTTGACTGGGTATCTCTGTTCTAAGTTCTAGGCGACTGATGACCTCAGAAGTTAAGTCGCATAGTGCTCAGAGCCATTTGAACCATTTTGTTGCATGTGTGCATATGTTCTGGGGTCTCAGTGTCCCCACAAGAACATACTTCACTTTCCCTTAGATTCATGCGGTGTAAATGTGTAGAGTAGTGTCCGTGGCCGGTCAAAAATGTTGCATTCATCCATATTTAGAGCTGATAAGCAGATTCAGAAGGATGTAGGTTGCAGTAGGTACTGGGAGATGAAGAAGCTTGCACAGGATAGAGTAGCATGGAGAGCTGCATCAAACCAGTCTCAGGACTGAAGACAACAACAACAACAACAATCATTACATATAGTGGACATACAATCAATGGAGAGCTGTTACAGAATTGTAGATGCTCTCGTTTTTATGCAGTGGAAACTGTCTAGTGATTCTCTGTCCTATGTTTTGCCTCTATAACGTTCCATTCGCGCAAGGCCATCAGACTATATCACCCCCTTTAACGGACTCAATCAGCATCTTCATTTTCTCATAAATCCTCATAGTTTCCTTATCAGCTTGCGACGTGGGCACGTTAACGGTGGCTTCAGTCGGTTTCCTCCCATTCCTTAGGAGAACAATTCTCTCGCAGTGTGAATCGTAACAACACTGTGCGTTCTTTGATTACTGTTCAAGATTAAATGCCCACTTCCTTCCTGTGGAGAGGAATTCCGTGTTATTTCTTTGATCTCCCTGCACGAACTAGACATTGAGTGACTGGTGCATGAACGTGGAGCGCCGGATGACAGACTGCCAGCTGAGGACAAATGAGGTTCCTGGCAGGTCCCCCCCCCCCCCCTCCTCCTTACGTGACGCCCTCCCCCCCCCCCCCCCCCCCACGCCCCGCCTTCCCAGTCGGTGACGCGTTCCGCGTCAGCAGCAGCCGGTTCCTCCCCTGCTGTCTCGGCCCCCACCGACACGTCTTGTCGCTCCCACATGCTGCCACCTTCCAATTTCTTCCTCCAAATTTCCCCCGGAATTGTCTTGTATCGGATTGATTTATTTTCATTTTCCAATAAACGAGTTACCAGGAATTTCCTCCTCCACGTCTCTCCGGGAAGAGCGGCCTGCCCCTCATATCTGCGGCAGCTGACTGACGCCGAGAAGGCTCGCAGAGTCGCGGAGAACTGCTTCGTGCGCATCTGCTTGTCAAGTGCACAGTTTTTGGAGGGAACTCATTGTATGAGAATATACGCAGCAGAAGAAAACTTTCCGTTACTGAATATCAAACTGATACTATCTGCATAGTCACAGTATACGATGCTCATCAGCCGAACTCAGTGCTATACTTCGTTGCAATTCTTACGGGGACGTCAGGACTTTGAATTTTAACAAAAGTAGGAAAAGTGTGACTCAGTAGTAAAATGCTGCACTACATAAGCAAAGGTCTCGGTTTTGATCCCCGGTCAATCCAAGGATTGCTTACTGCTACATTTCACTTCTTTGAACCACGTCAGTTGTTGAAACTTCCTAGCAGATTAAAACTGTGTGCCCGACCGAGACTCGAACTAGGGAGTTTTAATCTTCCAGGAAGTTTCATATCAGCGCACATTCCGCTGCAGAGTGAAAATCTCATTCTGTCTCCACAATTTCAGGAGTGCTAGTCCTGCAAGGTTCGCAGGAGAGCTTCTGTAAAGTTTGGAAGGTAGGAGACGAGATACTGGCAGAAGTAAAGCTGTGAGTAGCGGGCGTGAGTCGTGCTTCGGTAGCTCAGATAGTACGGCACGGTAGCTCAGCGTGTTCAGTCAGAGGGTTACGCACCCTCCGTAATAAAAAAAACTGAGTAAATTGATCATCAACGAACTTAAAGGGATGTCTTACGACGTCCGCCCCGAACAGACGCAACGAACAAAAGCGAACAAAATAAGATTAAAAAATAAATAAAAAATATAGCCCGCGAAAGGCAAATGTTCCGTGTTCGAGTCTCGGTCGGGCACACAGTTTTAATCTGCCAGGAAGTTGCATATCAGCGCACACTCCGCTACAGAGTGAAAATCTCATTATGTCAATTGTTGTTAATTTTAAATATACGGAATTGCACCTTGGTTCAGAATGCATGTTAAACTTAGGTCTCTTATGATTGGCTGGGAGAAACATCGTACTCTACTTACAGTAAGAGCAAGCCCAGTGAGGTACTGTTATGTTCAGGCCAATCTGCAAGCCGACGACTGAAAGTGCAGTTGTGTCAAGTAATCTTTTGCTTGCCTTACCAGATTCCTACGGCGATAGATTACCTTGGCCACCTTCCATCCATTTATCATTAGCAACAGGGACATACCATTTGACTTCTCGGAATATAACGGGTGCCGACTCGCTTCGTTCCAGTGTCCACTACTAGGTGTCCAGATACTTTTGATCAGATAGTGTAGTATGGTTGGCCGACTAGACGTGGCTGTTACGTTTTGGGAGACGTCTACGCCTTTCGGACAGAAACGTCCCTGAGCGGAATGCCGGACATTTGCTACGTCGGACATTTGCCACGTCGGACATTTGCCACACTTGCCCCTTCGCCGGGTAGCGATCCCTCAGGTAAGGGACGCCCTTCCTCGTACTACTTCTGTCCGCTACAAACCGCCGTCTCCACATCTTACTCGATATAACTATTACGTAAGGGACCTTCTTCTTCGACAACTTGGCCAAATACAGAGCTTCTTTTCCGAAATCGAAATATTTATAACTTTTGGGAAACGAGAGCAACACCGACGATTATGTCAGTATGTAATTAGTTTTGCCAAGTATAAATATATATATACCTCTGTCTGTACGGTAGCTTCCTTTCACGCATACTGATTGCGATAGAAACAGTCCATTGTCATGGGAGCAACAAGAAAGGAACGATGTAAAGAGAATGCTAATGTAAACTAATCATTTCTTTTTGATCACTGAATTTGAGCCTACTTTAAGTACTACAACTGCATGCCCAAAAGACAATAAGGAAAGAAGAAATGAGTATGTGAATGTGTGAAAAGAAGAACGACATACTCCATATTAATTTACTCTCTAAAATGCCATATCCCTTGCGGCGAAATATTAGTTAATATAGTGTAGCGGGACAATGTTTAAAACATGACTGAAAATACGTTCACTAAATGGAGATAAGAGCATCTATGATTGACATGTCATCTAAAATCTACGTACAATTTTAAATTGTTAGAAATAAGGAAATGAAGTAATACAGACTGCTTTGCTTGTAACGTACGTTGTTGGTCTCCATTGTTTAACTCTGGTATTTACAGGGTCACAGAGAAAGCATCCTAGGTTTTGGCGGGAAAAACCATAATTGTAATGATCTGCACTACAACAGAAACAAGAAGCACAACGTAAGGACAAATAAAGTAATGTGTGTTGCAGCTCACAAGCGACATTGAAGCAGATAATTCCTGTGACTTAGTATGGGCAGAGGTTATATTCGACAACCGGGATAAATTAATAACTGGCTCCTTTGACCGACCCCAGGTCTCAGATGAAACAGTTGCTGAACAGTTCAAAGAAAACTTGAGTCTCATCACAAGTAAGTACCCTACTCATACAATTACAGTTGGCAGTGACTTCAATCTACCTTCCGTATGTTGACAAAAATACGTTTTCAGACCATATTGTAGACAGAAAACAACTTCCGTACTTGTTCTAAATGCTTTGTTAAAAACTATTTGGAACAGTTAGTTCCGAGGCCATTCAAACTGTAAATGGTTACGAAAACACACTTGACCTCTTAGCCACAAATATTCCTGAGCATAACGACGGATACAGGGATTAGTGAACACACAGTCGTAGCGAGGATCGATTCTATAACAAAGAAATTCACCAAAACTAAACGCGAAATATATCTATTTATAAAAGCAACTAAACATTCTTTTGACGTCTTTCTAAGAAACAGTCGCCAATCCTTCGAAACTATGTAAGGGAAGACGATATGTGGCTTAAGTTCAAAGAAATAGTATCAACAACACTCGAAAGATTAATACGAAATAAATTAATAACATAAGGAACTGATCCCCTATGGTACACAAAACACGACAGAAAGCTGCTGACGGAGCACTGAAAAAGGCAAATATAATTTAGACAAAGATGTCCAAGATTGGCGAAGTTTTACTGAGGTTCGAAATTTGGTCCGGATTTCAATGCGAGATGCATTTAATAGTTTCCGCAACGAAACTCTCTCTAGAAATGTGGCGGAAAATCGAGAGAGATTCTGGTTGTGTGTTAAGTAAACCAGCGGAAAGGCTCAGTAAGCGACGGGGACGAGGAGGAGGAGCAGGAACAGAACAGGTAAAATCGTGGCAAATGTCCACACACCCTACTAGATGTCCGGATACTTTTGATCAGATTGTGTAGTATGGTTGGCCGACTTGGCGTAGCTTTACGTTTCGGGAGACATCGACCCCTGGTGGACAGAAACGTCCCTGAGCGCATACCGTGTGGACAAGTGTGCTGGCCCCTGGGACGCGGCAACCCGGCAGCCACCTGGCAGTATTTACGGGGCGGCGCCTCTTATCGGACGGCGGGCGCGTGCCTTGGGCAGCGGCCCAGGAGATTAGGTCTAGCGGCCGGCAAACAGGACATGCCCCTCTACAGGGGAGCAGCCTTACCTTGCCACCGGGGCGTGCCGTCTGCGTGAGGTCCTCCACTCCGCCTCAAACCTCTTCCTCGCTGAAACGAGTGAGATAGCATCGTCCTTTGGAGGTCCTACCGAGACACAGTGCCACCTGCGTAGTGTTGATTCTTACAGGGTTAGTCATGATCACTTCCGAAGGCTCGGAAGATGACTGCGCGAGAGCTAAGAGACACTAAAAGAAAACGACACCTATCAGTGTATTAGCATGCTGTCATATCGCTGGCTTAGTTGTGGAGTATCTTTGCGGGCAGCTGCGTCTGTAGTGAGTCGAGCTCGGGACACGGTACTTTTATGTTGTGTAGTGTGTAGCTCTGCATGTGAGAGGCACTGTTAGCATGCAAGTTGAAGTGTTGCTACAAGGGCTATTATAGTAAAGTGATGAAATATGGAAATGGTTCAAAGGAAAGTGCGTCAAGAAGTAATTTTAAAAAATGAGCAGTGTTGCTGATAACATATTTATGTATCCTCTCGATGCGTGTCGCACAGCATGAATCATCCGCGCCGTGTTCGGTCTCCCAGAATAAACCAATGAATCAGTAAAAAATTAGTTACCATAAAAGAGTGCAGTCAAGCGCCAGTGTCTCGTAGCGAGCGTGAGGACGTGCGTTCGGTCTTCGCGTTCCGCATTTATCAACAATCACGCACGCTCGTACAAGGGTGAACTGAGAACTGAAAAATTAACTTTACGAACAGTGTTATGTTATTACTAGTGACAAGGAGAACTATTACCAGACATCTGTATGTGTGACGAGCGTAAGAACTTTCGTTCGATCATTCGGCTTCCGCATCATCAACAATCACCCGCGTCGTGTCGGTTACGCGTACGCTCGTCTGAATAATATTGTGAACAGATAAACAAAAAAATGGTTCAAATGGCTCTGAGCACTATGGGACTTAACTTCTAAGGTCATCAGTCCCTTAGAACGCAGAACTACTTAAACCTAACTAACCTAAGGACATCACACACATCCATGCCCGAGGCAGGATTCGAACCTGCGACCGTAGCTGTCCTGCGGTTCCAGACTGTAGTGCCTGGAACCGCTCGGCCACAGATTAACCTCAAGACTGTCAGTTGGGATAAATATTTACGACTTATAGTCTAAACAGTGCAACCTGTGATTTCCATATCGTCTCAGAATATAGATGCTCATGCCAGACGTAGAACAGTGTTGTGCTTAACGTTGAGTGGCTCCCCTAAACCCGCTTGCATATTTCGATAGATAACTTCAGTCAAGCCAGCAGCAGTGTGGGGCAGAACAGTTCGACCGCCGCGGGATTACCAGGTACGTGGTGTGGACAGGGCACACAGTCAAGAAAAACGGGGACGACAACCAGTTCAAGGGTCCCCCACCCCCATTTGTACTCCCGGGCATGTTGTAAGTGGACAGAGCATTTCGCCGACTTCCGCACCGAGCCGTAGCTGCAGAGCGCATCACTTTGGCACAGGCTTGTCAGAAAATGGCGTGTAATTGTGTGATGCGTTCGTTTTCTGTTGTAGAGTTCGTTAAAGGCGAGCCAGCTGCGACGGCTTCGTAACGATTTCACACCGGAAATCACTGAATTTTCTCATTTTCAGAACTTAGAAGGCGTAATCTATGTTTTACTTGAAAAAAAACTTTCATTAGTCAAGATCGCATAAATTAGTCTTTACTGTTGACAACCGGTTTCGACAACTGAAACGGTCATCTTCTGTTCTTCAAAAAAATTTTGTTGCATAGTGTGTTCCATTGTGCGGTAATACGTCACGCCAAGTTGTTGACAAGCGGATTGAAATTGCAGTGAGAGAGAAAATCCAATTTTTTCCACAAATTAGGGGTCGTTGTTACAATTAGCCACTCCCTGGATCCACGGAATCCAGATACTGATGGCTCCAGTTGCGCAGCTATTGATATAGTTGATTGTCTATACTTGAAGCGCATAGGGACCTGAAGATGGCATTAATGAGATGTCGAAACTGGTCGTCTAAATAACGTCTCTAAAAATACGGCTGATGGGAGATTCTCCTTGCTATACGTTTGAACGGCTGCTGTCCCGTATTTCCGATGGTTCGACGGAGCCTTGTGATATAGTTAAAAACCTGGGGAGACGGCGACTCGTAACAAAATATCGCTGTGATCCCGCAAACAGATCTACTGAGAACCCGTATTTGCTGGACGTTTTCGTTTCTGTTATCTTATATTTAAAGCAGTGTCAGCTTTTTCTACGAATTATGGTACACTCCATAGATACGATATACGGTACCAGTCCTTTAATACCTTGAGGTATTGTATACACCCAATTAAGAACCAAGTCTTTAGTTCTTCCACATTCATTCACACAGCTGGTCAAATATTACACTGGTGACAAAATTAAAGCAACAAACCATTATTTCCCCGTCCTGTGTGTAATTCACGATATAATCACACAAACTGTCAATAGATGTCCGTACAATCGTGTCCTGCAAGGGAACGAACAACCATGACGTCAGTGATGACGTCTGGGCACCTATCAAACGGGACAGCGTTTGCCGGGTAGTCCCACATTCACAGTCTTGTGTACGGTGCAGTATGGCACGGAGAAGACGCCTACCAGGCTCTCTGCGGTGGAGAGCCATGGGAAGAATGGAAGCAGGGCAATCGCAAACTGATGTGGCCCGATGGCTTAATTTAAATCGCTCTGTTCGTTTTCGTATATGGCGACTATTTTTGGAGATCTAAATTGTATCCTTAAGACCAGGGCTGACCGACGACGTATAACATCAGAAAGAGCGACCGTTGTTTGACTGCAAGGGAGCAACGGTATCGCCTTAATATTGAACAGTAACTGGCATCTGACCTCGCAGCCTCCACTGGACGTGTTGTAGAGACGCACACCATATACATAAGGCTTCGGCAGAGTGGTCTTTATTGTCGGAGACCTGCTCTATGTGCACCTGTGACGCTTTTTCACGATAGGGAACGTCTAGAGTGGAGCCTCCAACGTGCCACCTGGACGGTCGAATAGTGGGCCAGTGTTCTTTCCACAGCTGAGTCCCGATTTGGTCTCGACAGTGATTTTCGACGGATCCGCATCTGGAAGGAACGCGGAATATGATTTCGGGGCCCAACCGCTGTGGAAAGATACTGGTATCATGAAATTGTATGGTAAATCGGCAAGGTTTAACTGCCGTCAGGTATGGTGAAGAGAACTTGTGACCACGTGTGCGGTTGTTGCAACGTGATGTGGGCCCAGAGTTCGTACTGCGGGACGAGAATGCTCGAACTCATAGAGCACGCGTCTGGGAAGCACCAAGGACACGAGTTACATCAGGTCAGTGTCCAATGTCCGCCGCCGGTAGCTGAGTAGTCAGCGCGACAGAATGTCAATCCTAAGGGTCCGAGTTCGATTCCCGGCTGGGTAGGAGATTTTCTCCGCTCAGGGACTGGGTGTTGTGTTGTCCTAATCATCATCATTTCATCCTCAGCGACGCGCAAGTCGCCGAAGAGCATCAAATCGAAAGACTTGCACCCGGCGAACGGTCTACGCGATGGGAGGCCCTAGTCACACGACATTTACATTTAGCATTCACGGACCACTCTCCAAGACTTGCGAGCCGCGATGCAGGAAGAATGGGCCTTACTTCCTCAACATAACATTGATGACATCATTCACAGCAAGCCCCGTCGTTTGTCATCCCTGTATTGCTGCCATACTGAGGGCATTAACCAACTGTCGGAATTTGAAAAAAAAAACAACAAAAAAACAAGAACACTTTTGCTTACCGTTACGCATGTTGCAGTTGTTTATGTTCGGTGATCTTTATACTGTTTGTACTTTAGTATCACCTGATTGTACTGTTTTGTGGAAATATAATCGCAACCTTGCAAAATTTCAGTTTCTTTTCTTTCTTGAGCTACCGTCTTTATCCCACATCGTGCGCAGGGTCGGCAGGGTTAAGCACGGAATTGGCATGGTTAATTTTAATGGGTGGCCGGATGCCCTTTCTGCCGTCACCCCATACCCCCCAGGACGGAATTACTGTACCCCAGCTGTCTGCGTCCAGCATAAATCGTGAAATAGTATGAATGTGTTCCAAATGTCTGCGAGTCCTGTAACTCAGGCGGGACGTGGGTTCAAATGGTTCAAATGGCTCTGAGCACTATGGGACTTAACGTCTGAGGTCATCAGTCCCCTAGAACTACTTAAACCTAACTAACCTAAGGACGTCACAGACATCCATACCCGAAGCAGGATTCCAACTTGCGACCGTAGAGGTCGCGCGGTTCCAGACTGTAGCGCCTAGAACCGCTCGGCCACATGGCCGGCTGGGACGTAGGGACCAGCCCGATATTCACTTTTTATGATGTGGAAAACCGCCTAAAAACCACATCCAGGCTGGCCGGCACACCGGCCGCCGTCGTTAATCCGCCTGGCTGATTCGATCCGTGGCCGGCGCGCCTACCCGAGTCCAGGAAGCAGTGAGTAAGCGCTCCCGGCTACCCTGGCGGGTTTGCAAAATTTCAGTTTGTTGCCTTAATTTTGGACACCAGTGCTTCCAAACCTGTATTCTGTTCACTAAGCGGAGACGTGCATCAGCCTGATAGCGTTGTTTTTGGATCTCATGGAGGAACAGTGCGGGCCGAGTGGCATAAGACGCCAATAAGTTTACGGCGCTATCAGTTAGTCGGGGGGGAGCAGTTTGCCGGTACCGGCGCAGTGACAAATGACTCACGGCTTCGCCACCACCGTGAATTTGTGTCGCTCTCATCAGCCACCCGATGGCAAAGAGGATCACGCCCGTAATTTTAAGTATCCGCGCGAGGTGCTGCCGCATTAGACGCGATCTCTCAGGAGGAAAGCCGACAGCGATCAAGTCAGGCCTGCTTGGCGTGACGTAATTCCTTCAGCCTCGCCTCCAATAAGGGGGCGACTGCTTTCTCTCCGCCGCCCCCTTCAGCGCCGCCCTTTTCAGCACCGAGCGCTCCCTCGCCGATGTCGTGACTGCCAGCCCGCGGACGCCTGCGACAGCTCGGAAGTGGCGACCGTGTCGCCGGAGAGAAAGGGAGAGGAGAGGATTGGAATTGCGTCCTATCCGGCGAGAGACGAAATCCAATCTGTCCACAATTAAATTACGGGCCGTTATTAAAATTAGCCACCCCCTGCCCCCCCTGCCGCCCTCTGCCGGGGAGATTAACAGCTTTGCAGAATGCGGCACACGATAATAGCGGCTCGGTGAAGTCTCGGAAATAAAGGCCGGTGATGGATGCAGCCGCCCGGCGCCGTGCAGTATCTGCGACCGCCATCTCGGAAGATGGCGCCGTCGGTGTCGGCGTCTGCGTGGCTGGCGCCGTGGCTGCGACTGCAGGCGGGGAGGAGACGCCGCCAGAGGATTTCCACCAAATTGCCTTCCGCGTCGGAGCCCCAGTCCAGTACAGTCGTAAATTAAAACGGCTGCTTATAGTCTCTCCTCCAGACGATAACCCGCCGTCTGCGTGAAACTCTCACTTCGTTAAGAAATTTTTACTTGGGAAATGAAAGTTTCCTGCTGCAAGCCGTTGCCTGTTCAGACGTAGTTACTTTTGGTCACGTGCATCTACGTACATGGCAACTTGTAACGTATTACTATGTTTACCTGAATAGAAGGTTATATGGCAAGCTGCATAGAGGGATTGCAGAGGAGCAGTTCGGATTTAGAAGAGGAAAAGGAACAAGAGATGGTATTGACCTGCTAAGAACTATAGGGGAAAGATATATGAAAAAGGGTAGAGTAATCTTTGCTGTTTCTATAGATTTAGAAAAGGCTTTTGATTGAGTTCAGTGGAACAAGCTCATGGATATCTTAAAGAGGAAAGGAGTAGATTGGAAAGAGAAACGACTGATACAGAATCTATATTTACACGAGAAAGTAAGGATAAGGATTGGAAATGAAATGTCAGAAGGAAGCAGCATTGGACGAGGAGTTATACAAGGTTGTTGCCTTTCCCCACTCTTGTTTAACGTATACCTTGAAGAGATCGTTGCGAAAAGTTTAGATGGGAAAAGAGGAATATGTATTGGTGGAAAGAGAATAGAATGTATAAGATTTGCTGATGACATGGTATTAGTGGCAGAAAGTGAGCGGACAGTGAATAACATGCTCAAAGATCTGAATGAAGCTTGTGTGGAATATGGGATACAAATAAACACAGCAGAAACAAAGAGTATGGTCATCAGTACAAGACGCAGACTGTCCAATATCAAAATAGGACAACCTACCGTTAGCCAAGTAAGTGAATTTAAATATCTCGGAAGCACAGTAATTGAAGTCTTGAGATGTCACCAGGAGGTGAAAACTCGAATTGCCATAGCGAAGGAGGCATTCAACAGAAAGAGGAGACTCTTATGTGGCAAATTAGATAAAGTACTAAGGAAAAGGCTTGGAAAATGATTCGTCTAGAGTGTGGCACTATATAGGGCAGAAACATGAACACTGAGACGAGAGGATGAAAAAAGATTAGAAGCATTTGAGATGTGGATGTGGAGGAGAATGGAGAGAATAAGCTGGATGGAAAGCGTGAGCAATGAAAGAGTATTTGAAAGGGTTGGTGAGAGAAGATGTCTGCTGAATGTTGTAAGAGAAAGGAAAAAGAACTGGTTGGGACATTCATTGAGAAGGGATTGCTTGCTAGTAGATGCTTTGGAAGGACTGGTTTGTGGGAGAAGACTGAGAGGAAGAAGGAGATAGAAGGTGATAGACGACTTATAGGGTAGAGGAAATTATGCAGATCTGAAGAGGATGATAGAAGACCGGACAGCCTGGAGAACTACCATATGAAAAACCTGCCTTTAGGCAGAACACTGATGATGATGATGATGATGACTATGTTTACGACGTTTCTCATCAAGCCATATACGTTATCTCGCATTTCTAGCTGCTTCTCTCACACAAATAATGATAAAAATTCAGAAATTCTGAGTCGCTACCAGCCCAAGCCCTTCCTAACCATTTAGGGAGAACGGAGCTGGAAAAATATTAGTTTAATTACTTTAATAATTTAATTACAGTATGCAAATTTCTTTAAGCAGCCACATAAATAGCACTCCATGTCGTGTATGAAGCAACTTGATTAATTCAGGATTGGAAATCGGAGTAAGGAGTTAAGATCGACACCAAAAATGGCTCAAATGGCTCTGAGCACTATGGTCATGACTCCCCTAGAACTTAGAACTACTTAAACCTAATTAACCTAAGGACAGCACACAACACCCAGCCACAGATCGACACCAAAGAATTTATCTTTCACTAGATTATTTATTGTAACTAAATATTTGGTTGCACATCATAACTACATATAACTGATGCTTGACTCGAAATATTTAAGTAAGAATTACGTGAGAATGAAACAGAGCACAATTTAATTACAGCAAGAATAAACACAGAAGACGGGGGTGGGAGACAATTATATTATCATCTCCTGTGCATTAATACTATAAAAATATCTCAGTGAGATTTGCATTACGATTCTACGCATGCACTATTCTGGACAAAGGTTTAACCAATACACGAGGCTGTGCGATAACTATTTAACATACTAACACACTAACTGCGTCTGCTGTTTGCAAACGACCGAAATAGAGCACGTGGTGCATTCTGATTAAAACTGTTGTTCTGCTTTGAAGAAAGCGCATGAAAGAAGAGACATTCTTGCAGAAATTACAGCTCATTAAACAAGCAAACTGTTAAAATAAAGCCTACTGCGGTGCCGTGGTAGACCAAAAGGGTCACTGATTACCAAACACGTGGCACAAAATCGACACATAAATACAAAATCAATTTCCACAAAATATAAGATTAAAAGTCATTTAAAAAAATAACTCGCTTCACACGCTTCAGTTAAGCTGAAGTTCTTAAGTATTTCAACAGTTAAACATAACGAAGTCCTAACTCAACCTGCTTCCTATCACCTGAAACCCCCCTTAAGAGCTACGATCCGTACTCACCAAGCGTTCATCGAAGAGTGCCCGCTTTCTCTCCCGAGATTACCTAGCTCCCCATGCAGCGGAAGCTACCAGAGGGGTAGCCCTCCGTCACCAACCTCACACACAAGAACAGCCTTCGACACAGCCTTCCACTAAGACGGGTAAACCTCTCTGTTCAGGTATTGGAAACCTAAGTTGGTCATCCTGTGCTCTCCTTCGAACGAGAAGCAACTCAGCGTTTCCCACAAAACAAAACCGAAACCCACATTAAAACACACATCTAATAATCAATAGGCCTTATCTGAGTGCTCAGTCTTTCTGGAAGAGCTCATGAATTGAGCTAAAATCAGGTAGTTAAGTGAATACGTTGTACCGAATTCGACAAGCGTCTTATGAAATGACTTCACAGAGACGTTTCAAACTTCATATAGGAATTCAGTTGTTCATTGCACTATGACTCTGCCACACTGCCCGAAACGTGGTGGTAGTCAAGGAAAGGCAGCATTCGGTTACGAATCTGGACGGGGCCGTAATCAGTTACTAGTGGTTGCCTTTTACAGTTACACACAATTTATTTAAAATTAATCATTCCAGACTCAACAATAAATAAAAAATACCACACGTTATTAATGGAGGAATAAACTACGGTCGCAGGTTCGAATCCTGCCTCGGGCAAAGATGTTTGTGATGTCCTCAGGTTAGTTAGGTTTAAGTAGTTCTAAGTTCTGAGGGACTGATGACCTCAGAAGTTAAGTCCCATAATGCTGAGAGCCATTTGAACCATTTTGAACCAAATTAAGAATCGTTTACAATCTCGCTGCAACTTACAAATTACAGGTATTGAAATATTAAAGGCAAATCGCCAAAAACACAGCAGAAGGCATCAGTAAATAAGGTTTTAATGCTTACTGCTAAAATACGAATACCACTTAGAATTTTAAAGCAAATGACCACAATCACGGCTGAAGGTCTTACACGCCAGGAACGGCAATAATAAAAAAAATTGAAACCTGCTGTAAAACAGCAAATACAATAGCAAAAGTCAATTAAAAAAACAAGCAACTGATCCAGACGGCGCTCAGTCCGGAACCGCGCGACTGCTACGGTCGCATGTTCGAATCCTACTTAGGGCATGGATGTGTGTGACGTCGTTAGGTTGGTTAGTTTTAAGTAGTTCTAAGTTCTAGGGGACTGATGACTACAGCTGTTAAATCCCATAGTGCTCAGAGTCATTTTGATCCAGACGGTGCTCCAGGAATCGACCTCTGAGAAGGTCCGGCAACAAACATTTTCGCGAGGGATGGGATAGGTAGCCAAGTGTTGCATTCATTTCACAAGGTGGTAACTCAGACTAATCTCAGTCTAACGAATGACTAATGATAACCTTGTTGAAGCTACATGAAGTCCGATAAACCAATTGCAACGATGGAAGGCTACGCCAAAGCGGGAACCGGCGGTCCTCACTAAGTACAGAATACAATGTTTAGAGCCCCCAGAACGAGAAAGAAATCATTACCACCAGAGTAGAGGAATCACCAAGCGGACTACAATCAAGAAAGCTCTCAAAACTAAACACCTTACTGGAGGCGAGGAAATGTACACTGCCGTTACATACACTAACCTCCTGGGCAGGTAACTGGGGCGTTAGCGGCCACCAGGCAAGATAAATTACCGATTGTTGAACTTAAGAGCCCGCCGGTGTGGCCGAGCGGTTCTAGGCGCTTGAGTCTGGAACCCTCAGACCACTACGGTCGCAGGTTCGAATCCTGCCTCGGGCATGGATGTGTGTGAGGTCCTTAAGTTAGTTAGGTTTAAGTAGTTCTAAGTTCTAGGGGACTGATGACGTCAGATGTTAGGTCCCATAGTGCTCAGAGCCATTTGAACTTAAGAAATTGTAACAAGTTGATTGCAGTAAATAGTAATAACAAGTCGAGGAAAGCAAATCGGATCCGCCTTCCCCAAGCATTCCACTTGCTGCTCTTCGCCTCGGTGACACTACGAGTACCAAAACGAACCCAAGTCACTGGAGAATCGCGAGATATCACAATGGCGGGTGTTTCTCTACTTGGATTGAAATGCCCTCATCTTAAAGCTTGCTGGATCCTGTTTACGACGAGGTCGTGCACCCTGGTCACCACAGCCCTTCCATCTGGCAGTCCATGCGTGCCGCCAGCGGTCCCGGCGTGTTCGCACTTATCGGACCTGGCTCCTCCGTAGTCGCCGAACCGAACTCACACACTCACACGACCCGGAAAACAACAATGTCACCCTAAAGATAGGGCAACAGTTACCACATATCGATCATCGCCGCTGATGCCACTAGCGGACAGGCAACGCTTGCGAAACCGAGTGGACGCAGTCAACACGAGAAGAAGACAGACAACAGCAACCATGCCAACTAAACGATACCGTGTGGCCTCGGGCAGAGGGCGGAAATATACAAACAGCATCAATACGAGCCACAGTCTGCGTGAATCTCTCACTCCGTTAAGAAATAGTTACTTGGTTTTCCTGCATCAAGTCGTTGCCTGTTTCTGTTAAGACATAGTTATTGTTAATCAGGCGCATCTACGTACAGTGCAACTTTATACAGGACTTCAGTTGTACATCACACTATGGCTCTGCCACACTTCAGACATTACGTGACGTATTGCCTTAACTTTATTTTCGTACCACTGAAAAGATAAGTGCAACAGATGGCTTTGAGAAAGAACTGAAATCATGTTACGTCGAGAAATAACTGAAATCTTTAAAATTGAATAAAGTCACAGTGCCCGATAGAACGGCCACGATATTCTATGCCTAATTTGCAGTTGAGTTAGCCCCTCTGTTAACAATAATCTATGATAGATCCCACGAAAGCGTGCGCAGTGGTTGGAAGAAAGCATGGGGCACACTCGTTTACAAGAAACTGGTCTCCCTTTAAACATTGGTATATTCCTAAATTTAGCGAACCATTAACATACATCTGACGGCGACTGTAGATTAGTCCAGAGACACTCGCTGAGACACTGTCCTGATACTGTCTGACAGCTGTCTGATTGTTGTCCTGAGCTACAAACTGCTTGAGAAGAGCCGTGTGTCTGCTTAGGTCCACGTTTGGCGGATAGATATCCACTTCGAACTGTGTGATGTAAGTGGATCCATTAGTCTTTGTCGTGTGCGCACTCTCTCTTGAGTCTAACATACACTACTGGCCATTAAAATTGCTACACCACGAAGATGACGTGCTACAGACGCGACATTTAACCGAGAGGAAGAAAATGCTGTGATCTGCAAATGATAAGCTTTTCAGAGCATTCACACAGGGTTGGCGCCGGTGCCGACACCAACAACGTGCTGACGTGAGGAAAGTTTCCATCCGATTTCTCATACGCAAAAAGCAGTTGGCCAGCGTTGCCTGGTGAAACGTTGTTGTAATGCCTCGTGTAAGGAGGAGAAATCCGTACCATCACGTTTCCGACTTACATGAAGGTTGGATTGTAGCCTATCGCGATTGCGATTTATCGTATCGCGACATTGCTGCTCGCGTTGGTCGAGATCCAATGATTGTTAGCAGAATATGCAATCGGTGGGTTCAGGAGGGTAATACGGAACGCCGTGCTGGATCCCAACAACCTCGTATCACTAGCAGACGAGATGACAGGCATCTTATCCGCATGGCTGTAACGGATCGTGCAGCCACGTCTCGATCCCTAAGTCAACAGGGGTAGTTTGAAAGACAACAACCATCTGCACAAACAGTTCGACGACGTTTGCAGCACCATGGACTATCAGCTCGGAGACCATGCCTGCGGTTACCCTTGATGCTGCATCAGAGGCAGGAGCGCCTTCGATGGTGTACTCAACGACGAAAATGGGTGCACGAATGGCAAAACGTCATTTTTCGGATGAATGCAGGTTCTCTTTATAGCATCATGACGGTCACATCCGTGTTTGGCGACATCGCGGTGAACGCACATTGGAAGGGTGTATTCATCATCGTCATACTGGCGTATCATCCGGTGTGATGGTAGGGGGTTCCATTGGTTACACATCTCGGTCGCCCATTGTTCGCATTGTCGGCACTTTGAACACTCGACGTTACATTTCAGATGTGTTACGACCAGTGGCTCTACCCGTCATTCGATCCCTGCGAAACCCTACATTTCAGCAGGATAATGCAGTACCGCATGTTGCAGGTACTGTACGGGTCTTTCTGGACACAGAAAGTGTTCGACTGCTGCCCTGGCCAGCACATTCTCCAGATCTCTCACCAATTGAAAACGTCTGGTCAATGGTGGCCGAGCAACTGGCTCGTAACAATACGTCAGTCACTACTCTTGATGACCTGTGCTATCGTGTTGAAGCTGCATGGGCAGCTATACGTGTAAACGGCATCCAAGCTCTGTTTGATTCAATGCCAA
This sequence comes from Schistocerca gregaria, assembly GCF_023897955.1. Taxonomy (NCBI): domain Eukaryota; kingdom Metazoa; phylum Arthropoda; class Insecta; order Orthoptera; family Acrididae; genus Schistocerca; species Schistocerca gregaria. The sequence continues at coordinate 1,133,366,506 of NC_064920.1, read as the reverse complement.
GACGTATCAAGGCCATTATTACGGCCAGAGGTGGATGTTCTGGGTACTGATTTCACAGTATCTATGCACCCAAATTGCGTGAAAATGTGATCACATGTCGGTTCTAGTATAATATAGTTGTCCATTGAATACCTGTTTATCATCTGCATATCTTCTTAGTGTAGCAATTTTAATGGCCAGTAGTGTATGTTCCGCCCATGGAACACAGTGCAGTAGGTCCCGACCTTAATCCACTGATAAGGTCTAAAAAAAGCCCCCACTCTTCTAGATACTGGAAATCAGCTCTGGCATCCACAGAAACAAAGAGAACGGTTTAGGCTGGAAGGATATGTTGTATAAGCAACTCCCGGTTAGGGGGAGGCCAAGTGTATACCATCCTCAATAAGAACGCCCTTTATGAAGCACCGTGGTCTTCAAACCAAGATCAGAGTTGAGGACATTTTACTTACTACATCGTCAAGTACTGACATGCCGTTATTAGCACAGAAATAGGAAACTGTAATCCTTTAAGGAACCTTAATAGAAATTCTAGAACGTTCGAGAACGCTGAGAGCCTCTTCGTATACTTACAAAGGACTTTGAGAATTACACGCGAATTACCTTTTAAAGGCACTCTGCTCGCTCCACTTTAAGCCGGTGTTCGCGGAAGAGTTTCGAGGCGTTGGCGGGGCGGGCTTTGCGCCGCTACTTTATGGGAAACCGCGCGGCGAATTTCTGACTCGTTGCAGCGGGTTTGCCGGGGAGAGGAAGTCTTACACGGACGGGATTCTGGCTGCTCGCTCCGAGGCCGCCTTTCGCCTTCTTGAGGACGCAGTAAACGTGCCTACGCTGCGGCCCGCTTGGGTCTCCGCTGAGATATTACGGCCGGTAATGCCATTCCGTATAATGCAGCGGCTCATTCCGGCGCGGTTAGTGGGCTCCTGTCTGGTCGCGGCTTCCGCACTGTGACGTCACCTTCAGCAGGTGGCACACACTAGGGAAGACAACAGCAATGTGTCGTCGTCACGCAGATTCCTCCTTTTCTGACGTCGACACGAGGGTCTACGGACTTAGCGACGAGAACTCGTGAGGTTGGGGAAAATACACTACCGGCCATTAAAATTGCTGCACCAAGAAGAAATGCAGATGATAAACGGGTATTCATTGGACAAACATATTATACTAGAACTGAAATGTCATTACATTTTCACGCAATTTGGGTGCTTAGATCCTGAGACATCAGTATCCAGAACAACCACCTCTGGCCGTAATAACGGCCTTGGTACGCCTGGGCATGGACTCAAACCGAGTTTGGATGTCGTGTACAGGTACAGCTGCCCACGGAGCTTCAACACGATAGCACAGTTCATCAAGAGTAGTGACTGGCGTATTGTGACGAGCCAGTTGCTCGGCCACCATTGTCCAGACGTTTTCAATTGGTGAGAGATCTGGAGAATGTGCTGGCCAGAGCAGCAATCGAACATTTTCTGTATCCAGAAAGGCCCGTACAGGACCTGCAACATGCGGTCGTGCATTATCCTGTTGAAATGTAAGGTTTGACAGGGATCGAATGAAGGGTAGAGCCACGGGTCGTAACACATCTGAAATGTAACGTCCACTGTTCAAAGCGCCGTCAATGTGAACAAGAGGTAACCAATGGCACCCCATACCATCACGCCGGGTGATACGCCAGTATGGCGATGATGAATACACGCTTCCAATGTGTGTTCACCGCGTAGTCGCCATACACGGATGCGACCATCAGGATGCTCTAAACAGAACCTGGATTCATCCGAAAAAATGACGTTTTGCCATTCGTTCACCCAGTGTCGTCGTTGAGTACACCATCGCAAGCGCTACTGTCTGTAATGCAGCGTCAAGCGTAACCGCACCCATGGTCACCAAGTTGATAGTCCATGCTGCTGCAAACGTCATCAAACTGTTCGTGTAGATGGTTGTTGTCTTGTAAACATCCCCATCTGTTGACTCAGGAAGCGAGACGTGGCTGCACGATCCATTACGGCCATGCGGATAAGATGCCTGTCATCGCGTTTGCTAGTGATACGAGGCCGTTGGGATCTAGCACGGCGTTCCGTATTACAGTCCTGAACCCACCGATTCCATATTCTGCTAACAGTCATTGGATCTCGACCAACGCGAGCAGCAATGTCGCGATACGAAAAACCGCAATCGGGGAAGACTACAATCCAACCTTTATCAAAGTCGGAAACGTGTTCAAAATCTTCAAATGTGTGTGAGATCGTATGAGACTTAACTGCTAAGGTCATCAGTCCCTCAGCGTACACACTACTTAACTTTAGGCATGCTAAGGAGAAACACACACACACACACACACACACACACACACACACACACATGCCCGAGGGAGGAGTCGAACTTCCGCTGGGATCAGCCGCAAAGTCCAGGAAAGGTGACGGCACGCATTTCTCCTCCTTACACAAGGTATCACAACAACGTTTCACCAGGTAACGCCGGTCAACTGCTGTTTGTGTATGAGAAATCAGTTGGAAACTTTCCTCGTGTCAGCACGTTGTAGGTGTCGCACCGGCGCCAACCTTGTGTGAATGCTCTGAAAAGGTAATCATTTGCATATCACAGCATCTTCTTCCTCTCGGTTAAATTTCGCGTCTGTAGCACGTCATTTTCGTGGTGTAGCAATTTTAATGGCAAAAGTGTATATTGCTCCCTAAGGGGCTTTGACCTCTATACAGTTTGTGTTTAAAATACTTAGTGATGATCGAAGCGTTCTTCAGCCATCAGAAGTATTATTGTTCTGTTTCAAGAAGTGATTCACCTTACTTTTTGTTTCATCCACAATGGAGTAGAAGTGCTGTTAATCTTTGGTAGATAAACTTGTTCCTTTATTATTATCTGAGTATTTTTCTTCATCCGACCGACGGACCACCATCAAAACCATCTCGGGCTCTCATTCCAGTGAGACACTACGGAGAAGTTCGGCATCTAATCTAGAACAGTGGTACAGTCTGGTGACCAGGAAGTTCACTCCTCAACCCTTCTCCCCGTTGTTGACCAGATGTTAGCGAAACTTTCTTCCAACACCTGGATACGAACCGGATACCTGTGAGTCGAGCACCAGCGCACAGGCGTGCCCTACCGATCTCAGCTAGGGAGGCTAGTATTTGGAGCAAAGAAAGGTAAAATGCGTCAGTGACGTTTATTTATGTAGAGCATTAAATTAACGTGCAGCATTAAACATTTATACGAGATTTGCCGTGTACACCCGAGCTAGCCTTAGGCACCAGATTCACACACGCGGTATCCCTGCAGCCTCGGCAGAGCTGCGCTGGCCGGTGAGGGAGGTCGCAGATAGCGCGGGCGGCTGCGGGGGGGGCGGTGTTTCCGGACACTTTACAAATAGCCGCGGCGCTCTTCCGCCCCCGGACTTACGCCCCCGCCTGATTTGTGGGCCACACCTGGCGCCGAGCGCCGGGCTGCGGCGGCGTTCAGGGAGAGAGCTCCGCAAATGCGTCGCAGAGCCCGCGAGGGTCGCACTACATCACCGGCCGCGCTCCAGCGGCGAAAGGACGCAATTGATTCCTCGTGACACTTTGAACGATCACTCTTCGCTAGCCTAGGTCATTTGCAGGGTGGTAAATGCGAAGAAGAGCTTTGAAGACGTAAGAACAAAAGCAAGCAGCAGTATTACCCTACAGTTAGGATCTGCACCATTGAACGACATCGTACGAGGCGCATGTTGATGATTTTTACTTTTGAACCGTCTAATTACAAATGAATGAAGCACAATTTTCGTCCCGAAGGCGTTTCGGCCTTATTCTTTGCAAAGGCATCTTCAGTGGCCTGAGATATGACCATATTTTTCTTTATACCATTTGGTTTACCAAAAAAAATGGCTCTCAGCACTATGACACTTAACTTTTGAGGTCATCATTCCCCTAGAAGTTAGAACTACTTAAACCTAACTAACCTAAGGACATCACACACATCCATGCCCGAGGCAGGATTCGAACCTACGACCGTAACGATGGCGAGGTTCCAGACTATAGCGCCTAGTACCGCTCGGCCACCCCGGCCGCCATTTAGTTTACCGTTTGGGAAGATGTGGCTTTTCTGTGATGTAGCAATAATTTAAAATTCTGCTTATAGGTTCCATGGATGTTGTTCTACATCTTTTGTTTTTGTTCTGTTTTTGGCGCTGTTGTTCTTCGTTTAATTTCGACTTGATTTTTTTTTTCGGGCTTCACAGAACTAGGAACGGAGTACTTGTTCTGATGCTATGTGTTGGTTGGTGTTTGCGGCTCTCGAATGTTGTTGCGAAAGACCGAATGTTATTGCTAAAGATCGAAAAATTATTGCCAGCTATTTAGTGTAATTTGTGATCTGACTGTGTGTGTATGTATGTGTGTGTGTGTGTGTGTGGGTGGGTGGGTGGGTGTGTAAGCTGGTATTTGCTTTGATATGATCAGATCATCTAATGATACCAAAGCAAACACAAAACAGATTACAAAATTACACTCACTAGTTGACAATAACATTGGATTGGATCTTTGGAAATAACGCCTGACAGCCTGCAACACCATTCAAAACCCAGCATAAAAACTACTGTCTTGTTCCTACTGAGAAAAAAACTAGATAAGGCAATTATAAGAAGAAGAACAGCGCCAAAAATGGGATAAAAACACAACACATTGAACAAAATCCACGGAAGCTGTAAGTGTATGTTTTAATTATTGCTACATCATAGAGGAGGCAACCACCAGAACTGTTTACAGCGTGTATATACATCGTCCCAAAACGTTAACTAAATAGTAACAGAAATATGTAGATATTCCAAGCCAATGAAGATGCCTTGGAAAGAATAAGGGCGAAATGCGTATTGCGCGAAAATTGTGTTTCATTCAGTTATAACTAGACTGTTCAAAAGTAAAAATTGTCAACTTACCTTAATATTACACAAAAATGAGGACTATATAACTCCAAAGTTTAAGATGTTGTCATGAGGGGCTTGCAGTAAATAATACAACACTTTTATCTGAAAGTACGTTGTTTTTATTCAGGATCCCAATACACCGTATTATTCCTCACTCTTTGGCCTCAAGACTCAACGTAATCTCCGTTCAGTGCGACAGCCTTACGTCACCTTACTGGGAGGGCCTCTATGCCGCCATGGTGCCACTCTACTGTCGAAATTGGCCGAAAAAAGATGTCCTGTATTACTTATTGACCTCACCTCGTACATTGATTAAGTTTTCACGGCCGTTATTTGCATCTACTTGTCATCTGACCTGTGTCTAACATTTTGGAGACATCACCAGGGTCCATGAAGACTCAGATAGTAATTGCACAGTTAAACAAGCTCAGAAAGTCCAACTGGTTATGTGTATCGGCTGAGCTTGTTTAGGCTTAGAATAGCTATGCAGACTTAAGACAGAAGAAAGCAACCTTGTCATAAACAGGGTACTAAAGGTAGTTAACTAAAAATGGCTCTAAGCACTATGCGACTTAACTTCTGAGGTCATCAGTCGCCTAGAACTTAGAACTACTAAAACCTAACTAACCTAAGGACATCACACACACCCATGCCCGAGGCAGGATTCCAACCTGCGACCGTAGCCGTCGCTCGGTTCTATACTGTAGCGCCTAGAACCGCACGGTCACACCGGCCAGCGTTAGTTAACTACATTAACGCATTTTGCAGTCGATGGCAAAGGCGTCAATAGAACTGTGGGCAACAAGAACATTGATATTAGTCTCTGCGTCTACTATTGCACCTGGCTGACACAACCAGATGCAGAATCAGGTACGGCAGTGGACACATAGACTAATGACAGTAAATGTTTAACTTCCAGAACAAAAGCTATTCGTGATGTTTGGCGCCACATTTTATAACTAGTTACGGTTAATAACGAGGTTTGTGGTTCGGAAAAGGGCGTGTCAGCCCGAAACTGGTAACCACTGCAGCGTAAACTGTTTGTCAGTACAGCTGAGAGTGACGAAATAAAAAAAAATCTAACTTCCTTAGCAGCACATAATACTGTGAAGACAGAGGCTGTGGAGATGGGGATCCAGGCAGAACACGCAGCTGTACACGAGACCACCTGCCTGAGGCGCGCAGCGACCAGACCACGAGAGGGGGCGCTGAGGCAAAAAGGAAGGGCGTCTCTGAGCTTTCTCCAGGGGCGATGACAGCCGCGGCTGCGGCTCGGGCAAAAACACCCGGCCGGCCCAGGCAACCAGTCACAGTTCAGGGGGGCGCACAGTAACTCAGAACACGGGAGGCGCGAGAAAACGTACGTATCGCATGTTGCTGCAACACAACACTGTCTCGTTACTGACAAGCCGCTGAAGGAATCCGACCACATATCAACCCGAATGTACTTCTCAAGGAACGAAATGTCGTGTGACTGGGGCCTCCCGTCGGGTTGTCGCGTCCTGGCACAACCTCACTATACCAGAATGAAGTCGGTGCGAAATGCGTAGCGCAATTGGGACGTTAACGACAATGGGTTAGTTATAAATTGCTGTCAACCTTTGTGTCGGAGATGAGAGGGAGAGAATCTCCTTGCTCTGAAGCAACTTGAAATGCCCCATTAGAAAAATTATAAACGACTGTGCTTAAACTGACACACAATATTTTTAGCGCAACGCAATCTGACTTTCAATAATCACTACAAAAGAATAGCCCTGACTAACAATAACCTATACCTTTCATGAATCACTTACCTCACAAAAATCTTCATTATTCGAACTACTGCAATACAGCGAGCGCCAATACTGCCAACTAAATGAAAGATTATAACTACTGAAGCCACTAACTACTGATAGGCATAGTTAGCAAATGAAAGATTTTGATAGAGAACAATCAATGTATTTACCTTAATAGCGTTCAAAAGCCATTTTATATATATATATATATATATATATATATATATATATATATATATATATATATATATCAGTTCATGATATCCAGTATTACAAATTTACTCTCTCTGATGGACACACATCCAGATAATCCGCTCTCAAAACTCCGCCATCTCTCTCCCCACATCTACCACTGCTGGCGGCTCACCTCCAACTGCGCAACGCATCGAGCTGTTCACATCCAGCTGCCCAACACTACAATAGCAAACAACAATGCAAACCAGCCACAGACTGCACACAGCACAGCCAGTGATTTTCATACAGAGCACTACGGGGTGTTACCAATAAAAAAAACCTAAACAGCCTACTTACATAAGTTTCCTGAAAATAGGTTACAGAATTGAAATAGGCAGAAAAGATTGGTTAGTTTCTATCGAGTTTATTCTCACATATTCTTATATGAGGTGTTGCACCATAAACCCCTTAGTAAGATTCAGTCTATTTATTCGGACTTATTACTTCAAAGCTAATTGCTGGTACATATAAGAAACAAGTACAAAGCAATCACTTGTTCTTGGATAGCACTGAAATCTCTGTAAGTAATTGAGACAAAGACTGACAGCCTCTGTTCAACACTATTCCAATGCAACTCTAAAAATCCTACTTGACCTGCAGTTCCTGAGTGTCCACCAGAGTCTATCACCATCTTCTCGTAGCTGAAGTCTTTATCAGCTGTATCGGCTGCTATGGGCCTACTCGGCCCCGCTGGCGTCTCGCTGTGCTATCTCCAAACTGGCTCTGAATCTGCATCTGAATCCCTGCTTCTAGCTATTCCGCTGCCTGGCCTTTTATTTCGCTTCTCATGTACTTGGGTGCACACGAGTTAATTTGTTTCACACGACCCTTTCATTTCTAAGTGATCGGATTGCACAAGAATGCCTACGGTTCCACACGACACTATCGTTTCTAATTGGTCGGCTTGAGCAAGAATGACTTCGGTTCCACAGGACACCTTCGTTTCTAGCTGCACACAACTTAATTTGTTTCCACACGAGTCTTTTCCGCATGTGGCTGACACTCTCTCTTGCTGTATTATCGCCCTGGTGTTTGCGCCTTCCATTGCGCAAGTTTGATTCATGCTGCTTCCTCTGGCAGGAAGTCAAACACTAAGTTATTTGATCAAAAAGCCTACTTGGCAGCCTCCGCCGTTTATCTTGTCCCTACGTTCTGGTGGACTATTTCTTAATGTCGGCTGGCTGTTTGCCTATGGAGCCTGGACTCTTTTTATGCTCACAAAAGCTACAATAAACATTAAAATTTTCTTCGGTCACAACAGGGTAGACCGATCGCCGAGTCCATGTCTTTCGATTTGATTCCACTTCGGCAACTTGAGCGTCGATGGGGATGAAATGATGATGAGGAGGACAACACAACACCCAGTCCCTGAGCGGAGAAAATCTCCGACCCAGCCGGGAATCGAACCCGGGGCCTAAGGATTGACATTCTGTCGCGCTGACCTCTTCTTTTTTTTACATGGCAGACGCTCTATCTTTTTTTTTTTTTTTTTTTTACTTTCTGGCGAGTCGCGAACCACCTCCCAAACATAATTTTTTTTGTGGTGCGTGTGGAAATACATTGAAAGTTCCTCTATAGCCGTTCACGGCCCTTTTTTTTGTAAGAAAAAATAAGATAAAAATAAAGACGCAGTTCTTCCGCTTTATGGTCCAACAACGCGACCACTTTTTTATTTTATTTTCCTTGGGAACAGAAAGGCAGGGTAAACAAACAATCTTTATTCGTACAATTGTGCTTCCTAGGGATAAGAAAAGTATCGAGTCAGCAAAAACAATATGGAAACCATAAAATCAACACAAAGGCCGCCCTCTTTTTTTTCTTTTTTTTCTTGTAACAGGAATAAAGTAAATAATCACGGGCGGACCCCCCAGCTATCGGGAGGATTGTGAAAAACACTTCCTAAAAAATTGGAAAAGTAAGTCCTGTATTTCGTATGACTCCGTATGAGGTCGTGTTGTTCTTGTAAATACATCCAGTAATCCATCACGGACTTGATACAAATATTTCGTCGCATGTCCAGCGATCCAATTGACCGCATACGTCTTTTGTTTGGGAAAAAAGGTCTTGTCCGGTAGAAAAAGTACATCCGATGTGATTTCTGTGTAGTTAGTGCGCTGAAGGAAGGCCAGTATTCGACGCGTCAGCACCCAGACGTCCCTCGCTGCGCCACACACTAAACCATGTTCTTCCGTTGCTAACAGTCCACAGTTTGTGCAAAGAGGAGAATCGACCATATGAATTGTATGTAATCGACTCCTGGTCACAAGTTTACGGTTTATAAGAATATACTACATCGATCTCCCTGCTGTTGACAGTAATGGAGTATGCACTGCACACCAAATGTCGTTCCACGTTCTCGACGGGTATTTGAATTCCATTATATTGCGGCCATGGCGATCCATCAAGCATCTATAGATCTCCCGAGTCGTGGGTATTCTCGTCGAAGGTACTTTCAGACGAACATAACTGTAATCAACAAGAAATGAGGCAATGTGTGCAAGAGAAGGCGAAATATTGCCCACGGCAATAGGGGGTTCGTACGAAGGCGGAATAAGTACTTCTATCAGAGCTGACGTTATGGTATGCTTTCTTTGTTGCCAATTTCGTATCATCGCTCGCATGTAAAGCGCCAGTGCTTTGTTTCTCACGTTTGTGAGGTTGAGGTCACCGTTCCGGAACTGTAGCGTTAACGTACCGTACTTGATCTTAAATAACATCCCAGTACTAACATAGTAACCAAAGGCAGCCATGAGGCGGTCTGCAATACCCTTCGGTATTGGTAGGATCTGCGCTAAATGGGGCATTCGTGACGCTATGTGAACGTTGGTGTATGCCACACGTTTCCTCTCAGCTACCGGGGGCGGACACCTCCAGGAATAATAATCGAGGACCGAGACGGAAGTGGATCGAAGAAGCAGTGACGGAAATAAGAGATCAGCAGTCTAATTACAATACAGGGTGAAAGGACATCAATGATAAGCTCGAAAAGCGTCAAAGGTTTTCATGTTTATAATTAAACGAGGTAATTGCTTTTAAAATCAGTCATTAGTTTATTGCAGTACATGAAGTGTGATGGAGGTGAATTATTGTGTCATTAGGCATCGGTAAAGGGCTGTGATTCTTCTCTTTGCAAACTTGGTACACTTTGTGCATGAAAGGAATTCTTCTGATGCGTTCCTAGCTGGGAAGCCCGGCGACCAGCTGGACACAGGTAGTGCGCCCACAAGCGAGCGGCCGTCGCGTGTCTATGTCGGCACGCTTCACAGAGGGCAGGCCCCCAGAGGATTAGCGACTGGCGAAGACGCTGCATACATCAACACGCTGCCAAGGGAAGCCGTGGGCATTCGCAGGCGTGCCTGAAGCAGCGGAAACTACAAACTTAGAGCGAAAAACAGTTTTGTCACGATTCTAGGTAACCCGGGCAGAGCGACGAGTTGAATAGCAACAGCACGACTTGGGTGTCCAAGAATCTCAAGTGGCACGGGAAATTTTGGCCCTCTTCCGCGGGCGACACAGCGGCAATACTCAAAGGGAGAAGTCATGTTTTATTTTTATCCTCTCCTTTCCTCGCGGAATCCGACGGCAAGGAGGGAGGAAATTTTGAAAGGAACTTCTTCATTGGCAAGATTCTAATGTTCGCTTTGAAAAATAGTACAAGCTACGTAATTGGCGGAAGGGCGGAGACAAGACGCTGGACGGGAGCGGCTCTCTCTCTCTCTCTCTCTCTCTCTCTCTCTCTCTTTCTCTCTCTTTCACTCTCCAGGTGCGAGGAGCGCACTAATATTTGGCATTCTGAATATTGCTTCTGCGGAGGCAGGCGTTCACTCTTGATTGCTTCCGATATGTCGCAAGGATTCTCTTATCGCTCATCATAAAACAATGCACTTTGCATTCGTCGCAAACAGCATAGAGAGATCCAAGTAGGCGAGCTTCACTCAGTATGCGCTTTATCAAGAGCTCAACTCAGGATCAAATTTTGATTTACTACATGTCCGATGACTGTAGTACCGTGAGAACAGTTTTGAGCTTTGTTTAATGCAGTTTCATGTAGGTTTGCACTTTCAGATGGACGCATACCGTCGTCCAGTAATGATAACTTCCAGTAGCAGGTTTCGGTCACTATTTTTGGCGTAGGGCATGTTAGACGCTACCAACTACGTTGCCGGCAAAGTCTTGATGTAGCCGCACGCGATCAGCCGCCTCCACCGCCATGCCGACCACACTATGAACGTGATAATACAGAAAACGCCCGTTCTCCTAGCTGCGCATTCTCTCTTCGCTTTCTTCAGTTTGCTTGCAATGTGTTAGATGCTCATAAAGACGCAACGCACAGTATTCACCGTTTGCCGCTAAGAGAGTCATATGTTCATCTTTTTATTCTCTTCCTTCCTCATTTATTACACCACGTCAACCCGTCTTGTGTAATTTATTTATATGTTATATTAGAATGAAGTCATACAATGCTCATGTTAAAAGGCAAATACCAAGGCAGGCTCCTTATATAATTCACTTGTTGTTGTGAGTTCTTGGTGTCAATTCCATTTGCTATATTTTATCATTATTTGAATAATTTGCGAGTGAATGTTTAATGAATCTGATAAAATTTCAGTAATTATTGCATATGCACTTTAATGCATTTTCACTGAACAAACCACTTATATGTTGAACAGCGCTCCTTGCATTTCATTTACAGAATCTAAATAAAATTCACACCTCTTTCTCCCTCCCACACGAGGTATCTTGCAAGCTCTCCCGACGACATTCCTTCTTGAAAGTTAGGAAGAATTACACGACCTGTAGAACGGAATGAACAGTATAACGAGCACAGGATACGGACTGAAAAGTACAGAAAAGAAAGACAAAAATAATAAAATCTCTTTCGTCAAGATAATTCAAGACTGCATGTTGCTCGTGAGATTCCTGACTAACCTCGATACAGAGGGTATTCCTGTGCTTCGTAGCCAGTACATTCTCAATTTTTATCATCCACTGAAAACATCTGGAGACGGGTTCTCGATATTTTGGCACCACCGACTCGCCAGCCACTGCGGGAAATGAAATGTGGCGTCGAGTTTGTGAAGATACTGCTCATTACGATGGATATTTTTTTCTCTTTTACTTCCTTCTTCTCTTGCGCTTCTCTTGCTCTGTACGTTCATCTTTGTTTGTCCGGGATGCTTTTCTCTGTACATGAAATGTGACTATATTTTGCTTTATTTCTATTGCTACATGAATATCCTTTTAACTGAGTTCTTTATAATGCTTAAGCGTAATGCGCTGTCTAAACCCAAATGTAATATGCAATACAGTTGTATGAAGTGTGATGCGAGAATGATAACGATAGCTGCAAATGTGCAGGCACGCGGCGTGTGATTTTTGTTGTGTAGTAATGCTATACAGTAAAACACGAAAATTTGTAGCTTGGTTGTTATTTTTCGGTTGCAATATAAACTAAATTTTGACGTGGAAGTTATGAAACGAAATATTAGACTTCTAATACCGTGAGAGTTATTGAGTAACATGAACTGCAGTGAAAATTCTTAAGCAAATGGACTATTATTGTCGTGGTTGATATCGAACAGTTTCGCATGGAAGAGAGTCGTACGAAGCAATATACTCTGAATTTATTAACTCGTGTGCAACTTAATGAACTGCCGCGCGCGCTAAAACACTAACTTCTCTGGTAAACCACCAAGGAAAGTGGGACTGCATCCGGATACGAAGTACTTAAATTATGATAACGAAACCAGTGGCAGTATTTAAATCCAACGTCGTTTATTCTTTTTAAAACATGCTACCAGTTTCGACACTAAATGGTGTCATCTTCAGACTCCAAGTGTAACCTGCCATCCACAATCGTTTTCACGTGCAGTGAACAGATTCGTATACAGCGGGCGAAAAGTAGCTGGCTTTCGTGCCTTCCGTGGCAATAAGAAGCCCAGCATAATCAGTCGACATTACACATGAAAACGGTTGGGGATGACAGGCCTGCGACCTCAAGATGACACCATTTGTTGTCGGAACTGGTAGCATGTTTTAAAAATAATACACGACGTTGTATTCAAATACAGCCGCTGGTTTTGCTATCATTGTTCAAGTAAAACATAACTGTCGTCTTGGATACTTGCAAACTGATTGTGAGGTGTGGCAATGTTTTCGCCAGCAATGTCAATTCGCGATCGTGATTGCTAAAAGTGTACGGACAGTAATTTCGTTGTCAGCAGGTCGAAGTGAATTAAACACTGTGTACGGGATTTTAGAAATAAAAAGGAGTCTGTATGCGACCTTGTACTCACGCACACAGGAAACTGGATGTACACAATAACGACTACGTCCAACCAGCCTGTGACCAAGGAAACTCTAGGAGGATAATATTACATACTAAGCAAGAGGATGTATTCATGGCAAATTTCGTGAATAATGGAGCCATAACACTTGGAAAAATGCATGATAAACACTTTGCTGTCTTACAACATACTTATTCACAACCGGTTTCGATCATTGATCGTCTTCATAGTGCAAAAACATTGTGACAACTTCACTTATCATACATAGAAAGGAAGATCCTTTATCATTTAGCTACAATATAGCAGGTCAGCAGTTGGAAGCAGTTAAATACATAAATTATCTGGGAGTAGGCATTAGGAATGATTTAAATGGAATGACCATATAAAATTGATCGTCGGTAAAGCAGATGCCAGACTGAAATTCATTGGAAGAATCCTAGGGAAATGTAGACCGAAAACAAACGAAGTAGGTTACAGTACACTTGTTCGCCCACAGCTTGGGTGATAGAAGAGATAGAGAAGATCCAACGGAGATGATAGATAAATTCCAGTGGAAGACTCTGCAAGAGAAACGCTCAGTAGCTCGGTACGGGCTTTTGTTGAATTTCGAGAATATACATTCACCGAGGACTCAAGCAGTATATTACTCTCTCCTACGTATATCTCGTGAAGAGACCATAAGGGTAAAATGAGAGAGATTAAAGCCCACACAGAGGCATACCGACAATCTTTATTTCCACGAACAATACGATACTGGAATAGAAGGGAGAACCGATAGAGGTACTCAAGGTACCCTCCGCCACACACCGTCAGGTGGATTGCAGAGTATGGATGTAGATGTAGAAACTAATAATTACGTCGTTATTATACTTCCTGGCGGTGCAGGTTTAATGACCAACAGTATATCAATCGTATCTCCGGAATGCAGCTGATGTGTACCATAGCAGGAGACAGAAAATCAACAACAAAAATAAGACACTGAAGGCTTTCGAGAGTAGTTGTATCAATCGCTGGTGAATCTTCCGGGATGTATGAACGTGGTTCAGGAAACTTGTTCGTTCAGAACTGCACCGGTACTTCTGGTTTCGTTCAATCTTACCGACGGACAGGCTGGATGTCAGAGAGCAACATAAGTAACGTGAAAAGAGGACGTCGTATAAGTGCGCACGTTTGCAAGCAATAATCTGAGATAATCCTTCTCGACTTAACTATAAAATCATCGCCTGTCAAAGACAAAAGAATCCATTCTGTTAGCTACAGTCCCTATATCAACAAGGTTCATCATTTTTTCCTTTCAGTTACAACCATCCCCATGTTTCCATACTTCGATGGCTTCTGTATACAGCCGTGGATTATAGTTCGTCATTGTAGATAGAATTTTCGTTTCGGAGAATTTTATTTCATGCTGCGCTGCGCATCTGACATTTCTACTTTCGGTAGTAGGCAGAGATCTTCCAGACGTGTTTTCAGCCTTCTCTTTGTAGTAACACGAACCACGCTTAAATTGAATTCTATTCATGCCATTTGCCGACAGAGGAGGGCGTTTATTCTTTGCAGGTCCAAAAGCTCGATATATGTTCTTTGCTAGGGACATTTTTAACAGTAAAGAATGCATGATATTTGCTTTCCGCAAAGTCTTGGAAGGCATCCTCAACTTGAAAATGGCCCCTGCATCTTTTGTGAAAGACACCTAAGTCCGATTGCGTGAGCAAATATCACTACAAAATTTCTGATTATTGGTTAACTTTAAGTTGAAAGTTTGAATTACTTAACTGGAATGATAACGGAAATAAGACGTTGCTGTGAGACAAAGAATTTTATATAACAACAACATTTTATTTAATAAAATCATGAAAATAATTCCTTGACCACCCACTTTACTTAATGGTACAGTTATATGGAATGTGCTGGCCCGTCGTCAGTGATACCAAAAAAAAGCCAATTTTATGCAACCTGACTATATGTCCTAACTAAGATGACTATAGCAGGCATCACGCAGAGTGTCTATGTTCACCAGAGTCTCCAGAGTCTCAGCAGGAAATGCCTAACCGTCTCCCCCAGTCCGGGGTCCACACACGGTGGCCGGAAGGGCCCAGAGACTCTGCACAGCGGCTATTTGCCAACCTAACGGGGCCTGCTAACGCGCGGGGAACTTATGTCTCTCTGCTTGTTACAATGGAAGGCTAAACTGCAGCTCCACATTCAGAAAACCCACAGCAGACAGCCCACGCATACGTCAGCAGACGACCCGCATTCACATTTGCAAACTATACTGAGAGTGATAATATAACATAACTCTGGACTGAAATTCCCTGAGTGTCCGAAAGGCACCCAGGTGTGTTTTGAGCACGTGACTCTTGTAACAAGCCATGTAGCGGCTCTCATGAAGCCATGTAATGTAATAATATATATTGACATTGACACCAGCGAATGCATAAATAATTTTGTATCCCTGTGAGACGACAGTTAAGTTTTGTCTCTGGCAAGGATCGTCTCTGCCGATCCCGTTTAAAGTACCACGTACCATTTTCACAGAATTTATGTCGGAACAGTCGCCAACTAACACAAAAAATGTTTTATCTTTGCGACAAATAGCTGTCACCCAGAATCCACCAGCAACACATACGGAGAAAGAAAATAAGTTCTGTACGATAAGAAATCCGTCCCTTCGACCAACCCCGTCTTTCTACATCTACATCTACATCTACATGATTACTCTGCAATTCACATTTAAGTGCTTCGCAGAGGGTTCATCGAACCACAATCATTCTATCTCTCTACCATTCCACTCCCGAACAGCGCGCGGGATAAACGAACACCTAAACCTTTCTGTTCGAGCTCTGATTTCTCTGATTTTATTTTGATGATCATTCCTACCTATGTAGGTTGGGCTCAACAAAATATTTTCGCATTCGGAAGAGAAAGTTCGTGACCGAAATTTCGTAAATAGATCTCGCCGCGACGAAAAACGTCTTTGCTTTAAGGACTTCCATCCCAACTCGCGTATCATATCTGAAAAAGTCTCTCCCCTATGACGTGTTAATACAAAACGTGCTGCCCTTTTTTGCACCCTTTCGATGCCCTCCGTCAATCCCACACCGCGCAGCAATATTCTAAGAGAGGTCGAACGAGTGTGGTGTAAGCTGTCTCTTTAGTGGACTTGTTGCATCTTCTGTCCTGCCAATGAAACGCAACCTTTGCTCGCCTTCCCCACAATATTATCTATGTGGTCTTTCCAACTGAAGTTGTTCGTAATTTCAACACCCAGGTACTTAGTTGAATGGACAGCTTTGAGAATTGTACTATTCATCGACTAATCGAATTCCAACGGATTTCTTGTGGAACTCATGTGGATCACCTCACACTTTTCGTTATTTGGCGTCAACTGCCACCTGCCACACCATACAGCAATCTTTTCTAAATGGCTTTGCAACTGATACTGGTCTTCGGATGACCTTACCAGACGGTAAATTACAGCATCATCTGCGAACAACCTAAGAGAACTGCTGAGATTGTCATCCAGGTCATTTATATTGATCAGGAACAGGAGAGGTCCCAGGACGCTTCCCTGGGGAACACATGATATCACTTCAGTTTTACTCGATGATTTGCCGTCTATTACTACGAACTGCGACCTTCCTGACAGGAAATCACGAATCCAGTCGCACGACTGAGACGATACCCCATAGGCTCGCAGCTTGATTAGAAGTCGCTTGTGAGGAACGGTGTCAAAAGCTTTCCGGAAATCTAGAAATACGGAATCAACTTGAGATCCCCTGTCGATAGCGGCCATTACTTTCGGTGCTTCGAAAAAAGCGTTGCGGCTGTTATCGAAGGGTGTCTGTGTAGGTGGCTGTCTGGCTCGAGCCCCACCACAGGGTTCAGAAGAAGCTTCTAGTTGCAGAGGTGTAAGCAAAGCGTCGACCTCCCGTTAGAAGCAGAGTATCGCCATCCGCCGCAGTGGTCTGTTTAGCGAGCGATAACCAGAGCGGGCGCCGCAGGCAGTCCAACACGCATGTGCTGTGGGCGCCACACGCGGGCACATTTTGAAAAGTTAAACGCACCTAACCGCGCCTGTTTACGCGTCGTTAATATTTACCTTTCGGTCCCTTATACAGATGTTTGCCTCGCAGGCCGGTGCGCTGCTGGGAATTTTTGGGTCGAGTTACCCAGAACGAAAGGAGGAGGAGGAAAAAGAAGAAGAATTGCCGCGGTGACTATTGTGTACACGACAGGCCGGTAAACACGGTGGTTACATACGGAAATTTGTGTGCGCCGTGTAAGGAGCATTGTTCTCGGATGTAATGCGATCGTCCGCCTGTTTACTGGTTGGGCGCGGCTGCGAGGCTGGGTCCTTTGTGTCTTCATTTCCGTCCCGAGAATTCCCTCCTGTGTTTGACACCTGTCCCGGCCGTGAGAAACAACTGCTCTTTTGGGCGCCATTCCTGGACTTCAGCGCTACGAGAATAAACGGTTTCCACGAAGGAGATGCTGCTTCGCGTAAAGTAAGTTGAGGCTGCAGTTACTGTCGGGTGAGGTTTCTGCAGTCGTACACAGATTTTTAGATCCATATGATGCTGGTGCATTGTCTGTTCTTTAGCCTAATAGTTGCAACCAGTCTTAATAATTCTTGTTACCCAATCGTACACAAAAAGGTGTATTTTCACTCCATGTTGCGTCGGGTATTTAGCTTTCCATTAGACACGAGACTGATAAAGAATTGATAATTTTGCGACAGGTAGTTCAGAACAACAGTTTCAGCCCACAAGTAACGGCGATTCTGTAGAAAGAAAAATACCTTAAGAGTCTAGGGCTTAAGTGTGTACCTTTAAAACGTATATAATAAAATTTGTTTTTTTCCATATTGTTAATTTTTATTAATTATTAATTATTTAATTTATTTTTTATTTATTGTTAATTTACTTTTTATTTATTGCAACTTTTTAACTTCGGAAAAATGTGATCCACACAATTCCAAAGACAGCGTGAGCTGACAA
The DNA here is from genome assembly GCF_023897955.1 of Schistocerca gregaria. Classification (NCBI taxonomy): domain Eukaryota; kingdom Metazoa; phylum Arthropoda; class Insecta; order Orthoptera; family Acrididae; genus Schistocerca; species Schistocerca gregaria. The sequence goes on along the minus strand of NC_064920.1, from coordinate 1,133,348,304 downwards.
CTGCGAGAATTATCGCACAATAACTTAACAGCTCACGTTGACAAGAATAATATACAGAAGAATGGAAAAGAAAATTGAAGATATGTTAGACGACAATCAGTTTGGCTTTAGGAAAAGTAAAGGGACCACAATGGAAATTCTGACGTTGAAGATGATAATGGAAGCAAGACTAAAAAAAAGTCAAGACACGATCATAGGATTCGTCGAGCTGGAGAAAGCTTCTGACAATGTCAGATTATGCAATATGTTGAAAATTTTAGGGGTAAGCCGTAGGGAGAGACGGGTAATATGCAGAATGAACAAGACGGAATAATAAAAATGGAAGACCAAGAGAGAAGCCCTACGATTAAAAAGGATGTACCACAGGGATGTAGTCTTTCGCCCCCATTTTTCAATCTTTACATTGAGAAAGCGATGATAGAAATGAAAGAAAGATTAGAGAGTGGAACTGAAATTCAAGGTATAAGCATATTAATGATTAGATTCGCTGATGACATTGCTATCCTCTGTGAAAGTGAAGAAGAATAACAGGATGAACAGTCTACTGAATACAGAATATGGATTGAGAGTAAATCGAAGAAAGACCAGAGTTACGAAAAGCAGCAGAAACGAGAACAGTGAGAAGCGAAACATCGGATGATCACGTAGTAGATGAAGTTAAGGAATTCTACTACCTATGCAACAAAGTAACCCATGACGGACGCAGCAAGCAGGACATCAAAAGCAGACTAGCACTGGCGAAGAGAAGTCTACTAGATTCGAACATAGGCCATAATCAGAGGAAATAAAATCCTGAGAATGTAAGTTTGGAGCATAGTATTGCTTGGTAGTGAAACATGGACTGTGGAAATACCGGAACAGAATAGCACTTGAGATGTGGTGCTAGATACGGGTGTTAAAAATTGGGAGAACTGATGATGTAAGGAATGAGAAGGTTCTGCGTGGAACTGTAGGGGAAAGGAGTATGTGGAAAACTCTGATAAGGTGAAAGGAAAAGTGACAGGCCATCTGTTAAAGCATGAGGAAATAGCTTCCACGGTACTCGAGAGAGGTGTAGAGGGTAAAAATTGTAGAGTTAGACAGAGATTGGGTTACATCCAACAAATAACTGAGGAAGTAGGCTGCATGTGGTACTCTATCGCTTTAGTTCTACACTACTGGCCATTAAAATTGCTACACCATGAAGAAATGCAGATGATAAACGGGTATTCATTGGACAAATATATTGTACTGGAACTGAGATATCATTACATTTTCACACAATTTGGGTGCACAGATCCTGAGAAATCATTCCCCACAACAACCACCTCCGGCCGTAATAACGGCCTTGATACGGCTGGGCATTGAGGCAAACAGAGCTTGGATAGCGTGTACAGGTACAGCTGCCCATGCAGCTTCAACACGATACCACGGTTCATCAAGAGTAGTGACTGGCGTATTTTGACGATCCAGTTGCTCGGCCACCATTGACCAGACGTTTTCAATTGGTGAGAGATCTGGAGAAAGTGCTGGCCAGGGCAGCAGTCGAACAATTTCTATATTCAGAACGGCCAGTACAGGACTTGCAACATGCGGTCGTTCATTATCCTGCTGAAATGTAGGATTTCACAGGGATCGATTGAAGGGTAGAGCCACTGGTTGTAACACATATGAAATGTAACGTCCACTGTTCAAAGCGCCGTCAGTGCGAACAAGAGGTGATCGAAACGTGTAACCAATGGCACACCCCATACCATCACGTCGGCTGATACGCCAGTATGGCGATGACGAATACACGCTTCCAATGTGCATTCACCGCCATGTCGCCAAACACAGATGCGACCATCATGATGCTGTAAACAGAACCTGGATTCATCCGAAAAAAGGATGTTTTGCCATTCGTGCGCCCAGGTTCGTCGTTGAGTACACCGTTGCAGGCGCTCCTGCCTGTGATGCAGCGTCAAGGGTAACCGCAGCTATGGTCTCGGAGCTGATAGTCCATGCTGCTGCAAACGTCGTCGAACTGTTCGTGCAGATGGTTGTTGTCTTGGAAACGTCCCCATCTGTAGACTCAGGGATCGAGACGTGGCTGCACGATGCGTTACAGGCATGCGGATAAGATGCCTGTCATCTCGACTGCTAGTGATACGAGACCGTTGGGATCAAACAAGGCGTTCCGTATTACACTCCTGAACCCACCGATTCCATATTCTGCTAACAGTCATTGGATCTCGACCAACGCGAGCAGCAATGTCGCGATACGATAAGCTGCAATCGCGATAGGCTACAATCCGACCTTTATCAAAATTGGAAACATGATGGAACGCATTGCTCCTCCTAACACGAGGCATCACAACAACGTTTCACCAGGCTAAGCCGGTCAACTGCTGTATGTGTATGAGAAATCGGTTGGAAACTTTCCCAACGTTAGCACGTTGTAGGTGCCGCCACCGGCGCCAACCTTGTGTGAATGCTCTGAAAAGCTAATCATTTGCATATCACAGCATCTTCTTCCTGTCGGTTAAATTTCGCGTCTGTAGCACGTCATCTTCGTGGTGTAGCAGTTTTAATGGCCAATAGTGTATGTGGTAGGTGGTAATCCGAGATGAAGAGGTTGAAAGAGGCGAGGAATTCTTGGCGGGCCGCATCGAACCAGTCAGAAGGCTGATGACTAAAAAAAGATATTTTTAAACTTGCTGGATATCGCTTTAATTCTCTTTTCAGTAACTCGATGACTTCAGTTTTTGTCCTGGGAGGAGGGGTTGGGGGGTATCGCGTGTTAGCAAGTTATCCCGTCTAGTGAGCGTGCCCCTGTGAGCCCCTGGGCCGGGCGCCGGCTTGCGTGCTGGGGAGGCGGCGTGTTACAGAGGAGCCTCGGCGCTGCCTACACGTGGCGCGCACGCCGGCGGCTGCAGCTGGCGGCCGCATTCCTCGCCCTGGTTATCGCGGCCGTAAAGTGAGCCGCGACAACAGCCCGTTTCATTAGCACCGCGCCGCCCCCTCCCGGCTCTTAGCGCCGCGGCCTAACTCCATTTGCCTTGTGTCGCGAGGCGTTCGCCTCACGGCGCGCTCGCTGCATGGAAGCCCGCGCCGACACTCTGCTCTGACGTCACTTCGGTTACGCAAAGGAGCTGTTATATCTCTGCCCTGATACACCCCACCTATTGCTGTATACATCACGTGTCATGTACGATACTGTATTTAAACATCATGTCACAGGATGAGCATGAAGTCTTTCCCAGATTAGAAAAACACTACACTGACGAAAAAAATCGCAGCAGCAAGAAAGAGTCAGGTGACATAAACAAAAATCTCAAAGATGATATCTATTCAAATTTCCCGCCGGAGCTGTGGCTGCGCTGTAATAGGCGACCGTGTTTCCTGAAACCGCAAGAGAAATTGGACTTTCTCCTGCATGGACACCTTTGTGACTGCAGCAGTCGTACATTACGATACCTATAAAAAAAGACAGAGAAAAGAAATCAGGTGCTGTCGGAGCATTTGCAGAAAGGAAACCGTAATAATTTCGTTATTTCAGCTTCCATTTGTTAAAAACGGCACTGGTGTGTGGCAGAGTATCCACAAAAACTGTATGAGCTAAGTTACCATCTTCGACAAACCACATGACACTATCTGTGTGTGTGTGTGTGTGTGTGTGTGTGTGTGTGTGTGTGTGTGTGTGTGTATGTATGTGTGCGTGTGTGTGTGTGCGCGTGTGTGTGCGTGCATTACGTTTTCGTAAAATTATAGCGGTCGATGTGGTAAATTTTCTGTGGAAAGAAAGCACAAGTTATCCCGTTTCTAAGAAGAGACTTGGAGCTGCACATGAAAAAGAATTGTTTTACTCCATCTCCATGTCCAGAGTCAATTCAAAAATCTATATATGTTTTTGCTACTTTCTTTTCTCTTCTTCTTGTCATCCGTCCTTTACGTGGCTATGTGGTTTGCAGATCCTCTATACACGCCTTTCTTTGACGATTCTGAGGAGAAAGCCCCCACCCTTCAACTCCCCCCCCCCCCCCCTACACACACACACACATTGCTTATAAGCCCTAATTTTCAGCACCCTTCTATAACATAATACCTCAAACGCTTCGAATCTCTTGTGTTTCCGTTTTCCCGCAGTCCATGACTCGCTACCATATACCACTATGCTCGCTCGAAATACGCACTGTCAGAAATTTGTTTCTCAAATTAAGGGCTATATTTGTTTCTCAAAGTAAGGGCTATATTTGACACATAGTAGACTTCTCTAGGCCAGGAATGCCGTATTTGCCTGCGCTAATACACTTTTTATGTCCTCCTTGCTCCCTCCGTGCAACATCCCTTCACTTCGTGGCTGCCGGCCAGGGTGGCCGAGCGGTTCTAGGCGCTACAGTCTGGAACCGCGCGACCGCTACGGTCGCAGGTTCGAGTCCTGCCTCGGACATGGACGTGTGTGATGTTCTTAGGTTAGTTAGGTTTAAGTAGTTCTAAGTTCTGGGGGACTTCGTGGTTGCCAGTTTTAATAAACGTATCTCTAATCTCGCTGCTGCTGCTCCTCATTACTTTCGTCTTCTTCGGTTAACTCTCAATATTTAGTTTGAACACACTTGAGAGTTCGTTCCATTCAGCATGCCCTGCAGTTCTTCCTCCATTTCACTGGTGGCAGCAACGTCAACAGCTGTCCTCATAGTTATTTCCTCAAACGTCATATTCTCTCTGTGACTCTGCAGAGCAAGTACTCACTTTCCGTGCTCTTTCGAGATACTACGCCGCTCATTTAGTCTTCAGTACAGAAATTTAAAATTTTGGCAAGTTCTCTCATTGATAAGAGCCTATGTGGTTTGAAAGATCCCCTTAGAAAAATTATGAATGACTGTGCTGGTAAACCTCTTACGTTATTTGATTTTCAAACTTTACAGTTCAATAAAATTTATCAATAGCCGTACACTTTAAGATATTTTATATTTTTCTGGAAGCAACCAGTTTCGGCAACTCATTTTACCATCTTCAGGCCCCAACGAACTTATCGTATGGGGCCATAAAACTGGCCCTAGGTAGGTGGGCTCAGCTGCTGACACGATTTCGCATGAAGCAGCTGCACGATTGGAATTCACGATATCCAGTTTTATGGCGCTATACGATAAGTTCCTTTATCTGAAAAAATATGATGGGACCTGAAGATGGCAAAATGAATTTCCGAAACTGCTTGCTTCCAGAATAAAATAAAATATCTTAAGGTGTACGAGTATGGGTGCAGTTTACTGAATTGAAAAGTACCTAGCAGCCGATCCGGTGGCCGTAATTGACCAACAGAAAAATTCGTAACTGGTCTGTGCCGAGGAAACTGGTTAATTATTTTTATATTTCGTACGTCTCAGTTGCACTCATGTACAATTTTTGCTGCAGTGGTTACCAGTTTCGGGCTGACAGGCCCATTTTCACACCACACAAATTGTTGTTAACTGTAAGTAGTCATACAATATCATACCAAAAGGGTCGAATGTCTTCAGTACAGAGAGTTAAACTTTTGGCAAGTTTTCTCATTGATAAGAGCCTATGTGTTTTGAAACATCCCCTTGGAAAAATTATGAATGACTGTGCTGGTAAACCTCTTACGTTATTTGCTTTTCAAACATCTGAGCAAAACTGAACGTACTCAGACATTTCCCTCTACTTATTCTCATCAGCACTAAACTGACACACAATATTTTTTTTTAGCGCAACGCAATCTGACTTTCAATAATCCCTACAAAAGAATGGCCCTGAGTAACAATAACCTTTAACTTTCATGAATCACTTACCTCACGAAAATCTTCGTTACTCAAACTACTGCAATACAGTGTGCGTCAATACTGCCAGCTAAATAAAAGATTCTAACTACCGAAGGCACTAACTATTGATAGGCACAGTTAGCAAATGAAAGATTTTGATGGAGAATAAACAACGTATTTACCTTAATAGTGTTCAAAAGTCATAATATATATATGTATCAGTTCATGACATCCAGTCTTTCTGACGGACACACATCCAGATCGTCCGCTCTCAAAACACTGCCATCTCTCTCCCCACATCCACCACTGCTGGCGGCTCACCTCCAACTGCGCAACACTACAATAGTGAATATTCCAACAATGCCAACCAGCCACAGATTGCACACAGCACAGTCAGTTATTTTCATTCAGAGAGCTACGTGGCGTTAGTAGCATAAAAACCTTAACAGTCTACTTACAGTTTGCTGTCATATCTGACTGTCCCATTGCAACATTCCTCGAATGTGGTTGTGCCATTCAGGTACCGTGGACACGTAGGCTAATAAAAATGAGAGTACTCATTGCCCACAGTTTAACTTTCTGTACCGAAGCTATTCGTGCCTTTTGGCACCAAACTGTATGGCTAGGTACGTTAGTAAGAAGGTGTGTGTTGTTTGAAAATGCGAGTGTCAACACGAAACCGATAACCACGGCAGCAAAATTGTATATCAGTGTAAATGACACGGACGAAATAGAAAATTTATCCAATTCACTTACTCCCCCCCCCCCCTTTCCCCCAATTAAGCTTCTTTGTAGAAGCTTTTGGTGCACTGCGTTGTAAAAAAGATATCTTCTTGAGTGTAGTGTTAAAACTACATCATTCTCAGTCTCCCAACCGACGTAAAAGGTTTGGATGCGCATCGAGCTACAGTGCAGCAGAGCCCTTTAATTTGGATAAGTAAAGTGTAGGCTCGCCGTGCGTATCTTCCCAGTTCCACGCCAGCGGCCTCCGTGAGGTGGGCGGCCGGACGAACAAATCTGTAGCAGCGACTACGGGCGCGGTAATTAGGGCCGTCTATCGACCGGACTGGACTACTTGGCGGGCGGTGCCGCAGTACCGCACGCCCCTGTCGTTACGGGGGAAGACGAGCGGGCCACGTGTAGCACGTGTTTGTGTATTTACATCGATAGCGCGGCCATGAATATTCAGCCCGGCGCGGGCCGCCCCGCGACGCCCACTGCGACGGAATGGAAGGCGCGTCACGCCGACCGGAAAAAAAGCTAATGTTTCCGAGGACCGCGTGCTCGCGCCGGAAAAGTGCCTCCGGTAAACTCCTCGCTGCTGTTTATTCAACAGTGTATCCTCGCAGGTACATTAGCGTCTACCGGGACGTCGTTACAACCAGATTAATATCTCCTTTTTCTCTTTTTTTTCTTTTCCGAGTTGTTATTCTGCTGAGATGAACCATTTCTCTGTTTGTTCCCTTCCTATCAAGTATTTTAAACAACATTAACTCAACATATTTGATCAGTTAATTATTATTGTTATTATAACAACATCCTTGCCGCAGTGGATACATCGGTTCCCGTGAGATCACCAAAGTTAGGCGCTGTCGGGCGTGGACGGCACTTGGATTTGTGACCATCCAGGCCGCCATGCGCTGTTGCCATTTTTCGGGGTGCACTCAGCCTCGTGATGCCAATTGAGGAGCTACTCGACCGAATAGTAGCGGCTTCGGTCAAGAATACCATCATAGGGACCGGGAGAGCGGTGTGCTGACCCCACGCCCCTTCTATCCGCAACCTCATCTGAGGATGACACGGCGGTCGGATGGTCCCGGTAGGCCACTCGTGGCCTGAAGACGGGGTGATGATAACAATAAAATCACCAATGGGATTTCTGTGTTCGATTTCGTACTTTATCACTGACCAGGACACTTCCCGACCGTCTAGGAGTGTGCGCTGTTGTACCGATACCTCATAATACATCTACATCTATGTGATTACTCTGTTATTCACAATAATATGCCTCGCAGCGGGTTCAATGAACTACCTTCAAGCTGTCTCTCTACCGTTCCACTCTCGAACGACGCGCGGGAAAACGACCAATTAAATTTTTCTGTGCGAGCCCTGATTTCTCTTATTTTATCGTGATGATCATTTCTCCCTATGTAGGTGGGTACCAACAGAATGTTTTCGTCTTGGAGGAGAAAACTGCTGATTGAAATTTCATGAGAAGATTCCGTCGCAACGAAAAACGCCTTTGTTTTAGTGATTGCCACTACAATTCACGTACCATGTCTGTGACACTATCTCCCCTATTTCGCTATAATACAAAACGGGCTGCCCTTCTTTGTACTTTTCGAGTTCTGGTATTGCGAAGGCTATCCACACATACAATGAAAACGTACATGATTCATTAGACAATAAATTACAGGATGTTGGTATATTTTGTGATCTGTCAAATTCATTTCACTGTGTAAATCAAAATATTATATTAAGTAAATTAGAATATTACGTTGTAACAGTAAATACTGCAAAATGGTTCCAGGAAACAAAGAATGTCATTAGGAAACGGTAATGAATTAAGCTATCAAGTGTCAACCAACTGGGAACTAAATACATGTGGCGCCCCACAAGGATCCATATTAGGACCTCTGCCTTTTCTTGTATGTATCAGTGACCTTTGTTTGCTGATGATGCTAACATTTCAATAAGTAGCAACTCAAGTGTAGTCTCACAAAGATTGGTTAAGGAAATTTTCATGGACATTAATAAATGTTCCTAGCCAATTATTTGTCATTTAACTTTGAACAAAAAAAAAAAAACACACTTAGTGCATTCAAGACTTGTAAGAGGTTTGCCGAGAGGGGTAACCGTGCGGTCTAAGGCGCCTTGTCACGGTTTCCCGTCGGAGTTTCGAGTCCTCCCTGGGGCATGGGTGAGTGTGTTGTCCTTAGCGTAAGTTAGTTTAAGTTAGAAGTAGTGTGTAAGCCTAGGAACCGACGACCTTAGGAGTTTGGTCCCATAGGAACTTACCACAAATTTCCATTTTTTTATTTTGATAGAGGTTTCTCACCATTATCTGGTGAAAAGATGATGACAAACAGACAGAAGAAGTGGACAGTGTTAAATTGTTGGGATTACGGTTTGATAATAAATTGGGAGGAGGATACTTCAGAAATGCTAAAGTGCTTGAAGAAATCTCTATTTGCAATGCGAACGTTGTCAGGCATAGGGGATATAAACTTGAAAAAGCTAACATGCTATGCTACTTTTATTCCATAATGTCGTATAGGCTTATTTTTTGTGGTAACTCACCAAGCCTAGCTAAAGTTTTGTGGGTACAAATACGTGTAACCAAACGTATTTATGATGTGAACATAAGAACATCCTGCAAATTCTTGTTTGGGGAACTAGGGATGTTAACGTTTGCTCCCAATATATATATATATATATATATGTATATATATATATATATATATATTCCTTAATGAAAGTTGTCATTAAAAATATCTCTTATCCAAACAAACTGTTCAGTTGATGGAACCAATAGTAGAAATAAGAATAATCCTCACAAATATTTTATGTCACATACTTTGGTCCAAAAAAGGTAGCCATTATTCAGGAACACACATTTTTAATAACTTGTCCGCAGCCATAAACAGTTCAACTACCAATAAAGATCAGTTTAAGAAGAGCCGTTCTACTCCACTGATAAATTTCTTAGCAGAAATAGCTGATTCTGTCTCTGTCTCTGTCTCTGTCTCTCCCTCTCTCTCTCTCTCTCTTTCTCTCTCTCTCTCTTTGTGTGTGTGTGTGTGTGTGTGTGTGTGTGTGTGTGTGTGTGTTTCACTAATAATATAAAGTCATACGAATATTAGTACAATCTGACATCTGTACAAACTCAGTGCAGTAACATGATAACTTTAAATAAGCATTCTAAAATGAATCTTCTATTCAGTGTTTATTATCTCACAAATCAAAATATTTTGTAAAATTTTTTTTACTCATTCCACATCTATGACTATCATTCCACTTCAGATCTGTGGAAGGTACATTAATGTACTTGTATTTGTTTTTGTTGTTAAAATTTGTTGTGTATAATTGTTCTTCTGACATGTTCGACATCATAGGCGAGCTCCTCAGTATGAATCAGTTGCAAGTAGTAGTATTCTCTTGGTCACGAATGCCCTTTTTGTTAGTTCTAGTTTGCTTTTTATGACCTCCTTTCTCCATCCATTATGCATTAGTTGGCTGCCTACATAGCAGATTGCTTACCTGTGCCTACTTTTTGCTCCACAATTCTGATGTTAAGTTTCTCGTTATTCTCATTTCTACTGCCTGTCATTACTTTCGTGTTTCTTCGAGTTATTCTCAGTCCATATTTTATACTCATTCGACTGTTCATTCGATTCAGTACATGTTGTAATTCTTCTTCACATTCACTGAGGATCTCAATGTCATCAGCGAATCTTATCATTGATATGCTTTCATCCTGAATTTTAATCCCACTTTTTTATTTCTGTCATTGCTTCTTCGATGTACAGATTAACAGTAGGGCCAAAAGACTACTCCATTTTTAATCTGATCACTTCATACTTGGTCTTCCAGTCTCTGTTTTCCCTCTTGGTTCTTATACATACTTACCGGGTGGGGCAGCACTGTGGTTCATGCACTGGAGCCCTATTCTCTATGTTTCCACCATTTTTCCGATCATTTCGGTACGCGAGCGCACCGAACGGTCATGTTTTCGAAGGAGGGCCCCAACGTTATTCCGTAAGCATTTCGGAAGCGATGCGGAATGGTCGTAGTTAACCGAAACGCTGTTGTCACTTCTCCTCACGTCAACCAATCAACAGCAATCTGCCTCAGATTCAAGCATGCGCACTGCAGCGCCACAGCGGCATGAATCCGAAGCGGCCAGCAGCCGACACAAGCACCCTGTTCTTCGCAGTACCGACAGTTTGGTTAGAGCACGTAATACTGTTCAAATTTCGCTGACCACGTGCTTCCTTAATGCATGATAACGATGGAATATTGACTATGTTCTGGAAACTGTTATAAATGTCACATTATGTCATTTTATTCACATTCACATCGACGTCTTGTTTCTGATTTTACTTTTCGGAATATAAGTTAGAAAAGCAGTGTAATACCACATTGTACAAATACATGCATATAAACACCCGAATAATTCGTCCTTTTTTTCTGTTTTCCGTCGTTCATTAGTTGCTTGAAAATTCATGGAGGAAGGTGCTTCACAAATAAAAGAAGCGAAGCGCTTATTGCAATAACTAAACTGCTTTCAATTAGTTGCATATACGAAACACATCTTCACAAACCTGAAAATTTGTTTAACGGAGAGTGTCAAAGAATAAGAACAAGTACAGATTGTGGTTGTAACTCGCTCCCAAATGATGAAATAGCCTACTTCCCTATACGATACATAAACGATTTGGATCATAAAAACAAATTTTAAAAAAACGCGTTTTCGAGTGCGTGTGGCAAGTGCAGCTATCGAAGTTCATTGTAGTGTATAATAATAATCTGACGAATCAAAATGTTTCGTATATGGTGATACCGTCTAAAAATATTGTGGCAGGAATCTTTCATCTCTGTCTACTGTTGTTAAGGATTCGATCGCAGATAAATACTTGTGACGAGCTGAAGTATAAAGACAATTGCTGACACTTTAATTCGTTGTAATTTAAATTGTGCTCTTAGATTCCTGCCTGACCAGACACTCGGAAATCGCTATGTATTCAGAAAAAATGGTATATTATTTCTGACAGTAATAAATATAAATGTCATTGTCAGTTGTTTCACGCACACCAATTTCATCTTTCATTACTTAATCAAATGGAAGTCACGAAATCGAATATACTCATTACTGAGAAAGCGCGTTCTTACGTGCAAATAACAACGAATATATCATAAATATGCTTAACTTTCACGATTAACGAAGTCTCAGAAATTGTTAAAACAGGAAGAGGAGAAAAAATATTTTGGTGCCCAGCTGCATGCGAACCAACGATCTTTGACACAGCAGTTCGCTGCCTTACCCACTGCACTACCACAACTCGCTTGCATACACAGTTTTAATCCACAAATTCGAGTGAAGAGAGACGCAGGCTGACTTCGTTGCCGAATGATGCGGGCATTACCCGTAAATGCATAAACTTCTGGAACGTTTCCTCTATCAGGCTTTACAAAATTCCTTTCCATTGTTTCTTAAAAGTTTTAAATGAGTTTCCATCTACATCGCCACGGATACTCTGCAAATCACATTCAAGTGCCTGGCACAGGGTTCGTCGAACCACCTTCACAATTCTCTATTATTCCAATCTCATATACCGCGCGTAAAGAATGAACACCTACATCTTTCCGTACGAGCTCTGGTTTCGCTTATTTTATCGTGGTGATCGTTCCTCCCTAAGTAGGGCGACGTCATCAGAATATTTTCGCATTCGGAGGAGAAAGTTGGTGATTGGTATTTCTTGAGAAGGTTCCGTCGCAACGAAAACGCCTTTCTTTTAATGATTCCGAACCCAAATCCCGTATCATTTCTGTGGCACTCTCTCCCATATTTAGCGATAATACAAAACGTGCTGCTTTTCTTTGAGCTTTTTCGATGTACTCCGTCAGTACTATCTGGTAAAATTCCACACCGCGCAGCACTATTCTAAAGAGGACGGACAAGCGTAGTAGTAGGTCTGTTACATTTTCTAAGTATCCAGCCAATAAAACGCAGTCTTTGGTAAGCCTTCCCCACAATATTTTCTCTGTGTTTCTTCCAAGTTGTTCGTAATTGTAACACCTAGGCATTTAGTTGAAATTATGGCTTTTAGATTGGACTGATTTATCGTGTAACCGGAGTTTAACGAGTTCCTTTTAGCACTTATGTGGATTACACACTTTTCGTTATTTAGGGTCAATTGCCACTTTTAGCACCATTCAGATATCTTTTCCAAATCGTTTTGCGGAAAAAAGTACGCGAAGTCACTAGTAATTTCAGCTAACACTCGTGTGATATACGTAAACAGAGCCGGCCTTCTCAAATTTAATGATTTTTAAACTATTAATTACGTAAAATAATAAGTATCTTGTGATAATGTTGGGCCAAACTGTTTTTTTTCATGTTATAATCATTCAATGTAACAACAATACAAGCCATATTTCTAACAAAGGAAAACAGTCTATTACGAGCTCACTTTCCACCCGGATGCGTCGTGGTGATTCCTCAGTAAAACAATCACTAAATCCTACGCTAAGACCGCTCAATATGTTTAAAATAACAAATTCTAGGTGTACATTAATCACACCAAACCCAATGAGAGAGCCATACCGAAATCCAAAACGTCTCGGCACAGTTGTCGAAAAACCGGTAGGAGGACCGATCGGTAACAGATCTCAGAAGCTTACAGAATAGTAACTTCGGATAAAGAACCGAAAATGACGTCACTACCAACGCTGACCCACTGCACCCATCGGTATGAACGATACAGAATAGGGCCTGTGGACTCGCATTCGGGAGAACCACCAATCAAATCCACCTGCGGCCATCCTGAGTTAGGTTTTCCTCGATTTCCCTAAATCACATAAGGCAAATGCCGAGATGTTTCTTTCGAAAGGACACGCCCCTTTCCTTGTTCATCCTTCCCTAATCTGAGCTTGTGTCCCATCTGTAATGATCGCATTGTCAACAGAACGTTAAACATAAATCTTCTCCTCCTCCTTCTCCTTGTACATATTGTAAACTATCTGTCTTTCCCTGTAGTTTACCATTACTTTCCTTAGAATTTCGAACGTCTTGCACCGTCTTACATTGCCGAGCGCATTTTTTTTTGTCCTTTGAAAATGTCTTGATTTTTATTCCGTCTTGCATCCTCGGAACCACTTCTCTATTGCCTTTACGTTTCCTAAGGCAGAACTGATCGTCATCCAATAGATTTGCAGTTTTCTTTTCCATTCTTCTGTATATTATTCCTGTTAGCAGCTTGGACATGTGAAATATCAAGCTGATTGCGCGATAATTCATGTACCCCACTTAGAAGTTGCACAACCTCAGGAGGGCTCTGAAGAGTGAGACAGAATGCATTTAGACCTCCTTGTTGAAAGCATGACGTGGAGATCCAAAGGCAGTGGAGTGCACAGGGTCATGCAGTACCCAGCAACATATTAAGGTTTCAGAGATGATCAAAGATGTACTATTTCTAGCGGACTACATATTTTTTTTATCAGTCTTTCTTTAGCTTGATAGGGATTACGCTTTCTGTTTCTGATGGCTGAGCCCACACGCGTTCACAGATATACAGGTGGCTTCCATTACTAGCTACTACAAAAAATACTTTCAAGTATGCTACCTATTCTGTCTCCACTATTTGATTTTGAGAAATGTAGATTCTATTGTCATTATGTTCCTCTCCAGCCATAATGAACATCTAACGCTCCAATCGGATAATTTAGATTGACGTAATACAGGGTTCACAAATTTTTCGCCACCTGTCTCTCCCTCTCTCTCTAAAATGGTTCAAATGGCTCTGAGCACTATGGGACATAACATCTGAGGTCATCAGTCCCCTAGAACTTAGAACTACTTAAAACTAACTAACCTAAGGACATCAAACACATCCATGTCCTACGCAGGAGTCGAACCTGCAGCCATAGCGGTCGCGCGGTGCCGGACTGAAGCGCCTAGAACCGCTCGGCCACTCTGGCCGGCCGGCTCTCTCTCTCTCTTATGTTTTTGTTTATCAACAATTACTGTAGAAGAGGTGGAGGAGGTCATCAGAAGGCTGAAGAAAACAAAGCACCAAGAGAGAACGGAATTATGGCCCAACTACTGAAAGAAGAAAGGAGGGAAGGATGGATTCAACGTCCCGTTGACAACGAAGCCATTAAAGACTGGACGCAAGCCCATATTGGAGATTAATGGCACTGTTCGTATGATTTTCAAACTTATCCTCCTGGTATCTCCATTAAGCTACATGGGAAGCTATGGAAAACGTAATTGTGGATGGCCGGTCAGGGGTCGCAATCGCGATCCTCCCAAATGCTGCTCCTGAGTCTTGTCACTGCACCGCCTCGGTGCACTCTGAAACGAGGAGGACAAATGTACTGCGTCTTGAGTTATGGCGTCTAGTGCGTAAGAAATTTTTCCTGAAATGTGAAAAATACCTCATACGTTCAAGAAGACTGTAGGAAGTTCGACGTATTGCCTTTATGTATGCAAACGTCGGCTGTACTACTTCACAGACTTACGCCACCTGAACTGCGATGGTCACGACTGAACGCAGCATTTGTCATCGTAAATAATTCAGTGACACGCTAGTGAATAATCGTTTCTACAGCGTACAATAATTACCACTGCCTGATTGAATCGGGACCAACAGCTGCATTATTGTGTCTCGACTGCGGTTTATTCTCGGTTCTTGTTCTCTAATTGCAGCGTTATCTTTACGCCGCTTCGCCTTTTAGATCGATGATATCGAATGTTTCTGTTGGTTCCTGGCTGTTTGGATGTACTTTTCGCTTTTGTGGCTACCGATAAAATTTGTTTTCGATTCCGTAGGTTGTTAAGGATGCGATATTGAACTCGTGCACAATGATTACTTTCAGGAAGAAAAATTTCTATTAAACGAATGTCAGCGTAAAAAATCGTTCCGGATAGTAACTTTTGTTGATTCTGTGTTTGATGCTATCTCACTTTATGTCTTTACTTATTTCGTGAACACACACACACAAAACACACACACACACACACACACACACACACACACACACACTTTGCAAGAAGGAGTAATGAGTTCAAGTCGCGGCGTTGTCACAAGTTTTAATACATTGTTTCTGCTTCTATCCTGTTTGAAGATACTGTTGAGACTCATTTATCACCAGGAAAATGCGATTCAGCCATATCAATAAATCACTAGTTCCTCGCTACGAAGTTTTTACTGCTTTTTTAAAACGGCAGTGGACCTATCAAGAAAGTGCAAATCAGCTCAGTTTGCGTAGATAAATCGAACGTGCTCATATTTGACAAATGATATTCGTTGAAAGCATTCTCCGTAAACAATACATATTTTGCACACAGATTATTCCTACGAAGACAGTAAATAAATAAATTTTTACAAGTAGCGGTTATTTTCACTGGCTCAGTGTCCTCCATCTGTAGTGAGTCTGAGGGAGAACTCTCACGCATATGCGGGAAGAAGATTCCCCAGAATACACTGTCTCCTTCCGTGGTCATTACTCGAAAAATAGAAATACACCATATTTAGACTGCACAGAAACAGAAACACATGTATACAGAACAATATAAAGAAACCTGGTTACAAATAAATGCATTAACAGACAGTATTTGAAAAATGAAGTGTATCTGCGGACTCGACATAACAAACATTCTGATATACAACATAACAACAACCTCCTGAGGGTTGACAGCGACCCGCACAGTGGTAGCAACAAACAGTGACAGTGAAGAGGAGGAGGAGGGAGATGAGGAAGATGAGATGTAATAGGAAATAAGACAGCTAGAATTATGAATCAGACATAACAAGCAAAATTCCACTGAAAAATTGTACGTATCAGGCAAGTCACTGTTAAGGATAGCGAATAATAAAGTAGGTGTACTGTAAGGTACTGGCAATCTAGCCAAGAGAGCACTCCAATTTGAACGTGTATGAATACCTAATACATCTACATCTACGTGAATACTCTGCTATTCATAATTAAGTGTCTGGCAGAGGGTTCAATAAGCCACCTTCAAGCTGTCACTCTACTGCTCCACTCTCGAACGGCGCGCGGGAAAAACGAGCACTTAAATTTTTCTGTGCGAGCCCTGATTTCTCTTATTTTATCGTGGTGATCATTTCTCCCTATGCAAGTGGGTGCCAACAGAATATTTACGCAATCGGAGGAGAAAACTGGTGATTGAAATTTCATGAGAAGATTCCGTCGCAACGAAAAATGCCTTTGTTTTAATGATTGCTACTCCAATTCACGTGCCATGTCTGTGGCACTATCTCCCCTATTTCGTGATAATACAAAACGAGCTGCCCATCTTTGAGCTTTTTCGATCCCACACCGCACAGCAGTACTCCAGAATAGGGCGGACAAGCGTGGTGTAAGCAGTCTCTTTGGTAGATCTGTTGCACCTTCTAAATGTTTTGCCAATGAATTGCGGTCTTTGGTTTACTCTACCCACAACATTATCTATACAATAGTTGCAATTTAGGGTATTTGTAATTGTAATCCCTAAGTATTTAGTTGAATTTACAGCCTTCAAATTTGTGTCACTTGTCGCGTAATCGAAATTTAGCGGGTTTCTTTTAGTACTCATGTGAATAACTTCACACTTTTCTTTATTTAGGGTAAATTGCCACTTTTCGCACCACACAGATAGCTAAATCATTTTGAAATTCGTTTTGGTCATCTGACAACTTTATAAGACAGTAAATGATAGCATCATCTGCAAACAATCTAACACGGCTACTGAGATCTTCTCCTCTATCGTTAATATAGATTAGTAACAATAGAGGGTCTATAACACTTGCCTGGGGAATGGCGGATATTACTTCTGTTTTACTCGATGACTCTCCGTCTATTAGTACGAACTGTGACCTTTCTGACAGGAAATCACGATTCCAGTCGCACAACTGAGACGATATTCCGTAGGCACGCAGTTTGTTTAGAAGACGCATGTGAGGAACGGTGTCGAAAGCCTTCTGGAAATCTAAAAATATGGAATCAATTTGACAATGACAGTCGGTAGCACTCATTCCTTCATTAGTATAAAGAGCTAGTTGTGTTTCGCAAGAGCGATATTTTCTGAATCCGTGCTGTTTATGTGTCAATAAATCCTTTTCTTCGAAGTGCTTCATAATGTTCGAATACTGTATAAGTGCCAAAACCCTACTGCAAATCGTCGTTAGTGATATGGGCCAGATTTTCAACGGATTACTCCTACTTTCCTTTTTGGCTATTGGTGTGACCTGATCAATTTTCCAGTCTTTAGGTACGGATCTTTCTGTGAGCTAGTAAACTATTTTGTTATGACTGGCGGTCAACAGCTCGAAGAAGCAAATGTCTCCTCTATCCCATTTTCTTTTTAAATTCCTCCTGAAAACAAAAAAAATTACAACGTATGTCAAACTCAAATTATTTATTATTTTTTTTAAAAGTATTTATTCCGTGTCAAATTTTGCAAATAAAAACAAAAAAACTACAAAAAATACTGCAATACTCAGTACCTGTTTCTAAATATCAGGTAATAGACATGTAAATTTGTGACGAATAAAATAAAAAATAATAAATAATAATTCACAGTTAAGTGTTGGATTTAAATGAATTTCACTAATCAGTACTGCTGGTATTAAGGCAATAAGAGAACAAATAAATTTATAAAACGACCTAAATTTCATCCAGAAGAATGTTACTTGCTCCACCTGTGTTTTAAACGCAGTAATTAAAATTCCACCTCATTAATTCCATCCGCATTTACATTGGTATCAATTAGTGGCGAGTAGCCCGTCGTTTTCAGAAATCCTGACGTTTAGAATTAGCTACTTATTACTGCCACGTGGAAAAGCATAGACCAGTACCCATCCCTTCAACCCCCACAATAGTGCTCAAGCTAGCATCGATCACATATAACGATGTTGCAAGCCAACATACATGTTAAAATGTCTGAAGATGGCGGACTAATCTTCGAATATGGTAGCATCGTTATACGGCGTTCCTCGCAAACATAAAAATTGCGACCATGGCTGAATACGATGTATGTCAGTCATCAAAGCGAGTGTATTTGCAGTTTCCTTCTCTACGGCCGGCCCTTGTGGCCGAACGGTACTAGGCGCTTCAGTCCGCAACTGCGCTGCTTCTACGGTCGCAGGTGCGAATCCTGACTCGGGCATGGATGTGTGTGATGTACTTAGGTTAGTTAGGTTTAAGTAGTTCTAAGTCTAGGGGACTGATGACCTCAGATGTTAAGTCCCATAGTGCTTAGAGCAATATGAACCATTTTTGATGCTTATGTTGATCTCTGTTCCAATTTTCTGTACAGGTTCCGGAACTCTCGGAACCGAGTTGATGCCAAACTTTTTTTTACGTGTGTGTCTACAGCTTCATGACTACACAGTCACTGCCGGCAGATGATGAAACTAAGCCCTATATATACAGGGTGTATCGTAATTAATGGCGTAAACGTATACAGTTGAAAGTACACGATACTAGAAGCAAAAACAGTCTCCGTAAACATAGGGTTGAACATGCATACCTTTAGAGCTACGAACAATTTTTCATCTTCGGTACTGTGAAACAAATCTCTTCTGCAGCAAGTTTTTTGCTTTCCATATTTTGGGAACTGGTAGTATGGACCAAGATAAGAAAAAAATGTCCAGCAAACATGTGCTCTAAAACGCATACTTGCACGGGATATACGTAGAGTGCTGTGACACACACACACACACACACACACACACACACACACACACACACACACACACACTTATACACTCCTGGAAATTGAAATAAGAACACCGTGAATTCATTGTCTCAGGAAGGGGAAACTTTATTGACACATTCCTGGGGTCAGATACATCACATGATCACACTGACAGAATCACAGGCACATAGACACAGGCAACAGAGCATGCACAACGTCTGCACTAGTACAGTGTATATCCACCTTTCGCAGCAATGCAGGCTGCTATTCTCCCATGGAGACGATCGTAGAGATGCTGGATGTAGTCCTGTGGAACGGCTTGCCATGCCATTTCCACCTGGCGCCTCAGTTGGACCAGCGTTCGTGCTGGACGTGCAGACCGCGAGAGACGACGCTTCATCCAGTCCCAAACATGCTCAATGGAGGACAGAACCGGATATCTTGCTGGCCAGGGTAGTTGACTTACACCTTCTAGAGCACGTTGTGTGGCACGGGATACATGCGGACGTGCATTGTCCTGTTGGAACAGCAAGTTCCCTTGCCTGTCTAGGAATGGTAGAACGATGGGTTCGATGACGGTTTGGATGCACCGTGCACTATTCAGTGTCCCCTCGACGATCACCAGAGGTGTACGGCCAGTGTAGGAGATCGCTCCGCACACTATGATGCCGGGTGTTGGCCCTGTGTGCCTCGGTCGTATGCAGTCCTGATTGTGGCGCTCACCTGCACGGCGCCAAACACGCATACGACCATCATTGGCACCAAGGCAGAAGCGACTCTCATCGCTGAAGACGACACGTCTCCATTCGTCCCTCCATTCACGCCTGTCGCGACACCACTGGAGGCGGGCTGTACGATGTTGGGGCGTGAGCGGAAGACGGCCTAACGGTGTGCAGGACCGTAGCCCACCTTCATGGAGACGGTTGCGAATGGTCCTCGCCGATACCCCAGGAGCAAGAGTGTCCCTAATTTGCTGGGAAGTGGCGGTGCGGTCCCCTACGGCACTGCGTAGGATCCTACGGTCTTGGCGTGCATCCGTGCGTCGCTGCGGTCCGGTCCCAGGTCGACGGGCACGTGCACCTTCCGCCGACCACTGGCGACAACATCGATGTACTGTGGAGACCTCACGCCCCACGTGTTGAGCAATTCGGCGGTACGTCCACCCAGCCTCCCGCATGCCCACTATACGCCCTCGCTCAAAGTCCGTCAACTGCACATACGGTTCACGTCCACGCTGTCGCGGCATGCTACCAGTGTTAAAGACTGCGATGGAGCTCCGTATGCCACGGCAAACTGGCTGACACTGACGGCGGCGGTGCACAAATGCTGCGCAGCTAGCGCCATTCGACGGCCAACACCGCGGTTCCTGGTGTGTCCGCTGTGCCGTGCGTGTGATCATTGCTTGTACAGCCCTCTCGCAGTGTCCGGAGCAAGTATGGTGGGTCTGACACACCGGTGTCAATGTGTTCTTTTTTCTATTTCCAGGAGTGAATATATACTCTTTGGGCTTATAAATTATCTGCGACTCTGCTCCGAATGCTACAGACGACATCAAACAAGTTGAATCGTTTATGAAGAAGGAAATTCTTGTTTTGCCACATTTTCATCGGCTAAAGTTGTCATAAATGCAATTTATGACTCACTTCTTGTATTTAATGATGGAGACGTAGGGAGGATGAAGGAATTAGAGAGAAAGGGCTTTAAGATAGAGAAAAACAGATTTACAACTCCTCTCTACAACTGGAAAATTAGTTGAAGACCCAGTAGAGGAAAGGAGGCAGAAAACAAGAAATCAGAAGGGAGAATTGAAGAGGGTCCTGAATGCAAATCAATGTTAGACTGAAACTTAAATTTCATTTCCTGCAAATTATTATTATTGTTATTATTATTATCATTATTATTATTATTATTTAAGTTTATGTATCTTTTTCGCATTGTCTATGAATGTTAGGATTATGAAATTCTGTAGACTTATTTCTATAAACCCAATTAAAGTTTTCATAAGAGTAAATTTTGAAATTCTGTGGTAATTTGAGATATTTGGCCAAGTGTTCGGAATTTTGCATGAATTTTATATTATACTCACAGAATTATAAGAAAAATATTAAAATCCTCCCATTAGATGTGTTCAAAACACCTGATGAGAGAAGCTTATCATATGTAACAAGATTAAAAGGAGAAGATTTTGTAGAAATCTCTTGAATAGTTTCTGAGGAAAGCGTGCATTTATTATATTCTGAAACTAAAATTTTTAGATTCCATAAAAAATTTGTAGGTGTATAATGCAAAGAACTTAACAATAACTTTTTTAAATTCATGTAAAGCAAAGTACAAATGTCAATTGGCGCGTTTTAAAAATTGTGGATTTGGAGCATCTTTTCGTAGTGTGTGTTTTTCGTGTACGATCACCCACCCCTAACTTAGCGAAAATTAATGAACAACAATATGAGTTTTGACGTGCTGGTGCGAAGGTAATCCGACAGCCAATCACATCACAGTTCGTTTCAGATAGCGCCATTTCTCAAGATAGTTGTAACTGCAGCAGTGTCTTTCGTTCCTATCTCACTCCACACTACGATGTCACGTCTCATCTACCGAGGCCCAAGATAAAGACGGGTCGTGCAGCGAACGCCACAGCACGTGACACTGCAGGTTTATGAGTGGCAGCAGTCGCCTATAGCGGGAAGCGACTATTTTAGATGAGTTTCATAATTCTCAATTATTTTCAGCCATAATGACTATGTTTGTGCCCCGTGACTTATTTATTTCAAGTTTCTGCTACCAGTCACTTTTTATTTTATGCTTAATCTAACATAATGCAACGCGTTTCGAGCATGTTCTGTTCATCTTCAGGCGTTTATACATACATACATACGTATAGAGAAATGTTACTTAACTCTTTGTCCATCGTTTTTTACTGTAGCTGCTGGTGTGGCATTTGGGTGGAAGGAGGGGGGCCGTGTATGGCTAGAAATCGAAATCAGTAAAAAACAATGGACAGAGAGTCCAAGATTAATCTAGTTTAAGAACGTTTATTTTAAGTAACATTTCTTTATATGTATGTATGTATGTATGTATAAACGCCTGAAGATGAACAGAACATGTTCGAAACGCGTTGAATTATGTTAGATTAAGCATTAGATTAAGAATAAAATAAAAAGTGACTGGTAGCAGAAACTTGAAATAAATGATTCATAATTCTTAACTGCAAGTACTCGATAGCAGACCAAAAAATTGAAACCTCTAGTAGGTACCTTTTCAATTAAATGTTGATTTCCCGTGTGCCCTGCACGGAGTCCAACGTTCCCAAAAACAAGCCTACTACTGTGACGTCACAAGTTCGTTGCTGGGCACGTGTATCTCGTTAGCCCTGTCAGCTGCTGTGCCTTCGCTCAGCTGAGATGTTAAACGCGGGAATAAGACTTGTGGCGCCAATAGTCAGAAATGTTACACTTACTAAAGGATAGTGTGTCACAGTCGGATTTTCATTTACCGCATTTCACCTCCTGCTGCGCCTGCCTCATAGAGCAGGCGGAAGATGATCTCGAATTTCATCTGGCGGCTACTCCCAACAGACTGCTCACCAGAATGACGAAAACAGTTATCGAAATAGATGCAAGGAAGGTCAAAGATCCGTTAACGGGCAGGCATTGCGAGTTGACGGGAGGGCGTTGCGTCGCTTTCTACGGCAGCAGGTAGATGGCACTTAAAACGGACAGAACACACGACGCCGACGCTTCTAGAGGGTTGCTGGAACCGCCAGGGCGAGGAGCGGGCTGAAAGCAGAACGGCCAGTGGCTCCAGAAATTATGTTATAATCTCCTTCAAAGGGGTTCTGCGCTCCCTGCCCCGCCACGCTGAAAATTGCAATACTGCACACGCTCGTCAGCCCAACTGAATTTACGGCGTAATGAATTCCCCCGCCTAGTGAGCTTTTTTTTCCCGCGTGTGCGACGAAGCTCGCTAACAGCCTTTTCTCAGTAAAATATTGACACTGGCCGGCGACTACATTACGCCCCGCGGCGGCTGCCAAATAGCTGTGTTATTACACGCGCTGCACGCGGGGACCCCATCACGGAAGCCATATTTGTTCAAAATGGGCTGCTTTAACGCCTTTGAGCTCAAGGAAAAAAACTGCGCCACTTGGCTGCCCCTTTTACAAACTCCCCACGTCTGTTGTTACGCACAGATTCGTTACGGTTCATTACCGAGGAAAAACTACGTTGTTCCGAAATCAAGATATCTAAACTGCAAGGGAGACGAGTCTTTAATACAGCTGCAGTAATGAGTTTCTTGACGTCAACTCGAACAATGAGATAGACAGAAGAATGCATAAGGGGTCCCACAGTTCGGCTATGTTTTAAAGAAGATCGTACTTTGAGGAAAACTTGGATTTGTCTGTGACTACGATTAAATGATCTTCAATTTTATTCTAACCTATCAAGGTTATCAGCGTCATCTTCAGAGATGTACCTGTATCAGCTGCACATTTGTCTACCTGTGAAAATATACAGGGTAGTCCATTGATAGTGACCGGGCCAAATATGTCAAGAAATAAGCGTCAAACGAAAAAACTACAAAAAACCAAACTCCCTATCTTGAAGGGGGAAACCAGATGACGTTATGGTCGGCCCGCTAGATGGCGCTGCCATAGGTTCAAATGGCTCTGAGCTCTATGCGACTTAACATCTGAGGTTAGTCGCCTAGAACTTAGAAGTAATTACACCTAACTAACCTAAGGACATCACACACATCCATGCCCGAGGCAGGATTCGACCTTCCACCGACCATAGCGGTCGCCTGGCTCCAGACTGCAGCGTCTAGAACCGCTCGGCCACTCCGGCCGGCGCTGCCATAGGTCAAACGGATATCAACTGCGTTTTTTAAAATAGGATCCCCCAGTTTTTATTACATATTCGTGTAGTACGTTAAGAAATATGACTGTTTTAGTTGGACCACTTTTCTCGGTTTGTGATAGATGGCGCTCTAATAGTCAGAAACGTATAAGTACGTGGTATCACGTAACATTCCGTCAGTGCGGACGGTATTTGCTTCGTGATACATTACCTGTGTTAAAATGGACCGTTTACCATTTGCGGAAAAGGTCGATATCGTGTTGATGTATGGCTCTTGTTATCAAAATGCACAACGGGCGTGTGCTATGGATGCTCCTCGGTATCCTGGACGACATCATCCAAGTGTCCGGACTATTCGCCAGATAGTTTCGTTATTTAAGGGAGCAGGAAGTGTTCAGCCACATGTGAAACGCCAAACACGACCTGCAACAAATGAGGATGCCCAAGTAGGTGTCGCTACTAATCCGCACATCAGTAGCAGACAAACTGCGGAAGAATCGGGGATCTCAAAAACGTCGGTGTTGAGAATGGTACATCAACATCGATTGCACCCGTACCATATTTCTATGCACCAGGAATTGCATGGCGACGTCTTTGAACGTCGAGCACAGTTCTGCCACTGGGCAGAAGAGAAGTTACGGGACGATGACAGATTTATTGCACGAGTTCTATTCAGCGATGAAGCGTCATTCACAAACAGCGGTAACGTAAACCGGCATAATATGCACTATTGGGCAACGGAAAATCCACGATGGCTGCGACAAGTGGAACATCAGCGTCCTTGGGGGGTTAATGTATGGTGCGGCATTGTGGGAGGAAGAATAATTGGCTCCCATTTTATAGATGGCAATGGTGCAGTGTATGCTGATTTCCTACGTGATGTTCTACCGATGTTACTACAAGATGTTTCACTGCATGACAGAATGGCGATGTACTTCCAACATGATGGATGTCCGGCACATAGCTCGCGTGTGGTTGAAGCGGTATTGAATAGCATATTTCATGACATGTGGATTGGTCGTCGAAGCACCATACCATGTCCCGCACGTTCACCGGATCTGACGTCCCCGGATTTCTTTCTGTGGGGAATGTTGAAGGATATTTGCTATCGTAATCCACCGATAACGCCTGACAACATGCGTCAGCGCATTGTCAATGCATGTGCAAACATTACGGAAGGCGAACTACTCGCTGTTGAGAGGAATGTCGTTACACGTATCGCTAAATGTATTGAGTTTGACGGACACCATTTTGAGCATTTATTGCATTAACGTGGTATTTACAGGTAATCACGCAGTAACAGCATGCGTTCTCAGAAAAGATAAGTTCGTAAACGTACATGTATCACATTGGAACCGAAATAAAATGTTCAAACGTACCTACGTTCCGTATTTTAATTTAAAAAACCTACCTGTTACCAACAGTTCTTCTAAAATTGTGAGCCATATGTTTGTGACTATTACAGCGCCATCTATCAGAAAGCGAAAAAAGTCCAACTAAAACATTCATATTTCATTATGTACTATACGAATATATAATAAACGTGGGGGTTCCTATTTTCAAAAACGTAGTTGATATCCGTTTTACCAATGGCAGCGCCATCTAGCGGGCCAACGATAGCGCCCAGTGGTTTCCCCCTTCAAGATAGACGAATTTCGTTCTTTGTAGTTTCTTCATTTGACGCTTATTTCGTGAGATATTTGTCCCGGTCACGATCAATGGACCACCCTGTGTACAAGGTAGATAGAGACTTCTTCAATCAGCTGGGCATTGTTCATTATCTTAGCTCTTTGGAAGTTTCTTCCTAAGAGAGCCACCAGCTTTGTTTTGTTTATGAAGTGATTTAAATTATATTGAGTTGAACACAGCTGCAGACACTGCGTGGGTAGGCAGACCTCATTAGCCACGGTGAAAGCAGCCTGTCTGTGGGAAAGAGACTCTAACGTAAAAATCCCTGGTATACAGGTTGGTGGTTTGTGACATGGTCTGGTACCTTATCCACTGTAGATTATTAAAAAACTCTTAATTTTCATAGGCAAAAACTGGACGCATCTAATACAACCAAGGCAAGGAAAAAACAATTTGGCAGAATAGATACACTGCGCATTGCCGAAAGAGATGTAAGAGGTCTCGACACGAAGAAGGTTGTTTAAGAAAGACTGTTAAAAATTAAAGACGTACGTATGGCAGTTATTAGTGAAAACAAGAAATCAGCAATAATAAGGTTGAAACTTTCTGGCAGATTAAAACTGTGTGCCGGATAGAGACTCGAATTCGGGACTTATTAGCGCACACTCAGCTGAAGAGTGAAAATATCCCCCAGGATGTGGCTAAGCCATGTCTCCGCCATATCCTCTCTTCCAGGAGTGCTAGTTTCGAAAAAGAGCTTCTGTGAAGTTTGGAAGGTAGGAGGCGAGATACTGGTAGAAGTAAAGCTGTGAGGAGGGGCCGTGAGTTGTGCTTCGGTAGCAAAGACGGTAGAGCACTTGCCCGCGGAAAGCAAAGGTCCCGAGTTAGAGTCCCGGTCCGGCACACAGTTTTAATCTGCTAGGAAGTTTCATATCAGCGCACACTGCGCTGCAGAGTGAAAATATCATTCTATTAATAAGGTTGTTATACATGGCGTCGCAGTGATGGTAACAAAACTCTCGTGTGTGATGATGAAGAACATTAAGTTTATTAGTTTGAGACAGGAACGTAGGAAAGGAACTCCTGGTCCACAAACGATTCTTTTGAAACTCCAATCGACGCCTGAGTCAAATGTGCTATGGTATCTTTCTGACTTGCACAATTACGTTCTTTTCTTTGTATATTGCTTGTCATAGTAATAGCATACGTGAAAAAATCACTTTACTGTAGTTGTTAGAATATCATTAACAATAGAAAATTATAATTACGAGGAAATTGATTTCTCCAGAAAAAAATAGCACCAAAAAAACACTTAAAAATCCTCATAAATTGTGCACAAGAAAGTCGGATGAAGCAAGAGGATCTCAGCAAAGCTAAGGAACGTCAATAATATTCTTCTTACGCAGTACCACTCTTCCCATATGACTTGAACATCAAATGGAGGAGTTAATGAAGAAGATGGGAAGTACGTTGCTGAAAACGAAGACGAGTACATTAGCTCAACATGTGCTCATAGCGAAGGAAATTATGTGGTTTCGTGAATGTCCTGTATAGTGTCAATGTAAGGTATTTGAATCCCCATGATATGATTCGACTGATCTCTGTTCGGATTAACTGCTTGATCCACGTCTGAAAGTAGGATCAGTTTAGATGCTTCCAGCGGTTACACTTAAACAAGTGGTGGGAACTCGAGGTGGCCACCAGAACGTGTTCAGGATACATGGACCAGAACGAAGAATGCCTTTACTGAGCAGTAAACGCGAATGTATGTTCGGCGGTGCTAGGGATCCAATGGAAGAAAACTTGTTTTTCGACTTCTCTGGCAGCTTCTAAGATACTGAAATCAAAACATCTTGACATATTTGCGATTTTTGCTTATTGAAATTAGTAACACTGTAATTTAATATAATGCAACGTGTCAAGAACAGTAACATTTTGTAATGTTGTTGCATTAATTTGTTATGAAAGCGGTGCTGATAGACAATAAAAGCTGGTTAAAAGCTGTGAACTGTCTGGGGAAGTTAACCTTGCATTACTGAGCAACTGCTTCACCAGGTATCCAGTCTAGCTTACCAAATTCCCAACCAGACTAACATTAATTGTAATCTTTTAATAGTCATAGGACAACCGGTGATATATATATATATATATATATATATATATATATATATATATATATATATATATGAAATGGAAAAAAGAACACATTGACACCGGTGTGTCAGACCCGCCATACTTGCTCCGGACACTGCTAGAGGGCTGCACAAGCAATGATCACACGCACGGCACAGCGGACACACCAGGAACCGCGGTGTTGGCCGTCGAATGGCGCTACCTGCGCAGCATTTGTGCACCGCCGCCGTCAGTGTCAGACAGTTTGCCGTGGCATACGGAGCTCCATCGCAGTCTTTAACACTGGTACCATGCCGCGAAAGCGTGGACGTGAACCGTATGTGCAGTTGACGGACTTTGAGCGAGGGGGTATAGTGGGCTTGCGGGAGGCTGGGTGGACGTACCGCCGAATTGCTCAACACGTGGGGCGTGAGGTCTCCACAGTACATCGATGTTGTCGCCAGTGGTCGGCGGAAGGTGCACGTGCCCGTCGACCTGGGACCGGACCGCAGCGACGCACGGATGCACGCCAAGACCGTAGGATCCTACGCAGTGCCGTAGGGGACCGCACCGCCACTTCCCAGCAAATTAGGGACACTCTTGCTCCTGGGGTATCGGCGAGGACCATTCGCAACCGTCTCCATGAAGCTGGGCTACGGTCCCGCACACCGTTAGGCCGTCTTCCGCTCACGCCCCAACATCGTGCAGCCCGCCTCCAGTGGTGTCGCGACAGGCGTGAATGGAGGGACGAATGGAGACGTGTCGTCTTCAGCGATGAAAGTCGCTTCTGCCTTGGTGCCAATGGTGGCCGTATGCGTGTTTGGCGCCGTGCAGGTGAGCGCCACAATCAGGACTGCATAACGACCGAGGCACACAGGGCCAACACCCGGCATCATGGTGTGGGGAGCGATCTCCTACACTGGCCGTACACCTCTGGTGATCGTCGAGGGGACACTGAATAGTGCACGGTACATCCAAACAGTCATCGAACCCATCGTTCTACCATTCCTAGACCGGCAAGGGAACTTGCTGTTCCAACAGGACAATGCACGTCTGCATGTATCCCGTGCCACCCAACGTGCTCTAGAAGGTGTAAGTCAACTACCCTGGCCAGCAAGATCTCCGGATCTGTCCCCCATTGAGCATGTTTGGGACTGGATGAAGCGTCGTCTCACGCGGTCTGCACGTCCAGCACGAACGCTGGTCCAACTGAGGCGCCAGGTGGAAATGACATGGCAAGCCGTTCCACAGGACTACATCCTGCATCTCTACGATTGTCTCCATGGGAGAATAGCAGCCTGCATTGCTGCGAAAGGTGGATATACACTGTACTAGTGCCGACATTGTGCATGCTTTGTTGCCTGTGTCTATGTGCCTGTGGTTCTGACAGTGTGATCATGTGATGTATCTGACCCCAGGAATGTGTCAATAAAGTTTCCCCTTCCTGAGACATTGAATTCACGGTGTTCTTATTTCAATTTCCAGGAGTGATAAAAAGAAATAAATCGGTTTATATTTGGAAATTTATTTTAACATTGATCATTGAAATTTCAGCATATTAAACTTGATTCGTAACTAAACTGGTGCCTTATTTAGGATTGTGAAAATGTGAGTTTGTAATCTTACAGAACACATCAAATATGGAGCCAAGATTGGGAGACTGCATACAACACTGCATTCATAAAATACCACAAGAAGAACGTTGAAACATATGCAAGAGGAAATTAACCACTACCAACCGATTCAATTTTCACCCAAAGAAGTTACGTTCATAGCGCAATCCTGTCCGTCATGAAATTACCACACACTGGTGTACTAAATTCATACTAACTCTCTGTGAAATCTTCCCGAAAAGAATAGCTGATGGTTACTTTGATGCTTACACCACATGCTTCACGTGGTCAACTTGGTTTACACAAAGAGTGTAACTCCACAATAATTTTGATAATTAAAATAAATTACATCGAAACGCAATTTACAAAAGAAAACCACGAACGTTACTATCGTCTTACTATTAACCTGATGGGTCAAACAATTGTATAAGCACGTGGTACTGGTCTCACGTGGGTTGAACATAAAGAAAAATTGCTATATTGAAAAATATTGTCAAGACGAGACGTTATAATCTCACGCACATTCGCATTTAAGATTGATGATCTTAGTTAGAGTTACTGATCAACACTTGGTTCCATTTTACTCACAAGGTAGTGACAAAGCAACTACTGGAAGATATTTTGAACTTCACATTCGAATTACGCTGCGTTGCAATTTAAGATAACATTAGATATTTTAGATATAAACCGGAAATAAAGGTGATTAAACTTTCAGTTAGGCTGAAATTAAGAAATCCATTGTCCTGATGACTTAGCAGAGAGGCGCATAGCCGAAGATCTCACCACTTCAGACGCTCGCCGCGGACAGAGTCGTGGGCCTTTACCAAGGGTGCTTCGGGAGACAAAACGAAAGTGACCAGAGAGGCAGCTCCTTATACCAACATGACAAGGGACGGACAGGACCATACTAAGAATATAAACCTCTTTGCTTCTAGAAAGCGTAGCTACCTGTTCCGACGTTGGTCCTACTGTTCTCTAGCAGACAGGCTTGTCTGCTACCATCAAGCATGCAACTACAAATACATTTGCTCATTCATTCTTTCACACAGAAGGGAAGGGGGATGGCGGTATCTTATCATATACTGTATGTAAAAGAAAGCGGATGTAGGTTCCGTATGAGACTGTGTGACATGAATTACATATGTGAATTACAAATAAACTGTGTTTTAAAGTGTAGTGGTGTGACAGATCGTTCTTGTTTACGTGTAAAGGTAACACGTTCCATTGCTCAGTCTCCTCCCAGATAGTCAGAAACACCACAGTAAATTTAGAGGAGGAATTTATGCCGTAAATGACAACAGATTTAAGAAATTAACATGAAAGGAATCCAACAGAGACCTTTCAATTTTACATGTGTCATGCCGTATAACATGACAAATACCATCATATCATCCAAAATGCAGTGCTGTATGTCACAACGTGTCACTAAAGTTCCAGATGATACTACATATTGTTTACTACAGATGGCGAACTTCAGGATTTTCGGCACAGGACTTTAGCCCATCAACTGCAAGATGCAAGTGCGCCGATACCTTGCGGCCAAGGGATCTCACTGCACTGGGGAAGGAGGGTTAACTCGTAAAAATGAGCGAATATCTTAAGAAATTAGTTTGAAGTTGCCAGATGAGAAGCCACTTCTCTTCTTTTATGTCCCTAGCTCTGCCTAGAACATAATCGCATTTTTTTGTGTGCGTTTTTCATTCTGGTTCCCAAGTTTTACTCTGCTATAATTTAGAGATTACATCGCCATAGCTTGGCAACCGATCTAGATTTTTGTTGACTCGAAAGACGACTAATCCGGTTTAAGTTTTTTTATTTTCTTTCGAGCCATGTTGCTTATCTACATCTACATCCGTACTCCGCAAGCCACCTGACGGTGTGTGGCGGAGGGTACCCTGAGTACCTCTATCGGTTCTCCCTTCTATTCCAGTCTCGTATTGTACGTGGAAAGAAGGATTGTCGGTATGCTTGTCGGTATATGGTGGAAACGGATAACTCTTTCACAAAATAACTGGATGACGGTTAATTACATGTATTTCTCTACCTTCTTACAAAATCTGAACCGATTCGCACAAGTATGAAACATAGAGGTGACGCTCGTAAAAAAAAACTCACGAAAAAAGTGTCTTCTGCACGTAAAATTCGTGTGAAGCTAAATATTTTAAAGTGTGTTTTGAATTTTATCTTAAGAACGTGTTTTTCTTATTTACTTCACTTTAAACCGTTTCTGTGCATCTAACTGAACGAATTTTACGTGCTACACTTAGGTCGACTATAAACCACCGTATCTCGACAACGGATAAAGATTATTGGATAAGAAATTCGTTTTGACTTTATCAAAGTTCGGCAACGGCCTTGCTGCAGTGGTTACGCCGGTTCCCGTGAGATCACCGAAGTTAAGTGCTCTCGGGCGTGGTCGGCACTTGGATGGGTGACCATCCAGGCCACCATGCGCTGTTGCCATTTTTCGGGGTGCACTCAGCCTCTTGATGCCAACTGACGACCTACTCGACCGAATAGTAGCGGCTCGGGTCAAAGAAAACCATCATAACGACTGGGAGAGCGGTGTGCTGACCGCACGAATTAATCGATTCGCACAATTTGCCTGTGCGCCAGCTCCGGTTCGTCGTTCAAACCTTGCTTAAGGGGGGTAGGACGTCAAACGGGCCGACTTGGAGCAGAATAAGCACCGCAGGACATTTTAAATTCCACTGTCTATGCTTTACAAATAAATTCATAAAACTTGAACAGAATGACCAGGAAGGATTGAGGATTTATACTCACAGCAGTGGAAGCTCAAAAACTTAATAAAACACTTTCTTTTTTACATGTGAAATTGCATCATTTTTTCACTTACCACTGGCTGCATTTGTTGCTATAGGTACACTTTTCTTCCTAAGTAAGAGAGGTTATTCGATGACTTTTGCAAAGCATACAAGCCATATTTATAGGTGTATGAAACTCTAGAAGTTATTTAATTTATGAAAAAATGAATGAACTGTTATATTTTAAAATTCATGTTCAGAAAAAATTCAAGTTTTATAGTTAATTATCTCAATTTTTTCCACAGTTTTTTAATAGATTTGGAAAATTCTAGAGTTTCATACACCTGTAACTACTGTTTGTATGCTATGAAAAATTCATAAAAGAACCTCTCTTACTTAGGAAGAAAAGTGTACCTATACAACAAATGCAGCCAGTAATAAGTGAAAAAATGATGCAATTTCACATGTAAAAGAAAGGTATTTTGCTACGTTTCTGAACTTCCACTGCGATGAGTGTGAGTCCTCAATCCTTCCTGGTCATGGTGACAAAGTTTTATGAATTTATTTGTAAAAGTGTAGACAGTAGAAATTAAAATGTCCTGTGGTGACTCTCCTGCTCCAAGTCGGCCCGTTTGACGTCCTACCCCCTTAACATACTGCAGTATAGCTCCACTTAGTCAGATGTTCGAATGTCGTCTGCGCTGCAACGATAATTTACAGGTTAAAACATAACAGCGGAAAGAACTGTGTATTTATAACTTTACTATTACCAGTCTAAAGCCTGGACTTACATTGAGGATCGGAAATACGTCTTTATTTCGTTATGCCTAGTCTCCTGTCGTACATCATCTTAAAGAAAAAACAAACACCGTTTGAACTGGCCATGAAGACCCAACGGTACCGACTGGCCGCCGTGTCATCCTCAGCCCTTAGTCGTCACCGAATGTGGTCAGTGCACCTCTCTCACGGACGTTGTCAGTTGTCATTGCCGATTGTAATGGTACTTGAATTACGTAACTATTACGGCAGTTCATCCGAACCTCTCGATACCAGCTATATTTTACTGTGTTTCTGTTAACTACTTAACATATTTCTGAGACAACATTCAGATTTGATTTCATTTGTGATAGATCGATATGTTTATATTGCAATGATATTATTCTTATGTGTATTCTTTATTTTGTCACTATGGTCTTTGACGTACTTGTAACTCTGATTTTTGGGCGCGTAAGCGATTATTAGTCAGTTGTTAGAGAGTCGGACCTTGAAAAAGTCAAGTCTTGGACGTCATGTTGGAAAGACGCATATTGTAGTTGGCTTATAAAATGTGAGGAAGATGGGTTGAAATGGCTCTGAGCACTATGGGACTTAACATCTATGGTCATCAGTCCCCTAGAACTTAGAACTACTTAAACCTACCTTCCTCTGAGGAAGATGTTTTCAAGTATGTTTTGTATTGTGACGTGATGTTTTGTGTGTTACGTGATATTGCAATAAAAGCAATTAAAAGGAAGTGTAACTTAAATTCGGAGTCCTCATTATTTTTTTACATCACTATTGTGCTAACTTTGAAAGATTTAATCTTCAAGAATGGTTTGTGAAGAGTATCTACAAAACTTTTGAATATAGTGGAATAAAACCTAGGCCTCTTTGCAGCCGAGCTTGGAATCACCACCATCTAGATTTTCGACGATTGAGCCATAATTTTACAACGCGATCAGTGTGGGAAACACGAAAAGATGAGTGCCTAGTTTATTCATTATTACATGAAATGACTTTAATAACTGTGCTCTAATGACACCTGCCACATAATAACGTTGTTGTTGCCCGAAAATGCAGTATTTAGCAGCGTGAGCAACACCACAATCATTATTAAATTTTGACCTTTGTTGTGGTAGGATTGTTAGACGATGTCGCTACTTCTCAGTCAAGTTGCTTCTAAATTGGCTTCACAATTTGAGGGTACAACTGGGCTTACTTGAACGATTCATACAGACATCCTCAACAATGGTGAATTGTTTTCATTTACATTTTTTGTCTGTTTCTGTTATCTGCATGATGCGTATTACTCCATCAAAAAGTTGCGTCGTTTATAAGAACGAACTGCACCGCGATATCTTATCTATTTGGAATTCCGTCATAGTGCCACTGGCTGGCAGCGAGAGCCACTTACATAAAATTCAATGTCAAATTCAAATGAGCGGACGAAAGCGGCCCTGTCGCCAAGACCTTGTCTGCTAATTTCGGTATTTTATGCAGGTGACTTCCCGCGTGGACCCGCTCTGACGGGATGATTGCGGCGGTAATGTCGGAAAGAATCCATTACGTGGCCTCCTTAACGCGGGCTACTCGTAAAGCGTTCGGCCCGTCTCGACAAACAGCTGCCGAGCGCTGTTACGAGCAGTTGCGCTGCGTAATGGGTGCGATTAAGACGGCCGGGGCGAGCATTCGACTCGCTTCTGGGCATTCGCCGGTCAATACCTGATGTTCCTCGAGCATTCGTCCATAAACTTCGAGACCTACTGTGAACTTGTCCGCTTCGCCGCGTGCTCTAAATCAATAAAATTATACGGCAAGTTTGAACTAATGACAATAACAAAACAGGCGATTCTATCAGCTCGAATACGGTCTCAGAATAAGGAGCCGTGCCTCAAGCAGAAGTTTCTGTTAGGCAGAATACATTCCCCGACCGACGACGCATACGTCTGAGGCAGAATTTCTTCGTAAGATGTACAATTCGCAGTAGTTGTTAGAAGAGTACGAATGTTAATTAGAATGCCGGCCGTAGTGGCCTTGCGGTTCTAGGCGCTACAGTCTGGAACCGCTGGACCGCTACGGTTCCTGTTCCTGGAGACTAAGCTAACATAAATGGCTCATTCCTCCTCCGATCCGCGCCAGAAATGCTATTTTTTCCCAGCGCTTGGTCACCCTGAGGTTCAGGTTCCGCAGATACATTTCTGGTGAACTCTCGTATGTACAATACATTTAAACGAAATCATTGATGACTAGTAGATGCATTCCCGTTGTTAGTTTGATGTCAAAATTAGTAGCGTACTAATTAGGTTAGAATTATTACAATATTTTATTTGTATTTTTATTTATTTTCATTTATTTATTTATTTATTTATTTTTTTTTTATTTTTTTTTTGAGTCATCGGTCTGCAGCCTTCTGACTGCTCTGATGCGCCCAGTCACGAATTCCTCTCCTGGGCCAACTCTTTTCATCCCAGATGGAATTTGCAACCTACATCCGCAAGTTTTTGCTGGATGTATTTCATCCTCTGTCTTCCTTTACAGTTTTTGTCCTCTACAGTTCCCTCTAGTACCGTGGAAGTTATTCCTTGTTGTCTTAACGGATGTCCTACCACCAAGCCCCTTCTTCTAGTCAATATTTTCCACACATTCCTTCCCACGCCGATTCTGCGCAGAACCTCCTCGTTCCTTACCTTATCAGTTCACCTAATTCTCAAATTGTTCTGTATCGCCACATCTCAAACGCCTCGATTTTTTTCTGATCCGGTTTTGCCCCGCTTCACATTTCACTACCACACAGTGCTCTGCTCCAAACGTACATTCCAAGAAATTTCTTCCTCAAATTAAGGCCCATTTTTTATAGTAGTAGACTTCTCCCGGCCAGCAATGCCCTTTTTCCAGTGCTAGTCTGCTTTTTATGTCCTCCTCCCTCCCTCCGTGATGAGTCACTTTGCTGCTTAGGTACCAGAATTTCTTCATCTACTTCGTTCTCAGCTGATTTTTAGTTTCTAGCTGTTCTCATTTTGTCTAATTCTCACTGCTTTCGTCTATCTTCGATTTACTATCAATTCATATTCTGTAGTCCTTAGACTGCTCAGTCCATTCAGCAGACCCTGCAGGTCTTCTTCACTTCCACTGAGGACAGCAATGTCATCAGTGAATCTTAATATCCTTTCACCTTGAATTTTAATTCCACTCCTGAACCTTTCTTTTATTTCCATCATTGTTCCTTCGATGTACAAGAAATACAGTAGGGCGATGAACTACATTACTGGCCATTAAAACTGCTACGCCACAAAGATGACGTGCTAGAGACGCGAAAATTAACAGGAAGAAGATGCTGTGATATTCAAATGATTAGCTTTTCAGAGCATTCGCACAACGTGCTGACATGAGGAAAGTTTCCAACCGTTTTCTCATACACAGATAGCACTTGACTGGCGTTGCCTGGTGAAACGTTGTTGTGATACCTCGTGTAAGGAGGAGAAATGCGTGCCATCACATTTCCGACATTGATAAAGGTCGGATTATAGCCTCTTGCGATTGCAGTTTATCGTATCGCGACATTGCTACTCGCATTGGTCGAGATCCAATGACTGTTAGCGGAATATGGAATCGGTGGGTTGAAAAGGGTAATACGGAACGCCGTGCTGGATCCCAACAGCCTCGTATCACTAGCAGTCGAGATGACAGGCATCTTACGCGCATGGCTGTAACGGATCGTGCAGCCACGTATCGATCCCTGAGTCAACAGATGGGGACGTTTGCAAGACAACAACCATCTGCACGAACAGTTCGACGACGTTTGCAGCAGCATGGATATCAGCTCTGAGGCCATGGCTGCGGTTACCCTTGACGCTGCATCACAGACAGGAGCGCCTGCGATGGTGTACTCTACGACGAACCTGGGTGCACGAATGGCAAAACGCCATTTTTTCAGATGAATCCAGGTCCTGTTTACAGCATCGTGATGCTCGCATCCGTGTTTGGCGACATCGGGTTGAACGCACATTGGAAGCGTATATAACCCGGTCTGATGGTATGGGGTGCCATTGGTTTCACGTCTCGCTCACCTCTTGTTCGCATTGACGGCACTTTGAACAGTGGACGTTACATTTCAGATGTGTTACGACCCGTGGGTCTATCCTACATTCGATCCCTGTGAAATCCTACATTTCAGCTGGATAATGCACGACTGAAAGTTGCAGGTCCTGTACGGGCCTTTCTGGTCACAGAAAATGTTCGACTGCTGCCCTGGCCAGCCCATTTCCAGATCTCTCACCAATTGAAAACGTCTGGTCAATGGTGGCCGAGCAACTGGCTCGTCACAATACCCCAGTCACTATTCTTGATCAACTGTGGTATCGTGTTGAAGGTGCATGGGCAGCTGTACCTGTACACGCCATCCAACCTCTTTTGGACTCAATGCCCAGGCGTATCAAGATCGTCATTACGTCCAGAGGTGGTTGTTCTGGGTACTGATTTCTCAGGATCTATGCATCCAAATTGCGTGAAAATGTAATCACATGTCAGTTCTAGTATAATATATTTGTCCAATGAGTACGCATTTATCATCTGCATTTCTTTTTGGTGTAGCAGTTTTAATGGCCAGTAGTATACATCCCTGTCTTACACCCTTTTTTAATTGTAGCGCTTCGTTCTTGGACTTCCACTCTTATTGTTGCCTCGTGGGTCTTGTACTTATTGTATATTACCCGTTTTAACTATAATTGATCCCTATTTTTCTCAGAGTTTCGAAAATTTTACACCATTTTACATTGTCGAACGGAAGAAGACAAATTCTTTCATCCAGAAAGGCGAATCATTGTCCTAGACACACATTCTGATGTATAGTTTTCTGACCCGTCGACGGACGCCTGGAACAGCGAGACGTGGCCCCGTAAACACGAGGGCGGCATCCGCTATGCTATTCACTTAACCTCGAGACACGGCGCCCGCGCCCCGGCACTTTAGAGGTCCTGCGCAAGTTTTTAAATATTCACCAGATTAAGAATTTAAGGACCAAAGTTCGGCCATTTTTTACACTTTGCTGTTTGCCGACGCGCAACTCCATTGCCGGTGAGAATTTAATTTTGTAGAGAAATAGTAAGAAAGAGGGGGGAAAAAAATGTCGAGGGCGGAAGTTAGCCGGCAGATTAGCCGACGGAGGTCTGAATGTTTAATGCTGCCCGACGACTCGGCAAGACGCACTACTTCGCCGCGTGACTTCCCCTATGGCTATGGACTGGCCCCAAACTGCGCTACTCTGTCGTACAATAGTCCAGCAGGATCAAGTATCCAGCAGTCAGTGACGGTGCAGCTCTACACATCACCAGTCACTAATGACGTCAGCGAAGA
Source organism: Schistocerca gregaria (assembly GCF_023897955.1). Taxonomy (NCBI): domain Eukaryota; kingdom Metazoa; phylum Arthropoda; class Insecta; order Orthoptera; family Acrididae; genus Schistocerca; species Schistocerca gregaria. The sequence continues at coordinate 1,133,310,060 of NC_064920.1, read as the reverse complement.
CGGGACGTAGATCCCTAATTTTCCTTTACCTACTGTACGGTAAATAACGCCATTGACCCTCTGCAGACGTTCGTGATACAGACAAACGAGTCAAAATTAAGTTGCAACTGTCTGTTTTTTGCACAGGCTCAAAGCAATATTAAATTTCTTGCACGAAGTCATTTTTGGTGTGTATTCCATGCACTAGTTAGACAACTTCAGCCCTTTTTTTAAAAATTATGTAGTCTATGCTTTGCCAGCGATCATACACCATATACTGTGCGATGGACTGTACGTTGCCGGCCGGTGTGTCCGAGTGGTTCTAGGCGCTTCAGTCTGGAGCCGCGCTGCTGCTACAGTCGCTGGTTCGAATCCTGCCTCGGACATGGATGTGTGTGATGTCCTTAGGTTAGTTAGATTTATGTATTTCTAAGTTTTAGGGGACTGATGACCTCAGATGTTAAGTCTCATAGTGCTCACAGCTATTTGAACCATTTTTGAACTGTACGTTTACTGTCACCCCTCAACCTCCTCCACCGGCTGAACCTATGCTGCTTTTAACTTTTAACTGGCTTCATCGATTAGACAACAACGATATTGACAGATTGGGCACACAAATACTGTAAGGTTATTTGGCCGTCGCTGAGATAAAAGACCGCATACCTTCTTTCCTTCCCGTCTGGGCAAGCTGTGCAGTGACTAGAGTACGTGTAAAGTTTACTGGGATAGGATAAATGTTAGCTACAATGAAGTCGATAATTTATTGCAATTTGCCATTTTAATTTGATATCCCCCACAACTGACAAAATTTACAAAAAAAAGTGAATTTCTTTGTCCACCCTCACACTCCTGAGAATGGCACATTAACAGTTTGCAATTACGCGCCCCTATTACCGGCAGCTTCGTTGATAAATACTGGAAACCTCGCAAGAATAACTACCAGATCAAGAATATTAGGTAAGTTGTTGGACGTGGTTAAGCGTTGGTGGAAATCTCGCTTCTGAGCACACAAAGAGCTCAAACCGCAGAACTCTTCACGGAACACGCGTTGGTCCAGTGCTGCGATACAGACCGTATATCTTCCTTCGAAGACGATGGCCAAGACGCCGCCTCCAAGTCCGTACCGCTCGATGGCTGAAGGCGAAGTCCTTCTCCACAATTTTGTCTCCCATGCGTACGAAAACGCGGTGGAAGAATATTCTTTTTCGGCCAATGTCGAACGCTCTGTCATCGCCGAAATCCCTCCACTGAGATCTACCCAATGATCGAGCAGGTCATAACGCCCCTAGGCAAATGAAATTCCCGTCTTCGCCACGTGTTGCCCAGCACAGGTGGCTCCGGATGCCGGGCTATCCCCAAAAGCGCCGTATTGTCCCGCGTTTCCGGTGACCTCTACCTGCCGTCCACGGCGGCCCGGCGATCTACGGCCAGCTGCAGACTCATATACCACAATTCTCAACTTAAGTTAGTGCCTCAATACTGCAGACATGCAGGGAATACTGCTCGAGAGTGCTTCATATTTATCATAATTCAATAGAGTCATGATCTGATGCCCTTGCCAGTCCCTTTATTATTAATACTAATGTTGGTAAGCTAACGTGTAAGTGCCCATATCCCGGCACCTTACGATACGCTAAATCTGTGTAGTGAAGTCTGTGTGAAGCTCATAACAGTCTTGAACAAACAAGAGCCAATGTAGCTAAAAGTGAACCTGAAGGAGTATTTTTGTACACCTGCTTCTTATGCAGCAAGCCACCAGATAGTCTGTGACGGAGGGTTAATCTAGTACCATCATCACTTCCCCTTTCCCTGTTCCGTGGTACGTGGGAAGAATGTCGTATGAGGCTTAATGTCTCCAATTTTCCTATCGTGTTTATTTCCAGTGATGCATGTTGGAGCAAGTAGTGTTTTATGTGACTTACTAGAACGGGTACACTCGGAATGCTAATAGTAAATACTTCGTGATGCGCAAAGCTTCTTTTGTAGCGTCTGCCACTTGTCTCTGATGAGAAACGCAGTAATGCTATCGCGCTTACTTAACGAACTTCTAACGAACCGTTGCGCTCTTCTCTTTCTCGTCTGTTAATTATACCCGGTAAGTGTCCTAGGAGACGAGGAATATTCAAGTCGCTATCTAGGATGTGTTCTGTAATTATATGAGGGTGCAATGTTCGACACAGCACCCTGGAATATATTAAGATGTTACTAAGTCGCGCATTAGCATCAAATCGGCGAATTTTCAACTAAGATAGTTCAATAACTACGACGAGAACTCAAAACCACAACCACTACAAATAAAACACAAGCTGCGACATTGTTGCTAATAAAACAGTTACCCATATATACAATAACTTTCCTTTAATTTACGTCTATGGTCGTAAACTTTTTGTTAACAGATTACTAGTTCCGATCTGTTTTATAAACAGATCTCATGATGCTCATTACGGACCGAAACCGGTAACATGTTAACAAAAATTTTGTGAGCATAGACGTAAATTAAATGAAACAAATAACACAGTTTCTGCGTCAGTCACTTGTGCTTATATTGTCACTACTCGTTTGCGTGGTCCGCACCAACATCTTCCGGAGGAAAATTGTTTATCTACATGGCTGGGCCGTCATTTATGAACGAAATATTCATTCAAAACCACAACCCATATTCGAGTCTAGTCAGCACTAGCACACACAGTATATTACGCTGAAATACGATGAATTTAGTCAAAGCACATAAGATTTTTAATGTAATCTAGGATGTACGAGTAGATCCAAAAAGCAGAAAAATAATGTGTCTCGCTGAAGTGGGAAAACGCCAAGACGAATAAGCGGTAGCACAATAACAAGAAAATAAGTACATTCAGTAAAGGTTGTTCTTAGCCCGGAAGAGGTCTAACAGAATTAAACACGATTTCAGTTCATGAATTCTGTGTACGTCGCTGTTTAAGCGTTTGTTAATTCTAAATCTGCGATGTTGATACACATTTTTATCCAGAGGCTATTTCAATGGACTATTCCTACTTCCTCGGGATGTCTTCGATACACCAAACTTCCCGAAAAACTCGCAGTTCTTTTCTTGCTGAGCGTCCAGATCGCTTCCGCAATTCCTCCAGAATTAAAGCTTTTACAGTTGTTCTACTGATCTTTACATTTCTATAATTATTTCCAGTTTTACAATGTATTTCCATTTTCTGGTAACCCAAGGTTATACATCAGACACAATTTCCATTCTTTATTTGTACCTATGTATTTGCAGATTTTTTTCAGTATTTCTTCGTCTAACTAATGTCTAAATTTCTTGTAACCGTGAGTCCAGTGGTCTTCTTCTTAGCTTCTTTTGTGGCGTATGTCAACCCACGATATCTCTTGGACATCTCTCCTCAAACATCCTCTTCCAATAAGTATGACTTGATTTTCTTCCACAAAATTAATAACAGAACTTGAGACATCAATCTTCTTCCTGATGGCTTCATTTCTGATCTTTCCCACTGTGATATCTCTGCAGATTGTCTTGAAAAGTCCATCTCGTTACTTTCAATCTTTTCATTAACTGCAATTTCACTGACCGCATTTCTGATCCGTGTATCACAATGCTTCCATTAATTTTTCGGATACTTTTCTTCGTTGTGGTGTTGCTATGGTGGTGGCGTCCAAAGAGAGAGGTGCCAAAGCAAGGTTGTTAGCTGGCAACGTGGCCACAAGAGACGATAAGTGTAAGTGAATCTTGAGCTCAGTAGCGTGGGACAGTGGCTGGTCAATGAAAAGTAATAATACTGTACCAACTGCCGTGCTCATGATGTTCGGGTATCTACAGAACCAAATATGAATACTGGTGCCGTATCTTACACATGCAGAGTAGTACATGGTGTCATTCAGGCAGTGACCAAGTAGTGCTAGGCGCTTCTGTCCGGAACCGCGCTGTTGCTGTGGTCGCAGGTTTGAATCCTGCTTCGGGCATGGATGTGTGTGATGTCCTTAGGTTAGTCAGGTTTAAGTAGTTCTAAGTCTAGGGGATTGATGACATCAGCCGTTAAATCCCATAGTGCGTAGAGCCATTTGAACCATTTTTGAACATTTGAAAATAGACTAAGTGCTGGATTACTTTACTTGTCGGCACACTGATCGCATGATTTAACATGGAGCGCTGATAAACGAAGTACCCAAGAAGGCATTAAGTGCCGTATATAACGCTTCCACTGACATATGTTCCACGATCAGGCCCCAAACAAAAAGGACATTAGGTGATATACATGTTATTTAGTATGTAGAGATTCTTTTTATTGAATACAAAATGAGGTAGTCCGTCCTTGTTGACCTTTTTTGTCATACGGAATATTGTTACGCGATACGACTAAACAGATACTAGATACAATTTTTGTTCATCCAGCAGCTTATTTTGGTGGAAATGGAGTTCTTTAAATATTTAAAAAGTGATGAATACCGTCTGCATAAAAGTGTAAGGGAAGTTTATTAAAACAGATATTTCCAAAGAGTAAAAGTTTTTGCCGTTTGTTGAAGCTAGAGTCCCTCCGCGCTCTCACGTATATAAAGGCGGTTTGACGTTATCACTGCGACTCATAAATCACGGAAACATGTATATTTGCCGGCTATAAATCAGTGACTTCTAAGATCATTAAACGCTGGGAGAGAATTGTTTTCACAGCCGCTAAATCTAGCCCTTCCCTCCTCTAAGGCGGCTACCGCAGTTTTCATAACAAATTGCGTAATACCTGCCAGAGAGAAAAATGGTATTATCTGCCGCCACGGTTACTTTTATTGCCACCCCTGAAGGGGACGATCCATTCATTAGCAGCTGAATGGGAGGAATCGCGTAACAACTTCTCCAACAAAAGCAGTTATTTTTTTCCGGGCCAAAGTGTTGCGCAGGGAAGTTGAGCCATTAAAAAGTTCGAAGAATGCGATAAGAACGTGGCTGGAGGGAGCAGACCCAGGGCAATCTAAGAGTATTGGGACATTTATTCGAAACACACAAGTCCCATTTAGAGGTTCCTCCCCAGCCCTGGAAAAAAGCTCTGAAGATGGCTACCTGGTATGAATCGCAATGCTGTCGTTTGATGCGGCCTTCCACAGCTGCTTAGAAAGTATCTACGTTATTTTAAGCAACTTTACCTGATAAATTAAATTATCTTTAAAGCAGCTACAAACATTTTGCTTATGTGCTATCAGTTGTATCCAGCTTGAACTTTATTCAGTACTTTTAGGTCTGGTTGAAAGAATACACTAAGGACCTCATTACATCTACACCTACATACTCCGCAAGCCAGCGTATGGTGCGTGTCGGAGGGTACTTTTTAGCACTACTAGTCATTCACATTCTTGTTCCTCTCGTAAACAGAGCAAGGGAAAAATGACTGTGTATGTCTCAGTACGAGCCCTGATTTAACTTACTTTTATGGCCCTCAAGTGAGTGTATGTTTGCTGCAGTAGAAACACTCTGCAGTTAGCTGTAACTGCCGGTTCTCTAAACTTTCTCAAAAGAGTGTCACCTTCCTTCCAGGAATTCATATTTGAGCTGGCGAAACATCTCCGTAATGCTTGCGTGTTGATCGAACCCTACTGGTAACAAATCTAGCAACCCTTCTCCGAACTGCTTCAAAGTCTTCCTTTAATCTGAGCCCAAAAACACTCGACCAATACTCAGGAATAGAGTTCTTTACGTGATATTCTGTACAGACGAATCACATTTTCCTAAAATTCTCCCAATAAGCCGAATTCGACCATTCGCCTTCCCCACCACCATGTTTGCATGCTCGTTCAGTTTCATATTGCTTTGCAATGCTACGCCTCTAAATTTAATCGCCAAGATTTTGTCAAGCAGCACAGCACTAATGCTGTATTCGAACAATACGGAATTGTTTTTCCTACGCATTTTTCTACGTTATAGCAAGCTCTCATTTAATATTAAAGAGCACTCCTTAGTACGTCTGTTACATTTACTAAGTGTCCAGCTAATGAAACGCAGCCTTTGGTTAACCTTCCCCACAATATTTTCTATGTGTTCCTTCCAATTTAAATTGTTCATAATTGTAATACCTAGGTATTCAGTTGAATTTACGACTTTTAGATTATACTGATTTATCATGTAACCGAAGTTTAACCTGTTCATTTTAGCACTCATACTTTTCATTATTTAAGGTCAACTGCCACTTTTCGCACCATTCCGATATTTCTTCTAAATCGTTTTGCAGTTTGTTTCAGTTTCTTAAGTATGAATACTGCAGAAATCGGATCTATTTGGGCATCTGTCACTATCGCTCGACTTTCGAGTACGAGCATCGTGGCCCTGGTACATGTACCTAATTCTGGCTGGGTTGGCAGCACTGCTCGGGAGGCCGGTAGCAGCAGGTAGGCAGCTGTGGGAAGCCCGTCGCTGTAGCACGCGACGAGACGCGGCTAATTAACGGCGGTGTCTGCACGTCCAGGCGAAGATCATTAGCCGGCTGTTGGCCGTAACAGAGATCCGCGTCCCGCCCAGGCTCCGCTGGCGAGCCGGCGCTCCTCTTTCTGTCATGGGGAATGACGGTAAGCCGCTTTGTTTCCGACGTAATGCTCTCAACGATCTCTCTTCGTTCCTTTAAATTTGTCCTCCAGCCGAAATATTACGGACAGCGCCACTGTGCGCTGTCTCAACTACTGTGTTTCTTTTCTCCCGGGACGACAGATTACAATTATTTTTCTTACACGGAAAGAATTTATAACGAATCTGTCCCACTGAAATATTTGCCTGTGCTACGAAGGCTGCACGCTCTAATATGTCATCGCTCTCTTAACATGTACCAAATGGGGCAAGTATTCTGAAGAAAAAAATTACGAGACGTGAGCTACAGAGCCTTTGGAAGTATGTGATGTTTTACGGGAAAAAGAGATAATTACGTTCATGATGTTTTCCAACTTTTTTTTTAATTTTTTAGAACTGGGGTCCACAACATGCATAAAGTTTTTAAGTCGCATCAGTTTTACTTTATTAGGCTATATTTAATACAGGACCGGCACGTATCTACATCTACATCTACATCCGTACTCCGCAAGCCACCTGACGGTGTGTGGCGGAGGGTACCCTGAGTACCTCTATCGGTTCTCCCTTCTATTCCAGTCTCGTATTGTACGTGGAAAGAAGGATTGTCGGTATGCTTCTGTGTGGGCTCTAATCTCTCTGATTTTATCCTCATGGTCTCTTCGCGAGATATACGTAGGAGGGAGCAATATACTGCTTGACTCTTCGGTGAAGGTATGTTCTCGAAACTTCAACAAAAGCCCGTACCGAGCTACTGAGCGTCTCTCCTGCAGAGTCTTCCACTGGAGTTTATCTATCATCTCCGTAACGCTTTCGCAATTACTAAATGATCCTGTAACGAAGCGCGCTGCCCTCCGTTGGATCTTCTCTGTCTCTTCTATCAACCCTACCTGGTGCGGATCCCACACTGCTGAGCAGTATTCAAGCATTGGGCGAACAAGCGTACTGTAACCTACTTCCTTTGTTGTCGGATTGCATTTCCTTAGGATTCTTCCAATGAATCTCAGTCTGGCATCTGCTTTACCGACGATCAACTTTATATGATCATTCCATTTTAAATCACTCCTAATGCGTACTCCCAGATAATTTATGGAATTAACTGCTTCCAGTTGCTGACCTGCTATTTTGTAGCTAAATGATAAGGGACCTATCTTTCTATGTATTCGCATCACATTACACTTCGCTACATTGAGATTCAATTGCCATTCCGTGCACCATGCGTCAATTCGCTGCAGATCCTCCTGCATTTCAGTACAATTTTCCATTGTTGCAACCTCTCGATACACCACAGCATCATCTGCAAAAAGCCTCAGTGAACTTCCGATGTCATCCACCAGGTCATTTATGTATATTGTGAATAGCAACGGTCCTATGACACTCCCCTGCGGCACACCTGAAATCACTCTTACTTCGGAAGACTTCTCTCCATTGAGAATGACGTGCTGCGTTCTGTTATCTAGGAACTCCTCAATCCAATCACACAATTGATCTGATAGTCCGTATGCTCTTACTTTGTTCATTAAACGACTGTGGGGAACTGTGTCAAACGCCTTGCGGAAGTCAAGAAACACGGCATCTACCTGTGAACCCGTGTCTAAGGCCCTCTGAGTCTCGTGGACGAATAGCGCGAGCTGGGTTTCACACGATCGTCTTTTTCGAAACCCATGCTGATTCCTACAGAGTAGATTTCTAGTCTCCAGAAAAGACATTATACTCGAACATAATACGTGTTCCAAAATTCTACAACTGATCGACGTTAGAGATATAGGTCTATAGTTCTGCACATCTGTTCGACGTCCCTTCTTGAGAACGGGGATGACGTACAGGAGTGAATGTAGAGGAGATAGTCAGTTACCATAAGTCTGCGATTCCATCAGTAACTACAGTGTTGTAAGGAGTGCTATGATACGTAGGAAAATATTTTCACCTCCAAATCAGTGTCAAAATGAGCAGTGCCATAGTGTAAGGTTACACAACAGCTCCGCCAGTGTAGAAACGATTCGGCTGAAGCCTTGAGGGATACAACTGAGATACAACAAGTGTATCACACCATTATCACCCCATAACAACTGGTGCAAAACTAACTGCATCCTGCGAAGGCTGTGGTGTCAACTACAACAAATAACGAGGCACAGCTCCATGCCAGCAGACACCACTAGACATCGATTTCTGCCCACGCACTGCTCTTCCCCAGCCCAATCCCAGCCCCTAACGGCTAACAGCACCACAGTGTACAAAAGTAAATTCTTGAAAACAGTCACAAGTCACACTTTCTATGTAAGTCTGCAGGATTTCGTGGCCGTTGTCACTGAAGTTAAAATCTTCTGGGTTGTTAGGCCGCGTCATATTTCTTCTAAAATGTTGGACGTTTCGACCCCTCTGCTGGGATCTTCTTCAGGATCTTTTGGTGTCCACTACTGCTAGAACACTGTCAGAGACGAGTGTCGCGTCCACTTGTAAAGGGGGAGTTTTCTCCCGTTCGTGCTAGAAAAGTGATTAAAATTCAAATGGCTATCCTTGGTGGGCCATAGTCATAGGCTAATATTCCCGCTCTGATGCAGAAGAAGGGGGAGTTGGTAGCTCGTCTCCTGTGGATATCATTGGCGGTCCATCGTCATTGGATAGAAAGGCGCTATTCCACAGTTATGCTGGAGAAGGGTTATTGGTTGAAGTGCCTGCTACCGCTATTGGTTGGTCGTCATCAGTGGCTAGATTCGTAACAGACAGAGCAAAAGAGGGGGGGGGGGGGGAGGAATGTTTACCCAAAATATTATTGTCCGCCGAGGTGACTTGCAGCGCGTTGTTTATGCCGCTCACACGTCGCAGCCGCGTATTTACTTCCTTGATGGCCTGATGGCGGGGAGCCACGATGCCGGAAGCCTATAGCCGTCCTCTCTATTGAAATTAGATGCATTCTTAGAAATTTCAACCGCTTCTCGGACCTTCCTTCTATAAATGTTTGTTTCTTTAGCCAGTACAAGTACGCTATTAAAATCGATGTCAGAGCCACAGGTCTCGTGATGTTCCGCTACTGCCTATTTTGCACTTTGTTTTAGTCGCGTGTGCCGTTCGCGTTCCTTAATGCGTTCTTTAACAGTTCTTCCCGTTTCGCCTATGACGCGACCTAACAACCCAGAAGATTTTAACTTCCGGCTCTTTCTATGTTTTATATACCGGTTTCGTTCTTCAAATGAAAAAGAGTAACATCAAAGTATACAGTTAAAAGTTAGTTGACAGCTTTAAAAATTACGTATTAAGTTGCCTGACAGCTCTAAAGACTAAACTGGCTATGCTATAATACTTAAACTTACATTTAATGTACAGTAGTAAAAGATGACAATTGACTGCGCTGTCAGATTCATAATTTACTACTTCACTTTAAACGTAAGTTAAAGTACTATACTACTGACGGTTTAATGTTTAGAGCTGTCAGCCAACTTTAAACGCATTGTTTAATGCTGTCAATCAACTTGCAGCTGTATATTCTGAAGACGTTCTTCTTCATTTGAAGAGCGAAACCGGTAAATAAAAAAATATAAAGTGCGACTTGTGGCTTTTTTCAAGCACTTAGTTTTAATAGTCGTTCCCCTTTCAGGCAATGGCTGCTCTTGCTAAAAAAGAAGAGTGTACAAAGGGGCCGGCCAGTGTGGCCGAGCGGTTCTAGGCGCTTCAATCTGGAACCGCGCGACCGCTACGGTCGCAGGTTCAAACCCTGCCTCGGGCATGGATGTGTGTGATGTCCTTAGGTTAGTTAGGTTTAAATAGTTCTACGTTCTAGGGCACTGATGACCTCAGATGTTAAGTCCCATAGTGCTCAGAGTAATTTTTTGTACAAAAGGCTTCTATGTTTAGATTTCCCTGAATTCATAAACGTCTGATGAGGAGCAAAATATGCTTGGAACGCGTTGCAATATGTTGAATTAAACATGAAATAAGTAAATGTTACTGGTAGCAGAAAAACACAAACAATAATTACAATGGAAATTATTCCCTGCTGTCTTCATATACAGGGTGTTTCACTAAATGTGTTTGCCTCTGTAAGTTACGAAGTAATAAGCGACGGAAATGTTTATTGCGGTAGGTCACCATAAGAAACGTTACACTGTCTGCGGAGCTATGAACATAGTTTATTTTGATATTATCCAAAGAGTTACAGCAAAAAGATACAATTTTTTAAATGGAATAATAGTTGTTTCTATCATGCACTGGAATCAGTAACACCAGCTGTGTATACATCAATTTAAATTATATTCCTTTTATTTTTAGTTTGAGAGCTACAACCCTTCAAAGATTCAGGGGCAGATACCACACGCTGTACATAATACATGGCTGTGTCGTGGGTGATGGATGTTCTGGCAGTGGGAAGTTGATTTAAATGAGATGTTCAAATGTGTGTCCATGTTCCCGAATGCACAGTGCACTGCGGATGAGATGTAACATCGTCGGTATTACGGAGCAATATGCGTCCTCGATGCGCCGTTTTAGATCATCTGGGGATATGGGCTCAGTGACAAACACGATCCTTTAGGTATCCCCACAAAAAGAAATCTAATGGTGTTAAATCGGACGATCTTTCAGGCCATCAATGAGGACCATGGCACCCCAACCACCTTCTTGCAAACCTGTTATTTAGTTCTTCCACAACAGCACGGGCAGAATGGGCTGGGTGACCACCGTGATGCATCCAAATATGGACTCTCGTGTGTAGACACACATGTTCAAGGAGACCACCCAAACTGTCGACTATAAACGCGCGATATAACTAACCTGTCGGTTTACCTGGGAAGAAGTGTGGGCCGATGATTTCATCCCCAAGTATTCCACACCCTACATTAATAGACCACCTACGCTGACGGTCGACAGGTCGTATCCACCGAGGATTTCTACGTCCCAGTAGAGCACGTTATGGCGGTTCACTGCACCATAATTTGTGAACGCGGACTAATCAGAGAAAATAACACCTTCTAAACACTCCAGCATGAAATTACGCATGGCTCATTCACAGCCTGTAACTCTCGCACGTAAATCGTTCCCATGCAGCTCCTGGGTCAGTGACACGCGGTACGGGTGATTCAAAAACTGGCTCTGAGCACTATGGGACTTAACATCTATGGTCATCAGTCCCCTAGAACTTAGAACTACTTAAACCTAACTAACCTAAGGATATCACGCAACACCCAGCCATCACGAGGCAGAGAAAATCCCTGACCCCGCAGGGAACCGAACCGGGCGTGGGAAGCGAGAACGCTACCGCACGACCACGAGATGCGGGCACAGTTAGAGTATCCCGTATGAAATCATGATAACGTGCTCCATTGAGCGTAGGTGGAAGAAACTAAAATGAGCTCTAACATGGAAATCAAGCGTTTCCGGACACATGTCCATATAACATATTTTCTTTCTTTGTGTGTGAGGAATGTTTCCGGAAAGTTTGGCCGTACCTTTTTGTAACACCCTGTATACGCCACACAGATGTGAGACTGACACCAGCGACTGCAGCAAAGGCTCGTAAGCTGACATGAGGATCGTGGTGTACTGCAGCTCCGTCTCCTCACTTCTTGCAGTTCTTCGACTGTTCCTGCTGCGCATTACCAAGCTGCCTCTTTCCCGATGTCGTTGTTCAGCAGCTAAGAACGTAATGGCTGCGGGAGGTCTTCGCCTAGGATATCTCACGGCGTACGCCATGGCTGCTTCAGTGGTATCGTGTCGGCACTCGCCGAGCATCAGCAACGTGTCAACGTACTCGTTGTTCGTGTATGCCATCTTCATCCGATGTCTAACGGTGGTATATTGAGCCCCATTTGTTTGTATGACTAGACATGAGATGGTGTTCCGAACAGCGTTTGTATATATTTCAGGCTCTACCCATTTCTGTGCTGTATAAAGTATTAAATGCTGAAACTTTCTGGCAGATTAAAACTGTGTGCCGGACCAAGACTGGAAAGGCAAAGGTCCTGAGTTAGAGTCTCGGTCCGGCACGCAGCCTTAATATGCCAGGAAGTTTCGTATCAGCGCACACTCGTCAGCAGAGTGAAAATTTCATCCTGGGTACATCCAGCAGACTGTGGCTAAGCCATGGCTCCGCATAATGCTTTCTTTCAGAAGTGCTAGTTTTGCAAGTTTCGCAAGAGAGAATCCGTGAAGTTTAGAAGGTAGGAAACAAGTAATGGGTGGTACTCAGTCGTACTTAGGTAGCTCGGTTGGTAGTGCACTTGTCCGCGAAAGGCAAAGGACCCGAGTTCGAGACCCCGCGCAGTACACTGTTTTGATCTGCCAGGATGTTTCATACCAGTGCACACTCCGCTGCAAAGTGAAAACTTCTTTCTATATTAATACTTTTTGGAACAATTTGTTAATAATTCAGTTACAGAATTGAATGACAAGTGTAATTCTATATATTTTTAGCACTAGTTGTGCGTATAACGTATGGACGGTAAAGCCAAACTTCGTTGGTCGTGCACCATCTTGTATCTTGAAACAGCAGAAGGGCGTTTGCCATGGAACGTGAAACATCTGCAAATTGCCTGAGTTTTATTAATGTCCTAACAGTTTCAATGGTCTCGAAAATAGATTTTTTTTTTTAGTTTCCAGTAGCTTGAAATTCAGAATGTACTCAATTAGTAACTGGTTTCTGATAACACTTATGTTTAATTTGATTCCACTTACAGATTATTGGTCTTTAGTAATAATGTAACCGATCGATGACTCAATAAAGTATTGGCAAAATGTTCTCAATTGCAACCCTTTGGAAATCCAGTAGGCCATTTCTTCCTAGACACATGGACATGTTGTTGTTTGCGACAACACACAGCATACTATCCGTCATAACAATGAACGTGAGGGCTACTTCATAAGAGACAAGAATTTCGCGTGACGAGCAGAACGTCGGTGCGTTGCAGAATGGGACAGCTAAGTTACTGTCTGCCCAGGGACAGAGCGGCAGTTATCCCGGCCGGAAGGACGCAGCCGGCAGCGAGAGGCTACCTAGCTGGGCTTCCATATGCATGAACGCGGGCAGCGGGCCGCGGCCAAGACAATGCTCTGCGCACGGCCCCAGATTAGCGGGCCGCAGCGGTAATTAACCTGAGCTGAGTTACGGCCAATATCTGCGCCTCTGCCTCTGAGGGAAGGCAGGGCCAAGGGAGGTCAAAGCCGCCCACTGGCGTCACACCGTCACCCCCAGTCTCCTGTTCGAGTGGCAGGGGAGACGTCTGCTCACGGACTTCTAGCTCACTAGCGATTCGAACTGGCGATGTATAGACTTCCATAGAAGCCTGGGATTTGGTGTACGAGAGGTGTTCAACAAGTAATGCAACACATTTTTTCTCAGCCAGTTTCATTTGAAAAGATGTGGAACTCGTTGTGCGACATTGTGGGATATTCCACCTAGCAGTGAACAAAAGCACGGTGAGCCGTTGTGCGATACGTCTCTCATCATCGCAACAAGGTCTCGCAAACTTGTCCGGTCTCCAGCGTGCCGGCCAGACACACACAGCTATGACCCATGCAACGGAAAGTGCGGACACTCCCATTCGATGTGATAAAATGGTTCAAATGGCTCTGAGCACTACGGGACTTAACTTCTGAGGCCATCAGTCCCATAGAACTCAGAACTACTTAAACCTAACTAACCTAAGGACATCACACACATCCATGCCCGAGGCAGGATTCGAACCTGCGACCGCAGCGGTCGCGCGGTTCCAGACTGTAGCGCCTAGAACCGCTCGGCCACTGCGGCCGGCTCGAGGTGATAGACGGATCACAATCAAACACCTCGCTGCAAAACTGGACGTCTCTGTTGGTAGCGCTGACACTCTCCTGCCCCAGCTGGGATACTCTAACGTGTGTTCTTCCTCATCCGCCCTACAGCCCGGGTATCGCACCTTCTGACTTCCATCCGTCTGGACCAATGAAGGATGCTCTTCGGAGGCAACAGTACTGATGGTGAGGGCTATTGATGCAGCTATACCTTGGCTCCCACGTCGACCAACAGAGTGATACCATACAGGCATAGAGATCCTATCTGTAAGGTGGGAGATGATTTGAAAAATAGCGTTTGGTAGCCAAAATAGTGGGAATAATATGGCGTATTGGAGTCCTGAATAAAACCAACATGCTTTCAGAAAAAAATATGTTGCATTATTTTTTGAAAGCTCCTCGTAAAACAATCGTCGCCGAGGACTGCCACAGATCGCGCTTTTCCCACGAAGTAACATTGAATACCTCTTCTGCTGAGTGGTATAAGTGAAACGAGAAACTTGTTTGGCTAGTTTCACAATTTTTATTTTATTTTGCTTTGTTGTTATTATAATGATTATTATTGTTATTACTATTTTTACAACCTAGCTTTCGGGTAGTAAGCACTATTTCCAGCAAACAGTTGATTCCAAAGGTGGCAAACAAGCAAAGATAAATGTCAACACTTAAACTCGCAACATAAGAGAATGAAGCTTAGAATGGATCTGGGAGTTCCTCCTGTCATTTTTGAGCCTTAAATATAGACATTAGATAAATACACACTTATTTAGGATTCAGCATTTACATAAAAACCATAGCTACAATTACGATAATCCCTGCAAGTTCCCAGTGCTCAGTCACATACATGCAGGTTTCCATTCTACAGTATATCGCCTTACATCTGTTCCATTATCTGAAGCAGCCTTTCAAACAGAACTACAGACCACCAAACATACCGCTTCCAGCAACGGCTAAAGCTCTCAAAAAAATGTTCGAATGTCTGCGATTTCCTAAGGAATCACAGTGCTGACGTCATCGGTCGATAGACTTACACACTGCTTAAACTAACTTATCCTAAGAAAAGCACACACACCCATACCCGACGGAGGACTCGATCCTCCGGCGGGAGGGGCTGCGCAATCCGTGACATAGCATTTCAAACCACGCGGCCACTCCTCGCGGTGCATAGTTCTGCCCTGACTGATAATATACTACGAGAAAAAGAAAATGTGTAAAATTTCACCACTTCTGTAGCCTCACTAACAGCAATCAGTCAACAGTTACGAGACCTAAAACAAAATCCCATATTGGCAGCATTTCAGGTAAGCCCACAAAAAATAATTACGTATTTGCATTTTGTAATACCAACAGTACATCAAAAACTTTTTCCGTTGTAAAGCCAAATTCCAACACTTGTCATGAGATTGTGTGTATAAAATCACATGCAAGCACTGTGGAAAAATATGTACTGGTAAGTCAGGCAGAGCTTTTGCAGCTTTGTTATCTCAACATGAAAGATGCTAGAGACTGAGGAATAAAGATTGAATCTTTGCCGATCATCATTTAACCGTTCATATTATGTAGATTGTGAAGTTTTACATTCTATTACGAAAAACAGAAAGATGAACGTACTGAAAATACTGGAAATCGATAAACAAACGACACAGAATGCCAGCTTAGTACTCTGCGGCTTGCCCAACAGTTCACCGATAGTCACTTCAACATTGAAAGCAGATGGTGTGAGACCTGGACTAAGAATTCACCATCTGATGTGTGGCACATTATTGACCCTCTGCAGAAACACAGGGATTTTTAGAACCACCAGAAGAAGAATATAAATCGCTCCCACCGATTACTTGTTTCCTACCATCTCAACTTCACGGATGCTCTCTTTCGAAACTTTCAAAACTAGCACTTCTGAAAGAAAGGATTATGTGGTGCCATGGCTTAGCCACAGTCTGCTGGATGTACCCGGGATGAAATTTTCACTCTGTTGATGAGTCTGCGCTGATACGAAACTTTCTGGCATATTTAGGCTGTGTGCCGGACCGAGACTCTAACTCAGGACCTTTGCCTTTCCAGTCTTTGTCCGGCACACAGTTTTAATCTGCCGGAAATTTCAGCATTTAATAAATTACATAGCACAGAAATGAGTAGAACCTGAAATATATGCAAACGTTGTTCGAAACACCATCTCATGTCTAGTAACAAAAAATGGCGGGAACTTCTTTCTTATGGCAGTCTCTAGTTTCGTACTCCTTCACGTGGTTTGAAAATCTGTCACTAGGCTGATGTACCGTCCAAAATACGTCCTTCGTTACTAGCTACACCGTTGTCTATGTACAACATTCTACCCTAATAACGGTACGTTGCTCATCTGTGGTGGATGTATACTTCCTACTAATGGCCAAATAGATTTCACCTCCCCATAAACTACGTGAAAGTGCTGATAGCATTTGATAATTCGTTGATGAGTAGTGAAAACATTATGGCGCTACTGTTCATTCCTGAAAGACACCCACTTTTGTTTCTGTTGAACACTGTTCATTATAATGCTCTGGTTTCTAGTAATGATAGGGTATTCGAAAATACGTTTATGCAAGAAGCTGAAAAAACAGTCAAAGCGTGGGACGCTGAAAAAGCGATATATTGTGGGAAATTCCGAGAGTAACTCTTTCACTTACCCCTGGACTCCGCCAGAAAAACTCCTCTCGGTGCTGCATCACTGAACACGATCCGCTTTCGCTGGCTGGGAACGAACCGCTGAACATCTGGGCGTTCCCTCGCATCCCGCGCACACCGCAGCCGTCAGTGGCGTACAAAACGTGCTGTGAGAGATAACTGCAGTATTACATCGCGTTAACAACTGCAGCATGAATCACTATGATGGCCTCGTTGTCATGCAAATCCACCTCGTAAACTGCTGACGCCGAGTTTCTACACACATGCTGAGGGCCGTTCTGCGCGAGTTATACGCCACTCTTCCACGCCGAGTCTCATTTAATTATTATTGCCTAATTTGGACGTCGGTCATTCAATACTAATGAGCGGCGATGCAAGGAAAATGAGTTTTGGGTGTCCTTCAGGAATATGCTACGCATATTCTGCTAACTAGAAATAAGTTTCTTCATAAGTTATCAGAAGAAATTCTATCTGAAGTGGATATGTAATAATCTTAAAAACCTTTAATACCCTTGACTGTTTCACCCCGCTGATGACCTTTTAGCTGGTGATTCTGTCACGCAATGGACGTGTCAACCAACTTTTTTGATATAATTTTCAAAGTAAATTATTTCCATGTATGTCGGTACATAGTTACAGTTAACTTTCTTTTAAACGTGGTTAACCGAGCGACCGCAAGGGTCGCAGGTTCGAATCCTGCCTCGGGATATGTGTGATGTCCTTAGGTTAGTTAGGTTTATTTAAGTAGTTCTAAGTTTTGGGGGGCTGATGACCTCAGGAAAATGGCTCTGAGCCCTATGGGACTTAATATCTGAGGTCATTAGTCCCCTAGAACTTAGAACCACTTAAACCTAACTAACATAAGGACATCACACACATGCATGCCCGAGGCAGGATTCGAACCTGCGACCGTAGCGGTCACGCGGTTCCAGACTGAAGCGCCTAGAACCGCTCGGCCACACCGGCCGGCTTCACCTCAGACGTTAAGTCCCATAGTGCTCAGAGTCATTTTGGATCATTTTGAAACATGGTTACCGCATATTTCAGCCGAACGAATGGCATGATTAAGCCCTCCACGCTAGTGTATCTTATGGAGGCTTTTTCATCTCTACATTACTAGTGGCAACTACATACGGTTGAACCCTCACATTGTAACCTAGCATTTGAATACCTTCTCTACGCACACACACACACACACACACACACACACACACACACACAAACACACACATACTCTCTCTCTCTCTCTCTCTCTCTCTCTCTCTCTCTCTCTCTCTCTCTCTGTCTCACTCTCTCCATCCAAACCAAATTAACTATTACCGACAACACGATCTATCAGTTGTGAACTTTGGTGTGCACTGACTGGAAACTTCCAGGTGGATTAGAACTGTGTGCAGAACCGGGACACAAGCCTGGGACCTTTTGGAAGTGTTCTACCGACAAAGCTGTTGAAGCACGGTACTGGTGGAAGTAAAGCTGAAACGATGTGTCTTGTTTCGTGCTTATATAGCCCAGTCGGTAGATCATTTGCCTACGAAAGGCAAATGTCACATATTTGAGTTCCGGTCCAGTACACAAGTTTTAATCTGCGAGAAAGTTTCGACTTACTGTTTTTCGGACTCAGTTTTCCTCGCCCATTCAATTCAGCACCTCTTCATTAGCTACACTGAAGCGTCAAAGACACTGGTATAGGCATGCGTATTCAAATTCAGCGATATGTAAACAGGCAGAATGCGGCGCTGCAGTCGGCAACGTCTATATATAAGTCAATAAGTGTCTGGCGCAATTGTTAGATCGGTTACTGCTGCTACAATATCAGGTCATCAAGATTTAAGTGAGTTTGGACGTGGTGTTATAGTCGATGGGACACACCATCTCCGTTGTAGTGATGAAGTGGGGATTTTCCCGTATGACCATTTCACGAGTGTACCGTGAATATCAGGAATACGGTAAAACATCAAACTCCCCGACATCGCTGGGACCGGAAAAAGATCCTGCAAGAACGGGACCAACGACGACTGAAGAGAATCGTGCAACGTGACAGAAGTGCAATCCTTCCGCGAACTGCTGTGGATTTCAGTGCTGGGCAATCTAAAAGTGTTAACGTGCGAACCATTCAACGAAACATCATCGATATGGGCTTTCGGAGTCGAAGGCCCACTTGTGTACTCCTGATGATTGCACGACACAAAGCTTCACACCTCGCCTGGGCCTGACAACACCGACGTTAGACTGTTGACGACTGGAATCATGTTGTCCTGCGGACGAGTCTCGTCTCAAATTGTATCGAGCGGATCGACGTGTACTGGTATGGAGAAAACATGATGAATCCATGGGCCCTTCAAGTCAGCAGGGGACTGTTCAAGCTGGTGGAGGCTCTGTAACGGCTTGGGGCGTGTGCAATTGGAGTGATATGGGACATTTGATATGTCTAGGTACGACTTAGACACGTGATACGTACGTCAGCATCCTGTCTGGTCACTTGCATCCATTCATGGCCATTATGCATTCCGGCGGATTTGGGAAACTCCGGGAGGACGACGCAAAACCCTACACGTCCAGAATTGCTACAGAGTGGGTCCAGGAACACTCTTCTGAGTTTAAACACTTCGGCTGGCCCCCAAGCTTCCCAGACATGAACATTATGAGATATCTGGGGTGCGTTGCTAAGTCCTGTTCAGAAGAGATCTCCAACCCCTCGCATTATTACAGATTCATGGACAGCCCTGCAGGATTCACGGAGTCGATTTTCTCCAGCACTACTTCAGACATTAGTCGAATCCATGTCACGTCTTGTTGCGGCACTTATGCGTGCTCGCAGGGGCTCGACACGATATTACCAGTTTCTTTGGCTCTTTAGTGTAAATTCTACTCAACTAAATTTCAGCATTTTTGTGTACCATCACGTTCCTAAAAGTCTATTTTCTCCTGTCCTCTACTATTTATCACCCACATTTTATCTGTACACAGCGTGCCTCATTTGCTTTAGGGCTTCCTGTGTGACATTCCCAACTGCAATGCTATCTCTGACGAGTTCCAGCGTTGCTATCACTGAAGTTTTAAAAATGAGAGTGTAGAAAGCCAAAGCGCTAGAGTTGCTACAGCAAGCACCCTGTCTGTAAATGTAACAGTAATTGCCTGACACGCATCGGAAAATTGCACTGGAGCAGTGAGACAACATCATGCTTCTTGAGTTTTCAAGCGTTTGTGGGAGAGAATTCGTCGAATTCTACCCGAATACCGAGAGGCATGTTCCCGGTTGCTCTCCCATGACGACACCATAGCTCACGAAACGGAAAATATGCACGAGGTCAGTCCTAAAAGAACTGGGACATACTTTGACTTCCAGATAAACTCTTTCAGAAGGAAGTTTCTAAAACGTAAATATTTTACCAGTTTTAACGAATTATCTTTTACAGTAATGATTTTCTTGCCATTATTTTTACATCCTCTTTACTTTTGTTCAGTAACCTGATTCCCCCAGAATCACCTGACTTAGTTCCACACATTCCATTATCACTGTTTTACTTTAATTGATGTTAACCTTACGGCCGCTTTCTAAGACACTATCCACTTGTTCAACCGAACAACGCTGTACTTTTCCGTCTGAAACGAACATATGTCACGGGAAACGTAGTTTTTATTTCTTCTTCTAGAACTTTAATTCCCTTCCCTATTTAACTTAAGGGTTCATAAAAAATTACTTCGTAATGTTCTGCAAAATTATATTTGTTTCTCGCGACCGGGTTTCGCCTTCTTTGGCCGTCTTCACGTGAAAACTGATAGTTGCAAACACATACACACATCAAAAAACTTTTGCACCGCCTCGGTTCCAAGCATTCTGGAACCTTTACAGAAAACTGAGATAGAGATCAAAATAAACATCATACCCGCCCCTTTTTATTGCTCAAGAAAACCACACATTTTATGTTGTACCACCATACAGCGAGACCTTCAGAGGTGGTGGTCCAAATTGCTGTACACACTAGTATCTATAATACTCAGTAGCACGTCCTCTTGCATTGATGCATGCCTGTATTCGTCGTGGCAAACTATCCAGAAGTTTATGAAAGTACTGTTGGTCCAGACTGTCCCATTCCTTAACGGCGATTCCGCGTAGATCCTCAGAATGGTTGGTGGGTCACGTCGTCCATAAATAGCCCTTTTCAATTTGTCACAGCCATGTTCGACAGCGTTCATGTCAGGAGAACATGATGGCCACTGTAGTGGAGCGATGTCGTTATCCTGAATGAAGTTAGTCACAAGACGTGCACGATGGGGGCGCGAATTGTCGTCCATGAAGACGAATGCCTCGCCAATATGCTGCCGATATGGTTGCACCATTGGTCGGAGGATGGCATTCACGTGTCGTACAGCCGTTACGGCAGCTTCCATAACCACCAGCGGGGTACGTCGCTCCCACATAATGTTACCCCAAAACAGTAGGGCACCTCCATGTGGCTGCACTTTCTGGACAGTGTATCTAAGACGTTCAGCCTGACCGGGTTGCCTCCAAACACGTCTCCGACGATTGGTTGAAAGTATATGCGACCCTCATCGGTGGAGAGAACGTGATGCCAATTCTGAGCGATCCAGTCGGCATGTTATTGGGCTCGTCTGTACAGTGCTGCATGGTGTCGTGGTTGCAAAGATGGACCTCGCCATGGACGTCGCGAGAGAAGTTGCGCATCATGCAGCCTATTGCGCACAGTTTGAGTCGTAACACGACGTCCTGTGGCTGCACGAAAAGCATTATTCAAAATGGTCGCGTTGCTGTCAGGGTTTCTCCGGGCCATAATCCACAGGTAGCGGTCATCCACTGCAGTAGTAGCCATTGGGCGGCCTGAGCGAGGCGTGTAATCGACAGTTCCTGTCCCTATGTAACTTCTCCCTGTCCGCTTTGGTTAACTCCGAGACGCCTGGACACTTCCCTTGTTGAGAGTCCTTCCTGGCACAAAGTAACAATGCGGACGCAATTTAAAATAAGCTAATTCGCATACACATACATTTACAAAGTTCAAGTTAGAGACAATCATTAGATTTACTCCTGGTACACAATACCTTTTCCCAAATAATTTATTAAATAATGTAATGCCGCACTGTTCACTCATGTCTCAATGTCAGTCACTGCACACACTATACGCACATTTTTTCATAACACTTCACTCACTACACACACACACACTGGTAATATCTGGGCCATCTTCTGTGCTGCAACTTCCCATTTGCTATCCTGAAAAACTGAGTCAGCATGCCTCTGTAATGAGTGAGATGTTGAGCTCAGAAAGAGGAAGAGGTGTTCGTACTATTCTATACATAGCTTGGGGGTATGTTTTTCTAGAAAAGGAAAAAAGAAGCGAAAAAACATAGTGTAAATGTTTTATGTGGAATGTTGGATGTTTTAAAATCATTATTATTATTTACTTGTATAACATTTTTTTACCAATCCCCTGCTCTGTTTTATCTAAGTAATCCTTCAGCGTACAAAATGTGTTGCATAACAGGTACTTTTTAGTTGCCTTTTTAAATAAGTGTATTTTTGCAATTTCTTTAATCTCTTTCGGTAATTTATTGTACAGTTTTATTTCTTGATAGAAAATGCTGTTTCGAGTTTTATGTTTATTTTTTCTTGGTAAATACAAGTTGAGCCTAGCTCTTGTTCCATGGTTATGGACAGAACTGATTGTGCAGTGATTACCAATGTTATTTTTGGTGTGTACAACTGATTGGTAAATGTATTCACACGGAGCAGTTGGAAACGAAACGTCAGGAGGGAGAATTTCTACTGTTCGACCACGGCCTCTTAGCCAGGAAGTTCGAATTAATGAATATATATGAAGATGGGATCTGTTCTTTCGGACATGTACGAAAGAACTCCTCTATGCGGATGCACACACATTCCCCGAACTCTTACGGGAATCGGTTAAGCCGCGAGTGATAAGTGTAATGGACAGGGGCGCTAAGAATATAGTGCGGGACAATAAGTTGGGAACGTGAGTCTCACGGGGAGTGTGCAAGGGATAAACCCCGGAAGTGCCCTCGGTGGCTCAGATGGATAGAGCGTCTGCCATATAAGCAGGAGATCCCGGGTTCGAGTCCCTGACGGGGCACACAATTTCAACTCTTCTCGTAGACGTATATCAACGCCTGTATGCAGCTAAGGGTATTCATTTCATTGTATTGATTTAATTGTAAATTCATTAATTAATGAAGCCTACAAGCTATGATCGTCACTTATTTGTTACTAAATCTATTCGGTTGGTTTTGTTGACATTATAGACATACGCCGCTGAGTGTATCAATAAAATTGAATAATTCTGTGACACATATCAGGGTATATGACGCCATTAACACTGAGATGCGTGAGAAAATTCCACATGACGTTTTCATAGATGATTCTTTAGTTCTAGACACTTCTGCAGTCGAGCGACCTTAACGAAATCAGTGACATCTGGAAGTGCTTATGACGGCTTTCAACTACGAAGCGCAAACGGCAGTAAGCGAAAACGGTAACGATCTACAGAACTGTGAAGAGGTGTTTTCATAGAGGCGTTGGCTTTGTATATACGCGTAGAAGCTGTACTTTTCAAAGATGTTTTTATGATACATGGAAATGAAATTATATCGTTATCACACAGCAAACATACACTACTGGCCATTAAAACTGATACAGAAAGAAGAAATGCAGTGAGAAACGGGTGTTCATTGGACAAATATACTATACTAGAACTGACATGTGATTACATTTTCACGCAATTTGAGTGCATAGATCCTGAGAAATCAGTACCCACAACAACCACCTCTGGCCGTAATAACGGCCTTAATACGCCTGGGCATTGAGTCAAACAGAGCTTGGATGGCGTGTACAGGTACAGCTGCCCATGCAGCTTCAGCACGATACCACAGTTCATCCAGAGAAGTGACTGGCGTATTGTCACGAGCCAGTTGCTCGGCCACCATTGACCAGACGTTTTCAATTGGTGAGAGATCTGGAGAATGTGCTGGCCAGGGCAGCAGTCGAACTGTATCCAGAAAGGCCCGTACAGGATCTGCAATATGCGGTCGTGCATTATCCTGCTGAAATGTAGGGTTTCACAGGGATCGAATGTAGGATAGACCCACGGGTCGTAACACAACTGAAATGTAACGCCCACTCTTCAAAGTGCCGTAACTACGAACAAGAGGTGACCGAGACGTGTAACCAATGGCACCTCATACCATCACGCCGGGTGATAAGCCAGTATAGCGATGACGAATACATCCTTCCGATGTGCGTTCACCGCGATGTCGAGAAACACGGATGCGACCGTCCTGATGCTGTAAACAGAACCTGGATTCATCCAAAAATAAATGACGTTCTGCCATTCGTGCACCCAGGTTCATCGTTGAGTACACCATCGCAGGCGCTCCTGTCTGTGATGCAGCGTGAAGGGTAACCGCAGCCACGGTGTTCGAGCTGATAGTCCATGCTACTGCAAACGTCGTCGAACTGTTGGTGAAGATGGTTGTTGTCTTGCAAACGTCCCCGTCTGTTGACTCAGGGATCGAGACGTGGCTGCACGCTTCGTTACAGCCATGCGGACATGCGGATAAGATGCCTGTCATCTCGACTGCTAGTGATACGAGGCCGTTGGGATCCAGCATGGCGTTCCGTATTACCCTCCCTGAACCCAGCGTTTCCATATTCTGCTAACAGTCATTGGATCTGGACCAACGCGAGCAGCAATGTCGCGATACGATAAACCGCAATCGCGATAGGCTACAATCCGACCTTTATCAAAGTCGGAAACGTGATGGAACGAAAAATGGTCCAAATGGCTCTGAGCAGTATGGGACTTAAAATCTGAGGTCATCAGTCCCCTAGAACTTAGAACTACGTAAACCTATCTAACCTAAGGACATCACATACATCCATGCCCGAGGCGGGATTCGAACCTGCGACCGTAGCGGTCGCGCGGTTCCAGACTGTAGCGCCTAGAACCGCTTGGCCACACCGGCCGGGGTGATGGTGCGTATTTCTCCTACTTACACGAGGCACGACAACAACGTTTCACCAGGCAACGCCGGTCAACTGCTGTTTGTCTATGAGAAATCGATTGGAAATTTTCCTCATGTCAGCACGTTGTAGGTGTCGCCACCGACGCCAACCTTGTGTGAATGCTCTGAGAAGCTAATCATTTGCGTGTCACAGCATCTTCTTCTTGTCGGTTAAATTTCGCGTCTGTAGCACGTCATCTTCGTGGTGTATCAGTTGCCAAATGGAAATGATTAACAGGGGAAAGCCAGGTTTGTCATCTAGTGAGGAAATAAGTTAGTGTAGTTGCGGAACTGTTGCTTCCAAGACAAGTGCTTTATGAGCTTTAGAACGATACAAAAAAAATCCCCCTGATTAAACGATGGCGAAGAACTTCGTAACGCACTGCGACGTCCTGCTCTGGCGCGGGGCTGATTACTGCTTCGCTGTGCAGCAGGTATAAGGCTCGCCGTTGTCCGGATCTGGCCGCACTTCTTCGGTCAGTGATTCACCCGTCTCGCGCACACGCCCGCCGCACTTTTTAAGAGCCTGCCCGCCCACCGGCGCGGCGCCCCCTTTCCGGTGCTATCGAGCGGCTGCGAACGCAGCCAGGCGTCCTCCGTGGGCCACGCGGGGCAGAGCTCAGCCCAGAACATCTGGCCGTGGCATTTGGCGCCCGCTGACTCAGCGCGCGCTCGCCTATTTTCGCTGTGCTGCGAGTTTCGGCGGAAGTCGCCCCACTGCCAGAGACGCCGACTGCGCCATGCATTTATAGCTGCAGCCAACGGGCTCGCATGTCGCACACACCGCATTGTCGTTTTATTTCCCAAAGCCACTCAGTGACTAACGCAACACATATTTTTTTTTCTCAAAGCAGGTTGGTTTCATTCAGGACTCCATTCATTCCACGCTCTTTTCGCTACAAATGGGTCACAGCGCGGGACTGCCGAGTGCCGTTTGAGGCGTAGCGCCGTATAACGATCCTGCCTTGGAGGAGGTTAACTGGGAGATGTGTCTCAGAGCTGGAACCGGCCGGAGTGACCGAGCGGTTCTAGGCGCTACAGTCTGGAGCAGCGCGAACGCTACGGTCGCAGGTTCGAATCCTACCTCGTGCATGGATGTGTGTGATGTCCTTAGGTTAGTTAGGTTTAAGTAGTTCTTAAGTTCTAGGGGACTGATGACCACAGCAGTTAAGTCCCATAGTGCTCAGAGCTATTTGAACCATTTTCAGAGCTGGATAGTGACAGATGGTGACGCGAGACTGGACGCGCACGTAGTTTATGTATCAGCCGATAGATGACAGTATTGTATAGGGGACTGATTTAATTTCGATTGTTCCCACTAGAGTACACTAAAGTAATAGAATATTTTTCATAAACTGTTCTAGTATTTTCATAAAGTGTTGTTATGTATTTTTTGTACGTAAAATGTTATAAATGTGTTTTAGCAGTATGAATGATGCGTGAGTCTGATTTAAGGTTAATATGAAGATAGTTATTTAACGAGTTATGTAGTAGGATTTAGTGTGGGAACATTTCGAAGAAGTATGGATATGGACAAAGGGGATTTTTTTAGAATAGATTTGTAAAGTAAGTTTGTGGTAAAGGGACAGTTAATTCAGGCATAAATAACAATAGTAAATAACTTTATGCATGATCAAAACTTCAGCATATTAGATAATTACGTCGGTAAAAAGTGCAGTCGTGAGGTGTACTATTTTGCGATTGGTTATGGATGAAAATCGTGGACTGACGCGGGAGAATGTTGTTTTGCTATTGGCTGTTGAGTAAATTGACCAATGGTAAAGCAATATTCTTCGTGCGCCTTTCTCTGCTGACAGAGAAGACTTAAAGTATTCTAGAGAAGAGTCGGAGCCTAGCCATGAAACAGATAGGACGTGTGTAGTAGTAGTTCCGATAGAAATGATAAGTTGCCGGATCTAGCAGTGTTTCATACATTAAAACTGTTGGAAAGTGACGGCATATTTATTCCGATGTGTCTGTAGAAATTTCGGAATTTTTAAGTGGATTTTGTGACGAGATGAGACATATATTTCGCGTGGCGTACTGAGGTCTGTGGCTAAAAACTGTGACTACATTTGGTACCGACAGACTTAATATTTGGCGAGCATTATCAATCAAAAAGAATCTGTATTTTTGTAGCTATTACGTTTCCGGGAAATGCAACACCATAAACTTGCTAACGTGAGTGAAAGGGATTGTGAGTGGCTGTGTTAAGACTAGCACGGGCTTGGCAGTGATACTTGTTCACCTAAGTTTCAGAATATATTAATTGAGGACAAAATTTCCAAACTTTCTTTTCGTGTTTCTCCCGAAACGTAGATTAGTGACTTAAATTGCAGCCTGGTTCACGTCGAAGTACAGTAGGTTTCACTCGGCTTTCCTACTGATGACCTGCTGAGACAATGTTCACAATTAGGTGCAGGTCCGTCGTAAAGGGACGGAAAGAACTGCGCCGCCGCACGTTGGCAAGCGGGATGCCCTCAGTCCTTGTGACGCTAATTGCTGAGCTACTTGATTGAGCGGTAGCGTCTCCGGTCATGAAAGCTACATCGGCGGGGGGAGCGGTGCGCTAACCACATGCCTCAGCATTCTATCGACTGAGGATGACACGGCGGTCGGTCGGTACTGTCGGGGCTTCCTAGGCCTCCTCGGACAGAGTCGGCAGTTTTCGCTACAAAACCTTATTTTTCGACATTATGTCCCCTTACATGATACGAGAGATGGGTCGTTCGCGAACTAACGGGTCCAAAGGAAAGGTTCATCAAGATGAACGGAACGAGCGAGGAACTGTAATGCCACTTCCTCGGACGAGAAATAAAAATCAAAAATTATCTCCCAGTACCCCAAAGATCCCCCCCCCCCCCCCCCATGTACCAAATTCCCAGAAAAGTGACTAAGCGAACGAAGTTCCATTTATCACTATTATTAGGACAACAACAAGTAATTAAATCAGGAATTTAAGACTTAACAATTTAGCAATCTACGAAAGAAGGATTAAATTTCAGTAAAATTAAAATCAAAATCATAATAAATCGCAAAATTAGCATAAATTAACATTCGGAAAGTAGAACCAATTATCCCAAAGAATACTCCGTTTGAGTAATGACTAAGTATAATTCAATGCATTGTCACTAAGTTATGAGAGTTAGCCGAAGCAGGTCATATATTTGAATGCTCGTACATGTGGGCGCGCTTAGATTGTTTTTGAGATTGAATAATTTCCATCTATTATGACGCAGTAATACGATCTTCTAGCTTCAAATATTACGGCATTAGAATTCGAACGGAGGACTATTAACTACTAGAATAAAGTGAACTTTTAACTAGATAATTGAACTAAACATTACTTAGACAGTGATTTAGGCAGCGAACACTGATACATAATTTTCATTCATAATAGCCAGTGGTTTATGGAACTTCAGTGATAGGTCCGAAGCATATAATTTAAATCCCCCCAACACCTGGGAAAGTTTTCTTCTCAAGGTTCGGTTAGGAAGTGACTGATATTGTGCAATAAAACGCCCTCTCGTGTCAAGTCGTGCATTTGTGATTTAAAATTTATCAAATTATTGACATGAAACTCCCGAGTAATAATTAGGCGCAGCGATAATATTTGACTGTAGCGCTCGGCGCTTGTGTAGAATCTTTGACCTAAATAACAAGCCCACTGTTACGATTTCTTAAATACTTGAAATTACGACCAGCTTGTAGGGAATTTGTTGCGGATGGGACTGTATTGGTTTTATCATTAATATTTCATCATTAATCAGTGAAACACCGATTACGAACGATTAATTACGATTATTGGTGAAGTAAATATGTCACGCACGTCGACATTTCGGTTCAGCACTGTAATTTTGTGTAACGTCGTCTTCGTAACTTCACAACGACCTCAACACTCTACCGACTGTCGCCTAGTTTTAGCCGAGGCCAAGTACAAATCGAACCAAATCATCAAGAAGAAGAGCCGTTATAGAACGAATTGTAGGGAACGGTCTTTCATAGTTCACTTCGGTCGCGGCCTTCTACTTATAGTTCCCGGGAACGTTCCAGCCTCGGTCTCGTCCTTCTTCGCGTGGTCACTCGTCGCAGTTCCACTGACGACTGCTCATACTTCAGTATCGAGTTGTTCGTTTCAAAGCTTTTTTGAACTCTAAGCCTCTGGTTCGTTTCCTATTCTATTTAGCGTCCACGACAGGTAACTAGAATGTATTTTATAATTAAGTAAATTACATAATAATTACTTGGTATGTAGTACATGCATCTTTTCAGGTTTATTTATTTATTTAATCGTACCGTGATTTTATACAACATACAGTTAATAAAAGGCAAATGATTTTATACAATATACATACACTCCTGGAAATGGAAAAAAGAACACATTGACACCGGTGTGTCAGACCCACCATACTTGCTCCGGACACTGCGAGAGGGCTGTACAAGCAACGATCACACGCACGGCACAGCGGACACACCAGGAACCGCGGTGTTGGCCGTCGAATGGCGCTAGCTGCGCAGCATTTGTGCACCGCCGCCGTCAGTGTCAGCCAGTTTGCCGTGACATACGGAGCTCCATCGCAGTCTTTAACACTGGTAGCATGCCGCGACAGCGTGGACGTGAACCGTATGTGCAGTTGCCGGATTTTGAGCGAGGGCGTATAGTGGGCATGCGGGAGGCCGGGTGGACGTACCGCCGAATTGCTCAACACGTGGGGCGTGAGGTCTCCACAGTACATCGAGGTTGTCGCCAGTGGTCAGCGGAAGGTGCACGTGCCCGTCGACCTGGGACCGGACCGCAGCGACGCACGGATGCACGCCAAGACCGTAGGATCTTACGCAGTGCCGTAGGGGACCGCACCGCCACTTCCCAGCAAATTAGGGACACTGTTGCTCCTGGGGTATCGGCGAGGACCATTCGCAACCGTCTCCATGAAGCTGGGCTACGGTCCCGCACACCGTTAGGCCGTCTTCCGCTCACGCCCCAACATCGTGCAGCCCGCCTCCAGTGGTG
The DNA here is from genome assembly GCF_023897955.1 of Schistocerca gregaria. Classification (NCBI taxonomy): domain Eukaryota; kingdom Metazoa; phylum Arthropoda; class Insecta; order Orthoptera; family Acrididae; genus Schistocerca; species Schistocerca gregaria. The sequence continues at coordinate 1,133,280,085 of NC_064920.1, read as the reverse complement.
TCGCGACAGGCGTGAATGGAGAGACGAATGGAGACGTGTCGTCTTCAGCGATGAGAGTCGCTTCTGCCTTGGTGCCAATGATGGTCGTATGCGTGTTTGGCGCCGTGCAGGTGAGCGCCACAATCAGGACTGCATACGACCGAGGCACACAGGGCCAACACCCGCCATCATGGTGTGGGGAGCGATCTCCTACACTGGCCGTACACCTCTGGTGATCGTCGAGGGGACACTGAATAGTGCACGGTACATCCAAACCGTAATCGAACCCATCGTTCTACCATTCCTAGACCGGCAAGGGAACTTGCTGTTCCAACAGGACAATGCACGTCCGCATGTATCCCGTGCCACCCAACATGCTCTAGAAGGTGTAAGTCAACTACCCTGGCCAGCAAGATCTCCGGATCTGTCCCCCTTTGAGCAGTTTTGGGACTGGATGAAGCGTCGTCTCACGCGGTCTGCACGTCCAGCACGAACGCTGGTCCAACTGAGGCGCCAGGTGGAAATGGCATGGCAAGCCGTTCCACAGGACTACATCCAGCATCTCTACGATCGTCTCCATGGGAGAATAGCAGCCTGCATTGCTGCGAAAGGTGGATATACACTGTACTAGTGCCGACATTGTGCATCCTCTGTTGCCTGTGTCTATGTGCCTGTGGTTCTGTCAGTGTGATCATGTGATGTATCTGACCCCAGGAATGTGTCAATAAAGTTTCCCCTTCCTGGGACAATGAATTCACGATGTTCTTATTTCAATTTCCAGGAGTGTATGATATTAGACAAGATTAAACCTTAAAGTCCAGTTAATTAAGCTGTGTGTGAGAGTGGACAAATCATCAGCAATTCCAGGGTATGAATGAAGTGGACAGCGTTTGACTAAATCTTCAATTGTCTGCTCTTCTTGATTACATTCACACATTGGTGAACTGATCCAGCCCCATTTGTACCTGAAGTACCTACAACAACCACGTCCAGTCCTTAGCCTTCCGAAGATGAAGGAACCACTTCGTGGCATTCGCTTCAGAACTGCTCCAGAGATTAGACAGGCAGTAGACCGCTCCATTCGCATCACTAACAGAACAGGCTCTGCTAACGGTATACTACGCCTTCCACATTGTTGTCAACGGGTTCTGCACAACGCCGGTGACTATTTTGAAGGACAGTAACAGGTGCAAACATGTAACTCTTTTGTATCTGTTGTGAATAAACAATTGGCACTATTTAAGTTCCAACCATAGAGTTCTAACCATAGTAATTATTACAGATCGCTCCTTAACACAGAAGATGGTTAAACTAATGAAAACTCATAAAGTTTTCAGAATGAAACAACGTCATTAACATTATACATCTTCATTCCACACATCTACGTATTTGCAGTCCTCTGCCGCTAGAGGTCTCTGAATAGTAGCGTGTAACGCAACAATATGTGACTAAGTATGCCGATGTGTGAGAAACAGCGTGCTGTAATCGAGTTTAGAATTCGAAGAGATAGTCCACATATGTACCACCTTCTGTTGCAGCATTACAGTGCCAGAGCTCACACTGTCATCGATCACGTTCCATGCACTGCCAACTTAGGCTCGTCCTATTTTCGTCTGATTCCAAAAGTCGAAGAACACCTTGGAGGACTTCACTCTGATAGTGATGAAGCGATGTAGGCAGAGGTTAGGTTGTGTTTCCCTCACTGGGACAGACATGTTCATCACCAGGGTGACTACTTTGAGAAATAAATATCTAGAGTTGAAGAATATAGATGTAGAATGTTGATAACGTTCGTTTTATTTAAAAGGCATTTAAAAGGCATTAAGCGTTTTCACGTTAAAAAATCGGAGGCACTACATTCAAACCTGCACTCGTAAATTTAAAGAATGGTGGAACAGTTAAGTCCCAGGAGACCTAAATGTTTGATCCGACCATCAGATGCTGGTGACGGCTCAAGCCGCCGGCGTGGGAAGTGGAAGCAGGCGTATGGCTGTGTGTGTATGTGTGTGTGTGTGTGTGTGTGTGTGTGTGTGTGTGTGTGTGTGTGGGTGGGTGGGTGGGTGGGTGGGTTTGTGGGTGGGTGGGTGGGTGTGTGGATGGCAGTCTGCAAACACAGGCAGTGGCTGCCGGCGGTCTAGCAGGAGGAGGGGCTGAGGGAGGAGTTGTAGCAGAGCCGTGGCCGAGGCAAGAGGCAGCTCCCAGCCTGGGGAGCCAGCAGCTGCTCGTTGACGCCTGGCAGGGTCGGGTATCGCAGTTAACAGTCTTTGTGCGGTCACTGAATTTGTTATGCTGTATCCATATCGGAATGGGCTCTTCACCCACTGTCCCGTCCTTGTACACATTACAGCAAGTGCTATGACGTGACGTGCCAAACATAGAATTTTGCGCTTGACCGGTATCCACACACGAATCCATTAAATGAGGCAAGGTGGGCAGGACTCGCAACACGAGGCCTGGCCACGATGTCTCTTCCCTCCCATCCTGGGGATGTGGTACAAAGAATGCAGTTGGTGTATTATTGTGAATGTTCTTTTTATTTTATTCATTGACTTTTTCTTGTAGTTTTTTAACAGTAAGTAACTGAAAACTAGTAAGTACATTCGTTGCGTCGAGCTGGGGACGCACATAACTAAAAACATGCTTATTGTTGTAGGAAAAGCCATAAAGGAAGAGAGCAAAGTGCGGGGTTAAGGAAGCCATGAAACAAAACCTAAGATTGGAATCCATGCCACCATTAACAGGTGCTACATTTTGCACCGGATGGGAAACAAAAACTGCGAAGACCTTTTCGCTCAGGAGGCAAAAAGAGGAAATGGGTCAAATACTGCTATAAGCTATAGAGTGTGAGTGTTCACGACGAAACTCTCCATCTGCTGTATCATCCAGATATGACTTCTCGTAATGACCAAGGTAGATCCCACGTTTTACCGTGTAGTGATCTATCATCGTCTTCTAATTTTAGCTTCTCTTACCAGTGATGTTCCAGCTACGTGGAGGGTCGTCGAACGCACTCCACAATAAGCTGGAAAAATATTGTCGATACTTTGGGTTAAGGAGGATCTTGCAATGTCGTTCCCGTCGATAGTTCCAAAAGTCTAAAGTGTCCTTAGTGCCGACTTGAAACAAATAATGCACCGCATGACCACTAAGCCACATGATGGCATTAGTTCTCGTGCGTGGGACGTACGTCTCATCTGGGAATAAGAGAGTCTTGGGGTCGATATGATTCGGCGTAACTCGAAGGAAGTATGCTGACATTTGCCTCACTAAGTGCCACACTGCCGCAGACGCGAAACAGCTAAGACGATGTTCATCGCTATCTTAAACGCCACAGCTCGTGCACGTGGGTGAGCCTACCATATAGATCACCTGCTTACCGTTGACGTGATACACCACATCGCCGTGACGTCAGTGTCCAGTGTGGTGAATTGTCCTCCACACTACTCGCCAGTTGACGTTCGGGTGCTTGCTCTCCACGACGTTATCGGGTCGTCCACGTTGCAGGACCCAATAAACCGTCTTTGCAGTCACCAGTTGAGTCTCTGGGATTGGCAGATTAAAACTACGTGCTGGATCGAGACTCGAACTCGGGACCTTTGCCTTTCGCGGCAAATGGTATACCAACTGAGCTACCCAACCACGACTCATGACCCCGTCTTCACAGCTTTACTTCCGCCAGTACCCCGTCTCCTACCTTCAAAACTTGACAGAAGCTCTCCTGCGAACCTATCAGAACTGGCACTCCTGCCAGAAATGATACTGCGCAGACATGGCTTAGCCACAGCCTGAGGGATGTTTCCAGAATAAGATTTTCACTCTGCAGCGGAGTGTGCGCTGATATGCGACTTACTTGCAGATTAAAAATGTGTGCCAGACCGAGACCCGAACTTGGTACTTTTGCCTTTCGCGGGTCGTGAGTCGTGCTTGGGTAGCTCAGTTGGTAGAGCACTTGCCCACGATAGGCAAAGGTCCCGAGTTCGAGTCTCGGTCCGGCACACAGTTTTAAACTGCCAGGAGAATTCATATCAGCGCACAATAGGCTGCAGAGTGAAAATCTCATTCTACATCCATTAAATGTAGGATGAAATGGTCTAACAGTGGACATAGTTAAACAAAGCCAGGGCTACTGAAAATGCACAAACTGGGTACAAAATAAAACCTAACATCACTGTAGATGGCTCAGCTCTTCCCGATGATATGTCACTGCTGAATCAGAACAAAAAAAGAGGCAAAAATGGCGCAGCAAAAGAAGAATGTGAAGTGCTTCTGTTAGCTGGGGAAAAACATAACAGGCAACAAGTGGAGGATAGACAGGTTCCAATCGCTGCAGAAACTACGATATGGTGCAAAGACAATCTATGGAAACAAAACACTGTCCAAACTGAAACAAAATATGTCAAACATTAGAAATACTGAACTGCACCCAATGGAGACGACCGCCTTGAGAAGATAGCAAGCATACCGGCTGGAGTGAGAGGAAGGGAAGATCTTGAGAACATGTAGGGCACCAGAGAAGAAGCTGAAGTCTCGATACGCAGATCAAGCCAAGACTGTATGACATGATACAGAAGGAAAGATTGAGATTTAATGGGCAATCATGAGGATTTTTTTTTTTTAGTCATCAGTCTTTTGACTGGTTTGATGCGGCCCACCACGAATTCCTCTGCTCTGGCAACCTCTTCATCTCAGAGTAGCACTTGCAACCTATGTCCTCAATTAATTCCTGGATTTGATCCAATCTCTGTCTTCATCTGCAATTCTTCCTCTCTATAACTCCCTCAATTACAACGGATCTCACTCCCTAATATCTTAACAGATGTCCTATCATCCTGTCCCTTCTCCTTATCAGTGTTTTCCACATGTTCCTTTCCTCTCAGATTCAGCGCAGAATCTCCTCATTGCTTACCTTAGCAAATGGTTCAAATGGCTCTGAGCAGTATGGGACTCAACTTCTGAGCTCATAAGTCCCCTAGAACTTAGAACTACTTAAACCTAACTAACCTAAGGACATCACACACGTCCATGCCCGTGACAGGATCTGAACCTGCGACCGTAGCGGTCGCGCGGTTCCAGACTGTAGCGCCTAGAACCGCTCGGTCACTCAAGCCGCCGCTTACCTTATCATTCCACCTAATTTTCAACATTCGTCTGTACACCACATCTCAAATGCTTCGAGGCTCTTCTGTTCCGTTTTTCCCACAGTCCATATTTCACTACCATACGACGCTGTACTCCAAACGCTTATTCTCAGAAATTTCTTCCTCAAATTAAGGCCTGTCTTTGATACTAGCAGACTTCTCTTGGTCAGAAATATCCTTTTTGCCAGTGCTAGTCTGCTTGCCGCCCCTATCATTGGTTATTTTGCTGTCTAGGTAGTAGAATTATTTTCATCTACTACGTGCCCACCAATCTTAATGTTAAGTTTCTCGCTCTTCTCATTTCTGCAACTTCTCATTACTTTCGTCTTTCCTCGATTTACTCTAAATCCAAATTCTGTACTCATTAGATTGTTCATTCCATTCAGCAGATCATGTAATTCTTCTTCACTTTTACTCAGGACAGCAATGTCATCAGCAAATCGTATCATTGATATCCTTTCACCTTGACATTTAATTCCACTTCTGAATCTTTCTTTTATTTACATCATTGCTTCTTCGATGTACAGGTTGAACAGTTGGGGTGGAAGACTACATCCGTGTCTTACATTTTTTTAATCCGAGCAATTCGTTCTTTGGCGCCCACTCTAATTATTCCCTCTTGGTTCTTGTACATGCATATTACCCGTCTCGCTCTACAGCTTACCCCTATTTTTCTCAGAATTCCGAACATATTGTACCATTTTACATTGTTGAACGCTTTTTCAGATCGACAAGTCCTGTGAAGGTGCCTTGTTTCTTCTTTAGCCTTGCTTCTATTATCAACCGGAACATCAGAATTGCCTCTCTCGTTCCTTTACCTTTCCTAAACCCAAAATGATCATTATTTGACACATCCTCAGTTTTCTGTTCGCTTCTTCTTCATATTATTCTTTTTAGCTACTTAGATGCATGAGCTGTTAAGATGATAATTCTTGCACTTTTCAGCTCTTGCAGTCTTCGGAATTGCGTGGATCATATTTCTCGGAAAGTCAGATGATTTGTCGCCAGACTCATACATTCAACACACCAACGTCAAAAGTCGCTTTGTTGCCACTTCCACCAATGATTTTAGAAATTCTGATGAAATGTTATCTACTCCTACTGCCTTACTTTAAATCCTCCAAAGCTCTCTTAAATTCTGATTCTAGCTTCCCTGAACGTCCTATTTATTTCATTCCTCAGCGACAACTGGATGTAAGAATTCAGGGTGTGTTGGCAAACAGTTTCAATAACTGAAAAAAAGACTATTCTGCAGCGCAGGAATACACGGAAGCCATAGGTGGACCGATATCAAATGCAAAATTAAGATTACAGACGCAGTGAGAAATAGTAGGAGCAAGAGGATGCAGCATATGAAGCAAGAAGTATTGTTCACATCACCCATGACTTTAAACAGTCGAAACCAACCAAATAAATAAAATTATGTTCGAGACTGAATAACGGAGGATTATTGTGAAGGCGGTTCAATGAACCGTCTGCCAGGCACTCAGTTGTTATTTGCAGAGTTCCCATATAGATATAGATGAAGTAAAACTGACATTCAACCATGTGTTGTGGGGGCTTCGCTTTTCTTTGTGAGGCACTGTATAAAAGAGATGTTTTTGTATGTGTAAGCAGTTTCGCCCAACTATACCATTTCCTGGCTGCGCCTGTCGGTGTTTTCCACTGGATATTGTGTACCCAAAAGTTGGTTACGCTTTGAAGAAGAGGGATGGGGGGAGGGGGTGGAGGTGGATCCCTGATATGATGGATTGGTATTTCCCAAATCCTCCTAAACGGGTGGCGGTATTGGATGCCAACGAGAACGGCTGAAGGAGGATTTACTTGGCCAGGATGAAGGTGTTTCGGAGTACATGGGAATGTACTTATGAAAACGTCTCACACGAACTATTAATAAAGATGATTGGACTGCATTTTATAACTGTGAATTATTATTTATCCTAGGGCAGTGGTTCCCAACCTGGGGGTAAGTAGCCCTGGAGGGACGAAACAGAATTTTCTGACATGTAAAAACCAAAAGGGTTTGACTGTGTTTCAGTCATGAAACTAAATTATTTTTAAAAGATCATAAGATGGGTATATCACATAACTAATGAGGAGGTATTGAACAGAATTGGGGAGAAGAGAAATTTGTTACACAACTTGACTAGAAGAAGGGATCGGTTGGTGGGACATATTCTGAGGCATCGAGGGATCACCAATTTAGTATTGGAGGGCAGTGTGGAGGGTAAAAATCGTAGAGGGAGGCCAAGAGATGAATACACTAAACAGATTCAGAAGGATGTAGGTTGCGGTAGGCACTGGGAGATGAAGAAGCTTGCATAGGATAGAGTAGCATGGAGAGCTGCATCAAACCAGTCTCTGGACTGAAGACCACAACAACAACAAGCTCTACTATTACATAATTTTCTAATACCCGGATACCGATTATGTATGTTATCAATAATTTTTTTGTCAATTATTCAATAAGTGACATTCTGCAGTCTACGTTACACCTTACGAAACGATTGTGTGAATATCTTCTTCCTCACATAGTCCAAACACTACACACATATAGTGTGTTTTATGCCACACATCGATGACAGTAAAAGTGAGACATTCATGTAAGAGAAGGTAAACATCTCATGAAAATTCTTCCCCGGGCAGTAGATAGTTCCCGCAACAGACCAGAAACTGCTTCGTTACTTGCTTGGAATATGAACTAATTGACAGCACGACAAAGCAGTAATTCGTGAGGGCTACTATAGTGCTGTACACAGTAGTATTACTATTACTATGATTATTAGTGACAGAGTCCAAATACAAAGCATTCGCAGCCTTAAGTCTTCCAATTTCTGCTAGTTCACTAGTAGAGTGCAACAATCACGTGATTTACCGAAGCGAGTGCAGTGCACACGTTTTAAATTCTTTGATTTCAAAACGAAGTGCAGGGAGCAGATGTAGCAAATGCCGCTGGGGAGAGGAGTAGGGCAAGGGAAGCATGTTCTGCACCAAGTGTCTATCGTCACAGTCGACAGTTACCTTTCTTATCAAAGAAGAAGTTGTTCAAATGGCTCTGAGCACATCTGAGGTCATCAACACCCTAGACTTAGAACTACTTAAACCTAGCTAACCTAACTAAGGACACCACACACATTCATGCCTGAGGCGGGATTCGAACCTACGACCGTAGCGGTCGCGTGGTACCGGACTGAAGCGCCTAGAACCGCTCTGCCGCCGAGGTCAGCCGTAGAAGTTGTAAGATGCGCTCAAAATGCACTGGGAATTGCTTTATCTCTTAAACACACACACACACACACACAGAATCCGAACGTAACTCTTGGAACAGAAATGTGTTATTGAAGATTAGTAGAGGCGAAAGTAGATTCTGGGATAAGATAGCAATAAAAATAAAAACAAGAAAAATTTGGAAATATGTGGAAAATTCCTATGAGTTCATCGGTCGCTGACCTTACACACTACTTAATCTAACTTAAAATAACAGACACACCGATGCCCGAAGAAGTACTCGATCCTTGGACGGGGGTAGCCGCTCCAACTCTGGCAAGGCGCCCGAGACCACGCGACTACCCCGCACGGCATACTAACAAGGCACTGATTGGGTTATGAGCATGATTTATGATTTGCACTGATTGAGAAGAACTCAGATATGAAACGGTTCTTAGACGCAAGCAGTACTACACTCCTGGAAATGGAAAAAACAACACATTGACACCGGTGTGTCAGACCCACCATACTTGCTCCCGACACTGCGAGAGGGCTGTACAAGCAATGATCACACGCACGGCACAGCGGACACACCAGGAACCGCGGTGTTGGCCGTCAAATGGCGCTAGCTGCGCAGCATTTGTGCACCGCCGCCGTCAGTGTCGGCCAGTTTGCAGTGGCATACGGAGCTCCATCGCAGTCTTTAACACTGGTAGCATGCCGCGACAGCGTGGACGTGAACCGTATGTGCAGTTGACGCAGTTTGAGCGAGGGCGTATAGTGGGGATGCGGGAGGCCGGGTGGACGTACCGCCGAATTGCTCAACACGTGGGGCGTGAGGTCTCCACAGTACATCGATGTTGTCGCCAGTGGTCGGCGGAAGGTGCACGTGCCCGTCGACCTGGGACCGGACCGCAGCGACGCACGGATGCACGCCAAGACCGTAGGATCCTACGCAATGCCGTAGGGGACCGCACCGCCACTTCCCAGCAAATTAGGGACACTGTTGCTCCTGGGGTATCGGCGAGGACCATTCGCAACCGTCTCCATGAAGCTGGGCTACGGTCCCGCACACCCCGCCGTGCAGGTGAGCGCCACAATCAGGACTGCATACGACCGAGGTACACAGGGCCAACACCCGGCATCATGGTGTATGGAGCGATCTAATAACTGGCCCTACACCTCTGGTGATCGTCGAGGGGACACTGGATAGTGCACGGTACATCCAAACCGTAATCGAACCCATCTTTCTACCATTCCTAGACCGGCAAGGGAACTTGCTGTTCCAACAGAACAATGCACGTCCGCATGTATCCCGTGCCACCCAAAGTGCTGTAGAAGGTGTAAGTCAACTACCCTGGCCAGCAAGATCTCCGGATCTATCCCCCAATGAGCATGTTTGGGACTGGATGAAGCGTCGTCTCACGCGGTCTGCACGTCCAGCACGAACGCTGGTCCAACTGAGGCGCCAGGTGGAAATGGCATGGCAAGCCGTTCCACAGGACTACATCCAGCATCTCTACGATCGTCCCCATGGGAGAATAGCAGCCTGCATTGCTGCGAAAGGTGGATGTACACTGTACTAGTGCCGACATTGTGCATGCTCTGTTGCCTGTGTCTATGTGCCTGTGGTTCTGTCAGTGTGATCATGTGATGTATCTGACCCCAGGAATGTGTCAATAAAGTTTCCCCTTCCTGGGACAATGAATTCACGGTGTTCTTATTTAAATTTCCAGCAGTGTAGTTGTCTCATTCACTCATTAGTTTGTGGCTTCATAAAAACACACAAAAACTAAGTATCTGTCATCATTTGAAAACGAAAAGGGTTCCAGGAAAAGCTAGGCGCTACAGTTCATTATATCTAAGAGAGCGGTGGGGGAAGGTGGAGGGGGTGGAGTGAAGTGGTAGTGGACACGAGCAGGGGGGGGGGGGTGACGAGTAGAGTGGGGTACTTGCTAACACGTGATTGCAATTGGGGCTAATGGACTAAGAATGATTGGGAACTACTGTTCTAGGGCAACTCACCCGTAAATCAATGCAACAAGTGTTTTGACGAAAGTAAGCAAACAGTCTGACGATGACCAAGTCAATCAGTTCGAAACCGGTTGTTGTTGTTTGGTCTTCAGTCCTGAGACCGGTTTGATGCAGTTCTCCATGCTACTCTATCCTGTGCAAGCTTCTACATCTCCCAGTACCTACTGCAACCAACATCTAACCATACAGTAAAGCTGTATGCCCTCGGGAAAAATTACGGCTGTAGTTTCCCCTCGCTTTCAGCCGTTCGCAGTACCAGCACAGCAAGGCCGTTATGGTTAGTGTTACAAGGCGAAATCAGTCAATCATCCAAACTATTGCCCCTGCATCTACTGAAAAGGCTGCTGCCCCTCTTCAGGAACCACACGTTTGTCTGGCCTCTCAACACATACTCCTCCGTTGTGGCTGCACCTACGGTACGGCCATCTGTATCGCTGAGGCACGCAAGCCTCCCCACCAACGGCAAGGTCCATGGTTCATGGGGAGTCGAAACCGGTAACGGTACTTTTTCAGTGAAGTTAACCAAAACCTAACTGCGGCTGGTTGCTGCTGTGCATCGTCAGTAATTTGTATCACGTCTGAATTTGAACGAATTGCAAAAAAAAAAGACAGAAATTTCATGAACTCTTTCTCTTTTTCCAGGTACGACCTTCCTGCTGGCGCTTACGTCATCGCGCTGCAGCTTGCTTGCTCCCCTTGCACGCCGGGATCGTTCCGACACGAAACTGCGCCCGGGGACCGCTTATAAACGCTGCCGGCCCAGGTATTATTATCTAATTTGGGAGCTAGGCGCTCCGGGCCGCCGTATCAGGTGAGTACTTCGCCTCTCGTGCAGCTTCATTGTTAATTGCTAGTTACCAGCAGGCAGCAGCCGGCAGAAGGCAGCGAGGACAATGGCTTCCCGGCCAAGTTGCTCCCCGTCTTCCACTCTTCCCGAGCACTTCTCCGTGGGGAGCACACAGCCAGCGGGAAATATCTCAGCTTTACGGCCAGGCAGCTTTCGCGGCGGCGACGTTCATTAATAAAACGTTCTCGCTAGCTAAGTCGTTTCAAAGCACGGTAAACACTCGACCTCCTGAATATTACTTCCACGCTTGTCGTCGGCAGCTAAACTGACAGCGAGCGTATCGAGTCGCTGGCGTAACGTAGGCAGCGGCTGAAAACGCAGTTATTGCAATGGTTTCCTAAATTAAGGATAGGACTCAAAGATCACAGTAATAACGCGCAAAACCGACTGAGTGACGGAAAAATCGATTACACGTATGTTTCTAAACATTTATACGAAACCTCCATTCCGGTCGCAGACAATTTAGTGGGTTAAGGAGCCTTGACGATCTACATCTACATCTATATGATTACTCTGCAATTCACATTTATGTGCTTGGCAGAGGGTTCATCGAACCACAATCATACTATGTCCCTACCATTCCACTCCCGAACAGCGCGCGGGAAAAACGAACACCTAAACCTTTCTGCTCGAGCTCTGATTTCTCTTATTTTATGTTGATGATCATTCCTACCTATGTAGGTTGGGCTCAACAAAATGTTTTCGCATTCGGAAGAGAAAGTTGGTGGCTGAAATTTCGTAAAAAGATCTCGCCGCGACGAAAAATGTCTTTGCTTTAATGACTTCCATCCCAACTCGCGTATCAAGTCTGCCACACTCTGTCCCCTATTACGTGATAATACAAAACTAGCTGCCCTTTTTTGCACCCTTTCGATGTCATCTATCTACATCTACGTGATTACTCTGCTATTCACAATAAAGTGCTTGGCAGAGGGTTCAAAGAGCCATCTTCAAGCTGTCTCTCTACCGTTCCACTCTCGAACGGCACGCAGGAAAAATGAGCACATAAATTTTTCTGTGCGAGCCCTGATTTCTCTTATTTTATCGTGATGATCATTTCTCCCTATGTAGGTGGGTGCCAACAGAATGTTTTCGCAGTCGGAGGAGAAAACTGGTGATCGCAATTTCATGAGATCCCGTCGCAACGTAAAACGCCTTTGTTTTAATGATTGCCACTCTAATACGCGTATCATGCCTGTGACACTATCTCCCCTATTTCACGATAATAAAAAAACGAGCTGCCCTTTTTCGATGTCATCCGTCAGTCCCATTTGATGCACAGCAATACTCCAGAGTAGGGCGGACAAGCGTGGTGTAAGCTCTAGCACTATGGGACTTAACAGCTGAGGTCATTAGTCCCCTAAACTTAGAACTACTTAAACCTAACTAACCTAAGAACATCACACACATCCATGCCCGAGGCAGGATTCGAACCTGCGACCGTAGCAGTCTCTTTAGCAGACCTGTTGCACCATCTAAGCGTTCTGCCAATGAATCGCTGTCTTTCGTGATGACAATGTTTACTTTAAATGAGCCTCAAGCCTTCCCATCACCCCCTTTGATTAGACTACCCATTTTATAATTGTTGCTGAGCAATGGAGCGTATGCCTGAAATCTAAAAAATTCTGTTTGCATCACATATTTTATGATTTGCAATATCAATTTTGTTGCGATAGATTACTTTTATACTTGTTCTATTTTGGGATATTACGCATGAAAAATTAATGAGACAATAAGCAGTTTGTATTTTAACATTTGCACTTACTGCGTAATGAGAAAAATTAGTCCTCTTTCTCCCCATAGTCATCAGTTTCATTGTCATCATTATCAGTTGTAAGACTTTGGCAGAAACTGTGGTAGATGTAGGAGACACAATACAGTAGTTGTATGTGGCTCTTCAGTTTCAAAGTAAAAAAAAGAATACTGATCCAGTTTCCTTAAGGAAATCGAGATGGTGTTTGCATAATGGGATTGGTCTTTCTTCTTAACTTATAATGTGTTACACATAATGACTTTAAATACAACAAAAACAGTCCCTATCGCGTCTTCAGATTTTTATTTGTTTGCAACAAGTTTCAGCTCTTTCCTCAGATCATCTTGGGGCTTTTCACCGCCATTATGACTCCCAGTAGAGGCAAACGGAGCGAGATCCGTAGAAGTACATTTGTCACTGGCAACCGTATTTCTATGGAAAGACCCAGGACTGAAACCCCTTGCCAAAATTTAAAAAAAATGGAAACAAGATCGAGGATGTTTGTATTTGATTTTTAAAGTTTTATGCCGACTGCTGTGCTCCAGTCATAGAACGCTTTCTAAAATTTTATAGTGACTTCAATCGACTGGTTTCAAAAATTTACGATTTATCCTTTAATGTTCTTTAACTCCTTTGAAAAAAAGGGTAATGTTTTCCCTACCCTGGTATCAGTTAAGTCATAAGGAACAAATGCGCCTGCAAGGGATTCTGTCTTGCATTGTGTGATACCAATACCTTGATCGACCCCTTCATGACCAAAGGGGTGGGGGACGAACTGTGAACAGTACGAACATTTCGTTCTTCAGCCAAATGGTTTTAAAAATTCATGTATTCAGTACGATTTACAGGGTGAAGAACTTCCACGTGGTTTTAGAGATATTAAAATTATGACTTTTAATAAAGACATTAAAAAAAATCATAGTTGACTTTCTTTCTAGGTTTAACTAGAAAAATTCGTTGAAGAGGGGGAAAAGATCGTAAAATGAAGATCTATAAATTCACTAAAATTGTAAGAATCTGCCCTGAGAAACGACCACACAAAGACCATCTAGAAACATTAAAACAAACTGAAATTAAAGATATAAAATTTACAGTACAACCCATAAAAAGAATATCTTGAGAGTCATTTAAATTATGAATGACTAAATCTTGAGTTTTGAGAGGGGGAACTAGACATACTCTTTCGTCAAACCTTCTCGGTGTAATCAAAGAAACCAGGATGGTTCTAATTTGGTGACGAGGAAAAGCTTTCTAAAGAAGGTACCCGATTTCTGCTATAATAACCTGCACCAGACCAAAATTCTGAAAGTCATTACACGAAAATACACCTAAGACCCAAAGAAAATGGTACACCTGCCTAATAACGTATAAGACACACGCGAGCACGCACAAGTGCCGCAACACGATGTGGCGTGGACTCGACTAATGTCTGAAGTAGTGCTGGAGGGAACTGACACAATAAGTCCTACAGGGCTGTCCATACATCCGTAAGAGTGCGAAGGGGTTGAGATCTCTTCTGAACGGCGCGTTGCAAGGCATCCGAGATATGCTCAATAATGTTCATGTCGGGAAACTTCGGTGGCCATTGGAAGTGTTTTAAACTCAGAAGTACGTTCATGGAATCACCCTGTAGTAATTCTGTACGTATTGAGTGTCTCACTGTCCTGCTGGAATTACCCAAGTCCGTCGGAATGCACAATGGACGTAAATGGATGCAGGTGATCAGACAGGATGCGTGTCGGAGTCCTGTCTAGACGTATCAGGGGTCCCATATTACTCCAACTGCACACGCACCACACCATTACAGAGCCGCCACCAGCTTAAACAATCCCCTGCAGACGTGAGGTTGTCTCCATGTGCCTACAGAACCATTCGCTCGTTACAATTTGAAACGAGACTCGTCCGACCAGCCAACATGTTTCCAGTCATCAACAGTCCAGTGTCGGTGTTGATGTGCACAGGTGAGGCGTAAAGCTTTGTGTCGTGCAGTTCATCAAGGTACACGAGTGAGCCTATATCGATGATACTTCGTTGAATGATTCACACGCTGACACTTGTTGACGGCCCAGAACTGATATTTTCAGCAATTTGCGGGAGGGTTGCATTACTGTCACGTTGGTCCCGTTCTTGCAGAATCTTTTTCTGGCCGCACAGATCTTTAGCCGGATTCCTGATATTCACACTCGTGAATTGGTCGTACGGGAAAATCCCAATTTCATCGCTGCCTCGGCGATACTGTGTCCCATGGCTCGTGCACCGACTATACAACCACTTTCAAACTCACTTAAATCTTGATAACATGCCATTTTAGCAGCAGCAATAGATCTCACAAGGACGCCTGATATTTGTTGTCTTATATAGGCGTTGCCGACAGCAGTGCCGTATCTGCATGTTGACGTATCTCTGTATTTGAATACGCATGTCTATACCAGTTTCTTTGGATGTAGATTATAGTAGCGTATGATATACTATATAGCAAACTTACTAAAAAAACATAAATTTTTACCCAAACCACATTGGAAACCAGTGACTGTGTAATACACACATTAAAAAAATGCATCACCTCGGTTCCGAGCGTTCAGGAACCAGTAGAAAAAATTGGAATAGAGATCAACGTAAACATCATTTCTGCCCTCTTTATTGCTCATAAAAACCATACATTACATGTTGTACCACCATACAACGAGACCGTCAGAGGAAGCGGTGCAGACTGCTGTACTCACAGGTACCTCTAAGACCAAGTAGCCCGTAGTCTCGCATTCAGGCATGCCTGTATTCGTCATGGCATACCATCTACAAAATCATCAAGGCACTGTTGGTCCAAATTGTCCCACTCCTCAACGGCGATTCGGCGTAGATCTGTCAAAGTAGCTGGTGGGTCAAGTCATCCAGCCGTTTTAATCCATCCCAGGCATGCTCGATACGGTTCAGGTCTGGAGAACATGCTGGCCACTCTAGTCGAGCGATGTCGTTGTCCTGAAGGAAGTCATTTACAAGATGTGAACGATGGGGGCGCGAATTGTCGTCCATGAAACGAATGCCTTGTCAATATGCTGCCGATATGGTTGCACTATCTGTCGGAGGATGGCATTCACATATCGAACAGCCGTTACGGCCGCTTCCATGACCACCCCAAAACAGCAGGGAACTTCCATCTTGCTGCACTCGCTGGACAAACCATAATTCATGGAAAGCGGTCATCCACTGCAGTAGTAGCCCTTCGGCGGCCTGATCGAGGCACGTCATCGACAGTTCCTGTCCCTCTCTATCTTCTACATGTCCGAACACCATCGCTTTCGTTCAGTCCAAAACGGCTGGACACTTCCCTTCTCGAGAGCCCTTCCTGGCACAAAGTAACAATGCGGACGCGATCGAACCACGGTATTGACCGTCTAGGCATGGTTGAACTAAGACGAGCCGTGTACCTCCTTCCTGGAGGAATGACTGGAACTGATCGGCTCTCGGACCCCCTCCGTCTAATAGGCGCTGCTCATGCATGGTAGTTTACATCTTTAGGCAGGTTTAGTGACATCTCTGAACAGTCAAAGGGGCTGTGCCTGTGATAAACTATCCACAGTCAACACATATCCTCAGGAGCTCCTTGAACCGGGGTGACACAAAACTTTTTTTGTTGTAGATATTTGTCACTAGTATTTTGACATCTTTGATGCTACCCGCACAACTTTATCGTTTGTGCTAACCTCTACATCTGAGAATATCACCTCCACGACACCTGCCGTTCTCAGGTACTGTACTTGATTGATTTATTCTAATCACTGTCTTCCCCTATGCCTTGCCCCGTAGGCCTATGCAAGTTGTTCCCTTTTAGCATCCTTCTACAACACCATATCTGGACATCTTCGATTCTTTTCTTCCAGTGTTTCTCTCATCTTCTCAGTTATTTACGAGTATAGATCTGTCATTTCCATATCCGTATGGGGACTGAATGTAGGAACCATCTGTTGATCTATGTAAAGAATGTTCGGAAGACAGAATTTAACATATCAGCCGACCAATATTTCCCACAGAAACCGCGAGGAGAAAAAGTATATTAAAAACAACTTGCAAATGGGCTTATGAGTAATCTATTTTCTCATGTATCATGCGTGAATAAAAATGGAGAATATTGTAGCAGGTTGTACTTTGAGAAGTACGCCATGTCACAAGATGTATAGCTCCGTACAAAGAACGGATATAGACCACAGCGCCTTATGTTAAATGGATGGATGGATATATTCTAATCACTGTCTTCCCCTATTGGCCTTGGCCCGTAGCACTATGGAAGTTATTCTCTTTTAGCATTCTTCTACAACCTGATGAGTCACAGTTTCATAGGCGCACAGAATGTAGCTCACATTAAAAAAACTGTGTCTTGGGTTGCGAAACAGTAGCGACTACGTAACAGTAACATTGGTATACCTGCTGTGGGGCTGCCGTGAGTATGTATCGACCAATAGGACGCCCTGCCAGGTGTAGCATTAAAGTACGCATACAGACGCACTACATATTGTTCGCGTTGACGTGGGTGAATGTGAAGCTACTGCTTGCGATGCGTATTCCATTTTCCCGATGCCATATAAAATGTTTTCCTCGTAACTTGCTGACGCAATCGACGTTTTGCAAAATGTCAAAAGGTGTGCTGTGTGTGTGTGTGTGTGTGTGACGTGTTAATGCAGCGAACACATGGAGTAGCGAAATATTCCGATTACGGCGTTCGCTGTTAATTAGTGCACTATGACAGGCGAAAGTTAGGTAACACAAACGGAATACTTCGGTAAACAAGGGCGCGTGTAATTGACTAATGCACAGACTTGCATTCGATAACAGAAATCTCATGCAGACGCTCTAACGGAATATCTGAAACTGCACATATTGCAGGAGATAGAGATGATGTCATTTTACTGCAGCAGACCTTCATGTAATTTGGCTGATATACGTTGCTACGAAAGTAATAGTGGTGTCACCCACAGTTATTGTGAATTACATAAGAAATAGAATAGAAAGATATAAATTTATCGAGAACTGCGGTGGGATACTTGGCACAACTATGGAAACGGGATTTTTGTCTGGATACATGACCTTGTGAAGGAAAGAGATCGAAGGCCTTTGACTTGCGAACAAACCGGAGAATGGAAGAAATAGAATGGTAGAATGAAATGCTGGGGATATTGAGAGAAGAGCAGACTTACTGGATGTAACTGTAAGTCGAAACAGAAGCGCAACTAGACACATACTGAGAAAGAAGCAAGGGCTTTTTAAATCATTTAAGAATGATATACGGAGGTGAATACGCTGATTTCTGTGACTTCCGGTCGTTTGGCAACGCACTTTATACGAATTTTCAAACATGGTCGCGTAAACTCTGCCCATCTTTGAAAATTCGTATAAAGTGTGTTGCCAAACGACCGAAAGTCACAGAAATTAGTGTATTCACCTCGCCAAAACACATGAGAAAACACCACAACATCAAAGCCATGACAAGTTATAGATTGTGTAGCAAACGATTTACCAGCATAAATGGTTTAAATGGCTTTGACAAATACAGTTGTACTCGTAGAAGTACTCTACGGATCAGAAATGTCCAACAGTCGGAAAGTGAGACATCTTTCCACTTCGTAATCAGGTCGTCCATACATAAATTACACTACTGGCCATTAAAATTGCTACACCAAGAAGAAATGCAGATGATAAACGGGTATTCATTGGACAAATATATTATACTAGAACTGACATGTGATTACATTTTCACGCAATTTGGGTGCACAGATCCTGAGAAATCAGTACCCAGAACAACCACCTCTGGCCGTAAAAACAGCCTTGATACGCCTGGGCATTGAGGCAAATAGAGCTTGGATGGCGTGTACATGTACAGCTGCCCATGCAGCTTCAACACGATACCACTGTTTATAAAGAGTTGTGAATGTCGTATTGTAACGAGCCAGTTGCTCGGAAACCAATGACCAGACGTTTTCAGTTGGTGAGAGATCTGTAGAATGTGATGGCCCCAGGGCAGCAGTCGAACATTTTCTGTATGCAGAAAGGCCCGTACAGGACCTGCAACATGCGGTCGTGCATTATCCTACTGAAATGTAGGGTTTCGCAGCGATAGAATGAAGGGTAGAGTCATGGGTCGTAACACATCTGAAATGTAACGTCCACTCTTGAAAGTGCCGTAACTACGAACAAGAGTTGACCGAGACGTGTAACCAATGGCACCTCATACCATCACGCCGGGTGATAAGCCAGTATAGCGATGACGAATACATCCTTCCGATGTGCGTTCACCGCGATGTCGAGAAACACGGATGCGACCGTCCTGATGCTGTAAACAGAACCTGGATTCATCCGAAAAAATGACGTTTTGCCATTCGTGCGCCCAGGTTCGTCGTTGAGTACACCATCGCAGGCGCTCCTGTTTGTGATGCAGCATCAAGGGTAGCTGCAGCAACGGTCTCCGAGCTGATAGTACATGCTGCTGCAAACGTCGTCGAACTGTTCGTGCAAATTGTTGTTCTCTTGCAAACGTTCCCATCTGTTGACTCAGGGATCGAGACGCAGCTGCATGATCCATTACAGCCATGCGGATAAGATGCCTGTCGTCTCGACTGCTAGTGATACGAGGCCGTTGGGATCCAGCACGGCGTTCCGTATTACCCTCCTGAACCCATCGATTCCATCTTCTGGTAAGAGTCATTGGATCTCGACCAATGCGAGCAGCATTGTCGCGATAAGATAAACCGCAATCGCGATAGGCTACAATCCGACCTTCATCAAAGTCGGAAACGTGATGGTACGCATTTCTCCTCCTTACACAAGGCATCACAATAACTTTTCACCAGGCAACGCCGGTCATGTGCTATTTGTGTATGAGAAATCGGTTGGAAACTTTCCTCAAGTCTGGACGTTGTAGGTGTCGCCACCGGCGCCAACCTTGTGTGAATGCTCTGAAAAGCTGATCATTTGCATATCACAGCATCTTCTTCCTGTCGGTTACATTTCGCGTCTGTAGCACGTAATCTTCGTGGTGTAGCAATTTTAATGGCCAGTAGTGTAAATAAACTGGGTGTCTGTCGTACCTAATGCTCAAAAGCAGAATATTAATTCATTTTTCGTCATATATCCTGACGCAGAAACGTGCCTGAAAGACTTAGCTGAATGTGAAGAACAAGTTTTTGCCACCTGCGCGGAGAGCTTGCGGAAGTGCTCTTGTGAGCCACTGGCAAGCGCCCCCGCTCTGTGCCTCGTTCCCTTATCTCGGCCTTTCTCCCCTAGGGTCGGCGTCCATTGCAGCCAGAGGCAGCGTCTTGTAAATCCCGCGAGCGTCAGCTGTCCTTCACAGCTGCCCCCCCCCCCCCCCCCCCTCGCCTACGCAGCTGCCCCCTCCCCAATCACAGCAGTCCTTCCCCTCTCTACTCCGCCACCATGACCCCGGCTGTCTGCCGTAAGCTGCCCCTAATGTTCCAGAAAATCCTAAAATATGCGACCCACATTAACCAGCGGGGCGCGTTGGAAACTCCCCTTTTATCCACAGACCCAGTGCTTTTTTTTCATAGCGGCGTCGACGCCCGCAGTGTTCTGATATTCGTTAACAATTTACAATGTACAGAACTAGAATGTGTCTACCCACAGTTCGTGTGTATAACATCCCTTACACAGTGCTGAAGATAGCAAAAAAAAACAAATGCAAGAATTGTGGCATAAGAAGTTTAACAGCTGACGCATACAAATTGCTGACAAGAATAATACACAGATGAATGGAAAATAAAATTGAGGAGCTGTTAGATGACAATCAATTTGGCTGCGGCGAAGGTAAAAGCACCAGAAAAACATATGTATGGCTCACCGGCCATTTGACCATATTATTCTGTGCTGATGCACAAACAGTGCCCGAAATCTTACTGTAATCGGCAGTAAAGCCGCGAGTAATTAGTATAATTGGCAAGGGGCACTATGAATATAGTGCGGAACTATAAGTTGCGAATGTGGGTCTCACGAGAGGCGTGCCAGAGATAAGTCCATGCAGTCGCACTATTCTCTGTGTCCTCGGTGGCTCAGATAGATAGAGCGTCTGCGATGTAAGCAGGAGATCCCGGGTTCGAGTCCCGGTCGGGACACACATTTTCAATTGTCCCCGTTGACTTGTATCAACGCCTGTATGCAGCTAAGGGTATTCATTTCATAATAATTTCACCAGAAAAAGAGTTCTGACGTCACGCTTAATAACTGAAACACGGTTTAAAATCAAAACGCTTTCATAGGACATGTCTACTTACAAAATAGCGTCCGCGAACCTAAAATTGTGCAAGTGCAAAACTTTCAGAAAACTGTGTGGAGAGAAGGGTAATACAGAATATATACAACAGCCAAGTGGGAACAATAAGAGTGGAAGCCGAAAGAGAACAGCCCGGTTTAAACAGGGCCTCATAAATGGATGACTCCATCAGCCAAATGGAAGAAATAGGGCCTAAGTCAGTGATGCAGTCTTTGTTCCTGGTGTTGATCCTGTGGCGCGCGGGATTAGCCGAGCGGTCTCAGGCGCTGCAGTCATGGACTGTATGGCTGGTCCCGGCGGAGGTTAGAGTCCTCCCTCGGGCGTGTGTGTGTGTGTGTGTGTGTGTGTGTGTGTGTGTGTGTGTGTGTGTGTGTGTTTGTCCTTAGGATAATTTAGGTTAAGTAGTGTGTAAGCTTTGGTACAGATCACCTTAGCAGTTAAGTCCCATAAGATTTAACACACATTTGAACATTTTTTTGTTGATCCTGCACATCGAACACGCAATTATGGAAATAAATATACGATCCGGAGAGGGATTAAAATTCATTGTTAAAGTATATCAAGGATAAGATTTGGTTATGGCGTGAATATGATTGAGAATGTTATAGTACATCACGAATGGAGGCAACAATCTAATGAGGACCGAATATCGGTTAAGAGCAAACGAAAGAAAGACGAAAATAATGAGGATTGGGAGAAAAAAAGTTGTCTATAAAATTAATACAAGTATTAGAGACCACAAATAGACAAATTATGCTACCAAGGCAGAAAAATAATTGCACGAAGGACGAAGCAAGGAATCTGAAGTTGACTTCGTTTTCTCCATTTTTCAACACCTTCCAGTCACTGAACGGTTCGCCTTTCTATTTGCCCTTACTGGCTTACCTAAAAGGAATTTTTCAGAGAAAAAGTGCCTGTATGGTAGGTCTGAGCCATCCTGTATTTATTATGTTGATTAATGATTCCGATAAGATGAAGAGTTCATCTTCACAACAAAACCGGTAAACAGAATGAAAATATAATCAATACTGTAAAATTTGTAGAGGCTTGATTGGCTGCTTGTTGACAGGTATTGCCTATTGGCTTCTGTCTCGGAATTCTCGGCTGAAGTTTGTTTAACGTTTTTGCTGACGTTCCTGCAACAGAAGTGGCTGGCACTGTCAAAAGTTCGTTCTCCATTCTGAGCACGACACCAGCAATGGAGGCTGACTCTTTGATAATTTCAGCTACTCGTGTTGTTGAAATGTCACGAAAAATCATTAAATAAACACAGACCGAAGATCAAGAGAAAGAACCCGTGCGTACGGTGTTTTCTTTCATTACTCCGTAAACCATAATGTGAGGAATCTCTCAAGGAAGTTATTATGAGAAAAGGGTTATTATTATTATTATTAAGGAGACTTATTAATGAAGTATATACACGGTGTTTGGAAATGTCGTTACAAACTTCTAAGACCTGTAGAGAGAAGTGAGTACATAATATTTGGAACAGGAACCCATGTCTGGAAAAGAACCATTCCGTTCTAAGAGCGTTTCAGTTCAGATGTTAAACTCATCCACTTCCGCTTGAGGAATTGAATTACGCGTGACGAAGTACAATTATTAGATAATAATTCAAAAGGAAACATCCATTTATCACTTTCGTACATTTGTTTTATGAACGCGTAAACAGTAAGTTGCAGATATTATTCCAAAACGAAAAGGAAACCAGCGTACCGTACGCACCACAACAGCAGCTCCATGTGGCAGCTCCGACGTTGTCACAGACATCATACACGTCATGTTGTCTATCCTATTCCATACCAGGACAAGCAGCTGCGTGATTTTCCTCTGTCCCTCAGAAGAAGTTGACGCGTTACACATCTGAACTGAAACTGGCGTAGAATGGAAACTGTGCGTGTCCGGGCATGAGACCCTGTTCAAAAAATTACTACCCTCTATAGGTCCTACAAGTCTTTAGCGGGAATTTCCGAACAACCTATATGTACTCATTTCTTTCATATTTAACAATGGAAAATACATGATGGAATATAACAACATTATGAAAAGGATGGTTGCTAGTCACCATATAGAGGAGATGCTGAGTCGCAGGTAGGCACAACAAAAAGACTGTCACAAAATAAGCTTTCGGCCAACAAGGCCTTTGTCAAAAATAGACGACAAACACACACACACACACACACACACACACACACACACACACACATACATACACACTCAGACAAACGCCACACACACACACACACACTCACACACACGACCATACTCTCTGGCAGCTGAAGTCGAATCTTACAAATGGTATTTTATACAAGCTGGATCTTGCTGAACTCGATGGCCGACAAGGATTATTGGTCGTTCATCGACAACATATGTATAAGGGGGATACCTGGAGGAAAGCTCAGTAGTCAGGAATATGACAGGAACCATCATTCGAATCAAAGAAGTCCAGTAAAAATGGTTCATCTGGCTCTGAGCACTATGGGACTTAACATCTGACGTCATCAGTCCCCTATAACTAAGTACATGACACACATCCATGCCCGAGGCAGGATTCGAACCTGCGACAGTAGCAGTCGCGCGGTTCCGGACTGAAGCGCCTAGGACCGCTCGGCAAAAATCTCCAGTAAACAAGGGCTCTAAAACGCATACCTTAAAAGCTATGAGCACTTCTTCTTCTTCGATTCTGTCAGAAAAATCTTTGCTTTTGTTTGAGTCATTCCTCTGACTGGTTTCATGTGGACTGCTACGAATACCTTTCCTATGCCAAACTTTAGCCGACGTTGCTGGATGTATTCCAATCTCTTTCTGTACTGTTTTTATTTTCTACAGCTCCTTTCCTACCATGGACGTTATTCCCTGATGCCTTAACAGAAATCCTGTCATCCTGCCCCTTCTTCTTGCCAGCGTTTGCCATATATTCCTTTCATGGACAATTCTGCGGAGAACCTCTTTATTCCTTACCTTCTCAATCCACTTAATTTTCAACATTTGTCTGTGGTACCACATCTCAAACACATCGATTCTCTTCTCTTCTGGTTTTCCCACGGACTGTGCTTCACTACCAGTATAGTGTTGAGCTCCAAACGTACATTCTCAGAAATTGTTTCCTCGAACTATGGCGTATGTTTGATCCTAGCAGACTACTCTTGGCCTGGAATGTGGGATATGACATGGACCAAAAAAGGAAAACAAATTGCCTAGTACGCATGGACTCTCAAAGTGCATACCTTAAGAAGTATGAGCAATTGTTCAGAAGCTGTTTCACACCAGCGAAGATGAAAAAGTGCTCATACCTCTTTAGGTATGAACTTTACAACACATGTTTACTGGACATTTTTTCTTGTTTCGACTTGCACTACCACCTCTCAAAACATGAAAAGCAAAGAGCTTGCTGTAGAAGAGATGTGTTTGACAGTGTCGAAGTCAAAGTGCTCATAGCATTTAAGGTATCCATTTTGGAGCCCGGTTTATCAGACTTTTTTACTTCTAATGTTAGTTCCTGTCATACCCCTGAATACTGACTATTCCTCCTGTGGTAATGCATGTTAAAAGAAAAATTGATATTCCAGGGAATAACATATCCAAAACTAAACAAGATGTGCATCGAAATATAAGAGGTATTTGAATAAAAAAGTAAAGTCAGAAGCAGTCAGAACAATTAATTGAGAATTACTGCAGGTTGCAACAGACGGGGCAGAGGGGAAAATATCAGTAGGTGTTATGACACTTTTTACGCCTTGTATTTTGTCCCTGCGACTTTCAGAAACCGAAAGAGTGTTTTCCGGTCAACATTGTCAAAAGGTCTCTCTAAGGGTAAAAATGCTATAAATGTAGGTTTGACGTTCTTTGGTCTAAGGTAAGACATAGGCGCTGTATTACCTCACATGTTCCTACATTTCCTCGAACGCAAACTGATTTTCCCCGGTGTCAGCTCCCACTAGGTTTGAGTTATTCTGCAGATAATTCGCGTTATTACTTTGCAGGCATGAGTTATTAAACACATTGTTCGGTAATATTCACACATGATAGCACCTGCCGATGAAATAAATCACCCATTCGAAAAAGTGTGAGTAGTTACAGTTTTTTCTTCAGTGTTATTTAAGCAAAGAGCCACATTGTTGTCAAACGGGTAACACTCATTTCACAAGACTTTTAGCAAAGGTAAACGCAACATAATGATTTACCCTCTGTTAATACTTTCAGATAAATGTGCTCTTTCAGGACTGAGTTGTTATCGCCAATAATGAAGCATCAAAAAGGCTTGTATTATAGCTTGCAGTAGGCCCTTTCAGAGTAGCAGCGAATTGAATATTTATCGAAAACATGTAACTTTATTATTGAATGTCAGTTAACAACGCATCAACGGTATATTCCTTCATGAAAAACTATGATAACCAAGACACGAGACTAATATTACACGATTCTCTGCTATCGTATTGGATAACGTTGTTGTTTCTGGAGATTTTTTTCCATCTTATCGTTGTTAATACGTTCGTGGACATTTTTATGGATATCAGAGAAGGACTTTCTTTATGAATGTCAGAGAAGTAAGTTCTGCAATATTCGATGTTATTTACATTTCCGTCTGGCTAGAGGAAGGCTGAAATAGATATTCGGCGATTTCCTAGTGTATGGTTAGGCAGGGACCGAAATGACAGTTCTAATTGTAGCAACTGAAACCAACAACAACACTATGGTTCAAATGGCTCTGAGCACTATGGGACTTAACATCTGTGGTCATCAGTCCCCTAGAACCTAACTAACCTAAGGACATCACTCAACACCCAGTCATCACGAGGAAAAACACAATTCATATTCTTCCTTCTCACAAATACTTGGCTCATAATCCTAATATATGACGATTTCTGAGTCTGTAGTGAGGCAAGAACCTAAGATGGCAGCTTAAATTGCTGTAAGTGAAGCGAGGTAAAATATCATTCATATACCTCGTTGTGACAAAGTCCGCAGCCAAATGTTCAAATGTGTGTGAAATCTTATGGGACAACTGCTAAGGTCATCAGTCCCTATGCTTACACACTACTTAACCTAAATTATCCTAAGGACAAACACACACACCTATGCCCTAGGGAGGACTCGAAACTCCGCCGGGACCAGCCGTACAGTCCATGACTGCAGCGCCTGAGACCGCTCGGCTAATCCCGCGCGGCAAAGTCGGCAGCATTTCCTACGGTTCTCTATCCTAATATGACAGCGAAATTATTTCGCGTTTGCAAAAAGTCTTGTGAAATGTTACTCTTCTCAAACAACCACGGATAAAGCAACGTAAATAAATCTGTAATACGAGTTAGACTTCGGCGTTGCGTAGTAAGCGGGTACCGCTTCCAGCGCCTCTGTCGCGCGTCCTCTCTGCAGATCGAACTGCTGGAGCAGCGGTGGCAACCGGTTCAGGGGGGCGCCAAGTTGGGAGAGATTGCCGGCCGTAATGGGTTTAATATCATTGTAAGTTGATCCCGGCGTGCGCGCGCATCCAGCATTGTAAGCAGCGAGGGGGCAGGTCCGGGAGATTTATACTGCGGGGGTGGCGGTCCAGGTTGGAGGGACGCGAAGGGACGGAGGGCGCGAGGGCCGCGTCGGGCGAAGGGCCGAGGCCGAGGGCTGAGGGCAGGCCCTCCTAAATTGCGATGCACGCCGCGCCGCGGGGACACGGCGCCAAACAGCATATTGTTGAAATAATGGCGTTAGTTTATCCCGGCTATTACTGCGGATCGCCCCCACTTGCCGGGCCGGGGTACAGGCGCGTGGCGCGACAAAGTGGCACCTCGCTCCACCTCAGCTCAGCTCACCTCAGCTCAGCCAGGCTTCGCTTCGTCTGCCCAGCGAGGCCCGGTGTGCCCGCCAACAGGTCGATAGCCAGGTGGCCTGGCGCATCCAGCGGCCACGGGGCGCCCCGGCGCTGGCGGAAGGAGGGACGCGCAGAGCTGGGGGATCCCGGTAGCTTCTCTACACACACACACTGGAAGGAGTACTTCAAATGGCTCTGAGCACTATGCGACTTAACTGCTGAGGTCATCAGTCCCCCACAACTTAGAACTACTTAAACCTAACTAACCTAAGGACATCACACACACATCCATGCTCGAGGCAGGATTAGAACCTGCGACCGTAGCGGTCGCGCAGTTCCAGACTGTAGCGCCTAGAACTGCTCGGCCATGAAAGGAGTACAGCTAGCTTTGACTCGGAAGGTATCAACACTTAAGGGACTCAAACCAACAACACGGGACATACATGCAATAACAACGCCAAAAAAAATCTAACAGGCAGTAACAATCATAAAACAAAGGACTGACACAAGCAGTGGCACTGCATACTAAGATCTAGTAGCAAGATAGCATCGCTTGCGAGGCACATCCTAGGCAAAGACATACTGCGCATTGTTTATATACATACCTAAAAAAGTTTTCCACCACCCCGGTTCCCAGAAATCGTGAAGATAGGCGTTGACTGTCGGTATTGTATCACAGACACAGTCCCTTTGACTGTTCAGAGATGTCACTAAACCCGCACAAAGATGTAAACAACGATGCATGAGCAGCGCCTGTTAGACGGAGGGTGTCCGACAGGCGATCAGTTCTAGTCATTCCACCAGGAAGCAGGTACATGGCTCGTGTTGTCTGTAGTTCAACCATGCCTAGACGATCAATACCGCGGTTCGATCGCGTCCGCATTGTTACTTTATGCCAGGAAGGGCTCTCAACAAGGGAAGTGTCCAGGCGTCTCGGAGTCAACCAAAGCGATGTTGTTCGGACATGGAGCAAATACAGAGAGACAGGAACTGTCCATGACATGCCTCGCTCAGGCCAACCAAGGGCTACTATTGCAGTGGATGACCGCTGCTTACGGATGTTTGCTCGTAGGAACCCTGCCAGCAACGCCACCGTGTTGAATAATGTTTTTCATTCCACCACGGATCTTCGTGGTATGACTCAAGTCGTGCGCAATAAGCTGCATGAGGTGCAACTTCATTCCCGATGTCCATGGCGTGGTCCATCTTTCCAACCACGACACCATGCACCGCGGTACAAATGGGCCCAACAACATACCGAATGAACCGCTCAGGATTGGCATCAATTTCTCTTCGCCGGTGAGTGTCGCATATGCCTTCAACCACACAATCGTCCGAGACGTGTTTGGAGGCAACACGGTCAAGCTGAACGTCTTAGATACACTGTCCAGCGAGTACAGGAAGTTGGAGGTTCCCTGCTGTATTGGGGTGGCATTATGTGGAGCCGACGTACGCCGCTGGTGGTCATGGAAGGAGCCTTAACGGCTTTACGATGCTTGAATGCCATCCTCCGACGGACAGTGCAACCGTATCGGCAGCATATTGGCGAGGCATTTGTCTTCATGGACGACAATTCGCGCCCCATCGTCCACATATTGTGAATGACTTCCTTCAGGATAACGACATCGCTCGACTAGAGTGGCTAGCATGTTCTTCAGGCATGAACCCTATCGAACATGCCTGGGAAAGAATGAAAAGTGCTTATCAGCAAACAAGTGACCACACCATTTCCACGACTTTGCTGTCCCATAACTTTCCACACCGAACACGCGCTGCTCCACTGCGAGTACCATCGTCCTCTGAGCACTGCTCCACTCACACTGACATAGGCCGGCTACGCTCTGAAACGTGTGGATCACGTAGCGGGCGTACACGCGGTGTGCACGTCATGGCGTGTGGTTATGCGCATACGTTCACGTCCAATCGTATCAATTCGTCCAGGCCACTTTTGTTTGCCCCACCCCACCCTGTAGATTTCGCCGGGCGAGAAGTTCTCACACATTCATTCAAAACTACACCTGTGCCTCTTGGGCTTCCGAAGAACAGAGATGAAAGAACAGGGGTGGAGCGACACGAAGTTTCGGGAGGGTCGCCCCACAAGGGGAGCCGGCGCCGGTCACGTGGTACCTCGTGGCAAGAAAGCCAATAAAGTGTGGCCCCGACCGTCTAGCAGGGAAGCTGGTCTCGGGCCGGAGGCCGAGCATTCCGAATACCGGCGCTGCGCTCCGCAAGTGCTTAGCTCCTGCTGGAGGCCGCCGGAGCTCCTTTTTACGCCAACATACTGGACACAGCTGGAGAAGGAGAAGCACTTCTGAACCACGTTTACAAGAATCGTCGTCCTGTAGGGGCAAACGCATTGCCGCCCCTTAAATTCACACCGTGAGGGCAACATACAACATTCGACAAATTGGCAGGAAACGTACTGCATGTCGGTTTGTGTAAGCGATTACCATTGCACACTGCAGCGACAACATACGACATATTGAAAGATTATGCGACGAGTTTCTCAGAAATCGAATTTCATTTTGTCTGTGGGAAGATCGTATCAGGTTCGAACAAGAGAAGGAAACACCTGGCAGCATCTATCAGAAGCCAGCCGGATTGGCCGTGCGGTTCTAGGCACTAAAGTCTGGAGCCGAGCCACCGCTACGTTCGCAGGTTCGAATCCTGCCTCGGGCATGGATGTGTGTGATGTCCTTAGGTTAGTTAGGTTTACGTAGTTCTAAGTTCTAGGTGGCTGATGACCTCCGAAATTAAGTCGCATAGTGCTCAGAGCCATTTGAAGCATTTTGAATCTATCAGAATTTGACGGTGTCAGCCAGAATTGTAACCTAGTGAGACTGCTTTTTGTAGTTCGATGACATTGTTGGTCGCACTGTCAAGCAAATATGGATTCAGTGGGTTCAGGAGGGCATCTTCTGGACCGCCATATTCAACGCCACGCAGGATATCTGCGGTCCCACGCAACTAGCGCCTGAGAGGATAGTATCATCATTATTATTATTATTATTATTATTATTATTATTATTTATTTATTTATTTATTTGCACGGCCGTGTGGGACAGTACTTCAACGTCACGAATCTTGAGTCAGGAAATGGTTTTTTTTCCCACTAAGGTAAGTAGCCAGAGGGATAGTGTGACGACGGCTGCAACACCTCGTGACCACCAAGGCGACTGCCCTCGACTCGGCATCACTGTGCCATGAGTACCTCCACGGCGGCACCACGGTTTTTCTTCATGTGAGTTACCGTTCTGCATACAGTATAATGATGAACATACCTGTGTGTAGAGGCGCCATGGAGAAGAAAAGTTGTTGGATTAGAAAACATTTTTTGTTGATTGTGTTCTAAAGCTTTTATAAATTGCAGAAATGACATGTAACATTTTAACCTACAGAGAATTTTTTTCTTTATTGTCCGTCCAGTTTCGGTCAGAGACTACCATTCAGCACAAACTTTTGTTAACATTTACACACATAGTTAAAAAACACAATACTGTATTTATAAACAACTATTTCTGTCCTGCAGTTAAATAGTTATTTATGAAATGTGCCTGGATATATATTTATTCTCATCTTCCCTTAGTCATTCACCTCTTTTCCCATTTCTCTCTCCATTTGCTTCTTGCTCCATTCTCTGCCCATCTTCTCAACCCACTCTCACTCCAATTCTTCCTCCGCTCCTCACGCTCCCCTCCCCCTCGCAGCTCTGTCCATCCTCTTCTCCCCTCTCTCCCTGTTCATCTACTCTTCCAGCTGTTCATCTCCTCCTCCTTCCTCTCAGTCTTTCCCCTTCTTTCCTTTCTCTGTCCATCTCCTCTCCCTTTCGATTTCCTCGCTTGCTCTGTCCATTTCTTCCTCGCCTCTCTCTGTCCATCTCCTCCTCCACCCTCTCTGTGTCCACATTCTTGTCCGCGTGTCTCTCCCTTCCTCCCCCTTTCTCTCTCCATGTTATTACCCCCACCCCAGTAGAGGACTAGTGGTTCTTAAACCTACAGTATTTCTTATCAGATCGTAACTAATATCTGTATCAAATTTGGTTGAAATCGTGCCAAGGGTTTAGGACAACTTTTTTACCCGTGTCTTTGCTCGAGTGCGCACACATCAAATCTATGTCACAGGTATTTAACATTATTTCACATGTATTTGTAAACATATATCACATGTATCTCTAGAGAAGTCTGCTCTCCCGATACATCTTCGGGCAGCTCAAGGCGTATGACGTTGTATCTGCTCAACTACCGGTCGTAAAATGGCATAATTTGGCAGGTACATCCAGTGGTATTGTAACTTCTGTCTGCAATGTGTGTTGTGAGTTGTTAGCATTGCAGAAGTAATAAATAAAAATTTTGCTCATGATGCGGCTGTTTTTCACGCATATCTGTACCTGACGTCACATCTCCTGCACT
Source organism: Schistocerca gregaria (assembly GCF_023897955.1). Classification (NCBI taxonomy): domain Eukaryota; kingdom Metazoa; phylum Arthropoda; class Insecta; order Orthoptera; family Acrididae; genus Schistocerca; species Schistocerca gregaria. The sequence continues at coordinate 1,133,248,643 of NC_064920.1, read as the reverse complement.
ACGAGTTTTCAATTTCTGTAGGTATATTCAGGGACATGTGTGGATACTGTCTGTGAAAACTATGCTGGAGAAGCCAACGTTTCGACCATGGTTATAGTGGCCTTCTTCTGGCCGCTGTAACCACACGTAGATTTTTCTCCAGCACAGTTTTTTAGTCAGAAAACTAATCCTGGCCGCGGAAGCCTACGCAGCTATAACACAAAAGGCCTTTAATCATTGCATTTGGTTCGGATGCAGCACAAATTTCGCGATGTATGTCTACAACTGTGAAAGTATTCCCTAAATCGCGTATTGTTAAGCAGATGTAATATCGGCGGGATTTCTTGTTAAAGTTCATTTTAAATGGCTGCTGTAGTGAAGTACAAAGGAGGTGAAATTCAACACATTTCATATAAGAAGAAGAGGAAATAGATGAAGATGAGATGAGAGAATGATACTGCGAGAAGAATTGGTGAGCACTGAAGAAACTAAGTTAAAACAAGGCACATAGAATAGGCTGCATTCACTCACAGCTGTAGAGATCTTATGACACTATTCCATGACGAAACTCATCTGGTGCTCGAGAAATGTGATACAGATTTCAAGAAAAATGCAATAATTCTATTTCCAAAAGAGGCAAATGCTGAACCGTGTGTTCATTACCAGATCATCAGTTCCATGAGTCACAATCGAAATTATTTACAGAAGAAAGCAGAAGCTGGTCTAAGGAAGCATCGACGATCAGTTTGAGATCCAGAGAGATGTAGAAGAAGAGAGGCAGAAGAAAAGCAAAACTATGTCTATATCATTTGTAGATTCAGAGAAAGCTCCTGACAGTGATAACTCCAACGCCTTCGTTGAAACAATGATGGTAGCGGGGAATAAATGGAGGGGGCACAACTTGTGTTGAAACAAGCCGGCAGTTATAAGAGCTGAACGAAACGAAAGGAAACTACGAGAGAAAAGAGTGAGACAAGGTTGTAGGATATCTCTCACGTTCGTCAGTCTGTACATCTGTACAAGGGGAATTAACAGACTCTAAACGCGGACTGGTAGTTGGAGCTAGACGCTTGGGACATTCCAGTTCGGAAAGCTTTAGAGAATTCATTTTTCCGAGACCTAGAGTGTCAAGCGTGTTCCAAATTTCAGGCCTTACCTCTCACCATAGGCAACACTGTAACCGACGCCTGTCACTTAACGAGAAATCTCAGTGCTAACAGACAAGCAACACCGCAAATCAAAGTGGGAGGTACGACGAACGTATCCGCTGGGAAAGTGTGGCGAAATTTGACGTTAACGGGCTATGGCAGAATGCCTTTGCTAACAGCACAACGTCGCCTGCAGCGCCTCTGCTGGGCTCGTGACCATATCGGTTGGAAAATCGTGGCTTGGTCAGCTGAGTTCCAATTTCAATTGGTAGGAGCTGATCTTAGGGTTAGACTGCGACGCAGACCTCACGAAGCCATGGACCCAAATTGTCAACAAAGAACTGTGCAGGTTGATGGTGGCTCCCTCATGGTGTCGCCTGCGTTTACACAGGTTGGACTGAATGCTTTGGTACAACTAAACCACTGGAATTGGTAATTTTCACCTACTTGGAGACCATTTGAAGCCATTCATGGACTTCATATTCCCATAGGAGGATGGAATGTTTGTAGATGACAATGCACCATGTCACCGGGCCACAACTGCTCGCGATTGGATTGAAGAACTTTCTGCACAGTTCGAACAAATGCTTTGCCCACTGAAATCGCGCGTCACGAATCCCATCAAACATTTCGTGCACAAAATCCCGCATTGGTAACACTTTCACAATTATGGACGGCTAGAGAGGCAACACGGCTCAATTTTTCTGCAGTGGTCGTCCAACGACTTGTTGAGTCCTTGCCACGTTGAACTGCTGCACATGCCCGAAAGAAGAGGCACCACACATTCAGGTAACGAATCCACCTTCTTCAGTGTGGATGCACAAATACACTCCTGGAAATGGAAAAAAGAACACATTGACACCGGTGTGTCAGACCCACCATACTTGCTCCGGACACTGCGAGAGGGCTGTACAAGCAATGATCACACGCACGGCACAGCGGACACACCAGGAACCGCGGTGTTGGCCGTCGAATGGCGCTAGCTGCGCAGCATTTGTGCACCGCCGCCGTCAGTGTCAGCCAGTTTGCCGTGGCATACGGAGCTCCATCGCAGTCTTTAACACTGGTAGCATGCCGCGACAGCGTGGACGTGAACCGTATGTGCAGCTGACGGACTTTGAGCGAGGGCGTATAGTGGGCATGCGGGAGGCCGGGTGGACGTACCGCCGAATTGCTCAACACGTGGGGCGTGAGGTCTCCACAGCACATCGATGTTGTCGCCAGTGGTCGGCGGAAGGTGCACGTGCCCGTCGACCTGGGACCGGACCGCAGCGACGCACGGATGCACGCCAAGACCGTAGGATCCTACGCAGTGCCGTAGGGGACCGCACCGCCACTTCCCAGCAAATTAGGGACACTGTTGCTCCTGGGGTATCGGCGAGGACCATTCGCAACCGTCTCAATGAAGCTGGGCTATGGTCCCGCACACCGTTAGGCCGTCTTCCGCTCACGCCCCAACATCGTGCAGCCCGCCTCCAGTGGTGTCGCGACAGGCGTGAATGGAGGGACGAATGGAGACGTGTCGTCTTCAGCGATGAGAGTCGCTTCTGCCTTGGTGCCAATGATGGTCGTATGCGTGTTTGGCGCCGTGCAGGTGAGCGCCACAATCAGGATCTGTCCCCATTGAGCATGTTTGGGACTGGATGAAGCGTCGTCTCACGCGGTCTGCGCGTATTTCATAGTTAAACTTTTTCTCAACAACAATAAAATTTTGCAAAGTTTTACGTTGATGGTTTTTGGGATGGATTATAATCAGTAATGCAATATTGCTGGCAAAAATTAATTATATTCTGAAAACGATTCTTCAAATATTTACTGTTGGTAATAAAATGTTTTTACAAACGTTCAAATAGCACTTACTTTTTACAATAGTCTGACAACTAGCATTGCACAAACATACCTTCAGTAGTCTTGAGTTTCTCAAAAATAATAATAATAATAATAACAACTCAATAATATTAGTTCCTCTTATGATAATAGTTAGCTGATTTATACAAAATGTATCAATGCGCGGTCTTTCCCGCTATTTTCTTAAAATGTATCCATACGAGGTCTCTCCCACCCTTTTTAAAATTATATCAAAGTGCGGTCTCTCCCGCCAACAATACTTTGGTGCAGACTTTCCCTGCTACCACAATTATTCCCAAAATGACAAATATTAATTATTCCTACTTAATCCTATTAATAAAATATAAACATCTTTCATAAATTGTGGTTTGACAATAGACAATAGACGTCTTACAACGTGAGCACGGAGAGCTGAACCGAAGAAATTGTCGGACTGAAGTCCACAACAACAGCGCGGTAGCGAACAGGAATCAGCCTAAAGTCCCGTATTGCAGCTCGATGCACAGTGATCACACTGTGTTACTGTGGCGACTGTTCCGGACGGCCTGGTTTGTATGTCGGACACATCACCCGCCCCGCTGCAACATTACAAACAGCAACTACCCTACAATGATCCTGCAACGACTGAAGTGGTGCGCCCGGTATTTAGTCTCCGAAATCGTACTGACGTCCTCGTTCCGCGAAGCGCGCTCTGTGCAGCCACTGTGCGACGGAAACGCTATCTGGAACGAGCGCCGCCGACCGTGCTGTGTTGCCGCTCCACTTGTGTGCAGATGGCCGCAAATTCTATTACAAAAGCCGCAAGCTGCGTCCGGGCTCGGGCGAGCGCCCCCGGTGAATAGCCGTGCTAACGAGACCGCTTCTCGCTGCTGCTGCTGCCGCCTCGTGACGCATGCGGCGGTTGGTCGGACGAGAACGGCGCCGTGCGGGGCCCGTGGGATCGGGAAGGAAACCGGCGGCGCTGCGGCGGGCAGTTTACGGGCTCGCTCCACCAGGGGGGCCAACTTTACGGCCGTAATACGCGCAAATTCCATCCTGTATGAGCAATGAAAACACAACGGCGCCCCGCCCGACCCGACGACAAGCCTAGAGGCGGCGCCAAGACCGCGTCGCAAATCCCCCGGTCATTAGAGAGGGAGCCTGCCATTTGCATTCCGACGGCGGACGTCGCGACGCCTGTCCCGAGTGCTGCCACCACGGCCGCTCTCCCGGCGGAAACGGCGGCACGTGATACTGTGCTAGCATCGGGGCGGTGTTTGCTGCCTGCTGCTGAAACATACCCTTAGAAAAATTGTGAATTGCTGTGCTGGTAAACTTCTTACATTATTTGATTTTCAAACAGCTGAGCAAAACTGAACGTGCTCACACATTTCTCTAAAAATGGTTCAAATGGCTCTGAGCACTATGGGACTTAACTGCTAAGGTCATCAGTCCCCTAGAACTTAGAACTACTTAAACCTAACTAACTTAAGGACATCACACACATCCATGCCCGAGGCAGGATTCGAACCTACGACCGCAGCGATCGCGGATCCAGACCGTAGCGCCTAGAACCGCTCGGCCACTCGGGTCGGCTAGACATTTCTCTCTTTACTTATTCTGATCATCACTAAACTGACACACACACAAATATATATATATATATATATATATATATATATATATATATATATATATATATTATTCTGATCCTCACTAAACTGACACACACAATATAAGCGCAACCAATCTGACTTCCAATAATCTCTACAAATGAATGGCCCTGACTAACAATAACCTATACCTTTCATGACTCACTTACCTCACAAAAATACAAAAATCTTCGTTACTCAAGCTACGGCGCCAATACTGCCAGCTAAATAAAAGATTCTAACTATTGAAGGTACTAACTACTGATAGGCATAGTTAGCAAATGAAAGATTTTGATTGAGAACAAACAATGTATTTACCTTAATAGTGTTCAAAAGTCATTTTAATATAGTTCATGACACCCAGTCTTACAAATTTCCTTTTTTCGACGGACACACGTCCAGATCGTCCGCTCTCAAAACTCTGCCATCTCTCTCCCCACATCCACCACTGCTGGCGGCTCAACTCCAACTGCGCAACGCTACGCACTGTTGACATCCAACTTCCCAACACTACAGTAGCAAATAATCCAACAATGCACACAGCACACCGTTACCAACATAAAAACCTAAACAGCCTACTTACACTACTACTTGACTTCTGCAAAGCTTTTTATAGTGTCCGCTTTGAAGTCATGGACTGTGCGGCTGGTTACCAGCGGACGTTAGAGTCTTCCCTCGGGCACTGATGTGTGTGTTTGTTCTTAGGATAATTTAGATAAAGTAGTGTGTAAGCGTAGGGACTGATGACCTTAGCAGTTAAGTCCCGTAAGATTTGACACACACTTTTTTGTCGTCTTTGACATACTGCTCAGAAAATCACGACAGCTAAGTTTTCAGAGAGTGTGTTGAAGTCGTTCAAAATCTACCTGAATAACAGATAGCGATATGTTGTCTGTGAAAATGTAAAATCGTCCTTGAAACGCGTTGCCACAGGAGTCAGTCCTAGGCCCACTTTTGTTTTCCTTGTATGTCAGTGACATCCCGCCGGTTCTGTTGTTCTGTAAATATTATTTCTATGCTGTCGACCTTGTAATGGTTCTTTATTTACGTGACCATTACGGCAGCCGGCTGCTGTGGCCGTGCGCTTCTAGGGGCTTTAGTCTGGAACCGCGTGACCGCTACGGTCGCAGGTTCGAATCCTGCCTCGGGCGGGTTGGTTAGGTTTAAGTAGTTCTAGGGGACTGATGTCCACAGATGTTAAGTCCCACAGTGCTCAGACCCATTTGAGCCATTACGGCACTCCAACCCCAGTTCTCGATACCAGTAATATCGTACAACTTTTCTGCGAACTAACAGTCATATTTCTGTGACAATATTCGCATTTGATTTTATTAATGTATAGGTACTCCGATGTCTCGATATATTACAGTGATATGGTTCTTGTGTTTATTCATTTCTGTGAGACTGTCATAATCTTTGACTTACTTGTAACCTTTTTGGTGCGAATGCTCACAGAGCAGTCTTTGTTTCACTTTGCAGAAGTTAAGTTGTTACTTCTCTTTGTAAAAGGACAGTCGAGTCTTGTGTTGGTTAAAGTGGAAATTAAATATATGAAGATTTTCTCGATGACGTGACAATTAAGAAGAAGTATATGTAAATTTACAAGAAGTTTAATAAAAATGTGGATCGTGAACACCACGTCAAAAATTATTTCTACCATACCATTGTTCTGATCTGGAATTGTTTAATCATTAAGAATTTCCTGAAAAACCCATTTGTTAGGTCTTCAAATATTTCAAAAAAACATATGTGGACCATCTAGCAGTCAAAGTGGAATCACCCTAGAATCAACAAGATGAGCCATAACAACTTCGACGAAATCTTCGTAGGAATCCATTCAAGTCAGGTGCCAAAATTAATGACTTTTTTACAGTAACTTCATTATTTCCATTCTGACGATACCACTCACAGTCAATAACTTTGTTGTTGCGCGATAAAGCGAACATATGCTGCGTGAGCAACATTATTAATCTCATTTCTAACCTACTTTGCAAGTGGTGGTATTGTTAGAACCTCCAGCTCTACCTAAATGGCACACCTGGCGGTATCAATACCGTGACTTTCCAGATGAATGATGATCTGTCTTCAGTTGTAACATGGGTGCCAAACGTAGGACTTAAATTAAATGCGAAAAACATGAGAATGCAGGCTTTCTGAGAGAATTTCGATGGTAAAATCTTCTTGAAATTGACAGCGAGTCAATGTTTCGTTCTCCGGCAACATTTCAGCAAGTTTCTTACTAGCCATCCTCAGGTGAAGTGTCGGGTTCACGTCCGGATATTTATAGCCGCTAGACCAATCTCGGCGTAACCTTGGACTCGAGACTAACATGGAAACCCCACATAGACGAGATTCACAGGAAGATCTGCGCCAGAATGTCCGTGATATACCCAGTCCTCAACACAACCAGCTCCCTTCCCTACTCTGTTGGACTAAATGCCTATCAGGCTCTTATACGGCCAGTAATGGAGTATGCGTGCCCTGTCAGGGGATACACTGGACAACTCCAGAGTCTGCAGAACCGCGCCCTCAGGAGGGCACAGCACCTACCCGTGGGATTCCCCACCGACGATTTGCACGCCGGAGCCGAAGTCCCCCCCCCCCCCCCTCAAAGAAAGATTCCAGGATCTGGCAAGGGCTTTCTACGAGAGCTCTTCCAGATCTGGAAATGACCTCATCCACTCCTGAGGTCGCTATGACCTGACAAACGCCCCATGACGATCTTCGACGACTAAGTCTTAGCGAAACATCCCAAGAATTTCCAAATCCAAATCCAATCCTCAATCCTTAAAATACCCAACCTCAGGAAGTACTAGACACCACCAGAATACACAGACAGCGAAAACAATCAAAGATAATCAAACACTCACAACACACATTGTGGAGTAAAAGCCTACAGGCTATTTACTCCTCCATACACTTCCCCAAGGAGGGGAAAGTAAAAGGTGACAGACGGAGTCCTGGTGTGTCATTTCATTGCGGCCTGTTTCCATCCGCCACCACCGACGGCCTTCATCGGTGCGCTCTCGTCATATTCTCGCTAATGCTGTGTTCTACGCGGTGCTACCCGCTATCCAGGTTGACCAGGTTATCACTGACCTGCATCTCCACTGTCTCTTTAATAACAGAGTCTCAGAAACATTTCGCTCTACACAGTCTCTTGGTTTGTTCAAATCGAAAAGTGTGTTCTTAACCGAGGTCGTGCTCCGCTACTGCGGATTTTTCCTTTTTTTCCGAGGCGAATGTTTCTCCCATATTCAGAGATGCGTTGTGTGACGCAGCGCTGCGTCTGTCCGATATATTGTTTTCCACATTCACAAGAAATGCTATGGACATCCGGCGTTCTTAGATGCAAGTTGTCCTTCAATGAGTCCGGCATATTCCTGATTTTTGCTGGAGGACGGAAGATGGTTTCTATACTGTTCTTCTCCAGTATCCTAGCAATCTTTATCGTGGGCGGCCCTGCGTACGGGAGGAACGCCAGATCTTTGTTGTTCTCTTCTTCTTCCTGAAGGTCCTCCTTCTTCTTCTTGCTCATCTTGAGAGCGCGTCTAATCTGTGTTTCGGTGTAGCCATTCTTCTGAAAGGTTTCCTTCAGGTGCTGAATCTCAGTAGATAAACTGTCCTGCTGTTTTGCTGTAATAATTTAACTTTCCAAGGTTCACAAATATAGTTTTTATGATCCCTCTAGCAAATGCACTCTTCTTTGTAGCTGAAACACCAGCTTTACGATACACGCAGCAGTTTTATAACTAAGAACTTGAATCAACAACATTTGACGTGCTTTTCTCTGTAACGATATTTATGGTAATGTTCTTTGTCACTTTCCTTCCGTTTCATATTCTAATTATTGTAAGTTAATAGAACTTTAGATGAGATTTAGTACTGAAGCCATCGTCCATAGTTGTCTGGGTCATGTCACGCCCACATTGTGGTCCTTCATTTTCAGTCTACTGACAGATCTTTATGTAGTGCAACATCGATTGCATGTCATACGCCAAGTCAGTACCGAGTACCACTAATGGCTCCATAAATCGCAAATGAGTTTAGGCCCTATTGGAGACAGCGATTGCCTTCCTTTGATTTCCGGTGAGCGACTTCTAACGGAATATCCAACGACCAGGTGTCTCTAAATAGCCACGACCGCATAATTCTTCCACTCGTTCGTGTACGGCTACCAAAGAACGTCTCTAGTGAAAGATTAATTTCACGGTGTAATTCTGGTACGGATTTTATACCAGACTAACAAGCATAGCCTCAGTGTAAGTCTTCAGATCTCAAAACTACGGTAACGGAGGAGGAATGCGTGTGAATGGAACATATCTCTACAGCATTCGTTTTTGTGATGACATAGTGTAGTAGATAACGTACCACAACTAACAAAAGAGATAAATAGGCGACGTTTGTGAGTAGGCTTGGAACTAAAAACAACATAGTCCATAATACTATAATGAACAAAGCGTGAAACAGGTTGCACAAATCAAGAATTAAGTTATAGACTCCTCTGATGAGTTTTAGCGCCTAGGGAATTGAAGTATGGATGAATAGAGAGAGAGAAATAAACACAAGTGTAAAATGTGACCTGGATTTTTTTATAAACTAATTTTCTGTTGTGTCTGTAACTTGAGGTTTACGTTAACTGCGTGTTTATGGTTTGATTTATGGCGCCGACCAATGAAGTTTCATTGTGGAAACTAGTCAAAAACTGAGGTTGATTAAGTGATCGTAAGGAGATATATGTTGAAGATACCTTGGCAGATATAAAGGTATGCAAATTGATTAACGAAAAAACAATATTGAAAGATGTAATTATGGGTGCAGTTAAAATGAAATACAAGTGGATAGAACGTATAGCTTCGATAAATAACGTTGTTTGCTGGATTGTAATAAATACGAAACTCTCGAGCACAACTCTAGTGTGAACTATGTTCATTTGTTTCGGAGAATTTCAGAGGATATACATGATATACCTAATAAATAATGACATAAATTTAAAAGTTTTCGATTCACCGAATTACTAAGGAATTACAATTACAAAAACTTTAACCGGAACCATCAGTACAGAAAATGTTATGAGGAAGGTACCTCACAGACTGTGTTTTATTGGCAGAAAGGAAGACGATGTATCAGATATATTAAAGAGAGTGCCTATACTGTGAGTGTCTATCCTGTTATAAGGTACTGCTGCGTGATATGGAATCATTACGGGATGGCACTGACAGAGGACATCGAGAAAGTTCAAAGAAGGGCAGTTTATTTTGTATTATCGCCAAATAGTGGAAAATGTCACGGATGTGTAAGCGAGTTGATGTGGCAATGATTAAAAAAAGGCATATTTGTTTCGGCGAGTTGTTTCCACGATACGAAATTACAATAATCAACTTTCTCCTTCGAATGAGAAAATATTTTGTTGACGTATGGAGAAATGACCACCGGATAAAATAAGAGAAATCATGGCTCGCACAGGTTGAGATGTTCGTTTTTTCCCACTTGCTGTTCAAGAGTAGAAAGGTTGAAAAGTAGCCTGCATGTGGTTTTATGAACACTACGCCATACACTAAAGTGTGAACTGCAGAATAATTACGTAGATGTCTACGTTCAATCTCAAGATAGCCAGATGTCTGTGATCGATACTCAGAGTAGTTTTGGACATTTTATTTCTAATCGTTCACAAATGTTGAGTTCATAAATAAATTCCTGTCTGAATTTGGTAATATCAACAAAGTGATTCATCACAGCAGCATTGGAGGTTAAACATGACTTGCAACAAATACAATGTATTTGCCACCATCTACTAAAAATATTCTACCATCAAAAAATAAGCGTTCATCATGTTAATGAAGTTTACTCTCGCATTGTGCGATAGCCAGGGGAAATCAGTTTGGACATGAGAGGTCAGCCACAACCTCAATTATGATCCTTCCGCGGTAACCCGAGAACTTATACAATGCCCCAGGTCCGCTTCCCTGCGCATGCATCATTACCGCATTTCTGCGGCCATATCAGTTTCCATCGCTCATTCTGTCAGTCACTGACGCCGGTGTATATGAAATATATGATACGTCTCTATTCCGGATGGTAGAATTTAATGTTTTCTGCCTTACCAACACTGATTGATAGAGCTTCCGTTACTAGCACTCAGTAACAGTTAAAATGGATGATTTTTTTATTGTTATCTTCATTAGAGAATTCGAATACTGCATCAAGTATAATAACATGATACCGTAATTTAATTACATGATAACATTTTTATATAATTTATATTTTATAAATATACACTGAAGAGACAAAAAACCGGTACAGACATGAGTATTCAAATACAGAGAGATGTAAAGAGCCAGAATACGGCGCTGCAGTCGGCAACTTCTATATGAGACAACAAGTGTCTGGCGCATTCGTTAGATCGGTTACTACTGCTATAATGGCAGGTTATCAAGATATGAGTGTGAACGTGGTGTTATAGTCGGCACACGAGCGACGGGACACAGCATCTCCAAGGTAGCTATGAAGTGGGGATTATCCCGTACGAGCATTTCGCGAGTGTACCGTGAATATCAGGAATCCAGTAAAACCACAAATTTGCGACATCGCTGTGGCCGGAAAAAGGGTACGGGAGCAACGACGACTGAAGAGAATCCTTCAAAGTGGCAGAAGTGCAACCGTTCCGCAAATTGCTGCAGATTTCAATGCTGGGCCATCAACAAGTTCAGCGTGCGAACCACTCAGCGGTACATCATCGATATGGGCTTGATTACTGCACGGCACAAAACTTTACGCCTCGCCTGGGCCAGTCAACACCGAAATTGGACTCTTGATGTCTGGAAACATGTTTCCTGGTCAGATGAGTCTTGTTTCCAACTGTATCGAGTAGATGAACGTGTACGGGTATGAAGACCTTAGCAATCCAAGGACCCGGCTTGTCAGCAGGAGACTGGTGAAGCTGGTGGAGGCTCAGTAACGGTGTGAAGAGTTTGTAGTTGGAGTGAGACGGGACCCCTGATACGCCTAGATACCAATCTGACAGGTGACACGCACGTGTTCATCCTGTCTGATCACCTGCATCCATCCACGTCCATTGTTCATTCCCATAAACTTGGGCAATACCAGCAGGACAGTGCAACACCCCACACGTCCAGAAGTACTACCGAGTGGGTCCAGGAACACTCTTATGAGTTTAAACACTTCCGCTGGCCACCAAAGTCCCCAGACATGAACATTATTGAGCATATCCGAGATGCCTTGAAATGTGCTGTTCTGAAGGGATCTCCAGCCCGTCGTGCTCATTCGGATTTATGGACAACCCTGGAGGATTCATGGTGTCAATTCCCTCGAGCACTACTTCTGACGTTAGATGAGTCCACGCCAAGTGGCGTTGCTGCACATCTGCGTACTCGCGGGGGTACCACACAATATTAGGCCGCGTAGCAGCACCGCGGTTCCGGACTGAAGCGCCTAGAACCGCTCGGCGACAGCGGCCGGCAAAGGGTTTACAAAGGAGGAGTTTAAATAGCTATGCGAGATGACTCTGCAGTATGTGCAAGCGTTCCCACGTCAATAATACGCACACGGAGTGACGAAAAAATATATTTTGTTGAATCGAAAAATACTTTCACAATTACAACCGACAAAAAAGATCCAAACTCACTTAGTTAACACTGATTTCTTTTCAATACTCTCGCAAACATTTTCCTTTTACTGCGAACTATGGATGAGGGCAAGAAACAGATTTCATATTTCTAGAAAGCACTTGACACGGCCCCTCACTGCTGACTGTTGGCGAAGATATGAGCATATGGAATAAGTTTACAGATATGAGATTGGTTCGAAGAATTCTTAAATAACAGAACCCAGTAAGCTGTCCTCGACGGCGAGAGTTCATCAAAAACAAGGATATCTTCAGGAGTGCTCCAGAAAAGTGCGATATGGCCATTGTTTTTCTCTATATACATAAATTATTTGGCTGACAGGGTGGGCAGCAATCTGCAGTTGTTTGCTGATGATGCCGTGGTATACAGTAAGGTGTCGAAGTTGAGTGACTGTAGGAAGATACAAGATAACATTGACCAAATTTCCAGTTGGTGTAGTGAATGTCAGCTAGCCCTAAATGTGGAAAAAATGTGAGTTAATGCGGATGAGTAGGAAGAACAAACCTGTAATGTTTGGATATTGTATTTTTAGTGTCCTGTTTGACACAGTCAAGTAGTTAAAATATCTGAGCGTAAAGATACAAAGCGATATGAGATGGTACGACCATATGAGAACTCCGCATGGTCGGTTTATTGGGAGAATTTGAGGAAAGAGTGGTTCACCTATAAAGGAGACCACATATAGGACGCTGGCGCCTGAGTATTGCCTGCGTGTTTGGGATCCATCCGAGATCGGATTGAAGGAACACATCGAAGCAATTCGTCGAAGGGTTGCTAGACTTGTTACCGGTAGGTTTGAACTACACGTACGTGTTACAGAGACGCTTCGGGAACTCCAGTGGGAATCCCTGGAGAGAAGGCGACGCTCTTTTCGAGAAACACTGTTGATAAAATTTAGAGAACCGGTATTTGAAGCTAACTGCCGATCGATTCTATTGCTGCCAACGTATATTGCACCTAAGAACCACGAAGATAAGATACGAGAAATTAGGGCTCAAACGAAGGCATGTAGACAGTCCTTTTTCCCTCGCTCTGTTTGTGATTGGAACGGGAAATCGAATGACTAGTAGTGGTACAGTGTACCCTCCACCACGCACCGTACGTTGCCTTGCCGAGTACCTACGTACATGCAGATGTAGAAAAACTAACCCACGTTGAAGTCACTGATCGCTCCCCACACACCAATTCTGCTGTTAATGTTTTTCTCCTAAGAACACAATGCTCCCAATATTCTTTTATACCAGCGGGGTACATCTAATGGTCAGTTCCGCATTACATAGGGGTGTCCGGATGCTTTCGATCACATAGTGCAGAAAACAGTTATATCCTCACTATACCCACAATTTAATACACATTTGCCTCCACACAATAAATATTTGTGTTTGTTGTATCTCATCGCAATTCAGTTGTCATTATATGCTCACTGCAAGACTCTTGAGAAGGAGCGACTCATAAAACAAGGATAACCATTTTAAGAATTCCGTCCTACGCGTTACCCAGTGTTATTCCATTGAGACATACGAAAAAGGAGAGGAAAAAGACCAAGTTAAAGCACTCTGCATTCCTCACTAAGTGATGTAGTCCAACGCGAAGGAGCAGCATAAATTTGTAACAAACTCTAGCTTGAAACGGTTTGGAAAGTGCTTTGTGCATCACGGAAAGCTTACACGTAATACCCCGAGAAACTACTCTTCGACAAGAAAATTACTGCCCCAAGTTACAAAGGAGTCATAAAACAACGGCCAACTTGTTTACGTGTCATTAGCATCGAAGGAAAAGCCAGCATGTTTTCGTAAAGTAGCTAATAGCAGAGAAAAGTAAATGAAAACTGTACTTTCAAACTGATCTACGCTGTGTGCTCCTCCAGAAAGACAGTTCTCGGTTATGTAAAATCAGTGACACATTCGTTCCGCAGATCTGACTCGAAATAACTGAACAGTAATGAATTTAAAAGTGGACTGGAAGAATAAATCTCTAAAAAAAAAAAAGTCAGCTTCTGACACTTAGTTGACTGATTTTAACTAAACTATTCCCACTGTAAGGACGCAGTGTGAAATCTTAAAATAGCCACGCAAAAATACAAACCAGCAAATATTTCGTTGCCGTTGTGAGCAGTCTATTTTTATAAGGCCCGTAGATTCTTAAGTAGCATAAGGTTGCCCTAATTTTTCTCTTCAGCTCCCAGGTATAACGTTGTGGCACATTTCTCTCAGTGTTCCAATATTGCTTCAAATTTACTTTTTGCTGACAGCTTAATTTTCTGTGAAAACGAAATATCTAGCGTCGTATTGTCAGTTTCCTTGCCACGTCAAATTGGAATGAAAAGTTGTGTTTTCTTCTGTAAGCCTATCAAATGACGACACAAAGAATTTCAAAGCCCACGGTCCCAGACGTCTAAGGTGTACGGTATACAGGAAAGCCTTTAAGTGTTCTGCTGACATCTATCACTGATACTGGTTTCCCATCTATAGCCCAGCAAATATCTCACCAAATTAATGACCATTATATTATGTGGTAACGAACATCACATCAAAATCTCTTTGATTTTCGATGAGTTAATCAAGCAAGTCAGAGCTGAAAGCCTGAAAGGGATTGTTTACCAAAATGGCTGTGGAAGATACGTTGAAACTGTTAACAGATCACCAGCATACTGAGATACAGTGGTTTCTTCGCACAACAACAACCACTTACTTTTTCTGTCATACATTTGCTACTTCACAAACTGTTGCTTGCTAGTAAACTTAAGTAATTACTATCATTTTTAAGTCGCTAATGGATTGATCCATTGTGGAGCAAATATTGTCCAATTTGACCTAAATATCCACACAGTCACTATTTTGAAGCTACTCGTATGGCAAAGTATGCTCTATGACGTAGAGTAGCTGGTGCAAAGTGAAGTATCACTTAAAACCCACCTGTAGTTGCTGGAAGACACTTTACAGTTTTTCAAATATATTTCTGCACTGACATCTCTTAACTATTACGTAGAGCACGAAAGAAACGGGATATCTTTGATGTAGAGTCTTTAAAATAACACAGAATCCGCGATAATCTTACAGGGAAAGTGACGCAAACGTTGTTGTTTCGCTCTGTTCGTGAAATCATCGTAGCTCGTAATCTCATCCCCCTCACATGTTCTCTTAAATTTCGTCCCTTTCGACACAGCATCGTTTTTTGCTCTTTCGTCTGGCTATTTTCTTTCAGCAGAAAGATGAACTGACATGCAGGGTATTTGCCCAGGAAAGAAAGACGGAATAGCATCATATGTCAATTTGGGAGCTGTCGCACGAATTGCTAGCGCAGAAGCATCTGCTGTCCTCATTTTGTCTTGAGTAACTAAATGTTTCTCGACATTTCTTAGCGCAACGTACAGAATTCTTTCCAGAGTTGAAATTTGTGCGATGAATTACTCGCAACTGCTTAGCGCGAATGTCTACGTGTTTTGGAAATAAAAATGTTGCAATATTTCTTCCCTCGTTCGTCCTGTAATTTACAGTATAACCTGGTACACAGAAGGGACGCCCCATTTCGAACACCTTTAACAAGCAGCAGTCCGATGCATCCTTTTCAACAGCAATTAAAGACATTCTACTCGCGATTAAGCAAAGACGTACTTGTCTCCCCGTCGCTTTGTGGACTATTTCCTAATATGAAGGAATGCAGATCGTGAAATAAATTTAACTCAAGAAAAGCTGAAATGCAGGCCGTGGTCCTCACACTGTCACTAAAAATTTACTGAACTCGAGAATCCCACAGCCCGGATCCCACTTCGTGACGTCATGCGGGCTACCTGTCAGTTGTCGGAGGCTACCGAATGTAGCCGGCAGAAGTTTTTGCGGCCACGGTGGAGATAGTATTTCAGCCGAATTGCGCTGCCGCTCACTGGCGATGGGGGTCGCAAATATCACGTTCTGCACGCCCGTCACGGCGTAATTAATGCATGTCCATATCGATCCTGATTAGTAATACGAGAAGTTAACAATAGCACCAACAATAACAATAACGGCGCATACGGCAGGGGTTCGCTCGGACCCCTCCGACGGTGCGGTAATTTCAACCGCGTAATTTCGTGTGTACCGTATCGATTGCACGGGGAGTCAAGCCCCGCCTGTGGCCGTCCGGCGTCGATCCGGGGACCGCTGCGAACGAGTGCCAGCCGGGACCTCTGTACCAGGGAAGTGGTTTGAGGGGGGGGGGGGGGGGGGGGGGGGGAGGGATGGGCGGAACACACGCCAATCAAGTTGGCAGGCAGTCGTCATTACATTTTACGAGCGCGCAGGCTCTGTCCGGCTCTCAATGCCATCCATCACCGCAGGCCGGCGCGTTTGTCGCGCTAAATGAAACTTACTATCCATCAGCTTTGTTCACCTGCGCAGGCGGGGTCTAATTAATGGCAGACAGGAATTGCGCGCCACGGACTTCCAATAGTGCCGTGCCCGCGTTCCGCAATGCAAACGCGTACCCGGTTTTTTTTTGTGTGTGTGTTTTGTTTCTAGTGTGTGGCCGAGAGAGCAGAAGGTGGACGGGGGGTTGCGTTTGTGGTCAACCGCGACAGCAGCATATGCACGAAACTGTGTAGCTGAGTTGTGTTATGTGCTCGGAATAACATGAAAGGCAGACAGCAAGCTTTTGTGAAAGCAGTGATTTAAAGCTGTGGGTATTTGTCGGCTATTCTTCGCGTGAACTCCCGAATCTGTAACGTACAGTTTTTTTTTTTTTTTTTTTTTTTTTACCGCGCAACGTACGTGTGATATCCTAGCTGGATTTTAATTCAGGTAATTTCTCTAAAAATTCGTTTACAGATTGCAACGAAGTGTTCAGTAAAGTTAACCGCGATAAACGGTGGGGCAGTTCGGAGAATAGAGATCTGACAATGTGCATAATCTACCCTTTATACCTTGACGTATGTCTGAAAATTTGAATGTAAGCACAAAAATTACTGTTGAAATAAGTCTTCATGTAGAAATAGTAAGCAGCTAATCAGTTGCAAAATAGAAGGTTCACTAAAACCCATTTACCATGTTTTCAACCTTTATAAAAACGTCTTCTTCAGAATGAAATAATGACAACTGAATGACAGAGCTACGGCTGTATTTTAACGTACCTCTCCCACAACATGTAATCCAGTTTTCAACGTTTCCTTCTGAAAAAAAAACAGCTGTATAAACACTAAAACCATGGCTAAGGGGTTTTAATAAACCTTCCATTTTGCAGGTAATTAGCTGTTCACTAATTGTACAAGAAGCGTTCATCCTAAAGTTGCTGCTCCAGCCAAGTACAAGATTTTAAAAAGTTTAAATAAATACTGAGGAAATCGGAGGGGGAATAGGAAGGGTGCAGGGATTTCTGAATATTAAGAACTGAATCAAATTTTTAAATAGATTACTACGTCATCAGCACTAGATTTTTTTTCAGTTACTGCACAGGTTACGATGCCAAACATTTTATTCAGTATTGCAATTATCTGTGCTTTTAGTAAAAGCACGTTGAAGTGATTGCGTCTTTCTGAATGATGATACGAAATGGATGCTCCTCTAGTACAATAGAGGAACGCTGGCTTAAGTGGCCAGCCTAATGAAAATACTGTTTTCTTCAATACATTTATATAAACTGTACTCGTTATAACTACAATACAATTGCATTATTATTCATATCTTCCTTTTTTAATAGAAAAGCGAATTTTTAAAATTCAGTCAGTTTTGCCCGTTAGGTGCGGCTAACTGACGAGAGGCAGAGAAAAGATAAAGTAGAGAAGTGGAATCTCGTTTCCTACGGCTTACCTTCGTATGTTTCTTCCTAAACTGTGTCACACAATCCTTGCCTGCCAGCTTTTTCTCTTTGTTGAACGGATGTGGTAGATTATTCCTCTCAGCAGTCAGAAATCCAAGTGGCGAAAATAAGCTGCTGATATGCAGTAAGATCACCATTCCATGTCAAACAGTAATATCACAAATTGAAACCGCCTTGATGCAAAACACCTTGTTATTCGATTATTTCTTTATTATCCCAAACTAGTTTCGGCGACAAATATCACCATCATCAGTGGGTATTTTAATCTAAAACATGCATAAATGGTATGGTTGTACAAACACAGTAAAACATTATTTCATTTTTACAAATCGTCTTTTGAAATATAGTTTTATATAGATAATTTCATACTACTTATATATTGTATGCTACAGCATGTTTTAAGCAATTATTGGCGCTGTTTGTGACATATTTTTCTGTGATCTTTTTTTCTGTTGCCGTCTTTTTACTTAGTGAACATCATGTCATCTGCAATCATGAGAGCGGCTGTTAGTAAAGAAATACTCAAAGGTGAACTTCGTATGTCAGCAGTATATACTTGGGGTTGTTACAGTGTTGTGGAAACCAGTTACTTTGGTGTGTATTTAGCTGTTGCTTAGCTATTCGTGTACTCACGTTCGTTGGATGGTGTGTGGCTGCTTTTTACACAGAATAACAAAACTTTGCAATTTGTTTCCGATCCAGAATATTACGCCATCTTGCTGTTCGCGTGTGTGGCGTAGGTGGCGAGATAGGTTATGAAAAACTGTAGCACGAATTACGACGACTTCTGTTCATTATTTATGTCTCTGTGTGTGATGGTACCAGGTGTGTACAAGATGGGATACGAATGGGGGATGCAATATATAGGACAGACGCAGTGAACACATTAGGCATGTACGCTTGGGTCAGACCAACAAATCTGCTGTGGCGGAACATAGAATTGACGAGAAGTCGATTTCGAGGACACAGAGAAAATATGCAGTACAAACGGATTTTGGGACTCAGTAATTAAGGAGCCCATAGAAATACGGTTGCACGACAACCTGATCAACCGCGACAATGGCAACCATCTCAGCATAGCCTGGAAACCTGCAGTCAGGAAAATCAGAGAAGAACGTTCCGTTACACCAAGTGACGCGGACGGAGCAGACAAAGACGGACGCCGGGACACGAACCCCGAACACACGTCCCCCCTTCCGCCACTACCACCACCACCACCACCTCCACCACCGGCCGCTCCAGGCGCATCTGGCGATTCCGCGCGCGCGTAATTGGCCGGCGGCAGGAAGCGAAGAGCTGTCCAGCAGAGATATCAGCCCGTGACCGACTCCTTCGAGAAGCAGTTCCAAGCGGCAGGACCCCAGGATGAAGAGCACGAAGAGGTAGTCCGTCGTCAACTGGCCGTCTTCCTCAATGCTGAGGAGGACCCAGAAGACGAACCCATACTTTTCGCCGCCGAGGGCATGGCAAAAATAATTAGGTCTCTCCCCACAAAAAAGGCACCAGGACACGACAGTGTCACCAATCAGTTAGTCAAAAATCTCCGCCCATAGCGATCTCACACCTCGCGAACGTTCCTCAACGAGATTACTCGATCCCTCGAGTTCCCAGTTTGCTGGTCGCGATACACTAACCAGGGAAAGACCCTCTATTCCCGCAGCACTACAGGCCAATTAGCCTCTTGCCAACTCTCAGCAAGACCTATGAAAAAAAATGGTTCAAATGGCTCTGAGCACTGTGCGATTTAACTTCTGAGGTCATCAGTCCCCTAGAACTTAGAACTACTTAAACCTAACTGACCTAATGACATCACACACATCCAGGCAGGTTTCGAACCTGCGACCGTAACGGTCGCTCGGTTCCAGACTGTAGCGGCTAGAACCGCTCTGCCACTCCGGCCAGCAAGATCTATGAGCGCCTCCTGCTAACACCGATACAGGAACATATTACCAGAGAGCAAGTTCTGCCGGATTTTCAATTCGGGTTCCGGCAGAACCATGCTGCCCCACAACAGATCATGAGAGTGGTGGAAGCAGCCACAGAGGGCTTCAACCACAGAGGTTACTGCGGGATAGTGCTACTAGACGTTGCCAAAGCCTTATACTCAGTGTGGCATGGAGGGCTACTCTACAAGTTTTACACACAAGGGTTTCCCAGGAACATAGTTAAGCTGATCAAAAGCTATCTCACGAATAGAAGTTTGTCCGTCAAAGTAGAAACTGCCACCTCCACCAAAAGGCGTATTCGTGCTGGGGTGCCACAGGGCTCGGTGCTGGGGCCCGTTTTGTACAGTCTGTACACTGCGGACACACCAACGGCCCCCCTGGTGTACACTGCACAGTACGCAGACGACACAGCCTTCTACACGAGAAATGCGAACAAGAACCTGGTCATCCGTAGGCTCCAAATAGTTTTAGATGACACAGAAACTTGGGCCCGTCGCTGGCGCACCACCATCAACTCTGAAAAGACACAGGCAATGCTGATTACCTGCAGGCTCGGAGGGCGCGAACCTCCTCAACGTCCCCCCCCCCCCCCCCTCCACCTTCACCTAAACGGTACCCAACTCCCCTGGTGCAGAACCGCCAAGTATCTTGGCGTAACCTTGGACTCTCGTCTTACGTGGAAACCCCACATAGACGAGGTCCACAGGAAGGTCTGCGCCAGAATGTCCATCCTATACCCAATCCTGAACTCAACCAGCTCCCTTCCCTGCCCAGTAGGAGTAAATGTGTACCAGGCCCCTGACAAGCCAGTAATGGAATATGCGTGCCCTGTCTGAGGATACGAGGCAAAGCAGCACCTGGACAAACTCCAGAGGCTGCAGAACCGCGCCCTCGGGAGGGCACTGCATCTATCTCTTGGATTCCCCATAGATAACCTGCACGCCGCAGCTGAAATCCCACTCCTGAGAGAGCGTTTCCAAGATCTGGCAAGGGCCTTCTATGAGGGTTCTTCAAGATCAGGAAACGCCTTCATCCACTCCCTAGGTCGGTATGACATGTCCCGGGACAAGCACAAGCGCCCCATGACGATCTTCGACGATTACGTCAAAGAGAAAATGCCTATATCCACTCCCTTAACCTGCTCCTTCCCAAATAACACCAACCATCTCGCCAATCTCAGGCAAGTACCAGACACAAACAGAACAATCATCACATTTCACAGACACAAAAAAAACTACAGATATAATCACACACACATGTACACAGGGGAGTAAAAGCCGAAAAGCTAAAAACTCCTTCTCACACTTCCTCGAAGAGGGGAAAGTAACAGATGAGAGCAGCGATATCCCGACACTTCACCTGAAGATGATGGAGACGCATTCCACCGAAACGTTGCTACGAGACGACGACGCTACTCGGCTGACAACCCGTAAGACTTCATATATGAAATTCGCGAGAAAGCCTGCACTCACATATACCATCTCGATTTTTTTTCGACATGAGTATCGAACTATTCTGTTGTTGGATCCAGAAATTCACGTTCGCCGTAATACAGTGGGCAGGAGACGCAGCAGGTCGGCTGCCCTGGGGATCCTTCACACCCCCTCGTACTCACAGAGAAGCCGGCGCGACCTGACCTCACGTTCGTTAGGTGTCCCTCGTCCAGCCCCGGATCACCCACACAAGGACAGAAGAGCAAGCAACGTCCCGACGCCAGTTGAAATATCACCAATAAAAAAAACAGAGCCCTCACTACCGATTTGATTTAGAGCAACGACGTTTCTCGGCCCGCACCAACTGAGAAACACAAATAAAATTATTTTGAATGAAACAACAAGTTTACTGTTACCAGTCACTGTTTATTTACCTCCACGACGCATTTCAAAGCTCCAAACCTCCATCATCAGGTGGATTTACATTTGTTAATATGACATTTCTGTGTGTCTTGCGTTATGATGTTTTGGAGGAACTTGTGGCACTGTCTCCAGTGGTCACTGGATCCTTTCACTGTCGTAACACATCACATGTACACTTTGTAAACAAGTATGGCGTCGGAATCTATTGGGTGCATCGTAACACAACACACACACACACACACACACACACACACACACACAAATGTCATATTAACAAATGTTAATCCACCTGATGATGGAGGTTTAAACCTTTGAAACGCGTCGTGGAGATAAATAAACAGTGAATGGTAACAGTAAACTTGTTGTTTCATTTAATAACAGTCACGGTAAAGCCTAACCTAAAAAAGTTCGTATTTAAAGTTGTAACACCCCATTCGTCGCTTATCTGGTTTTGGCGTATGTTCACCCCAGCTAATTGACTAACAGATTAACAGATAGTGCAAAAATGCCGCAATATCGGATAACACAAAGAAAGTCATAAGGCCCTGTGACTCCTGATTGAACTGCGGTGGCAGTGTTGATGTTAATTGATTCAGAATTGATCCCTTTTAATCAAAAAGGGGTGCACATTGATGGTATATTCAGCTATTGAACACCAGATGCAAATGTTGAACATAAACTCAATTAAGAAAGTGACTTGGGATTTCAACTACTTGATTGAAAACAGATGCAGTCGATTAGCACAAATTTATTTTAATTCGCGATCTTCAGTCATCACATTACATGACTCTCCTAACAAGCAGTGGGAATGAATTGCGTTTACGTGGAGTAAAGCGCGATAAATCAAAATTAATCCCTATCGACTGACCCAGGCGTAATGCAAAGTGCGAGAAGAATTCTACAATACACGGCCCATGAAACCCTCGTGAAAACTTCGACGACGTGATCCAACTAATTAATCAGTGGTCGGAGCGGGCACAATATCACCGAATGCAGCGTGGCGGAGCGGTGTCGTTGTGTAGACGTCGGCCGACCTCGTGGCGCTGCAAGGCTGCGCTCGTCTATTCACTATCTTGCTCAGATCATAGTTGAACCGAAACTTTCTATCTCCAAGGTCAATCGTTGCGTTTGCTAAGTCCTAAACTGCAGAGATGCTCCCTCTCTCAGGCAAGCTGAGTAAAGAGCGCCACGGTGCACTCTACGCAAGCTGGGAACGGGAGACCTCTACGGGGACTTCTCCCAGTCTGCTCTTCACCTCGGTTTCCCCTCCAGCAAAATCACTTACGCCAATTGCAGCTTAAGTCGCCTTAATTATGCGTCGCTTCCCAGCGCCGACCAATGCCTGTTCTCGGAAGTGAACAAATTCCCACAAAATTTCCCTTCCTCTCAACTTCTGCTATTTAGCTCCTCCCAGGCCACCCATCACGGTTAGCGTCTGCACAATACACCAATATTTCCGGAATTCTGACTCCCAGGAGACTACTTCAAATTCCTTGGTCCTACGTTCCCATCGGACGCCGGCGTATTTCGTTCTGTCGCTCTTCACCTGATTTACTTCAGACTCTGTGGTCCATGAATTCAGCGTGAAGTTGCTATAGTCACGAACACGCATATTTCAGCCTGTGTTGACCGCTCCACCATAGCTTTGCGCGGCTTTCTCGCATGTTTCACTGAAAACGGGATGACGGACATTTATCAACAGGCGTACAAGTTCTCCGTCTGCTTCCCGGTACACCAGCATGGGATCAACCACCCACTCACTGTCACTCATCTTAAGGCAGCTGGAGGACGCACCCCGTTACCGCTTTCTCAGAGTTTGAGCCGCCCTAAGCTGCCTATTGTCGCTTCCCGTCGCGCACCGCCACCCGTCCACTCTGAACGCTTCCCTGGGATAAACTAGCCTCCAGAAAATCGACGCGTTTCCACAAAGTTTTCATGTCGTGTGAATTACTTTAAAACCATCACCCGACATTAATTATTCCAATACGTCCATACTGTATCCTCTACAAGATGCATTGTGCCTTGTCAGTCATTTTTGTTCAGCCCTACTGTTCGCTCAACGTGAGTTAGGTGATCTTTAATGACTTGATGTAAGGGGCACAGTTCTTGCCACCTTACAAAATGATATCAAATCAAAAATATTGAGAAAATTGAGACAGGCCACAAGAGGCTTGTAACTTCTCAGGAAAACACTTACGTCGCCATTCTAGAAGAGCACCAGGCACCACACGCTGATTTAGGGAGGCTAGGTGGTGCATTCGTGGCAGAGTTGTCAGCGCAGCCGCGAAATGTCTCTAGGATTTTAATCGCGCGATCCTACTCCAGAGGGGCGGCAGCTATTCGCCGAGATTAACAAAGTGGAAGCTCTAGAAAGCACTGCGCGGGCAGCTCTGCGGCGAATGATCAAAGGCGAGGCGAGGCGGCGGCCCGAGGTATTAAGAATGTCCTTTGAGTCCGCAGACAAGGAGCCCTGTGGGAGCGCGCGCCGGACGACATCTATATCTGGCGGGATATTGGGCGCGACCTGCGCGGCCGTCCTTCCGCGGCCGCCTTTCAGGTCCGGACTCCGCCAGCCTGACAGCTAGGCGGATATTAAGACACGCGCCTCTTTCGCCGGCCATTCACCGTGGCGCGGCCAGCGAGCGTGGCTGCCGGACCATCCGACTCCTTCCGGGCGCGCTTTCATCTCTCGCGAGCAGCTCTCAGCCTCACGTCGACTCTTTTTCAGCGCCACAGGCAATTTCCTGCAGGCTCCCCGTCAGCCTGCCGGTGCCAAATCCGGACAATCGCTGACACTTCCTCGTATTTCATGTACGGGGAAGCTTCTATAGCGCTGGAAATACACTCCTGGAAATTGAAATAAGAACACCGTGAATTCATTGTTCCAGGAAGGGGAAACTTTATTGACACATTCCTGGGGTCAGACAGAACCACAGGCACATAGACACAGGCAACAGAGCGTGCATAATGTCGGCACTAGTACAGTGTATATCCACCTTTCGCAGCAATGCAGGCTGCTATTCTCCCATGGAGACGATCGTAGAGATGCTGGATGTAGTCCTGTGGAACGGCTTGCCATGCCATTTCCACCTGGCGCCTCAGTTGGACCAGCGTTCGTGCAGGACGTGCAGACCGCGTGAGACGACGCTTCATCCAGTCCCAAACATGCTCAATGGGGGACAGATCCGGAGATCTTGCTGGCCAGGGTAGTTGACTTACACCTTCTAGAGCACGGGATACATGCGGACGTGCATTGTCCTGTTGGAACAGCAAGTTCCCTTGCCGGTCTAGGAATGGTAGAACGATGGGTTCGATGACGGTTTGGATGTACCGTGCACTATTCAGTATCCCCTCAACGATCACCAGAGGTGTGCGGTCAGTGTAGGAGATCGCTCCCCACACCATGATGCCGGGTGTTGGCCCTGTGTGCCTCGGTCGTATGCAGTCCTGATTGTGGCGCTCACCTGCATGGCGCCAAACACGCATACGACCATCATTGGCACCAAGGCAGAAGCGACTCTCATCGCTGAAGATGACACGTCTCCATTCGTCCCTCCATTCACGCCTGTCGCCACACCACTGGAGGCGGGCTGCACGATGTTGGGGCGTGAGCGGAAGACGGCCTAACGGTGTGCGGGACCGTAGCCCAGCTTCATGGAGACGGTTGCGAATGGTCCTCGCCGATACCCCAGGAGCAACAGTGTCCCTAATTTGCTGGGAAGTGGCGGTGCGGTCCCCTACGGCACTGCGTAGGATCCTACGGTCTTGGCGTGCATCCGTGCGTCGCTGCGGTCCGGTCCCAGGTCGACGGGCACGTGCACCTTCCGCCGACCACTGGCGACAACATCGATGTACTGTGGAGACCTCACGCCCCACGTGTTGAGCAATTCGGCGGTACGTCCACCCGGCCTCCCGCATACCCACTATACGCCCTCGCTCAAAGTCCGTCAACTGCACATACGGTTCACGTCCACGCTGTCGCGGCATGCTACCAGTGTTAAAGACTGCGATGGAGCTCCGTATGCCACGGCAAACTGGCTGACACTGACGGCGGCGGTGCACAAATGCTGCGCAGCTAGCGCCATTCGACGGCCAACACCGCGGTTCCTGGTGTGTCCGCTGTGCCGTGCGTGTGATCATTGCTTGTACAGTCCTCTCGCAGTGTCCGGAGCAAGTATGGTGGGTCTGACACACCGGTGCCAATGTGTTCTTTTTCAATTTCCAGGAGTGTAGAAATCGTCGTCGAGAACAAGGGCTGTTCACCTGCTACTTCCTCTCAGCTATGGTTTTTTTGCTTCTGAGCCGTGCGGCGCTTCGATATGTATCGAGGCAAAGGTGCGCGAAAGCGCGATTCAGCGTTTCGCTTATAGCTAAAATCAACGGCCAGCTTAGCATCCCGCCATGGAGTCATGCACTCGGTTTGCAGCGTCGACTTAACGCAGCCCCAGAAGAGCTCGGTCTTCGATGGACATCCAACAGCAGCTCTTGGCACTTGTTTGGGTCATGGTCAGTACAAGCAGCTGAAGTTACATATCTGACAAACACGACACTCGAATTTGGTGGAAGTCCGCCATGTGTTTGCTGTGTTTGATCTATACAAATTACAGCTAGCGTGGTCTGGCTGAGCCACCTGGACATCTTTGGTGAGCATCTTAATGTGTAAAAACACTAAGATGACAAGAGACTTGCGGTAGCGATGGGCACGTATACAGATGGCGGTAGTATCGTGCACTCAAGGATAAAAGGACAGTGCATTGGCGGAGCAGTCATTTTTACTCTGGGATTCACGAGGACACGTTTCCGACATGAATTGGTCTCACGGCGGGAATTAACAGACTTTGAACGCGGAAAGGTAGTTGGAGCTAAACGTCTGGGACTCTGTGTTTTGAAAATCGTCTTGGACCTAAATAGTCCGAGATCCGCAGTGTCAAGAGTGTTTGAAATTTTATGAAAAATAAGTGTAAGCTATAGGGAAAGACGGGTAATAAACAACAACAACCGAGAGGGAGCAATTAGAGTGGAAGACCAAGAACGAAGTGCTCGGATTAAAAAGGGTGAGATGTGGTGCAATAGAAGAATGTTGAAAATTAGGTGGACTGCTAAGGTAAGGAATGGGGAGGTTCTGCTCAGAATTGGCGTGGGGGACAAGAAGAAGGGATGGGATGATAGGACATCGATTAAGACATCAGGGTATAACTGCCATGGTATATTATGGAGGTGTAGAGAGTAGGAACTGTAGCAAATAATTTAGGACTTAGGTTGTAAGTGCTACTATGAGATGAAAAGATTGCCACAGGAGAGGATATCTTGGGGGGGGGGGGGGAGGGGCGGGGGGCCTTAAAGCAGTTGACCGGCGTTGCCTGGTGAAACGTCGTTGTGATGCCTCGTGTAAGGAGGAGAAATGCCTACCATCACGTTTCCGACTTTGATAAAGGTCGGATTGTAGCCTATCGCGATTGCGGTTTATCCTATCGCGACATTGCTGCTCGCGTTGGTCGAGATCCAATGACTGTTAGCAGAATATGGAATCGGTGTGTTCAGGAGGGTAATACGGAACATCGTGCTGGATCCCGACGGCCTCGTATCACTAGCAGCCGAGATGACAGGTATCTTATCCGCATGACTGTAACGGATCGTGCAGCCACGTGTCGATCCCTGAGTCAACAGATGGGGACGTTTCCAAGACAACAACCAACTGCGCGAACAGTTCGACGACGTTTGCTGCAGTATGAACTATCAGCTCGGAGACCATGGCTGCGGTTACGCTTGACGTTGCATCACAAACAGGAGCGCCTGCGATGGTGTAATCAACGACGAACCTGGGTGCACGAATGGTAAAACGTCATTTTTTTCGGATGAATCCAGGTTCTGTTTACAACATCATGATGGTCGCATCCGTGTTTGGCGACATCGCGGTGAACGCACATTGGAAGCGTATATTCGTCAACGCTATACTGGCGTGTAAGCCGGCGTGATGATATGGGGTGTCTTTGGTTACACGTCTCGGTCACCTCTTGTTGGCATCGACGGCACTTTGAACAGTGGACGTTACATTTCAGTTGTGTTACGAGCCGTGGTTCTACCCTTCATTCGATCCCTGCGAAACCCTACATTTCAGCAGAATAATTCACGACCGCATGTTGCAGGTCCTGTACGGGCCTTTCTGGATACAGAAAATGTTCGACTGCTGCCCTGGCCAACACATTCTCCAGATCTCTCATCAACTGAAAACCTCTGGTCAATGGTCGCATCCGTGTTTGGCGACATCGCGGTGAACGCACATTGGAAGCGTATATTCGTCAACGCTATACTGGCGTGTAAGCCGGCGTGATGATATGGGGTGTCTTTGGTTACACGTCTCGGTCACCTCTTGTTGGCATCGACGGCACTTTGAACAGTGGACGTTACATTTCAGTTGTGTTACGAGCCGTGGTTCTACCCTTCATTCGATCCCTGCGAAACCCTACATTTCAGCAGAATAATTCACGACCGCATGTTGCAGGTCCTGTACGGGCCTTTCTGGATACAGAAAATGTTCGACTGCTGCCCTGGCCAACACATTCTCCAGATCTCTCATCAACTGAAAACCTCTGGTCAATGGTGGCCGAGCAACTGGCTCGTCACAATACGCCAGTCACTACTCTTGATGAACTGTGGTATCGTGTTGAAGCTGCATGGGCAGCTGTACCTGTAACGCCATCCAAGCTCTGTTTGACTCAATGCCCAGGCGTATCAAGGCCGTTATTACGGCCAGAGGTGGTTGGTTGGGTACTGATTTCTCAGGATCTATGCACCCAAATTGCGTGAAAATGTAATCACATGTCAGTTCTAGTATAATATAATTGTCCAATGAATACCCGTTTATCATCTGCATTTCTTCCTGGTGTAGCAATTTTAATGGCCAGTAGTGTGTGTTCATTAAAACTGGTCATCTATACATGTCGTGCAGATTGAGTCGATCCACATTATTTCCGTACAAAATTGTTGAAATTATCTACGAAATAATGAACTATCTTTTTTAGTTTCATGTATTTATAAATGTTTAATTAGCGTTTTGTAAATTCTAGACACAGCTGTTCGTGGCCAAGGAGTTGATTTCGCGCCGTCTCTGTCAGAAACGCTATGGGACGAGAGCAGTGCAGTGGGAGATAATCGGCCGGCTGGAACTCCCGAGTATCGGTTTCCCAGACAGCGAGGCCCGCGGACGTCGGCTAACTGGACAGATACGGATAGGCGACTCCACCCAGCCGCTCTGTGCAGTGATTCGTGTCTCCGGCGCCTCCCCCGGGACTCGTCCGCCGCTGCGGCCGCAGCCGGTCTCTTCAAACGACGGCCCGGCTCTTTCATTTCTACTCGCTTCTCATCATTTCCTCCAGCGCCGTATGCTCGGCCGCCAGCTGGTGCCATTTCTCTCTATCGCTACACTTCCTCAGATCTAGTCCTGCTGGACAAACGCACTGGTTCTCAATCATCAAGCTTCTTCTTTTGTCCTCCATCTTTTATCTGTACGTGTGTGTGTGTGTGTGTGTGTGTGTGTGTGTGTGTGTGTGTGTGTGTGTGTGTGTAAGATAGGCTTCCGCGACCACTCTCACACTGTCAAGAAAAATATTCTGCGTGCTTCCGCGGCCACTCTCACACTGATTGTAAAATGTAAACTTTCAAGGCCGGAACTGTCATGATTAATAAAATTCTTTTCCGTGCTATTATGCCGTGGTCTGATGGATTTCGCATTGTAAACCAACGTTTCGTCCCCATCTGCGGAGGACATCTTCAAGGGGGTTCGTGGCTTCTGTTAACTTCCGAAACACACATTTGCTGTAGTCAGTAGTGAGACAGTGTGTGTTTCGGAAGTTAACAGAAGCCACGAACCCCCTTGAAGATGTCCTCCGCAGATGGGGACGAAACGTTGGTTTACAATGCGAAATCCATCAGACCACGGCATAATAGCCCGGAAAAGAATTTTATTAATCACTCTCACACTGTCAAGAAAAATATTCTGCGTGTACGATCGCATTGTCAATAAGCATAATTATTCGGCGTTTCTGCAGCTATTGCAAAGACATTCATGAGGAAATGCTAACTGCAAGTCGTCAGTATTGCTAGAGTTACACATTCCTGCTGCCGCTTTACCGTGTTTTGAAGCTCATGTTTACCAGAACTTCTTGTGTCGAAAGATCGTTCCTGTCATATCGCTGAATATTGACCATTCCTCCTGCCACACCCTGTATGTAGGTATAATGGCCTTCCAACCCCCCCCCCCCCCCCCCGCCCCCATACACACCACACATTATATCTATCTTGTGAAGCAAGACAGCACCATGTTTGGAAAAAGGGCCTGTTAAACAAGAAATAACAACAACAGTCACAGAGTTGAAGAAAACCCGTTTTCTTTTAACTTCACGGTGTTGATCAGTGAAATATTGAGTGCTTCAAAATGAATATCGGGGTTTTGAGGCATTGTAGCATTTGTGTGTATGTGAATCCCTATGGGGCCAAAATGCTGAGGTCATCGGTCTTTTTTTTTTTCCTTTATTGATTTTCTATTCGCCCCTCCTCCCCCCCCCCCCTCCCCGCACCTGGGGAGGGACGGGCTGACAGCAGCTTAATACGCTGCTCTACAGCCGAGAGAAAAATTAAACAAATAGTGGTGAGAGAACAAACAATATAAAAAGACGATAAAACGGTGACTTAGTTAATAAAAGTTGCGGAACTTAAAATACAAAAACACGGCGTTGACGATGTGGATGAAGACACAAAGGAAGAAGACATGCACCATTAAAAGCACGGTGAAAGTCTGGTTTCTGTTCGCACGAGATAAAAACACAACTAGCGACAATATGGTGGCTGTTCGCAACACTGACAGGGGATGCACAACACTGAACTCTCACTTAAAACAGCACTGTAGAGGCGACATGGTGGCAGATGGGGGGGGGGGAGAGGACCTGGACCGATGAAGGGGGAAAAGGGGGGAGGAGAGGATAGGAAAAAAGGGTGGAGAAGATGGTGGGAGGGAGCATAGAAAAAAATGGGGGGCTTGACGGATGCGAGAAGGAGTGGAAAAGGCAGTGGAGGGGAGAGCAAAATGACTCAGGGGAGAGAAGGGAGGCAGAGAGAGGGTAGGTGGGGATAAAACAGGATGGAAGGGGGAGGTTGGGGGAGCCCGGGAAAAGGACAGAGGAAGGGAGGGACAGGTGAGGATCACAGTTGGTAGGAGGGATAAATGGAGATAGAGAGGGCATCATCCGGTAGGGGGTGTCTATGGAAGCCACCTTGGGAAGGGTGTAAAGGTCGAGGGTAGGGGGGACACAACAGTGAAGGCGTGGCAGAGGGTGGGGATTGGAGAGGAGAGGAGCAACCATGAGATGAAGGGGATCAAGGCGGCAGGAGGTGTAGAGGACGCGGATACGTTCGAGGAACAGGAGCAGGTGGGGGAAAGGGATCAGGTCGTAGAGGATCCGAGGGGGGGAAGGGAGGCTTATATGGAAACAGAGGCAGAGTGCATGGTGCTCGAGGATGTGGAGGGACTGACAGAATTTGGGGGGCGGTGGGTATCCAGGTGGGACTGGCATAACAGAGGATGGGATGGCTAAGGATTTGTGAGTGTGGAAGATGGTACAGGAGTTCAACCCCCACGTCCGGCGAGAGAGGAGTATGACGCGTCAGAGGCAGCTGTGGGCTTTCGGTTGGATAGAGCGGAGATGAGGGTGACGTCAGTGGTGAGGCATCGGTCCCTAGACTCACACACTACTTAAACTAACTTAAAGTAACTCACGCTAAGCATCGATGCCCGAGGGAGGATTCAAACCTCCAGCAGGAGTGGCTGGGCGATTTGTGACATGGCGCCTCTAACCGCACGGTCACTGCGCGCGGCTTGTAGCATTTTTTACATTCAGCTTACAGTTATAAATAACACATCAAATGGAAGAATAACTCAGACATTGTTGTTTAGATAGCTGTGCGAATGCGTAGGCACGTTTTCCTTTGTCTTCCGTTAGAAAGCGCTACTAGCAAAGATGGCGACGAGTGAGCAGCAAGCTTTCTGCGATTTACAGTTTGCAAAGGACTGAATCTGTTGTTACTGCGCAACGTGCGTCCCGTATTAAGTTTCATTGTTCTGTATTAAGTTCCACTGTAACCGAGTGATAATAAAATCAGTAAATGGTATCATCAGTGTGAAGACAGCAGCCGTCTGTTTGCAAAAGAAAGAATATGAGACGACCAAGATTGGCTGAAGAATGTGTTGAACAAGTGAGACAGTCTTTCACATATAACCCCAAAAAATCAGTTCTGAAACTAGTCGCGAATCAGCAATTCCAGTGAGATCTGTGTCAGGACTTTAAATGAGACGCTTACAACTACATCCTTGTCGTTTGAAGTTTTTACAGCCTCTAAAGTCTACAGACTACAGTTTACGTGCCAACTTGGTTAAAAAAGTAAAAAAAAAATGTGTTGCTGCATGACGATGAAGATTTTCTGTATCGTGTCGTCTTCAGTGATGAAGCGACATTTCACATACAGGGTGTTTCAAAAATGACCGGTATATTTGAAACGGCAATACAAACTAAACGAACAGCGATAGAAATACACCGTTTGTTGCAATATGCTTGGAACAACAGTACATTTTCAGGCCGATAAACTTTCGAAATTACAGTAGTTACAATTGTCAACAACAGATGGCGCTGCGGTCTGGGAAACTCTATAGTACGATATTTTCCACATATCCACCTTGCGTAGCAATAATATGGCGTAGTCTTTGAATGAAATTACCCGAAACCTTTGACAACGTGTCTGGCGGAATGGCTTCACATGCAGATGAGATGTACTGCTTCAGCTGTTCAATTGTTTCTGGATTCTGGCGGTGCACCTGGTCTTTCAAGTGTCCCCACAGAAAGAAGTCACAGGGGTTCATGTCTGGCGAATAGGGAGGTCAATCCACGCCGTCTCCTGTATGTTTCGGATAGCCCAAAGCAATCACACGATCATCGAAATATTCATTCAGGAAATTAAAGACGTCGGCCGTGCGATGTGGCAGGGCACCATCTTCCATAAACCACGAGGTGTACGCAGTATCGTCTAAGGCAGTTTGTACCGCCACAAATTCACGAAGAATGTCCAGGTAGCGTGATGCAGTAATCGTTTCGGATCTGAAAAATGGGCCAATGATTCCTTTGGAAGAAATGGCGGCGCAGACCAGTACTTTTTGAGGATGCAGGGACGATGGGACTGCAACATGGGGCTTTTCGGTTACCCATATGCGCCAGTTCTGTTTATTGACGAAGCTGTCCAGGTAAAAATAACCTTCGTCAGTAAACCAAATGCTGCCCACATGCATATCGCCGTCATCAATCCTGTGCACTATATCGTTAGCGAATGTCTCTCGTGCAGCAATGGTAGCGGCGCTCAGGGGTTGCCGCATTTGAATTTTGTATGGATAGAGGTGTAAACTCTGGCGCATGAGACGATACGTGGACGTTGGCGTCATTTGGATCGCAGCTGCAACACGGCGAACGGAAACCCAAGGCCGCTGTTGGATCACCTGCTGCACTAGTTGCGCGTTGCCCTCTGTGGTTGCCGTACGCGGTCGCCCTACCTTTCCAACACGTTCATCCGTCACGATCCCAGTCCGTTGAAATTTTTCAAACAGATCCTTTATTGTATCGCTTTTCGGTCCTTTGGTTACATTAAACCTCCGTTGAAAACTTCGTCTTGTTGCAACAACACTGTGTTCTAGGCGGTGGAATTCCAACACCAGAAAAATCCTCTGTTCTAAGGAATAAACCATGTTGTCCACAGCACACTTGCACGTTGTGAACAGCACACGCTTACAGCAGAAAGACGACGTACAGAATGGCGCACCCACAGACTGCGTTGTCTTCTATATCTTTCACATCACTTGCAGCGCCATCTGTTGTTGAAAATTGTAACAACTGTAATTTCGAAAGTTTGTCCGCCTGAAAATGTACTGTTGTCCCAAGCATATTGCAATAAACGGTGTATTTCTATCGATGCTCGTTTAGTTTTTATTGCCGTTTCAAATATACCGGTCATTTTTGAAACACCCTGTAAGTGCAAACATGGCCGTGAAAAATGTGAGCATCTGGGGGTTCGCAAATTCCCAACAGGCGGTACACTTGCAACGAGACTTCCCTGAATAGGATTTTTTTTTTCGTGCCATATCATGGTGGTAAGTTTTTGCGTCTTTCTTTTTCGTTGAAACAACTGTAACTGGTGTTTCTTATCTTGATGCGCCAGAACTGTAGCTCTTGCCTCAACTGGAAAAATTTAAGACACACACATTCATTTGCCATGAAGACGGTGCGTCACCTCACTGGCTTACTGGTTAAACAACGTTGTACCAGACCGCTGGATTGGCCACAAGAGCTCGTTTCTCATGGTCCCCACGTTCACCCTATTTGACTCCCTGCAGTTTTTACCTTTCAGGGTTCATAAAGAATCATGCTATGACGAAACAAGCGCTCTATCATTTGAGAGATACAGAGGCGGCGAATGTGTCGGGACTTGCGCCTGTGTCTAGCACACGTATTGCACCGTAATTTAAGAATGAAATTAAAAGCTAAAATTGTTTTTACATCATGAATATTACGATGTTGTGCGTGTGAAAATTTATCAAATGTATCTATGAGCAATGAGAACTCAAAATCTTGAAAAATGATTCAAATGGCTCTGAGCACTATGGGACTTAACATCTGTGGTCATCAGTCCCTTAGAACTTAGAACTACTTAAGTCTAACTAACCTAAGGACATCACACACATCCGTGCCCGAGGCAGGATTCGAACCTGCGGCCGTAGCGGTCGCGCGGTTCCAGACTGAAGCGCCTAGAACCGCTCGGCCACGTCGGCCGGCTCAAAATATTCAGTTATAATCATAGTTCCTGACGCAGCTGAGTAAGTAGAGAATAGAAACATTTCTTTCAGTGGGCTGAGACAAGAATGTGGACTTCCAAACTGGAAACTATGGTCTCATACTGGAAACTATGTTCTCCATCCCTTTCTAGCTGACCACAGAAATATTTTCCAGGTTCTCGTAAAAGACGGTGAACAATATTCTAATATTTCCTGTTACTTATCATTTGTTATTATTAACCACCACCCTGCAAAATGCTCGCGCTATCAGCTGATCTAACCGACTTAAGAAATGGTATTGAAGCAGTTGTTCCAATAGTTACTCCACACTAATTAAGGTTTGGGAAGAACTCGCCTGTGGATTCGATGTATGCCGCGTAACGAATAGTACTCACGTTGAACATTTGTAAGAATAACTGAGTTACTCTTTCATGCGATGTATTATTTACAATTTTAAGTCGATTGTAGCAAATGCTCCAAAGCCTTAAAACCGCAATATTCATTTTGAAACACATGGTATATGCAGGGTGTTACAAGAAGGTGCGGCCACACTTTCAAGGAAACATTCCTCATACAAAAATAAAGAAAAGATGTTACGCGCACATGTGTCCGGGAACGCTTAATTTCCATGTTAGAGCTCATTTTAGTTTCGTTCTTCCACCTACGCTGAATGGAGCACGTTATCATGATTTCATACGGGATACTCTACCTGTGCTGCTAGAACATGTGCCTTTACAAGTACGACACAACGTGTGGTTCATGCACGATGGAGCTCCTACACATTTCAGTCGAAGTGTTCGTACGCTTCTCAACACCAGATTCGGTGACCGATGGATTGGTAGAGGCGGACCAATTCTGTGGCCTCCACGCTCTCCTGACCTCAACCCTCTTGACTTTCATTTATGGGGGCATTTGAAAGCTCTTGTCTACGCAACCCCGGTACCAAATGTAGAGACTCTTCGTGCTCGTATTGTGGACGGCTGTGATACAATACGCCATTATCCAGGGCTGCATCAGCGCATCAGGGATTCCATGCGACGGAGGGTGGATGCATGTATCCTCGCTAACGGAGGACATTTTGAACATTTCCTGTAACAAAGTGTTCGAAGTCACGCTGGTACGTTCTGTTGCTGTGTGTTTCCATTCCATGTTGAATGTGATTTGAAGAGAAGTAATAAAATGAGCTCTAACATGGAAAGTAAGCGTTTCCGGACACATGTCCACATAACATATTTTCTTTCTTTGTGTGTGAGGAATGTTTCCTGAAAGTTTGGCCGTACCTTTTAGTAGCACCCTGTATAATGCTGACTTATTTTAAAATCGCTAGTTGTCACATATCATTATTTACTGTACTTGTGTCCTGCATGTTCCGAGGATAATTTGTTCGTCACCAGGCGGTACAGCTTTTGCGCTGCTGCATAGAGATAATTGCCTCAGTAATTGCTGCTCCGAACCGCTGACACCGGACCGCCGGATTCGCCTCATTTTTTCCATTAATTACGTCATTAGGATACCAGTTATGTATGCGCAGCATAGCAGAACTTTGAGTCCTGAGGCTGAACAAATTAAGACTGGAACGTATAGAAATGAATGAAACAAGTAACAGCGTATGACAGATCGAAGTTTCAGCTGAAAAACTGCTTTATTCTAAAGAAGCCGTACAGTCCTGAAATAAACTTACAAAAATATTCAACGTGATGTTTGCAGGTGCCTTTTAAAAAAATATTTAGTATTTGAAGAGCCGGTTAACATTTTATTACCTGCCACGTACGTCTCGCAAAATGACACAGCGAAAAAATGAAAAAAAATTAGAACGCACAGGGAGTTTTACCGTCAATCATTCCTCCCATACACCATTTGCGAATAGAACAGAGATGATAAATAAATACGGATACCGTAAATGCCCTCCGTCGCACACATTCAGATGGCCTACAGAGCATGGATATATAGGGGTAGGGCAAAAATATGGAAACAACACGAAAATGCATGCATCAACATAAATGCAGATATTACAAAGGGCGATCAAAAAGTTTTGCACAGTCGTTTCTAATTTTTTTTATTATTTGCAGGAGGAGAATGAAATTTTTTGAGAACATACTTGGAACGTTTAGCTATACATAGAGCCTACTCAATGTAGCCTCAATCACCTGTGACGCATCTGGTCCAACTTTCTTTCAATGATGTAAATGTACTTTGGTAAATTCCTGGGGATTGACTTTTACACCGTCACTTGACACAGGAAATAAGATCTTTCCCACCATCAAGTGTTTTATCGCGCAGGTGGGCCTTCTGGCGACCAAAGAGGTGAAAATCAGACGGAGCCAAGTCCGGACTGTAGAGAGGATGAGGAACAATTTTCCAACCCATTTTCCTGATTTTCTCCTGCTTCATAGGGTCTGTATGGGGTTTGGCATTGTCAGGGTGTGGTCTGATGAGATGACCGTGAAGATGTGGTCTGTGGGTCTTGATGGCACGTCGCAGCTTGTCCAATGACAATAGTTACGGTCCCTGTTAATTGTGGAGTCAGTTTCCAAAAGGTCAATGAAAATGACACCACACTGATCCCAGAAGAAGAACGACATCACCTTTAGGCCTCCTGTTCGTGAAAGTCTTCGTTTCTTCTTCTGAGGGGAAACCGGGTGACGTCACTCCATGGATTTGGTTTTGCTCTCAGTTTCGGACAAAAACAACTATGTTTCATCTTGGGCAATGACGCCTTAAAAACACTGTTTCGACTCCCTTGCACTCCATCTTCCTCATCGTTTTCATTTCTCTTGTCAATAATCTTGGCACCCAACATGCACAGATTATTATGTACCCTAGTGACTGTACCCGTGAAACTACCCAATGACAAACGAGTCATTTCAGCAAGCTGCCATGTCGTCACACATCTGTCATTTTGGAAGATATGATCACTGGTCCTCTTATTCACATCACTCACTACTGTCGATGGTCTACCGCATTTGGTTTGTCCAGTAGAGAGAAATCACCTTCTTTAAACCTCTACAACCACCGCTGGATACTGCTGCGATCCACTGTGTCCTCTCCATTATCAGGGAGCAACTTCCTGTGAATCGATGTGACAAGAGTCAGCGTCGGTCTTGAAGAGGAACTCCATCACCGACCAACCTGACATTTACTTCACGGTCCATTAGGGCTCACCTGTAAATAAAAGAAAATACTTTTATTCAACAACGTATAGCTAAATGTTCCAAGTATGTTCACAAAAAATTTCTTTCTCCTCCTGCAAAACTTTTTGAAAGCCGTTTGTGTATTTGTGCACGAATGGCCTCCGTGCAATGTCCTCAGTACATCGCAACTGTCTGTGGTGTCACCGCCAGACACCACACTTGCTAGCTGGTAGCCTTTAAATCGGCCGCGGTCTGATAGTATACGTCGGACCCGAGTGTCGCCACTATCAGTGATTACAGCGCTGCCACACGGCAGGTCTAGAGAGACTTCCTAGCACTCGCCCCAGTTGTACAGCCGACTTTGCTAGCGATGGTTCACTGACTTCTACGCTCTCATTTGCCGAGACGATTGTTAGCATAGTCTTCAGCTACGTTATTTGCTACGACCTAGCAAGGCGTCATGATCAGTTTCTATTGATATTGTAAATCATGTACCGTCAAGAGCGACGTTCGTCATTAATGGATTAAAGTTAAGTATTCCACCAGCTACGTCCGTTTTTCTCACTTCTAATTCCCTTGTCATGTTCCAGACCTCACGCCAGCCTGCGTGAGATGAGACGCGTGCATTTCGGCCTCCTTCAGTAACACGGTGTTGGCTCTCCTGCCAACCACAACACTTCAATCGTGGTCAGAATAGTGTTCAGTGTAGTTTTAAGCGAATTATGCCGGAGCTAAGAGTATTGAGACATGGGCAAAACTGTGAGTGCTTCCGTAATCAATGGAGTCGAAGTGTTTGGTGAGGCACCATATCGAAAACTTTACCGCATATAGAAAAGCGGTAAAACGTCACCCTCTAAGCCATAACTTGGGCGAAATTGTATGCTGAGTGATCGTTTCAGACCGTCATTGAAGAGAATTGTGACGAGAAATATGAGGACGATGGCTGCAAAAGTCACCGAAAACCACTTATCACCCATAAAACCTGGACTGTGGAGCAATGGATGAAAGTCTTTCGGTCGGATGAGTGTTGTTACACATTATAAACGTAGGCTTCCGTGGCCATTGTCACATTCAATAATTTTTTCTGGGCTTGTGACCGCATTGTCAATACATAAAACTACAGACGTTTCGCTCCCTGTTGCAAGTGACCTTTTTCAGGGTGTTTTTGTTTACTGCAAATAAAAGCACCCAGAAGGTTACTTGGAACGGGGACCGAAACGTAGGTGATTTTAATATATTGACAATGCGGTCACAAGCCCAGAAAAAATTTACTGAGTTGTTTCATATTTTCCCAGCTTCTGGTCGAGTATACGTCCCGGGAGTGAAACATGGCAGGGGTCCGATGATGGTTTCGGCAAACATATCGTGCTAGTCCTTGGTTTCCATATCTACTTTGCAAGGTCGCATTACTGCCAAGGCCCATTTTACCTTGGTCGATCAGGTCCATCCCATGATAATGCTGTGTTGCAAAACGACATGACACTGTTCACACAGCCCGCATCGTCCGGGACTGGTTTTGTGAACTCAAGGATGAAATGTTACATCTCCTCTGCCCACCAGTCACCAGACCTCAATAGTACTGAGCCTCAGTAGTCTACTTTGGAAAGGAGACAAATTTTCGACTATTTTGCAGGAATAATGACGTAAGATTCCATTGAAAACCATACACGATCTTTATTTACCCGCTCTGAGACGGCTTGAAGCTCTGTTAGACGTGCAAATGTGTTGTTGGTGTTTCCATATTTTTGACCAACACGTGTTGTGTAGGTTGACTTCAAAACATTAGTGAGACTGACAGCTTTACTAAGATCGTAAAAGGATCAGTATGAAATTGTTGCTGTGTTCTGGTGGTTTGCGAATACCGAAAGGTTGAAAACCGCCAGCGGGTTAATTATTACGCCCTGAAACGACGACCGCACGCAGCCGTCTGGTTTACGCTCTCTTGAACAGCGGCTTTGTGCTGTCGCTGGGAGGTGGGGAATGGAGGAACAATTGTGTTTTCACTCCTTGGCCGCTAATGACAACTGGGGAGCGACTCCTGGCGTATGATGAACTATCGAACCCTTCCAGCCGCCCGTGTCTCCACCGGCCTCGCCCCCCGGGGTACTGCAAGAGGAGGGTCCCCGAGGAAGCCCCGGGCTGCAGCTGACGTCATCAAGGAAAGGCAAGCTGTGCCACTGTCACCGTAAAGCCCCTTTTATACGAGCGACCTTCTTGTCTCAATCGAGCATTAGAGGCAAGGGAGTCTACTGCAGAGCTGTCTGCTATGAAAACGAGGTTATAAAGGACAGTCGCTCTTGCAAAAAGTTAGAAAATAATAACAGCGTAAGGAACTATCTATGGGAGTAGAGTTTATCGATGACCAAAATTGTAAACGATGTTGTTGTCAAAGGTCATATGGTAATTTCTCCACACTGCTAAGAACTGAAGGAGCAGTATAATTTTCGAAACATCTGACAACATCGGCATTTACTCTTTTACCAAAATCAAAGTCAGTTGTGTGCAGTACATCTTTTTTTATTTCCCTTCACCTGTTTCAACAGGTTAATCTACTACCTTCAGAAGTTGTGTAGTAGGAAAGGCGACGTCGAATAAGGATTGTATGACAAAGACGTCGTAAAAAGATGAAGTAAAAAGCGTAAAAGGATTGCTAAACAACTGTACAATAGTTGAACATAAAAAAGTGTAAGAGTTTGTTAAATAGAAATTTAGTAAAGGTGAGCATGAGAAAAATCACTTACCTTAACTGAAGTACAATGAACTGTGACACACAGTGCACAGTGTATTACAATAAATGGCAACCAACAGATTGAACACAAAAGTGAACTGATCACCCCTATCTCCAAAGCAATTGCGCTAGGACACACAGAACATTAAAACCTTATAAAAACGTCTGACAAAGGCGTATACAAAGACAAAAAACAGACTGGACACAAAAGTGAATTCATCACGATTATATCCCTGACATTAGGCATTAGGCATTAGATCAAATGCGTCAATACAGTTTCTCCAGAAAATCAAAGATTCCAAACAATACACATTTTATGAGTTTCAAACGCCGTTTTCTTGCTAAAATTTAATGTTTTCTTTGACACATTTCGCCATTGGTATTAACGGCAGTCCTAGCGAAACTCTACCATCTGGTGAGCAAGATGTATGAAACAGAATGTAATAATTTCAATCCCAAAGAAAGTAGGTGTTGACAAATGTGAAAATTACCGAACTATCAGTTTAATAAGTCACGGCTGCAAAATACTAACGCGGATTCTTTAC
The DNA here is from genome assembly GCF_023897955.1 of Schistocerca gregaria. Classification (NCBI taxonomy): domain Eukaryota; kingdom Metazoa; phylum Arthropoda; class Insecta; order Orthoptera; family Acrididae; genus Schistocerca; species Schistocerca gregaria. The sequence goes on along the minus strand of NC_064920.1, from coordinate 1,133,207,530 downwards.
AGACGAATGGAAAAACTAGTAGAAGCCGACCTCGGGGAAGATCAGTTTGGATTCCGTAGAAATGTTGGAACACGTGAGCCAATACTGACTCTACGACTTATCTTAGAAGCTAGATTAAGAAACGTCAACCTACGTTTCTAGCATTTGTAGACTTGGAGAAAGCTTTTGACAATGTTGACTGGATTACGCTCTTTCAAATTCTGCAGGTGGCACGGGTATTTCTGGTTTGTTCAGAAACCAGGTGGCAGTTATAAGAGTCCAGGGACATGAAAGGGAAGCAGTGGTTGGGAAGGGAGTGAGACAGGGTAGTAGTCTCTCCCCGATGTTATTCAATCTGTATATTGAGCAAGCAGTGAAGGAAACAAAAGAAAAATTCGGAGTAGGTATTAAAATCCATGGAGAAGAAATAAAAACTTTGAGGTTCGCCGATGACATTGTAATTCTGTCAGAGACAGCAAAGGACTTGGAAGAGCAGTTGAATGGAATGGTCAGTGTCTTGAAAGGAGGGTATAAGATGAACATCAACAAAAGCAAAACGAGGATAATGGAATGTAGTCGAATTAAGTCGGGTGATGCTGAGGGTATTAGATTAGGAAATGAGACACTTAAATTAGACGGTTAAAGTAGTAAATGAGTTTTGCTATTTGGGGAACAAAATAACAGATGATGGTCGATGTAGAGAGGACATAAAGTGTAGACTGGCAATGGAAAGGAAAGCGTTTCTGAAGGAGAGAAATTTGTTAACATCGAGTATAGACTTAAATGTCAGGAAGTCGATTCTGAAAGTATTTGTATGGAGTGTAGCCATGTATAGAAGTAAAACATGGACGATAAATAGTTTGGACAAGAAGAGGATGGAAGCTTTTGAAATGTGGTGCTACAGAAGAATGTTGAAGATTAGATGGGTAGATCACATAACTAATGAGCAAATATTGAATAGGATTGGGGAGAAGAGAAGTTTGTGGCACAACTTGACTAGAAGAAGAGATCGGTTGGTAAGACATGTATTGAGGCATCAAGGGATCACCAATTTATTATTGGAGGGCAATGTGGAGGGTAAAAATCGTAGAGGGAGACCAAGAGATGAATACACTAAGCAGATTCGGAAGGATGTAGGATGCAGTAGGTACTGGGAGATGAAGAAGCTTGCATAGGGTAGAATAGCACGGAGAGCTGCATCAAACCAGTCTCAGGACTGAAGACCACAACAACAACAACAACATTAACGCCATCTTCAGTAGATATTTTTCTCTGCAATGATGTAGTTTTGGTTTTACTTGTGATATTAACAGATTCGAAGTCCGCCCACGGTAGCTGAGTGGTCAGTGAGACAGAGTGTCAATCCTAAGGGCCCGGGTTCGATCCTCTGCTGGGTCAGAGATTTTCTTCGCTCAGGGTCTGGGTGTTGTGATGTCCTAATCATTGTCGTTTCATCCCCACCGACGGGCAAGTCGTCGAAGTGGCGTCAAATCGAAAGACTTGCACCCGGCGAACGGCCTACCCGACAACGCGACAGCAGCAGAGGACATAAGCGCCACGACCGACTGGTGACGGCCCAGTTCAATAGCAGCTTCAAGATTAGAGACTTCAATAGAAGCGTCAACGTTAGTGACTTCGCTTGCACACTCTACGTTACACAGACTTGCGGTTGTCTACACTCAAGAAAGTTGATTATTTTATATGTCGCTCTTTGCTTGCGACACATGTGTTTAATTGCCAAAGTATTGTATCTTTTCTTATTGTAATAAAATTCATTAATACCACTTGTTTGACCATTTGTCTAGCGAACCGAGTATGCACGCTTCCTAGACACTACACCCTCAAAACTAAGTCCTCCAAATAGAAATTTCCCCAAGCACACATTCACAATGTGATATGTTTGTTTCTTTCGAGGAGCCCGCTACTTCGTCCACATTGTTTCAGCAAGCCAACTTCACACTTACACAGAAACTAATTTGAAGTCATTATTAAATATACCTGTTCATTAAAATTATAATCTATACTAATAATATGTGCTAAAACACTATGAAACACTAAAATATGTACCCTGATTTATATCTGAATACTTTCAGCAGTGTAGCGCACGGTAGAACAGCAGACTTGTATTTAGAAGAGCTGGGGAATCGTAGGCGGTACACGATAATCAGCTGTCTTGAACAGTCGCACATCCATCTTTCTCTTTCTCTAGGCGGAAGCAAGAGAGGGGATGGATCTCGCAATGAGATGTGCGCGAACAGTTAATCGCTGGTGCTGGGAAGTTACGGAAGTGCAGCAAGAAGCTGACTACAACTGTGGCCTTCCAAACTGGTGCCTGTCACACTGACAGCCGTTTATGTTTTAAAGCCGTGGGTTAACAGTGCGTTTCGCAAGTACGCCCACAAATGAAATTTTAGAAAAATGTAGATCAACGTTAAATGAAACAACAAGTTTACTGTTACCAGTCACCGTTTTATTTATTTCCACGACCCGTTTCGAAGGTTTAAACCTCCATCATCGGGTGGATTTGCATTAGTTAGCATTACATTTGTGTGTGTGTTGTGTTACGATTTTTGGAGGAACTTGTGGCACTGCCTAGTGGAGAAACAAGACACTATTTCAAAATATGGTTTAGGATTACTTTTGACAAAAAATTAAACTGATGTCTAATAGTAAACCTTAAATAAGTAAACTAGAGTACCTCTAGTCATCACAGGTTCCTTTTGCTGTCGTAACACATCACATTTATACTGCCACATTTGCAAACAAATATGGAGTCTGGAATCAGCTGGGTGAAAGGTTCATATAGCAGAAGAGAAGACATAATCACAAAGTGCAAAGAATATACGTCGTAACAACAATATTACAACATAATTGTTTAAAGCATTTGGAGGTGTTTGTTTTGAGGTGTCGAATATATGTGTGTGTACTTCATGTGGTATATAAATCCAATTTTGACAAGTTAAAACAGCTTAACATTCGTACTTGTTTATACAATCAGGTGAAATGTTAAAATGGCTTAAACTTCATACTTGTTAATAACAATTAGGTAAAATGTTACAGACTTGAATTAAAATGATCATATTGGCTACAGCAGTAAAATCATACATAGATGACACTCTTTGAAGAGAGAGAGAGAGAGAGAGAGAGAGAGAGAGAGAGAGAGAGAGAGAGAGAGAGAGAGACAGAGGAAAGAGTGATTATATGACAGCAAACATTTACATGGCAAGGAGTCTTAATATTACATGTTGCATATATTAGCTGCGTAATGGTTGGGCTAATACATTGGTTAATGCTATAAAATATCCAGATAGATATACATTTGTGCCAGTAGTTGATGTACATACAGTTTTAAGCTGACAAGGGGTACAAGCTGTTGGTGTGATGAATTATCTGTGAATGAGGTCAATCTCTTGTACTCTTGGCGGCTGTCAGTATTTATGGTAAATATTAGGATGTGTGCACATGTGTGTGTGTGTGTGTGTATTTTTAAGAGTGTAGGCAGTTGCTGAAAACAGAGATGATACTATTGTAAATATTGTCATTTTGTCATTTAAGATGGATTCTGGTTGTTTCATTTGGTGTTTGTATATTTGGAGTGTTTCAAGGATGCCTAGTTTTCTGCCTTTTCGTTGGATGTAGATATGTAATACTAACTAATGTAAATCCACCTGATGATGGAGGTTTAAACCTTCTAAAAGAGTCGTGGAAATAAATAAAACGGTGACGGTAGCAGTAAACCTGTTGTTTCATTTAATGTCAGTAACAGTCACGGTAAAGCCTAACCTAAAAATGTTCGCGTTTAAAGTAGATCAACGTTGTTTAAATGTAAAAAGAATGCCCCTGATCTATAACCGAAATCGGCGATTGCAATAGTTAATAGCACGCCTCACCCCTGCGTGTAGCGGAATCGCGCCCTTATGGCTTCGACCACGGCAGCTAGCGGAGGAAACAGAAGTAGCGCAGTCGTAACTCGGCCATAGGAGCGAGTTTCAGGGACCAGTAACTGCGGCGAGCGCTTGCAAAACCCATCTGGTGGCTGGCGAGCAGAAGCTGTTTAAGGCCGTCTGTGGCTCCGTTTGTACTCCGCCTCCCCCCCTCCCCCCCCCCCCCCCCACCTGCTCCCCTCGCGACACACGTCATGCCGAGAACCCTCGGGCAGCCTGGCGCTCTCCAGACGTCACCGCTTGATTAAAACATTTCTATCACACACGCCGAGAAAAAGACAGGCCGCGGCAGCCCTCCAACGGTAATAACGGGTTCGTTTATTTTCTTTCTCCTTCCCTCCTCCGGCATCCACCCTCCTCCTCCTCCTCCTTCCTGTCCCCTCTACCCCCCTTTTTTCTCCAGCAGTCACGTGTCTCCAGCGGCCCTCAGGCTTGCGCTGCACTGCCTCCGACGCGCCTGGGGTCAAACGAACAAAGGTTTCCCTCGTACAGATCATAGCTCTAATCTGGGGAGGGAGTTGCTCCATTTTATTTTTTCTTTTCTCATTTCGGCTGTCGAAAGAGGGAGGACGGCATTTGTGAGTCACGGAAATCGTTGCGCGCACGCACTGCTTCGCCCAGAACGTACATTTCTGGAAGTTACTACAGCAACTTGTGTTTTCGTATGTCGAACAACTTTCCATCGGGTTGTACATTTTTATTGTATCTTTAGATACAACAGATATTATTTTCTATATTGCTAGCTATGACAACGTCCGGCCTAGGTAATAACAATGGGAATGTTGAACGACCACGGCGGTACGTACGCGTTTTATCGGGATATACAGGAAATAGAAAGAAAAACAAAAAAACCATTTTTATGATATTTTTAAACAGAAAAAGAGGGAGCATTCAGGACGTCAAAGAAGCTGCGGAAAAAAATCAAAACTTCTTGAAATAAGACGTCGAGAAGTGAGTAATAAATATTCGTTTCCTCGAAGAACCAGGTGGTTTTGGTTAATGTGCAGGTATTCACATAGGTCCAGTGTGTGCAGTAATTATCGTACGTCAGAGAAACTTTGTAAATACGCTAATGCCTTAATGCAAAACAAATTTACACTGAAAAAGAATTAGTTCCAATTTTGCCAGCAGGTACAGGTCTGGTGCTGTACAGCATCTCGTCGACTTCAAGAGATAACACGTGGACGAGTGGGTAGGAAAGATTCGTTCCCTCGAAGTACCAGGTGGTTATAATTAAAGTGCAAGTATTCACTTAGATCCATTGTGAGCTGTAATTACCGTATGGCAGTGAAACTTTGCAAATTTTCAGAACCGATTTACAATGAAAAAGAATTAGTTCCAATTTTGGCCAGCAGGTGAAGATCTGGTGCTATACAGCATCTCGTCCCCTCCTCCGGTGCTCACATTGAACGAATTGTGTTATTGGCAGTTAATAATAAAATCAACATTATGCCTTCATCACCTATTTGACTGTTTCTGCACGAGTCACGTTCCTAATCTATTACATGTGGAAGCTTTTCTATACATCTTTCTTGCATTCACACCGTTAGATTTCCACCTGATGGCTGAAGTAAGAACTATTTTTTTTTCAGCGTAAATCGGTTCTGCATTAACGTTTTAGAATACATACCAAAGGTCTCGAGTTCGAGTCTCGGTCCGGCACACAGTTTTAATCTGCCAGGAAGTTTCATATCAGCGCACACTCCGCTTCAGAGTGAAAATCTCATTCTGGAATATATACCAAGTTTCGCTGCCATATGATAATTACAGCCCCTGCAGGGGACTGATAACCTCAGATGTTAAGTCCCATAGTGCTCAGAGCCACTTGAACCATTTGAACAGCCCCCATTGGACCTCTGAGCCCAACTGCAGTTTGGTTGATTGGTTGATTTGGGGAGGGGACCAAAACCGAGATTACCGGTCCCATCGGATGAGGAAGGGAAATGGCCGTCCCCTTTCAAAGGAACCATCCCAGAATCTGACTGAAGCGTTTTGGGAGAATCACGAAAAATCTAAATCAGGATGGCCTTACGCGGGTTTGAACCGTCGACCTCCCGAACGCAAGTTCAGTGTGCGCTTCACTGCGCCACCTCAGTAGGTAGCTGCAGTTCAATTACGAGTGTAATCACCAGCTACGTTAGGTGAAGAAGGACTTACAAATTTACGGGAAAATAAAGAGGAAGCCACGAAAGCAACAGTAAGTTGTACCTAGAGCATTCAGTGACGAGCAGGAAAACAGTACTGTTCGAACAAGATAAAAATTTAGATGGCTTACGCCTTTGAGTAACAATGAGCTCTACAACCTAGCGTAAAAATATGCAGCGTGACTGAAAAAAGCACCATTTCAATAACATCAAAATTGGAAGCAGAAACTTTCACTGTGATTTTACTGATAGACACCAAGACTTAAGGTTGAGGACAGCTGAACCCACGACTTTGCAACGAGCTGCAGGTTTCAGCAAAAACACGTTGACATATTCTTTACAAACTAGGTGAGACCATGGACAAGTTCAAGTTTATTACTATTTACCATACAATTTAAACTTTTTCGTAACAAGAATGACTTCTTACACACTACAGTTTCATATCTAATACACCCCACCAAAAAGTTAAATCACCAGAATGCAAATGGAAGAAAAATATTGAAAATCAATGAACGTTCATTTTTATGATACTGAGTGTAATAACTGTATTACGTAACGTGTTACATCATTCATTAGTGTGAATGATGTTCCAGTAAAACCTTAAAAAATATAATAATTTCGAAAAGTTTGCGTTTTCGATATTACCCAGCCTGCCCCTACTTCGCCAATTACACTTCTCCAAAACGGCAATATTGTTACTCCGGCCTCAATTCATATAAATCTCCACCTGCACTTCGTATTGTGTGACTGAAATGTACCACTGATATTATTATAATTTCCAGTCACGAATGGGGGCTTGGGAAGAGTGACTATTTTTTTAAATTGTTACCGATATGTTCATTTCGCCAGATACGTTTGGCAGAAAAAACGTATTGCTTGACTTTCTTGAAACGAGCGTTGTAGGAATTTCAGCAGTAAATCTCTCTGCAGTACACAGTGATTTTCTTTTATCATCTGTTACTGGAATTGGATGAGTGACGACAAGACAAAGGCATTCACGTGTGCTGGACGAACCCGTTCTGCTCTTTTCGCACCTTCTCTATATCCTCTAGTAATTCTGTCAGGTAAAGCAGCTCTCCCTTTCATTTACTTAACACTCTCCCAACAAATTTCAGTGTGTCGTCTGCCTTTCCTACGACTTGTTTCGCATGGTCGTTCCACTTAGTCACTCTGCATGTTTACTTTACACGGGGCGTTTCACAATTCCTATTACAGGTTTGTGGGAGATATAGAGGGGACGTCGTAGAAACTCATATCGGGAAGTGTACTGTTTGAATATAAAAGAAGACTGAAGACTGGATCACTTTCGCATCTCCCCCTATACTGCACGACCGCTAGTCACTCCCTGCTGTAAATATGACATCACACAACATTTCAGGTTAGTTTCAGCAATCGTGGCGAGAAACTACTACGTTCGCAGTGCACGACTTTGAAGAGGATGTCCTCTGTAAAATAAAAGCTCATCTCGTTTTGATGGTGTCTTCAATAGAGTACTAAAAGATATGTTCTCATGTAATAAGCCCAGACTTGTACGAAGTACGTAATGTATCAGTAACGCGGGGCATTTTTCCAGAGAGACTAAAATGTACCGTTTTTAAATCCGTCCGTAGTAGGGGTGCTAAGATAGATGCCAGTAACTACCGACCTGCTCCAATGCTGACTACATTCTCCAAAATTTTTGAGAAGGTGATGTATTCTAGAATATTATCTCACGGTAGCAAGGATTAGCGTACTTAGCAAATCACAGTTTGGGTTTCCCGAAGGGTTGCTCCACTGAGAACGCGATTTATAAGTTTACTCACCAGATTTTACAAACATTAAATAATAAAATAGCGCCGGTCGGCATTGCCTGCGACATTTCTAAGGCATTTCACTGTGTGAGTCACAGTATTCTCGTAGATAAATTGGCGTTTTATGGGATCGAACAAAGGATAATGTCAAATCTAATCAAAAGGATGCAGAAAGTTGCATTCAGTAATTCAAGCAAAATACTCGAGGGTCATAATTCTGACTGGGGAGAAATCACATACGGAGTTCCCCAAGGATCAATCTTAGGTCAGTTACTGTTCCTCATATATGTAAACGATCTTCCGTTTACTATGTGTAAACGATCTTGCGTCTAATATACAATAAGCAGAATTAGTTCTTTTTTGCAAATGATTCTAGCATTGTAATCAATCCAAGCTTATGTACTAAAACAGAATAAATGGTAAACAAGGTTCTTAAAAGTACCATAGAATGGTTTTCTGTGAATGGACTCATCCTAAAATTTAAAAAGAGGCAACATATTTTCTTCTGTACATCTTGGGGTACTAGACCAATGATGAGTGAAAGACAGGGTAGGGAAATAATAAATAGGGTGGAAATGGCAAATTCTTCGGGGTGCATATTGATGAGAATTATAATTGGGACAAACACGTTTTGGAACTCCTAAAATACTCAGCCACATTTGAGCTTAGAATCATTACAAATATTAGCCGGCCGTTGTGGCGGAGCCGTTCTAGGCGCTTCAGTCGGGAACCGCCGGGCTGCTACGGTCGCAGGTTCGAATCCTGCCTCGGTCGTGGATGTGTGTGATGTCCTAGGTTAGTTAGGTTTAAGTAGTTCTAAGTCTAGAGGACTGATGACGTCAGATGTTAAGACCCATAGTGCTTAGAGCCATTTTAACCATTTGTTGCAAATCTTGGGGAGAGACAAATCAGTAAGTTGATATATTTTGTATATTTTCATTCAGTAATGTCATGTGGAATAATGTTCTGGGGTAACTCATTCTTAAGAATGAAAGTCTTCATTGCACAAAAACGTGATGACCTTCAAACTATTTAATACTGTACACTCACCTGTCTTTCCCCATCTGCGTCTTTTTCAGACGTGCGTTCAGCACGGAGTTAATTTCCATGGAAGGCAGTGCACGATTGCTCGCGCAGGAAGAGGAGGTGAAACTAGAGGATTACAAATTGTCTTGCTTGCCCTTTCTCCTATCTAGTGTATGTACACTAGCGACCATCCAGCACTTTTCAAGCGCGCTATTGAATGAATGGGATCTCTTCCGACAACGACTCCTTACCAACATAGTGGGAGCACGCTGCATAGCGTAGATTGTTGTCTGTGGCGATGGCACTTCATATTTAGATCCATATCCCACCTATCGTGATGTTCAGGGGACCATTATGGTTCGCAGTAACTTCGGAGAAACTTTTGTCTTTGAATACACGTGTCATTGTTGTAAGTCCAATTTCGTATTCTTTAGTTACCTTCTGTACTATACTGTAGCAATTTTTTCCACATGTGGTCCAAGTTGCAGGCTGTCAAGTTAAGTACGAGAATATGGAAAATTTCATAGAAACATGAGTGGCTCAAAGACTTTGTAAGTAATAGAAACCAGTATGTTGTCCGCGACGGCGAGTGTTCACCAGAGACAAGGGTATCGTCAGGAGTGTCCAAAGAAAGTGTGATAGGACCGATGCTGTTCTCTATATATATAAATGATTTGGTGGACAGGATGGGCAGCAATCTGTGGTTGTTTGCTGATGATGCTGTGGTGTACGCTGAGGTGTCGAAGTTGAGTGGCAGTATGAAGATACAAGGTGACTTAGACAAAACTTTTAGTTGGCGTAGCGAATGGCAGCTATCTCTAAATGTGGAAAAAATGTAAGCTATAGCGGATGAGTAGGAAAAACAAACCTACAATATGCAGATACAGCATTAGTTGTGCCCTGCTTGAGACGGTCACGTCGTTTAAATATCTGGGCGTAGCGTTGCAAAGCGACATGAAATTGAACGAGCATGTGAGAACTGTGGCAGGGAAGGCGAATGGTCGAGTTCGGTTTAGAGGGAGAATTTTAGGAAAGTGTCGTTCATTCGTGAAGGGGACCGCATGTAGGACGCTGTTGCGACCTATTCTTGAGTACTTTCCGAGTGTTTGGATCCCTTACCACGTAGGATCAAAGGGTGGAATCGAAACAACTCGGAGGCGGGCTGATAGATTTGCTACCAGTAGGTTCTAACAACAAGCAAGTGTTACGGTGATGTTTCTGTAACTCAAGTGGGAATCCCTGAAGGGAAAGAGACGTTGTTTTCGAGGAACACTATTGAGACAGTTTAGAATCGACATTTGAAGCTGACTTCCAGACGATTCTAGTGCCGCCAACATACATTGCGCGTTAAGGACAGCGAAGATAATATGCGAGAAATTAGGGCTCATATGGAGACATATAGAGAGTCGTTATCTGTCGCTATTTTACTGAGTGGGACAGGAAAGGAAATGACAAGTAGTGATACAGGGCACCCTCCGCTACGCACCGTACGGTGGCTTGCGTGCTACCTACGTGGACGTAGACGAAGATTGTGATATTCCTGGCTGTGGCCGCCAGTACTGTATTTTGCTAGAAGCTCGCCTCGATGCAGTTTGATACATGTGAAGTAGCATTGCGAGGTGCCGGGGCTAGCAGCGTATTTAACACTAAATTCTTCTAGAATCTTCATATGTAAATGATGCTCTAAGCCCCCCCCCCCCCTCTATTCTAACTCTGACTTTTGCTGTTGCACATAGATTAAAAAGAAACGCGAACTGATTGTAATCGACCCTGAAAGTGGAGTAGAAAAGAATTTGGCACCTGCAATAATTTAATTTGATAAATAAGTTAAATAAGCGGAAGTTTCATTAACGTAGTGAGAAATGACAGGGTTGCTCTACCGATTAACAGATTGAAAGTTCTGTCCAAAATAACAGTATGATTTACTATGACTAAACTCAAAATAATAAACAAAATACATGAAACATTTACAATACATCAAATTGGCTCAAAATGGATACTCAAACAAATGCTGTGAAGGTGAAGTTGTCCCTTAACTAGATTGTGAAATTTATGACGAAGTGGTATGTGGAGCCAATTCCTTGCAACTCAAATCTTAAGAGAAACACACAGTCAACCCAACATTAATTGCTGCTACAGCAGTGAGAACACAGACAATGAACACCCAAGACAGAACAAAGTTAGAAAAGACGAGCAGGCGCGCTCTGCTGAGCTCTGATTATCAACTAGCAAAATTCCTTGCTTTGCCGGTGCTGCGGACGTACATTACCAAGCTGTCTCCTAAACTGCAAAGACACGATCTCGCTTACCGCAGGCGATGGCTGGTTGCTTCGGTGTCCTGTCGTGGTGCTGATAATGTCGCGAGTATAGCCCGAAACAAATTATCCTGGTCTGGTTGTTCCAGACTAAAGACTTCCTAGCAATACAAATGCGCCTCTGAGGGAGACGAAAAAGGCTCGCCACACAATCACTGACGGTACAGTGATTGGTTTTAACGAGCGAAGTCACACAGTAACTCCGATACAGTCAACTTTAGCCAAAACTGCTCAAGACGGACAACATAGGCCGCTTGCACGCAGAACGCTCAATTGCGAACTGTACTCTGAAAGTTACCTTGAAGTCGAAACTTCAGCAACTTCGTCAAACAGTTCCAATTAAATAAAAGTATATAAGACAGCCAACGGAAGGCAGGCTGTCCAGAGCAGTGAGAGCTCAGTCTTGTAACCTACTCCGACTGAAGGGCGAGAGCCGACTCTCTCAAGAGCACCCGTACAAGCCGAACACAGAAAATTCCCGCCCCCACGACAGTGGCCGTGGTTAAACGACCCAATCAGGAACTCGAAAACAGGTGGAAAATTCCACTCTATTGCCGAAGCACTACCATTCCACCAATGGAGATTCTTGGCGCCAATCTCTGCGCCGATTTTGCTACGTCACGGAGCTATGCCCTGAGAAAGCCAATTACAGTTACGACTTTGCAGAATACTCGGGAATTTGCCCGCCAAGACTGCCTGGGAACACAAGTCTTTCCCACGCTTCGCTAGTAGCCCGCCAGAAACGGTTTTCACTAAGTTTCTGCGAAGTAACGGAACCTCTATCCCAGCCGCCCCTTCCGGCGCATCTGGGCGTGTCACTCCCGTCTTATGACAATGTCGGCTCCTGGAAAGCATCCACTCGACTCCCTCACACCCGTCGGCTCAACCCTTTCAAGCTCAGCGGAACTCGCCTGTCACCGGACCACCCGGGTGATGAGAGACGCTGCATGGGAAGTCCGCGTCTGAAGGAATAGCAACTTTTTCCCGCATGCAGTTAGAGAGGAAAATCGAATTACTCAGAGTAAGATAGAAATATGAGAGGGGGCTCATGCCGCCTCTCAGCATATGGTACAAAAGTGGAGTGAGGTACAAGCGCCAGATGGTACAGTACGTACCAGTCCTGTTGGAGAGCCCACCAATTGTACTGAACTTGCTTCTCATTGGTCGGCACCTTCGAGTGCTAGGCGCCAAAATGCCTAACTTCACTTATTAATTATTTACGTAATTTTCATTGTATTTAACCCAGCTTTTAGTATGACAATCTCTCATTGTTAACCTACTAGTCTATCGTTTTCGTTTATTAAATTTCACTAGTTTTGAGAAACATAAGAGCAACGATATTGCAACAGAAGTGCTTCGGAGACCTCCAGGTCGCTTTGGCACACTCTGTTTCGGGCAGGCTCGAGGGCCGGACACGTATCTCAGTAACGTGCGTTACTTAGATGTCAGTATGTAATAGTCTCTCCGTTTCGGGGTTCTTCAGAGCCGGACATGTTGTACACGATATCTGGCGTAACTTAGTTATGAATATGTAATACGCACTCTGTCTAGTGTGTACCGGAGAATCGGAAATGTGTATCATATTTCGCAAGTTGGATGGAAAAGTTACCATACAATTAAGGGGACCACACGGTAGTCCAGGTCGAAAAAAAATCGATTTTCGGTTTACATTATATTTCGATAGATTAAGGTTTTATTTAAGTACTCTGAAAAGTATTTTGCTGACAAAATTTTTTTTCGAGCATTTAAAAACCATTTTCCTATCACGTGTGTTTATGTGACACGTCCACTTTTCTGTCACCCGCTGTTCTGCATATATTTTAGATCTTTATATCCCCTACATTGCACATTAGGATTCTTTTTCTTTTACTCCCGAGTATGTTGGCTATCCTTGGAATGCAACGGTCGGTATTCTTTTGTTTCTGCTGTTTGTAAACAACACGCTTTCAAACACTCGGTTAGTTTGGTTCAAATGTGATTGCGAGTAGTTGTTATAGAAAAGATGCAGGTATACTATGGGCAGGCAGTTAGGAGAAATAAAGAAAATCAGGGGCAATGAAGAGAGATATTTGGGACATATTCTACCAGAAGTCCACTACTGATGATAGGCCATGCCATGGATTGTGTCCATCCGGAGAAAATTCGTGGTGCAAATACAATAGGGCTCAGGCAACCGTAGAATCTTATTCTCAACAGCATTCTCTTCCTCCTATTGTTATTACAGCAATTAAACCTATTTTCAGAGACTTGGCTCATCCTGACCTTTTAAGGAAATGTCTGCATGGGCAGACACAGAACTCAAACGAATGCTTCAACAGCATTATTTCGAACCGCCTTCCTCAAACTGTACTTGTACGCATGCACACAATGAAACTAGGAGTTCATGTTGCTGTTGTTACATTCAATTTTGGTAATATTGGAAAGTGTTGGGTACTGAAAAAGGTGGGAATTAATCCTGGTGAAAATATGATCACTGGGCTGCAACATTGCGATAAAATGAGGATAGCTGATGCGGACGGATCTCCATCTAAAATGGCCAAAAAAGCAAGACAAACATCCATGAAGGTGAAAAAGAAGCTGGAAGACCTGCCAGAGGCCAAAGAAGGGCCATTATATATAGCAGGATAGTTTTAATTAACTGTAAGTAACAAATTTCAAAAGTTTCTTCTTTAAAATCAATTCCCGGCAACTAAAATTTTCAATACGTATGCCCTATTATATTAGAAAAAATGAAATTTTCAGGGACTCTGCATAACATAAAAAGCCACCTCTGGCACTTCATTCATTAATATACCGCCGTTAGGAAGGTAACAAAAGATGTTTCTTCAGAAAAAACTTAAATTTTTTGTTGATAAATTTAAAAAAGTATTTCTTAAAAACTATAAAATGGATAAAGTAGATTTTAGTACAGTTGGCTCTATTAGCACCATGTAACATACAGTAAAAATATGAAGCTCCTGCATCAAATCATTTTTTTCAGAAATGGGTCAAGCACTTGACTGAATTAACATGGGTTAGATAGGCAGGGTGTGGTCCCCTTAAGAAAGCTATGTCGAGTGTTGTAAAATACAGTGTAAATGTGTGAATACTTCAATGACAACCAAACAGGATACATTAATGAGAAGTGTCGCCTACCATCATTGTCAGTGCTATATAGGTCTTGCCCTCTGTAGATTCAGAGATTAACCTGGGCAAGTGCCACCCAACCAAAAGCACAATCACAGGTTCGAAATGACAGCGTAGCAGCTTCCGCCGAAGAACATCCCACGACCGAGGAACTGTCTTCTTTGCTGGGACACACTTTAGAAGACAACATGTCGGTGGGAAGAACAGCCAGAGACTCTTATTCAATCTCTCCAGATCTCTCCAGCTTCCAGAAATGACTTACAGTTGTTGTTGTTGTTGTTGTGGTCTTCAGTCCTGAGACTGGTTTGATGCAGCTCTCCATGCTACTCTATTCTGTGCAAGCTTCTTCATCTCCCAGTACTTGCTGCAACCTACATCCTTCTGAATCTGCTTAATGTTTTCATCTCTTGGTCTCCCTCTACGATTTTTACCCTCCACGCTGCCCTCCAACGCTAAATTTGTGATCCCTTGATGCCTCAGAACATGCCCTACCAACCGGTTCCTTCTTCTAGTCAAGTTGTGCCACAAACTCCTCTTCTTCCCTATTCTATTCAATACTTCCTCATTAGTAACGTGATCTACCTATCTAATCTTCTGCATTCTTCTGTAGCATCACATTTCGAAAGCTTCCATTCTCTTCCTGTCCAAACAATTTATCGTCCATGTTTCACTTCCATACATGGCTACACTCCATACAAATACTTTCAGAAACGACTTCCTGACACTTATGTATACTCGATGTTAACAAATTCCTCTTCTTCAGAAACGCTTTCCTTGCCATTGCCAGTCTACATTTTATATCCTCTCTACTTCGACCATCATCAGTTATTTTGCTCGCCAAATAGAAAAACTCATTTACTACTTTAACCGTCTCATTTCCTAATCTAATTCACTCAGCATCACCAGACTTAATTCGACTACATTCCATGATATTCGTGTTGCTTTTGTTGATGTTCATCTTATATCCCCCTTTCAAGACACTGTCCATTCCGGTCAACTGCCTTTCCAAGTCCTTTGCTGTCTCTGAGAGAATTACAATGTCGAATAGTTCGGTAATTTTCACATCTGTCAACACCTGCTTTCTTTGGGATTGGAATCATTATATTCTTCTTGAAGTCTGAGGGTATTTCGCCTGCCTCATACATCTTGATCACCAGACGGTAGAGTTTTGTCATGACTGGCTCTCCCAAGGCCGTCATTAGTTCTAATAGAGTGTTGTCTACTCCCAGGGCCTTGTTTCTACTGAGGTCTTTCAGCGCTCTATCAAACTCTTCACACAGTATCATATCTCCCATTTCATCTTCATCTACATCCTCTTCCATTTCCATAGTATTGTCCTCAAGTACATCTCCCTTGTTTAGACCCTCTATATACTCCTTCCACCTTTCTGCTTTCCCTTCTTTGCTTAGAACCGGGTTTCCATCTGAGCTCTTGATATTCATACAAGTGGTTCTCTTTTCTCCAAAGGTCTCTTTAATTTTCCTGTAAGCAGTATCTATCTTACCCCTAGTGAGATAAGACTCTAAAAATGTTTCAAATAGCTCTGAGCACTATGAGACGTAACTTCTACGGTCATCAGTCCCCTAGAACTTAGAACTACTTAAACCTAGCTAACCTAAGGACATCACACAACACCCAGTCAGATAAGCCTCTACATCCTTACAGTTGTCCTCTAGCCATCCCTTCTTAGCAGTTTTGCGCTTCCTGTCGATCTCATTTTTGAGACGTCTGTATTCCTTTTTGCCTGCTTCATTTACTGAATTTTTATATTTTCTTCTTTCATCAATTATATTCGGTATTTCTTCTGTTACCCAAGGATTTTTACCAGCCCTCGTCTTTTTACCTACTTGATCGTCTGCTGCCTTCACTACTTCACCCCTCAGAGCTACCCATTCTTCTCTACTGTATTTCTTTCCCCCATTCCTTTCAGTTGTTCCCTTATGCTCTCCCTGAAACTCTCTACAACCTCTGGTTTAGTCAGTTTATCAAGGTGCCATCTCCTTAAACCCCCACCTTCCAGAGGGACACATAATTCATAAGATGTAGAAGTTACATCGAGTTGCGTTACACGTCATGCGGAAGTGACTGCGTTTCTTGAGCTCACCAGCGCAGTGCTACAGACAGACGTGGCTGACGCCAGCACGCCGTGGCGCCGGCGCCACGGTGCGCCTTGTCGGCTGCGACCCGCCATAAATAACAGGTGGCGCAGACCCCGGGTCGGCCGCGACACCGCGCCCTAATGGCAGATCCTGGTCGGTGCCCGCCGGGAAGCACCCTCCTCTCCTATCGGCTCGCTCCATCTCGATAGTCAGCCACCGACTCCCTTTGCGTCGCCGCCAGAGTTATTGGCGCCTTCGTCTGTCTCTGACGTGGAGGCCGGACGGGAACAAGCGACTGTCTACAGTGGCTCTCCTCGTTTCACCTTTCGCCACCCCGGTGTCTGCCTCATTTATAGTGATTTACTGCAGACCTCCCTTAGCCCGTTAAATTCCTGAAGCCAATGTGAGAGCGACAGATGGAAAAACAATGCCCGCCTTGTCACTGCAGGAATTCTTGATGCTTATGTTCGTTGTGCGAAGCGGCCTGAGCAGTCAGGACTGACAGAATTTTTCTAGAAGCTGAAAACCCCCAGTCAGTAAAATTTTCTCTCCTTCGAATACCGTTTGAATTCAGTTATTCAACTTAATTTTTTGTATTCTGTTGGCTGCGGTTCAAACCAGTTATTTGTTAAGCCGTAAATGCCATAAAACTTTTTTTCTAAGCGTGTAGCATGATCTACTATATCAAATACCTTGAAACTTTTCTTTTTGAGTCATCAATCGTGTGTAACTGGTGCCATGCGGCTCGCCACAAATTTCACTCCTGTGCCAACTTGTTTTTCATCTCATTCTCCCTTTTGCAGCCTCTTTATCTCAGACCCCAGCACTTGCACCCTACGTCCGAATTCATTTGCTGAATGTACTCCAATCCATATTTTTCTCTACAGTTTTTATCCTCAACAGCTCCTTCTAGTACCATGGATACACAGGCACTTTGTGTTTTCCTGTCTTCATCCTCATTTCATCCCCCTCCGGCGCGCAGGTCGCCCAATGTGGCGTCGAATGTAATAAGACCTCCACCAAGGCGGCCGGACCTCCCTCGTAAGGGGCCTCCCGTCCAATAACGCCAAACGCTCATTTCCATCATTGCATAGATCATAAAAAATTCAAATTGGGGATTTTTATTACTAAAGGGTTGTAACATTTAGTGAATAAATGTATAAATAGTATTCCAAGCAACCCTTCTGGAATCCAAGCTGTGATGTGCTAGGGAAGTGGTTTATACTTAAATGTGAGACTAGTCGAATGTAGAGAGACATTATTAAGGGGTATACCTTAGGTGACATTGGTCCAAAAGTGACATTTTAATAATATTTGATCTCTCCTGAATAATTTGATTCATTGTTTTTCGTTTATTTGAAGTTGGAAGTATAGTTTCTATTATTTCAATTTTAATAGTGCAAGTGTAAGTAAATCCGGCCAAGAGGTTGAAGGCAGTGTGTAAACAAAAATAGGTATTGCTCATGCATTTTCTGAAGACTCTAAATGGTAAAGGAAGACTTCCAGACAAAAACATTGATGAACTGCAGCAATATTATGGAATAGCAATAAGAAACAATACGCGTGACCTACAAGGGATGAAAAGAGCAGTGTGGGCTACATTCTTTCATATATTATCCAATGATGTAACTCCTGTACATGGTCACGGTATATTGATAATTTTTACTTATGGACCGTCTGACAGCAACTATTTTAGTGCCATACGCATTTCGCCATTGTTTTCTGAAAGGCATCATCAGTGGCAGGTTGCGTGGACAATTTCTTACATATTACGCTCCTGTTGCATTTTTGTCGTCAACAGAAACCAAAACATTGCATTGAAAGAAGCGTTCAGTTCATAGTGCTGTGGAATGTGGGAAAAAACTGCAAATTGGCATTCATAAGAAGAATAACAACACCAAAAATGCAACAGGAGCGTAATGTGTAAGAAATTGTCCACGCAACCTGCCCCTGATGATGCCTTGCAGAAAATAAAGGCGAAACGCGTATGGCAATAAAATAGTGTTTTATTCAGTTGCTGTCAGACGGTCCATAAGTAAAAATTATCAATGTACCGTGATATTACACGCAACTGAGGAAGACAGGACTACAAAAGTTGAAGATGCCTGTACATGGTCTTTGCTCGCCTGGTGCTGAATCATGGTACAAGTGAGAAAAATCGCAGGTATCGGGTACAGAGGAAACATTTAGGCACAAAAATAGCATACCATCTCCAGTGATGGAAGCCATTAAACCAATATATAGACAGTTAGCTCATTCTGACCTTCTTTCAGAATGTCTCCATGGTCGAACGCGAAACCTGAAGAAATATTTCAACAATATCATTTGGACCTGCATACCAAAAGTTGTCTTTGTAGAAATGAAAACTCAATGCTTTGGTGTTTGTGACATTGTTGTAAGGTGCGAGGATTTGGGCACTTACACGTTACCTTACCAACATTAGTATTACTAATAAAGAGACTGGTAAGGGCATCAGATCATGACTCTATTGAATTATGATAAATATGAGGCACTCTCGAGCAGTACTCCCTGCATGTCTGCAGTATTGAGGCACTAACTTAAGTTGAGAATTGTGGTATATGAGTCTGCAGCTGGCCGTAGATCGCCGGGCCGCCGTGGACGACAGGTAGCGGTCACCGTAAACGCGGGACAATACGGCGCTTTTGGGGATAGCTCGACATCCGGAGCCACCTGTGCTGGGCAACACGTGGCGAAGACGGGAATTTCGTTGCCTAGGGGCGTTGTGACCTACTCGATCATTGGGTATATCTCAGTGGAGGGATTTCGGCGATGGTAGAGCGTTCGACATTGAACGAAACTGAGTATTCTTCCGCAGCGTTTTCGTACGCGTAGGAGACGAGAGAATTGTGGAGGGAGGGGATTTCGCCTTCAGCCGTCGAGCGGTACGGACTTGGAGGCGGCGTCTTGGCCATCGTCTTCGAAGGGAGATATACGGTCTGTATCGCAGCACTGCACCAACGCGTGTCTCGTGCAGAGTTCTGCGGTTAAGAGCTATCTGTGTTCTCAGAAGCGAGATTTTCACCAACTCTTAACCGCTTCCTACAACGTACCTAATATTCTTGATCTGGTAGTTCTTCTTGCGAGGTGCCGAGTATCTATCAACTCAGGGGTAGCGTAATTGCAAATTGTTAATGTGCCATTCTCAGGAGTGTGTGGGTGGACAAAGAAATTCACATTTTTTTTTTGTAAGTTTTGTCAGTTACGATCAAATTATCGACTTCATTGTAGCTAACATTTACCCTGTCCCAGTAAGCTTTACATGTACTCTAGTCACTGCACAGCTTGCCCAGACGGGAAGGAAAGAAGGTTTGCGGCCTTCTGTGTCAGCGACGGTCAAATAAACTTACACTGTGATAAGGTTTAATGGTGGTAATATGGGAAGAACCAGGGTACTAGAGCAACTTGGCATTCAAGGAACCAACACACTGCAAGCCGTCCAGCGAATGGATCGACCTACGGTCATGAAAGCCCAGCGTGCAGCAGAGGAAATGATTAAAGAAGCAAGGGGCAGCAAAAGAAAGAAACTTTTAGGTCTGCAGGATGATCAAGAACAGGATCCAGATAATGCTGATTATGTTCCTGGCTCTTTCTAGGAGCTGGCATGCCTCCATATCTGAGTTAATAGCAAATGGAACGTTTAGACCTGATTTCCTCAAAATGACTTTTTTTTTAAATATTGAGCAATTATCTCATAAATTACTACAGATACGGATATCTAATTTTACGCTGTTACCTATTAGTATACTGTTGAAGCTGAATCACCAAAATATTTCTACATACAAGTTAATGGTTTTCTACTTACAGAAGCAAAGTTTAATTTAAAAAACTGAACATGAATTTTTTAAAAATGATGACTAACTAATTGTTTGTCTGTATATTATGATTCTTGTTCAGTAATCAGAGAAGGAGTGAAACTATATTTTCCAAAAATTTCAGCTCTGTACCTGTCAAAGATTCTGAGATAATGGGTCATAAATATTCCAAATTTAACGCTATAGGTATAGGATATGTAATCCCCTTCCTTATAAGAAAGTTAAAGAATGGCATATTATAATCTGACTGGAAAAATTTTCTGTGCCAAGGTGCATTACGTACATTACTAAGGACATTATTTTCTAAAAACAAGCGTTTCCAGAATGACATTTTTACTCTGCAGCGGACTGTGCGCTGATATGAAACTTACTCGCAGATTAAAACTGTATGCCGGACCGAGACTCGAACTCGGCCAAGTGCTCCACCGCTTTTTTTAAATCTCATTTTGTTCTATATTGTTCGTTGATTTTTTTCGTAGCGGACGTCCGATGACACTTGTTCGTTGATCCGTTTACTCAGCTTTTCATTACAGAAGGTAGCTAAACCCTCTGACCGAACACGCTGACCTACCGTACCGGCTGTCCGCTGAGCTACCCAAGCACCACTCAGGCTGCGGCTAAGCCATGTCTCCGCAGTTTCCTTTCTTCCAGGAGTGCCAGTTCTGCAAGGTTCGCAGGAGAGCTTCTGTTAATTTTGGAAAATAGGAGACGAGGTACTGGCGGAAGTAAAGCTGTGAGGACGAGGCGTGAGTCGTGCACGGGTAGCTTAGCGGTAGAGCACTTGCCCGCGAAAGGCAGAGGTCCCGAGTTCGAGTCTCGGTCCGGCGCACAGTTTTAATCTGCCAGGAAGTTTCAACAAGCGTTTAATACGGCTTCGAACAAGTAGAAGGGTACAAATAATATTACTTCGCAGTTAGTGACATCACTGGGGGAAGTGGCAACTCAGCAAATATTGACATTGGTGTATAGTCTCTTTGACACGGCGACGTATTGTCAGACTTTCAGAAAAATACCATCCGCACAGTCCCGAAGACGGTACGAGGACTGACGAACGGCCCATGAACCCAAGTTGGTAATAAGAATAATATACAGAAAAAAAGAATCAGGATTTGATAGATGGCAGCTTAGTGCCACTGGACTTGATTGATTTATTGTGTTCACATAATATGCAAAAAAAAAAAAAACTGGTGATTTCTCAAACTGGGGAAGAATTAAGAATGGGGTGCCGCAGGGTTCGGTCTTGGGTCCTCTGCTGTTCGTAATATATGTTAATGACTTGCCATTCTGCATTCACGAGAATGCAAAGCTGGTACTTTTTGCCGATGATACAAGTATAGCTATCACACCTAACAGACAAGAACTAACTAGTGAAATTGTAAACGATGTTTTTCAGAAAATCACTAAGTGGTTCTCTGCAAATGGGCTCTCATTAAACTTTGACAAAACACAGTACCTACAGTTCCACAATGTAAATGGAATGACACCATTAATAAATATAGACTTCGATCAGAAATCGGTAGCAAAGGAAGAATATTCAAAATTTCTAGGTGTATGCATTGATGAGGGGTTGAACTGGAAGAAACACACTGAGGAACTGCTGAAACGTTTGAGTTCAGCTGCTTATGCTATTAGGCTCATTGCAAATTTTGGCGATATACATCTCAGTAAATTAGCTTACCACGCCTATTTTCATTCTCTCCTTTCGTATGGAACTCATCATTGAGTAAAAGAGTGTTCATTGCACAAAAGCGTGTAATCAGAATAATTGCTGGAGCTCATCCAAGATCATCCTGCAGGCACTTATTTGAAGAGCTAGAGATCTTCACTGTAGCCTCACTATATATATATTCACTTATGAAATTTGTTATTAACAATCCGAACGAATTCAAAAGTAATAGCAGTGTACATGGTTACAGCACTAGGAGAAAGGATGATCTTCACTAGTCAAGGTTAAATCTAACTTTGGCTCAGAAGGGGTTAAATTACGCTGCCACAAAAGTCTTTGGTCACTTACCTAATAGCAACAAATGAATTTTTGGATACAGTAAGTAGGTAATTTCCCCAAACCGACAGAAAAACATTAAAACTATTAAGTGTCATGTAATACGAGGGCTATCCACAAAGTACATTACGTTTTGGAATTAAAAATAAATAAAGTATTGGAAATTTTTTTATTGTATACAGATGAAAGCCACACTTAAATACTACTTTTCTACATAAATGCCATTTAAATTAAGACACTTATCGTAGCGATGGACGTGCTTGGAAATTCCTTCGTCGTAAAATTCGGCCGCCTGCGCCTTTAACCACGTGGTTACCTCTTTTTGAAGCTCTGCGTCGTCATCAAAACGCTACATAGCCAACCACTTCTTCATTGCTGGGAATAAGTGGAAGTCGTTCGGTGCCAGGTCGGGACTGTACGGCGGATGAGGAAACAACTCCCACTTAAAAGATTCGAGAACTTCACGAGTGGCATTTGCCGTGTGGGCCCGGGTGTTGTCGTGAATCAGCAAGATCTTTGAGCCCAACTTTCCCCTGCGCTTGTTTTATATTGCTCTTCTGAGGTTGTGCAGAGTTTGGCAATACCTTTGAGAGTTTATTGTAGTGCCTATTTCCAGGAAATCCACAAAAATCACACCTTTTCTGTCCCAAAAGAGGTAACCACGTGGTTGAAAGCGCAGGCGGCCGAATTTTACGACGAAGGAATTTCCAAGCTCGTCCATCGCTACGGTAAGTGCCTTAATTTAAATGGCAACTATGTAGAAAAGTAGTATTTAAGTGTGGCTTTCATCTGTATACAATTTAAAAAATTTCCAATACTTTATTTATTTTAAACTCCAAAACGTAATATACTTTGTGGTTAGCCCTCTTATTTTGTGTAATGTAATATCTTGTTAAGACACCTTTTATTAACCTGACACGTCCCACATCATTACGAAGTGTCGTATTCATGATCTATGGAACAAGTACTAATCTAATCTAATTTCATTCCCATTGATTCCGTTCATTTCAGGGAATTTGGTTCTAACGAAATCAATGCTAATGAGAAATTAAACATAGAATATGTTAGTCCCATAAGCTCCTTTCCCTGGAGCTACGATTATCGTGCCGCGTCATCATGAGAGCGCAGTAGACACAAAGTGTATAGAGGGCAAAATATTAGCTCAGCCCCGCTCAAGAGGCGCATCGTTATGTCTTCCACTCGGCAAGGCTGCGCACTTGTGCCAGCAGTAAGCGCAAAAACATCGTCTGACGGCAGCAGGCAGCATAAAACAGCGCTTCTCCTCTGAGAAGGCGGCAGAAAAAACCGAGCAGAAAGAGGTCGCAGCGCTTGTTTTCGCGTGCTCCAGTGTTTCATTATCACGCCGGCTCAAGATGAACTCATTACTGCTCGCCGGGCTTTTTCTGCAATTAGGTGCCAGATTCGCAGCCCAGCTCGCTTGTCATTAACGTCGTTAGGGGGACCATTAAACAAGAGTGCGTCCGAGATGAGCCGGCAACGAGCTTCTGAATTTCGTTGCGGCCTGCTGGCTGCCGCCAGCGCCTCTAGTGGCAATCAGCGGGACAATGGCCGTTCTCGCGTCTGTTCGCCAGCGCTGTCACAGCGGACGTGTCCCTAACGTTGCTGTCGTGGATATTATCTCTCAGGATAGACCTGCTAAGCTACGCCATTCTGCACGATATCACATGACTGGAAATAATAACGTATTCTTAGCTTTTTATACTCATCTCAAAACTGTTCTCACTTCTTTTTCTATCACGCACTGCTTTTTCATGATGGAATAAACTTTCTGTTAATTTTAGGCACCACAAGTTTTTATGCCAGCAAACTGGAAACATGAAAATGCTCTGCTTGTTTTGTTAGTGCGGTAAGCGAACAAAGTGAAACCAGTTGTGTTTAATGGTTTGACCAAATCGAAGCCTATAAACACCTTCAATAAACTCATTGTAGAACACAGAAAAATTTTTCTTCACCGATTAAAATCTCCAGTTCGGCTTGTTGGAGCAAACGATAAACGATTTTCGTACCTTTCTACGAAATTTCCCCTTATCTGTTAAAAAAGGTCGAAAGCTAGAATTTTTGTTGGTTCTCAAATTCACAAATTCATAAAGGATCACGAATTAGAGAACAGAATGAATTATAGCGAAAAACACACTACTGACCATTAAAATTGCTACACCACGAAGATGACGTGCTGCAGACGCGAAATTTAACCGGCAGGAAGAAGATGCTGTGATATGCAAATGATTAGCTTTTCGGAGCATTCACACAAGGTTGGCGCCGGTGGCGACACCTACAACGTGCTCACATGAGGAACGTTTCCAACCGATTTCTCATACACAAACAGCAGTTGACCGGCGTTGCCTGGTGAAACGTTGTTGCGATGCCTCGTGTAAGGAGGAGAAATGCGTATCATCACGTTTCCGACTTTGATACAAAGGTCGGATTGTAGCCTATCGCGATTGCGGCTTATCGTATCACAACATAGCTGCTCGCGTTGGAAGAGATGCAATGACTGTTAGCAGAATATGGAATCGGTGGGTTCAGGAGGGTAACACGGAACGCCGTGCTGGATCCCAACGGCCTCGTATCACTAGCAGTCGAGATGACAGGCATGTTGTCCGCATGGCTTTAACGGATCGTGCAGCCACGTCTCGATCCCTGAGTCAACAGATGGGACGTTTGCAAGACAACAACCATCTTCACGAACAGTTCTACCACGTTTGCAGCAGCATGGACTCTCAGCTCGGAGACCATGGCTGCGGTTACCCTTCACGCTGCATCACAGACAGGAGCGCCTGCGATGGTGTACTGGACGACAAACCTGGCAAAACATCATTTTTTCGGATGAATCCAGGTTCTGTTTACAGCATCATGATCGTCGCATCCGTGTTTGGCGACATCGCGGTGAACGCACATTGGAAGCGTGTATTCGTCATCGCCATACTGGCGTATCACCCAGCGTGATGGTATGGGGGTGCCACTGGTTACACGTCTCGGTCACCTCTTGTTCGCATTGACGGCACTTTGAACAGTGGACGTTAGATTTCAGATGTGTTACGACCCGTGGCTCTACCTTTCATTCGATCCAAGCGAAACCCTATGTTTCAGCAGGATAATGCACGACCGCATGTTGCAGGTCCTGTACGGGCCTTTCTGGATACCGTAAATGTTCGACTGCTGCCCTGACCAGCACATTTTCCAGATCTCTCACCAATTGAAAACGTCTGGTCAGTGGTGGCCGAGCAACTGTCTCGTCACAATACGCCAGTCACTACTCTTGATGAACAGTGGTATCGTGTTGTGACTGCATGGGCAGGTGTACCTGTACACGCCATTCAAGCTCTGTTTGACACAATGCCCAGGCGTATCAAGGCCGTTATTGCGACCAGAGGTGGTTGTTCTGAGTACTGACTTCTCAGAATCTATGCACCGAAATTGCATGAAAATGTAATCGTATGTCATTTCTAGTATAATATATTTGTCCAATGAATAACCGTTTATCATCTGCATTTCTTCTTGGTCTAGCAATTTTAATAGCGAGTAGTGTACAATAAAGTGTCTTTTACTTTTAGGCACCGGAAGTTTTTATGCCAGCAAACTGGAAACACGAAAATGCCCTGCTTGTTATGTCAGTGCGATAACTGGGCAAAGCGAAAGCATTTGTGTCTAATGGTTTGGCCAAATCGAAGACTATAAACACCTTGCATAAACTGGTTGTAGAACATTAAAAATATGTTGCGTCACCCACTAAAATCTCCACTTGTGCTTGGTGAACATACGATAAAGGCTCTTCCACGAGATAGATTCTGCTTTTAGTACCTTTCTACAAAATTTCCCCGTATCTGTCAAAAAAACCTCGAAAGCTAGAATTTTTGTTAGTTCTCGAATTCACAGATTGATAAAGGATCACGAATTGGACAATACAATGAATTTTAGCGAAAAAGATATCTGGACCGTGTTTGGATTTTGTGTAATGTGTTCTAAAGTTGTTACGATACGTCTATTTCTCTTCCTATGTATGTTACATGCGCCTTAAGGTTGTATGTATTTTGTATTACAAATGCTATTTAATATCTGTCTTTCAGTCATCATTTATACAGGTGAAATTACAATTAAATCAATACCATTAGCTGCTGAAGGGCGTTGATATACATCAACGGTGACAGTTGAAAATGTGTGCCCCGACCGGGACTCGAACCCGGGGTATCCTGTTTACATGGCAGACGCTCTATCCATCTTTTTTTTTCTAATCTCATTTTGTTCGCTTCCCTTAGTTGCATCTGCTCGGGGCGCACGTCTTAGTAAGACACCCGTTTTAAGATCGTCGTTGATCGGCAGCTGACCCTCTGACCGAACACGTTGAGCTACCGTGCCGGCGATCCATCTGAGCCACCGAGGGCACAGAGGAAGGCGCGACTGCAGGCATTTATCGCCGGCACGCTCCCCGTGAGACCCACATTCTTAACTTATAGTGCACACTCTACATTCGTAGTGTCCCTGCCATTATACACATTACTCGCGGCAGACAATCCACCGAGTCCCGTAAGAGCACAGGCAAATTGTGTGCATCCGCATCCAGCAATTAATAATTTGGCAGAACACTTAGAAGGTGCAACGAGGTCTACTAAAGATACTGCTTACACCACGCTTGTCCGCCCTATTCTGGAGTATTGCTGTGCGGTGTGGTATCCGCATCAGATGGGACTCCGATTCTTGAGTATTGCTCAGCAATCTGGGACTCTTACCAAATAGTATTAAATGAAGAAATAAAGAATATTCAATGAAGAACAGCAAATTTCGTAGAGTAACTGTTTACTCGGCTCACGAGCTTTGCGGGGATGCTCCATAAATTTCGGTGGGAGACGCTGCAAGAGAGACTTTGTACATGACGAAAAGGTTAATTTTTGAAATTTTGAGAGCTTACGTTGCAAGAGTAGTTCACCAACGAATTGCTTCCTCCCCGTTTGTTTCGAGAACTGATCGTGACTAGAAAATCAGAGAAATTAGATGTTAAATGTTGCTTCGCAAGTAGTTGTTATTCGCATGAATAACTGCTTCACAGCACATTTACTCCGTAATGAAATTTTTTGTCAACCACATGGACCAGTTTAAAATCTACTGCGAAATTCATTATCACAATACCAGAAAAAAGAAAGCCGGCCGCGGTGGTCTCGCGGTTCGAGGCGCGCACTTCGGAACCGTGAGACTGCTGCGGTCGCAGGTTCGAATCCTGCCTCGGGCATGGATGTGTGTGATGTCCTTATTTAAGTTTAAGTAGTTCTAAGTTCTAGGGGACTGATGACCACAGCAGTTGAGTCCCATAGTGCTCAGAGCCATTTGAACCATTTTTGAACAAGAAAAAAGAAAGTCCTACACTATCCTTTACTTAACCTATCTTCGGCACAGAAAGGAGTAAATATGCTGCTATAAAACTTATTGATGAATTATTAGATGAAATAAAATGTCTGACAGACAGCAATAACAGTTTCAAAAACAAATTGAAATCTTATTTCCTTAGCAACTACTTGTAAGGTGGCAGATTTTAGCACCTTACATGATATTTATTCAGAAAATAATATGTGACAAATACTACGCGGACAGAGAGAGCCATCTGGCAGAACGATACTAGTCTCAACATATCAAGGTTAATAATGATACATAAGATTTTTAGAACTGCGCATTTTATCACTGGAATGGTGGTTTGGACGGGCACAGGAAATACACTCCTGGAAATTGAAATAAGAACACCGTGAATTCATTGTCCCAGGAAGGGGAAACTTTATTGACACATTCCTGGGGTCAGATACATCACATGATCACACTGACAGAACCACAGGCACATAGACACAGGCAACAGAGCATGCACAATGTCGGCACTAGTACAGTGTATATCCATCTTTCGCAGCAATGCAGGCTGCTATTCTGGATGTAGTCCTGTGGAACGGCTTGCCATGCCATTTCCACCTGGCGCCTCAGTTGGACCAGCGTTCGTGCTGGACGTGCAGACCGCATGAGACGATGCTTCATCCAGTCCCAAACATGCTCAATGGGGGACAGATCCGGAGATCTTGCTGGCCAGGGTAGTTGACTTACATCTTCTAGAGCACGTTGGGTGGCACGGGATACATGCGGACGTGCATTGTCCTGCTGGAACAGCAAGTTCCCTTGCCTGTCTAGGAATGGTAGAACGATGGGTTCGATGACGGTTTGGATGTACCGTGCACTATTCAGTGTCCCCTCGACGATCACCAGAGGTGTACGGCCAGTGTAGGAGATCGCTCCCCACACCATGATGCCGGGTGTTGGCCCTGTGTGCCTCGATCATATAACAGTCCTGATTGTGGCGCTCACCTGCACGGCGCCAAACACGCATACGACCATCATTGGCACCAAGGCAGAAGCGATTCTCATCGCTGAAGACGACATGTCTCCATTCGTCCCTCCATTCACGCCCGTCGCGACACCACTGGAGGCGGGCTGCACGATGTTGGGGCGTGAGCGGAAGACGGCCTAACGGTGTGCGGGACCGTAGCCCAGCTTCATGGAGACGGTTGCGAATGGTCCTCGCCGATACCCCAGGAGCAACAGTGTCCCTAATTTGCTGGGAAATTGGCGGTGCGGTCCCCTACGGCACTGCGTAGGATCCTACGGTCTTGGCGTGCATCCGTGCGTCGCTGTTGTCCGGTCCCAGGTCGACGGGCACGTGCGCCTTCCGCCGACCACTGGCGACAACATCGATGTACTGTGGAGACCTCACGCCCCACGTGTTGAGCAATTCGGCGGTACGTCCACCCGGCCTCCCGCATGCCCACTATACGCCCTCGCTCAAAGTCCGTCAACTGCACATACGGCTCACGTCCACACTTTCGCGGCATGCTACCAGTATTAAAGACTGCAATGGAGCTCCGTATGCCACGGCAAACTGGCTGACAGTGACGGCGGCGGTGCACAAATGCTGCGCAGCTAGCGCCATTCGACGGCCAACACCGCGGTTCCTGGTGTGTCCGCTGTGCCGTGCGTGTGATCATTGCTTGTACAGCCCTCTCGCAGTGTCCGGAGCAAGTATGGTGGGTGTGACACACCGGTGTCAATGTGTTCTTTTTTCCATTTCTAGGAGTGTATACCATAGATGAATTCTTGAATATGAGTAAACCAATCTGGAAATATAACATATGCATTTTGTGCCATTTATGGGAATGGGATAGATAATTGAAATATTTAGGTATAACACTATCAAAAAAAGAAAAAAAACTTGTTTCCTGTATGCTTTTCTTGTGCATTTGACACGTTCCACATCATAACGGTTTTCCATGCTATTGATCAATGGAACACGTAACTAAGTAACTAACTGAACAGCAAAGTGGGATAAGATAGTGGCATAAGATGTACCCTCTGCGACAGACCATAAGTGTAGATATAGACTGTAAGTGTAGATGAATATGTAGATTATAAGCATGGATGCTGATGCAGACTGTAAGTACAGATGTAGACCCTACGAGTAGATGCAGATCTAACTTGGGAGTGTGGGTGTTGACTGTAGGTGTAGATGTAGACTGTAAGTGTAGATGTAGACCAAGTGTAGATGCGCATGTGGATTGTAAGCATAGATGCAGATCTAGACAGTAAGTGTAAACGTATCCGTAGAGTAGGAGAGGGGATTACACGAGGTGCCTACTGCCCCCCACACCATCGGGCCCTTTGTGAGCTGGTCATTGCCAAACGGGCTGTACGTAGGTACGGAGCGGACCCGCCGGCCGAGTACGGAGTAAATTCCGCCAGTGACAGCGGCGAGCGGCGCGGTCAGGAGAAGTCCGGCCGGCGGCATCAATTGGCCCTTTGTAGCGGCGCGGCTGCGGCTGCGGCTGTTGTGTCCGCTTCCCGACTGCTGCCGTCTTGGCGCGATCAATAGCGCCCGCAGCTGCGGCCGGCCCGACGCCTAATGGTGGCTGCTCCGCGGGGCACCCCACTGGCGCCAGCCCCCTGCACGGCTCCCGCGAGGTGGAGTGAGGTCCGCTCCGAGCTCACTGGCTGGCTCTGTCGGCTGCTGGGCTGCTTCCCTGCAGCCACCGTCGCATTTTTTCGCACGGTAGTTCCAGTGCTGTTTCCCTCGCAGCCTTCTCCGAATGTCACCTGCGCTGGCGAATCGGGAGTCCTGTCGAATGCCGGACATTTGCTACGCCAGGCATTTGCCACACTTGCCTCTTCGGCAAGTAGCTTTAGTAGCTATCCCTCAATTAAGGGACGCCCTTCCTCGCACTTCTTCTGTCCGCTTTCAAACCGCCGTCTCCACATCTTACTCGATACAACCAGTACGTAAGGGACCTTCTTCTTCGACATCTTGGCGAAGTACAGAGCTTCTTTTCCGAAATCGAACTATTTATAACTTTTGGGAAACGAAAGCAATACCGACGATTATGTCAGTATGTAATTAGTTCTCCCAAGTATAAATAGAGATTCCTCTGTCTGTACGGTAGCTTCCTTTCACGCTTACTGATCGCGACAGAAACAGTCCATCAGCAGGGGAGAAACAAGAAAGGAACGTTGTAAAGAGAATGCGAATGTACGCTAATCATATCTTTTTCATCGCTGCATTTGTGCCTAATTTAATTACTACAACTGCATCCCCAAAAGACAATAAGGAAAGAAGAAGTGGGAATGTGAATGTTTGAAAAGAACAACGACATACTACATGTTAATTTACTCTCTAAAATCCGATGTCCCTTGAGGCGAAACATTAGTTTAAAAAGTGTAGCGGGACTATGTTCAAAACATGACTGAAAATACGTTCACTAAATAGAGATAAGAACATTTATGATTGACATGTCATCTGAAGTCGAAGTACAATTTTAAAATGTTAGAAATAAGGAAATGAAGTAATTCAGAATGCTATGCTTGTAACGTACGTTGTTATTCTACATTGTTTAGCTCTGGTATTTACAGGGTCACAATCCTAGGTTTTGGAGGGAAAAGCCGCAATTGTAATGAACTGCAGTACAACAGAAAAAAGAATCACAACTTAAGGAAAAATAATGTAATGTGTGTTTCAGCTCACAAGCGACATTGAAGCAGATAGTTCCTGTGACTTAGTATGGGCAGACGTTATAATCGACAACCGGAATAAATTAATAATTGGCTCCTTTTACCGACTCCTGGTCTCAGATAAAACAGATGCTGAACAGTTCAAAGAAAACTTGAGTCTCATCACAAATAGGTATGCTACTCATACAATTATAGTTGGTAGTGACTTCAATCTACCTTCCATATGTTGACAAAAATACATTTTCAGACCCTATTGTAGATAGAAAACAACTTTCGTAATTGACCTAAATTCTTTTTTTAAATTAGTTTGAATAATTAGTTCACGAAGCCATTCAAATTGTAAATTCTTACGAAAACACACTTGACCTCTTAGCCACAAACAATCCTGAGCATCACGGCGGATACAGGGATTAGTGAGCACACTGTCGAGCGAAGCTCAACACCGTAACAAAGAAATTCACCAAAACTAAGCGCAAAATATATCTATTTATAAAAGCAGCTAAAAATTAGCTTGACGTCTTTCTAAGAGACAGTCTCCAACACTTCCAAACAATGTAAGTGCAGACCATATGTGGCTTACTTCCAAACTATGTAAGTAAAGACCATATGTGGCTTCAGTTTAGAGAAATAGTATCAACAGCACTCCAGAGATTCATACCAAATAAATTAATAAGTGACGGAGCTGATCCCCCATTGTACACAAAACACGACAGAAAGCTGCTGCAGGAGCACCGAAAAAAGGCACGTATAATTTAGGCGAACGCAAAATCTCCAAGATTGGGGAAGTTTTACTGAGGCTAGCAATTTGGTGCGGATTTCAATGCGAGATACATTTAATAGCTACCACAACGATAGTCTCTCTAGAAATGTGGCGGCAAATCCAAAGAGATGCTGATTTTACGTTAAGTAAACCAGAGGAAAGGCTCAGTGCCTTTACTGCGCGACAGCGACACGGAGGAGGAGGGGGAGACAAGGGACCCAACCCTTCGGAGCAGGTAAAATCGTGGCAAATGTCCGGCGTGGCAAATGTCCGCACAGCGTCCTGTCGGGGTCTAATATCACAGCTTGAAGGCGGGGTCTTACCGGAAGCGTGGCCACGCCACAGAAGCGCTCGCTTGGAACATCGCCTCGGAGACTCATTTAGCTATCGTAGAGCCCTCCAGAGTCGAGCAAAGAAAGCGTTATTGTTTTAATTGATTGACAGGCAACAGATGTTCTTACCTGCTGGAGAAAACTCTCAGTTGTTCTGACAAGTTGCCGTATTTCCTGAGCGAGTGAGATGGACACAGGGGGCTTACGTCAGTCGATCTTCTCGATGAGCGAAAGTATGCGTGGGCTGCTTGCGGACTCCAACAGCTACAGGAAACAATCAAAAAATGTGGTGCAGGGTACGGAACACGGTGAGGATTTCTTAAGGAAGCAAGGAAATAATTCTAAGTCCCTTGACTATTGAAAACTGAAGGTTCCTCTGCCACTCTTCCCTAACCCTACTTTCCATCAGTTACCCGTCTCCTTTCTCTGGCTCTATCACCGTAGCGACAGAGGTGCCGGTGCTAAAGTAAGGACCTAATTCAGATGTGAGGCGACGAGCGACAAGGAGATTGTGTCAACTGTAAACTGCTGGATCCCACCCTGGCCTGAGAAGCGGTGAACCCCTATTTACGTCACCTAAAGCTCACCACGGGGAGAACATTCTGTGATATAAGAAGCGGGTGACGCAAATACTCAGTACTTTTCCCCCTGCTACGGCTACATCAGTTCTTCCTGCCGCTTGGGCAGGCCGTCCCTGAAGCTGTTTGCCTTGCCGGCGCAGGCTATAATCGCTTTCAATACATATCCTGCTCAGTGGCCAGCTCTTGGCTCGGCTATAGTGAGAATATTCGATGAGATGGAGATTTGTGACGAAGTATCTGTACTTGAAGTGGGCTTTTCGCTGTGACACAGCTGCAGCAAATGTTCGCCTTGGTGGTTGCGTGGACAGCGCGGCAGATTGCCAAAGAGGCCCGTGTTCGGTTCCAGGCCGGGCTAGAAATTTCCTCCTCTCAGGAATTGGGCCGCGTGGGAAAGCCGCGCGGTCTGAGCGCTCTGCCACTGATCGCGCGGCTTCCATTGTCGGAGGTTAGAGTCCTCCCTCGGGCATGGGTGTGTGTGTTGTCCCTAGCTTAAGTTAAAAAATGGTTCAAATGGCTCTGAGCACTATGGTCATCAGTCCCCTACACTTAGAACTACTTAAACCTAACTAACCTAAAGACATCACACACATCCATGCCCGAGGCAGGATTCGAACCTGCGACCGTAGCAGTCCCGCGGTTCCGGACTGAGCGCCTAGAACCGCGAGACCATCGCGGCCGGCTAGCTTAAGTTACTTTTAAGTTAGATTAAGTAGTGTGTAAGCCTAGGGACCGATGACCTCAGCAGTTTGGTCCCATAGGAACGTACAACCAAATTTTCGGTAATTGAGCGTGTTGTTGTTCTTACGTTCGTATCGTCAAATTGACATTCCACTCTTGAGCTGGGTGAATGGACACATCCCGAAACCCAATAGTGAAAGAAAATGCTTTCAACGGACCTCAGATGAGAGGCTTGCGTCCACTGGCAAGCAAACTTCCGCAAGGCGCTTGCAAAGGCTTCTTCTGCAAGTTCTTTCACTTAGAAATCCCCGCAACAAGTCGATTTCCGCAAGTTAGTGAAAACAGTTTCTTGTATCTTTGCTGCAAGTACTTGCAGTCTTTCTCACACTTACAGAAGTTTTGTGTTTTGAATACCGGTACAGAAGCGCCTGTGACGAAAAGGAGAAAGGCGCAGACACATGGGCCGAAAAAAATGTACCATTCGGGCGCCTAAGAAAACATAATTAGCCACCGCAGCCAACGACCTGCGGAATCAGTTAGTCGATTTTTTGCCAGAGGGAAAAGTAGAATGACAATGAAGAGGTCTTTAAATTTTAGCTGATTTTTTAATGTTAGTAGAAATACAAATGCATTACATTTGTAACAAAAGTAATGAACACTATTTGTTAAAATCGAAGAGTAATTAAAAATTCACCGCTTTGTGACATATCTTGCTGCATTTTTGTACTTGTTTTCCAATATTTGATTATATAGTAAAATGGTTCAAATGGCTCTGAGCACTATGCGATTTAACTTATGAGGTCATCAGTCGCCTAGAACTTAGAACTAATTAAACGTAACCAACCTAAGGACATCGACTGTGTAAATCATGGAATTCTTTTAGATACGCTAAATCATTATGGTTTGAGGGGGGCAGTGCACAAATGGTTTAATTCATACTTAACTGGAAGAATGCAGAAAGTTGAAATAAGTGGTTCATGTAATGTTAATACAACAGCTGATTCCTCAAACTGGGGGGCTATCAAGCACGGGGTCCCACAGGGTTCGGTCTTAGGTCCTTTACTGTTCTTGATATACATTAATGACTTACCATTCCATATTGATGAAGATGCAAAGTTAGTTCTTTTTACTGATGATACAAGTATAGTAATAACATCCAAAAACCAAGAACTAAGTGATGTAATTGTAAATGATGTTTTTCACAAAATTATTAAGTGGTTCTCAGCAAACGGACTCTCTTTAAATTTTGATAAAACACAGTATATACAGTTCCGTACAGTAAATGGCACAACTCCAGTAATAAATATAGACTTTGAACAGAAGTCTGTAGCTAAGGTAGAATTTTCAAAATTTTTAGGTGTGTCCATTGATGAGAGGTTAAACTGGAAGCAACACATTGATGGTCTGCTGAAACGTCTGAGTTCGGCTACGTATGCTATTAGGGTTATTGCAAATTTTGGTGATAAGAATCTCAGTAAATTAGCTTACTATGCCTACTTTCATTCACTGCTTTCGTATGGTATCATATTCTGGGGTAATTCATCGTTGAGTAGAAAAGTATTCATTGCTCAAAAACGTGTAATCAGAATAATTGCTGGAGCCCACCCACGATCATCCTGCAGACATCTATTTAAGGATCTAGGGATCCTCACAGTAACCTCACAGTATATATATTCACTTATGAAATTTGTTGTTAATAATCCAGCCCAGTTCAAAAGTAATAGCAGTGTGCATAGCTATAACACCAGGAGAAACGATGATCTTCACTATGCAGGGTTAAATCTGACTTTGGCACAGAAGGGGGTAAATTATGCTGCCACAAAAGTCTTTGGTCACCTACCAAACAGCATCAAAAGCCTGACAGATAGTCAACCAACATTTAAAAATAAATTAAAAGAATTTCTAGATGACAACTCCTTCTACTCATTGGCTGAATTTTTAGATATAAATTAAGGGAGGGAAAAAAACTAACTTATGCATTAGTGTCATGCAATATTTTGTGTAATGTAATATCTTGTACAGACATCTTTCATTAACCTGACACGTTCCACATCATTACGAAGTGTCGTATTCATCTATGGAACAAGTATTAATCTAATCTAATCTAATCTAATCTACAGACATCCATACCCGAGGCAGGATTCGAACCTGCGACAGCAGCGGTCTCTCGGTTCCAGACTGTAGTGCCTAGAACCGCACGGCCACTCCGGCCAGCGATTTTACAGTAAAAAAGCGTTATTCTAAACCTTAAAAATGTACGTCCATGAAACCATTTCTTCACCCAAATATTTCTTTTTTTTAAACTTTGTTTTCCGTCACTATTTTGCCTGAATGATGATAATGCAACAACGGTGGCGGATGGTCTCTCTTTAATCACGACGATATCACGACGCAACTCTAGTGGAAACACTTCTGCCAGTACTAGCAGCAGCTACCTGAAATTAACTTGACGAAGCGACTTGTAGAAGTAAACTTGCGCAAGTCTTTGTTTTAATGTAAACAGCACAGCACGTGCTTGCAGTAGTTACTTGGACGAAGTTTCTTGCTAGTGCACACACGCCTTTGCTCTGTGAGACAGCTTCGGCATGTGAGTTAGACATTCCAGTCCTTGTTAGCCGACAGTCAAGAGCTGTACCTATCAAAGTTGTGTGGATTCCTTCTCCGTGTGAGACGGTGTTTGTCTCCTGACATGGTGTCCCAAACTACACATCAGTTCCAAACAGTAATATACTGCACCGAGCAACAGGAGAAATGAGATTAGCAACAATCTGTAAAATATCATTTCGTAACCGCGTCTGTGTCCTCGGCCAGTGACTATTGTGTTCGCCAGTGCCACTTTCCAGCATATGTTGGGGAAGGAAGCCTTTGTCCTACCTAGAGAGAATGGATCTGCTCCCTGTAATTCTGATAAACAGTTGGTGGTCTGGGCCAAATATGCTTTTTTCATGAACGAGTGATTTTTCCAAAGACGTCCTGAGTTTTTAATATCCGTTGGAAGCTCACATAAAAATACGCTTGCATGGAGCAAAATTTGCTGAGTGCTACTAATGGGAGCGGCAAGTGGAAAGTGTAAATGTTTCAGTTCTCTACGTGAGGCTGATTGACTGGAAGGCCTCAATATCAAAATAATTTCATGGAGGGAAAGGAATATTTCAAATCTGTAGATGAAACTTGGCGACAACGTGGTAAACGTTGGATGTTTGTTGACAGCAAATGGTAGTAGTGTGGAGGAGATCAGAAGTAGAATATCAGTCTTTCATCGCAATTTTCACATTTGAATCTATGTTCCCGCACCCGGGTTCCCGGGTTCGATTCTCGGCGGGGTCAGGGATTTTCTGTGCCTCGTGACGACTGGGTGTTGTGTGATGTCCTTAGGTTAGTTAGGTTTAAGTAGTTCTAAGTTCTGGGGGACTGATGACCATAGATGTTAAGTCCCATAGTGCTCAGAGCCATTTGAACCATTTTTTTGGATCTATGTAATCAGCATCAGATGCGACTGCCCGTTTGACAGCTCCAATATAGAATTACTCACGTGAGAAGAGACATTGCGTTAGATATGGAGTGGACAAGTTTGATGGAGGTCGATCATCGCCACCCAGTGCATGAATCGCAGCATGGTGCGCAGGCAATCCTCCATCAGGTGCTCGTTAGTGCCTATCGGAAAAAGATTTTTAATTTGTTATTATTATTATCAATATTATTATTTTTTCCTGTTTTTATATGCGGCCCGCCATGAGTTCTTCTCCTGTTAAAAAATCAAATGGCTCTGAGCGCTATGCGACGTAACATCTGAGGTCATCAGTCCCCTAGACTTAGAACTACTTAACCCTAACTAACCTAAGAACATCACACACACCAATCACCGAGGCAGGATTCGAACCTGCGACCGTAGCGGTCGCGTGGTTCCAGACTGAAGCACCTAGGGCAGCTCGGTCACAGCGGCCGGCTCCTCCCCTGTGCCAACCTGTTCATCTCAATCTAGGAATATGGAGTGAGCCTGTTGCCCTTCATCCATAGATATCATGTGAGAAACTGGTAAGCTGAGTTTCGCATGAGCGATGGTTTCTGAAACCGATGTGATGTGTTGTCAACACTAGTGTTTATTCACATTACTGTTCTAAAGTATTGTATTGGTCAACAGTGGCAGTGACAACTCAATACAAGGAACTTGACAGTGAAGAAGATGAGAAAGAAGAGAATATGACAAACTGTAAAGAAAAACAGACACTGTAAAAATGTAAAACAGCAAGAAAACCACATCACGTGGTATGAAACCATAAAATAAAATAAAAAACACTGATGATGCTGCAATTGCAGCGAAGCATGTCTCGGACAAAATACAAAATTATGTTTTGCTAAAGGCAGACCCCACCTAAAAACATATGAATTGTACGTCCCATAGAATTCTTGCGCAGACCTAAAACCCGTTTCTTCCTTGAAATTTCAAATATTTGTTAAAGAAGACTGATCTACAAGTGAAAAGGAACATAATAATGAAGCACAAGAGTGTTTCTAATATTTTAATTTAGGAAGTATGTGAACAGTACTTGCATATAGGCACAACAACATGCCATGTCACTGATGATTTCGAACTTAAATATTAAATATCTTGAAGAAATTTCCATTTAATTTGATCACAGTGTAAAATATTGCTTATCGCAAGAGCAGTATTGAGTAGTTACACTTACAAGGGAAGGCCACGACGTTGGGATCACAGATTTACTTCAAATTTACTACACCTTCTGTAGCCCATTAAAACAAAGTAGTGTGCAAGTAGAAAGGTACACTACTCTGGCAAATCCGATTAACCGCAAGAGAAGGTTTACGAGTCTATTACGCAACTGATGTATCTGTGAGTACGGATGGGACGTTACAGTTCTTAGTGGTCAAGCGGATGCCGGCACGAAAGGTCAGCTAGTTCGGTCGGAGCAGGCTGGTCTCTGTAATTAAAAAGCTGAGTGAAAAGATCAACAACGAACTTCAAATGGTTCCAATGGCTCTAAGCACTGTGGCACTTAACATCTGAGGTCATCAGTCCCCTAGACTTAGAACTACTTCAAGCTAACTAACCTAAGGACATCACACACATCCATGCCTGAGGCAGGATTCGAACCTGCGACGGTAGCAGCAGCGCGGTTCCGGAATAAAGCTCCTAGAACCGCTCGGCCACTCCGGTCGGCTTCTGCGGATTCGTGTAAAGTCCGCTATGAGAAAAAATAGCTAACAATTTTTTTTAAAAAAGCGATTAGCCTTCGAGTTTCGTCAGACTAACTTATACGAGGCGATGGTTCGGCTCCCATTCAAACTTAATTTTTAATCTAGATTATCGGAAGAAAGAGAAATTTTTCTAAATGACAACGAAGTGTGTTTTACCTTAGAAGTTCTCAACATTCCCCGAAAATGCGGAGAAGCTGCATTCATTCGATGTAGTAGATGCCCTTTCAATTTATGCTCTCCATGTCTGTATGACAAATACCATTCTGCAACGTGCGATGTCGAGAGCGCATCCGACGAGTAACGGTACATTACTCTTGTGGTCAGCCACATTGTGACTTACTGTACCACTTTAAACCTTCTCGTCTCCTCTATATCTCTTTTGTTAAGCAACCTTCCCTTCTACAATAACCTCTGAGACCTTCCCTTAGGATTTATATCTCTTGCTTAATAATAACAAATGAAATCTTCCATTCGGATTTCCCGCTCTTGCTTAATAATAACAATTGCAATCTTCGCATACAAATTTAAATGCTGCTCATTAAAAGTGATTTGCTGATTATTTCGACGAAACATAGAATGTGTCGTCGTCGTGGCCCTCAGTTCTTACCTGCAATAACCCAAAACTGTTCCTTACCTTTTTTACTGTTACTGGATCGCCATCTGACTGCTACATCGAACTGCGACATGGATATACTTACTCTGTTTTACTATACTCTATTAGCTGCTGACGGGTTGTCATAATAAGTGGCTGTATTTATTGCCGAAGCTGACGTTATTCTTTAATAGCAAAGCTGACGTTATTCTTTAATTAATTTGATTGAAGTTACGTAATTCATAGTTAAACTTTTCCTTGACAACAATAAAATTTTGCAAAGTTGATGGTTTTTGGGATGGATTATAATCAGTAATGCAATACTGCTGGCAAAAATTAATTATATATTGAAAACTGTTCTTCAAATATTTACTGTTGGTAATGAAATGATTTTACAAACGTTCAAATGGGACTTACTTTTTACAATAATCTTACAACTAGCATTGCGCAAACATACCTTCAGTAGTCCTGAGTTTCTCAAAAATTAAAAAAAAATAGAATAATATTAGTTCCCCTTATGATAATAGTTAGCTGATGTCTCTGTACATCCGTTTATAATCTCTTGTAAATCATAGCTGGTGGGTGGCAGGCACACCGCTCCTCTCAACCTCTCGCTTCAGACCTGCTACCGACTCGCTTCACATCTCGCTTACTGCTGACTTCCTACGAACGCTAAAGTGCGGTCTCTCCCGCCAACAATGCTTTCTGGTGCAGACAGTCCCTCCTACCATTACAAAATGAATCAATGCGCGGCCTTCCCCCCTCTTTTCTTAAAATGTATCCATACGCGGTCTCTCCCGCCCTTTTCAAAATTGTATCAATGTGCGGTCTCTCCCGCCAACAATACTTTAGTGCTACCACAATTATTTCCAAAATGACAAAAATTAGTTATTCCTACTTAATGCTATTAATAAAACATAAACATCTTTCATAAATTGTCGTTTGACAATAGACAATAGAAATATACACGTCTTACACACTGAATAAACTCATTCGCCTCTTTCTTTGTCGATGTTTGACTTAGGCTTTCAAAGACTGTCCCTCGTTTATGAAAACTTAATTAAAAATAGTAAAAAGTGAAATAACATGTGGAAGTCACTATAACTTCATGAAAATGCGAGTGGGATTTTTCATTATACTACCTCTCAAATGTCATGTAAATTAAACAATGTAGTCAGTAATGAAAAAAATATACATTAGAAAATAAGAATTAGCAAGATTCCAACTGTCGTCTCGTTCACGATCTTCTTAGTGAGTGCAAATGTTAACCACTTCACTAGAATGACTTCTTATATGGAGCTCTTCGCACAGATACATCAGTTCCATAATGGACACGTAATACTTCTGTGATTTTCTCGGAACTTCCAGAGTAGTGCAGCTTACTACTAGATCTGTAAAAAGTTTGAAGTAAATCCGTGATCTCAACGTGGTGCCCTCCCCTTTTTAGTATTCTGTTGGACCCCCTTGGCCTTTAAAACAGCCTTCACTCTGTCAGGCACAGAGTCGATCACAGCCCATGCTAGCCTCTTTTTCCTCACTGCAGCGGTTAAAAATGACCTTTTCTTGGCAAGTCTAGCTTTCATTCCCATTGCGCAGTCTTTTCATAACAACTGATGAGCTGGAATCAAATCTCGTTGTCTCCTGCCATGATTTTGCCAGCTCAACTGAAGTGGCACTTCTTTTTTTTCCGGCGTAGTCGACCAACTATTCTTTTCTCCTGGGACGAAGGAACGTGTGGGCGTATTTCCTACTGTCATCGGCACCTACACATTGCTCAAAAGTGACCTCGAACAGTTTAATCTCTTCGCAGTTTCAGTGTTGTTTACACATTCATTGTGTTAAACCTGGAAACATTTACTCTTTCTGGTGATTAATTCGTGAGTTTTCACCATGACGGTCAATGCATACACCAACAGCAGAAAGAAAATATAAAAATCCGGCATTGCTTTCACACTAGAGTTAGCAAATGAAAAACCTCAGCTAAGAAAAAGTACTTTCTGTTTATTTAGTTTCTCTTGGCTAAAAGTATGTTTGCATGTTTATCCGAGAGAAGTAAATAAACACCTGTAACCGAATACTTTCGTCGTGTTTTATGTCAAGACAATGTGTATTGCTGCAAGCTAACCTGTAGATGAAATGTGGCTACATCTACAGCTGCATCCATACTGACGGTGTGTGACGGAGGGTACTTTCAGTACCTCTATCTGTTCTCCCTTCTATTCCAGTCTCTTAATGTTCGTGGAAACAAAGATTGTCGGTATTCCTCTGTGTGGGCTCTAATCTCTCTGATTTTATCATCATGGTCTCTACGCGAGGTATACGTAGGAGGGACCAATACATTGCTTGACTCCTCAGTGAAGGTATGTTCTCGAAACTTCAAAAAACGCCCGTACAGAGCTACTGAGCGTCTATCTTGC
The DNA here is from genome assembly GCF_023897955.1 of Schistocerca gregaria. Classification (NCBI taxonomy): domain Eukaryota; kingdom Metazoa; phylum Arthropoda; class Insecta; order Orthoptera; family Acrididae; genus Schistocerca; species Schistocerca gregaria. Next base: position 1,133,165,653 of record NC_064920.1, on the reverse strand, counting down.
AGAGTCTTCCACTGGAGTTTATCTATCATCTCAGTAAAAGTTTCGCGATTACTAAATGATCCTGTAACGAAGCGCGCTGCTCTCAATCGTATCTTCTCAGTCTCTTCTATTAATCCTATCTGGTACGGATCCCACACCAGTGAGCAGTATTCAAGCACTGGGCGAACAAGTGTACAGTAACCTACTTCCTTTGTTTTCCGACTGCATTTATGAGGATTCTTCCAATGAATCTCAGTCTGGCATCTGCTTTACCGACGATCAATTTTATATGGTCATTCCACTTTAAATCACTCCTAATGCCCACTCCTAGATAATTTATGAAATTAACTGATTCCAGTTGCTGACCTGCTATATTGTAGCTAAATGGTAAAGGATCTTTATTTATGTGTATTCGCAGCACATTACACTTGTCTACACTGAGATTCAATTGCCATTCCCTGCAACATGCATCAATTCGTTGCAGATCCTCCTGCATTTCAGTACAATTTTACATTGTTAAAACCTCTCGATATACTGCCGCATCATCCGCAAAAAGCCTCAGTGAAGTTCCGATGTTATCCACGAGGTCATTTATATATATTGCGAATAGGCACTGTCCTACGACAATCCCCTGCGGAACACCTGAAATCACGCTTACTTCGGTAGACTTCTCTCCATTGAGAATGACATGCTGTGTTCTGTTATCTAGAAACTCTTCAATCCAATCACACAATTGCTCTGACAGTCCATATGCTCTTACTTTGTTCATTAAACGACTGTGGGGAACTGTATCAAACGCCTTGCGGAAGTCAAGAAACACGGCATCTTCCTGGGAACCCGTGTCCATGGCCCTCAGAGTCTCGTGGACGAATAGCGCGAGCTGGGTTTCACACGATCGTCTTTTTCGAAATCCATGCTGATTCCTGCAGAGTAGATTTCTAGTCTCCAGAAAAGTCATTACACTCGAACATAATACGTGTTCCAAAATTCTACAACTGATCGACGTTAGAGATATAGGTCTATAGTTCTGCACATCTGTTCGACTTCCCTTCTTGAAAACGGGGATGACCTGTGCCCTTTTTCCAATCCTTTGGAACGCTACGCTCTCCTAGAGACCTACGGTACACCGCTGCGAGAAGAGGAGCAAGTTCCTTCACGTACACTGTGTAAAATCGATCTGGTATCGCATCAGGTCTAGCGGCTTTTCCTCTTTCCTCTGTCATCTGTTGAGATATCTACCATTTTGTCATCTGTGCGACAATCTAAAGAAGGAACTACAGTAAAGTCTTCCTCTGTGAAACAGATTTGGAAAACGACATTTTAGCATTTCGGCTAGAAAAGTAAGTGGCAAAACAAGGGAAATGGGCAACCCCACTTTCAGATGCAAGAATTATGCGACTGACGTTTTAAATTAAATGTGGTAAAATAAATATGCATGCCTTAGTAGTTGTAAAGACATATTTTAAAAGTTCCTAATAAAACAAAAATAAAGCTCGAGTGCCATTCCATCTTTCCCGTCCTGAGAGACAGAAACACACGAGCAGGTTCGCTTGCTCGCCGTCAACTTTGACATACATTCTGACAATAGCCGTAGTTCTGAAATCCGGCGAATCTTTGTTTCGACGAATGCGGCGACACTTTTCATAGAGAGACGCGCGCCGAAGAAAAGGTCAGCCTTCAGCGGGCTGGCCCACTGGGGATAAGGGGGGCGGGAGCAGCGAGCGACGGCGGCGAGAATGCGGCACGGGACGGGCGTGCGTTTCCTCGCCCGTAAATCATCCCCCAGCAGCAGCCGGCAGAGGGCGCCAGTAATCAGCGTAATGGAGAGCCCGAGGCGCCGCCCCGGAGGCTGCGCGCGTCTTCTACCGCGAGCGTATGGCGGAGGGTGCTTCGAACCGGCATTAGCCACTGTTTCGTCGGGTTTGGTATTTATTTATTGTTCCGTGGGACCATATCAAGGAGAAGTCTCCATGGTCATGGAACGAGTCATTACATGAAATGATAACAAGATAGTAGAAACATTAAAGAAACTAACGTGAATTCTTTAGAGACGAATGGAAAAACGAGTAGAAGCCGACCTTGGGGAAGATCAGTTTGGATTCCGTAGAAATATTGGAACACGTGAGGCAATACTGACCCTACTGCTTATCTTAGAAGCTAGATTAAGGAAAGGCAAACCTACGTTTCTAGCATTTGTAGACTTAGAGAAAGCTTTTGACAATGTTGGCTGGAATACTCTCTTTCAAATTGTGAAGGTGGCAGGGGTAAAATATAGGGAACGAAAGGCTATTTACAATTTGTATAGAAACCAAATGGCAGTTATAAGAGTTGAGGGGCATGAAAGGGAAGCAGTGGTTGGGAAGGGAGTGAGACAGGGTTGTAGCCTCTCCCCGCTGTTATTCAATGTGTATATAGAGCAAGCAGTAAAGGAAACAAAAGAAAATTTCGGAATAGGTATTAAAATCCATGGAGAAGAAATAAAAACTTTGAGGTTCGCCGATGACATTGTAATACTGTCAGAGACGGCAAAGGACTTGGAAGAGCAGTTGAATGGAATGGATAGCGTCTTGAAGGGAGGATGTAAGATGAACATCAACAAAAGCAAAACGAGGATAACAGAATGTAGTCGAATTAAGTGGGGTGATGTTGAGGGTATTAGATTAGGAAATGAGACACTTAAAGCAGTAAAGGAGTTTTGCTATTTGAGGAACAAAATAACTGATGATGGTCGAAGTAGAGGATATAAAATGTAGACTAGCAATGACAAGGAAAGCGTTTCTGAAGAAGAGAAGTTTGTTAACATCGAGTATAGATTTAAGTGTCAAGATGTCTTTTCTGAAAGTATTTGTATAGATTGTAGTCAGGTATGGAAGTGAAACGTGGACAATAAACAGTTAAGACAAGAAGAGAATAGAAGCTTTCGAAATGTGGTGCTACAGAAGAATGGGTAGATCACATAACTAATGAGGAGGTATTGAATAGAATTGGGGAGAAGAGAAACTTGTGGAACAACTTGACTAGAAGAAGGGATCGGTTGGTAGGACATACTCTGAGGCATCAAGGGAGCCCCAATTTAGTACTGGAGGGCAGCGCGGAGGGTAAAAATCGTAGAGGGAGACCAAGAGATGAATACACTAAGCAGATTCAGAACGATGTAGGTTGCAGTAGGTACTGGGAGATGAAAAAGCTTGCATAGGATAGAGTAGCATGAGGAGCTGCATCAAACCAGTCTCTGGACTGAAGACCATAACAACAACAATATATTGATTATCTAGTATTCGTAAAGTAAAACGATCCGTTTGGCAGTTGACAAAGGTGAACAAAGAGTGATGAATGACTTTCTTTTATTTCACGTCTACCGTAACAAACTTGTAGGTTCTCAGACATTAGTTTCGGTCAGCAATGACCATCTTCAAGTCTGTTTTGCAAAAAAACATGTCCTTACACATTGGAACCAGGACCTAAAGTTGTGACCATAGTTGTGGAATAAAAGACATTTATTCTACATTTTCGAGTCACTGTTTTATTCACGACCATGACACAGCTTGTGAAGCAAGGGTGATGACTCGACTTTAATTTAATGGATAACGCGATCTGACTGTTATTAACAGAAATGACAGTGGTTTTGAGCTAAAACCAGAGGCAACCACCTGCAGAGCAGTTGGATCGTACAACTGCTGCTGCTGCTGTGGGTGCAGAGCAAAGTGAGAGATTCCCAGTGCCGGTGACGCCACTCACCGTACACATGTACCACACTCGGGATGCAAAGACCAGCACATCTCGGCGTCGAGTCAAACGGTGGACTTCCGTCACCTCCTGCGGCTGGTCCTCGAAACCAAATCTCATCTGGAGGACACGGCCAGATCTCGCCCGCACGTCTCCACGATTCACCACTTAGTTCTCTGCCCTTCACAGTGTCCGCCAGGCCACGGAAAACTCCGCGTGGAGTTTTTACCAAGAAAACTAAAACCGCCAACTGAAAAGTCGGGAAACACCCTTGCACCAGTTGGGCATCACTTCGTATACTGTACAGCTTGTCTCCATGAGACGGAAAATAAACTATTCCTCCAATCCCAGTACATCGGCAGACATCGATTGTCATGATTTATGACGTCACGGACCGCAATCAAACCAGCACACTGTTATTTCGCCAACGCGGGCAACCGCGCAGTCCGGAGCGTCTACATCACCTGGAGAAAACGTCACAGCATTCTCGGTTATCCAGTGTCTACCCACTAACAGTACTTCCTCGAAATGTTTTCGCTGGTAAAGCTCATAACGATCTTAGAGAAGCAGGAAACAATATGAGCCCCCCTGCCGAAACGATGGACTGTGCTTTGTTTCATCCGGGAGCAGCTGTGAGTCTTACATTTCTATGCAACTCTGCAAAAGAGACTGTGAGAAACATTTTGTTTTGTTTTGAGACGTGCATGTTGGCCCTGAAGAAGGCACACTGCATTGCCGAAACTGGTAGAAAAGAAAATAAAAGAATTTCTCAAATTTCACAGCTGTTTGGCGAATTTCTTTGTTAAATATTTGACCACCTTTGCTGTTCCTCGTCCACAATGAATCAACAGAAACTGAAGTATATTAAGGTATATTGAGTATATTAAGGCCTCATTTTGGAGCATTACATGCCTAGAGGGACCACTGTCACCAGTGCATCCCACACCGATCTCCTAAAAATCATCTGCGGCCTTCAATCAAATCAAAGCGACGTGGATTGCTGTCAGCAGGTGTCCTTTTGCAACATGACAATGCAAGGCCCCACAGTGACCGTACAACAGTTGCAGCAATCACAGACCTGTCTTCCTCATCCACCATACTCACCAGATCTTGCCCCAAGTGATTTCCACACGTTTGGACTACTCAAAGACGCAGTGGGAGGAAAGATGTTCCGATCTGATGAAGACGTACGCCAATCGGTGCATGAGTGGTTGCGCGGACTACCAAAAGTATTTTTTTCTAAAGGAATTTATGCACTTTGTAAGCACTGGAGATTATGTTGAAAATTGATACAGCTTTGTACCACTTCTGCACAATAAATAACATTTAAAAAAAATTAAGGCTTTCATTTGACTCACCCTCGTATTTAGATCTTGACAATGCCGTCACATACCCTAAAGAATTTCATTGGCAATGTACGTGTTATTCAGCTATTCTGTTAGAACACAGAATAAAACAGAAACATTACTTGTCACATGCTAATTTTTTTGTGTGGGTAGCATTCACAGGGAGACCAGACAAAGGTCACCAAGACGTGTTGTTCGCGCCGCCGTTCGTCCACTGCCGGAAGGCGGACTCCTCACACGGAAGCGCGAATCCTGGCAGTAGTAATCAGGGTAATGGAAGAGCCCCGGCTCGCCCTGTGTGTGCAGCAACTCCTGCGTCACCTACCCCCTCCCCGGACCCCCTGCTCTGCCCCTCCCACATCTGTCCCGTCCCCTCTTCTTCTGAAAAGCTGTACCCCACGAAAGGCGAGGTCAGATGGCAGAAAGGACCCTCCTCAGCCAAGTTACTGGCGAGTCTGCCTGTCGAACAACACCGACAGGCTGATCAACATTCCTGCCTCTGACTTAGCAGGTATATGCACGAACCTGACTCCAATGCGACCGATTGAAGATTGGCCGAGTTACCAGAGATGTCTTAGAAGTGTCATGTTTTTCCACTTTCACCTTCCCGCCCATATGGAACAGAAAAAATGAAATAACCACGCAGACAGTTTTCCGTCCATACTATGTTAATCTCTTTCAAATTCTGAAGGTGGCAGGGGTAAAATACAGGGAGCGAAAGGCTATTTACAATTTGTACAGAAACCAGATGGCAGTTATAAGAGTCGAGGGGCATGAAAGAGAAGCAGTGGTTGGGAAGGGAGTGAGACAGGGTTGTAGCCTATCCCCGATGTTATTCAATCTGCATATTGAGCAACCAATAAAGGAAACAAAAGAAAAGTTCGGAGTAGGTATTAAAATCCATGGCGAAGAAATAAAAACTTTGAGGTTCGCCGATGACATTGTAATTCTGTCAGAGACAGCAAAGGACTTGCAAGAGCAGTTGAACGGAATTGACAGTGTATTGAAAGGAGGATATAAGCTGAACATCAACAAAAGCAAAACGAGGATAATGGAATGTAGTCGAATTAAGTCGGGTGATGCTGAGGGTATTAGATTACGAAATGAGACACTTAAAGTAGTAAAGGAGTTTTGCTATTTGGGGAGCAAAATAACTGATGATGGTCGAAGTAAAGAGGATATAAAATGTAGACTGGCAATGGCAAGGAAAGCATTTCTGAAGAAGAGAAATTTGTTAACATTGACTATAGGTTTCAGTGTCAGGAAGTCGTTTCTGAAAGTATTTGTATGGAGTGTAGCCATGTACGGAAGTGAAACATGAACGATAAATAGTTTGGACAAGAAGAGAATAGAAGCTTTCGAAATGTGGTGCTAGAGAAGAATGCTGAAGATAGGATGGATAGATCACATAACTAAAGAGGAAGTATTGAATAGAATTGGGGAGAAGAGGAGCTTGTGGCACAACTTCACTAGAAGAAGGGATCGGTTGGTAGAAAATGTTCTGAGGCATCAAGGGATCACCAGTTTAGTAATGGAGGGCAGCGCGGAGGGTAAAAATCATAGAGGGAGACCAAGAGACGAATACACTAAGCAGATTCAGAAGGATGTAGGCTGCAGTAGGTACTGGGAGATGAAGAAGCTTGCACAGGATAGAGTAGCATGGAGAGCTGCATCAAACCAGTCTCAGAACTGAAGACCATAACAACAACAACATAAAAACGTACTTTTTAAAGTTTTTACTGCTAGAATGTATAAATTACCAGTTGAAATAAGGGATGAATTGCAATGCACTTTTTATTTTTACCACTTCTAGTATTTACTCTCTCTGTCACACACACACACACACACACACACACACACACACACACACGGCGTTGAGCAGCTCTGTGATGATAAGCCGGTATAAAAAAATACTTTACTTAGGTCGTCGCTTTGCAATGTAACTCACTTTATAATGTGTGTTAAATGCGTATCAATTCTCTGAATATTACTGAAGAATGATTATTGATTAAAAAAATTATTACTGAATGTAGTAAATAGGTGGCATGTGTTTCTTGACAGTAAAAGTATTCTTAAATGTTAAAGTGTTTTCAGCGAAGAAACAAAAAAAAGAGCTTTATTGTCAGACATTTGAGACAAGGTATGGTTTTCTATTATGCTCTTTTTTTATCTCATTTCGTGTAACTGCTCTGCCGTAATGATAAAATATATAAAAAATATATATAAAAATATAAAAAAATCAACAAGATAATTACAACATTTATGAAAAGGTTGAAGAAAAGCAGTATGAAACAGCACTAACTAAGAAATAATGAATGTAGAGAGAATCTCACGTCAGACCGTCGCTTCCCTCCAGCTATCTTTTACTTGGTGTGCCTCGTTTCTCTTCTTTCCTAGTTATGTGTGTCGTCTACTGCTAACCATCTCATGTGACTATATCTTTACAATTCCGTCTCCTATAAACGAAGGAACTTCTTTTTTCCATTACAGTTTTTCCTCAAATTTCAGTCATCTTAATCTTAACTCATTGCCATCTCACAGACTCATCTCCAAAACTTATTTTCAATTCATCTTATCCTTCATATTTTTATTATTTCTTTCAATTTTTGTTTAGTGGGAATCCATTCTTCTGTCCCCTAGGTGACAGTACTCTTCACAAATGATCTGAAGTTATGGAGATTTGTTTTGTTTCTAATATTTGTATTCCACAAGATAGGGCTTATCTGTCTTGTTTTTCTCTAGTTTTCAGTGTTTCATTAACGTTTCTTCCCCTCCTTCTTTTTTTGTGTCTTTGTCCTAGATGAGGGCAGATTCGGCATAACTACTAAAAGACAGGACGTGACTTATCTGTAGGCGCAGTATGTTACATTTATTTACTTTTACAGGCTTAACTTCCAGTCGCTGCATTCTTCACGAATCCTCTGTATGTCCTTCTGCGGTTCTTTACTATCTTCTGGCGTTGCTAGCTTGTTATAGACAGCCGCATCGTCTGCAAAAAGAGCCTCCGAAGCAGTCTACTGCATCATTCATATACACTGTAAACAGTAACGGTCCTATCACACTTTCTTGGGTTACTCCGGAAATTGTGTGTACGTATATCGACTTTGTTCCATTGCTGGAAGAAGAGCAAACACCAACAAAAAATATCACTAACGATACCGTGAGATAGGGTGATCTTGTAGGTCAATGGTGCAATGCGAGATCCTTACGTTCCTAACGGCCGATACATCGCCGAAGGAAAGTTTGGCCATTGTGAACCGCATCCGTTTCAATGGATAACTCGTATCACTTCTGCTGCTGTGTTGTTGAAACACACTGACTGATTGGCGAACTTTCTGTTCTGATGCGTAAGTTGTAACTGACCCAAGCTGCTGTCATTCACATAGAAGACATTGTCTTGCGAAATTAGGTGAATGTGTTTGAATCATCCTGTATGCTGAATGGATATTATTCAGTCCAATGGTGTCTACAATTCAATTACTGCTGTATTATCATATTGTGACATTTATGCCCGTGTCAGCCCATGTTTTGTCACATTTTATCACACAGTGGTGCGGGTTAATGAGCAGGCGAGGTCAGTAGAATAACCCCGGACGGGCAGCATGAGAACGAAGCCGAATCGTGCTGAAGTGTGCTTAAAAAGCTTCGATTCACCTCTCAGCGCTGGCGCTAAACGCGTTACTTCGAATATTTTTATTTATTGTTTAAATGTTGGTCCCGAGTTCCAACTATGCTGGTGGCATTAATCACACTGATGGCTTTCTAATTATGATTTCAGGAACTCCAATTATATACCAGATGTTAGTTAAATATTTCATTTGACGTTATATATCATTGGCGGACTGAGCCAACCAGTCACCAGTGCGCTCTGATCGGACAGAAGTGAATAATCTAGCTAGCGTATTACGCCGTCTAGGAAAATTTTCAGCCAGTGTAGAACTGTCTTTCACATCATCAATCTGTTCGATACGAGTGGATAGTGTGTCTTATTCAAATTAAGTTAAAGTTTAAACCAGCCTAGGAAAATACTTAATCTAATCCTCCACATGCAACAATACACAAAGGACAACTTACGCTATTAGCGTGTCTGACGCAGTGATTTGTTACGGCTCGAACATCCAATATCTCATCGTAGTTAGTCAGGGACAGGAAGAATTAAGGGCCCGCTACAATATTAATACAGTTGCCGTACTGTTCCTCAATTACTTTTGTCTGTATTGCAGGCATATTGTCAATAACTGAAAGCTGAGAACTGTGCATTCCTCATCTCTTTCGTGGGCAGAGGCTCTGTATTTTCTATTCTGCGTGAAGGCTATCGGACTTCGGTATAAATTACTTACATTTTTACCTCTTTCTAGTAGTCGTCTCTTTTTTTGGGCGGGGGCAGGTAACATCTGGTCAGCCTGTGTTCTATTATACTGGTTATAAAATTTGTGGGGTGCAGAATTTCATTGAAGGCGTGGTCAGTCGTATTTGTGATAAACAAATAAAAGTTCTATATAATCACCTTACTTATTTGAAGTGTCATAAATGCTTTTTCACATTAATAATGTGTCACGTAGCGCTAGAATACACAAATGCGTCCTTCTACTACAACAACCAGAATGACAGAAAGCGATATGTCAGCCTATAACAATCTTCAATTGTTTCGTCCACAGCTCGTGATCTAATGGTTACTCGGTGTTGCCACTAATTCGTAGGGACCCAGGTTCTTCTCCTCTCCGAGCTGGGCTCCTGACCTATAATGACATACGATCATTTCACTTATTCAAAAAAGGAGCTAAACGAGAAGTTTTTAAGCATCGTTGAAAACTATTGGTTTCGCATCTGGAGGCTGCTCCACTCAAATCTTTAGTGCTGACGTTACACGTTGTTATGTTCTCTTTGCGCTAAATAAAGGGAGCGTAACTTACTGGTGCTTATCTGTAGCCTAATTTAATAGACACCTGAGTAACATTTTGTGTGTGAACGGAAGTTCGTAGCATCGCTTTGGAGATACCTGATCTCCCTGTGAATATCGCTGCCTTGGCTCGGCGCTTTGGAGTCATTTGTCGGAGCCACCGATCCCATGGCACACAGAGAGCCTGTGTTTGTAATTCGAGCGGCGAGTAAAGGCGGAAGCCGCGCAAACACTTGAGGCTGTTTGCTTCATTACGATTCACCGCATGTCCGGTAGCGCAGCTCGACCGTCATATTTACTGCCGCGTAAATTGCTTTTTAAATAATCTTTCTGTGCACCTGACTCTCTGTTGACTGTGCGCCGACGTGACGTTCAAGGAACTGCGAAGACGAATTGCTGAAGAACTATAAACTACCTTTAGGGCGTTCCATAAGCCGTCTGATTTGATGTCGCTCTTCATTTATTATTGCATTTAAGCTAAAGACGCTCACGGAACTTAAATGGAAATCCTAGTAAGAAAGACGACGCTGTGTCACGAAATTATATCAGGCTTGTGTCAACCTCTTCATCTCCGAGTAGAACTTAAACCGAAAGTTCTCAATTATTTATAAATATAATCCAGTCTTGATCTTCCTCTTACAGTTTTTACCACCTACAACTCCCTCTAGTATAGTGGATGTTATTTCCCATTGTTTTAACACATATCCTTTCATACTGCCCCTTCAACTTGCGATGTTTTTAGAGAGTTTACTCACCGATTCTCCTGAAAACCTTATGCCTTATCTGTCCACCTAATTTTTAACAACCTTCTCCAGCACCGCATCTCAATCATTTCGATTATCTTCTTTTCCGGTTTCCCGCCGTCCATGTTGAAACGTCCCCTTTGAAAAATTATACACGACTGTGCTTAAACTGACACACAATATCTTTAGCGCAACGCAATCTGACTTTCAAAAATCCCTACGAAAGAATGGCCCTGACTAACATTAACCTATACGTTTCACAAATCACTTACCTCACAAAAATCTTCGTTACTCAAGCTACTGCAATACAGCGAGCACCACTACTGCCAGCTAAATAAAAGATTCAAACTACTGAAGGCACTAACTACTGACAGGCATAGTTAGCAAATGAAAGATTTTAATACAGAACAGACAATGTATTTACCTTAATAGTCATAATATATAAATCAGTTCGTGACACCAATTCTTACAAATTTCAAAACTCCGCCATCTCTCTACCCACGTCCACCACTGCTGGCGGCTCACCTCCAACTGCGCAACGCTACACGCTGTTAGCATCCAGCTGCCGCTGCCCAACACTACAATGGTGAGTATTACAACAATGCCAACCAGCTACAGACTGCACACGGCACAGCCAGTGATTTTCATACAGAGCGCTACGTGGCGGCGGCGTTACCAACAAAAAAACTTAATCAGCCTGCTTACAATGTTTCACTACCACACAATGCCGTGCTCGACAAGTTCATTCTCAGATATTTCTTCTTCGGATCAAGGCCGATATTTTTTACTATCACCGTTCTTTTGCTAACGAATGCCTTCGTCTCCCGCGCAAGTGTTCGCTGCGTCCATCATGGGTTTTTTGCTTCCAAGGTAGCAGAGTAGTTTAACTTCGTCTACTTCTAGGTCACAAATTGTGAAGTCAAATTTCTCGCTGATCTCAGTTCTGCTACTTCTCATTCCTTCCGTCTTTCTTCGGTTCACGCTCAATCAATATTCTGTGTTCAACAGACTCTTCATTTCACTCAGTATGTTCTGTAATTTTTCCTCGCTTTCACTGAGAGTAGCACCTTACAACTCGGATTTTAATCCCAATTCTACTCCCTTTCTTTTGCTTCGGTCATTTTTCGATATAGAGATTCAACGACTGTGGATAAAAACCATATCCTTGTCTTCCACCGTTTTTAATTCGAGCACTTCCATCTTGGTCCGCTCGTCTTTTTGCTCCTTCGTCTTCTTGGTTCTTGAACAAATTGTGTATTATTCGCTTTTTCTTATTGCTTCCTCCTATTTTTCTAAGAATTTTCAACATCTTCCACAATTTTACGTTCTCGAATGTTTTTTTTTAGTTTATAGACAAATCCTTTGAAAGTGTCTTGATTATTATCAAGCGCTACGTTGATGCTTTTGCCGTTAGTAAAACCAAAGTGATTATCATCTAACAGATCATCAAGTATCTTTTTAGTTCTTGCATATATTATTCTTGTCTGGATCTCGCATAAATGAACTTTTAAGCTGAATGTGCGATAGTTGTCGTACTTAGCTGCCCTTGCTATCTTACTGATCGTGTGGATATTTTTTTCGAGATTCTGATGGTATATCTCCGGAGTCATAGATTTTGAAGCCGGTAATAGTCGTTGTGTGCCAATTTCCCTTATGATTTTAGAAGTTTCAAAGAAATGTTGTCTATGCTTCTCTTCTTTACTGGATAGCTCATATCCCTATCGACTCTCATTTCTTCTTCTACCTTCTCATCGTAGAGTTCTTCGCCCTCGTAGGGGCCTCAGTATTTAATGGTCATACCAGTTCATTCCGTGAGTTTGACACGAAAGTCGGTCTTCGGAAACCTTACGGCACCACCTCTCTTACTGTCAGCGATAACCTGTTTCATCACAAGGACTCGAACCGACCACCACCGATACGAGCGACGCCCCACGTACGTGCGTTAGCGACCTCGTCGACGGAGGATAACATAGACGAAGAACATTTTTCGAAGAGTGTTTTACGTTCGGAGCTGTCACTGGACGTAATGTAAGCTGGTAAGTAATTAACATTTTTCGAATTGCTCTGTACATATTCCATTCAGTTCAGTTAATAGTATTCCAGAGACAAATTGCCGAATGAAGTTGTAACAGCTTGCGCTTGTCTCGTAACTGATTTGGAATTCGTGTGCAAGGCGTTCGATTGTCGTGGATATATTTACGGTAAACTTTCAGTGCCGAAAATAAAGCTCATTCGCTATTCAAGAATGCTGAGAGACGCAGCGATCTGCTGTGCTTTTTTTTCTTTTTCTTTAAAAAAGAAAAAGAAAGAGTTTCTTCTGGTGCTCTCTCCGTATTGATTCTCCAGCGGTCGCGTAAAATGCTAACAAAGCAACAAGGGTGGGTCTCATCTCGTATTCGCCGGAGAGCAACGACGAAAAGGAAAGGAGGGGAAAGGAAAGCGGAGATTCCGTTCCGTTTCGTTCGAACACCATGGCGCCACTTCTTCAGACCTCTCCAACTAATTGGTGAAATAATTGTCATTCCTCGACTTTTCATTCTGGCTACGTAATGGATTGCCTAATTCGTTTCTTCCGAGACTGCAAACACTACAGTATTGGGGAAAAATAATTCCTTTTTTTGTTGCCGTCCTGCGTAACATTTCTTTCCGGTACGATCTTTTTTTTTGTTCGGTTCGGAGCAGACATTTTTGAAATTAGATTAATAAAATTCCCCCGATAATTTATTCCCTTCCGATCGGCGGCGGCTGGGGCGTTTAGCAGTCTCGCCCTCTTTGGTAATCGCAGGACAACCGCTCGAGAGGAAGGGAAATTTTCGGCTTTCCGGCAGTGCCGGGTGTGTCGCGACGCCGCCGCGTCCGGAACGGCTCAATATTTAATGGCGGCGTGTCGGCTGATTGACGAGATATAAATATTGATAGGCGGTTTGATGGAATATGAATCAATAGGACCGGAGCGCCGCGCCGTGGGCGGCCGGTGTGTCGGAGGAAGCGCGCCGCACGCGACTGCCTTCTGCGGCGACCACCGTCCTCTTTTTCTCTGCTCGGCGGGCGCTATTTACGGGCCCTCGGCGGAGGCGCTTCCAGTCGGTTACTCTGGAATCGGGAACGCCGGCGCTCTCGGCGCCTCAGCGGGGGATGAGGACATTACCGGGCGAGAGCCGGGCGGTGCGCCACGGCGCGTCCCCAGACGAGCGCCGCTGAGGCTGCAAGAAACCGGCCACAAGCTGGCCCGTGACGCCGAGTAACCTTAAGTGGTTTCCGCGGGGAGAAAAGTGGAGGCGACTCTCACATTTTTCTCAATACGTTCTTACAGGGATAATGGCGGGCGCTTTTAGGCTACGGATATTGAAAAGTGGATGCCCAGACGTACCATATCTTAGACCTCCGCAGGGATCACGCAAGGTGGATCCCGGTGAAAAAGAAGAAGAAGAAGAGCTCTTCAGTTTTATCAGGGAACACCTACCTCTTGTCTCCTTCATTCATAGTCTCTGATTCGACATTAGTGATACCGCCAGACAACCTACAAGTCGCGGTCATACGAGGGGCGTTTAAAACGTCCGTGCAAAAACAAATACTACTTACGTGTTAGGAGTAAACCTTTTCTTTTAAATTTTTGTCATTGTCTCCATTTTAGACTTATCTTAGAAGAAAGATTAAGGAAAGGCAAACCTACGTATCTAGCATTTGTAGACTTCGAGAAAGCTTTTGACAATGTTGATTGGAATACTCTCTTTCAAAATCTGAAGGTGGCAGGGGTAACATATAGGGAACGAAAGGCTATTTACAAGTTGTACAGAAACCATATGGCAGTTATAAGAGTCGAGGGGTATAAAAGGGACGCAGTGGTTGGGAAGGGAGTGAGACAGGTTTGTATCCTCTCGCCGATGTTATTCAAAAATGGCTCTGAGCACTATGGGACTTAACATCTGTGGTCATCAGTCCCCTAGAACTTAGAACTACTGAAACCTAACCAACGTAAGGACATCACACACATCCATGCCCGAGGCAGGATTCGAACATGCAACCGTACCAGTCGCGAGATTCCGGACTGAGTGCCTAGAGCCGCTAGACCACCGGGGCCCCCGATGTTATTCAATCTGTATATTGAGCAAGCAGTAAAGGAAACAAAAGAAAAATTCGGAGTACGTATTAAAATCCATCAGAGACAGCAAAGGACTTGGAAGATCACTTGAACGGAATGGACAGTGTCTTGAAAGGAGGATATAAGATGAACATCAACAAAAGCAAAACGAGGATAATGGAATGTAGTCGAATTAAGTCGGGTGATGCTGAGGGAATTAGAGTAGGGAATGAGACCCTTAAAGTAGTAAAGGAGTTTTGCTATTTGGGGAGAAAAATAACTGATGATGGTCGAAGTAGAGAGGATATAAAATGTAGAATGGCAATGGCAAGGAAAGCGTTTCTCAAGAAGAGAAATTTGTTAACATCGAGTACAGATTTAAGTGACAGAAAGCCGTTTCTGAAAGTATTTGTATGGTGTGTAGCCATGTATGGAAGTGAAATATAGACGATAAATAGTTTGGACAAGGAGAGAATAGAAGCTTTCAAAATGTGATGCTACAGAAGAATGCTTAGATTAGTAGAGCACATAACTAATGAGGAGGCATTGAATAGAATTGGGGAGATTAGGAGTTTGTGGCACAACTTGACTAGAACAAGGGATCGGTTGGTAGGACATGTTCTGAGGCATCAAGGGATCACCAATTTAGTACTGGAGGGCTGAGTGGAGGGTAAAATCGTAGAGGGAGACCAAGAGATGAATACGATAAGCAGATTCAGAAGGATGTAGGCTGCAGTAAGTACTGGGAGATGAAGAATCTTGCACAGGATAGAGTAGCATGGAAAGCTGTATCAAACCAATCTCAGGACTGTAGACCACAACAACAACAACAACAACAACAAAACAACAACAACAACGACGCCCTCCGCCACACACCGTTGGGTGGCTTGCGGAGTATAAATTTAGATGTAGAACAACAGTCTCCTTTTAGACTTATACGCTTCGCCCAATGCTGTTCTAATTTGTTGACCCCTTCCGAATAATAGGAATTGTCCAAGTCCTCAAAACACCTATTAGTTGATGCAGTCACCTCCTCATTTGTATAAAATCTTTGTCCCACCAGCCATTTCTTCAAATTGGGAAACAAATAGTAGTCCAAGGGAACACAGTCTGGAGAATAGGGGGGATGTGAAACGAGTTGGAATCCTATTTCCAATAATTTTGAGACCACAACTGCTGAGGTTTGTGCTGGCGCACTTTCGTGATGGAAAAGGACTTTTTTGCGGTCTAATCGCAAGCGTTTTTCTTGCAGCTCGGTTTTCGAACAGACCAATAATGATGAATAATGTCCACTGTAATAGTTTTACCCTTTTCCATATAGTCGATGAGGGTTTTCCCTTTCGAATCCCAAAAGACAGTCGCCATAACCTTTCCGGCAGAAAGAATGGTCTTCGCCTTTTGGTGCAGATTCTATGTCTACATCTACATCTATACTCCGCAAACCACCTGACGGTGTGTGGCGGAGGGTACTTTGAGTCCTCTATCGGTTCTCTCTTCTATTCCAGTCTCGTATTGTTCGTGAAAAGAAAGATGTCGGTATGCCTCTGTGTGTGCTCTAATCTCTCTAATTTTATCCTCATGGTCTCTTCGCGAGATATACGTAGGAGGGAGCAATAATATACTGTTTGACTCCTCGGTGAAGGTCTGTTATCGAAACTTCAACAAAAGCCCGTACCGAGCTACTGAGCGTCTCTCCTGCAGAGTCTTCCACTGGAGTTCTTCTGTCATCTCCGTAACGCTTTCGCGACTACTAAATGATCCTGTAACGAAGCGCGTTGCTCTCCGTTGGATCTTCTCTATCTCCCCTAACAATCCTATCTGGTACGGATCTCACACTGGTGAGCAATATTCAAGCAGTGGGCGAACAAGTGTACTGTAACCTACATCCTTTGTTTTCGGATTACATTTCCTTAGGAGTCTTCCAATGAATCTCAGTCTGGTATCTGCTTTACCGACGATCAACTTTATATGATCATTCCATTTTAAATCACTCCTAATGCGTACTACCAGATAATTTATGGAATTAACTGCTTCCAGCTGCTGACCTGCTATATTTTAGCTAAATTATAAATGATATTTCTTTCTATGTATTCGCGGCACGTTACACTTGAGATTCAATTGCCATTCCCTCCACCATGCGTCAATTCGTTGCAGAGCCTCCTGCATTTGAGTACAATTTTCCACTATTACAACCTCTCGATATACTACAGCACCATCTGCATAAAGCCTCAGTAAACCTCCGATGTCATCCCGCGGTAACCCATGGTTTAGATTGTTGTTTGGTCTCAGGCGTATAGTAAAATATCCATGTTTCATCCACAGTGACAAAACGACGCTTAAATTCCTGCGGATTCTTCGCGAACAGCTGAAAACCATCCTTCCAACACTTCACACTATTCCGTTTTTGGTCAAGCGTGAGCAGTCGTGGAACGCATCTTGCGCATAGCTTTCTCATGTCAAAAAGTTTATGCAAAATCTTATGTACCCATTCATTTGAGATGCCCACAGCACCAGCAATCTCACGCACCTTAACTCTTCTGGCATCCATCACCATATCATGGATTTTATCAATGATTTCTGGAGTCGCAACCTCCACTGGGCGACCAGAACGTTCGGCATCACTTGTGCCCATGTGGCCACTCCGAAAATTTTGAAACCACTTATAAACTGTTCTGATCGAAGGTGCAGAGTGACCTTAATGTGTATCAAGCTTCTCTCTAGTCTCCTGAGGCGCTTTGCCCTTCATTAAGTAATGTTTAATCACAACAAGAAATTCTTTTTCGTCCAGGTTTTGACAATAACTCGACTTCCTTGATTCACACGAATGCCAAACACAAAGAAATAGACCAGTGTGGCTGAAACGTGGTGTGCGTTCATTCCAAAGATGCTACTAACTAAACATGACCTCGATACATACCGGTGGTGCCATCTCTCGGACTTTGCAAGGACTTTTCAAATGTCCCTCGTATTTCATGGTATCTGATCTCCCTCCATGACTTTTTGCTGTCCGCTAATCACTCAGTCCCAGTTCAGTAAAGTATGTCTTTCACTGTAGGTACTGTGAAACATTGTAATTAACATTTTCTCATTCTGGTAGCTCTTTCTCCAGGTATCAGTCTTCTGACTGGTTTATGTGGCCTGCCATCAATTCCTCTCCTGTACCAACTTGCAAGCTACATCGTCATTTATTTGCCCTATTACACCCAATCTCTGACTTCCTCTACAGTTTCTGCTCTCTACAGCTCCATCCACTACCACAGAAGTTGTTCCCTCATATCTTAATAGATGTCTTACCATGCTGTCCCTTCTTCTTGTTAGAATTTTCGATGTATTTCTCTCCTTGCCAATCCTCCGGAGATCATTTTTTATCTCATTAGTCCACCTAATTTACAGCATTCTTCTATAAAACTGCAACTCAGTGCTCAGAGCCATTTGAACAATTTGAACATATTAGAATGTTCATTCCATTCAGTAGAATCAAATTTTAATGGCACTTGTGAACCTTTCTTTAATTTCCTTCATTGCTTCTTCGACTTGTAGATTGAACAGCAGGGGCGAAAGATTACATTCCCGTCTTGGACCCTCTTTAATCCGTGCACTTCGTTACCGACCTTCCACTCTTATTGTTTCCTCCTGGTTCTTGTATGTATTGTATGTTACCCGTCTGTCCCTATAGCCTATCCGTATTATCTCAGGACTTCGAACATCTTCCACCATTTCACATTGTCGAACGCTGTTTTCCAGGACGATAAATCCTATGATGGTTCTCGGTTTTACCTCAGTCTTACTTCCATTTAGAACCGAAACGTCAGAACGTCTTCTGGTGCCATTAATTTTTTGTAAAGCCAAACTGATCGTCATATAACAGATCGTATTTTGCATTATCATCCAACAGATCCTCACTTCCCTTTTCCATGCTCTTAAGAGTTGTAATCATCAGTGAGTAATTTCAGGTGGATATTCATTCCCGAATAATGTTATGGACCCTTTCTCATCGCACTGAGACCGTAATGAAGGCTGGGAGCGGTGTTAAGTGGTTTTAGGGACATATGTTCTGCAGCTGACGAATATTTTATGCAGTGTGACTGGAGATCACCCACGACAGGAGAGATAATAAAACAACCTTCAGACAGGTTGGACGATAGAGCAGTAGAAAAGAGTGGGCAGTAGCTTCCCGTGGGACGAGCAGTAGAGAAATCGATGGTGCACTTCGGGGGCGTAGAGAACGGGCGATGGGACACACGCAATCTTCGCCTCGCTCGGTAAGGAGGGGCAGAAAATCACGGCGTCACGCGAGGCGCAGAGCGACTTCAGTCCAGCTGGTCTCCAGAGGGCCGCGTTGACACGCTGGAACTGCGTCCGCAAAGAGGGCGGTACCTGATTAAGCGCTGCGTTGCTAGACAGATCGTTTCAATCGTTTAAAAACAATAATCTAGGATACTTAAATGGAATTAGACACTGGCTGCGAGCGGGCTTTGATTGAAATCACTGGAGAATGTTGGAAATTTGTGCCGGATCAGGATTCGAACTGGGGAGCTCATGCTTTCTAGGCAGACTCGCCGACCTCAGCGCCATCCGTACACAGTGGTCATTGCAACTGCACCAGCTACGCTAGTACGCCTCCCGTCAGACTCAAATTCTCAAACTGCCCACACACTATTAACGTACGTAGGGCCCCTTTCCGTTGTTCGCGGCAATTCGCCTACTTCCGTAATACACTCCTGGAAATGGAAAAAAGAACACATTGACACCGGTGTGTGAGACCCACCATACTTGCTCCGGACACTGCGAGAGGGCTGTACAAGCAATGATCACACGCACGGCACAGCGGACACACCAGGAACCGCGGTTTTGGCCGTCGAATGGCGCTAGCTGCGCAGCATTTGTGCACCGCCGCCGTCAGTGTCAGCCAGTTTGCCGTGGCATACGGAGCTCCATTGCAGTCTTTAACAATGGTAGCATGCCGCGACAGCGTGGACGTGAACCGTATGTGCAGTTGACGGACTTTGAGCGAGGGCGTATAGTGGGCATGCGGGAGGCCGGGTGGACCTACCGCCGAATTGCTCAACACATGGGGCGTGAGGTCTCCACAGTACATCGATGTTGTCGCCAGTGGTCGGCGGAAGGTGCACGTGCCCGTCGACCTGGGACCGGACCCCAGCGACGCACGGATGCACCCCAAAACCGTAGGATCCTACGCAGTGCCGTGGGGGACCGCACCACCACTTCCCAGCAAATTAGGAACACTGTTGCTCCTGGGGTATCGGCGAGGACCATTCGCAACCGTCTCCATGAAGCTGGGCTACGGTCCCGCACACCGTCAGGCCGTCTTCCGCTCACGCCTCAACATCGTGCAGCCCGCCTCCAGTGGTGTCGCGACGGGCGTGAATGGAGGGACGAATGGAGACATGTCGTCTTCAGCGATGAGAGTCGCTTCTGCCTTGGTGCCAATGATGGTCGTATGCGTGTTTGGCGCCGTGCAGGTGAGCGCCACAATCAGGACTGTTATATGATCGAGGCACACAGGGCCAACACCCGGCATCATGGTGTGGGGAGCGATCTCCTACACTGGCCGTACACCTCTGGTGATCGTCGAGGGGACACTGAATAGTGCACGGTACATCCAAACCGTCATCGAACCCATCGTTCTACCATTCCTAGACAGGCAAGGGAACTTGCTGTTCCAGCAGGACAATGCACGTCCGCATGTATCCCGTGCCACCCAACGTGCTCTAGAAGATGTAAGTCAACTACCCTGGCCAGCAAGATCTCCGGATCTGTCCCCCATTGAGCATGTTTGGGACTGGATGAAGCGTCGTCTCACGCGGTCTGCACGTCCAGCACGAACGCTGGTCCAACTGAGGCGCCAGGTGGAAATGGCATGGCAAGCCGTTCCACAGGACTACATCCAGCATCTCTACGATCGTCTCCATGGGAGAAGAGCAGCCTGCATTGCTGCGAAAGGTGGATATACACTGTACTAGTGCCGACATTGTGCATGCTCTGTTGCCTGTGTCTATGTGCCTGTGGTTCTGTCAGTATGATCATGTGATGTATCTGACCCCAGGAATGTGTCAATAAAGTTTCCCCTTCCTGGGACAATGAATTCACGGTGTTCTTATTTCAATTTCCAGGAGTGTAGTTCGAAGCTGGTGTGCATTCGCACTGGCTTTTATATAATCCTGGCCGTTAAGAGCGTAATGTGTAAGGAGTACTACATTAGTTGTCGATTTCAATCTAAGCGCGTTTGCAACCAATATCTGTAATTCCTTTGTGTCTTAATTTATAGTGGCTGTTGTTTCAAAATAATGTCTGTTGTTTCGGACATAAGCAAAATAACAGACACCGCACATCCGTTTAAGCATCTTTTATATTTCTCCATATGCTGTAGGAAAAGAATGGAAAGCTACACTGTCGGAAGTAGCAAGACGGAATACAAAGAAATGAAGAATAAGAAGAAGCACTCTCATTAAACTGGGCGTAATTCAATGATAAGCAGATTAGTGTGAACACTATCGCATAATCAGCGTAACAGGTCATGATGATAGGATAACTGTGACCAACGTATCAGCACAAGGTTTTATTATCTTAGCCTTCCTGCCAAGATAAGAAACATACAGCTTCCCGAGAAACTGTATGTACATACTGAACCACAAAATAACAGTTACTTCTACATCTACATCTACATCCGTACTCCGCAAGTTACCTGACGGTGTGTGGCGGAGGGTACCCTGAGTACCTCTATCGGTTCTCCCTTCTATTCCAGTCTCGTATTGTACGTGGAAAGAAGGATTGTCGGTATGCTTCTGTGTGGGCTCTAATCTCTCTGATTTTATCCTCATGGTCTCTTCGCGAGATATACGTAGGAGGGAGCAATATACTGCTTGACTCTTCGGTGAAGGTATGTTCTCGAAACTTCACCAAAAGCCCGTACCGAGCTACTGAGCGTCTCTCCTGCAGAGTCTTCCACTGGAGTTTATCTATCATCTCCGTAACGCTTTCGCAATTACTAAATGATCCTGTAACGAAGCGCGCTGCTCTCCGTTGGATCTTCTCTATCTGTTCTATCAACCCTACCTGGTGCGGATCCCACACTGCTGTGCAGTATTCAAGCATTGGGCGAACAAGCGTACTGTAACCTACTTCCTTTGTTGTCGGATTGCATTTCCTTAGGATTCTTCCAATGAATCTCAGTCTGGCATCTGCTTTACCGACGATCAACTTTATATGATCATTCCATTTTAAATCACTCCTAATGCGTACTCCCAGATAATTTATGGAATTAACTGCTTCCAGTTGCTGACCTGCTATTTTGTAGCTAAATGATAAGGGACCTATCTTTCTATGTATTCGCATCACATTACACTTCGCTACATTGAGATTCAATTGCCATTCCGTGCACCATGCGTCAATTCGCTGCAGATCCTCCTGCATTTCAGTACAATTTTCCATTGTTGCAACCTCTCGATACACCACAGCATCATCTGGAAAAAGCCTCAGTGAACTTCCGATGTCATCCACCAGGTCATTTATGTATATTGTGAATAGCAACGGTCCTATGACACTCCCCTGCGGAACACCTGAAATCACTCTTACTTCGGAAGACTTCTCTCCATTGAGAATGACGTGCTGCGTTCTGTTATCTAGGAACTCCTCAATCCAATCACACAATTGATCTGATAGTCCGTATGCTCTTACTTTGTTCATTAAACGACTGTGGGGAACTGTGTCAAACGCCTTGCGGAAGTCAAGAAACACGGCATCTACCTGTGAACCCGTGTCTAAGGCCCTCTGAGTCTCGTGGACGAATAGCGCGAGCTGGGTTTCACACGATCGTCTTTTTCGAAACCCATGCTGATTCCTACAGAGTAGAGTTCTAGTCTCCAGAAAAGACATTATACTCGAACATAATACGTGTTCCAAAATTCTACAACTGATCGACGTTAGAGATATAGGTCTATAGTTCTGCACATCTGTTCGACGTCCCTTCTTGAGAACGGGGATGACCTGTGCCCTTTTCCAATCCTTTGGAACGCTTCGCTCTTCTAGAGACCTACGGTACACCGCTGCAAGAAGGGGAGCAAGTTCCTTCGCGTACTCTGTGTAAAATCGAACTGGTATCCCATCAGGACCAGCGGCCTTTCCTCTTTTGAGCGATTTTAATTGTTTCTCTATCCCTCTGTCGTCTACTTCGATATCTACCATTTTGTCAACTGTGCGACAATCTAGAGAAGGAAGCACAGTGCAGTCTTCCTCTGTGAAACAGCTTTCGAAGAAGACATTTAGTATTTCGGCCTTTAGTCTGTCATCCTCTGTTTCAGTACCATTTTGGTCACAGAGTGTCTGGACATTTTGTTTTGATCCACCTACCGCTTTGACATAGGACCAAAATTTCTTAGGATTTTCTGCCAAGTCAGTACATAGAACTTTACTTTCGAATTCATTGAAAGCCTCTCGCATAGCCCTCCTCACACTACATTTCGCTTCGCGTAATTTTTGTTTGTCTGCAAGGCTTTGGCTATGTTTATGTTTGCTGTGAAGTTCCCTTTGCTTCCGCAGCAGTTTTCTAACTCGGTTGTTGTACCACGGTGGCTCTTTTCCATCTCTTACGATCTTGCTTGGCACATACTCATCTAACGCATATTGTACCATGGTTTTGAACTTTGTCCATTGATCCTCAACACTATCTGCACTTGAGACAAAACTTTTGTGTTGAGCCGTCAGGTACTCTGTAATCTGCTTTTTGTCACTATTGCTAAACAGAAAAATCTTCCTACCTTTTTTAATATTTCTATTTACGGCTGAAATCATCGATGCAGTAACCGCTTTATGATCGCTGATTCCCTGTTCTGCATTAACTGATTCAAATAGTTCGGGTCTGTTTGTCACCAGAAGGTCTAATATATTATCGCCACGAGTCGGTTTTCTGTTTAACTGCTCAAGGTAGTTTTCAGATAAAGCACTTAAAAATATTTCACTGGATTCTTTGTCCCTGCCACCCGTTATGAACGTTTGAGTCTCCCAGTCTAGATCCGGCAAATTAAAATCTCCACCCAGAACTATAACATGGTGGGGAAATCTACTCGAAATATTTTCCAAATTATTCTTCAGGTGCTGAGCCACAACAGCTGCTGAGCCCGGGGGCCTATAGAGACATCCAATTACCATGTCTGAGCCTGCTTTAACCGTGACCTTCACCCAAATCATTTCACAATTCGAATCTCCGTCAATTTCCTTCGATACTATTGCACTTCTTATCGCTATAAACACGCCTCCCCCTTCACTGTCCAGCCTATCTCTGCGGTATACATTCCAATCAGAGTTTAGGATTTCATTACTGTTTACGTCTGGTTTCAGCCAACTTTCTGTTCCTAGTACTATATGGGCGTTGTGACCGTTTATTAATGACAGCAGTTCTGGGACTTTTCTATAGACGCTCCTGCAGTTTACTATTAGCACATTAATATTGTTATTCCTTGTTGCATTTTGCCTACTCCTGCCTTGCCGCGTCTCAGGAGGTGTCTTGTCGGGCCTAGGGAGGGAATTCTCTAACCTAAAAAAAACCCATGTGCACTCCACACGTACTCCGCTACCCTCGTAGCCGCTTCCGGCGTGTAGTGCAC
This sequence comes from Schistocerca gregaria, assembly GCF_023897955.1. Taxonomy (NCBI): domain Eukaryota; kingdom Metazoa; phylum Arthropoda; class Insecta; order Orthoptera; family Acrididae; genus Schistocerca; species Schistocerca gregaria. The sequence goes on along the minus strand of NC_064920.1, from coordinate 1,133,141,255 downwards.
GCCTGACCTATTCAGAGGGACCCTACAGTTCTCCACCCGATAGCGGAGGTCGAGAAATTTGCACCCCAGCTCTCCGCAGAATCGTCTGAGCCTCTGGTTTAAGCCTTCCACTCGGCTCCAAACCAGAGGACCGCGATCGGTTCTCGGAACGATACTACAAATAGTTAGCTCTGATTCCACCCCGCGAGCGAGGTTTTCCACCTTCACCAACTCCGCCAACCGCCTGTACGAACTGAGGATGACCTCTGAACCCAGACGGCAAGAGTCATTGGTGCCGACATGAGCAACAATTTGCAGTCGGGTGCACCCAGTGCTCTCTATCGCCGCCGGTAGGGCCTCCTCCACATCTCGGATGAGACCCCCCGGCAAGCAGACAAGAGTTAAACAATATCTGCATAATTAATCAACATTAAAAAATCTTCTACTAAGTGGTTTAACTAAACAATCTCAGTAGATTAATGACACACTTCTGGTTCATCGACGTTTACATAACCAGCACACCTGAGCTTTTGGACAGTAATAACAATAATAATTGCAGTAGGTGGTATAGCCTTTAGCAGCCCCATCAGTTGAACATATCAGTAACAGCTTGCACTGTACGTGCTTGAGTATTGTCCTGTAAAATGATGGACAGGTCCTGCAGAAAGTGTCATCACTTCTGCCTCTAAGCTGGTCGTAGGTTGTGTTCCAAAAATGAACGGCACTCCCCTGACTTATGCCCTCGGAAGTTCAACTCGATAGACAGCGCCACTCCAACTGTCAACACAACTGGCACTGCTAAGAGTATCCTACGACTTCCACATTGCTGGCAACGGGTTATGCACAATGCTAGTGACTACTTTGAAGGTCAGTAAAACTTTGAAACACGTATCTATTTTGTACGTGCTGTAAATAAATAGTTGCCACTATTAAAGTTTCAATCCTCGTAATAGCTGAAGTAACGGAATAGTAGTACTAGCTTAATTACTAGTAGTCGTAGCTGATGTGGTAAATGTAAGATGGTGACAGTGGATTTCCTACGAATATTGTAGTCATGGTGTAAAGTAGAAGCGGGGTCGTAATATCACGTACAGTAAAAAATAAATAAAATAAAATAAACTATTTGCAAAATAAATAAAAATGTGTGGAATGGAGCGGTGTTCGTCAAATATTTTTGCTTAACAGCCAGTACTGACGCATTTACCTACATAAATTACAGTCTCTAGCGCTGGCCAACTTATAGACGAGGTCAATGCAAGGACGCAAGCAGTCTGTGTGAAGTGACGAACAACAGACGTCACCTGTGGTTCTCGGATTAAGGATTATATGCTACAGTGAAAGATCTACCGAATCGTCATCTGTCCTGTTTTCGAGTGTTGGCTACATAAATGACAAACAACCTACATAAATGACAAAGGATTTGATGTGGTGGATATTTGCAACCGAATAACGTATTCGTGCAGTGCAGAAATTAGTATGTCATGCTCCCCCAGTAGACTAGCTATAGACATCAGCAACTGAGCAACATATGTTAGTAGGCTGTTTAGGTTTTCATTTTGGTAACGTCACATAGCGCTCTGTATGAAAAATCACTGGCTGTGCTGTGCGCAGTCTGTGGCTAGTTTGCATTGTTGTCTGCCATTGTAGTGTTGGGCAGCGGCAGCTGGATGCTAACAGCGCGTAGCGTTGCGCAGTTGGGGGTGAGCCGCCAGCAGTGGTTTTCACATATTCGTAAAGTACATGAAATAGTGTATTATGACCCTCTAATGGGCTAGCTGTAGTGAGGGCCTGATAAGGCGGCCACCAGTCCACACGTTCTGATTTTAAAAGTCGTCATTATTCAAAACACTTCGTGTCGACTGTCTCTGTTTCAGATTGCTGCTACCCTCAGCGACACCAAAGAAGTGGCACTGTAATTGAGGGACGAAGTGTTATTACATTGTCTGTGTGAACGAATGATTAAATGATTATTAAAAACCATTCAAAAGCCACAAGCGCACTAAATATCTTATATTAAAGACAACCAGTTTAATAGTCTTTGATGTTATCTTTAGATTTTAAACATCTTTTTGCTGTAAAACATGTTCATTTTACGCTGAACCAAGCTTACATGAATATGTTTTACTATAAAAAGATGTTTAAAATCTGAAGATGATAGCAAAGACTGTTGAAACCGGTTGTCTTGAATAAAAAATATTTAGTGCGCTTTTGGCTTCTGAATATTTTTTAACAATTGAAACAGATCGCCCCTGAATACTCCCATAATGAGAAAATTCAACCAACTGATTAATAACAATAATTGTAGTTATATTTTTAAAAATAGGCGTCATGATGTAGATTCTTACCAAATGTTTCGAGTGTCATTTTCTTCTCCTCATTGCGTTGTATAACAATACCCTATTACAGCACCCTTAATTAACATAATATTGATTGCTCCAAATACGGAACCCTTTGAAGATGATTATCTGTACAACGCGTGTTCACGAATCCATGTTCCTCCAGTTTGAAATTTATGCCACAGCAGCTGATCAGAACGAGTCGCGCTCTTCCCGAGTGTTGGCAGTGCTAGAAGACAAACAACCAAACATTAACCCACTCGTGGCCTCTAAAAAGACGGCAGTGGCCGCTCTACTTACACTTTTGCCCCTGAGGTGAGCACGGGGCAGGTAGAATTTTAGAACATGTTTTTTGCGCGCGTATCATGTCATTTCTGGAAACCCAGAATCTACTCTGTGGGAATCAATATGGATTCCGGAAAGAGCGATCCTGTGAGACCCAGCTCTCTTTATTTGTTCATGAGACCCAGAAAATATTAGATACCGGATCCCAAGTAGATGCTATTTTCCTCGACTTCCGGAAGGCGTTCGATACTATTTCGCACTGGCGCCTGATAAACAAAGATAGAGCCTTCGGAATATCAGACCAGCTGTGTGGCTGGGTTGAAGAGTTTTTATTAAACAGAACACAGCATGTTGTTATCAATGGAGAGACGTCTACAGAAGTTAAATAACCTCTGGCGTGACACACGGAAATGTTATGGGACCATTGCTTTTCACAATATATATATAAATGACCTAGTAGATAGTGTCGGAAGTTCCATGCGGCTTTTCGCGGATGATGCTGTAGTATACAGAGAAGTTACAGCATTAGAAAATTGCATCGAAATGCAGGAAGATCTGCAGCGGATAGGTACTTGGTGCAGGGAGTGGCAACTGACCCTTAACATAGACAAATGTAATGTATTGCGAATACATAGAAACAAGGGTCCTTTATTGTATGATTATATGATAGCAGAACAAACACTGGTAGCAGTTACTTCTGCAAAATATTTGGGAGTATGCGTACGGAACGATTTGAAGTGGAATGATCATATAAAATTAATTGTTGGTAAGCCGAGAGCCAGGTTGAGATTCATTGGGAGAGTCCTTAGAAAATGTACTTCATCAACAAAGGAGGTGGCTTACAAAACACTCGTTCGACCTATACTTGACTATTGCTCATCAGTGTCGGATCCGTACCTGGTCTTGTTGACAGAGGAGATAGAGAAGATCCAAAGAAGAGCGGCGCGTTTCATCACAGGGTTATTTGGTAAGCGTGATAGCGTTACGGAAATGTTCAGCAAGCTCAAGTGGCAGACTCTGCAAGAGAGGCGCTCTGCATGGCAGTGTAGCTTGCTGTCGTGGTTTCGAGGGGGTGCGTTTCTGGATGAGGTATCATATATATTTCTTCCCCCTACTTATACCTCCCGAGGAGATCACGAATGTAAAATTAGAGAGATTCGAGTGCGCACGGAGGCTTTCCGGCAGTCGTTCTTCCCGCGAACCGTACGCGATTGGAACAGGAAAGGGACGTAATGACAGTGGCACGTAAAGTGCCCTCCGCCACACACCGTTGAGTGGCTTGCGGAGTGTAAATGTAGATGTAGATGTAAGGCCCAAGCGACGCAAGGCTCCGCTTGAGTGCCAAACTGAGAGGGGAGCCACAGACGCCCAGGTGCAAGGTTTGAGTCTAAATTTTGAGTCTACATCTACACCTGTATACGCACTGTGCAAGCCACCGTAGTAGTTCCCTGTCGCACTAGCAAAAAAACGACTCTGTATGACTCCGTACGGGCCCTAACACAGGTTAGATGGGCAGGGTGTGGTCCCCTTAAACACGAACCACACTCGCTAGAATTCTTCCAATAAACCGAGCTCAATTATTCGCATACCCTTCTGGCATCCTTCAGTGCTTGTTCCATTTCAAATCGCTTTGCAACGTTGCGCCTAGATACTTAATCGGAGTGGCTGTGCCAATGAGCACACTACTAAAGGTTCATTCGAACATCACACCAACTGGAAATTCTGCGTAAGTCATCTTGTATCCTACTGCAGTCACGCAACAAAGACACGTCTCCGATCACCACAGTGTCACCAGCAAACAGCGGCATATAGCTGCTCACCCAGTCCGTCAGATTGCATATGTATATAGCGAATAATAGCGGCCGTGTCACACATCCCTGGGACTCTCCTGCAATACCCTTGTCGCTTATGAACGTTCGCCATCCAGGACAAGGTACTTGGTTCTATTACTTCAGAAGTAATGAGGCCCTACTGAACTGTGCTTTCAGGTCAATTGTCAAGTCATTATCAAACGCAAAATAAAAGCAAGTAAGATACAATAATCGAAATAGGGGCGTAGCGTTAGCAGCGTAAGTAGTGGAATTCTTTGTTGACATGATACATTTAAGTTGATAATTTTTTTCATAATGTGGGGCCACAGTCATAATAAATTTCTTTAAATTCAGTACCGCCATTAGACGGTTTTTTTTAAATTTGCAGTGTTACATTTACACGATCATGATTTCGACCTAAAATGCCATTATCGAGTGTTTTAATGTTATACAGTGCCTAAGATAGCAAGATAGCATACTGTCGTATTTAAAATACATTATTAGACACATTGTCTAAGGGTCAATATTTCTGCTATGTTTCATCACTGAGTATACCACATTAAAACACTTGATAATGGCATTTTAAGCCGAAAGTATGATCGTGTAAATGTAACACTGAAAAAAAATTCTAATGGCGGTACTGATTTAAAGAAATTTAAGTTGGTGTTGGTGGGTTTTCTATGAATATTGTAGTACTTATAGAGTAAGTAGTAACAGTAGCTACTATAGTAAAATCGGAAAGTAAGAGGAAACTATTTGTAAAATACGTAAAGGTAGAGTAGAACGTCCACAGCTGTTTTCCTGTGCCAAAAATGCTCGTACTACTGGGAATAGAAAATAATGATGTAGAAAACTACTAGTAGACAAAATGAAAGAATGATAATTATAGAAGTAAAGGCATTCAACAAACAAATACTGTGTGTTTAGATTAAGATTTAGCTCATAAAAAAACTACATCAAACCCAAAAGGCGTATTAAGCTGTTAAATAAGTTAAAACATTAACTGGTGTAGAGGAACTGGATAGACGATAAATAAATAAGAACTGCTTCGAGTGCTGTATATGCAGTTTTGGCAAGTGAGAAGTAAATATCGCCCACTCCGGCCTTTGTTCTGAGAGCGATGACTGTTTTGCCAAACCTACTATTACTTGCCTTCGTGACCTAGTAGTTATCCTTGCTGACGATTGACGTCAAAGTCGCGTGCTCTATTTTCAGCGACCACGTCAGATTTTTCTGTGGCGGAAAGGTGACGAACAGTGTCACCATAGTCTGATGACGCTAAAGGCGCTGCTTCTTGAATAAGTAATCAGTAAATAGTCACGCAAGCAGAAGATGAACCGTCAAACCTAAAGGTTTGCACCTAGGTACCTCACGATATTGTTATTTGTTAAACTCGTTTGTTACATAATTAATTACTATCGACGTTTATTATTAACTTTTGTCCTAATTTTGATCTTTGAAAGAAAAGGAATTACTAATGGCGGCACTCGGTGAATGAGCGCTCATCAGATGTTGTTATAACTGAATCCGTTTGACGCTCCTTGTTACAAAGAAGAGGCTAGGTCATCTGTAACTCGCCACCCCCCCACCCCCTCCCCCAACGATTCTTTAACGAATCTGACTCCCATGTATAAAACAGGTTCTTACTAAGAAAAGCTAGCTTTTCACGCATCTCAATATATATGACATTTATCCTCTGAACTCCGTGTCCAGGAGTTGTTTCGTGAGAACGAGATTAAATTGTCGAATTAAAAGTTTATTGTTAAACTTATAAACTCATGTTTTTAAGTGTCCGATTGCCAGCTGGAAAACTGACACGAAATTTATATTTTGATGTCGATGTATGTAAATCTCAGTGCAGATCGACAGAACTGTGGTACAATAAATTTTCGCCGGAAATATGTGAAGCTCGCGCTACACGGTGCGAAATCCAGGCTAGCCGGTGCATCAAACAATTCTCCTGCGAAAGAGCAATCGGTTTTCAATGAAATTTACTTACGCTATTGGACTGCAAAACAAATGACTCAGATTAAAATGTTGGCCCTGAATATTCTTAATCTATATCTTTAGTTTTTCGAACAATGACTGTACCAGAACTGTTTACGTGAATACACAGAAGACGAACATAAAATTTAATGCATCTGACTTTCTGATAAAGCTGCTTGAAAACTCACAAGATAGCATCTTACTGAGATCTGCTGGTAATACACCTCTGAACTAGTGTGTTATTTCCACAAATAACGCCCTGACAAAACTTGACTTACAATCGAAATTAATTTTACTGGTAATTAAATTCATTGGCCTACCTGTGCTCACGGAACGCTCGTCTGTTATTGTTATTATGATAATGGTGAGACTGTCAAAAATCAAATTCCATTTACCGAACATGAGATGTGCGACGCCAGACGGTATCTTATAACTTTTCATAAAAAGGTTTCCGCAACACTCAACTCGCCATGTGCAATGCAAGTACACAAACACATTCATAAAGATAAAGAATGAAAAATGAGGAACTAAAGTTAACAACTGACAAATGAGGACAAACACTCCAAGTACAACTATGCTTCATTAAGCCTAAGAACAATACACATTGCCATAAAGTTGCATAACTAGGCAAGTTAGCAAAATATTTCTTAATATTGTTCCTGTGCACAGTTACTTTCAACTAAAAGACAAAACCATAGATTGCTTTATTAAATTTCTACACCAAACTTCGATCTTATACAATGTTCTAACAATAAAAAACTAAACAATTACAAATAAAAAACTGGATTACCTTACACATAGGCTTACATAATTACTCCATTAGTAAAATTCCACTTACTCACTATTTTTCATCAAAACACAAATCCTTCCTAAATACTGCTTCCTCCACTACACGACAAGGCAGCTCCTATCCTTTTCAAACCGAGCACCTTGCCAGACTATCTATCACACACTTACTGCTAAACTAACAAAGTCAAACTAATCTCTCAGACCAAGATCTGTGGCCTCAGGAACAGACTTACAAAGAATATAATTGTATCGACACTACAGATGTTGAGTACAAATATGAAGTTGGCAACATCACACACATTCACGGCCAAAATTTCTTGAAAATAGTAATACCAAATAAGATAGACCCCTTTCAGCATCTCCCTTGACCACAACATCCACCAAATCACAGTGTTATTGAGGCTTTGTGGTCTACTTCGGAGAGAAGGGTACATGATCGCTACACACCTCCACCATCGTTATCTGAAGTTGCCACTATTTTGCAAAAATAATGGTATAAGATTCCCCTGAAGACCACAAAAGAGTGTTTATCCATTCCGAGACGACTGGAAGTTGGATTGAACGCCAGCTTTTTCCTTACACGGCATTAGGCATGGTAAAGTGTGGTGTTTTTAGTGTTTCCATATTTTTGTCCGCTTCATGCATATGAAATAGCGAAAATGAAGTTTTTGCTGCCCCTGGAAGCCAATAGATAGGTAACCTGCAACTGGATGTAGATGACCATTTTAGTCGACGTGTAATATATGAGGGTGAGTCGAATGAAAACCTTAAATTTGTGGTAACAATTCGAAATTTGACCCGCCATCCTGTAAGTTGGTAAACGTGCTACAAACAGCGTGCACAATGGCCTGTAGTTGGCAGCATAGTGCAGATGCACACATACCGTCGCAGTAACTGTATAAATACCGCCGCCCCACTTGCGACTTGCACCAGGAAGAACAGTGTTCTGTTATTCGGTGCCGGCCGGAGTGGCCGAGCGGTTCTAGGTGCTTCAGTATGGATCCGCGCGACCGCTACGGTCGCAGGTTCGAATCCTGCCTCGGGCATGGATGTGTGTGATGTCCTTAGGTTAGGTAGGTTTAAGTAGTTCTACGTTCTAGGGGATTGATGACCTCAGCAGTTAAGTCCCATAGTGCTCAGAACCATTTGAACCATTTTTTTAATTCGGTTTTTGCGTAGTGAAGGTGTGAAACCTATTGGAATTCATCGACGAATGAAGGTTCAGTACGGCGGTACATATTTGTCACACCAGCAAGTCTACTAATGGAGTAGGAAGTTCGCAAATAGTGTGACTTCAGTGGAAGATGCTCCTCGTCCAGGTCAGGCACAACGATTTGTGACTCCACAGAACATTACAGCAGATGAAGCCATAGTGAAGGAAAACAGCTGAGTGACACTGAATGACATTGCAGCATGTTTACAGATCAGTCATGAGTCAGCACACCTCATTTTGCATGATATGCTCCAGTTACCCGAAGTGTCTGCAAGATTCGTGCCAAGGTAGCTGACTCCTGAAATGAGAGAACGACATGTTGATGGTTGTGAAGAAATTCTTCGGCGCTTTGAACGAGTAGGTGATGGCTTCGTTGCAAGAATCGTAACTGGGCATGAAACCTGGGCTCACTTCCACCAACCGGAAACGAAGAGAGCGAGCAAGGAATGGCGCCATTCCTCATCACCAAATCAAAGGTCTTTCGAACAGAACCATCAGTAGGGAAGGTTATGCTGACTCTCTTTTGAGACGAAAAAGTTGTCATTTTGGTTGGAGCACTACATGCCTAGAGGGACCATTGTCACCAGTGCATCATACATAGATCTCCTAAAAAATCATCTGCGACCTGCAATCAAATCAAAGCGACGTGGATTGCTGCCAGCAGGTGTTCTTTTGCAACATGACGAATTAAGTAACCACACTGCCCGTACAACAGTTGCAACAATCACAGACTTGCATTTTGAGTGGCTTCCTCAGCCACCATACTCACCAGACCTCTCCCCAAGTGAATTCCATATGTTTGAACCACTCAAAGACGCAATGGGAGGAAAGAAGTTCCGTTCTGATGAAGAGGTACGCCACACAGTGGATGAGTGGTTGCACGGACTACCAAAAGAATTTTTTTCTAATTTATGCACTTTATGCACTTTGTAAGCGCTGGAGGACTTGCATTGAGCGTGGGGGAGATTATGTTGAAAAGTGATACAGCTTTGTACCACTTCTGCACAATAAATAATATTTAAGGATTTCATTGACTTACCCTCGTACATGATATACATTACGATCAGACTGTAAAAGAAATGGCAGGGAAAATACTACGAGCAGACAGACGGCGTAGAAAGGGGGTCTCCCCTATCTCCGCTGGCAGGCATCACATTCATGGAAGCCTTTGAAGCAACGGCCCTCGGTTCAGCTCCTTTACGCCCACGTTGCTCGTTCTGATACGTGGAAGACACGTTCGGCATATGGCCTCATGGTGAAACGGAGCTACTAAAGTTTCACGAATATTTGACCAACATGCGTGGGAAGATACAGTTCACGCTCGAAGGAGAGAAGAATGGTGCAGTTCCATTTCTAGACGTTGGCGGAGGGCACACTGGGGCACAGAGTATATCGCAAGCCCACACGTAGACAGATATCTGCATGCGCAATCCCACCACCACCCAGCGCAGAACAACTCGGCCATCCGTTCTTTGGCAATCCGTGAGCAGCGCCTAAGTGATGTTCAAATCATAATACCTGAGCTTAAAACGCCACGCACAACGTTTCTAGCCAATGGTTACAGCTATAAGTCAATCCACACAGCCTTGTCGACTAATACTAGTAAGCAAAGTTTCCAAGAAATAGACAAACTGCAGCTAGCAGTGCTCTTACTTACGTGATAAATGTTACTGACAGAATAGACAAACACGTTCGCCGGGTTGGGGTGGAGTCTGTCTTCTATAGTGGTCGCAGGATCCAGGACGTGCTAGGCTCCATTACGGACGAGGTGGATGCATTACGCACCGCAGGCGTGCAGAAGGTGGAATGCGAATGTGGAGAGGCATACATGGGCAAGCCTGACAGGCATATAGCAATGCGCACTCGGGAACACGAGTGTTATATTCGTCTAGGGATGCACAACAAATCTGCAGTGGCAAAACATCAGCAGGATTGCCTAAAGGAAATAAGATTCAGCGAAGGCTGTGTGTTGGCCAAGCAGCAGGTTTTGACGAAACGAAACATTAGAGAGGCCATCGAAATACACAAACACACTAAGAATATGAATAGAGAGGATTGCCTCAGGCTTGCCCCATCTTGGCTGCCAGCATCCACAGCCCAACAGACCGCAGTGAAAACACGAGGCGCGAGCACTACCGGCGAGTAACCGCCGCCGCGCGGCCGACGTCCAGAATTTGGTGAACGGGAGTCACCTTCTCATTCGCCGATGACCACCAATCATGGCACGTAACACAAGATCCAATAGACAACAGAGGCTACGCTCTCCCTCCACCGCAGAAACCTACTAAAATAAGGTTCCCTCTCCTTCTTCCTTAAGTGTCTAACGAAATGAAGTAACTTTTTAGGCCGCGCAAGTTAGCCGCGCGGTCTTAGGCGTCTAGTCACGGTCCGCTGCGGCTTCCCTCCGTCGAAGGTTCGAGTCCTCCATCTGGCATGGCTGAGTGTGTTGTCGTTAGCGTAAGTTAGTTTAAGTTAGGACAGATGACCTCAGCAGTTTGGTCTCATAAGACTTTACCACAGATTTCCAGCCGGCCGCGGTAGTCTCGCGGTTCTAGGCGCGCAGTCCGGAACCATGCGACTGCTATGGTCGCAGGTTCGAATCCTGCCTCGGGCATGGATGTGTGTCATGTCTTTAGGTTAGTTAGGTTTAAGTAGTTCTAAGTTCTAGGGGACTAATGACCACAGCAGTTGAGTCACATAGTGCTCAGAGCCATTTGAACCATTTTTGAACCATAGTGCTCAGAGCCACAAATTTCCATTTTTTTTTATCTTTTTAAAATTATTACGTAATGGCATGGGCTGTGAACAGTAATAAAATATAAGGGACACTGCATAGCTAGAACGCCAGTAGACCCAGAAGAAGGCCGCTGCAAACATGGCCGAAACGTTAGTTTTCTCCAGCAGTAGTTTTATACAATATGACAATGTACTAAACCCAGAAAACTTTTATGTCGACTGTAAAAGAAACGTTTCGAGCGTTTGTATTGTATGTAAGCTCATAATAAAACATCCTGTATTTGAAATATAATGTCAACCTAAGGTATCATAGAATGTTTGGAATTAAAGATTAGCATTGCTTTCTAAACGTGTACGGCGGTTTTGGGATGAAATTACAAAAAGAGCTTTATTCCAGTCGATGCCAAACGCTATTAGTTCGCTTCAGTAGTTGAGGCTTTCTTGGTATATTAGGCCAACTTGTTTTCAGTATGAATGGCCAATATTATCGATTTTTAGTTCCCAGCCGCCGATAAATGAAGTATGGTCGCATAATGATGGTAGGAAGAACTACTCAAACGAATTTCTGCGTTTCCCGCCGTGGTGATTTCGTGGAACGTATGTAAGAGAAAGAAATATACTGCTTAAATCTTCCCGGAACGAGGTTTAGCAAAGCTTTAACGACAAACTTTTCCGTGGTGCACAACGCCTCTCTTATGGCGTCTCTCGCTGGAGTCTCTTTTCCGCTGAAGGAAGGGCACTGCTCTTCTTTGAATATTGTCTGTACCTTCCGTTGCTCCAACTTGGTAAGGGCCACACACCGTTGAGAAATACACAAACATCGCAGAACAGGTGATTTGTAACACGCCTTCTTGCTTTCATGCTCCTAATATTATGTAATATTTTCACCTGAAGTTCCACTGGATATTCCTTGGTGTTCAATGGTGACCTCTTCGAGTATACAACGGCACTATCAAATATGACTATATGAGATGAGATCTTCAGTCTAAGTGCTCACTTTCGTGAGCGTCTTACTGAAGTTTGCTACATTCAATCCTTGAGTTTTCATTGTTTGATAGTATTAAAGTTTGATTCAAATCTTCTGTCTGAAACACGTAACGTGTAATCTACCACCCTCTCCTCTGTTGTTGTTACTGTCCACTATGGTAAAGTCTTTTCAGAAGATTCGCGAGGAGTAAGGTTTACAATATACTTTTTACCTATCTTTTCTCGCACAATTCGTTCCAGTTCTTCATGTCTATGGGATTCCTTCTTGAAGCAGAAATTCCCAAATTTTATCTCCTCATGGTTCAATTGACCTAAATAATTATGAAGAATGTCGTTGCAGAATTTTTGTTTTTACGATAATTTATCGTCTCACATTTTACTGCACCACACTCTCTTTTGAATTTTCAAATTAAAGAAGCCGAAATTACATTGTTCGTCCAAAATACAAAATACATACAATCACATCAGAGGCGTGCTTACTACTACTTTACTCTGCGGTAATGACAATATTACAAAGGGTTTACAATTTTTCTTGACAAATGAATTTCTGTTATTTTAGATTATTATTTTATAAACGAATCCAGAAATAAACGTAATAAACATCACTAAATTCCGTAATTAATTATAGGAATTCTAAGTGTGCCGAATATTTCGTAATTTCAAATGTTTCTAAAAAATTAATTTTGACTGTACATTCAGAGCTAGTACATATCGACTGTAACAACGAAAATAAAGTAATTCCTTTTCATAAATTTTAGCTTGAAATATAACATATTGTGTATCAAACAGTATGAAATTATTCAGAAACACAGCTGAGATAATACTGACCTGTCCAAAATTTGAAAAATGTTAGCGGTTTTGAATACTACTGTTGAGGAAAAGTACTAATAGAGGACGATGTGCCTGTACAAACGCTTAGTAAAGAATTGTGCGTTCAAAAACTTACCATATTTCAAATTAGTACCAAATTGGAATGGACGCCAGCATAAACCATGGATGTGTCCCTCCATCAAGTAATGGTGTGTGTAAGTGCGAGTTCAAGTGGATCTCGGATCGAGTAGCTATGCCGGGATGAAGAAGCCTGCATAGGGTAGATTGACCTGGAGAACCGCCTAGAACCAGTCTAGGGATTCATATTGGTTACGTAAGAAATGTAGCAAGATTCGTTGAGGGAAAAGAGAATTTGAGTAGGAATCGGTACACTTCCTGCTTTCTCGGAGCACGTAAACAGGTAGTCAAAATGATTTAGGACGTATTTTCGACAGCCGTCGCCCGAAATGGTGTTCGGCTGGTCGAGGGAAAGCAGGCAAACCGCCGAAGACGTTAACCCGATACGTCAGGTGGCCCGTGAATGATTGAGCCCCGACCTCGGCTCTTCAATATTTCAGGAAGACAAAGTAATGGGAAATCGATTCCGATTTACATTTCCGAGGAATCGCCCCCATACCCGGCAGGCGACGCCGGAAATGTTTAACAACTCGCGCGCACAATTCGTCCCACGGCCCTGCGCATGCCGACGTGACTGATGGGCTGGAATATATTCCGACGGTAATGCGTTTAACGCGGCGCCGAGGCGTTCGTCAGAAATTTCTTGCCGTATTGCTCCGGAATTTTAAAAAGTTATTATCCTGTCAGCTGTTAGAGATGTCGCGGCCTGCATGTCAATTTGTCTGCTCGAAATTTGTGACAAACGTAGGCTCCTCCTTCGAGGATATGCAAAGGGTGCTGTTGTCAAATTTGTCTTCTGGAATGTGGCTCAGGTGAGGGGCATCCATTAGTTTCGGCTTGAGGCTTTACATATGAATGAGAACATTTCACATTTTCTATTTTTTATTAATCGTAATTCTTCACTTCCGGGGATGCAAATTTTTGAAAACTGCACTACTTCATTATTTTCTTTTAATTAGACACTTCGCAAACCAATATAGTAGGTAGTATAAAACTTTAGAACTGACACACACACACACACACACACACACACACACACACACACACACACACACACACACACACACCTTTGATAGAACCGTTTGCCGTTTGTTATGATTTCAACGGCAATTTATGTTTGTATGTCTGAAACGTAAATCAAAACTTGACTTTTACCGATGACATTGTTATTGTGTCAGAGACAACAAAGGACCTGGAAGAGCAGTCGAACGGAATGGGCAGTGTCTTGAAAGGAGAACATCATATGAACATCGACAAATGCAAAAAGAGGATAATGGAAGTATAAAGGATATAAAATGTAGACTGGCTATGGCAAGGAAAGAGTTTCTGAAGAAGAGAAATTTGTTAACATCGAGCATAGATTTATGCGTCAGGAAGTCTTTTCTGAAAGTTTGTATGGAGTGCAACCATATATCGAAGTGAAACGTGGACGATAAATAGTTTAGACAAGAAGCGAATAGAAGCTTTCGAAATGTGGCGCTACAGAAGAATTCTGAAGATTAGATGGGTAGATCACACAGCTAATGAAGAGATACTGAATAGATTTGGGGAGAAGAGAAATTTGTGGCACAGCTTGAGTAGAAGAAGGGATCGGTTGGTAGGACATGTTCTGAGGCGTCAAGGGACCAACAATTTTAGTATTGGGGGACATTGTGGAAGGGAAAAATCGTAGAGGGAGACCAAGAGATGAATACAAGGGCAGATTCAGATGGATGTAGGGTGCAGGTGGGACTTGGAGATGAAGACGTTTGCACAGGATGGAGTAGCTGCATCAAGCCAGTCTCTGGACTGAGGATCACAACAACATCTGAAACGTTGCTCGAATCCCAGTCTTGTTTCTGAAGGGCCACGAGTAAAGATTTTACTACAGAAAGAAGGTCAATATCGGTCGTAATACCATGTGCCTTTTCATTGCATTGCAGATCTAGGTTTCAACTGACGGTGCACCTATTATAAATGCTTTACAAGTAGTCATGTAGACTGAACGTTATTATAACGACACATTGTAGTCTAATATACGTGTGTCGTCATAATTTCGTTCAGTCTGCGTGAGTACTTATAACTCACTGAAGGTAGCTGTACTGTCAGTTGAAACCTGCATCTGCAGTGTAACAAAAAAATGCAGATGACGTTATGATCGATGCTGACCCTCTTTCTGTCCTGGATTACGTCACAGTCGAGGGGCACAATCAGTGCTATGGAATCGAACATGACTAAAGATTCGTTAAAGCTAAAAATCTGTAAAAACATGCAAGATTGTGGGGAGATAGATGTTGCCTGTAGGATACTGGAAGAAAAGAAGAGCTGCACTAATTAGAAGAAAGGAGGAGTCAAGTGTGGAAGGAATATATCGAAGGAAACGAATTCGAGGAAGATATGGAAAGGGAAGAGAAAGCGGATTAAGATGAGACAGAAAATATGATATTACGAGAAGAATTTAACAGCGTACCGATGGACGTTAGTCGAAACAAGACGCGTGAAATAGACGAAATTCTCCCAGAATTATTAAGATTCTTGGGAGAACGAACGAAGGCAGTGCTATTCTACTTGGTGTGCGAGATAAATGAGACAGGCGAAATACCGCTAGATTACAAGAAGAATGTAATAATTACAGCTACATGTAAGGTAAGTGTGAATATTACCGTACCATCAGAGACATTGTTGAAAAATACTGACACTAATTATCACTCCTCAAAAGCCACTTTGTAGCTTGGATGTGATACATCAGATGGTATGTATTTTGGTGTGTAGAATCCGAATATAACTTCGAAGATGTTCTAGCATCTAAGTGTTATGGCTTTTTAAGGGATTTTATTATTTTCCTTATTTAGATGCATAGTGTTCTTTTGTTTAGATGTTAGGATTTTTGTGTATGGTAGTGCTACAAGTTCATCATTGTCACCTTCTTTGAATTCGAAAGAAGGCCTAAGCGGAAAATATGTTATAAACTGATTTAGAGCTTCTATTGTGTCACCTCCATACATACGTAATAAGTAGTTTGAGTTCTAAAGTTCTAAATATGTATTACTTTTTATATTAATTCTACCAATATTCGCCAGTACTGTTTCTGATCTTCTGTGTATCTAGGAACTGTGACGTGATAGAAAAAAGACGATTTTACCAGTGAATTCAGCAACACAAAATTAGGTACATCTACCCACGTATAAATTAGATACTGAATAAAGGTTTAACTTTGTTGACTAGTGTTATTCAGTGAAGATTCAATAATCAGTTTTTGTTCCGAAGAAATGTAGAATCACAAGATGTAACGAACCCCGACTTAAATGGAAGATGACCTGTAGAAAGGCAAACCTACATTTACAGCACATCTATTTGCAGTTTTTATTGGAATACACTCTGAAATTCTGAAGGTAGCAGAGATAAAATACAGTATTTAATCAACAATTTTTACGCAAACCAGACAACGGTTACAAGAGTCAATGGATATGAAAGGTAAGCAACAGTTGAGTAGTTCTGAGACAAGTCTGTAACGAAATACCACAATTTATTCAATCAGTACATTGGCTGAGCAGTAAAGGAGATGTTTGGGAAGGGAATTAAACATTAGGTTCAAACATGGTTCAAATGGCTCTGAGTACTATGGGACTTAACATCTATGGTCATCAGTCCCCTAGAACTTAGAACTACTTAAACCTAACTAACCTAAGGACAACACACAACACCCAGCCATCACGAGGCAGAGAAAATCCCTGACCCCCCCGGGAATCGGACCCGGGAACCCGGGCGCGGGAAGCGAGAACGATACCGCACGACCACGAGATGCGGGCTAAACATTAGGGACAAGAGATAATATCTGTGAGGTTTGCTGATGACATTGTAATTCAGAGACGACAAAGGACTTGGAAGATCAGTTCGAATGAGTGAATAATACAGTGAAGTGCCAAAGAAAGAGGTATAGGCGTGTGTATTCAGATATAGAGATAAGTAAGCAAGCAGAATACGGCGCTGCGGTCGGCAACGCCTGCCGAAGTTCTTAGATCGGTTACTGGCAGATTATCAAGATTTAAGTGAGTTCAAACGTGGTGTTACAGTCAGCACGCGAGCAATAGGACACAACATCTCCGAGGTAGCGATAAAATGGGGATTTTCCCTTACGACCATTAAACGAGTGTACGTGAGTATCAGGACGTCGTTGAGGCCGGAAGAAGATCTATTAAGAACGGGACCAACGACGACTGAAGAGAATCGTTCAACGTGATAGAAGCGCAACCCTTCCGCAAATTGCTGCAGATTTCGATGCTAGACCGTCAACAAGTGTCAGCGTGCGAACCATTCAATGAAACATCATCAATATGGGCTTTCGGAACCGGGAACCCACGCGTGTACCCTTGATGACCGCACGACACAAAGGTTTACGCCTCGCCTGGGCTCGTCAACACCGACATTGGACTGTTGATGACTGGAAACATGTTTGCCTAGTCGGACAAGTCTCGTTTCCAATTGTATCGAGCGAATGGACGTGTACGGGTATGAAGACCTCAGGAATCGGACGGACTTGAGAAATGCCAGCACGACTGTGCGACACTCCACACGCCCAGAATTGCTACAGAGTGGGTCCAGGAACACTTCCACTGGCCACCAAACTCCCCAAACATGAACATTATTGAGTATATGCGGGATGCCTTGAAACGTGCTGTTCAGAAGACATCTCCACCCCGTCGTACTCTTTCGGATTTGTGGACAACCCTAGAGCGGATGGACGGGTGATTTCGGCCCTGTGATACGTCTAGATGCGATTCTGACAGGTGACACACACGTAAGCATCATGTCTGATCACCTGCATGCATTCATGTCCATTGTGCATTCCGACGATTCAAGCGCTTCAAATGGCTCTAAACACTATGGGACTTTACATCTGACGTCATCAGTCCGCTTGACTTAGAACTCCTTAAACCTAACTAACCTAAGGACATCACACTTATCTCTGCCCAAGTCAGGATTCGAACCTGCGACCGTAGCAGCAGCGCGGTTCCAGACTGAAGCACCTAGAACCGCTCGTCTAGAGCGGCCGGCCATTCGGACGGACTTTGGCAATTCCAGCAGGATAATGCGACACCCCACACATCCAGAATTGCTACAGAGTGGCTCCAGAACCACTCTTCTGAGTTTAAACACTTCCGCTGGCCACCAAACACCCCAAACATGAACATTATTGAGCATATCTGGGACGACTTGCAACGAGCTGTTCAGAAAAGGCCTCGACCCCCTCGTACTCCTACGAATTTACGGACAGCCCTGCAGGATTAATGGTGTCAATTCCCTCCAGCACTACTTCAGACATTAGTCGAGTCCATGCTACGTCGTGTTGTGACACTTCTGCGTACTCGCGGGGTCCCTACACGATATTAGGCAGGTGAACCAATTTTTTACCTCTTCAGTGTTAATATAACTCCATCTTAAGCTCATGAGCACAGGACAGCAGCTGGTGGTTGAAATGTGATAATACAGTACGAACAGCCATCACTTTGATACTGTTTTATTAGCAACTGGTTTGACGTTCCAATCATTTCCTCTTCAGGCCTGTCACATGAACGACACCTGCCAATCGTGCATGTGTACGACATAAAACCAATAATCGTATTTAGTTCGCAGATATCCGAATTTCATGAACATTATATTTGATGACTGCGCGGTCACAGCGCCCGTGCGAAGTCCCAATTCTTACACAGCCCAATTTTTACACAATGCAATGTAGCCTCTGTCACGAATGATAATGACGATGAAATGATGAGGAGAACACAAACACCCATTTCCCGGGCATAGAAAATCCCCCAACCTGGCCGATAATCGAATCCGGGACCCCGTGATCCCTAGGCAGCAACGCTAGCCACTAGACCACGACCTGCGGACAGCACGACACATGCTCATGTACTTCACAGTCTAGCCTCTTCACCTCTCTCCGCTTCAGTTACTCGCAGCCGATCAATAACGCTTAGAATTGACACCACATCCCTTCCATTAAGGATACCTTTTTTTGTCAGAACATGAATCTAATATTTAACACAATCTCTAAAAGTCATTACTGCATCCATTACAGCTATCATCAGCGCTATCAGCCCGTCAAATACAGTTTTTGGTGTTAGCTCCCCTACGTACCTGTTGAAGCTTTCAGTGTTATTGTGTGAGAGACCATGGAGATGTCTCCTAAGAAGATTTGTGTTTACCAGTTCCCTTTATTTAGAATTAACTTCCTCCATTACAGCAAGGAATGCTTGTAAGTGTACTGTACGCCTGCACGCTCAATATCTCACTAAGGTAGCAAATGATGTGTATTATTCGATGTTGCTTTAAATTTGTTGCCTGGGAACCTCTCTCTGGTGCTAAATTTCGTTATTGTTCATTTATAACGCATACACTGAAGTTGAACAACAAAGCACTAAATACGAAACACATGTGTTTCAAATTCAAATAAGCCGTACGGTCTAAGGCGTCCTGTCACGATCCGCGCGGCTCCCACATGGATGTGTGTGTGGTCCTTAGCGTAAGTTAGGTTAAGTTAGTTTAATTAGTGCGTAAGACTAGGGACCGATGACCCCAGCAATTTGGCGCCATAGCTCTTACCAAAAATTTCCAATTTTCAAATTTAAATTGCGAAAACTAAACAAATACACGTACATCATAAGTTTTTGCAGCAACTAACCCACTCGTCAGAGCCTTCCAGGATACACTTACGTTTACAATACATATTTAAGAGCTGAAAAAAATAAGGAATAGAAGAATAGATCACGTATTCTGACGCACTTTAAAGTAACATTGGGACGTAGCGCATATGCAACATTACGTTCAAATTAAATTTACGAGCAGGTGGAATACGAAAATATTCATAAATATACACTTTTGTAATCGGTATGAAGTGCTCTTTCCTATAGAACAGAAACATTTTTTTCAAATTTGTGATATTTTTCAGTATCAGGTCCCCCGTAGTATAAATTAGTATACAGAACTTCAATGTGTAGAACACGAAATACGAGGGGCGTTTGAAAAGACCGTGCAAAAATGAAAACTACTTACGTTTTTGGGGTAAACATTTTTATTTTTCGACTTAGTCTCCTCTTACACTTACACACTTCGTCCAACGCTGTAAAATAGCTATTTGTTGCTGCAATCACCTCCTCGTTTGAAGAAAATTTTTGACCCGCCAGCCATTTCTTCAAATTGGGGAACAAATAGTAGTCCGAGGGAGCCAACCCTGGAGAATAGTGGGGAGGGGTGTGTGAAACGAGTTGGAATCCTTTTTCCATTACTTTTGCGACCACAACTGCTTAGGTGTGTGCTGGTGCATTGTCGTGATGGAAAAGGACTTTTTTGCGGTCCAATTGCTGGCGTTTTTCTCGCAGCTCGGTTTTCAAACGGTCTAATAACGATGAATAATATGAACCTGTAATAATTTTACCCTTTTCCAGATAGTCGATGAGGATTATCCCTTGCGAATCCCAAAAGACAGTCGCTATAATGTTACCGGCCAACGGACTGGTTTTCGCCTTTTTTGGTGCAGATTCTCCCTTGGTGACCCATTGTTTAGATTGTTGTTTGGTCTCAGGAGTATAGTAATGTATAGATGTTTCATCCAGAGCGACGAAACGACGCTTAAAGCCCTGCTGATTCTTCCTGAACAGCTGCATCTTTCCCACACTTCACACGATTCCGTTTTCGGTCAAGCGTGAGCAATCGCGGAACCCATCTTGCGGATAGCTTTCTCATGTCGAAATGTTTCTTCAAAATAATATGTAAACGTTCATTCGAGATAGCCACAGCGCTAGCAATCTCACGCACCTTAACTCTTCTGCCATCCATCACCATATCACGGATTTCATCAATGTTTTCTGGAGTCGTAATCTCCACAGGGCGTCCAGAACGTTCAGCATCACTTGTGCCCATATGGCAGTCCGAAAATTTTGAAACCACTTATAATGTGTTCTAAACGAAGGTGCAGAGTCACCGTAATGTTTATCAAGCTTCTCTCTAGTCTCCTGAGGCGCTTTGCCCTTCATTAAGTAATGTTTAATCACCACACGAAATTCTTTTTCCTCCAGTTTTTGACAAGTACTCGGCTTCCTTGATTCACACGAATGCCAAACACAAAGAAATAGACCAATATGGCTGAAACTTGGTGTGCGTTCTTTCCAAAGATTCTACTAACGAACATGACCTTGATACACACCGGTGGTGCCATCTCTCGGACTTTGCACGGACTTTTCAAACGCCCCTCGTATTTTCAAATGCTGTGTAAAACATAACCTCATGTCTAACAGCAGCGAAACAATGTATAAAACTCCATAAACTGCTTTTGGTAATCTCTAGTGCTCTTTCCTTCATCCGATTCTAAAATCAGTCACTAGACTAAAGCATCGACCAAAAATCATTCTTTATTCCTATGCACACCACCCTCCAGTTACAACACTCTCCTGTACTGAACGACATATTTCGTATGTTGTCAGTGGATTAATTACATCTGAAGATGGCAATCAGGTGCCGAAATGGGCAATGCGAACAGTGTAATTTTAAAGCGGCCTTGAACGTAATAAAGTGTCATGTTGCTTTCGGAAGTTCGTAGGTATATTTGATCATGAGCCAACGGAGAATACGTTCTAGCGAACTCTGTGCTCCACCACCCCTGGCTACTAGCCGAGTAGGTGAGGCTCACCAGGATCTAACAATTGGGACCTCGCCTCGAGGACGTTGTAACTCAATCAGCACGTGTAAACTTGTCGGTTTGGGGGGAAGGGGGAGGGGTAGGCGACGTTGTTATCAACAGAGTGGTAATTCCATTCGGGTCTTCTGCCCCAAGCAACTCCTGTTAGCGCAAAACTGCGCCCCATCAGGACACAATTGCAGAGCGCATAACGCAGTTTTGTCGACTCTGCAGCGTCAGCGATTCATCATCAGGAACCGCCGGAATAGAGAGGAGAGAGGGACGGACAGAGTGACGGGAAAGAGAGAGAGTGAAAGAGAGGGAGAGAAAGAGAGAGAGGGGGGGAGAGAGGGAGGGAGGGAGAGAGAGAGCCGGACGGAGCAAAGGGGAGAGAGAGACGGCGAGTTGTGGCCTAATTCCACCCCCAGAGCGGGCCCGTAATCGCCGCCGCTACTCGCTACTCCGCCGGGTTTTCCCTGGGACGCCGCCGTCGCCTCCTGTATAGCCCTCCGTGGGCCGAACGTCGGCCGGGCCTCTGCCGGAGCTGGGGCCGGAGTGGCGTATTGTTTATGCGTTACGTGCGCGCCGCCTATCGCGGCAAGTGGTCTTTTACGGCGGGCGTGCGCCCCGGGTCGCCCGTACAAATAAAAATCCTCGCCGGTAGTAAAATATGCTCTTGCCGTGCGAGGAGCAGTGGAACTGCGCATCCGGGCCACGGGCTACGTGATTCTGCTGCCGTTGTAATGTTTATCACAGGCGGGTATAGAGGCGACTTCTCTGCCTACGTATGACGCTCGCATCCACCGCCACGTTTGCAGCTCCTGAATATCGCATTTTTGATCTTTTTCAGGGTTTCGCGCCTGAATCTGTACAAACGGAACCCTTATAATATCGCATTATTGTCCGTCTGTCTGTCTGTCCGATTTTTAAGAACCTTTTTCTCAGAAACGAGTTTACATAACACGTATAAATTTATGTCTCCAGTGTGGTTTCTTGCTGCTGATGGAATTTTAAGCTTCTAAATAAATTCCATCAAAAGACATAGTCATTTATGTCACACATTTTCATACTCGAAAATTCTCTGCCGGCCTTTGTGGCCGAGCGGTTCTAGGCGCTTTAGTCCGGAACCGCGCTGCTGCTACGGTCGCAGGTTCGAATTCTGCCTCGGGCATGGATGTGTGTGCTGCCCTTAGTTTAGTTTGGTTTAAGTAGTTCTACGTTCTAGGGTACTGATGACCTCAGCTGTTAAGTCCCATAGTGCTCAGAGCCATTTGAACCATTTTTGAAAATTCGCTCATGAGAAACTCTAGTGCACTTCTTGTTGACCTAGAATCATGAAATTTGGCAGTAAGCTAGGGTTTAACAGTTCAAGACAAGGAAAAAGAACGCTAATTGTTAAGTTGTAATTATATACACGAATAAAATATATTTTTGTCCACTTGAAGTCCGAATTAAAAAACGCCTTCAGTCACAACTTTTAATGTTTTATTAAATTCACAATGCATTTGGGACCCTGTGGTCCATCATCAGTCGTAATTTGTCTTGATACATGCTTCATTGTTTCTCTTGAATGAAGTGAAATGCATACTCCAGTCATGAAAACGTGTGATGTTAGATTATGAATTTCGTAATTCAATCGCGGAAACTATGTGCGAAATAGTGGTAGAAATGAACAGTGGAAACTTATCACGTATTTGAAGGAAAGCGTTTTTAACGTTTTACCATTGTTATGGAGAGAAGAATGTATTATGATGCTACAAACTCCAGTGTATTGAATACAGTCACGTTTGAAACTGCAAAATATGGACTGTAATTGAAAATGTTTGTCGCGTTGATGTTATACGTTATGTGGCTGTACTGACAGACCCTAATATCTGCCTGTCTGTCGTAGAACCTGAGACAAGCTTTTCGAATGCAAAACGGATTTTTGGAAACATGGAAATGTATCTAGTATGTATCATAAATTCATGATTATTATTTCACGTCAGAACGAAATTTCTATTCCCCAGTGAAGTGTGTGCTGATATGAAACTTCCTGACTTCCTGGCAGATTAAAAATGTGTACCAAACCGAGACTCGAACTAGCGACCTTTGCCTTTCACGAGCAAGTGCTCCACCGTCTGAGCCACCCACGACTTGTCCTCACAGCTTTGCTTCAGCCAGTACCTTGTCTGCTACATTCCAAATTTCACAGAAGCTCTCCTGCGAACCGAGTTCGAGTCTCGGTCCGCCACACAGTTTTAATCTTCCAAGAAGTTTAATTATTTCACGTCGTTCGGTTTATTTTTATTTTTAAATTTGTTTTTTCTTCATTCCCACCACTACCCTAATCCCAACGACTACACTGAATGCTGTCAATTAAAGCAAACAATGTGCGGAAGTTTCGTATGGGTCCCTGGTAGCATTCTAAAGTGTTTTTCTTCAGCCAAGAGCATTGTTTGTGGACATTGTTTGTGAAAATCTATTGTAGTATCTGATACATGGCAAACAGTGTTGTAGTATCCGATACACGGCCTAATGCGTTACTGTAGTATGCACGGTCTAAAACATTTTATCCGCTAGGCGACTTGAAACCGATGATCGTAAAAGAAAAAAATTCTACCGTCATAGAAGGCCTCTGAAAACCATTATTCATCACAGTGTTCCTCATGATTCATCAAGACGAGTGATGGGACACGATGACAAGTACACTACTGGCCATTAAAATTGCTACACCACGAAGATTACGTACTACAGAGGCGAAATTTTAGCGACAGGAAGAAGATGCTGTGATATGCAAATGATTAGCTTTTCAGAGCATTCATACAAGGTAGGCGCCGGTGGTGACACCAAAAACGTGCTGACATGAGGAAAGCTTCCAACCGATTTCTCATACACAAACAGCAGTTGACCGGCGTTGCCAGGTGAAACGTTGTTGTGTTGCCTCGTGTAATGAGGAGAAATGCGTACCATCACGCTTCCGACTTTGATAAAGGTCGGATTGTAGTCTATCGCGATTGCGGTTTATCGTGTCGCGACATTGCTCCTCGCGGTGGTCGAGATCCAATGACTGTTAGCAGAATATGGAATCGGTGGGTTCAGGAGGGTAATACGGAACGCCGTGCTGGATCCCAACGGCCTCGTATCACTAGCTGTCGAGATCGTGCAGCCACGTCTCGATCCCTGAGTCAACATATGGGAACGTTTGCAAAACAACAACCATCTGCACGAACATTTCGACGACGTTTGCAGCAGCATGGACTATCAGTTCGGAGACCGCCGGCGGGAGTCGCCGTGCGGTTCTAGGCGCTTCAGTCTGGACCCACGTGACCGCTACGGTCGCAGGTTCGAATCCTGCCTCGGGTATGGATGTGTGTGATGTCGTTAGGTTAGTTAGGTTTAAGTAGTTCTAAGTTCTGGGGAACTGATGAACTCAGGAGTTAAGTCCCATTGTGCTCAGACCCATTTGAACCATAGCTCGGAGACCATGGCTGCAGTTACTCTTGACGCTGTATCACAGACTGCGATGGTGTACGACGACGAACCTGGGTGCACTAATGACAAATCGTCATTTTTTCTGATGAATCCAGGTTCTGTTTACAGCATCGTTATGGTCGCATCCGTGTTTGACGACATCGCGGTGAACGCACATTGGAAGCGTGTATTCGTCATCGCCATACTGGCGTATCACAGGGCGTGATGGTATGGGGTGTCATTGATTACACGTGTCGGTCACTTCTCGTTCGCATTGAGGGCACTTTCAACAGTGGACGTTACATTTCAGATGTGTTACGACCCGTGGCTCTACCCTTCATTCGATCCCTGCAAAACCCTACATTTCAGCAGGATAATGCACGACCTCATGTTGCAAGTCCTGAACGGGCCTTCCTGGATACAGAAAATGTTCGACTGCTGCTCTGGCCAGCACATTCTCCAGATCTCTCACCAATTGAAAAGTCTGGTCAATGGTGGCCGAGCAACTGGCTCGTCACAATACGCCAGTCACTACTGTTGACGAACTGTGTTATCGTGTTGAAGCTGCATGGGCAGCTGTACCTGTACACGCCATCCAAGCTCTGTCTGACTCAATGCCCAGGCGTATCAATCCGTTATTACGGCCAGAGGTGATCTATGCACACAAACTGCGTGAAAATGTAATTACATGTCAGTTGTAGTATAATATATTTGTACAATGAATGCTTGTGTACCATCTGCATTTCTGCTGGGTGTAGCAGCTTTAACGGCCAGTAGTGCAGATGCTGTGGGCTCGGCACAGGAGGTGAGGTGTGTGTGTGCTTGCAGGGCTGCAGCTGGGCACACCGCTGCGGCCGCCGCGCATCACGGAACACCCGACAGACGCGACGGTGCCGCGCCACGACCCGGCCACGCTCAACTGCAAGGCGGACGGTGAGCCCGAGCCGACCATCGCCTGGTTCAAGGACGGCGAGCCGGTGCGCACGTCGGCGGCGGACGTGCGCTCCAGCCGAGTGCTGCTGCCCACGGGCTCGCTCTTCTTCCTGCGCGTCGTGCACGGCCGCAAGGACTCCGACGCCGGCGTCTACTGGTGCGAGGCGCGCAACGCCGCCGGCGTCGCCAAGTCGCGCAACGCCACGCTCGAGGTCGCCGGTGAGTACCTGCAACTGACGCTGCTCGGTGCGAGGCTGCGGCTGCGGCAGCTAAACGCAACACTCCCCCCGCTGGGAAGTGTCGGGCGCTGTTCATTACGAGGGAAACTCCCCATCGCAACCCTCTCAGATTTAGTCTAAAATGCCCCGTGGGTACATCTACATCTCGTGACGGTACAAACCCCCGTTACTTGTTTCTAGTATGCAAGGACTGCTTTGTGGAGAGCGAGCGCGCTACACGCGCGAGATTTGCAACGATCGGTGGGATGGTCTACGCGGGCGGGTGACCACGCAGCCTGCAGCTTGGGGCATTGTTTGGTTTCTCGCGCATTACGCGAAAACTACGTAACTTACAGTGAAGAGCTATGAGGCAGTGGATTGTGGTCAGCAGTATGCACCTTCTGAAAGATCGATCTTTACTTCAAGTCACGAGACGCAAAAGTTATAGTAACCTCAGTATCGGTTAATATCACGAATACTGAAAGATTAATAAAAATAGTAAATACCGACTTACAGCGATGAGAGAAGTACTCATTAAAAACGTTTCGTCATAGCGGATCGAGTGCTGTAGTCATATGTTAACATTCCTAAATAATTAAGCCCGTAAAGAGCAATAAACAAAGTTTGAGGGTAAATTGTTTATAAAAATCAATAGAAAATTCAGGACGTAAAGAACGGCACTATATAATAGTTTCGGTGGCATCAGACGTAATTTAAACTAGTTAAGGTATACTATACACTTGACTTGCAATAGTTTGCATTGTTTGCAAATTATTATTAACATTGATCGCCCATAATTAAGTAATTATTATAGATATGAAGATTTTGAGCAGCGCAATGTGTAGATAGCTATACATTACGTCTAAAAATGGTGCTATATGCAGTTCTATGTTAAAACTTTGCAGCACAGACGTCAAGAAACACATATGCACTAAATGGCGAAATTTTGCAAAAACTAAAACTTGATTTACGGGCGACAGAATAATCTTAGAAATTAATGTAAGATAGTAAATAACCTTAACTCGTGAGACAGGTACTTGCATAACGAGGGGTTTGATGTCCGAGCCTATATAAACGAGCGGCCATCTTGGCCATTGGTCAGTCGTTGGTCAGTCGTTTTGGAGGGTGGGTGGCGAGCAAGCCCCACTTAAGGGTGGCCAATGTGCTCGTTTGAGAATTCTTTTTCGCCCCGATTTATTTCGACAAAGAGTATTGTTTAATAGTGCAAGTGTGCAAGCATATATTTGGTAAACTGGAAGTGCTACGATTATTTGTGTGAGTACGATTTACGAGGTATACATCGTCGTAAGTGAACATGTGGCGGTCTGTGATTTCGCGCCAAAACTGTTAGAACAAAGAGGACTGTAGGACTTGTGGAACTGTTCGAATTGACTGAATAACTTTAGATTATATCAGCCTCAATTACTGCTATTGGGGGCTCGGAGTCAAATTATTATTATTAAAGTAAAACTGTAAACCGTCTCACCAGTGCTACTTTCTTTGTGAAAGAAAAGGACAACGCCAATAAATAGTGATTGAACTGTGTCGTGAAAAGAAAACTGATTTTGCTATAATAGTCGCATAATTTTGTTCCTTAGCGTAAACTGTACTTATGTATCAGTGAATAAATAATTAAAAAACTATAACTAATGTGGAACAGTGTACTAATGCACCAAGTGTGGAAATCGTCCCCTAAGACTTACGTGAGAGCCAAAATTTGCAATAACATTTTTTAACCAACATTTGTATATGCACATTCGTGGGAACTCTGCAACCACTTCTTCTTTATTATTTTAACCGCCCCGTCGCATTCTACATGGTTACTCTGCAAGTCACATTCAAGTGCCTGGCAGAGGGTTCACCGAACCACCTTCACAATTCTCTATTATTCCAATTCCGTACAGTGCGCGGAAAGAATGAACACCTGTATCTTTCCGTACGAGCTCTGATTTCCCCTCATTTTATCTTGGTTATCGTTCCTCCCTATGTAAGTCGGTGTCAACAAAATATTTTCACATTCGGAGGAGAATGTTGGCGATTGGTATTTCGTGAGAAGATTCCGTCGCAACGAAACACGCCTTTCTTTTAATGATGTCTATCCCAAATCCTGTATTATTTCTGTGACACTCTCTCCCATATTTCACGATAATATAAAGCGTGCTGCCTTTCTTTGAACTTTTTTGATGTACCCTGTCAGTCCTATATGGTAAGCGTCCCACACCGCAAAGCGGTATTCTAAAAGTGGACGGACAAGCGTAGTGTAGGCAGTCTCCTTAGTAGGTCTGTTACATTTTCTAAGTATCCTGCCAATAAAACGCGGTCTTTGGTTAGCCTTCCCCACAACATTTTCTATGTGTTCCTTCCAATTTAAGTTGTTCGTAGTTGTAATACCTAGGCATTTAGTTGAATTTACGGCTTTTAGATTAGACTGATTTATCGTGTAACCTAAGTCTCACGAATTCCTTTTACCACATGGATAACCTCACACTTTTCATTATTTAGGGTCATCTATCAATATTCGCACCATTCAGATATCTTTTCTAAATCGTTTTGCAGTTTGTTTTGATCTTTGATGACATTATTAGTCGATAAACGACAGCGTCATCTGCAGACAACCTAAGACGGCTGATCACATTGTTCCCCAAATCTTTTATATAGATAAGGAACAGCAAGGGGCCTATACCACTACCTTGGAGAACGCCTGAAATCACTTCTGTTTTACTCGATGACTTTCCGTCAATTACTACGAACTGTAACCTCTCTGACAGGAAATCACAGATCCAGTCACATAACTGAGACGATATTCCACAAGCACGCTATTTCACTACGAGCCGCTTGTGTGGTAGTGTCAAAAGCCTTCCGGAAATCCAGAAACACGGAATCGATATGAAATCCCTTGTCAATAGCACTCAGCACTTCATGTGAATAAAGAGCTGGTTGCGTTTCACGAGAGTGATGTTTTCTAAACCCTTGTTGGCTGTGTGTCAATAGACCGTTTTCTTCGAGGTAATTCATTATGTTTGAACACGATATGTGTTCCAAAATCCTACTGCATATCGTCGTTAACGGTATGGACATGTAATTTAGTCTATTACTCCTACTACCTTTCTTGAATATTGGATAGCCCGTCAAAATCTGAACACTGGTCAAACACGAAAACAGGAAGAAGGTGAGCTGAACTGTGAAATAAAGAAGTGAAATAGAAACAGTGAACGGTCCAAGCTCAAGATGGGCAATATCGAGTGAATTAAGAAGAAACCGTGGTGTAGTGGTAGCGTGTTTGCGGCGTAGAACTGCGAAGTGGGAGATCCTTGTT
Source organism: Schistocerca gregaria (assembly GCF_023897955.1). Lineage (NCBI taxonomy): Eukaryota > Metazoa > Arthropoda > Insecta > Orthoptera > Acrididae > Schistocerca > Schistocerca gregaria. The sequence continues at coordinate 1,133,111,612 of NC_064920.1, read as the reverse complement.
CAAACCTCAGTCGAGTCCTCTTTCATTTTCACAAAACTATGAACTTACCGTCCTGTCATCGACGCGAATGATCTCCTTCTATAGTCTTGGTAATTTATACATTGGTTAAAGACGTAGATATCGTAGGTGTTTCGAAGAAACTCAAATCACTTAAGAAATGCAAGTCTTCCGGGCCAGATGGTATACAAGTCAGGTTCCTTTAGAGTATTGAGACACAATAGCCCCTTTCTTAGCAATCATATAGAGCCGCTGACTTGACGAAAGGTCTGTTCCTAAAGACTCGGAAGTAACAAAAGTCACACCAGTATTCAAGAAAGGTAATAGGAGTAACCCATTGAATTACAGACCCACATCACTGACCTCAATTTGCAGTAGGATTTTGGAGCATCTACTGTATTCGAACATTATGAATCACCTTGAAGAGAATGACTTATTGATACATAACCAACACGGATTCAGAAAAAATCGTTCTTGTGCAATTCCCATGAAGTAATGACTGCTGTCGACAACGGATCTCAGATCGATTCCATATTCCTCGATTTCCAGAAGGCTTTTGATACAGTTACTCACAAGCGACTATTAATCAGATTGCATGCATATGGAGTATCGTATCAGTTGTGTAACTGGACTCGTGATTTCCTCTCAGAGAGGTCACAGTTCGTAGTAGTAGACGGTAAATCATCGAGTAGAACAGAAGTGATAGCTGGCGTTCCGCAAAGTAGTGTCATAGGCCCTCTGCTGTTCCTGATTTACATAAATCGTCTATGTGATAATCTGAGCAGCCCCCTTAGATTGTTTGCAGATGACGCTGTAATTTACAGTCTAGTAAAATCATCAGACGATCAATTCCAATTACAAAATGACCTAGAGAGACTTTCTGTATGGTGCGAAATGTGGCAATTAGCACTAAGCAAAAAAAAAGTGAGAGGTCATCCACACGGGTACTAAAAGAAATACGATAAATTTTACGTATACGATAAATCGCACATATCTAAGGGATGTCAGTTCGACTAAATACCTACGAATTACAATTACGAGCAACTTAAATTGGAAAGACCATATAGATAATATTGTGGGGAAGGCGAAACAAAGACTGTGATTTGTTGGTAGAACACTTAGAAGATGCGACAAACCCTCTAAAGAGACAGCCTACATTACACTTGTCCGTCCTCTGCTGGAATATTGTTGCGCGGTATGGGATCCTTACCAGGTAGGATTGACGGAGGATATCGAAAGGGTGCAAAGAACAGCAACTCGTTTCGTGTTATCGCGTAATAGAGGTGAAAGTGTCAGTGATATGATACTTGAGAAGGGGTGGCAGTCACTGAAACAAAGGCAGTTTTCTTTGCGGCAGATCTATTTACGAAATTTCAATCGCCAACTTTCTCTTCTGAATGCGTAAATATTTTGTTGACACTCACATACGTAGGGAGAAATGATCATCATAATAAAATAAGAGAAATCAGAGCTCGAAGGGAAAGATTTAGGTGTTCCTTTTTCCTACGTGCCATTCGAGAGTGGAACTGTAGAGAAGTATGAAAATGGTTCGATGAACCTTCTGCCAGGCACTTAAGTGTGAATTGTAGAGTAACCATGTAGATGTAGATGAGGCAGATGAGTCATATGTGAATAGTGGGAGCAGGTGAGATGGTGCTTAGACTGTGTACTATGCCACAGAAAAGGAAACAGAACATCAGAATCATAACATGTGGTACTGGCGTAGAGGTCTGTTCAAAAAATTCCGGACCATTCGTAGTTTCGCGCCAATAATGATTTGGAACGAAACGCGACTGGCATTGCTGCACACGCAATTGTTAATGTGTAACTGCCGGAAGTTTCATTGTTGCATGCCTTTTAGTTATTGTTCAGTGCTGTATTGAGTAGAACGTTGTGTCGCACACTTCCTGAATTTCGATATGGCAGAGTTACAAGGCGCTTGAAACTTAGGAAAACCTTTACAGAGACACGCCAAATGATGCAGGAAGCCTACGGTGTTGAGTTCTTAAGTCCTACTCGGTGTTGAAAGTGGTTCCCTCGGTTTAAGAAGGGCCGGAGGGAAGTTAAAGATGACCCTCTTCCAGGACACCAGGACACCCTTCGATGTCTACCGACGACGCTCATTTGAGGAACGTCAACCGAATTGTGCGTGACAATCGAAGAGTGACTGTCAGAGATTGCACTTCAGTTGGATTGTGTCCTGAAATCCTGACACAACATCTTGGAACGCATCGTGTTTCCGCCAAGTTCGTCCCACGGCTCATGGGTCAACACCTGAGAAACCTTCGCTGCTGAACCTGCGAAGAGATTTTGGATCAGGCAGATGGCATCGAGATATTACTTTAGGGAGACATAACTGGTGATGAGACGTGAATATACTGTTATGATGTTGAGACGAAGGTTTAATCTTCACAGTTGTTTGGGAAAGCTTCTCCGAGACCAAAAAAAGCTCGTCAGTTCAGTTCAAATGTCAAACCCATGCTGATAGTTTTCTTTGACTTTGAGGGATTAGTTCATCTTAAATTTCTGCCACAAGCAAAAACTGTTAGTCGATGGTACTATTGGGACGTGTTCCGACGCCTGTGGGAAAATGTGAGAAGGAAACGGTCTGATATGTGGCAAGACAATTCACGTTTATTTCATGACGGTAACGCACCCGCGCATTCATCCCCTTTGGTGCGTGACTATCGCAAATGGTTCAAATGGCTCTGAGCACTATGAGACTTAACTTCTAAGGTCATCAGTCCCCTATAAATTAGAACTACTTAAACCTAACTAACCTAAGGGCGTCACAAACATCCATGCCCGAGGCAGGATACGAACCTGCGGCCGTAGCGGTCGCGCGGTTCCAGACTGTAGCGCCTAGAACCGCTCGATCACCCAGGCCGGCTGACTATCGCACAAAGAACGAAATCACTGTGCTACTTCATCCTCCGTACTCCACAGACATGGCCCCTGCAGACATTTTTTTTTTATTTCCAAAGTTGGAAACCCCGCTGAAAGGCCGAAGATATGCAACGATAGACAAGATAAAAGAAACCTCGCAGACGGCGCTTCGCGCGATCCAGTAGGAGGTTTACCAAAATAGGTTCCGGGAGTGGAAAATGGTTCAAATGGCTCTGAGCACTATGGGACTTAACATCTGTGGTCATCAGTCCCCTAGAACTTAGAACTATTTAAACCTAACTAACCTAAGGACATCACACACATCCATGCCCGAGGCAGGATTCGAACCGTAGCAGTCGCGCGGTTCCGGACTGAGCGCCTAGAACCGTTAGACCACCGCGGCCGGCTCCGGGAGTGGAAACAGTGTTGGGAGCGGTGTTTCAATTTTGGAAGAGAGTAGTTAGAAGGAGACCATGCGCAATAAGTAAAAGATAAGTGCAGAAAATTTTGTGGACAACGTTCCATAATTTTATGAACAGACCTCGTCTGGAGCTCCCTTCGTTAAACCTCGCTGTTGGTCGTTGCACCACGACACAAATTTGAATATATCGAACAGACGCCTCAGTAACTGGACAGACATTTCATAATTTTGTGAAATATTTAGGGGCACGAGGGAGATTTGAACGGCTCTCTCCCGTCGTAGTCTGACACTGTCACCACATAGCCACTCCGTTACAACGCAGATTCGCTCGATGTTGCACATCTTGAACTTGGACCAGTCACTGTTTTTATTTTGCTTCTTCTTTCACAGTTCAGTGTACCCTCTTCCTGTTTTCTTGCTTAATCTGTGCTTAGTTTTTGACGGTCTATCCACTGCGCCATCTTAGGTAGTGAGTGCGATAGGGAGTTGCGTCTCTGGCTTATGGTGACTGGCGGGCCGCTTCAGCACTGCGGCTACACCATTCGGGTAGCATTATGGAGTACACTGCTGCTACGGAAGCAGTCAGTTGGAAGACGGCGGAGAAGTTAAAGAAGAACATGAAATCCTAGATTTCCTGCTGCACAGTAGTCCTGTTACTTTCTAACAGCTGAGCAACTTCTTTTCAAATATCTCCGTGATATGTAATCCGCCACCTCTCTCCAAGAAAACTAAGATCATTTGCTGTAATAAAGCCAAACAGAGATCCCTCATATGTTGAACACTACCGCTCCATTGCTCCCGTTAGTGTCACGTTCATGCTCCTGGAAACGCTCATTCGTAACAGAATCTGCTCGGCCATCAACAAACACTTCCCTACATAGAAGGGTAGGTTTACGCCAGGAAGCAACGGTATTCCAAAAGAGGGAGGACAAACGTAGTGCAGCCGGTCGCTTTCGTAGATCCGTTACATTTTCTAAACGCTGCCTTTTGTTTGTCTTCCCCAAAACATTTTCGATGTTCTTTCCAAATTAAATTGTTCGTAATTGTAATTCCTAGGTATTTAGTTGAATTTACGGCTTTCATATTTGACTGATTTTTCGTGTAACAGAAGTTCAGCACTCATGCGGATGACTTCACACTATTCATTACTTAGGGTCATTGCCAGTTTTCGCACCATAAAGAAATATTTTCTAAATCGTTTTTGAAATTTGTTTTGATCTTCTGATGGCCTTACTGGACAGTTTCATCTGCAAACAACCTAAGACGGCTGCTCAGATTGTCTCCCAATATAGATAAAGAACAGCAACGGGCATATAACAATGCCTAGCAGAACACCAGAAATCACTCCTGTTTTGCTCGATGACTTTCTGTCAATCATTACGACGGTGACCTCTCTGACAGGAAATCAAGAATCCAGTCAAATGACTATTATGATATTCCGTAGGCACGCAAAATCACTACAAGCCGCTTATGTGATACAGTATCCAAAGAGTTGTGGAAATCTAGAAATACAGAATAACTTGAAATGCGAAGATTTTAGGTTAGGCTTTACCGTGATTGTTATTAACATTGAATGAAACAACTGTTTACTGTTACCAGTCACCGTTTTATCTATTTCCACGACGCGTTTCAAAGGTTTAAACCTCCATCATCGGGTCGATTTACATAAGTTAGTATGAAATTTGTGTGTGTGTTGTGTTACGATGTTTTGGAGGAACTTGTGGCACTGTCTACAGTGGTCACTGGATCCTTCCGCTGTCGTAACACATCACATGTATACTGTCATATTTGTAAACAAATGTCAAAAATGGTTCAAAGGGCTCTGAGCACTATGGGACTTCACTCCTGAGGTCATCAGTCTCCTAGAACTTAGAACTACTTAAACCTAACTTACCTAAAGCATCACACACATCCATGCCCGAGGCAGGATTCGAACCTACGACCGTAGCGTTCGCGCGGTTCCATACTGTAGCGGCTAGAACCGTTCGGCCACTACGGCCGGCAAAGAAATGTCATACTAACTAATGTAAATCCACCAGATGGTGGAGGTTTAAACCTTTGAAACGCGTCGTGGAAATAAATAAAACGGTGACTGGTAACAGTAAACTTATTGTTTCATCTCATACGAAATCAATTTGAAGTCCCTTGTCGTGTGCGTAAAGAATCGACCTGCAGAAGTCATAATGAATATTTTTCAGCCCGTGTCTGTAAGTTACGAGTGGTCCTCGTCTTGGCGGCTTTCGCCAAGTTAGCCTCTTCCTGCCAGATTTTGGGTGCCGGAGCGCCGCGCTTTCTTGCAGCCTCCGTGCCGGCGCAGCGATCCATCCGGCTGTCGGCTCGCAGCGGCTCCGCCTCAGCTGCCGTCTTCTCACGCCCTTTGTGATCCGCGGAGGAAAGAAATGGCTCCGATCCTCAGATCCCATTTATTTTTCTCTCTTTCCCTTTCCGGGCGCCCGACAGAGGCTGAGAAGTTAATTAACGTAATTGCAGGCGATAAGTGGTTTCGACCATTAACGGCGAGGCGACTGCTGCGCCCCGGGCGCCTCCTAATGCATCCAGCCGGAGGTGCAGCACTGTGGCACGGGGTCTGTCCCTCGCAGCGTAAACCTCACACCAGTCGCGCCGGTATGTTTTTATTTTTAAGGCATCAGTCTTTCGGCTGTATAGAGAGCGTTCTCCGTCGTATAACGCCGTATGAATTTCTCTTCCTCTCCCTCCCAGTGGTGATCCAGGTGGCTGTGATAGGACCTGTCGTGTTCTCTACAGGGTGACAAGTATTTAAACCGACAAACTCTGGGAGGTTGTAGGGGACATCAAAACAAATATTTTTCCCTATTGTCATTTTTTCCGATGACAGGTATTTAAACCGGCAGAGAAAGATTTCTCTAGCGGCAAATTAATTAAACTGAGAAACACTTTTCGATTTTTTCTTATGACCAAGAGACAACATATTAACACAACCCAATTCCAATTACAGTAGATTTTCAAAAATGCCTCCATTCACACGTAAACAAAAGCTACACTGTCGGATCACGTTCTGTCTGACACGGGCAAAGACCGCAGGAGTATCCCGAATTGTTCCAGCTGCTGCTACTATCCAGGAAACCAGATCCTCTTCTGATGTAGCAGAAGTTACGTAAAGAAGATTGAGCGCCTCTCCCCGCACAAAAAGGTCAAGAGGGGACATATCTGCGGATCGAGCAGGCCACGGTACAGGACCACCTCTTCCAGTCCACGTTTCTGGGAACCGTCGGTCCAGGAATCGACGCACACGATGACTGAAATGTGCCGGCGCCCAGTCATGTTGGAACCACTTGTGTTGTCTTGTAGGGACGTCTTCCAGCAATTCTGGCAATGCTCTGGCGAGAAAATTGTAATAGTCCCTGCCATTTAATGGCCTAGGTAGCAGATACGCCCCCATTAAACAGTCCCCGACAACACCGATCCACACATTAAGGAAGAACCGCACTTGATGAGCGCTAGTAACTGTGGCATGCGGGTTATCCTCACTCCAAACATGCGAATTGTGAATATGGAAGATTCCATCACGCTCGAACGTTGCTTCATCCGTAAACAACACAGAGGATAGAAATGTAGGATGCATTTCACATTGTTCCAGGTACCCCTGCATAAACTGTGCACTGGATGGATAAGCAACTGGTTCCAGATTGTGGACACGCTGTAAGTGAAATGGACGTAACAATTGCTCTCGAAGGACTGTTCTTACGCTCGTCTGATTCCTCCCTATTTTACGTGCAATTGGACGAGTGCTGATTGAAGGATCCCGCTCCACATGCTGCAAGACAGCTTCCTCAAATTGCAGCGTTCTTACCGTGTGACGGCATCCCTGTCCACATAATCTGCTAAATGATCCGGACTCACGCAGACTTTGGTACACAGCAGCAAAGGTCGTATGATGCGGGATACGGCGATTAGGATATTGTTGTTGATAAACGGGCTGTGCAGCTCGTCCGTTGTGGTGCGCTACGTAGTACGCACCAACCATATCAGTGTACTCACTCCAGGTGTACCGCTGCATTAGTTAACAGAGACAATGCACTACTACACTGGTGGACAGCAGTTGCCTACAACTGAAGAGCGTAATACGCTCTCGAACAACTGAAGATCGTAATACAGCCCCTAACAACTGAAGTGTACAATACGGCCTCCGCCGGTTTAAATAATCCTCATAGGAAAGAATGACAATAGGGAAAATATTTGTTTTGCTGTCCCCTACAACCTCCCAGAGTTTGTCGGTTTAAATACTTTTCACCCTGTATACACGGTAAACCAAACCTAGCGCACTCGAAAACCACAGCGCGAGCACTTGCCCGCTAGCACTACAAAAGCATCTCTAATGTATCAGACAAACAAAATACAATTTGTATAATTCCACAAAACTTGTATTTTGAGAACAGAAGCGTAGCGCACTCTGCATCACGGGATATTTCTCGTAGACTAGTGACTTCTTTACAGACAAATACAAAAACTGGTAGAAGCCGACTTTAGGGAAGATCAGTTTTGATTCCGTAGAAATGTTGGAACACGTAAGGCAATACTGACGCTACGACTTATCTTAGAAGAAAGATTAAGGAAAGGATCGACGGAACTCATCTAGCAGTGTCCATCCACCGCTCTCGAGTCTGAAGATGACTCTTTCATAGAGTGGAAACCGGTCACTCACTCCAATAAAAAAAATGTTTTAACGAGATTGCGATCAAGGCTGTTTTAAATTTTAATTTTAACTACTTTTAAGATCACTGGCTACGCTTTCAAACACTCCAAAAACATAATCTATTTTCAAATATTGCAAACAGGCTCCATAGGGGAAAAACGGAGCATAAAAATTGCTCTTGCTTTGAGGAAACTTTTACAGGGACCTGGTATGGAAACAGAAATCATAGACCATAAATTTCTTGTGGCAGGTCACTCGCATCTAGCAAGTGAAGCCGATTTTGGCTTGATACAAACAAAGCGTAGAAATGCAACCCATATTTTGTCCCCCGAGGACAAGATAACCATTTGGAAAAAAATCTAAGCAGAAAAATCTGCTTCGAACAGTTCATATGATGCATACAGACATTTTATCAACGAAGAAAATGGAAGCAGTCTTTGTAAACCGGAAGAAATCGTTAATGGTCACGAAACTAATGGCTGGACATTCAGTGGTTGAGGTACGATATGCATATTCACTAAAACACAAAAACACTCTCGATCCTGGACATACAATTCATGAAATTAATTTGGCAAAGAGAGGTTAAGACAGTCCAGCACGTTACCTACCAGGACCAGCTAGCCTCTACGAGCGGCAACGTGCAGTTACGGATGAAAAGAAGTAGAAGGATATGTTGGATCTGCTGCCTTTTATTCCTCCCATTCAGCGCCGTTTCTTCAAATATATTTCTTACGTTGCAAACACACATCAAAAAAGGTTTGCTGAAAATAACGCTGAGCCTGAAGAGCCGGCCGCGGTGGCCGTGCGGTTCTAGGCGCTTCAGTCCGGAACCCCGTGACTGCTACGGTCGCAGGTTCGAATCCTGCTTCGGGAATGGGTGTGTGTGTGATGTCCTTAGTTTAGTTAGGTGTAAGTAGTTGTAAGTTCTAGGGGACTGATGACCTCAGAAGTTAAGTCCCATAGTGCTCAGAGCCATTTTTTGATTCTGAAGATAATGATGAATTTTTCTTTCGGTGAATACGTAGGTAAATGTAGTCGATACGAGAATGGGTATGGCAATATTAAACGTGGAACTGTTGTACTGTGTACCTTTTTTTCAGGAGACTACTGAAGCAAGCCCATATTTCCCGTTTCAAACATTGTTCCAGTCTCCAGTGTTTCTTCTGTCTATTTTGCATGGAACAAGTGGAGTACAATTCGTCATTTTTTCTGTTTTCCGTCTTTCTTTAGTCGCTTTAAATACGTGGAGGTATGTTCCGTCTGTGCAACAAATCGAAGTCAGTTTGTTTATTGCCATACCAGTTTCCCTTCTTTTATTTGGCAAGCGTCTTCCGTGGTGATTTCCAGCGCTGGTAACTCATGCGTGTGGTTCTCGATATGTATTCGTTAGTTTTCATGCTCTAGCTGGCAGATTTCTGGCGTTCTTTCATCTACATTTGGCACATAACATATATCACTTGCACTTTCCATTTCGTGATCGCTGCAGTCATGGACTGCATGGCTGATCCCGGCGGAGGTTCGAGTCCTCCCTCGGGCGTGGGTGTGTGTGTTTGTCCTTATGATAATTTAGGTTAAGTAATGTGTAAGCTTAGGGACTGATGACCTTAGCAGGTAAGTCCCATAAGATTTCACACACATTTGAACATTTTTTGAACATTTGTGATCAACATACGATGACAAACGTGGTTGTGTTGAAAGCCACCATCGCGTCTAATAAGAGATTCCGCAAACGTGTTCGACAGATTCCTTAATAACTGAATACCAGAAGGATGACTTCGCAGCCAAGACTTTCGCGGTAGAATAATTTATAGAATGTCGGCGTACAGACACAACGTTCGGCTGTGGCTGAGATGCGAAAGGCTAGTGTGGCAGCTCCAGGCACCTACCGTGAACAGTGTGTGCGGTCTGACCAATGACCAATCTCTTATTTGCCACCAAGTCAGTTAACAGCTGTCTTTTTACAGAGACGAAGCTTTTTTTGTCCGCATATGACAAGTATCGCTCGACTGGTGTAGAAAAGTATTGAAAACAGTGCCTGATGAGATATTAAAAGTGACGCCTTAAAACAAAATGAAAATAACAAATCAGTGAGCACTACAAAAGCTACTGGATATCCGATGGCTGCATAAAATAACGGTGGTGTTGTGCGCAGGAGCTGAGAACGGAGGTAAATCTTTCGCCCGCCGCGCACCTTGTGATAGGCCAGGCTCGCCAGCGTAGGGACTGTGGCCTAGCTTCCAAGCACACCTGCGCCGGGGCCGCTGAATGGGCCCTTGGCACGAGCTCAAGTAATCGCCGGCCATTTGGGAGATTGCATTAAAATTACACGCAATAGCTCCTCGCGGGACGTACTCCGCTCGACTCCTTTCCGAGCCCTGCCGAGCTGCACCGCTCGCATGCGCACTGGGTTTCACACCGACTGACCAACGCATATACTCTACAGTCCCACGACCTGCGCATGCGCCGAAGGTTCCCCACCCTCCGGCCAGCGCACATACTCTGTTCCACAACATATCACACTAGGTGTGCCTTTGATGAGCATGGCTCAGTGTATTCACAATAGTGTGCAACTCAGAGGCCAAATAATGCGTTCTCAAGCAGAAGTCCTTTAAAATGCTTTTCAGAGGCATTTTCCTACCTCCAAGCTACAATCAACACATCTCGTCAATGGAGTATTACCATTTCGCCCTTTCCATCGTCCGATATGGACGTGACAACATATTTTAGTCGAGCTTATATCTATGCTTATTTAAGAATTAAAAATTGCCCATCGTTGCCTTAAGGGGGTAGGACGTCAACGAGCTGACTTGGAGCAGCAGAGGCACCAGAGGACATTTTAAATTCCACTGTCTATACTTTTAAAAGTAAATTCATAAAACTTTGTCAGTATGACCAGGAAGGATTCAGGATTCACACTCGTAGCAGCGGAAGTTCAAAAACATAACAAAATATTTTTTTACAGGTGAAATTTCGTCATTTTTTCACTTACTATTGGCTGCATTTGTTGCTATATATACACTCCGTTCGATGAATTTTGCACAGCATTCAAACCATACTTACAAGTGTCTGCAGCTCTAGAATCTATTTCATTTATGAAAAAATGAATGAGCTGTTACGTTTTAAAGTTTACGTTTAGAAAAAATCAAATTTTGTAGTTAATTTTCTCAATTTTTACCACAGTTTTTAGTAGATTTGGAAAATTCTAGAGTTTCATGCACCTGTAAGTATGGTTTGTATGCTGTGCAAAATGCATCAAAGAATATCTCTTACTTGTCAAAAAAAATGTACCTATAGCAACAAATGCAGCCAACAGTAAGTGGAAAAATGCAACAGTAAGTGGAAAAATGATGAAATTTCACAAGTAAAAAATTATTTTGTTATGTTTTTGGACTTCTGCTACTACGAGAGAGAATCCTGAATCCTTCCTGGTCATGCTGACAAAGTTTTATGAATTTACTTGTAAAAGTATAGACAGTGGAAATTAAAATGTCCTCTGGTGCCTCTCCTGCCCCAAGTCAGCTCGTTTGATGTCCTACCCACCTTAATGTGTTGGATAAGCACCCAATAAACAGATAATAAATATGTTTCTGAAATATGGCCAAAAAAGTAGCTGAAAAGTTTCAAGAAACGGCTAGGAAAAGACCTTCGAGTGACAGAGGAATTATTGAGCCACCATAAAAACAAACTAATAGAATTACTTGCAGAATGACGGAATTTAGAATCTTTCTACACCGATTTAACGAAGAATCTCTGTTTTGTTTTGAAATGCATACAGCTGTCTCTTCATTGCCAGCGACCGCAAAGTGGAAAACTAATACATTACGATATATTAGTCATTGATATGACTACTTTGTATAACAACGAACTTGCGAGCAGTACTGTTTCACCAGCTTTAACGTTTTCTGAGAATTATGGTTTCAAATAAATAATAGGTACGATGTATTTTCATGTTTTAACGTACAAGTTATCACCAATCGATTTAAGATGTGTTCATAGGTTCCAGTGATTGCTGTCGAATTTACTCAATTTATGTGACAAGCGGACGTAAACAATCAGTAACACTCAGAATAGTACAGGTATATGATGAAACACTGTTAGACGTATATGCTGCCCATGATATTTATCATTATGCTAATAACTCTAGCCAGTAGTTTCATCTGGTTCCAAGAAGTGTAGGGAGTAAAAATGATTGCTATACCTTATTCTGCAATGTTGTTGACTATTGTACCATCAGTGTTGAATACATGCTGTCTTACAAATTGATTCTATCCAGCCTCTTACAATGATATACAGCTGAAACACAGATATTTAACTTTTGTGAATATGTTACCGCGAAACTTCTAAATGTCCTTTTATAGGTTTTTTTACAGTAATTATGTCTGCTCTTAACGTTTCATTCGTACATACATTCAAGTACCTGAAAATAGTTACTTAGACTGAAACCGAAAGTGAATAAAGGTATTTCATTCCGCAACTCATGATGTTAGTCGCAATCATTCATGTTGTAGATCACAGGTTTCAGTAATCGCTGTAGTTACGATTCATAACAAAAGGAACAGGAGGAATGCAATGAACTATTGGCTCTTCAGCATTTATCAACGACACAAAATCTTTTCATCTATACAAAAGCTTTGTACCCACATTCTCAATATCGATTAAAAATATACTTTCACTAAAACTCTCAGAGAAGAGGATGGCACAGCTGAACTGTAAATAATGATGTCACTGAGCGAGAGTTTATAAAAAACTGATTTCCATTCGGATACTTGTAAGAAAATACGTTTTTTTTTTAAATTGAAATAATATTAAAATAAATTCACTCGTACATATCAAGACTTGACTCACAGCTAAATAATAATGTACATAATCGGACAGCTTTTTACGTTTATAGGCCCAGTACCATACGCTTCATTCTACTGAAGGAAAAAGGAATTTTTTTAAAAAATAAAACAGTACAGGAATGTCAAATGGACACAAATAAACATTCTCAGAGCCGTAGGGTAATTTAATCGAAAATATAATTGAGAAGCTCAGTTCAGTGCACATCTACATGCATTCAGATTGTATCTATGCAGCGGACGTTGGGCTGAATAACTCGATACTGTCGAGCTATTTCAATAAATGAAGTTGTTGGTTTTTAATTTTTTTGTTTGTGTAACTTCTGGGACCGTTGTCGGTAATTCTGCGTCTATTTAAGAGTGAGGTCACTCGCCTTTATTTTTATATATAGTAATAAAGACTTCACATGTACGCACAATGATAGTTCTTGTGGAAAAATGAGAACGTAATCGAGGGATGAAGAATTTACTGTTGATCATTTAGTTTTGGTATGCAAATAACGCTGTGTAGGCCTGGCCTTCGACAGAACTCAATTCTTTACTCACTTAATTGTTACTTTGTGATTTTAATTGGGGACCAGGGGAGAGATTTACGTTGGGTCGTTACGTCAGAAGTTTGCGTGTTGCCTGAAGCTAATGAATTATTGAAACGCTTAAATAGTTCTCAATTTAGATCGCGGATAAACTGCTTCACTAGTATGAATCATCGTAGTTGGAAATAGTCTCATGAACAGAATGCAGAGTTACGTCTATGCTACATGTAACACTTGACTGTCTTTACTTTTCGTAATTACATGAGCGGCAAAAGTTTATCTCGGTCAGCTGCTACAGAAACAGAAAATGTGGAAATGATTACGTTGTTGATTAGCATAATAAGAGGCCATCGCGGCATTAAAAAAAGATTTTCCGGCGCGTATCTCAGTTATTTTCCTTGCAATTTTTATTCCCCTGTCGTAGATAGTTTCTGATTCTTCTTCCTTCAGATATAGTTTCGAGCACCCTAGATCACATAACTAATGAGGAAGTATTGAATAGAATTGGGGAGAAGTTTGTGGCACAACTTGACTAGAAGAAGGGATCGGTTGGTAGGACATGTTCTGAGGCATCAAGGGATCAGCGATTTAGTATTGGAGGGCAGCGTGGAGGGTAAAAATCGTAGAGGGAGACCAAGAGATGAATACACTAAACAGATTCAGAAGGATGTAGGTTGCGGTAGGTACTGGGAGATGAAGAAGCTTGCACGGGATAGAGTAGCATGGAGAGCTGCATCAAACCAGTCTCAGGACTGAAGGCCACAACAACAACAACACAGGAAATCGTTACGAATCTCTCTGATTCACTAAAGAGAAGAATTCTTTTCTGAAAAACTTCGTGCCTGCTACAATCGGACCACCGACCTTTAAACCAGTTGTTTAACACAACTTTACCACGCTATCACAGGCACCCAGCCACCTTAAATTATTTTTAAGAGATTATATGACAACAAATATGTGATCTGCATTAACACCTAGGAGTCATTACCTCATTTACATTAAATTTTGCTGTTGCACACACATCACAACGCGTTGATTACGGCCAAAACCTAAGCAAGAATAACGTCCACAGCTCTGAAATATTTTCAGATGGTTTTGTCTTGAAGTTAACAAATTTTTATTTAGAATCACATGAAGCCAACAACGGCAGCTAGAACAAGTAACTTTATTTCGCAATTAGATTCACTGATTACAAATAATCAGAAGGTGCGAAATATATGTACGCCTATAGCTATGATATCAAAAATTAGCGTTAGCGAAGTCTTGTGTAAAACTGTCGTATCTGATGATTGTAATTCTGACATTTGACACAGAAATACTTCACTGTTATTTATAAAATATTGCACAGATATCCTCTGAAACTTAGCATTATGGTGCAATCCTTCAAAATCGATTTCAATTCTTGTACGCTCTGTAAAGCATAGAACTTTTACGGCGCTGTGCGATAAACTCTCTGGAGTTCTACTGTACCAGTGTTTGGTTTCTTTATAAAGTAGGCATCATAGGAGACGGTATTAGCTTCGTAACAGCTCGGGATAGCCCGTATGAAAGTGTAACAGAGACGCTAAATGGTTATTAGTGGATGAATCGTTTTGTAGAAAGTGATTTGCAAACAAAAACTGCGAGAAGTTAGTCATTGTGGAACTCTTCAGTTTACTAAAAGTTTCGTGTGTCATAAAATTTTGCTGAGTCACCAACCAATTTAATTAAAACTGGAAAAATTTAATATAAGAACAATTAATCACTGAATTTTTAAGCATAATTAACGTGTTCATACGTACGATAAAGAGAGAAAGGAAATTTGCGAACACAAAATGTTGATAATGTACGTAGGATTAGGTGCTTATTAGAAAAATTGATACTTTAATGTAATTGTGCACTACTGAAAAGGGAGAAACACGAAGTAGAAAACTGAATTACAAATAATTGAGTGTGACAGCACAAAACACAATTTAAATAGTATGAAACGAATCTAACAGAGACGTTTCAGTTCTCAAGGAGCTTCAATGGGTTGTGCCACGAAATCAGATTGGGCCTGTGACGATCTTTTCTTATCAGAGTAGCACCTTCACCAAACGCCTGAATTTCCTGGTTTCCCACAGCCCATCATTCGGTACCATGACATTGCTGTGCTCCAACGTACATTCTCATAAGTATTTTCCGCAAGTTAAGGACATTATTTGATAAAGTAGACTTATTTTGGCCTGAATTGTTCTCTTTACCTTTGCTAGTCTGCTTTTTCCATATCCTCCTTGTATCGTCTGTCACGTGTTATTTTGGCTCGAGGGTAGCAGAATCCCTTCAGTTTCTCTACTTCGTGGTCCCCAGTTTTGACATTACTTTTATCTTTTCTGCTACTCCTCGTTGCGTTCGTCTTCCTCCTATTTAATCTCCGTTTTCTATGCTCATAAAACTGTTCATTGCATTCAGCAAGACCTGTAAGCGAATCTTACCATTGACATCCTTTCCGTGAAGTCTGATACCACTCTTGAACCTTTGTTTAATTTCTGTCAGCACTTCGTCGTTGTGTAAATTAAACAGCAGAATCGGAAGACTGCATCCCAGTCTTAGAGCATTTTAATCATTTGATTCGTTCTTTGTGTTTCGTTCTCATGGTTTCCTCCAGATTTTGTCCTTCTTGTGTATTACCAGTCTTTCCACGTAGCATACGACAGTGATCTGCAAATTATGTTTGTTTAAACTATTTTACATTGTCTAGGGGTTTTTATATTCAACAAGCACTATTAACGTGTCCTGCATCCATCAGTAAGCGCTAAGTTACAACTCTCTCTGTAAAGGCAAATTGATCGTCGTCTAAAAGATTCTCTGTCTTCTTTTCCATGCTTCTGTATATTATTTTTGCCAGCTGATTGTGCGGTAGTTCTCACACTTACAGGTTGACAATTATTGAACTACTTGAAAAAAAGTGAATTAATTACAAACTGCGTCGTCTACATAATTTATTCAACACGCAAACGTCACAACAAATATTCGGATTTAGGTTACGGCATGTTCGATATGCCCTCCATCCTTGTCGATGGTGTGGCGCAGGTGAATAGCGAAATTCTCCATGACCCGCTGAAGGTCGGAACATCGATGTTGTTGATGACCTCCAGAATGGCTGTTTCAGCTCATCAATGGTTTTGGGGTTACTGCTGCACACCTTGTATTTAATATAACCCCACAAAAAGGAGCCGCACGTGTTCAGATCCGGAGAATATGGCCGCTTATCGAGGCCCTTGACAGTGGCTCAAAACAAAACAAAAAATGTTCAAAAGTGTGTGAAATCAAATGGGACTTAACTGCTAAGGTCACCAGTCCCTAAGCTTACACACTACTTAACCTAAATTATCCTAAGGACAAACACACACCCATGCCCGAGGGAGGACCAGCCGTACAGTCCATGGCTGCAGCGCCTAAGACTGCTCGGCTACTCCCGCGCGGCTTGCCAGCGGCCTCTGGATACCCCAGAGCCAGAATGCGGTCTCCAAAAGACCTCCTCCAGAACATCAACCACTACCTTGCTTCGATGCGGTCGAGTTCCGTCCAGCATGAACCTCATCTTGTCGAAGTCATTTTGGATAATGGGGACGAAACCATCTTCCAAAACCTTCACGTACCATTCGGTAGTCACCGTGCCATCAAGGAATATCGCACCGAATATTCCGCGACTGGACATTGCACACCACACAGTCAACAGTCAAGGGTGAAGACATTTATCTATCACGCAGTGCGGAGTCTCAGACCCGGAATGCGCCAACTTTGCTTATTGACGAGCCAATCCAAATGAAACTGGGTTTCGTCGCTAAGCCGGACCATACATGCACATACTGATTCCCATTAGTCCTCACGGCCAGCTGTGCAGTTGAGCGTCCTAACTCAAACCGTTCGGAAGTTAAGACGATTTCATATTGCTCAATAATTGTCGCCGTGTATCTGTCCTGGTTATAGTTGGGATTTTTGCAAGAGTCGTTTGGTATTTCTCCAGTCTCATATACGCAACACGTCGTTTGGTTACCCCGACGAATTTAGTACTTCGGAATCAATGTTACGTATGCCTCCCGTCTTATTTGGTAACAAGTCATACGAAGCTCTGTCAAATTCTAACTCTTAACCTTCTTACAACTTTTCACCAGGGACTTCCCCCTCATACAGCCCCCTAATGTATTATCTGCTCTTTGCATTTATCAGCTTAAATCGTATTGCATCCTAATTTTACAGAAGTGAAATTCGAAAACTTTTGACAACCGAAGTACTATGTTCGCCGTATGCGTCACATAGGAATTAGACATGGCGATGCATAATACACTACTAGCCCTTAACATTGCTACACCAAGAAGAAATGCAGAGGATAAACGGGTATTGATTGGACGAGTATATTATACTAGAACTGACATCTGATCACATTTTCACGCAATTTGGGTGCATAGAAACCTGAAAAATCAATACCCAGAACAATCACCTCTGGCCGTAATAACGGCCTTGATAGGCCTGGGCATTGAGTCAAACAGAGCTTGAATGGCTGCGCATGCAGCTTCAACACGATACCACAGTTCATCCAGAGTAGTCACTGACGTATTGTACAGAGATAGTTTCTCGGCCACCACTGAGCAGACGTTTTCAGTTTGTGAGAGATCTGGAGAATGTGCTGGCCAGGGCAGCAGTAGAATATTTTCTGTATCCAGAAAGGCCCGTACAGGACCTGCAACATACGGTCGGGCATTATCCTGCTGAAATGTAGGGTTTCACAGGGATCGAATGAAGGGTAGAGACATGGATCGTAACACATCTGAAATGTAACGTCTACTGTTCAAAGTGCAGTCAATGTGAATAAGAGGTAACCGAGATGTGTAACCAGTGGCACCCCATACCATCACGCCGGGTGATACGCCAGTATGGCGATGACGAATACACGCTTCAGTGTGCGTTCACCGCGATGTCGCCAAACACGGATGCGACCATCATGATACTGTAAACAGAACCTGCATTCATCTGAAAAAAAAATGACGTTTTGCCATTCGTGCTCCCTGGTTCGTCGTTGAGTACACCACCATAGACGCTCCTGTCTGTGATGCAGCGTCAAGGGTAACCGCAGCCATGGTCTCCGAGCTGATAGTCCGTGCTGCTGCAAACGTCGTCGAACTGTTCGTGCAGATGGTTGTTGTCTTGCGAACGTCCCCATCTGCTGACTCAGCGATCGAGACGTGTCTGCACGATCCGTTACATCCATGCGGATAAGATGCCTGTCATCTCGACTGGTAGTGATACGAGGCCGTTGAGATCCGGCACGGCGTTCCGTATTACCCTCCTGAACCCACCGATTCCATATTATGCTAACAGTTATTGGATATCGACCAACGCGAGCAGAAATGTCACGATACGATATACCGCAATCCCGATAGGCTACAATCCGACCTTTGTATCAAAGTCGGAAAAGTGATGGTACGCATTTCTCCTCCTTACACGAGGCATCACAACAACGTTTCACTAGGCAACACCGGTGAACTGCTGTTTGTGTATGAGAAACCGGTTCGAAACTTTCCTCATGTCAGCTCGTTGTAGGTGTCGCCACCGGCGCCAACCTTGTGTGAATGCTCTGAAAAGCTAATCATTTGCATATCACAGCATCGTCTTTCTGTCGGTTAAATTTTTTGTCTGTAGCATATCATCTTCATGGTGTAGCAGTTTTAATGGCCATTAGTGTAGATAATCATTCTCCTCTCACTTCGTACGTGAATGGAACAGAACAAAAATCACAAATTATGGCACTAGAGGGGATACCCTGGCGCGCCGGTGACGTACAAAACGCGAGACGAGGCTGCCTGCACTTGCTCGGGACTTCCCCGCCGCCAGGGCTGCCACCACGCGCTCGTTGAGCTGCGCGCCGCGCCTGTCGACTGCTTGGCATGCAGATGGCGACCGTGAATTCTGATAGCTGATTACGGCCCCGTATTGAGGACCATCCGTCTTCCCCGCCTCTCCCCTTCCGCTCCTTCTCGCTGCCAGGAGCTGCCCGGCTGCCGCCTCCGCGCCGGATGGCTCTTTATTCCACTTGTTGTTGGCGCTCTCTTCTCTCCGGGCCGTTCCCAGGGGCGCTGCACGCAGAACGAATGGCATCTCCTCCGGCCCTCGGCGAGTGCAGTGCTCCGTTTGCTACGCACCGACTGCGAAATCGAACGCTGCAGGAAACATTTCCATCAGTTCTGCCGCGTGGCGTGTCCTGCATTCTTCAAGACCCCCGAACTACTTGCAGCAATTGATTCCGTTCGGCAGTGTAAATTATGGGGTTCCAACGGCCTTTCGCGGGCGTCTGGATGTTTCAATATAAACACGCTGATACCTCGAAAGGCTGCCTTTTATTTTTCGATTTCATGGTGTGTCCCAGAGTTTTATACCTCTTTTATGCCCTGTGGCGTCTCCATTTCGTAAGAAATGAAATGATATCCTAATTTAATTAAACGGTATTCAGTGCCGAGTGCGAAAATTGGGTGAAATTAAAGATACTAACGACCCGGAAATGCTTCGCAAATGCTAAATATGAATGGGGATGGGAAATACGCCCTAACCTCCTCCTCTCTCCTCTAACTGTTCATCTCCTCCTTCCCCATACCCACCTTCCCCCATCTCTCTTCACCACCGCCTTCACTCTTCTTCTGTCTACCTTCTCCTCCCACCCCTCTGTTTCCTCCACCGCCCTTTCTGTCCATCTACTTCCCCCCCCCCCTCCTCCCTCTGACATTTTTTATTGACATCGAAACGGTAACTCAGACTGAGGTCGCATAAAATGACTCGGTACAACGGCTGGATTAATTCGTCTACGAGGTACAAGACACCTCTCTTGCTGCTAGATCTTTGAGGATAGTAGCTTCATGACAGTATTTCGCAAAGTTTTAGTCTGTGAGCTGGTAGGATTATAAGGTTTAGTACGATTTAGATTCCGTAGCAGTATTCAAATCATAAGCTGATTAACCATAAATACAACTTTCCTGTTTTCTGTTAAAATCAACTGTGAGGAAAAAAACGAAACAGGACACTTGTCTAGAGGTTTTCTTTAATTAAAGATAGCAATGACAAAACTCTTCCACCTGGTGTACAAGACGTATGAGAAAGACGACGTACCCTCAGACTTCAACAATAATATAATAATTCAAATTTTAAAAAAGCAGGTACTGACAAATGTGAATATTACCGAACTATAGTTTAGTAAGTCATGGTTGCAAAATAATAACACGAATTACTTACAAAAGAATGGAAAAACTGGTTGGAGCTGACCTTGGGGAAGATCAGCTTGAATTACGAAGCAGATCGAGGAACACGCGAGGCATTATTGACCCTACGACTTACCTTTGGAAATAGGCGAAATAGACGAACCTACATTATAGCATTTGTAGATTTAGAGCAAGCTTTTGACAGTGTTGGTTGGAGAACTCTTTTTGAAATTTTGAAGGCAGCAGAGTAAAATACAACTTCTACACAAACCAGACGGTAGCCATAAACGTCAAGGGTGATGAAAGGGAAACGGTGGTTGAGAACGGAGTGCGACAGGGCTGTAGCATATCGCCGACGTTATTCAGTCTATGCACTGAGCGAGCAGTAAAGGGAATCGAACAAACATTTGGAGTAGGAATTAAATCTCAGGGAGAATAAATAAAAACTCTGAGGTTTGCTGACGACATTTTATCTCTGGCAGATACAGCAAAGGACTTAGAAGGGCAGCTGAAAGGAATGGACAATGTATTCATAGGTGGCCATAAGATGAACATTAACAAAAGCAAAACAAGGGTAATGAAATGTAGTCGAATTAAATCAGGCGGCGTGAAGGAGTTATATTAGGAAACGAGACACTTAAAGTAGTTGATAAGTTTTGCCGTTTCAGCAGCAGAATAAATGATGATGGACGAAGTAGAGAAGATATACAACGTACACTGGTTCAAAATGGTTCAAATGGCTCTGAGCACTATGCGACTTAACTTCTGAGGTCATCAGTCGCCTAGAACTTAGAACTAATTAAACCTAACTAACCTAAGGACATCACAC
Source organism: Schistocerca gregaria (assembly GCF_023897955.1). Taxonomy (NCBI): domain Eukaryota; kingdom Metazoa; phylum Arthropoda; class Insecta; order Orthoptera; family Acrididae; genus Schistocerca; species Schistocerca gregaria. Next base: position 1,133,090,225 of record NC_064920.1, on the reverse strand, counting down.
ACATCCATGCCCGAGGCAGGGTTCGAACCTGCGACCGTAACGGTCGCTCGGTTCCAGACAAAGTACGCTGGCAATGGGAAGAAAAGCATTTCTGAAGAAGAGAGATTTGTTAACACGGAATATAAATTTAAGTGTCAGGAAGTCTTTTCTGAAAGTATTTATAGGTGATGTACCCATACTTGAAATTGAAACACGGACGATAGACAGTTTAGAAGACAACATAATCTTTTCAAATGTAGTGCTACTGAAGAATTCTGAAGATTAGATGAGGAGATCACATAATTAATGTGGAGGTACTGAATAGAATTGCGGAGGAAAGAAATGAGTGCCATGACGGTCCGTAGTTTCAGGGGTCCTTACTGTCGGTCATCTATCTCTCTAAATACATTGTGATCGGACCCTACAGCCCGCCGTTTCTTGTACATATCTTGAATAGTGTGATCGCGGAGAGTTTCCTTCCATGATACTTCGCTTGAAACATTTCTTTACATTCCTTGGTGGATACTGTCTTGATGTAACATTCCAAAATATTAATTCACTATTTTAATGTAGACTGCTCCAGTTCTGTAACATCTCAACAATACGAGCTTCTCACAAGAACTGACGCACGAACTCAGCTACACTCAGCTTTGCGAGAAAATACAGAGTACCCAACTTTCGAGACAGCGTTGCCACTTCACAAGCACTTCGGCTAGAGATGATTAACCGGTACGTGAGTGTACCGCTTTTATGTGGAATTCCTACTTTTGATCGGATAGTAGATTTTATACAGGGTGAAAAGTATTTAAACCGACAAACTCTGGGAGGTTATGGGGGACATCAAAACAAATGTTTTTCCCTAATGTCATTTTTTCCTATGAGGAGTATTTAAACCGGTAGGGGAAGATTTCTCTTGAGGGAGATTAATTAAACCAGCAAACACTTTACCATTTTTTATGACCAAAAGACAACACATTAACACAACCCAATTTCAATTACAGTAGATTTTCAAAAATGTCTCCATTGACACGTAAACAAAGGTTACACTGTCGGTTCATGCTCTGTCCGACACGGGCAAAAACATCAGGAGTGTCCTGCATTGTTCCCCACACAGAAAAGTGAGGATCGAGCAGGCCACGGTAGAAGACCACTTCTAACAATCCACGTTCATGGGAACCGTCGGTCAAGGAATCGACGCACACGACGGACTGAAATGTGCCGGCGCCCAGTCATGTTGGAACCACTTGTGTTGTCTTGTAGGGACGTCTTCCAGCAATTCTGGCAATTCTCTAGCGAGAAAATTGTAATAGTGTCTGACATTTAATGGCCTAGGTAGCAGATACAGCCCAATTAAACAGTCCCCGACAACACCGACCCACACATTAAGGAAGAACCGCACTTGATGAGCGCTAGTAACTGTGGCATGCGGGTTATCCTCACTCCAAACATGCGAATTGTGAATGTGGAAGATTCCATCACGCTCGAACGTTGCTTCATCGGTAAACAACACAGAGGATAGAAATGTAGGATGCATTTCACATTGTTCCAGGTACCCCTGCATAAACTGTGCACTGGATGGATAAGCAACTGGTTCCAGATTGTGGACACGCTGTAAGAGAAATGGACGTAACAATTGCTCTCGAAGGACTGTTCTTACACTCGTCTGATTCCTCCCTATTTTACGTGCAATTGGACGAGTGCTGATTGAAGGATCCCGCTCCACATGCTGCAAGACAGCTTCCTCAAATTGCAGCGTTCTTACCGTGCGACGGCATCCCTGTCCACATAATCTGCTAAATGATCCGGACTCACGCAGACATTGGTACACAGCAGCAAAGGTCGTATGATGCGGGATACGGCGATTAGGTTGATACCCGCTGTTCAGCTCTGCCGTTGATGTGCGCTACGTAGTACGCACCAACCATATCAGTGTACTCACTCCAGGTGTATCGCTCCATTAGTAAACAGAGACAGTGCACTTCTATACTGGTGCACAGCAGTTGCCTACAACTGAAGAGCGTAATACGCCCTCTAACAACTGAAGAACATAATACGGCCTCCACCGGTTTAAATAATCGTCATAGGAAAAAATGACATTAGGGAAAAATGTTTGTTTTGATGTCCCCTACAACCTCCCAGAGTTTGTCGGTTTAAATACGTTTCACCCTGTATTGTATGATAGTGCATTGTTAGATCAAGTTGCTTCGTACTCCCAAAGCGTGGAAGACGTACTGGACCAGGAACGGCGAATGTGGATTATTCCTGCAGCGAGGGAAAAGGCGAAAGTATTGTGCACGATTTGGATTGTTTGAGTGGCAGCGAGCCATTAATTACTCCATTTGTAGAACGGGGGCTGAGTGCGCTGGAGCGCCGATAGCTGAGCGCACACAGTGGGGGTGGATGATCCGCGCGCGGCAGATAAGGCGCACAGGTCTGAGGGGGGCGTAATCCAGGCCGACTGCTCCACCCCCGCACCGCCCCGCACCGCTAAGCGGATTGCTCACGGCTACCCTTTGTTTCAAAGATTCCGAAGGCAAGCAGGCGGCAATTCTGCCTTAAAACGGCCTCTGATGCCGGTCCACGCGTTAGAAAGGGTGGAGAACTTCGCCGGACAATGAGCGGTTAATGCCGTTCGTGGTCCGAGGAATACATGCACTCTGTTGTGGAGAGAGTGCCACAGCATTGTAGACAGCCAGTGGTCTAGGTGTAGTTCCTCCCGTGAAGTTATTAGGCACTCCCCATCTATAGGTCATCGCCTGAAGCTGACGTCCCGCGAGTTAGATTTCGCCGATGTAAAGCTTAGTCTTTATTATTACAATCGCTGCATTTTCGGTCCACTAATTTAACGTGAATATAATACAGTGGCACAATCGAAGAAACTCTTACTGGCTTACAAAGCCCCAACACAAGCACTGACTAGAAAGCCACCAGCTACCAAAGTGTAATGCACAAGTTGACCATCAACATGGTTTTAGTCGGTGGTGACTGTGCACTTGACAACACAGAAATTCGCCGTGGCTTCAACTGTCTTTTATGTTACGCGCGAGTCAATGTCATTGCTGTTTGCTCATAAAAGTAAATGACACTTGATTTGGTGGAATTACTTTTTCCTGGAGACACGAGTCGTAACTTCATCATCAGTAAGGATAGAAGTTGAAGCAATGAATCAAAATTTTTGTGAAGGCCATGAGTTGAACCTAGGTCTTCTGTTTATTAGGCAGATGAACTAACCACCCACCGTGGCATTGTTGTTACCATACCTACACATGTCTACCCAAGTGCAATAATCATGCTGAAGGCATGTACAGTTGTGTGTGAATTTCTAAGGGACCAAACTGCTGAGTCATCGGTCGCTAGACTTACACACTACTTAAACTAGTTTATGCTAAGAATAACACACACACCCATGTCCGAGGGAAGACTCGATCCTCCGGCGGGAGGGGCCGCGCAATCCGTCACATGGCGCCTCGAACCCAGCGGCCACTCCGCACGGCCTGAAGGCATGAATTGGAGTTTGTGTTATGGGGGCCTTAGGACTAGCTTAGTCCCTGCAGCTGTGGTAGCCAGAAGTCCAAGGTGGTGTAGTGTTTGACACATCTCCTTAGGGAAAAAAAAACTGCAGAATTCAACATTGTGGCGTCCGGAGACCAAATCCAAATTACGAAAACAATGACGAACAAATGAAGGAAAAAATGCCATCAAGGCATTAGAGATAAAAAAAAATTCCATCCCTCTATCCTTATCGAAGATAAACGACACTTTTAATGGTGTGTGCAGTTGAGTGAGTTACGTGTTATGAGTACTCAAAGGCAGCATGCACATTCTCAAACACTCACAAGGAAATTTACCCTGTGTTATTCATACGATTTCAGACGTCGAAGAATTAACTGTAGTCAACGGTGGAACTGTACTGGCTCTGAGCACTATGGGACTTAACTGTTGAGGTCATCGGTCCGCTAGAACTTAGAACTACTTAAACCTAACTAATCGATATTACACACATCCATGGCCGAGGCAGGATTCGAACCTGCGATAGTAGCGGTTCAATCAGCGCACACTCCGCTGCAGAGTGAAAATCTCATTCTAATTGCAACGTTGTACAACGTTGGTGCAGAACGTAATTACTACCAACACATGCTTTAAACCACTATATTAAACAAGGAAATAACTTTAAAAAAGTTATTTGATGAAGAAGGCATTACCGGTGTACAAATTTGGATTCAGACGAACATATTTTTTAAACACGTATACCGACTTTACATTTTGTTCTAGAACGTATTCTCTGTGCCATGTTGATGTACCAGTTGAACTGCTGTTAGAAGTACATTAGTGAAACTAACTGCAGAACTGTAAGAATTTCCACAGAATATTTATTTTTCCTAAAATAAAAATTTGTATTACAAGAAGGAGAACATCTGATATCCGTGTTAATTATATAAATCATTTGTTAATACTTGTTTTAGACGAAAATTATTTGTTGAAATTTTTGTTAATTAAACTGTTTACAGCATGAAGTTAGACGTGTAATGTAAAGCATAAAATTCTTTCACTTTCGCTGAAAAAAGAATCCACTGAAACACTAAACATATTTCTGTGTATATATTAGTACAAATGCAGTATTTTGTTTGTAATTTTACATGATTTCCGAATAATTTTCTTCCATCAACTGAACGTGTTGCTGGCTTGAAAGTGATTTCTTCATCGTCATTTTCAGCTCTTAACCTATCTCCAGAATCACATGCAGGAAAAAAACAGTGCATTGTTGCCTACGTTACCCGTCTACGTCACGACTAAACCAATTACTACGATATTAACGTATTTGTTACTACAGTTCCAGCCGGCCGGAATGACCGAGCGGTTCTAGGCGCTTCAGCCTGGAACCGCGGGACCTCTACAGTCGCAGGTTCCAATCCTGCCTCGGCATGGATATTTGTGATGTCCTTAGGTTAATTAGGTTTAAGTAGTTCTAAGTTCTAGGCGACTGATGACCTCCGAATTTTAGTCCCATAGTGCTCAGAGGCATTTGAACCATTTTGAACACATTAATCGTATACCATGTCTTAAAATTTCCGTTTAAATTAGAGCTCAGTGAAAAAATTATTAAAATACTAGGGCAGATCTATGCTGCTGGCTGATCGCTGAAGTGAAAATAGATGAGCTATCATCTCTCCTTCACACTAACACCTCCAACATACGAACCTAGGCAGGAGTCCAAACCACATTTTCCGTGGAGAGTAACCGAGGCAGAAATTTCCGACCTGATGTATCATGTGACTGTTAAATGTGGAGCAATTAAAGATAATACCCAATAGCAGTCCATTAGATCAGAACTATCTAACCTTCAACTCAGTCATACTCTTGCAGAGGTAGCCTCTTGAGTTCGAGTGCGTAGGAGATAGAGAGGCACGTCTACGTGTGAAGCGTACGTGCCGTGAGCAGTTTGAGGGGGGGGGGGGGGGGGTGGGGGGGCAGTCCTCGGACGCTGTTGATGCTCGGTTGCCTGCCAGCTGTCATCCATCAACGGAGCCACTATCGATCGAACGCCAGGAGAGGCGGTCGAGAGCGCGCACTCGCGAATATCGAGGTTGCTCGTCGCTGTCTCCGGCGTTGCACGCGCGGGTAGATTTACGCCGCCGTGTGGACACCCCGCGGAGGGCTGAGGCTTTGGAACGATGGAGAATTAGGGTGCAATGTGCCGTAGACGACATTGTCATTAGAGGCGGAGCAAAAGGAAGAAAATCGGCCGTGTCATTTTCGAAGGAACCGTCCCGACGTTTCCGTCATACGATTTAGGAAAACTGCGGACAAAATAAATTAGATTGGCCGGACGAGGAAGTGAATTGCTATTCTCTCTACTGCGAATGAAGTAACTTTCCACAAAGGCGTATTCTTTGGTAGTTTAAAGAAATATTGCTGAAATAATAATAGTGTTGTAGGATTCTCTAGGAAAACTTTTTATTTGCCAAGATCGGACGGATCGATGTATCGATTATTAGTTTCGACCAATTAAATGGTCATCTTCAGGTCTCAAAGTATACAGCTGTCTACAGGGCTGTACTCATTACACAAGGAATAGACGAAATTGATGATTTCGTAATAGTTGTTAGAGTACATACGATACCACAGAAAACAGTGTCTGCGACGAACACTGCAGCTAGTCCAATGTATTGCACTATCTGATTTGTCAATCTCTACCACCTACACCTTCAATGGCCCTATCTGTGCAACTTTCGAATTTCTGTTGCGGCGGCGCCGTCCTTTCCGTCCCTTTACGACGAACCTGCACCTACCTGTGAACATTGTCTCAGCAGATCATCAGTAGGAAAGCCGAGTGAAGCCTACTGTACTTCGACGTGAACCAGGCTACAATTGAAGTCACTAATCTACTTTTCGGGAGAAAGTTTTCACACAAATGAAAGGTTGGAAATTTTGTCCTCAATTAATATATTCTGAAACTTTGGTGAACAAATATCACTGCCAAGCCCGTGCTAGTCTTAACACAGTCACTCATAATCCCTTTCACTCACGTCACCAAGTTTATGGTGTTGCATTTCCCGAAAACGTAATAGATACAAAAATACTGATTGTTTTTGATTGATAATGCTCGCCAAATATTAAGTCTGTCGGTACCAAATGCAGTCACAGTTTTCAGCCACCGACCTGCTCAATACGCCACGTGGAATACGTCTTTTCTCGTCACAAAATTCACGTAAAGATTCCGAAATTTCTACACACCCATCGGAATAATTATGCCGTCATTATACAACACTTTTGATGTATGAAACACCACTACGTCCGGCAACTTATCATTTCCATCGGAACTACTATTACACACGTCCGAACTGTTTCATGGCTAGGCTCCGACTCTCTCTAGAATACTCTAAGTCTTTTCTACCAACAGAGAACGGCGCGCGAAGAATATTGCGTTACCATTGGTCAGTTTACTCAACAGCCAATAGCAAAACAACATTCTCCCGCGTCAGTCCGCGCTTTTCATCCATAACCAATCGCACAATAGTAAACCTAACGACTAAACTTTTTACCGACGTAATTATCTAATATGCTGAAGTTTTGTTTATGCATAAAGTTATTTACTATTGTTATTTATACCTGAATTAACTTTCCCTGTACCATAAACTCACTTTACAAATATATTCTACAAAAATCCCCTTTGTTCATATTCATACTTCTTCGAAATATTCCCACACTAAATCCTACTACGTAACTCGTTAAACAGTTATCTTCATATTAACATTAATCCACACTCACGCTTCATTCATACTGCTAAAATACATTTATAATACTTTACATTCTCAAAAAGACATAATAACACTTTATGAATATACTAGAACAGTTTATGGAAAACATTCTGTTACTTGAGTGCACTCTAGTGGGCACAATCGAAACTAAAATCACAGTCCCCCTATCCAATACTGTCCTCTATCGGCTGATACATAAACTACGTGCGCGTCCAGTCTCGCGTCACCATCTGTCACTATACAGCACTGAGGCACATCTCCCACTTAACCGCCTCCAAGGCAAGATCGTTATATGGCGCTACGCCTCACTATATATAAAACATTGTAATGTACTCTACTTCTACTATTTGTTAAAGTACGGCATATGTTTTACATTATTCTGTAAAAGTGTCGTACGTTTACTAAACTGCCATCCGGTGGAAGCTTCAACGACTCAACGTTCTGTATACACAATATCGGTCACTGTGCCCAGTCGCGTGGTTTCGGACTGAAGCGCCTAGAACCGCTCCGCCACCCCGACCGGCCGTAGACCCTTCGCGTGGTTCTCTGGCGGCCTGTATGTGTATAACAATAAAAATAATAATATTAATAGAACATATCAGAAGTGGTAACATACACATGCGGCACTGCCAATTAATGTTATCAAAAAAAAATTGTTCAAATGGCTCTGAGCACTATGGGACTTAACATCTATGTTCATCAGTCCTCTAGAAGTTAGAGCTACTTAAAGCTAACTAACCTAAGGACAGCACAGAACACCCAGTCAATACAAGGCAGAGAAAATCCCTCATCCCGCCGTGAATCGAACCCGGGAACCCGGTCGTGAGAAGCGAGAACGCTACCCCACGACCACGAGCTGCGGACAATGTTATCAACGACATCCAGTTGTGATACGTCGTGCTTAGATTATTGACACTTTCTACCTTGTAATTACTCCCATAGGTAAAGCTCAGTTTAGATAAAAAGTTGTCGTTTCAACTTCAAATTTGGTGAAAATACCGAGCTTCCGAAGACTGCCTCGCTCACTGTCGTCTGGCTTCGATCAGACTGTTGTGCAACTGACAAGACTCCCACTTTCACGCTCAGAGGACCGTATGTGTTTGGCTGTATTACGTCATGACGATTTCATGGTGACGGCCCATGCTAAAGTGTCGCACCCTGCGTCCCTAGATTACGGCTGCATCTGCTTTTCTTGCAGCGTGAATGCTCCTAACAGGTAGCGAACTTGTAAGAGGTCCACGAATAAGGAATTTATAGCTAGCGCACTCGAGCAGATGTAATTTCGATGGATTGCTCACGCGCTTCCTGCGATATGTATGCTGTAAGAGAATCGCAGACCAGAGAGCAGTGTTGGCTGCTGTAAGAGCAATGTCAGTAGTAGTGGAAGTAGTAGTAGTAGTAGTAGTAGTAGCTAGCAGTCGTGTGTATGGAGTTGGCGGGACCGGTCGTGGGGAGCGATGGCGGTGCCTGAGCGATGTAGTATAATGTAAAAGCAGCCGCGCGCATATGTAGTTTGTGTCAACTAAATTTGTACTATTGTTATATCAAGTCCCAAGAAAATGCTTCAAAATTTTTTAAAATAATAATCATTTTTTATAAAATTAACTCTTTGACAATCATTCATTTGAATTTAAAGAATTTACTAATTTCTGCAATCCATGGTCATCCCGATTATCGTAAAGAAAAATCAGTTGTTTCTTTTTATACATAACAAATCTAGTAGCCAGCATTGCACTGGGGCTGTGCCAGAAAAAAATTCTTATAGGGACAGATACACACGCGCTATACGGCGACTTCATTGAGGTAAGAATTTTCAATTTATTCAGAATGATCTTTCAGGGCCATGACGCAGCACTGATGACGCCCAGATTTACCATTTTACGCTCACAGTCGGTTAACTATTGAAAGGTTATATGTGAGCCACAATTTTATTGAAAGATTAGTCACATTTTTACTATTGGTAGGTTACGGAATTTTTCTGATGGGAGGTTACACCGAATGTGAATGACATACGAGGTGCATTCAAGTTCTAAGGCCTCCAATTTTTCTTCCAATTAACTACTCACCCGAAAATCGATGAAACTGGCGTTACTTCTCGACGTAATCGCCCTGCAGACGTACACATTTTTCACAACGCTGACGCCATGATTCTATGGCAGTGGCGAAGGCTTCTTTAGGAGTCTGTTTTGACCACTGGAAAATCGCTGAGGCAATAGCAGCACGGCTGGTGAATGTGCGGCCACGGAGAGTGTCTTTCATTGTAGGAAAAAGCCAAAAGCCAGTAGAAGCCAGGTCAGGTGATTAGGGAGCATGAGAAATCACTTCAAAGTCGTTTTCACGAAGAAACTGTTGTGTAACGTTAGCTCAATGTGCAGGTGCGTTGTCTTGGTAAAACAGCACACGCGCAGTCCTTCCCGGAAATTTTTGTTGCAGTGCAGGAAGAAATTTGTTCGTCAAAACATTTTCGTAGGATGCACCTGTTACCGTAGTGCCCTTTGGAATGCAATGGGTAAGAATTACACCCTCGCTGTCCCAGAACATGGACACCATCATTTTTTCAGCACTGGCGGTTACCCGAAATATTTTTGCTGGTGGTGAATCTGTGTGCTTCCATTGAGCTGACTGGCGCTTTGTTTGTGGATTGAAAAATGGCATCCACGTCTCATCCATTGTCACAACCGACGAAAAGAAAGTCCCATTCATGCTGTCGTTGCACGTCAACATTGCTTGGCAATATGTCACACAGGCAGCCGTGTGGTCGTCCGTCAGCATTCGTGGCACCCACCTGGATGACACTTTTCGCATTTTCAGGTCGTCATGCAGGATTGTGTGCACAGAACCCACAGAAATGCCAACTCTGGAGGCTATCTGTTCAACAGTCATTCGGCGATCCCCCAAAACAATTCTCTCCACTTTCTCGATCACGTCGTCAGACCGGCTTGTGCGAGCCTGAGGTTGTTTCGGTTTGTTGTCACACGATGTTCTGCCTTCATTAAACTGTCGCACCCACGAACGCACTTTCGACACATCCATAACTCCATCACCACATGTCTCCTTCAACTCTCGATGAATTTCAATTGGTTTCACACCACGCAAATTCAGAAAACGAATGATTGCACGGTAGCACGTAGCCATTTTAAGTATTTAAAACAGTTCTCATTCTCGCCGCTGGCGGTAAAATTCTGCCGTACGGTGCTGCCATCTCTGGGACGTATTGACAATGAATGCGGCCTCATTTTAAAACAATGTGCATGCTTCTATCTCCGGAGAAAAAAAATCAGAGGCCTTAGAACTTGAATGCACCTCGCATAACATATTTTTACTGTTGGGAGGTTACAAACTGCATGAAGATTAGCTGTCCTTTGTTTCTTCACAAGCGCACGGTTCCATGTGTTGCTATGTGCATAATCGGCGGCGTCTACTGAATTTATCGCATAGTGTAATTTACACTGCTTTCGTAATCACAGAGTCTGAATAATTTGGAGCTGGATTCCAAATCCTTATCTATCCAAACTTAATCACGTGTTTATTCTTAAGACTGTGCACGGCAAACACAGATTTTTTTCAAAATATCTTAACTTCATTTTCATGGTCAAAACAGAGATCCCCAATAGTCTGTTGTGACTGACCCCTCGTAACTACCACTCTCACATCGAATATTACTAACCCTTGCTGTTCTCAGACCGCGATTAATAGGTCGCATCATTTCCTTCATTTTCCTCAGTGGCTTGAAGGCCGTCTGATATAGTGAGTGTGGAAGATAAGAACTGAAAAAGAAACTCCGCCCAAACAGGAAATGAAAGCCGAGTGGTACCGAATGGCCGCCGTGGCATCCTCACACCACAGTCGTCACTGCATGCGCATATGCAGGGGCACACCCCCATATTATTCGCTGCTGCAACGCTGAATGGAAGCCGCGCTGTGTGTTAGTCCTCTGGGCTTGATCGAACGGCATCAAGTCTTGACTTCCTCAGTAGGCTTGATCCAATGTCAGGGACTGAATCCCAGTTCCTTCGGAACGTCGTCGTAAGACGATTAGTCCCGGCGCCGAGATGATGCTTGTCCGAAATAATCCTGGCTCTGTGCATAAGAGTGTTTAGCAAATCTCTCTCCTGAGATGGATGGTCGAAGTTACGCCCGATGCGATAGATGGCCGATGCCTCGATTTTCGATATACAGAATGGTCGCCGCGAAGAATTTCGTGGCCATAATCATCAGTTTATCTCTTACTGTCAGCTGTCTATTCAGAAAATGATCCAGGGAAACAATCATGCAAATGCATTACAGCGTTCTGAGCTGCCAGTGAAAACTAGTCCGTTCAAATTTTCACTTCCCCGGTCTTCAAGTATCAGATTTTCTCCACTGTTCTCGTTAGACGTTAGCTGTAAGTTACACTTGAATTTTGCTGATTTCCCAGTTCTCTGTGAATGACAAGTGTCAGAAAGCGTATAGCCCTGCTGCTTATTCTGTTTGACTGCTAACGTACAGACCAAGGCAAACAACCTGACCAAAACGAGATGAAAAATGGAAAAAAAGTGTGAACATTTCCAAACAGAAGCTCACGCATCGAAGGAACAATGGAGCGAAGGCGTATGGAGATGAGAAATTGTATGGAAAGCCCTCGGGTGAATCTGTTGCATCATTCATAAGAAATGCAAAATGAGATTCCACCGCGAGAAAGTTACAGGAGGAAAAATCTGAACCACAGCAATCTCTGATGCTGAAACAAAAACAGTAAGAATCTGTTAGCCTCCAGCTGTCAATCTGACACATACAGAACTGGAACAGCGCCGTGCTCTAGCTAGTCAAAACCATGTTAATACTCTAAAATGTGTTGTACGCACAACGTACTTAAGGACTTGAAAATTTCGAACACTTCTGAAACAAGTAACAAAAGCATTTCGAAAGCATTTGAACCAAGTAACACTAACTAGAAATAAGTTACCCTAGTTAATTAACAGGAGAACTGCTATTTAAAAAATAATTGGTTGAAGCTGTGTCTAGCCCGATATCTAATGAAATTTTTGCTGTATAAGGGTACGTTGCCATGAAAAGACGAAAATACTTTTGGTTATCCTGTGCTCGCCAAACTTAACATAATCGCTTTATCACCATTTTTTCAGTCCTGTAACGTTTTTTGTTCATTCTAAAATGACTGTTCAGCAAAAACATTTGAAATTGCTTCTACTGTGTAGGGAATGATTGCTTCCGTTTTCTTCAGATATGTTATTTTCGTTTTTCGTTTTTCGTTCGAAGAAAGATAATATTATTTTGTGCCGCTTTGATAGAAGACATTATTTAAAATCGAGATCAGTGAAATTATGCGCTGTCTCATACAAATGTGGGTAAGCTACATAAGAATAGATTTGCAGTACACTCCTCAATACTGGAGCGAAATTCAAGAAACGACTCTTAGTATATTTCCGCATGGGCACCAATAACTAGAGATACCCTTCATAGAGCCAGTCTAAAAGAATCACGTTATCAGTCACCGCAGATATTTCTGCCATCTGTTCATAATTACCGCCAAAAATAGTATTATCTAATAGCAGAAATAAAGCCAACAACTTACCAGAATAATTTATTGATACTTAAAAGATACGTGTACCTCTTTTATCATCATTCGGAACTTAAATCAATTTTAAGAAAAATGATTAAATGCACTATCATCGGATTAGCTGCTGCTTGTGCAAGCCATAACCATACGTAAGCAGTGAACACCTTTCCAAGAAGTCTAAAATAGGTCTGGGCTAGTGGTGACGTCACCCTACGTGGAACGAGAAGGAAATGCCATTGGAGTAGGTCACAATCGCAGCGGAAAGTCAATACGCCTCAGTTATTTATGATTGATTAAGTCGAGACGGTTGTTATGAAATGACTACGATCGTTATTTTCTAGTATGTTCAGGCTGCTGACCTACCAGCATAGCGAATCCTTTTCGTTTTCTGAATTACATTGATTTTATACATTACGAATTGTAGTTGAAGTGCTGCAAGTCTAAATAACTTCGTCTTCAACGTATCTGGTAGTCTCGATTATTATCTATTTCATTTATCTGGCACGCGAGGAATTTCGTATGGTAATTTCCATTTGGAAGAGAATTTTTTTTTATTTTACAACTTGAATATGATTTTTATGTTACTGTGAACTTCTGCATCGTTCTAGTAAACTCACAATAATTTAATTGCGAATAAATTAATCGCTATTATCGTTTCTTGCACGATTCATTTAGTGTGAATATGAAAGTATATTGTCCTTCGTAATTTTAGGTGTAGTGTTACTGAGATATTGACTCATATCAACAATCACGCACATTCCTTCCGTTCATTTGCACACGACGAAAACAGCAACAAAGCTGTGACATTATGGTTGGTGTAAGGCGTACTACAATCGATAGTAGTATTATGTAGTGCATCGTACCCCTTACGCATCATTGTTTGTGTGGAACTTTCGGAACCAAGCGGCATTGTTACCTTCTAAACGCCCAGGCGCTAGCGACTACGCGCCAGAATGCGAACAGGCAGTTGTTGTCCGGATTCATGTGGAAGGTGGCACGTAACAGCGTCAAAGCAAAATTATTTTAACATTTTGTTAAAGTAATGACTTATAAATTTGGAAGTGTACGTCGATTGGTATGGTGACATTGAGCAATGATTCGGTTTACTAGCGGAAAGTGGGCGTAAAATCAACGAACGAAACAATATCATCGTTTTAGTTAGTGGCTTCCATTGGCAGTACTTATTATTATTTAAAAAGTTAATAAAGAGCTACATCGGATAGGTATAACGTGAAATGTTGATTCGGAAAAGCAACATAGTAATGGAAAAGTGCAGTGTGAAACGAGAATACATGGAACTTCTAATTATAGAATGTCTTGGTTTAATCATTGTTAGGAAGTGTGTTACTTGCAAAAAGTTAATAGGCGAATTAAAACGATCTGTATTGTTACCATTCCAAATCAAAATTTCCTGTCCAAAATTTTGGGGAACTTAAATATTCATATAGAGGCGTGTTTTCGTGTTAGGGGATACAGTCAAATTTTTCTTACAGCGATACGTGTTCTTTCTGTTAACTATACTTGTCCTTTCAACGAAAATTAATATAAAGGTACGCAAGGGAGACGTTTCAATTGTCAACATAGCCTGGAGGCAAAAACATTTTAGTAACAAATAACCATTGGTTTATCTCTGTTTTATTTCTGTACGCTCTCGAATATTACGAAGGAACCTTTTTATTCACCTTGGAGAGTTACTTACTCTTTATAAATGGGATAAATAAACATCACCAGTCACACCTCTATGGCATCTTGCCACTGTGGCTGTAGAAAAACATCCATTTTATTCAATCTGTATATTTCTTCAAAACATTCTTCCATTTTCCCTTATTCGTGTCGCGGGTCGTGTATAATAATTCATATGCACAGTTCTCGGTTACTTTGTATATCTGTTGAGCACTTCTGTGTTCTGTGAGCAAGGCCAGTGTCTGTGACGTTATTTGACTGGTCCGAAAATTTTGTAATCGATCAGGATTACAGATCAAATTGTGAAATACGATTTCCTGCAGTTGTGCCATGTCTTAGGAAAGTTTTACAGTTCATGAAACGCTTCTTAACATTGACGAAAATTAACTCTTCTTCTTTTCCTCCAGCTGTCTTTATTGATGTTAATTATAAGTGGTACCTGTTTCAAAACTCTATACATTGATCTTCAGGGGCCTTGAAAGCATTCATGAATAATCTGCGATCAGCGAACTTGTGCTGTTTCCTACAAATCCGGTGTGTACACTTAGATGCATATGTCCAGCAGTTTTATGGTTGCATCAGGCTTCAAGTAAAGTTGGTTTTTATAGATCCGAAATGTAAACCCTGGGTATGACGACTATGTGTGTGTCGATTCTCGAATTTCGAAACCTATAGCGTTCAGAACCCTCACCAGCGGATTCAGTTGAAGGGAAAAAATGTCTTTCATCAATATTAAGCAGATGACGTCCATTTACCTTTGTCCACCGAAGGAAGAAGATTAGCATATCCTTTTGTCTTCTGATATGGGGTAGCTACCTATTTCTTCTATTCCTTTTACTTTGTCGAACATGGGGCTGAGGGAACCCTTATATAATTGCATAAGACATCGCGATTTAGAGTTTCCTGAAAACCATTGTGTACAAAATAAATGAACAGGATAATGTAAACGAATCCTGAACTGCTATTGCCACTAAAAAAATCTCTGGCAAATTCTTAATTAATGTCTTTAGACAAATTACTACTGTATTACACAAACCGAATGACCGACGATTAGGTAACATGTCCCCACGAGATACGTTACACACAGTTGTAGAGCACGTAAACGGGCTTCTGTCCTGGAAATCCGATTAGTTACGTAGTATCAACATAACTCTGGGAAACTCCACACGCATAAAAAATCTGTGAAAGCAATCTCTGATACAGTTAATGAAAACTGTAACAGCTATTTTGTATTAAGTATCTAGATCGATTGCTCCCTGTACTTTGTGTCCCGAACAGAAAATTTAATATAAGCGGGCAATTTCGTGGAGCCGGCGTTGCGTGCGCAAGCACAGAGTTATCTAAACAGGGGGAGGGCAATAATTCATAGCCGCGGACACGCCTCTTTCGGCCTTCAGTCTGCTAGCGATATAATTGATGAATAAAGCATGCCACGGAAGGATAGGTGGGTTGTTCCTGCAGTGACCAGAACTCACCGAGAGAAATTTCAGCGCGCAGCTCACCCCCGTGTTTGATTTGCTCGGAGCACATAATAAACAAAAAAAGAAATTGGTAGAGGAAGTGGTTTACGTAATCACGAGCAATTACAATTAGTATCAACTGACGCTCAATTAAATTAATCACGGTGTCTCGCTTTATGTGCTGTCAACCCGCGTCGGCACGCAAAAATATCTCTAATTGCTCCGTTTATTACTGGGACCTCTCTTCGCTCGAAGCTGGATATTTGACCGGCGGGGGGTTTCGCACAGATTCAACCCCATAGTCTGCTGCAACGCTGTTTAAAAACTGCCGCAATTCCCTATTATGTGTGAGCTGCCTTGCCTCCGCCTTCATCTCCTCCTGAAGGGTACGAATTTGGTGATCGCTGTAGTCCAGAAGTCTTCCTAAACAGTTTGTAGAAATTATGAAAATGGCGTCTTCCTAGACCATTGCTGTTATTGTCTCTTCGTACGAGGTACGCAAGTGTCTAAGAATTATTCTGTTATCTCTTCTTGCTGAAAAAGTTGCGAGGGGCGCACAGTAGGCAATGCAACATTTTTTCTTCTGAAAGCACGATGGTTTTATTCAGGATTTCAATACGCCATATTACACTACTGGCCATTAAAATTGCTACATCACAAAGATGACGTCCTACAGACGAAAAATTTAACCGACAGGAAGAAGAAGCTGTGATATGCAAATGATTAGCTTTTCAGAGCATGCACACAAGGTTGGCGCCGGTGGCGACACCTACAACGTGCTGACATGAGGAAAGTTTCGAACCGATTTCTCATACACAAACAGCAGTTGACCGGCGTTGCCTGGTGAAACGTCTGCACGAACAGTTCGACGACGTTTGCAGCAGCATGGATTATCAGCTCGGAGACCATGGCTGCGGTTACCCTTGACGCTGCATCACAGACAGGAGCGCCTGCGATGGTGTACTCAACGACGAACCTGGGTGCACGAATGGCAAAAAGTCATTTTTTTTCGGATTACTCCAGGTTCTGTTTACACCATCATGATGGTCGCATCCGTGTATGGCGACATTGCGGTGAATGCACACTGGAAGCGTGTATTCGTTATCGCCATACTGGCGTATCAACCGGCGTGATGGTATGCGGTGCCATTGGTGACACGTCTCGGTCACCTCTTGTTCGCATTGACGGCACTTTGAACAGTGGGCGTTACGTTTCAGATGTGTGGCACTACCCTACATTAGATCACTGCGAAACCCTACATTTCAGCAGGATAATGCACGACCGCATGTTGCAGTCCTGTACGGGCCTTTCTGGGCAC
This sequence comes from Schistocerca gregaria, assembly GCF_023897955.1. Taxonomy (NCBI): domain Eukaryota; kingdom Metazoa; phylum Arthropoda; class Insecta; order Orthoptera; family Acrididae; genus Schistocerca; species Schistocerca gregaria. Next base: position 1,133,072,969 of record NC_064920.1, on the reverse strand, counting down.
AAAAAATGTTCGACTGCTACCCTCGCCAGCACATTCTCAGGATCGCTCACCAATTGAAAACGTCTGGTCAATGGTGGCCGAGCAACTGGCTCGTCACAACACGACAGTCAATACTATTGATGAACAGTGGTATCGTGTTGAAGCTGCATGGGCAGCTGTACCTGTACGCGCCATGCAAGCTCTGTTTGACTCAATGCCCAGGCGTATCAAGGACGTTATTACGGCCAGAGGTGGTTGTTCTGGGTGCTGATTTCTCAGGATCTATGCACCCAAATTCCGTGAAAATGTAATCACATGTCAGTTCTAATATAATATATTTATCATATGTATACCCGTTTCTCATCTGTATTTCTTCTTGGTGTAGCAATTTTAATGCCCAGTAGTGTATCTCCTATTTTTTCAACGTGATATCCATTAAATTCGACAGCCTTACGCCACCTTACTGCAGGGGCCAGTACGCCCACGTCTGCCAGTCTATCGGTTCACGCCGAAACCGACGTCGTGCTGCGTCAATAACCACGCCGTCATTCACGTATTGCTTCCCATTAAGTGCATCTCTCATTGGGCCACACAGACGGAGGTCTGAAGGTAAGAGATCTGGACTGTCCGGCGGATCAGGAACTGAGCCGCAACGTTTTCAAATGCGATCTGTCGATCACCATTAATGAAAGTGTCCGCACGTTCTAAAATTGCAGGAATCACAGCCGTGTGCGGCCGGCCGGGACGCGGGAGATCGGAAAGGTTTTCGCGGCCTTGATGCGATGATGGCAGACGCCTCGCCCAACGACTCGTCGTACTTTTGTTCGCTGCCACTTCTCCGTAGAGACAGTCTGCAAGCGCCTGCGATGCTCTGGTTTTCCGCGAAAAGAAAAGAAACTCAGTGGCAGCTCTCTCTTCGGAACGGACCTGCGTTACAGATCCCATTGTGAGAGCTGCAAATAGCGCCGCCTTCTATCGGAACTTCGTGAAACTATAGGGGCTGGAGTGGAAATATTCCACGATGTTCCACAACAGATATCGCTTTTTTCAACCGGAACTTCACGAGAAAAAATGTTTTGCATTACTTACTGAACGCTTCTCGTATCTAGGCCAAGTCGCAAGGAGTGCTATGCTTTGCCGAACACATAAAGTGATACGAAAACCTGAATTAATATACTAATTTTAAAGTTGGACTTTCTAAGAAGAGATGGAAGGATCATCTGAATTCTACTTGAGACTGGGACAAGGATCGATGCGTAAACAACAGCTGGGTACGACGACGACGACGATGATGATGATGATGATGAAGTGATGATGATGATGATGATCATCATCATCATCATCATCATTAGTGCTGTACGTCACTGATGTATATGATGGTCGTTCTTGACGCTTAAGTGTCGGCAAAAGCTACGAACCTTAATTTTGTTTTACTTATTCAAAAAACATTGGATAAAAGCAAAAAAATAATACTAGCAGCTTTTGTCGACACTCGTGTGTCAAAAATAAACTTAAACACAAAAATTTTAAAATATATTTAATTGAAGAAAAACAGTCGAAAATGTCTGAGACCTTTTGTGATACAGCGTTCGTCTAAAACGTTTCGAGACTGATTTCATTCCTGGCGTACAAGCGACGTCACCGCAGTAACTACTGGGGATGCTTGAAGTGACGACCGTAGCAGCAGATTTGCATTCGACCAGTCAGTTGTGAACAGGCAGGGTGGTGGTGGTAAGTTCCTATGGGGATCAAATTGCTGAGGTCATCGATCCCTAGGCTTACATACTACTTCATTGAACTTAAACTAACTTACGCTGAAGACAAAACACACACACGCACACACACATGCTCAAGGGAGGACTTGAACCTCTGAGCGGCGGTGCCGCGCGACAGCTCGGCTACCCCGCGCGGCGAAATAGTGGCTGTGTAGGCGTAGTGTGTCAACGTTGTTGTGTCACAAATGGCAGTGCAGCAACGATTGTAAATCAGTGTTCAAGACATTCTTCAGAATATTTTGGAGAAGAGAGAAGTGTGTGCAAAGTTTGTCTCGCACTCCTTGACTTCCGAACAAAGACAAGGACATGTGGACACCTGCCGCGACTTCGCTGAAACACCGCATCAACTCTTTTCCGGATTAATCATCAGGGCTGAAGACACTTAATTTTGTCAATACGAACCTACCAAAAAACGACAAAATGCAGAAATTCAGATGAAGAGCGAATACTTGACGTCATTCAAGCTACTGAGAAACCAAGTTGAACAACATCCCAAAGAAGGTCGTGTGAAGCACCGGCCAGCTGCCGGCCACCTCGCTTGTTCGACATCACAGACAACTACACTCCTGGAAATGGAAAAAAAACCACATTGACACCGGTGTGTCAGACCCACCATACTTGCTCCGGACACTGCGAGAGGGCTGTACAAGCAATGATCACATGCATGGCACAGCGGACACACCAGGAACCGCAGTGTTGGCCGTCGAATGGCGCTAGCTGCGCAGCATTTGTGCACCGCCGCCGTCAGCGTCAGCCAGTTTGCCGTGGCATACGGAGCTCCATCGCAGTCTTTAACACTGGTAGCATGCCGCGACAGCGTGGACGTGAACCGTATGTGCAGTTGACGGACTTTGAGCGAGGGCTGTGGGCATGCGGGAGGCCGGGTGGACGTACCGCCGAATTGCTCAACACATGGGGCGTGAGGTCTCCACAGTACATCGATGTTGTCGCCAGTGGTCGGCGGAAGGTGCACGTGCCCGTCGACCTGGGACCGGACCGCAGCGACGCACGGATGCACGCCAAGACCGTAGGATCCTACGCAGTGCAGTAGGGGACCGCACCGCCACTTCCCAGCAAAATAGGGACACTGTTGCTCCTGGGGTATCGGCGAGGACCATTCGCAACCGTCTCCATGAAGCTGGGCTACGGTCCCGCACACCGTTACGCCGTCTTCCGCTCACGCCCCAACATCGTGCAGCCCGCCTCCAGTGGTGTCGCGACAGGCGTGAATGGAGGGACGAATGGAGACGTGTCGTCTTCAGCGATGAGAGTCGCTTCTGCCTTGGTGCCAATGATGGTCGTATGCGTGTTTGGCGCCGTGCAGGTGAGCGCCACAGTCAGGACTGCATACGACCGAGGCACACAGGGCCAACACCCGGCATCATGGTGTGGGGAGCGATCTCCTACACTGGCCGTACACCTCTGGCGATCGTCGAGGGGACACTGAATAGTGCACGGTACATCCAAACCGTCATCGAACCCATCGTTCTACCATTCCTAGACCGGCAAGGGAACTTGCTGTTCCAACAGTACAATGCACGTCTGCATGTATCCCGTGCCACCCAACGTGCTCTAGAAGGTGTGAGTCAACTACCCTGGCCAGCAAGATCTCCGGATCTGTCCCCCATTGAGCATGTTTGGGACTGGATGAAGCGTCGTCTCACGCGGTCTGCACGTCCAGCACGAACGCTGGTCCAACTGAGGCGCCAGGTGGAAATGGCATGGCAAGCCGTTCCACAGGACTACATCCAGCATCTCTACGATCGTCTCCATGAGAGAGAATAGCAGCCTGCATTGCTGCGAAAGGTGGATATACACTGTACTAGTGCCGACATTGTGCATGCTCTGTTGCCTGTGTCTATGTGCCTGTGGTTCTGTCAGTGTGATCATGTGATGTATCTGACCCCAGGAATGTGTCAATAAAGTTTCCCCTTCCTGGAACAATGAATTCACGGCGTTCTTATTTCAATTTCCAGGAGTGTATTTCCTGTGCCCGTCAAAACCACCATTCCAGTGATAAAATGCGCAGTTCTAAAAATCTTATGTATCATTATTAACCTTGATATGTTGAGACTAGTATCGTTCTGCCAGATGGCTCTCTCTGTCCGCGTAGTATTTGTCACATATTATTTTCTGAATAAATATCATGTAAGGTGCTAAAATCTGCCACCTTACAAAGGGGGGGGGGGGGTTTCAAAGGGCTCTGAGCACTATGGGACTTAACTTCTCAGGTCATCAGTCCCCTAGAACTTAAAACTACTTGAACCTAACTAACCTAAGGACATCACACACATCCACGCCCGAAGCCGGATTCGAAACTGCGACCGTAGCGGTTGCGCGGTTGCAGACTGTAGCGTCTAGAACGGCTCGGCCACTCCAGCTGGCCACCTTACAAGGGCACGGCCGACTTCCTTCCCTATCCTTCCCTAGTCTCATAAGACCGATGACCTCGCCGTTTGGTCTCTTCCGCCAGATCAACCCATTCCATGCTCTCAGCTGAGATCCTTCTAACAACACACCGCCATCACCGGCACCGTGGCAAAACCACCTTTCATGGAAAACACAACACGCCTCCATTCTTCCCTTTACCCTTCGCTCAACCCTGCCATCCACCCTGCCCTTCATATCAACTCATCAGGGGCAATCTGGAAGGTAACTAAACGCTCACGACCGTTACAGTGAGATCGTTGAAGCAAACATTAATTATATCCTCATAGTGGCGCTACTCTTACGCCACTGGCGCGAAATTTGAGTAGACATTATTTTTCATATGTAGAAACACGCCTACAAATTTTCGTTTATATCACAGCTGATTATGGGTGCTGTGATTTTTTCCCCGTGAATGTACATGGCGCGAATACAATGGTGGGTAGTCTTGAACGGCACCGAAGTGCGATCTTCACCTGCGTCGGGTGTGCCTAAGGCCACCATTCTGTCGCCACCAGTGCGGACGATTTTTCTCCCCACCCCTTCCATTCCCCTCCCCCTTCCCCCCTTGCGCGCTCATTCACTGCTCTCAACATCAATTCCGCCCTCTTTATCTCGGCCTTAACACGGATTTCCCTTTTCCCCTGCCGCATCCCGGGTCTATTATGTCTTCCTGCACACTCTTCTTTCCTGCTTTTCGCCCCCCCCCCTCTCCCCGCCCCCTTTTCCTTTCTTGTTGCGGATTTCTGCACGCGCTTACATCCCAGCACGGAGCTGAGCTCCCGGCGTTCCTTTTGTTGGGCAGAAAATTTATTTTCATTGTGCTTGTTTACCTGTTGTTCTGCGACTCATTTACTCTGGTCCACGTCGCTCAGATGAGTCGACGTCATCCGTTCTATTACAGTCTGTATTCCGAACAGATGAGATGCAAAAGAATTTCTGGCCGTTTCTGTTTACAAGATCACCTGTTTGTCTGTTTCCTTTTTGAACCAGTCATATAAATAGTGTTAAGTACCAAATACAAATAGAAATGTAATATTTTTTTATGTTACAAGTAAAAGTGGAATTTTTAATGATGATCAAGTACCACAGACATTGGTAGTTAATTTCGTGGTACAGGTAGGTCATTTCACTATGTACGTAAAGTAATTTGTTAATAATTATGTGATGATTAGAGTGCAGTAGGGTCAACAGTATCTAGCAACAATGATGTCCCAAGCAATTACAAGTCAAATGCGCGTTCCGCCTTCAACAGGTGTCGACTCAGTAAGTTAATATAAGAAATTTCAGGAAATTACCTGTATCACGACAATACTTTCCTATACCTTATACTAAGATAGTGACAAGATTACCTTACTCCGAGATACAGATCTCGACATCGCAGATCATCGAACCAGTTCTGCAAAAATACAACGGATGCACCCAATAAAAACTGTTTTATTCCTTTCACTAGAAAGTGAATATAACCACGAAAAAAAAAAGAAACAGAATTAACTAGAAACAAATTGTGTGGAAGTAATAGGAAGTTAAGGCTGTGAAAATACCATCCCCACATGAACGACCGGCCCCGAATCCATTTCGGTCTTGTAAGTTATTAAAATGTTTCTAAATTCTGTTTTTTAAAATTTCTCCGCAGTTCATTGCCAGCGAAAATAATACACTTACATTTCTGTGATTTTTATAACCCTTTCTACGTCCTTTCTTAAATACAGCGAATATAATTGCTCTCATCTATTAAATAGAATTCAGCTCTATTCTGTCACAATATTGTAATTAATATTTTTCTACTCCTTGACATTTATTAGGCTTATTCCTGTGATTCTGAGTTGTGAGCTCTTTAATAATTTCGCAAGCGTTATTCGTTCTTGCGTTCCCAGTGCTTTAAAGATACAAAGAGGGTGAAGTAAGGACGCTGTTTTCTGAAGAAAAGAACAAATTTCAGATATTTTTCCGTGTCGATCACACATCCAAAACACATCTCATTCTGCATTCTTTTTTTTCTGGTCCAATTTCACTCCTTTTCCAGAAGCACTTGGACTGCCGCTAGATGTCTGCAGAGAATCTGCTTTAAGTATTCTGTACTGATCTTGTCGTCCATGACGTTTGCGGTAAACTTTCACCTGCTCAGAGCGTTTCCACTCGACGTGAGTCCTTTCCCGTCTAGAGAAGGCGCTGAAGGTCCTTGAGCCACCAGTTGACCATTCTGACAAAACGATAGCAGAAAATTGGCTTCGTGTTTCTCATTTCTGTTATAACGCGCCTAGATGTTGGCAGCGTTCTTGTTGTATATGATACGGTGTTCACTGTCTTCTTTGATGGGGCCGAAGGTTTTTATCATATTCGTTATATCCTTTCGTACTAGTTTCCTGAATTGTTTACGCCTTCTGTGGTATACAGTAATGGAAGGCTAACTATGACGTAGTGTCCCAGTTTTAAGTCAAGGAAAAGGAATTTAGATATGTAAAAATTTCGATAGGAGTAGTAGGGTCTTAGCAGTTTGCTGCATCTATTTTTTGTTCGTGGATAGATCCTCATGTTACGGGTCATCCATTTTCGAGGCGTATTTAGATTAAATATTTTGTATCCATTGGCATCGTCTCGCGTGCGTCTCTAATGTTTCTGATGAATTTTGTTGAAATTTAGATATGTAAAAATATCGATAGGTGTAGTAGGGTCTTAGCAGTTTGCTGCATCTATTTTTTGTTCGTGGATAGATCCTCATGTTGCGGGTCATCCATTTTCGAGGCGTATTTAGATTAAATATTGTGTATCCATTGGCATCGTCTCGCGTGCGTCTCTAATGTTTCTGATGAATTTTGTCTAGTTTTTCCCTTGTCGATGTTATGGCTTATGATTAAGTTACCGAAGGCTGAAAATTCGCCCATTTCTGTTAACGGAGATCTAGTTAGAATTTCGTGACTATCTGCGCAACCGAGGAAAGGCGAGACAAAGAACTCGCCTGTAGCCTTTTCTTCTACAGAGCTTCCACAAACGAGCAGTTGGTCATCTCGTCATCGTATGGCTTGCCTCGGTCAGTTCAGGTTTGGTTCAATTTACGGCTCACTCTCGCTTCTTCCTAACTACCTATATTATCCCCGAGATTTTTGATGTTTTCCATTCAATCCTACAAGCTAAATGTATCTCCTCCCCTTCGGAAAAAGCGGTCGAAAACTGAGAAAGCGATTACGTGCAGTGGTTTCGAGAGATGTGTTTACTGCGCTGCAGTGTTTTACTTTAACGTTGATTGGTTTCTGGGCATTTCTGTCGTCATTTTCGTGCTGGTAAGGCCTATACACTACGTAACTGCCCATTATATTTGTACTACATTCTATACAGGGTGTAAATTTTAAGTTGACAAATCAGAATAACTCGAAAAATAAGTTTCACGTGAAAAAATGTGTAGAATCCAAAGTTGATTATTTTCGAGGGGGACAACTGCTGATGTTAAAATTAGCCCGCCACCCAAACCCTCTGGGGGTGGGACAGGAGGCAACTTTAAAATTTCAAATGGGAACCCCAATTTTTTCTTGCAGAAAAAGATTCTACACAAAAAACTCCGTACATTTTGTCGTACACATTTTTTCGATTCTTGGTAGTTGGCGCTGTAAATCAAGAAAATCCATGTCCTCATTTTTGCGTGGAAAATGGTTACGCATAAAGAAAAAATGAGTTCAGTCGGTAGTAAGTAGGATGTTTGGTTAGTTAGTAAGCTAGTCAGATGATTTCTTTGATAATTAAAAGTTGTATGGCATCATGACCGCGAAACAAACAAAACTTATCCGAATCTGCCGAAAAAGTTAATACAGTATTTGGGTCAACATTTGTAAAACTCGAATTCCTCTCTCTCAAACCCCACTCTATGGGGAGAGTATCAGTTTTAGCGAATCAAAATTTAGGAAGTAAATAAGTATTAGTATTTTTTATTGATCTGTAACTATTTTTCAAGCAAAAATGAGAACATGGATTTTCTTGAATTACAGCGCCAACTACCAAGAATCAAAACAAATGAGTAAGACAAAATGTACGTAGTTTTCTTACGTAGAATCTGATTCTGCAATAAAAAAAATGGTGGTTCCCATTTGAAATTTCAAAGTTGCCTCCCACCCCATCCCCAGAGGGCTATGGTGGCGGCCTAAGTTTAGCACCAGCAGATTTCCCCCTCGAAAATAATCAACTTTGGATTCTACACATTTTTTCGCGTGAAGCATATTTTTCGAGGTATTCTGGTTTGACAACTTAAAATTCACACCCTTTATACTAACGACCTGCTCACGCTTCGCTCGGGTAGCACCAGCTAAGGCTGGCCGACTTGTATGGTGTAGCGGTTAGAAGTTATATACCCAAAACTCCCTCATGAATCTATTAGTGAAAACTGTATCAAAATCCCGACAGTAGTTCTAGAGACAAGCCTGAACGTACAGGCAGAAACTGCGGCGAGGGACTTCAATATGTGTGGTACACGTGGCCTGGCGAAAAACTGGAGCAACCAGAAAAGGAAGGAAATGAAATTTTATGGATAAGTGATGTTATTTAAGTGATAACAAAATCGAGTGAAAAAAATGGCACTATGTGTGCACCTACTCTGGCCTGGATTCGGTTGGGAAGAGTGCCATAAAGCCATTGTAGCCTCTCCTGAGGCACGATGGCCTTCAACTGTCGTAAGGACCAAACTTCGTGGCAGATTAAAACTGTGTGCCGGATCGAGACTCGAACTCGAAACCTTTACCTTTGGTGGGCAAGTGTTCTACCACGTGAGCTACCCAAGCAAGACTCACGACCCGTCTTCACAGCTTCAGTTCAGCCATTACCTCGTCTCCCACTTTCCAAACTTCACAGAAGCTCTTCTGCGAACCTTGCAGAACTAGCACTCCTGGAAGAAAGGATGGAAAGGAAGGAAGGTTTGCATAAGAGCTTCTGTAAAGTTTGGAAAGTGGGAGACGAGATACTGGCAAAATTGAAGCTGTGAGGACGGCTCGTGAGTCGTGCTTGGGTAGCTGTGATGGAACAGCACTTTCCCACGAAAGACGAAGGTCCCGAGTTCGAGTCTCGGTCCGGCACACAGTTTTAATCTGCCAGGAAATGTCTTATCAGCGCACACTCCGCTAAAGAGTGAAAATCTCATTCTATTGTAAGGATTCTAGAAATAGTGTGTACTGGCACTGAGACAGAGATGAAGTCCGAAATAGTCTCACATACTGTCGGGGACAAGTCTAGGGATCTTGCTTCCCACTGGAGTACCTCAACGTCACATAGACATTTCTTAGAGACACATGTCATGGTGATCGACCATTGTCCTGCTGAAAAATGGGATAAGAGGTATCACATGAGGATGCACGATGTCCGCGGCGTACTGTTGTGTCATCGAAGACCCCTTAATCACTCAGTTCACCACCCCTTGACGCCAGGAATAACACCGCTGTGCGTCTCCAAAATAGCTCACCGACGATGGTCATCCGGGGATGTGCAGAACCGTGATTTTAGCCTTTGACTATGCCTATTTAGGCAAGCTGTTCTGAAGAAGGCGTGGTTACCCACGCTGAAACCTAGGTAAACACCAGGTAGTTTGTGCAATCGAGACGGATTTTTCATACTTATTCCTGAGCCGTTTAAAACTTTATTGATTGCTGTAATCCCAAAACAATGACCTTCTACACATGTAACTTTCCTATTGCGCCAAGGGTGTTAACGTTTCTTAGTAATTTACGCATACAAGTAAGAAAGTTGGTAGACAAGTGCTTTTTGCCACATCAGCAGGTGAAGTTTTACCTAGTGCATACAGTGATGTGTACGAGCGAAGAGATAAGTGGGAACGAACGTAGGGACCAAGGCTGGAGTTCATAGTCAGCAGGTGCGGAAATAGGAACTGTGACTGATGTGGAGAATGGGCGAGAGAGAAGAGCGTGTAATCTCCGCCCCACTGTGACGTGATTGATAGTGCGACATTCCAGAGGTATTTCTAGTCTGAACAGACGATGGATGGTGCTTCGGAGATGGGTGACAGTTTCAAAGGCCATGTTTTCATGAGTGAAACATAAATCCTTTGGGATACATTTAGCTACAGACAGAACCATCATCTACTTAGAAATCACTGCGTAAACGAACTGAATTCCTATATGCGAATTAGTCTCTGACCAGTAAACGCCGCATGTCCATTCTTTGAATAATCCAATTCTCGTAACAAAACACCTTCGAACGACTGATTAGTTTACAAATGTTAAAAGATTCGAAACTTTACTTGAAGTTTGTTGGAAGTCACCAAGTACCCTCATTACCATACAATCTGGGTAAATTTCGCTCCGTTTTAAGCGGAAGCTAATTTTTCATGCACCTGAATATCTATGGTGTCATATATCCTGAACTATGTGTCACACAATGATATTATTTTGCAGGTAAATTCAGTGCTGTATGCGAATACTGCCTACAAACTGTGTTGCGAATGTAGTAAAACAGTAAGAAATGAAAATCTTTTTCTGGTAGTTTAGCGTCGCCGTACTAAACAGACAGTCTACAAAACCATCGAGAACATTGAGTTTGCTACAACATCTGGAGACAAGAAGAATCGTATACCAGTCAAGTCTGTCGCTGCTGAAGCCTTGCTGGACGGACCTTCTGTTTTCTGTGGATGCCGACTTAATTTTAGTTTAGATATTAATGATTCGTTTGATCATGGTAACGGATGGTTTACTGTAGCCATTGTCCGTGGAGGCGCAGCCGTACCCATTGTTCCTGGACTCGAAAGTTTCGTTGGCAGAGACATTATTGCCTTTCGCACCTATCATATGGCAGAACTTGCTAATAAAGACTTTGGTAAATCTGCTTATGTTTCGCCTTCTTCTTTGTCTTTGTATACTCGTAATACGAGAAAATTATCTCTAAATGAGTCTCTATTCATTCGGGTAAAAGGTAAAGGAGTATGTGAATATGTTTAGTTCGTTGGTGATTGTACTGTATATTTTCATAAATAAAGTTATATTTCTGTAAACTGATTTTTAGCGTCAGCCATTAACCGGACAAGGGTACATCTAGAACCTGGGGCTCAAGGATGTAACAGCATGTTACGCCTACAAAGGAGGTTAACGCAACCCGCAAATCATCTTACGCAATCTTGGCACCGGGCCAGCACCATTATGTGGAGGTGTGTGAGCTAAAAAGTGCTTCGTGAGGATTTGACATTATGTTTTAAGTTTGTCGGAAGTCGCTAAGTATTCTTATTCTCAAATACTGGATGACTATTGTCTGGGTATTTGCTGCAAAAAAAAAAAAAAAAAAAAAAAAAAAAGAGTAAGAAAAGGCCTGAGTTTGTATACTTGCCTCATTGCGTTAAACTTTTAACATAAGATTATACCTCTTAATGAGTAGATTATGGCAGCGTTCAGATTTTTAAATTCGGTCATTAATGAAGAGAAATATTGAAACTCACATTTTTGTTACCCCTGAAAACCGTTAGATAGGCAACCTGCGAGGGCTATCAGTTTTTACTTACCGGGATAGTTGCTTAGAAATATAGATGCCCTCCTTTAACTGATTCTTTAGCTTTTTTGTGGCATACAGACCTCTGGGGAGATAGTCATTTCGAGCGATCATTAAATTAATTTATGACATCCGTAGTGATTCACGATCCTATCCGTCATATCAGAAGGAGAATTTTACGTACCGATAAATTAATTTTTCCTGGAGATAACAGTTCTACAGTTGCTCTTGTTTTTGGTTTTTGTATTTAAATAGCCGTTACAGCTCCTGCACTCCGTTAACAAAGTAATTAACAAAACTGCCACAGCTTTCAGTATAGAAAAAAACACTATTGTGACGATTGAGAAGGACATGTTCGGCAATGAAAACGGAGCTGAAGAACCATCGAAACTTAACATCCCTAGGCAAAAACGTCTTACTGATAAGGAGATTACCAATATAGCTTCGTTTCCAGAAGATGCAATTAGTCGTCATGTTTTATGATTATTATTGCAGGAAGGAACATCCGACACTCAGAAATTAACTGGCGACACTTAACGAATCAGGTCTTTTCCAGGGTAGTCGCACATCCTGTCCACAGTTTTACACAACATAGGCTATTGGTGTTCCCGTGGCCGTAACCTGTTCATATAAAGGGGGGCTATGCCTGCTTGGCACATTTACAAAGTGTTTCGAAGATCCACTAACACCAAATCTTGAAAAATCGTACAATTGTGCTATGTAATGCTCCAAACCATTTAGTTATTGTGAACATGGTACCTAACATGACAACCGAAAGGCGGTAATGATTGAGTGGCTTCAGCATCATAATGTCGGTGGAAGTGATGGACCTTACGTAAAAAATATCTCTCCATATGCCATAGTTCTCTCAATACGAAATCGACAGACTGCCCAAAAAAAGATAACAAAACCATGGGCATACAGTCGTTAAGCTACCAAATTGCCAGTGCCATTTCGACCCAGAGCCACCAGGAAAAATTTTAAATTTACCCTCTGGACAATCGAAGCACTCACAAGAGAAGCTCTCAGGAACGACACCTCTGCTGATAGAAAGAAAGCCGTCAGACATACGCAGAACATTATGGAAAGAGCGTGGCAGAAAGAAGGGCATATGAGAACTTCAGTAAAGGAGATGATAATTTTATTAAATGATGACAGTGACTGTTACAGCGGTAATGACACTTCAAGAATCCGTCATAGCGACGAGAGTGATATCAGTGGAGTTTTTCATTTTCCCAGTGAAAATGGAGTACAAGAGGATTCAGCTAAATGTTCAGCGTGCGCAGTTTACATCTGTAAGTGCCTACATAGCAAAATTATATCGTCGTAAGTTTTGAAATTTCAGTAAGAAGGCCTTAGTAGCAACTAATTCCAAAGGAAGTTAATCTCAGGAATTCCGTCTGTATCACACAAAATAAATATTACTGTTTACAGTTTAACCGCTGTGATACAGAGACCATGTATTTGTATCGCTTTTGTTCTTTCTGAATAGTAGAAGTTGGCCTATTTAAAATACGCTTTCCCGTCGTGATGAACATATTTAATCTTTTGTTGTATTAGAATTAAGTAGCTGGATCAGAAAAAAAGTAATAACAGTTTCAATACGAACCAATAGCGATGTGTTTCTCGTGTGGAAACCCTATGGGCGGCCCGACCATTGTGCGTCATATTTCACTCAAATTATCTCGCACCAGAGATCTCAGACAGAGTTCCGGTTCCGGAAATTCTAAACATAATGGATTCTTAAGGTTTCATTCCCACAATGTTTCCACATAACTTCAATAGCAGAAAAGTTTCCCACATGCCGAAAATTGGGTAACTTCGTGAGAAAACGCATTTTCGTAAACTGTCCGTATATCATCTTAATAACCAAAATGTAATGTAAAACACTGAGGCAGTCTCCAAAATTACAAAATGAATTGTTTGCTGTTAGCGCGAGCTGATTGAAAAGTAAGATTACGCGTGTTTTACGTGCACGACATGGCAACTTTGCACCTCCACGTGATCCTGCCGAAATGTCAAATGGTTCAAATGGCTCTGAGCACTATAGGACATAAGTTCTGAGGTCATCAGTCCCCTAGAAATGAGAACTACTCAAACCTAGCTACCTAAGGACATCACATACATCGATGCCCGAGGCAGGATTCGAACCTGCTTCCGTAACGGTCGGGCGGTTCCAGACTAGCGCCTAGAACCTCTCGGCCACTCCGGCCGGCCTAAATGTCAATCCTAAAGTAATTTTGGACAGGCTATGGCTTGAAAATGCGGGATAAATGGTAGCGACTGGCAATTTCCCAGTCGTCTCCTAGCTTGCACCCATTTTCATACCATCTTATTTTTCCTACCAGCAGGGTAGTGTGGATCAGACTCCCGTTCCAAATATTTCTAAATAATATCACGGGATGTTTCCTTCCAACAACCTACGGCCAATTTTTCCACTTTCCTTGTGTTCAATTGTTTTTTGTGGCTGTTGTTATTTAATTTTTTTGCCTGTTTGCTTGATTAAAGCGATTTTGTTCTTCACTTCAGTTCCGCAATGATCCTTTATATTCAAAATTACCTTTAGGCTGGGGCTCTGAAAGAAAGAAAGTTCACGGTAATAACCACGTAACCGATAACGAACAAAAAAAATGGTTCAAATGGCTCTGAGCACTATGGGACTCAACTGCTGTGGTCATTAGTCCCCTAGAACTTAGAACTACTTAAACCTAACTAACCTAAGGACATCACACACATCCATGCCCGAGGCAGGATTCGAACCTGCGACCGTAGCAGTCGCACGGTTCCGGACTGCGCGCCTAGAGATAACGAACAAAAACCAACATCTAAATGGAGATAACAAAAAAGCGTCCACTTCGCAAGTATCTGGAGCAGATTATGTTCTGCTTTATTGTCACTGTTTTGGTTCAAGAAAACAAACTCACCTGTTCTCACTTAATGTGGTGCACTCTGCTGAAAACAGGGAAATTACAGCGGTTCTTAAAGGCGAAAATTTAATTTATAACCTCCTCCGTGCTACTTCTTTCAGCGAAGTTTTATGCTAGCGGCTAATTGTTAAAAGGCTCTTAACCCGGATTATAGCAAGACCCGTGATTGCCTCTTCGCATATTTGGCGACGCCCGAGAGGCTAAAAAATTAAAGGAGAGACGGAAAAGAGAGGCAGAAGAGAGAGCGTTCACGGCGAAAAGCTGGCAGAAGCTGCTAAACGAGGTGCGGGGGTTGCAGAGCTGCAGGGAAGGGGAACCCCCCACACCAGTCCGAGCCGTTTCGCCGCTGCGTCCGAATCGCTGGCGGAGGCGGCGTCGCATAAAGGCGTTAATTAGCGACGTCATTAAATTATCGCTGTCAAATTAGGCAGTCGATGGCGGAGGGGTCGGCCGGGTAAGGAAAAGACGTCGTCGGGGGCGACGCGCTTTGACCGGCCGCGGTGCAGAGGCCACGCCGCGCAGCGCGGCTGCTATAATTAGCGTCACGTCCGGCTGAGGGGTGACGCGCGGCCGGCGACCAATCACGGCGCGCCCCACCGCAGGCTCGCAGCCAATTAGGGGCGCCGGCCGCTCACCTGGCCGCACTCGCCGCTCGCCACCAGATTAGCTCCATTCGATATGCCGCGCCGGCGCGCTAATTGTGGCTACTGTTGGGCGCGCTAAGTGCATTATTTAAAGCGGCGATAGGCCCGCAGGGTCCACGGCGACAGGTGGCGGGTGGGACATTAGATGTTATCGCCCGCTCAGATTGGACAATATTTGCGGACGTGCGTGCGCCGTGCGGTACCGTGTGCGCTCAGACAGTCGACTGATTCAGTTGCGCTCACGAAACGGTCACCAACTTCTGTAAGTCGGAAATGTTCATTAAGGTATCTGTAACTTACAATATCGCGAAAAAAGGGTCGAATGGGTTAGAGGAGGAGGAGATTAATGTTTAACGTCCCGTCGACAACGATGTCATTAAAGAGGGAGCACAACCTCGGAACAGGGAAGGATGGGAAAGGAAATCGGCCGTGACCTTTTCAAAGGAACAATCCTGGCATTTGCCCGAAGCAAACCTAAATCTGGATGGCAAGACACAGGTTCAAACCGTCATCCTCCCAAATGCGGTTCAAATGGCTCTGAGCACTATGGGACTTAACATCTATGGTCATCAGTCCCCTAGAACTTAGAACTACTTAAACCTAACTAACCTAAGGACAACACACAACACCCAGCCATCACGAGACAGAGAAAATCCCTGACCCCGCCGGGAATCGAACCCGGGAACCCGGGCGCGGGAAGCGAGAACGCTACCGCACAACCACGAGATGCGGGCCCCAAATGCGGGTTCAGTGTTCTAACCACTGCGGCATCTCGCTCGGTTTAAACGATTCGTTTAATTTCTATAAAGTACTAGCTGAAAAAAAAAGCTGTGCATATATTCTCTCAGACTTAAAATAAATAAAATTGTCGAAACTTCGTGGTAGATGAGTGCTGGACCGAGATTCGAACACGGTGTAAGACGTCGTGGTCTCCTGACCTTCATTGCTTACATATTCCACCCTCACAATCATATTCCGCACATCAAGACGCTTCAGTCGAACCCAAACTCGATAAGATAAAGTCAATGTTGTATGAATTCATGTAAACAATATGCAAATAACAAGTAAATCGCAAGTGAACACCTAGGTTGAAATACTCGAGGTTGGCGTACACACACACATTTAAGACACGACGCTCACAAAAACTTTTACTTCGGGAGATGCAAACTGCACGCCAGGAGGCCGTTTCCTTCAGAGGACGAGTCAACCTGTCTGCGTCGGCTAGCGACCGCCCTTAGAGCAGACAGCATTTGCCCGAGTGAAAGTGAGAATGAGCCTGTGTTCGGCCTAAAAACAAATTCCGCTACATTGTGTGGGAGCGCCCAGCCTACGCATTCTTTACAAACATAGCACGCAGTTTCAGACGTTTTCACACGGAGACAGGAAACGCCAAACGCCGATGCTACAGATTTCCGGATTGGTCGCCTTAAACGAAAGGTCATTCTTCCGTTTTAGAAGATCAGTGCTGATTGGCAGACGATATTCCTGACGCCTTGAGCTGAAGGAGTAATGGAAGAGACCGAAAGATATACCCCTTCACGTCTGGCATGGAGAGGGGCCGTTCCGTTGTCGCTCTTGGAGCGAGAACACATAACGAGAGCGTGTGCGCTCATACGTGTACTCAAAGAGCGAGGAACAAGTCTCTCCTCAGTACGTCACTGGGAGACCACCTCTGTCGAGAGTGAATCGGAGTGCGAATCTATATTGAGTCCTTGTGATTAAGCGTTGTTTACTGTGCTGGTGGACACATTTATTGTGCGGTTTGAACAGACAGAGTTATAGTTAAACGCCTGCGAGCGAATTTTTGAGTGGCATCGCCGTGGACTAGTTATCTGACCGATGTTCTACGCCAGTAGTTAGACTAGGGGCGAATAGAAGTCCTTGACTTCAGCAATGCGTAGGGAGAGTTTGATTGGTGATGGTCAATCCAGATAGAGTGAGAGTTATCTTATTTGTCAGCAGCGAGCGGCGGAGACAGCAGTCATCGCAGCTTACGGTACTGTGCGCTCCAGCTCTTTGCGAGCCCCATATTTCCTCCACAACAGTACACTTCACTGCATTTCACACACGACAGCCTCGATCATACCTAACAACATTCTAACGGATAATTATTCAAGTTGAGTAGGCGCGCCTCTCAGCCATTCTGGCAAGTCAATAACAATCTTAAATTTTGTACAGAAATTTCAGTAGCAAATCCTATCCTTAAGTGGTAACTTCACATTCCGAAAAGAACCCGGAAATAACTTGTTCAGTTCATAACTAAAAGTGCCATTGTGATTTCTCAGAATTTTTGCAAAAAATAATAATTTTCGTTAGTTTCATGTTTTTCTTACACTAACTAGCACTATTCCGGTACCCAGGTATCCCATCAGTTACGTAAGAAATTTTGTCAATTTTGTTATCGTTTCCTTACAGCGGAAGACTCCAGAAGATATTTATTGCTGAAACTTTATCACGCATTTTCCTTAGAACGTTAGGAGCGTCTGTCTGACTTCTGTAGTAGTGGGGGGGGGGGGGGGTGGAAATTGCATCTTGCAGGATCCACAGGGTACATCTCAGATTAATGCGTGGAACAGAATGACAGAATAGGACACACACGTTCATCACAACGGGACCTTGGACTTTCGCGGGGAAGTGCTCTATTAACTGAGCTACCCAAGCACAACTCAGGTCCCTTCCCAACGCATTACTTCCACGAGTAACCCGTCTTCTACCTTCCTATCATCTCCAGCGAACAGTTTTAATCTATCAGGAAGTTTCACAACAGCGCACACTCCGCTGCATGGAAATTTCCTTCTATCTAAAATTGTAGTTCTCTCTCACTCGTGTATGCTGCAAAAAGTTACGTAAAACACAGGAATGAGGATTGAATGTTTTACTACCTCGTGCCTAAATCCGGCGTACCGGGGTTCTTTCCCACAGCGGTTGTCCTCTAGTTTCTCCTGCTGCCAGCTGAAGATAGAGTTCTGCAATGATATTAGTTGTCCCAGATTTGGGAAACACTCACCGGTAGTTATCGTAGCATATTAACTCCTCGCCAGGCTGTGAAGGCCCAAGGGATGTCTGCCGGCCGCCGTGTCGTCCTCCGTCTTGCAACATGTCGTGGATCTGGTACGGAGGGTCATATGATCAGCACACAGCTCTTCTGGCCGTTTTGTAGACTTTCCAGGCCGTGGAGCCGCTGTTACGCACTCAAAGAGGTCCTCATTTGGAGTCACGAGGTTGAGTGCCCCCGTACAGTCCTCCCATCAAGGAAAAATCGTTGGTAGTACCTTGAGTCGAACCAGAGTCCTCTGCATGGGAGCTACATAAGCTGACAACCCAGCTACAAAAGCGATAACGTATTTTTTATTATATTTTACTTCCGATTAGTTTGATGCGGCCCGCCACGAATTCCTCTCCTGTCCAACCTGTTCATCGCAAAGTAGGACTTGGAACCTACACCAACGCTATCAGAATTTCGAAACTCTTGCACCATTTTACACTGTTGAACGCTTTTTCCATACGACAAATGCTATGAATGTGTTTTGATTCTTCTTTAATCTTGCTTCCATTATCAACCGCAACGTTAGTATTGCCTCTCTGGTGCCTTTACCTTTCCTAAAGCCAAACTGATCATCTTTTAACACGTCCTCCATTTGCTTTTCTTGGTATATTGTACCATAAATACGATACTTAGGCTCCACTGTTCACAGTTATCTATTATGAAGTACACTACGGGCCATTAAAATTGCTACATCACAAAGATGACGTGCTACAGACACGAAATTTAACCGATAGGAAGAAGATGCTGTGATATGCAAATGATTAGCTTTTCAGATGATT
Organism: Schistocerca gregaria; assembly: GCF_023897955.1. Classification (NCBI taxonomy): domain Eukaryota; kingdom Metazoa; phylum Arthropoda; class Insecta; order Orthoptera; family Acrididae; genus Schistocerca; species Schistocerca gregaria. The sequence goes on along the minus strand of NC_064920.1, from coordinate 1,133,053,922 downwards.
CACACAAGGTTGGCACCGGTGGCAACACCTACAGCGTGCTGACACTAGGGAAGTTTCCAACCGATTTCTAATACACAAACAGCAGTTGACCGGCGTTGCCTGGTGAACCATTGTTGTGATGGCTCGTGTAAGGAGGAGAAATGCGTACCATCGCGTTTCCGACTTTGATAAAGGTCGGATTGTAGACTATCGCGATTGCGGTGTATCGTATCGCGACATTGCTGCTCGCGTTGGTCGAGATCCCATGACTGTTAGCAAAATATAGAGTCGGTGGGTTCAGGAGGGTAATACGGAACGCCGTGTTGGATCCCAACGGCCACGTATCACTAGCAGTCGAGATGACAGGCATCTTATCCCCCTGGCTTTAAAGGATCGAGCAGCCACGTCTCGATCCCTGAGTCAACTGATGGGGACGTTTGCAAGACAACTACTAGCTGCACGAACAGTTCGACGACGTGTGCAGCAGCATGGACTATCAGCTCGGAGACCCTTGACGCTGCATCACAGACAGGAGAGCCCGCGATGGTGTACTCAACGACGAACATGGGTGCACGAATGGCAAAACGTCATTTTTACGGATGAATCCAGGTTCTGTTTACAGTATAATGATGGTCGCATCCGTGTTTGGCGACATCGCTATGAACGCACACTGGAAGCGTGTATCCGTCATCGGTATACTGGCGCATCACCCGGCGTGATGATATGGGGTGCCATTGGTTACACGTCTCGGTCACCTCTTGTTCTCATTGACGGCACTTCGAACAGTGGACGTTACATTTCAGATGTGTTACCACCCGTGGCTCTAACCTTCATTCGATCCCTCCGAAGCCCTACATTTCAGCAGGATAATGCACGACCGCATGTTACAGGTCCTGTACGCGTCTTTCAGGATACAGAAAATGTTCGACTGCTGCCCTGGCCAGCACATTTTCCAGATCCCTCACCATCTGGTCAATGGTGGCCGAGCAACTGGCTCGTCACAATACGCCAGTCAAATGGTTCAAATGGCTCTGAGCACTATGGGACTCAACTGCTGTGGTCATTAGTCCCCTAGAACTTAGAACTACTTAAACCTAACGACATCACACACATCCATGCCCGAGGCAGGATTCGAACCTGCGACCGTAGCAGTCGCACGGTTCCCGACAGCGCGCCTAGAACCGCGAGACCACCGCGGCCAGTCACTACTCTTGATGAACTGTGGTATCGCGTTGAAGCTGCATGGGCGGCTGTACCTGTACACGCCATCCAAGCTCTCGTTGACTCAATGCCCAGGCGTATCAAGGCCGTTATTACGGCCAGAGTTGGTTGTTCTGGGTACTGATTTCTCAGGGTCTATGCAACAAAATTGAGTGAAAATGTAATCACATGTCAGTTATAGTATAATATATTTGTCCAGTGAATACCCGTTTATCATCTGCATTTCTTCTTGGTGTAGAAATTGTAATTGCCAGTAGTATAACATCTGAAAAATCGACACGTATATCAACTCAGATCGTAACACACCCAGGGCTTAAAATATGTATTATTCTCTGTAACTTGTTAAAGCTGCAGGAAGTTACTCAGATCGTAACACACCGAGGGCTTAAAATATGTAGGTGAATTTGTTAATCTCTGTCACTTGTGAAAGCCGCAGGAAGTTGCGTTAAACACAGGCACATGGATTATTACTTACAGTGCTGGTCTTGTATATAGTTGCCAGTACCTATGTACTGGCTAAAATACGTGGTATTTTGGAAGTTATAATTCGTTTGTACAAATTTGTTGTTGAACTTTCAAAATATGTTACTTTCAATATACGTTCTTTGGTATTCCTGGGGCTAAGTGTCATAACTTTAATTATCACAGACAAAATTCAAACGGAATTCTGGTATTCAAATACGTACCCTGGTAAGCAAACAAGTGATCTTTCTGTTGAAATTCCTTTTACAGCCCATGTAAATCTAAAGAAATACAAGAACAAAGCTAAATTTAGCGTTCACATTGACATACAGCGTGGAAGTGAAACATGGATAGATACATAGTTCACCAGTACGCTCACGGAATCACATGCTGGGATTGAGTTTTTGGTTGAACTGCAGGAAAATTCTTCGTAAAAACACACTCTGTGAAAATAACACGATGAACCTGTTATCTGAACCGTCATCAATGATTTCGTTCTCATCATCTGTCGACTCGCCATAGACTTTGTAAATCATTTGCTCCAGAGGTTTCTCCTGTTCAATGTACATTTTGAACACGACATCAACACGAAAGCACACACAACGCACGAAACAAAGTGAATTTGATATCAGGTAATCCTTAGGAAACAAGAGACGAAAACAAAGATTTCAAAAACGATGAATTTTTCCAGTGTTACCGCTTCTACCGCAGAAAAAGAACTGCAAAGCATCAAGACCTGCCATACGTTTGCGGGAGCCGTTAATATACGTTTGACATCGTGTAAAATCTTCACAACTGGCGTGACGTTATATTACGTCCGCCACACCTTTCCATTTCCCGCAAGCGCTCTAATATTACGTCAGCCGCACGCTGAGAGTCAAATATACTACGGTCGCGCGTCTAAAACCTACCTACGTGGTTTTTTTCCCACGACGGTTGTCCTGCTTGCCCACTACCCGATAAAGAGTCCTGCAATGTTATTAACTGACGATGTTACTTATAATGCGATATGATAACAGGGTATGGCTGACGGTTTTATCATCTGACGTGATCTTCTGAAAATCAGTCTCACGCTTTTAGGAACAATTAGAAAAAATAAAGGAAAACTACCATAAGCTTTCACTCAGACCAAAGGTCGAGTCAAATATTCATCTATTTTTCGATTCCAAGAGCATGCTTCAGTTGTTTCATATTGTCCGAAAAAGGGGAAAGTTGTATCTTTGCTCAGTACAATGCAGTGGAAGACCGGCAAGAAAGATAGCCAGTAATGATTCTGGATTATAATAAAACAAAATCAGGAGTAGATACCATGGACAAGCTGGTTAGAACGTACACTACAAAGAGGATGAGCAGAAGGTGGTCAAATGTATTATTTTACAACATGATTGATATCAGTGCAATGAATGCATTTATCATATGGCTACATCTTACACCAGACTGGGCAGAAAAGGACAAGCTACAATCTCATAGAATTAGGTAAGCAGCTCGTCGGGAGAAAGCCAGACAAAATTATTTCCCCAGTACTTCCATCAACAATACAGACAAAAAAAGAGGAATGAGTCCATTTTGTAAAAGGTCTGAGGATAGAAAATTCACCGATAAATGTTCAAAATGTGAATGTTCTGTGTGAAAACCACTCTGCAATTTATTGCTGTAAGTGTAATGCGTCATAAATGTCAATTCGGAATTCAATCAAAAATGTTTGTAGTTTCATCAGAAACGTTTGTAAATTTTACAGAAATAAATAATTTAAAAGATCTGTATTTTAATTTAATTTAATGCCACTGACATCATGTTTTAGATTGTGGAAAAAATAAGGAATGTGATTTTATTCTACCATTATTAAAACTGCCTCAATAAAAAATAAATTCCGTTGGGGTCCCAATGGTACTCAGTGTAACAAAAAATATTCGGTATTAGAAGGGTTAACTGATGCCTTGAGTACCTTTATGAACCTGGTGATGGTCAGTCGATCGAAACTGGTTGTGTAAAACCAGAATTTTATCAGCAGCTCAAGGCGGTAACATGACATTTATCAAACATTTACGAGCTGTGGGCACGAACTCCTGAACATAATTTTTAACATTGTGCAGCCTTGTCAACAACTGTGATAATTGAACATGTAACACGTCAGCCTCAGTTACAAATAGAAACCAAACTTTACCCAGGTCTCAGCCAAAATAATTTGGCCTTCTTCAGAAGCGAGTGACACTAAAGTACTGCATGCCAAAGTTTGGCCATGTCAAGTATAAAACCGTAGTTCCGATCCAGCTCTCTCGGCCTGCCGACCTCGTCTGAACAGTGGGGCCTGTTGTTTCTCTTCAGCCCAAGTAATGTAGATTATGACTAGTTACTACGGTGCCACAGTTTTATACTTCGCATGGCCAAACTTCGGCATGAAGTAGTTTAGTGTCACTCGCTTCTGAGGAAGGTCAAATTATTTTGGCTGAGACCTGGGTAAAGTTTGGTTTCTATTAGCAACTGAGGTTACCGTGTTACATGTTCAGCTCCTGAAAATTTATTGTGGAAATACTCATACAATGATAGTGACGAATAACTGGTCATTATATTACAGGGTGTTCATATCAACTGAAGACACCTCATACAGCGAAAACTACACACCAGATCAAAAAAAGTTATAATTTCAGTTTGCTTTTCTTCTTTAATTCGTTATTGCGCAGAAAACTTCAGCGACAGGACTTTTTCTTGGTGAATAACGATAACTTGCACACACTTTTAACTGCTAAGAATACCACCCTTTGACGGCAGAAGGTTTTACTAGCTACAACTGGCCACAGACAGAAAGTGGCACAGCATAATCCAACTTAAGTTGAAAGTTACCCTTTAGCACGCTGGCGAGGAATTCATTGACAGATAAGATACAAATATGCCGTATATCGACCACAACTGACAGCAAACATGAATTGATAGCAATTCCACTCGCGACACCAGTGGTGCAAACTCAATACTCAAGCGATTTAGTAGAACATCTCTCGCACAGACAGAGAGGCCTCACAGATGTATCACAGTTTCAGAAGAATCCACTAGACAATTAGCTCACATCTGAAATGCTGCAATAGGTCTAGAAGCCAGACCACATTGCGAGGGTCCGTCACTACAGCAACACTACATTTCCGCTCGCCAACAGCCGCAATGGGGTGCCATTAGTTACACGTCTCGGTCACCTCTTGTTCACACTCACGGTTCTTTGAACAGTGGAAGTTACATTTCAGATTTGTTACGACCCGTAGCTCTACCCTTCATTCGATCCCCGCGAAACCCTACATTTCAGCAGATGATGAATGGGTATTCATTGGTGAAATGTTTTCTACTAGAACTAACAGGTGCTTACATTTTCACGCAATTTGGGTGCATAGATCCTGAAAAATCAATACTCAGAACAACCGCCTCTGGCCGTAATAATGGCCTTGATACGCTTGTACATTGAGTCAAACAGAGCTTGGATGGCGTGTACAGGTAGAGCTGCCTATGCAGCTTCAAGAAGATACCACAGTTCATCAAGAGTAGTGATGCTGACGTATTGTGACGATCCAGCTGCTCGGCCACAGTTGACCAGACGTTTTCAATTGGTGAGAGATCTGAAGAATGTGCTGGCCAGGGCAGCAGTCGAACATTTTCTGTGTCCAGAAAGGCTCGTACAGGACCTGCAACATGCGGTCGTCCATTATCCTGATTAAATGGAGTGTTTCGCAAGGATCGAATGATGGGTAGAGCCACGGGTCGTAACATATCTGAAATGTAACATCCAGTGTTCAAAGTGCTGTCAATTGCGAACAAGAGGTGACCGAGACGTGTAACCAATGGCACCCCATACCGTCACGCCGGGTGACACGCTAGTATGGCGATGACCAATACACGCTTCCAATGTGCGTTTACCGTGGATGCGACCATCATGATGCTGTAACAGAACCTGGATTCATCCGAAAAAATGACGTTTTACCATTCGTGCACCCAGGTTCGTCGTTGAGTACACCAACGAAGGTGCTCCTGTCTGTGATGCAGCGTGAAGGGTAACCGCATCCATGGTCTCCGAGCTGACACTCCATGCTGCTACAAACGTGGTCGAACTGTTCGTGCAGATGGTTGTTGTCTTGCAAACGTCCCCATCAGTTGACTCAGGGATCGAGACGTGGCTGCTCGATCCTTTAAAGCCAGGCAGATAAGATGCCTGTCATCTCGACTGCTAGTGATACGTGGCCGTTGGGATCCAACACGGCGTTCCGTATTACCCACTGATTCCATATTCTGCTAACAGTCATTGGATGTCGACCAACGCGAGCAGCAATGTCGCGATTCGATAAACTGCAATCGCGATAGGCTACAATTCGATCTTTATCGAAGTCGGAAACGTGGTGGTACGCATTTCTCCTCCTTACACGAGGCTACACAACAACGTTTCACCAGGCATCGCCGGTCAACTGCTGTTTGTGTATGAGAAATCGGTTGGAAACTTACCTCATGTCAGCACGTTGTAGGTTTCGCCACAATCGCCAGCCTTGTGTGAATGCTCTGAAGCTAATCATTTGCATACCATAGCATCTTCTTCCTGTCGGTTAATTTGCGCGTCTGTGGCACGTCATCTTCGTAGTGTAGCAATTTTAATGGCCAGGATTGCATTACATCATTTAAAATGTTCATTGTGTGCTCAGTAAATGTATAAATAGCTGACTCGGTAGAATGACCCTTTTGAGATCCAAACCGTGATTGGCGAAGTACCCGATTAAGAACATTTCGCTACCTGTGTTTTATCGCTGCTATCTACAGTATTTCAAAGAGTGCCGTCTGGTCGACGATGACAAAAACTTGGCCGGGCGCTGTGGCCGAGCGATTCTAGGCGCTGCTGCTGCGGTCTCAGTTTCGAATCCTGCCTCGGGCATGGATGTGTGTGATGTCCTTAGATTAGTTAGGTTTAAGTAGTTCCACGTCTAAGGGGCTGATGACCTCAGATGTTAAGTCCCATAGTTTCCAGAATGAAATTTTCACTCTGCAGCGGAGGTGCGCTGGTATGAAACTTCCTGGCAGATTAAAAGTGTGTGCCGGACCGAGACTCGAACTCGGGACCTTTCCCTCATTCTGTAAACATCCCCCAGGCTGCGTCTAAGCCATGTCCCCGCAATATCCTTTCTTTCTGGAGTGCTAGTTCTGCAAGGTTCGCAGGAGAGCTTCTGTAAAGTTTGGAAGGTAGGAGGCGAGATTATGGCAGAAGTAAAGCTGTGAGGACGGGGCGTCAGTCGTGCTTTGGGTAGCTCAGTTGGTAGAGCACTTGCCCGCGAAATGCAGAGGTACCGAGTTCGAGTCTCGGTCCAGCACACAGTTTTAATCTGCCAGGAAGTTTTAAGTCCCATAGTTTTTAGAGCCATTTATTTGTCAAGAGCTTGTTTGGAGATTTGGTTGGTGACTGGAAGAGAGCGGCCGTCTTTGGCGCCGCTCCACAGTTACCGCAGCTAAAAAGCTGCTCGCTGCCTGGAGGCTGGGTCGCTCCGCAGGTGTCTCGCAGGCGTGCCTGGAAAGCGGGCACCCAGACGGCTGGCCCACACCTCCTGAGCCGCCGCCGTGGCCACAGCTGCTGCTGTGCTTTGATTTACGGCCGCCGTCTCGCGAGAGGAGACGCCTGCCTCTCGCTTCGCCTCATTAGTCAAACCGATCCGCCCCCGCGCCCTGACGCCTGTCAGTGCAACCAACTATTCGTAAAGAAAAAAGAAACGGTGACGCGAGGCTTCATAAAGGAGGCCGACCGCCGCCTCGGCTCACTTGTACCGGAAATAGCGGCCAGACGTGAAGGATGGTGGCTAGAGCGTTCCTCGTGCGCGGCGTCTTTGTTGTTCCTCTAAGTGGCTCGTAATGGTTCCGCGTGGCGTGAACTACGAGCCAGCTCTGCGGCTTCCCTCGCTTGAAACCTGCCTCACGAAAATAATGTGTAATGTAATACACCAGTAAAACATGTTGCGATGCCGTCCACGATAATGAGGGTTAGGCGCAACAAACCTCGTGTAGAGAATGAGACGTTACCCTGGAAACGCGTACTTCGGATAGTGAAATATGACAGTCGCACCTAGAGACCCATTAGCTAGAAACGCATTGGTCTGGACAGCTGGTGCAGAGTGGTGCGGTCCGAGTCCCATCCACAGCTGAGCGAAACTCCCGACGAGGTAGCGAACGGAGCCGTCTGACCAACAAGCGAAGAAGGTAGAGGACAGGGGAGAAGTTAAAAGAGGGCATGTTAGTAGAAGAAGGAGAAGAAAGGAGATGGAAAGGTAGAAAATACAAGAAGGAAGGGGAGGATGAGAAGGTGGAAAAGAAGGTAGAGGATGCAGAATAGGTGTAGGTAGAGAGAAGACGCTGTTTAAGCGAAGAAATAGATGCTAGTAGAAGCAGGAGTATGAGGAGGAGGAGAAGGAAGAAGAAAAGGAGGAAGTGGATAAGAGACTAGAAAGAGAAGAAAGAAGAAGTGGAAGAGGGAAAGGCAGTAGAAGAAGGAGGAGACAGACAGGAGGAGGGGAGGGGGGAAGAAGGAAAAGGAAGGAGGAGGGCCAGTTGAAGAACTAAGGGACTGTTTGAAGAACTGAAACAACCATAGTTTGTAACAGCTATAGACTGAGATGGCGGAATATGGGGGACCATGCAGTAAGCGTGAAGATTCTGCGAGTGGTTTTTCCGTAGCGAGTGGCCATTATTGGCCAGCGTGCGGTGTGAGGATGCCGCCATGGCTCAAATTCAGACGCCGCAAATTACTTCCGCGCACCTTTTAAGCAAAATCCATATTAATAAAGATACAGAATAGGAATTGATACTACGCCTCCTTCTTCAATCCAAATTCCCATTCACGCCTTAGCTCACTTTGTTTCATCATAGATGTTTGAGACTTGAAAAGTTCCCTGAACCGTATAGTTTCATTCGAAATATATATATATATATAGCCTAATTGGAGCATCAATTCATTCTAGCGACAGTGCTAGCCACAAACGGGGAAATCCAGTGACAGAAGCCAGTTTGACAGAGGGCACCTTGTTCTTGCACAACACATGGGAACAACCATCTCGGAAGCGGTGAAGTTGGTCTGCTGTTGTGCTTCTGTCGGGAGCATCTATAGTAAGTGCTAGAAGGGCAGTTAAACGACAAATACGCGATAAGGTGTCATATGTCCACGCCTCGTAACATCACAGGACGTGTATATCGAAGGCTTGGCCGCTATGTAAAGCAGGACAGATTGCGATCTGTGGCAGATCGAACGACAGAGTACAATTCTGGTACAGGAAAAACTGTATCGGAGCACGATGTCAGGTGCACAGTATTGAAAATGAGGTTCCACACGGACGACTCCATCGTGTTTCCGCGTTGACCCAACGACATCATCAAATACGATTGCAACGAGCAGTGGATCGTAGAGATTGTAAACGTGTCGACTGGCCGGATGAATCACTATCCCTTTCACGTGCTCAGAGCATAAATCAGTTTCGAGACTGCAGGGAATAATGAACTTGAAACAAACGTTTACCATCTGCTCAACGCGTTTCATGAAATACCGGATCTCCCTGTCCGAATATTAAACGTCTGTTCTAATCCTATAAAGAATGTCCAATACTCTGCGCAGACTTGAAATATTTTTTAATTATTTTGACACTATGTATGGAATCTTTTTTCAGATTTCGTAGTGTCACAACAGTGTTCCATACGAACTGCAAATTTCGCAGTGATCCACAAAAAAAAAAAAAAAAAAAAAGAGAGAGAGAAGAAGTTCAAATGGCTCTGAGCACTATGGGACTTAACATCTGAGGTCATCAGTCCCCTAGAACTTAGAACTACTTAAACCTAACTAACCGAAGGACATCACACACATCCGTGCCCGAGGCAGGATTCGAACCTGCGATAGTAGCAGTCGCGCGATTCCGGACTGAGCGCCTAGAACCTAAAGGACCGACTACGAAACGAAATCAAAGCGTTTCTAGTCACTTGCTAACTCTTCCACCGTCACAGAAGCTACGAACGAACGCACTATATCTCTCAACCCTCCCACTATTCGTTATCGCATAAAACTATTTTAAAAACAGATTACGCACAGAGAGAAAGCCTCGGTCGTGTAATTTATTTCCACTTAGCAGCTAATGTGTTAAGTTACTTTATCTATTTCGTCCTTATGTTTTCCAGTATTCCAGAGCAGTGTATTTTTGTCGTTTTTTTAGAAGTGGGTCAGTGTGAAATTACAGTAACACCAGCAGTCACCGGATCCCTATTAGGATGGCAGTGCTTTGTGCCGGCCGGTCACAGAGTTTTGAGACTGCAGCCGGGCCCGCGTCATCTGCAGGCTGCGCTGATTAGCTGGCAGGCGTCCTGGGCGCCATACAACGTAATGAATAGAGCGCCGGTGGCCATTCACAGCCTAATTACGCTACTTAGCCGCTTCTGTGCACAGCCGGCGCAGGCAGCCCGCCAGCCGGCGCTGTACGGCGGGCAGCCGGCGCTCGCCTTTCAGGGGCGCTCAGGGGAGGGAAGGCGGCAATCGTCGCGTCGTCCCCGGCTTACTGTAGAAACACACTCCCCTAAGACATTAGCTCTAAATGGAGGACACTCCCAGTGAATATGATTCTGTTCCTTGAGTTCTCTAGTCCCATTTCCAGATATGAAGACCTACGTGGTGAGTCGGTGCAAGAGATGGGACAAAGAAGAAATAGAAAATAAAGGAATGAGGAGGAGATGGAAGAGGCGACAGAAGGAGGAAGAGAAGATAGCAGCAGGCGAAGGAGGAGAAGGTGGAAGCAGAGGAAGAGGATAGGTGAATGAAGTGTTGGAAGAGGAGAAGACAGAAGAATGATGATGAGGTGGTGCAGGAGGAGTAAGCAGAAAGGAGGTGCAAGAGAAGAAGGTAGAGGGTAGAGGAGAAGTTAGAAGAGGGTGAAGTAGTAGAAGAAGGAGAAGAAAGGAGAGGTGGATGATGGAAAGGTATAAAATACAAGAAGAAAGGCCAGGATGAGAAGGTGGACGAAAAGGTAGAGAATAGATGAAGAATAGGTGCAGGTAGAGAGAAGACGCTGTTGAAGTGAAAAAAATAGATGGTAGTAGAAGCAGGAGGATGAGGAGGAGGAGAAGAAAGAAGAGGAGGAGGAAGTGGAGAAGACAGTAGAAAGAGAAGAACAGGGAAGACGAGGAAGAGGAAAAGGTAGTGGAAGGAGGAGACAGACAGGAGAAGGGGTGGGGGAAGAGAAGGAAAAGGAAGGAAGAGGGCCAATTGAAGAACTAAGTGACTGTTTCAAGAACTGAAGCAACCATCGTGTGTAACAGCTGTAGATGGAGGTGGCAAAAGTCAGGAGATATCTCCTAATATCGTGTCAGACATCTTTTTTTCTGGCGCAGTGCAACAACTCGACGTGACATGGAGTCAACATGTCGTTGGAAGTGCTCTCCAGAAATACTGAGCCATGCTGCCTCCGTGGTAGTCAGTAACGGCGAAAGTGTTGCTGGTGCAGGATTTTGTGCTCAAACTGACCTCTCGATTATGTCCCAAAAATGTTCGATGAGATTAATGATGGGTAAGCAGGATGACCAAATCGTTCATTCGAACTGTCCAGAACATTCTTCAAACCATTCGCGAACAATTGTGGCTCGGTGGAATGTTTGGGAACATGACGTTCATGAATGACTTCAAATGGTCTCCAAGTAGCCGAACGTAATAATTTCTAGTCAATGATTGGTTCAGTCGGACCAGATGACCCAGTCCATTCCATGTAAACACAGCCTACACCCACATGGAGCCACCACCAGCTTGCACATTGCTTGTTGACAACCTTTGTCATGGCTTGGTCCGTCTGTGCCACACTCGAAAACTACCATCAACTCTTACCAACTGAAATCGGGACTCAACTGAACAGGCCACGGTTTTCTAGTCGTCTATGGTGCAACGGATTTGGTCTCAAGCCCAGGAGAGGGGCGGCAGGCAATGTCGTGCTGTTATCAAATGCATTCGCGTCGGTCGTCTGCTGCCATAGAAAATTAACGCTCAGTTTTGCCGAGCTGTCCTAACGGATACGTTCGTCGTAAGTCTCATATTGATTTCTGCTGTTATTTCACGCAATGTTGCTTGTCTATTACTACTGAACACGCTACACAAACGTCTCTGCTCTCGACCGGTAATAGAAGACCGTCGGCCACTATGTTGTCTGCGGTGAGAGGTAATGCCTGAAATTTGGTATTCTCGGCAGAGCTTCAAACTGAGGATCTCAGAATGTTGAATTCCCTAAAGACTTCCGAAATGTAAAGTGCCATGCGTCAACTTCAGCTACTATTCCGCATCCAAGATTTGTTTATTTCCGTCGTGCAGCCATAATCATGTTGGAAAACTTTTCACATACGAATCGCCTGAGTACGTATAACAGCTCCGACAATGCACTGCCGTTTTATACGGTGTGTACGTGTTAATACTGCCATCTCTATATGTGTGTATCGCTATCCCAGACTTTTGTCACATCAGTGTACATCTGAAGTACGAAATTCGGGCATAAATAACTCTGACACGCACGTGACAAAAGGAGACCAGAAGGAAAGAGCGAGTAGTTAGCTACAGAACTTCTACTGAACTGTTATTAATTTAGGGATGTTTGTAAAGTATCGGAATCTCTTGTAAAACAAGTCATAAACTGTGAATTGGCTGCGTCTGAAACAGGTGTAGTAGTATCATTTTCGACAAGCTGTTCTCCACAGGTGTACCGAATTTTATGAAAATCATATTGCAGAATACTTCGACATCTACACTCCTGGAAATGGAAAAAAGAACACATTGACACCGGTGTGTCAGACCCACCATACTTGCTCCGGACACTGCGAGAGGGCTGTACAAGCAATGATCACACGCACGACACAGCGGACACACCAGGAACCGCGGTGTTGGCCGTCGAATGGCGCTAGCTGCGCAGCATTTGTGCACCGCCGCCGTCAGTGTCAGCCAGTTTGCCGTGGCATACGGAGCTCCATCGCAGTCTTTAACACTGGTAGCATGCCGCGACAGCGTGGACGTGAACCGTATGTGCAGTTGACGGACTTTGATTGAGGCCGTAGAGTGGGCATGCGGGAGGCCGGGTGGACGTACCGCCGAATTGCTCAACACGTGGGGCGTGAGGTCTCCACAGTACATCGATGTTGTCGCCAGTGGTCGGCGGGAGGTGCACGTGCCCGTCGACCTGGGACCGGACCGCAGCGACGCACGGATGCACGCCAAGACCGTAGGATCCTACGCAGTGCCGTAGGGGACCGCACAGCCACTTCCCAGCAAATTAGGGACACTGTTGCTCCTGGGGTATCGGCGAGGACCATTCGCAACCGTCTCCATAAAGCTGGACTATGGTCCCGCACACCGTTAGGCCGTCTTCCGCTCACGCCCCAACATCGTGCAGACCGCCTCCAGTGGTGTCGCGACAGGCGTGAATGGAGGGACGAATGGAGACGTGTCGTCTTCAGCGATGAGAGTCGCTTCTGCCTTGGTGCCAATGATGGTCGTATGCGTGTTTGGCGCCGTGCAGGTGAGCGCCACAATCAGGACTGCATACGACCGAGGCACACAGGGCCAACACCCAGCATCATGGTGTGGGGAGCGATCTCCTACACTGGCCGTACACCTCTGGTGATCGTCGAGGGGACACTGAATAGTGCACGGTACATCCAAACCGTCATCGAACCCATCGTTCTACCATTCCTAGATCGGCAAGGGAACTTGCTGTTCCAACAGGACAATGCACGTCCGCATGTATCCCGTGCCACCCAACGTGCTCTAGAAGGTGTAAGTCAACTACCCTGGCCAGCAAGATCTCCGGATCTGTCCCCCATTGAGCATGTTTGGGACTGGATGAAGCGTCGTCTCACGCGGTCTGCATGTCCAGCACGAACGCTGGTCCAACTGAGGCGCCAGGTGGAAATGGCATGGCAAGCCGTTCCACAGGACTACATCCAGCATCTCTACGATCGTCTCCATGGGAGAATAGCAGGCTGCATTGCTGCGAAAGGTAGATATACACTGTACTAGTGCCGACATTGTGCATGCTCTGTTGCCTGTGTCTATGTGCCTGTGGTTCTGTCAGTGTGATCATGTGATGTATCTGACCCCAGGAATGTGTCAATAAAGTTTCCCCTTCCTGGGACAATGAATTCACGGTGTTCTTATTTCAATTTCCAGGAGTGTATTAAGTATCGTTCTACCAGATCAGTCATAGACATCATCAGTCATTATAACGTTACCACGTAGATTATAATTCGTAACGATTTCGAAAATGAACCTTCTGTCGAGTTAAAACATGTTGGTTGAAACAATCTTTTAGGATAAATCATACTTTTTGTGCTGGAAACAGTTCTTACAAGTACCAACCTCAAGTATACTTGTCTCCCCTATACAAATTCTTCTCGTAAACGTGAAGAGAAAGACTAAATAACGACTACGGCAGTTATTAAAATTTACCGAAAGCTTACACGTAAGAGAGCAGTTTGAATCTCTGGTAAGGTGTTACGATTGCCTGAGCTTGCAATCTAATGATGGCCTGGACCACTGCTGGAATGATGGATTTCATTGCGATTTCGTGGAGGTAAAGCGTCACGCGTAAATCCATCTAACGTTTACTAGAGTGGCTGTAATGCTCAGGTTCTTGGCCGCGAGATTCTGTGCAGCCTGCAAATAAGACCGTCCTTATTCCGATTCTCTGATTCAGTGCCCTATCTGCGTACCAGAGGAGATGTTCATTTGAAATGGAACTGACGAAAAGCAATCAGTTCCTAGTCTCAAGTTTAAAACTCGCTAATAAATCTCGGGAGCGCACAATGGCGCCTTTGGCGCTGGCTTGGCCATTCTTCTCCGAGCTCTATGGGCCCTACCCCAGTACGTTCTCTACTTCATCCGCTCTTCTCTTCTTCTTTCTTATCTCCCTTCTAATTTGGTTTTACTGTACCCGTAAATCCATTTATTACAGGCTCTATAGAGACACAATTTCTTACCTCCCTGTAGAATTATTCTGGTCTATCACAGCAATCTCACCTTGTTTCATTTGTTTGCTACAATAGGTGACAAATACCAGAATTTCAATGACGCATTCCTTGCTATGTTATGATTTAACGTAAACTGACACCGAGAGTGACGTTGCGTATGTGTGAGTTTCTGCGTGGTGAAATAGGAAGGATACTTTGAGAATATAAAAAGGAGTCTGCAGTGAAAGAGAAAGAGAACAGCACATACGCGGACATCACATCCAATGTACACACCCACTACTCTCTAAAATGGAAAAAGCTAACGGGTGTGATACCCTATTACTTAAATCATTATTGACGTAGTTGCAAGCTGTCCAGAAACATCGTTTGTGACGGGTGAAAATTTTTAAAAGAATTGATGTTGAATGGATACTATTTATTCATGTACGCTTCTGTCACTTGTACTGTGCACATATGTCGTGTTTCTAATTCGATCTAATACGTAAATGTATGAATGCTTTCTGGGGATTTCTTAGGAAACTCAGTTTCTTGCAGACGATCAAAAATTGCTTTCAGTTATCAATTACTATTGGTTTTTTCATATTAAGCTTACTTAAGCGGTTCAAATGGTTCAAATGGCTCTGAGCACTATGCGACGTAACTTCTGAGGTCATCAGTCGCCTATAACTTAGAACTGATTAAATCTAACTAACCTAAGGACATCACATACATCCATGCCCGACGTAGGATTCGAATCTGCGACCGTAGCGGTCACTCGGTTCCAGACTGAAGCGCCTAGAACCGCAGGGACAGCTTACTTAATTAAAGAGTATTTTTCACCATAGACATATCACTTTTACTTATAAAGTACTTTCTGTGGAAGTTCTGGAAATATCGACACAGGATAAATTTCTGCATTTTGTTATTTATAGATTAGAAGTTTTATTCCCTTAAAAGTCAGTGCACAGTTTACTTACGGCGTTTCTGAATCTTGTTTACATATTCTGCAAACCATTTGTCACATAACATTCGACACAAAACCTATATTTTTACAAAACATCAGTAGCAGGCGATGCGAATAGTCATAATAATTTATGTGTAGTTCAGCGTCATATGCTAACTCCATCATAATTATATTGTGCAGGAAAGCATCCAATTTATGCATTACGCACTGTGTTAAAAGAGTTAAGCACAAGGCCAGACTAAAGTAGCGTATTCACTTGCATTGAAAAAAAATCTGTGTCACGTATTGTAGAAGTCATCCCAAATGCACACTATGAATAAATCAGTTACCGTGCAAGGCGTATCTATGCTGTCAAATGAAAATTACCGAAATGTAGAAAAAGAGTTACACTTTGGCATGTAGTATATGAAAATCTGTAGTTAGAGAGAGACATTGACATAAATCATAAGGTTATTTTTAAAAAATGAAGAAAAATTGATTCTATTAATGCAGTAACTGTTATCTAGGTACAAATGATCATGGGTGGACATAAGTCCAATAATTAATATAGTTTTTTCTAATTGTGGGTTATGTAACAAATAATGATTGGGTTTGGTTTGTTATCATTCTGCCTATTTATGGTTTTTTCGCTGCACTTAAATGCCGATTGTAGTTTTATTGCAGGTAATAATTTTTCAAAAATATATAAAACTAGCTACCGACACAGTTTCGCACGGGTGGCACTAAATATCTACGGTCAGACTACTTTTGCGTGATTTGTAGCGACGTATATAAGTCTTCCTCGTGAATCAGTCTGTCTGTTAACGAAAACAATCCCCGCAATAGTTTTTGAGGTTGGCGATAACAGACAGACAGGAAAACGCGACACAGGACTTTAATTTCTATTATGTAGAGAAGAGGCGGAAGTTTGAGAACCAACCAAGAGAGGAGAGGATAGGGACAGAACACAGGGAAGGGAATCGGGAGTTGGAGCAAAGACTGGAACATTTAAAGTGAACAGAGAGAAGAGCAAAAGTTGAAAGCAGCTTTCCGGCTATCGCCCTGTTAGTTACTCCTCGTAAATAACTTATGATTTTATACTCCCTCCTACAATTCCATTAGAGAAAGGAAAGGAAAAAATTATTAGAGTAGGAAGAAGGATTGAGGGTAGGAGATGGTGGAAGGGTGGGGCGTCGGGCCGGGGGAGGGAAGAAGAAGTGAACGCCCACAAAAACGGCTCTCCCTTTGGACGGCGAGCGGCGCACAAGTTTGTGGAAAACATTTTTGTTTGCAGTGTAAGAATGAAAACTGCATTCTCGTCAGATGAGATTAAAAAGTTCCCTCCACGCCAGCGGCAGGTACATCCTACCCGTTACTCCGACTGGCGTACCTCTCCAGAGGAAACTGTCAGGCGCACATCCACGTCTCTTGTTGGAGCTTCGGCTCATCTCCAAGAAGGCAGAAAGTCTCATCAGTGGCGTGGTTTTAACGGGCTTTCGTTTAAAATATGAGATCGCTAGGTGCTGAACAAGAACACAGTTGTACATTAAATAATAAATCTTGTCTGCCGTTGTAATACACAGTCACTTCCGTCCTACAGTGCTATATTTGTTCACATCCTTTCCAGTACCGGACGCCAGGTACAAATGAACTTAGCGACTTATCTTTCTTTCTTTCTTTACTTTTATATTCTCCAGGGCGGCCGGGGTGACCGAGCGGTTCTAGGCGCTACAGTCTGGAACCGTGCGACTGTTACGGTAGTAGGTTAGAATCCTGCCTCGGGCATGGATGTGTGTGATGTCCTTAGGTTAGTTAGGTTTAAGGAGTTCTAAGTTCTAGGGGACTGATGACCTCAGAAGTTAAGTCCCATAGTGCTCAGAGCCATTTGAACCATATATTCTCCAGTAATCTGTATTGCTTATTTAGCATGTTGTACGCTGGTGACTGACAGGACATTGTCTTCTCAAATTATCTGAATCTACAGCTGTACCCAGTCAGCCCCCTTAAAGGGGTGGCAGAGGTTACTTTTACTACCACTATAATTTGTTCCCGCTTTCCCTATTCCATACGCGAATGGTGAGTGAGAAAGACGACTGTCGATAAATCACCATAAGAACTCTAAATTCTCTTATTTTTCGTTAATTTGCATCCACAGTCCTCTACTATTTGAAAAATGACAATATTTTCAACCTGGAACATAGTACTCCTTGTGATAACTACAATCTAATTCACGTCATCTATGCCCGTTAGTTTCACTGCACGTCTACCAGTAGAGACATTTGGTAACCCTTATGTGCGCAGGTTACATGAATTGACAACGGTTATTACTAGTAAGTGCCATGTTTTTTATATCAGTGTCGAATAGTCGTGTCCTACTAGCCATATATATGCAAAGATGGTTGACAACAAGAAAGGAACGCTTATGCATTCACGCACTTTATATTGAGATGTCAGTTGCAGGAAACCGAAGTCGGGATCGTGTGTTGACACATTTAGTAACAGTCTGTACGGAAAATAGTGCCGTTTTATATTTATCTTTTTCCCGTAGTGTTAATTTTGCGAAATGTACGTGGGAAGAAGAAATACGTTGCCCGAATTCTCTTGCAACGTACGCACTCATAGTTTCGACAGTAACCCTCTCCGTGGCACACAACATGTCTCTCGTAACGTGTACCACAGGAGTATGTTGAACTTTTTCGTAACTCTCACAACATTACTGAACGATCACGTGACAGAACGTGGTGTGCCGCTCTTCGTTGGATCTTCTCTGTCGCTTCTGCTAATTCAGTCTTGTAAGGGTCCCACAGGGTTGAGCAATAATGAAGAATCGGTCACACAATTCTTCTGTAAGCCACTTTTTTCGTGGGTGAAATACTTTTTCTTAATATTCTTGCTGTCAAATAAACATGTAAGCTATATTTCGGTCACACCCCTGATGACAATTATGTCAGAATTTAGAAATTTTTGTTTGCTCTTTATGATGAATGCAATACATATAAAATTGACAAGGAGAAATGTTCTCTAAAACGTCAGAAGCTAAATAAAATGACACTAATACTGTGAGGAGAGAGGGTTAGCAAAAGATATGTGGAGAAAAAGCAGCAAAATTTTCTCATCTGGACATCTCACGAATTCAAAGTTGACAAGACAAAAGTAACCAAAAATTAGAATCAAACAGGAAACACAAGTTGTGTGTTAGAGCAAGACAAAAGTAATCAAAAATTATAATCAAACAGGAAACACAAGTTGAGTTTTAGAGCAAGAAAGTTGCGAGTTGTTCGGGATAAGGGTCGTGCTACCGCGATTGCGTCACATTTCTCCAAAAATCACTTAGAGTGTACCAGACAGCAGCTGGGAGACGAATCCCAGAAACTTCCTTCTACTTTGTCAACTCCCAAATTTCAGAAAAAACTCCACCTAGAGAGCATAGGCTCTTGCCTATGTAATGAACCAGAAAAAAGCTTATTTAACGAAAAACCAGGGGACGTAGCAGGAACATCTCACTCTTAGTGTAAAAAAACATGAAAAACAGGAGGTTGTTACTGTGTCTCACCAGTTGGTCAATCAAGGTGATGGGGGTGACTCATTCAATTGGATACCCCAAAAATTGAAAGCAACCGTCCGTCCGACGCTGCTTGGGCGTCGCCATGTCCTTTGATGTCCGTAAAGAAAAGGCAAGATTGTCGTGCTCAGTTACTCTCTGGGGACAGCAGTAGCTACACGGCAGTCTCTGCACTCAGCGAGAATACTCGCCGCCCCTAGCCAGCAAAAGCACGGAGTGGGCTGCGCCCGCACTACCGCGAAACTGCTCAACTTCCCGTGGATGCTCGCCTCCTGTAATGACACCCCAACCTCCTTCTGCCAACAAACAGGAGCTAGAGACCACACAGGCAGTCAGTGTGGCCAACTCGGTGATACTGAAAGTTCCAAAAGCGATTTAAATTGTCGTCATTTTTAATCAAAATACCCCAAATTTAAAACAAATATATAAATAAAAATAAAGTATCAAATTTCGCTTAAAATGTGTTATAATATTTAAACGAAATTGATAATGATAATCAGATACAAAGTAAAATGAAGTGTTTTATAAAACTTACGTTAAGTTCTTATCCTCACTTCCATGTTCCTCCATTCTTGAAGATGACTGTTTAGATTGGGCTGCTCCATTGTCAGAAGCAGACTGTCTCGTGTTACTTGGCATTGCGCCTGTCAGCTCCAACACGGAGTCAGGTGGTTCGTACGAATAACAACGCTTTCCTATACGCTTTAGTTTAGAGGAATTTCACAGTGCAATTGCTCTTGCTTCTTAGGTGGTGCAATACAGGAAGGATTCGCGTTCATTTACTTACTGATTAATTTTGGTATGTAAATTCACTTTTACAACGGGAAATTCTTTATTTTTCTTCACGCACTGAAGAACCCACAATCGCAGGAGAGATATTTTATGTGCTTATTTTCACCGTACGCCTGTCTACTTTATTGCAAAAGTATTATAGAAGTACCGAATATAGAGTATAATTTGGGAGTTATGGTAGCGAAAAATCTTAATATATCCAAGAAGAAGTCGCCAATCTCAAACATGAATTTTAGCCGCTGTTATGCTTTTCAAATACCACATATTTAAATACTTTCCCCCCAAGTTGGTAACACTGCTGGCAGTGCACCTTCCCTGTAAAAAAAAGGGGAAATTATTTCCTCCCAGGCAAACATGCCCATTACTCGCTCATCCTAGTGACAAGAGGCGAACTGTAAACATTCAACTTGAAGGAAGAGAACACCTCAGCCAATAATGCATTTTCAAAACCTTTGTTTATGATGGCTATTTTCGGTAAACAGAGTTATCATTATCCGATCCGTGAATGGCGTACATGAAGTGTAAAGTACATTATAAAAAATAGTATACAATGTGCAAAACGTAATGTGTAGGGTGAAAATTACTACACATACTTTAGATAGACAGTGAATTGTCGTAGAAAGGCCATGTTCAGGATCTTCTTCGAAGACTTAGCGCTGCCATTTTTACTATTCGAACGGCATCTGAATTAAATGGTAGTTCGACAGGAAAAGTAGTCTACTTTGCTTATTTTCATTCGCTTATGTCGCATGGTTTTATATTTTGGGGTAACTCTTCCCGTTCTCAAAGGATTTTTTGGCTCACAAACGGGTAGTTAGGGCTATAAGTGGTGTAAGTTCGCGAACCTCTTGTCGACCCCTGCTAACTAGTTTGGGTATTCGACACTGGTCTCTCAGTATATATATATTCTTTAATGTTGTTTCTTGCTAACAATATCAGCTTATTCCCAATAGTTAGCAGCTTTCATTCAGTTAATACTAGGCAGAAATCCAATCTGCATTTTGGATCGCACTTCCTTAACTCTTGTGCAGAGAGATGTGCAGTATATTGTGGCATCCATTTTCAATACGCTACCAGAAGAATGCAAAAATCTTAGCAATAATCCAAGCGCTTTCAAATCGAAACAGAACAGTTTCCTCAAGAGTCACTCCTACTATTCTGTTGAGCAGTTCCTTGGAAAATTAATCTGTTTCCTGAATTATATTGTTGATTGTGTTTACTTAAATTTATGGCTTGACTTTTTTTCGGGTTCATAAACATTTTATTTTATCTTGTATTACCTTTATGTTATAGTGTAATGTACTAAGACGTTCCATGACCTTGGAGATTTGCTCCTCAATTTGGTCCTGCGGAATTAGACGTGTGAATAAAAAAAATCGATAATGCTTAATACAAGTGTCCAATTAGAGATATGGAGTACATTTAGCTCTAATTCAGCACTTGCTTTAACCTTTTCAAGGTGTAGGAATAACACACTGTGTTTCATATGTATGATATATGCTTTACACGTTATGTACGCTATTCATGGATCAGCCGTTGATGCCTCTGTTTACCGCCGGCCCCGGTAGCCGAACGGTTCTAGGCCCTTCAGTCCTGAACCGCGCAACTGCTACGGTCGCAGGTTCGAATCCTGCCTCGGACATGGATGCTTGTAATGTCCTTAGGTTAGTTAGGTTTAAGTAGTTCTAAGTTCTAGGAGATTGATGACCTCAGACGTCAAGTCCCATAGTGCTCAGAGCCATTTGAACCATTTTGAACCTCTGTTTACCGAAACCTGTCATCGTAAACAGAGGTTTTACAAATGCAATCTTGGCTGAGAAGTTGCCTCCCTTCAAGTAATGGCAGAAAAATGAAACAATAGCAGAGAGCGATGTGTGACAGTCATGTCACAGCTTGTAACACGTCCTGCTTTCAGGGTACTTAGGTTGCTCTCCAACGTCCGACCCGAGAGTCGGCAGAACTGGGTGAAATCAGGAGCACCTCTGAAGACGTCTAACGCTGCTCTGGAAGAAACATCAGAAGCTACAAAGACTACGACCATACTACCCGAAAGATTCTCCAGTAACGAAGACAACCTGTCGTGAAAGCTTTCATTGTATGCACGCTGTAAACTTAATCGGGCCTTCCTCATCAGTCCCCTTTAGGTCCAAACCGTTAAAAGGCGGCCAAAGGACG
Source organism: Schistocerca gregaria (assembly GCF_023897955.1). Lineage (NCBI taxonomy): Eukaryota > Metazoa > Arthropoda > Insecta > Orthoptera > Acrididae > Schistocerca > Schistocerca gregaria. The sequence continues at coordinate 1,133,031,831 of NC_064920.1, read as the reverse complement.
GAGAACGTTTCCAGAAGCCGAGATTACTTATTCTCCAGGAAAAGACGCAGCTCCGAGCGCATCCAGCACCTGTTCGAGACTGCCGTGGCGCTGCAATCGCCGTTTTACTCCGCTACACTCGCCTGCAATAACGGCCCGGCGCCTCGAACCGTGTTTTATTACGGCTCTGTTTAAAAAAGGGGGTATAAAAAGAATAAAGGAGGCGGGCGAGGAAAGGCGCCGGCGAGCATTAATATTGCATGGCCGCCGTAAAACAGTCGCTCGGCCGGCGCTTCGCCCTGACTCTGTTACGCCGCGCCCCGGCCAGACAGACAGACCTGTTACTGGGGGCGGGGACTTCCCAGCCGCTACACTCTTCTCCTCGCACGCTGAGCACTCAGAAAAACTAATTTGTGACCGAAATTTCTGGGCTATTGTGGCCAGTGTCAATGCTAAAATACACTACTGGCCATTAAATTTGCTACACCACGAAGATGACGTGCTACAGGAAGAACAAGCTGTGATATGCAAATGATTAGCTTTTCAGAGCATTCACACAAGGTTGGCGCCGGTGGAGACACCTACAACGTGCTGACATAAGGAAAGTTTCCAACCGATTTCTCATACGCAAACAGCAGTTCACCGGCGTTGCCTGGTGAGATGTTGTTGTGATGCCTCGTGTAAGGAGGTGAAATGCGTACCATCACGTTTCCGACTTTGATAAAGGTCGGATTGTAGCCTATCGCGATTGCGGTTTATCGTATCGCGACATTGGTGCTCGCGTTGGTCGAGATCCAATGACTGTTATGAGAATATGGAATCGGTGAGTTCAGGAGAGAAATACGGAACGCTGTGCTGGATCCCAACGGCCTCGTATCGCTAGCAGTCGAGATGGCAGGTATCTTATCCGCACAGTTGTAACGGGTTGTGCAGCCACGACTCCATCCCTGAGTCAACAGATTGGGACGTTTGCAAGACAAAACCATCTGCACGAACAGTTTGTCGACGTTTGCAGCAGCTTGGACTATCAGCTCGGAGACCATGGCTGTGGCTACCCTTGACGCTGCATCGCAGACAGGAGCGCCTGCGATGGGGTACTCAACGACGAACCTGGGTGCACGAATGGTAAAACGTCATTTTTTCGGATAAATCTAGGTTCTGTTTACAGCATCATAATGGTCGCTTCCGTGTTTGGCGGTGAACGCACATTGGAAGCGTGGGAAGAGTGTATTCGTAATCGCAATACTGGAGTAGTATCACCCGGCGTGATGGTACGGGGAGCCATTGGTTACACGTCTCGGTCACCTCTTGTTCGCATTAACGGTGCTTTGAACAGTGGACGTTACATTTCAGATGCGTTACGACCCGTGGCTCCACCCTTCATTCGATTCTTGCGAAACCCTACATTTCAGCAGGATAATGCACGCCCGCATGTTGCAGGTCCTGTACGGGCCTTTCTGTATAGAGAAAATGTTTGACTGCTGCCCGGGGCAGCACATACTGCAGATCTCTCACCAACTGAAAACGTCTGGTCAATGGTGGCCGAGCAACTGGCTCGTCACAATACGCCAGTCACTACTTCTGAACTGTGGTATCGTGTTGAAGCTGCATGGGCAGCTGAACCTGAACACACCATCCAAGCTCTGTTTGACTGAATGCCCAGGCGTATCAAGGCCGTTATTACGGCCAGAGGTGGTTGTTGTGGGTATTGATCTCTCAGGATCTATGCACCCAAATTGCTTGAAAATGTAATCACATGTCAGTTCTAGTATAATATATTTGTCCAACGAATATCCTTTCATCATCTGCATTTCTTCTTGGTGTAACAGTTTTAAGGGCCAGTAGTGTATTAAATAACCGATGTTTCGGCTGTGTTGCAACAGCTTTCGTCTTAACGTAGACTGATTATCTGGGGCGATAGTGCTTCGACATATTGCACTTCTGATGGTGTCGTAGGACCCCTGAAGTTGCATTTCTTGAAACTTTAGTCTCCGTACAATACCACTGGTCGATATTAGGTGAGCAGACTATTTGAGGATTGCATTGTTTCTGGCAATTGGTAGTTCGTTAATAATCAGCAACAAGCTTTTGATTTACAACTGACACTCTGAAGTTCCTTTGGTATTAGAACGTTAATTTTATTCTCATATATATCTCTGATACTTGACAAAAGTGTCTTTACATTTATCTTCATGGCTATGTATAGGAATATGGTAATCTTATTCGGCGCAGACTGAAACTTGGCTGTAGACTGGTACAGACAAATGTAGAACTCATACAGAATGGTACAGACTAATGCAGACTGGTACAGACTGATGCTGACAAATGCAGACTCGAGTAATCGGAGGTCTGTACACTCGTTTTAATACCTCGCGCGTTCATGTATCACTGCGCGAGTGTGATCCGCGAGGAGAAAAGGTTCTACTTTAGCAGCAATCTCATTGGCTGCGTTACATATTAATACGCGGATCGGCGGAAGCAGAATTTGGTCCGTCTCTATGGCAGCGCCATCTCGTAATGCGGAGACGGACGAGCGCTGCGCCTGCGCTGTTGTGCTTAGCGGGGCGAACTCTAGTGGGAAAGTTGTGTACGCGCTGACTACGCGGATCTATGTACACAACAGAACTTAACCCTCCGGTAGAAAGTCGGGGTGCAGTAGACACCACGGGCTGCAGTTTTGTGTATAACACAGAGGCTGACGCACGGGCACTGCTGAGGTTCTGAATAGCTGTTAGTGGTATTTACCCAGGTACTACCCACGCGGCCGGCCGTAGTGGCCGAGTGGTTCTAGGCGCTTCAGTCCCGAACCGCGCTACTGCTACGGTCGCAGGTTTGAATCCTGCCTCGGACATGGATGTGTGTGATGTCCTTAGGTTAATTAGGTTTAAGTAGTTCTAAGTCTAGGGGACTGATTACCTCAGATGTTAAGTCCCACAGTGCTTAGAGCAATTTGATCCGATTTTTCGATCCACGCGTTTTCCTCATTCGTGCGCTAGAACTTTTCCGTACTCGTTGCCTGTTGAGAATACAGGCAACAACACTACCGCGCCAGACCTAAATTACAGATACTTTGTAGACCCGTCGTACTTTATCATAATATATTACAATAACAATGTTATATTTTCTGATGTAAATAGAATAATGAAGAAGAAGATTGTGAAACTTCCTGACAGATTAAAACTGTGTGCCGGATCGACACTAGAACTCGGAACCTTTGCCTTTCGCCGCCAAGTGCTCTACCGACCTTTTTTTGTATCTTTTGTTCGTTTCATTCATTCGGGGTGGACGTCCCAGGACACCCGTTGAAGTTCAGCGAACACGCTAAGCTATCATGCTGGAAAGCTCTTCTGCAGGAGAGGTTCTGTGAAGTTTAGAAGATAGGAGACGAGGTACTGGTGGAATTAAAGCTGCGAGGAGGAGTCGTGAGTCGTTCTTGGGCAGCTCAGTCGGTGAAGTACTTGCCCGCGTAAGGTAAAGGTCCCCAGTTGGAGGCTCGGTCCGGCACACAGTTTTAATCTGCCAGGAAGTTTCATATCAGCGCACACTCCGTTGCAGAATGAGAATATCATTCTGGAATGAAGGTTTTGATTATTCTTTTCACCTTTCACCCTCATGACCATATAGACGAATGGGGACAAGAAGAAGCCTAAGGTGATAACCTACTGCAATAAGACCAAAGGCAGTAACGACATCGTCAATTAATTGTGCGGAGCCGAACGCCGAACGCGCAGAAGATGCCTACTCAGTATCTTCTTCTCGCTACTCAATGTCGCTGGAATAAATGCGCACGTCATCCACTCCTGCAACTCGCCTCGAGCAAACCTTACACGTCCACAATTCCTCGAAATCCTCGCCCTCGCCCTTCTTCAGCTTCACATGCGCCAGGGGGTTCCACGGCACGTTCCTAAACTGTTGCCTCAGCGCCTCATTGCCTTAGTTCCTAGTTCCAGCAACCAAGCCGTGACACCTCCTCCGCCAAAAAAGGTGAAGAAGAATTGAAGGTGTGGGCCGTGCGGCCGCAAGAATGACAGAAAGACGAACTACATACGCAAAGCCTGCGGTCAGTACAAATGTCCAGTGTTCGGGCAATTCTCCGTGCACTACACGTTTGCACACCACCACTCATCTCCTGCTGTATTGCTGTGGCCACTGCTTCCACTGACATTGAATCAATTCGTTTCCTCCCTCTACTAGGTTGCACACCAAAAGAACCCGTCTTTTCGGATTTTCGAGTCATTTTCTCCAGACCCACGGCAGTGATCGGACCAACGCCTTTTTCAAACACTTCAGTGTCCGGAAATTCTGCAATGCGACCTGTGCACGGTCATCATTCTTGTAACACAGCTTTACAAGCAGAGCGCGATCCTGCATTGAGACAGTCATGGCGAACGTCGCAGACGCGGAAAGAGGAAAAGCCGTGTACCCGGAACGTTTATACCAACTTCAGTGGGTCGTGCACATGACAGGTGTTTTCATTTACGTATTCTGATACATACAGCGCCATCTATTGATCAATTTTCACAATATTTTTTTCTTCTGCCATACGTTTTCCCCCTTCTCCGATAATTTTCCGTTGCAATTTGACGTCAGTCTTGCCAGTGTTGTTATTTCTACAGCGTTTTGGAAGTTTAACTTTAATTATAATCACCCTGTATAATACAATATGTATTGAGGAAAACATAAGCCAGAGTTGTTTGTAACTTAAAATAATAGAATATATAAGTTGAATCTGCTGCATAAAAATGAATACGTATATTATTCCAAGCCAGTGATAAAGTCTTAATAAACTGAGATGACAAGCTTGTGCCAAGACAATATTGTCTTTATTCATGTGCCTACGGAAGGTCGTAACTTAAACCAATATAATTCGCAGATTATGACTTTCTAATGGCGATCGTAAAACGGCAATGCCGACGAAAGCGAAGGGATGTAAAATTTCCAATACAGTATAGGTGCTAAAGGAGCGCTGTAACTTCATATGGCCGAGGTGGTCACACAACGGATGTTAAATGTAGTTATGGAAAACGTTATCATTTCGGCCTGTGTGTCTAAATGTTGTCTAGGAGAGTAGCTGCTAAATGCTCTCCTGTAAAAGTAATTTCACCAGTAACTATTTTTTTTAACGATATGTTTATTCACGCTCGTATTAATGAAGAGCCGAACCGCTTCCATATATCTACCTCAAAATGTCTTCAGGCGTCATTGTAAAATAAGGTTCGTAGTGAACCAGAACATGTTTTCGCGTTTAAATTGTAAGCTAATTTAATGTTTTCGTCATGTAACTACTGCAGAGCAAGGTCCAGGTGACGATGAAGGAATTAGCCCCACCCAGGGAGAAACTATTTCATCACGGCGTACAGAGGAAGAGTTTATTGCGCTTTTACAGGCTTTTGGTTCCTAATTGGACACGCGACGTCAGGAACTTGCTCCTCTAAAGACACTAGAGACTTCCAAAGTTACCGGACACCACTTTGCAAAGGGCTGTAGTGACTCATAGAACGCAGTGTTGGCAAAATGTGATTACAGGGGACTCACGTTGTCGCTAACGCCCAGCTATTAGTCAGTAAAGTTGCCAGTCTTCTAACTCATAATGACATCGTTACGTCAAGAAACAGTTTAGTTGTGATGTCTTCGGAACTGAGCCATGTGCTAATTATTCTCTGTTCTATAATTTGCGCATGGCTCATTACATCTACCTTTTCTTCCACCAGAAAAAACAGGTTTTTTTCTTACTCTGTTGATGACACTTCGAGTATGAGGGGAAGACTGTTTAGATTGTTTTCACTCTCTAGGGTGCCTACTTGTCTGAAAAACCTGAAAAATCTGGGACTTTGGGGGAAATTGAGCGTACTGAAAAAGTCAGGGAAACCTCTAGGAATTCTGAAGGACTCAGGAACTTCTGAGCAACTACAAATCGCTCTGAGATTCTGCATTGGATACAATCGTTACCGAGTCGTGTCAGAGAAGGCGAAGAAAGGCATTGAACTGTAACGTTTCTTGCTCGATCGTGGCTGCCTACGGCGCGCTCGCTGACCTCTGGAATCTCCGTTGATGTCCGTGCGTTTTCGGGCTTCAGGTCATGTTTGAACACACTTTGTAGATCAGAAATGAATATTCACGCTTAGTTTTATACAAGGTTTTATTGGTCGCTTTCTTGTCTATCTGCTCACAAATTTTGAAATTGATTTTAAACTAACATCCGGATGAGCAAGAAACGTCAGACATTAAACGTAGCTCAAAAGTGGATGGCAATGTTATGTTAACTCGCATTCTTGTCTGGTGAGTGTGGTGGTGGGTACTTTGTAAACCAAAGCCGTTTTTCTCTTTTTCTTTTCCAGTCGCGAATGGATCGCGGGAAGAACGAATGCTGGTAAATGTCCGTGTGAGCACGAATTTCTCTCATTTTCAGGTCGACGGTCATTTCGTGATATGTACTTAGGACGAAGCAATAGACCGGTGGAGAAAGGTGCAAAGAAACTGAAATAAACCGTATAATCTAATAAAAATGTTTCAAATCGATTGAAAAATCTCACACAAACAAAATTAGAAAGCAGGAAGTAATTATTTAAATAAAAAAGAATTTTTGATGCACCACGTGTTTAAATCAAACTACAAAGTATAAAATAATTTCTACAGCCCCTTACAAATTCCTATCCCCATACAGATGGTCCCGAAATCTGAGATTGTAATTTTTTAGTAGCTATAAAAATACTTGCAACATGTAAAATGCAAAAGAGTGCACACGCAATACGTAACTACTGCATGAATGGTTCAAATTCTTACTTAGCACTACTTGCAAACTGGTGCATGAATATTTCACGCCCTTGTTACAGTAAGGTGACGAAAGTCATATGTACTCAAGTGGCTCATGTAAAAAGTTTCGGACTTGGTTATGGCCGCACTACGGAAATTATCAGACTTTGAACGTGAAATGGTAGTTGGAGCTAGACGCATTTACATCTACAACATCTACATTTATACTCCGCAAGCCACCCAACGGTGTGTGGAGGCCCACCTTACGTGCCACTGTAATTACCTCCCTTTCCTGTTCCAGTGAAGTATGGTTCGAAGGAAGAACGACTGCCGGAAAGCCTCCGTGCGCGCTCGAATCTCTCTAATTTTACATTCGTGATCTCCTCGGGAGGTATAAGTAGGGGGAAGCAATATATTCGATACCTCATCCAGAAACGCACCGTCTCGAAACCTGGACAGCAAGCTACACCGCGATGCAGAGCGCCTCTCTTGCAGAATCTGCCACTTGAGTTTGCTAAACATCTCCGTAACGCTATCACGCTTACCAAATAACCCTGTGACGAAACGCGCCGCTCTTCTTTGGATCTTCTCCATCTCCCCTGTCACCCCCGACCTGGTACGGATCCCACACTGATGAGCAATACTTAAGTATAGGTCGAACGAGTGTTACGTAAGCCACCTCCTTTGTTGATGGACTACATTTTTTAAGGACTCTCCCAATGAATCTCAACCTGGCACCCGCCTTACCAACAATTAATTTTATATGATCATTCCACTTCAAATCGTTCCGTTCGCATACTCCTAGATATTTTGCAGAAGTAACTGCTACCAGTGTTTGTTCTGCTATCACATAATCATACAATAAAGGATCCTTGTTTCTATGTATTCGCAAAACATTATATTTGTCTATGTTAAGGGTCAGTTGCCAATTCCTGCATCAAGCGCCTATCCGCTGCATATCTTCCCGCATTTCGCTGCAATTTTCTAATGCTGCAAATTCTCTGTATACTACAGTATCGTCCACGAAAAGCCGCATGGAACTTCCGACACTATCTACTAGGTCATTTATATATATTGTGAAAAGCAATGGTCCCATAACACTCCCCTGTGGCACGCCAGAGGTTACTTTAACATCTGTAGACGTCTCTCCGTGGGACACTCCATTTCGGTAATCGTTAGGGTCTTCTATATTCCGAGGCCCACAGTGCAAAGAGTGTGCCGAGAATACCAGATTCCAGGAGTTAGCTCTCAACACGCACGGCGTTCACTTAACGACAGATAGCAGCGGCGCTTGTGAAGAATTGCCAGTGCAAACAGACAAGCAACACTGCGTGAAGTAACCGTAGACATCAATGAGGGAACGTATCCGTTAGGATAGTGCGGCGAAATTTGGCGTTAATGGGCTATGGCAGCTCAAGACCAACGCGAGTGCCTCTGCTAACAGCACGACATCACCTACAGTGCCCTTCCTGTGCTCGTGACCATATTGGTAGGGTCTTAGATGACTGGAAAACCGTGGCATGGTCAGATAAATCCCGACTTCAGTTGGTAAGAGCTGAAGGTAGGGTTCGAGAGTGGTGCAGACACAACAAAGGCCATGAATCCAAGTTGTCAACAAGCCACTGTGCAAGTTGATGGTGGCTCCATAATGGTGTGGGATGAGTTTACATGAATGAACCGTTTCCTTGTTACTTTCAGCTACTTGGAGACCATTGCATCTTTTCATGGACTTCATGTTCCCAAACAACGATGAAATTTTTATGCGTGGCAATGCGCCATGCCACTCGTCACAGTTGTTTGCGATTGATTTGAAGATCATCCTGGACAATTTGAATGAATGATTTGGCCACCTACATCGCCCAACACCGTTCATTTACGGTACATAATAGAGAGGTCACTTCGTGCACAAAAACGTGTACCTGCAATACCTTTGCAGTGGTTTACGACTATACGGGCAGGAAGGCTCAGTATTTCTGCAGGGGACATCCAACAATATGACGACTTTTTGAGTCCATGCCACGCCAAGTTATTGCGCTATCCCAAGTAAAGGAGGTTCGACATAATATTAGGAGGTACCCCATGACTTTCGTCCCTTCAGTGTATGACCTACTACAAGCGCCACACGCTTTTCGTTTTAATTTTTACAAGTATTTTCACAGCTTTTATAAATTCACAATCGAAAATTTTCACACTATTTTATATGTTAGGAATCTGTATGGGGCTATGAGAAATTGTTTTACACTTTTAGTCTGACTGGAAAACATGGTACATTAAAAACTCGTTCTTATTTAAAATTTCAAGTGTTTATTTAAAATTTCAAGTGTTTGCTATCTCACTCGCACCGTCGTGCTGCAAGTCAGTCCAGTTTAAAACATGATGCGTCACTGGTATCAATGTGGAATATTACAATCCAGTGGAAATAATTTGAAATCGTCCCTGCCATGATTTCTTACACACCTAACGAATTTTTTTATTTAGTTATTCGTACAGAGATCGTCTCATAATGGTATTGAATCTGTCGTCATAATACACTGAAAACAAACAGCTCAAATGTCCAGACGCATTTAAGAATGCTTTTACGAGGATAGGACAGGTGGTCGGCCTTGCCCTTACTGAAGGAACCAAACCAGCATTCGCCTGATGTGATGTAGGGACACCACTAAAAGCCAAAATCAGGTAGCCGGACACAGAAAAGCCCACTCCCCCGAATATGAGAGCAGTATTTCAACAACCCGTATTTTATAATATTCTTTTGTTCAACTACATCAAAATGACTTACCACATAAAAAATACTTTTCCGCTGTTTATTCGAATCTCGCCAAAGTATAATTGCACACACTGGAGACACCTGCTGGTGTCTTCACCACAACGAAGAAACTGCTGTGCCACTTGCAGTTCCTCCACCCTGTCTGGAGAATGGACTCTAGGGCTATAAACATGTGACTATTTCCCTTGAACCTCTCCATATCTTCCTTCAGTCCATCTGGAAAACTATCAGCATCCCCCTAACCCCCCCCCCCCTCTCATAATGAGTGGGATGTTGAGCTCATGATAATGACAAGACATTAGTATTGTGCACTGTAGAACTTCTACATCGCACAACGACACGATGTGGCACGGAATGGTGTCCGGTGACGTTAAATTTGCAGAGACGGCAAGAGCTTGTAACAAAAGAATCGTCGTTACAACTCTAAATCACAGCTGAATTTCTAATAATGACTAACAAGTGACGAGACATCTCAAGAAATACCATTTGCGGCCACGAATACTAGTAAAGCAAATTCCGCTAATTTATATCAAAAATTGGTTCAGGGAAGTTGCGAATTTCAATCAAACCTAACTTGGACATCTTTGGGGATTGTTTTTATAAGACAAAGTCACAACAGGAGTCTCGAATGTTCGCGCAACGAGCTGCCGCGCTGGATATCGGAGGCGTGATCCCCTGCGCGCATACAACCCGCACAACACGCCGGCGGCGCGGTGCGGGCTACGTAATGGCACTCGGGCCAAGTCGTGGATAATTAATAGGCGGCTGTCTGGCCAAGTTTGTTAATGTGTCTACTTAAGCCGGCAGAAACAGATCGAGTTAATTCGCAAGTTGCTCTCACTTTCCGCCGCGGCGAGAGGAGCGGTTTTGATTCAATATGAGCGTGCCACGTTGCCTCTTGAGAGTCCCCAAACGCCGGCTGCGGTCTGAGCGGTCGTCAACGTCCCCAGGTACTGCGGAACGAAAACCACTTTAGCGTCTCGTATGTCGAGGGAGCTCGCCCTGGTTCAGAGTGAAAGTAAATCATTTACCTGCATACTCTGCTGATGTTAGGCAACAGGACAAAACTTTTGAGTGGTTTACGATCTGCCGCGCGGGATTTCCCGAGGGGTCTTGGGCGCTGTAGTCATGGACTGTGCGGCTGATCGCGGCTGAGGTTCGAGTCCTCCCTCGGGCATGGGTGTGTGATTGTCCTTAGGATAATTTAGTTTAAGTAGTGTGTAAACTTAGGGACTGACGACGTTAGCAGTTAAGTCCCATAAGATTTCCCACACATTATATTTTTAAGTTTACGATCTTAGCTGAATGATTACATAAATAATAACAGGACTGCATCTGCTATCCCGTTATCAAGTGCGTTAGAGTTTATACAAAAATTTTTAATATTAACGATGTAAAAATTAATAATTCTGATGGACAAAACTTTAAAATTTTGGCTTCATACATTATTAACTTCTGGCAAAGTGGTTTGCTGTTTATAAGAATGCGGTTATTAAAGAGTATATCATTCTCAGTAACCGTTGTAATCTTGAAATATGACACACTGTGGTTTGACAACAATATACACTAATCCCATTAAAATGCTACACCATGAAGATGACGTGCTACAGACGCGAAATTTAACCTATACGAAGAAGATGCTGTGTTATGCAAATGATTAGCTTCTCAGAGCATTCACTCAAGGTCAGCGCCGGTAGCGACACGTACAACGTGCTGACATGAGGAAAGTTTCCAACCGGTTTCTCATACAAAAACAGCAGTTGACGGGCGTTGCCTGGTGAAACGTTGTTGTGATGCCTCGTCTAGGCTACATTCCGACCTTTATCAAAGTCAGAAATGTGATGGTACACATTTCTCCTCCTTACACGAGGCATCACAACAACGTTTCACGAGGCAGCGCCGGTCAACTGATGTTTTTGTATGAGAAATCGGTTGTAAACTTTCCTCATGTCAGCACGTTGTAGGTGTCGCCACCGGCGCCAACCTTGTGTGAATGCACTGAAAAGCTAATCATTTGCATGTCACAGCATCTTCTTCCTGTCTGTCATCTTCGTGGTGTAGCAATTGTATTGGCCAGTAGTGTATTAGTATTGTCTGCAAGGACATTTTGATAAAAGGTGAACAGTACGAGGTCCCAATACAGTTCCCTGGGGCGTACCTGAAGGTTTGCGTAAAACGGAAAACCAATGCGGCTGAACATTTCGGAGCGCAGCATTAATTGGATACGGAAAATCGTGACATATTTCAGGTTTGGGAATTGGGGCCAGCAAGTGTTGCCAGGAAGGGACTGTTTTACGAGCAGTGGAAGGGTGCCCAGCTCGCGTCAATACCGTGGAAGGACCCTCATTAAGCAGCGATAGTAGAAGCGGCATCCCAGCGCACGCATCGTGGGGCCGTCTCGGCCGCGGCCGCTATGACACGCGCGCTTTGCCGAGGTGGAGGCGGCTCTGAATAATTACTGGGGCGGGGTTTACTGTGGGGCGGCAGCCCGCAGCCCACCTGACATACGCTCGCGCCCTCTGACAGAAAACAATCACGCGGCCGTAAAGCCATATAGCCGTAAATCTTGGCCGCGCCGCGCCGGAAAACTGCCGGCGTCGGCCTCCTAAATCGCCGGCGTTGTTTTAATTCGGGTTTTATCAAAGCGGGCCGTGTTTAGGCCGCCGCACCCCCGCCGAGCTCCATAAACCCGGAACCCGGCCGAACGTGCGTGGCTGCGTGGCGGCGTGAAGAGAACACGGCCATATACTGCCGGCCATATACTGCCGACCCGAAGCTATGGTGTGGAATCACCCACCGGTCGGGCATCAAAGCGTCAGCAGCTTCAGTTCTTCCTAGAAAAATGGGGCTTTAAAAGTCAATCGGAAGCGTTGTGGTATCTAAGGAATGTGTCCGAATGTTGTGGCTAGATGTTGCGTATGGCGCTGTAAGTAGGCTGTTTAGGTTTTTATATTGGTAACTGGCAGAGCGGTTCTAGGCGCTACAGTCGGGAACCACGCGACCGCTACGGTCGCAGGTTCGAATCCTGCCTCGGGCATGGATGTGTGTGCTGTCCTTAGGTTAGTTAGGTTTAAGTAGTTCTAAGTTCTAGGGGACTGATGACCACAGATGTTAAGTCCCATAGTGCTCAGAGCCATTTTTTTTATATTGGTAACGCCACGTAGCGCTCTGTATGAAAATCACTGGGTGTGCGGTGTGCAGTCTGTGGTTGGTTGGCATTGTTGTAATATTCGCTATTGTAGTGTTGGGCAGTTGGATGTGAACAGCGCGTAGCGTTGCGCAGTTGGAGGTGAGCCACCAGCTGTGGAGGATGTGGGGAGAGAGATGGCGGAGTTTTGAGAGCGGATGATCTGGACGTGTAAATTTGTAATATTGGATATCATGAACTGATATATATATATATATATATATATATATATATATATATATATATATATATATATGATGACTTTTCAACATTATTAAGGTAAATACAGTGTTTTTTCTCTATCAAAATCTTTCATTTGCTAACTATGCCTATCAGTAGTGAGTGACTTCAGTAGTTAGAATCTTTTATTTAGCTGGCACTATTGGCCCTCGCTGTATTGCAGTAGTTCGAGTAACGAATATTTTTGTGAGGTATGTGATTCATGAAAGGTATATGTTATTGCTAGTCAGGACCATTCTTTTGTAGTCTTATTGAAAGTCAGATTGTGTTGCGCTAAAAATATTGTGTGTCATTTTAGTGTTGATCAGAATAAGTAACGTGCACGTTCAGTTTTGTTCAGCTGTTTAGAAACCAAATAACGTAAGGGGTTTATGAGCACACTAATTCATTAATTTTTCTAAGGAGCGTTTCATAGCGCCTCTGTAACAGACGTAGTCACAAGCTTCAGTCTCTTTCACTATGTGACGACACGACGTATACGTGTCAAATTTTATAGAATTTTCATGATATACGAGAACGTAGTCTTTCTTGGCGAATTTCATTGATAAAATCTTCTCCATTTGTCAGCCGAATCGTGGCGTCTTTTGTCGTAACTGTTGCGCAAGTTTCCTATTCAACATCTACAGGTAAAGTGGAAATGAGCGTTTGGCGTCATTGGCCGGGAGGCCTCTTACGGCTTGCTCTTGGTGCAGGTCTTATTACATTCGACGCTACATTGGGCGACCTGCGCTCTGGATAGGGATGAAAATGATGATGAGGACAACACAACACCCAGTCCATAAGCGTAGAAAATCCCCGATCCAGATGGGATTCGAACCCGAGCCCGAAGGACGTCATCTGTCACGCTGACCACTCGGCTATCGGGGCGGACTTCAGGTAAAGTGACTGAAAATGACGAGTAGGAAACGCGTGGAAACGCAGTCACAAAACTATACAATTTTCATGACGTTCGTATACATACAAACAAAAGTGTTTGTAGGTTTATTACCAAATATGAAGATGGCAATAATATGCTGAAATGCATAATCTGTACATTTGTGGTAATTAGGCGATCTTGACATAATAAATAATCGTATGAACATAAGATTTCAATAATAACGTCGAAAAACTAATTACGTATTGACAAGCCGTCTTTTTGTTTTTCAGGCGTACTTTTTTTTCTCGCTATGGCTACAACTAACATGGCAGTTCAGTCCCTCTTTTGCGACTGTAGAAAACTGATTTAGACCAGACATTAACTTCATACGTTGTTCTATACACAGAAGTTTGATGTTTAGTACACTGCAGTGATACTCAATAGTTTTTCGTTCGCATGCTTTTACTATTTTATGAAAAAAGGAACAGGTGAAAGGCATTTATAAAAACATGGAAACGTAAAAATTATTGTGCATTAGTGCTGTACAGTGTGCTAAATATCAGACGCGTGAAGAACGTACGGAAATAAAGAGTGGTCCCAATAAGAAGTATATTACAGTCGCAAAAGCCTGAATAACTCCCATATTACTTGTCAAACTGAGACGGCAGAAGAGAGACCTCAAAGCAAAATGAAAACAGGTAATTGCGTAAGAATTCTTTTCGAAGTTACTATTAAAAGACTGTGTTCATCTAATAATTTATTATATCAAGATAGCCTGATTATCGCAGATATTCACAATACCAGTTTCAGCATGTTATTTACATCTTCGTTGGTTTCCTTTCTACACGTACTGAATATGGTGAAAATGACGTTTTGTCGCAACGTTTCGCATTTTTAGGCACTTCACCTAAAGACGGTGAGTAGGAAACCTCTCGAAACTTTATTACGATTCGATTACTAACCCGAGAAGATTTGATCAGTGAGATTCGCCGAGATAGCGTGCATTCCCATCTAGCACGAAAATGGTCTCAAATCATGGACTAATTCCCGTATTACTTGCCTAACTACGACTGTAGAAGAGACAACATTACTTACGTAATTATTTTCTCGGAGTTTTAATTAAAAATTAATATCATAGCATCTAGAAAACTATACAAGAATCTGAATTTCCGTTTTAATGTGTCTAGAGTGGATAGTCAACATCGCAGAGACCATAATTCCATACGCATCGGAAATAATGGGCGCTTGGGCGCTTTATAAGTGGTCGTATTGAAAACACGGCATTTATCACCTGTTACGATGCCCCAGGCGGCCTATCTTTTCGTGCCACTTCAGTGTTCCACTCTGCAGTCTAACTGATCGTCAGTGAATGAGTGGGGCACAAAGCGATAACAGATCTCAGATCTTCTTAACTAAATGTTTAGTTAAAATGCGATGCAGATTTGTTTTACGAATTCCAGTCAGCTCTTCAATGAACCTGGTAGAAGCAAAACAGTGGTTTCGAAGAATTCAGACATTTCTTTTACACTGTCAAGGTGCTCCTGGACGTGAATCATCTTCAGTGCTCTCTTTAGCGCCACGTAATATCGCAAACACTTAAAACCCTTTTTTCGATTCATCGCTTCGCTACCAGAAACAGTTTGTCTGATTTCAAACGTGGCTGTGGCACTTTTATCCAGTTTAAAACAAAAGTTAACGTTAGCACGTTACTCCATTGCTCCTTTCACGACCCAAGTTCAAAACACAATGAAAAGTATCATTTGGAACGAGCGATATAGGTGTCAGCACTGTTAAATTTAGAACTAATGGTAGTCGAAATAGCACGCTAGTCAGTTCATGCGTCCTTTCACTGATGGCATTAGTAGTTACGCGAATATAAAATAAGTCATTTATAATATACATTTCAAGAGTTCTAAACTGCGAGTTGTTTTTCGGTTAGTACGTACAACATGATATCGACATCACAGCTATATAATTCCATGCTGAGACTTACTGGTGAATGTCCACTCAATCGACTATGAAATACAGTAACAAAATTATGCACAGCCGAAACTGGGGCACTTGGTACAGCAACGCTATTAACCAAGGATGATGAAGAGTACTAACACTCTCATGGGTGACTGTTGCCCCTGTAGTAGATCGAAACATTGTTTTTATTTCTTTTTGGGCTCTAGTAGCGCAAGTTTACGGTAGCTGTATTACAGACTAGACCTTCAGCAGCCGATGGCATTCCTAAACATCGTATAGCGATACTGGTGATATTATAACAATTAAAGTGCAGAAGCAACAATAGTTACTGTCATTGTTCTTGTACGCACTCGTTATCCTTTTACATCTTGCTTTCCTGACACATTTTCCTCATTTCGTATTGTTCTTAGCTGGTGCAGTCTCCTTAAATTTTCTTTCCCTAGAACTCGCGGTCTCAGAAAAATGGTTCAAATGGCTCTAAACACTATGGGACTTAACATCTGAGGTACCAGTCGCCTAGACTTAGAACTACTTAAACCGTACTAACCTAAGGACATCACACACATCCATGGTCGAGGCAGGATTCGAACCTGCGACCGTAGCAGCAGCGAGGTTCCAGACTGAAGCGCCTAGAACCGCTGGGTCACAGCGGTCCGCTGCTGTGTCAGAAAGTATCTATTTTGTACACCTACAAAATCTGTTATATCTTCCACTGTCATTATCATTATCATTATTGTTATTGTTGTGTACATAGTTCCGCGCAGTCAGCGCGTACACAACTTTCCCAATAGATCGCGCCCCACTAAGCACAACAGCGCAGGCGCAGCGCTCGTCCGTCTCCGCACTACGAGATGGCGCTACCTTAGAGACGGACCAAATTCTGCTTCCGCCGATCCACGTATTAATATGTAACGCAGAAACTGAGATTGCTGCTAACGTAGAACCTTTTCTCCTCGCGGATCACACTCGCGCAGTGATACCTGAAACCTTGAGGTATTATAACGAGTGTACAGACCTCCGATTAGCCAGTACCAGTCTATAGTCAAGTTTCAGTCTGCACCTAATAAGATATATAAGATATATACATAGCCATGAAGATAAGTGAACAGACACTTTGTCAAATATCAGAGATATATGAGAATAAAATTAATGTACCGAGACCAAAGGAACTTCAGATTGTCGATTGTAAACAGCATCCAGAATCAAGTTAAGTAATTTCTATGCTTTTTATTATTTTAATAAATATGTGTGAAAATTAATCAAGTTCTGTTTAAAGTTGGTCACCGTCAATCTGCTACTCTAAGCGTGCAAGTGGCATTTCTATCGTCTGACCTAACGGCAGAAGATAAACACGCCACGATAAGACCACGAGACATATTGCTGACACTCGTCTACTTAGAGCGACAAGTCAAATAATCTGATGGTGTGTGTACCAAAGGTGTTACAGTACGCACACCACAGTTATTGTTTTTGTTTTTGTTGTTGTTGTTGAAAGCAGCAGTACTACGAGGAATGCCAGTATCAACTTCATTAGCCCTTGGTCAGCACTACTTATTCACATTGCCTCTACAGACACTCACATTATTTTATTACTATTTGTGATATTAAAATTATCGAAATTTCTTAGATAACTAGTGTAAGCAGGCTGTTTATGTTTTTGTATTGGTAACGCCACGTAGCGCTGTATATGAAGACTGCACATAGCACAGCCTACTTAGGGCAGTCAGTGATTTTCATGTAGAGCGCTACGTGGCGTTACCAATATAAAAACCTAAACAGCCTACTTACACTAAGACTAAAAAAGGTACTGTATTTGTGAACCGCGGTCATATATGGGAGACGACGTGAATCTGATTAGGTTAAAGAAATAGATTTCTGCAATCTGAGTACTTAAAAGAAATTCTAAGTTTCTACGGAAAGGGAATGTGAGTAAATCCACAATCAGAAATACAGTGCAAACAAACATCTTATTGTAAACTGCAGGAATTAAGAACATAAAACCAGTTGTAAAAAATGGTGGTTTTCAAATAACCTTGACCACGGTTTCGACGGCTCTAGCCCCGTCTTCTTCAGAAGAACAGATCTCGCCAAGTGAACTGAACTGGAACAGACTATCCAAGACACTCCGTAGCCGCCAGTACCATCATTTGGCTGTGCATGATCTGCAGTTGATAAATTAACTGTCCTTTTTTAAAACTAATTCAATCAGAGCAACCTCCACTTACGTGCCACCAATCCCAGCGCTTGCACCTTCGTATATAGTAGCTCTGAATTCACTCCAGCCAAACAATCCTGTAGAATTATTAGTGCAGGAATCATTCCTAATTGATACACAGGTAGTTCTGCGCGTTGTGGAAAATGAGTTGGTATTGCTAGGCTTAATAAGCTGAACTTTATTCACAGTCGTGCAATTTTTTACAAAATGTTGTGGGGTGAAGTGGACTTCCTCAAGATGGTCCATCCATCAGCAATATATCAGTTAGGAATGATTCCGACACTAATAACTCTACAGGTTTGTTTGGCTCGAGTGAATTCAGAGGTACTATATATGAAGGTGCAGACGCTGAGATCCGTCTAGTGCAAGAGCCTGTGATTGAATTATTTTAAAAAAGAACAGTTAATTTATCAACTGCAGATACAAGACAGCCAACTGATGATACTGTGGCGGAGGTTACCACGCGGTTAAACAATGTTTTGGATAGACTGTTCCAGCTACCCTTTGGACGCAAAAATGAAAAATATAAATCTAGGCCTCACACCCCAATACAAGCCCCAAGCCCAATATCCAAATTTCATAAAAAGAAAAACAAAGTCCCTCTGTACCAACATTGCATAATTAGTAGCAAGAAGACTGAAAAGAAAGTAATATAAAAAGAAACAGAAAAGAATCTTGGTAGCTAAGTAACTTAAGGTTTTGAAAAACATTAAAAAAATAGAATCCGTTAGTTCCAAGATAAAATAATAGTAGATCGCAAAGTAGTACACTTGTAGATCACGGAGTGTAACAAGTGGCCTCAAACAATATTCCTTGTGAGTACTCTTTGAGGACACTGCGAAATACAGAGGCTACATTTGTACCTTGTTAATGTGCTTCTAGCGCTTGCCTTGTCGTGTCGTAACTGAACTTGTGCGCTCTTTCGTAATATTGGTAGGCAATACGAGATGATTTGTTACATTTTGATGGTATCCGATCTGCTAGAAATGATTAAAAACTGAAAGAGGTAAATCAGCAACTTTGAAAATATCTTTGAAGTAACTCAAGTTAGGAAAATAACTGAATATATTGTCTTAATTTGATTATTATCAACGAAAGACTGAACTTAGACCCAATGCGATAGACAATTAATAGATCAACTGATAGGAAGTGGTGAATAGTGTAAACTTTGAGGAATATATCCAAACTGCGTTAAAGTAAATAGGGTAATCTGGATCTTGCTGTAAACTCTTTGGCTGAATTTACGTAACTAATTCCACCCATCTGAAAGAAAGGTTACTTCTTTAAGGCAATAATAGGATGTGTATAGACTAGAATAAACCAACACAAAGTGAATTTACAGTGTTTGACATTTCATTCAACTCATTTCATATTACGTGCTCATGAAACATTTATCTGTGTGACAACGTAGATTATCAACAGAGCTCAACATTCGTAGGTATTCTTTGGCGCTCTAGAGAGTTATCGTACTGATTCAGACTATTTACCTCACGCGAATTGTAGACGTTCGTAGATAAACTCTGGAAGTATATAAGTTATAATCATGATTAGGGCAATAATCTCTACGTGTAGCTAGGCTCGTACATGTCGAGGAGCAAATATTCACCCGAGTAAGCCGGTACAACTAACACGCACTCTGCATAAATACAGTGCAGCAAGACAATTCTTTTTTGTGGCTTTCCTCGCAAACATTTTACCGTGAGCTAGCCGGAGCCTGAGCTTCATTCTTTAACAAAACAATCAATATAAAAAGGGTTAACTTCGGAGTGAATTGGCGAGGTCTGTCGTTCTGAAGAAGACGGGTTTAGATCCGTTATTTGAAAACCACCATTTTTGCGTCTTGCTGCCTGTTCTGTATTCCTGCTGTTCTGTAACCGTTGCTGTAGTGCAGCCATGTTCTAAATATCATTGTCAATTAGTGTTATCGCCTGTTACTGCATTTACGTTCATTATCCCCTGTGAATTATTGCACCTTACGCGGTCGACGTCTTTTTGAATGTCCGGGAATACACGTAGAGCTTCGCTATTGGCGGCCGTGCGCTGCTTGGTTGCAGCGACGCCGGTGGAGGCAGTGCGGTCGGCCGGGGCTTCCCCTGGGGACGCCATGCTGAGCTACGGCCGGCGCCCGCCGTGACGAGCCAATGTGGCGGCAAACGGCTCTCGCCCTCTCTCTGTCCAGGGTCCAGCTCCAGCGCTGGTGGGCACTCCCCCTCGCCGCCCCCACCCCCTCCCGGCGCCACCGGCCGTCGCGGCGTCCTCCGCAGCTGCTCTCTCCCTACTCTCCGCTGGCTGCACAACTGGCAGACAAAATCAGTTTCACCACGACCTTACCGTCTGCCGCTGCCAAACTATTACGCTCGACATCACACGATACTCGCGATACTTTACATTCACACGTTTCAAGTTTACGCAGAATTCTTGGATAGCAAGCAGCTGGAAAAAAAGCACTGTTGGGTCTTTGTGTATAAGAAGGTCAAAAGAACGGTCTCGTGAAACTACATTCCAATACAACTGACGTCGGTTTGCGGCATAATTATACAGCTAATTCTAAGTCCGAATATAACAAATTTTCTGCATACTGGAAAGCTTCGATTCACAAATCGGCACGAGCTTGGAAGCTATCGCTCGTGCGAAACTCAGCTTGTTGTCTTGCAGGCCGATACCCAGCGAACTTTGGGTGAAAGGCCAGAAGCACTCGAACAGTACTCACGTGAATTCTGTACACGTTTGCCTTTATACAGGAGCTATACATTCATAAAATTCTCCTAGTAAGCAGAATATCTTTTGTAAACTTAGAGAAAGCTTTTGACAGTTTTTGCTGGAACGCCCTCTTTCAAATTCTGAAGGTGGCAGGGATAAAATACAGGGGGCGGAAGGCTATTTACAATTTGTACGGAAACCTGATGGCAGTTATAAGAGTCGAGGGGCACGAAAGGGAAGCAGTGGTTGGGAAGGGAGTGGGAGAGGGCTCTTACCTACCCTCGATATTATTCAATCTGTATATTGAGTAAATAGTAAAGGAAACATAAGAAAAATTTGGAGTAGGATTTAAAATTCAAGGAGAAAAAAAACCTTGAGGTTTGCTGATGACATTGTAATTCTGTCAGAGACAGCAAAGAATTTGGAAGAACAGTTCAAAGGAATGGACAGTGTCTTCAAAGGAGGATATAAGATAAGCACCAACAAAAACCAAACGAGGATAAAGGAATGTAGTCGAATTAAATCAGGTGATGATGAAGGAATTAGATTAGGAAATGAGGCAGTTAAAGTAGTGATAAGTTTTGCTGTTTGGGCAGCAAAATAATTGATGATAATCGAAGTAGAGACGATATAAAACCTAAACTAGCGATGGCAAGGAAAGCGGTTTCTGAAGAAGAGAAATTTGTTAACATCGAATATACATTTAAGTGTCGGGAAATCTTTTCTGAAAGAATTTGTATGGAGTGTAGGCATGTATAGAAGTGAAACATGGACGACAAATACTGTAGACAAGAAGAGAATACGATCTTTTCAAATCTGGTGCTACAGAAGAATGCTGAAGATTAGATGTGTAAATAACGTAACTGAATAGAAATGGGGAGAAGAGGAGTTTGTGACACAACTTGACCAGACGAAAGTACCGGTTGGAATGACAGGTTCTGAGATATAAAGACATCACCAGTTTAGTACTGGAGGGAAACGTGATGGGTAAAAATCGTAGAGGGAGGACAAGAGATGAATACACTAAGCAGATTCAGAAGAATGTAGGTTGCATTAATTACTCCGAGATGCAGAGGCTTGCACAGGATGAAGAACTGCATCAAACCAGTCTTTGGACTGAATACCACGAAAACAACAAGCCGAAGTTGACATTTCGTCTTCCCTGCAACCGCTTTTATGTGCTCATTTCATTTCACGTCGTTTTGAAATGTTACGGCTACATAAGAGGGTTGGAATTTTAATAGTCGCTGCTATTTATTTTGAAGTAATGTAAAATATATACAAGTTTCAAAGTTTTACTGTTCTTCAAAGAAGTCATTCGTTTCGAGCGACAAGGAAGTTGTAGGCATCAGCGCCAGTTCTGTTGATAGTTCGAGTGGAACGTTTTATTGCCCGATGAATCTCTCCCTTAGTTCTGAAGTGATGCCACGACGTGCTTCGATGTAGAAATCAAGCTGGAGTTACAAAGGCTTAAATCTGGGGAGTGTGTTGGCTGATGCACCACTTCCGAGCCTCGTCGATCGAACAAATCAGTCACAACTGGCGCTAGAGTATTATCTACAAAATGATGGTCGTGTCCTAAAGAAACTGTAGCCGCTTCTTTCTCTAACTTGCTATTTTTTTGGAACACAGCCTGCGACCATCGTAGGGAAAAAAGCGGCGACACTCTGTACAGGAACCGAACTTAGTTTTGCAGGACACTGCTGAGGGGCAAACGGCGAAATTGTGATTTGTTCTAAGGATGGTCTTCAGCCCCTGTGACTTCAGCTTCATGTTACTTGCTCCAGAGCTGTTCCATCGAACGAGATAACGCAGTGGTCAGCACACTGGACTAGTATTCGGAAGGACGACGGTTCGAACCCGCGTCCGGGTATCGAGATTGTGGTTTCCCGTGATTTGCTTAATATGCTCCAGGCAAATGGTGGGATGGTTCCTTTTAAAGGACACGGCCGATTTCGTTCCAGATCCTTGGTAGGATCTGAGCTTGTGCTCCGCCTCTATTGACCTTGATGCCGACGGGACGCTAAATCCAATCTTCCTTCCTTCCTTTTTAGAAATGTTACAGATGTTCGTCAGGAAACAAACTGCTCTATTCGATCTGTCAATATAACTGGCATTGTTAAGCGTGTCTTACGGTTCCATATTACTGGCAACGGGTTATATACATTGCTACTGACTGCTTTGAAGAACAGTTTGAAACATGTTTCTGTTTGGCTCCACTTGTAAAATAAATATTTGGTGTTGTTAATGTTCCAAAACTCGTACATCTGGAGCTACAAAAACTGTTGGCATATAGTATCCATTTTTATGATGTTTGCCTACCTGATTAAAGCAGATTACCTCTACGTGGTTCTCGTAATAATGAATTTGACTGTTTTAGTAATATTTGAAGCACAGCTAAGGAATTGTGTATCACAGCTATGGAATTATAAATCATAAGGTTCCTGATCTACTGAAGGCGACTCTTGTTTTGGTTGCACATTCATTGTGACGAAGACACATAAAATGGCTAGTTGCTTCGTAAAGAGTAATAAAGAGAAGTATTAACACTCAAAGTAATTTCCATGATCAGAAATTGCTGTTTTGATACACGCATTGCTACATGCCATTCGAAATGCTGTCGAAATTACAAGCGATATAATGGTCGAAGAAGCGCTGTGTCGAGCAGAAATTGTGACGCACAATGGCGTCGCCCGTTTCTCTGACGTCATTTCCCTTTCCGGCATTGTGTCGGCGGACAGGTACCTGCGAGAGGCATAAGTCAAGCCCCGTTTTGACAGTTCGCCGATGGTCCGCGTGGCGGCGCCGCCGTCGCCGCGGCTGGAATTGTCGCACGGCTTGATTGCGCCGTCGAACCGCAGAGAGCCGGGCGTGACACGCCGGTCTGTTGATGCGTGAGAAATGACACGAGCGGTGCGCTCGAAATACCGGCAGCACTTCGGAAACACCGCGCAGCCCTCTCCCTCCACCCTCCGTTACTCGCGCCTTCGGCCGTCATATGTCATGAATGCTTCACAAGCCGACGCCGCAGCGATCATGGAATTTCCCCACACTGTCCAGGTCGACGCTCACTCGTCCCTTGTTTGCAATAAGGTCACTGTCTGACAAACACAGTCGCCTCTATCCAGTTGATTTTTGTTACATGCCGCGACAGCAACGTGCTAAGCGGCCACTGAGGCACACTGTCATATACAATATCTGATAAAATTACAGTGTCGAAGAATATCAGTGATAAAGTTCGCTGATGAAATTGCTGTTCTCAGCAGAAGGGAAGCGTAATTGCAGAACACATTGAAATGGAATGAACAGTCTAATGAGTACAGGATATGGACTGAGAGTGAACCGAACAAAGAGGAAAGTAGACAAGTAGCAGAAACGGGATTAGTAAGAAATTTAACGTCAAAACTGTGGATCACAAAGTAGACGAAGTTAAGGAAAACTGCGAAATAACACATGACAGACAAAGCGGGAAGGACATAAACAGTAGATTAACACAGTCACTGAGGCTATTCCAGGCCAAGAGTGGTATGGTAACATCAACCAAAGGCTTCTAGGTGCGTTTGGAACAGAACATTCTATGGTATTCGAGACTGTGGGAAGACCGGGAAGGAAGAGAATCTATGAGTTTGAGACGTGGTGCTACAGAAGGATGTTGAAAATTAGGTTGGCGAGTAAGGAATCGGCGAAGAAAGAAGTGTATGGAAAACACTGGCGAGATGAAGGAACAGAATGATACGACAAGCGTTAAGACAATGGCGAGTAACTTCCATGGTACAAAACGGAGCTCTAGAGGGTAAAAACTAGTGGAATATAAAACACAGAATACATGCAACAAATACACTATGTGATGAAAAATATCCTGACACCTAGCTGAAAATTACTTACAAGTTCGTGGCGCCCTCCATCGGTAATGCTGGAATTCAGTACGGTGTTGGCCAACCCTTAGCCTTGATGACAGCTTCCACTCTCGCAGGCATACGGTCAACCAGGTGTTTGGAAGGTTTCTTGGGGAATGGCAGCCCGTTCTTCATTGAGAGCTGCACTGAGGAGCTGTCGATAAGGCCTATCATGAAGTCGGCGTTCCAAAACATCTCAAAGGTGTTCTGTAGGATTCAGGTCAGGACTTTGTGCAGGTCAGTCCATTACATGGATGGTATTATCGTGTAACCACTCCGCCAGAGGCCATGAATTATGAACAGGTGCTCGATTGTGTTCGAAGATGCAACCGCCATCGCCGAAATGCTCTTCAACAGTTGGAAGCAAGAAGGTGCTTAAAACATCAATGTATACCTGTGCTGTGATAGTGCAAAATAACAAAGGATACAAGCCCCCTCCATGATAAACACGACCACACCATAACAGCACAGCCTCCGAATTTGACAGTTGGCACTACACACGCTGGCAGATGACGTTCACCGGGCATTCACCATACTCGGATCGTCATATTGTATACTGCTATTCGTCACTCCACATACCGTTTCTTCCACTGTTAAATTGTCCAATGTTTACGCTGCTTACAGCAAGCTAGTCGTCGTTTGGCATTTACCGGTGTGATGTGTGGCTTATGAGCAGCCGCTCGACCATGAAATCCAAGTATTCTCACCTCCCGCCTAACTGTCATAGTACTTGCAGTGGATCCTGATGCAGTTTGGAATTCCTGTGTGATGGTCTGCATAGATGTCTGCCTATTACACATTACGAACCTCTTCAACTGTTTGCTGTCTCCGTCAGTCATAAGACGAGGTTGGCCTCTATGCTTTTGAGCTGTATGTGCCCCTTCACGTTTCCACTTCACTATAACAGCAGAAACAGTGGACCTAGGGATGTTTAGGAGTGTGAAAATCTCGCGTACAGACGTACGACACAAGTGATACCTAATCATCTGATGGAAATGATGTGTGACTAGGGCCTCCCGCCGGGTAGACCGTTCGCCTGGTGCAAGTCTTTCGAGTTGATGCCACTTCGGCTACTTGCATGTCGATGGGGATGAAATGATGATGATAAGGTCAACACGACACCCAGTCCCTGAGCGGAGAAAATCTCCAACCCAGCCGGGAATCGACCCCGGGCCATTAGGCATGACATTCTGAGTTGAAACACTTTGGCTAGCAAACAAACTCCTCAGACATGAACATTATTGAGCATATCTGGGAAGCCTTGCAACGTGCTGTTCAGAAGAGATCTCAACCCCCTCGTACTCTCACTGGTTGATGGACAGCCCTGCAGAATTCACGGTGTCAGTTCCCTCCAGCAGTACTTTAGACACTAGTCGACTCCATTCCACGTCGTGTTGTGGCACTTCTGCTTGCTCGCCGGGGCCCTACACGCTCTTAGGCAGGTGTTCTTTGACTCTTCAGCGTAAACTACAAGATCTTTTAGAATTCTTGCCACTTATCCCCTGATTAGTAGACCCTCTGATAATACACAAAATCTCTTGTACACCTGAGATCGTTGTTCTCACTGTGACGGTGTTGCCGTTGTGCACCACTCAACAGTAATTGTCTTATTACTCAGCGAAGATGACGATCATTGCGTTCGCCCGTCTATTTTGATTAGAAGTCTGTGTACTGATTAGGGAGATCGGTGACCATTTCCTACAGGATTATAAGGGTTGTTGTTTCCTAACCCTCTGGCTAACGACCTGGCAGTATTCAGACCTAATAAGCAATAACATTTTGAAGCGACGTCATATCACCAACAGGTCTAAGGGCACTGCCCACGCAAACAAATTACACGTTCAACATAAATTATTTATACTTAACATCTTCAACTTTTGCAGTCCTGTCTTCCTCAGTTGCGTGTAATATTACGGTATATTGATAATTTTTACTTACGGACCGTCTGACAGCAACTGAATAAAACACAATTTTAGTGCCATACGCGTTTCGCCTTTATTTTATGCAAGGCATCATCAGTGCCTGGAATATGTACGTTTGCTATTTAATTTAAATTTTTGTCACTGTGCCTATAGGTTACAAACATACATAGGCATGAATTCAGGAATTTTGAAACTCGATACAAAGAACATATCAGATGTTGGAAGTATGAAACGAATCATTCCACATTTGCAGAGCATTTAAAACACCATAACAATCATCCTGCAAACATGGAACAAGAAATGAAAATAATGAGAATAAGCAACATCTTGTACAAACGTAAGAAAACTTTCACATCCAGAAAGCCATAGCAGAAAACAATCATGTGATAAATGAACAAACACACATCAGCACAGGCACACTACTACACTTAATAAAGGAAATAATGACATAAAACAAAAACAAAAAACTCTTCCCCCTTCACCATCTGGACACAAACACACACACACACACACACACACTCTTTCGATTGTTGCGAGTCAGCGATAGTGGAATGCTGCTCGCTTGGGAGAATACACATTTTATAAGAATTATTTGGTCCAGGAAACACTTTTGCGATCACGGTTGCGATTTAGACGGTATTCGCGTAATTGTACTGATTAAAAGTTATCGTTTCCGAAAGACGCAGGTCCGATTAAAGCTCTGTACACTTTTGCGCGTATAATGAAAATATTCATAACACGTCGCGTAACAAAAAGAAACATGCGAATCATAACCGCGGTCAAACGAAGAAAATATATGATAACGTAAATGTTCTTCGCTGTTATTCAGGACAGGCTCAGATTAGACCTTGCAATTTTTAGTTGTAGGAAATGACAAGACGTTACACTTGGGAGATATTTGTTTTGAATAACTTGTACTTACCTTCTCTCTCTCTCCTTTTTACAGCCTTTATACCTTCACATCGATTAACGAACTTTTCCTTCTCTACCGACCAGTACGAGAACAAAATTCAGACTCAACAGAATGTCTTACATCGAATTATTACATGCTTAACCCTTAACAGTCATATACAGTTTCGGAGTACAAACAATGCTAATTTATTCCGTGCACTAGAAAGTCTTTGATACACTGAGCACAAAAATGAAAATAATAAAATTGTAATTACATTTTTAATAACATGAATACTTCTGTAAATCATGGAAATACGGTTTGACATCGTCGTAAAATTAATTTTCATCGTTGTCGCACTACACACTAAAATTGTGTTTTATTCAGTTGATGTCAAACGGTCCATAAGCAAAAATTATCAATGTACCGTAATGTTTATACTTAATTTGCGTGTATGTCGGAAGATTAACGACTAGAGTTGGAAATGTATCGTATTTACATAAGATCAACAAAACAGGTTTTTGCGAATGGTAGCTGCGACGACTACGTAGGCCAGCAGGTGAGGTCGCCCCAGCGCTCCGGAACGCACGAGTGTCGCCCTCTTTGTGGCGACCCCCGACACGTACATTAATTACACCCTCAAGGAATGTAATTCGCCGTCGGCCGGGCCCCTAAACGCCGGAAGCGTTTTTGCGGTGGCCCGGAGGACGGGACAGGCAGCACTTGCTGATGAAGTGCGCGCTTTTCTGCCTGCACTGGCGCCAGCTCGCTGGCGGACTCAATCTCAGAGCGGCCTTTCTCAACGTCCAGCGCTTTACTCTCTCTTACCTGTAAATGCGCGGACGCCACGTGCGAATTCTCTGTCAGCTGCACGCGAACCTCACAACGACAATTGTAGGAAAGGCGAATAGGTTTTCATTGAGAGTGTTCCGGGAACCCTTATGCGACCAAGTATTGAGTATTGTTCGACAGTTTGGGAGTCGCATCAAGTCTTGACAAAGGAAGACATCGAAACAAATCACAGCTGTACTGCTAGATTTGTTACCGAAAGTTCATCAAATTAAATAATTATACAGGGTGTTCCGAAATTCTCGTTACATACTTCTAGGCCTTGTAGCGAGGAGTGAGTACAAAATATTCTGAATAGGAACCCATGTCCGGAAATGTAGCGTTTCCGTTCTACGACGGTTTAAGTTCAGATGCTTAACTCGCTCACTTCTGCTAGGCAGCAGTTCGAAAGGAAAAATAACGTAACATCCATTTATCCCTTAAGCACATTTGTTTATACTAACAATAAACGTTACGTGAAACTTACTGGCACATTAAAACTGTGTGGCGGACCGAGACTCGAACTCGGGACCTTTGCCTTTCGGGGGAAAGTGCTCTACCAACCGAGCTACCCTGTTTTATAAAAAAAGATCTGAAGATGGTCATTATAGACCGAAACCGGTAGTCTGAAGACATGAAGTAAAGGAAATTTATTCTATATTCGGGTCGCTGTTTTATTCGCGACAATGTCGCAGCGTGTAAATCTTGTGAGTCAAATAGCGGTGTGTAACGTAACCATGTCGGCGCGTGAGGAACAGCCGGCTGTAACAGAGTTTGGCCTTCGAATAATTCATCTACAGATGGAACAACACCTCCTGGAGCATGGTAACGCCAGACCACATATGAGCGCTTCGAAATATGCGACAATTCGACGCCTTGGGTTGAGTGTCATACATTATCATCCATACAGTCCCGACTAGACACCATCCAATCTTCGTTTGTTATCCAAACATAAAAAAGCCACCGGCAAGGACTTCACCTGTGATATTGATGAAGCGCTGCTAGAAGAAGTGAGGCTGTGACTCTGTCATCAAGGCCGAACATTCTAGAGTGACGGTATCAACAAACTGGACTCTCGTTAGCAGATATGCGTTCGTCGCTGGGGTGATTATGTTTGAAGCTTTTAGAATTTTCAGGTAAAAAATTCGGAATCATTACTTTTCAGCACCCCGTTGCAGAAAGATTCACTGAGAATCTAATGCAACTGACAGTTTTCAAACATACACACGAAACAGTTGAACACAACGCTTTACAGCAGAACTCCTATCTTCAAAAGTAATTAAATTACCCTGATGAGTCGAAACATTATGACCATCTACGCAATACAGCAGCGATTCTGCCTGATATAGATTATACAAGTCCTTAGTAGGTTTGCGAGTGTTTGTGGCACGACACCGGATGTCTACGTAAAGGCCATGCAATTCAAATAAATTACAGGCTGGTGGTTTGGGGTGCTGAACTGGCACGCGATACCATCTCAGATATGTTCCACCGGACACAAAGAGGCGAACTTCTTGGTCAGGACGTCAACGTTGCTGCACTGCCATATTGGTGGCTAGCTACCTCTAACATGCTCATCGAATCACTATACCACCATTCTGTTGTGTGACGTGAAGAGTTATCCTGCTGGAAGATACCACCACCGTTGGCAACGACAACAAGCGTGAGGGGATGCAAGTGGTGTGGAATCAGTCCACAATTGTCATGGCTACCACCGGCCCAACAGAAGCCCAAGTGAATTCCACCACAGCATAATATTGCCCTCACCGTCATGCGTTCATGGCACAGTCCAAATTTCGAGCTGGTATTCACCTGTCATGAACATCGATGGCTGATATAACAAGGAACATGAATCATCCGACCAAGAGACAAATATTCAATGTCGGCCTCTGTGGCCCAGCGGTTCTAGGTGCTTCAGTCTGGAACCGCGCTGCTGCTACGGTCGCAGGTTCAAATCCTCCCTTGGGCATGGATGTGTGTGATGTCCTTACGTTAGCTAGGTTTAAGTACTTCTACGTCTAGGGGACCTCTGATGTTACGTCCTATAGTGCTTAGAGCCATTTGAACCGTTTTTGAACAAATATCCTGTGGTACACGGTACAATTTCGATGATCCCGTGTTCACTGCATTCGTAACTGACTGTCGTTAGGTCACCATGGGAACACGTAGCAGCCGTCTGCTGTGGAGTCCTGTGTTCAACAGTATGCGCTGAACTGTATGATCCGAAACTGTTGTGCATTGTACTCTCCCGTTTGATCTACCACAGGGAGGAAGCCTCCGCCCTTTTGAGGCGTGGAGGTCCAAAACCTTGTCGCCGACTGGTGGTTTCACAGATGCTCATGATAGCAGCATGCGAACAGTCCCCCAGTTTCACCGTTTCCGAGACGCCCGTTGCCAGGCTCCGGGTCATAACAGTGTACCCTTTGTCGGAAGCCCTAATCCGTGGATTTCGCCATTTTCGGCCCTTACCATCGCTAGAATGACTCTCCATTCATCTGTGCTCCGCTTACATCTTTCATAACCGCATCACGTGTCCGCAACACAACCAGGCATCATTCAACCTCAGCCGGCCGCGGTGGTCTCGCGGTTCTAGGCGTGCAGTCCGGAACCGTGTGAGTGCTACGGTCGCAGGTTCGAATCCTGCCTCGGGCATGGATGTGTGTGATGTCCTTAGGTTAGTTAGATTTAAGTAGTTCTAAGTTCTAGGGGACTGATGACCACAGCTGTTAAGTCCCATAGTACTCAGAGCCATTTGAACCATTTGAACCATTAAACCTCAGTCTTAGCACAGTGGTCACATTGTTTTGCTCATCAGTGTATTTATTACACTGATCGCATTCAAATTCCTTTCCGCATCATGAAGCTGAATTCTGTTTACAAGTTGTTGTAAACATGGTCGCTTAGCGTGCACAGAGGGTCTCCACCTATCGATGCTTAAGAAACGAATCAGGTAACAACTAAAATGTTCAAATGTATGTGAAATCTTATGGGTCTTAACTGCTAAGGTCATCATCAGTTCCTAAGCTTACACACTACTTAAACTAAATTATCCTAAGGACAAACACATACACCCATGCCCGAGGGAGGACTCGAACCTCCGCCGGGACCGGTAACAGCTCAGTTTTGAATTTTCCTCAGCACATGTTGCTTAACTATGTGTTCTACGAATATTTATGACAGAAAGTGTGAAATATACGTGGCAGTTATTGTTACTAGCTGACTCAATTAGCATGACAGTGTTACGGAAATGCTGCTAGAGATTAGATGAGAATTCTTGGAATAAAGACGATGTTTTCTCTAATTCTCTTGCGTCTCCCTCTACTCCATAGAGGAATTTTTAGATATAAATTAAGAAAAAAAGAAAAAAAAAAAAAAATTATTAAAAAAAAAACAAAAAATAAAAAAATTGTTATATTAACTTAATTATGTTGTTAAATTAACTTAATTATTCATGTACTGGAAAATTTGGCTCGTTCCACATCATTACGAAATAACGTATTCATGATCCATGGAACTAGTATTAATCTAATCTAATCTAATCAAGTAGTGGAGATTGCTCTAGATTGAGTAAAAACACCAATAAAAGTACTTTTGGTAGATATTAAAAAACCTCGAATCAGCATTCCTATACCCGCAAGCTGATATTGTGCGACGGATGGGAAAAAATATCGTAATGTAAAATGGACACCTAATTAGGATGGAAGAGGGAAGGCTACCACTAGTTGCATTCTCGGCGTCCTTGGAAGGCAGAAGGGACCGAGGAAGGCCGCAGACGAGTTGGAAGAATGGTATCAAAAGGGGTGCGGGGCGATGGGCTTGGGAAAAGGAGAATGGACCGCGATAGCCAGGAGGAGAAATACTTGGTAGAGGAATATTGTGGTGTCTGTCACCGCCAGACACCACACTTGCTAGGTGGTAGCCTTTAAATCGGCCGCGGTCCGTTAGTATACGTCGGACCCGCGTGTCGCTACTATCAGTGATTGCAGACCGAGCGCCGCCACACGGCAGGTCTAGAGAGACTTCCTAGCACTCGCCCCAGTTGTACAGCCGACTTTGCTGGCGATGGTTCACTGACTTCTCGCTCTCATTTACCGAGACGATAGTTAGCATAGCTTTCAGCTACGTTATTTGCTACGACCTAGCAAGGCCATTATCTGTTGCTATTGATACTGTGAATCATGTAATGTCAAGAGCGACGTTCGTCATTAATAGATTAAAGTTAAGTATTCCATCAGTTACGTCCGTTTTTCTCAATTCTAATTCCCTTGTCATGTTCCAGACCTCACGCCAGCGTGCGTGAGCTAAAACGCGTGCATTTCGGCCTCCTTTGGTAACACGGTTGGCCCTCCTGCCAACCACAACAAATACAGAGGACCCATGTGGTCTCCCCAACCAAAGTGAGAAACAAGAAGAAGAAGAAAAAAAAGAAGAAGAAGAAGGAGATGTGCCGTCAACGGCGCCGCTGAGGGAGCCTTTCCAGTGTTATACCGAAGTTCTTATCAGAAATTTCTGCATTATTTATCCAGTCTATTTAATTTTTTCATGCAGTGCCGTAAATGTTTGAGCACAAACTGCACACAATTTTCTCCATCCTGTTTTGTTATGTGTGTCATTTTTTGCTTCCTCAAGCATTTTTTCTCCTGTACCACTTCTGCATGCCTTGAAACATGTTGCGTTCCGTCGTTACCAATTTTCCATCTACTTTATTCTTCGACTATCAGTCGAACTCCTCTCTCGTTATTTACACATAAAATGACTGCAAATTAACTTTATCGGGGCGTTTTGGAGCTTTACTTTGATAGTAGTCAATTTCAGTTGCTGTTTAATAGGTGAATGTAATTTACATTTATGTCATGTACCCTGGACTAGTTAGTCGAAAATAAATATTATTGTAACACAACAGTGGAGACTAATTTTACTAATTAACGAAAAGTCTGAGGTGATCCACATGAGTTCCAAAAGAAATCCGTTGGAATTCGATTACTCGATAAATAGTACAATTCTCAAGGCTATCAATTCAACTAAGTACCTGGGTGTAAAAATTACGAACAACTTCAGTCGGAAAGACCACATAGATAATATTGTGGGGAAGACGAGACAAGGGTTGCGTTTCATTGGCAGGACACTTAGAAGATGCAACAAGTCCACTAAAGAGACGGCTTACACTACACTCGTTCGTCCTCTGTTGGAATATTGCTGCGCGGTGTGGGATCCTTACCAGGTGGGATTGACGGAGGACATCGAAAGGGTGCAAAAAAGGGCAGCTCGTTTTGTATTATCACGTAATAGGGGAGAGAGTGTGGCAGATGTGATACGCGAATTGGGATGGAAGTCATTACAGCAAAGACGTTTTTCGTCGCGGCGAGATCTTTTTACGAAATTTCAGTCACCAACTTCTCTTCCGAATGCGAAAATATTTTGTTGAGCCCAACCTACATAGGTAGGAATGATCATCAAAATAAAATAAGAGAAATCAGAGCTCGAACAGAAAGGTTTAGGTGTTCGTTTTTCCCGCGCGCTGTTAGTGAGTGGAATAGTAGAGAGATAGTATGATTGAGGTTCGATGAACCCTCTGCCAAGCACTTAAGTGTGAATTGCAGAGTAGTCATGTAGATGTAGATATACATTTAAAATAATTGTAGCCCTGAAAGGAATTTGTAAGACACTGATTTATAGAATCGATTAATAAACTATGATGAACTTCTGGATTTTGGAGAGTTCCAAATTTTTCCATATTGTGCATAGGCTGAAATAAAGCTAAGCTGTAAGCTTTTCGTGGCTGAAAGAATCATTCACAATATTTGTACAGCACGTCTCCTGTCCGCTATTACATTTTATTTTCATATTGCTGGGTTCTTCATGAGAAAGCCACAGGGTATATAGAGTTATAATATTTTGATTAGATTGTGACTTTCTGATCAAATCCCACAACGACTTTTCTAAGCATTAATGAGAAACTGTTCTGTTTTTGCAACGTTTACATCCCCCATTCAGTAACATAAACGCCTTTCTCCTACCCACTTTTTCAAACTCCTTTCACTGGGCTCCAAGATCTCTTCACCCGTATACAGACAGTAGACGCGTAAAGCCGAAAACCGCAAACGCCGCGTCTGCCACGGCGCATTTGCTAAATGATGATCGATGTTCCCACTTTAATAAAGCTGATGTCTTGATGTGAGATTCGTCCATGATAGCGTTTACCTCCCGCAAGGCGTGAAAGTTCATTCGTACACATTGAAATTAATGGCCTTCACGTCTACTTCATACATCATCAGACGAGTTACTGCCGACGAAAATAAAATACCTCAAAATAAAAATTACCTATTTGTTAACAACTAAATGCTCTATAAGAAATGTAATCACTGTTCAGTGGAAATCGCACAAATTATTGCAATATTATAGCGACTTTCGATCCGGACATCAAATTATTTTGTTAATTCCTAGAAATGGAGAGAGGGAGCACAACGTTCAAAACGCAGGACTTGGGAGAACTTGGGTTAAAATCCTCTTACAGCCACACAGGCTAGTAATGTTTTCTGTTCCCACAAAACAGATTAAGGCAAATCTTCCTTTGAAATGGACTGTCTGAACAGAGCTGAAAAAATATTTAATCATATCTAAATAAGATCACAAAGTACTGCAAAGACCGGTAACTTGTTCTAAATATTCAGAAATGTGAAACTGAGCACAAAGGGAAAAGAACTTACTGTCCTTTGACTGCAGTATCAGTAGTTCACAATTAGAATCTGACAACTTACACAGATACCAGAGTGTAACAATTTGTGGATACGTAATGGGATGGTCCCGAAGGCTAATCTTAGGGAAGGCGGGTGGGAGACTTCGGTTCATTAGCAGGATACTGGGAAAATACAGCCAGTCTACAAAGCAGACTAGTCTGAAATCACTTGTGCATCCCATCTTGCATTGTTCCTCAACTGTGTGGGAACAATACCATACAGGAATAACAGAACAAATTGAACATATACAAAAACCAGAGGAAAAATGTTCATATCGGAGCACAAAAAGGCGATGATGCTCCTGTTTAAAAGTCTCTGAATGGAAAATTAGGTACTAGCTGCTTCGTTCCACCTTCCTGGTCATCTTTAAAAAAAATTCCCACAAATTTTAGCGTGGGAACGTATTCGCGCGCTTTTTAATATGCAGCTAACCTCTCACTCCCAAAAGCTCAGCTAAATGTATCCGGCTCCCAGTTTTTCATTCTTGTTCTGTCATTCAGCCCGACACATTGTCATTATCTGTGACTCTCTGTCACGTCCTATATAGCAACCAGTCTCCCCCATTCTGTCCTACTGCTACAGCCTCATAGGAGTGTCACTGTATCCCTT
The DNA here is from genome assembly GCF_023897955.1 of Schistocerca gregaria. Classification (NCBI taxonomy): domain Eukaryota; kingdom Metazoa; phylum Arthropoda; class Insecta; order Orthoptera; family Acrididae; genus Schistocerca; species Schistocerca gregaria. The sequence continues at coordinate 1,132,996,285 of NC_064920.1, read as the reverse complement.
TGTTCTCACCGAGCGAGATGGCGCAGTGGGTAGAATACTGGAATCGCATTCGGGAGGACGACGGATCAATCCCGCGTCTGGCCATCCTGATTTACGTTTACAGTGATTTCCCAAAATCGCAAATTATCAAGATTTAAGTGAGTTTGAACGTGGTTTCATATAGGCGCACGAGCGATGGGACACAGCATCTCGGAAGTAGCGATGAAGTGGTCATTTTCCCGTTCGACCATTTCACGAGTGTGCCGTGAACCCGTCAAAACGTCAGATCCGCAAGGATGGGACCAACGACGAAAGAAGAGAATCGTTCAGCGTTACAGAAGCGCAATTCTTCCGCAAATTGGTGCAGATTTCAATCCTGGGCCATCAACAAGTGTCAGCGTACTAGTGTCCTATTGATAACTCTACGCCACAAAGCCTTACGACTCGCCTGGGTCCGTCAACATCGACATTGGACTGTTTATGACTATAAACACGTTGTCTGGTCGGATGAGTCTCGTTTCACATTGTATCTAGCGGAAGGACGTTACGGGAATGGAGACAGTCTCATGAATTCATGGATCCTGCATTTCAGCAGGGAACTGGTGAAGATGGTGGAGGCTGTGTAATGGCGTGGGGCGTGGGCAGTTGGAGTGATACGGAGCCTCTGATACGTCTAGATACGACTCTAATAGGTGCCATGTACGTAAGCACCCTGTTTGACCACCCATTCATGTCCATTATGCATTCCGACTGACTTGAGCAATTCTATCGGGTCATTCCACACGTCCAGAGTTGCTATAGAGTGGCTCCAGCAATACTCTTCTGAGTTTAAACATTTCCAATGGCAACCAAACTCCCCAGAGATGAACACTATTCAGCAAATCTGGGATGCCTTGCAACGTGCTGTTCAGAAGAGATCTCCACCCCCTCGTACTCTTCCGGATTTATGGACAGCTCTGCTGGATTCATGGCGTCAGTGTTCCTGGAGCCACTCTGTAGCAACTCTGGACGTGTGGGATATCCCGCTACAATTGCTCCAGTCCGTCGGAATGCACAATAGACATGAATGGGTGGTCAAACAGGATGATTACGTACGTGTCAGCTATCAGAGGCGTATCTAGATGTATTAGGGGCCCCATATCACTCCAACTGCAGATTCTCCACACCATTACACAGCCTCCACCATCTTCAACAGTTCCCTGCTGACATGCAGGATCCATGAATTCATGAGACTGTATCCATTCCCGTCACGTCCATCCGCTCGATACAATTTGAAACGAGACTCATCCGACCAGACAACGTGTTTCTAGTCATCAACAGTCCAATGTCGATGTTGATGGACCCAGGCGAGGCATAAAGCTTTGCGTCATGCAGTCATCGAGGGTACACGAGTAGGCTTTCGGCTCCCGAAGCCCATATCGATTATGTTCCGTTGCATGGTTCACACGCTGACGCTTGTTGATAGCCTGCACTTCTGTCATGCTGAGCGATTCTCTTCAGTCGTCTTTGGTCTGTTTCTTGCAGGATCTTTTTCCGGCCGCAGCGGTGTCGGAGATCTGATGTTTTATTGGGTTCTTGATATTCACGGTACACCCGTGAATTGGCCGTACGGGAAAAATCCTCGCTTCATCGCTATCTCGGAGATGCTGTATCCCATCGTTCGTGCGCCGACTATAACATCACGTTCAAATTCATTTAAATCTTGATAATCTGCCATTGTAGCAGTAGTAACCGATCTAACAACTGCGCCAGACACTTGTTGTCTTATGTAGGCGTTGGCATCCGCAGCACTGTATTCTGCGTGTTTACATACCTCTGTATTTGAATATGGATTCCTGTACCAGTTTCTTTGACGCTTCAGTGTAAAATCGAAGTATACAAAGTAAAGAAGCATTGACGTCTACTGTCACAATGGAGATTATTTATGTATTATAGATAGCAGCAATTAGTTTCTGCACGAGATCATGAATGCGGTACTTTCTAGAGAGCTTTTCATATACCTCCATTCAAAAGACCTTTAAATGTTCATTTGCACTAATTTTTTGATAACATTGTGACAAATTTTGCTTCAACAAAAGAGCTATTTCAGCAATCCTATGCACTGTTTTCTGTAATTCGCGAGCTTATCTACTACTCCATTGTCTAGCTGATTTACATAACGGACCGATGACCTCAGCAGCTTGGTCCCACAAGACCTTACCACTTCGTAACATTCCATTTTTTTCTGCCTGCGCAAGCTGTGCTTCATAATTCCTAACATTTAAATTATCTTTGACCCTATTAGGCCTGATACTTGTCTCTTTCTTCTGGTCCACAGATAGTGGAGTACAGTCAACTTGCGTTATTCTGCACTGCGGGGGTGGTGGAGGGGGTGTAGAATAGGCATTGCACTGTTTGCGATTCAAACAATACACCGGTACGGTTTTGTATAATAAAGATACCTCCAAGAATGAAATACTGCCGTTTTATCAGCTTGACATACAAATTAGCTGTCGGAATCAAATTAAGAAAGCCGCATGCAGCCTGCTTTACGATAAGGCCGTGTACTGTATTTGCAGCACCGGGTAGATCTACTTTTTTCCGTTCTGTTTCCAGATCTGCACACAAAAAAATGTCGCTAGCCGCAAGTGCGTATCACCTTTCCGAGTTTGAAATATAACACAAACAGATTCTTGTCGCTTAATTGGACACCGTGACTCCTGAATGGTGGAAAGAAAGCTCTTTGTTTCTCCAGGCTGACGGAAAGCGGCATTTTGTCGCGCGCCTTCCCACACAATGGTCTATTCATAACAACATTAACATTGTGCCGAGACGGGCACACGGCGGTTAAGACAATTAATGTATAAATAAGTCCGGACTGTAGACAATGCGGGGCGAATACCTGAGGCTGAATCATTGTTCCACTCTGTTCCTTCCTTTAGTTCTCAAATTAGTTGTAACGAAGCATCCACTTGGCTTCTGAATGGTTTATCTGGGCCTCCAGTAACGTACGGCACAGCACCGTTGCACAGTTATTAGTGGTGCGTGTGTTTGTTTGGTCTTGAGCTCACGCAGTACGTAATGCCTTTGTGAGCCGTGTCTAGCGGGGGAGGTTATTTGGGACAGCAAATTCTCACAGAATCGCTGTGCAGACCATCGACACAACTTCGTCTGCTGCACTTCAAGGCTTGGGTAATATGCCTCTTCCGGCTTCACATAATGAACTCCATCTCTTTCTTGGCGTTCCTACTTCTCTTAATACCGAGGTCATGTACTTCTATACAGCGACCGGAATTCTTTCATCCATCCGCTTGAGGTTTTGTCTGCATTCTTCCCTGTGTTCTTCAGCCTCATCATTTAAATTACAAATTCACCTTTGACAGTCTTTAAAGAGTCTGATTTCTGCTGACTTCATGTTATCTCTTTTTATAACAATCCAGAATTCGGTGCCATAAAGTAGCACACGAACCGTCATTGTTTCATATAGCATATATTTTATGACTTTTATACCTTTATTGTTTAGAGTATTTCTTACACTTCTACATAGGACTATATGTTTAAATTTGTTGGTTTTCATTTCTGTGTCTTTGTCTATGTGCATATTTATGTCACTCCCTAAATAACTGAAAGCAGAGACTTGCTCAAGTACCTTGATTTCGATAACAATCTTAGACTGAACCGAGAATTTTCCGTAATAGGCAATAGCTTCTTTTTTATTTGAAATTTTTTTCGATTGTCATGACTCTTCCTAACTTATATACCGAGAATTTTGCAAATCTGTCTCTATTTAGAAATGCAGTTGACCATTTGTATGCAGCGTATCGTTTATGAGTAAATGCTACTTCCTTTTCAGCTGTGTATCTTCATGGACTCCTTCCAGTTTCTAATGAGGTCTTCAAAATAAAGGGGATAGGCAAAGTAATGTGGACACCTGTACTTACTTGGGAATGGTTTATTAATAAAGGGTGGTCCCCATTTGCCCGTAATACAGCTGCGATTCTTCTTGGAATACTGGCTTAGTATGATTGTACAGTCTCTAGTGGAATGTTATGCCACTCTTCCATCAGAACTTCGTCTAAGTCCTGTAGTGACGGGGAGGCGGAAATCTGCTCCGGAGTCTGCGCTCCAATACCGCCCACAAGGGTTCGATAATGTTCAAGTCCGGGGACTATAGTGGCTAGGGAAGACGATGCAGTTCAGTTACGTGTCCTCATACTAAGAAGGTACTGACCTGGCTGTGTAAATGGGTGCATTATGGTCCTCAAATATGACATCATTGTTCGAGAACAACATTTGCAGCATGAGGTGCATCTGATCGCCTAAAATTTTCATATAATCGTTGGCTGTAACACGACCTTTGAGAGTTATGATAGGACCAGCAGAATACCAAGATATGGCTGCTTGCAACATTTCCACCTCCGTGCTTAATCGCTGGAACCAAGTAATCAGGATTTTAGTATTCCTTTGGCGTTCTATAGACGTAAACCCGGCCCGATGTTGGAAATTCCGAAAACGTTGATTCGTCGGACCATATGACGTGTTTCCACTCATCAGCTGTCCAGGACTTATGCTTCTGACACCATGTTTTACGCTTCTTTGCGTTGGTTGTCGTCACTAAGGGTACAGCAGCTGGTCCATAAATATTCGCTTTATGGAGTTCTTGGCGGACAGTGTCGATAGATAGGGGGTCTCGAAGATGGCTGTTGAGCTATGCATCACTTTAGCCGCAGTAATTTTGTGTTGTTTGGCACACTTCGTGTTAGCGTACAACGATCCCTGTCATTTAGTTTTGATTTGCATCCACTATTACGTTTACACGCTGTCTTCCCATGTTGTTTGTAGGCTGTCACGACTGTTGAAACAGTTGCTCTTGGAACAGTCAATAAGTTGGCTGTCGTGGTTACTGACGCTCCAGCTAATCGTGCCCGCACTATCTGCCCTCTTTGGAATTCTGTTAGGTCTTTCATTACACGTCCACCTTGCCCTCTGAAAGCAGATACGAAGTGTGCACTACTCGAAAACAACCTGCACTGATGCCTAGTCCCTACTGAACACGCACAGACCAGTGCGACACGTGCCTTACCCGCGTTCTTGATTGTAAAACGTAACCATCCCACTGTTCACACTATTTTTCCTGTCCCCTGTAGAGGTTAAAAAAAGCCAATGACATGCTAGGTGCCTGTCTGACACCCTCCTTTATTGTTATCCTACCTGTTTTTGAAGTGCCATTGATTACGATTATGTTGGTCTCTTCATAAATGCTAATGATTACGGGCATAAGAAGAGTAGGGTATCCTCTCTTGTCCATTATTGTCCACAGTCTGATGAATAAGTCAAATGCTTTCTCGAACTCTATGACAGCGATACGTGTTTCTACAATGACTTCTCGTCGTTTTTCTAAAATTGGCTCGACGCTAAAAATATTATCGCTGCACGAGACACTTTTCTTAAACTCACTTTGCACTTCTGCCAGATATGAGCCTGGTATCACTCTCAAGCGTTTAGTTACGAGGGTAATCCCAAAAGTAAGGTCTTCTATTTTCTTATAATTACATAACTCTGTTTGTCTGGCAGTTGGTCACACTGTTATGAAGAGAGCTTCACGCACTGTGTGTAAACGTGCGCACGCCGCGCTGAGGCGCTCAGTCTTGGCTTGTCAGCCGTTGAGAATGGAGCTGCCGTTGGATGTTACCGCTAAGTGCGAACTGCGAATTGACCGTGGCCGCTGTAGGAGCGGCTATGGGAAGCGACAATAGGCAGCTTAGGGTGGCTCAAGCTCTGAGAAAGCGGTAACGCAGCGCGGCCTCCAGCCGCCTTAAGATGAGTGACAGTGAGTGGGTGGTTGACCCCAACTCCATGCTGGTGTACCAGGAAACAGACGGAGAACTTCACGCCTGTTGATAAACGTCCATCGTCCCGTTTTCTGTGAAACATGCGAGAAAGTCGCGCAAAGCTACAGTGGAGCGGTCAACAGAGGTCAAAATTGCGTGTTCGTGACTATAGCAACTTCACGGTGAATTCACGGTCCACAGAGCCTGAAGTACATCAAGTGAAGAGCGACAGCATGAAATACGACGGCGTCCGATGAAAACGTAGGACCAAGGAATTTGAAGTACTCTCCTGAGAGTCAGAATTCCAGAAAACTTGGTGTTTTTGGGCAGACGCTAACCTTGATGGGTGGCCTGAGGGGAGGTAAATAGAAGAAGTTGAGAGGAAGGGAAATTTTTTTGTGGGAATTTGTTCACTTCCCAGAGCAGGCACTGGTCGGCGCTGGGAAGCGATGCATAATTAACACGACTTGCCCTGCAACTGGTGTAAGTGATTTTGCTGTTGGGGAAACCGAGGCGAGGAGCTGACTGGCAGAAGTCTCAGTAGAGGTCTTCTGTTCCCAGCTTGCCTAGAGTGTGGACGTGGCGTTCCTTACTCAGATTGCCTGAGAAAGAAGGAGCATTTCTGCAGTTTAGGACCTAGCAAATGGAACGATTGAGCTTGGAGATAGAAAGTTTTGGTTCAGCTATGTACTGAGCAAGATAGCTAGGAGTGGATAGACGAGTGCAGCCTTGCAGCACCTCAAGGTCGGCCGACGTCCACACAACGACGTCGCTCCACCACGCTGTATTCGGTGATATTGCGCCACTGATTAATTTGTTGGATCACGTCAGCAAAGGTTCCACGAGGGGTTCATGGGCCGTGTATTGTAGAATTCTTCTCGCACTTCGCATTACGCCTGGGTCAGTCGATAGGAATTACTTTTGAGTTATCGAGCTTTACTCCACGAAAACGCAATTTATTACCACTGCCTTATAGGAGAGTCTTGTAATGTGATGATTGAAGGTCGTGAGTTAAAATAAATCTGTGCTAATCGACTGCATCAGTTTTCAATCAAGTAGTTGAAATCCCAAGTCACTTTCTTAATTAATTTTATGTTCAACATTTGCATCTGGTGTTCAATAGCGGAATATAACATCAATGTGCACCCCTTTTTAATTAAAAGTGATCAATTCTGAATAAATTAATGTCAACACTGCCACCGCAGTTCAATCAGGTGTCACAGGGCCTTTTTACTTTCTTTGCGTTATCTGACATTGCGGCAGTTTTTCACTCTCTGTTGATCTGTTAGTCAATTAGTTGGGGTGAACACACGCCAAAACCAGCTAAGTGACGGGTGGGGTGTTACAACCTTACTTTTGGGATTACCCTTGTATATAAGACAAAACAGGTATCGTGGCAGTTGTATACGTGATACTTTCATCTCTGCTCTAGAAAGCCTTAGAGCGAAGTCCACTGCTGACAGAATAGCCAAAGTTTTCAAATAAGCCTTCGCTTCAATTGCTGTCTCTAAATAGCACTGTTGCTGACATAAGCATACAACAGTAAACAAAATTCCGCTTCTGACGCAATGTCAGTTATTAAAAGATACCCGAATTAATACTTTTTCTTCAATTACTTTAATATGGAATATTATATCAGATATTGGTAGTAGGTCTTCTGCGAGTACAACTTGTTTTCATGGACTGTGCAGCTGGTCCCGGCGGAGGTTCGAATCCTCCCTCGGGCATGGGTGTGTGTGTTTGGCCTTAGGATCACTTAGGTCAAGTACTGTGTAAGCTTAGGGACTGATGACGTTAGTAGTTAAGTCCCATAAGATTTAACACACATTTGAACATACAACTTGTTGGGACAAGGCTAGAATTTTGGATGCCGATGGCAGTATCCTCCACGTATATGAATTTCCGAAGTGTTCCTGGTGGTCTGAGTCGTATACACACACTCTGGTTATTTGCTATCCTTCTTGGTGTTGCACTTTATAGTTCCAACAGCATAACAGCGAATGGAGTAAGGGAATTGGAACCGGTGCAGTACATGCTTGAGCATTCGTATTCTGGAAACGAAGAGTGTGTGCGGATGAAAGACTATTTGCACTCGGGGCTTTTTAAAATACCGGCAAAGCGGCTCCAGTTTTTCCTCTGGAAAACCATCTCGAGAAAACTGCAGCTACTCCCCCTACGGCCGTTGCCTGGAAGATTTCACTGTACTCCTTGCAGACTGGCTCAGCCCCCCAGAGAACACACTCACAAGGAGGGCCGAGCGTCGGCGCACATACGGATCACTGAAATACAATTTGGTGGATGCCGGTTTTATGGGGACGTTTACGAGACGGCCGGCCTTCGTGACGTCGCGTGACGCGCCTAGGGATGCCTGAGGGGCGGACAGGCCCGCCTCCGCCGCCCCCACCGCCTCCTGCAGTGGCGCAGGCCGAGAACCGCGTTGCTTTCTGGCCCACTGGTTCGCTAACCGCCTCCCTCCCCAATGGATCGTCCTGATTTATTACGCCGCTCCGCTTACGACTGTTGCGGTCGCATGTCTGCTACTGAATAGAGATATCTCTATCGTCCAGAGCATCATCCTTATGTTTTAATAGGGCTTCCTGAAAAAGAGCGTATAGATAACCTAGTAATGCCATTCCCAACTTCACCTGTTTGATGTAAATTTCGGGTTTTTTGTATACCTTCTTTGTCACGAATTCCTTGTTGCAGAAGTGAATATACACTGAAGCGCCAAAGAAGCTCATATAAGCATCCGTATTCAAACACAGAAATATGTAAACAGGCAGAGTACGGCGGTGCGGTGGGCAACACCCATATAGGACAAGTGTCTGCTGCAATTGATAGATCCGTTACTCCTATACAATGGCAGATTATCAAGACTTAAGTTCAAAAATGGTTCAAAGGGCTCTAAGCACTACGGGACTTAACTTCTGAGGTCATCAGTCCACTACAACTTAGAACTACTTAAACCTAACTAACCTAAGGACATCACACACATCCATGCTCGAGGCAGGATTCGAACCTGCGACCGCAGCGGTCGCGCGGCTCCAGACTGAAGCGCCTAGAGCCGCTCGGCCACTCCGGCCGGCAAGACTTAAGTGAGTAGCACGTGGTGTTATAGACGGCGCATCTGCGATGAAGTGGCGATTTTCCCGTACAAATTTTTCACGAGTGTAGCACGAATGTCAGGAATCCGGTAAACCATGAAACCTCCTCCAAGAACGGAACCAACGACGACTGAAGATAATCGTTTAACGTGACTGAAGTGCAACCCTTCCACAAATTGCTGCAAATTTCAGTGTTGGGCCATCAACAAGTGTCAGTGTGTGAACCATTCTACGAAACATCATCAATATGGGCTTTCTGAGCCGAAGGCCCACTCCTGTACCCTTGATGACTGCACGATGCGAAGCTTTTCGCCTCGCCTGGACCCGTCAATAGCGACATTGAACTGTTGATGCCTGGAAACCTGTTGCCTGGTCGGATGAGTCACGTTTGAAATTGTATCCAGCGAATGGACGTGTACTGGTATTGCAGACAATCGGCCGGTGTGGCCGAGCGGTTCTAGGCGCTTCAGTCTGGACCCGCGCGACCGCTACTGTCGCAGGGTCGAACCCTGCTTCGGTCATGGATGTGTGTGATGTCCTTAGGTTAGTTAGGTTTAAGTAGTTCTAAGTTCTAGAAGCTGATGACCTCAGCTGTTAAGTCCCATAGTGCTCAGAGCCATAGGCCCTGAATGTTAGTAGGGGACTGTTCAAGATGGCGGAGGCTCTGTAATGGCGTGAGGCGTGTGCAGATGGAGTGATGTGGGACCTCTGATACGTCTAGATCCGACTCTGACAACTGAAACGTACTACGTAAGCATCGTTTCTGTTCAGCTGCATCCATTCATGTCCATTGTGTATTCTGGTGGACTTCGGCAATTCCAGCAGGACAATGCGACACCCCAGACTTCCAGAATTGCAACAGAATGGCTTCACTTCCGATGAGCACCAAACTCCCGGACATGAACATTATTCAGTATACCTGGGATGCCTTGCAACGAGTTGTTCAGAAGAGATATCTATCACCTCGTACTCTTACGAATTTATGGACAGCCTTGCATGACTCATTGTGTCAATTCACTACAGTACCACATCAGACATTACTCGAGTCCATGTCACGTCGTGTTGCCACACTTTTGCGTTGCCGCGGGGACGCTACACATATTAGGCAGGAGTATCAGTTTTTTTTCTTCAGTGTAGTTTGGTATCTTCCAGGACACCATAAAGGAAAGAAGTCTCAACTTACAGATTAAGACGGGAGCTGTATGTGAGTACAGAAACGGTCTCGAGTATTGATATTCGCAGGGCACACAATGAGAATGGATGAAAGCGTATTGGCCGAGAAAATACCGAACTTAACATTCTTCAAAGGGAACAATAGTGTGAAAGACGGGAAACAGAACTGGAAAGAAAATGGTATAAAATGGGATGGTTTCCATAAACATCAGTGCAGGACTGTTGTGTCTTCAGAACAATAGTGGATGACCACAGGCGGGCTGGTACCAAAATCAAATTTATAATCACAGAAGAGCCGAAATAAATAAGGGGTATTCTGAAGAAAGAGGATGTAACGAACTATCGTCATGTAATTTTACAGTATCGAAAGAAACCATAGAAGTTTTGTATCACTTATCTGATACAAGTAAATCTAACGTTTTCTTTATTTCACAGGTAATTCACTATACAAAAATGATTCATACGACTTTTGTCCTAATAATGTGGAAGTGGCGAATTTACAGGCTACGTGCTGGTCGTTTACAGGTTATTAATGACCATAACACACTCGATTTAATAGCAAAACTGTACATATCCCTTTTTGAGACCATTGATGCTCAGCAAAACTAAACACTTCATTTCCGTCTGTAGGGGAAGGTCGGGTAATGCCAGATACGTAAGTTTTTTCGGAATTGTAATATTTTTTGAACGTTGTATCGAAATATCCTTCACGCTAAACAGTACTAAGAAACGTTATAGAACAATTATAAAACTCGTTGTCGTAAGCGTATATATATCTACGTTCGTTGATTTTTTAATTCTTTTCCCATCCTTTAGCTTTTGATAGTATAAATTATTGAAGGGTTGTATTGGACATCGAACTTTAATGTGTAAAGAAAAAGTAATTTCTGTACCAAAAAGTTTTAAATAGTGTTTGGCAAGTAGCCGTGATAGCTGTCAGACTAAATTACCAAAACAAGGAACATCGAAATTTAACAGTACACCTCAGCTGGCCAAATGAATTTCAAGTCAGTTACCAAAACATAGAAAGCACTTCTTGAACAGAAACTTTTAGGAAACCACGCCCTCCACTGGGCTGTAATTGAAGATTTCAGATTTCCTACAATGTCAAGTCCCATAAAAAGTAAAAGGATGCCTGAAACACACGAAATGTTTGTAAGCTTTGATATCCTACTTCGACAAGCGCACGGAATTAAACTTGAATTTGAAATACACAAAGCAGATAAATTCACCTAACAGCGACCAAGGTGTGAGGCCACAAGAAACAAAATATAAGCACGGGTTAACGCCAAAACTGCGCAGAAGAAGTCTTAAGCCACGTAATAATAAACGTGAACATTACTTCTGTGTCACTGGCCTCACGCAGTTTTATGCAGAATGTATACAGAAGTAATATAGATTACATACGGATAATGTCCAATCGCCAGCCTACTGAACGTATACTGACGTTGCGACTCTCAACCAAATGTGAGGCAAAATTTAACAAGAACTAACACACTTGCCTATTACAACAACCAATGCACCCACACAGGTCCCAAAAGTACACTTTTGCAGCGCGGGTGACTGGATAACCAGTATGGCGGAACCTTATAGCAGAACACAGGGATTTTGCAAAGTTCACCTTCCCGACACCCGACCCTTAGAACTCCATTGCTACGTGAAAATTTGCATATCTTTCACTCTGCAACATCATTAGCTAGTATATTAATAGCGTCATTGATTAAACTGTACAGTCAAATTTGGACGTAGTTTATTACCAAAATTTGATTTTCAAATAAGCTTCTCTTTTCAGTTTGTCATAGTAATAAGGTACACTACAAAAAAAATAATACAATCGAGATTATGAAGGCTTACGTACGAGAAAGGCCCTGTTCCGTCCCCCCACAACCTTTTGACTGCTAATCTTTGATCTCCAGCTGATTTATGGTCGTAGCTCCACAGGGATTAATACACAGACCGTTCTTCTGCAGTATGTCTACATTTGTTTACGCCACAAGCAATTAGAAACAGATTCTTTGTGTATTAGGAAATACTGCCACTTTTTTCTTGGCTCTTTCGATGGCCGACAGCTGTCGACAGAATGTTTATGACGAATGTTCTTGGATGATGTCTTTAATACTACGTGCGACAACCAGACCATCCATATTTTGACTTCAGCACAACTCAGCAACTGGAAGAAGGTAAAGAAACTAAACCGGTAGTAACTCAATAAATTGTAGAAATACAGCGCAGATGGTTTTCATTAACAGACAATAACGTCTTCTAATCTGCAACAAGCCTAATATTGAGAGCATCTGAAATACTGGAGTATGTCTCCCAGTATTCACTGAGTTCTTTCACCTCCTCACGACACGTAACTGAAAAAAAGGAAGCCGGTGGAAGCAGCCCCATTTGACGCCTGGCTCTGGCTCTTTTTGTGAGCTGAGGTGAGGTCTGGGGTGGGGAGTGTAACCAGATGAGACGCCGGGGTGGTCCGGCAGACAGCGCGACTGACGTCCGCCTTTTATCTGTCATGTATCGCCTTCCCTCCCACCACCCAGCGCTCTCCTAATCTGAGTGACGCGTGTCATTTGCCTCTGGGAGCAGCCGCCACACCGCCGTCTGGCTCCCTGCTCCCTCTCTCGGTCCACTCCCTCACCGTGTCCTTCTCAATGTCAATTTCGCCACCAGACGCTGCTTCGGAAGTTAGCTGTGACAGGTGGGCGGTTCTCCATTTGCTGCCAAACTGTCCAGAACTGTCTGACATCTGCGCCTACACTTTCTTTTTAACACTTTGCAACTGTATTTCAGTAACTTCGAAATTTAGTCCAGTCAACACTGAAAAACGTGCAAATTTCTTGGTCCCATCAATAAGAACCTTCTTACAAACAGTCATATCCTCGGTGAAATCAGTGGCTCAGAGTCGCGTGGGACTTGACGCGTTTACAGCGCCACATCTTTATTTGGTACATTTCCTTCGCGTAATGTGTGCGGCGCTTAACTGTTAAGATTTTAAAAATAAGTCAATTTTTTGTAAATGATCATTCTAACAATAAGAAATAAAATGCATTAGAGAAACATTTGGGCCGCGCATGATTACCCGAGCGGTTTAAGGCGCTGCAGTCATCGACTATGCAGCTGGTCCCGGCGAGGGTTCGAGTCCTCCCTCGGGCATGGGTCTGTGTTTGTCCTTAGGATAATTTAGGTTAAGTAGTGTGTAAGCTTAGGGACTGATGACCCTAGCAGGTAAGTCCCATAAGATTTCACACACATTTGAACATTTGAGAAACATTTGGTGTGCCTTTAAATGATGCTTGAAATAATGTCCAGCAGCTGAGATGTTCATACGTTAGGAGGGTAAGGAGACCACTGGCTGAAATCCCAGCAGACTTTATACTTCCTGAGTCAGGCACTGAACTTTATGATCTGAATCGGTGCTTCATTTACTGCAAATGATTTCGAGTAACATTAAATGACGCGCCAAACGTTTCATCAAAAGGGCATGCTGAAAAGTAATGCCTCCGAAGTTTTTATGTGAAAACTTAAAGTTTTTTTTAGTTAACGATATTAACATGCTACGTCTTTATATTTCATGTCTATATACACTGAAGAGCCAAAGAAACTTGTGCAACTCCCTAACATCGTGTAGGGGTCCCGCGAGCACACAGATGTACCCCAGCACGACACCGGCCGGTTTTTTGAACACAGCACGACGTGGCATGAGCATGAGTATCAAAAACTGGTTCAAATGGGTGTGAGCACTATGGGACTTGACATCTGAAGTCATCAGTCCCTTAGAACTTAGAACTACTTAAACCTAACTAACCTAAGTACATCACACACATCCATGCCCAAGGCAGGATTCGAACCTGCGACCGCAGCGATCGCTCGGCTCCAGACTGTAGCGCCTAGAACCGCACGGCCACTCCGGCCGGCCTCTCCATCTTCAGATCGCAGCCTCCCAACAGTAAAAATATGTATAGCAAATGGTTCAAATGGCTCTGAGCACTATGGGACTTAACATCTGAGGTTATCAGTCCCCTAGAACTTAGAACTACTTAAACCTAACTAACCTAAGGACATCACACACATCCATGCCCGAGACAGGATTTGAACCTGCGGTCGTAGCAGTCGCGTGGTTCTGGACTGAAGCGCCTAGATCCGCTCGGCCATCGCGGCCGGCGAAGGAGCATCGTTTACCTTCTTATTGTATCGACAATTCTCCTAGACAAAATGTAATAGCACTGGAACAAATTCACAAGCAAAAGAAAAATAAGAAAAACCAGCCAGGGATAAATTGCACTACTGATACGATTTTACATATCAAAGCTGAACCTGATGTAGATAAGTCATCTGCACCGTACTGTCGCATCAAATTGGCTCACATCTGCAGATAGGCAACCGAATGAACTGCGCACAGGTATTGGCATTTGCTGCGTCGAAACCGATGCTCGCTTTGGGCACCTGTAATATCAGTCAAAAAATTTGGAAGCTCTGTCCACTGAAGTATCTGTTTTCTGAACGTATTGCAGTTTTCAGGCATTGTTCTCCTGAAACCCCGGAGGTACCGTGTTTACTGCGGCAGTGCGGTGGTGAGTGACGTCACGGGCAGAGCCAGCAGCGCCTCCTTCCCACGCACAGCGTCCGGCCGGCGCAAGTTGCCCGAGCGCTTGAATTAGTGGCTGACCGCGGCGCAAACAATACGGACCGCGAAATTGCGACACAGCGCCTCCGCCGGTGCCTCCAATTAAGCGGCGCAGCTGGCCGCTACAAACCGCACCGCGCCTGTCCTGCCGCAGTTATTAATGCAAATCGAGCCCTGCCTTTGTGACCGGCCACCGCGTCCTCCGTCCAACTCTGCCGTCTCCACCCGCAAATAAGGCTAAGTGAGACGAACTCAGCAACAGTGTACTCGCACGCAAATGGTGCAGATCTGAGGAGCCGCTTAAGCGGTTAGCTGTTAAGAGCCCTAAGGAAAAATCACCACTTCCCCGCCAAGAACTGGAACTAACAATGTGCAACGGCCGAACGTACATTATAGCCGGATCCTGAAAGGAACAGGATGTGAACAAGTAAGATTTTCACCACATATTTTCAGAATGCCTATCTCTCTTCATTTATGACACTTAGGGCGTTGTGAATACATGAAAATTTGTCGAAATTCTGAAGATCCGAAAACATTAAAGTATTTAGTGATAAACTTTGATAAATCTTAATGCCGAACCCGCACCAATAATAATCTGACAGAAATTCCATAATCAACTTAAACAGTTAGCAGAACGTTGGATGAAACTCACGTCCACAATCTTCGCATGTTATATCATCATTCACATCACTGTTACTTGGACAAATGTTGGTGGTCTCACACTATAATAAGCACTCCGTCTTCTGGCCACAAGTGGCCCATCAGGACTATCCGACCGCCGTGTCATCCTCAGATGAAGATGCGGGTAGGAGGGGCGTGTAGTCAGCACACCGCTCTCCCAGTCGTTGGTCGTTATGATGGTTTTCTTTGACTGGAGCCGCTACTGTTCGGGTGAGTAGCTCGTTAATTGGCATCACGAGGCTGAGTGCACCCGAAAAATGGCTCTCGGTGGCCTGAATGGCCACCCATCCAAGTGCCGGCCACGCCCGACAGCGCTTAACTTCGTTGATCTCACGGGAACCGGTGTATCCACTGCGGCATACTCAAATAATATACAGCTTTTCAAGTCCTTCAATTAAAAACACGCTTATGATGAGCGTACTGATAATGTCCCCATACCTAGAAAACATTCTCCAATCCAGACATGCACATAAACTTTGGACCCAACTCTGCGTTATCTTCTCACCCTTGGGAATCCCGCCTGGCTACCAGGCTTAGAACAACACGCCTCAGCCCATTTCTCATATTTTCACAAAATGTTTTGGCATTCTGCTCACCTCCCCTCTCCCTTGAACCCCCATGCTGAGAAGTTACCTCTGAAAATGACCCACGGTACCAACTGAAAAATAAAAGGGGCGGTCACACCAAAACGAGAGATATTGAAAATAAGTAAGTAAACTCTCTATTTCGAAAGTAATCGCCATAACTGTTAAAACCTGTGGCCAAGTGTGAAGCAAGACAGACAATACCTTCACCGAGAATTGTTTTCGTTTGCCTATCGAACATGATTCTACCTAGACGTGCACCACTTCATCCGAAGTAAATCGACGGCTACGAATGTCTTTCTTCAGGGGTCCAAAAATATGGAAATCGCCAGGAAAGAGATCACTACTACATGAAGGATGTGTAAGGGCTTCCTAGGTAAGCTTCTGCAGCGTAGTCGAAAGAACCTTGGCAACAGGTTGGCGGGCGTTATCCTGCAACGTAATGATACTGTCCCTCGGCGCTTCTAGGCATTTGAATTTGATGTCTAAGTGGACAGTTTTCAGAAACTAAAGCGCACCATCAAGTCCAAACGTCCAGGTATGTTGACGGAAGGCATAATTCTGTTTTAGTTGCCAAAGTTGCTTCTACTAATCTGCAGAACTTCCGCTGGGAAGCCCTTATACATCCTCTATAAAACTTCGATCTCCCCCATGCGATTTCCATTTTTTTGGGGACGTGAAGAACATCATTCGCGACAATCTATTTGCTTCGGATAAGACGTACACTCTTGGGTACAATCGTGAATATGCAGGTAACCGAAAACATTTTTCCAGGAAGGCATTGACCGTCTTACCTCACAGAGGCTTGTATGTATTAACAGTTATTACGATTACTTTTGAAATAACAAACATTTTATTAACTTTTGAACCATCTCTCTCCTTTTGATTTCACTGCGCCTATCCAACATAGAACATCTACATTCCTAATGACACAAATCATGAATGATTTCCTGAACGATTTCAGTGTTGGATTCTGTGTCTTATTTAGTGTTCTCTTTATTGGAAGGCAGCTAGCGCTACCATGCAGTGTTCAGATAGCCATAGTTTTGTAAAATTTTACTCTAGTTTGCTGTATCTTGATTTTTAGCTTGCAGTGGAAAGTATCGTGTACTAGCAACTCCCTCAATTGGTGCCAAAACTTAAGGATAACAAATACTGACGTCAAGAAAATGACTGATTAAATTTACCACATCAAGAACACCAACGCGAATAAGACCGTTACTCACTTCTTTTCAGAAACAATTATTTCTAAAGACACACAACTGGCAAAAATCGTAAAACCAACATTCAATAACTGTTTGGTAACAATTTACAGAGATTAAAACTCGATTAAAATAATTTCGTGTACAAAATATGAGATAATACTGTGAAGCACACACTTAAATACAGTTCAGTTGTCAAAAGGCAAGTAAATTAAGCGAAGCACTTTAACAGAAACCTTCCAACATAATAACTTTAACACTAATTTTATGTACATAACGTAGTCTATAATCCAAGGACGAGGCTCCAACTATTTCTCTTTTGTCACAGCTACATTACAAAAACGGTCCTTCCTCCATCTACTGATCGGAGCAGACCATTTGGACCGCTTGATTGATTTCCCAGCAACGTGGAGGGAGAGGCGACAATTACAGTACCCGACGAATTGTGCACCAAAACAGACTAAGTTTGTAACATTACAAAGCAGCGATAGTTCGCCACACCGAAAGCTTAGATTGCGTAAAAGAGCACTTGACAAGAGGTTAAACACCGTTATCTGACAAGTCTTAAACGTGAACATACCAAGTTACTGCCAGTCTGCATAATAAGGTTCAATGTACGTAATTACAGCAAGCACAGCGTGACAAGGGAGCGTTTACAGTCGTGAATCTTAAGAGGCTAGTCGGTGTAATTCAGCCGACCAAGCTATTCCTCAAAGTTACGTGCAGACGTATGCTTGAGCACCTTTAACCAGCGTGCACAGTTCCAAGCATTACGCTCGCTTCATGAGAAACACTCACAACCATCTTGTGATCAAACTCGCCACTTTACAAGCATTCGCTACACTCAGAATTGTCCGAAGCGCTGCAAGGCTCACCGCTTTCAATCGCCAGAATTGGCTCCGTGAGGTAGCGCACACACTGGCCTCAATACGCACCATTGCACAGCTCCACGGACCAATCACCGAAAGACAATCGTAGCCGACCAAGGCAGCAGCAACCTACCGACTACGACCCGGTCTCCACACTTCGCCAGGGTACTCAACACTCCTCCAAAACCTTCTCGCGACAGCCATGCGCACGCGTCTTCCCATTCGCGCCACAACCCTGACCTCTTTCTGCTAGTTTCTCTCGAAATACTTGCGAAGATGTTCTTGCAGAAGGAAAGCGTCGCCTCAAATTGAGCGCCATGCCTCAGTGATGCTGTACACAGACCCGAGGGAAGATGACAGGGTGCCGCTACTGTGTCCGGCCTAATAGTTGGGCAGACCGTTGTTTGCGTTCCTGTCTCTAACGAAGCGTGAGCTTCATTTATACAGGGTGGTCAAAAACCGTCTGAAAAGCTTTTAAGGGTGCAGCAGCGTAGCTTGTGTTGAGAAATAATTGTTAAGAAAAAATTTGATACGTTGCGCCAGTCAGGCCGTAAAACGCTCAGAGACAAATGGTCCGTCAGAGACGGTACCGCCAACAGTGTTCGTTGTTCCGTTTCCTAAAACCGATCAAGACAGCGATACAAGATTTAGACAAGGACCTACACAGAGCCAAAGGCTGAGCAGTCTCGTGCTCAATCATCAACGGAATTAGAACAACTGACACTAATTGTTGCCGCTTAGATTTGCGCATGCAGTGGCCTGATGGATACCTTCAATGCTAATTAATTAGGAAACGGCAAAACTTGTCAAATTTTCTTAACAATTATTTCCCAGCACAGCCTTCTCTGCAACCCATCCACAAGCCCTTCAGACTCTTTCTTACCATCCTGTCTACAGAATATAGATGGAGTTACCGCTACATTCTTGGTTCTGTTGCGCTGTAGTGCTAATCATTTGCATATTGACGTAAGTAGTGTCTACACTTCATATGAATTTGAGCTTTGTTGCATGCCGTCTTGCAATTTTAATCACCAGCCTTGTAATTTACTACGCGTTTCTCTTGACGAGACTCCACAACTGTTAATCATTGTCATTGGTTAAATCAGCTACAGTTCGAAAAAGAAAAGCACTACCTGGTTTCAGCACTTACGTCCCATTCAGGTGCATTGTAAAATGTGAGTCTACAAAGGACGCAAAATAAGTGTGCACTTTTTTAGCGTGTTCTAACGTTAGTTTGAGATTTTTTTGTGTGTTCACATTTTAATATGCACCTGAAGATGGGTGATATGTCCTGAAACCCGGTAGTGCTTTCCTTTTTAGAAATAAATTACTTTTACAAGTGTAGCGGCTTGTATTATTGATCACGTTAATTTACTAGGCTCATAGAAATGTCTTTAGAGTTATCATGGTCGCCTGTGACATGTCAGATAGTTGAAGAATAACACTTGATGCATAATTAATGATTATTTATATTAATATTATTTCTTTCCTTTGTTTCAGGTGAGTCACAGTTTCCTGGAAATTGATGCTAGACATGTAAGTTACGTAAATTTAGAATTTAGCTCTAATTTGAATACGGATAAAGATAGCACCACGGCTGGATTCAAAATATTTTTTACTGCAAACAACGGCTCGTATCGAAACAGTCGCCCTTGTTCAAGTGGCAACACACATTCAAGAATGTGACTCTCCAAGCTTTCCCGGCGGATCCGTTGTAAATAGTCTTCACGGGTTTGGCGTCGGCTCACGTTGTGCAAATTCCACACTATTTCCTCGGAACAACTGTCCGACATCTTCGTACCTAGCCACCAGCAAGGTTGAACCACCTGAAGATGTCGGACAGTTGCTCCGAGCAAATATTGTGGAATTTGCACAACGTGAGGCGACGGCAAATCCGTGAAGACTATTTACATTCCAGAACGTTCAGTGTCATGGAAAATTTGCCTCTCACAGTAAATTCTCCGGTATTCTTCTCATTTGAAAACTGACCCTCGTTCAAAACAAGTCTGAGTTTAAAATATTGTCTAATATGAACTTATCCAAAAAAGTTTTGCAGTATACTCAGTTTTCTGGCGAAATCTCTGTCGTAACGATATTAAATACAAACCTGCGCTGCCAGTACAGTTCAGTATAGAACGCTTTTTCTGCAACCGTGAACGGCACAACGTGCATGCCTTGTGTTCACTTTCAAGCTCAGACATTGAGCCCGTCGTCACCTAACGGCAAGAAGGGCTGTCCACACTGGGCGTTCCTTTGCAAAGCGATATAAAACGGAACGAGAACGTGAGAACTGAGGTAGACAAGGCGAATGGTCAACTTCCCTTCATTGGGAGAAGTTTTGGAAAGAGTTGTTCACCTGTAAAGGAACCTGCATATAGGGCGCTGGTGCGACCTATTCTTGAGTACTGCTCGGTTGTTTTGAATGCCTACCAGGTCGGATGGAAGGAGGACATCGAAGCAATTCAGAGGCGGGCTGCCTGGTTTGTTACCAATAGGTTTCGGAGATGCTTCGGGAACCTGAGTGGGAATTCCAAGAGGGAAGGCGAGGTTCTTTTGGAGAAGCACTACCGAGGAAATTTAGAGAACCGGAATTGAAGCTGACTGCCAAACGATTCCACTGCTACCAACATGCATTGCGCCTGAGGACCACGAAGATAATACACGAGAAAATGGCGTTTATACGGAGGCATATAGACTATCGTTCTTCCTCCGCTCCGTTTGCGAGTGGAGCGGGAAAGAAAACGACTATAGAGGTACACGGTACCTTCCGCCACGCACCGTCTATGGAGATGTAGACGTAGACGTTCCTCGCCAAATTATAGTAGAACACCACCGATGCCATTCGAACATTCAGCCGCTGTCGTGGGACACAAAATATTGAAGGTCTATGCAGAAGTGGACGCTCGCAATCAACAACAGAAGCTGATCTACCTTTCCTCGCAGGTACCCTGTAGCCGAGTGGTCAGTGCCAAGCGGAGGACCTAGGTTCGTTGCCTGGCACTCTCTAGCTTTTTGCCTTGTGGGAGGCCTAGACCCGCGCCCACAACTGAGAAGCTGCTTGACCGAGTGGTAGCGGCTTCGGGTCTGCCAACCAGAAGGAAGAGCCGCGTGCTGCACACACTCCCCTTCATGCTGCAGCCAAGTGACGTCATTAGTTGGTGGACGACTAGGCGCCGGTTGGAAGCGACTGTCTCGTCTGTTGCCAGAACGATGGAGCGTCAGGCGCCCGTACGACAAGGCACCAGAAGAGGCTACTGCGACGGCTGTGTCGACCCAAACAGTACAGAACTGTCACCGTACGATCAATCTGACCTTTAACCAGCCACTAACGACAGTACAAAACTTCCAGCTCTATGGTACGCAGAGAAGTTAGCAGACAAAGCGGCTATCTTAAATATTTATAAGCAGTCATATGTTATTCGACACTTTCTTTGCGTTGTCAAGGCTCTACGCCTGGTTGGTTAGCATAGAATAGAAGTTTGTGATGTCTGAACATGGATGTAATCCCGAAACGCGTAACATGTTCTAATAAAAGAGTCAATTGAACATCTCATGACTTTATTGCGATTGTACAGCATTGGCTGTCAATTGTTGTTGTTGTTGTTGTCTTCAGTCCTGAGCCTGGTTTGATGCAGCTCTCCATGCTACTATATCCTGTGAAAGCTTCTTCATCTCCCAGTACCTACTGCAGCCTACATCCTTCTGAATCTGCTTGGTATATTCATCCCTTGGTCTCCCTCTACGATTTTTACCCTCCACGCTGCCCTCCAACGCTAAATTTGTGATACCTTGATGCCTCAGAACATGTCCTGCCAACCGGTCCCTTCTTCTTGTCAAGTTGTACCACAAACTCCTCTTCTCCCCAATTCTATTCAATACCTCCTCATTAGTTATGTGATCTACCCATCTAATCTTCAGCATTCTTCTGTAGCACCACATGTCGAAAGCTTCTATTCTCTTCTTCTCTAAACTATTTATCGTCTATGTTTCACTGCCATACCTGGCTACACTCCATACGAATACTTTCAGACACGACTTCCTGACACTTAAATTAATACTCGATGTTAACAATTTTCTCTTCTTCAGAAACGCTTTCCTTGCCATTCCCAGTCTACATTTTATATCCTCTCTACTTCGACCATTATCAGTTATTTTGCTCCCCAAATAGCAAAACTCCTTTACTACTTTAAGTGTCTCATTTCCTAATCTAATACCCTCAGCATCACCCGACTTAATTCGACTGCATTCCATTATCCTCGTTTTGCTTTTGTTGATGTTCATCTTATATCCTCCTTTCAAGACACTTTCCATTCCGTTCAACTACTCTTCCAAGTCCTTTGCTGTCTCTAACAGAATTACAATGTCATCGGCGAATCATAAAGTTTTTGTTTCTTCTCTATTGATTTTAGTACCTACTGCGAATTTTCCTTTTGTTTCCTTTATTGCTTGCTCAATATACAGATTGAATAACATCGGGGAGAGGCTACAACCCTGTCTCACTCCCTTCCCAACCACTGCTTCCCTTTCATGTCCCTCGACACTTATAACAGCCATCTGGTTTCTGTACAAATTGTAAATAGCCTTTCGTTCCCTGTATTTTACCCCTGCCATCTTCAGAATTTGAAAGAGAGTATTCCAGTCAACATTGTCGAAAGCTTTCTCTAAGCCTACAATTGCTAGAAATGTAGGTTTGTCTTTCCTTAATCTATTTTCTAAGATAAGTCGTAGGGTCAGTATTGCCTCACGTCTTCCAACATTTCTGCGGAATCCAAACTGATCTTTACCAAGGTCGGTTCTACCAGTTTTTCCATTCGTCTGTAAAGAATTCGCGTTAGTATTTTGCAGCTGTGACTTATTAAACTGATTGTTCGGTAATTTTCATATCTGTCAACACCTGCTTCCTTTGGGATTGGAATTATTATATTCTTCTTCAAGTCTGAGGGTATTTCACCTGTCTCATTCATCTTGCTCACCAAATGGTAGAGTTTTGTCAGGACTGGCTCTCCCAAGGCCGTCAGTAGTTCCAATGGAATGTTGTCTTTAAGTGCTCTGTCACTCTTCACGCAGTATTGTATCTCCCATTTCATCTTCATCTACATCCTCTTCCATTTTCATAATATTGTTCTCAAGTATATCGCTCTTGTATAAACCCTCTATATACTCCTTCCACCTTTCTGCTTTCCCTTCTTTGCTTAGAACTGGGTTTCCATCTGAGCTCTTGATGTTCATACAAGTGGTTCTCTTATCTCCAAAGGTCTCTTTCATTTTCCTGTAGGCATTATCTTTCTTACCCCTAGTGAGATCAGCCTCTACATCCTTACATTTGTCCTCTAGCCATGCCTGCTGAGCCATTTTGGACTTTCTGCGGATATCATTTTTGAGACGTTTGTATTCCTTTGTGCCTGCTTCATTTACTGAGTTTTTATTTTTTCTCCTGTCATCAATTAAATTCAATATTTCTTCTGTTACCCAAGGGTTTCTACCAGCCCTCATCTTTTTACCTATTTAATCCTCCGCTGCCTTCACTATTTCATCCCTCAAAGCTACCCATTCCTCTTCTACTGTATTTCTTTCCCTCATTCCTGTCAATTGTTCCCTTATGCTCTCCCTGAAACTCTGTAAAACCTCTGGTTCTTTCAGTTTATCCAGGTTCCAACTCCTTAAATTCCCACTTTTTTGCAGTTTCTTCAGTTTTAATCTACAGTTCATAACCAATAGATTGTGGTCACATCTGCCCCTGGAAATGTCTTACAATTTAAAACCTGGTCCCTAAATCTCTGTCTTACCATTACATAATCTATCTGATACCTTTTAGTATCTCCAGGGTTCTTCCATGTATACAACCTTCTTTCATGATTCTTGAACCAAGTGTTAGCTATGATTAAGTTATGCTCTGCACAAAATTCTACCAGGCAGCCAATTATTAACCTAAAAATGATCGCAGGCCTCAACGGGATTTTATGTCCTGTATATCAATAACAATCCCGTCCAAAAACTCCTCGTCACCTTTGCCGTGCCGAATCATAAAAGCCAGTGCAGCTGCCATCCGTTGTGTTTTGTACTCATCTGATAAAAGTGGAGCAATCTACCTGGTACCCAATCTTAGACAGTCCAGGACGTTAAAACAGTTTGATGAAGAACTAATAGTGAAATTTCAGGAATGCTACAAAACTCGGCCCATCAGTAATAAAACCTCTATACTATTCAATTTTTTCGTCATTCCCTGATTCGTCGATTCGTCAGTAACAACTGAAGATCGGCCAGGTCATCATCATCCGTACGCCATTAAAGACGATGCACCATTTTCGAACTGAAGATTCTTTCCTCACATTTCAAGAAACTTCGATTATCTGTATGTAAATTTCTATAAGGCAGGCCTTTTTTGTTAGGTTAGGAAATCGTGTTATACCATATATCTCACACTTGTCGGGATCGTTCATTTTGTCAAAAGTTATAAAATCACTCAAACAGCCGCAAACGACCGTTCTTGCTCACAGTTAACGCTGTACTGGCGCCAGAAGGTCTGTGACACGACGGCAGAAATCGGTAGAGAATAGCGTGACTCGTGGGTTAAAAATGTCCCTTACAAGAAGAATAGTCCTCGTATAAGAGGACGCGAAAGATGAAATCTGTGTGCTACGAAGTTCACAAATGAATGTAATTCTGCTGTCTATCTTATACGCAGGTATTAACGAAAGAAACTAGGGAGAGCAGACGTCTGGGAAGACGCTCACAGCCCTGTGTGAGTAGGAGGGTTCGGCTTGCTCAATGTGGAGGAGGCCTATCCGGCCCTTGGGCTACCGCAGTGATTGACGAGCCGCTGACACGGAGACACGCTCTGATTGCGCCAGTAATTACTGCTCCGTGATTGATGCCTGCCGGCGGGGGAGGACTGCAGAAACCGAAACTCCGCGATTTATAAGTGTGGCCTCGCCATTCATCAAGCGAGGTGAGATTAATTCGTTTCCACGGCGAGCGGCAGCTGGCGTTCTGTCGCAAGTTAACAAAAACCAATAAATGTCTTGTCCTCTGCTGTCCACTGCGGCCAGACTGAAGAGAGCCCGTAGAAGCCGATGTGGTGGCTGAATGAGGCGACCCGACAGGGCGGGAGGCGCGCTTTCAGCCGCGTTTATTGGAGTACGTTAGCGAGCGAGGAGTAGTAAGGTACCAGGCCACAAAAAACACAGCACTTCACCCACAAAGGAACTACACTACTGGAAATTGAAATAAGAACACCGTGAATTCATTGTCCCAGGAAGGGGAAACTTTATTGACACATTCCTGGGGTCAGATACATCACATGATCACACTGACAGAACCACAGGCACATAGACACAGGCAAAAGAGCATGCACAATGTCGGCACTAGTCGGCACTAGTACAGTGTATATCCACCTTTCGCAGCAATGCAGGCTGCTATTCTCCCATGGAGACGATCGTAGAGATGCTGGATGTAGTCCTGTGGAACGGCTTGCCATGCCATTTCCACCTGGCGCCTCAGTTAGACCAGCGTTCGTGCTGGACGTGCAGACCGCGTGAGTCGACGCTTCATCCAGTCCCAAACATGCTCAATGGGGGACAGATCCGGAGATCTTGATGGCCAGGGTAGTTGACTTACACCTTCTAGAGCACGTTGGGTGGCACGGGATACATGCGAACGTGCATTGTCCTGTTGGAACAGCAAGTTCCCTTGCCGGTCTAGGAATGGTAGAACGATGGATTCGATGACGGTTTGGATGTACCGTGCACTATTCAGTGTCCCCTCGACGATCACCAGAGGTGTACGGCCAGTGTAGGAGATCGCTCCCCACACCATGATGCCGGGTGTTGTCAATGTGTGCCTCGGTCGTATGCAGTCCTGATTGTGGCGCTCACCTGCACGGCGCTCAATGTCCGTAAACTGCACATACGGTTCACGTCCACGCTGTCGCGGCATGCTACCAGTGTTAAAGACTGCGATGGAGCTCCGTATGCCACGGCAAACTGGCTGACACTGACGGCGGCGGTGCACAAATGCTTTCGCGCTATAACCAAAATACGAGGTGCATTCAAGTTCTAAGGCCTCCGATTTTTTTTCTCCGGACTGGAAAGAGATAAAAACATGCTCATTATTTTAAAATGAGGCCGCGTTCATTGTCAATACGTCCCAGAGATGGCAGCACCGTACGGCAGGTGAAATTTAATAATCGCAAATGGATGTGGGAGCAACCGTAAGTAACATATCTCTACGGTACAGCGGATAGCTCTGAATAACTGTTCGTACTGTCTACACTCTAAGGCGCTCACCAAACAAGCGCCGATGACTACTACTCTGTAATCTACATTTCCCTTGAATTCTGTAGACATGAAACATTAGACAAACCTCCCAGGCCATTTCCACCAAATTCGAGCAACTTCAACTGACAACACATGTCTTTGGATAGCCACCCTGCAATCACAGTTGGTAAACGACTGAGCAATACTGTCTGACAGGAAATTTCTGTCTCGTTCCGATTATACAGCATTTTCAGAGGCGTATATAAACGTCTTCATATTTAAAAATACCGCACATACTAAGCGCCCTTAGGTAAGAAGACTCTGAGAGAGCGCATACCTTATGGCGGGACACAAAGGTGGAAGTTGCTTAGCTACACAGGCAAAGAGTTATTTCATTCATTACATTTCGTATCGAAACGCGTTCGGGTCATTTATCACGTGTCTCAAAGGGTGCTACGACAATTTGTAGTGTAAAACTCCATGCAAATAAGCCATGGCCTTACATTGTACAAGTTTTGAACAGTTGTTGCAGTGTCAGGTAACAATTTACGGCAATATGACGGTTGAGGAACCGTCTTGATACAAACCCTTTGTGTGTTACTCTAAAGTTTCAGCAATAACTCGCTATTATCAGCGGTGTCACACAGCGAAAGACATTAGTTGTAATGAGTGACGTGATTAGTACCATGCTAATATGAAATTCATTACCTTGAAATTTCCTGTTTTTTATGCACTGATGAGCCAAACCATTACGACCACTGCTCCCCGTGACACTGAATGATTCCTGGTGGCTTACCGGACATGTAACGGTGCAAGCAGACTATACAGCGTGTGACTAAATTTTCCTTACAGACGTTGAGAACTTGTAATGAGAAACAATACCGGTAAGTTTAGCATAGGACCTCACGTGCGGAAACGTACCGCTTTCGCGCTATAACCAAAATACGAGGTGCATTCAAGTTCTAAGGCCTCCGATTTTTTTTCTCCGGACTGGAAAGAGATAAAAACATGCTCATTATTTTAAAATGAGGCCGCGTTCATTGTCAATACGTCCCAGAGATGGCAGCACCGTACGGCAGGTGGAATTTTACCGCCAGCGGCGAGAATGAGAACTGTTTTAAATACTTAAAATGGCGACGTTTTGCTTACCTGAACAGCATGCAATCATTCGTTTTCTGAATTTGCGTGGTGTGAAACCAATTGAAATTCATCGACAGTTGAAGGAGACATGTGGTCATGGAGTTATGGATGTGTCGAAAGTGCGTTCGTGGGTGCGACAGTTTAATGAAGGCAGAACATCGTGTGACAACAAACCGAAACAACCTCAGGCTCGCACAAGCTGGTCTGACGACATGATCGAGAAAGTGGAGGGAATTGTTTTGGGGGATCGCCGAATGACTGTTGAACAGATCGCCTCCAGAGGTGGCATTTCTGTGGGTTCTGTGTACACAATCCTGCATGACGACCTCTAAATGCGAAAAGTGTCATCCAGGTGGGAGCCACGAATGCTGACGGACGACGACACGGCTGCCCGTGTGACATGTTGCCAAGCAATGTTGACGTGCAACGACAGCATGAATGGGACTTTCTTTTCGTCGGTTGTGACAATGGATGAGACGTGGATGCCATTTTTCAATCCAGAAACAAAGCGCCAGTCAGCTCAATGGAAGCACACAGATTCACCGCCACCAAAAAAATTTCGGGTAACCACCAGTGCTGAAAAAATGATGGTGTCCATATTCTGGGACAGCGAGGGCGTAATCCTTACCCATTGCGTTCCAAAGGGCACTACGGTAACAAATGCATCCTACGAAAATGTTTTGAAGAACACATTCCTTCCTGCACTGCAACAAAAACGTCCGGGAAGGGCTGCGTGTGTGCTGTTTCACCAAGACAATGCACCCGCACATCGAGCTAACGTTACGCAACAGTTTCTTCGTGATAACAACTTTGAAGTGGTTCCTCATGCTCCCTACTCACCTGACCTGGCTCCTAGTGACTTTTTCCAACAATGAAAGACACTCTCCGTGGCCGCACATTCACCAGCCGTGCTGCTATTGCCTCAGCGATTTTCCAGTGGTCAAAACAGACTCCTAAAAAAGCCTTCGCCGCTGCCATGTGATAAATGTGTACGCCTGCAGGGCGATTATGTCGAGAAGTAATGCCAGTTTCATCGATTTCGGTTGAGTAGTTAATTAGAAAAAAAAGTCGGAGGCCTTAGAACTTGAATTCACCTCGTACTACAGTGACTAGGGAACGTCAATGACGATGACCTGATGTCTCATGCCTACTACATGCCATTCATCTGAGCTTGTGGCTGCAGTCATGGACTGTGCGACTGATCCCGGCGGAGGTTCCAGTCCGCCCTCGGGCATGTGTGTGTATTTGTCCTTCGGATAATTTAGGTTAAGTAGTGTGTAAGCTTAGGGACTGATGACCGTATCAGTTAAGTCCCATAAGATTTCACACACATTTGAACATTTTTTGAGCTTGTGACCTGTACCTGCCATTGTCCTTTTGGTCTTTGTTCATTCTGCCCTACTGTACAGTAGCATTCATTCACTGCAGTACAGTATGCAAGCTGTACGTACATTTCATTCTTAGTGTGTTGCTGATGACCATGGTGGGCTGCAGGTTTGGGGAATACGCCTACATGATGCTTTTGTACGGCGAAGCCTCAGTGCAACGAGAGAACTGCTTGTCAATTGCAAGTGGTGCGTTTTCCACACCGACAAACACATTTGCACTCCCTCTTGGCTACTGTGTACCAGCCGGTCTCGGAGACAGGCGCATTCATCACTAGCAGGTTGTTACGCTCCAAGATGGATCCGCACACCCCGAGTTTGTAGAGGTTGTACTTCCTATCATGAAAGACGACGCCGCGAAGAGTAACTGTCAACCTCGGTGGCCGAGCGGTTCTAGGCGCTTCAGTCTGGAGCCACGCAACCGCTACGGTCGCAGGTTCGAATCCTGCCTCAGGAATGGATCTGTGTGATGTCCTTAGGTTAGTTAGGTTTAAGTAGTTCTATGGGACTGATGACCTCAGATGTTAAGTCCCATAGTGCTCAGAGCCATATGAATCATTTCTGAAGAGTAACTTAAATGTAGCAGGCAGACTGAACGTGGATCACTAAACTGTCTGGCACGTTCTGCACGAGCAGCAGCTGTACCGGTACCATTCCCAGAAGGTTCAGGCAAGGCAGCCACAAGATTTTTCTCCACGATTCCACTTCTGCAAATGGCTTTTGTACCATCGTGTGGACGAGCCCAACGTCATCCGGCGGATCCTTTTCACGAATGAAGCCAAGTTCACCAGACTAAGTGTTCTCAAACCCGCGTGTTGAGCGCCCATATGGGTTTCAGAAACATTTGGGTAGATCCTGGATGGACGCAGGCAGTACCGTCTTCCATCAGATCTGACGGATGCCGCGTACGTGCGATTCCTTGACGGTGTACTGCGTGGCTCTTGGAAGATATGCCACTGCACGTGCGTCAGAACATATGGTTCCAGCATGATGGCGTAACACGTTTTGTTCGCTCTGTCCGACATCATCTCTACCACCGATTTGGGTAACAGTGGATAGATCGTGATGACCCCCTTTCTTGGCCTGCACGTTCTCCAGACTTGAACTCGCTAGCCTGGACGCCTATGGCATCCGAGCTGTGGCTGATGCTGGAGGAGCAGAAACTGGTGTACATGTGTACCGGAACAAGGTAAGGGGGTGCCACATATCTACTGATGGCGGTGTTCCTCACATCGAACCCTTTTTGTAAGTGAGCCCAGACGACAATCGATAGGATTGAGGGAGCAACGTGTGTCGTGGGAAAACGGTACCTTCCGGACATGAGTTCGTATACTAAACTGAATATTGGTCCCCACTACAAGACCCCAACGTCTATAAAGGAAATTTAGTTATTTGTTGGAAACACTCACCATAACCGATTTGACTAAGGGAAAACGGTTATGGTTCGGATCATGGGAATGATCATCGCCATTGATCACATACTACTGTCGCAAGCATCTACGGAAAGTCGTTGAAGGACTTTGAAAGTGAGAATAGACGCAAGCTATTGGTTCTCCATGCCTCATGATAGAACCGCAGCTGGGAGGCTCGTCCGCTCTGAAAAGCAGGATACGAGCTGGTGATAGACCTGACAGAGTGCGACGCTGATGCAGGCAAAAACCTATCGGAGCACCCCGTTCAGGGCGTATTATTGAAGGGGGTCTCCCATACACGTGTTCCCGTGTTGACCCAACGACATCGTCAGTCACTCAATAACGTATTCTCTGCTTGAGGCAAAATTCTTTCGATTTAAGAGCGTCATTAGACAGATATTATATATACATGGTATCCAGTAACAGTTAACAACTTATACGACATCAGAGACCTCTTATTAGGAGGGTATATTCTTAATGTCTCCCCCGACCTATCCTCGCGATGGCGCCCGGCTGATTGCGCATTTCGTGAGCTACTAAAAAAGAAAAAAGACGACGAACACAGTCCAAACAGGCCTTGCAGGTACCGACCGGACTCCGTGTCATCCTCAGCACATAGGCGTCACCTCCTATCCACGAAATTATTTTAACATACCGGCCTTTTGCCCAATCAGCCTCCATTGCCCGTTTCCTGCCACAAACGAGATATCTACCACTCCAGATCACAATAGCGATCAGGTGTGGCCGACAGGGGTGGCCCAGGTTCGACTGCTGGTTCGATACACGTGGCTGTAATCCCTCTAGAAACCGCATCGCTCTTCTCTCCCGTGGCTGTTGTTTCAAGAGTAGTCAAACCCTCAGCCAACTTACTAGGCCTGAGCCGAGCTGATAACACACGCTGTTGTTGGCTACCTGCCCTTGACGTGTTGCGTAGGCAGCACCGATTTAGCGGGCGCACATAGGACTTGCGAGTCGCGTCACGGGCGGCTGTTAAGAGTGCCACGCGACGCCGCAAGGAATCCAGTTAAGTAGAACTCGATTTGGCGCCTTATTAGATTCCCGGGCTCTGAACGCCGGCTCCTCGCCGCTTACGGCGAGTTATGCTAAGCGACCGCAGCGCGCTGTGCTGTCTGTGTGGGCGTAGCTTCCCCACACCCACCTCCGTGTCTGCCTCCAGCTACACCCGCATCCAGGAAGTCAGTAATCGCTGCGATATAGTAATTATGGCTGACACTAACGACCAGTGTTTGTCTCCGAAGAAAACTTTGAATAAACACTTCAGGAGACGAAACTTCCTGCTAGATTAAAACTGTGTGCCGGACCGAGACTCGAGTTCGGGACCTTCGCCTTTCGCTGGCAAGTGCTCTACCAACTGAGCTACCCAGGCACTACTCACGCCCCGCCCTCACAGCTTCAATTCCGCCAGTACCTGGTCTCCTATCATCTAAACTTCACAGAAGCTCTCCTGCGAGACCAGGTACTGGCGAAATTAAAAGCTGTGAGGACGGGGCGTGAGTCATGTTTGGGTAGCTCGGTTGGTAGAGCACTTGCCAGCGAAAGGCAAAGGTCCCGAGCTCTAGTCCCGGTCCGGCAAACAGTTTTAATCTGACAGGAAGTTTCATATCAGTGCAAGCTCTGCTGTAGAGTAAAAATTTCATTGTAGAAACATCAGGAGATATCGCGCTAGTACCGTGTAACGCGGCCCGTAGGCTTCATAATGGTGTCCGTTCGTGGAGGAAGCTTTTCAGGTACGCTATCTGCAACTGAAGCCACTCGTTGGTGATGCAGATGATCAGGGAAACAATCCTGACGTGTTCGATGCAGTATGACAACGAGGTGACAGAAGTCATGCGACCTCCTTTTCCCAGTGTAGTGCAGCAACTCGACGTGGCATGCACTCAACAAATATTGAGCCATGCCACCTCTATAGCTGTCCATAATTGCTAAAGTGTCGCTGTGCTGGGTTTTGTGCACGAACTGATTGGTTCAAACGGCTCTGCGTGCTATGGGACTTAACATCCGAGGTCATCAGTCCCCTAGAACTTAGAACTAATTAAACCTAACTAACCTAAGGACATCACACACATCCATGCCCCAGGCAGGTTCGAACCTGCGACCGTAGCAGTCGCGCGGTTCCGGACTGAAGCGCCTAGAACCGCTCGGCCACACAGGCCGGCTGCACGAACTGACCTTTTGATCATGTCCTATAAATATTCGATGGGACTCGTGTCGTGCGACCTGGGTGGCCAAACCTTTAGCTCGAACTGTCCAGACTATTCTCCAAATCATTGGCGAACAACTGTGGCCCGGTGACAGGACGGGTTGTCATCCATTACAATTCCATCGTTGTTTGGGAAAATAAACTTCACAAATGGCTGTAAATGGCCTCCAAGTAGCTGAACATCCAGAGGACCCATCCATTCCATGTAAATACAACCCAGACCATTATGGAGACACCACCAGTTTGCGCAGTGCTTTGTTGACAATTTGGGCCCATTGCTTCGTGGGGTCTGCACCACACTCGAACCGAAATCGAGACTCATCTGACCAGGCTTGGATTTCCAGTCGTCTAGGGTACAACAGATATGATCACGAGCCGAACAGAGGCGCTGAAGGCGACATCGTACTGTTTTCAAAGGCACTCGCGTCAGCCTTCTGCTGCTATAGCCAATTTAGCCGCACTGTCCTAACGCATATGATTGTCGTGGGTCCCACACTGATTTCTGCGGTTATTTGACGCATTGTTGCTAGTCTGCTAGCACTGACAAAATTACGCAAATGCCACTTCTCTCGATCATTAAGAGAAGACCGTCGGCTACTGCGTTGTCCGTGGTGAGAGGTAATGCCTGAATGTAGGATTCTCGGTACTCTACTGACACCATAGGTCGCAGAATATTGAATTCCCTAAAGATTTCCGAAATGGAATGTTCCATGCTTCTATCTCCAACTACCATTCTGCGTCCGAAGTCTGCTAATTCACATCGTGCAGCCATAATGACTTCGAAAACATTTTCACATGAATCACCTGTATACAAATGACAGCTCCGCGAATGCATTGACATTTTATACTTCGTGTACGCGTTACTACCGCCATCTATAAATGTGCCTGTAGCTATCCCATGACTTTTGTCACCCCAGCGTAGTTTTGTGCTGCTTGATATACTCACTCAATTAAATATCTATGTGCAAGTGCTAGCATAGTTCTTGATTCTATTGCATTACACATACACTTCGCAAATTTTTCGGACGAATATTTTTCAACTGTTATAGCTATCTGAATTGTAGTTCCTTTATCGATACGCCCAAGTTACGTAGTATTTGCTGATATAAAGAAATTATTTTTCCAGTGAAACATTTTTTTTTTCCTTTCGTTTGGCCTACTAAGACAACAATTTAAATTCTTCCACACTAACTATGTTCTTCTCAAATATTCTTAATTTTTTCACTATGTCTCCGTTTTCTTTTTCCAGACTTCTTCACACCTGGTCTTTTACTGCTTCTTCCTTACAATCCTTCTGAACATAACACTTTCCTTCTTCGGCTTTTATGTTGTATATTTCGAATTTTTTTTAACTTTAGGATACAGCTACTCAAATAACTGCTTTTCTCAAGAGATATTTGCAGATATGTTTTTATGCCATTGTCATTAATGCTGTAAAACTGTCCAAAAAATATCAATCTTTGCTTCCTTTCACTATTTTTACCATGATGATATGTTGATATGTTTCATCATTGTTTCTTAAATTCCAGGCAACTTTCCTTCTTATTGGACCTCAAAATTTCCTTTCTGATTCTTCTCTCTAGTAGTCTCAGTTTCTAAAATTTATAATTCAGATCTAGGTGTCCACTTGTCTGGAGCATTCTGATTACATACTGTGCTTTTATTGATATGCACTTTTTATTGTAGATATTACTGTTATTCTATAAGTTCTTTCCATTTTGTGTATCGTGTTCTTGGTAGCAGAATCTTTCTAACCCGTTTTCTTGAAGTATCTGTCTTAAACATTAAACTCCTTTAACTTTTTTATGCGACTAATTCCCACCTGTAAAAATTTTGATACATTACTTTCTTAGATAACTTCCGTTATCTCTGCTTACCATCTATTACAAGAGATTGACATGTGTTCCTGTAAGTGCTAATTCTCTACAGTTAATTGTTATAATTTTTGACATCCCGTGCATTTTCCTTTTGAACCTTTCCTCTAACATTTCTAGTTCTTATAATTTACGATTGAGCGCTACGCATTCCCTTTGCAGAGGCATTCTGGTCACACTGCCTCGTTACAATACATTATTTTCAGATTTCTTGATATGCGTTTTAAATTACAGGTATTTTTGTTGTTCCATATTAGTTATTTCCGTATTAGATATTCCATGTTACATATTTCTGTTCACATTCTGGATTTGCAGTTCTTGCAATTTTTTCCGTGTGTGCACTTAAAATTATTGGATATAGCTTCCACCTTTTATGTAGAAACATTGATTTTTCCATCTTACCCAGACATGTTTCGGCACGTCTGTGCTATCATCAGTGGTTTTTTTATTGAAAACTGAAAAAAAGTGAACATATTTTAGGTTGTAACTGATCTAACAAAAGTGAGGCCTACAGATAAAGACAGTTTTTGTTCGTCTTTGTTCTTACCGTGATATTACATGTTATGGTTTTGCAGGACCATCTGTATGGTGTCCTGCATTTGTCTACAAATCAAACGACGTAAATGTAAATTTTATTAGGTTTTTGTTTTAAATGAAGGACTGTTTTAACTCGTTGATAAAATTCACATTTACATCGTTTGATTTGCAGATGTCAAGCTATCGGTGCAGGACACCATATAGATGGCCCTACATAAAACCATGTAACGGAAATCACAGTAAAAAAAAGAAACGAATAAAAACTGCGTTTAGACTTCACATCGTCTGGTCAGCTACAACCTAAATTACGTTCAGCTTTAACGGTTTCTATCAAACAAAATCCACTGATGATGGCGTAGAGGTACCGTAACATGTTTGGGTAAGCAGAAAAAACAAGGATTTTCCATAAAATTCGGAACCTATATCCAATAACTTTTACACATTTCATATCGGTATCCCGCCTTTTATGGCAGATTTTTTAGGCCTGTTTTCTAGACTTATTTCTACTTGAAACTTGCATTTTTTATATTTTCTATTTACCGAATCTCTGAAAAATTTTTGGTGATTTTTATTGTTAGTGACAAATTCTGTTATCTCTGATTGCTATCTGTTCCAAGCGACTGCCTTTTATTTCTGCACCTGCCACAACTACATATTTTATTGTTACAGTTATTAAAAATCCTACTCATTTATGGCACTTTAAAAGTGGTGGTGGTAACGGCGAGCTACACTTGTGCTAAAAAGAGGATGAGGGACAGAATTTGTAACACCCCTCCCCACCCCTTCCCAGACCGAACATCTGGATACTCTCCTGAGAGATCTCGTCGTCTCTCTCAAGAACCTCGAACTTGAGCTGTATAATCTCTGCTAAGCGGTCTGGATACTGCTACGGCGCAGATAACAGGACAAGACTCGGTATGCAGATGGCGTTGTAGGCCGCGCCGGCGGCTCGCAGAGGTTCCACCACCTGCTCTGTAACAATGAGCGCGGCCAGCAGGATTAAAAGATACGTCGCACAGATTGGCTAATCGCCGTCCGGGCACTCCGACTAAATTATCGCCGAACGGCAAAAAATTAATGGGAAATACTATCCGCCGATCTCTCTCCCTGCCTCTCTTTTTTTTATACGAAATTCTCCCGGCGGCTTTCGGTTTGAATTTAACAAGGGGCACTGTTTAATTATTCATCCACCTGGTTGCAGGCCGGCGGGTTTTTTCAGAGATAAAGCGCTAATGATGGTAGCTGAAATGTCCCGTGCTTCGGTTTCCGGAGATTGTTACACAGCCAGACCGATTCGGTACCGCTCGTTAGTGATTCCGCACGGAATTTGCCCGATCTCGGGGATTGCTAAATTTTATACGGCCGGAAAGTCTCTAATACTTTAAAGCTCTTATGCTGCCTGGACGCAGCTTAATTTCTAGATTCATATATCTGAAACAAATCCCTCCTACAGGAATTCCCTGTGCTTCTACAGGCGTGCACTGAGGATAAAGCTGCCCTGTGGCTGGCAGTTGCTGAAGGATCGCTAATTGGTTCATATTACTGCCTTCCAGTTACCACCCAGCCATAGCAAGATCGCTGCTAATAATACTCTCTACATCGTTTAACGACCTTGCTTTATTACATTACGGCTACAATCCAGTTTCTCAATTTATGAAACACGGTGTCAGTTTGCACGAAAATCTCTAACGAAGCGGGGCGGAATAGAGTAATTGGCGCTGTACAGGAGGACAAAGACTGGAAAATGAAAAATAAATTATTTAGTAAACATCGTTCTTGTGAAATACAACTAGCTCTTTGCACACACGAAGTGTTCAGTGCTGTTAACAAGGGATTTCAAGTTGATTCTGTATTTCTAGATTTCCAGAAGGCTTTTGACATTGTAGCACACAAGTGGCTTGTAGTGAAATTGCGTGCTTGTCGAATATCGCCTCAGTTATATGAATGTATTCGTGATTTCCTGTCAGAGAGATCACAGTTCGTAGCAACTGACGGAAAGTCACCGCAGAAAACAGAAATGTTTTCTGGCGCTCTCCAGGTAGTGTTATAGGCCCCGTGCAGTTCCTTATCTATTTAAACGATGTAGGAGACAATCTGGGCAGCCGTCTTAGGTTCTTTGCAGATGATGCTATCGTTTATCGTCTAGTAAACTCATCAGAAGATCAAAACAAATGGCAAAACGATGTAGAAAATATATCTGAATGGCGCGAAAATTGGCAGTTGACCTTAAATAACGAAAATTATGACGTTATATACGTGAGTGCTAAAAGGAATGTGTTAAACATCGCTTACACGATAAATCAATCAAATCTTAAGGCTGAAAATTCAATTAAATAACTAGGAATTACAATTAGTAACAATTTAAATTGAAAAAAAACACATATAAATTGGTGTGCGGAAGGCGAACCAAAGACTGCGTCTCACTGGCAGCAATCTTAAGATGATGCAACAGATGTACTAAAGAGACTGCCTACACTACATTCGTCCGTCCTCTTTCGTTGAACTGCTGCGCGGTATGGTATCCGTACCACATAGGATTAACGGAGTACATCAAAAAAGTTCAAAGAAGAGCAGCACGTTTTATGTTATAGAGAAATAGGGCAGAGAATGTCACGAACGAGCGGTCTAAGGCGCTGCAGTCATGGACTGTGCAGCTGGCGCCGGCGGAGGTTCGAATCCTCCCTCGGGCATGGGTGTGTGTGTGTTTGTCCTTAGGATAATTTAGGTTAAGTAGTGTGTAAGCTTAGGGACTGATGACCTTAGCAGTTAAGTCCCATAAGATTTCACACACATTTTTTAATGTCACGAGCATGATACAGGATTTGGGGTGGACATCATTGCTGCTGGATCTTCTCACGAAATTCCGATCACCAACTTTATATATGTTGTTGACGCCGACCAACATAAGAAGAAACGACTATCAAATAAAATAAGGGAAATCACAGCACTCACGGTAAGATATACGTGTTTTTCCGCGGGCTGTTCGAGATTGGAATAATAGAGAATTCCTATGAACGTGGTTCGATGATCCCTCTGCCAGGCACTTACCTGTGATTTGCGGAGTATCCATGTAGATGTAGTTTGTCATAGTTACGTAGAGATGAAAGAAATACCACAAAACAAAAAACGATGGAGTGGGCATCAAAATATATTTGATCTTTTATAGGCAGAAAGCAACAGTCAGCACAATAATTTTAAATATAAGTTTAATTTCAGTCAGTACTGGAATAAGTTGTTCAATGGCTACAACCGTTAGTCCATATCTCCTCTAACAGGAGCCTAGAGGAATTATTGACACCGTGCTTTGTCGCAGCCATCGACCAATAAATATTTACGTGCTATGGGCGGTCAAACGTAATAATTCCTATTCCAAAGAAGGCTGTTTGTTGCGTGCACGGGAGAAAAATCACAGAATCGTCACTTACATAAGTCGAGGTTGCAATAAATTGACACACATTATTTACAAAAGAATGGAGAATCTAGTGGAAAACGACCTCGAGAAAAATCAGTTTGGGTTCAGAAGAAATGGAGGAACGTCAGGCAATACTTGAACCTAAAACTTATTTTACACGAGACGGATAGGCAAACCTAAGAGGGGCGTCCAATAAGTAATTCTAAACTTTTATTCCGGAGAGTATGTTGGTTTTATTCAGGATTCCAATACGTTGTTTATTCCCCACGGTTCTGCTACAAAATCCTAATCTCCAATATACTCTCCGTTCAATACGAAGGCTGTCCGCCCCGATAGCTGAGTGGTCAGGGTTCGATTCCCATCAGGGTCGGAGATTTTCTCCGCTCAGGGACTGTGCGTTGTGTTGTCTTCATCATCATTTGATCACCATCCGGGGCGCACGTCGCCCAATATGGCGTTGAATGTAATGAGACCTGCACCAATGACGCCAAACGCTTTCCATTTCCAATACGACGGTCTTACGCCACCTTACTGGGAGAGCTTGTGTGAGCGCATCGGACCTCTCTGCTGACCGACGTCGGAGCCAACGTCTTGCTGCATGAATAAGCTTCCCATCAACCACGTATTGCTTCCTCTGCTTCCTGAAGAGTGCATCCTTCATTTTGCCATACAGATGGAAGGTGCGAGATACGGGCTTTAGAGAGAATGAGAAAGAACAGTCCGATGAAGTTTTGTGAGCTCCACTAAGGTGGGAATTGTGTGAGGCCTTGCGTTGCCATGGAAGAAGGAGAATAAGCTGAAGTCGTATCTTCAATTTCCCAAGGGTAGCACAATATACTTTAGAGTTGATCATTGCACCTTGAAGGAAGCCATCAAACAGACTAACCCATTCAAAGTCTCAGAAGGCTGTTGCCATGACTTCACCGGTCGAGGATGCGGCTTTGAACTTTCTACTCGGAGGAGATGTGATGTGGTGCCTCTTCCTGAACTGCCGTTTTCTTTCCGGTTTGAAGTGATGAACCCATATTTCATCGCCTGTGACAATGTTCGACAGAAAATCATCACGAACAGTCTCGTAAGGAGCAAACGATTTCGCACAAACAATTTGTCCTTTGATGCTGTTTATGGTTTTCTGTTAGGCGGCGAGGAACACAACGGGCATACGCCTTTAAGTACCCCGACTGGTGGACCAGCGTGTCACCACTACCAACAGAGACGTCCATTTGTGCAGCGAGTTGGTTGACTGCGATCCGTCGATCACCTCGAATGAGAGTGTCAGCACGTTTCAACATTGCAGGAGTCACAGATATGTGAGGCCGGCCAGAACGTGGGAAAACGGATAGGAGTGCACGACCTTGTTGCGATGATGACAGACACCTCGCCCAACGACTCACCCTGCTTTTGTTAGCTACCAGGTCTCCATAAACATTCTGCAAGCACCTGTGAATATCTGCAATGCTCTGGTTTGCCACAAAAAAACTGAATGACAGGTCTCTGCTTGGGACGTAGCTTCGTTACAGACACCGTTTTGAAGTCTGCGTATAGCGCCGCCACTTATCGGCACTTATCAAATTGTAGAGGCTGAAGCGGGAATACCCCACAATGCCTCGTAATAAATTCCGCATTTTTTCACCTGAAACTGGCTGAGAAATAGAAAATGTTTTGCACTACTTATCGAACAATCCCTGTACATCAGCAGTATTTGTAGATTTAGAGAAAGCTATTGACAACAATGTCTGGAATGCGCTCTTTGAAAGTTTGAGCGAAATTTTATCTACAGTGTGTGCAGATACCAGCCTGCAGTATTAAGAGTCGAGGAGGATGACATGGAAACAGTGTCTGAGGAAGGAACAACACACGGTCGTAGCATCTCCCCGGTGTTATTTAATCTGGGGAAGCAGTCAAGGAACTAGACTAGGAAAGAGACACTAAGAGTACTAGATGATAAAACTAATTGGATAGCAAATAACTTGTATCCGAAGTGGAGACGATGTAAATCCATACTGACAATGACAAGAAAAGCGTTTCTGAAAAAGAGGAACTCGTTAACACCTAAAGTCAATTTAAGCCTTAGGAAGTTTTTCTGAAGGTATTTGTCTGGAGTGTAGCATTATATGAAACTGAAACGTGGATGATAAGCAGATCAGGCAAGAATAATACAGAAGCTCTTGGAATGTAAATCGTTAAAAATTGATACATGCGTACACAAGCATAGGCAAAGGCACAAATAATTATAAGTTATAAAACTCTAAAATTTTTTAAGTTCATGTCAGTTAGGGTCGTACCCTAAGGTTATAAAATGAATACATAGGCTTATTTTCCGCGTAAAATGAGTTGTTATAAAATACACGTTCTCATATTAAAAATACTTGTACCTCTACAAATAGTTCCATAAATTATGTACTATTTATAAAATATAATATGGGCATTTGTATGTTATTACAATACTTTTTAGGCCTAAATGAGTCTTTATATTTTTTATCATTCTACAGTCACAGGTGTATACTTATTTTTTATGTTTTCATAAAAAAAATTAAAAACTGTTTAAAATGTTTTTTAAAGTTCTGTAATTTAAATTATTTGTGCTCTTACCTATGCTTTTTTTGTAATACCAGTCTTAAATGATTCAGAGTATGTTGGTATCTGCCTCGCTTCGACTATATTTTTCCCCTCTCCCTTTACATACTCCCTCCATTTTCCTGTAACCCTCTCTCCCGTATCCTCTACGAAATATCTGAGGGCAATATTTTAATTTCAGTCTTTTTTACCACGTGACGATATGATCTGTATTTATTAAAATATTTTAGTTGACTTCATGATGCTCAAAGTGACAACTATATTCGTTATACATTCTCTACGAAGCTCTTTAGCGGATGTATTCACATCTGAAGATATTATAAATACCTGACATTGACGGGTGCAGAGCGTTCAGTGAATTCCGTGCAAAGAAAGCTTCTGATACGAAATTTTTTTATTGCCTTAACAGCGTGTATATACACTACATAACTAGTTTCGACAGGAGTAAGCTACCATCTTGAGATCCACAGAGTACAGGTTGTGGAATCATGCTGGGCGATAAACTGCTCGTTTGTTTCGTACAATCGTAAGGGATTCATAATAAAAATAGATTATACATTTAGTTGTGTCTTCATGGCCAGACAGAGTCATACAAGTGTGGCACATCACGAATTTCCGCATATGTCTGGGTTGCCTCCCGGTTACAGGTATGGCTAACTAGCAATGCAGAGTACATACATGCGGTCAAGGCAATAAAAAACTTCATATCGCAAGCATTCTTTACATATGAAGATGGTAACTGCTTGTCGAACCCGATAATGTGAATATTTTATATATGTAAAAGCAGTCGTGACGTAAAAAAAGTTTTATACGGTTATTTCTCGAGAAAGATTACAGTGGGTGGTTGTATATAACTTTTTTGTGGGAAGGACACAGCATGTTATCTTGGATGTGGAGTTATCATCAGATGTAGAAGTAACTTCGAGTGTGCCCCAAGAAAGTGTGTTGGGACCGTTGCTATTCAGAAAGTGTGTTGGGACCCTTGCTGTTCCTGTTGTATATTAAAGACCTTTCAGATTATATTAATAGTAAAATCAGGATTTTTGCAGCTGATGCAGTTGTCTATAATGAAGTACTATCTAAGAGAAGCTGCATAAATATACAGTCAGATTTTGATAAGATTTCAACGCGGTGCAGAGATTGGCAACTTGTT
The DNA here is from genome assembly GCF_023897955.1 of Schistocerca gregaria. Lineage (NCBI taxonomy): Eukaryota > Metazoa > Arthropoda > Insecta > Orthoptera > Acrididae > Schistocerca > Schistocerca gregaria. Next base: position 1,132,954,293 of record NC_064920.1, on the reverse strand, counting down.
CTAAATGTTCAGAAATGTAAAATTTTGCACTTCATAAAAAGAAAAAAACGTAGAATCCTATGACTATAATGTCAGTAAGTCACTGCTGGAATCGGCCAACTCATACAAATACCTCAATGTAACACTCTCTAGGGATCTGAAATGGAATGATCACAAATGTTCAGTCGTGGCTAAAGCAGTTGATGGACTTCGGTTTATTGGTAGAATACTGGGGAAGTGCAATCAGTCTACAAGAGAGATTTCTTACAAATCAATCGTGCAATCATTTCTAGAATTTTGCTCAAGTGTGTGGGACTCATATCATTTACATCTACACCTACATACATACTCCGTAATCCACCATAAGGTACGTGGCGGAGGGTACCTCGTACCACAACTAGAATCTTCTCTCCCTTTTCCAGTCCCAAACAGAACGAGGGAAAACTGACTGCCTCTATGCCTCTGTACGAGCCCTAATCTCCCTTATCCTATCTTTGTGGTCTTTCCGCGAAATGTAAGTTGGCGGCTGTAAAATTATACTGCAGTAAGCCTCAAATGCTGGTTCTCTAAATTTCCTCAGTAGCGATTCACGAAAAGAACGCCACCTTTCCTCTAGAGACTCCCACCCCGAGTTCCTGTAGCATTTCCGTAACACTCGCGTGATGATCAAACCTACCAGTAACAAATCTAGCAGCCCGCCTCTGAATTGCTTCTATGTCCTCCCTCAATTCGACCAGACAGGAATCCCAAACACTCGAGTAGTACTCAAGAAAAGGTCGTATTAGTGTTTTATAAGCGGTCTCCTTTACAGATAAACCACATCTTCCCAAAATTCTACCAATGAACCGAAGACGACTATCCGCCTTCCCCACAACTGCCATTACATATTGTCCGACTTCATATCGCTCTGCAATGTAACGCACAAATATTTAATCGACGTGACTGTGTCAAGCGCTACACTACTAATGGAGAATTCAAACATTACAGGATTCTTCTTCCTATTCATCTGCATTAATTTATATTCATCTATAATTAGAGCTAGAAGCCATTCTTTACACCAATCACAAATCCTGTCCAAGTCATCTTGTATCCTCCTACAGTCACTCAACGACGACACCTTCCCGTACACCAAAGCATCATCAGCAAACAGCAGCACATTGCTATCGACCCTATCAAAAAGATCATTTATGTAGATAGAAAACAACAGCGGACCTACCACACTTCCCTGGGGCACTCCAGATGATGGCCTCACCTCCGATGAACACTAACCATCGAGGACAACGTACTGGGTTCTATTACTAAGAAGCCTTCGAGCCACTCACATACTTGGGAGCCAATCCCATATCTCATACTTTAGTTAGGAGTCAGCAGTGGGGCACCAAGTCAAACGCTTTCCGGAAGTCAAGGAATATGGCATCCGTCTGATGCCCTTCATCCATGGTTGGCAAGATATCATGTGAAAAAAGGGCGAGTTGCGTTTCGCAAGAGCGATGCTTTCTAAAGCTGTGGTGATGCATGGACAGCAACTTCTGTGCCTCAAGGAAATTCAGTATATTCGAACTGAGAATATGTTCGAGAAAACTGCAACAAATCGATGTTAAGGATATTGGTCTGTAATTTTGAGGAACCGTCCTTCTACCCTTCTTATATACAGGCAACACCTGAGCTTTTTTCCATTAGCACAAATAGGACTAACAGGGGATATTGAAGGTATACAGAGAAGGCCAGCACGAATGGTCACAGGTTTGCTCAGTCCGTTGGAAGTGTCACACTGACACTGATGGAGCTGGAATAGCAGACTGTTGCTAAGACAGGCGTAAACTACCCCGAGAAAGTCTATTAACGACGTTTCAAGAACGGGCTCTAAATGGTGACTGCAAGAATATAGGAGACTCCCCTACGTATCGCACAATAATTACTGCATGCACAGAGGCATTCAAACAGTCATTCTTCCCGCACTCCATGAATGGAACAGGAAGAAACCCTAATAACTGGTGCAGCGGGACGTGTCCTCTGCAACATACATCAGAGAGGTTTGCAGAGTATAGATATGCACTACTGGCCATTAAAATTGCTACACCAAGAAGAAATGCAAACGATAAACGGGTATTCAGTGGACAAAGATATTATACTAGAACTGACATGTGATTACATTTTGACGCAATTTGTGTGCATAGATCCTGAGAAATCAATACCCAGAACAACCACCTCTGGCCGTAATAACGACCTTGATACGCCTGGCCATTGAGTCAGAGCTTGGATGGCGTGTACAGGTAAAGCTGGCCATGCAGCTTCCACACGATACCACAGTTCATCAAGAGTAGTGACTGGCGTATTGTGACGAGCCAGTTGCTCGACCACCATTGACCAGACGTTTTCAATTGCTAAGAGATCTGTAGAATGTGCAGGCTAGGGCAGCAGTCGAACATTTTCTGTATCCAGAAAGGCCCGTACAGGACCTGCAACATGTTGTCGTGCATTATCCTGCTGAAATGTGAGGTTTCGCAGGGATCGAATGATGGGTAGAGCCACGTGTCGTAACACATCTGAAATGTAACGTCCACTGTTCAAAGTGCCATCAATGCGAACAAGAAATGACCGAGACGTGTAACCAGTCGTACCCCATACCATCACTCCGGGTGATACGCCAGTATGGCTATGACGAATACACGCTTCCAACGTGCGTTCACCGCGATGTCGCCAAACACGGATGCGACCAACAACACCTGGATTCATCTGAAAAAATGAAGTTTCGCCATTCGTGCACCCAGGTTCGTCGTTTGAGTACACCATCGCAGGCTTTCCTGTCTGTGATGCAGCGTCAAGGGTAACCGCAGCCATGGTATCCGAGCTGATAGTCCGTGCTGCTGCAAACGTCTTCGAACTGTGCGCGCAGATGGTTGTTGTCTTGCAAACGTCCCCATCTGTTGACTCAGGAATCGAGACATGTCTGCACGATCCGTTACAGCCATACGGATAAGATGCCTGTCACCTCGACTGCTAGTGATCCGAGGCCGTTGGGATCCAGCACGGCGTTCCGTATTACCCTCCTGAACCCACCGATTCCATATTGTGCTTACAGTCGTGGATCTCGACCAACGCGAGCAGCAATGTCACGATACGATAAACCGGAATCGCGATAAGCTACAATCCGACTTTTATCAAAGTGGGAAACGTGATGGTTCGAATTTCTCCTCGTTACACGAGGCATCTCAACAACGTTTCGGCAGACAACGCCGGTAAACTGCTTTTTGTGTATGAGAAATCGGTTGGAAACTTTCCTCATGTCAGCACGTTGTAGGTGTCGCCACCGGCGCCAACCTTGAGTAAATACTTTGAAATTCTAATCATTTGCTTACCACAGCATCTTCTTTCTGTCGGTTAAATTTCGCGTCTGTAGCACGTCATCTTCGTGGTGTAGCAACTTTAATCGCCAGTAGTGTAGATGCAAATCATTCGACTGCACTTGCTTTGAAACTGGTTGTGGTTTTGTGTGTGTGTATGTGTGTGTGTGTGTGTGTGTGAGTGAGTGAGAGAGTGAGAGAGAGAGAGAGAGAGGGGCGGGGGGGGGGGGGGGGGGAGAGTATGTGGGTGAGTGGCTGGGTGAGCGTGTGGGCTCGTGCACGCGTTAGTGTGAGCAGACAGTGTAGAGAGATTAAGTGCGGAGCCAGGCGTGATAGAAGCGGTCGCGGTCCAGCAGCAGCGGAAGCGCAGCGTCGCAAGTAGGGCCGGGCGCGACGCTAGCGCCACACTCCCGGGCGGCCGACAACCGAGTTTAGGAGGCAGCCGCTAGCCAGCGGTCTACCGAGCCGCCGCCGCAAACTGCCTCCGCTCGGACGAGCCCAGAAACTGGGCGCAGCTCCAGCCACCGTAGCCGAGACCGTGTTTTGCGAGCTACGCCTCGAACACGGTGTGCGTGTGGGTGCACGAGCGTGAGTGGGTGTGCGTGGACGTGTATGCGTGCGTGCGCGTATGTGCAAGTGTCTCTGTGTGTGTGTGTGTGTGTGTGTGTGTGTGCGCGCGAGTGTGCATGCGTGCGAGCGTGCTTGTGTTCACCGCACTTGTTCATTCATATTTATGTATCAGTACGAGCGCGCAGTTGCTTTTAACAGTAGGCTAGCTGTTTGGTGCATATTTTGCATCTTATTTCAAACTAGCGTTCCAACGAATTAGAGATTTGAAATTTTAAACATTGCTTAGAACTGGAAGACAACGCAATATTAACTCAGTTTCTCGTTGATGTATACACTAGCAGTGGGCGTGGGACTGAAAAATGTTTCGTAAGCACTGGCATATAGACTTCCCTGCAGGACTTGAGTGCTGTGTGGGTAGTACTGACATGTGTTCAGTTGGTATGGAGTGGATGAACACAGCTGAATGGAGAGAGGAGGAAAGAGGAGATGGACAGAGAGGGGTAGTGTAGGAGATGTGTGTGTATTTGTCACACATGCATACACATGTGGAGCTGCATGTAAAAAGCTAATATACACTCCTGGAAATTGAAATAAGAACACCGTGAATTCATTGTCCCAGGAAGGGGAAACTTTATTGACACATTCCTGGGGTCAGATACATCACATGATCACACTGACAGAACCACAGGCACATAGAGACAGGCAACAGAGCATGCACAATGGCGGCACTAGTACAGTGTATATCCACCTTTCGCAGCAATGCAGGCTGCTATTCTCCCATGGAGACGATCGTAGAGATGCTGGATGTAGTCCTGTGGAACGGCTTGCCATGCCATTTCCACCTGGCGCCTCAGTTGGACCAGCGTTCGTGCTGGACGTGCAGACCGCGTGAGACGACGCTTCGTCCAGTCCCAAACATGCTCAATCGGGGACAGATCCGGAGATCTTGCTGGCCAGGGTAGTTGACTTACACCTTCTAGAGCACGTTGGGTGGCACGGGATACATGCGGACGTGCATTGTCCTGTTGGAACAGCAAGTTCCCTTGCCGGTCTAGGAATGGTAGAACGATGGGTTCGATGACGGTTTGGAGGTACCGTGCACTATTCAGTGTCCCCTCGACGATGGCCAGAGGTGTACGGCCAGTGTAGGAGATCGCTCCCCACACCATGATGCCGGGTGTTGGCCCTGTGTGCCTCGGTCGTATGCAGTCCTGATTGTGGCGCTCACCTGCACGGCGCCAAACACGCATACGACCATCATTGGCACCAAGGCAGAAGCGACTCTCATCGCTGAAGACGACACGTCTCCATTCGTCCCTCCATTCACGCCTGTCACGACACCACTGGAGGCGGGCTGCACGATGTTGGGGCGTGAGCGGAAGACGGCCTAACGGTGTGCGGGACCGTAGCCCAGCTTCATGGAGACGGTTCCGAATGGTCCTCGCCGATACCCCAGGAGCAACAGTGTCCCTAATTTGCTGGGAAGTGGCGGTGCGGTCCCCTACGGCACTGCGTAGGATCCTACGGTCTTGGCGTGCATCCGTGCGTCGCTGCGGTCCGGTCCCAGGTCGACGGGCACGTGCACCTTCCGCCGACCACTGGCGACAACATCGATGTATTGTGGAGACTTCACGCCCCACGTGTAGAGCAATTCGGCAGTACGTCCAGCCGGCCTCCCGCATGCCCACTATACGCCCTCGCTCAAAGTCCGTCAACTGCACATACGGTTCACGTCCACGCTGTCGCGGCATGCTACCAGTGTTAAAGACTGCAATGGAGCTCCGTATGCCACGGCAAACTGGCTGACACTGACGGCGGCGGTGCACAAATGCTGCGCAGCTAGCGCCATTCGACGGCCAACACCGCGGTTCCTGGTGTGTCCGCTGTGCCGTGCGTGTGATCATTGCTTGTACAGCCCTCTCGCAGTGTCCGGAGCAAGTATGGTGGGTCTGACACACCGGTGTCAATGTGTTCTTTTTTCCATTTCCAGGAGTGTATATATAAATGATAATTAATTGAAACCCTCAGCTGCCGACAGGTGTTGTTGATATACCTCGATGGGGAGAGCTGAAAACGTGTGCCCCTACCGGGACTCGAACCCAGGATCTCCTGCTTACATGGCAGACCCACGTTCCCAACTGTCTACAGTCTATATAATTAATGTACCTAGTAGGTATTTGCCCATCCACTCATTACTTGTGCACACTAATGTGATGATTCCCGTAAGAGTTGCGGCAAACGGTGCGCATTCGCTCAGACAAAGGTCAATGGCTGGGTGGCCTTTTAACTATATATATGAAGATAGTAACTGTTCTCGAAAGAACAGATACCATTGATGACCGTGCAGCTTCCCTACAATAAATGATAATTAATTGAAACCGTCAGCTGCCGACAGATGTTGTTGATATACCTCGATGGGAATGTGGGTCTCACGGGAAGCGTGCAAGCGATAAGAGCCTGCAGTCGCCCTATTCATCTGGGACCTCGGTGGCTCAGATGGATAGAGCGTGTGCCATGTAAGCAGCAAATGCCGGGTTCGAGTCGCGGTCAGGGCACACATTTTCGGCTGTCCTCATCGAGGTATATCAACAACACCTGTCGGCAGTTGAGGGTTTCAATTAATCATCATTTATTCTAGAGAGGCTGCACGGTCATCAGTGGTATTGTTCTTTTGAGAACAGTTACTATCTTCATATATATACATAAATAATTATTTAAATAAGAAAAATATAAGCTCATGAAAACGTTTAAATTCCAAAGAGACAATTCACACACATGAGACTGGAAACCAGAAAATATTTATTTAAAAGAATACTTCTAATACATTTTTAATTGTAATAAAAGTATTACAACAATGGAAATCCCTGGGTGGAATAATATAAAAAATAAAGGAAAGGAAATGGCTCACCTATAGCTGACCGATGTGTAGCACACAAGAAGCCGCAACAGAAAGCAGCATTTACACTAGCTTTCGATCTCTCGCGCTTTCTGTAGTTGAAGTATACACACACACACACACATACACACACACACACACACACACACACACACACACACACGCGCGCGCGCGCGCGCGCGCGCACGCACGCACACGCACATACATACATACACGGTGAGACAATAATAATTGTTGCCTTTTCTTTATTTTACGTAACTTTTTGAGTCATCAGACTTCTGACTGGTTTGATCGCCCACCACGAATTCGTCTCTCGTGCCAACCTCTGCATCTCAAGTTACCACTTGCAACCTACTTCCTCAATTAGTTGCTGAATGTATGCCAATCTCTGTCTTCCTCCCCTCTACAGCTCCCTCTATTACCACGAAAGTCATTCTCTCCTGTCTTAACGGATGTCTTATCATCCTATCATCCTTCTCATTGTCAATGTTTTCCACATATTCCTTTGCTGTCTGATTCTGCACAGAACCTCCTTATTCCGTACCTTATCACTTCATCTAATTTTCAATACTCTTCTGTAGCACCACTTATCAAATGTTTCGATTCTCTTCTGTTCCGGTTTTCGCACAGTCCGTGTTTCCTACCATATGACTCGGTGCTCCAAACGTACAGTCTCAGAAATTTCTTCCTCAAATTAAGGCCTGTGTTTGATACTAATAGACTTCTCTTGGTCAGAATTGCACTTTTGGCAGTGCCAGTTGCTTTTCATGTCCTCCTTGCTCCGTCCGTCATTGAGTATTTTAATACTTAGGTAGCGGAATTCCGACACTTCGCCTACTTTGTGACCACGTACTGAAACGTATAAAATAATTACTTCTAACCCCATAGCGATTTTTAATCCCTTACAAATACTTGTGAAAATTTGAAATTGTTAGTTTTTAATAACTACGAAAATACTTGTAAGGTTTGTAACGAAAAACGTGGAGTGAATGTAGCAGATAATAATTCCGAAGTGGAATGCATCAATCATGCATTGCATGAACCCCAGGTTTTTGTCATCAGTCTCAGAAACACGAATTATCAGAACTGGTCTGTATGTTGCTGGGCCGGCCGTTGTGGCCCAGCAGTTCTAGGCCTTCAGTCGGGAACCGTGCTGCTGCTACGGTTGCAGGTTCGAATCCTGCCTCGGGCATGGATGAGTGTGATGTCGTTAGGTAAGTTAGGTTTAAGTAGTTCTAAGTCCAGGGGACTGATGACCTCGGATGTTAAGTCCCATAGTGCTTAGAGCCATTTGAACCATTTTTTATGTTGCTAGAAAAAATTATTTTATGCTTTTTAGTCTCATTTAACAACATGTCATATTAACATTTAATTGTCTTTTAAATAATTATTTCAGATTACAGTTATTCCTTTGTGCTACCACCTAGCTTGACGCCATAGTAAAAAAATAAAAAAAAAGGTTTGTCTGTTCAAAAATGGTTCAAATGGCTCTGAGCACCATGGGACTAAACTTCTGAGGTCATCAGTCCCCTAGAACTTAGAACTACTTAAACCTAACTAACATAAGGACATCAAACACATCCTTGCCGAGGCAGGATTCGAACCTGCGCGCTTCCAGACTGTAGCGCCTAGAGCCTCTCGGCTACCCCGGCCGGCTTTTGTCTGTAATGTGTGCTCTGCAGCAAAAGAGGAAACCATACCTCTCGGCCCCTTTCATTAGAAAGGAAAAAAAAATCACATAAAAATCTCATTTACTTTTGTATAAGAAGTTGTGTTGCGATACTGAAAATTTGTGGCACATTTGACTTCCCACCCATATAGCTGGTCGTGCCAGTGTAGGTTACGTGCTCTAGTTCTGCTATGTGACAAATGTGGCGCCGAGTTGGAGAGCCAGTACCATGCAGAGGCTTCTGCGGTGCCACCAAACAGTGTTTCGTAGCTGGAGGTACTGAACTGAAGCAGACACACCTGATCTGCAAGCCAGAGCTGGGGAATCAGCTGACGATTCTGCTGCACGTCGCCGGAGGCCATGCCTAGGAGCGACGGCCGAGTTTGTCTGCAGCTAGTGGTCGGTCCCAGGATGTTCTGGGTCAAGAGCTTTCAGTACTGAAATAAAGCGGCCACATCAACTTGAGCCAGCACTGGAGACTGCTGTGGGAAGCAATGCATAAGTCATGGTCCTTCTATAGCGTGTCGGCCGGACTCGTTTTGCTTCGGTGTAACTGGCCCCAGTAATTGTTGCAGGATGGAGTCTCGTGAGCCGCGCGAGATTAGCCGAGCGGTCTGAGGCGCTGCAGTCATGGACTGTGCGGCTGGTCCCGGCGGAGGTTCGTGTCCTCCCTCGGGCATGGGTGTGTGTGTTTCTCCTTAGGATAATTTAGGTTAAGTGGTGTGTAGGCTTAGGGACTGATGACCTTAGCAGTTCCATAAAATTGCACACACATTTGAACATTTTTTTTTATTCTCGTGAAAGTGTAGTTCATTGACAGCCACGAAGTAAACAAGACCCTGGAGAACGAGTGTGCTGTGGGGCCGAGAGTAGCTTGGAAACAGGAGCAGTGGTCTGAAACAGTAATACGGACATCGTCGACCTTTGGTAGCAGATTCCGGTGTCCAGAAGAAGATGGCAGTTTATAGACGGTGAGGACGGACAGTGGAGAATTTCGTTTTCGGCAGTACAGAGCAGAGCATAAAGCTATGTGACGTGTGCTTCGGGGTGCCATAATCACAGCTGGCCAGCATTAGTAGTTGTCACAGTTTCGACCGACTGAAATACAGTGCGGCAGTGTACGCGGGGATCAGTACATCGGCCTCATGGAGTCTGTTGTTACGAAGAATGGCAAGACCTTGAGGATTCGTGGTGTACTAAATGTGACGAGGGCCTCCCGTCGGATAGACCGTTCGCCGGGTGCAAGTTTTACGATTTGACGCTACTTCGGCGACTTGCGCGACGGTGGGGATGAAATGATGATGATTAGGACAACACAACACCCACTCCCTGAGCCGAGAAAATCTCCGACGCAGCCGGGAATCGAACCCGCGTCCTTAGGATTGACATTCTGGCGCGATGACCACTCAGTTACCGGGGGCGGACCGGGTTGTGGTGTAACTGTATTTATGTGTGTTTGCATCGTGTGCCCCTGGTCTTACCGGAGTGTACCATTATTGCATTTATCTGAAAACACAGCAAGACCGAAGTGAGATCATTGTGTAGCGGCAGTAAGTCATTGTACTTTTTGATTGTTTATGTATTTTCCTTGTAGATTGCATAGTGGATTGTAAATGAGAGTAGATAGTGTTGTCTTATCCGTTGTCTGCCTGAAATGTGGTGGACGAGTTCCTAGTAGCGCACTGTACATCATTACAGTAACCGTTTTCGATTTTATTTTGGTGCCCTCTTGTAAAGTCATTTGCAGACAGAAGCAATATGCCTCTTTCTTGGGATACGTTTAAACTGTATATCATTGTTGTTCAGTTTGGAGATTAGGTTCTTTTATTACTGTGCAAACGAATAATCGTTTTATTTCTTTTTTATCTGAAGTTTTGTTATTGTGGGGCGAATAACTGTTTTAGTTCTTTGTTATCTAAAGTCCTGTATTATAAGAGGTTCAGCGCAAGGGTTTGCTGCATTCGTTTGTGCTCTGGTTCCGCAAATTGTTGCTTGATAAAACAAAAACTGATTGACAGACCAAGATTGAACAACTCGCAACCAGCCTGCAATCCCACCGAAATCCTGCGTCACGAAGTATTACACTGAAGTAGCTGATTAAGCATTTACTTTCATCTTAATTATTAAAACTGTTGTATTAACTTTTACTATGTATACAGTTGGTGGAGTCAATAAGACGAGGAAATAAAGTTTATTTTTATAATTCCGTATTCTTTCTTGTGAAATTTATCAGATCTATTTAAAGAACCTGACAATATGGAGAAAATGAATGTTAAAAGGATTCAGTGGATGGATCATGGGATCATACCACAAAATGCAGGTTATACAGATTCACTAAGGTTATACTAGAAGAATCACCAGAAGGCAAAACTCTTAGGTGATTGAAAGGTGAGATTTTCAAATAACTTGGAAAACGACTTAAGTTTTCTGAAATTCACTGTTTGCACTGATCATTATAAGACTGGCTAGCTTGGCAACTTGTTGCTAATCCAGCAGCAAATTAGCTCGCACATTGTGTTAACACTTTAAACTTATTCCTTACTGTAAACTCCTGCACATTTGACTACATTTCTTAAGCATTTACTTATTTTCAGCTGTTTCCCAATTAGCGTCAAACTTGAGAATATTTTTAAAAAGCATTACACCTCGTTTTTTAATTATTTCTTTTCAAATTAAAAAAATATTTCTTGGGTTTCAGCATTTAATGTATTAAAGACGCTTTGGAAATAAACTTTTCAAATGCTCCGCAATTTACGTATAAATGTCTCACAGAGGTTCTTCGAACCAGTGATATAAAAAATAACGTCTCCATTCCTACTGGACTTAGCCTACAGACATAGAATTTCTTTTATTACTTTAAGAAATAAGCAGCTAATCATTTTGTACATATTTTTATTTTCAGTTAATGCCATGGGCTGGCATAAATATAAATATGTTAAGTGTGTCTGGTTGTTCTATTTCCTAAAGTAATATAATTTACTATCATGGAGATCAACAGCCACTAAGCTGGCTAAATCAAACGTATTTCTTTAGTGATAACGTCGGGAAGGCTAAATTTGTCCCTCCTTGAGGTTATTTGAGAATATTACGATGTAGAGGGCAGTTGAATGGCGTCACTGCCGTTCGCAGGTGCGTGTTTAAGACAGAAACATTGTATGGCTGTCGATCTATAAAAGCAAACGAGGGAAATAGCGGAAGGAAAATGCCAGATGGCTTGTCAAGTTGTGACGAAGGGTCGCAATGTCGCAGACATTTTAAACAGATGATGAGGTAATTTCAGGTTGAGTACGACACAGATGTTTATAAACGATGTCAGTAGAGCTATGTTGGGATCATTACGTAACAACCCAATTCACAAGTGGGCGGCGCGTTAACGATAGCTCAGGAATGCGGAAGCGTTCGATACCATCCTCCAACTAATTCATCAGACGACAACGGATTCTAACTGAAGACGACTTCTTGGAGTCAATTTCCACGCTGCGAGATAATAAGACAAGGTGTGTCTCCGTCCGACCCTGGCGTGACGATTACAGTTACTTCAGTCGGAAAACAATAACATCGCCTGGATTCTCGACAGCCAACAAATACCAGATTTTCTCGGAAATTCATTCAGGTGAAGGTAGTACGCGACAGGCTATACTTCTTGAATGAAATCACTGCCACCATTTAACAGTAAGTTTTTATAATTCATTTGTTTCACTATCACGTTTTAGGCTGTAGAGCCATTTTCAAGCTGTGGTCAAAAAAGTCAGTAACTATAAAACCATGTCTGAATGACTGTCAGTAAATAACATACACTACTGGAAATGGAAAAAAGAACACATTGACACCGGTGTGTCAGACCCACCATACTTGCTCCGGACACTGCGAGAGGGCTGTACAAGCAATGATCACAAGCACGGCACAGCGGACACACCAAGAACCGCGGTGTTGGCCGTCGAATAGCGCTAGCTGCGCATCATTTGTGCACCGCCGCCGTCAGTGTCAGCCAGTTTGCCGTGGCACACTGAGCTCCATCGCAGTCTTTAACACAGGTAGCATGCCGCGACAGCGTGGACGTGAACCGTATGTGCAGTTGACGGACTTTGAGCGAGGGCGTATAGTGGGCATGCGGGAGGCCGGGTGGACGTACCGCCGAATTGCTCAACACGTGGGGCGTGAGGTCTCCACAGTACATCGATGTTGTCGCCAGTGGTCGGCGGAAGGTGCACGTGCCCGTCGACCTGGGACCGGACCGCAGCGACGCACGGATGCACGCCAAGACCGTAGGATCCTACGCAGTGCCGTAGGGGACCGCACCGCCACTTCCCAGCAAATTAGGGACACTGTTGCTCCTGGGGTATCGGCGAGGACCATTCGCAACCGTCTCCATGAAGCTGGGCTACGGTCCCACACACCGTTAGGCCGTATTCCGCTCACGCCCCAACATCGTGCACCCCGCCTCCAGTGGTGTCGCGACAGGCGTGAATGGAGGGACGAATGGAGACGTGTCGTCTTCAGCGATGAGAGTCGCTTCTGCCTTGGTGCCAATGATGGTCGTATGCGTGTTTCGCGCCGTGCAGGTGAGCGCCACAATCAGGACTGCATACGACCGAGGCACACAGGCCCAACACCCGGCATCATGGTGTGGGGAGCGATCTCCTACACTGGCCGTACACCTCTGGTGATCGTCGAGGGGACACTGAATAGTGCACGGTACATCCAAACCGTCATCGAACCCATCGTTCTACCATTCCTAGACCGGCAAGGGAACTTGCTGTTCCAACAGGACAATGCACGTCCGCATGTATCCGGTGCCACCCAACGTGCTCTAGAAGGTGTAAGTCAACTACCCTGGCCAGCGAGATCTCCGGATCTGCCCCCATTGAGCATGTTTGGGACTGGATGAAGCGTCGTCTCACGCGGTCTGCACGTCCAGCACGAACGCTGGTCCAACTGAGGCGCCAGGTGGAAATGGCATGGCAAGCCGTTCCACAGGACTACATCCAGAATAGCAGCCTGCATTGCTGCGAAAGGTGGATATACACTGTACTAGTGCCGACATTGTGCATGCTCTGTTGCCTGTGTCTATGTGCCTGTGGTTCTGTCAGTGTGATCATGTGATGTATCTGACCCCAGGAATGTGTCAATAAAGTTTCCCCTTCCTGGGACAATGAATTCACTGTGTTCTTATTTCAATTTCCAGGAGTGTACATGCCTGAACTGATACTTCAGGGAATTCTTTTACTGACGAACCTTCACTAATGGCCATTAAAATTGCTGCACCACGAAGATGACGTACTACAGACGCGAATTTAACCGACAGGAAGAAGATGCTGTGATACGCAGATGATTAGCTTTTCAGAGCATTCACACAACGTTGGCGCCGGTGGGGACACCTACAACGTGCTGACATGAGGAAAGTTTCCAACCGATTCTTTATACACAAAAAGCAGTTGACCGGCGTTGGCTGGTGAAACGTTGTCAGTCACTTACGTCATACAATTTACACATTGCTACGTAAATAACACACTGTTGCTATGTAAGAGTAGGCTTCCGCGGGCGTTGTCACTCCCAGTAAAATATTTTCTGAGCTGTTGAATGTATTGTCAAGATATAAAATTGTCCGACGTTTCGACCACTATTGCTAGTGGCCTTCCTCAGCGCTTCGTATTGGGCTCAGAACAAAGCCCTGAGGAAGACGCTTTCAATGACTACTGAGGTCGCTGATATCGAGTACCTAGCAGTAGGTGGCAGCACACTAATATGAAAAACGTATGTTTTTGGGGGTGTCCGGATACTTTTGATCACATACTGTATGTACTTCAATGGCGCGACAAGATAAACTACTTCTGACATCAATAAACACGCTACCGCCAACCGTGCTTAGCATATTCTTTCGGAACACAGTTAGGTTCTTCGAAAAAATTTCGGCTGAGATTATTTCCGGCTTTAGCCAGATTTAGTATAACGATTTGAGCATCAGCGCTTTCTATTAGCGCTTGTAGCTCTGGTATCTTCCCAACACAGCTACGACACTTTTTTTTAAAAAAAAAAAAAAAAGGTTAAATGGCTCTAAGCACTGGGACTCAACTGCTGAGGTCATCAGTCCCCGAGAACCAAGAACGACTTAAACCTAACTAACCTAAGGACATCACACACATCCATGCCCGAGGCAGGATTCGAACCTGCTACCGTAGCTGTCGCTCGGTTCCAGACTGTAGCGCCTCGAACCGCAAGGCCACTCCGGCCGGCGACAATTTACAACTGTTATACCGATGGTTCCTATATCTACTTTCTTCCTGTGTTGGGCCTGCAACTTTTGTGACTGAAACCTTTTTTGTGTTTTCTCGAGACCCTCTAACCTAAAACACCGTCCAGTGCACGGCGCACACCCCCGGCTACCCGTGTAGCAGCCTCCTGCGTGTAGTGTACTCCTGACCTATTCAGTGGAACTCGAAAGCCAAGCACCCTTGGCTCAAGTCGAAGAATGTGCAACCTACACGGTCGCAGAACTGTCTGAGCCTCTGTTTCCGACCCTCCACTTGGCGCTGTACCAGAGGTCCGCGATCGGTCCTGTCGACTATGCTACAAATGTTCGGCTCTGCTTTCATCTCACAAGCAACATTCGTAGTCTTTACAACTTCTGTTAGCCGCTCGAAACCAGAGAGAATCCCTTCTGATCCAAAGTGATACACATCATTGGTACCGTGTGCTCTTCATGGTATCCGGAAGGACCCGTTCACGTCTGAGATGACTCCATTCGGTATGCTCACGGAGTGCACATGGGCTTTCTTGCCCTTCTTGGTAGCCGTTTCCGTAAGGGGCCCCATAACGAGCCTAACTTTGGAGCTCAACAACCAACCCTCTGGGATTGTCCGGACCTTGCAGTCTGAGAGGTTTCCTCTGAAACAGGACAGGGGTCGTCATCTGGCTCAGTGACAGTGTCAGCTACGGACAGCAGCTGGAACCTGTTTGTCAGACTAACTGTGGATGCGTTACGTGCGGCCCCCTGGGAAGTCTTTCGCCGCCTGCTACGCGACCTCCAATTCGACCACAGGTGTGGGGTCAGCCTCAGTGCGAGCAGTAACTGGGCTGGACACCAGCCACACTCAACAGTCACAGTCGCTATCCATACTAAAGAGCGTGGAAAACTAAACTACCCAGATAAACGGACTATCGGCACATGCTGCAGAACTCTACTACAAACGCTGATGAAAACGCAGGAACTGTGTCTAATAAAGTAGATTAACACACAGAGATTCAAACCCATAACTACCGAAGCATTCAGGTGAAACTAAGTAATTTGACCCTGATTTGGAACTTGTATTATGTCACAAAAGCGTATTACTTTCCGAGGCAAACGAAAACGCGAGTACTGTAGCTGTTAGATACTAAATTAACACGTAGAACCTAGAGAAACTAAACTATTAAAGCACTCAGATGACAGTATAAAATTCTCTCCTGGTTATGAACTCGTATAAGTCACAAAATTGGTTACTTCCGGCCGAGCGGTTCAAGGCGCTACAGTCTGGAACCACGCGACCGCTCCGGTCGCAGGTCGAATCCTGCCTCGGGCATGGATGTGTGTCATGTACAATCAAATTCTTTTAGTGGAACAAAGAAGTTCCTATGCTCTCCTTTGTTCCGCTAAAAGAATTTTATCGTACAATATTTTTACGTACGATAAAAATCGATGTGTGTGCTCTTGGCCTTATTCATAATGCTGGCGAACACGTTTCGACACGAAATTGCCGCTATGTTTGTATGCTCATGCACGAGCCATGTATCATCTGTAATTGTTAAATCCGCGCGACCTACTGTAGAAACGCTAAAACTAATAGTGGCCGTTACTGACGGACTTCCCCCTAAGCATTTTCTCACTCCGTGCACAGTTTTCGGCCATTATTATTATTTCTGTCACGAGCTCCCGCGAACAACGGCTATAGTGTTACACGTATACATTGTGTTACACGTACACATTATTCTTATAGACTAGAGATAATGTATATGGCAAAACAACGTTAGCTGGATCAGCTATAATGCATAAAGATTTCATAGGCGGGTATAGCTAGTGTGATTCTAAAGTAACTGAAGGAACGAACAAACAGCATCATGTGTTCCTATGTACACTAAACTGTAGCTACAACCTTTTTAGAAGTACTAAATTGGATAAGTGCGGAGAGAAGTCTACGAAACGTCCTCCTCCAGGAGATGGGGGAGTTTAGGGATACGTCCAGATATAACTAGGGGCTGGAAGGAGTAGTATTGGAGAGAAGTAGCAGAGACAAACAAAGACTAGAATATTCGAAACGTGTTGTTGGGTAGAAGCTATGTCAGGTTGAAAAGATAAGCACATTATTGTGAACGATGGAATTCCTCATCAAGTCATCTGAAAGACTGGCGACTTAAAAAATGACTATCGCACTTCGAAAAACGGGACATATCTCTACCTGAATACCATCAGCTATCTTTCGTCCTCCGTGCGTTTGGTGCGTAGACCGGATTCACTGAGAAGCGATACGCACGTGTGGTAGAGTTTTACTATGTCACTGGGTCGATATTTGGATGTATTATTCCGGCAGAATGCTGTGTTTCAGTTTCCACAGGACCGACGCAGTGTTTTCCATTGATATTTCATCGTCCTGCCCGGCACGCACGTTGGGCTACATTCTCCGCTCGCTGAGGCACACGTGTGCTTCAAGCAGATGTCACAGGCACTGCGTCCCTTCAGAGGACTAAGGAATCGGCAAACCGCAACTCCATGAACGACACAGGCGACTGTAATAAACATTAGGTCACGTGTTAAACAGACGACAGTTTAAAAATGGTTAAGGTCCTGAGGTATTCAAAAAAATGGCTCTGAGCACTATGGGACTTAACATCTGAGATCATCAGTCCCCTAGATCTTAGAACTACTTAAACCTAAATAACCTAAGGACATTACACACATCCATGCCCGAGGCAGGATTCGGTCGCGCGGTTCCAGACTGTAGCGCCTAGAACCGCAAGGCCACTCCGGCCGGCTCTGAGGTTTTCAGAGCAGCATCCATATACAGGGCCAACCCGAACTCCTGTGACATAATTTGTGAGGTTGGTCAGGAATATTTTGTGAATATGAAGATTCATTGGAAGAATCCTGAGGTAATGCAATCCGAAAACAAAAGAAGTAGGTTACAGTACACTTTTTCGCCCACTGCTTGAATATTGCTCACCAGTGTTGGATCCGTACCAGATAGAGTTGATAGAAGAGATAGATAAGATCTAACGGAGAGCAGCGCGCTTCGTTACAGGATCATTTAGTAATCGCGAAAGCATAATGGAGATCGTAGATAAACTCCAGTGGACGACTATGCAGGATAGACGCTTAGTAGCTCGGTACGGACTTTTGCTGAAGTTTAGAGAACATACCTACACCGAGGAGTCAACCAGTATATTGCTCCCTCCTACGTATATCTCGCGAAGAGATCATGAGGATAAAATCAGAGGGATTAGAGCCCACACAGAGGCATACCGACAATCCTTCTTTCCACGAACAATACGAGACGGGAAGAGAAGGGAGAACCGATAGAGGTACTCAAAGTACCCTCCGCCACACACCGTCAGGTGGCTTGTGGAGTATGGATGCAGACGTACATGTATTTTTCTGTTGTTTTCCTGTCTAGCTAGTGGAATCCTTTACCTTCATCTACTTCGTGACCATCAATCCTGATATTAAGTTTCTCGCTGAATTTGTTTCTGCTACTACTCATTACTTTCGTCTTCTTTCGGTTACTCTCAAAACATATACTGTACCGATTATACTGTTCATTCCACTCAACAGACCCTGTAATTGTTCTTAACTTTCAGTGAGGACATAAATGCCATTAGCGAATCTTATCAGTGATATCTTTTCTCCCTGAATTTTAATTCCATCCTTGAAGATTTCTTTCATTTCCGTCATTTCTTATTCGCTGTATAGACTGAACAGTAGAGGCGAAAGACTACATCCGTGTCTATTTGTGCAGTTAGTACTTGGTCTTCCAGTCGTATTATTCCATCTTGGTCCTTGTATACTACTGGACATTAAAATTCCTACACCGCGAAGATGACGTGCTACAGACGTGGAATTTAACCAGCAGGAAGAAGATGCTCTGATATGCAAATGATTAGCTTCTCAGAGCATTCACACAGGGTTGGCGCCGGTGAGACACCTACAAAGTCCTGACATGAGAAAAGTTTCCAACCGATTTCTCATACACAAACATCAGTTGACTGGCGTTGCCTGGTGAAACGTTGTTGTGATGCCTCGTCTAATGAGGAGAAATGCGTACCATTACGTTTCAGACTTTGGTAAAGGTCGGATTGTAGCCTATTGCGATTGCGGTTCATCGTATCGCGACATTGCTGCTCGCGTTGATCGAGATCCAATGACTGTTAGCAGAATATGGAATCGGTCAGAATATGGAATCGGTGGGTTCAGGAGGGTAATACGGAACGCCGTGCTGGATCCCGACAGCCTCGTATCACTATCAGTCGAGATGACAGGCATCTTATCCGTATGGCTGTAATGGATCCTGTAGCCACGTCTCGATCACTGAGTCAACAGATGTGGACGTTTGCAAGACAACAACCATCTGCGCGCACAGTTCGAAGACGTTTGCAGCAGCACGGACTATCAGCTCGGATACCATGGCTGCGGTTACCCTTGACGCTGCATCACATACAGGAAAGCCTGCGATGGTGTACTCAACGACGAACCTGGGTGCACGAATGGCGAAACTTCATTTTTTCGGATGAATCCAGGTTTTGGTGGTCGCATCCGTGTTTGGCGACATCGCGGTGAACGCACATTGGAAGCGTGTATTCGTCATCGCCATACTGGCGTATCACCATGGGTGATGGTATGGGTTGCCATTAGCTACACGTCTCGGTCACCTCTTGTTCGCATTGACGGCGCTTTGAACAGTGGACTTTACATTTCAGATGTGTTACGAGCCATGGCTCTACCCTTGATTCGATCACTGCCAAACCCTACATTTCACAGGATAATGCACGACCGTATTTTGGAGGTCCTGTACGGGCCTTTCAGCATACAGAAAATTTTCGACTGCTCGTCTGGCCAGGACATTCTCCAGATCTCTCACCAATTGAAAACGTCTGGTCAATGGTGGCCGAGCAACTGGCTCGTCACAATACGCCAGTCAGTACTCTTGATGAACTGTGGTAAAGTATTGAAGCTGCATGGGCAGCTGTATCTGTACTCGCCATCCAAGCTCTGTTTGACTCAATGCCCAGGCGTATCAAGGCTTTTTATTAGGGCGAGAGGTGGTTGTTCTGGGTACTGATTTCTCAGGATCTATGCACCCAAATTACGTGAAAATGTAATCACATGTCACGTCTAGTATAATATATTTGTCCAATGAATACCCGTTTATCATCTGCAATTCTTCTTGGTGTAGCACTTTTAATGGCGAGTATATTACCTGTCTTTCCCTGTAGCTTACCCGTATTATTCTCGGTATTAGTTAACATTTTCGTACTCTTTTTCCAGGTCGAAAATCTTGATTTTTTCCTCGGTCTTGGTTCCATTATGAATCGCGACGTCAGAACTGCCTCTCTGGTTGGTGCCTTGACCGTACCTAAAGCCAAACTGACCATCATCTAACACATACTCAGTTTTCTTTTCCAGACACTATCTCTCTTAATAGATATTTTATGGAATGTACATCTTCACTTGGTTCCGTCCCCGTGATGACTAAAATTGGTGAAAGGAGTGCTGTACTACCAACAACTTGGAGAGAGCTGAAAACCTTTCTCGTCCTCCGCTTTTAACAGCTGCATAGAAAATTCAGAAAGAACTAAAAAAAAAAGAAGCTGTCCTCGTCTGGCGCGTTGTGCTCCCGGATTAACGAGCACTTACTCCCGCTGTCTAATGCTGCGACGCGCGCGCTAGGTGAGGCGAGGCGGACCCGCCAGCGCTGCGCACTTTTACTCACGTGTGTTCGCCGAACACGGACGACGAACCTTAAAAGCGGGCTAACTACACTGAAACGGTTTCAGGCGAAATTAATATTCATGAGCGCTAATTCGGCCATTAAATAAATTAACGCGCGCGCAGGCGGGCTAGACTCGGCTGCCCGGCCGCAGAGAGCGGGGCGTGTCGGCTGGAGCGACGCTCCACAGAGGAGACGCAGTCGTGGGCGGGCGCAGTGTTTTTACTGCGACAGCCGCCGGCGCCGAAGGCCGCAGAGCACGGCGGAGGTAGGCGCCTCGTAAAGCCGCCAGCCTTCCTTCCTTCCGGTCCCTTGGTGGACGGGGCGGGGTTTAGAGTGCGTCCTGGCAGACATACCTGGCCAGCATTATGACGTACTTCGAAGGAGACGAGCTTCTCCTAAGGAATGAACACCGATTCATCGGAAAAAAGACATTCGTGTGAATCACAACTTCATTCGTTCACGATATACTACAACTGACGGATACAGGTAAAAAAGTAGGTTTTTATACACTACTGGCCATTAAAATTGCTACACCAATAAGAAATGCAGATAATAAACGGGTAGTCATTGGACAAATATATTATACTAGGAATGAAATCCGAATATGTTTGTGATGTCCTTAGGTTAGTTAGGTTTAAGTAGTTCTAAGTTCTAGGGGACTGATGACCACAGCAGTTAAGTCCCATAGTGCTCAGAGCCATTTGAACCATTTTTGACCCCATTCCGGATGTTCTAATTTTCATCCTTGCACTATTTTTCCGTAATAGATTCTACAGTTGCGAGATTGAAATCGAAAAATCGTTCTAGGTATGACCTTTGACTTGACCTCTGTACTTTTCAGTAATATGTGAAGTCTCAATACTCTTCGTTCAGTTTCACTAAAAAGTGTTCCTGCTAGCAATGGAATAATGCATGCCACGTCAGAAATTTTGCTAGTCGTACCATTAATTTTTTCATGACCTCCGGCCTGCAAAATTAACAAAAAGTGCTAATTGATGTGCAGAACACTGAATCGCGTCAGTCGACTGTTATAATTTTTTGCTATTTCATTGTCAAATAAATCTATAAATTCTTCCTGCATGGTAAATGTCAATGTTGTATCATAGCGAATATGCAGTACTTGTCAGTTATGCGAATTGAGAATTCTCATCCTTCTGTTTTGTCAAGCGCGGTCTCAGACGCCTTGCCACGGTTCGCGTAGCTGCCCCCGTCGGAAGTTCGAGTCCTCCCTCTGGTGTGTGTGTGTGTGTGTGTGTGTGTGTGTGTGTGTGTGTGTGTGTGTGTTGTCCTTAGCGCAAGTTACTTTAAGTTAGATTAAGTAGTGTATAAGCCTAGGGACCGATGACCTGAGAAGTTTGGTCCCATAGGAACTTACTACAAATTTCCAAAACGCGACTGACCCGAGCGGAACATGTTGACTCATTTCATCACCTTGATGGAATTATCGTGAAACTTCCTGGCAGATTAAAACTATGTGCGAGACCGAGACTCTAACTCGGGACTTTTACCTTCCGTGGACTAGTGTTCTACCATCTGAGCTAGCCAATCACGACTCAGGCCCCGCCCTCAAAGTTTCACCTCTGCCAGTACCTCGTAAGACTACCACATGTGACCAAGGAAGATGACAGTCTCACGCAAGTAACAAAATACGATAGTCAAATGTGACTACCACAAGACCACTGTAAACTGCAGCCACCAAATTCCATTACTGAAACATAACTGCCAAATGTGGCAATTTTATAACAACAACTTCCAACCTTAGTAGTGGAATTCTCGCCAAAATCATCAGCACCAAAGTCAGATTTCCTGTTTTTTATTTTTATTTTTTAGATCAGTTTACATTTGGATACTATGATATGCAAAGCAAAGCAGGCAGTCCAGTGGAATCATCGTACTGTAGCAGTTGAAACCCCTAAAACAAGAAGCATTTCTGTCACATTTATAACTCAGTCATTTCTGTAATCTGTGCAGCAGTTGCTAACAGTTTTGAGCTACTTTATTGCTCACTTTTTTCCAGTTGATATTGCATCCTCTCTTGTTTGTTACCTCTGCAAATGTAGCATTCATCGGTGAAGTACATGTAAATTATTTGTCCCTGGTATCTCAAGTTATTTCGGAACATTTCGAGCGCATAATTCGCTGAAATTAATTGCGAGTGAACAGTCCCTCAAAATTTATAGCCTGTTAATTGCATTTTTCCGCTAGCATATCTACGGCTGCACGACGCGATTTGCTTCGTCCGCTCAATGCACGGGCTGTATACATTATGGCGTAAACACACAGGGGACAGGACCCGTACTTTAGCGCCTACGCATCGATTCCCGGCTGCTGAAAGCACTTGATTAATATAATTAAACCACTTTCGACATAAATACATCAGCCATTTACGGTCTGCGCCAGCGAATTAGCAACCGAATTGCCCGTATAAAAGCTTCTCCGCGCTTGTTATTCATATTTATGGCGGGCGCTGCATTTGCATCAAATTCCTCGGAAGCCACCTGCGATCTCTGGCGCAAATTCTCCATACGTGGACTCCTCAAGGTGCTTTTGACATCAGTTGGAATCCACGCGTCACCTCCTGCCACTGAATATCTTTACGACCTACAGTGCAGGCCAGCCATCAAAAAAATAAAATCATTCGGAGCTATTGCCTGTTACTGGACGCGGTCGTGCAGGTATCAAAGGTGACGGTAAAACTTTATCACCCCGAAAAAATCGAGCTGTGAGCGTGAAACTTGGTAATTGGACATCTACATACACTATGTGATCAAAAGTATCCGGACACTCGAATTGACCAGAAGATGTTACGAGAGGCTTCCCCGCCAGTATAAAAAGGACGGTGAGCGTTGTGTTGTCAGTAAAGAAGCAGGACTTAATTTGAGGAAGAAACTTCTGAGAATATACGTTTGAGGTACAGCATTGTACGGCAGTGAAACATGGACTGTAGGAAAAAGGAACAGAAGAGAATCGAAGCACATGAGATGTGGTGTTACAGACGAACGTCAGCATGTTGGGGTCTAGGGGCTAGCCAGCACGGTAGCTCAGCGTGTTCGGTCAGAGGGCTGCGTGCTCTCTGTAATAAAATACAATAATAATAAAAAAAACAGAGTCAAGTAATCAACGATCAACTTCAACGGATGTCTTGTGACGTCCACCCAGACCGAACGCAACCAACTATATCGAACAAAAGGGGGGGGGGGGGGAAAGGGGGGACTAGCATTGCTGCCTCTTGATCACAGGGTCCCGGGTTCGATTTCTGGCCGGGTTGGGGATTCTCTGTGCACGGGAGCTGGGTCATCATCATTATCACTTTTGATAGTGTCTAAATTTGACTGTGAATAGCAAATGGACTGTGTAAAAATTGGGACATTGTATGGGTGCTGATGACCGCGCAGTTGAGCGCCCCACAAACCAAACATCAAAATCATCATAGACGAAAGTTGAAAATTAGATGGGCTGATAAGGTAAGCAATGAGGATGTTCTGCGCAGAATCGGATAGGAAATGAACACTGACAAGGAGAGGGAGCTGGTGACAGGACACCTGTGAAGACATATTGGAATGACTTCCATGGTACTAGAGGGAGCTGTAGAGGGTAAAAGCTATAGAGGGAGACAGAGATTGGGAAACATCTAGCAAATAATTGTGGACGTAGGTTGAAAGCGCTACTCTTCAAAATGGTTCACATGGCTCTGAGCACTATGGGACTTAGCATCTGTGGTCATCAGTTCCCTACAACTTAGAAATACTTAAACATAACTAACCTAAGGACATCACACACATCCATGCCCGAGGCTGAATTCGAACCTGCAACCGTAGCGGTCGCGCGGTTCCAGACTGAAGCGCCTAGAACCGCTCGGCCGCACCGACTGGCCACTGTGGGTCTCACAGTATTGAATTACTTAACGATTTCCGCAAAGGAGGGAAAGCAGAAAGGTGGAAGGAGTATATACAGGGTCTATACAAGGGCGATGTACTTGAGGACAATATTATGGAAATGGAAGAGGATGTAGATGAAGATGAAATGAGAGATATGATACTGCGTGAAGAGTCTGACAGAGTACTGACAGACCTAAGTTGAAACAAGGCCCCGGGAGTAGACAATATTCCATTAGAAATACTGATAGCCTTGGGAGAGCCAGTCCTGACAGAACTCTACCATCTGGTGAACAAAATGTAGGGAGACAGGCGAAATGCCCTCAGATTTCAAGAAGAAGATAGTAATTCCAATCTCAAAGAAAGCAGGTGTTGACAGATGTGAAAATTACCGAACTATCAGTTTAATAAGTCACGGCTGCAAAACACTAATGCGAATTCTTTACGGACGAATGGAAAAACTGGTAGAAGGCGACCTCGAGGAAGATCAGTTTGGATTCCGTAGACATATTGGAACACGTGAAGCAATATTGACCCTACGACTTTCCTTAGAAGATAGATTAAGGAGGGGCAAACTTACGTTTCTACCATTTGTAGACTTAGAGAAAGCTTTTGACAATGTTGACTGGAACACTCTCTTTCAAATTCTGAAGATGGTAGGGGTAAAATACAGGGAGCGAAAGGCTGTTTACAGTTTGTACAGAAACCAGATGGGAGTTATAAGAGTCGAGGGGCATGAAAGGGAAGCAGTGGTTGGGAAAGGAGTGAGACAGGGTTTAGCCTCTCCCCGATGTTATTCTGTCTGTATATTGAGCAAGCAGTAAAGGAAACAAAAGAAAAATTTGGTGTAGGTATTAAAATCCATGGAGAAGAAATAAAAACTTTGAGGTTCGCCGATGACATTGTAATTCTGCCAGAGACAGCAAAGGACTTGGAAGAGCAGTTGAATGGATTGGGCAGTGTCTTGAAAGATAGATGTAAGATGAACATCAACAAAAGCTAAACGAGAATAATGGAATGTAGTCGAATGAAGTCGGGTGATGCTTAGGGAATTAGATTAAGAAATGAGACACTTAAAGCACTAAAGGAGTTTTGCTATTTGGGGAGCAAAATAACTGATGATGGTCGAAGTAGAGAGGATATAAAATGTAGACTGGCAATGGCGAGGAAAGCATTTCTGAAGAAGAGAAATTTGTTAACATCGAGTATAGATTTAGGTGTCAGGAAGTAGTTTCTGAAAGTATTTATATGGAGTGTAGCCATGTATGGAAGTGAAACGTGGACGATAAATAGCTTGGACAAGAAGAGAATAGAAGCTTTCGAAA
Source organism: Schistocerca gregaria (assembly GCF_023897955.1). NCBI lineage: Eukaryota > Metazoa > Arthropoda > Insecta > Orthoptera > Acrididae > Schistocerca > Schistocerca gregaria. Next base: position 1,132,928,678 of record NC_064920.1, on the reverse strand, counting down.
TGTGGTGCTACCGAAGAATGATGAAGATTAGGTGGGTAGATCACATAACTAATGAGAAGGTATTGAATAGAATTGGAGAGAAGAGGAGTTTGTGGCACAACTTGACTAGAAGAAGGGACCGGTTCGTAGGGCATGTATTGAGGCTTCAAAGAATCTCCAACTTAGTACTGGAGGGCAACGTGGAGGGTAAAAATCGTAGGGGGAGACCAAGAGATGAATACACTAAGCAGATTCAGAAGTATGCAGGTTGCAGTAGGTATTGGGTAAGGAAGAAGCTTGCACGGGATAGAGTAGAATGGAGAGCTACATCGAACCAGTCTCAGGACTGAAGACCACAACAACAACAACGATTTCCCAAGTGGAATGTCCAATGTGTCTAGCTCCAACTTCCATTCTGCGTTCGGAGTCTATTAGTTGACACCGTGCGGCCGTAATCATGTCAGATTTCAAGAAGAAGATAGTAATTCCAATCTCAAAGAAAGCAGGTGTTGATAGATGTGAAAATTACCGAACTATCAGTTTAATAAGTCACGTGAGTCACGTTAGCGCAAATGACAGCTCCGCCAATGCACTGCCCTTCTATACGTTGTGCGCGCGATACTGCTGCATATTGCTGCCTCACGGTTTTTGTTACGTCAGTGTCTGCTCATCGTTTTGTGCTATTTTTAGGTAATTGTTTAGATTTTCTGGCGAAGGCACCCATAGTCGGTGACGAAATCAGGTTAAAGCAAAATCTTTTTTGCAACGGTTGGCTGTATTGCACAAATCAAAATCTTACCACGAGCTGTCGTAAGAATCAGTTTGATGGTGAGGGCTTGGCCAGTAGTAGCAGTTAAGAAGCCAGCAGTGCCCACCTCCAGCATCTCCTCGCCTCTGCGAGGGTCGCAGCGTGGCAAAGGTTGTGCCTGGGGACCCGTTTCGGCCGGTGGAGTAACTTTCTCATCAGGGCAGAGGAACGAGGAACGAGGCGGCGCGATGGACGGCCTTCGTTACGGCCGGCCGTGAGTGGCGTCAGCCGGGTGGCGAGCTTCCGTTCCCTCCGCCAGCTGCTGCTCCCCAGCCAGAGAGCCTGCCCCCTGTTGCTGTCGCTACAAACACAAACACCAACACACAAGTATACTGGTTTCCGTTAACATTATACTCCGATAAATGGTAGCAAACAACGAAATTTTATTTATTGTGTGTATACTCAGTGGTAACGGAACACATGATTAACTTTGCAACTGAAATCTCTCAACAGAAGAAAGGCCATTGGACGTGACGAGACACCAGACACAGAATATGACAACGAACTTGCCCCTCTTCTATCAGCAGGAGCTATGTGTTACACATGAAGAAAAGCACAGGTCATTCCTGCGTTCAAGAACAGCCGTCGAAGAGACTATAGACTCGTACCTCCGAAGTCAGCCTGTTGAAGAATTTTGGAACATATTCTCTCCCGTATTACGACGTCCTTCGAGACGAAACCTCTCCTCTGTATGAATCAACGTTGATTCCGAAAACAACGATCTTGTGAAACCCACCTCGCTCTATTCGTCCACGAGACCCAGCAAGCAGTAAATAGTGGTGTCCAGGTTAATGCCGTGTACCTTGAGTTCCGCCGAGCGGTACATTGACCGGGCCAAATATCTCACGAAATAAGCGTCAAACGAAAAAACTACAAAGAAAGAAACTTGTCTAGCTTGAAATGGAATACCAGATGACGCTATGGTTGGCCCGCTAGATGGCGCTGCCATACGTCAAACAGATATCAACTGAGTTTTTTGTTTTAATAGGAACCGCCATTGGTTATTATATATTCGTCTAGTACGTAAATAAATATGTAGGTTTTAGTTGGACCATTTTTTTCGCTTTGTGATAGATGGCGCTGTAATAGACCCAAAAACATGGCTCACAGTTTTAGACGAACAGTTAGTAACAGGTAGGTTTTTTAAATTAAAATACAGAACGTAGGTATGTTTGAAAATTTTATTTCGGTTATTCCATTGTGATTCGTGTACCTTTTTCAACTTATCATTTCTGAGAACGCATGCTGCTACAGCGTGATTACCTGTAAATACCACGTTAATGCAATAAATGCTCAAAATGGTGTTCGTCAACCTCAATGTATTTAGCGATACGTGTAAGGACATTCCTCTCAACAGCGAGTAGTTCGCCTTCCGTAATGTTTGCACATGTATTGACAATGCGCTGACGCATGTTGTCAGGCGTTGTCTGTGGATGACGATAGCAAATATCCTGAAACTTTCTCCACAGAAAGGAATCCGGTGAACCTGCGGTGAGATATTTGACCCGGTCACTATCAATGGACCACCCTGTATAATTCCGGACTGCCGCTTATTGAACAAAATACGAGCGTACGGAATATCAGAGTAATAACGTTCTCCAAAATTCGTCGCACCGTCAGTGTTAGAACTAAGCTCACTATCAGTATAAAATTGGAACAATAGCAAACAAAAATAGAGTAGCTGGAAACAGCGTCTGTATGGACAGCAAAAGACGAAAACAGAAAACTTCAAATAGCCTGTAGTGACTTATACGGAGTAAACAATTTTAAAACGAAGGTTCCACACTCCATAAAAACGAATGTTTACAGTCAGTTTGTATCAGTTTTGTCTTCTCTTATCTCAGTTTGAAAACTGTGGGGCGGGGTGGGGGGTGGGTGGAACACATAAATGTTTGTGGAACAGTCAATGGAATACGTAGTTACCTTTGTAATGAAAATTATATACAGATGAGCGTAACACGTAGCCCGGTGAGTGGATTCCATGAGATAAGGGTAGACGGGTAGCCGATATTTCAAAATTTGCAAGATTGGTTCAAATGGCTCTGAGTACTATGGGACTTAACAAAAAAATAGTTCAAATGGCTCTGAGCACTATGGGACTCAACTGCTGTGGTCATCAGTCCCCTATAACTTCGAACTACTTAAACATAACTAACCTAAGGACATCACACACATCCATGCCCGAGGCAGGATTCGAACCTGCGACCGTAGCGGTCACGCGGTTCCAAACTGAAGCGTCTAGAACCGTACGGCCACACAGGCCGGCAAAATTTGCAAGATCAAATATGTTTCGTACGTTTGAAGATCGTAGTACACGAGAAAGCCTAAGAGAGGCCTTTATCCAACAAAGGATGTCAAATGGCTGATGATGAACAATACATTGTAAAATTATTTTTAAGTGCTTATTTCTTTTATCACAGTCAGAAGTTGTTACGACCTGAACTCGAAAGTCCGTGAACATGGTGCAGTTTACCATTTATGGAACTGTTTACAAACTCAACAACAAGTATACAATATTTTGTCTACACTGTGCCTCACAGTTGGCAAAAATTTAGAAAGAAATATTCGGCAAAATAACCTGCTGAGAAAACATTCGGCGACTTCCCAACCAATTGTGATAAGAACTTTTAATAGTGGGTACATAGTCCCCGCGTTTGCTTTACAATCAAGAAACACAACCAAGAAATCTTCGTCGGCACCGATCTGGGGTGATATGTTACTGTACTGCTTGTGCGGGTAGTTTGTGTGTCTCCGTGTATTACACTTGCTGTTTTACGTTCATTGCAAATGGTGACGTACTAAGTTATTTACAAATCTTAAAGGGTTTTTGAAAGGGTTCGTCGTATTTCACATAACTATCTTCTACACGAATACAAAATTTTCGTATATTTTATTTTCGAAAGATTCATCCTATTTTATTTTCATGCACGCACAATTTTAAAATTATGTGCAGATTAAAACTTTTCAATTCCTTTTCACAATAGTGTGTCGTCCACCGGGCGCACAGTGAATGAAATCGGACGAATCGTTTTCATTTACGCTGTTTTAGATTGGGATGTTAGAGAGCGGGTTCAGTGTAGAGCGCACTTCTTCTGGGCTAAATTCCAGAGACCTCGAAGTGGGCCTGTTGTTTCCAGGCAGGAATAATTGTGAGCGCATTTCCACTTCTAGCGTTTTTCATACAAAAATAGGAGCCTCTGCCCTCATTTTGGTCGCAATTGGTGTGCGTTTGTAATTTGTAAATCCACGTTTATACGAGTAAAAGACTAAATCCAATGACTTTCTCAACGTGTGCATGGATGCGTAACGGCCTGTAATGAGTCAGTGTACCTAAATACATACTTAAAAAAAATTCACTCCCTATTGCAAAAGTCAGCGGGATGTGCAAGGTCAAACTGATGTTGGAGCCCAGTTCTTTCCAGCCAAATTCCACACGAGCTTTGGGAACTGATTTCCAGTTGTATCGTTTACATTACAAGCAATACAAACCTACTTAATGAGCCGTGTTTAATTTACTTCTACGACAATACGTCCCAGATTCATAATCTCTAACACGGTGCATTTTTAAGTACCCTGTTGCTCATGTACAGGTGAAATACCCACGACTTCCTTAATATACATAGTGTACCTACCCAAGCACAACTCTTCAGTATCCAGAATGAGAATTTCATTCTGCAGCGGAGTGTGCGCTGATATGAAAGTTCCTGGCAGATTAAAACTGTTTGCCGGAGCGAGACTCGAACTCGGGACCTTTGACTTTCGAGGGCAAGTGCTCTACCATCTAAGCTACCCAAGCACAACTCACCTTCCCCCCCCCCCCCCCCCTCCTCAAGCCTAGGTCTGGCACACAGTTTTAATCCGCCAGGAAGTTTCATATCAGCCCACACTCCGTTGCAGAGTGAAATTCTCATTCTGGAAACATCCCTTAGGCTGTGGCTAACCATGTCTCCGCAATATCCTTTGGCTGCTTCAAATGGTTCTGAGCACTATGCGACTTAGCTTCTGAGGTCATCAGTCGCCTAGAACTTAGGACTAATTAAACCTAACTAACCTAAGGACATCACACATTAGAAATGTACCACCAAGGCACGGGACTGTGATAAACAATCGGAAAGATTCGTTTTACTCACAACGATATCAGCAAATTTCGAGCTCAATGCAAGTGGTGTTCGGGAATATTGTTTCTAAGTCTCTTTGTGGAGGGTTAATAAGTAGCACGTCATTTACAGGTGCGCGTAACCGAACCCATACCCTTGCAAATGACTTGTGAGGGCGTAAGAAAGTTGGTTGGATTTCTTAACTTCCCGGTGACATACCTAAAGTCACAGCTGTTACCTGAAGGCTCTTTTAATCATCCGAAAAAAAAACAGCTGCTCACAGAGCAAACTTTCTTTCCAAGCGCGTCCCTCTTTCTCCTCTCCACTAGACGTCTCTGGCCGTTCTCGGAGACTCGCCAGGCGTATTAGCTTTAATTTGCCAGGAACGCTCGCACTTTTAAACTTTAACTTATTTCGCCAGATTGAACTCGTCGTCTTAACACGGGCAGGGCTTTTTATCTGCACCCTCACGCGACAGCAGGTAGCCCTCTGAACTATCAGGCACTCTGTGTGTGTGTGTGTGTGTGTGTGTGTTTGGTGGGCGGGCGCGCTTGTTTCTGTTTCATTAGCATCGTATTTTAACGTAATTAAGCCGCGAGGACAGGGCGCCATAACTCACCCTGCGCTGTGGGCGTGGTGGGGGTGGTGTGGGGGTGGCGGCAGCTCCCTTGTTAGACCTGTCTCGCGCCGCCAAAATGCCCCCGGCCTGCGCAGTGCCGCATAACCAAACCTCAACCACCTCTTAGCTTTAGTTTTGCTTTGCTAATTGTACATGGCAACTGTTGGCGGAAAAAGCAGCCAGCAAAACAAAAACACCACCCCAAGAGAGCACACCACTCGCAGATCAGCTGCAGGAAGTTGCTGTATGGTGATGGTATCATCACATTTCAAAACCACCGTTTTCTGTTATTCCTGGAACACCTGCAAGATTCGTTTACTAGTGTGTCATCACAGCCGAACAATCTATACAGTCCTCACATTGCATCTCAACACAATCAGAAATTCATTCTTACATTTTCTCATCGCAGTTAATCTTAACAGTCTCTTTTCAATCTCCTCCTTCCTCCACATATTTTCTAGTCTGCTTCGTCCCTTCCTCTCTATCTCCGATCGCCCTTCGACTAGCCAGTCCCATCTCCTCGTTGCACTCCTTCCTCTCTTTCACTCCTCATTTTCGCTCACCTAGTTTCGATTCTCCCTATCTCCCCCGCCCCCCCCCCCCCCTGTCTTTTCTTAATATCTTTCGTTCCCTTCTTACTTCTTTTTCCATGCATCTTCCCCATTCTACTGCATTACTTTTATCTTCTATGTTTTACTCTTACATATGCTCTTCTTCTTAACTCTTCCATTTTCTATTTACTTACGTCTCTTCATGACTTTAGCCGTCCGCTCCTGTAGCTGAGTGGTCAGCGCGACAGACTGTCAATCCGAAGGGCCCGGGTTCGATTCCTGGCTGGGTCGGAGATTTTCTCCACTTAGGGATTGGCTGTTGTGTTGTCGTAATCATCATCATTTCATCCCCATCGACGCGCAAGTCGCCGAAGTGGCGTCATATCGAAAGACTTGCACCAGGTGAAAGGTCTACCCGACGGGAGGCCCTCATCACACGACATTTCATTTCATAACTTTAGCTTCTTCCTTCTGTAATCTTTGGCTAACTTTCTGTCCTCTTTTCTCACTACTACTTAAATCATATTTTAATTTCATCTCTGTAACAGTATATTTTGTTAGAGACGATCGATTTCGATCTAGGATCAGACCATCATCGGATCAAAAACCCACCTGAGCTATACATTTCCTAAATTAGCTTAACAGATGTACGTTGTTCTATCATTGATATCGGCTGTAAATACGTAACATTCTGTCCATTAAACCTCATAAATACTACTGAAGTCTTTATTCAGACTCTGTACAGTGTCTCAGGCCTTCTCCAGTTCCAGCAGATAGTTTTAACACGTCATGAGATTTCAAAATAGCACACACCCCACAACAAACGGGATGATGTAGCTTCATCGTTATGTCGACGACAATCAAAATATTTCAGAATTTTGATACTTGGCCGTTAGCCTCAATTATTACCATTCAGTTGTTTTGCACACCGGTTATTGGAATGTAACGTCTCCAATGATTCGAACGATAGTCGATGTACTGCGCGTTTTTAGTCACACAAGGATGAGCAGAGCGCCAGTAGTATGTTCGTCAGTTTCTTAACCCTGTAGTTTAAACAACCATTTCAAGCTGAAAAAAAGGAGGATTACAGCAAGAAAGGAAGAACGAATTGATTGTTGGTGTTAGTAACGATCATCCTCCTTTACCTCCGCTGCATTACTGCAGATGACGTGTCACTGAGCACATTTGTTCTGTGCATGCAGTACACGTGGGGTGCCTAGCTGTTTCCACTGCACTGTGTAGAATACGAAGTTTCTGTTATAGTTCACTAACCGGCTCTCTTCAAGTTAATGTCCCCAGCGCAGAAAACAGCACGCAGGTCGTAGGTTCTCTATCTTGAGGCGGAAACTGACTTTTCTGTTCTGAAATAATGTATCACTTTTGTGATGCCACTCGCGTATTTTAATATAGCCACACGAGAAGACTACATGACCTTAATACAACACCTTCTGGTACAGCAAAGTACATGATCAAACACAATGTTTACGAGAATGTATCTTTACACTATTTGTGGCACGTGTCTGTGCCTCATGACTATCGGAGTGAATCTTTTATTACTGAAATCCTGCCACAGACAACATGACTGTACTTCTCGACTGCCTAATCCAGAGTAACGAACAGGAACTTAAATAAAAATTGGAAACTCATCCTACGACAAACAATATGTCTGGTCTTCTGGACTGCCTAATCCAGAGTGACTAACAGGCCGAAACACTTCGCGCGCCATACCAGAAAAGGCGTGACCCAAACGCTTCCGAAGTGCTTTGTCAGCAATTTCGTCAGTCTTTTGTTTTTGATTTAAATTGTTTTTAATAATTCTAAAATGACTGGTTGATAGTCAGCTGTTGAGAGATATTTATATTAAAAAGTGATGTCATTCCAATGAGTTGTTTAACTAATAATAATAACTATACTTTAACGTTTTGGCGCCCTTGCGCCGAACACAACAGCCAATCCCAGAGCAGTAGCATTACGCAGGCGGTCTTTCTCAAGGGGATGGTACCGAATCTAACATCTGTCACAGGTACCTCACACCACATTTCGGCATCTACACTCCTGGAAATTGAAATAAGAACACCGTGAATTCATTGTCCCAGGAAGGGGAAACTTTATTGACACATTCCTGGGGTCAGAGACATCACATGATCACACTGACAGAACCACAGGCACATAGACACAGGCAACAGAGCATGCACAATGTCGGCACTAGTACAGTGTATATCCACCTTTCGCAGCAACGCAGGCTGCTATTCTCCCATGGAGACGATCGTAGAGATGCTGGATGTAGTCCTGTGGAACGGCTTGCCATGCCATTTCCACCTGGCGCCTCAGTTGGACCAGCCTTCGTGCTGGACGTGCAGACCGCGTGAGACGACGCTTCATCCAGTCCCAAACATGCTCAATGGGGGCAGATCCGGAGATCTTGCTGGCCAGGGTAGTTGACTTACACCTTCTAGAGCACGTTGGGTGTCACGGGATACATGCGGACGTGCATTGTCCTGTTGGAACAGCAAGTTCCCTTGCCGGTCTAGGAATGGTAGAACGATGGGTTCGATGACGGTTTGGATGTACCGTGCACTATTCAGTGTCCCCTCGACGATCACCAGAGGTGTACGGCCTGTGTAGGAGATCGCTCCCCACACCATGATGCCGGGTGTTGGCCCTGTGTGCCTCGGTCGTATGCAGTCCTGATTGTGGGGCTCACCTGCACGGAGCCAAACACGCATACGACCATCATTGGCACCAAGGCAGAATCGACTCTCATCGCTGAAGACGACACGTCTCCATTCGTCCCTCCATTCACGCCTGTCGCGACACCACTGGAGGCGGGCTGCACGATGTTGGGGCGTGAGCGGAAGACGGCCTAACGGTGTGCGGGACCGTAGCCCAGCTTCATGGAGACGGTTGCGAATGGTCCTCGCCGATACCCCAGGAGCAACAGTGTCCCTAATTTGCTGGGAAGTGGCGGTGAGGTCCCCTACGGCACTGCGTAGGATCCTACGGTCTTGGCGTGCATCCGTGCGTCTCTGCAGTCCGGTCTCAGGTCGACGGGCACGTGCACCATCCGCCGACCACTGGCGACAACATCGATGTACTGTGGAGACCTCACGCCCTACGTGTTGAGCAATTCGGCGGTACGTCCACCCGGCCTCCGGCATGCCCACTATACGCCCTCACTCAAAGTCCGTCAACTGCACACACGGTTCACGTCCACGGTGTCGCGGCATGCTACCAGTGTTAAAGACTGCGATGGAGCTCCGTATGCCACGGCAAACTGGCTGACACTGACGGCGGCGGTGCACAAATGCTGCTCAGCTAGCGCCATTCGACGGCCAACACCGCGGTTCCTGGTGTGTCGGCAAGTATGGTGGGTCTGACACACCGGTGTCAATGTGTTCTTCTCTAGTTATGCTGAAAGACAACATCCAACGCTAATGCCTCACCATATCTCCGGACATGCTTGACAGTGCGGTTCACAACATTGTTCCTCGACTACACCTATTGTTTAGGAATGATGGTGGACACATTGAGTGTTTCCTGTAAAGAGCATCATCTTTGCTTTGTCTTACTTTGTTATGCTAATTATTGCTATTCTGATCAGATGAAGATCCATCCGTCGAACGTTTATTGAATTTTTATATTTTTTTGTTTCTATTAAAACCTCATGTCATTCCAAGCATGTGTGTCAATTTGTACCTCTCTAACTACATTATTCCGTGATTTATTCAGTTTTCAAATATATTCTGAGATTTGATCACCCGGTACTTCTTGCATCTCCACTGCTCTGGAAACAGCTTCGTGGAGCCTAATATGGCGGCAGACTAAGCCAGAAATATTACAGGATGAGTGAAAGCTCTGATAAGGGGAAATCTGAACCATAACTACCATGCACCATACGCTATTCAGAGGTTGTTTCACAGTTGAAGTCCAGTCTGAACTTTTCATGTTTTAATCCCAAAATTAAAAGCTTTAAAAATACATTCCTGAACTTTGAGCGTTTTTACGCTCCGATATTCACATTTTCGGTTTGCTGTTTACAGAAGAGTGCATCTGAACCCGCATCGACAAATGAATAAGTCAGCAATCCATTATCCACTGCATACGCACGCACCCTGTTGCGCATTTCCCCGTTTCCAGTCCAAAGTTTATTCATCGAATGTAATAATCACCGACGTATTAACGATTCATGAGACATAATAAGCAGACCGGCATCGAGACTCCGCGAGCGGCTAAACCCCACGTGCATAATGAAACAAGACTGTATTTAGCGGGCATGTAAAATTAACCGGTGTCGGGCGACCCCATTTCCGGCGCGCAGTGGCGGTATTAATTTGGAGCGCATCGTTCGCCTTGTGATCGCCGCCGCCGTCTGCCCGCCGGCTTTGACGCTGACGGACGCGGCAGGCGGCGCTGGAACGCAGCTCCGCCCCGCGCGGGGCTGGGTCGGCGTCCTGCCGCCAAAGCGCGCCGCCTCAATGGCGAGCCTTTGTGTGGCAGGGCGGCGCGCTCCGCAATGAATTGCCGTCCCCACGGGACACTTGTTCAGCTCGGAGCTCTCGCCGCTCTCTCAATCAGCTGCTGACATTATTGCGCCCTTCACGAGCATTCCAGTCGTGTCTGCCATCGTGACGCTGCCTACCACCCTTACCACCATCATTTGCACCATCACCACCACAACTAACCACCACCAAGACTACAGACACCGGCACAACCACTCTACTACATCGAAATAAATTCGCAGAATGTTAGCTGTTGTTGACTCGAACCCTGATTTCCCACTTACCGCGAGCGGTCGCCTGACCATTAGGCTACCCGGGCACGCTTTCCGGCCCACCTTTCGAATACAACGCTGTCTACATCCCTCCACCATAGTCTCTTACTTCCATCACTGTACATACACTACTGGCCATTAATATTGCTACACCACGAAGACGACGTGCGACAGACGCGAAATTTAACAAACAGGAAGAAGACGCTGTGATATGCAAATGATTAGCTTTTCAGAGCATTCACACAAGGCTGGCGCCGGTGGTGACACCTACAACGTTCTGACATGAGGAAAGTTTCCATCCGATTTCTCATACACAAACAGCAGCTCACCGGCGTTGCCTGGTGACACGTTGTTGTGAAGCCTCGCGTAAGGAGGAGAAATGCGCACTGTCACGTTTCCTACTTTGATAAAGGTAAGATTGTAGCCTATCACGATAGCGGTTTATCGTATCACGAGATTGCTGCTCGCGTCGGTCGAGATCCAATGACTGTTAGCAGAATATGGAATCGGTGGGTTCAGGAGGGTAATACGGAACGCCGTGCTGGATCACTACGGCCTCGTATCACTAGCAGTCGAGATGACAGGCATCTTATCCGCTTGGCTGTAACGGATCGTGCAGCCACGTCTCGATCCCTGAGTCAACAGATGGAGACGTTTGCAAGACAGCAACCATCTGCACGAACAGCAGCATGGACTATCAGCTCGGAGACCATGGCTACGGTTATCCTTGAAGGTGCATCACAGACAGGAGCGCCGGCGATGGTGTACTCAACCACGAACCTGGATGCACGAATGGAAAAACGTCATTTTTTCCGGTGAATCCAGGCTCTGTTTACAGCATCATGATGGTCGTATCCGTGTTTGGAGATATCGCGGATCGTGGTGAACGCACATTGGAAGCGTGTATTCGTCATCGCCATACTGGCGTATCACCCGGCGTGATGGTATGGGGTGCCATTGGTTACACGTCTCGGTCACCTCTTGTTCGCATTGATGGCACTTATACAGTGGGCGCTACATTTCAGATGTGTTACGACTTGTGGCTCTACCTTTCATTCGATCGCTGCGAAACCCTACATTTCAGCAGGATAATGCACGACCGCATGTTGCAGGTCCTCTACGGACCTTTCTGGATACAGAAAATGTTCGACTGCTGCTCTGGCCAGCACATTCTCCAGATCTCTCACCAATTGAAAACGATTTGTCAATGGTGGCCGACCAACTGGCTCGTCACAATACGCCAGTCACTATTCTTGATGAACTGTGGTATCGTGTTGAAGCTGCATGGGCAGCTGTACCTGTACACGCCATCCAAGCTCTGTTTGACTCGGTGCCCAGGCGTATCAAGCCGTTATTACGGCCAGAGGTGGTTGTTTTGGGTACTGATTTCTCAGCATCTATGCACACAAATTGCGTGAAAATGTAATCACATGTCAGTACTAGTATAATATATTCTCCTATGAATACCTGTTTATCATCTGCATTTCTTCTTGGTGTAGCAATTTTAATGGCCAGTAGTGTACATTATCGAGTTGAGCCTCTGTGGACTGCGTAATAACAACCTATTTCATTTTCTTGTCTAGGTCTTGTTCTTGTCCCAGCTTTGACTTCTTGCCAGTATCTTCTGAGCCCACCAAGAAGTGCTATTCGCATAATGGTCCGCTCCGTCTTTTGGACGTTGATGCCATTTTAAAACCTTGGTATTTGTTCACCAATCTTCTAAATTTGTTCCTGTTGAGAATTTCTCTTTCTGAGATATCAATCTGCCTAAGATCTCTTTCACATTCTTCGAACCATCTAAGCCTTGTTTTCTTAGATTGGATGAATCTCCACATTCTTTTAGTTAGTCGGTCACCGTCCACCCTCATGAGATGACCGTAAAATGATAATCGGCTCCTCTTAATGGATGCTGTGATAGGTTCTACCTAGCTGTAAAAGTCCTCATTGGTTCTCATTCGCAATTGTCCAATTCTGTGTTCCTTAATTAGTGAAAATAAAACTATGAAGGATCTAGACCTATGAATAACACTATGTGGAATGAATTATCATGGAGTGACCGCATCAGATGGTAATATTTACACTGATGGTGGCTGACAGCCATTCGAAATCAGATGAAAGTAACAGATTATGGTACAGGTACGCTGACAGTGTGACATATGGAAGTTTGGGTTGGTCAAAGGGGCGTGCACGGATAGCCTAATGCTAAGGCAACCGCTCGCGGTAAGTGGGAAAATCTGGGTTCGAGTTCCGGTCCGGCACAAAATTAAGTATGGAACCAACAGGTAGATCATCTGTACCTAATACAGTTGACAACAAGTTATTCACATTCACCGAATTTGCTTCGATCTAATTTCGAACAGCTATCACTCATCACCATTGTAAATACAACCACTATTGTTTTCATCTTTGTCATTAGCATTTGTTGGTCTACGCTGCCTGACAGAAAAGGTGAAGCTCCCGGAAGGTGAGGAGGAAACGAAATGAAAAAGGTGAGATGGTTGTTATGTTATGTTATTACGTTTATTAGAAAATCGAGTCAAAGGTTTGAAGTAACTTGGCAGTATGAGCCCTATTATCAATATGGCCTAAATTCTTGCTCTAATTCGGCTGCGAAGGGTGTCACAAACCCTCCGTATCTTCTCCAGAGGCACGCTGGTCCATATCTGTTGTAACTGGACTTCGTTATCCTGGATGCTGGCATTGGGACGGAATTGACGACCGACTTCGTACTGTCACATATGTTCTATTGGGGACAGATATGGAGATCTCGGTGGCCACCGGAGTGTCTCAGCATTACTCAGACTTTTCAAAGAGACACGTGCCGTGTGTAGACGAGCATTGGCCAATTGGAAAATGGCACCACGGTCCTGTTGCTTGAGTAGTAATACATGGGGAAACAGGATATCCGTTGTGCCATCTGAATTCCTTCATTCACTACTATCTGTAACCTGAAGTCATACACGATGACTCCCATAGACGATGACTCGCACAACATGACTGCAGGAGTAACACCGCTGTGCCTCTCCAAAACAATTAGAAGAATGGAACCTCTCTCCAGTTCACCAACATACTTGTCCACGATGGTTATTTGGGGAGCGCAGAAAGGTGCTTCATCGCTGAACAGTGTGATGCCATTCACCAGCAGTCCCGCTTCCTGGTCCGTTAACACCAGCCTACGCAAGAATACACCGTGCTAGGATAATTCGATAGGTAAGCCGCCGCTAGTATTCAACCAGTGGTGTAGGATGACTCAAAATGTGGGAAGGAGTCCACTACTTGCCCTCCGACGGCAAGCGCAGACCAGACGATGTACCTGGTACACAATACGGTGGTCCTCCACTGTGGTGGTCAGAAGTGGGCAAGTAGAACCTTGACAAAGAATATGCCTGCCATCACGTTCCCATGCAGTCCAACATCGAGCCATTGTCATATCCGAATGCCCCAAAAATCTAGATATTGCATGATTCGGCCCCTTTCACAGTATATCAGGTTTGGGTAACACTGTCTCACACGAGTATGCTGCATCTCCGTGATCATTCAACATCTGATGCTGTTCACGCCATTTATATACGCTACAATACTAATGCAGTCAGGCATTACAAAGAATTGCGACTCTAAATATTTACATACCTGCCGATTGTATCTACGCGTTCAGATTTGCATTGATATCAGACCATACAAAAGGTACGCGTCCGCTCCGGTCGCAGGTTCGAGTCCTGCCTCGGCCATGGATGTGTGTGATGTGCTTAGGTTAGTTAGGTTTAAGTAGTTCTAAGTTCTAGGGGACTGATGACCTCAGATGTTAAGTCCCATAGTGCTCAGAGCCATTTGAACCATTTTCTGGGTGCATCACTTGTTTTCTCAGGCAGGATTATTAGGATCCCCACAGTCGTAATAAACAACCACCATCTGGATCACAGCTTTTTATTTCCTGGTTAGTTTTATCATTATTGTTGACAAACTGAAGTTTGCACGCTAGCTAGACCTGAAGATGATCTGTAGTCCAGACTGAAACCGGTAGTTGGTAATAAAAGTTGTGATCCAGACTGTGCTTGTTTATTTGTTGTAACAAAAGGGATCAAGACTCATAAACATAGCGTCCATTAATCCCGTAATGACTGTCATAACTCGTACGCATACTGGGCTATAAATTAATCACCCACAGCATACATCACCCTGCTAATGAAACGTCCCTCCAGCCTTGATAGTGGGGTCAGTTCGCCGAGGAAGAAGGTCCACAAGTCTATTCATGAATGATGAATCCACTCATTGACGAACAGATCCCGTAGATCTATCAGATTGCGGGGATACTGATTGAAACGTTTCACCCGCAGTTCGAAACAGTCCCAGACATTTTCTGTGGGCTTAATGATCGGATGATTCAGGCAAACGGTAACGGATCTGTAAGGCCCTGTGAACACGAGTGTTCTAGTCCTGGCGGTTGAGAATGCTTAGCGTAATCATGACGCCGTAGTAGAAAGGTCAACATTTGCTCGCTAAGGACCTACAAACCAGAATCATGGTTCATGTTCTCGGTGAACTGAGGGAGTGGGCTCAAATCATGCTACCTACACTCGACTAGAACGACACTGTGTGGAGTGAAGGCCCATATGTCAGTCTTATAGTAGTTCACTACTGTCTACAGCACTCCAAAACGACCAGTGTGTTCTTTCATTGAACATTTTGATTGGTCAGCTAATCATCATTGTTATCATTATTAACAACAACAACAACGACAACAACTCCTACAATAATAACAACTGCTACTGTTACAGCAGCAGCACCAGCAACAGCACAACCAGTACCATCACCGCCGCCACCATGATATTTCGGACGTCTGTCTCACTCACAAGCTGACTATATTTGCCCTTTGCTAAACATTCCTACAGTCCTCTGGTTGCAGCCCATCTTCACAACAACAAGTCTTATAACAACCAACCCCTCCGTTATCGTGTTTGTCATCACTGTTACCAAACTCCTCACCAACTTTAGCTTCACCATTATCGCAACTGTCTGGCTCTGTAACTAAATGGCCAGCTTTTCCAGCAGCCATTCTGAGGATCTGGATTCAATTCCTGGTAATTCTACGGATATTACCTTGGTGCAATGAGGTCCACCAATGGCCGTGTCACATGTGATACAAAAAGACCCAATGACAAAATGAAACAAATAAAGAAATATGCCAACCGTGATTTCTAATTACGTTGATACGATACCTTCCGAAATCCTGTGACTGCTTCCTTTCAGAGGAAAAAAAACTTTCCTTCATTAAAAGGTCTGGTGCACGTTTGATTCTCAGATGTTTCTTCCTTCATCTCTCGTCTTTGTATTTCCTGCCTCTGCAGCTTACAGAGTACCTCCGTTCATTGAACTGATTCCTTCACGAAATATAGAAACTTGAGCAGTACAATATATTATGATATTTGGTCTCTGTTCAAATGAAAATATAGATCGTAATGTCCGAATAGTTTATAGGGCCGGGTAAAATCCTCAACAACTTCAGAAATCTTCATCGTTACCTCGCCAGTCTTTCTCCGGTATTTCCGCTAATTATTCCAACAGTGTAAGTCTGGAATACCTGAGAGTTCACATAAATTTTAATATCTTAATGATCCACTGATTCAAGTATAGCTTTCATTTTCGTTCAACATAATGAATAATGACGAACTTTGTATGAGAACATTGAAGCTAATAACCAGATTTCCTGCCCAGTTATTATCAAAGTGAATAACGTTGAAGAAACAAATGTCGGCATTAACTGGTAGCTGGGATCGGTTCTATCATTCGTGTGATTTCTAGCAGCTGTAAAGTAGGATACTACGCCACTTTATTGCCCAGTAAAGCCAGCCTGTTGACGGTAGTTCCAGCCAGACTATGATACCAGATCTGAAATAGGCGAAAGAGCTAAAAACATGCTTACTCATTGAAATTATTATTATTGTTATAAAATTTGCACTCATTAGTTTCGTACAGTCTGAGAAACTACGCACGCATCTCGTGGTCGTACGGTAGCGTTCTCGCTTCCCACGCCCGGGTTCCCGGGTTCGATTCCCGGCGGGGTCAGGGATTTTCTCTGCCTCGTGATGGCTGGGTGTTGTGTGATGTCCTTAGGTTAGTTAGGTTTAAGTACTTCTGAGTTCTAGGGGACTGATGCCCATAGATGTTAAGTCCCATAGTGCACAGACCCATTTCGTTTTTGAGAAACTACGCACTGAAATACCCTCATTGTGTTAACATCACTCAACACAAAAGTCAACATTCACCCTACAATTGGTTATCGCATTGCCGAAAAATAAACCTGCAACACCCTCAAAAAGACCGTTTTAGTGAGAAGTGGGTGACAGGTAGTTTATCGTTGCAGGATTATATGATAACAAACTCAGACCAAATGAAACACACATGTCACAGTAAAGCGTGCCCAGACAGTCGCTCCAGCCCGTCGGCAACGCAGGCGTGTATTCTCGAATGCAGTCGGTCATAAATGTGCCGAATGGCATCCTGAAACAGACTGTCCCAAGTATCTTACGCTTTTTGTAGCAATTTGGCAATGGTTCTTGCAAGCTCCTTGGAGCGAGTAATTTCCCGCTTCATCATGTCCATCGTAAATGTTCAATTGGCGAGAGATCTGGTTATGTTGTCGGCCAGGGCAGTTGTTTGACACGTCGCTGTTTGCCTTGCACCCAGCCGTATGTGGATGTGCATTGTCCTGCCTAAAAAGCACACCACCTCCTGTCTAAGAAATGGCACCAAGACATAGGTAACAACCTGTGCAACGTAGCGGGCACTGGTTACTTCACACTGCATAAATTACAAATATGATCGCGAAATGTAACTTAATGCCCCCACCACCACACACACCATAAAGCATGGATGCACTCTGGAATAGGCCACTAACCAGGTATATTCCGTACAAGTTTACGTTAATCACTCTCATGCAGACAGAACACATCCCATTATTGAAGATAGCAGTGTGCCATTCCACTCTCCAATCGAATGCGACCCTGTTCAAAATAATGAGGTTGTTCAACAGGAGTACGGACTCCTTGGTGTACCTTAGAATGAATCTTGCAAACATTGGTTACAACTACATTCAGCACAGTTGCTGCCTGCAGAGTGAAAACACATAGCGCACGCACAGGCCTCATAAGCTCTGTCTGATCTCCAATGACCATGAAAAATGAATCGCGAACACTACAACCCCTCAGTATCCACTTTTTATAACCTGATACCACTGTCCTTAAGGATGTTGCATTTCTTTCGACATAGTATTTTAGTACCGTTGCCTAGTACACTCTCGACAGAACAAGCTAAAAAACATAAGCAGTTACCTGCCACAAACTCATTAAATGAAACTGATGGATAAATCAAGGGAAAGCTGGCGCATAAAACATCTTGTAACCCCAGCGTGCGTAACCGCTGGTAAGGAGTGCTGCAGTAAACGCAGGTGTCAACTATTCACGACGCAAAGAAACCTCTCAGATAACACGGTTATGTTCACTCCTCAGGTACAGAGCTGACTTTTGTAGGAAAGCAGCGTTTTCCTCATCCTGTATCCCGTATTACCTCCTCCGTAGCAACCGCTCCCTTCTCCCGTCTGTTTGCCACGCTCCGTCGACACAGATTCCTCTTTGTTTGCGTGAGTTATGGCTTAATTTCAAGGACTACTGAACGTCCTCCGAGTATCCCGGACCCTCTGTTCATCATTCTGTCACGCACATTCGTTTCCTTTTTGGCAACAGAGTTGTGTTGCCTCTTCTCTCACCCTTCTACATAACTAGAAGACTCGAGACGAAACTGCAGGACTAGAAATAAAGAGGAAATCTTGGTTCACTGTCTAGTGCACCCCCTTAAACTTCTATAGGTATTTACATCTGCATTTACATATATACTCCGAAAGCCACTTGCAGGAGTCTTTGCATGTCCCTCTTTCTGACTGGAAGTTTGAGGGACTTCGGTTTGTCACTTATGCAATAAAATGAAATACCTACAGCCGTACTGACAATCTTATTTATTATGTGGTTAAACCAGTTTCGCTGCTTCAGTACACGATCTTCAGGTGTTGACTGACACTGAGGGGGTTAACTCCAATCGTATACACGATTCCGTCAGTGGCCAACATGTATGAACTGGTTTTCGGAGACTGTCTG
Source organism: Schistocerca gregaria (assembly GCF_023897955.1). Classification (NCBI taxonomy): domain Eukaryota; kingdom Metazoa; phylum Arthropoda; class Insecta; order Orthoptera; family Acrididae; genus Schistocerca; species Schistocerca gregaria. The sequence continues at coordinate 1,132,909,706 of NC_064920.1, read as the reverse complement.
TAACAAAGATGGTGTGTCTCCAACCAGCAACTAAAAATTTGATGGTTGGGGACACAACGTCGTTGTTTCAGGTAGTCTGCGAAAACCATTTCATACATGTTGGCCACTAACGTAATCGGGTATATGGTCGGAGTTAACCTCCTCAGCGTCAGCTAAGATCTGAAGATGGTATACTGAGGCACCGAAGGTGGTAGCCATATAATAAAATCGTAAGGACGGCTGTTCCATTTTATTACATACTTGCGGGAGTGTACGGCGTACCAATATCTTCGTATTTTCTTTCCAGTTGCATTCGTGTACTATGCGAACACAGACTCTGACCTTATTCTGATGTTCCATATGCGAGATATGCGATGCTGACAGCATAATGGTCACAAATAATACTTCGAATTACCGTTCTCTTAATATACACAACAGGGTTCCGCGGCAACTACGTCTTCTTCCAAGGATTCCCATTTGGGTTCCCCTAACCTTTATGTTACATGTTGCGTATGAGATATACCGACTTGTTAGCACTGGCTATCTGAATTTGTTCGAGGTCTGTTGTCATGGTTACTTGATAAGCTATCCAGACACTGGAACAACATCCTAAAATTTCTTACACTATCATTTGCTTCCATATTGATTGTACCCTCTCAGCTAATGTTATCAGGTTGTCCGTTTGCATATGGCAAGCAGGATTTATATTGTTGAGTCCCAGATCTGTGTGTTTGGACCAGGGCGGGTTTTGTAATAACATAAGTTCAACCGGAATCTTTCCAAGTACAATACCATTTGCGGCTCGCTGATACGTTTTTCAAGCCTATCACATAGTGTAGGTACCTAGGGACAGTATTACAGATCGATATGAAATGGAATGAACTCGTCGTATCAGTAGCGCGGAAGACCATTGGAAGACCTACATTAGTTGGGAGTTTACGAAAGCATATAATGATACACGTGTAACCCAGGATGGATATACTTTGAAGTTCAGAAGATGTCAGGGAAGAAATACAAGGTGCAAAACGTTAACTGCAACTTAAACAAAATCTCTTCTTCACGTATACGAGTCGAAGGACATGAAAGGGACGCAATGGTTTTGAAGGGAGTGAGGTAAGGTTGTAACCGATGTCATATTTTACGTATTTTAAAGCTCTTGTGTACGCCATAACAAGCAAAGGTTCAAATGGTTCTGAGCACTATGGGACTTAACATCTGTGGTCATCAGTCCCCTAGATCTTAGAACTACTTAAACCAAACTAACCTAAGGACATCACACACATCCATGCCCGAGGCAGGATTCGAACCTGCGACCGTAGCAGTCGCGCGGTTCCGGACTGAGCGCCTAGAACCGCGAGACCACCGCGGCCGGCTAGCAAGCAAAGGAACGCACACTTTGTAGGAGAGATATATAACAGCGCTGTTAGAAAAATAGTAACAGCAGTGGGTGAAAAAGTTGAAACTTTGCGTGGATAATCCTTAATATGCAGCCGTTTTTTCCAACACCAAATTTCTGTTTGGTTTCATAATTTGTGGAATACGTTTCGTCTACACTCGTTTCCCTCATATCCCTGGACAACTGCAAAAAATCTTCATCGTTAAAAAATGGTTTAAATGGCTCTGAACACTATGGAACTTAACATCTGAGGTCATCAGTCCCCTAGAACTTAGAACTACTTAAACCTAACTAACCTAAGGACATCACACACATCCATTCCCGAGGCAGAATTCGAACCTGCGACCGTAGCGGTCGCGCGGTTCCAGACGGAAGCGCCTAGAACCGCTCGGCCACACCGGCCGGCTCCCTCATATCGCTTATTGTCATAAACTCCAGTTACAAAAAGAATAAAACAACATTTATCTTGCAACCGAGGAAATAGCTATACATATCAGATTAAGTTTGATACATCGAAGTGAGAAGCGCTTGAAACAAGGATAGCTGGTTTAAAACCTATTTTGAATATCCAAATTTCGTGACTAATAGCTCCTATACCACAGTTTTCTCTGAAGAACGTTCTCCGTAAAATTGCCTTACTTTTAGTGTGGCTCATATTCCTCCCCTTTTCAAAGAAGTAACTTACTTCTACCACTGTAATTACTCATCTCGTCAAGTCATATTCCGTCGTAGGCACATTCCTGCCCTTCTTAAAGCGGTTGCTCCTCCTCATAAGCCCTCACAAATGATTGACAAGAGGGGCAGTGTTTGAAAAGCTCATTACAGAAAATCCTAATTAAAACTTCTGAGCGTTTTCCCATTAGTCACGCAAAGGCGTCACATCGCCTGACGTCCTTTTCATGCCTTCCCCAATCTGGATCATTTGTCTACAGCAACGTCTGTGAGATATATTGCATCTTAGGAAGCGACAGACGCTTTTAAGTTATTTTTATTAAACAAGTGTGCAGAAGTTAATTATGCGGATTAAGAATATTTATTGTACCTTTGTAGTCCCCTAGTCACCACACTCCAACCCCACAAAAGCGAATTGGAAATGTCATATTTAGTGCAGTTCAGTTTCAGCACTGCACCCGTCGTTTCACCATATCCCATCACATTTTCGATTGGCGGGCCAGTGCAAAAGGCTGACAGCCTGTGACACCAAGAAGGCACATGTTCGCGCAGAATATGTGGTCGTGCATTGTCTTGCTGAAAAATGGGGTCAGGGGTGTTGTACAGAAAACGGTAAGGTGGGGTCGCACGATCTCATACACGTAGGTCACACTTGTCACAGTGGCGTGGACAGGCACCAAATGTGATATATGATTGTACCCCGTAGCACCCCACACCATAAGGTCTTGAATTGCCGCTGTATGTCTCATCGAATGCAGTCACGGCGATGCTGCTCCCTCTGTCTGCTGCGAACCAAAACGCGGCTATCATTTTCAAACAAACAGAATCTGAAATCGTCCGAAAACACTATCTGATACCATTCCTGTCTCCAGTGACGTCGTTCTGTACATCGTTGCCGTCTATCATGTTTCAGCACATTCGCCAAAGGTAGGCGGAGAAGTGGATGACACGCACATAACCCGTAATAAATGGCGACGAATTGTCATCGCTGATACTGTACCATGAGTCATATTGTTCCACTGCGGCGCCGGAATCGAGGAGAACGCAGATCTCTCTCACTATGCCATTCGGATGTGTTGTCAGTCTTCTTCTCGGAGGGGGGGGGGGGGGGGGGTGTCTGAGAAGTGCGACTTGGCCCATCCCCTCGTGTTTCTGCGGCCTTCCGTGAACCACTATGCACACACACACACACACACACATTGCACTGACGGAACAGTTCGTCCCACGCGAGCAGCAATTTCACGGATAGATTCAGCACGTCCTCTCATGCCAAAAATGAGCTCTCTTCCAAACTCACTGATTTGCAGGTGCAGTTCGCGTATACTTTGGGGAGACATCCTGCACATCTGCTCAAGTCACACTGATCCATTACCTTATATTTATTGCCCCAGCGAGAGCCGCAGGCACATTTTACCTGTAACTGATGTTGACCTTGCACCCGCGGGCCTACATGGTTTAAATAATAATATGCAGAACACACTAATGTTCATATCCTGTGAATATGAACGTCGTACCTCTAGTGACCAAATTGTTTTTTTTTCCTTTAATTTAGGTCTATGGTAACAAGAGTTTCGTTAACACATTACCGGTTTCGGTCTATAATGACCATCATCAGAACTGTTTTATAAAAAAACTTTGTTTTTATAAAACAGATCTGATGATGGTCATTATAGACCGAAACCGGTAATCTGTTAACAAAACGTTTGTGACCATAGACATAAATTACAGGAAACTTATTGTACATATGGGTCACTGTTTTATTCACGACAATGTCGCAGCTTGTGAAAGTGTTTCTTGAACATGAGTGTATGTTTCATTACCTGTGCACGTTGCTGATCCTCTGTTATTACCGTTACTCGTGTCATTCAGTGCTTAAAAAATATCTATAACTACGTAACATTGTTCCAATATCACATATCCGCTGTGTTGTGATAAACCAAATGCGTGTAATTAAAAACCATACTTTTTGCGGGCAGTGCTACCGAGCGATCCAGACACAACCCAGCCTTAAATATTTTCGTCCGGCTGCACATCTCTGCCGTCGTGTCGGACGGCACGGCTATTTTCTCCGACGCCAGCTATCGTTTTCTTTGGTATGTGGCAGTGGTGTCCCAGAGCGTGGCTGCTGCGAGGCTTGTGGCAACAGTCAGTGCCACGGGTGGGCAGCTGGAAGAATGCACAGACGGCTGCTGTACGGAGAGGAAGCGGCGACTTCAACTTGAGCCAACGCTGGAGGCCACTATGGGTAGTGGCTGACAAGGTGTGGCTCGCATCGGGGTCTTGTATGGAGCGGTGCGTCGGCTTATCTGGTACGAAGAGTCACTGCAGGAGTAGTTGGTTCCTGGAAAAACACGATAAGTGTAGACTGTGAGAAGACGAGGGGCATCACACGATTGATACGAACTGATACCGGATGTACAACAGTCAGCCTGGACAACGGTTCTGTGGTTAGCACCCCCTGAGGGAGTGAATGTTGTCTCCTGCAGATACGCACACAACACTGTAGTAAAGGTGAGGAGCGGTTTCAGCAGATTACAAGGAGGACAATCAGAGGCTTTTGGTGTCAATACTGGTTCAGTGTTATGCATAACAGTTTGGTGGTGCATTATGTGCTGCCAGTTGTAATTCACTGAGCTACAGATATTTATGTGTAGTCTATAATGGATTCTTTGTGTGATGCACTTGCGGTGAGAGGTAATGAATGTTATGTCATAAGCTAGCCTGCTAAGTCAGTACACCTTGAGCGTCCCACTGTACTGACTGAGAGTTTAATTGTTTTTGCAGGTGAATAAGACAGCCATGCAGTTGCAATAAATGGTGGTATTCTGCACAAGAAAGAAACTTCACATAAGCAAACAGTAAGGTATAAGGCGATCGAACATCTCCGTATGAAATATATCGCCAACCGTCTGTACAACCATTTGTAAAACTTGAAGATCCCTAAAATCAAGGGTTTATCACATCAGTAAAATCAATCACATGGAATGTCAGATCACGTTAAGAGGCACATGCCGACTGAGGGAGAGTGGAGAGCGTGAATACCAGGATTTTAGGGACCCCAAAACTTTTATAAATGGATGTACAAGTTGTTGCCGATACAATTCACGTGGAGATGTTAGAGCGCTTTATTAACTGACTTTTTGCTTATGTGGAGCTCGTTTCTTACCCTTCTGAAGAATACGGGTGTAAATGCGTCCCTAAAATCAAGGATTTATCACAACGGCAAAAATCAGTCACATAAAATGTCAGACCACGTGAAGAGGTATATGCTGACTGAGGGAGGGTGGAGACCGTGAATACCAGGGTACTAGGGGCCTTAATTTTTATAAATGGATGTGCAGATTGTTGCCGATACGTTTCATGTGGACATGTTAGATCACTTTAGTAATTGACTGTTTGCTTAATCTGAGGTTTGTTTCTTGTCCTTCTGAAGAAGACGTGTTTAAATACAGTGAAACCATGGTTAAAGTTCCTAGAATGAAATTTTCACTCTACAGCGGAGTGTGCGCTAATATGAAACTTGCTGGCAGATTAAAACTGTGTGCCGGACCGAGATTCGAACTCGGGACCTTTGCCTTTCGCGGAAAAGTGCTCTACCAATTGAGCTACCCAAGCACGATTCACGCTCCGTCCTCACAGCTTCAATTCTGCCAGTACCTCGTCTCCTACCTTCCAGACATCACAGAAGCTCTTCTGCGAATCTTGCAGAACTAGCACTCCTCGAAGAAAGGATATTGTGGAGACGTGGCTTAGCCACAGCCTGGGGGATGTTTCTAGAATGAAATTTTCACTCTACAGCGGAGTGTAGAGCACTTGACCACGAATGACAAAGGTCCCGAGTTCGAGTCTCGGTCCGGCACACAGTTTTACACTGCCAGGAAGTTTAATGGTTAAAGTTAATTGAAATTATTGCGACTAGTTGGCTATCTCATTCACCTGCTATACTGTAACCGTTGCTGAAGTGCAGCCTTGTCAAAAATACTGAAACTGTTTCTTAAAGTTTTGAACATAGCTGTTTCTGTCACAATAGTGGTTGCGTTCTGTAAATAGTGATTTTGAATTGTGCTATGATTTATAATATTTTCGAAACAGTGGTTCACTTCATTGTACTGAAAATGGTTGGTGCAACTGATTTATCATATTTGTAACTGGATTATTGATTATTTTGACATAAGCGTGGGTAGATGGTTAATGTTGTAGGTAGCTGATGTCTTGGTGATTGAGTGTAGAAACAGAGCAACAAGTATTTAGTGCTGTGTTTCTTAGTATCTATCCTAGATAAGTTACTTTCCAATACAAGGACGTGCTAGTGTCACGACTATTGAGGACTGAGGGTCACATGCGATTATTTTTTGTATTGACTGCCAGTTTTAGGGTCAGATTATTTGTTATATATTGGATTTAGTGTTATTATTCGATCCTTGTAAAGGTTTATTCGAGCTGCAAAGAATTAGACTGTTTCGCAAGAGTGACTTCCTTTTTTATATTGATACTTTGCATGACAAATAGTTATTTAAAATTACGACCACGTCTGCACAACCACGTCCTAATCTACGCCACAAAACTTCGCAGTGTTGCTGCATACCTTACGAAACTAGCGATCGTGGCAGAAAAGAGGTCACCGACAAATGTCGTAGACACAGAGTTAAGGATTGTTGTTGTTGCAATGGTCTTCCTGAAACTGGTTTGATGCAGCTCTCCATGCTACTCTATCCTGTGCAAGCTTCTTCATCTCCCAGTACCTACTGCAACCTACATCTTACTGAATCTGCTTAGTGTATTCATCTCTTGGTCTCCCTCTACGATTTTTACCCTCCACGCTGCCCTGCAATACTACATTGGTGATCCCTTGATGCCTCAGAACATATCCTACCAACCGATCATTTCTTCTAGTCAAGTTGTGCCACAAACTCCTCTTCTCCCCAGTTCTGTTCAATACCTCCTCATTAATTATGTGATCTACCCATCTAATCTTAAGCATTCTTCTCTGCTCTTCCAGGTCCTTTGCTGTCTCTGACAGAATTACAATGCCATCGGCGAAAGTTTATTTCTTCTCCATGGATTTTAATATCTACTCCGAATTTTTCTTTTGTTTCCCTTACTGCTTGCTCATTATACAGATTGAACAACATCGGGGAGAGGCTACAACCCTGTCTCACTCCCTTCCCAACTACTTCTTCCCTTTCATGTCCCTCGACTTTTATAACTGCCGTCTGGTTTCTGTACAAATTGTAAATATCCTTTCGCTCCCTGTATTTTACCCCTGCCACCTTCAGAATTTGAAAGAGAATATTCCAGTCAACATTGTCAAAAGCTGTCTGTAAGTAAACAGATGCTATAAACGTAGGTTTGCCTGTCCTTAATCCATCTTCTAAGATAAGTCAAAGGGTCAGTATTGCCTCATGTGATCTAATATTTCTACGGAATCCAAGGATTAGGGACAGTAAAGCCTCAAGGGCGGGTTTTGATTCGTGCCTGTATTGCTCGATAAGACCATTGGCCCACGCAAAGAAAAGTTCCAGGTTCGAGTCGCGTTCTGGCATAGCTTTCATCTCCTAGGTACTTTCAAGACTGCTTTTTCTTTTAGTTCTGCTGTTGCAAACAATAATCATGGATCCAGGACAGACGAGAAGAGAACGTGTACAGCCTCACTGGAGCTGTTCTCCGCTTAGCGCAGAGCCGCCCCGAGCGCACAGAGAACGACGGGTGCCCCTGGAGGCACTGCAACCCGCGCAGCGGAGGCGGCGCCGGCCATTAATCTGTGCGTGCCGACAGACACACAGACAGCGCGAGGGCGGAGGCGGCAGGTAATAAATAGCGAGCGCTAATTACCCGGCAGGCCGCCGCGCCGCGCCGCCAATCGATCCCTCGGCACAGCCGCGACTATCGATTCGTGAGTCGGAGACTGCCGCAAGCCTAAGCGCTCCGCGTCTGCCGACCTTCACGTAAAGACAATTAAAGGTACCCGTCTCCAGCAACAGACACCTGTAAAGCCTGAAGGGTGGGTATTCGAACACAGCTAGTGAAATTCACCAGCTACGTAGCATTACGGATGACTGCCAAATACACTACTGGCCCTTAAAATTGCTACACCACGAAGATGACGGGCTACACACGCGAAATTTAACCGACAGGAAGAACAAGCTGTGATATGCAAATGATTAGCTTTTCATAGCATTCACACAAGGTTGGTGCAGCTGGAAACACCTACATCGTGCTGACATAAGGAAAGTTTCCAACCGATTTCTCATACGCAAACATCAGTTGACCGGCGTTGCCTGGTGAAACGTTGTTGTGATGCCTCGTGTAAGGAGGAGAAATGCGTACCATCACGCTCCCGACTTTGATAAAGGTCGGATTGTAGCCTATCGCGATTGCGGTTTATCGTATCGCGACATTGCTGCTCGCGTTGGTCGAGATCCAATGACTGTTAGCAGAATATGCAATCGGTGGGTTCAGGAGGGTAATAAGGAAAGCCGTGCTGGATCCCAACGGCCTCGTATCACTAGCTGTCGAGATGACAGGCATCTTATCCGCATGGCTGTAACGGATCGTGCAGCCACGTCTCGATCCGTGAGTCAACAGATGGGGACATTTGCAAGACAACAACCATCTGCACGAACAGTTCGACGGCGTTTGGAGCAGCATTAATTATAAACTCGGTGACCATGGCTGCGGTTACCATTGACGCTGCATCACAGACTGAAGCGCCTGCGACTGTGTACTCAACGACGAACCTGGGTGCACGAATGTCAAAACGTCATTTTTTCGGATGAATCCAGGTTCTGTTTACAGCATCATGACGGTCGCTTCCGTGTTTGGCGACATCGTGGTGAACGCCCATTGGAAGCGTATATTCGTCATTGCCATACTGACGTATCAACCACCGTGATGGTATGGGGTGCCAATGGTTACACGTGTCACTCACCTCCTGTTCGCATTGATGGCAATTTGAACATTGGACGGTACATTTCAGATGTGTTACGACCCGTGGCTCTACCCTTCATTCGATCACTGCCAAACTCTACATTTTAGCAGGACAAGGCACGACCGCATGTTGGAGGTCCTATACGGGCCTTTCTGGATACAGAAAATGTTCGACTGCTGCCCTGGCCAGCACATTCTCCAGATCTCTCACCAATTGAAAACGATTTGTCAATGGTGGCCGAGCAAATGGTTCGTCACAATACACCAGTCACTACTCCCGATGAACTGTGGTATCGTGCTGAAGCTGCATGGGAAGCTGTACCTGTACACGCCATCCAACCTCTGACTCAATGCCCAGGCGTATCAAGGCCGTTATTACTGCCACAGGTGGTTGTTTCGGGTACTGATTTCTCAGGACCTATGCACCCAAATTGCGTGGAAATGTAATCACATGTCAGTTCTAGTATAATATATTTGTCCAACGAATACCCGCTTATCATCTACATTTCTTCTTGGTGTAGCAATTTTAATGGCCAGTAGTGTATGTACAAAAGCTTTTTAAGTTGCTTAGTACTTCTCGGAATATGAAATTTCGTCACGAGAGCAAGTCATTGTTATTTGATATCTTGTAACAGCTAGATACAGGGTGACAATTATGGAATTACATGAAAAAAACGTAAATTAGTTACGAAATACAGCGTGCACATGCTTTAGTCAACATGTAAACTTCACTACAGATATTCGAATTTAGGTTATAACATGTGCGATGTGCCTACTTTTATTGGCGATGATTTGGCGCAGACGAATAGCGAAATTCTGCATAACCCCCGCCGGAACATCGGTGTTCTCCTGAATGGCTGCTTTCAGCTCAGAAATGGTTTTGGGTTTATTGCTGTACACCTTGTGTTTAATATAGCCCCACAAAAAGAAGTCACATGTGTTCAGATCCGGAGAATATGGTTCAAATGGCTCTGAGCACTATGGGACTCAACTGCTGTGGTCATCAGTGCCCTAGAACTTAGAACTACTTAAACCTAACTAACCTAAGGACACCACACACATCCATGCCCGAGGCAGGATTCGAACCTGCGACCGTAGCAGTCGCACGGTTCCGGACCGGAGAATATGGCGACCAATCGAGGCCAATGGCAGTGTCCTCTGCGGACCCCACAGCCAGAATGTGTCCCCAGAATGCTCCTCCAGGACATCAAACACACTCCTGCTTCAATAGGGTCGAGCACCATCTTGCATAAACGTCATCTTGTCCAAATCAGCGTCACAGTGGATAATTGGGATAAAACCATCTTCCAAAACTTTCACCTGCCCTTCGGTACTCACCGTGCCGTCAAGGAATATCACACCGATTATTCCATGACTGGACATTGCACGCCACACAGCCACTCGTTGAGGATGGAGAGACTTCTCAGTCCTGAAATACTATTTCTCAGTCCTCCAGATGCGCTAGTTTTGCTTATTGACCAACACATCCAAATGAAAGTGGCCTCCATCGCTAAACCTAACCATATTCACATCAAAGCCCTGTTCGTCAGTTCTGTGGACAATAGTGTTGGCGAAACACAACCGCTGTTCCATAGTCCTGGGTTTGAATTTTGTATGGGAAGAGATTCAGGTCTTCAACAGCGATTTGTTGCAGTGTGTACCGGTTGATTCCCACCAGTTGTGCCGCTCGTCTGATCAATTTCCTGGGCCTGGTCTGAAACATAGCTAATGTTTTCTCCATATTTTCAGGCGTCTTCAACCTTGTTGGACCACCGACATTGCCGACATCGTCATCCCGAACACTACCCGTTCTCTAAAACATGCGAATCAAATTCTTGATTGTTAGCACACTTGGACGGGTTATCTCCAGCATTAACTCGGTTGCAAACTTCCTTTAAGCCGCAGTTGGGCTGTTATTGTTAGCACAGTAGGCCTTCACAAGCGCTACACCCTCAGGCACGCTGTACTGTGACATTTTCAAGTGTAGGCAACAACAAGGCTTGTGCATTTGCGCATACAAATTTCCAGTACGCCCCGCGGCCAACCGTGCAGTGTGGACGTCCTAATTCAAACCGTTCAAATTTATGGCGATTTTATTTTATATCGTACAATAATTGTCACCCCGTAAATCAGCTGTTTCCTGTTCCCACCATAGTATTACATTAAAACACAGAGAGCTTATAACAAATTAATACTTATGGAGCGATAGAGCAAGGTGGAACAAGCGGGAAAATTTCCTTTATTAATCAGCGTGATCAAGCACTTAATATTGATGGCTGCCAAAGAACCTATGACACGTCGCCAGCATCACACGCTGAGCATCTGGAAAACTGATGTGAATGTGAAAAGAGCTAGTTCTCGTTGGCGACTCTGCTCTCGTAAGTAGTACTTGGTTCTGGATACTTTCATACTACGTCACAGTATGAGGACGAGGAGTAGTTACACTTACCCCTCCCTTTCCGCTCCTCAACGTTTTGGTAATGCTTTAGCATAACGGTATATCGTTTCTGGATTTTGGGTATTGTGGGAAGAACTTAGAAGGAAGTAGAATCTTTCAAGCTGTTTGTGAACCGTCTTCGGATGGCTCAGCTGGAAAGACGCTGTCCACGAAACTCCGGCGTCAAAAGTTCGCGATTCCTAGCTGTTGTTGTTGTGGTCGTGAGTAGGAAACCTGGTTTACTTTGAAAATCCAGGACTGCAACTACTACAACCAGTGAGTGGGATCAAAACACAAACGAACTGCTATGAAAACGATTCCAAGGCTACAGTCTAAATAATCTTGAAGCAAAATTCAACAGAAGACATTTGATAGTGTTAAATTGTGTGCGTACTGAGCATGGTAAGTGCACAGATTCACGACACAAGGAAAATAACACTTAAGATTGCAAGTGTGGCGCAACGGGACAGTCCATCCATCATACTCACAAAGTGTGTCCTTGGCGCTCGTATAAGGGAAACTGGACTGCCTTCCTTGAGTAATCTGTATCGGCGGCAGAAGGAGTTGGACATCTTGACGCTGACATATAATTTATGTCTATATTGCTTGTGGAAACTGGTAGTTCTTTTACACTTTTGTGCAGTTTCTGCTTATTATGTCTGTTCCCCTGTTTGCTTGTAACGCCATACGCTAAATCAATGAATAAGCAAATACTGTTTTAGTGCAGCTCTCCTCCCTGAGCTGTTCCTGTGGAAGCCTCTTTACCTCTTTAGAACTGCTGCGAACTGCTTCTGCAAAGAAGCCTTCGGTCTTTCTCTACAATTTCGACTCCCTACACTTCCGTCGATTACCAAACTGACGATTCATCCATCCGCATAATGCCTCCAGATAACCATCACCATCTTTTCTTAAAGTCGAGAAATAATTTCGTTTCTCTCTAATTCGATCTAACCACCTAATCTTATAGTAAAGCTTCTATTGTTGTGTCGACCACTTATCGTTCACATTTCAGTTTCGTACGTTCCAGATATTTACTTTCAGAAAACAATTGCTTTATATTGGATGTTAATAAATTTCTGTTTTTCAGAAACATTGGTCTTCGTTTTGTCAGTCTACATTTCACTTCGCCCGTTTCCAATGACTCAATTCCTCATGTAATACTCTCAGCCTCCACTGATATAATTCAATCACATTTTAAGAAACTAAACATTCCGTTCAACTAATCTTCCATGTCATTTGTAGCCTTGATTTGTTGTTGTTGTTGTTGTCTTCAGTCTGAAGACTGGTGTGATGCGGCTCTCCATGCTACTATATCCTGTGCGAGCCTCTTCCTCTCTGGGTAACTATTGCAACCTACATCTTGCTGAATTTGTTTACTGTACTCATTTCTTGGTCTCAGTCTACCAATTTTACTCACCCCGCCCTCCCCCCACACAGAGACTTCCTTCCAATATTAAATTGGTTATCCCTTGATGTCTCAGAATGTGTCCTGGCAACCGACCCCTTCTTTTGCTCAGGTTGTGCCACAAATTTCTTGTCTCTCCAATTCTATTCATCACCTCCTCAGTTACGTGATCTACCCATCTAATCTTCAGCGTTCATCTGTAGCACCGCATTTCGAAACTTTCTATTCTCTTTTTGTCCAAACTGTTTATTGCCCATGTTTCACTTCCACACATGGCTTCACTCCAGACAAATGCTTTCAGAAAAATACTTCCTAACACTTAAATCTATATTCGATGTTAACACATTTCCCTTCTTCAGAAAGGCCTTTCTTGCCATTGCCGGTCTACATTTTATAGCCTCTCTACTTCGGCCATCATCAATCATTTTTCTGCCCAAATAGCAAAAGTCATCCACTACTTTAAGTGTTTCGTTTGCTGACGTAATTCCCTCAGCATCAAGTGATTTGATTCCACTACTTTTCTTTATCGTTGTCTTGTTTTTGTTGATGTTGATCTTATAACCTCCTTTCAATATTATGTTCATTACGTTCAACTGTTCTTTCCAGTCCTTTTCTGTCTCTGACAGAACTACAATGCCAGAGACAAACCTCAAAGTTTTTATTTCTTTTCCCTGAGCTTTAATTCCCACTTCAAATTTTTCTTTGGTTTCGTGTACTGCTTGTTCAATGTACAGATTGAATAACATCAGGGATAGGCTACAACCCTGTGTCACTCCCTTCTCAACCAAATAAGCACCCTACTGTTCCACCTAGATGTTGGTGTTTTCAATCAAAGCATTTCAAAACTGCCTTTCTCTTGGCAGAACACGAAGGTAGCAAAGAAAAACAAAAGGCGCCTCGGTCTGAATAGCCGCGAGGTGGAGAGGTGAGACTGAAACGTGCCACATATCACTGGCAGTGAATCTCCACGTCGACGCAACCCCGCTGGTTCCAGAGAGGTGCCTGCATACATTTGATAAAGCGACCCGGAGGGACTTTCACGCCGCCTGCTGGCGGGCTTTCAGCGGCGCAAACGAACGCCAGAGCGCGCGCCAGGCGACTCGAGCTTTCAGGACGTCTGCGCCGACCCTCCGCGCTGTGAGGGCGGCAGCAATTAGCCAAATTAGGCGACATTCAGCCGCCGGCTGCCACGCAGTCGTCAAACGCCGGCAGCCGTGACGGATGGTCGCAAACCCAACGCTGCCAGTGTTTGCGTCAGGCACGGCGCTCTCTCACGGGCTGACCTCCTTACTCTCCCTGCCTCTCCACTTAAAGCCTCACCTAAAACTTTATAGTCGTTTCTATAACTTCCAGGTTCTTGCTACCACCCTTGATTCCGCAAATAAAGGAAAATCTCGCAAAAATAAAGAAACATCTGCTTCTAAGTATACAGAACGAGCGATTGAAATTGCAGCACCAGGTGTACCGAGCGAGGTGGCGAAGTGGCACACTGGACTCACATTCGTGAGAACGACGATTCAAATCCGCGTCTGGCTATCGTGATTTAGTTTTTCCGTGGCTTCCCTAAATCGCTTCAGGCAAATGGTTCCTTTGAAAGGGTACGGTCTACTTCCTTCCCCACCCTTGCCTAAGCCAATGGCACCGATGACCTCGCTGTTTGGTCCCCTCTCCCAAATCACTCAACCAACCAACCTCAGGTGTGCCATACGTAGCACTGTATCGATCAGCCCTTCCAGACTGACACGTTGTTTGTACCTTGCTTGTGGCACATGTCGTTTGTCCCTCTGGATAGCGAATCTTTATGCAGCCCAATTCAACCTCCAAGGTATTTTGGTCCAAAAATCTGTTGAAAGCATCACGTCTATGCGGCCATAAAAAAAGGCGTCATCCACATATCTCCAGATGCACGTTGGTTGCAAAGCCGAAGTCCTCAGTACCATATCGTGGGATGCTTCAATTCTTGGACGTTATGGCCTACAGAAAGCCAGATGGTACTCTGGGACATAGTGTTCACCGAAAGCCGACGCACACAGATCGGTATCTCCATGCTAAGAGTTATCATCCACCATACCAATGCAGTGATGCAGTGGCGTCCTTAGGACTCTAGTAAGCAGGGTATATGCCATTTCCGACGCTGACGATTTAACTCAAAATGGATACTCTGAGAAGCAGATTCGCCGGGCTTTGGAGATTGTTCTATCACCGGAGGTGCATAAAGAGGATCATAGATCGGTGGCCTTTATTCCTTATGCTGAGGCATATCGTTCAAGATTGGAAGAACTTTAAAGAGTTTTAGCATTGAGAGTGTGCTCCGTCCACCTTCCAAGATCAGGGCACTACTCGACTCTGTGAAAGAACTTTTCGACTCTGTAAGCGCAGAACAGGCAATCAGTGACCATAAGGCCGTTGCAGCGTCCCTGAATATGGAAGTAAATAGGAATATAAAAAAAGGGAGGAAGGTTTATCTGTTTATCAAGAGTAATAGAAGGCAGATTTCAGACTACCTAACAGATCAAAACGAAAATTTCTGTTCCGACACTGACAATGTTGAGTGTTTATGGAAAAAGTTCAAGGCAATCGTAAAATGCGTTTTAGACAGGTACGTGACGAGTAAAACTGTGAGGGACGGGACAAACCCACCGTGGTACAACAACAAAGTTAGGAAACTACTGCGAAAGCAAAGAGAGCTTCACTCCAAGTTTAAACGCAGCTAAAACCTCTCAGACAAACAGAAGCTAAACGATGTCAAAGTTAGCGTAAGGAGGGCTTTGCGTGAAGCGTTCAGTGAATTCGAAAGTAAAATTCTATGTACCGACTTGACAGAAGATCCTAGGAAGTTCTGGTCTTACGTTAAATCAGTAAGTGGCTCGAAACAGCATACCCAGACACTCCGGGATGATGATGGCATCTAACCAGAGGATGACACGCGTAAAGCTGAAATACTAAACACCTTTTTCCAAAGCTGTTTCACAAAGGAAGACGGCACTGCAGTTCCTTCTCTAAATCCTCGCACAAACGAAAAAATGGCTGACATCGAAATAAGTGTCCAAGGAATAGAAAAGCAACTGTAATCACTCAACAGAGGAAAGTCCACTGGACCTGACGGGAAACCAATTCGATTCTACTCAGAGTAAGCAAAAGAACTTGCCCCCCCTTCTAACAGCCGTGTACCGCAAGTCTCTAAAGGAACGGAAGGTTCCAAATGATTGGAAAAGAGCACAGGTAGTTCCAGTTTTCAAGAAGGGTCGTCGAGCAGATGTGCAAACCTATAGGCCTATATCTCTCACATCGATCTGATGTAGAATTTTAGAACACGTTTTTTGCTCGCGTATCATGTCATTACTGGAAATCAAGAATCTACTCTGTAGGAATCAACATGGATTCCGGAAACAGCGATCATGTGAGACCCAACTCGCTTTATTTGTTCATGAGACCCAGAAAATATTTTTCTTGACTTCCGGAAGGCGTTCGATACAGTTCCGCACTGTCGCCTGATAAACAAAGTAGGAGCCTACGGAATATCAGACCAGCTATGTGGCTGGATTGAAGAGTTTTTAGCAAACAGAACACAGCATGTTGTTCTCAATGGAGAGACGTCTACAGACGTTAAAGTAACCTCTGGCGTGCCACAGGGGAGTGTTATGGGACCATTGCTTTTCACAATATATATAAATGACCTAGTAGATAGTGTCGGAAGTTCCATGCGGCTTTTCGCGGATGATGCTGTAGTATACAGAGAAGTTGCAGCATTAGAAAATTGTAGCGAAATGCAGGAAGATCTGCAGCGGATAGGCACTGCGTGTATTGCGAATACATAGAAAGAAGGATCCTTTATTGTATGATTATATTATAGCGGTACAAATACTGGTAGCAGTTACTTCTGTAAAATATCTGGGAATATGCGTACGGAACGATTTGAAGTGGAATGATCATATAAAATTAATTGTTGGTAAGGCGGGTGCCAGGTTGAGTTTCATTGGGAGAGTCCTTAGAAAACGTAGTCCATCAAAAGGAGGTGGCTTACAAAACACTCGTTCGGCCTGTACTTGATTATTGCTCATCAGTGTGGGATCCGTACCAGGTCGGGTTGACAGAGGAGATAGAGAAGATCCGAAGAACAGCGGCGCGTTTCGTCACAGGGTTATTTGGTAAGCGTGATAGCGTTACAGAGATGATTAGCAAAGTGACAGACTCTGCAAGAGAAGGCGCTCTGCATCGCGATGTAGCTTGCTGCCCAGGTTTCGAGAGGGTGCGTTTCTGGGTAAGGTATCGAATATATTGCTTCCTCCTACTTATACCTACCGCGGAGATCACAAAAGCAAAATTAGAGACATTTGAACGCGCACGGAGGCGTTCCGGCAGTCGTTCTTCCCGCGAACCATACGCGAGTGGAACAGGAAAGGGAAGTAATGACAGTGGCACGTAAAGTGCCCTCCGCCACACACCGTTGGGTGGGTTGCGGAGTATAAATGTAGACGTAGATGTAGAGTGTTAATCACTTATTGGTGGCACTATTCGCTTCGGACGTTGTTCCCGGTTGTTGCAATTTTCATAAACGTCGGCTGCAGACGCCTGCCCACAGTAGCGATGCTACCCGGCAAACAGCCGCGGTGGCCGGCGGGCCGGTGTTCCACAGGGCAGCTTCCTGCGTCCCGCGCTAATTATTAAGCACCCGCGGTACGGCCACCGCCGCCCCCACCGCCCGCTCCACACCACCTGCGCCATTTACATTTAGATGAGCAGTCGGCAACCCGGAAATAAACGCCGCCTCCCTGCGCCCCGAGTCCTGCGTGCATACGTGCGGATCCCCCCATCCCGCATCCCACATGCTGGATTCCCCGTGACAAATGGCGAGCGTACGTTTTTAATACATCCCTAAAGCGCTCGAAATATGCCACTTCCAGTAACGACCTGAATATTTTACAGCACAGGCGCGATACCGCACCTATGTTTGCATATCTTATCCAGACATTGCGGTTCAATACCTTTCGGATGGTGATACGCAGTGGGTTTATTTGTCCTATATAAACAGTGATCTACACACCACGGAAATTTAAAGGGTGTCATTTCGAGAACACTACAACCCTCTGCGGAAAACGTCTCTTTGTGAAGCCGGCCGCTGTGACCGAGCGGTTCTAGGGGCTTCAGTCCTGAACTGCGCTGCTGCTACCGTCGCAGGTTCGAATCCTGGCTTGTCAATGGATGTGGGTGATGTCCTTAGGTTAGTTAGGTTTAAGCAATTCTAAGTCTAGTGGACTGATGACCTCAGATGTTAAGACCCATAGTGCTTAGAGCCATTCGTCTCTTTATGATCACTAATCTCAGTGGGCAATACGTTTTTCAGCCAAGGAGACATGATGCTAAACCTCTAGCCTTGATAATGGCACCAATTCGTTTATTTGTCCTATATAAACAGTGATCTACACACCACGGAAATTTAAAGGGTGTCATTTCGAGAACACTACAACCCTCTGCGGAAAACGTCTCTTTGTGAAGCCGGCCGCTGTGACCGAGCGGTTCTAGGGGCTTCAGTCCTGAACTGCGCTGCTGCTACCGTCGCAGGTTCGAATCCTGGCTTGTCAATGGATGTGGGTGATGTCCTTAGGTTAGTTAGGTTTAAGCAATTCTAAGTCTAGTGGACTGATGACCTCAGATGTTAAGACCCATAGTGCTTAGAGCCATTCGTCTCTTTATGATCACTAATCTCAGTGGGCAATACGTTTTTCAGCCAAGGAGACATGATGCTAAACCTCTAGCCTTGATAATGGCACCAATTCGCCGAGAAAGAAAGTCTACAAGTGAAGTTAAAATCTTCTTGGTTATTTCGCCGCTTGATGTTTCTACTAAAATGTTCGACGTTTCGATCCCTCTGCTGCGACCTTCCATAAGATCTTTTGGTTCCACTACTGCTAGAACAGTCCTGAGGAAGACGTCAGCAGAGGGGTCGAAACGTCGAACATTTTAGGAGAAACATGACGCAGCCTAATAACCCAGAAGATTTTAACTTCAGTGACAACGTCCAAGAAAGCTTGCAGACTTACATAGAGTCAATAATATTCTTTAAGTATGCGACATACAGCTTGTGACGTAAAATGAAGTGTAGTTCTGAGTTATCTGCGAGTGGTCATAATTTAGAAACTTTTATTTAACAAAGAGGCAAAGATTTTATATTATAGCCAATCTTAAAAAAAATTTGTAAGAGCAATGCGTTAAAATCCGAAAGGCCAGTGGCTCTATAATAACAGATATTCACTAATTGATTAATGTTCTCTCAATCAAGATGAAAATCCAAAACCCATAACAGGCCCCAAACATTTAACATGTAATTGGTCTTCACGGGTTTGCCGCCAAATCACGTTGTGCAAATTCCACAATATTTCCTCGGAGCAACTATCCGACATCTTCAGGTGGTTCAACCTTGCTGGCTGCTAGGTGCGACTGACGGTATCCCCACGTCGCCGCATCAAACTTCTTAGCTCGTCGGTCCCTAAGCTTACATACTACTTAATCTAACTTCAACTAACGTACGCTGTGGACAACACACACACACACACAGACACACACACACGCCCGAGGGCGGACTCGAACCTCCGACGGGAGGAGCCGCGAGGACCGTGACAAGACGCCTTAGACTTTAGAGCGTGTGGCTCCTCAGCGCGGCCCCCGTTTCTACAATACGCGCGCGAAGAATGCACAGGTGCGGAAATCACGCATGCGCAGAGTTTTGCAGGTGTTACAGGGTGCGTGGGTGTTCAGTTCATCTTGAGTGCCATTGTCTCGCTCTTACTCACGGTCATCTCGAATTCTTTATATTTTTTATTCCAGTAATCCAGTCTCCGCTGATCCTCCATTTCCGTCTCTCCCCAAATAGCGATGTTATCAGAAAAAATAAAAAAAAGTACGCTGAGGTCTTCATTTTCTACTTCCTTGATTTCTTTCATGATTATAAGTATAATGAAGCACTCCCTCTTCAGGTCGCGCGTGGCCTACCGCGACCATTCGACCGCCGTGTCATCCTCGGTGGAGGATAGGAGGGGCGTGAGGTCAGTACACCGCTCTCCCGGTCGTTATGATGGTACTCTTGACCGAAGCCGCTACTATTCGGTTGAGTAGCTCCTCAATTGGCATCACGAGGCTGAGTGAACCCCGAAAAAATGGCAACAGCGCATGGCGGCCTGGATGGTCACCCATCCAAGTGCCGACCACGCCCGAGAGCGCTTAACTTCGGTGATCTCACGGGAACCGGTGTATCCAGTGCGGCAAGGCCGTTTCGAGTGTAATGAAGAGTAACGAGGAAAATAAACTGCCTTTCTGAGCGCCTCTCTTTGTCTGACATGATTTTGATCTTCCACATTCTACTCGTACACTGCTTTCAATTTAGAATATTGCATGAAAATTATACATTACATTACTTAGCTACCGCGTAAGGGAAGGTCGGGCAAAGTGACCACCATAGCGTTGGGCGATTTTTTAGCCGAGTTCCATTGACCTAGCAACTCCACAATCACGGAATGTACAGTCATATTATCCTGCCACCTGCCTGATTTTTTTATTGTCGTTGGACAAAAGAAAAGCACCTAAATAATCGATAACCTTAAGAATACCTGAGTTGCCATTGTTGCCCGATGGGGAAAGCATAGTCATGAATTGGTAAAAAGGGCTACAAATAAATTGAGAAAATCAGATCTAAGTTAGAAAAAGTGTATTTACATAAAGTAAACAACTTATTTTCAGTGCACATTACATATTGAGGGTACAAAATAAATTATGTAATATAATTATTAATTATTTCTTCAAGAATAACTCATTATTAGTTCCAGGAAAAATAAAAAGCTATTCAAAAAATTTTAGGAACATCTTTTTCCTTCATCTTTTTCTTGGACCCACATTCTATATTGTGTGCTCTTGACCATAACCTCAGTCTTTGAGGCCTTTTCCTGACAACAGCATTCCAACGCTTCTCCATACTTTCTGATCCAGATATTAAAATTATGCGTAAGATTAGTCATCTCAGATACTTCAGATCCTTAGCTGTCTCCAACAAAAAAAAGGTGGTAGTAAATTTCCTTCTGATATTTTGAGGTAAAAATGGCTGAAACTCTCCAAATACCTTCTTTTTGTCAGTACTCAGTATTCACATAAAAACAGGAAAAACGGAAGGAAAAAAGATTTAGTTCAGGACGGGTAAACTGGCAACTAGCTGGCCATTGTTCACGCCTAGATGTTTTTAGTTGGCGATGACCGCCGATGAAGCATGCTTCGACATGCGAACTTGTCGCTGAGTGACCAATCTTTCAACACAATTATGTTACAAAAGCTTGTTGTGTAAATCTGTAATAATTGCATAAAGTGAGAACTTACCTTAGATCAGGGGTCTTAAAGTCATACAAAACGAGACAAAGTGGTATCCTGGGTCCCCCAAATGTTTACGCGAATCTGAGGAGTTTTCGAATGAAAAGGACACTCAGAAGCAACAGCAATATGAACCTGGAATGTTTTGGCATGTTATCATTGAGAAGAAAATGACATTCAAATCTTTAATTTCAATATTCTTAATCAACGTTCTTGCATACTTAGGTATTATTATCTCAGCCAATATTAAAGCTACAAAAGCAAAATTTTGCTTGAAAAATAATATAGTGCTTGCCTACACAGTGAACCACATTATTCAACAATGTATTAAATGTTTTAAACTGGAACATGTCATATGTTCTTCAACTATTAGGAGAAAAAATGGGATTCTAAAAAACATTTCTTTAAAAATACAAAAAAACTGGTAGTTATTATTGGTTTACTGTTTCAACAAATTAATAATAAAAAGAATAAAATTAGTTTTGACCTTTTACTTTGAATATTATGGGAGTACAGTATACCCAGAACTTACACGTAATTCAGTGCGTAAGATAAAAATCATTATTCACTCCACTGTGTATTCCACAGTTCTTAAATTTTTTCGCATGGCCGCCACAATATACTTCTTATTAGGTTACAGTTTCATTCCAGTATTTCTTAAAGTTTTTGAGTTATTACATTTCAAAAGTCTAATAAAAACTACAGGCCATGACGTCCAGATTCCCTTAGTATGTACTGGCTGGACATTCATGCATGTTACATACTAGAAGGCTACCACATATATAGCAAAGTTTTCATTATATCAGCAAGAAGAAATAATAATAAAACTGAAGGGATATAGACGAAGGTTGAACCATTAAATGGCTAAGTGTAAAAGTGTGTAAGTAGGCTATTCAGGTTTTTATGTTGGTAACGTCACGTAGCGCTCTGTAAGAAAATCACTGACTGTGCTGCGTGCAGTCTGTGGCTGATTGGCATTGTTGAAATATTCTGTATTGTAGTGTTGGGCAGTTGGATGTTAACAGCGCGTAGCGTTGGCAGTGAGCCGCCAGGAGTGGTGGATATGGGGAGAGAGATGGCGGAGTTTTGAGAGCGGATGATCTGGACATGTGTCCATCAGAGAGAGTAAATTTGTAAGACTGGATGTCATGAACTGATATATATATATATATATATATATATGGTTAGGTTAGTGTTGTTTAACGTCCCGTCGACAACGAGGTCATTAGAGACGGAGCGCAAGCTCGGGTTAGGGAAGGATGGGGAAGGAAATCGGCCGTGCCCTTTCAAAGGAACCATCCCGGCATTTGCCTGAAATGATTTAGGGAAATCACGGAAAACCTAAATCAGGATGGCCGGAGACGGGATTGAACCGTCGTCCTCCCGAATGCGAGTCCAGTGTGCTAACCACTGCGCCACCTCGCTCGGTATATATATATAAAAAATGACTTTTGAACACTATTAAGGTAAATACATTGTTTGTTCGCTATCAAAATATCTCATTTGCTAACTATGCCTATCAGTAGTTAGTGCCTTCAGTAGTTAGAATCCTTTACTTAGCTGGCAGTATTGGCGCTCGCTGTATTGCAGTAGTTCGAGTAATGAAGATTTTTGTGAGGTAAGTGATTCATGAGAGTTATAGGTTATTGTTAGTCGGGGCCATACTTTTGTAGGGATTATTGAAAGTCAGATTGCGCTGCGCTAAAAATATTGTGTGTCAGTTTAGTGATGATCGGAATAAGTAAAGAGAGAAATGTCTGAGTACCTTCAGTTTTGCTCAGCTGTTTAAAAATCAAATAACGTAAGGGGTTTACCAGCACAGTAATTCACTAATTTTCTAAGGGGACGTTTCAAGTGTAGTGCATATAAATACAAATAATGATTTATAAGCGACAGAAGAAATAGGTGAAAAAGATTATGGAACACGGCATAGTAACCACAACGTATAATTTAAATTTATGCTGTGCAAAGACACAGACTGATTTCGCTTTAAAATGGCATAATGAAGAAATCACGATAGTAAAGAACAAAATAAAGAAACCCGCGAACGGAAATGAACTGATATAAAAATATAACTATGTTGTGGAGCAGCCCTGATGGAAGTCATCACCATCATCCCCATCATTATAATCATCATCCGGAGTGAATCATCCACTCTTTAGTAGAGAGTGCATAAACTTCCTGCCTCTGCTGGGTCTGGATTCGAACCCTGAATCTCGCCTTTCGTGGGCCATACTCTTACCTCTACGATTAGCATCAACTGTTCTCGCCGATTACCATTCGCGACTGGAACAGGGGAAGTATGAAATGGTAGTAGGACACAAAGTATCCTCCGCCACACATCAGACAAGAAAGCGAGCAATTTTACAATGCCATACAGATCTGAGCTTTGTTAAACGATTCAGGTTTCTAACACATTGAAAAATGACAGTGGTAAATAAAGTAAACTCCACCAGACACCATACAAGAAAGAGAGGTCATTTTGCATTGTCATCTAGTTCTGAGCTATGTTGAAAGTTTCGGGACTCTGGTTGCAAAATTTTTACCTTCCGAACATAGTAAAGAGCGAGTTAATAAAAAAGTGTTAAAAAATAAAAGACATTCATACATAAAAATTGCTTGAAATTGGTCCCTTTTCACGCTCACTCTCAGAATTGGGCTACTAGTGGGTTCTTACTGTGACAGTAATTGTTTCCCCGGTTGCAGGTAATAGGTAAGCCCAGTTTGGTAGAAATTACTTCAGGCCTCATAGAGGAGCACCTGTAAACCGAATGAGTAGTCGCAGTCTTTCTGCAGCAGGTATATTGGCTGTGACGCAATCTGCTAAGCACAGCCATAGTGCTGCAACTCCAAATGGACAGGCGGTGCTTCTAGTTACACCTCTTTGTCACCTTGTTTTCACCCCCCGCCCCCCCCCCCCTCCTTCCCGCCTCTCCTATTGCAGGTAGATGGTTCTAGCTCCCACTCTATTGCCTTGTCATCCTGTTCCAAACTATGCTTGAAATTTTAAGTCTCAAACCAAGTCGGGTTAATATCAGTTGTAGAATTTGTACGGCAGAGAAGGACAGACAAGAAAGCGACTTAGTAAAAACGTGTTAAAAATGGGTAAAACCGAGCGATCTACATATGCTGGAAGGTGGCCTTCTAAAGAAATTACACCTTCAGCAACATCACGAAAATTTCAGCTTATCCGTAAGAAGCTTAACAGCGTTAGCTGTTCGAATATCTTAACTTTCCTGCATTCTGCATTGCGTTCCTCATCAGCCGTTTTATAAGCTGGTAAACACCAGCACGAGTAGACGTCAAAGGGAACGCAGAACTTAAATATCTCATGGAGTCCACTTACCTGCTTATCCGTTCCCACGAAAAGCTGCAAGCAGTATTCGTAAATTATATATCACCGCAGACGAGAGGTATATTCTGCTGTTCCTACATTCTGCTTAGTCCATTACGTTAATTCCTCGCGATTTTCATCTAAAGCGCCTTGAGGGATTTTCTTCCCTAATCTGAAGCAAGGAAGAATTACGCTGTCAAGCAATGGACGGCGGATGAATTTTCCGTGCCTCGACTCTCCGGTACTTTTTTTGCGTACCGCGGCCCACGAAAGAAAATTCAACAACAGTGGCCTTCATAATGGTACCTATATTAACCGTAGAAAGGACAGAAACAACGAAAAAGAGACGGAGCTGGGAATGGAACCGCAATGAAAAACGACTTACCGGAAATAAACAATGCTCAGAGGTTGAACGAGTGAATCTCCAATACTTCCAACCGACATCTTGATGTTTCGCAATTCTGCGTGTTGAGGTCCCAAACTTTACATTCATTTGTTTGTTTAATGCGGATATTGTCTATGAAGTTCCTAAAGTGCCTATCATATTCACTTCACTCTTGCAGTTTTATGACAATGAAAATAACGCAGTTATCCTGTTTTTATTGAATGTAGGACCTAAATCTATTCGTTTCTTTGATGACTGGCATGAGATCATTTTGCTTACAATGTTTCCTTATGCAGATTTCCACTTAGAAGTGCCATCTATGTCAATAATTTCGCAGTAATTTCTCTACACTTTGTTATATTGTTGCATGTTTATTGAAACTTCAGTATTATATGTTTTGTCCTCCGACAACACAAATTTGTACGAGCGCGGTACTCTACGAATGCCCACTGTGAGATTGCTTAATAAACGTGTGTAGTGGCGAAAAAAATACTGTAGGAATATCACGTGAGTTAGTAAACTATCGTTAGGGCCACAGATACATAGTGCAAACGAAGAACTGAGTTCGCTTACTTTTTGCATTGGTAAATCATGACATGTAGTCTCGTGGGGCGTAAGATTATCTCCATTACTCTTATTTTTATTTACAATGCAATTATTTCAGCTAAACTGAAGTGAAAATTGTCTGCAGCCTTACGAACATTGTATCGTGATTAAGTCAGGGCTACAGTAGAACATATCACGTTCTCCATTTATACGCGTGCTAAAAGATCTCACTGTTTGATGGTTTCTAATGAAAGCAAAAGAGCTAGCCTTCTGAAATATTTCGAAACACGACTCGCAGTAATCTGTCAGAAACATTTACCATAAATACTGTCCTCATAATCTCGAACATACCACAATATTTGGCCGTTTCTCAGTTTTTACGCGCCTGTCTAATTTCTTCTTTCTAACATCCCAAATAGACTTGCCGTCTTTCCATTAGAGAGAGAACATCGCATGAGGTCAGCCAATCCCTCCATTTCTCATCGTCGCCATGACAGTCAGTTGCGAGCATTCGCTGCTGAAACTATGAATGGACCTCTTGATTTACACTGAACACATCGGATAAATTTACCCTTCCCATGTTAGTCAGTTGTGAGCATTCGGTACAGACGAACGCAATGTATTTCAGATGCGATGTAGCCCCTCAGAATTCTGACAAACGTACACTGAAGAGCCAAACAGATTGGTGCACCTGCCACATCTCATGTTGGGTCCCCGCAGGCACGCAACACGACGTGCCATGGACTCGACTAATGTCTGACGTAGTGCTGGAAGAAATTGACTCCATGAATCCTGCCGGGTTGTCCATAAATCCGTAAGAGTACGAGGGGGTGAAGATCTCTTCTGAAGAGCACGTTGCAAGGCATCCCAGACACGCTCAGTAATGTTCGTTCGTGTTTCGGGAGTATGGTGGCCAGCAGAAGTGTTTAACCTCAGACGAGTGTTCCTGGAGCCAGTCTGTAGAAATTCTGGATCTGCGGGGTGTCGCATTGTCTGCAGCCTTGTGAACACACACGGAATGCAAAGGCCGCGCTGGGTAGCCGCGCGGTTTAGAGCGCCTTGTCACGGTCTGTGCGGCTCCCCCCGTCAGAGGCTCGACTTCTCCCTCGGGCATGGGTGTGTGTGTTGTCCATTGTCCATAGCGTAAGTGTAAGTTAGATTACGTAGTGTGTGGGCTTAGGAATCGAAGACTTAAGTAGTTTGGTCCCATAAGACCTTATCACAAATTTCCAAATTTTTTACGGAAGGCACAATGGACATGAATGGATCCAGGTGACTAGCCAGGATGCTTACGTACGGGTCACCTGTCAGAGTCGTATCTAGACGTATCAGGGGTCCCATACGATTCCAGTTGCATACGCCCCACAACATTACAGAGGCTCCATCAGCCTGATCCATGGATTCATGATGCCCATACACGTCCATCCGCTCGGTACAATTTGCAACGAGACTCGTCCGACCAGACAACATGTTTCCAGTCATCAACAGTCCAATGTCGGTGTTGACGGGCCGAGGCGAGTCGTAAGGCTTTGTGTCTTACAGTCATCAACAGTACAATAGTACGCTGACACTTGTTTATGGCCCAGGATTAAAGCAATTTGCGGAAGGATTGCACTTCTATCACGTTGAGCGATTCTTTTGAGTCGTCGTTGGTCCCGTTCTTCCAGGATCTATTTCCGGCCGCCACCAGCCAGAGACTGCACACAGCACAGTCAGTTATTTTCCGTAGCTAAGTAACGTAATGTATAATTTTCATGCAATATTCTAAATTGAAGCAGTATACGAGTAGAATGTGGAAGATCAAAATCATTTCAGACAAAGAGAGGCGCTCAGAAAGGCAGTTTATTTTCCCCGTTACTCTTCATTACACTTGTAACAGCCTTGCCGCAGTGGATACACCGGTTCCCGTTAGATCACCGAAGTTAAGCGCCGTCGGGCGCCGTCGGGCGTGGCCGGCACTTAGATGGGTGACCATCCAGGCCGCCATACGCTGTTGCCATTTATCGGGGTGCACTCAGCCTCGTGATGCCAATCGAGGAGCTACTCCACCGAACAGTAGCGGATTCGGTCAAGAATACCATCTCACGACCGGCAGAGCGATGGCGGAGAGTTGATGTTTTACCGGATTCCTTATATTCACGGTACACTCGTGACATGGTCGTACGGGAAAATCCCGACTTCATCGCTACCTCAGAGATGCTGTGAACCCATCGTTCGCGCGGCGACTGTAACACCACGTTCAAACTCACTTAAATGTAGATAACCTGCCATTGTAGCAGTAGTAACCAATCTAACAACTGCGGCAGCCACATGTTGTCTTGTATGGTCGTTTCCGACCGCAGCGGCGTATTCTGCCTGTTTACATATCTCTGTATTTGAACACGCATGCCTACACCAGTTTATTTGGCGCTTCAGTGTATATTACCTAATCGGAAGTGTCCAGACGTCGGTATACAGGGTGAAAAATATTTAAACCGACAAACTCTGGGAGGTTGTAGGGGACATCAAACCAAATATTTTTCCGATCTTATAATTCAATGTGTCCTTTGAGACTCCCGTCTCGTTATTATCTCACGATAATGCTCAAATATGATCGAAGCAGACTAAATTTTTTTCCCTAATGTCATTTTTTCCTATGAAGAGTATTTAAACCGGTAGAGGAAGATTTATCTGGCGGCAAATTAATTAAACCAAAAGACACTTTTCCATTTTTTATGACCAAGAGACAACACATTAACACAACCCAATTTCAATTACAGTAGATTTTCAAAAATGTCTCCATTGACTCGTAAACAAAGGTTACACCGTCGGATCATGTTCTGTCTGACACGGCAAAAACCCCAGGAATATCCTGAACTGTTCCTGCTGCTGCTACTATCCGGGCAACCAGATCCTCTTCTGATGCAACAGGAGTTGCGTAAACATGGTTGCGCATCTCTCCCCACACAAAAAGTCCAGGGGGGACATATCTGGGGATCGAGCAGGCCATGGTACAGGACCACCTCTGCCAATCCACATTTCTGGGAACCTTAGGTCCAGGAATCGACGCACACGACGACTGAAATGTGCCGGCGCCCCGTCATGTGTTGTCTTGTAGGGTGCGGGACGTCTTCCAGCAATTCTGGCAAAGCTCTGGAGAGAAAATTGTAATACTGCCTGCCATTTAATGGCTTAGATAGCAGATATGGCCCAATTAAACAGTCCCCAACAACACTGACTCACACATTAACGAAGAGCCACACTTGATGAGCCCTAGTAACTGTGGCATGTGGGTTATCCTCACTGCAAACATGCGAATTGTGAATGTTGAAGACTACATCACGCCCATACGTTGCTTCATCGGTAAACAACACAGAGAACGGAAATGTAGGATGCATTTCACACTGTTCCAGGTAACACTGCGAAAACTGTGCTCTGGGTGGATAAGCAAATGGTTCAAGGTTCTGGACACGCTGTAAGTGAAATGGACATAACAATTGCTCTCGAAGGACTATTCTTACACTCGTCTGATTCCTCCCTATTTTACGTGCAATTGGACGAGTGCTGATTGAAGGATCCCGCTCCACATGCTCCAAGGCAGCTTCCTCAATTGCAGCGTTCTTACCGTGCGACGGCGTCCCTGTCCAGGTAATCTGCTAAAGGACCCGGTCTCATGCAGACGTTGGTACACAGCAGCAAAGGTCGTATGATGCGGGATACGGCGATTAGGATGTTGTTGTTGATAAACCCGCTGTGCAGCTCGTCCGTTGTGGTGCGCTACGTAGTACGCACCAACCATATCAGTGTACTCACTCCAGGTGTATTAGTCCATTAGTAAACACAGACAATACACTACTACACTGGTGGACAGTAGTAGCCTAGAAGTGAAGAGCGTAATATGCCCCCTAACAACTGAAGATCGTAATACGGCCTCTAACAACTGAAGAGCGAAATATGGTCTCCACTGGTTTAAATAATACTCATAGGAAAAATGACATTAGGGAAAAATATTTGTTTTGATGTCCCCTACAACCTCCCAGAGTTTGTATGTTTAAATACTTTTCACCCTGTATAATGTGGAATTGACCACTACATGTCAAGAGAGGAGCACTGTCAATATTAAAGGAGGAGTGAAGTATTGTGTTGTCAGAAGAGGAGCGAATGAGTCCGTCAGGGCAGCTCATTGACTCCGAGCGACTAGTCATTAGATGTCAGCTGAGTAACAAATCTGTCAGTGACATTTAAACTCTTTTAAAGCTGTGCAGGTTGACTGTTAGTATCGTGGTTGCGAAGTGGAAACACGAAGGAACAACCAGAGCTGAACAGAGACCGGGCAGACTTCATGTCCAGACAGAAAGCGAGCGTCAAGCAGAGCGGAGGATGATTGTAAAAATCGTTGACATCCGCAGAAGAAACCATTCGCGAGTTTCAGAGTGCTAGCTACAAAACAGCTAGTGCAATGCCAGCATGTAGTGAATGAAGGAATAGGATACATTTTTGCAGTCGGTGCTATACGGCGCTTGAGGTTGTGTAAAGAGGAATGCCATTGGACAGTGGATGACTGGAAACGAGGGACTTGAAGTGATGAATCACCCTATATCCTGTGGCTGTCCGATGGAATGGTTGGGATTTGGTGAATGTCTGGCGAACGCCACCTGCCATTATGTGTAGCGCCAACACTGAAGTAAGGAGGAGATGATGATACAGTAAGAGGGTGTTTCTCGTGGCTGAGGTGTGGTCCGCTTATTGCTCTTCAGAAAATGCTAATTGGGAAAGGATGTGAACAACTTTTATAGCATTGTTATAGTTCAGGAATGGTTCAGAGACAATGGTTGTGTCAGTATGACAGTGGCCCGTGTAATAAAGCAACATATATGTCAGGCAATGCTTTGTTGACAATCTCTGAGGTGGAGTGGCCTGCCGAGAGCCCCGACTGAACCCAATGGAACGTATTTGGAAGGAGCGAAACCGTCTACTTTGAACCAGATCATAGCTTCAAACACCACTATCTTCTCTGGTTTCGACTGATGAGTAACAATGTGCTGCTTTTCCTTCACAGACATTCAGAGTCCTTATTGAAAGTGTCTCCAACGGAGATAAAGAGTAAGGCCTCCTATTTTTTTATTTGTACAATGGTTCAAACCAGTTTACAGCTTGAACATTTAGCTATTTTTCGACATTTCTGTTGATGCATTTTTGTAGACGCTGTGGTACTTTTGTATGCCCATGTCATACCAGGTCTTCGCCATGCTGTTCAGAAAATTATGAACTGGCCTGTTTGTTGCTTGGTCTCAGGTGTAAAGTGGTATGCCCAGGTTTCGTCACCCGTAGCAATTGAGTCCAGAAAGTTGTCCTGTTCGGCTGCAAGGTGGTGAAGAAGTGGGCGGGAAACATAAACTCGTTGCCGCATGTGGTCCTCAGTCAGCATGCGTGGCACCCATCTTGCGCACACCTTCCAGTAGTTCAATGTTTCCGTTAAAATTCTGTGAGCGGTGCTTCGGGAAACCTCAGGAACCAAAGTGCAGAGATCATCCAGGGTGATCCTCCGATCTTCACTGATGCTTTGCTCCAACACTGTCTCCTCAAAAATGGACCGTCTCCCGCTCATTTTTTCGTCGTGAATTTCGGTACGACAAGCTGCAAACTCTCTACACCACCTAGGAATATTCTTTACTTCCATGCAGACTCACCATAGACTTCCGCCAATTGGCGATGGATTTCAATCGGCGCAGTGCCCTTTGCGTTCATAAACCGAGTAACTGCGTGCAATTCGCACTTGCCGGTAACATCCAACGGGAACTCCATTCTCAACGGCTGCCAAGCTAAGACTGAGCGACTCAGCGCAGAGTGAGCATGTTTACACACAGCACTCTTCATAACAGTGTGAAGAACTCCCACACAAACAGGGTTCTGTAGTTATAAAAAAATAGACTTTACTTTTGGGATTACCCTCGTATGTACTTTCGATCGGTTAGTGTACAAGACAACAACCCAAGAAACAAGGAAGATCAGAGTTAACGAAGTTATTGGAAATAGAGGACAAGGTTAGGTGAGAGAAATAAGGCTACTCGGCACTTGCTTTGAAGGGTTTGGGGATACCACTTCGGTAGTCGAAGTGAAACTACGGCAGACCCATGGCCATCCTCCCTCTCTGTCCGCAACTCTATTAAAATAAAACATAAAAAAGAAACCGGCAACACGAACACGCCGTGCTGCGTGTGTGTGAGTGTCAGCAGCAGTGTCTGATCCCACAGCTAGCGCAGGCGCCGTTGTCGCCAGAAAGGAGCGTTTATTTCGAATGTAGTAATTTAAATGGAAATCGTCGGGAGGGCGGCGCTCTACACTGCGGCTCCGGAAAAGCGTAGCAGATAGCTCTTTTATCTGCGAGCGACTCCATTGTGCGGAATATAAATAAAGAACTTCGCAGACTATTTTAGCGCAAATGTTTCCAGCCTGGCACTGTACGTCCTCCGTCAGGCCTTTCCTCACGATTTTTTTTTACCGCCCTAGTTTCGCCCTTTCCTCTCTCCCTACCTCCACTCCTCTCTCTCTCTCTCTCTCTCTCTCTCTCTCTCTCTCTCCCTCTCTTCCTCTCCCACTCTCCATCCCCCAGCACGTCCGCTACTCGCCGATACTGCCCCCATAGCAGCCGTCTATCGCCGCTCGCTTCTAGCACGAGAGCGCCGCAGGCCTGCCAACTGTTGGCGCTGTAGTGCACAGTGGGGCGGGTGATTCCCCGCGCTTCAGCCCCCTCTCATTATTGCCGCAAATTCGGACGGCGCGATAGACAAACAGCGGGCGCGCGGGCGCCGGGCGAATGATACAACAATATTTAGAGAGGCGGCGCGGCGTTAGACGCCCGCCTCCGGCGCCGAGCATCGCCACCGCCACTGCCGCCGCCTCCACGTTCGCAGCGCGACGGGTTTCTCGCCAATCGTGCCGGATTTGTTTGCTTTGCGCCGGCTCCGCCCGCAACACGGCTCTCTTGCCCGGCAGACACTGCCAGTTACACTGCCGACGTGCGATAACTCTGCACAAAGTCTATGCTAACAAGTTAATGGACGCTGCTGCCTAAAATACTCGAACCAGCACAATATTGAAAATCTTAAAGCAACAAACTGTGATCTGTGATGCGATGTATCCCCGTGTGTAAGTCCTGAGTCACAAGTAAAATGAAAAAAAAAAAAAATGTATCCGTCTACTATTCAGCCGATAGACGTATCTGCGAATTGAAACGTATATGAATATGAGAACCAAATGGAAAGCCACTACCAAGCAAAGAAGGGAAGAGTGAAAGAGGAAGTAATATACGGAAGAAGTATACACAGCACAGGGAAGAAGAATGCTGAAAATCAGGTGGACTGGTAATACAAGGAATGAAGAGTTTCTGCACAGACCTGGCGAAGAAAGGGACACATGGAAAACTCTGCCATGAAGAACGGACAGGTTACCAGGACATGTGGTAAGATATCGGGGAATAACTTCCAGATCTAC
Source organism: Schistocerca gregaria (assembly GCF_023897955.1). Classification (NCBI taxonomy): domain Eukaryota; kingdom Metazoa; phylum Arthropoda; class Insecta; order Orthoptera; family Acrididae; genus Schistocerca; species Schistocerca gregaria. The sequence goes on along the minus strand of NC_064920.1, from coordinate 1,132,876,800 downwards.
AAGGAAAACTATAGGGGAAGGTAGAGATTGGAATACATCCAGAAAATAACTGAGAACTCAGGGTGTTACTCTGAACTGCTGGCGCTGAAGACGAATTCCAGGCGGGCCTCAGTATGAAGACTACCAGTTAAAAAAAAAAAAAAAAAAAAAAAAAAAAAAAAAAAAAAAAAAAAAAGAGGGAGAGAGAGAGTGAAGGGAAGCGAGAAAGCACGGATGCAGACGCGATGGGGGTGGGGGGCGGGGTGGGAGAGGCGGGGGTGCAATACTGCGTAAGGAACTTCACAGAGAAGTGAAAGATGTAGCAAATAATGCGATCGATGGTAAAATGTAATCTCACAGTAAACACACAACTAGAGGCAATTTGCTTACCTCGCATCCTCTACTGATGTCCCGTAGCCGCTGTCCCACATGGTTTGTTCTCCGTCAGTCGTGAGCTGTAACGCTTGTGTCATAAACACTGCATAGTAATGTGTCCAAGTGGGTAGGTTTAAATACTAAGCATAGTAAGACTCGTAAAGTTTTAGGATGCCGACTAATTTTGTTTTACTTCATTACTCGCAAAATCAGTACAACAGTTTCTTGTCAGTCTATTGTTAATATTCATAACAATATTCCCGGTCATTAATCATTAGCTCCCGAGCACCGTAAGAGTAAAAAAAATTCAGAGGATTTTCGAAACAACGAGAGATCGTACAAATATGTTTGCCGAGACACCTTTAACAGTTCATACTGTCTTTATGCGGAGTTCCACATCACACACTGGTCCGCGCGTCGCCACCTCGAAAACCGATCGTAGTCTACCTTGGATTAACAACAACATCGCGTAAGTGCGTCATCAGAGGCAGTTTGTCAACAAACTGTCATGTCTTAACATAAGATCAGATTTCGTGCACGGATTCGTGTATTACCTCCAGGGAAACCGATCATAAACTATTAGTGAACTATCTTAGGTGTTTGGCGTCTGCCCACTGAGCCCGTACGTGTGATTGGTCCATCGGTTCCATCAATACGCGCTGACAGTAATTAAAATTTGTAAGTATCGTTGCACTATTAACTGAATAATTGAAATTATTATTAACAATTCTCAGTGCAAGTAACGTCATCAGCACGGTTGGAGCTGTACACTAAGATGCAAAGAGTAAATATAATAAAAGATTCGATTCTTGGCGTCCAGCGTTGTTGGTGAATCCCCACTGCTCCAGTACGATACGCTTCTTGCTCGTCCGGCCGTTCTCACGCTGTATGGCCATCTGGGGCATCATTCGATCTTAACTACCTCCTCGCCAAACTCCCGTAACAAAATCTTACTACGCCGTGTATTAAAACACATCTACACCTACATGGATACTCTGCAAATCACATTTAAGTGCCTGGCAGGGGGTTCATCGAACCACCTTCACAATTCTCAATTATTCCAATCTCGTATAGGGCGCGGAAAGAACAAACACCTATATCTTTTAGTACGAGCTCTGATTTCCCTTATTTTATAATGGTGATCCTTCCTCCCTATGTAGGTCGGTGTCAACAAAACATTTTCGCATTCGGAGGAGAAAGGTGGTGATTGGAATTTCGTGAGAAGATTCCGTCGCAGTGAAAAACACCTTCCTTTTAATGATGTCCATCCCAAATCCTGTATCATTTCAGTGACACTCTCTCCCATATTTCGCGATAACACGAAACGAGCTGCCCTTCTTTGAACTTTTTCGATGTACTCCGTCAGTCCTATCTGGTAAGGATCCCACAACGCGCAGCAGTATTCTAAAAGAGTACGGACAAGCGTAGTGTAGGCCGTCTCCTTAGTCGATCTGTTACATTTTCCAAGTGCCTTGCCAATAAAACGCAGTCTTTGGTTAGCCTTCCCCACAACATTTTCTATGTGTTCCTTCCAATTTAAGTTGTTGGTAATTGTAATACCTAGGTATTTAGTTGATCTTACGGCTTTTAGATTAGACTAATTTATCGTGTAACCGAAGTTTAACGAATTCCTTTTACCACTCATGTGGATGACCTCACACTTTTCGTTATTAAGGGTCAACTGCCGATTTTCACACAATTCAGATATCTTTTCTAAATCGTTTTGCACTATGTTTTCATCTTCTGATGACTATATTCGTCGATAAACGACAGCGCCATCTGCAAACAACCTAAGACGGCTGCTCAGATTGTCTCCCAAATCGTTTATATAGATAAGGAACAGCAAAGGGCCTATAACACTACCTTGCAAAACGTCAGAAATCACAACCATTTTACTCGATGACTTTTCGTCTGTTACCACGAACTGTAAACTCTTTGACAGGAAATCACAAATCCAGTCACACAACTGAGACGATATTGCAAAATGGTTCAAATGTCTCTGAGCACTATGGGACTTAACTGCCGAGGTCATCAGTCCCCTAGAACTTAGAACTACTTAAACCTAACTAACCTAAGGACATCACACAGATCCATGCCCGAGGCAGGATTCGAACCTGCGAACGTAGCGGTCGCGCGGTTCCAGACTGTAGCGCCTAGAACCGCTCGGCCACGGGCACGATATTGCATAAGCACGTAATTTCACTACAAGCCGCTTGTGTGACACAGTGTCAAAATCCTTCCGGCAATCCGCAAATACGACATCGATCTGAAATCCCTTCTCAATATAGTAAACTTGGGTAGGTATATGGCATAAACGCCACAAAGACCTAAGACGAAACAAAGTACGAGCAGCAGGTCTGTTCCACCTAGTGTGCAAAACATATGGAACAGGCGAAATACCAAGAATATAGCAAATATGAATACATTACTTTTAACAGTGATAGTTTTTAACTTTTACTGCACTGGGACACAATAATTATTAGACAATCACTCACCTTTATGCATTTTTCAGCAGGCTGCACTATGATTCTTTACTTGCAAAACACTATGAGGCACAGTTTTGAAAGCACTTACTTTTGAACTGACAGCAAATAGTTTTAATACCTATTTTTACTATTTCATTACTGTTAAATCAATTATTCACTTTATGCTTTTTGAAAACCCACAAACTTTGAAATAAGCAGTTTCAATTGCAAAAATACCTTCAGAAAACATCATTTACTATCTCACACACTTTTCTCACATTAACTTTGAATTTAATTACTTTCTTCTTACTATATTTAAGTGGCATTATTTAGTTAACATCTGGGCTTCAATATTTTCACAACATGTACACTCGGTAAGCATATTTAGCATGTAATGGATCCTGACTGGGGGTAAATCAAGGTAATATTTCAAAGAATAATTTTTCGTTTACCTTATTACTGGAAACAAATAAAACATCCACATAAACTGATCCTCCACTTTACATTTCTACAACTCCTTATCTCCGTTGCAGTGATTGCGCAATGTGTTGGTGAGTACGTCCTGGCCGGTGGATCAGTAGTTGATAATGATAAAGTTTTGTCATTTCTTTGTGACGACGATGGATACCATTTCCAAAAACAGAGCTAGCCTATTAATCGATCCATCCGAGATTTTGGCACATTGATAAACGGCACAAAAAGCCTCTCGCGGCACCAGCACAATCCACTGTTGTTACATGAGCTGTTGGCGGTTCAGTAGCTCGTGTCCGATTAACTCTTGGTTCCACCGTTCTATCCCCGCCAACCACATTTTGCGATCACTAAAATTTTTCGTTTCTGAGGGGAACTACACCACCTTTATACACATAAAGAACTAAGAACCCTAAGTGAGGACCAGCAAATACAAAGCACCAAACAACGCTATTCTCGTTATTTTGCGTTTCGTGTGTGAAGTGCATCTCACTGCTGTAAAGTAAAATGGATAATATTCGGTAATAATAAACTTCCATATCCATACACACTGGAAGTTTTGTTTTATCTAAAACCCTCCAGGTCATTCGTATTTTATTCGACTCATCCAGCCTTAGCAAGCAGCATTCGTCAATGGTAAAAAATGCTGTTAGCAACAGCTTTTCTGCTTTGGAAAATCTACACGTTAAAGTCTGGATTGTAAGGCCTTGTTCAATGTATGAAGGGATATTTTTGGATAGTGATTTTTTTTTTCTTTTGGAACTGTCATTATCGGAAAAATCAATAAGAATACTAATTCCGTTTAGCACAGTATGACAGGTGTGGAAATAGAATTTCGAATATGGTACGTCACGTTAATGTCCTCGCCCAGTAAAGTGAGTTAGGTGCTGTATTTTATTGGAGGTATTGGCTGATGTCCTATCTCCTTCGTGTGTGTGTGTGTGTGTGTGTGTGTGTGTGTGTGTGTGTGTTTGTGTGTGTCCACGTAGCCCTATTACGAAAAACCGATGATGATGCTTAATTAATAAATTACAATGAGCAGGGGGATAATTTGTTTTCGTTAGATCGCCTAATAAAATGAAACAACCGGGGTGCCTGCAGCTCGCTAACTACTGTTTTCTACTTACGTACAGCCGTTGTCCGCGACCATCCAACTGCGCAGCAGCACGCTCTCGGCTTTAATTACGAACCCATTTACAAATTTACGTGCAATTAGTGGTCGGTTTCATTCGGCAATTCTCCGTACGCTCGTAGCTCACCCCATTTGGTCAGGGCGTAATTCCTTTGTCCTGGAACTCAGTGCTGTCTATAAACGCGCTTGTTCCCTGTTCATTGTTTGTATTCTTGAGCTACTTTGGGCGTCACTGTTTTGCAGGTTACGCTGGCCTTTACTGTGCGACAGAATGTTCCTAACTGCTCAGAGCAACTGTTTACTAATCCATAAACAATCCATGCGAGGTGGCCGAGTGGACTGGCATCGACAGACAGCGAGTTTGGAATCTCCGACTTTCATTTCGTTCTTCTGCATCTGCCCCTAACTACCAGGACTGATTTTTCGAAAAGTTGCAACCGATTTCCTAACGAGCGAGGTGGCGCACTGGACTGGCATTCGGAAGGAAAACGGTTCAAATCCGTGTCCGGCCATCCTATTTAGGTTTCTCGCGTTTTCCCCAAATCGCTTCAGGCAAATGCCGGAATGGTTCCTTTGAAAGGGAACGGCCGATTTTTTCCCCATCCTTTCCTAATCCGAGCTTGTGCTCCGTCTCTGCTCTTCGTCGAGGAGACATTAAAGACTCATCTCCTCCTTCTCCTCCTCCGCCCTCCCTCCCTCCCTCCACCGATTTACTCATTTATGTTTGTTTATCTATACAATTCAAAATCTTGTTACAGCCTCAGTGTCGTCGCCGTCGACGTATCGTCAACCCTCAATATTCCTTACTTCCTTTTCTAGAAGCATAGGATATCCACATGAAACGTCCATCATTTCGTAATGAAATTAGAAAACACTGTTTGTTGTTGTTGTTGTTGTGGTCTTCAATCCTGAGACTGGTTTGATGCAGCTCTTCATGCTACTCTATCCTGTGCAAGCTTCTTCATCTCCCAGTACCTACTGCAACCTACGTCCTTCTGAATCTGCTTAGTGTATTCATCTCTTGATCTCCCTCTACGATTTTTACCCTCCACGCTGCCCTCCAATGTTAAATTTGTGATTCCATGATGCCGCAGAACATGTCCTACCAACCGATCCCTTCTTCTGGTCAAGTTGTGGCACAAACGTCTCTTCTCCTCAATCCTATTCAATACTTCCTCATTAGTTATGTGATCTACCCATCTAATCTTCAGCATTCTTCTGTAGCACTGCATTTCGAAAGCTTCTATTCTCTTTTTGTCCAAACTATTTATCGTCCGTGTTTCACTTCCATACATGGCTACACTCCATACAAATACTTTCAGAAATAACTTGCTGACACTTAAACCTGTACTCGATTATGTTAACAAATTTCTCTTCTTCAGAAACGCTTTCCTTGCCATTGCCAGTCTAATTTTATATTTTCTCTACTTCGAACATCATCAGTTATTTTGTTCCCCAAATAGCACATTATCCTCGTTTCTCCTGATCCTCTTGAGTAGTCCCCGCCCGGGGATCCGAATGAGGGACTATTTTACCTCCGGAATTAGAAAATATAATGATACATGTAAGAGAGGGTCAAAAAGTTTCCCTTAAAAGGCCTTAAAGTCCAGTACCCCCCCCCCCCCCCCCCCATGAACCATGGACCTTGTCGTTGGTGGGGAGGCTTGCGTGCCTCAGCGATCCAGATAGCCGTACAGTAGGTGCAACCACAACTGAGGGATATCTGTTGAGAGGCCAGACAAACTTGTGGTTCCTGAAGAGGGGCAGCAGCCTTTTCAGTTGTTGCAGGGGCAACAGTCTGGATGATTGACTTATCTGGCCTTGTAGCAATAACCAAAACGGCCTTGCTGTGATGGTACTGCGAACGGCGGAAAGCAAGGGGAAACTACGGCCGTAATTTTTCCCGAGGGCATGCAGCTTTACTGTATGATTAAATGATGATGGCGTCCTCTTGGGTAAAATATTCCGGAGGTAAAATAGTCCCCCATTCGGATATCCGGGCGGGGACTACTCAAGAGGATGTCGTTATCAGGAGGAAGAAAACTGGCGTTTTACGGATCGGAGCGTGGAACGTCAGATCCCTTAATCGGGCAGGTAGGTTAGAAAATTTAAAAATGGAAATGGATAGGTTAAAGTTAGATATAGTTGGAATTGGTGAAGTTCGGTGGCAGGAGGAACAAGACTTCTGGTCAGGTGACTACAGGACTATAAAGACAAAATCAAATAGGGGTAACGCAGGAGTAGGTTTAATAATGAATAGGAAAATAGGAATGCGGGTAAGCTACTACAAACAGCATAGTGATCGCATTATTGTGGCCAAGATAGATACGAAGCCCACACCTACTACAGTAGTACAAGTTTATATGCCAACTAGCTGTGCAGATGACGAACAAAATGAAGAAATGTATGATGAAATAAAAGAAATTATCCAGATGGTGAAGGGAGGCGAAAATTTAATAGTCATGGGTGACTGGAATTCGTCAGTAGGAAAAGGGAGAGAAGGAAACATAGTAGGTGAATATGCATTGGGGCTAAGAAATGAAAGAGGAAGCCCCCTGGTAGAATTTTGCACAGAGCACAACTTAATCATAGCTAACACTTGGTTTACGAACCATGGAAGAAGGTTGTATACATGGAAGAAGCCTGGAGATACTAAAAGGTATCAGATAGATTATGTAATGGTAAGATAGAGGTTTAGGAACCAGGTTTTAAATTGTAAGTCATTTCCAGAGGCAGTTGTGGACTCTGACCACAATCTATTGGTTATGACCTGTAAATTAAAACTGAAGAAACTGCAAAAAGGTGGGAATTTAAGGAGATGAGACCTGGATAAACTAATAGAACCAGAGGTTGTACAGAGTTTCAGGGAGAGCATAAGGGAACAATTGGCAGGAATGGGGGAAAGAAATACAGTAGAAGAAGAATGGGGATGAAGTAGTGAAGGCAGCAGAGGATCAAGAAGGTAAAAAAACAAGGGCTGGTAGAAATCCTTGGGTAACATAAGAAATATTGAATTTAATTAATGAAAGGAGAAAATATAAAAATGTGGTAACTGAAGCAGTCAAAAAGAAATACAAACGTCTCAAAAATGAGATCGACAGGAAGTGCAAAATGGCTAAGCAGGGATGGCTAGAGGACAAATGTAAGGATATAGAGGCTTATCTCACTAGGGGTAAGATAGATACTGCCTACAGGAAAATTAAAGAGACCTTTGGAGATAAGAGAACCACTTGTATGAACATCAAGAGCTCAGATAGAAACCCAGTTCTAAGCAAAGAAGGGAAAGAAGAAAGGTGGAAGGAGTATATAAAGGGTCTATACAAGGGCGATGTACTTGAGGACAATATTATGGAAACGGAAGAGGATGTAGATGAAGATGAAATGGGAGATATGATATTGCGTGAAGAGTTTGACAGAGCACTGAAAGACCTGAGTCGAAACAAGGCCCCCGGAGTAGACAACATTCCATTGGAACTACTGACGGCCTTGGGCGAGCCAGTCCTGACGAAACTCTACCATCTGGTGATCAAGATGTATGAAACAGGTGAAATACCCACAGACTTCAAGAAGAATATAAAAATTACAATCCCAAAGAAAGCAGGTGTTGACAGGAGTGAAAATTACCGAACAATCAGTTTAATAAGCCACAGCTGCAAAATACTAACACGAATTCTTTACAGATGAATGGAAAAACTAGTAGAAGCCGACCTCGGGGAAGATCAGTTAGGATTCCGTAGAAATATTGGAACACGTTAGGCAATACTGACCCTACGACTTATCTTGGAAGCTAGATTAAGGAAAGGCAAACCTACGTTTCTAGCATTTGTAGACTTAGAGAAAGCTTTTGATAATGTTGACTCGAATACTCTCTTTCAAATTCTAAAGGTGGCAGGGGTAAAATACAGGGAGCGAAAGGCTATTTACAATTTGTACAGAAACCAGATGGCACTTTTATGAGTCGAGGGACATGAAAGGGAAGCAGTGGTTGGGAAGGGAGTAAGACAGGGTTGTAGCCTCTCCCCGATGTTATTCAATCTGTATATTGAGCAAGCAGTAAAGTAAACAAAAGAAAAATTCGGAGTAGGTATTAAAATCCATGGAGAAGAAATAAAAACTATGAGGTTCGTCGATGACATTGTAATTCTGTCAGAGACAGCAAAGGACTTGGAAGAGCAGTTGAATGGAATGGACAGTGTCTTGAAAGGAGGATATAAGATGAACATCAACAAAAGCAAAACGAGGATAATGGAATGTAGTCGAATTAAGTCGGGTGATACTGAGGGAATTAGATTAGGAAATGAGACACTTAAAGTAGTAAAGGAGTTTTGCTATTTGGGGAGTCATTTATGAAAGTATTTGTATGGAGTGTAGCCATGTATGGAAGTGAAACATGGACGATAAATAGTTTGGACAAGAAGAGAATAGAAGCTTTCGAAATGTGGTGCTACAGAAGAATGCTGAAGATTAGATGGGTAGATCACATAACTAATGAGGAAGTATTGAATAGGATTGGGGAGAAGAGAAGTTTGTGGCACAACTTGACCAGAAGAAGGGATCGGTTGGTAGGACATGTTCTTAGGCATCAAGGGATCACCAATTTAGCATTGGAGGGCAGTGTGGAGCGTAAAAATCGTAGAGGGAGACCAAGAGATGAATACATTACCCAGATTCAGAGGGATGTAGGTTGCAGTAGGTATTGGGAGATGAAGAAGCTTGCACAGGATAGAGTAGCATGGAGAGCTGCATGAAACCAGTCTCAGGACTGAAGACCACAACAACAAAAACAAAGTCCAGTAATCAGGAAAAATCGTCTTGACCATTGAGGCAATCATCGCACCTAGATCCACGTATCCTTCTGCTTATCCTCGTCCTAAAGGAATCGTCGACCCTTCAAGGCCCTATTCAAGGAACCGAAGGCGTGGTAAGGGCGTAAGGAGAAGTCAGGTCTACAGGGCGGGTGCCCGAGTGTCTCCCATTTGAGCGTAATGGATGAGGATAGCCTGCTGTCGGCAGGCATCTTGTATCGAACCTACTGAATGAAATCAGGGTGATTAAGAAAACTGCAGTCACTGATTTTAGATATCATTGAAATTTTTCACAAACATAGGTTCCTAGTTATGTAAAAGAAGCCTCATAAAGTTCATCTGCATCTACACGGATACTCTGCAAATCACTTTTAAAGTGCCTGCGAGAGGGTTCATCGAACCACTTTCACAATTCTCCATTATTCCAATATCGTATAGCGCGCGGAAAGAATGAACACCTATATCTTTCCGTACGAGCTCTGATTTCCCTTATTTTATCGTGGTGATCGTTCCTCCCTACGTAAGTCGGTGTCTACAAAATATTTTTGCACTTGGAGGAGAAAGTTGGTGATTGGAATTTCGTGAGAAAATACCGTCGCAACGAAAAACGCTTTTATTTCAATGATGTCCATTCCAAATCCTGTATCATTTCAGTGACACTCTCTCCCATACTTCGCGATAATACAAAACGTGCTGCCTTTCTTTGAACTTTTTCGATGTACTCCGTCAGTTCTATCTGGTACGGATCCCACACCGCACAGCAGTATTCTAAAAGAGGACGGAGAAGCGTAGTGTAGGCAGTCTCCTTAGTAGGTCTGTTACATTTTCTAAGTGTCCTGCCAATAAAACGCAGTCTTTGGTTAGCCTTCCCCACAACATTTTCTATGTGTTCCTTCCAATTTAAGTTGTTGGTAATTGTAATACCTAGGTATTTAGTTGAATTTACGGCTTTTAGATTAGACTGATTTATCGTGTAACCGAAGTTTAACGAGTTCCTTTTAGCACTCATGTGGATGACCTCAAACTTTTCGTTGCTTAAGGTCAACTGCCACTTTTCGCACCATTCAGATATCTTTTCTAAATCGTTGTACAGCATTTTTTTATCTTCTGATGACTTTGTTAGTCGATAACCGACAGCGTCATCTGCAAACAACCGAAGACGGCTGCTCAGATTGTCTCCCAAATCGTTTATATAGATAAGGAACAGCAAAGGGCCTATAACACTACCTTGTGGAGCTCCAGAAATCACTTCTGTTTTACTCAATGACTTTCCGTCAATTACTACGAACTGTGACCTCTCTGACAGGAAATCACAGATCCAGTCACATAACTGAGACGATATTCCATAAGAACGCAATTTCACTACGAGCCGCTTGTGTGGTAGTGTCAAAAGCCTTCCGGAAATCCAGAAATACGGTATCGATGTGAAATCCCTTGTCAATAGCACTCAACACTTCATGTGAATAAAGAGCTAGTTGTGTTTCACAGGAACGATGTTTTCTATACCCATGTTGACTGTTTATCAATAGACCGTTTTCTTCGAGGTAATTCATTATGTTCGAACACAATATATGTTCTAAAATCCTGCTGCACATCGACGACAACGATATAGACCTGTAATTTAGTGGATTACTCCTGCTAACTTTCTTGAATATTGGTGTGACCTGTGCAATTTCCCAGTCTTTGGGTACGGATCTTTCGTTGAGCGAACAGTTGTATATGATTGTTAAGTGTGGAGCTAATCCATCAGCATACTCCGAAAGGAACCTAATTGGTATACAGTCTGGACCAGAAGACTTGCTTTTATTAAGTGACTTAAGTTGCTTCACTACTCCGAGAATATTTACTTCTACGTCACTCATGTTGGCAGCTCTTCAAGTGCTAGCTATTTTGCGAATAAAAAGCTACACATAATTGATACTTAACTGTCAACATGGTTTCCTTCGAATCAAGTACTCGTCCACTAAATACAGGACGTTCTGAGAACTGAAGACACTAGAAAAGCAAATGGAGGGTCACTAAGATCATTGAAAATAGAAAAAAATGATAAATACAGTCAAATGTTTTGTGGGATGATTTGTCTAAAAGTAAGAATCAAAACAGATTAGAGAAACATTTGATGTGCCTTTAAATGATGTTCGAAATCATGTGCAGCAAATGAGCTGCGTCAGATGTTTCTGTAATCTATGTAGTTTCTTACTTTTAAGACATCATTTCACAAAATATTTGACCGATGTTTCTTCAATTTTTTTCCTGTTTCCCCACAATCCAAGATTCATTTCCATGCAATGCTATGTTCCAGACGCCCATTCTTAGAAATGTCTCCCTCGAATCACGGCTTGTGTTTAACATAGAGTACTTAGTTTAGCAAGGAATATTCTCTCTCCATATGTCATCCTACTTTATCCATCCGTCATTTGACTTTTAGCTTCCGGGGTAACAGAATTTCTAAACTATGTCATAAATGGGCTCCTCATTTTAGATGTTAACCGCTGATGTCATTCTTGCCACTCCTCATTATATTTTTTTTCTTTTTTTTTTACTATCCTCTCGATCTATATTCTGTGCTCATTAGATTGCTCATTCCAGTTAATACATCCTATAATACCCCTTTACCCTGAATTTTAATTCCATTGTTGAACTTCTTTTCCGTGTCTGCTTATTCGATGTGTGTACTGAAAAACAGGGAAGGAAACCACAACCATGTCCTTTGTTCTTGATCTTCTGTTCTTATTGTTCCCTCTCGGTTCTTGTGCTTACTGCATATCGCAAGTCTTTCCAAACAACCTAAATCAGTTTTCCTGAGAATTTCAAACACCTTGCATCATTTTACGTTTTCGAACGATTTTTACACATCAACGAGTCCTGTGAAAGTGTTCTGAAGTGGTTATCGAGCTAAGCGCTAGAGCAGCCTCTCTGACGCCATACTTTTCATAAAGCTAAACTGCCTGTCGTCTAATAAGTACTCAATTTTCTTTTTCATTCCTATGTCTGTTATTCTTGTCAGCTGTTAAGCTGATTGTGCAATAGTTCTCTCAGTTATCATTTTCCGTCGGTTCTTATTGGATCAGTTTCATAATTTTTCTGCCTTTGCTGTCTGCCTGCATTCTGTAGACGGTATTCTCCGAAAGTCATATCCATCCTCATAGATCATACGTTCTAACATGTATAATCGTTTAGCTGACACTTCTCCCAGTCATTCTAGAAATTCCGAAAGAATGTGGACATATGCTATGCTTTCTCTCTGTGCTTCCCCTAGATATCTCCCTCCCCAGCAGCAAATTCACATGCCTGGTCAGTTTATCATCCCCAGAGAGGACATGCATTTCTCAGGGGTCCCCTCGCTCTCGCCAGAGCAAAGAAAAAGCATTCTTCTTGTGGCGCCCTTCATCTGTTCGCACTGAGCTGGAGTACCTGTGAGTGCGCTCACCACGAGCCCTTTTAGACGCCGCAAAAGAATCCACTTTCCATCATTTTCACCTAGTAGGATGGGAATTCTCAACTGCTGCCCTACGGAAAGGTTTCTTCTAACTAAAACGTCCAAGAGACCCACATAAACTACGAAACGATTTAGCTGTCAGTGCCTTACCGCGTCTCATGTGAGAAAACAAGAAGAGTCCAGAAAACTATATTTGCTTCCGTTCTGGGTAGAACATTTACTCATTTATTACTGCTCACAATTTCGGCACCTACTAGCTGGATTTAATGCAGGTCGTACGTACTTCCACATAGCTACGGAAAGTTGTATACGACTGTAACTAACATTCGCGGCAAGTCGTGTAATGCAGTTTAATCCATTTCAATAAATGGTGAAATCAAATATAAAGCAAATATACTGAAGCGCCAGAGAAACTGCTATAGGCATGCGTATTCGGTTTAGAGATACGCAAACAGGCAGAATACGTCGCTGCGATCGGCAACGACTACATAAGACAACAAGTGTCTGGTGCAGTTGTTGGATCGGTTACTGCTGCTACAATCGCAGGTTATCAAGATTTGAACGTGGTGTTACAGCCGGTGCACTAGCGATGGGACACATCATCCCCGAGGCAGCGATGAAGTGGGGATTTTCCCATACGATCCATTTCACGAGTGTACCGTGAATATCAGGAATCCGGTAAAACATAAAATCTCCGGGACTGCTGCGGTCGGAAAAAGATCCTGCAAGGACGGGACCAACGGCGACTGAAGAGAATCGTTCAACGTGACAGAAGTGCAACCGCAAGCTGCTGTAGATTTCAATGCGGGCCTTCAGCAAGTTTCAGCGTGCGAACCATTCAACGAAACATGATCGATATGGGCTTTCGGAGTCGAAGGAACACTCGTGTACCCTTGATGACTGCACGACACAAAGGTTCATGCCTCTCCCGGGCCCGTCAGCACCGACGTTGGACTGTTGATGGCTGGAAACATGTTGCCTAGTCGGACGAGTCTTTTCGGACGTGTACGGGTATGGCTACAACTTCATAAGTGCATGGACCCTGTATGTCAGCAGGGGACTTTTCAAGCCGAATGATGAGACAGCGGAAGGTCACAAGATGATGACTTCCCTGAATCGTCGCTTTTGGATGGTATCAGTTTTTCACCTTCACGATGCCACAAAATTGAGGGTTCAGTTTTAATCAGAGACTTTATAGCTCGCCAGTAAAATTGTAGGTGTATCAATCAAATTTATCTTCTCTTCCACGGATCATTGTGGATGTTTCAAAAGCTGCGACATGGTCGCGAATTGAACAGTGACCCGAACAAATAATTAAAACCAACAGTTTTGAACAACCACTTGTATGAACATCAAGAGCTCAGATGGAAACCCAGTTCTAACCAAAGAAGGGAAAGCCGAAAGGTGGAAGGAGTATATAGAGGGTCTATACAAGGGCGATGTACTTGAGGACAATATTATGGAAATGGAAGAGGATGTGGATGAAGATGAAATGGGAGATACGATACTGTGTGAAGAGTTTGACAGAGCACTGAAAGACCTGAGCCGAAGCAAGGCTCCTGGAGTAGACAACATTCCATTGGAACTACTGACGGCCTTGGGAGAGCCAGTCCTGACAAAACTCTACCGTCTGGTGAACAAGATATATGAAACAGGGGAAATACCCGCAGACTTCAAGAAGAATATAATAATTCCAATCCCAAAGAAAGTAGGGTAGGTGTTGACAGATGTGAAAATTACCGAACAATCAGTTTAATAAGCCACAGCTGCAAAATACTAACACGAATTCTTTACAGACGAATGGAAGAACTAGTAGAAGCCGACCTCGGGGAAGATCAGTTTGGATTCCGTAGAAATGTTGGAACACGTGAGGCAATACTGACCTTACAACTTATCTTAGAAGAAAGATTAAGGAAAGGCAAACCTAAGTTTCTAGCATTTGTAGACTTAGAGAAAGCTTTTGACAATGTTGACTGGAATACTCTCTTCCAAATTATAAAGGTGGCAGGGGTAAAATACAGGGAGCGAAAGGCTATTTACAATTCGTACAGAAACCAGATGGCAGTTATAAGAGTGGAGGGACATGAAAGGGAAGCAGTTGTTGGGAAGGGAGTAAGACAGGGTTGTAGCCTCTCCCCGATGTCATTCAATCTCTATATAGAGCAAGCAGTAAAGGAAACAAAAGAAAAATTCGGGGTAGGCATTAAAATCCATGCAGAAGAAATAAAAACTTTGAGGTTCGCCGATGACATCGTAATTCTGTCAGAGACAGCAAAGGACTTGGAAGAGCAGTTGAATGGAATGGATAGTGTCTTGAAAGGAGGAGAGAAGTTTGTGGCACAACTTGACCAGAAAAAGGGATCGGTTGGTAGGACATGTTCTGAGGCATCAAGGGATCACAAATTTAGAATTGGAGGGCAGTGTGGAGGGTAAAAATCGTAGAGGGAGAGCAAGAGATGAATACACTAAGCAGATTCAGAAGGATGTAGGTTGCAGTAGGTACTGGGAGATGAAGAAGCTTGCACAGGATAGAGTATCACGGAGAGCTGCATCAAACCAGTCTCAGGACAGAACACCACAACAACAAACAACAGTTTTGAACATTAGTGCTGCTGACAAGATGACTCTTGTATATATTATTATTTATTTATATTTGATGATGCTGGTGCTGATTTTGTGTTTAGCATTTGACGATGCCACTACTGCTCTAGTATTTAGGACATGTTTTTATAAAACAGACCTGAAGATGGTCATTATAGACCGAAACCGGCAGTCTGATGAAGAAAAAGAAAGTGACCGTAAACGTGAAGTAAAGGAAATTTATTGTGGGTGTTTTCTGCATGCCGGCCGGCGTAGCCGAGCGGTTCTAGGCGCTACAGTCTGAAACCGCGTGACCACTACGGTCGCAGGTTTGAATCCTGCCTCGGGCATGGATGTGTATGATGTCCTTAGGTTAGTTAGGTTTAAGTAGTTCTAAGTTCTAGGGGACTGATGACCTCAGATGTTAAGTCCTATTGTGCTCAGAGCCATTTGAACCCTATTTTTCTGCTTATACGATGTTGCAAGTTTGTTACGCCTTCTCCCGTTTTTAATCTTTTAAGACAAATGGAGCACTCTACATCATTCCTACCGAACTTTGTGAAATACTCCCAAACTATGAATGGTACCACTCTGCAATAGAACGTATGGCCACGCCAAACTTAGAAAGGTACATCATTGTCTCCACAGTGCTGTACCAATTCATACGTCATGTGTGTCGCTAGTTTACAACTGTAGACGTTATTAAAATAATGCTTGTAGCTTTTCCCAATTTCTATAATAATCCAGCACTTCAAAGCAACGGGAATCTTGCAAATAAACATTACTCGTATTTAAAAAAATGTCTTATTTCAAAAGGAAAAATTTTTATACTGCGGCTGTAGCAAATTGGTATGCCGGTATTTTTGTCCGGTTATTAGTAAAAATGAAAAAACCTGTTATAGCCGGGACCAAAACAAATACAGGAAAATACCGGTTAGTTAGAACTAAAAACGGTATCGTTTTTGACCGGTCAGTTTTTCCCATCCCTGCTGCCTGCCACTTACAAGCGAACACCATTTGCTCTTGCCTCACAGGCAATTCATGGATATATCTAAGCGGATATATTTGTACGCTGAGACTGAGAGGGAAACATTCCATAGGAGCTAGGTTAAGCCATAGAATAGGTATACAAGGCGGTACAACAGTACATATGCCGAGAAACATAAGAGGCTCGGTTGGAGCAAAGAGTGGCTAACTTGTAATATCCCTCACGTACTAATTACTGTTGCTCTACAAATACGCCGACGGGGATTGCTAATGGTGCCGTTTCCCTGGGAGCTTATCATGTGCAATTTTAGCTCGGTTTCCACCCGCTTATGGGTGTGTGTGTGTGTGTGTGTGTGTGTGTGTGTGTGTGTGTGTGTGTGCGTGTGCGTGTGTGTATAGAGAGAGAGAGAGAGAGAGAGAGAGAGAGAGAGAGAAAGAGAGGGAGAGAGGGAGGGAGGGAGGGAGGGAGAGAGCATAGAGGTAGGGGAAAACAACGCGTTATCCTGTAATAGATGCGCGTATATTAGCCCGTTGTTACACTTTAAACCAAAGAGTATCGTGAATTATTCAGAGCCGTCGACGCAAAAGCACAGCGCGCAACCAACAGCGAGGCATAGTTTCTAGCATTACGGCGCTTAATGTGCAAGACACACGGCTCGCTTCAACTCCGGTACGTGCTGTGCGGCTTCATACAACAGCTTGTACATCGGTATTCCTACACTCTACGTCACTCGTTTTAAAAAATATATATTCCTCAATGAATGTTCGTCTCACCAGAGTGCTATAATACTGAATGAAAAGGACAGATAATCATGCAGGACCTTTGATTACTTCGGCTGGATTTCATTATATACTGTGAATATCACCCACGAGGACAAACTTCAAGTGACGTCCTAATAGGAAAATGAACCAAGAAAGTCATGTCACTGAATTTTCTCATTATGAGGATGCCGAAGGGTGATCTGTTTTCGTTGCTAAAAACCATTCAAAAGCCAAGATCGCACAACATATTTTTTATTCAAGGCAACCGTTTTCAACAGTCTGAGCTGTCATCTTAAAGCTTTAAACATTTTTTTTTAGTAGAAAATTTTCGTTTTTACCCTGACATCATGTACAAGATGTCAAGGGGAGAAAACTTAGCACGTTATAAACGTGTCATCGCTAAAATATTAAAAAAAAACACACAGAATCTTGTCCAAAAGTCCATGTCCGAACACGTTCTGTTACACGTTACAAGTACGTAAACACTAGCACATATGTTTACAGGTGCTTGATATCCCGCAGGCCTGTCCCAGATAAGTGCGTGGGAGCAGTTTGGACGTCAGCTCCGTCCTACTGTAGCAGGGATATCAAGGACTGGTTTACAACTGTATTAGGCCAGCTTCCCTCAGGACAAGATACAACTCCTTTATGACTTCTTATGCAACTGAATCAGCACATACATCGAGAACAGAGGGGGTGCAACGTCATACCGCTGCTGCCAAGGTATTGGTAAATTTGAATAGATTTTGTAATCATTGAAGTAACATCGCACATCCCCTCAACTCGTAAAGTTTCATATCATTTCCTTCTCCCCTTCTGGGGTTTCACGTTTTTTAATCGGTCAGTGTACTTCAGGAGCAAGTGCATATGTTAATTTTTTTTATTTACGAGGCCTCGTGGGGGCATCCGAGCCAGAGTTACGAACTCCACCTTTGTAACTCTTCAACAGTTGGCAGCATTGGTATGCGGCAGGTACTGGCTTGTTCCGTAGCCTCTTCTCTGCAGCTCCAGTTGTCGGGAAGCGTTAGCATTGAACGGTTGTGTTCTTACAGTGGGAAGTATGGAACCCTGGGATGACGGTCAGTCAATGCGATTTAAGCAACGTGCACTCATTGAATTCCTGTTAGCAGAAGGTGTCAACCCAAAGGAAAGCAGTTTATGGTGATTGTGAGTCGTTGGGCGAGTAAGTTTAAAGATGTTGAGACCGCAACATCTCACCTGCGTGACAAACAAAGAGTTGGACGTCCTGTGAGAGCACCCGCCGAGTTTCACAGATTGATCGTGGAACAACAATAATTAAGACCGTTGCATCACAACGCTGTGAACTCTGAAACGACGGCTAACAAGAGTTCGAAAGGAAAAGGGAATTGTTTCCCTGCAGCATGACAATGCATGACAATGCCAAACGACACACTCCACGTGCAACCACAGTAGAACTTCAGAGACTGAATCTCACCACCGTAGGCATCCTCCATACAGTCTAGATTTAGCACCGTCTGACTTCCATCTCTTCCCGATAATGAAAGACGATCTGCGGGAACATCATTATGCTTCTCATGAAGACGTTGAGCGAAACTGTGGTTGCGGAAACAGATTATGGACTTCTTCCGTGGCGGCTTCAGAAAACTTCATTGTTGGCAGAAATGTATCCCATTGGCTGATGATTATGTGGAAAAGTGATTATTGGTCATTAAAGATCACATTCTGAGGATTATTTCTGCCTTTGATCTATTAAAATATTCCTATCCCGCGACCGCTGCGGTCGCAGGTTCGAATCCTGCCTCGGGCATGGATATGTGTGATGTCCTTAGGTTACTTAGGTTTAAGTAGTTCTAAGTTCTAGGGGACTGATGACCTCAGATGTTAAGTCCCATAGTGCTCAGGGCCATTTGAACCATATTCCTATCCAAATACAATGAACGCTGTTGGAGGTATTACTTTTCATTTGACCCTCGTACTTGCTGATTTAACGAGACAATAAATACCTAACAGAACGGCGACTGCAAATTTTATAATCGAAATAGCACCATAACACGGAAAATGCTAATAAGTAAGACGTTGCAGAGTAGAGTTCTCAACTACTGGGAGGACAAAATAGAAGAAGTGCGACACAAGGAAACTTTTCGACTTGGACTTAATTACTTGGGGTTTATCGCTCAGTTTTTTCACTTCTATAGGAATACTACTGGAAATGAAACTTGCAAAGTACTGCACACCTTTCTGTACAGTACTTAAGGAAGTTTTGTGTAACTGCGTGTAGCATTTCCGTCTAATGTTCACAGAATGAATGTTGCTGTTCCTTCTGAACGAGTCAGTATTGTCAAACAAATACTACGGTGGAATACATGTGGGTCCTTCACAGAGCTAGAACCGAGACGCATGAACAACTGCCTACACGAAGTTCGCGTACGGACACCGCAGATGTCTGATCGCCTTTTCTGAAGCAAACGATATTCTTGGCGGGTGCATAGAGTTCGTCTACGCTCAGGCTTGTAGAAACTGTTGAGAGAACTCACGGATGCACCAGTCCATTTCCCCTGACAGATGGCACCACCTAACTCACAAAATCTTTGTATCCATTTTTGCACTCATGTGTGATGTCGGATACTTTCAGAGAGACAATATTCGTATACCAGCTACAGAACAACTGTCTCCATACAGCAATGTGGCCAGCTTGAATATGCGGTCCACGCTAGAGATCCGCCAGGTTAAATTAAGCCACAGGACAGCGTTATGGGTCATTCATGAAAACCTATGTTGTCTCCATCATCTGCAACGTGTGCAAGCATTATCGGTAGCGGACGTTTTTCCACCAGAAAGATTTCGTCGCTGACAGCTGGAACAAACCACCATCATTGTGGCATTTCTGTCGTCATTATGTTCACGGACGAAGCGATCTCTGGTAAAGATGGCATCATAAACACACAGAATCATCATCCGTGGAACAGAAAACCATGGACGACCATCACACAACTTGCAAAACAGAGAATAATGTTGTTTATCAGTGGCAGCTACTCTGGCGAATGTGCGTTAATTATGTAGTAAATTAATACCATGTTATGTGTAATGTAATGTCCTAGTAGTAATTATTGCAGACCCAGCGTCCAATTCCAGACTTACGTGATACGAACGTTTTTCGTTCCTCTTCCTGACAGAAACCACTTCCTGAATTGTCTCCTTACTTAATATTCACCACGTATTCTACTGTAAGTCGCGGTGGGATTCCGACACTCTTATGAGTGGCACGCCCATTTGTACCTCACGGTATGTGGCAGAGATATACCGGGTGATCAAAAAGTCAGTATAAATTTGAAACCTGAATAAATCACGGAATAATGTAGATAGAGAGGTACAAATTGACACACATGCTTGGAATGACATGGGGTTTTATTAGAACCAAAAAAAATACAAAAGTTTGAAAAATGTCCGACAGATGGCGTTCATCTCATCAGAATAGCAATAATTAGCATAACAAAGTAAAACAAAGCAAAGATGATGTTCTTTACAGGAAATGCTCAATATGTCCACCATCATTCCTCATCAATAGCTGTAATCGAGGAATAATGTTGTGAACAGCACTGTAAACCATGTCCGGAGTTATGGTTAGGGACTGCCATTGGATGTTGTCTTTCAGCATCCCTAGAGATGTCGGTCGATCGCGATAAACTTGCCGGCCGGGGTGGCCGAGCGGTTCTAGGCGCATCAGTCTGGAACCGCGTGACCGCTACGGTCGCAAGTTCGACTCCTGCCTCGGGCATGGATGTGTGTGATGTCCTTAGGTTGGTTAGGTTTAAATAGTTCTAAGTTCTAGGGGACTGATGACCACAGCAGTTAAGTCCCATAGTGCTCAGAGCCATTTGAACCACGATAAACTTGCGACTTCAGGTAACCCCAAAGCCAATAATCGCACGGACTGAGGTCTGGGGACCTGGGAGGCCAAGTATGACGAAAGTGGGGGCTGAGCACACGATCATCACCAAACGACGCGCGCAAGAGATCTTTCACGCGTCTAGCAATACTTTTTTTTGTTATAATAAAACCCCATGTTATTCCAAGCACACCGCTCTCCCGGCCGCATGTCACTTTCCGAGACCGGAGCCGCTACTTCTCAGTCAAGTAGCTCCTCGTTTTGTCTCACAAGGGCTGAGTGTTCAGTGCACCCTGCTTGCCAACAGCACTCGGCAGACCGGATGGTGACCCATCCAAGTGCCAAACCAGCCCGACAGCGCTTAACTTCGGTGATCTGACAGGAACCGATGTTACTACTGCATGCAAGGGCCTTGGCTAATCTATACTGAATGGTATAGTCCAATTTTTGGTGCCGTTACTACCGTCCAGAATTCATTGTGTGATGTGGTCGCGGGAAGGCTGTTAGACATGGGAACAATCAACTAACACACTGAAGTGGGTACATACTAAGGTGCCAATGATCGCAGTATCTGCACTCATACCCTTAACACGCTGTATAGCTCTGTCTCGTGCATTTTTAAGTGTAAAACGCATTAATAAAAAAGTAATAGTACTCTTTAGCTTAACATGGCCACACTCTTACTAATATTAGAGGATGATGGGGAAAGAAAACGACCGTGGCCTTTCAAACGGTCTGAGCACTATGGCACTTAACATGGCTCTGAGCAATATAGGGCTTAACTTCTCAGGTCATAATTCCCCTAGAACTTAGAACTACTTAAACCTAACTAGCTTAAGGACATTAGACGCATCCATGCCCGAGGCAGGATTCGAACCTGCGACCGTAGCGGCCGCGTGGTTCCAAACTGTAGCGCCTAGAACCGCTCGGCCACATCGGCCGGCGGGCCTTAACGTCTGAGGTCATCAGTCCCATAGACTTAGAATTACTTAAACCTAAGTAATCTAAGCACATCACACACTTCGATGCTCGAGGCAGGATTCGAACCTGCGACCGTAGCAGCAGCGCGGTTTCGGACTGAAGCGCCTAGAACCGCTCGGTCACAGCGGCCGGCACCTTTCAAAGGAATCATCCCAGCGTTTACCTGAAGTGATTTAGGGGAACCACAGAAAACCGACATCAGGTTGACAGGAAGCGGGTTTGAACCGTCGCCCTCCCCAATGCTGTTAGTTTCGAAGTTGGAGTAGTGGGGCAAAGGACAGCTTAGGACAAGTTGTGTAGCGCTGAAGCAGGTAAACGATTCACAGTTCACATAGGCTGAGATGCAAGCGATTTTATGCTGTAGTGTGAAACGAAACATCAAAATCAGCGCAAAGCTAGTGTGCTGTAATGTGACTACAAAATAGTAGCAGTTACATTATGCGGCGATGACTTACTAATAGCTCGAAACAGACGCTTCAGCCAGTGACGCGGTAAACAGCGTGCTTAAATCTCTCCCGCGAGTCTCCAATCTCGCGCGCTGTCGCCACGAGCACAAGGCCTGCGTCGGAATAACAGACGCGGGTGAGAAACTTCCTCATTCGCGCTTTAACTGCCGCGGCGCGCGCGCACCTGCCGTCCCTGCTGCAATAACACGGACAACTTTCCCCCCATGGCTGGCGCCGCCTTACGGGAAGCGCTTATTTGAAAAAGATTGCCGGCCATAAAAACGTCGGGCCGTATAACTCAGGCAGCGCCGCGACGCGCCGTACAGCCGGGGACGCCGTCAGGCGTCGCCTTGAGGCGCACTCTCCTCTGACGCCGCTGCTGCTCTGACTCGCGAGCTCCTCTGCCGTAAACGGTCCTATCTCTTTCTTAGGGTTCTTTAGATCCTTCTTCTAGTCACAAGATGGAGTACTTCCTGAGGAAGGCCGTACCAATGGTTTGACAAGGTTGCAGGCAGAGAGGGCGCAGAAGCTGACCACAAAAAAAAAGAAACAGTGACACTTTGAGAATTAACCGGTATATGTACGTGAGTTCTCCCACCTCTCGTGTCCCCTGGCCCACGACAGTAAATGCGTGCTTTTCCGACTGTATCGTTTACTCTAAGTAGCGTTAAAACTGAGTATATGTTACAGGACAATAAATTTCGTGGTAGCAGACAGTTGTTATTAAATCACACTGCTATCATTTTTGTTCCACAAGTTGTAGTGGAGCTGGGTCTGAGTTACTAAAGTGCAGAATCAAAACTCAAAACGTTTATTCGTTTAACACATAGAATATGTTAATAAAATGTTTAAGAAACAAAGCTTATGTATCATGGAATAGACCAGAACATTTCATATTAATGCAGCTACTTAGACAAAGGATACATGATGTCAATACTTCAGTTCCATTCTTACCACTAGGTTACAGGTTACATAAGAAGATTACTCTGGTCATGTTAAAAACAAACAATATTAACACATGCCGAGCTAAAAGCTTACAGTTACTCTGGTCATCTTAAAAACAAACAATATTAGCACTGGCCAAGATAGAAGGATACAATTACTCATGGACTAATTTGCACCTGTGGCTTCCTTCCAGCCACGTCCCAGATATACACTCCTGGAAATGGAAAAAAGAACACATTGTCGCCGGTGCGTCAGACCCACCATACTTGCTCCGGACACTGCGAGAGGGCTGTACAAGCAATGATCACACGCACGCCACAGCGGACACACCAGGAACCGCGGTGTTGGCCGTCGAATGGCGCTAGCTGCGCAGCATTTGTGCACCGCCGCCGTCAGTGTCAGCCAGTTTGCCGTGGCATACGGAGCTCCATCGCAGTCTTTAACACTGGTAGCATGCCGCGACAGCGTGGACGTGAACCGTATGTGCAGTTGACGGATTTTGAGCGAGGGCGTATAGTGGGCTTGCGGGAGGCCGGGTGGACGTAGCGCCGAATTGCTCAACACGTGGGGCGTGAGGTCTCCACAGTACATCGATGTGGTCGCCAGTGGTCGGCGGAAGGTGCACGTGCCCGTCGACCTGGGACCGGACCGCAGCGACGCACGGATGCACGCCAAGACCGTAGGATCCTACGCAGTGCCGTAGGGGACCGCACCGCCACTTCCCAGCAAATTAGGGACAATGTTGCTCCTGGGGTATCGGCGAAGACCATTCGCAACCGTCTCTATGAAGCTGGGCTACGGTCCCGCACACCGTTAGGCCGTCTTCCGCCCACGCCCCAATTTCGTGCAGCCCGCCTCCAGTGGTGTCGCGACAGGCGTGAATGGAGGGACGAATGGAGACGTTTCGTCTTCAGCGATGAGAGTCGCTTCTGCCTTGGTGCCAATGATGGTCGTATGCTTGTTTGGCGCCGTGCAGGTGAGCGCCACAATCAGGACTGCATACGACCGAGGCACACAGGGCCAACACCCGGCATCATGGTGTGGGGAGCGATCTCCTACACTGGCCGTACACCTCTGGTGATCGTCGAGGGGACACTGAATAGTGCACGGTACATCCAAACCGTCATCGAACCCATCGTTCTACCATTCCTAGACAGGCAAGGGAACTTGCTGTTCCAACAGGACAATGCACGTCCGCATGTATCCCGTGCCACCCAACGTGCTCTAGAAGGTGTAAGTCAACTACCCTGGCCAGCAAGATCTCCGGATCTGTCCCCCATTGAGCATGTTTGGGACTGGATGAAGCGTCGTCTCACGCGGTCTGCAAGTCCAGCACGAACGCTGGTCCAACTGAGGCGCCAGGTGGAAATGGCATGGCAAGCCGTTCCACAGGACTACATCCAGCGTCTCTACGATCGTCTCCATGGGAGAATAGCAGCCTGCATTGCTACGAAAGGTGGATATACACTGTACTAGTGCCGACATTGTGCATGCTCTGTTGCCTGTGTCTATGTGCCTGTGGTTCTGTCAGTGTGATCATGTGATGTATCTGACCCCAGGTATGTGTCAATAAAGTTTCCCTTTCCTGGGACAATGAATTCACGGTGTTCTTATTTCAATTTCCAGGAGTGTAGATATTATAACCTAGTACGAAGTTAGCTCTTGTGACGGTACAAACCCCGGTTACTAGATGAATAAGTCTAGTACGCAAGGATTTCTTTGTGGGGAGCGAGCGCGCGATATGGTGCGCGATTCGCGAAAGGCGTAGCGCGCCCGCGTGAGATTTGCAACTGTCGGGCGGCCACGTGGCCCGCAGCTTGGGGCATTGTTTGGTTTTTCGCGCATTACGCGGAAACCATGTAACTTAAAGTGAAGAGTGATGCTACAGTGGATTGTGGTCAGCAATATGCACCTTCTGAAAGATCGATCTTTGTTTCAAGTCACGAGATGCAAAAGCTTTAGTAACCTCAAAATCGGTTAATATCACGAATACTGAAATATTAACAAAAATAGTAAATAACAACTTACAGGGATAAGCGAGCAAGGATTAAAAACGTTGCGTCATAGCAGATCGAGTGCTGTAGTCATTTGTTAAGATTCATAAATAATTAAGCCCGTATAGAGCAATAAACAAAATTTGACGGAAAATTGTTCATAAAACTCAATAGAAAATTCAGGACGTAAAGAGCGGCACTATATAATATTTTGAGTGGCATCACACGTATTGCAATAGTTTTCATTGTTTGCAAATTATTATTAACATTTATCGGCCATAATTACTTAATTATTATATAAATGAACATTTTGAGCAGCGCAATGTGTAGATCGCTACAGGTTACGTCTAAAAACGGTGCTATATGCAGTCCTATGTTAAAAATTTGGAGCACAGATGTAAACAAAGAAATCTGCGCTAAGTGGCGAAGCTTTGCAAAAACTAAAACTTGATTTACGGGTGATAGGATAATCCTAGAAATTAATGAAAGATAGTCAATGAGATGTACTTTTTAGCACGGTTCCGATGGTATACTTATTTCTCTCGAGGGATGTATGTGTCAAAACTGCTTAACTGCTGAGATGGGTACTTGCGTAACCAGGGGGTTAAACACTCGAGCCCATATAAGCGAGCGGCCATCTTGGCCAGTGGTCAGTCGTTGGTCAGTCGTTTTGGAGGGTGGGTGGCGAGCGAGCCTCACTTGTGGGTGGCCCATGTGGTCGTTTAAGTAAGAATTTTTCG
Source organism: Schistocerca gregaria (assembly GCF_023897955.1). Taxonomy (NCBI): domain Eukaryota; kingdom Metazoa; phylum Arthropoda; class Insecta; order Orthoptera; family Acrididae; genus Schistocerca; species Schistocerca gregaria. Next base: position 1,132,850,831 of record NC_064920.1, on the reverse strand, counting down.
CGACGCTTTATTTCGACAGAGTATTGTTTAATAGTGCAAGTGTGCAAGCATATATTTGGTGAACTGGAAGTGCTACGATTATTTGTGTGAGTACGATTTACGGGGTATACATCGTCGTAAGTGAATATGTGGCGAACTGTGATTTCGCACCAAAACTATTAGAATAAAAGGGGACAATGAGACTTGTGGTTCTGTTCGAACTATTTGAATAATTTTCGTTTATAGCAGCGTACATTACTGCTATTGGGGGCTCGGAGTCAAATTATTATTGAAGTAAAACTGTAAACCGTCTCACCAGTGCTAATTTCATTGTGTGAAAGAAAAGAACAACGCCAATAAATAGTCACTGAATTGTGTCGTGAAAAACTGATTGTAGTACAATAATCGCCTAATTCTTGTTCCCTAGCATAAACTGTACTTACATCTGAGTGAATAATTAATTCAAAAACTATATCAAATGCGCGGGTGTGGACGTGTACTAATGCACCAAGTGTGGGAATCATCCCCTGAGACTTACGTGACAGCCAAAATTTGCAATAACATTTTTTAACCAACATTTGTACAAGCACATTCGTGAGAACTCTTAAATCGCGCTACTAATCTACTAACAATGCTGAATAAAATAATTATTATACAAGGAAAATATGCCTTAAGACAAAACTCACTCACTTCAAGGCTCAGCATTTAACAAGAATATCAATAAAACAACTTACAATTACGCCCCATTAGGGTACTACACTCCTGGAAATGGAAAAAAGAACACATTGACACCGGTGTGTCAGACCCACCATACTTGCTCCGGACACTGCGAGAGGGCTGTACAAGCAATGATCACACGCACGGCACATCGGACACACCAGGAACCGCGGTGTTGGCCGTCGAATGGCGCTAGCTGCGCAGCATTTGTGCACCGCCGCCGTCAGTGTCAGCCAGTTTGCCGTGGCATACGGAGCTCCATCGCAGTCTTTAACACTGGTAGCATGCCGCGACAGCGTGGACGTGAACCGTATGTGCAGTTGACGGATTTTGAGCGAGGGCGTGTAGTGGGCATGCGGGAGGCCGGGTGGACGTAGCGCCGAATTGCTCAACATGTGGGGCGTGAGGTCTCCACAGTACATCGATGTTGTCGCCAGTGGTCGGCGGAAGGTGCACGTGCCCGTCGACCTGGGACCGGACCGCAGCGACGCACAAATGCACACCAAGACCGTAGGATCCTACGCAGTGCCGTAGGGGACCGCACCGCCACTTCCCAGCAAATTAGGGACACTGTTGCTCCTGGGGTATCGGCGAGGACCATTCGCAACCGTCTCCATGAAGCTGGGCTACGGTCCCGCACACCGTTAGGCCGTCTTCCGCTCACGCCCCAACATCGTGCAGCCCGCCTCCAGTGGTGTCGCGACAGGCGTGAATGGAGGGACGAATGGAGACGTGTCGTCTTCAGAGATGAGAGTCGCTTCTGCCTTGGTGCCAATGATGGTCGTATGCGTGTTTGGCGCCGTGCAGGTGCGCGCCACAATCAGGACTGCATACGACTGGGGCACACAGGGCCAACACCCGCCATCATGGTGTGGGGAGCGATCTCCTACACTGGCCGTACACCTCTGGTGATCGTCGACGGGACCCTGAATAGTGCACGGTACATCCAAACCGTCATCGAACCCATCGTTCTACCATTCCTAGACCGGCAAGGGAACTTGCTGTTCCAACAGGACAATGCACGTCCGCATGTATCCCGTGCCACCCAACGTGCTCTAGAAGGTGTAAGTCAACTACCCTGGCCAGCAAGATCTCCGGATCTGTCCCCCATTGAGTATGTTTGGGACTGGATGAAGCGTCTTCTCACGCGGTCTGCACGTCCAGCACGAAAGCTGGTCCAACTGAGGCGCCAGGTGGAAATGGCATGGCAAGCCGTTCCACAGGACTACATCCAGCATCTCTACGATCGTCTCCATGGGAGAACAGCAGCCTGCATTGCTGCGAAAGGTGGATATACACTGTACTAGTGCCGACATTGTGCATGCTCTGTTGCCTGTGTCTATGTGCCTGTGGTTCTGTCAGTGTGATCATGTGATGTATCTGACCACAGGAATCTGTCAATAAAGTTTCCCCTTCCTGGGACAATGAATTCACGGTGTTCTTATTTCAATTTCCAGGAGTGTATATGTTGAGCCGTACTTACATTTTAAAACCTCGAAGACAAACTGATACATGCGAGGCGTGTTTTTTTAAGCAAGGTCCGTTTGAACATGAAGTACACAACGAAAGGTTATTTTAAAAAAGTAAATTTATTTTCAGAAAGTACGTACTTCACTCTATTTTTCGACGAAGTTGCCAAGTTTGTTGAAACACATATCATACCTCTCAATCAATTTTAAAATCCGTTTTCATAAAAAATTGCCGCGTGCTCCGATAACCAAGAATTCACTGCCGTTTTCATGTCGTCGTCATCATTGTAACGGCTGCAACTGAGGAATCGTTTGAGGTGGAGGAACAGATGGTAATCGCTCGGTGCGAGGTCAGGACTGTAGGGTGTGTGGTCTAAAACTTCCCAGCCAAAACTGTTCAATAAATCGCGGGTCTGACCTGCAGTGTGAGGTCTTGCATTGTCATGGAGAAGGCGCTTCAGTTTGGAACCGCGCTGTTCCTACGGTCGCAGGTTCGAATCCTGCCTCGGGCATGTATGTGTGTGATGTCCTTAGGTTAGCTATGTTTAAGTAGTTCTAAGTCCAGGGGACTGATGACCTCAGATGTTAAGCCCCATAGTGCTTAGAGCCATTCGAACCATTTTGTTCTCCGTTGATATCATATGCTAAATTTCCAAGGCATGTCTCCCAAATCTGCCGTTCCATTCTTCTCGTTTCTCTTTTAACTAATGCTATTTGGCATTTATATTCAGTGTGATCTTGTACCCTTCTTGTAAGGCACGGGTGACGTACTAGGAGCGTAGCTCCCGCCGGCATAGCTCTGTGGATCATTGAGACTCGAGAAACCTCCTCGCCACGTTTCGTGGCAGTCCTTGGGGAGAAAAATTTCAAAGATCTTCCGCCATTATACATAGTCTAATACTTTTACTAGGACTGTAAAACCCACTAAGCTATCTCGATTTTTCTTGATTCTTGTCTCCGTTACCAAGCGCTGTGTGAGAACTGCCTCACTGGTGCATATGTCGTTTTTCGTGAAGCTAAACTGACCTTTCATTTTTGCGTACTGCGTAACAGTTCCTCCTCTGATTCCGTCTCTCTTCTAGAAAGCAAAGTGATCTCCGTCCAGCACGATTTTATGTCCTATTTGGATACTTTCGTATATTACACACACATGGATGCGACTTAACTTCTGAGGTCATCAGTCGCCTAGAACTTAGAACTAATTAAACCTAACTAACCTAAAGGCATCACACACATCCATGCCCGAGGCAGGATTCGAACCTGCGACCGTAGTGGTCGCGTGGTTCCAGACTTTAGCGCCTCGAACCGCTCGGGTACTCCGGCCGGCTTCGTATATTATTTTGATCCTCTGTTTGTGAGATACAACATTCGTAAGTATCCTCACGTTCGTCCCTTACTAAGGCTAATTTTTTTTTTTTTAAATATGGTAGCAACGGCACTCCATCTGCAGTTCGACAGTTCACATTAGAGCAGTGATGTTCAAGCCAACATGGTTAAGAGTTGCTCTACCGCTCACCGCGCAATCAGCCCCAGACCGTTGCACGTGTAGTGCATACTCTATTACTGAGATAGGTAGCGCCACCGTAATGCGTTCTGGTACAACGAGCCGTCGAAACTGGACGAATAATATTACGTGGCGTCGCGTCGAGCGGCAACTGCAACGGCAACGGCTCGCCGTCATTTGCGCGCGGCTGACAATGCCCCATTTGGACAGAGTGCCGAGTCCGCTAACTGCGTCACGGCGTGAGCAGCAATTACGCACGCGTCCTTCCGGCGGCCGTGATTTACGCAGCGCCTCTGGCGGCCCGCCAGCCGGGCTGCATCCACTTGGCTGTTCGGCGCCGCCGTCCAAATCTGCTGAAAGTGCGCTGCACTGCGCTGTCGCTCCGCTCCCCCTGCTCAACTTCTGCGTCCAATATGGGCCGGATGCTGTCTTTTCACTATGCTCGCTTCTGCCGAATTTCCGTTGACGAAGTCAGCACGGAAAATATCAGACACTGGGACCGACAAAAACATCGACGTGGTGCTGAACACCTTGTGACACAACATTTATTTTGTCAAGGAATTATGTCGTAAATTTTTCAAGAGACAAACGAATTAATGACGTCAGCTGCCAATGGGCACTGATATGAGACAATGGGGAAAGTTGAAAATATGTGCCGGTAATGAGGAAAATGGGCGAGGCTACCTTGCTGGCTCCGTCGTCTGCTAACGGGCTACCTTGCTGAGAACCTTGTACGATTTCCACGACAAGTCCGGTGCTATTTTTCATGTAAGGTTCCCTGCGTACTACCTGCGTTGGCCAATCATGAGACTTTTCGTTTGTGACGTCAGACGCGGAAAGCTTGGGCGGGAAGCCTTTGTTGATAGTCGCTTTTCTGCTGTTGTGAGGTGCGGTAGGAAGTCCTTATAATTATAATTATCAAATAATGGCACCGCAGTGGTCCAAGGAAGCGACTGAAGCATTGATTTGACACAACAGTGTCTGTACATCGTGAAAAGCGCGAACTATTATAATAAACACTTGCTTGCAGAAGCACTCGAAAGAGTTGCAAGTGCTGCGTGTCTCGTTCGACCATATACGACGAGCAAGGAGTGCTATAGCAAAATGCACAATTTACGTACTCAATTTAAAGTGGAGTACGCCAAATACCAATACATCCATTCGTATAAAATTTGCATAGTATGTACGATCTTGTATTCTATAACACAACGCGTGTGTAATAGTCATTACTGGTTAATTTATAAACTCAAACAGTAATAAAATGGTGATACTTTTCAAACATGAAGCATGGAGAGCACACCTTTTTACTTTCTTCTTCTCCCATATAGCATGCATTTCTGCATCGTTTAGCACCAAAACAGCTAATAACGCCAATTTGCTCCGAACATCTGTACCTGAAGCAACCATCTTTGTTCGATATAACATGCAGCCGATCACGACACAACTAGCTGCCGATCCTGCACCGTGGCAGAGCTTCGGCATGGAAGATAGCCGCCTCCTTTGCCTGCAAGCCGGCAGGCATGCACGCCATCTCGCAAACTTGCGGCGAACCTTACTCCGTGTGAGACGGCTTAAGTTGAGAATTTGTTTACGCACAACTGTTGAAACAATTAAAATTTAAAACTGAATGAATAGTCCAATAGTCCTCTGCAGCTGTACATAGCTAGATACAGCTGTATATGAAATAAAGCTACAGCGGACCATTGGACTTTTCATTCAGTTTCATATTTTAATTGTTTTAGCACCTGTATGTAAACATCTGATACACTATATGAATTGGTCAATCAGCTGCTTGTCACTGCTTTAGCTGTGGCTGCCCTAGTTTTAATACCGAGCGAGGTGGCGCAGTGGTTAGCTCACTGGACTCGCATTCGGGAGGACGACGGTTCAATCCCGTCTACGGCCATCCTGATTTAGGTTTTCCCTGATTTCCCTAAATCGTTTCAGGCAAATGCCGGGATGGTTCCTTTGAAAGGGCACGGCCGATATCCTTCCCAATCCTTCCCTAACCCGAGCCTGCGCTCCGTCTCTAATGACCTCGTTGTCGACGGGACCTTAACCACCACCACCTAGTTTTAATATTATCTGCTACACCATTTTTCCTCTCCATGTAGTAAAATTTCAGCGTTAAATACGACGTTTTAATTGCTTCTTTTCTACTAACTCTAATCCTAACACATTTTGCAGACAATATTTGTACATATTACTTGATGTATGTACAAAATTCTTTCGATGTGGGTTTCATGGTCCAAGATACACTCTTGGAAATGGAAAAAAGAACACATTGACACCGGTGTGTCAGACCCACCATACTTGCTCCGGACTCTGCGAGAGGGCTGTACAAGCAATGACCACACGCACGGCACAGCGGACACACCAGGAACCGCGGTGTTGGCCGTCGAATGGCGCTAGCTGCGCAGCATTTGTGCACCGCCGCCGTCAGTGTCAGCCAGATTGCCGTGGCATACGGAGCTCCATCGCAGTCTTTAACACTGGTAACATGCCGCGACAGCGTGGACGTGAACCGTATGTGCAGTTGACGGACTTTGAGCGAGGGCGTATAGTGGGCATGCGGGAGGCCGGGTGGACGTACCGCCGAATTGCTCAACACGTGGGGCGTGAGGTCTCCACAGTACATCGATGTTGTCGCCAGTGGTCGGCGGAAGGTGCACGTGCCCGTCGACCTGGGACTGGACCGCAGCGACGCACGGATGCACACCAAGACCGTAGGATCCTACGCAGTGCCGTAGGGGACCGCACCGCCACTTCCCAGCAAATTAGGGACACTGTTGCTCCTGGGGTATCGGCGAAGACCATTCGCTACCGTCTCCATGAAGCTGGGCTACGGTCCCGCACACCGTTAGGGCGTCTTCCGCTCACGCCCCAACATCATGCAGCCCGCCTCCAGTGGTGTCACGACAGGCGTGAATGGAGGGACGAATGGAGACGTGTCATCTTCAGCGATGAGAGTCGCTTCTACCTTGGTGCCAATGATGGTCGTATGCGTGTTTGGCGCCGTGCAGGTGAGCGCCACAATCAGGACTGCATACGACTGGGGCACACAGGGCCAACACCCGGCATCATGGTGTTTGGAGCGATCTCCTACATTGGCCGTACACCTCTGGTGATCGTCGAGGGGACACTGAATAGTGCACGGTACATCCAAACCGTCATCGAACCCATCGTTCTACCATTCCTAGACCGGCAAGGGAACTTGCTGTTCCAACAGGACAGTGCACGTCCGCATGTATCCCGTGCCACCCAACGTGCTCTAGAAGGTGTAAGTCAACTACCCTGGCCAGCAAGATCTCCGGATCTGTCCCCCATTGAGCATGTTTGGGACTGGATGAAGCGTCGTCTCACGCGGTCTGCACGTCCAGCACGAACGCTGGTCCAACTGAGGCGCCAGGTGGAAATGGCATGGCAAGCCGTTCCACAGGACTACATCCAGCATCTCTACGATCGTCTCCATGGGAGAATAGCAGCCTGCATTGCTGCGAAAGGTGGCTATACACTGTACTAGTGCCGACATTCTGCATGCTCTGTTGGCTGTGTCTATGTGCCTGTGGTTCTGTCAGTGCATCTGTCAGTGTATCTGACCCCAGGAATGTGTCAATAAAGTTTCCCCTTCCTGGGACAATGAATTCACGGTGTTCTTATTTCAATTTCCAGGAGTGTATATGACGTCATAAACAGATGCAAGAAAAACTAGGTTTTCGAAAACATAGCTGTTTCATACGTGGAAGTTACGTTCTTTAAAGACTCGGGGGTAAGGGTTGGTGGTAAACTAAGAATCGGAAAGCCAAGTCATCGTTAAATAAATATTTTTTCAGGGAAGTTTTTTTCCGATTTAATACTAAACAAACATTCTTAAATAATGACGAATAACTCGAAAGTACGTACAAATTCACTGCCAAGATTGCTCATGGAGACGTGTAATACGACAATGAAATTCGTCGACTGCCGCTCGCTTACTAAAGAAATCGTGTGCCGACCGGTCGACAGATACGGTTGGTATTCTTACCGCAAACTCAATTTCTCGTTCCGACTAACAGCGTCAATAATTTAGCAGCGATTCTGCCTCCGACGTAGTACGGAGGAAACGGCCGTTCGTGTTTTCGATTTTGCGAACGCAGTAGCCAAAAACTTTTGTTTCACGCCGCCAGCAAATATTCGCGCCTCCTCGAAGCTTGAAAGCGATTCAGAATGACAATGAGAAAGTGTCGAGAGGCGACCGCTGTTGCGAGGGGGTAGGGTGGTGGTGGGGGTATTGGAACTGAGCTACAGAAAAAAGGGGGGAAGGAGTGGGATTCATTTATTCCATTGGCACGGACCGCAAGCGCTATGAATCACGTGTCGAGCGGGCACAGCGATGGAATTGAACTTTGCCCGGGCCGGAACATATTCTGCCGTCGTGAGTGCGTTGCGCGCGCCTCATGCCGACGCTCGTATAACCGGCGAACGGGGAATAACAGCAATCTTTTTTCCTTGTGGTGGGGGAGGGCCTGGGAGCAGCATTTGGCAGGCGCACAAATGGCGATGTTATAATAGTCACAACTCAAGTTTATTGGGCGCCGGCGGAGACTTGGCAGACGACACAGCAGGCAATACCGCGTCCCGGGGCTTCTGCGTATTGTTTCCGGTGCGGGTTTCGGCGTGAGATGATGTGAGAACGGCGCTCCGCCTACGTTCCTGGCGCTGTTAGCTCTCCCAGCACGCTCCGCGGAGTTCTCTGTTAGGCCCATGCTCTGCCAGAGGGAAACATTACTCGTAGCTAACTTTTCTCGCAGAATATGCGAGTCGATTTAAGCGGTATCTTCTCCCACGCTACCATATTCCCATCTTCTCGTTGCTTTTCATCTTTCTGTACTTGCTTAGGCTTTTGTGACATGTGAAGGAACTTTTACTCAAAAATTTTCCTTTCTCCTCCTGCGGTACTCATTCTTTCTATACCTCTTCTCGCCGCGCCGGCCGGAGTGGCCGTGCGGTTCTAGGCGCTTCAGTCTGGAACCGCGCGACCGCTACGGTAGCAGGTTCGAATCCTGCCTCGGGCATGGATGTGCGCGATGTACTTAGGTTAGTTAGGTTTAAGTAGTTCTAAGTTCTAGGGGACTGATGATCTCAGATGTTAAGTCTCATAGTGCTTAGAGCCGTTTCTTCTCGCCGCATCCTTAGACCGTCGTTCTGCTACGTATTAAAGAAGCCTGTACAGCCAACTGTTGCCTACTACGTGTACAAAACACATTGATAATGACGTTTGGTTTGGGGGAGGCTCAACTCTGCGGTCATCAGCGCCCACACAAAGTCCCAATTTTTTACAGAGTCCAGTTTTTTTCACACAGCCCAAATTACCCACAATCACAAATGATGATGATGATGATAACACAAGCACCCAGTCCACGGGCGGACCAAATCCCCAATCCGGCTGGGAATCAAACTCGGGACCCCGTGATCCTGAAGTAGTAAGTTTAGCCACTAGCAAAAATATCTGAATGGTGCGAAAAGTGGCAGATGACCTTAAGTAACGAAAAGTGTGAGGTCATCCACATGAGTGCTAAAAGGAACTCGTTAAACTTCGGTTACGCGTTAAATCAGTCTAATCTAAAAGCCGTAAATTCAACTAAATACCTAGGTATTACGATTACGAACGACTTAAATTGGGAAGAACAGCCGGTCAGAGTGGCCGAGCGGTTGTAGGCGCTACAGTCTGGAACAGCGCGACCGTTACGATCGCAGGTTCGAATCCTGCCTCGGGCATGGATGTGTGCTGTCCTTAGGTTAGTTAGGTTTAAGTAGTTCTAAGTTCTAGGGGACTGATGACCAGAACAGTTAAGTCCCATAGTGCTCATAGCCATTTGGAAAGAACACATAGAAAATGTTGAGGGGAAGGCAAACCAAAGGCTGCGTTTTATTGGCAGGACACTTAGAAAATGTAACAGACCTACTAAGGAGACTGCCTACATTACGCTTGTCAGTCCTCTTTAAGAATACTGCTGCACGGTGTGGGAACCTGACCAGACAGGACTGACGTCTTGCATCTAAAATGTTCAAAGAAAGGCAGCACGTTTCGTATTATAGCGAAATATGGGAGAGAGTGTCACAGAAATGATACAGGATTTGGGCTGGAAATCATTTTAAAAAGGAGTGTTTCGTTGCGACGGAATCGTGTCACGAAATTCCAATCACCAACTTTCTGCCGCGCGGGATTAGCCGAGCGGTCTACGGCACTGCAGCCATGGACTGTGCGGCTGGTCCCGGCGGAGGTTCGAGTCCTCCCTCGGGCATGGGTGTGTGTGTTTGTCATTAGGATAATTTAGGTTAAATAGTATGTAAAGTTAGGAACTGATGACCTTAGCAGCTAAGTCCCATAAGATTTCACACACATTTGAACACCAACTTTCTCCTCCAAATGCGAAAATATTTTCTTGGCACCGACCTACATAGGGAGAAACGATCACCACGATAAAATAAGGGAAATCAGAGCTCGTACGGAAAGATATAGGTGTTCATTCTTTCCGCGAGCTATACTAGATTGGAATAATAGAGACTTGTGAAGTGGTACGACGAACCCTCTGCCAGGCACTTAAATGTGATTTGCAGAGTATCTATGTAGATGTAGACAACGAGCTGCGGACATACACAGATAAGCCATTTACCATAATGATCACCATTATGACCACTGCACACTGTAAGGTTGGATGCGCCCTGGTGGCGTTGGGGGGTACGTGATGCAGTAAAAACAGTATGTAAGCCGAGCAGAGAGCGAATATATGTGCTGCAAGCGGATATATACACTGCGATAATCACTTGGCCAAAGTGCGCAGAGCCTATGAAAACGGCGAAGCTAGTCGAAGTCACGTGCTACTGGCGTGGTAGAAGGGCAGTGGATCTACCATAAGGCGCAGAGTGATTGAACATCCACGACTCTTCACAGAACGTCGGGTTTGGAGGCTTGTCTGCCCTGTAAAGCAGGATAGATGACGATCTGAGGCACCTCTGCCGAAAGAGTGCAATGCTGACGGACGCACATGTATTTCGGAGCACACCATTCAGCGCGTGTTCTGACAAGGGCTCTGCAGGACTACACCTACGTGTCCCAACGACATCGTCAGTTACGACTGTAGTAGGCTCTGCGTCATCGGGATTGGACCGTGCGTCACTGGAAAAGTGTCGGCTCATCGGATGAATCACGTTTTTGCTACACGAAATGGATGGCCGTCTCCACAAACGCCATCATCGAGGTGAACGGCGGCTCGGAGTGAGCAGCGCGCCACAGACACAGGCTGGTGGGAGCAGTATTACGCTATGGCAATGTGGCGCTGTTCTCTCTCGGCCCGATGGTGATGGGTGTCCCAGCCGAGGTGACGTGGAACGGTCGTCGATCGTGACAACGCCAATCGGTAACTATTAGAAAAAAAGACTTCTCGCGTGGTATGGTTACTTTCAGATACTGTATCTCGAAAATGATATCACTGTTTCGATGGAGCAGCACGTCGGAGAGTGTGCGCCACCCTTGCTTGTAATGAAAGCAATTGTGTTCGTTGTCTGTCGATCTTCTTCACTTATAAACGTAGCGACTGCACCATTCGATAACGCCATGCCTCCATTGACATGAAATAAGCAAAAGTCCCTTGCGTTTTCCCGACAGACCCTTCAGTTTACGCGAACTTGCTGTCTGTAGTTCTTATACCCGGTTTGAGAATGGTTATTCAAACGTTAACAAATAGTGTCTTCAATCATCATTGCATCACCCAAGCCGGAGGCCACATTATGAATATTGCGAGGATATTAAGTTGTTGATTACTATTCAGTCGCGTATAGAAAAACTGCACGACGTAACTCCAGAGATAACATCCCCTTGAGTAATTTTCAGAATGCGATGTAATTTTGGTGTAAAGTTATTACTGTTCATATTTAAATTATCACTAATTCACCTAGTACTTTTATGTTATCAGAATAATCAGTTAATTTCACGAATACAGTTTAAAAGTCCACGAAATGATGTAGGCGACACGAAGAATTAAAGCTGATTTAAGGTTTATTGTTCTTCCTAATTATTGCCTGTCCCTAAGTTGAGCACACACACCGATATGTCATTTAGAGAATTATGTCTGTAAACATCAGTAATCCTAACTTTGACAATAAGTTCTGACAATATGGCGAAATTGTAATCTCTTCGTGATTGCGTTTAGTTATGGCCTACTCAAGTCTAATAATCAAGTTTATGTCGGCGATCAGTCTCTTTCTGTGTCCTTTGATGTTCGTGACTATTAAGTATCACGAATGCTAAGTCCCATCACAAATCAGTAATCACACGATTCACTTTTCTGTCACATACATCAAAATCCCGTTATTTGTCTAACGGTAAAGATGATCCTACTTTAGTCCGACTTCTGACTAATATCTCCAGGTTATATCGTAAAACTTTAAACCTCAAGTCAGTTTTAAAACAATCTAGCAGCGCTTAGCATGCGTAAAAGAGAGAAGTGAAGTTAACATGTCCATCGCCGAGTTAGATTGTAGTCACAGCGAACTTAACAGCTCGATGCGGCTACAACTCTCTTCTAGTATAAATGTTATCTTTGGTCGATTTATGGTCTGGGCTTTAACCTTCGTAAATAATAATTTTTGAACTCTTTCTTTAAAGTTTCTGTTTTGTATCACATGGTATTCTTTCATTCAGTTCTTTCTTTATAATAATCATTAGTATTTATATAACATCCCTGTTAAACAAACTGACAAGAGAGTAAATTTTGTTTTCAGAAGTTTCCATACTGTCAGGATGACTAATTTTGCTATCTCTTTTGCAACAAAAGGGTAATCATTGTAACTGTCCACGCCCACAAACCTGAATCATGCTACAGTGGTTAGAGGAGCATGATAGTGAAATCACTTTAATGTCTTGGTCACCAAATTCGCCGGATGTGAATCCGACGCTTACCGTCTGGCACCAGGAGAGCGTACACAAATCAGCAGCCAGTCGTTTGTGGGAATTACGTGGCTTGTGCGTACGCACCTGATTCCACGTTGCTTTACAAATCTACCAAGGAAGTTTAGAACTGATGACACGCAGAATCCGTGACATATTGAGTTACAAAGCTATTAAGCAGGTAGTCGTAATGTTTTGGCTGGTCAGTGTGCACTGCACAGTAAACGTATCACTTTTTTCGAAACGACGTAAATGTCTCCCATTGCGACGCGCAAGTTAGATATTTAGGTCAAAGATGCCTCCAGCCTTCCTCTGTAACTGTCAAGAGTGTCGTGCTCTGTGACGCCACCATCGAGCTCGGCGACGCTTGTAACAGCAAAGAAGGGCACAGTTCAGAAGTTCATGTGAGCTACAAGGTTGGTTAATGATGTCACATTGGCACCAAATTTCGTCACTGTTCTGCCCAATGTCATCGAGGACATGTCGAATGATGAGAATGTCGTCATATCCTACTTTACCCACATTTTACCCATTGTTTTGTCGCTCTGCGATAGAGGTCAGAACTTCGACATCCATCGTTCAAATAACGCAGTGTCGAATGTTGTCGATAACGTGGCCGTGTCGCTCGTCGCACTGTAAATTGCCGTTGTAGGCTGCGAAATATGTGGGAACCAGAGCCCCAAGGAAAGAGGTTATTTCATTGACACCCTTTATGCCATCCACTGAATGCTTCTCGTGTCGATTGTGAGCGGTGGTGTGTCTGAAATACTTTCCTCGGCTACCCGTAAGAAAAACGCGTGATTCCAGCACCGGAAGTTGCAATTTTGGCCTCCATCGCAGATACGTCAAAAGAAGGGGGCAAGTATAGGTACGACGATCTTCCCAACATGTAACACGCCCACAATGACCTTGGGCAGAATTGTGGTGAGATTTGGTACCAGTGTGACATCATTAATCCACCTTACACGTGACATGAATTTATGGCCTTTTTTGTCATATCTGACGCCACATTGCTGTTTGAATGACGTCGTAGGGTGACACGATTTTGCACCGTTACACAGTAAGGTTGTAGGCATCTGTAAGCCAAATTTTAAACTTATGCACCGCAATGGGAGAGAATTATGGAGTTTTAATAAAGCGATAAGTCTTTTTCGCCGTGTACGTTGTGTTAGTCGTAGGTTGAGAAGCTTTAGAAATGAAACCGTGTAATACCATAAGCTACTGTAAAAGGTATTGTTTAATAAGCGATCTGTTTTGGTCAGAAGAGACCACTTTCCTGCACAGAAAGAGCTACATTATTTACAGTATCTGTTAATCTGTCATAATTTATTGTCATTGCTGCGAACTCTAGCCAAAAGTACATTGCTGACAGAAATACAAATACTGTTGTACAAGCAATAAGTTGCTAGGTACAAATATCCCGTGTTGCCACATCATGCAGTGCTACAAACTTCAAGGAAACATTTTCCTCTTCTGTATCGCTGAATATTGTAACTACTTGGCAGAGTTCTACGAGGAGCGTTCAGTAAGTAATACAACACTTTTTTTCCTTTTGGTTTTATTCTGGATTCCAACACACTATATTACTCCCTACACTTCTGACTACAAAACTCTGGTTTTCATCATACTCTCCGTTCAATACGACCGCCTTGAGTTATTACTGGGAGGGCATCCATGCCCATATGGTACCAGACTAGTGGGCGACGTTGGAACCAGCATCTTACTGCATCAATAACTTCCCTGTCATCCACGAACTGCTTCCTAGGGAGTGCATCCTTCATTGGACCAGATGGAAGCCGGAAGGTGTGAGATCTGGGCTTCATGGTGGATGGGAAAGAACAGTGCAATGAAGTTACGTTAACTCCTCTCGGATGCGCAGACTTGCATTGTCATGGAGAAGAACTTCGTTTGCATTTTTGTGGCGACGACGTCTCTTAAGCCGTTTCTTCAGTTTCGTGAAGGTAGCACAGTACACTTCAGAGTTGATCGCTGGAGGACATCAAACCCCCTTCTGGGTCACAGAAGCCCGTCGCCAAGATGTTACCGTCTGAGCGTGCTGCTCTGAACTTTTTCTTCGGAGGAGAGATAGGTTGGCGCCAATCCAGGTGAACAGCCGTTTTTCTTCCGGTTCGCAGTGATGAATCCATGTTTCATTGCCTGTGATTATGTTCCACAAAAAATTCACACGATCAGCCTCGTAATGCGCAAGCAGTTCCGCACAGTTGGTCTTTCATCGATCTTTATAGTCTTCTATTAGGCGGCGAGGAACCCAGCGGGGCGCATCTGGTGGACGAGTGTTTGAGCACTGCCAACAGAGACATCCAGTCGTGTAGCGAATGTGTTTGATTGTGATTCGTCCATAACCTCAAATGAGAGTGTCCGCACGTTCTAACACACCAGGAGCCACAGCTGTATGCGGCCTGTCGGGCAGGTTTCCCAGACCTTGTTACGATGATGACAGATGCCTCGCCCAACGACTCGCTGTGCTTTTTCCACTCCCAGGTTTCCGAGGATATTCTGTCTTCGGAGACCTGAGAGTGAACAAAAGCCCAGCCCTATGAATATCAGCATGAAACTATAGCGGCTGAAGAGGGAATTTTGCACGATGACCCACAAAAAATTCCGTATTTTTTTAACTGAAATTGGCCGAAAAAGAGATGTGTTGCATTACGTATTGCACAACCCTCGTATTTGGTTCCTTATTATTAATATCACATTGTAACCTCGAGCAATTTTTAACACTGCATTTTCTTCTTTGTTTCAGGTAAGTACACTTCACTATTCATGGACGATGGATTGGAGATGACGAACGCAGAACAGAAGAAAAATGAAGGATAACAAGCAAGTATGTTGCGCCTGAGAACCTGTGGGCTTTTTACCATTGTGCCATATTTGAGAACATTCAACTAATACAACATTATAACTGTGAATTCGTGTTTTGTGGACGTGACTTTTGCTAACAGTTCATTTTACGCATATATTACGCATGCCTCCACACGGTACATAGCCGTGGATACTTTGTACCACTGCTAGTCATTCCGTCTTCTGTTCTTCCTGCAAATGAAGCGATGGGAAAACGAACTTCTGTTTAATGATTATACAGAATCCGCCTCGATTGCAAATAGAAACCGGATGTTGACCTAGGTTTCGGCGCGGATAACCACACCTTCTTCGAAACACACTAAAACTACAAAGTGCCTAAAGAGGCATGTTGGACCATGCTTCTGTTTGCTTCTGTACGATTTCTGGCTGACAGACACCGGAGAAGAGTTTCACGCCTTGCCAATAACAACGTGTTTCAGAGCCGACATGAACTGCTGCTCTCAGCGATTGCACATCCAACTGAATGAGTTTCTGAGCGAAAATTTGGAGTCGTATACATCGTAAAAGCTGGAGGTATTCAATGGACGAAACAATTCAGTAAGGGGACAGAAGCTGATTGCAGCCGTTCAGTGTAGTCTCATGTGTGTTGATGTTGCCTCTTTCCAATTGATGCTCTGCACAAGTGGCCCGACTGCCCAATGAGGCGTTTAATCCGCAGGATATGTAAGGTGTAGTTTAGACCGGAGGTGATTCTGTGATGTTTTGGGGGTGTTCCCTTTGAGCTATAACTTGGGCTCACTTATTTAGATTACCCTGAACACGAATCACTGCGTGTATTTCAACATTCTCGGTGACTGTCTTCATGAGGATTTTGTTGTGGACATTACCGTCTTCCAACAGGAAAAAATGCTGTCTTCACGGGATTACACACATACGTTCCAAGTCTAACCAACAGTCAGGCATCCCGCAGTACCACAACAGTCCGAATAAATCACTCTATCTTAATCTCATAGGAAATGCCACTGCAGTTAACATCCTGGACTATCTCCGATTTGAAGTCATTATCAAGACTAGGGGCACTGTTTAACGATATCGACCTGTGTCTCCAGAAAGCGACTAATGTTTTATCTGTTGCGCTTAAGTAGGTGATTATATCTCCCAACGTATTTTCGTAAAAGTAACGCTGACATTTGTTGGTGATCAATGTCATGTAAGGAGGTGGTTATATATATAGAGTGAGTTTGTTTGAACTTGAGACAACTAAATATTTCGGGAAACAGTGCATCGTACGAAAACAATGTTCTGTGTGAAAAGTTAATGTTAGTAAAGGGGCCATCTGTCTGTGATACAACTAGCCACCTCCTAACCTCCCCTCCTGTGTGGGTGGGACCAACTTCGTATTTTTACATAGGAAACTCTCCACTGTTATTCCATATTCGCATTCTAAGCCAAAAAATAAGTACGATTTACTCAAACCATTCATCGTAGATGGCACTTCAATCGACAATATTGAGTCTGCCTGCTTGTACAATTACGAACCGACGCATCTGATTCTACGTTTAATTTACTATGCAAATGTAAACCTTTATGTTGTAACGGTAGATACGGATGTTCAAACGTTACTTGAGTGTAGAAAATGTGATTGTACAGTATCAACAATGTGGCTAGGCGCCGACTTTTCTGGCAGATAAGCTACCTGTATGATAACTTAGTTTCCTCATCCCTACGAGACTGATTGTGCTGAGTTTCCAAACCATCGGAATGTTTGATTTCAGTGCCCGCCCTCTAATAGGTCGCCATCAGTAGGGTGACTGATTTCATTGTATGTTTCCATCCAACCGCCGTAACTCTCGCGATGACTTCTACCGGCGGAATACAAACCATTTTAATAGGGTAAAATGTCCATGAGGTGACAGTACCAGGCGCACTGCCATGGATACTCACTGATATCAAGCACCTCGTTGTGAGAGGTTAGGGTCTCACCGAAATCAAGCACCCCATTGGTTGTTAGAAGCAAGGAGACTCACCAAAATCAAGCATTCCATAGGAACACAGAACTATTACATCTACATCGTGGCTCCTGGATCAAGCTAAACGTAGTTTCTAACCATACATTGAAACGGCTAACCATATTGCACCGTATAATCAAATTTGCAACGGTAAAGTAAATACTGAACATAAATATGAACACAAATGTTTACATCTCCATCGCAAATGAAATGTGGAATCAAATGCGTCGTTTCTCAATTGAGAAAGCAGGCACCCTTGATATTTGTCGATTACAGTGCCATCTACCACGAACGGGAAACAATGGTTTGAGTTAACTGTACGTAGTTCTTGGCATAGAATCCGAATGTCTACTAAAATCTGTGAATTCCCATTTGAAAATACAAAGTTGACACCGTCCATGCAGGATGGGTGCTAAATAGGTCGGCAATTGTAGCCCAGACAGTTGTTCTCTTTACTACTATTAACTTTTCACCTAGAACATTTTTTTCGTGCGATGAGTCGTTTTCTAGATATTTAGTTCTCTCAAGTTAATATATACACTTAGAAATAAACTTTCGTTTTTTTCTTCCTTCTACGTTTTTTCCTGTTTTGGTAGTTCTTCTTTCGGCACTGAAACTCTTCCAGACATTGTATTTTGTTTCGAAACATGTCCCGTTCCAACATAAGTGCTTCCGGCGTTTTGGACCTCTCAAGGTCTCTCCAAGCTTATTTAATCCACAATCGGGCGGTCTTCTTCTTCCAGAAGTAATCAAAGATTTGTTTCGATAGTCTATTTTTGTCCGTTCTGCGCAAGAGCCCACAAGAAATATCAACCGGCTTTTCCTCATGAGCTCCGAGCTCTCCAGATTTTGGTAGACTTCTTTGTTGCTTCGAAGTTTCCAGCCGGCTCCAGTCTGGATGGCATCCATGGTTTTTTATTGGACCGTTCTCTCCACAATCTCCCTCTTCTGCCCACCATCTCCAACTTCTCTCGTTTGTAGTTAATCGAGAGGCATTCAGTGTGGTACAGTCATTCTGTTTTGACCGCAGTATTAGTTTAGCTTTCCAGGAGGTGCACTTCTTGTTGTAAAATCTTTTAGTCGGCCCATATTTTCTCTCCATTTTTGAGATCCGACCGCCTGCCGCAACTTTGTCTAGTCCATTTTCTTGTAGGTCTCACGGATGTACCCGTAATCTGTTCTATCCCTTTTTTCCATGGAATTTCGGTTTATTATATTGGTTGTTCATCATTGATTTGGTCATTTCTATCGATATCGTCAGCCCCTTTCTGCTGGCGACCATTTTTGGTGATCTTGAAATTCCTTCCAAACTTGTATTAAAAAAGAAATATTTCGTAGAGACTATAAAGGACACCCCCCCCCCCCCCCCCTCTATGTAAGAATCCAAATCTTAGTCGCACAAGAGACCAGATCCGTGGAATAACATGGTGCCCAAAGGAGGTGTTTCCTTTTATTTTTCGCTTTTATATGACTGTGATTAAAAACATTTAATTTGTAACACCTTCTTTCATATCCCTGACGAAGGGCTAGTCTCGAACGCCAGTCGAATAAAAAATCATCACTACGCACGTTAAAGTGAAAGCTAAAGAAGTCGTTTATTAACGACATCCAGTCTCACAACAACACAGCCTTGTGTCGCGTCCAATTGTTCCATTCGTCGTTTCGACAGAGGAGCGCATAGCTCTCTGGCAACACAGCAGATGTCTCTAATTCACTTGCCCGTAACAGGAAATAAGAAAAAAGAGACGCGGCAGCGTGCACGTGTACCATTTGTGTAGTCTTTTGTTTTACTGCTGCGCCCTCGGGTGGCCGCTTGCTCTAAGCCGATTGTCGTCGCCCGCAGCGGTGATGCGCCGCAGCCGTTTCTTATGTCTTTGGGGTGGCGGGAGCGGCAGAAAGCAGACAGCTGGTTGTCATTTGCGAGACGATAGCCGTGTATCCTTCCCCTTGCCTCCCGTCAAACCACAGTGCCGAGTTCCCCTACCCTCGTTAATGATGATGGCGGCGCGGGCAGTTTGCTACGTCTTACGGCCATAGGATTGATCGTCCTTAAGAGCGGAGTGGGGAGGGGTGGGGGTGGGAAGGTGAGGGTGAGGTAGTAAACTGGAAGCAACAGAAGGAGGCGCTGTTGCCTATGAGGCGGGGAATCGCGGGGTGCGGGAGCGCAGGAAGCAACTGTGGGCGAGGACTATGCGCAGGGAAACTCGTTACTGTGTTTTGCAGGGGAGTAAGTTCCATTGAACAGTGTTCTTTGTAGCTGTGAGTGCATTATGCCGGAGCTAAGTGTACTCCAAGGTGAGAAAATTTTTGGTGTTCGTATGATGGGTGCGTCCGTGGTCAGGGTAGCCGAAAAGTTTGGTGTTTAAACAGCCACCGTGTTGAAGATTTATATCGCATACAGGGAAAAGGGGAAAACATCATCCGCTAATTCACAACGCGAACGATGGTGTGTGTGTGTAGGGTGATCGCGACAGACGGGGGTTGAAGAACGCTGTGAGGAAAAATAAGAGGACGACAGCTGCTAAATTCACTGCAGCCACAGGTCTCTTGCTTACTTTGGAAGGTCGCATTAGTGCCAATGATCACGTGACCATTTTGGTTGACCAGGTCAGTCCCATGGAACACTATTTGTGCCCAAACAGCGTATGCCGTGTTCCAAGGTGACAGGGCCCCCTGTTCAAACATCTCGCATCGGCTAGGGCTGGTTTTGTGATCACCGGGATGAATTTTCGCCTCTCTCTTTACCACTACATTCACCAGATCTCACTATTACACAGTCTTTGTAGTCTACCTTGGGAAGAATGGTGCATAATCGCTGTCTACCTGCATTATCGTTTCCTGAACTTGGCCCTATTCTGCAGGAAGAATGATATAAGATACCCGTTAAAACGGTACAGGACCTGTATTTATACATTTCGAGACAACAGGTGTCTGTTTTAAATGCTAAGGATTCCCCCATACCGGATTAGGCATGTAATGTGTTATGTTTTTTGTGGTTTCACATTTTGTTCTCGCTCTGTACCTTGTAGCAAAGCAGCTACGTACGTAAAGAGTGTTTGCTGTTGAATCTTTGGCCAAGGAACTTCCAAATGCGCAAACACTTAGTTAATTCGTACTTGTCTTGGTACTCCCAGGTAGCAAAACTGATCTCATTTGCTTTCAACTGTAACCCAAACCGTCAGTACAGCTGAGAACAATAACGTTAAATACAGATTCTGATCTTTTTGTCAGCCAGGTTTGGGAAGTCATCGAATCCCTATCTTCAAAACACCATGGACAATTATCATATTCAAACGTGAATGGTCACAACTGACTTTAATCATAGTGTGTTAAAATTTCTATGCTCCATCACGCCTCGCTGATACGTTTTAACTTAAATATTTTGTAGACCACCGTGTGTGAGCATTCACATCTGCAGTTGATCGTGGTGTTTCACAGTTCAAGGCCTTCTGCTCAAAAAATTCAGCAACTTTAGCCACAAAATATTTCTACGCTTACCGTTTACTTATTGTGCGTGGTCTCCTTCGAAATACCCCCCTCCACAATTGATACACCGCTCCCAACGCCGTTTCCAGTTCCGGAAGCATACTGGGTACGCCTCTTGCTGGATCGCCCGAAATGCCGTCTACGAATGACCTTTTATGTCGTCTGTCGTCGCAAATCTTCGTCCTCTCAACTGGGTTTTCAACTTCGGAAAGAAAAGTACACAGGGGCAAGCATGACGCAGCACAGTGATTTCGTTGTTTGTGCAGTAGTGATGTACCAACGGGGATGAATGTGCGGGTGAACTGTCTCGCCACATTTCAGGTCGTTTCCTTCTCACATTTTCTCGCAGACGTCGCAACATGTCCCGATAGTATCGTCAATTAACAGGTTGTCCCTGTGGCATAAATTGATGATGAACTAATCCTTCAAGTCATAGAAGACTATCAGTGTGGCTTTGACGTTTCACATGACCTGACGAGTATTTTTTTGGTCTTGCAGAAGCTTTCCCGAACCATTGTGAAGACTGAACCTTGGTCTCTTCATCATAATAGTAGACACACGTCTCATAACCAAGTATGCTCTTTTTAAGGAACATCTCTTTCTAATTTGCGAGATCCAGAAGCTCTTCACAGACTGCGAGGCGAAGGTCTTTTTGACCTTGACTCATGAGCCACAACACGATGCATTCCAAGATGCTGTCAGGATTTCATGAAATGTTTCAAATGAAATTTTACATTCTTCCGCAATCTCTCGGACAGTGAGTCTTCGACTAGTACCGCTCGGCCACCTCGGCCGGCGCTTTGACAAAAGCCGAAGTCCAAACAGGCAATAATCAACAAATGTTATTGCTGTTTCGACTGTTGTTTTATTCAAAGTTAGCAACAGATCGCTGCGCTCCACAATGTTCTCTAAATTTATGGGTAATAAAAAAAGTCTTTCCTTGAACGTCTCCTCTTGGCTAGGTTACATACGGTCTGAAACGTTCCCTTTGAAAATTTATGAATGACTGTACTAGTAAAGCTTTTACGTTATTTGATTTTCAAACAGCCCAGCAAAAGTGAACGTACTCAGACAATTATCTCTTTACTTATTCTGATTATCACTGAAGTGACACACAATATTTTTAGATTTTTAGCGCAACGCAATCTGACTTTCAATGATCCCCACAAAAGAATGGCCCTGACTAACAGTAACCTATATCTTTCACGAATCACTTAACTCACAAAAATCTTCGTTACTCGAACTAGTGGAATACGGCCAACTACACAAAAGATTCTAACTACTGAAGTCACTAACTACTGATAGGCGTAGTTAGCAAATGAAAGATTTTCATAGAGAACAAACAATGTATTTACCTTAATAGTGTTCAAAAGCCATATCCGTTCATGACCTCCATCTTTACAAATTTCCTTTTTCTGGCGGACACACGTCCATGTCGTCCTCTTATAGTAACCTTGTAACCTCCCAACAGAAAAAATAAATAATTTTATCATTCACATTCAGCGTAACGTCCCAACAGATAAATTAATTATAGCATTCACATTCAGCGTAACGTTCCAACAGATAAAAAAATAAAATATAACATTCGCGTTTAGTGTAACCTTACAACAGTTTAATTGTTTCCGTAACCTAGGAATAATAACGTGACTAACCTCTCAATAAAATTGTGGCTTACTTATAACCTCTCAATAATTAACTGACTGTGGCTCATAACTGGTAAATCTGGACGTCAGCAGTGCTGCGTCATGGCCCTGAAAGACCATTCTGAATAAATTGAAAATTCTTACCTCAATAAGGTCGCCGGATAACGCATGTATATCTGCTCCTATAAGAAATTTTTTTGGCACAGCCGAGTGCAATGCTGGCCGATAGGTTCGTCATGTATAAAAAGAAACGACTGATTTTTCTTTACAATAATCGGGATGAACATGATTTGGAGAAATTAGTAGATTCTTTAAATTGAGATGAATGATTGTCAAAAGCTAATTTTTATAAGAAAAATTATAATTAAGATATAAAAAAAAACATTTACACGGGACTTGATATAACAGTAGTACATATGCGCGAGGCTGCTTTTACCTTATACTACATCGCTCAGGCACCGCCACTGCTCCCCACGAACGGCCCAGCCAACGCGATACACCACACTGCTAGCTACTACCACTACTACTGCTAAACAGTTCCTACTGCTGACGACACTGCTGTCTGGTCTGAGATTCTCTTATACCTCTTGTCCGCAGCTCGTGGTCGTGCGGTAGCGTTCTCGCTTCCCGCGCCCGGGTTCCCGGGTTCGATTCCCGGCGGGGTCAGGAACTTTCTCTGCCTCATAATGACTGGGTGTTGTGTGACGTCCTTTGGTTCGTTAGGTTTAAGTAGTTCTAAATTCTAGGAGACTGATGACCATAGATGTTAAAGTCACATAGTGCTCAGAGCCATTTGAACCATTTTTTTCGTATACCTTACATATCGCAGGCAGCGCGTGAGCAATCCATCGAAATTACATCTGTGCTAGCAACAAATTCCTTAGTCATGGACCTCTTACAACCTCTCAAAACTGGGGCATCTCTCTCTCTCTCTCTCTCTCTCTCTCCATATCTATCACTGCTAGCGGCTCACCTTCAACTGCGCAACGCTACGCACTGTTCACATCCAACTGACCAACACTACAATAGCGAATATTCCAACAATGAGTCCAACCAGCCACAGACTGCACACGGCAGAGTCAGTGATTTTCATACAGAGCGCTACGTGGCGTTACCAACATGAAAACCTAAACAGCCTACTTACAGGTCGAGAAAGAGAACGGCTGTGTAAGGCGGAGATGAACGGAAGTCTCAGAGGGAGCGTTAACTTGTGCCTCGTGTACGAGTGCGGTGGCCCGATTAAACTCGTGGGGCCGTGCGTGTGTGTATGAGGGAGGAAGGATAGGGGCCACGCACGTGTAGTCTACAGGTGTTCGCGCCGCGAGCACACGTGCACGTTCGCAAACAGGCAGTCGTATTGATCCCGGCCGCCGCTAAATGTTTCACTGTACCGGAGCGCGGAGAGCCAGCCTGTCACTCGTGCACGCATCGGACGCTGCTCATTACGCACCGATGCGCGCAGGATTCCCGTGCTGTTCACTGCCTGCTCCTACGCCTCAGTCATCACTGACGTAATCGGAGCTGAGAAGCGAATCAGCACTGTACATTAACTTCTAAAGCGTTAGCTGTCTGGACGAAATATTACCTGCTCCCTTCAAAGAGCACCCCGGTCATTTTGGATCGCCGTGTATTATGCAGACCTGCTACCAGTCTGTCTTCATGAATGAAGTGGTGTATACCTGTACGTGCCAGCAGCTCGTGTGGGATCAGCGCAGTCGACATGGTGCGACGTGGAGACGTGACAGACTGGCAGAAAGGAGCGGTCGCCTCGAGAATGAATTTTCACTATGCTGCGGAATGTACTCAGATTTGAAAGTTTCTGGTGGATGGAAACTGGGTATTGGGCCGAGAATCTACGCTGTGACCTCTGCTTATCGACACCAAATGCTCTGCCGCTCGAGCTATCCAAGCACGACTCGCAATTGGAGTTGACTGCTTTACTTCCACCAGTATCTCAGCTACCTTCCAAACTTCACACAAGTTCCGGACTAGGCACGGTTTAGCCATATCCTAGGGGGTTGTTTCCGTAATTAAATTTCACTCTGTAGCCAAGTCCTCGCTGATTTCAAACTTCCAAATGGGTGGAAACTGATTGCCAGAGCAGGACTCCAACCAGGTACCTGGTCGAGACTCGAGTCTCAGTCTGGCACACAGTTTTCATCCACCTGGAAGTTCCAGCAGCTGTCGTCTTTGAACATCCACACCGTCAGAGAGTATGTGTACCACTCGGAAGGGTGCGGTGGTGAGTGCTGAGATGGTCCAGTCAAACGCTGTTGACAACAAACAACGTCGTTATTAGTTACGGTACATATTGCTTTGTGGCTCAGTGAGGCAAATACACATGTCCTCGTTGACCTTGGACAGGGACATCGGGCAGTGGAAAAAACATTTTGTCAATGGAGTAAGTGATCGAATAAAAGGTTCAAATGGCTCTGAGCACTATGGGACTTAACTGCTATGATCATCAGTCCCCTAGAACATAGAACTACTTAAACCTGTCTAACCTAAGGACATCACCACATCCATGCCCGAGGCAGGATTCGAACCTGCGGCCGTAGTGGTCTCGCGGTTCCAGACTGTAGCGCCTAGAACCGCACGGCCACTCCGGCCGGCAGTGATTGATTATTTTGGATTTTTTTTTTTGTTTGTTTATAGACGCAACCACATTCTTGTGACACAGTCATAACCGGTTTCGGCCATACAATGACCACCTTCAGACTGTAAAACAGTATAAAAGACAATTTTTATTAAAACCTAAAAAAAGTAGAATATTTAACCAGGCTTATTAATAATCTAACTGAATTTATGCGAAGTACATATGGTTCGTACCTTAAGGCGGCATACATTGAACACGGGTTCATGCATTGTCAAACTAGCTATAAAATGTAAAACACCGGTCTTATAATTGTTAAAATTCGTGATGAAACCTTCAGCTATCATATGTTTTGCACAGTTAACTACTAGTTTCGTGAGTGACCCTCATCAAGCTTGGCTGGCACCTAAAGATGGAAAAGATATAGGTAGCGCTCGATCCTGGTAATCTCTGGTTCGATTCCCGTTTTGGTACTTATTTTTCCCGTTCCTTTTGAGTGTTATGTACGTATTAAATTTATCAGATGTTTGCTAATTAACACAAATCTGTCATTTTAACCCTATTACGGAGTTTATTTTTCGCTTAACTTAAAATGTGCAGGTCAAAAAATACTTTGTTCTTTTCAGTTTGTTGTAGGTATACTTATAAACGTTTGTGTGTTGAAATAAAAAAATTAAGTTATAATTTAACTAGTTTAATGTCTTAATTATTCAAAATTCATAAAATAATACTATGTGTCTCAATGTAGACAAGAGAAATGTACTGCGAATACTTAGAAAGAAAGATCCTTTATCATTTAGCTACAATATAGCAGACCAGCAACTGGAAGCCGTTAATTCCGTCAATTATCTGGAAGTAGGAGTAATTTAAAATGGAATGATGATATAAAGTTGATTGTCGGTAAAGCGGATGCCAGACTGAGATTCATTGGAAGAATCCTAAGGAAATGCAATCCGAAAACAAAGGAAGAAGGTTAGAGTACGCTTGTTCGCCCACTGCTTGAATAGTGCTGAGCAGCGTGGGATCCGCACCAGATAGGGTTGATAGAAGAGATAGAGAAGATCCAACGGAGAGCAGCGCCCTTCGTTACAGGATCATTTAGTAATAGCGAAAGCGTTACGGAGACGATAGATAAACTCCAGTGGAAGACTCTGCAAGAGAGACGTTCAGTAGCTCGATACCGGCTTTTGTTGAAGTTTCGAGAACATACCTTCTCCGGGGAATCAAGCAGTATATTGCTCCCTCCTACGTATATCTCGCGAAGAGACCATGAAGACAAAATCAGAGAGATTAGAGTCCACACAGTGGCATACCGACAATCTTCCTTTCCACGAACTATAGGAGACTGGAACAGAAAGGAGAATAGATGGAGGTATTCAAAATACCCTCTGCCACACGCCGTCAGGTGGCTTGCGGAGTGTGGATGTAGATGTGTGTGTTGATTTTTACTACACTATGACTGACTTTGATTAACATTATTAAATGCGCATGTAAGATGCTTCTTGCAAGTGATTCTTTTACACTTAACACATTTCGCTGAACGTTTGTTATCAGTTTTTCCACATATATGGTAACTGCCAATCTTCTTAGTCCTAGGACCAAAAAATTGTTCAAATGGCTCTGAGCACTATGGGACTTAACTTCTAAGGTCGTCAGTCCCTTGAACTTAGAACTAATTTAACCTAACAAACCTAAGGACATCACACACATCCTTGCCCGAGGCAGGATTCGAACCTGCGACCGTAGCGGTCGTGCGGTTCCAGACTGTAGCGACTAGAACCGCTTGGCCGGCCCCGAGGATCATTTTCTTCCGATATGGACGGTGCACATTCAAACGACGTTCTCCTACCTACATCTTCTCTTACAGCATTTCCTCTTGGAAAATGTTCTAATCACTTCAAATGCCCATCAATTAGCTTGTCGCCAAGATTTTCTAGGGATAGTCTTCTTCGCTCTAGGTTGTTTGCTTTCCATTGCGGGTAAATGGGCTTGTACTGCATAAAAGAGTTATATGCAGATATGTGATTGATATTTGAGAAAATAACACTAAGTCATCTGTTTGACTTTCTTTTTACTGTATAATTCACCAACATTATGTCCAATGTGTCCATAGCTTCTTCCGTAGCTTTGTAGTCTAAATTAATTTTACTTTTGGTGCCATCACTGGTTTTTGCACCGTGATGCAGAGTGCTTTTCACAACAATACATTTGTTTTCTTTAGGATGTATATCACAAGCGTTGCGTCCTGTGTGAAAGCAAATGTTGGTGATGTACAATTAGGAATCCCCCTGATCTGTACTGGTTTGGTGGGATGGAAGGCATGTTTTTAATCACTGTGATATTTCTCTTCATCAACATTTGTCTTAATTCATAAGAGGTGAAAAAGTTGTCGCAGGTAATGTTACGCCTTTTCAAGCCGTAAGACAATTCGGTTGCAGCCCTTAGACCTTGGTTCTTTGCAGGGGCACTACCTGCTCGTTTCTCAGTATGTGGCTGAATACTACATACATAACTTGTTACATTGTCACAAAGTGCCCAAAACATGATGCCACACTTTGCCGATTTTCTGGGCATATACTGCCGGAAGCGATAGTTTCCCCTGAATGCATCATACTGTTCCTCTACTGTAACAAACACATTGGGATTGTATAATTTAGGTAACATCTCTACCGGTTTCTCCCACAAATCCCGTACAGGTGCAAACTTATCTTGTTCACGTCTTTTTATTTCATTTTTATGTACATTACTGTTCACTGAAAATTTTGCAGAACATGCTCCTTTGTTTAAAAATTCAACTGAGCTACAAATCGAAACTTGGCCTGCCACATGGCAGGCGAATACAGAGACAAGTGGCCCATCGAAAACACGGTCTTACTTTAGGGTATTAAAGACTCTCGGGAAACTTCAAAGTCGATTTTCTCGAGAGTTCTTCTATAGTTGCATCGAAAGGGTTCGGCTATTTTACGTACCATAATTACAGGGTAATCGGGGATTTCCATTGCAAACTTCTATGACTTGCAGAGGGAAGTGACTTCATAACATTTTGAATAGGAACCCATGTTCGGAACGACGTTACAGAACTTCAAAGCTATTGGTGCCGGCGCCTGTAATGTACGTCCTTTCCACGAACTATAGGAGACTGCAACAGAAGGGAGAATAGATAGAGATATTCAAAGTACCCTCTGCCACACGCCGTCAGGTGGCTTGCGGAGTGTGGATGTAGATGTGTGTGTTGATTTTTACTACACCATGGAACCGAACGGCTCGCAAGTTATAAACGAAGACAGTTTTGATACCTCTGATACTGGAATACGTGTAACGCGCTACTGTTGTTGCTAAGCCTATAGGGAATGCAACTTTCAGATGAGGTAGTATCGAACAAAGCGAGAAAAATTGTCAAGTAAATATGGACTCCAGAATTCATACCTTAAAAGCTGTGACCACTTGTTCAACAGATGAGATATGTTTCACTCTATCTAAGATGAACAAGTGCTGACAGCTCCTATGGTATGCATTTAGAGCCCAAGTTTACTAGACATTTTTCTTGTTTTGGTCCAAACTACCAACTCTGATTGTTGCACACCCTACATAACAACAGTACCAGTACATACGTTCCACTATCAGACGTATCAGAACGGTTTTGCTAATAATTTTCGACTCGTTGGTTTCTGAGCCAGGGACACTTCCCTGAAATTAATACATTTATCCGTCTCCATCATCCCTGAAAGTCTGTAACATCATCACGGAATCACCATGTACGTACATAAATTTACAGGCACCGGTATACACCTGGACGCTCTTTTGCGTCATTGGATTATGTTTCCGGATATGGGTTCCTTTTTAGAACACTGGGTACTCACTTCCCTCTACAAGTACTAGAAGTTTGTAACAGGAATTTCTGAACACTCTGCATAAAAAAATTACAAAAATCTTATTGCAACGTGGTCTCCTTGTCAACTTGAAGCTCTTTAAGAGTTACATTTTTTTCTTATTTAGCTTAATGTGTGTAACTTCAGCTTTTTATATTGATTGATTGTTGATGAATGATGCTCAGGTTCCGGCTAGCTTGCGGTAGAATGTTTGCGAGAAAAGTTACAAAAAAATTGTCTTACTGAACTGTATTTATGCAGAGTGGGTGTTAGTTGTACCGGTTTACTCAGATTAATATTTGCTCCCCGACGTGTAAGAGCCTAGCTACACGTAAATGCATGCAGACTGAGATTATTGCTCTAATCATAATTACAGTCTATATACATCGAGAGTTTATCTATGAAAGTTTACAATTCGTGTGACCTAAAAAGTCTGAATCAGTACGATAAATTTCTAGAGCGCCAAAGAATATCTATGAACGCTGCGCTCTGTTAATAATCAATGTTGTCGCACAGATAAATATTTAATGAGCACGTAATATTAAATGGGTTGGAAGAAATGTCATACACTGTACATTCACTTTATGTTGGTTTTTTCTAGTCTACGCACATCCTAGCATTGTCTTAAAGAAGTAAGCTTTCTTTCAGATGGGTGGAATTAGTTACGTAAATTCAGCCAAAGAGTTTACAGCAAGATCCAGATTACGCTATTTACTTTAACGCAGTTTAGGTATAACCCTCACAGTTTGCACTATTCATCACTTTCTATCAGTTGAACTATTAATTGTCTAAGGCATTGGGTCTAAGTTCAGTCTTTCGTTGATAATAATCAAATTAAGATAATATATTCGGTTATTTTCCTAGCTTGAATTGCTTCAAAGATATTTTCAGAGTTGCTGATTTACCTCTTTCAGTTTTTAATGTTTTCTAGCAGAACGCAAATCTGCAAATGTAACAAACCATGTCGTATCGTCTACCAATATTACGTACGAGCGCACAAGTTCAGTTACGACACGACAAGGCAAGCGCCAGAAGCACATTAACATTGTACAACTTTAGCTTCTGTATTTCGCAGTGTACTCAAAGAGTACTCACAAGGAGTATTCTTTGAGATCACGTATTATACTCCGTGACCTACAAGTCTATTAATTTGCGATCTACTATTATTTTATCTTGAAACTAATGGATTCTCTTGCTTTTTTATTCTTTTTCAAAACATTAAGTTACTTTGCTATTAAGATTCTTTCCTATTTCTTTTTATATTACTTTCTTTTCAGTCTACTTGCTACTAGTCATGTAATGACTTGTATGATGTGAGGACCAGATTTATATTTCTCATTCCTGCGTCCAAAGGGTAGCGGCGTTACATGTCCCAGGTGGCCTAGCGTCTGGACTGAACTACATATCGTAGCCGACATGTTGTTCTGGACTGTTCCTATTCATCAGTAGTTACGTAGGCCTAATTGTAGTAACTTTGGGAATACATCAAGCGGGGAGTTAAATGTATCACTCTTTACAATATGTGTTTAAATGGTCTATTGTAATAACGTCGGAAGCTGTTCGCGGACGATGCTGTGGTGCATACGTAAGGTCAGGGCTTCCCAGCCTGTGGTGCGCGGGTCCCTTAGGTTTCCGCCGGCTTTTTCTAAGTGGTCCGCGGCCACCTTTCACCAAATCGTGTAAAATGAGTAAAATTATTGAATAAAAATGTGAAAATCAAATTCATTACATTTTTTCGTGTGAGAAACGTGTACTTTTACTTCAGGTCGTATCCCCAAGCAGCCTTTGCAGTTCCTAAGTGAGAACGTATACACAGTTTAGTGCTGGAGAATGCGGCTTCCCTGATCGACTGTTTAGCAACAATACGGGGGGTCGTTTGTGCGTCGGATGACGGCGCTAGATGCGCTGAAACCTTTTACGCATGCGCGGAGCGAGCTTTGTCGACCAATCACAGCGCTCGCTGGCCCGTATGCGGTCCCACGCATAATCAAATGTTAAACTTGCCTTGTCAGTGCATTACCTGTTCCATAAGTCGATTTTTGACCAGTTTATTACTTCTAACATGGATCGGTGGCTGAAGTCAGGATCATTGAAGAAGGCTGCAGTTTCTCCATCGCCTTCACGACAAGGGAAGTTTCCAGTTGAAATGAATGAGGAGGGAGGACGACCAAGGGAGAATTTACATACATTTGAACATTTTTCTTCGCATTTTAAGAAAAACCACACCACACACACAAACACACACACACACACACACACACACACACACACCACACACACACACACACACACTCGCGACTGTTACGAAATATGCATGCTCCTTACACAACAGTAGCCAAATAGTGGAATTGAACAGACCATAAGTGCCGGCCGCGGTGGTCTCGCGGTTCTAGGCGCGCACTCCGGAACCGTGTGACTGCTACGGTCGCAGGTTCGAATCCTGCCTCGGGCATGTCCTTAGATTACTTAGGTTTAAGTAGTTCTAAGTTCTAGGGGACTGATGACCACAGCAGTTGAGTCCCATAGTGCTCAGAGCCATTTGAACCAGACCATAAGCGACATCTTGTCAACAGCGAAAAGTTTTGGATTTGTTGTTGATTGCTCTTGGAGGAAGAAAGCTCCATTGTGTGACATTTCAATAACCGAGTAATTTTAATCAGGCTATAGTGTGTTGAACAAAGGGAGTAAATCCACTAGTAAGTGTCTGGATATAGTGGGAATTCAAATTGGATCGTTAATTTCAAGTTATTTTCATTCATCTCTAAACCAAAGACTATTGATACTTCAGAGGGGGGGGGGGGGGGGGGGGGGAGGTGTCATTGGGAACATGGCACTTGCATTAAGAAGCTTTCAGTTCCCATGGTTTTCGCTCTGAAATTTGAAGTTACTGTGCTTTTGACTGACTAGTGATCCGCCATGGATTTTTGGCTGAAGAATGGGTCCGCCAGCTGAAAATGTTGGGAAGCCCTGCGTAAGGTGCAACGCCAGAAGAGGGAAGAGAATTGCAGGGAAACCTGCAATGGATCGACCGCTGGTGCATAGAATGGCGACGACCATGGACCTAAATAATAGCGCAAAGCAGGCGCAGAGACGCATTACTTGTCACCGCGAAAGAACCGACGTGACCCCGAAAGAGGGCAACGTGCAGTGCAGTGCAGGCGGGCGCCGCGACGCCAGTAAATCGCAGCTGGCGCCAGTCGGCGCGCCAGCTACAGGTTGCAATTGATTACCGGCCACGGCCGCCGCCGACCGCCGCCCTCTGGCGCGCTTTATTAAAAATTCCTCTGCTGGCGACAGTGCTCGCCTTGGCCCGCACGGTGTTCCTCCGCCGTCCTGGCGAGCCGCTCCGATCCCATCCGACCCGATCCGGCCGTCATTAGCCGCTCGGGGCTTCTTTCCATATTATTGGTAATCGCTGCAGAGAGCAATCCCCCGGTGCGCCCGTTTTATTGGATATCGATCGGACATGTTAATGAAGATATTTCTCTCCTTCTCCTCCTCCTATCCCTGCTCTGGACAGTCTTTCTCTGTCCTCTTTCTTTTCTTCCGTCTGCGCCCGTTCTCATTCTGCCCCAACAGAGCAGCGATATGGATAGCACTGTGCAGCAGTTCCGCTATTGGAAAATTCCGTCGTATTTAGAGTTCGACTTGCTCCGAGCGAAAATAAAACAACCTTCCACGCAAGCTGCGCTAAATAGGACCGGGAAAAATGCCATAGAATATCGGTGGCTGTCATTGCAAACGCCACATAGGAAATGCTGTTAGTGTATCTTCCAGTATTAGTGATTTCACCTCAGGGTTCATTTCCAGCCTGGCACTCAGCATTGCACCACATGGAAAATGTTGTTGTAACCCTCCGGACGTTTCACTGCACAGTATACAGTGCCAGTGAAACCTGGCAGGGTCGCCATATGAAACGTCCCCTTTGAACAATTATACAAAACTGTGCTTAAACTGACACGCAAAATTTTTAGCGCAACGCAATCTGACTTTCAATAATCCCTACAAGAGAATGGCCCTGACTAAATTGACCTATACGTTTCACAAATCCCTTACCTCACAAAAATCTTCGTTACTACTGCAATACAGGGTGCGTTCCGAAAGTAATGCAATAATTTTTTTAAAGTAATTTATTGAACAGATTTGCACAAACACTTAAAATTCTTCAAAGTACTGTCCTTGGGCATCTACACATTTTTTCCAGCGACTCTGCCATGACCGGTACGCGCCCTGGAAGGCGTCTTCTGGGACCTCTCGCAAGGTCTTCGTCACGGCGGATTGGATCTCGTCTATGGACGAAAAACGGGTTCCTTTCAGGGCTGACTTAATCCTAGGAAACAAAAAGAAGTCAGCTGGGGCGAGGTCAGGACTTATAGGGGGGGGGGGGCAGCGTTGGCACCTGGTGTTTGGCCAGGAACTCGCGGACTCGTAGCGCGTTGTGGCAAGGCGCGTTGTCGTGATGGAGTTGCCAGGTAGCGGAGATGTCCTTTCTCGTCCTGACGACCCTTTTGCAGAGTCTTTCCAGCACATCCACGTAGTAGGCAGCGTTAACTGTCTGTCCTTGAGGAACAAACTCCTTATGGACCACTCCTTTGCTGTCGAAAAAGACAATGAGCATTGTTTTCACTTTTGATTTGCTCATTCTTGCCTTTTTGGGCTTAAAGGCCTTTAACCACCTCGAAACTTGTGAGTAGGACAGAGCAGAGTCCCCGTAAGCCTCACGAATCATTTTGTTAGTCTCCTCAAAAGATTTGTTCAGTTTAGCACAAAACTTAATCGCGTAACGTTGCTCGATCCCATTTTTTCCGTGACACGGTCGGCGCGCAGAGGTTTACAATAACAGACGTCCTGCCGCTTCCACAGCTCGGAGAGCACTGAAACCGGTTTCGCGGCAAAGCTTAGCGTCCCCCCCACGTACTCCATGTGGCCCGCTCCCACTCCGACTACTAGGAGCGGCGCGGGAAATTCAATTGCATTACTTTCGGAACGTACCCTGTACAGCGAGCGCCACTACTACCAGATAAATAAAAGATTCAAACTACGGAAGGCACTAACTACTGATAGGCATAGTTAACGAATGAAAGATTTTAATAGAGAACAAACAATGTATTTACCTTAATAGTCATAATATATATAGCAGTTCATGACATCCATTCTTACAAATTTCAAAACTCTGCCATCTCTCTCCCCACATCCACCACTGCTGGCGGCTCACCTCCAACTGCGCAACGCTACGCGCTGTTAGCATCCAGCTGCCGCTGCCCAACACTACAATGGCAGACAACAATGCAAACCAGCCACAGACTGCACACAGCGCAGCCAGCGATTTTCATACAGAGCGCTACGTGGCGTTACCAATAAGAAAACCTAAACAGCCTACTTACACCAGTTCGTTCCTAAAGGGTACCCTGCTCGTGTCATTTCTTCTTAGCTCTTCAACCACCAGAATAACTGACAGCAATTCGCTATGCTTCTACGTCTCCGGCATTCCGTTATGTGTGCAGTCCTGCCCAGTCGTCGCTTGTAGGGTGCCTGAAGGATACTTTCTCGGATAGCTACACAACAATTGAAGCAAATCACGTTAATGGTTTTTATTACAATGAAGTAGTTTGACAATACTTAACTTTGGGTCGCAAGGCCGGCCAGAGTGGCAGTGCGTTTCTAGGCGCTACAGTCTGGAGCCGAGCGACCGCTACGGTCGCAGGTTCGAATCCTGCCT
Source organism: Schistocerca gregaria (assembly GCF_023897955.1). Lineage (NCBI taxonomy): Eukaryota > Metazoa > Arthropoda > Insecta > Orthoptera > Acrididae > Schistocerca > Schistocerca gregaria. The sequence goes on along the minus strand of NC_064920.1, from coordinate 1,132,816,091 downwards.
CGGGCATGGATGTGTGTGATGTCCTTAGGTTAGTTAAGTTTAACTAGTTCTAAGTTCTAGGCGACTGATGACCTCAGAAGTTAAGTCGCGTAGTGCTCAGAGCCATTAGAACGATTTTTTTTTTTTTTTTTTTGTCGGTCGTAAGCAATTGGTGACATGCAAATGACTAACGCCCTCCTCTATATACAATGTCTATACAAGCAATTAATACGAGGGTTGGAACTTAAATAGTGACAACTATTTATTTACAGCTGGTAGAAAATAGATACGTGTTTCAAAGTTTTACTGGCCTTCAGAGTAGTCACCAACATTGTGAATAACCCCTTGCCAGCGATGTGGAAGTCGTAGGATACTCCTAGCAGTGCAAGTTGTGTTGACAGTTCGAGCGGCAAGGTATATTGCCCGATCAATTTGTGGCAGTTCTGAAGCGAACGCCGTGAAGTGTTTCCTTCAGTTTAGAAACGGAGTTGAACTTACGATGGCTTAAGTTAGGGGAGTGCAGTAGGTGGTATAGCTCTTGGCATCCCCATCAGTCAAACAAATCAGTAACAGCTTTCACTGTACGTGCTTGAGCATTGTCCTGCAAATTGATTGTCATGTCCTCCAGAAGGTGTCATCACTTCTGCCTCTGTGCTGATCATTTTTGGAACAGAACTTACGACCATCATGACAAGCACTGTGGGACTTTACATCTGAGGTCATCAGTCCCCTAGAGTTAGAACTACTTAAACCTAACTAACCTAAGGACATCACACACATCCATGCCCGAGGCAGGATTCGAACCTGCGATCGTAGCAGCAGCGCTTTTCCGGAACGAAGCGCCTAGAACCGCTCGGTCAGAGAGGTTTAATTATAACCAACCTGTATATTACACAATAGCTAACATCTATTTTCTTTAAGATTTTCGAATATCTTACACTAATTTATATTGTCGAGCGCTTTTTCTAGGTCGACAAAGGCCACGAAAGCTGTTTTTACTTTTGATAACTGTGTAAAGTGAACAGACCGGCTGTGAGGACGTGTGAGTAGAAGTGACAGGCGATGCTGCGGCTGAGCCACGCTGCCCAGGCGCTGCGGCGAGGCCCGGCCGTTGTGTGGGCCGCAGAGTGTTTGCCCTGGCCGGCAGAGAGCGCAGACAAACACAGGCCGGCTAAGTCGCTGGCTGTATCTTACGGCTTCCGGGCCGGGCCGGGCCAGCTAACTGGCCGCCAGCGCCGCCAACTTGCGCCTGCGCAAACTTACGCGTCCGGTGCTGCGACAGCTGGGGTGTCGTCGGGCCCCGGAGGTTGGTACGCCTGTGGCCACCCCTCGGCTGCTTATGCAGTGTTCATACCTTCACCCGCTTATACTCCCAGAGACAAACCATACCGTGACCTGTAGAATGTTGTTGTTGTTGTTGTGGTCTTCAGTCCTGAGACTGGTTTGATGCAGCTCTCCATGCTACTCTATCCTGTGCAAGCTTCTTCATCTCCCAGTACGACTGCTACGGTCGCAGGTTCGAATCCTGCCTCGGGCATGGATGTGTGTGATGTCCTTAGGTTATTTAGGTTTAAGTAGTTCTAAGTTCTAGGGGACTAATGACCACAGCAGTTGAGTCCCATAGTGCTCAGAGCCATTTGAACCATCTCCCAGTACCTACTGCAACCTACATCCCTCTGAATCTGCTTAGTGTACTCATCTCTCGGTCTCCCTCTACGATTTTTACTCTCCACACTGCCCTCCAATGTTAAATTTGTGATACCTTGATGCCTCAAAACATGTCCTACCAACCGATCCCTTCTTCTAGTCAAGTTGTGCCACAAACTTCTCTTCTCCCCAATCCTATTCAATACTTCCTCATTAGTTACGTGATCTATCCACCTTATCTTCAGTATTCTTCTGTAGCACCACATTTCGAAAGCTTCTATTCTCTTCTTGTCCAAACTAGTTATCGTCCATGTTTCACTTCCATACATGGCTACACTCCAAACAAATATTTTCAGAAATGACTTCCTGACACTTAAATCTATATTCGATGTTAACAAATTTCTCTTCTTCAGAAACGCTTTCCTTGCCATTGCCAGTCTACATTTTATATCCTCTCTACTTCGACCATCCTCAGTTATTTTACTTCCTAAATAGCAAAACTCCTTTACTACTTTAAGTGTCTCATTTCCTAATCTAATTCCCTCAGCATCACCCGATTTAATTGGACTACATTCCATTATCCTCGTTTTGCTTTTGTTGATGTTCATCTTATATCCTCCTTTCAAGACACTGTCCATTCCGTTCAACTGCTCTTCCAAGTCCTTTGCCGTCTCTGACAGAATTACAATGTCATCGGCGAACCTCAAAGTTTTTACTTCGTCTCCATGAATTTTAATACCTACTCCAAATTTTTCTTTTGTTTCCTTTACTGCTTGCTCAATATACAGATTGAATAACATCGGGGAGAGGCTACAACCCTGTCTCACTCCTTTCCCAACCACTGCTTCCCTTTCATGCCCCTCGACTCTTATGACTGCCATCTGGTTTCTGTACAAATTGTAAATAGCCTTTCGCTCCCTGTATTTTACCCCTGCCACCTTTAGAATTTGAAAGAGAGTATTCCAGTCAATATTGTCAAAAGCTTTCTCTAAGTCTACAAATGCTAGAAACGTAGGTTTGCCTTTTCTTAATCTTTCTTCTAAGATAAGTCGTAAGGTCAGTATTGCCTCACGTGTTCCAACATTTCGACGGAATCCAAACTGATCCTCCCCGAGGTCCGCATCTACCAGTTTTTCCATTCGTCTGTAAAGAATTCGCGTTAGTATTTTGCAGCTGTGACTTATTAAACTGATAGTTCGGTAATTTTCACATCTGTCAGCACCTGTTTTCTTTGGGATTGGAATTATTATATTCTTCTTGAAGTCTGAGGGTATTTGGCCTGTCTCATACATCTTGCTCACCAGCTGGTAGAGTTTTGTCATGACTGGCTCTCCCAAGGCCGTCAGTAGTTCTAATGGAATGTTGTCTACTCCGGGGGCCTTGTTCCGACTCAGGTCTTTCAGTGCTCTGTCAAACTCTTCACGCAATATCGTATCACCCATTTCGTCTTCATCTACATCCTCTTCCATTTCCATAATATTGTCCTCAAGTACATCACCCTTGTATAAACCTTCTATATACTCCTTCCACCTTTCTGCCTTCCCTTCTTTGCTTAGAACTGGGTTGCCATCTGAGCTCTTGATATTCATACACGTGGTTCTCTTCTTTCCAAAGGTCTCTTTAATTTTCCTGTAGGCAGTATCTATCTTACCCCTAGTGAGATAAGCCTCTACATCCTTACATTTATCCTCTAGCCATCCATCCCTGTTTAGCCATTTTGCACTTCCTCTCGATCTCATTTTTGAGACGTTTGTATTCCTTTTTGCCTGCTTCATTTACTGCATTTTTATATTTTCTCCTTTCATCAATTAAATTCAATATTTCTTCTGTTACCCAAGGATTTCTAGCAGCCCTCGTCTTTTTACCTACTTTATCCTCTGCTGCCTTCACTACTTCATCCCTCAGAGCTACCCATTCTTCTTCTACTGTATTTCTTTCCCCTATTCCTGTCAATGGTTCCCTTATGCTCTCCCTGAAACTCTGTACAACCTCTGGTTCTTTCAGTTTATCCAGGTCCCATCTCCTTAATTTCCCACATTTTTGCAGTTTCTTCAGTTTTAATCTACAGGTCATAACCAATAGATTGTGGTCAGAGTCCACATCTGCCCCTGGAAATGTCTTACAACTTAAAACCTGGTTCCTAAATTATATAATCTATATGATACCTTTTAGTATCTCCAGGGTTCTTCCACGTATACAACCTTCTTTCATGATTCTTAAACCAAGTGTTACCTATGACTAAGTTGTGCTCTGTACAAAATTCTACTAGGCGGCTTCCTCTTTCATTTCTTAGCCCCAATCCATATTCACCTACTATGTTTCCTTCTCTCCCTTTTCCTACACTCGAATTCCAGTCACCCATTACTATTAAATTTTCGTCTCCCTTGACTATCTGAATAATTTCTTTTATTTCATCGTACATTTCTTCAATTTCTTCGTCATCTGCAGAGCTAGTTGGCATGTAAACTTGTACTACTGTAGTAGGTGTGGGCTTCGTATCTATCTTGGCCACAATAATGCGTTCACTATGCTGTTTGTAGTAGCTTACCCGCATTCCTATTTTCCTATTCATTATTAAACCTACTCCTGCATTACCCCTATTTGATTTTGTGTTTATAACCCTGTAATCACCTGACCAGAAGTCTTGTTCCTCCTGCCACCGAACTTCACTAATTCCCACTATATCTAACTTTAACCTATCCATTTCCCTTTTTAAATTTTCTAACCTACCTGCCCGATTAAGGGATCTGACATTCCACGCTCCGATCCGTAGAACACCAGTTTTCTTTCTCAACTGTAGAATAAGGGCAAGTAAACAATATCGGAAATCGACAAGTGGCGGATAATGGGGTAAGATAGTGGACAGAAGGAGCCATATTTCACTAACGTCAATTTTTTTGTAGACTTAAGTGCTTGTGTAATACACTGGTGTCCAAAATTAAAGCAGCAAACCGCTATTTCCCCCTCTTGTGTGTAATTCACTACAACAGACGTCCGTATGATGGAGTTTTGCACCTTAGGTGTTCTGCATACAAGATAGCTTTCCGGTTAACGGACATCCACGTCAACGATCACGTGAGGGCACCTATTAAACTGGGTAGCGTTTGCCGGGTAGTACCACATCCACATTATCTATGTATATTGTCACAGACGGGGCGGAGTGGCTTAAACAAGATGCCTACCAGACTATCTGTGGTGGAGGACCATAAGAAGAATGGAAGCAGGACAGTCGCAAACTGATGTGGCCCGATGGCTTAATGTGAATCTTCTTTCGCTTCTCGGATGCGGAAACAGCTTATAGAGACAGAAACTGTATTCCGAAGACCAGGGCAGGGCCGACCAAGTGTGACATCAGAGATGAGCGTTATTTGGCTGTAAGGGCACGGCGGTACCGCCTTAGCACTGCGCGGCAGTTGACATCTGACCTGTCCACTGGACATGTTGTATTGAGACCAACGGCCTACAGCAGGCTTTGGCAGAGTGGCCTTTATTGTCGGACACCTGGTGTGTGTGTACCCCTGACGCGTCTTCACAGAATGGAACATATAGAATGGGGTCGCCAATGTGCAACGTGATGTGGGCAAATGTTCTTTGCACAGATGAGTCCCAGTTTGGTCTGGAGAGTGATTCTCGGCGGATTCGCACCTGGAAGGAACTTGCGACACTATTTGGGAACCAAAACACTGTGGAAAAAGACCGGCATCGAGGAGGATCCTTAATGCTGTGGGCAAGGATTACGTTGACCGCTCGAACAGCTCTCCATGAAATTGTATGGGTAAATTGGCAAGGTATAACTGCTGTCACGTATCGTGAATTACTCTCCAGGCAAAATCGGTAGTCATTTGCGAAAAGAACATTTGCCCGCTGTTTGACCGTCCAGGTAGCATTGTGACAACTCCTCTCTAGACGTTCCCTTCTGTGAAGGCACGTCAGAGGTATACATACAGAAGGTCTTCGACAGTGAGAGCCACTCTTCCTGTAGACCGTTTGCCCCGATACAACACGTCCAGTGCGAGGTCAGATGCTAATTGGCGAGCAGTACTAAGGCGATACTGTCGTGCCCTTACGGCCAAATAACAGTCCTCTCTTTTTCATATCAAACGTGGTTTGCCCTGCCCTATTCGGGATACGGTTTCGGTCTCTATAAATTGTCGCCACATTCGAGAAACAGTAGAACGATGCACATTAAGCGTTAGGGCCATATCAGTTTGCAACTGTTCTGCTTCCATTCTTCTTATGGCCCTCCAGCGCAGAGAGTCTGGTAGGCGTCTGCTTTTGCCATACTGCACCGTCTGTGCTTGTATACACAACGATTGTGGATGTGGGACTAGCCGGCAAACACTACCCAGTTTAATAGGTGCCCTGACGTGTTCGTTGACATTGATGTCCGTTGACCGGAATGGAATCTTCCGTTCATAACACAATTGTACGGACGTCTATTGACATTTCGCATGAATTAGACGCAAGACGGGGAAATAGCGTTTTATTGCTTTAATTTTGGACACCTTAAATTCGTTTCTCTTCCCAGGAACCCTCATGCCTGTGTGACAGTATTCTCTGTAACGATTCCTACCCTGAGCCACGGAAGACCAAAAACATTCTCTTCTTGCTAAAAGTCAATAAGCCTGCCAGTGGAACATTTTACTAGGGACAAATTTCACTTAGCATCTTCATATCTCTAGACATCGAAAACGACTATAACCTAGATTCTAGTTCGTACACCACTGCTATATACAACCAATAAATTGCAACCAGCTACAGCACCCTTCCTAAGTAATAAAAAAGAACACCGACTCCCGCATTTTCCATCAAAATACAGGTATGCCGTAAGGATTTGTCCTGTTAATGTTGCTTTATCTCCTACTCAGCTGATGCTTGCAACCCATCACGTCCCAAAAAGTTACGTCTAAATGCTGATGGCACTTCTAGCTTTGCTATCCGTCCCATCCCCCATTCACCCCAACTCCATCACAATTTCACATCTTGATGTAGCCAGTGGTAGGCCCTACCTCTCCATCAATTCTACATAAACCCAGGCAATAATTATAGCAAAAAGCAACCCGGGATCCTCTAACTCACAGTCCTCACTCAGACATTTCACCAATTCATTTGACTAAAACACTAAATACCTTGAACTAACACTCGATCAAGTAGCACCAACTGTGCATAAGAAAGGCCACAATTGATTATATCAACCAGCGGAACATGGGAACAAAATATAGTGACTGGCCTGTCGCCATGACAAATTTATCAGTCCCTCAATGTATTGAACGTTATACACTCCGCGTGCCTTACTGTATCCGCATAAGCTACGCCAGCCGTATCCAGTTCCAAATGATTAATGTTCCCCACATCAGACACCTGCAGTAGTACGTCCGCAGTCCCCTGTCTCGCGAGAGATCGGCTTCCAACTGTACAGTGAACCCCCATCCTCGAACACCCTGGACTATGGCCAGTTACCTGTGACTACACGCCACCTTTCTTACATCTCACACTTCCCCCTCCTTCCCCTTCTTTCTTTTGGGCCATACTTTTTCTGACTGATTTTCTGCAGACCGTAACGACGTCATTTTCTGTGCCTCTTAGAGTAACACACACAATGACGACAATTATTTTTTGGGTACACTCCAATCTCTATCTTCCCCTACAATTTTTGTTTTCTTTGATTACCTCTACTGCTGTGGAAGCTATTCTTTGAGGCCTTAAAAGTGTCTCTTCTTCTCATCAGTGATTTGTACATTTTCTCTTCCTAGGAGATTGTGCGGAAGAACTCATTTCTCACCGTTTCACTTAAACCACAGTATTCTTCTGCAACACCGAATCTCAAATGCTTCGAATCTTTTTTCCAATTTTTCCAGAGGCATATAGTCCCAGAAGCTGCTTCTTCCAGTCAAGGCCTACATTTGATAGTAGTAGACTTCTTTAAGTGAGAAGTGCCGTCTTTGCCTGTACTAGTTTGGCTTTAACGCCCTCCTTGCTCCGTCTGTCGTGATCTATTATGCTACCTTTATGTAATCTATTACTTTTATGTTCATTTCATCGTCAGCTTTACTTCTGACACGTCTGATTATTTTCTTTGATTCCTTTCCATCCTTACTCTATGACCATTAGATGATTTAGTTTAAAAGGTCCTGTTATTCTTCCTCGCCAGTGAGGATAACGGTGCTAGCAGCGAATCTTATTATTAATGTCATTCTATCCTAAATTTTGTGCTGTTTCTCCTGTTTGGGGGGGGGGGGAGGGGGAGGGAGGGGGGAGAGGGGGCGTGGATGGGCGGTGTAAGAATAATTTGGAACTAATCTGTCAGATTTATTCTACTTCGACTTGGGTGAAACTACGCGCAATAGGGGCCTAAATTTCGAATAAGAGCAACAGATATTAAATTGAAATTGTCAATTATTTGACCGTGGATCTGTATCTGACTGCGTAGTTGATTAACTTCTTCCCTATATTAAATCTAAAATTCAAGCTCACAGAGAATAAATATAGCTTTCAATTCTCGTAACTAACTTTCAAATAAAATAGAAAGTTGCACTGTAATTTGTTCTGCAAGCCAATAACCATATTTCATTACTACCACACAACTAATTTCAATATATCAGCAAGAACAGAGAACTCATGACGCATTTTAAATATATTTTCCAATAAATCATACATGCATTGCGCTTTGTAGTTTCCCTATATCCTTTTAAATATTCGGTCAGATTTAAAAATTATTTTCAGTAAATGATGTGGCCTTGCGCAACATCAGTCAGGAAAACGATTGAAGAATTTTAAGAATTTTATTGATCCTTCTTATTATAATTAATCGTTGCCAACTACTCATCACTTTAGAAAAAAAATAAAATACGTACCTAATTTACAAATTTACATATTATTTATATAGTTTACATATCTGCTGTGGTTACAATAAGTCGGACGGGTTTCCTTGAGGCCACTCTTCTGCAATGTGACAGTCTTCCTTGGGAAGCCACAGGTGCAATATACAGTGGTAGTCTTTCCCCATCTACAAAGTTATTCAACGCATCCCCCATTGTTAGACCGTGTCCTGCCGAGTGTACTTCATGTCCCCCAGGGCAAATCAAGTTCTCACTGTTTGTTGTTGGCTTGGAGAAAGGTATGGAGCTGTAGTGGAGACGTTGTACCGTTCTTTCGTCCAAGCATCGTGGGGATAGAAATTACGGTCTGCCAGGTTGATAGCTGTTCTGATTGGGCGATGTCTGGAGCGTAATCTGTCTTTTTAGACAGCAGATATGTCCTCATGAAGTCGCAGCTGATAGTTGTTGTAGATGTTCTTATATTATCTCAGAAGTGTATTCTTTCTTCTAAAGTATGGAGGTGGAATTGGGTTCAGGGCAGGTAGCCAGAATGCTGGACTGGATTTGACTTTACCAATAAAAATCCGCATTGTTTGATTTAGTTGCTTATGTAACAGTTACGTATGGCTGCTAATTATCCAGACACTGCTGCAATACTCTGCCGCTGAGCAAAGAAGCCCAAAGGTAGATGGCCGTAAGGTCGAAGCAGCAGAACCCCATGTTGTATCATATAACTTACACAGAATATTAGTTCATGACCTTAGTTGAGCTCTGTGTTAGCTGAAGTTAAAATGACGGTGTCAAACATAACTCCAAAGTATTATGGATCTTTGTTATGAGCCAGGCTGTTACCCTCGAAAAATAATGTCCAGTTCTTGGATGGCCAGGATGTTACTCAGATGAAAGCAAGTGGATTCAGTTTTGTTAGGATTCAGTTGAAGTTTCAATTCATGAAAATATTGCCTCATTACACTTAGGCCTTTGTCAGTATATCATCGTTAGCAACAGGCGCGTCCCGACACTCCTTGGCTGCCGGTGTGTTGTAGCCCAGCTGTCACCGCATGCACATGCCTGGCCTGAAACTTCTTCCCCAAGCACTTCAGGCTACTACGTGGCTCCGTAACAATTCTTTTTTTCGAACAAATTAATACAAGGTTTACTCCGCACTAGTGACTCTTAATTTGGTCGCCCAGCAACATTTCTTCTCTTCTACTAACTGTGTTGTTTGTTAGAGGACTCAAACTGGCGTATGAATGCTCGACATAGGTAAACTATTTGAATCACACCTGCGAACCTTTCTTTTATTTCCGCCATTGCTTTTTTCTATTTAGAGACTAAACAGTAGAGGAGAAATTCTGTATGCCTGCCTTACACCGATTTCTCCATTGGTCTTCCATTCTTATTGTTTTCCCTTGATTCTTATGCGTATTGTATATCAGGTTAGAGTGTTGTACTTCAGTACACTTTTCAGATCATCGCCCCCAAGCCATACCAGTAATAGACGTTTCATATACTGGGTGATTCCCCTTAAAGTTTAAAAACCTCTGAAACTACTTAGATGTCCTGAGATAATTAATGTGATGTAAGACACTTGAGGCCGAAAATGTCAAGAAATACCCCAAAAATAAGTGACAAATGTTGAACATGTGACGTCACTGTATGACGTACCTCGCTCCACGTGCAGCGGTGGAGGCTATCGGTCTGTTGACCTGATCATCCCAACCCAAGTCCAAGTATTAACTTGGCTCCACGCATTATGTATATGACATTAGCACGTGGGCCTTAGGGTACGAATCATGCGTCTAGAAGACAGCATTTTTTTCTTTGCACGAGACCATTACATGTTTATATTGAAGTATTAATTTATTCCAGAATGAGATTTTCACTCTGCAGCGGAGTGTGCGCTGATATGAAACTTCCTGGCAGATTAAAACTGTGTGCCCGACCGAGACTCGAACTCGGGACCTTTGCCTTTCGTGGGCAAGTGCTCTACCATCTGAGCTACCGAAGCACGACTCACGGCCTCTACTCACAGCTTTACTTCTGCCAGTACCTCGTCTCCTACCTTCCAAACTTTACAGAAGCTCTCCTGCGAACCTTGCAGGACTAGCACTCCTGAAAGAAAGGATATAGCGGAGACATGGCTTAGCCACAGCCTGGGGGATGTTTCCAGAATGAGTTTCATATCAGCGCACACTCCGCTGCAGAGTGAAAATCTCATTCTGGAAATATCCCCCAGGCTGTGGCTAAGCCATGTCTCCGCTATATATCCTTTGTTTCAGGAGTGCTAGTCCTGCAAGGTTCGCAGGAGAGCTTCTGTAAAGTTTGGAAGGTAGGAGACGAGGTACTGACAGTATTAATTTATTAATTGAGTTACGTGTCTCGCGATCTCCATTGGTTTATTGCGAAGTACAGTACAATGGAAACCTACCACATAGCGTCACAAGTAAATGACTATAAGTTTCCGAACTGCACCATTACCATTAAATGACCTACTTTTTTCTTTATTACATAATGTTTATAAACCAAGAAAGTAGGTGAAAAGGAAAGTAAGCCAATATTAGAGCTACTTTTGCTTGGTTACAGCGATGACAATAAGTCTGTAACTTTTACATTTACAACGGATCACATGCACAAAAGATGTTCGAAATCTGCACCGTTTGCTTGAATGCAAGTATAGCATTGCTCAGTCGTCCCTTCACGCATGTGATCGAAAATACCCTCCATATTATGGAAGTGACGCCACATATTCATCATTTGCCATCCACTTTTGGGGTATTTCCCGACATTTACGGCCACAAGTGTCTTTTATTAAATTACTTGGTTCAGTGTCATCTACGTCACTACGGGGCTTTTAAAAGATAATAAAGATGACTTTGTATTTCTTATTCCATTTTTAAATGGCTGCATTATTTTTTAATGTCATACAATCTTTTTCCAAAATTATTAGGGAAAATTAAGACTCCTTCAACTGTGAAAACATGTTCCAAGATACGGCCTAGTCGTGTACCTTTTACCAAATATAATAAACTTAAAAGTGTTGCAATCGAGAAAATTTGGTCAATATTATATTTAATCGTGTATATGTCACATTGTTAATCTACTGCACACCAGTAAGTGCAATCAAATTAAGCGGAAGTATTATCAAAAACCAGTTACAATGTCAAAACATTCTGAAATAGAAGCTAATTGGGAAATGAAACGAATTTCCACTTTCAAAACAGGTAAAATTGTTAGGTTATGAAAGAAACTCAGTTCATTTGCACGTGCCACATGTTCCATGGTATAAGCCCTTCTTCTGTTTCGAGGTGCAAGATGGTGTACGATAGACAATGTTTGGCTTAAGTGTCCACATGTTGCATAAATATCTGTAAAAATGTGTAGCCTTTAGTTCGCCATAAAACTCTGTAACGGAAGAATTAATAAAATATTCCAAATAGCTGTCGTATATTGTACAGCACTTAAATATTTGCATAGGTTGCACATAATACAACTTCACGACTAACAACAAAAACAGTAGAAAATTGGGAAACTGCTTATGGTGGTCTCTAGTGCACAATCCTTTATGTGACTCTAAAATCAGTCACTAAACTCAAGTACCGACCAAGAAACATCATATTTTCCTAAGTACACCATCCTGTAGATACAACACTCTCCCCTACCTGATTATCATTATAGTTTATACTTATATTTCCTGAGAATTTCAAACATCTCGGACCAACTTACGTCGTTGAACGCTTTTCGTAATTCAACAAAACTTATTAGTGTGTATTGGCTTCTCTTAAGGTTTCTTCTATTATGAAGCACATGGTCAGAACTGCCTCTCTGGTCCATTTACCTTTCCTATAACCAAACTGTTTACCACCCAACAGATCCTCAGTTTTCCTTTCCTTTGTTCGGTATTCTATTCTATTTACCTTTCCTATAACCAAACTGTTTACCACCCAACAGATCCTCAGTTTTCCTTTCCTTTGTTCGGTATTCTATTCTAGTCAGTAACTTAGATGCACTAGCTGTTAAGGTCACAGTGCGGAAGTTATAGCTTTTATCAGCGAAATTCTCATCCTTTATGCTGACTTGCTGGGAATATCGTGTCTTGTGGGATGCTGGGGTTGTTCGTGTGACGTGAATCACTGTGTATGAAAAACGCGAATTTACAAGGCTTCTGGTGGTCGCATTGCACTCATACCAACAACACGCACCAAGACATCGTGAGTTTACTGTTATTCCATTAATAAAATATGTCGAGTCACGAAGTTTACGATAACAGCTCTGGGAGAGCCTTTAGCGGTTAAATTTCCATTCGAGTCCAGCGCATAAAACAGTTCACATTTAGCTCTTTCTGAATTGCTCATTTATAACCACAACGCATTTGCATTCCTATCCTCAGGCGCAGTTTTTTAAAATGCGAAACTGCACCTGTTATCGGCGCGGTGAATTTTAAAATGGAAAAAAAGCTCTTCTGCAAGTCGGCGTGGAACCGTAGGAAATATAACGTTTGTAAATTGCGAATGAAAACACTAGAAACCACAGAACAGTGTTTTTTTATGATTTACTTCGTACGGCCACAAACGTTATAACGTGGCAATTAATTGGGCATGAAATAGAGCTTGTTGGAATGCAGTTTAGGTTAATGGTTTCCCTCGTAAAGGCGATAGCGCCAGTTACGATTACAGAGGGATCTTATTCCCCAAACAATTAGGCAATGACGTAAAATAAAGAGCCATGTTCGCTGAACGATTAATACTGTGGTTATCGTTGAATGTTTTTTTTTTCAGTCTAATTCGAAGACGGGTAGTCGCATGCATCTCTTTCGCGCAGTTCCTCAGCGTTGAACGGAAAACTATTTTACCCTCCCATCCAAATTAACAGCTATAAGCCATCGATCATGGAAGACTGTGTTACTGCAGATAATGAAACATAAACCGTCTGCCATATTCTCCACAAATCCATCTTCTCCGACCATCATTACCTCGCTGGAGCGAAATATCCTTTACAGGATTTAAAACTCAACAATTAATCGTTTCATTATTTTTACATATCTTTTGCTTCTCATTAGCGAAATTACATCTTTTTCGCATATAATTCTCTTACTTCGGCGTACTGACGTTTGTCAAGTCACAAACGGTGTCCGTACTCAGAATATGAGATCTGAGTCAAAAACTAGGAAGGGTGCTCTATCTGTATTCTTTATGTGATGTAGTTTTTGTACAGTGGTGCCCTGAAATCCCAGAGCAACTTACAAATAACTCTGTATTTCCCACTCGTCCGCGCATTGGAAAACCAAACGGAGAGAAATTTTTTCCCGGCCCGTGTGCTGACATGGTACCACTCTACTGGTACGTCTTGCTGCGTCGACAGCCTCTCCATCATCCGTGTATTGCTTCCTGCGGAGTATATATTTCATTGGGCCGAGAAGATGGAAGTCGGAAGGTGTTGGATGCAGGCGACCTTGTGGCAATCGTATGTTACGACTTCTGCACCACTTGTTAGCAGCATACACAGTGGCTGCGAAAAAGACTGAGACGGCTTGGAGTTTTACAATTATTCATTGAACTTTCTTTACAATTTCTCCCTCATCGTCGCTGCCCAGCCCTGCGGATCCCTCCGCTGGCTGCTGCTGTGTAGATTCTCCGACAATGCGCGCGACGCGAGCCGCTGATCGCACTCGGAGTCTCAGGCTTCCAGTGTTCCGCTGAAGCCAGGATGCCCTGTGGTTGAGATGAACTCGTCGGCGTGAGGTCAGCTGCTGACACCTGCTGCACCGGCGGCTGGGAAGCCGTCAATCGCGATGTCCGCGAGGTCCCGTCATGGACGGACCACGCGCCGTGGGCCGGGTTGCCGTGAAGTCCGGGCGTCAGTCCCTGGCGGTGCCTGTGACGGAGACCGCGCTGCTTCCGGTCCTGCTGGAAGTTCTCGCTGTAGTTAGTCAGTCATGGTGCTGACCGAACTCGGGCCGACCCCCAGAGCCGAAGTTGACATCTGGAGGCGAACGGATGACACCTGCTAGCTGGAACAGACTTCTGGAATCGTCGCCTACGAAGATTGAACATTCGGACACGGACCACGTCCGTCCTCAGATACCAACTGCTTCCTAATGGCTTCTCCCCGTTGCTGCCTGCGCTCCACTATTTATATCCGGCAGGAGGACGTTTTGTGCCCTCAGTGGTAGCTTTTTCTTATTACCCCCGCAATATATTGCAGCGTGCTGGCCTCACTTCAACTTACTCAGCACTCTCCAGGCTTCGCTCGGCGCTCAGCCTGTGTGCGTCCTTGCGTCAGCCTGCTGGTAGACTGCTGCTGTCAGCAAGGCTATCTGTACCTGCCTACTTTGCAACTCCTCGGTCGCCAGGGTGCCTCTGTTTGCCATTCTCCAGTGCGTGAAGCAACGCTTACTACATGTGGCCGCAACACATAACAGATACCTCGCCCAACGGCTCACCGTGCCTTTGTTCACTGTCATGTCTCCGTAGATAAAATGTAAGCGCCTATGAATATCTGCGATTATTTAGTTTTCTGCCAAAATAAATTCAATGAGAAATCACTGATTGGAACGCACTTGCATTACAGAAGCCATTTTGGAGGCTATGTATAGCTCCAGATTTGGAAGCTACAGGGGCTCAAACGGGAATATTGCACGATGTCGCACAACAAATTCCGCAGTTTTCCAGCCGAAATTGGCCAAGAAAAAGGAAGTGTTGCATAACTTATTGACCGCCCCTCGTAAAGGTAAAGTCACTTGGTATTGTTGGCTGGGTGACCCCACGGCGTGCCTAGCTGGAAAGGGCTTTCTTCCTCTGTGCACAATGGCT
The DNA here is from genome assembly GCF_023897955.1 of Schistocerca gregaria. NCBI lineage: Eukaryota > Metazoa > Arthropoda > Insecta > Orthoptera > Acrididae > Schistocerca > Schistocerca gregaria. The sequence continues at coordinate 1,132,800,835 of NC_064920.1, read as the reverse complement.
TCTTTTCATGCGGGGTTGTGCCATACGTGTATCTGTTCAGTGTAGATGAGTGTAATGGCTGCGATTGTAGTCTAGTGTTGTGTTTGTGTTGTATGATGACTATAAGAGAAGGGAGATGACCAAACTTGGTGACGGACAGAATCTACTCCATTCGAATAGCACCAAGGGGACCGTCCCTCTTAACGTCACCATCGATGGACGGATTATCATCAATAGTGTCACATTCCCTCAAGCCACGAGAAACTGCTGAGAGGTTCGAAATTCAAGGTACTGACGATCGGGAACTTTATATCATCACTTTCCTCCCCTTACCGGAAAAATACTGACAGTGAAAATTTCGTACACCACCGAAATTCGAACTGGCTTACCTTCGATTCGAGCACCACCGCACAGTTGTGCTTTAGCGACCTTTAGTGTTAATAAACAAACAGAACACGTCTGAAGCATATTACACGTTTTTCATAAGGATCCACATTTTTAAAGAATACAAAATGCGATTAAAGGCAGGAAACTGTAACAAAGTAATCACTTACGCGCTCCCGCAATAAATGAAAATAATTGACATGCAATATTATGCGAAATAAAGAGAACATCCTAGTCTCCAACTCACGAACAGAGGACGGCCAATCGGCTTCTCAGAATTTACAGTCCATAATGGTTCGTTGGTGTATCCATTCGTAACTAATTTCACAGTAAAACTTTCCAGAACTGGGGCATCCTAACTGATGAGAGGATCCATGAATCCCTCTTTAGGAAACTGGCATAATGTATTCCATATTTCGTTCGGCGCTGCATCTTCTTGTGCTGTCCGTGTAAGTACATCCAAAATTGCAGCACACCTACTCCATTGCTATATATGGACGCCATCCCTGCGATCCAGTTGATCGCATTCGTTTTTTCCTCGTGGGAAATATGTCACAGCTGGGTAAATAATTACCGCCAGTGTTATCTCTCTGTGAGTGATAGGGCTAGGAAAGGCTACGATACAACACGTCATAGCCCACGCTTCCATCTGCACACTAAACGGTGTTCTTCCTTTTCTATCAGCCCGCAACATGTTCAAAGGGCCGAACCAACCAAGTTTATTGCGTGCGGTCTGACCTGTGTCTTATGATTAACCAGAAAGTACCACGTGTATAAAGCCGCCGAGTTCAAGTATGGTGATGATGACTGTAATGATGTTTGGTTTGTGGAGCGCTCAACTGCGCGTTTATCAGGACTAGTACAAATTCCCAACCTTTCCTCAGTCCAATCTCGCCACTTACATGAATAATGGTGAAATGATGAGGACAATACATACATCCAGTCATGTCGAAGCCGGTGAAAATCCCCGATCCCGCCGGGAATTGAACCTGGGACCCCGTAGTCGGGAAGCGAGAAGGCGACCGCTAGCTGCGGACAGTTTAGCTATGGAGGTTGCACAGAAAGTCAGGTGGTGGTGGTTGTTAGTGTTTAACGTCCCGTCGACAACGAGGTCATTAGAGACGGAGCGCAAGCTCGGGTGAGGGAAGGATTTGGAAGGAAATCGGCCGTGCCCTTTCAAAGGAACCATCCCGGCATCTGCCTGAAACGATTTAGGGAAATCACGGAAAACCTAAATCAGGATGGCTGGAGACGGGATTGAACCGTCGTCCTCCCGAATGCGAGTCTAGTGTGCTAACCACTGCGCCACCTCGCTCGGTCCAGAAAGTCAGAGGGTGGGCCAGGACCTCATCGGGTATCGCATTCCATCATGTTCCCGTCATGATACCGCATTAAGATAAGGTAAATATCTCACACCGACGGTTCTCTGGCAGCTCTTAACGAACATAGCTGTAGCCTATACGAAACGTTGCAATGTAAGTAAGTATCGGCGAAATGTTGCCCATTCGAACAGGCGGCGCCTAAGAGTGTGACATTAGTCCGACAGTCAGTGCGTCCCACGGTACCACATTCTGAACATCGCGCTCATGAATGGGGCAGAAGCTTTAAGGCAGACGTTGGTAAGTCCAAGGCCACTTCCACACGCGCCGAGTGTTAGAGTGGCGTAACGAATCTTGAGTATCATCCGATGACTGAGAAAATACCCAGATGCCAACAGCAGGCGATTCGCAGTTCCCTCGGCAGTGGAAATACTTGTGTAATGTGTGGCAACCGCGACGCAAGATGTACGTTGACATATTGCATGGCGTTTTTCCCTCGTTTTCAGAGGCTCATGTTTACGGTACATCGCATTTTAAATGCACATCCTTCAGATCTTTCAATTCCTCAGACAGATTAATTGACTTTCCTTTTTTTCTGGAGACAGCTGAACGATCCAGCTTGTACGCTACTGACAGTGACAGCCTTTAAAGAGACATAGAGAGGTGAGGATGTGTGTGTGTGTGTGTGTGTGTGTGGTGTGTAAGAGGGAGAGAGAAAGGCGACATGATGTGAGTGATAAATAACAGATTGCGCGGTCGGCCGATAGAAAGAGAATTCTCCAGATATTAAAATTTTAATAACTGGGACGAGAAGTTATTTCGATACATTATTCTCGTCTCTCTATATATTCACTGTCGTTGCCATGCAAGTGTTTCACACAGTCCGCCGTACGAACAGGCCCCAGTTTAAAGCGAGTAAATCGTTCATCGCATTTTTAGGTCGACAAAAAAAGTCTGCAATCTCGTTCTCATGCTTCCAGTTATTGAAAAAAAAAGAGTGCCGCTTGATCAAATTCCGTTGGCAGCAAATAAATGACGTACAGGCAGTGTTGTTTGCTAGTTTTGTGGGAGTACCGACTTCTCTCGTTAATTTCTTGTTCGCCGTACCGGAATTGATTTAGAAGGGTGCCGAAGAACCACGGCTTAGGCTAAAGTCGAATGACTCCCGGGGACGGGGAAAGAGTTAAATCGATGTCGGAGCGACTTAGGAATATCGTATGACCATTGGGGGGGGGGGGACAAAGTTGCAAAAAAGGGGAGGAAAGTGAATCCATGTAACAATCCTCTCTGGGCAGAAATAGGAATCCAATTTATTGACAAAAGGATTCGTCTGTAGTAATGGGGTTTTATAAGTCTGGATGTGAAGTATAACGTTGGTAATTTTTTTCTGCCTTTAGTCTACGTTTACTTCGCTACTCCGCAAGTCACCTTAAGATGTGTTGGAGAGAGTACTTCTGATGCCAAAATTATTTGTCCCGTTTCCTATTCCAGTCTAGATTGGAGTGTGGGAAGAACTAGTCTGTCCGAGTCCTCCCCTGAATGAGTTCCCCTCGCGTTAATTTGGTTAGATGTACACCGCCTGACCCAGAGGTCAGGGAGACCCGCTGTGGGTCTCCATTTGGTCAACTGGTCGAATAGCGCAGTATCCAGATTTTTGGGGCATTCGGATGCGACATAGGCCAGATGTTGGACTACATGGGAGCGTGAGGGCAGGCAACTCCTCCTGTAGGTCCTGGTCGATCAGGTCTGACGGTCCCGAGGGGGGATCGCCATATTGTGCACCAAGCACATCGTGACCCCTTCACATCTGCACCTGACAAGTAATGGACTCCATTCTTGTCATCCAACACCACTGATCGGAGACTATCAGGAGCTCTACTAGGGAATCCCATGCTAGGGTGTTGGTTGACCATCGTCAGCGAATATGGCGGCGAGCTAGGGAGAGGTTCCATTCTTCCAATATTTTGGAGAGACACAGCTTTGTTACTCCTCGCATCATTGGGTGGGGAGCCTTCGGTTCTTACCTCAGATGACGGTTGCTAGTGACTGAAGGAACTCTAATGGGACAATGGTACATCACGGACATGTGTTACTTCCCATGTGACTGAATCGTGGTACCATTTTTCAACAGGACAACGATCGTCCACGTATGGCACATGTCTCTATAAGGCACTCCGGTGTGAGTAAGACCCTTGGAATTGTCGGACCGGCTCGGATGTCAACTTCGTCCCTTAGCTGCCATCCAGGATATCACGCAGCAGTTACAACAGTTGTGGACCAACTTGACTAGGGAAATGATGAAACGGCTTTAAAGATACCGTAATCAACCGAATCAGTGTATGCATCCAGACTGGGCTGTGTGCAACGTCATATTGACAAGTGGGCTCAGAGTGCCAAATTCTTTGTAAATTTGACTCTAGTTTGTAATCACATACCCTTTCAACCCCTGAAGTTTCATTTCGTTTCCTCCTCCTCCTCTTATGGCTGCTTCACTTCCTTTGTCAGGCAACATTTGTGGGAGGAAATAACATATTTACCGGTTAGTCCTTAGGCATAGACTCCTAAGTTACAAAGTCACTTCTTTCGTGAAAGAATCACATATTTTAAGAACTGTTCGAAGGAATTTGTCATCTACTTTTCTTACAACTGCTTTATGTGGTAGTTCCTCTTAAATTCGCAGTGTGTGGAAATTTCTGATGTTTCTGGTTTTTTGCTGTGTACAGTAATTTATTGCTAGTAGTATACTGAACAACAATATATTGGAATTATTTGCACTGAGGTCAACCACCAGTTCCTGCACCAAACTATGATGTTCTGGAGGTTTTCCTGCACTTCGCTACAGCTGCAACTCTCTGATATATGAGGGGTATTCGGAAAGTGTATTGAAAGGAGGTTGTAAGATGAACATCGACAAAAGCAAAACGAGGATTATGGAATGAAGTCTACGTAAATGAGGTGATGCTGAGGTAATTAGATTAGGAAAGGAGACACTTAAAGGAATAGATGAGTTTTGCTATTTGGGGAGCAAAATAACTGATGATGATCGAAATAGGGAGGATATAAAATGTAGGCTGGCAGTGGCAAGAAAAGCGTTTCTGAAGAGAAATTGTGGCACAACTTGTCTAGAAGAAGGGATCGGTTGGTAGGACATGTTCTGAGGCATCAAGGAATTACCGGTTTAGTATTGGAGGGCAGTGTGGAGGGTAAAAATCGTAGAAGGAGACCAAGAGATTAATACACCAAGCAGATTCAGAAGGATGTAGGGTGCAGTAGTTACTTGGAAATGAAGAAGCTTGCACTGGATAGAATAGAATGGAGAGCTGTATCAAACCAGTCTCAGGACTGAAGACCACAACAACAACATTCGGAAAGTGAGATCCGATCGGAGGTGAAATGGAAACCACTGTGAAAATCAGAAATCTTTTATTTGCAACAGTTAGCTATACGTTCCAGCTGCGTCCCTACGTAGTCGCCGCTCCGGCTTAAGACGTTTGTCATAGCATTGTACCAACCATCAGATACTGTCGTCACAGACAGCAGCAATCTGCGGCTTCCGCCAATTCTCTACGCTGATTGAAGCTCGTTGCCCGTGCCAAAGTGTTGTTTATTTTCATAGCCAGCGGTTTATGTGAGCATAAATGAAACTCAGGACGAGCCAGTTACGGGCTGTACTGTGGATGACCAAAACCTTCGCATCGAAAACATTGCAGGAGCGTCTTTATTGCCTCTGCAGGGTGAGGCCGAGAATCATGATGAAGAAGGAAACGCATGACAGTTATGTTATTTGGGATGGATGACATCAGGCGAAATCTCTCACCAGGCCTCTTCGCGGGAGACACTATTGCTCTAGGCATCTTTACGCACTCACTGTGCGCTCAGAACTGAAAAGAACGACGTGATGCGATCGACGGCCGTACTAAAGAGGCTGCCCAAAGCTTCGACGGATTTTCACCGTGGCTTCCATTTCGCTCCCGATCGGACCTTACTTTCAGAATAGCACTCGTACAGCTGCATCACTCACGACTGTCCTCCATATGTTTCCAGTTCCTATCAATAACTACATCACTTCTTTGCAGAGCATCATTGACAAAAACGATAAACTTAAGGCAGCAGCAGCAAATATACAGACCGAACAGTTACAGCTTGTCTCCCCGCACGACTCATAACAGATGACCCATTTGCATCAAAGCGTCTGTCAGACTGCTCTTTTTTACGAGGTCGGTGTCCCTCTTGGAAGAACCACGTTTTTGAAATACATGTCGCTAATGTGTCGAAGCAGTATATAGTTCCAGCTGGCAGGATAATAAAATATTCTTGCGGCTGGTGAACGGCAGATCCTAACATGACCTGTCACGGTTTCTCCACGGCTGACCTACCGACGTCTTTTATTGCTGTAGGAGAGCTTCATTGCGTTCCGACCGATCGCAAAGAAACTCTTTCGCGATTTTCATCGCTTAGTCGTGATCGGCTCTCTGCTATTCCTGGCGCAGGATATTGCTTTGCTCTTCACATGTCTAAGAATACCTTCACTGCGCTGCAATGTTTCGTTGTTCTTTGAAGGACGCTGTGATAATTCTCAGTCCTGTCACGTATTCACTGGTTAAAACTTACAACGCTGATTTCGAATAAACGTCCCAGAAACGGAGCAGGGAATAAGTTACGTAATATTTTGCTATCGAGCTCTCGTATTTTGCGAAGACGGTTCAAGGTACGGATTTAGATACGAATAAACAGCAGAAACTATTTCACGTTCTCCGAGGTCTTCCAGCCGAGAATATTTCACGTTCTCCGAGGTCATCTAACTGGAAATAACGATATTGTTTTACACGAGGGTGCATAATCTAACAGACCTTATAGATCTCTGTAAACGCGGAAGTGGCAGCTGCCGAATGCGAGCGACATTGAATAGTCTGCTCTCAAGCGTATGTCGATCACATTATTTTAGTGGTCTGCCAACCACAGCGAAAGCTATACGTAGTGAATATTTTTCCGTACCGGCTTGACGATGAACGATGGGACTTGGATCGTATCATTAACCTTGCCGCGCCATCACGCAGAAACTGGATTTTTTTTCCTTTTTTTTAAATAAAGAAAGTTGTGAGTGTTTTGCTCTCATTATGACCCATTATGTTATGGTTTTTAAAACCACTGTAGTTCTTTAATGCTCCAATTTGTTGTACAGATCACCTGAAGACAAATCTCCACTTATGCCAAACTGGTCCTCAAGTTTTAACAAAAATATTTTAACAGCCAGTGCGGAAGATTATTCAACATGTTCAGTGATCACACATTTGCCTCAAGTTACCTGCTGACTATTGTATCTTCCTATGAAAAGTTTTGCTGTAGGTGATTTTTGCTTATAAATAATATGGTATTCGCGTATCAGGTGATAAACCTGAACGTAATTTGGTTGAACTCTCGCTACGTACATCGATTCAGTGTCACCCAATCAAATAATGACAGTTTGGTAAAGCCGTTGTATTTAGATTTAAGCACAATTAATTCCCTTCTCCCCCATCCCCCACCGACCATCCCACCCCACGCCCGCGCTCACAAATTAATAATAAAATTCTTAGACAAATAGTGTAATGCAGAACCACCACAGTAATTTGTTGTAAACTCGATTTTGAAAGTACTACTGCTAGTATTCAACAACGCGCTGCAACTGGTTCTTTTGTAGTAAATGAGCAGTGGTCTCAGTGGTTTCTGCAGTTTTGGCAAAACTTTGTATTGTCAAGTTCAAATAATCAATCACTTCTCCGTGTCCTTCGTTTTGCATTTAATGGAGAGACAAAGACAGACCTCGTGACATTCTGTCGTGCGGTAAGACAAACTAGGCGTGGCGTTTTATAGCAGTAAATAATAAGTGATGTGAACACATCAACTAAAATTAAAAGAGGAAAATAAAATAATTGATCAAGATTGTAATCGTGGCCACAATTGGAAATCACAAGATTCTCTAAAATTGGTTTACCTAAGAGAGACACCTTTAAAGATTTTGAGATATGACAGTAACATTGTTGTAAAGTTTATCAGTTATGATTGTTAACACAAGCCAGCTCATAAAGTGGCCGAGTAGTTTGTTTACAGTGAGCCTTTATAGAAACAGTTTGGTGGAAACTGCTGTCTTCACATTTAGGTTTTCGTTGGTTGGCTTCATTATTTTCGTAAACGTCTAACACCAGATCTCCAGAATCCTTCGTTCAACTTTTGGTAATCACCTTCGTAAAACACTGTTTGCAGTTGGTTTGCAGAATTGTCGTTATCGTGCTTTGATAGGCGATGAATTTCGTAAATAACGACCAAAAGCGGTCCCCATTCAGAGAAAACGCCGGCGCTGTTCACAAAGTGATAGAGACAGAAGTAGTTTGAAGAATACACAATGTGCTCAATACGTCGCAGGTGTTGGTGTAGTAATGAGTGCACTATGCGGGAGCTGAGTGAATTCGAAGTGGGCAAACTGTTGGTGCTCGTATGGTTGGTGCTTTCGAAGCGAGATACCTGAGATGTTTGGTGTTTCAAGAGGCACCGTATGGAAGAGTTCTACCGCATACAGGGAACGCGGGAGAACATCACATGCTAAGTCAAAAGACGGACGAAAAAGTACGTAACGTGATCCTGACAGACAGAACTGTGACGAAAACTAACATGACGGCAGCTACGAAAGTGTCGTACTCGCGAAACCTGTCAGAACTAAAACGTCTTGAAAAGCAGCGAATTGCAGGGTGAGCTGAAATTCCAAAACTACACAACAGTGATGCAATACTCGTAAAAGGAAAACGTGGCGCTGGAGCCATAAAACATAGACAATGGAGCGGTGAAAGAATGTCATTTTGTGGGATGGGCCTTGTTTCACAAAGTTTCCAGTTTCTGGCAAAGTTTACGCCCCAAGATTGAAAAATGGCGAGCCGGCCGATGTGGCCGAGGGGTTCTAGGCGCTTCAGTCTGGAACCGCGGAACCGCTACGGTCGCAGGTTCGAATCCTGCCTCGGGCATGGATGTGTTTGATGTCCTTAGGTTAGTTAGGTTTAATTAGTTCTAAGTTATAGGGGACTGATTACCTCAGATGTTAAGTCCCATAGTACTCAGAGCCATTTTTTGAAACATGGCGGAGGTTCAAATGGCTTGAATTTTTACCGCCACATAGTTTTTTCGCTCTCATTAAAAAGATTGTTTTTGGTACTTCGGTAGGCCAATTAGCTTTTCCAACCTACCCATTTTAAATGTGGGTACTGTGGAAAACAATAAAACGACCTATTCGGAAATCCGATAGTGTCATTGTTAAAAGTTTATAGGTAGCATTTCATTTCTGTTTCATGGCGATACGAATTATAAGACATCTGAGTTCTAGGTTTTACAATTTAGTAGGGTGTGTGTGGTGGATTTTAGGGTGTCTGGGCGGAAAGCCAGTCGGACACGCGAGGCTGAAATCCTGCGACGGCGTGGAGTTGTACCGCGGGGTTGCCTACGCGCGAGGGTCGCAGCAGTCCACGGCCCCCTAACATGTGGCCGGCAGCTCGCTACATGCGTCGTCGCGTTAACCGCGGCTTCCCCTCCTCGGTCCCCACGGACAGGCGGGATCGCGACCCCCTAGATGTCAATCTACGCGGCCCTGCGGACACGGGACCGACATGATACTCGATGATTAAATTAATTAAACAAATGATGCGTACGACAGGGGTTGCAAGGAGAAACCGGTACAGTCGTTTCTGCTGCGTCGCCGCTGTGGTTTGCCTCCTGTCAGAGGAGAGACGTAAAAACAGTATACGCTACCGCAGTCATATACCAAGTGTTTCATGATGCGCTCTGGAGACGAACAGTTAGGGGAACATTTTCCATGGAAACAATGGCACCACTGTGTTGAAGTAGCTAACGAAAGCACTATGAACTTACACATCACTTTATAACACACTTATGTATGGATTTATAACATCAGATTGCGTGAATAGTTATGGACTGCAGGATTTATCTAAGAACGACGTCATAAGGGATAGAGCACAAGCTAGAATACGGGAAGGAGAGGAGGAAAACAGGCGTGTCCCCTTCAAAGGACCCATCCCAGCAATTAGACGTGCATTTAAATGTCCCAAGCCACCGAAAGTGAAATGACCACATAAAAGTAATCGTAGGTAACGAAGATACAGTGTTGAGTTAAACTGCAAGAATCTTAAAGTTACTCGTCAGTGTAAGAACTGGGTTGAAGAGTACTCGTAATAACATTTCTTGAATATTGCTCAGGAGCCTGAAACAATTTCCAAGTTGTATTAATAGAACCGATATAGAAGATGCAGCGAAGAGCTACACGTTTCGTCATGGGATCGTTTAGTAAGGGCAACAGCGTTACTGATATGCTAATCAAACTCCTCTCTCAAACGTTACAAGACAAGCGTTGTGTATCATACTAGGCTGTGCTGTTAAAATTCTTAGAGCATCTGTCCAAGAAGAGCTGTGTCACATATTACTTCCTCCCATACACGTATCGCGAGATGATGGCTTATCGAGTATAGATTTAGAAGAATAAAGTTTGGTCTCGAATGAAAAACAGACCAAAGACGCACTAATTATGTTTATTCTGAACCTTGGCCATGGTTTCTGCTATAATAATATAGCCTTCTTCAGAAGTCATAAAAGGCGATCGAAATAACATCTATACAGAAACTTCTAAAATTATGTATGTTATAACATATTACTTACATAAGCTTTTAAAAATGGAAAACGTTTTAGACCAGCGGCTGCGTCAAGATCAATACAATAAAATAAATTCAACAGGCATAAGCCTGTTTCGACGATAAGTAAACCTACATATGGCACCGTATGTCCTCCGCCACTACATCTGTTATACTAGGCGCACGGTCGTCAAATGTGCTACATCCTGCACGCCATAGGTGGCACTTCCCACATTGAGCTACACCGCACCGTTTATCAAGAAACTAGTTGATATCCACAATAAAATATTAATAACAAGTTTACAAGTGCAACTGAAGGACCATATACTTGTTAATATCAATGTACAACAGTTAAAATGCTGTTGCATACGATCATTAAAGTGGTCAAACATCAACAAATTCATAAAACAAGTATCATTCAAAAACGCGGCTATGATGCATACTTTGTTATATGAATTTGTTAATTTTTGATCACGATGTTACACTGCGAAGCGGGAGATATGTGTTCAAATCTCCCTCGTGTCCCATATTTTCCCACAAAATCGTAAAATCTCCGTCCTGTCATTGACGTGTCTGTTCTCCTTCTGTAGTTTTGTCAGTTGTCATACTATACATTGGTTACAGAATATGAGTCATCTGGTAGAAATATATTTGCCGACGTAGTTACATGTGATGAATAGTAAGATCAGGTCACATGCCGCATAGACCTCTCACAGGAACGAAAACAACATATAAACGCGTGTGAAGTATGTTACAACAAAGAAATTCAAGAGTCAAAACTTCCAAAACGGAACGCAGAAGTCATAACATATGGTACTTGTGTAGAACAAATTGTAGGTACGTACGTCTGGAGATCCCTTCCTTACACCACGACAGAGACACAAATTTGAGTACAGCGAACAGACACGTCAATAACCGGAAGGACATTTAGCAGTTTTATGAAAAAATGTAGGGCACGAGGGAGATTTAAAGAAGGTTCTCCACCTTCGTAGTCCAAGACGGTGACTTCTCGAGATTGGGCCATTCGCTGTTTCGATTTTGCTCCTTTTTCCACAGTTCAGTACACCTTCTTATTGTTTTTATGCTTGTCCTGTGTTCTGTTTTTGAAGGGCTATCCGCTGAACCATCTTATCACTAAAACTGAGGGGGGTGCGTAGCATCAAGTTGGTCCACCTTTGGAGCGCCATGCAAGAGCATGCGTGGAATGCATTAGACAAATCCTTGCTAGGGTTTCAGAGGTACGTGACACCAAACATCTACCCGCAGGAGACGCAATTCCCGTAAATTACCGGTGGCCACGGAGTAGGTGCCTGATACCAATCCAGATGTTTTGCATTGGGTTCAGATCAGGAGAAATTGGTGGCCAAGTTATTAACATGACTTCACTGTTGCTGTTGCAAGATTCCGTCTGTGTGACAAGGAGACTTGTCCCGGTGTAAGATGCCATCGACATCGGAAAAGACTCCAGGCTTGAAGGGATGCAGGTCGTCCGCAACAATGTTCACTTGTTGTTAAAAAACCACTTAAAGCCAAGATCGCACTTGATTCAGCGGAACATGAACGTGTTTTCCTACGAAGACATGGTTAAGACAAGATGACAGCAAAGACTGTTCAAACCGGCTGTCTTTAAAAAATGTTTTGTGCAATCTTGGCTTTTGAACGGTTTTTAACAATTACAACAGATCGCCCTTCTGCTTCTTCTGTAGTGGTCAATCCAAGGATTGGTTTGCAACAGCTACAATGGCAGCTCGTCTCCATTCTGTGCGTCTTTCAGCTTTTCTCTTCATTTCTTTATAGGTGTTACATCCCAGATCTTTCCCGATTTGATCCATGTACCTCAGCCGTGGTCTTCCTCTTGGTCTTTTTCCCTCGACATATCCCTCTATCATTGTGTTCAGGAGTCCTTTATGTCTTAATAGATGGCCTGTAAATTGCACTGTTCATGTAATAATGAAACTCCAGAAGCTTCTCTTCTCACCTGCTCTTTCCAGAACCACTTCGTTTGTGACCTTGTCGATACATTTTATTTTGAGCACGCGTCTATAGCACCAGATTTCAAAAGAATTTAGCTTCTGGTCTTCCTCTGTCCAGAGAGTCCGTGTTTCACACCCATAGCATGCCACACTCCACACATATGATTTCAAAAATCTTTTCCTGATTTCAAGGCTGATGCTCTTAGATGTTAAGATGTTTTTCTTCTTGTTAAAAGCAGCCTTTGCTTGAGCAATTCTACTTCTCGCTTCTGCCTTGCTCCTTCCATCCCTGGTCATATCACTGCCCTGATAATTAAATTTATCAACTTGTTCAAGCAGTTCATTGCCTACATGAACTTGGACTTTCACTTGATCTTTTTTGTCGCATGTCATTACTTTTGGTTTTGCTTGATTAATTCTCATATTATATTCTTCCCCCATAACTTTTTCCATTCTGTTCAGTAGGAGATCGCCCTTCAGCACTCCCATAATGAGAAAATTCAATGCTCACGTATTTCCAGACTCAATTGTCACTCTGCAGCAGATTAAAACTGTGTGCTAGACCGAGACTCGCGTCTGGGACCTCTAATTTTCGCAGTCAGGTACTTTACACGGGCGGGGAGGGGGGGGGGGGGGTGATAATATTTCAATTCGTAAGTGGAATTGGAAATTTTTGTATACGAGCTACTAGTTGTATCAATATTCTACTACGTAGTACAAATCTATTTCTAATGTGAAATTCGTTAACGCTAAAAATATCATTGTCGCTCTTATCTTGTCCTCATAAAAGTTTTCCACATTTCTGTTCCATTCACGCCATGTAAGATTTAGATTACAGGTCGCACCCACGTTTTTAATTTTATATTTCAAACACGTCAGTGACATTCAACTTCATACGGAGTCAACGACACACACATAAACACAAACAAACACACACACACGAACTTGCAGAAGAGCGTGACATTTTATCTCGACTACATTGTTGGATTTACCTGTTGCCGATTTATCGAAGCGTACTAGCGTTGGCGAACTCGAGTAAGTCATATCGCTCGGTGCGTAAACAAGCCGTGTTTGCTGCGAATATAACACCAGCGTATTTGGGTACGTAACCGAGGCGAGTATTTACCCGGTGGCGAGAGGGAAAAAAAGGATATTTCGTCGAAATATTTTTCTTTATTCTATCAGCGCAGCAAGAACTCTCGCTGCGGTATCGGAGGGCTCGGTGTTGCCTATCTCTGGGTCGCCTCCACTCAGCCGGAAACCTCGCATCCTCTTCTGCCATGTCGATGCCAACACGCGCTCGCCTCGCTGTCTTCGGAAAGAGGAAAAAAATGAGAGGAAACACGGAAGGAGTGAGGGGGTGGCGGTGGGGGTAAAAGGACAGTGGCAGGCGGTGTTACCACACGGGACGGCGGCGCGGGCGGGCAGATAAAACAGAGTAGATGTGGGCGGGATATCCTGGCGGCGGCCGATGCGGGCTTCCCTCAGACGCAGCTCCGCGAACGCTACCCTGCGAGATCCGCTTTGCCAAACCGCGCAACGGCTTCGCTTTCTTCGCAGAACGCCGCCTTTCACCGGCAGACCTCTGGCTTCCGTATCTCGCGAGCGTGCGCCCCAGTGAACACTGGGTTAGAAGCTGCCAGATGCACCACGCTACAGATATGCTTTATGTGTGAGATTTAAACAGAAAAACGTCACGCTCATATATCACTGAAATGATAAGGCTTTCTTTTCAGTGGAATTGCCGCTAGGGACGTGAATGAGCTTCATCCAGTTCGAGAAAGGAATTCATCGACGACTATATGCAGAACTCGAACGATCCATGGTGAACAATGAACAGTTTGGCAATTCGTGTTTGAAAATTAAATAATTACCTTTCTTACAGCCATTCAAGAAGTCCTACGTTGTTGGAGATGAAACGTTAGTTACGGCAACACGTTCTTCTTTCTTCGACTTCGGACGTTTATCTACTAAGCCACACACGACAGACTGTATTTCTTTCTTTTTTTGGTGGCAAATTCTATGGGACCAAACTGCTGAGGTCAACGGTCCCTAAGCTTATATACTACTTAAAATAACTTACGTTAGTAACAACACACACACCCATGCCCGAGGGAGGATTCGAACCTCCGACAGCAGTAGCCGCGCGAACCGTGACAAGACGCCCAGACCACGCGGCTACCCCTCGCAGCATGCTGTAAATTATAGTGAGTAACGTTTCAGTAAATAAATGACGTAGTCCTCTCTCTCTCTCTCTCTCTCTCTCTCTCTCTCTCTCTCTCTCTCTCTCTGTCTCAGTGTGTCACACACACACACACACATATGACTCTTACCAAAAAATGGTTCAAATGGCTCTGAGCACTATGCGACTTACCTTCTGACGTCATCAGTCGCCTAGAACTTCCAACTAATTAAACCTAACTAACCTAAGGACCATCAGTAAACACTTCCGGCTAAATTGCCGTGGTCGATCTGTAGAACATCTTCTCCCTGACGTTTCGTTCTCAACTACGGAGAACATCTTCGAGGTGAGTCGATGACCTAAGGACCATCAGTAAACACTTCCGGGCTAAATTGCCGTGGTCGATCTGTAGAACTTCTTCTCCCTGACGTTTCGTTCTCAACTACGGAGAACATCTTCGAGGTGAGTCGACGACTGGTCAGTCGTCGACTCAGGGAGAAGAAGTTCTACAGATCGACCACGGCAATTTAGCCCGGAAGTGTTTACTGATGAAGACGCCGGCCGTGAAAACCTACATGGGATAACTCACATCACAGGCAGGATTCGAACCCGCGACCGTAGCGGTCTCGCGGTTCCAGACTGTAGCGCCCAGAACCGCCTCACTTATCAGACATATGATATTTAAACTATGCTGTAATGATATTAATTTAATGATAACTTTACCAGCTATTAAAGGTTATGCATGGTGTAACGCATATTTTCAATAAATGGCCAGCAACCATTAGAAACTTGAATGAGATTTTCATTCTGCAGCGGAGTGTGCGCTGATATGAAACTTCCTGGCACATTAAAACTGTGTGCCCGACCGAGACTGGAACTCGGGACCTTTGCCTTTCGCGGGCAAGTGCTCTACCAACTGAGCTACCGAAGCACGACTCACGGCCGGTACTCACAGCTTTACTTCTGCCAGTATCCGTCTCCTACCTTCCAAACTTTACAGAAGCTCTTCTGTAAAGTTTGGAAGGTAGGAGACGGATACTGGCAGAAGTAAAGCTGTGAGTACCGTCCGTGAGTCGTGCTTCGGTAGCTCTGTTGGTAGAGCACTTGCCCGCGAAAGGCAAAGGTCCCGAGTTCGAGTCTCGGTCGGGCACACAGTTTTAATGTGCCAGGAAGTTTCATTAGAAACTTGGTTTCAGCTAAAACACGGCCTAAACCGAGTTTGAAAGACTTTTTTTGATTGGCAACTCCTTCTACTCTATAGATGAATATCTTAACAGGGACTGTTAGACCGTTTTAAGTAAAAATGTCTGTTAGATTTCAGTTTTTAGAGCACTTGTCACAACAGTCAAGATTAGAAATTTTGTGTGTGTAAAATTTATTAAAAGTGCATAAAAATGTGTCATTCTAACAGCACATTAATTCTGTAAATATTAGCAGTTCCAGTTTACTGTAATGTAATAACCTATTTTGACAATCTCCTGACAAATGAGAAGAATAGTAAGTATTATATTCAAATGTTTTATGTTTTTTATGTTACACTTTTTGACATTTTCCACACCCACGAGAACCATCTTAATTTTTGGTCTATGGAGCTGCTCAGTTTTCTATCTGAACTGTTTCTCTTTTCTCCAGAGGACTCTTTAATTTTCCTACAGGCGGTATCTATCCTCTCCCTAATAATACATGCTTCTCAGTACTTACATTTTTCCTCTACCCATTCCTGCTTAGCCATTTTACTCTTCCTGTCCATCTCATTTTTTTATACGTTTGTATTGTCTGTCGCCTGCTTCATTTACTGCATTTTTTTATTTTCTCCTTTCATCAATTAAATATCTCTTGTGTTAGCCATGGACTTCTACTATCCCTCGTCTTTTTACCTACCCGATCCTCTATTGCCTTTACTATTTCCTCCCTCAAAGATACCCCTTCTTCTTCTATTGTATTCCTTTCCCCAGTTGTTGTCAATTGTTCTCCAATGCTCCCTCTGAAACACTCAACCACTTCTGGTTCTTTCAGATTATCCAGGTCCCATCTCCTTAAATTTCTACCTTTTCGCAATTTCTTCGGTTTTAATCTACAGTTCAAAACCAATAAATTGGGTCAATCCACATCTGCCCCTGGAAATGTTTTACAATTTAAAACCTCGCTCCGAGATATCTGCCTCACAATTATATAATCAATCTCAAATGGTTCAAATGCCTCTGAGCACTATGGGACTTAACATCTGATGTCATCAGTCGCCTAGGACTTAGAATTACTTAAACCTAACTAACCTAAGGACATCACACACATCCATGCCCGAGGCAGGATTCGAACCTGCGACCTTAGCGGTCGCGCGGATCCAGACTGAAGTGCCTAGAAACTCTCGGCCACTCCGGCCGGCTTATAATTAATCTAAAACCTTCCGGTGTCTCCAGGTGTCTTCCATACAGCCTTCTTTCATGATTCTTAAACCAAACGTTAGCGATGATTAAATTATGCTTTTTCCAGGATTCTAGCAGGCGGCTTCGTCTTTTATTCCTTTCCCCTCCAATCCGTGTCCACCTACTATTTTTCCTTTTCTTCCTTTACCTACTATCGAATTCCAGTCTCCAACGTCTGTTAAATTTTCGTCTCCCTTAACTATCTGAATATTTTCTTTTATCCCATCAATTACTTATTCAATGTCTTCATGATTTGCGCAGTTAATTGGCATATAAACTTGTACTACTATGGTGGGTGTGGGCTTCGTGTCTGTGTTGGCTATAATAATGCGTTTGCTAAACTGCTCATAGTACCTTGTCCCTGTTCCTATTTTCTTATTCAGCCTTAACCCAGTCTTGCATTACTCATATGTGATTTTCTATTTATAATCCTTTATTCTCCTCATCAGAGGTCCTGTTCCTCCTTCCACTGAACGTCACTAATTGCTACTATAACTTTAACCTATCCATTTCCCTTTTTCTAACCTGCCTGCCAGATTAACGGATCCAACGTTCCACGCTCCAATATGTAGAACGCCAGTTTTATTTCGCCTGATAAGGACATCCTGAATAGCTCCCGCTCGGAGATCCGAATGGGGGACTATTTTACCTCCGGATTATTTTACCCAAGAGGATGTCAACATCATTTAATCATGCAGTAGAGCTGCATGAGCTCTGGAAAAATTACGGGTATAGTGTCCCACTGCTCTCAGCCGTTGGAAGTACGAGCACAGCAAGGCCATTTTGGTTAGTGGTACAAGGCCAGGTCAGTCAATCATCGAGACTGTTGCCCCTGCAACTAGTAAAAAGACTGCTACCCCTGTTCGGGGACCCAAGTTTGTCTGGCCTCTCCATAGATACCTGTCCGTCGTGGTTGCACATACGGTGCGGTCATCTGTATCGCTGAGGCACGCAAGCCTCCCCACCAACGGCAAGATCCATGGTTCACGGGGAGTGGTGAGAGATAATACCTGAAATCTGGTATTGTCGGCACGTGGTTCTCGAAATATTGAATTCCATAACGATTTCCGAAACCGAATGTCCCCTGCTTATCTTGATAATTCCCGTCTTGCGGCCATCACCGTGCCGGGAAACTTTTCACATGACTCATCTGAGTACAAACGACAGCTCCGCGAATGCACTGTCCTTTTATACCTTGTGTACGCTGTATTACCGCCATCTTTATATGTGCATATCGCTGTCCGATGACTCCCGTTTCCTCAGTACACAGTAGCTCGTCTCCTCATTATACAGGGTGTTACAAAAAGGTGCGGCCAAATTTTCAGGAAACATTCCTCACACACAAATAAAGAAAAAATGTTATGTGGACATGCGTCCGGAAACACTTAATTTTCATGTTAGAGCTCATTTTAGTTTCGTCAGTATGTACCGTACTTCCTCGATTCACCGCAAGTTGGCCCAATTGAAGGAAGGTAATGTTGAGTTCGGTGGTTGTGTTGACATGCGACTCATTGCTCTACAGTACTAGCATCAAGCGCATTAGTACGTAGCATCAACAGGTTAGTGTTCATCACGAACGTGCTTTTGCAGTCAGTGCAATGTTTATAAATGCGGAGTTGGCAGATGCCCATTTGATGCATGGATTAGCACGGGGCAATAACCGTGGCGCGGTACGTTTGTATCGAGACATATTTCAAGAACGAAGGTGTCCCGACAGGAAGGCGTTCGATAGAATTGATCGGCGTCTTAGGGAGCACGGCACATTCCAAACTATGACTCGCGACTGGGTAAGACCTAGATCGACGAGGACACCTGCAATGGACGAGGCAATTCTTCGTGCAGTTGACGATAACCCTAATGTCAGCGTCAGAGAAGTTGCTGCTGTAAAAGGTAACGTTGACCACGTCACTGTATGGAGAGTGCTACGGGGGAACCAGTTGTTTCCGTACCATGTACAGCGTGTGCAGGCACTATCAGCAGCTGATTGGCCTCCGCGGGTACACTTCTACGAATGGTTCATCCAACAATGTGTCAATCCTCATTTCAGTTCAAATGTTCTCTTTACGGACGAGACTTCATTCCAACGTGTTCAAATTGTAAATTTTCACAATCAACATGTGTTGGCTGACGAGAATCCGCACGCAATTGTGCAATCATGTCATCAACACATATTTCCTCTGAGCGTTTGGGCAGGCATTGCTGGTGATGTCTTTATTGGGCCCCATGTTCTTCCACCTTCGCTCAATGGAGCACGTTATCATTATTTCATACGGGATGCTCTACCTGTGCTGCTAGAACATGTGCCTTTTCAAATACGACACAACATGTGGTTCATGCACGATGGAGCTAATGCACATTTCAGTCGAAGTGTTCGTACGCTTCTCAACAACAGATTCGGTGAACGATGGATTGGTAGAGGCGGACCAATTCCATAGCCTCCACGCTCTCCTGACCTCAACCCTCTTGACTTTCATTTATGGGGGCCATTTGAAAGCTCTTGTCTACGGAACCCCGGTACCAAATGTAGAGACTCTTCGTGCTCGTATTGTGGACGGCTGTGATACAATACGCCATTCTCCAGGGCTGCATCAGCGCATCGGAGATTCCATGAGACGGAGGGTGGATGCATGTATCCTCGCTAACGGAGGACATTTTGAACATTTCCTGTAAGAAAGTGTTTGATGTCACGCTGGTACGTTCTGTTGCTATGTGTTTCCATTCCATGATTAATTTGATTTGAAGAGAAGTAATAAAATGAGCTCTAACATGGAAAGTAAGCGTTTCCGGACACATGTCCACATAACATATTTTCTTTCTTTGTGTGTGAGGAATGTTTCCTGAAAGTTTAGCCGTACCTTTTTGTAACACACTGTATAGTAGCCATGTGAACGAGAGTGGTCCTATCACATTTACCTGGAATACTCCTGACGAGACCCTTTTCAGCGATGAACAGGTGGGCCTGTACTTCTGGCGTGGGGCTCTGCTAGATACATCAAAAACGGAAGGAATGGAGCCCAGAGAGACGACATATATAGAATCGCGCCCTTTTTACCCCTCCTTCCAGGCTTGTCTGCCGCCCACAAAGCGCCGAGTTACCAGAGAGAGGCGTAGAAAGGGAGAGACCATCGACTTTATTAAAATGTCGCCCGCACAGCGACGCGGAGGTAAAAGTCGCCCACGCGCGCGTCTCCACACAAGCGTACAACGTGTCGGCGGCGTTACGCCGGCACCTTCTGGCCAGCGCGTGTTTTCATTGCATTAATTAGCCGCCGAAAGCGCGCTGCAGGGTGGGGAAGGGGGGGGGGGGGGAGGAGCACGGCGGCAACGGCCTGGGACAGGGGATGCCGGAATAATTATTCTGGACATGATTTCGTTTTTACAACAGCGGCGGCGGCTGTAAAAACAAGTGGCCGCGAGGGTCAGACGCTGGTGGAGGGGTTCCGGAGGGGGATGGGAAGCAAGGCAGACTCCGCGTGCGGGTAGGGGGTGGGGAGGCTGAAAGGGGCGGAGTGCCGACGCGTCTCCGTGACCGCCGTGCCAAGCAGCAGTGTTTTCCTTCTGCGGTTCCTCCGTGCGCCGCGTTTTGAGCCGAGTTATCGGAGGCCCGCGTGTTGTCACTATCCCGATTGGCCGGTCAGGAGGGGAAGTGGCCATTAGGCTCCCGAATTTTTCTTCTTCCCAAGTAATTGGCCCCGCGGTACTTGAGAGCCGGACCTCACTGCTGGAACGTGGCCGGCAAGAGAAAAAACTTTAGCGACAGATTTCGACGGGATCATGTCGCTCCGTGACGAAAGGCACGCACTGCGTTTCCGCAAGAGCGCAGGGGGAGGGATTGCTGTCCCGCTTTACACTTTCGGAAGGCGTTCGGTACAGGTCCGTGACGTTGCCTTGTGAACAAAATACGAGCGTACGAAATATCGGACGAGATTTGTGATTTTAGCGAGGAGTTCCTAACAAATACACTACTTGCCATTAAAATTGCTACGCCAACAAGAAATTCAGATGATAAATGAGTATTCATTGGACAAATATACTATAATAGAACTAACGTGATTACATTTTCACGCAATTTGGGTGCATAGATGCTGAGAAATCAGTACCCAGAACAACCACCTCTGGCCGTAATAACGGCCTAGATACGCCTGGGTATTGAATCAATGGCGTATACAGGCACAGATGTCCATCCAGCTTCAAGTTCATCAACAGTAGTGACTGGCGTATTGTGACGAGCCAGTTGCTCGGCCACCATTGACCAGACGTTTTCAATTGGTGAGAGATCTGGAGAATGTGCTGGCCAGGGCGGCAATCGAACAGAAAGCCCGTACAGGACCTGCAACATGCGATCCTGCATTATCCTGATGAAATGTGGGATTTCGCAGGGATCGAATTAAGGGTAGAGCCACATGTCGTAACACATCTGAAATGTAACGCCCACTGTTCAAAGTGCCGTCAATGCGAACAAGAGGTGACCGAGACGTGTACCCAATAGCACCCGATACAATCACGCCGGGTGGTACGTCAGTATGGCGATGACGAATACACGCTTCCAATGTGCGTTCACCGCGATGTCGCCAAACACGGATGCGACCATCATGATGCTGTATACAGAACCTGGATTCATCGGAAAAAATGACCTTTTGCCATTCATGCACCCAGGTTCGTCGTAGAGTACACCATCGCAGGCGCTCCTGTCTGTGATGAAGCTTCAAGGATAACCCAACTATGGTATCCGAGCAGATAGTCCATGCTGCTGCAAACGTCGTCGAACTGTTCGTGCAGATGGTTGTTATCTTGCAAACGTCCCCATCTGTTGACTCAGGGATCAAGGCGTGGCTGCACGAACCGTTACAGCCTTGTGGATAATATGCCTGTCATCTTGACAGCTAGAGATACGAGGCCGTTGTGATCCAGCACGGCGTTCCGTATTACCCTCCTGAATCCATCGATTCCATATTCTGCTAACAGTCATTGGATCTCGACCAACGCGAGCAGCAACGTCGCGATACGATAAACCGCAATCGCGATATGCTACAATCCGACCTTTATCGAAGTCGTAAAAGTGATGGTACGCATTTCTCCTCCTTACACGAGGCATCACAACAACGTTTTACCAGGCAACGCCGGTTAACTGCTGTTTGTGTATGAGAAATTGGTTGGAAACTTTCCTCATGTCAGCACGTTGTAGGTGTGAGCACCGGCGCCAGTCTTGTTTGAATGCTCTTAAAAGCTAATCATCTGCATATCACAGCATCGTCTTCCTGTCGGTAGCACGTCATCTTCGTGGTGTAGCAGTTGTAATGGCCAGTACTGTACAACACAGCATGTCATTCTTTAAGGGGAGACGTTGGTGAAAACCACTCGCGATTTCAAAAATGGCTCAAACCCCAAGTTTTAGAGATATGGGAATGAAATTTTGTATCACGCTTTACATGAAAGTAACACTTTTTTTGAATGAAATTTGAAGTTTTATTTTCAAAATATTAATGTATGTTCCTTTTTCTCAGAAAGTATTCAAGAAATTTCTACAAAAATTTCTCTGTTTCATCTCTTTATATGTTTCAAGCTTCTCTCTAGAGGTTTTCGGAACACGTCAAAAGGGAGAATTTTTATAATTTTTTAATTATAATTCCACAAGTAAAATTTTAAATTCGTGCAAAAGTCCAAGATATTCGCCCCATATCTCAGCTTTCAATCAGAATTTCAAAAATTTCTCTTGTGACAACGTTTATTAGGTTTACAGAAATACGTGTACAAAATTTCATAATTCTGGAATACAGAGAATCTGAGGAAAACGGACATAAAATTTAAAAAATAAACTTTTCAGGAAATGCAATATAAAGTTCAACCTAACTTTTTTCCTTATGTCCTCTTCTTCAGAAGGTACCACATTTCTGCTCTGGGTCGTCTTTCCTTCAAGGCTTCTCTTCTGGTTTCCTGCTGTCTGTCTTCTTTCCTTTACAAGGTCTTCAACTGACTTCTCAGCTGCAGAGATGCACTGTAAATCTATTTTTCTCAGGATGTCTTGAGTAAAATTTCCTATCTTGGAGCCCATTCTTTCTAATACCTTCATTCTCCCGATGTTCTCATCATTAAATACAACAACTGCATCATAAGTTGCAATTCTGACAACTATAGCAGATGCAAATGTGTTTTTAGGGCACCGTTTCCATATGAGTGAATTCAGAGACTCATTTGGATTTTGGGTTTCGCCATGAACACACTTTTTGAAAAGTGGAGGATCGGCCAAAGATGATCTATAAAACCAAAGAGTATGTATCATGGCCTTCTAGATGTATCCCGCACACGTTTTGTTGAAAGTGATTCACAGAATCGTTGTTCACTGAGCTGCTATTGAAGTGCTGCTTTAAAACGTGGGCGTGGTGGGAAGGCCTCGTCACATTTTTAATTAATTTTCAGGCATTTCAGATGCGATTTCAACATTGAAACTTTGGGAACTTATTGTCTATGAGTTGTACTAAGAAATAAAAAGTAAATCGAAAAATTGACACTTCCCCCTTAATCGAGAGAAATTTTCAGACGTAAAAGTAATGTCGTGTGTACCCCAGACCAGTGTTGTTCACACCATATATATGTAAAGGGTGAACCACCTAACACTTGCACCTATATATTTCGGATTTCGGGAATGGAAGGCTCTATCGATTATCAGTTTTCACAGAACTGAATTGCAAGCGACGTTGCCTATTTGCGGCCAGTACACAGCTTTTGAGACGTTGACGAAAGTACAGTTTTTTTTTTGCATTTTAAATGGGGCAATGCCTACTGTCAGTAAATTCTTCAAAATAGCGTAAATGATAATGTCAGTGGTGTTTGTCGCAGGAATTAACAGCAAGTCGCTTACGACTTATCGTATTGCGAGCATTGTAAACACCGACAGCTGCTTGTTCCATCCTATTGCTTACATTCCAGGCGACGATGTTATTTTATTTACTGTGCGTAGGACATACTTGGATGGTGGTATTTCCCAGTGCGAAAAAAGCAGACATGCTAATACTTTATGATGAATGTAGGAATTATCCGTTCGCTCGTGTACCGCGTGGGCTGCAGTGTACCCCAATAGATGCCAACCTCTTCAAACAATTGCAGATGATATGAAACGGCGTAACTGCGCTGCAGTTTCCGATGAAATGCTAGAACGTGTGCAGCAATTGTTGCGTGGCAGAAAACAAGTCTGTGTTGACGTTGGTGATAGTCATTTTGAGCAGAGGATTTGAGGGTACATTTGTCCTTTACGTGGCGGGCCTCACAGAGCTATTGCGTACACCTTTGTCATAGGCAGTGTCCCATTTAACAACAGGATATCTCCGAAGACGTATTAATATCTGTGTAGGGCTACACATACGCAAACATGTGGAATTAGGATTCGTTTCTACGTTTTTTGTTATCAGTTTTGTGCCTGGTTTGCTGTGGCACTTGCAGCCTGCGTCCTCAATTATTTGCTGGATTTATTCCAATTTCTCTCATCCTCTGCAATCATTCCGTGATGTCTTAACACGTGTCCTATCCTCCTGATCCTTGTTCTAGTCAGTGGTTTTCGTATGTTGCTTTCCACACCGGTTCTGGAGAGCCTTCTCATTCCTTACCTTACCAGTGCTAACACTCTGCTGTACCATAACATCTCAAAGGCTTCGATTCTCTCCTGTTACGGTTTTCCCGAGGTCCATGTCTCGCTACCACGCAACAAACATTCTCAGAAATAGCTTCCTCAAATTAACACTTATGTTTGATTCCAACAATCTCCTCTTGTCCAGGAATTCCGTTTCTTGCAGGTACTAGTCTGCTTTTTATGTCCTCCTTGTTCCATCCGTCATGGGCTATTTAGCCGCCCAGTTAGCAGAAGTCCTTAACCTCGTCTTTTTCGTGATCCCCAACTCTGATGTTACAATTCTCTCTGTTTTCATTTCTATTGCTTCTCATTATTTTTCTCTATCTTGTATTTACTCTCAATCCTTATTCCTTGCTCATTACACTGTTCATTTCATTCAATACGTCTTGTAATACTTCTTCACTTTCACTGAGCAATGCAATCTTATCATTGGTTACCTTTCACTCTGAATTTTAATCGCATTCTTGAACCTTTCTTTTATATCCTTTATTGCTTATTCGATGTATAGATTAATCAGTAGGGGCGAAAGACTACACTGCTGCCTAACACGCTCTTCAATCCGAGAACTTCGTTCTCGGTCTTTCATTCTTACTGTTCCCTCATGCTTCTTGTACATATTGTATGTTTTCTGTCTTTCCCTCTAGGTTACCCCGAATTTTCTCAGAATTTCGAACAATTTGCACCATTTTAGTTGTCCAACGCTTTTCCCAGGTCAACAAACACAATGAACGTGCCTTGATTTTTCTTCAATCTCGCTTCTATTATCAACCGCAACCTCAGAACTCTCTGGTGCCTTTACCTGATCCTCATCTAACAGAGTCTCAATTTTCTTTTCCATTTTTCTGTACATTGTTCTAGTGAGCAAGTTGGATGTATGAGCTTTCAAGATGATTGTGCGGAAATTTTCGTTCTTATCGGCTCTTGCTATCTTCGAAATTGTGTGAATAATGCTTTCTCGAAAGTCTGACGGTATGTCGCCAGTCTCATACATTCTACACACTGATCTTAATAGTCGTTTGTGCTATAATATGCAACAAACATCTGTCGGTGTTTACAATGTTCAAATCATGATATCTCGTGAATTGCTTGTACTGGACTCCTGCAACAAATACCAATGACGTTCTAAATCCATCTCCTTTGATTGTGGTACCGTCAATTAGTATTGTTCAAAATGGTTCAAATGGCTCTGAGCACTATGAGACTTAACTTCTGAGGTCATCAGTCCCCTAGAACTTATAAATACTTAAACCTAACAAACCTAAGGACACCACACACATCCATGCCCGAGGCAGGATTCGAACCTGCGACCGTAGCGGTGTCGCGGTTCCAGACTTTAGCGCCTAGAAACGCTCGGCCACCCCGGCCGGCTATTGTTCCATTGACTATTTGCACCTCTTTAAAAATAAATACACGTTTGAAACTCATAATACTCTGTGTATAGGCTGCAAAAGTGAGCCCCTACCTATCATTCAAATCCGTGAAATCCGAATATTAATGGCGCCTTCCATTATCGAAATATTTGCGGTGCACGTTTTAGGAGATTCACCATGTATATATATCCTACCTGATAACTTTAGAAGGTCCGTGAGGCTTTTCTCGGATAATGCTGTGAGCTACAAAACTGAGGTAAAATACAAGTAGACCTTCAGAGGATATACATCTGTTGCTCGTATTGAGTGTTGACCCACAAAATAAACAAATGTAACGAGCTGTGCGCCAAATATAGGCTGAGTCAAGAAAAAAGTAGAGTGGTATTAGTAATTATGCCCGTAGTGAAAACGAAGTTCTTTGATTGCTTCTGAGGTCTAACAGTCCGACTAGAAGATTATATTCTCGCAATAGTAACTAACCCTCTTGTAAAGTATAGAAAAAATACTTGAAACGCCGGCCGGGGTGGGCGAGCGGTTCTAGGCGCTTCAGTCTGGAACCGCGCGACCCTACGGTCGCAGGTTCGAATCCTGCCTCGGGCATCGATGTGTGTGATGTCTTTAGGTTAGTTAGGTTGAAGTAGTTCTAAGTTCTAGGGGACTGATGACCTCATAAGTCAAGTCCCATAGTGCTCAGAGCCCTTTGAACCATTTGACGTGAAAGAGAAAAACACAAATACAACGTAATAAAAATCAGATTAAAAAACACGAAAAATTGCGATAAGTGGTTGTACGAAACAGTTTTAGATCTTAACCTCCACTAACAACGAAGAAGATGACAGCGGAATTTAGAATATTTAAACAAGAGGCAAAGACACGTTAAGTAAATTGTACACCAGTGTTACACTCCTGGAAATTGAAATAAGAACACCGTGAATTCATTGTCCCAAGGAAGGGGTAACTTTATTGACACATTCCTGGGATCAGATACATCACATGATCACACTGACAGAACCACAGGCACATAGACACAGGCAACAGAGCATGCACAATGTCGGCACTAGTACAGTGTATATCCACCTTTCGCAGCAATGCAGGCTGCTATTCTCCCATGGAGACGATCGTAGAGATGCTGGATGTAGTGCTGTGGAACGGCTTGCCATGTCGTTTCCACCTGGCACCTAAGTTGGACCAGCGTTCGTGCTGGACGTGCAGACCGCGTGAGACGACGCTTCATCCAGTCCCAAACATGCTCAATGGGGGACAGATCCGGAGATCTTGCTGGCCAGGCTAGTTGACTTACACCTTCTAGAGCACGTTGGGTGGCACCGGATACATGCGGACGTGCATTGTCCTGTTGGAACAGCAAGTCCCCTTGCTGGTCTAGGAATGGTAGAACGATGGGTTCGATGACGGTTTGGATGTACCGTGCACTATTCAGTGTCCTTTCGACGATCACCAGAGGTGTACGGCCAGTGTAGGAGATCGCTCCCCACACCATGATGCCGGGTGTTGGCCCTGTGTGTCTCGGTCGTATGCAGTCCTGATTGTGGCGCTCACCTGCACGGCGCCAAACACGCATACGACCATCATTGACACCAAGACAGAAGCGACTCTCATCGCTGAAGACGACACGTCTCCATTCGTCCCTCCATTCACGCCTGTCGCGACACCGCTGGAGGCGGGCTGCACGATGTTGGCGCGTGAGCGGAAGACGGCCTAACGGTGTGTGGGACCGTAGCCCAGCTTCATGGAGACGGTTGCGAATGGTCCTCGCCGATACCCCAGGAGCATCAGTGTCCCTAATTTGCTGGGAAGTGGCGGTGCGGTCCCCTACGGCACTGCGTAGGATCCTACGGTCTTGGCGTGCATCCGTGCGTCTCTGCTGTCCGGTCCCAGGTCGACGGGCACGTGCACCTTCCGCCGACCACTGGCGACAACATCGATGTACTGTGGAGACCTCACGCCCCACGTGTTGAGCAATTCGGCGGTACGTCCACCCGGCCTCCCGCATGCCCACTATACGCCCTCGCTCAAAGTCCGTCAACTGCACATACGGTTCACGTCCACGCTGTCGCGGCATGCTACCAGTGTTAAAGACTGCGATGGAGCTCCGTATGCCACGGCAAACTGGCTGACACTGACGGCGGCGGTGCACAAATGCTGCGCAGCTAGCGCCATTCGACGGCCAACACCGCGGTTCCTGGTGTGTCCGCTGTGCCGTGCGTGTGATCATTGCTTGTACAGCCCTCTCGCAGTGTCCGGAGCAAGTATGGTGGGTCTGACACACCGGTGTCAATGTGTTCTTTTTTCCATTTCCAGGAGTGTATAAGGAAATACTGTTTTACGTATAAACACCAAAATGTAGAGGCATACAACGATACCATATTTCCAGAATGACCGCAGGAGACGTTTTATAAATGAAAGCGAAACGTGTCTGATTAAAAATTCTCTTTAACAGCAGCCATTCAAACAAACATATGTGAGTTATTTATTTTGCTTTGGAAGCACGAAAGAGAAGCTTGTCGCTACATGTGACTTAAGCAGTCCAGTAAATATGCCGTCACTGAAATTTCTCTTTCTCTCATCTACACATGGCGAACTGCACAACGGAGCCGGCCGCGGTGGTCTCGCGGTTCTAGGCGCGCAGTCCGGAAACGTACGACTGCTACGGTCGCAGGTTCGAATCCTACCTCGGGCATGGATGTGTGTGGTGTCCTTAGGTTAGTTAGGTTTAAGTAGTTGTAAGTTCTAGGGGACTGATGACCACAGCAGTTGAGCCCCATAGTGCTCAGAGCCATTTGATTTTTTTGCACAACGGAAAACGTGGTCCAAAGATCACCGAACGGCTTATCATCTTCTCCTCGTTAATCAGAAACAGACGCTGTACGAGAGTAGTAGAACCACTGTGCTCGACAATACAGATGTTCCTCCTTTTTTGAAGGTTTTGAGAGGGTTTGTTCCTAATTACTGTTTTGTCGTGTACTACGGAAAGTGCACAGTAGTTAACGTAACTGGTAGACGATATCACGGCCGTCACGATTTCAATGCGCAATTCGCTGCGCCGAGAGGAGAGTTGGACGAAAGCGGCCTCCCAAAGACTTCTGCTTCTGACGATGCGGGCCGGAAATATCCTCTCGTACGTCGCTGTGCGCTGAACGGAGCTAGGACCGTCCGGAAGAGCTTCCGATTGTTTCCAGAGGATCCGCTTCCAGCGGCGCTTGTGAGAGGATTCCGTCTTGTCCCCGCTGCTCTTCCAGGCCGGCACAAGCCGCTTTCGGGAATAAAAGAGTTGAACGTAATAAGACACTCCAAGTAATACTTTTAATGGCCGCAAATGCTGTCTGTCGGAGAGGACGTAGTTCTGTATGTATATTTGCCGGGGTTTTTCGCTTTTCGTCCTCTTTGTCCGTAGAGTTGTCAAAGAGGATAAGCACCCCCGCCAGGCCATTTCGGTGTTTTATTTATTAGACGAAACGGCCAATTCCGCACGCAAAAAAAAGGTTGAGTCGCTATTGGCGAATCATTATTTCAGGATTAGCATTATTTTCTGATACGGCTATATAGATATATATATATAGATTTTTTACTCTCTCTTTCGCTCTTTCCCCGGCCAGCTGGTCGGCAAATAACGAACAGCAGTCCACGGATAATTGGCATTTTTTTATCAGGGAAAAACGGTTTCGGGGCGGAGCGCAGGATCCCTTAATCGCATTAACGCAGAACGGGCGCTCGGCGCTGTGCACGGCCGTCTGGCGGAGGAAAGCGTGCGCGCCACGTGGAGCCCGGAACGAACGCCTGTAATGACAGCAATTAACAGCGGCGCGAGGAAAGGGGAGGGAAGGCGACGCGACTTGTCGCTAATGGCGAAGACGTCGTCCCCGCGCGGCCGGAGTCACGTTCTGCAGGTCGCGCAGGGGCGCCAAGTGTCTGGCGGTGCTAATGACTGGCCTCAGACCGTCGCCGTCTGCAGGGGCAGCTGCCCGGCGATGCGCACCCGCTACCACAGAGCAGCTCTCCGTGGGACAACCACAGTGCTGTACTCACAGAGTGGCCCAAAGCACGGGACCAAAGCTTCGCATAGGTTGTGCAAAAGCTGAACAGGACATAGAGGATGCTCCACTGAACCGTATGAGGCAGGGACCCTGGGGTCGGAGAAGCCAACTTTTAAGGAGATAAAATCACACCACTGTGTACTTTTTTATGTACGTTAGTCGCATTAAGATTATCAAAAGCAAAGCGAGGATAACGGAATGTAGCCGAATTAAATCGGGTGATGCTGAGGGGCCAGCCGCGGTTGGCCGAACGGTTCTAGGCGCTGCAGTCTGGAACCGCGCGACCGCTACGGTCACAGGTTCCAATCATGCCTCGGGCATGGATGTGTGTGATCTCCGTAGGGTAGTTACGTTTAAGTAGTTCTGAGTTCTAGGGGACTGACGACCTCAGATGTAAAGTCCCATAGTGCTTGTCATGATGATCGTAAGTTCTGTTCCAAAAATGAACAGCACAGAGACAGAAGTGAAGACACTTTCTGGAGGACCTGACAATCAGAAGTTGAGTCAAATAATGCTCAGAGCCATTTTTTGATGCTGAGGGAAATATATTTGGAAATGAGACACTTAAAGTAGTATATGAGTTTTGCTGTTTGGGGAGCAAAATAACTGACGGTGGTAGAAGTAAAGAGGATATAAAATGCACACTACTGGCCACTAAAATTGCTGCACCACGAAGATTACCTGCTACAGACGCGAAATTTAACCGACAGGAGAAGATGCTATGATCTACAAATGATTAGCGTTTCAGATCATTCACAGAAGGTTAGCGCCGGTGGCGACACCTACAACGTGCTGATATGATGATGATGTGTGTGAAATCTTATGGGACTTAACTGTCAACATCATCAGTCCCTTAGACTACACACTAAGGACAAACACACACTCCCATGCCCGAGGGAGGAATCGAACCTCCGCCGGGACCAGCCGCACAGTCCATGACTGCAGCGCCTTAGGCCGCTCAGCTAATCGCACGCTGACATGAGGAAAGTTTCCAACCGATTTCTCATACACAAACAGCAGATGACTGGCGTTTCCTGGCTAAACGTTGTTGTGATGCCTCGTGTAAGGAAGAGACATGCGTACCATCACGTTTCCGACTTTGATAAAAGGTCGGATTGTAGCCTATCGCGATTGCGAGTTATCGTATCGCGACATTGCTGCTCGCGTTGTTCGAGATCCAATGACTGGTAGCAGAATATGGAATCGGTGGGTTAAGGAGGGTAATACGGATCGCCGTGCTGGATTCCAACGGCCTCGTATCACTACCAGTCGAGATGACAGGCATTTTATCCGAATGGCTGTAACGGATGGTGCAGCCAAATCTCGATTCCTCAGTGAACAGATGGGGACGTTTACAAGACAACCATCTGCACGAACAGTTCTACTACGTTTTCAGCAGCATGGACTGTCAGCTCGGAGACCATGGCTACGGCTACCCTCGACGCTGCATCACAGACAGGAGCGCCTGCGATGGTGTACTCAACGACGAACCTCGGTGTACGAATTGCAAAACGTCATTTTTACGGATGAATCCAGGTTCTGTTTACAGCATCATGATGGTCGCATCCGTGTTGGCAACATCGCGGTGATCGCACATTGGAAGCCATACTGGCGTACCACCCGGCGTGATGGTATGGGGTGCCATTGGTTACACGCTCTGTCACCAATTGATCGCAACGACGGCACTTTGAACAGTGGACGTTACATTTCAGATGCGTTACGATTCGTGGCTCTACACTTCATTCGATCTCTGCAAACCCTTACATTTCAGCAGGATAATGCACGACCGCATGTTGCAGATCCTGTACGGGCTTTTCTAGATACAGAATATGTTCGATTGCTGCCCTGGTCAGTACATTCTCCAGATCTCTCGCCAATTGAAAACGACTGGTCAATTGTGGCTGAGCAACTGGCTCATCACAATACGCCAGTCACCACTCTTGATGAACTGTGTATCGTGTTGAAGCTGCATGGGCAGCTGTACCTGTACAAACCATCCAAGCTCTGTTTGACTCAATGCCCAGGCGTATCGAGGCCGTTATTACGTCCAGAAGTGATTTTTTCTGGGTTCTGATTTCTCACGATCTTTGCACCCAAATTGCGTGAAAATGTAATCACATGTCAGTTCTAGTATAATATATTTTTCCAATGAATACCCGTTTATCACCTGCATTTCTTCTTGGTATAGTAATTGTAATGTCCGGTAGTGTATATACAGCTTCAGTAGCTGACGATTTCAGCGTTGAAACGTTCAGATAACAGAGACGTTGAGGTTCGTGTCTTGTCGTGAAACGAGCAGTGGCGGGGGCGCGATGTTTGCAGCCTGCTGTTGCGGCGACAGTGTAAGCAAGGCGCGTGTGCTCGGCGCGTGTCGCGTCGTGCGTAACGAGCGCTGGGCGCCGCGGGCCGCAGCCCCCTCAGGCGCTTCCGGCGCTGCGAGAGCCTCTCTGCGTGTAGAGGAGCCTGGGAGAGGAGTCCCCACAGGTGCCTCCGGCGACCTCGCTCTGCGCGCAGAGGAGACCTCGTGTCAAAATACCACAGCGCCGTGGGACGTCGTCTCCGACACAGTGATGCTGTGTAATTCGGTGCTACGTCGCGCGGATACAGGAAAACGTGGACAATCCAAATGGTACAGTCCGTCTGAGAGACTATTGAATTCCTCAACTTTCTAACTGGTAGTTTGTCGAATGGTACTTTTATTTTTGCCAGGAATTCCTCTCGTGTGAAGCAGCATTTGCGCATCAATAATTTGCTGGGTGTATCAAGCTGTAACCAAGCTATAACCAAAAGCTTAGAGCGATAACATAAACTTTTATCGCTCTAAGCTTGTGGTTATAGCTTGAGACCAGTGTCTACCAACTGTATATTGCAGCACTGAGGGTGGTCACTAAGTGACCGAAAATCGATTTTGCTGACAATAAAACAACAAAATACGGCCAACGCTGATTTTCCTTCCAATTCTATCCACTATTTGGTCTTGGTGCACACAACACGCCATGGAGTCGCCAATCACTTAAAGCAATTTGCTAGTGTTTGTATCACTTTGAAACCTTATCAAGATCTGACTGAATATTTATGCAGCTTCTTTCAGACCGTACTTCATTACAGATAACTGCTTCACCTGTAAAAAGTTTGAGATTGCTATTAATATTGTCTGCAAGGTCATTAATTTACAACATGAAGAGCAAGGGTCCCAACACACATCTGTGGGACACACCTGAAGATACTTATTCATCTGGCAGTGACACCTGGAGTTACTTCAACATCTGACGATGGCTTTCCGTCCAATATAACATGTTGCGGCCTCCCTACCAAAAAATACTCAATCCAGTCATAAAATTCACTTGATACCCCATATCATAGTACTTTTAACAATAGGCGTAGGTGTGATACTGAGCCAAATGCTTTTAGGAAATCAATAAGTACTACATCTATCTGGCTCCCTTGATCTAAAGGAGATTATTCTGTTCGAGATACCACATTCTAAGATTTCATAACAAAATCGATGTCAAGGATATTGGACGGTAGTTTTGTTGCCCACTTGCTTGATTCTTGTATGACTCGTCACTGCACTGACTCTCGATTTGTTTGACTCCCGACTTGTTTGACTCTTACTAGATACACGTATGACTCATGCTTGACTCTTCCTGGTATCTCGACGACCTACGGCCCATGGTCGTTCGCAGTAGCTCTCTACAAGGTACCGAGATTTCGGTCTTGTTAAGAAAGTAAGGGTCCCGGTATCATTGCAGGATGCGACTTGGAGCGACTGGTCTGTCATCGACTGGTTCCTGCGGTGCACAATGGACCAAAGCTCGTTCTGACGGCGATAACGGTGTCGTAAATGAAAGACAGCAGTTCCAATTCAATTTGTGACAAACAAGTAAAAGTTCGTGTGAGTCTTTCGAGGTGTGTGGACCTAAAGAAGAATGTTAGAAGCAAATAAAATACATGGTAAGAACTAAATGAGTGAGCCAATCAATATATTGAGCAGTAAACTAACTGTTATGTAACAGTGGGAAACCGAAATTCAATGAAAACAGCGCAAAACCAGTACCGAACAGTTTTTCATTTTTTCCCTCTCGATTTCGTTGCTTTTCCTTGCGTAAGACCAACGTTGGAGTTTGTTATTCATATAATTACTCCGCTACTCTTAAAAAAACTTTTAATAGACGATGTACTAAGAGATAAATTTTCAACATTTCTACTATCAAGCTCGACTTTTACATCTATGAGAGTTGGGCATTCGTTGTATCCGCTCCCTTTTCATTTTGATACATAATCAAGCCACGTTAACAGTAATAAACCTTAATGCAGACAATATCAGATACTCTGCAAAGGACATAGCCTCGCAATCGCAACTGAATCCAAGATAATCATCCACGACGTGAAAATAAAAGCGTTTTGATTATTCAAACGCAATACTCAGATACTCACGCAAATGCAAGCCATAATAAAAGAATGGCTAAGAGTTGGTAAAGCTAATGCTTGGTGCCTTATCAAACATTCCTCGTCCTAATAAACAAGAACCGCAGCGCTTTGAGTTCGCCGAAACAATTCGCAGGGCACTTGATTATTCTCAGCTTAATTAGGCATTCCCCTTGCATCCCACTGTGTTAAGGAGAGCTAAATGCCCTTCCCGGTAAAACCTCTTCAAACACGAAACAAACAGAAATGGGAAAGGCTAATTTTAATCGTAATCCCGATATTTTCTCCACACAATTTCAAATCGCTTTTGGAAGAGGAGGAGTACAGTTTTACTTTCCAGAATTTTGCCAACGGCGCTGAACAAAGCCACGTTAAGGGAGCTCTTACAAAATAATAAATTCCAGGGGAATTCTCGCTGTATTATGAAAGAGAATGTACTACAGACAGCTTAAATGTGCCTTCTGAGAACGTTTATGGATTTTACACGCTCATATGGTGTTACCGAAGATTACGGAGAAACAGACGCGCTGCGAGAAAAGGGAATATGGAGATTTGTATTATTTCTTGGGTGCAATGTTCTCTCTTGATTAACAACGCGTTTCATCGCTTTGAAAGAGATGAAAATCCTATGCCATTTTTGTTCGTTTTTTTTTATTTTTGACTTTCTCTTAAAATAGCTAATACAAGTTAAGCAGAATGAAATACAATAAGATGGAGGGCTGCGATGGCAGGTCAGCAGTGTTAAGTGGCTTCTGTACGTGGTCATCATGAAGATAAAAGGGGAAAACAAAACAGCGGGCCAGAGACGCCAGCCTACGAAATGCAAGCAGGAAATCCCTACTATGTTCAAATTGAGAAACCGTGTGGTTCCAATAGTCTAAAGACTGTTCAATAAAAAACAGCTGCCGCTGTTACGGTAGAAGGAGGGGAGACCGAGGTGAATGAAGTGATCCAGTAGCCCAGCTAGTACTCGTCAGAGGTCTGAACGCTATATACTCTGTACACTCCACCAGTAGATATCAAGAATACAATTATCCTCACTTGCTGAAGACGACGCGATCAGATGAAATATACAAAGTAAAAAATAAATAAATACATAATAAAAGAGTGAAGAGGTGCAGGACGAAGAGTAGTTTGATTTCAGAAAACCTTAGAAATAAAAAGAAGGGGAGGAAAAAGAAAATAGGATGCCTTCAAGGCACAAACTAAACTAGAATGTACTTTTCAGCGTTAAGTTAGAACGTAAACTCGTAAAAATCCGTCCACAGCCCATAGTGGGTGCATAGTCACCGACCGACCGCCGTGTCATCCTCTTCGAAAGGTGTCATTGCATGCTGTATGGAGCGGTGTGGGATCAGCACACCGCTCTCAATGCTTTTGTCGTTTTTCGCTACTGCTTGGTCAGGCAGCTCCACAGATGAATTGACGAGGCTGAGAGCACACCGTTCAAGTTCAAAAATGGCTCTGAGCACTATGGGACTTAACATCTATGCTCATCAGTCCCCTAGAACTTAGAACTACTTAAACCTAACTAAAGTACATCACACAACACCCAGTCATCACGAGGCAGAGAAAATCCCTGACCCCGCCGGGAATCG
Organism: Schistocerca gregaria; assembly: GCF_023897955.1. NCBI lineage: Eukaryota > Metazoa > Arthropoda > Insecta > Orthoptera > Acrididae > Schistocerca > Schistocerca gregaria. Next base: position 1,132,764,837 of record NC_064920.1, on the reverse strand, counting down.
AACCCGGGAACCCGGACGCGGGAAGCGATAACGCTACCGTATGGCCACGAGCTGCGGACACCGTTCAAGCCATCAACGAAATGATTAATAGTGTCTACAAGAGCAAACTTTCTTTTCTTCTTTTTAATCATCAGTCTTCTGACTAGTTTGATGTTACCCGCCACGAATTTCTCTCCCATGCCAAACTCTTCATCTCAACCTACGTCCCAAATTTCCTGCTAGAAGTATTCCAATCTGTCTTCCTCTTCAGTTTTTACCCTCTACAGCTCCCTCTGATACCATGGAAGTGATTCTGTCATATCTTAACAGATTTCCTATCCTTCTTCTTGTCAGTGTCTTCCACATATTCCTTTCTTCGTCGAGTCTCCTGAGAACCTCCTCGGTCATTAACGTATCAGTCCACCTAATTTTCAAAGTTATTCTGTAGCACCATACCTCAAATGATTCTTTTCTGTTCCGGTTTTCCCCCTGCCCCAGTTTCACTTCCATACAGTGTTATGCTCTATGCCTACATTCTGAGGAGTGACATCCCCAAATTAAGGCATACACAGACTTCTCTTCGCCAGGAGTACTCTTTCTGCCAGTGTTGGTCACCTTTCTATATCCTCATCGTTCCATCCATCATGGGTTTGTTTTGCTGTCCATGTCGCAGAATTCCTTAACTTCGGCTACTTCGTGATCTCCAATTGTGATATGCTTCTCGCTGTTGTCTTTCCTGTTACTTCTCATTATTTTCTTCTTTCTTCGATTTACTCTCAAATCATTTTCTTTACCCATTAGTCTGTTCATTCTATTCAGTTGCTCCTGTAATCCCTCTTCACTTTCACTGAGGATAACAATATTATCAGCGAATCTTATCATAAATACTCTTTCAACCTGAATTTTAGTCACGTGCTTGAACATTTCTTTTATTTCCGTTATTTCTTCTTCGATGTGTAAACCGAACAATAAGGGCGAAATACCGCATCCCTCTGTTACACCCTTTCCAATCCGAGCACGAACCTGACGACAGACGCCATTGCAGTGAGTACGCTGCTCGGTACTGCTCACGTTTCATATAGTCACTGATCAGTTCTATTAATTACAATGAATTCTGATACGTTACTAATTAAATACATTTTGTTCTACGTGACTTTTCCATTTATGCTATCACATGTGAATTTTTCTACTTACTATCTACCACCTGTAATTATCACCCAATCCCAGTTTCAAGCAGCTACCAACTGTAATTATCACCTAATTTCAGTTTAAATTCAGTAGTAACAAATATTTACCTTGTGCCCATTTATGATCTGGCGAATTCAAATTATTAACTGTAATCAAAATTTCATATAGTTTCAGTTAGATATTCAAATTTATAGCTAGCTAGAGTGTATTATTGAATTCGTGACGATTTTTTACAATCGTTGTCACATGCGATTGTTATCTGTGCATTTGTCATTAAGATATAACTTTAGGTTATAATTTTTCTTCGGAATCGATGCCTTTTACGTAAAATGTGGAACGTTACGTAACAAGTATCATTAAATCTTTAACATGCCGAAATGTATAGATACGTTATAAACGTCCTCCCACACACTTCACAGTAGTTTGCAGATTACGTATGTTCATTTAGATGTAGATTCAAATGGGCGTTTTGAACATTTCACGCAAAAAAGAAGACTTTCATTTAGTACGTTGGTACATTTTTTTCCTAATGAATGTTTCCCATGATTGAAGTGGTATTAAACATTTAAAAGATGAGTTCTAACAAGGAAATAAAAAGTTTCCGGTCCCATCTACAGATAACATATATTGTTATTCTGTGAGTGAGGCAAATGTCCTTGTAGGCTGGCGATAACTTTTTCGTATGGCCTGTGCGACTCTGACTATCGACGTATGCAGCAGGTATACACAGGTGAAAAAAATTACACTACTGCCCACTAAAATCGCAGCACCAAGAAGAAATGCAGATGATAAACGGCTATTCATTGGACTAATATATTATAGTAGAACTGACATGTGATTACATTTTCACGCAATTTGGGTGCATAGACCATGAGAAATCAGTACCCAGAACAACCACCTCTGGCCGTAATAACGGCCTTCATACGCCTGGTCATTGCGTCAAACAGAGCTTGGATGGCATGTACAGGTACAGCTGCCCATGCACCTTCAACACGGTACCACAGTTCATCAAGAATAGCGACTGGCGTATAGTGACGAGCCAGTTGCTCTTCCACCATTGACCAGACGTTTTCAATTGGTGATAGATCTGGAGAATGTGCTGGCCGGGGCAGCAGTCGAACATTTCCTATATCCAGAAAGGTCCGTACAGGACCTGCAACATGTGGTCGTGCATTATCCTGCTAAAATGTGGGGTTCCGCAGCGATCTGGATTCATCCAAAAAATGTCGTTTGGCCATTCGTGCACCCAGGTTCGTCGTAGAGTACACCACCGCAGGCGCTCCTGTCTGTGATGCAGCGTCAAGGGTAACCGCAGCCATGATCTCCGAGCTGATAGTCCATGATGCTGCAAACGTCGTCGAACTGTTCGTGCAGATGGTTGTTGTCTCGTAAACGTCCCCATCTGTTGACTCAGGTATCGAGACGTGGCTGCACGGTCCGTTACAGCCATGGGGATAAGATGCCTGTCATCTCGACTGATAGTGATACGAGGCCGTTGGGATCCAGCACGGCGTTCCGTATTACCCTCCTGAAGCCAACGATTCCATATTCTGCTAACAGTCATTGGATCTGGACCAACGCGAGCAGCAATGTCGCAATACGACAAAGCGCAATCGCGATAGGCTACAATCCGATCTTTACCAAGTAGGAAACGTGATGGTACCCATTGATTCTCCTTACATGGGGCATCACAACAACGTTCCACCAGGCAACGCCGGTTAACTGCTGTTTGTGTACGAGAAATCGGTTGGAAACTTTCCTCATGTCAGGACGTTGTAGGTATCGTCAACGGCGCCAACCTTGCTTGAATGCTCTGAAAAGCTAATCATTTGCGTATCACAGCATCTTCTTCCTGTCGGTTAAATTTCGCGTCTGTAGCACGTCATCTTCGTGGTGTAGCAATTTTAATGGCCAGTAGTGTAGTTCATTATAAGAAGTGAATTAGAATAGCATCAGTTAAGTCAAAACTTGACCTCTGTAAAATATAAAGAAATCAGTTCCATCCAACAAGACAGACATGAAGGACATACAAAAAGGCACTCCTGGGGCTGAAAGCAACTGAAAGAGTTGTAAATAAAAAGTCTCCATGTGCGGCCGGAAACACAAATCGGTTTTACAGACAGTAAACTACGGTGTTGTCCACTGAAATAGCTACAATTTATCTCGAATCTCTCACCCAGTGCGAAGTCCCAAGCGACTGGATAAAAGCGCAGGTGACTCCTTTGTATGAGAACGGTAAAACAAAGGACCCGCAAAATTACAGACCAATATCCATAACATCGTTTTTTTTTACGGAATTCTTGAATACATTCTCAGTTCGAATGTAATAAATTTACTCCATACGGGATCTTCTGTCAGCAAATGAACAAGGATTTAGAAAGCATCTCTTGTACGAAACTCAGATTGTACTTTTCTCGCACGAAATCATGTGAGCGACAAGTGAAGGGCAACAGGCAGATTCCATATTCCTAGATTTCCGGGAGTGTTTGACACGGTGCTCCACCGCAGACTGTTAACGAAGGACCGAGCATAGGTATTGGCTTCCCAGATATGCGAGTGGCTCGAAGACCTCGCCAGTAATAGACCCAGTAAGTTCTCCGAAACGAGGGTGCCGTCATGACTGCCCCAGAGAGGTGTGATAGGACCGCTCTTGTCGTCGATGTATGTAAATCACCTGACGGATTTTCTACTGTTTGCGGATGACGCCGTAGAGTACCGGGAAGAACCGTCGTTGAACGACTGTAGAAGGATACAGCATGGTTTACACAGAATTTCTGTTTGGTGAGATGAACAGCATTGGAGAGACATTGGTCTTCATGGGTGACAGTTCGCGCCCCCATCGTGCAAAACTTGTGAATGATTTCCTTCAGGATAACGTCATCGCTCGTCTAGTGCGGCCAGCATGTTCTCCAGACATGAGCCCTGTAGAACGAGCCTGAGATAGATTGAAAAGGGCTGTTTATGGACGACGTGACCCAGAAACCACTCTGAGGGATCTACGCCGAATCACCGTTGAGCAGTGGGAGAATCTGGACCAACAGTGCCTTGATGAAGTTGTGGATACTATGTCACGACGAATGCAGGCATACATCAATGCAAGAGGACTGGGTATTAGAGGTACCGGTGTGTACAGCAGTCTGGACCACCACCTCCAAAGGTCTCGCTGTATGGTGGTACAATATGCAATGTGTGTTTTTCATGAGCAATAAAAAGGGCGAAAATGATGTTTATGTTGATCTCTATTCCAGTTTTCTGTTCAGGTTCAGGAACTCGCGGAACCGAGGTGATGCAGAACTTCTTTTTGATTTGTGTAGATGACGTTCTGAATTTAATTCAGATTACACTCACAAGGGCATGACTAGTTAGCTCAGATGCCAGTCCTAAAGTGGCCACTCTCTCTGTGTGTGATTGGCAGTCGTGTCACTGGTGATTACACGGAGCCAGGGACCACACTTCGGGTGATTGGAGAGACGCGGTTTGTGACAGAGCTTGATCCGCAAATTTGCTCTGCGCTGTATGGACCTGCTGCATGCAGCTATCACTGCATCGGCTCGGACGTCACTACCAGACCGACGTCAACAATGCCAGTGCTAATATGCATTCAGCCGAATAACACACGCCACTGGGGCACGGCGAGCCGGACCCGCAGTATCAAAATATTTGCCTTATGTCGATAATTAACAGAGTTAATCAATCAGGAAATTCGCATTTTCATTACCCTGGCTGATCGCTTTATGACGGTATTAATAACGCTCTCGTTTACAGGTTTAGCCTAACACAGGTGATACATGCAGGGATTTTTTTTTACCCACATTGTGTGCCATCCGGATTGGCTGTCTATAGGAATTAGTACTTTTCATTATTTTTTCTGGGCTTTTTCCTCTATTCCTCTATTTACGCACAAAATTTGACTTAGATGTCGTGCGGGTTATATTGTAAGGTAGACATGACATTTTAATTTCTGTATGTTATCGACGTGCACGTCAGGGAGGTAGTAAGTTACGTTACTGTTAAACAATCTTTGGTCTTCTCGTGGTTCAGTCTTCGCCTCTGCGCCGTCTGAAACGTTTTAGTTGAAGTGTGGTAGGCGATGGACGTATTCAGAGGTGCTGTGTTGATTTTTGATATCTGTTAGATGAAGAAAGATTTATTATGAAAAACTGCAAGGATGAATATGATGTATATATTAAAAGGCGAAAGAAAGATACATTTAGAATAATGTTCTGAGGTAAGGCTACAGCACTGCGCACTTAATATGCAGAAATGGTTATTGGCAGTTAGTTAATTTTGTTCACTTGCTCAGAGATGAGAGAACCACCACTCCACTTCACCGAGTTATCTAAGTTACGCATTAACATATTAAAGAATTAATCTGCTCCATTTTTATAGAAATTCTCTGAATTGGTGCCAAAACTTGTTGTTGTGGTCTTCAGTCCTGGGACTGGTTTGATGCAGCTCTCCATGCTACTCTATCATGTGCAAGCTTCTTCATCTCCCAATACGTACTACAGCCTACATCCTTCTGAATCCGTTTAGTGTATTCATCTCTTGGTCCCCTCTACGATTTTTACCCTCCGCACTGCCCTCCAATACCAAATTGGTGATCCCTTGAAGCCTCAGAATATGTCCTACCAACCGATCCCTTCTTCTTGTCAAGTTGTGCCACAAACTCCTCTTCTCCCCAATCCTATTCAATACTTCCTCATTAACTACGTGATCTACACATCTAATCTTCAGCATTCTTCTGTAGCACCACATTTCAAAGGCATCTATTCTCTTCTTGTCCAAACTATTTATCGTCCATGTTTCACTTCCATACATGCCTACACCCCATAAAAATACTTTCAGAAACGACTTCCTGACATTTAAATCTATACTCGATGTTAACAAATTTCTCTTCTTCAGAAACGCTTTCCTTGCCATTGCCAGTCTACATTTTATGTCCTCTCTACTTCGACCATCATCAGTTACTTTGCTCCCCAAATAGCAAAACTCCGTTACTACTTTAAGTGTCTCATTTCCTAATCTAATTCCCTCAGCATCGCCCGACTTATTTCGACTACATTCCATTATCCTCGTTTTGCTTTTGTTGATGTTCATCTTATACTCTCCTTTCAAGACACTGTCCATTCCGTTCAACTGCTCTTCCAAGTCCTTTGCTGTCTCTTAGAGAATTACAAAGTCATCGGCGAACCTTAAAGTTTTTATTTCTTCTCCATGGATTTTAATACCTACTCCGGATTTTTCTTTTGTTTCTGCTTGCTCAATATACAGATTGAATAACATACGGGAGAGGCTACAACCCTGTCTCACTCCCTTCCCAACCACTGCTTCCCTTTCGTGTCCCTCGACTCTTAAAACTGCCATCTGGATTCTGTACAAATTGTAAATAGCCTTTCGCCTTCAAAACTTGAAAGAGAATATTCCAGTCAACATTGTCAAAAGCTTACTCTAAGTCTACAAATGCTATAAACGTAGGTTTGCCTTTCCTTAATCTATCTTCTAAGATACGTCGTAGGGTCAGTATTGCCTCACGTGTGCCAACATTTCTACGGAATCCAAACTGATCTTCCCCGAGGTCGGCTTCTACTAGTATTTCCATTCGTCTGTAAAAAATCCGCGTTAGTATTTTGCAGCCGTGAATTATTAAACTGATTGTTCGCTAATTTTCACATTTGTCAACACCTGCTTTCTTTGGGATTGGAATTATTTGATTGTCCGGTAATTTTCACATTTGTCAACACCTGCTTTCTTTGGGATTGGAATTATTATATTCTTCTTCAAGTCTGAGGGTATTTCGCCTGTTTCATACATATTGCTCACCAGATGGTAGAGTTTCGTCAGGGCTGGCTCTCCCAAGGCCGTCAGTAGTTCCAATGGAATGTTGTCTACTCCCGGGGCCTTGTTTCGACTCAGGTGTTTCAGTGCTCTGTCAAACTCTTCACGCAGTGTTATATCTCCCATTTGATCTTCATCTACATCCTCTTTCATTTCCATAATATTGTCCTCAAGAACATCGCCCTTGCATAGTCCCTCTATATACTCCTTCCACCTTTCTGCTTTCCCTTCTTTGCTGAGAACTGGGTTTCCATCTAAGCCCTTGATATTCATACAAGTGGTTCTCTTTTCTCCAAAGGTCTCTTTAATTTACCTCTAGGCAGTATCTATCTTACCCCTAGTGAGGTAAGCCTCTACATCCTTTTAAACCATTACGTAGTATTCTTCAGACTAATGTTACGTGTGAAGTTCACGCGAAGTTTTTTCTGTCTATTGAACGCATACTTCATTCTAGAATCGTTGTCTTGGAATATCATTTCATAGGAATAGTTACTATTCCCGTCCCATTGTCTAGCAGTACGCTTTACCACATTGCACCATGCATTATGTAATACTGAATATTTATTTAGAAACAGAAATCTAGCTTAGCCATACCTGCTCACTGTTCGCTTCTGTTCTTCCGAGAAATCTGCAACAATGTTGCCAAGACGCGAGGTAATTGGAAATTTTGTATAAGGCCACATAATTGTTTCACTTTAGTTGCACATTTAATACCGGGAGACGTTGTATTAAAATCAGTTACAGTTCGATTAAAATTAGGTTCTGTTAAGCCAAAGGCTGGCATACGAGTTGAAGTTGTATAAGAGTTTGCGACTACATAGTTTTGGTAATACTTAGACTTTTATTGAGTGGGAGGTAGAATAGGCTAAATATCAGACAGAAACAATATTATAGTGGGGAGGTCACAATATGAAGTATCTAAGGATACATTTTTAAGCAGTTGGATCATTCTGGAGAAATAAGGGTTAAGTTTACATGTTGTCATAAATTAAGGATAATGCTGATACATGGTGAAACAGCGCTGTGGTGGGCGGTTTGCGGGTTTAAATCACCTCGGTGTATGACCATGCGGTGCATTTGACCTGCGGTCGTCGCACGGTGGCGCTGGCAGCAGTCCACATAGGCAGAGGTGTGTTCGTGCATGTCAGAGTACGGTGCAGCGAGTAAGTATGCAGACGTCTTCAGCCGTGCTAATGGTGACTCTGTGTTGAAAATGGTTCAGAGAACACATATTGATGACGTTATGAAGGGTAGAATACTAAGGCGACTGGTGACTGGTCAAACACAGCAAGTCGTAGCACGGGCCCTCCGTGTGCCACAAAGTGTCATCTCATGATTGTGGTACCGATTCCAACAAATAGGAAACGTGTCCAGGCGCTACAGTACGGTAAGTCCACAGTGTACAACACCACAAGAAGACCGATATCTCACCAGAAGTACCCGCAGAAGGCCACATAATACTGCAGGTAACCTTGCTCGGGACCTTACCGCAGCCACTGGAACAGTTGTCTCCAGACACACAGTCTACAGACGACTAAACAGACACGGTTTATTCGTCCGGAGACCAACAAGGTGCATTCTACTGACCCCTGGTCACAGGAGAGGCCGTAAATCCTGGTGTCAACAACACAGTACATGGTCATTGGAAGTGGTCCCAGGTTATGTTCACGGACTAGTCCAGGTATAGTCTGAATAGTGATTCTCGCCTAGTTTTCATCTGGCGCGAACCACGAACCAGATACCAACAACTTAATGTCCTTGAATGGGACCTGTGTGGAGGTGGTGGTTTGATGGTGTGGGGTGGGATTATGATTGGTGCACGTACATGGACATCATTTCCACCTAGATCTACGTTACACATCAACTGCACCAAACTTATAGAATGCAGGAAGGCATTCAATTTATACATAAGGTGACATGTTCACAGAGCGAAGCGCAAGGACAGACTCGAGCCCTACTGGCATATTGTCTCATGAATAAATTAGTGTCCTACATTTCACAAGTTTTATGCAGATGATGCGTAACATTGATCTAAGTCATGTAATGTCCTATAATTAATGTCTTTTTTCATAAATTAGGTTCGCCTGCTATTCGTATTTTTAATAAAGTGATATACAGGGTGTTACAAAAGGGTACGGCTGAACTTTCAGGGAACATTCATTACACACTAATAAAGAAAAGATGTTTTGTGGACATGTGTCCGGAAACGCGTAATTTCCATGTTAGAGCTCATTTTAGTTTCGTCAGTATGTTCTTCCACCTACGCTCAATGGAACACTTTATCAAGATTTCATAGGAGATACTCTACCTGTGCTGCTAGAACATGTGCCTTTACAAGAACGACACAATATGTGGTTCACGCACGATGGAGCTCCTGCACATTTCAGTCGAAGCGTTCGTACGTTTCTCAACAACAGATTCGGTGACCGATGGATTGGTAGAGGCGGACCAATTCGATGGCCTCCGCGCTCTCCTGACCTCAACCCTCTTGACTTTCATTTATGGGGGCCATTGAAAACTCTTGTCTACGCAACCCCGGTACCAAATGTAGAGACTCTTCGTGCTCGTATCGTGGACGGCTGTGACACAATACGCCATTCTCCAAGGCTGCATCAGCGCATCAAGGATTCCATGCGACAAAGGGTGGATGCATGTATCCTCGCTAACGGAGGACATTTTAAACATTTCCTGTAACAAAGTGTTTGAAGTCACGCTGCTACGTTCTGTTGCTGTGTGTTTCCATTCCATGATTAATGTGATTTGAAGAGAAGTAATAAAATGAGCTCTAACATGGAAAGTAAACGTTTCCGGACACATGTTCACATAACATATTTTCTTTTTTTGTGTGTGAGAAATGTTTCCTGGAAGTTTGGCCGTACCTTTTTGTAACACCCTGTATAGCTATCGTGCAAATTCAGTTTGCTAAACTGCTCTATGGTTAGGAGTAGAAGTGTAGGTCACTAAATAATTTACTGTGAAAATTATTTAAGAGCTTTAAGGACTACAAGATCATACTAAGCATGCATACGAAAGTACTGCCGTGATAAAACCATAGTCATAGAACTTGGTGTAGGACGCATTTCGTTAGTTCTAGTTGTAAATGGCTCACATACTTGCTAACTCAGGGATGCAATATGGGTATTATGACTAAGACAAGATCTTGAATACTGTAGATAATTTTTGAATACGCCATAAGGAAAGTCAACGATTACATTAGGTTATGTTAGCTTAGGTATACATTTTTTTCCATACTCAGGACATTCTCGAGAGTATGCAACATGTCGTAAAACAAGAGTACGTAATATAGACCTTAAAAAATGAAACTAATGGTCCTTTTACAGTTCCTAAGTGAAATGGTCGTAGTGGATGTGGGATAAGTCAAAACAAACACATTTTCAGTTAAGAGATAACAAACTTTCCACAAATCACGGAAGTGCGTAGTACACTGAGCGGTATAAGTCCACAATAGACTGAGGGGCATATGACAATTCTTAGGTGGCTCTAGCCACGCATCATCAAACAGAAAACCAGTTTATAACAGCTCTTTTTATTGATTACATTACTGCGGTGCGGATGTGTGGAAGTAATTTGTACATAACATTAATGTTATTTGGTACTATTAATAAACTCGTGTATATTGCAGTCAGTACTACAAAGAAATTGGTCAACGAAGTAATTGGTCACCAATAAATCCTTTAGGCTCCTCTTAAAGTGAACTTTCGTAATAGCTAAACATTTTATTGCTTTTATGGTTGTTGAAAAGTTACTGAAAGTACAGAGTCGTGAATACTGGACACCTTTATGGAACAAGGTATGTGACTTTATATCTTTATGAACATTACTCTTATTTCTAGTATTCGTTCCATGAACTGAACTACTGGTTTTAAACAGAGATATTATTATTTGCGGAGCTTTTTTTAAGAGATAAATACATCGTAAAGGAGTAGTTAGTGTTCACAATTCCGTGAGAGAATCTCTACAGGACTTTTTTAAAAATACAAATACTTCGTATTACAAAAATGCTTCAAATGGCTCTGAGCACTATGCGACTTAGCTTCTGAGGTCATCAGTCGCCTAGAACGTAGAACTAATTAAACCTAACTAACCTAAGGACATCACACACATCCATGCCCGAGGCAGGATTCTAACCTGCGATTGTAGCGGTCGCCCGGCTCCAGACTGTAGCGCCTAGAACCGCACGGCCACTCCGGTTGGCCAATTCGTATTACGAGGAAAAATTATAGACGCCCCCTGATCAACAGAAGTATGTACATAACATATTTCTGGTGCACTGTCAACTGATTCCCTTAAGAATGAAAAATCCTTACCCCCAGATTTCGGAGCGTACCTGAGAAAGATACGTTGCCTACTCAGTGTGAACTTCATTAAAAAGTTATAAAGATATTATCTGAAGAACTGCCTTTGTTCATAAATACTGATCAACCACTTGGCAAAAATGTAAATGAAAGAGAGGTGATATCTACCATTTGCATTTTACACTATTGCCGTATACCCAAGATAGAAAAATTCGAGTAATCGCCAGAGATGCGGCGTTCTTCCGGTGACAATGGAGCCCCGGCTAAGGCACCCGCCAAGTCTGCGAGCTAAAGTGGACTTCGAAAGGCTCAAAGAATGTAATTAAGAGTAACATCTGATCTTGAGAAGTGTATTAATGTAAATTGGGTTTATGAATAACGATAATGGAGTTACAGCGGCAATTACGAGCTCGCCGGCGCGGAATTAAGCGCTCCAGGGGATAACGTAAGTTCCTTTTAATTAAAACCTAATTCAGACAGTTTCCCGGCCCCCGGGCTGGTGGTTGGTCTCTGCCAGCCGCGTTCACTCCTGCTCTGGACAGACGCAGAGTCTTGGGCCGCGCCGTGGAAATGATTCACAGATGCACGAATTTTCCCACCACGTACCAATGATAGTCCCGTTAAACATTTTAGATCCCTTGTCTCCCCCCCTCCCCTCTCTCTCTAGCTACTGTCTTCCACATCTATACATACAGGGTGCGGAGAGAAATCCTTCAGGGCAACTCATGAACCGTGTGTGGGCCGAACATTTTGTGTGACTTACTGTTAAGGGGAGAGCGGGGAATCAACATTCTTCTAACAGGCCTGATGCAGCTCACCACAAATTCCTCTCCTGTGCTAACTTCGTCATCTCTGAGTAGCACTTGTACCGAACGTCCTCAGTTGTTTATTAGATGTATTCCAATCTCTGTCTTTCCCTGCAGCTTTTATCCTCTGCAGCTCCCTAAAGCACCACGGAATTTATTCCACGAGGTCGTAACACACACACTGTCGCACTGTCCCATCCTGTTTTCAGTATTTGGCTCCGATTCTGCGGAGAACCTCCTCATTTCTTACATCTTCCGTCCACCTGATTTTCGATATCCTTCTGTAGCACCCCATCTCAAACGCTTCGATTCTCTTCTTTTTTCCATAATGCATGATTCACTCTCACACAGTGCGTACTGCAGACACAAATCTTTAGCAGTACTCCAGAAGACGACTGACAAGAGTGATATTTCCGATTTAAGTCGTTCGCAATTGTAGCTGGATGGACTCCATTTAAATTTGCGTTGTTTCTCGTGTAGCCGAAATTTAACGGAATTTTATTACTACTCGCGTGAAGGGCCTCACACTTTTTATTGTTTACAGTCAATTGTAACTTTCCACAGCATGCACATACCGGGTGATCAAAAAGTCAGTATAAATTTGAAAACTTAATAAATCACGCAATAATGTAGACAGAGAGGTAAAAATTGACACACATGCTTGGAATGAGATGGGGTTTCATTAGAACCAAAAAATTTACAAAATGTCTCGACAGATGGAGTTGTTGTTGTTGTCGTCTTCAGTCCTGAGACTGGTTTGATGCAGCTCTCCATGCTACTCTATCCTGTGCAAGTTGCTTCATCTCCCAGTACCTACTGCAACCTACATCCTTCTGAATCTGCTTAGTGTACTCATCTCTCGGTCTCCCTCTACGATTTTTACCCTCCACGCTGCCCTCCAATGCTAAATTTGTGATCCCTTGATGCCTCAAAACATGTCCTACCAACCGATCCCTTCTTCTAGTCAAGTTGTGCCACAAACTTCTCTTCTCCCCAATCCTATTCAATACCTCCTCATTAGTTACGTGATCTATCCACCTTATCTTCAGTATTCTTCTGTAGCACCACATTTCGAAAGCTTCTATTCTCTTCTTGTCCAAACTAGTTATCGTCCATGTTTCACTTCCATACATGGCTACACTCCAAACAAATACTTTCAGAAACGACTTCCTGATACATAAATCTATATTCGATGTTAACAAATTTCTCTTCTTCAGAAACGCTTTCCTTGCCATTGCCAGTCTACATTTTATATCCTCTCTACTTCGACCATCATCAGTTATTTTACTTCCTAAATAGCAAAACTCCTTTACTACTTTAAGTGTCTCATTTCCTAATCTAATTCCCTCAGCATCACCCGATTTAATTTGACTACATTCCATTATCCTCGTTTTGCTTTTGTTAATGTTCATCTTATATCCTCCTTTCAAGACAGATGGAGCTGGATCGAAAAACGTCATTGACTGCGCGTGACAATCGTGTATAAAATGAGCTGTAATGAGAGAGAGAATCAGATGCGCCAGCAGTCGCAGCATGTTGACGTTACCTGAAAAGGCGCTTTTAATGAAGCTGTATAATCAGAATGGGGAATGTGCTAGTTCAGCGTTACGATCCTATCGCCATAGGAAGGGGATTCGAAAGGGGAAAGGTCGTTAACAAATGCAGCTATGGCGAGAATGATTTCGAAGTTCGAAGCGACGGGTTGTTTGGACGTAATGCTGCTGAGACAGTTCAGGAAGAAATGGAGACTGTAGCGGGTTCGCCTATGCACGGGGAAGTCAGCGCTCGTGCAGTCGCACGTCGCACCGGCATTCCATACACTACTGTTTGGTTGGCACTGAGGCGTATCCTCCGATGCTATCCGCAAAATCCAACGGCATCATGAGCTGTTACCTGGCGATTTAGTGAAGCGGGGGGCATTTGCGGTGTGAGCGTTTTAAAAGATGGCGGAAGATGACGATTGGTTGAGTAACGTGTTGTGGACCGACGAAGCCCATTTCACGCTCCAAGGGTCTATCAACGCCCACAACTGCAGAATTTGGGCTACCGAAAATCCTAGAACTGTCGTGGAAATTCCATTGCACGACGAGAAAGTAACGGTATGGGTTGGATTTACCACATCTACCGTTATCAGACCTTTGTTCTTCGAGGAAATGCGTGATTCTGGTTTTGTAACTGCTACCGCGACGGGTGAGAGGTACGCCGATATGTTACAGAATCGCATCATCCCCAGCTTGGCTGATAAACACCTGCTGGAAAGTACGATGTTTATGCAGGATGGCGCTCCACTCCATATTGCTAGACGCATGAAAGATCTCTTGCGCGCGTCGTTTGGTGATGATCGTGTGCTCAGCCGTAACTTTGGTCATGCTTGGCCTCCCAGGTCCCCAGACCGCAGTCCGTGCGATTATTGGATTTGGGGTTACCTGAAGTCGCAAGTGTATCGTGATCGACCGACATCTCTAGGAACAAGACGACATCCGACGCCAATGTCTCACCATAACTCCGGACATGCTTTAGAGTGCTGTTCACAACATTATTCCTCGACTACAGCTATTGTTGAGGAATGATGGTGGACATATTGAGCATTTCCTGTGAAGAACATCATCTTTGCTTTGTCTTACTTTGTTATGCTAATTTTTGCTATGCTGATCAGATGAAGCGCCATCTGTAGGACGTTTTTTGAACTTTTGTATTTTTTTGGTTCTAATAAAACCCCATGTCATTCCAAGCATGTGTGTCAATTTGTACCTCTCTATCTACATTATTCCGTGGTTTATTCTGTTTTCAAAGTTATACTGACTTTTTGATCACCCAGTATATTTTCTAAATTATTTTGTAATTAGTTTTGCTGTTCAGGTTGTTTTAATATCGGTAAGCAACGGCAATATCTGCAGAGGATCGAAACTTGGTGCAGGGAGTGGCAACTGAACCTCAACACAAATGTGCAGTCACCAGACTTCACGCAGCCGCCACACGCTAAAACCCACGACGCTGCGCGGCCTACATGGCTGAGCAGCTCGGTGGCGTGCATCGAGACACAGGCGTCAACGAGCGAAACTTCGCAGAACAGTTGGCAGCACGAGGAGTCGGGTTCTGGACAGCGAGCGAGTGTCTGCCACGGCGACAGCTCAGTAGTGGAAGCGACCGTTCGATTTAGGTGCACGCCGTGTCCGCCGTGCTCGACGGCAACTAGCGATGTGGCGAGAGTGGGAACAGTTTGCTTCAGGGCTGTGTAGCTGACTGTCTCCAGGTTCTGCTTCGGTAACAGCTGAATTGCTTGTGTGAATGTATCACTAGAAATGGCTCTGAGTGCTATCGAACTCAACTTCTGAGGTCATTAGTCCCCTAGAACTTAGAACTAGTTAAACCTAACTAACCTAAGGACATCACACACATCCATGCCCGAGGCAAGATTCGAACCTGCGACCGTAGCGGTCTCGCGGTTCCAGACTGCAGCGCCTAGAACAGCACGGCCACTTAGGCCTGCAAGGTATCCGTAGACTGGGCTGTTCTCTTGTGCTGGGGGTCTGCAGATATTAAGTGGCGTTCGGTGCTCTGTGAACTGAGTGAATTCGGTCTGCGAAGCACGCTCTATAAAACCACTACTTACCTTCTAACTGTGATTCATCTCTGTCAACTCTGGATTCCCTAAATTTTTCAGATGCGTATTCTTTCGGTCACTGGAGTTGATCTCATTTGATTTTTCGTATTGTTCTATGCAGTCAGTGCCCTCCTTATTTAACTTTCACGTTGCAGGTGATGCCTCTTTGGACTTTATTTTTATTATAAAAATTCTGTTAAAGATTTGAAGTATAATTTTCCCCTTGCGTAATGACTTTGTGTGTAACTTTTAATGTGTATGTATTTTAAATCAATTTTTTGTTACTAAGGAGCACTAATACATCATGTCTTTTCACTGTAGTGGAATTTCATACTGTTACGTGAGCATTTTTGTGTTGAGTAAATTCTTCTTGTTGAGTAGCTACAAACATTGTTTGCCCGTACCGTAACACTTTTGATCTGATTATTTATTTCAAGTTTCTGCTATCAGTCAGTTTTTATTTTTTGCTTAATCTAACATAATGCAACGCGTTTCGAACATGTTCTATTCATCTTCAAGCGTTTATACATACATACATACATACATACATACATACGTAGAGAAATGTTAGTTAAAAATAAACAGTTTAAACTACACTAATCTGGAACACTTTGTCCATTGTTTTTTGCTGTAGCTGCTGGTGCGGCATTTGGGGAGGGGGGGGGGGGGGGGGAAGGAGGGGAGAAGTGTATATCTAGAAATGAAATCAGTGATGTCTTCTGCTGGTTTCTTCCTTGTTGTTGACGATGTATGTCACAGCCTGTACCGGATGCAAGATATATTTGCATCAGTTATGTGTTACGAAAATAGTGTGAAAGGCTTTTATATGACAGTTGATCTGGAAAAAGTAACTATCTTTCAAATTTCTAACTAGTGCTATTTTTATGAGAAATAAATATTCAGAACTTATTTAAATAAAATAAAAATTATTTTAGCAAGGAGCAACAACCACTCACAGCTCTATCCAGTTCTACCACTAGAAGCTAGAGGGATAGTAAAGAAACGTAAAGTACTACGATTACATTGCCAGGTACACCCTTTAATGTATGATTATACAACCGCAAAACAATCTCCGCAAAATTTCTAGAAGTATGCGCAGGAGCGATTTGAAATTTAGCGATCGCATGAACTTAATCGCGGGTAAGGCAGAAGTCAGACTGAGATCCTCATGAAATGGAGTCCGTCAACAAAGGAAGATGCCTAGAAATCATTCGTTCGAGCAATACTTGAATACTGCTCGTCAGTCTGGGATCAGTATCAGATAATACTGATAGAGGTACTGCAGAAGATCCTCACTGTGAAGCACGTCATGGGTGGTCTCCAATGCGGTTGGTACGCACTCAGAAACGAGCTGGTGCTTCATGGCAGACCTCTTCAACGGCAGCGCAAACTACGCAGTTCTTTTGCAAAAATTGACCCACATGAAATTGCGAGCTCAGTTAAAATGCATATTTGTGTTCTTTCCCATATGCTAGCCATGTAGTTCAATATTCATGAAAACATCACAGGCTAAAAAGAAAGGGTCATCATACTTTAAAACTGTTATTACAAATGTTGCGATGCAAATTTACGATAGCCTTCCACGTAGGATACAAATTGCTTATTTATTACCATTTTTTGGTAAAAATCTAAGAGCATTCTTACGACATCACTGCTTCTGTTCGCTAAGTCAAATTTTAAAACATGCGAAATACAGACACGTGTGTGTGTGTGTGTGTGTGTGTGTGTGTGTGTGTGTGTTTGTGTGTGTGTGTGCATACATGCATACATGCGGACACGTGTGTGTTCCGTGCAATCATTCATACACCATATACGTTTGTAGGCTTTTACAGCCAATGTCGCTTTGAATAAAATAATTTTGAGTATTAGACCATGTCATTATGAAACACTAAAACAATTAAAATACCGACGTTTCGACCGTCTTCGTAGGGGTCCTCTTCAGGCCGCTAGTACATGGCCGCAAAAGAGCTGCCGTGCCACACGAACGTCTCGCTGGAGGAAAATTCTACCGAAACCCACTCCTAAACAGTGAGCATTCTTGCATACAAATGTACATCACACTACTTCGGAAGTACTTCTCTGTAGTGACTAAGAAAATACAAGATTCTTTTAAAAAATATTAAGGTGAATAAAAATTACAAGCAGAAGTCAGAAAGCTCACCTCGGTTCACTCTGTAGATGGCTGGACTGCACACAGCCGAAATATTAGTAGAAGAAATAAAATTTATGAGGCTGCACTCCAGAAATTTTATGGAACAATCACTGCGGCGCGAAAATATGGAGACACACACATTCTACTTCTTTATCCAATACAGTACAATTAAAAGATGTAATACTGAGTGTACGTCTTTGATCTTACGATTTCCTGAAGGCTTTAACCATTGATATGTTATTAACTGAAATTTGATTATAGCAAATCGTTTCGGAAAAACGATGGGTTTTTTGATAAATCTTCAGTGTGCTGGAGCCTTGAAACTACATTCACAGCAAGGAAGTTATAATACGAAAAGTCTTTAACCACGTGTTCAGCACACTGGACTCGCATTCGGGAGGACGACGGTTCAAGCCCGTGTCCGGCAATCCAGATTTAGGTGTTCTGTAATTTCCCTAAATCGCTTCAGGCAAATACCGGGATGATTCCCTTGAAAAGGCACGGCCGATTTCCTTCCCCATCCTTCACACAATTCAAGTTTGTGTTCCGTCCCTAATGACCTGGATGTCGACGGGGTGTTAAACCCAATCTTTCTTTTTTTCCTTTAAACACTGATAAGTCATTTCTCGTAATTCTGTTATAACAGATCGTATCAAAAACGACGCGCTGTCGTGATGCATCAGACTCTTTCATACAAGACATTTTTGTTGCACTAAAGTTATAATATAAAAACTACAAAATTACTACTTCAACTGGTACCGACATTATGCAGCATGTCGTCCCCTCCGTTCTGCTTGTGGCGTAGAAAGCGATATTGCATCACACTGGCTCCGTTCCTCTACAAGAAGCAAAAACCTGAAGTACCTGATTAGGACTTTCACGTTCGGAAATGCTCCGAAACGTGAAATTACACGTTGTGATGTCTCAAAACTCGACCAGCTCCGTGTCCTCGTTCGATCTCACGCCCCAAGTGAGGACAGCTGAGAGAATGTAGATACGTGGATTCCGACCGCGTCCGCAAATATGACACGGCGCGAAGCCACGGAAGTTTAAGAACGAGACGAAAGGCACATTTCAGTTGTTATGCTGTCGGTAGTGGATATAATTATTACTAAACCGCTATCGTACCACTTTTTTCTTCTACAGTAGCAGTAACGTTCTGCGATTGTTCCTCGGGGGGACGTTGAGCTTAGAATGCGCTCTCGTATCGCCGCTGGACAGAGCCAGACAGTGGCGGACTGCACAAACGGCAATTTGTCGAACTGAGCGCTTCGGAACGTCCGCTTGATTTACATAGCGGCGCAAAAAACAGCGGCCGTTAATTGAGCTAAATTTATGTCGCGTGTGCTGGCACGGCAGGCGGAAGCCGAACCTGCCCCGATTTCAGCTCGGCCACCGCTTCCGACAGCACGGAAGCAACCGAAGGCCCAAATTGTCTGCATAATTGATCCGCGGTCACGACGGCCTCTGCGTTTTCGGTAAAAATACGACCCAAACGCCCACCCCTCACGATACTAGAGTCAGGTCAGTTCATATTGTAACAGCCCCTGCTTTCAGCTTAATTAACTACATCGTGATTTGATATACCTAATAGATCGTAATAACGCATCGATTCCACACTATTTAAACCGAAACGATACGGCACAGAGTCCATCCAGTCACCAGTTTTCGTATTTAAGTGAAATATTGGTTAATTTATAGAAGAGGACGGTTGTCAGTCCTAGAGGAAGACAAGATAGATACACGTAACATTCAGTTATATTTGCGTTAGTATCGTTGATCATTATTGTTGTACTTCTTGTAGTCTTTACTCCGAAGAACGGTTTGACGCTCTCCACGCTACTCTATCCAGTGCAAGCCTCTTTATCTCCGAATAACTACTGCAACATATACTCGTATTCTTCTCAACTTTCTCACTGTATTCCGCTCCTACTTTCTCTCTGTCTCTCTCTCTCTCTCTCTCTCTACAATTTTTACCTTCCACACTTCCCACTAATACTAAATTGGTGCCGGCCACAGTGGCCGAGCGGTTCTAGGCGCTTCAGTTGGGAACCGCGTGACTGCTACGGTCGCAGGTTCGAATACTGCCTCGGGCATTGATGTGTGTGATGTCCTTAGGATAGTTAGGTTTAAGTTGTTCTAAGTTCTAGGGGACTGATGACCTCAGATGTTAAGTCCTGTAGTGCTCAGAGCCATTTGAACCATTTGAACTAAATTGGTGATCCCTTGATGTCCCAGAATGCGTCATCATATCAACCTAGACCTTCTTTTAAAATTTCTTTCCTTCCCAAGTACCTCTTCATCAGTTACATGATCTACCTATCTAATCTCCAGCATTCCTTTTGTAGCGCCACTTTTCAAAAACTCTGTTCTCTTCTTGTCTTGACTGCTTGTCAATAAAGTTTCAATTCCATTGTCTATCATTACACACGTGCAAACAAATTAGCACTTGGGATATAATAAAATCTGGTTACGACAGACTTCAGTATCATTAATTCTGAATACGTTGATACACAGTATCTATACATATCATAACGTTACCCACCGTATTATTCTGTCTGCATGTGACGACTAAACTCATGAACCGCTGCAGCGATTTTGATAAGATTTTCACTAATAGACTGATTCGCGATGAAAAGATTTCTGTATATAACTTATAGTTTATAGTAGTGATACGTGTGTAATATGTGTATTGCACCCAGAATGAATTTTTCACTATGCAGCGGAGTGTGCGCTGATATCAAACTTCCTGGCACAGTAAAACTGTATACCAGACAGTGATTGTAACTCGGGACCTTTTGAATGTCGCAGACAAGTGCTCCGTGGACCGAGACACACAAGCATGCCTCACCACAAAATGGTTCAAATGGCTCTGAGCACTATGGGACTTAACATCTGATGTCATCAGTCCCCTAGAACTTAGAACTACTTAAACCTAACTAACCTAAGGACACCACACACATCGATGCCCGAGGCAGGTTTCGAACCTGCGACCGTAGCGGTCATGCGGTTCCAGACTGAAGCGCCTAGAACCGCTCGGTCACAGCGGCCGGCGCATCACCACCTGTCCTCACATCTTTACTTCTGCCAGTACCTCATCTCCTACCTTCCAAACTTTACAGAAGCTCTCCTGCGAACCTTACAGGACTAGCACTCCTGGAAGAAAGGAGATTATGGAGACATGGTTTAGCCAAAAAGTGGAAGATTGATTCCAGAATGAATTTTTACTCTGCAGCGGAGTTTGCGCCGACGTGAAACTACCTGGCAGATTAAAACTGTGTTCCAGATCGGGACTCGAACCCAGCAACATTTTCTATAACGGGCAAATGCTCCGCTGGCTTGGCTACCAAAAGAACGACTCATGAGCTAGCCTTCAGCTTTACTTCCGCGAGTGCTTCATCTACTCCCTGCTAAACAGCGCATACTGCTATCCGTTCTTTATTTAATTGACGTTCGGAGTGACATCTCGTGGTAATGATGGTAGCTCAGAACTGGTCAGCTGGAGAGGAGTCGTTATCTGGTGCGAAAAGCAGTAAAGTAACAGCCGCCACATACCCAGAGAGCAGCGAAGCTTCATCAGAATCTACATACATTGTAAATTAAGCTTCCATGCAGCGTTTTTTCTGTCTGTATGTGAACTCCAATCTCAGTAACTACTGCAGTAATTTTCATACTGTTGTCACTAACTGACACATTGATTCACGAGGAATGTTTGTGCACATCAGTATAGTCTATAAATAATTCGTCTGGCCATGGACACTTACTGCAACCCGCACGAAGATGGGCGAAAGGCTAGTGTTAAATAAATCGGTAAGTGGTGTTTATCACACGTTAATCATGATTATGCATTGTACTCGTTACTCTAAGAAAATATTTTTAATTTTCGAAATTTGGTGAAATGACAGTTTCAGAAACTTTACTGGTCTCATACAGTTACGATTTTATGTATACAGACAGAAGTGGCGAGTAAAAATTTGTGCCAAGATCGGGAATCGAATCGGATCTCTTGCTTACTAGGCAGGTGTGATGGCACAGTGGTTCACACAGTTGCATGGATTACCCTGGCATGACTCCCTCTTCGATCCAAATTCCCCCTTACACACGAACAGAATTAATGAGTCTCTCCATGTTCTGGAATAGCACTGAAATGACACAGTTTCAGAGATTTCTGGTCTCATACAGGTATGATTGTACGGATATAGACTGAGGCGACGGAGAAAAAATTTGTACCAAGGCCGAGAATCGAAGCCAGATCTCCTTCTTACTATATATTTGCGTTGGCCACTAAGCCACCTTGACACAGGGTTCACGCAAATGCACGGATTAGCCTTGCGTGCCTTCCTCCTCGATCCAAATATTCACTGCGGCCGCAGTCTACTTTGAATTTCCCCCTACACGGAAATGCCGAGGCTCTTCCTGTTCTGAAATAGCACCTCAGCAACGAACGTAAATGGGATTTCTAGCCTGAAACCCAGCAGTAGGTACTTGCATAGTTGCATAGTTACCGCGCAGGGTAGCAGCGTGGTCTAGGGCGCCTTGCCACAGTTCGCGCGGCTTCCCCCGTCGGAGTCTCGAGTCCTCCCTCTGACATGTGTGTGTGTATGTAGCGTGACTTAGTATACGTTAGAGTAAGTGGTGTGTAAGCCTAGAGACCGATGACCTCAGCAGTTTGGTCCGAAAGCAACTTACCACAATTTTTTTATGTATGTAGACCGAAGCGGCGATTGACAATTTGTACCAAGGATCGGAATCCCAGTTGAGTCTGTGAAACAGTGTCATTTCATTTGTATCAGTACTTGCTCCTGGGTTTCAGGCTGGATCCTCCACTTACGTTGCTGAAGTGTTATTCCAGAACATGGAGAGCGACGACAATTCTGTTCCTACGTAACGGGGATTTTAAAGTAGGCTGGGGCTGCACAGACAATCTGGATCGAGAAGAGGGGTGTTCTTGGGTGTTCCTGGATAATCCGTGCAATTGTACGGCTGTGCCAAGGTGGCTTAGTGGTTAACACACGTGCCTATTAAGCAGGAGATCCAAGTTTGATTCCCGCCTTTGGCACAAATGTTCACTCGCCACTCCAGTCTATAGACATAAAATCAAAATACAATGTTATTACCTTCAGTTAAGCAGCGCGTAAGAATCTCAAGCCGGCCGCGGTGATCTCGCGGTTCTAGGCACGCAGTCCGGAACCGTGCGACTGCTACGGTCGCAGGTTCGAATCCTGCCTCGGGCATGGATGTGTGTGATGTCCTTAGGTTAGTTAGGTTTAAGTAGTTCTAAGTTCTATGGGACTAATGACCACAGCAGTTGAGTCCCATAGTGCTCAGAGCCATTTGAACCAAGAATCTCAACAGAACACCCAAGACAGCGATAAATACACTGACGAGTCGAAACGTTATGGCTATAGCCCACCTCTACGTTTTGTGCTTCCTTTTGGCGTACCATGCACGTAAGGGTAGTTTAGAAGAAGAGCGGAGAGAAATGGGGAATCCTCCTAGCCACGATACGGGGAAATCTATGACATAAGATAAATTTGAAAAAAAGGGCAGATTTTTGTGGCCATCTACCTGAGAACGAGTATCTCAGAAGTGTCGAAGCTGGTCGATTGTCCGCGTGCTGCTGTCGTGGAAAGTGGTTGAAGGACGGTGAAACCTGGAGCAGACGACAATATTTTGGAAGACGCCACACCTAGAACTGGGAGGTTGGAGGCTTATCCACTATGAAAAGCAAATAAGGCGGCGTTATGTGACGAGATCTGACAACAGAGTACAATGTTGGAGCAAGCACAAGTGTTTCAGAACACACCGCTGATCGCGCGTTGTTGAACATCGGGCGCCGTAGCTAACGAGCCATCGACAACATCAGTTAGTATTTCAGTGGGCGCGGGCTCATTCGCATTGGGGAGTGAATCTACCGAACCGTCTCGTCGGGTCGTATGACTCACGTTTCCTGTCACACCAGGTCGACGTTGTCCGGGCACGCCGTCATCCAACAATCAGCGGCTCGAAACTTTGCATCACGCCTCGATCGCAGGCCTGTGGGGGCAGTATTATGCTATGGCGAACGTTCACTGGGCCACCGTGGGACCTGTGGTAGTAACTAAATGCTCCATGACGTCGGTGGTCTACGTGAAGATACTGCGGACCGCCTGCATCCCGGTATACTTGATGTGCTCCCCAGCAGAGAGCGGATGACCAAGAAGGAAGAGTTTGGATTACGAAACATGTAATACAGGAATGTATTGTTTCGAACCTTCTGTTCAATCTATACAGCAAAGAACTAGAGACGGAGAAAAAAGAAGTGTCTACATCCATACGCAGGAACGTAGTGTCAAGCGCATGGTAGAGGGTACTTCCCACTGTATCAGATGTTGGGCGTTCTTCACGGTCCATTCGCGTCAGGAAGGCGGTAAGAATGGTGGTTAAAATGCCTCTGTGCGTGCTGCAATTAATCTAATGTTGTCCTCACTGTTTCTACGAGGGCGACACGAGGTGAGTTGTGGTACTTTCCTAAAGGCATCCTTTAACACCGATTCCTGAAACTTCGTAAGCAAGCTTTCTCGGGATGGGCTGTGTCTGTCTTCAAGAGTCTGTCAATTTAATTTCTTTAGCATCTCTGCTGCACTCTCCCACGGGTCAAACACTCGCGCTGCCTTTCTCTGTATAGATGCAACAGCCCTATTTGGTACGGGACCCACTCATATTCTAGGATGTGTCACATGAGTGATTTGTAAGATATCTCCTAAGTTCAGGAGTGGGAGGGAAATACAGGAGGAAAAAAGATAATATTCACCCATGCCATTGCTATCGTCTGTGTATGTGAAGAAGAACTAAATTACTTGTTGAATGGGATGGCCTAATGAGCACTCACTAAGGATTGAGAGTAAATCGAAAAAAGAGGAAAGTAATGAGTAGCTAAAATCAGATTAGCGCTAAACTTAACATCAAAGTTGGACGAAGCGAACGAATTCCGTTAGCTAGGAAGAAAAATAAAGCGTGACAGACGAAACAAGGCAAAGAGGGCGTTCCTGGCCAGTAAACAATGGTTCAAATGGCTCTGAGCACTATGCGACTAACTTCTGACGTCATCAGTCGCCTAGAACTAATTAAACCTAACTAACCTAAAGAAATCACACACATCCATGCCCGAGGCAGGATTCGAACCCATGGCCATAGCAGTCGCTCGGCTCCAGACTGTAGCGCCTAGAACCGCACGGCCACTCCGGCCGGCTCCTGGCCAGTAGAAGTCTACTAGTGTCAATCATTGACTTTAAACACAGCATTGTATGGTAACGACTGTGAGAAAACCGGAACAGAAGAGACTGGAAGCATTTGAGATGTGGTGCTACAGAAGAATGTTGAAAATTACGTATACTAATAAGGTAAGGAATGAGGAGGTTTTGCGCAGAATCGGAGAGGAAAGGAACACGTTGAAAACACTGATAAGAAGAAAGAATAGTACGACAGGTCGGATTTTATCTTCATACATCCATATTTAAAGTGGACGAAGGTGAGACACAGCTGGTATATTTTTATTAACAATGAAAATCCTCCACCTGTACTTAAGATTTATATTTACTTCGCTACTAGTTTCGACTTTGCGCCGATGCCATCTTCAGGCCCGTATACTTTGACGAATCCAGTTGTGTGTGACTGAGTCTATCCGTCCGCTGTGAGACCAACACGCGCTCCACATAGATGGCGGCAGTAACTAGTAAGATGTCAGGGAATAACTTACGTCTCACTGGAGAGAGCTGCAAAGGGTTAAAATGTGTTGGGGAAGACAGAGGTTTGAATATTTCCAACAAATACCACAGGACGCACGGTTGCAAGTGCGACTCTGAAATGAGCAGGTTGCCACAGGGGAGAAGTCATATGTGTCACTGCAGAAAGAGCTTCATCTAGGAAAATGAGAAAAAGGAACAAGAATAAAGGATTGTAAAGTGACGGAACGTAGCCAGTGTTGCTGTGCGCCTTCTGGCTCCGCGGTACGAAAGACTAGTCGCGCAAGGCAGTAGGGAGCATGCGCGAGCTTCTTGCTGCCTCCCCCCGTTTGCAGCTAATTGTTGGTGTGCTGGTAATGACCTTATTACCAATTCCAATCCCCGGCGCGCAGCTGCTGCCGCCTGGCGGTCGGCCCTCTTATTACTAGACCGCCCCCAGAACCTGGAGCTGCAGTCGTATTCTTTGCCCCCCAAGAGGCAGTTCCGACTCCTGCGGCCGCCTCGCGCTTTGAATTCTAATGTCTTTTGTTACGCACACTAACAGGTGCGACACCGCCGCACAGCCTGTTTGCCACTTCCGCACGTACCACTCGTCTCTCGTCCGTTCCGGCGTTCTCCTCCATAGAGGTTCTGATGCACAGCGTGCCGTCAAAATAACTGGGTTTTACGAGTTTGCACTTGATGCCAGGTCTGTCGGTATTACACAGTATCTCGAAACGGTCGCAACAGACGTTTCTCAGGAGACTTGCGAGGGGTTCAGTTTTCCACAGCATCGACAAGATTACGTAGTCCTTTACAACAATGACGGACACTTGTCACTCCCCGTTACTGTTTTTTGAGCGAAATATTATCTCCCTGCTCTGCACGATAGCAATGGAAATAATATCAATGACAGTGCCTCAAAAGCGGAGTTACTAAACATAGCCTTCGCTCATAGAAGAAGACGAAGTCAGTATTCCAGAATTCAGATCAAAAACAGCTGCCATCACGAGAAACTTAGAAGCAAATATCCTCGGAGTAATGAAGCCACTTAAATAACTTAATAAAAGTAAGCTCTCCGGTCCGAACTGTATACCAAACTGGTTCCTTTCTGAATATGCTGGTTCAATAGCTCCATACTTAACAATCATATACAACCGCTCGCTTGACGAAAGATCCGTACCCAAAGACTGGAAAGTTGCACAGGTCACACCAGTGTTCAAGAAATGCAATAGGAGTAAACCACCAAATTACAAGCTCATATCATTAACTTCGATATGCAGCAAGATTTTGGAAAATATATTGTGTTCGAGCAAGATGAATTACCTCGAAGAGAACGGTCTATTGACACACAGTCAACATGGCTTTAGAAACGCATGTCTTGCTGTCAACAAGCATTTAGAAAATATAGTTCCTGCTTAACACCACTAGCTGTTTACACGCACTTAGTGTTAGTGTTATTGACACGGGATTTCAAATTGATTCCTCAGTTCTAGATTTCCAGAAGGGTTTTGACACTGTACCTCACAAGCGGTTTGTAATCAAATAGCATGCTAATCGAATATCGTCTCAGTTATGCAACTGGACTCGTGTTTTTCTGTCAGAGAGGTGACAGTTTGTAGTACCTGACGGGAAGCCATCGAGTAAAACAGAAGTAATTTATGGCGTTTTCCATGGTAGAGTTACAGTCCCTCTGCTGTTCCTTATCAGATTTAGAAGACAATCTGAGGAGCCGTCTTCGGTTGTTTGCAGACAAAACGATTTAGAAAAAAACATCTGTATGGTGCGAAAATTTATTGACCGTAAATAACGAAAAGTGTGAAGTCATC
This sequence comes from Schistocerca gregaria, assembly GCF_023897955.1. Classification (NCBI taxonomy): domain Eukaryota; kingdom Metazoa; phylum Arthropoda; class Insecta; order Orthoptera; family Acrididae; genus Schistocerca; species Schistocerca gregaria. Next base: position 1,132,737,422 of record NC_064920.1, on the reverse strand, counting down.
CACATGAGTGCCAAAACTAATCCCTTAAACTTCGGCTACACGATAAATCAGCCTGATCTAAAGGCTGTGAATTTAACTAAAAACCCAGGAATTACAATTACAAAGAATTTAAATTGGAAAACACAAATAGAAAGCCGGCCGGAGTGGCCGATCGGTTCTAGTCGCTTCAGTCTGGAACTGCGCGACCGCTACGGTCGCAAGTTCGAATCCTGCCTCGGGCATGGATGTTTGTGATGTCCTTAGGTTAGTTAGGTTTAAGTAGTTCTAAGTTCTAGGGACTGATGACCTCGACTTAGTCCCATAGTGCTCAGAGCCATTTGAACCATTTTTTTGAACAAATAGAAAATTAGTGGGCAAGGCGAACTAAAGACTGTGGTTTATTGGCAGAACACATAGAAGATCCAACGGATCTGCTACAGAGACTGCCTACACTGCGCTTATCCGCCCTCTTTTAGAGTAGTGCTGCGCGGTCTGGGATTCTTACCAGATACGAGTAACGGCGTACGTCGAAAAGGTTCAAAGAAGCGCAGCACGTTCTGTATTGTCCCTAAATAGCGGAAATGATACAGAATTTGGGATAGACACCATTAAAACAAAAGCGTTTTTCGTTGCGGTGGAATCTTCTCACGATATTTTAAGCACCAAATTCCTCCTTCGATTGAGAAAATATTTTGGTGACGCCGACCTACATAGGGAGAAATGATCGTTATAATAAAATAAAGGAAATCAGAGCTCGCACGGAAAGATTAGGGTTTCACGGTTCTGACTTCCATCGCAAAGGTAAAGGGGTGAAATATGGATAAGATTGGATGTCACGATCTTCTCATCGTATGACACGTCCACGTTGGTGTTGAACAAAATTGTGGTGAGCCGGCCTTAGTGGAAGAGCGGTTCTAGGCGCTACGGTTCGAATCCTGCCTCGGGCATGGATGTGTGTGATGTTCTTAGGTTCAAAGCCATTTGAACCATTTTTGTAGGGGTTCTTTTCTTACGCGCGCTGTTAGAGAGTGAAATAATAGAGAATTATCGTGAATATGGTTCTATGAACCCTCTGCCAGGCTCTTACGTGAGATATACAGAGTATATAGGTAGATGCAGATGTAAATGTAGAAACAGACAGAGTCCTAGGAAGCGATGTCAGTATTCGGTGATATGACACAAAGGCAGTAAACAGGGGCTCTAAAATGCATAGCCCACATCTCGTGGTCGTGCGGAAGCGTTCTCGCTTCCCGCGCCCGGGTTCCCGGGTTCGATTCCCGGCGGGGTCAGGGATTTTCTCTGCCTCGTGATGGCTGGGTGTTGTGTGTTGTCCTGAGGTTTGTTAGGTTTAAGTTGTTCTAAGTTCTAGGGGACTGATGACCATAGATGTTAAGTCCCATAGTGCTCAGAGCCTCTAAAATGCATACCTTAAGAGCTATGAACATCTCTTCATCTTCAATACTGTGAAACGGATCTCTTCAACCGCAAGTTGTTTGCTTTCAATATTTTTGGAAGAGGTGGTACCGAGCAAAACAAGAAAAAACTAATATACATGGACTCCAAAATGCGTATCTTAAGTACTTTGATCACCTGTTGGAAGAGATTTATTTCACTGTAGCGAAGGTGAACAAGTGCCCATACTTCTTATGGTATGGATTTCACAGCCTATGTTTCTTGTTTTTTTAGCTGCTAATTATCATTCATATCATATCGCTAAATACGAATTGCGACAATAAAGTAATGAGACTGATTTTATTTGCAAGAGTGGCAACCCTGCAGGCTTATGTAGGCACAATATCTTTGACCTTGATCCATAAGCCGCTTCTAGCCCAAGCGGCGCATCGATGCAACTGCTTAGTCATGAGTTGTGCTGCAATAAATCAACATGTGTTTGTGTCTCTAGTCACGGAAATGGAACCGCATAACATTGCGCAACGGTATGCCGTTTCTTTTTGCGTTAAATTGGGCGAAAACGCGACAACTTACGGTGAGTTTTAGAAGCTTTTTTGGAGAGGAGGTTATGTCAAGACCTCAAGTCTTTCGTTGGCATAAAATGTTTAGTGAAGGCACAACGAATGTTGAAGACGAAGACAGCAGTGGACGACCATCCACCTCACTGACAGATGTCAGCTTTGCCAGGGTGCGTGAACTCGTACGATCTGATCGAAGATTATCCGTGAAAATGATTGCAGAAGAACGGAACATCAATCGAGAAACGGTTTGTCTAATAATAATTGAAGATCTTGGTATGAGAAAGATTTGTGAAAAAATGGTCCCCAAAAATCTCACACCACAACAGCGAGAAACACATAAAAATGTGGCAGCCGATCTGTTAGAGCAAACGAAAGTCAATCCAAAATTGTTGAGCCGTGTTATCACTGGTGATGAAAGTTGCCTTTTTTCAGTACGATCCAGAGACAAAACGCCAAAGTTCACAATGGTCCTCAAAGGGATCACCCAGACGAAAAAAGCTCGCATGTCAAAGCCAAAAGTGAAATGTATGTTTGTGTAATTCTTTGATTCCAAGGGAATTGTTCATAAAGAGTGGGTGTCTACTGGACAAAAAGTTAACCAATATTACTACAAATAAATTTTAGGAAGACTTCGTAAAAGAGTTCTTCGTGTCCGTGCCAACATTGCTGATAATTGGATTCTGCATCACGATAATGCGCCATCCCATTCTGCTCTGTCAGTACAGCAACTTTTAACCTCAAAACAAATTTCAGTACTACCACAGCCACCTTTTTCACCAGATATCGCTCCGTGCGACTTTTTTCTACTTTGAAGGAGGCAACACTAAACTTGACTAAAACGGTAAGCAACTTTTTTTTTCATGTCAGTCTCATTGCTTTATTGTCGCACCTCGTAGTGGCCATGCCTCCTCGGACACCCTGTATACTGTACACAACAAAAAAGTTTTGTATCACCTCGGTTTCGAGAGTTCCAGTACCTGTACAGGAAACTGGAGTAGAGATGAACATAAGCATGGTTTCCGCCCTTTTGATTTTTCGTGAAAACCACATATTGCATGTTGTACCACCATACAGCGAGACCTTCAGAGGTGGTGGTCCATACTGCTGCACACACCGGTACATCTAATACCGAGTAGCATGTCCTCTTGCATTGATGCATGCCTGTATTCGTCGTGGTATACTATCCACAAGAACGTCAAGATACTGTTGGTCCAGATTGCCCCACTCCTCAACGGCGATTCGGCGTAGATTCCTCAGAGTGGCTGGTAGGTCACGTCGTCCATAAACAGCCCTTTTCAATCTATCCCAGGCGTGTTCATGTCTGAAAACATGCTGGACACACTAATCGAGCGATGTCGTTATCCTGAAGGAAGTCATTCATAAGATTTTGATAGAGAACAAACAATTTGTTTACCTTAATAGCGTTCAAATGTCATAATATATATACAGGGTGTTTCAAAAATGGCCGGTATAAATGAAACGGCAATACAAACTAAACGAGCAGCGATAGAAATACACCGTTTGTTGCAATATGCTTGGGACAACAGTACATTTTCAGGCAGACAAACTTTCGAAATTACAGTAGTTACAATTGTCAACAACAGATGGCGCTGCGGTCTGGGAAAAACTATAGTACGATATTTTCCACATATCCACCATGCGTAGTCTCTGAATGAAATTACCCGAAACCTTTGACAACGTATCTGGCGGAATGGCTTCACATGCAGATGAGATGTACTGCTTCAGCTGTTCAATTGTTTCTGGATTCTGGCGGTACACCTGGTCTTTCAAGTGTCCCCACAGAAAGAAGTCACAGGGGTTCATGTCTGGCGAATAGGGAGGCCAATCCACGCTGCCTCCTGTATGTTTCGGATAGCCCAAAGCAATCACACGATTATCGAAATATTCATTCAGGAAATTATAGACGTCGGCCGTGCGATGTGGCCGGGCACCATCTTGCATAAACCACGAGGTGTTCGCAGTGTCGTCTAAGGCCGTTTGTACCGCCACAAATTCACGAAGAATGTCCAGATAGCGTGATGCAGTAATCGTTTCGGATCTGAAAAATGGGCCAATGATTCCTTTGGAAGAAATGGCGGCCCAGACCAGTACTTTTTGAGGATGCAGGGACGATGGGACTGCAACATGGGGATTTTCGGTTCCCCATATGCGCCAGTTCTGTTTTTTGACGAAGCCGTCCAGGTAAAAATAAGCTTCGTCAGTAAACCAAATGCTGCCCATATGCATATCGCCGTCATGAATCCTGTGCAGTATATCGTTGGCGAATGTCTCTCGTGCAGCAATGGTAGCGGCGCTGAGGGGTTGCCGCGTTTGAATTTTGTATGGATAGAGGTGTAAACTCTGGCGCATGAGACGATACGTGGACGTTGGCGTCATTTGGACCGCAGTTGCAACACGGCAAACGGAAACCCGAGGCCACTGTTGGATCACCTGCTGCACTAGCTGCGCGTTGCCCTCTGTGGTTGCCGTACGCGGTCGCCCTACCTTTCCAGCACGTTCATCCGTCACGTTCCCAGTCCATTGAAATTTTTCAAACGGATCCTTTTTTGTATCGCTTTTCGGTCCTTTGGTTACATTAAACCTCCGTTGAAAACTTCGTCTTGTTGCAACAACACTGTGTTCTAGGCGGTGGAATTCCAACACCAGAAAAATCCTCTGTTCTAAGGAATAAACCATGTTGTCCACAGCACACTTGCACGTTATGAACAGCACACGCTTACAGCAGAAAGATGACGTACAGAATGGCGCACCCACAGACTGCGTTGTCTTCTATATCTTTCACATCACTTGCAGCGCCATCTGTTGTTGGAAATTGTAACTACTGTAATTTCGAAAGTTTGTCCGCCTGAAAATGTACTATTGTCCCAAGTATATTGCAACAAACGGTGTATTTCTATCGCTGTATCGCTGCTCGTTTAGTTTTTATTGCCGTTTCAAATATACCGGTCATTTTTGAAACACCCTATATATATATATATATATATATATATATATATATATATATATATATATATATATATATAAAATTTTGTGACATATAATTTTGTGACATCCAATTAAACAAATTTCCTTTTTCTGACGGACACACGTCCAGATCGTCCTCTCAAAACTCTGGCACCTCTCTCCCCACATCCACCACTGCTGACGGCTCACCTCCAACTGCACAACGCTTCGCGCTGTTCACATGCAACTGCCCATCACTACACAAGCGAATATTCCAACAATGAGTCCAACGAGCCACAGACTGCATACAGCGCATGGCATTACCAACATAAAAATCTAAACAGCCTACTTACTACACGACATCCTGAGGCTGCACGAAAAGAATTATTCAACATGGTGGCGTTGCTGTCACGGTTCGTCCGAACCACAATCTGTAGGTAGCGGTCATCCGCTGCAGTAGCAGCCCTTGGGAGGGTTGAGGGAAGCATGTCATCGACGTTCCTGTCTCTCTGTATCTCCTCCATGTTCGAACAACATCGCTTTGTTTCACTCCGAGACGCCTGGACACTTCGCTTGTTGAGAGCCCTCCTGGCTCAAAGTAACAATGCGGATGCGATCGAACTGCATTATTGACCGTCTAGGCGGAATGACTGGAACTGATCGGCTGTCGGATCCCTTCCGTCTAATAGGGGCTGCTCATGCATGGTTGTTTACATCTTTGGGCGGGTTTGGTGACAGCGGATAGACACTTGGTCCAGGGAGTGGCAATTGACCCTTAACGTCGACAAATGTAATGTATTGCGAATACATAGAAAGAAGGATCCTTTATTGTATGATTATATGATAGCGGAACAAACACTGGTAACAGTTACTTCTGTAAAATTGTAAAATACCTGGGAGTATGCGTGCGGAAAGATTTGAAATGGAATGATCATATAAAATTAATTGTTGGTAAGGCAGGTACCAGGTTGAGATTAATTGGGAGACTCCTTAGAAAATGTAGTCCATCAACAAAGGAGGTGGCTTACAAAACACTCGTTCCACCTATACTTGAGTATTGCTCATTAGTGTGGGATCCGTACCAGTTCAGGTTGACGGAGGAGATAGAGAAGATCCAACGAAGAACGGCGCGTTTCGTGACAGGGTTATTCTGGAAGCGTGATAGCGTTATGGAGATGTTTAGCAAACTCAAGTGGCAGACTCTACAAGAGAGACGCTCTACATCGCGGTGTAGCTTGCTGTCCAGGATTCGAGAGGGTGCGTTTCTGGATGAGGTATCGAAAATATTGCTTCCCCCTACTTACACGTCCCGAGGAGTTCACGAATGTAAAATCAGAGAGATTCGAGCGCGCACGGAGGCTTTCCGGCAGTCGTTCTTCCCGCGAACTATGCGCGATTGGAACAGGAAAGGGAGGTAATGACAGTAGCACGTAAAGTGCCCTCTGCCACACACCGTTGGGTGGCTTGCGGAGTATAATGTAGATGTAGATCTCTGAACAGTCAAAGAGATTGTCTCTGTGATAAAATATCCAGAGACAACATATATCTTCAGGAGTTATGGGAACCGGGGTGTTGCAAAACTTTTTGTGGTGCGTGTATTTTATCAAGAATCGCTTATTCGCGGTCTACAGTGTACGCGTCAGCTTTAACTGGTACGTGTTGACATTAAGAGAGTATTCCTTTGTGTCACCGCCTGGGAATCACACAGAGTACTTCTCAGTATGGACGAATGGGAGAGAACTGCTTTGGTACAGCGCCGGGCTAAAGAACAGGGGAAGAGAGTTGCTGACGCCGCGCATGTGGTGTGGCTACCAGGGAGCGAAGTGTGGAGGGCGGGAGAAATGCGCGGCGGCTGTGTGGGGCGCAGAGCAGCGCTCGGCTCGCGGGATTCCACCCCGCTGTCAGGTGGCGGCTACAGCGTAAGGGCGTGGCCAGGCGCCCCAAGGCGGGGCCTCATCCCTGAATCAGCCGCACACCCCGCACTTTTCTCCTGACTCAGCGCCTTCATCAGTGGATTATTTAGATACGCCTCATTGCAGGCTCTAGAACAACGACCCTAAATAAAAATTGCCTCTGCGCAAAGATGTACAGACAGCGGGATAGGCCGTCAGCTTTAATCCTGGAACTACACTACTGGCCATTAAAATTGCTACACCACGAAGATGTGCTACAGACGCGAAATTTAACTGACAGCAAGAATATGCTGTGATACGCAAATGATTAGCTCTTCAGAGCACTCATACAAAATTGGCGCCGGTGGCGACACTTACAACTTGCTGACATGAGGATAGTTTCCAACCGATTTCTCACACACAAACAGCAGTTGACCGGCATTGCCTGGTGAAACGTTGTTGTGATGCGCCGTGTAAGGAGAAGAAATGCTTACCATCACATTTCCGACTTTGAAAAAGGTCGATTTGTGGCCTATCGCTATTGCGGTTTATCGTATCGCGCCATTGCTGCTTGCGTTGGTCCAGAACCAATGACTGTTAGCAGAGTATGGAATCGGTCGGTTCAGGAAGGTAATACGGAACGCCGTGCTGGATCCCAACGGCCTCGTATCACTAGCAGTCGAGATGACAGACATCTTATCCGCATGGCTGTAACGGATCGTGCAGCCACGTCTCGATCCCTGAGGCAACAGATGGGGACGTTTGCAAGACAACAGCCATCTGCACGAACAGTTCGACGACGTTTCCAGTAGCATGGACTATAGCTCTGAGAACTAGACGGTGCATCACAGACAGGAGCAACTGCGATGGTGTACTCAACGACGAACCTGGGTGCACTCAATGGCAAAAGTCATTTTTCGGATGAATCCAGGTTCCGTTTACAGCATCGTGATGGTCGCATCCGTGTTTGGCGACATCGCGATGAACGCACATTGGAAGCGCGTATTCGTCATCGCCATTCTGGCGTATCACCCGGCGTCATGTTATGGAGTGCCACTGGCTACACGTCTCGGTCATCTCTTGTTCGCACTGACGGCACTTTGAACAGTGGCAGATACATTTAAGATGTGTTACGACCCGTGGCTCTCCGCTTCATTCGATCCCAGCGAAACCGTACATATCAGCAGGGTAATGCACGACCGCATGTTGCAGGTCCTGTACCGGCCTTTCTGGATACAGAAAATGTTCGATTGCCGCCCTGGCCAGCACATTCTCCATATCTCTCACCAATTGAGAACGTCTGGTCAATGGTGGCCGAGCAACTGGCTCGTCACAATACGCCAGTCACTATTCTTGATCAACTGTGGTATCGTGTTGAAGCTGCATGGGCAGCTGTACCTGTACACGCCACCCAAGCTGTGTTTGACTCAATGTCCAGGCGTATCAAGGCCGTTATTACAGCCAGAGGTGGTTGTTCTGAGTACTGATTTCTCAGGATCTATTCACCCAAATTGCGTGAAAATGTAATCACATGTCAGTTCTAGTAAAATATATTTGACCAATGAACAGCAGTTTATCATCTGCATTTCTTCTTGGTGTAGGAATTTTAATGGCCAGTAGTGTACAAGTCGGTAATTAATTCTAATTGGAGAACAGCGTTAGTTGTTTATTTACTCATGTCTAGAGGTATATAATTAACTTATAAAGGGATTTCCATGGTTGAATGAGTCATTTCGAAAGACAGGCAATACATATTGATAAGCCGAAGCACTATGACCAGCTGTAGATTAGCATGCCGGTCCGCCTTTGGAACTCGTTCATCGGTGTAAAATCGTGCGTGATGTTCGAAATTCTAAAAAGAAAAGATTATGTACAAGAATCAAGAGGGAGTAAGAAGAATGGAAGACCAAGAACGATGTGCTTCTGTTAAAAAGGATACAGTCTTTCGACCATACTGTTCAATTTATACATGGAAGAAGCTATGTCGGAAATATAGGAAGAGGGATGAAATTTCGCGTGAAAGGAAATCAATGAGAAGACTGCCTGATAACATTGCTATCCTCAGCGAAATTGCGGAAGACTTGCAGTACCAGTTGAATTAAATAAACAGTTTAATGAGTACAGAATACGGAATAAGAGTAAAGCGTGCCAAGACAAAAGTAATGCACAGCAGCAGATATGAGATTAGTGATAAACCTAACATCGAACCTCGTGACTACGAAGTACACTAATTTAAGGAGTTCTCCTACCTCGGAAGTAAAATGACACATAACGGACGAAGTAAGGAGGACGTAAAAGGCAGAGTAGCACAGGCAGAGAGGGACTTCCCGGTCAGAAATGTTTGCTGGTGCAAACTCAGGCTTTAATTTGAAGAATATCTTTCTGAGAATGTACGTTTGGAGCACAGTAGTGTACGGTATTCACTCGTGGGATAACGGAAAAGAAGAGAATCGAGGAGTTTGATATTTGGTTTTATATAAGGGTGGTGAAATATCTGGAAGACACTGACAACATGAGGATATAGTTGATAGGACATTTCTTAAGACTAAACCATGATGCAATAACTCCCATGGTGCTAGAGTGTTCTGTATAGCATAAAAACTGCAGGGGGAAACAGGACACAACCAATAAATAAGTGAGGACTTACAAGTATGAGTCTGAAATGAAGAGATTTCAGATGAGATGAATTCGTGACGTCCCGCACCAAACAAGACAGGAGTGACTCAAAACTGCCGCGAGTCTGCATAGCATTCGACAGGTCCTTGATAGGTTATCGCAAGTATGTCGCACCCGATGTCTATCAACAGTCACCTAATTCCCGTGAATAACGGGCCGGCGTTCTGGGCGCGGAATTGACGCCCGATAGCACCTGAGATGTGTTACATTGGACACAAATCTGGCGAATTAGGTGGTCAAGACATCACTATCATGCTCCTAAAACTAATGTGACACACATCTGGGGTTGAGGCACGTACTGTTATCCTGCTGAAATACGCCATCGCCATAGAGGAAGACATTTAGCATAAAGGAATGCAGGTGGTTCGCATTATTGTTCACGTAGTCCGCAGCTGGAAGAAAAACAACGAAGTGCTCGGATTAAAAAGGGTGTAGGGCAGGGATGTAGTCTTTAACGGCCGGTGTGGCCGAACGGTTCTAGGTGCTACAGTCTGGAACCGCGCGACCGCTACGATCGCAGGTTCGAATTCTGCCTGGGGCATGGATGTGTGTGGTGTTCTTAGGTTAGTTAGGTTTAAGTAGTTCTAAGTTCTAGGGGACTGATGACCTCAGAAGTTAAGTTCCATAGTGCTCAGAGCCATTTTTAGTCTTTAATCCCAACTGTTGAGTCTATGCATCGAGGAAGCAATAAGGGAAATAGAAGAAAAGCTCAGGAGTGGTATTAAAATTCAGAGTGAAAGGATATGAACGATAAGATTCGCTGATGACGTTGCTATCCTTAGTGAAAGTAGAGAAGGATTTTGCACGATGTGTTGAACGGAATGAACAGGACTGAGAGAAAATCGAAGGAAGACCAAGGCAATGAGAAGTGCAGATACGCAAACGGCGAGAAACTTAACAATACAATTGGGGATTACGAAGCAGACGAAATTAAGGAATTCTGCTACCTAGGCAGCAAAATAACCTATGACGGGCGAAGCAAGGAGGACGTAAGAAGCACACTAGAACTGGCGAAAAAGGCATTCTTGGCCAAGTGAAGGGTACTAGGACCCAATAGAGGTCTTAACTTGATTAAGAAATCACCGAGAAGCACTGTGCGTTAATGAGACATGGACTGAGAATCGAAGCTTTTGAGATGTGGTGCTACACAAGAATGTTGGAAATTAGGTAGACTGATAAGGTAAGAAATGGGGATGCTCTCCGCAGAATCGGCGAGGAAAGCAACATATGGAAAACACTGGCAAGAAGAGGGGACAGAATGATATGACGTCTGTTAAGACATCAGGGGATAACTTTCATGGTACTAGAGGTAAAAACTGTTTCGGAAGACAGAGACTGGAATCTTCTTCTTCTTTCGCTACTGCCTTTATCCTGCATTGTGCGCAGGGACGGCGGGGTTACGTACGGAATTGGCATGGTTAAGTTTAAGGGGTGTCCGGATGCCCTTCCTGCCGCCACCCCATACCCCCCCCCCCCCCCTTGGAAGGAATTAATGTACCCCATCTGTCTGCGTCGAGTGTAAATCGTGAAACAGTGTAAATGTGTTTCAAATGTCTGCGAGTCGTGTAACTGAGGCGGGACGTGGGGACCAGCCCGGTATTCACCTAGTAGGATATGAAGAACCGCCTAAAAACCACATCCAGGTTGGCTGGTACACTGGCCGGCGTCATTAATCCGCCGGCGGATTCGATCCAGGACCGGCGCGCCTACCAGAGTCCAGGAAGCACCGCGTTAGCGCTCTCGGCTAGCCTGGCAGGCGAAGATAGAGACTGGAATACATTCGCCAAATAATTAATGATGTAGGGTGCAACTGCTACTCTGAGACGAAAAGCTTGGCAAAAAAATAAGTCCACAGTTGGCGAAGTGCCTGAAATTACTACCTCAAGTCCCATGGGACCCACGTGAATGTCACCCATAGCATAATATTGCATAATACTGCCCGTACCGGCGTGCATCAGTGGCGCAGTGGATGTTTCAAGCAGCCGTTCACCTGAGATGAAAATCGATCTCGTGTGACAAGAAATGTGATTCATACGACCTAGCGATACGTTTCCATTGAACTGTGGTCCAGCCTCGATGATCTTGTTCCCACTGCAATTGCTATTCGTAATGGGAACACGCAGAGAGTCACATGTTTAACAAGGAGGAAAATGCTCCGGAACACTTGTGCCTGTACGACAATGATGTGGAGTCTGATGGACTATGGGTGTAACTGTATTTACGCCCTTTTTCCGTCAAAGTACTAAATCGATACCTCCATACACTCCTGGAAATTGAAATAACAACGCCGTGAATTCATTGTCCCAGGAAGGGGAAACTTTATTGACACATTCCTGGGGTCAGATACATCACATGATCACACTTACAGAACCACAGGCGCATAGCCACAGGCAACAGAGCATGCACAATGTCGGCACAAGTACAGTGTATATCCACCTTTCGCAGCAATGCAGGCTGCTATTCTCCCATGGAGACGATCGTAGAGATGCTGGATGTAGTCCTGTGGAACGGCTTGCCATGCCATTTCCACCTGGCGCCTCAGTTGGACCAGCGTTCGTGCTGGACGTGCAGACCGCGTGAGACGACGCTTCATCCAGTCCCAAACATTCTCAATGGGGGACAGATCCGGAGATCTTGCTGGCCAGTGTAGTTGACTTACACCTTCTAGAGCACGTTTGGTGGCACGGGATACATGCGGACGTGCATTGTCCTGTTGGAACAGCAAGTTCCCTTGCCGGTCTAGGAATGGTAGAACGATGGGTTCGATGACGGTTTGGATGTACCGTGCACTATTCAGTGTCCCCTCGACGATCACCAGAGGTGTACGGCCAGTGTAGGAGATCGCTCCCCACACGATGATGCCGGGTGTTGGCCCTGTGTGCCTCGGTCGTATGCAGTCCTGATTGTGGCGCTCACCTGCACGGCGCCAAACACGCATACGACCATCATTGGCACCAAGGCAGACGCGACTCTCATCGCTGAAAACGACACGTCTCCATTCGTCTCTCCATTCACGCCTGTCGCGACACCACTGGAGGCGGGCTGCACGATGTTGGGGCGTGAGCGGAAGACGGCCTAAAGGTGTGCGGGACCGTAGCCCAGCTTCATGGAGACGGTTGCGAATGGTCCTCGCCGATACCCCAGGAGCAACAGTGTCCCTAATTTTCTGGGAAGTGGCGGTGCGGTCCCCTACGGCACTGCGTAGGATCCTACGGTCTTGGCGTGCATCCGTGCGTCGCTGCGGTCCGGTCCCAGGTCGACGGGCACGTGCACCTTCCGCCGACCACTGGCGACAACATCGATGTACTGTGGAGACCTCACGCCCCACGTGTTTAGCAATTCGGCGGTACGTCCACCCGGCCTCCCGCATGCCCACTATACGCCCTCGCTCAAAGTCCGTCAGCTGCACCTACGGTTCACGTCCACGCTGTCGCGGCATGCTACCAGTGTTAAAGACTGCGATGGAGCTCCGTATGCCACGGCAAACTGGCTGACACTGACGGCGGCGGTGCACAAATGCTGCGCAGCAAGCGCCATTCGACGGCCAACACCGCGGTTCCTGGTGTGTCCGCTGTGCCGTGCGTGTGATCATTGCTTGTACAGCCCTCTCGCAGTGTCCGGAGCAAGTATGGTGGGTCTGACACACCGGTGTCAATGTGTTCTTTTTTCCATTTCCAGGAGTGTATTTCAAGTACCTAATCTGAAAATTTCAGCTCGATATCTTTGGTGTAGGCTAAGCACTCATCTTAACACGGCAGTGGATGACAGGCAGTTGTCACCTTGTTTACTGCGTATAGGTTACTGTATCGACTCTAAGCTGTGTTGCGTGTTAACTTGTGTGATATAAAGAGTGAAGTGAGTGGTAATGATCAGAAAATGACTTTACAGACAAAAAGAAGAAAAGAAACAGTAGGGAAAGTTAAAGAAACAAGAAAGGAATGGCCGTGGGCGCCAAAAAAATTTAAGCCTGTACATCGATGTTGTGCAAAAAAGAAATGAACAAGAGTCCTTGAAGATATATTTTCATTATGTCTTTAACAGAGAAAGCAACTATAGCAGCAGCAAAGTTGAAGGATATAGTAAAAGGCTGGTATGAGGAACTTCTAGACAGAGTAAACAGTGAAGAAGCTACTGATCCTGAACAGGAACATAAACTATAATGAGCACAAACATATATTTTTTGTTAATGTACAGTTTAACTGGATAATAAAATAATAAAAGTAAATTTCAACTCAATTTTCATAATATTTTGTAGAGGTATAATGGTTTGATGGAAAAAGGGCGTAAACCATTCGTCATACTTTGGATAATATATCACAAATGGAAGAAATATCTTCAGTTGTAAGGAATCTTTCTGTATGTTAAAAGTATGGTCTAAGACAGAATTCTTACATCATTAAAACATAACTGCCGGCCTTTGTGGCCGAACGGTTCCAGGCGCTTCGGTCTGGAACCGTGCGACCGCTACGGTCGCAGGTTCGAATCCTGCCTCGGGCATTGATGTGTGTCATGTCGTTATGTTAGTTAGGTTTAAGTAGTTCTAAGTTTTAGCGGACCTCAGACGTCAAGTCCCATAGTGCTCAGAGCCATTTGAACCATTTGTTAATATAACTGTTTTTCGATGAGATATAAACAAACAAATCTTCAACTCACTTTTACCGGAAATGCACTTTTCGGACTTAGGCCCATAGTCCATGAAATTTCGTTGTCAGAGGCGCCCAACTCGGACACGCTGAGAACAAGACTCATTACTTTTGAGAATGTGAGTGCTGGCCGACAGAAAAGCGGCAGCACAGTTGCAGCCCTTTAGCGGACACGTCCGTCTGAATCTGCTGAGACCGCGATAATGTGGGGAGACGGCGTTAATTCGCGCTACTGGGACCGCGGCTGTGGCCTTTTAAACCCGTGCAGCCGCGTTAGACCAGCGGGGAACCGCCCCGTCAAGTGGCGCCTGGCGTAATAATGGCTGTTATTAGGGGCGATAAGGCTGACCTCTGGCGGGGTTTTAAATATAACTACTACACGTGCCTCCACTTCGCAGTTCCTCAGACTTCCCCGCGGACGGCGGAAACCTTTGTATAGCGTTCTCGCACACTGTGCCCGTAAGCTCGCATAAAAGCACTCAGAACGCAACACAGTGGGTTGTGAACACTGGTAGGAGACCGCACGACCTAAAATAAACGAGTAAAAGCCCCTGTGTTGTATTCACCAAAAGCACTTGGCGTCAGAGGTATAAATGTGGCAGGAAGAGAACCTTCCACGCACCAGCTGTGTAGCTTTGCCAGAGAGCTAAACAGGGTTAGGCAACAGCTATGGCAAAAATAGATGGCAATACAAATTAGCAACAATTTACTATGATTTATCAACAGAAGTCTTCACAGTACTTAATTGGAGTTTGAATGCGTGGCAATGAAGTTCAATGTTCATTTGCCCCTATGTGTCTTTAGACCTGGATTCAGTGAACGCTTTTATTGACGCTAGATCATGAAAATTTTGAAGTCATCCACATGAATACTAAAAGTAATCGACCAAATCTCGGTTACTTGATAAATCACACAAATCTAATGTCCATAAACTCAACTAAATACCAGGTGCCGGCCGGGGTGGCCGAGCGGTTCTAGGCGCTACAGTCTGGAGCCACGCGACCTCTATGGTCGCAGGTTCGAATCCTACCTCGGGCATGGATCTGTGTGATGTCCTTAGGTTAGTTAGGTTTCAGTAGTTCTAAATTCTAGGAGACTGATGACCTCAGAAGATAAGTCCCATAGTGCTTTTCGCTGGCTCTCTATTTGCTTTGTTTTATTATTACTCACTTAACAACTAATATATGAGATAAAATATGTTGCTACGAAAAGAGCCCCGAAATACTTTCTAGTGATGCTGTGCTGTGACTTTCTTTGGATCATTAATTTTAAACAAAACGAAGTATATTATGTTCATATTATTCTGGATCTGGCTTTCTATTAAAGGAACATTTTTCCGTTACTGTGACTCGCCATGAATTTCAACATGTCTTCCGTACTTTACAGTTATTGAAAAGTTAATGAAAATTATTTCGTTATCAATACTGATGTTACAGTACGCCATGATTGTTCAACATCAAAATTTTGCAGTGGATTTTTGTGAACAGTAAGACACCAATAAGTACCACGACTAACACGAGAACATGAGACTATGATCAGAGAAAAATATGTTTTTACTATAATGTTTGCCAGACCAGAACTACGCACAGCAAGATTTATTTTATGGTATGAAGGTAAATTATCTTTCTCCACTGTTAATAATATATTACCAGCAGCCCTCGTCAACCTGTAAAACACATCATAAAATCTGCTGCTCTGCTCTGCGATTCCGGAAGCTGAAAGAAATAATCTTTCCCCGGTTCCCGGGTTCGACTCCCGGCGGGGTCAGGGATTTTCTTTGCCTCGTGATGACTGGGTGTTGTGTGATGTCCTTAGGTTAGTTAGGTTTAACTAGTTCTAAGTTCTAGGGGACTGATGACCATAGATGTTAAGTCCCATAGTGCTCAGAGCCATTTGAACCAGAAATAATCTTTGTTCAATATTACCTGTCCGCTTCCTTGCGGTATGATTGGTTTCATTTAATGCAGTTTGAATGCCCCGTGGCAGCGGCTCGTTCGTTCGTATCGCAGCTCTGCCCCACGAATAATATTTAAATAACTGAAAATGTCTTAACGGAATGGGATAAAATGCCAGGTAAGCTTATTACAAACCATAATGCAAGTTTTTACTATTCAAAACATTTAAACAGATTAAGTTATTACACACCTTTCCAAATCAATGTCTAATGGCGTCCCTCTCTCAATCTTCACAAAAGAATGCTGCACATGCGTATAATATAACGTCACAGGCTTTTCCTACTCACGTAACTACAAGAAGACGACAGAGAAATTAATGTTCGGTATTACTATTTATAGTAGTCACATATTCTCATCTTTTTTGATATTTAATCAGTATCGTCTGTGGCGGGTTCAGTACTCGCCGACACAGATATTATTTAAAAAATAAGTACATAAATTTATACAAGAACAAAACATGACATATAATGCTTTCTCTTTATTACATAAAGTTCACACAATCGTTGTCCACGCAATTACAATCATCCAGTTCAATTATTCTTTTCTCCTTTTCTTTTTTACCACATGTAATACGTCTTTTACTAAGAGACGTTACATGCTAAGAACCATTTGAGGCATTTGAAATACCAGGGATTACAATCACGATTAAATTAAATTGGAACGATCGCGTAGGAAAGGAAACCAAAGACTGCGATCTATGGGCAGAACACTTAGAAAATGTAACACATCTGTTAAAGAGACTGCTTACCTTGCCGCCCTCTTCTGGAGTACTGCCGTGCGGTGTGGTATTCGCGTCAGGTAAGATTGAGAAAGGATATCGAGAAAGTTAGAAGGGCAGCTCGTTTTGTATCATCGCGAAATAAGGCAGAAAGTGGCACGGCTATGATACACGAAATGGGGTGGCAGTCATTAAATCAAAGGCGTTTCTCGCTGTTGTGGGACCATCTCACGAAATGTCAGTCACCAGCTTCCTCCTCAGGGTGTGAAAATATTCTGCTGGCGCCCACATACGTAGGGAAGAATGGTCACAGTGGAACTGGAAATGTCTTGTGACTAGGGCCTCCCGCAGGGTAGACCATTCGTCGGATGCAAGTCTTTCGATATGACGCCACTTCGCCGACTTGCGCGTCGATGGGGATGAAATGATGATGATTAGGACAACACAATACCCAGTCCCTGAGCGAAGAAAATCTCCGACCCAGTCGGGTAATGAACCCGGATCCTTACGACTGTCGAGAAGGCGTTGGCGGCATGTTGCTTGCCAGTGTATGTCTGGCCACTCTCGTGATAGGTGCGCTTGATTCTGTCCTACTATCGATCTTTCCGCTACATCTTTACCGACTAGTGCGCACACAGTCAAAAACAAAGTTCAAGATTATTCCGTACCATCATTCTGCAAATGTTTTCCGTCCCTTCTTCTTACATTTGCCATTCCTCTGCCACACTTTTAAGGGAGGTAGGAAGTCAAACGGGCCGACTTGGATCAGGAGAGGTACTACAGGACATTTTAATTTCCACTGTCTATACTTTTACAAGTAAATTCATAAAACATTGTCAGCATGGCCAGGAAGGATTCAGAATTCACCCCCATAGCAGTGAAAGTTCGAAACAACAGAAAAATAATTTCATGTGAAATTTCATCATTTTTTTCCACTTACTAATGGCTGCATTTGTTGCTACAGGTACACTTTTCTTCGTAAGTAAGCGAGATTCGTCGATGAATTTTGCACAGCATACAAACCGTATTTAAACGTGTATGAAACTCTACAATTTTCAAAGTCTATTAAAAACTGAGGTAAAAATTGAGGTAATAAACTGCTGTGCAAAATTAATTGAAGAATTTCTCTAACTTATGAAGAAAAGTGTACCTATAGCAACAAATGCAGCCATTAGTAACTGAAAAAAATGATGAAATTTCACACTTAAAAAAAATTATTTTGTTATGTTTTCGAACTTCCACTGCAATGAGTGTGAATCCTGAATCCTTCCTGAAGATGCTGACAAAGTTTTATGAATTTATTTGTAAAAGTATAGACACTGGAAATTAAAATGTCCTGTGATACCTCTCCTGCTCCAAGTCGGCCCGTTTGACGTCCCGACTTTGAGCCTTGGTCTGGCACACAGTTTTAATCTGCAAGGAAGTTTCATATCAGCGCACACTCCGCTGCAGAGTGAAAATCTCATTCTGGAAACATCCCCTAGGCTGTGTCTAAGCCATGTCTCCGCAATATTCTTTCTTTCAGGAGTGCTAGTTCTGCAAGGTTCGCAGGAGAGCTTCTGTAAAGTTTGGAAGGTCGGAGACGAGGTACTGGCAGAAGTATTACCCGCGAAAGGCAAAGGTCCCGAGTTCGAGTCTCGTTCCGGCACCAGTTTTAATCTGCCAGGAAGCTTCGTATCAGCGCACTCTCCGCTGCAGAGTGAAAATCTCATTCTGGAAACATCCCCTAGGCTGTGGCTAAGCCATGTCTCCGCAATATTCTTTCTTTCAGGAGTGCTAGTTCTGCAAGGCTCGCAGGAGAGCTTCTGTAAAGTTTGGAAGGTAGGAGACGAGGTACTGGCAGAAGTAAAGCTATGATGACGGGGCGTGATTCGTGCTTGGGTAGCTCAGTTGGTAGAGCACTTGCCCGCGAAAGGCAATGGTCCCGAGTTCGAGTCTCGGTCAGGCACACAGTTTAAATCTACTTGGAAGTTTCATATCAACGCACACTCCGCTGCAAAGTGAAAATCTCATTCTATGTCGTACATACTTCGCCTGAAGATAACGAAGATGGAACGCGTCGAAATGTTCGGACAACACGGCTGACAACCCGAGAAGATTTCATGTAACTTTTCATCAAGGTAGGCTCGTACTCGAAAGCCTGTGGGGGTGAAGAACCTCCGGGACGGAGCTGAAGCGAGCGTGAGGTCCGGATGGAAAGGCGGTGGGCGTGGCAGCCGCCATCCTCCGCCACGCCACGCGCTCTGATTTCTTCGGCGGGCCATCAATCAGCGGGGATTCCCCCCAGCGGCGGCAGCAGCGGCCACCGACCCCAGCGGCGCTGACCGCATCGCTGGAATACTTTGGCCTGGCAGGCTTTAATATTTACCCGGCCGGCGGGATGAATTTTCCGGCCCGCCTGCCATGATCCTCGCCCGCCCTCTGTGGTATTCCCGGCGCTAAGCAGCGCAAATATGCCCCGCCTATTACTGCAACCGCGATATTGACTCTCAAATTTCTGCCGCGCATTATCATTGCACATATTTCTGGAGATTTAAAAAAAAAAATATTTTTTACTCTTCTGACATTCGACCACAGACACTTAGTTGGATCCAACGATCCTCTTCTGTTCTTCTTCTTTAATGTACATTATTCACACGATTTGCCCTTGTTTTTCCAGTATGTTAACATTTGTGAAAGGGTAAAGAAAACACTGAGTTATTTTGTAAATAAAAACCGACTTTTATCGCTACAATGTATTTTCTTTCTTCTAGAAGCGCTTCTCCTTCTACTTTAAGCCATTTTCAGTGACATCTAGAATGATACAGTTTTGTTTTGACAGGCGATATTTGTAGAGTATAAAACAGTTCACGTCTTGTTGTCTACGCAAAGAAGTGGTTATTTACAATTCTTCACGTTCTTGGTTGGCATCTGTGTTTCCTCTCATCTGGTCACATGCTGGAGGTCGCACTATAACTTCACTTACGAAACATAAGTACCTTTCCGTGTCACGAACTTTTTTCTTCACAATCTTCATATTGTTCGCACTGATTGCAGCGGAGCACTATTACTCTCCTGTCACTACTTGTAGGTATTTTACCGAAAACTGTGATTTCAAGAAATAATTACACGCCTCACCCTATAAACAAACCAAATAGGAAGAGACATACAGTGAAGGTCATAACTGCTGTATATTCACTATATGCCTCATCCTGTGAATAAACCAAATAGGAAGAGACATACAGTGAACACACTGTAGTTATGATCTTAAATAACATATTTCAGTAAAATATCTACAACTAGCGACAGAAGAGTAATAGTGCTCCACAGAAATTAGTGCAGATTATATGAAGATTGTGAAGAAAAAAGTTTGTAACACGAAAAGCTGCTTATGTTTCGTAAGTTAAGTTATAGTGCGACCTCCAGCATGTGACCAGATGAGAGGAAACGCAGATTTCAATAAAAATGTGAAGAATTGTAAATAACAACTTATTGACGTAAACAAGACGTGAACTGTTTTATAACCTACAAATATCACATATCAAAACAAAACTGTATCACTCAAGATTCCACTGAAGATGCCTTAAAGTGAAAGGCGAAGCGCGTCTGGAAGAAATAAAGTACATTGTAGCAAAAAAGCGGTTTTTACTTACAAAACGAATATTTCTGTGCTTGCTGCAGATGATGGGCACACAAACGAACTTGGAAAACACTGACCTTAAGCGTAATTGTAAAATGTACCTAAGGCTTTAATGAAAAAAATATTTATATGCTTCACCAGTTGCTGTGAGTTTTGCTATAGTATCAGCATGTGTGGTCCTTCTTCTGACAAGGGTTAGAGTTTATTTTCTACGGGATATTGCATTCACATTCGGGAGAACAACGGCTCAGATCCGCGTTTGGTCAGCCATAGACTTCCCTAAATTACTCCAAGTAAATTCCTGGATGCTTCCATTGAAAGGGATACTGTCGATTTTCTTTCCCATCCTTTCGTTTTCTGAGTTTGTGCTCCGTCTCTAATGACCTCGCTGTTGACAGAAATTAAACTCTAACCTTCTTTCTACATTGTCTCCGCTGTGTGCGAATCGTGAAGCGGGAGATTGGAAACTGATGCGATTCTTCAAACTTATTTTACATTCAAACGGTACATTTCAGGACGAGGATTCGATACCAAAGCTTTATCTCTACAACCCTTAGACTGCTATAACAGGAGTTGGGAAACGGGAAGTGACGTCTCTTGATAGGAAAGCGACTTTCTGCAGGTGGCAGTGTAGCACAGCGTGCTGTAATCTACGACTCGTGTTATTAGCAATTACACTGAAGAGCCAAAGAAACTGGTACACCTGCCATCGTCTACCTCCCCCCCCCCCCCTCCAGAGTACGTAGAAGTGCCGCAACACAAGGTGGCATGGACTCGACTAATGTCTGAAGAAGTGCTGAAGAAAATTGACACCATGAATCCTGCAGGGCTGTCCATCAACCAGTGAGAGTACGAGAGGGTTGGGATCTCTTCTGAACAGCACGTTACGAGGCATTCCAGATATGCTCAATAATGTTCACGTCCGGGGAGTTTGGTAGACAGTGGAAGTGTTTAAACTCAGCAGAGTATTCCTGGAGTCACTCTGTAGCAATTCTAGCATTGTACTGCTGGAATTGCCCAGCACCGTCGGAGTGCACAATGGACATGAACGGATGCATGTTATCAGACAGGATATTTCAGTACATGTCACCTGTCAGAGTCGTATCTAGACTTATCAAGGGTCCCATATCAGACCAACAGCACACGCCCCACACCGTTACAGAGCCTCCACCAGCTTGAGCAGTCCCCTGCTGGGATCCAGGGTCCACGGCCAAGGATTCATGAGGTTCTCTCCGTACCCCTACACGTCCATCCGCTCGATACAGCCATCATGTTTAGTCGTCAACAGTTCAACGTAGGTGTTGACGGGCCCAGGCGAGGCGTAAAACTTTGTGTCGTGTAGTCATGAAGGGTACACGAGTGGGCCTTCGGCTCCGAAAGCCCATATCGATGATGTTTCGTCGAATGGTTCGTACGCCGACACTTTCTGATGGTTCAAAATTGAAATCTGCAGCAATTTGCGGAAGGGTTGCACTTCAGTCGCGTTGAACGATTCTCTTCAGTCGTCGTTGGTCCAGTTCTTGCAGGATGTTTTCCCGGCCGCAGCGATGTCGGAGATTTCATGTTTTACCAGATTCCTGATATTCAAGGCTCAAGCTAGTGGAGGCTCTGTAATGGTGTGAGCCGTGTGCTGTTGGTCTGATATGGGACCCTTGGTAAGTCTAGATACGACTCTGACAGGTGACGGCTGAAAGCAAGGGGAAACTACGGCCGTAATTTTTCAAGAGGGCATGCAGCTTTACTGTATGATTAAATGATGATGGCGTCCTTTTGGGTAAAATATTCCGGAGGTAAAATAGTCCCCCATTCGGATCTCCGGGCGGGGACTACTCAAGAGGATGTCGTTATCAGGAGAAAGAAAACTGGCGTTCTACGGATCGGAGCGTGGAATGTCAGATCCCTTAATCAGGCAGGTAGGTTAGAAAATTTAAAAAGGGAAATCGATAGGTTAAAGTTAGATATAGTGGGAATGCCCGAGGCAGCATTCGAACCTGCGACAGTAGCGGTAGCGCGGTTCCAGACTGAAGCGTCTAGAACCGCACGGTCACAACGACCGGCTACCGATCTAACAACTGCTCCAGACACTTGTTGTCTTACATAGGCTTTGCCGACCGCAGCGTCTTCTGCATGTTTACATCTCTCTGTATTTGAATATGCATGCCTATACCAATTTCTTTGGCGCTTCAGTGTAAGTTTAATATTTGTTGAAAAGTTGAAACGCTAGGAGCAGTCACTTGTTATGATCATTTATTTTGCCTTTATCGCTTGAGGTTGGTTTGTCCGTTTTCAGACCAGGTTTCGGTTAGGAGCACTTGTGACTGATTGTGAGTTAGTGAAGCTAACGAAACCAAAAAGCCTGGCTGTGATGACACACTGACTGTAGCTTAGTTCCAAGTCTTGGTTAGGTTGAAATATATCAGTTCGTATGTGATTTTGAGAAACCATCGTTTGTGAAAGCAAAATATTAGATTGGTGCATAAATTCGTAGCCTTTTTAATTTGCATTTTTGTATTCCGGTTGATATGGGTTTACTTATCGATAGTCGTTTTTTATTTGTAGTTCACTTTTGCTATTTGATTTCACATATTGTCATTTCGTCATTCGGATATGACTGAGCGGAGCTGTGGACGCTAGAAAATGGAGTTCCAAGTGGAGAAATCGGAACATTTCCGACATATTCTTCTGTTTGAGTTCAGAAGAGGGGTGACAGCAGCGGAGGCAGCAAGGAACGTCTGCGCCTTGTGTGGGGATAATGCCACTGGACAGAGCACGACAAGAAAAATGGTTTTCTCGTTTTAAGGAGGATTGTTTTGACATTGATGACTCTCCACGTCAGGAAAACCCTTAGGCTTTCATGGTGGTCTTTTAAGCGCATTAACCCCCAGTAATCCACGTCAATGTACTAGAGAACTGGCAAATGTGGTGAACTGTGATCAATATACACCTACACTTACATCTACATCTACATGGATACTCTGCAAATCACATTTAAGTGCTTGGCAGAGGGTTCATCGAACCACCTTCACAATTCTCTATTATTCCAATCTCGTAAAGCGCGCGGAAAGAATGAATACCCATATCTTTCCGTGCGAGCTCTGATTTCTCTTATTTTATCGTGGTGATGGTTCCTCACTACATTGGTCGGTGTCAACAAAATATTTCCGCATTCGCAGGAGAAGGTTGGTGATTGGAATTTCGTGAAACGATTCCGTCGCAACGAAAAACGCCTTTCTTTTAATGATTTCCAGCCCACATCCTGTATCATTTCTGTGACGCTCTCTCCCATATTTCGCGATAATACAAAACGTGCTGCCTTTCTTTGAACTTTTTCGATGTACTCCGTCAGTCCTATCTGGTAAGGATCCTACACTTCGCAGCAGTATTCTAAAAGAGGACGCACAAGCGTAGTGTAGGCAGTCTAATTAGTAGGTCTGTTACATCTTCTAAGTGCCCTGCCTGTGTCCTAGGCCTCTAATTTAGTGGATTACTTCTACTACCTTTCGTGAATATTGGTGTGACCTGTGCAACTTTCCAGTCTTTGGGTACGGATCTGTCGTCGAGCGAACGGTTGTATACGATTGTTAAGTGTGGAGCTAATGGATCAGTACACTCCGCCATCGTCCGATATTTGGATGCTTTGGAAATGGTTCAGAAATCGGGTGTATGGGTACCGCATGCTCTAAGTCAACATCAGAAAACATCCGCGGTTGGCCTATGTGCATCTCTGCTTACTCTTGAACAATTGGATCGTAAACAGCACCGACCATTCCTGTTCTGTGTCTTTACTGATGACGAGAAATAGTGTTTTTATAATAACGTAAGGAAAAGAAAGGAATGGTTGAACCCAAAAAAAGCAGCAACTGCACGTACTAAGATCTGCGCGCAATCACAAAAGATAATCTTATGCATCCGGCGGAACAGCCATGGTGCGGTGTACCACGTGTTTTTTTCCCGAGGCATAACCATCACTGCTGTCATTTATGTCAACAACTGAGACGTCTTGCAAACGCAGTCGAAGAACAACGACAAGAAAGACTGTGTGAAGTGACGTTACTCCACAATAAGGGCCGCCCGCATACTGCTACACTGATAAAAAAAAACTACACAGGAGGTGGTTTAGAAGTCACTCCGCACCCACCTTTTTCTCTTGCTCTTACCCTCTCAGATTTTTCACCTTTCCCGCTCTGTGTCGAACAATCTGCAAGGAACTTCCTTTCCGGATGAAAATGCGCTCCGAACATGACGAGTTCTTCGCCTCAAAACAAAACAAAAAGACCACGTGACCTTTGCAGTCGCTGAATCGGAAGGCTTCGCCAGTGTTGGCAGAGTTGTAAATAGTAAAGGAGAATATGTTATTGATGGCTAAAGTACCTGTAAAGTATATCTGTTGTGTTTATTGAACTTATGAAGAAACGCTGCGAACTTGTGCACCAGCTTGACAGTATCTGCAGTGTGTTGGGCTCCGCAGAAATGTCAGCGCATTCCATATCTGCATAACTGTCACTTCACAGATCTATTACAAACTCTTGCGAGACAGCCTATTCCTTGTCACCAACACACTTTCCACATCTGTTCTCCCGCTGAAAGGCAACATATACAGCCGTAGCAAAACCTGTTGAAGTTACTCTTATTGCCCTAATGTCACAATTGCTGTGAAAACTAAGTAACTGTATTCACGAAAAACATATTCCATTTGTTATACATTGTGAAATAATCTGCAGTTACGAAATTTTCGCAACCGTTCCTAAGTGAGCGTCATAAGAGCGAGTTGGGCACATCTTGCAAGAAATGTATTTGCCGCACTTTCAGCGCGGTGCAGACGTGTCTTAGGTATCAAAATGTGTTCCTGACATATAATAACATATAATTAATAACACACAATCTAAATACTGATGCTTTCTGTTTAAGTCAGTATGAAGGCAACATAGTTTAACACACTAGAGCGCAAGACGCTAAAATCAATTTTTGTCCCACGCCAGAAGCTGGTCTACGTAAATTGAAGCCATTAGCACATCTCGATAATGTTTGTACATCAGCTGATGGAGTATATAATTACTTTTATATCTTTTATTACACATACAGGGTGATTCAAAAAGAATACCACAACTTTAAAATGAAAGAAACATAATATAACCTTCTGTTATACATCATTACAAAGAGTATTTAAAAAGGTTTTTTTTCACTCAAAAACAAGTTCAGAGATGTTCAATATGGCCCCCTCCAGACACTCGAGCAATATCAACCCGATACTCCAACTCGTTCCACACTCTCTGTAGCATATCAGGCGTAACAGTTTGGATAGCTGCTGTTATTTCTCGTTTCAAATCATCAATGGTGGCTGGGAGAGGTGGCCGAAACACCATATCCTTAACATACCACCATAAGAAAAAATCGCAGGGGTTAAGATCAGGGCTTCTTGGAGGCCAGTGATGAAGTGCTCTGTCACGGGCTGCCTGGCGGCCGATCCATCGCCTCGGGTAGTTGACGTTCAGGTAGTTACGGACAGATAAGTGCCAATGTGGTGGCGCTCCATCCTGCTGAAATATGAATTGTTGTGCTTCTTGTTCGAGCTGAGGGAACAGCCAATTCTCTAACATCTCCAGATACTGTAGTCCAGTTACAGTAGCACCTTCGAAGAAAAAGGGACCAAAAACTTTATTAGCTGAAATGGCACAGAAAACGTTCACCTTAGGCGAGTCACGTTCATACTGAGCTGTTTCCCGCGGATTCTCAGTGCCCCATATACAGACATTGTGACGGTTGACTTTCCCATTAGTGTGGAAAGTTGCTTCATCACTAAACACAATCTTTGAAACGAAAGATTCATCTGTTTCCATTTGAGCAAGGATAAAATCACAGAAATCGATTCTTTTAATCTTATCAGCTGCAGACAGTGTTTGAACCAATTTCAGACGATAAGGTTTCATAACTAACCTTTTTCGTAGGACTCTCCATACAGTTGATTGCGGAATTTGCAGCTCTCTGCTAGCTCTGAGAGTCGATTTTCCTGGGGTGCGAACAAATGCTTGTTGGATGCGTGCTACATTTTCATCACTCCTTCTCGGCCGTCCAGAGCTTTTCCCTTTGCACAAACACCCATTATCTGTAAACTGTTTATACCAACGTTTAACACACCACCTATCAGGAGGTTTAACACCATACTTCGTTCGAAAAGCACGCTGAACAACTGTCGTCGATTCACTTCTGCCGTACTCAATAACACAAAAAGCTTTGTGTTCAGCGGTCGCCATCTTAGCATCAATTGACGCTGACGCCTAGTCAGCAGCGCCTCAAGCGAACAAATGTACAACTAAATGAAACTTTATAGCTCCCTTAATTCGCCGACAGATAGTGCTTAGCTCTGCCTTTTATCGTTGCAGAGTTTTAAATTCCTAAAGTTGTGGTATTCTTTTTGAATCACCCTGTATTACAGATGCAGAGCAACACTACCTTGTAAACGTACCTCAGTGCTGTAAGTACATGCCTGTTAAAGATGAACGTAGTGAGGTCAAATAATTCGTCTGAAACTGAAAGCCTTGTGGACCTGTCAAAGCAATTAAAATATACCCCAAGTTTCTACTTGCATTCATGTAGAAGACATAGTCTTTTGAAATCGACTAAATCTTTTTGGAATACCCTATACAAATGAATTCATCAGCAACGCTATTACGTTTACCAGTCGAACTTAAAAACCTACCAGTAATTTAAAATTCATTCGGTTTTTTTTCTGGTGCATTAGGCAACATTTCTACCAAATGTTTAGTGCGCACGTCCGCGGAAACACTGTAATATATATATTGCATTTAACAACATTAGGAACGGAATTTCCCAAACCGTTAGTTGCAGTTAATTGAAACAATATTGACAATGTCGCAGTTTGTTGATTTAATCCAGGGCTAATATCAGCAAGTAATTAAACGTGATGTGAAATGCTGAGTAAGCTCATTTGGAATGCGTCCACTTTCAGATAATTGTGACGTACGATCGTTTGCAGAGTTTCCATCGAGCCCGTTTTATCGCTCGCCGCCCGATGGCCGATGGAGCCCCAAACTGGAGCTGCTCGAAATTCTGCAAATGACAGAGGCAAATGTGGAAATCTCCGGATCACGCAGCCATTTGTCAAAGGCGTGCTAATATCTGTACAGCCAAGTAATCGCGGTGTGTTAACTTTGTTAAGACAGAATGAAATATGTCGGATAGTTATCCGGGTGTGCTTTGCGTTTCAACTGTACCTCCATACTCATCGCTAGAAAACAATTAAACACGGATGAAATTAAACGGAATTCGCTACGACGTTACCACTATAAATTACTTCTCTTAACAGAAAACAGTTCAGTGACATTCTTGCGCGCTTCGCCATCTAGCTACAATATTTTGAAGGACAACATAGTTCCTCAAATTGCAGAATATGAAATCCCTTTAATTCCCGTTACTGTGCTGTTCCCCTCACAAGGCCATCCTCGAATATCACAAAATCTGTATCGGGCTATTTTTCACAATTAGCAATACAGCTGAATTTGTCATTTTTAAAAGGCCTCATATCTTTGCTTAATACTAGTCGAAGGATGTGAAACAGAAATAGTAATTGAGACAGTACATACTCGTAATCTAATTCTCAAGGACAAAGTAGATAATGAATCAATTAAATTTTTCAAATATTTCTCCAGTCTATAATAACAACAGCAAATTCCGTAAGCATGTTCATTCTTCCTTACTCAATATCTGCAACAAGACAGAATGTAAAGCATAATCGATACCTTAAAAGTCAGTAATGGTAAGACAAAATTTATAAGCAACTGGACTGATTTAGAGGAAGAGACTAAACAGCGAGGTCATCGGTCTCATTGGATTAGGGATGGATGGGGAAGGAAGCTGGCCGTACTCTGTCAAAGGAACCATCACGGCATTTGCCTGAAGCGATTTAGGAAAATCACGGAAAACCTAAATTTATAAGTAACAGCTTTATATACATCCACAGAAAATGTAACCTCTCTTAATGTATACTAACTTTTTACGAAGCCTTTTTTTTTTTTGTTTTTGGTATCATCAGTCTTCCGACTGATATCATGAAGCCCGCCAGAATTTCTTCTCTGTGCCAACCTCTTCACCTCAGAGTAGCACTTGCAATCTACATCCTCAATTATTTGTTGGACGTATTCCTATCTGTCTTCCTCTACAAATTTTACCACCTACAGCTTCCTCTAATACCATGAAAGTTATTCCGAGATGTCGTAACAATGTCCTAGTATCCAATGCCATACTGTCATCTTTGGAACGTATAGGTAAAGAATGAGGAGGTTCTCTGCAAACTCGCCTAGGAGAGGAATATACGGAAAACACTGACAAGCAGAAGGAACAGGACAATAGGACATGTGTTAAGACATCACTGAATAACTTCCATGATACCAGAGGTAGCTGTAGAGGGCAAAAATAGTAAAGGAAGACAGAGATAGGAATACACCCAGCAAATAACGACGGCGTAGGTTGCAGTTGCTAGTCTGAGATGGAAAAAGCACAGAGAGAATTCGTGACGGACTGTATCAAACCAGTCATAAGACTAATGACTCAAAAAATATGTTTTTTGGTTTCACAAGCAGTTGTGGGAGATGATTTACGTGTGTGTGGTTTTCTGCGTAATGGAGGAGACATACTTCATGTATGCAGTCTTATAAAGACACACACCAAATTAATTCGCAATTGCGTGTGAGGACAGCCATAAGCTGTAGAATGGAATGACGACACTGAAAATTTATGCCGGACCGGATCTCGAACCCGGATTTCCCGCTTATTGGCTATCCACGCACGAATCACGGCCAGATCCAAACTTCCATATGTCGCCAACCATTCTACAGCTGATGGTTGTCCTTTTCGCAATTGCGAATTCATTTGATGTGGTTCGTAATTGCTGTGGTTTCTGGATTGCCTTTTCCTTTGGACATACGTGCATGTCCAAAGGAACTTTGCATCGCAATCAGAATAGCACAGGACTGCAATACCGTATCGTACAAAGATAGAGTTTCAAACATTAGTATGTAAAAAAGCAACCCAAGATTTATTTTGTCCGATACAGTTTCTAACATTAGTATGTAAAAAAGCAACCCAAGATTTATTTTGTCGCTTTTCCGGTTGGGGCATAACCTCAAAGTGACGGCTACACTGCAAGAGAGACAGAACAACACGCATGCAAACATCATACAAAATACTTATGTAAATATTTGCACTTAGCCATGAGAACAAATTCTCGAAATGCATCAAAAAATGGTTCAAATGGCTCTGAGCACTATGGGACTTACCATCTATGGTCATCAGTCCCCTGGAACTTAGAACTACTTAAACCTAACTAACCTAAGGACATCACACAACACCCAGCCATCACGAGGCAGAGGAAATCCCTGACCCCGCCGAGAATCGAACCCGATGCGGGCGAAATGCATCATTATGAGCATGACCGGTACAGTGTATCATTATCTGAATCATGAATGACACATTGCAGGCTTTCCAAAAACATTGAATATGATGAATTAAATTCAGTTGGATGGAACTTCATGGTGTTATACTGTGTAAGGGATCCGCGATCCTACGAGCATAGATGCTAGTACCCTACACCCAGGTCGATATCGGACAGTAGTCGATTGCCGAGCGCTGCAGGAGGTAGTGAGGGTGTTGTCGAGTAAGCAGTAGTACTCTAGAGACGGGCAAGAATGGTGGTCGAGTGAGTAGTAAAGGGTGAATTCACCGGAGAATGACAAATGAGCGAATCCGTCTGATCGTCGTGGGGTTGACCCTCACTAATACCGATTCGCGAGTGATATGAAACAGCAAGTGACAAGTGCCGAATTACGGGTTTCGCGTCGGCCAGCAACAACCATGGATTGCAGTGAGGATTGTTGCGAATGTTAACCATCAGCATTGCGTGTGACGAAGTACTTAAAACCAGCGACCAATAAAAAGGTGTAACCGTAATTAAACGAGCAAGGCGAAAGTAGCAACTGTCTCAGAATTTGTTCGTTAGTAGAAAATACGTCATCAGTTAGTAAATCGCAACCTTTATGGTCTTTAATAATAGACAAACTCTCAGTCATTAACTGTTCCGTCTCAGAACAGCCGCACTCGGTTGAAATACCCCCGAAACCACAGCAGAAAAACCTATGGCCTCTCATCCATTAAGCACACGGTCATTTAATCATAATAATTAATTGTTTGGCGGCTTCGGTAGGCACACAAAACCCAGGAAAAGGACATCACGGGGGTGTTTCAACTGCCCCTTTATCTATACTTTTTTGAAAACGAGTTCCCAACATTACTGGAAGAAAATTAATGTAGGTTGATTCTTACAAAGAAGAAAACAGCAACCAGCCACTATTAACACTGCGATTTATTTAAGTAAATAGCGCCGTAACCGGTTTCGAACTGAAAAGTTCATCTTCAGACGGCTGTTCACAATATTTATAAGACGCACTTTACATAATTATCAGTTTTTGATATTTACGCTTCCACTGCAGCGAAATATTCTTGGTGTGTTGGTGCCATCGAAAATTCCGGGAAATTTTTTTGCGAAGTTGCAGGATTGCATTTTTCAAATATTGTATAGTATATGCGGCACTTATTTGATTTGCAAATGACCATATTGTGCAAGGTAACACACACACACACCAAAAAGTATTTGCCACATGTGTTGACACAAAGATTGAAGGTTTACTGGAAGAAGTTTCCTTTCGCTACAAGGAGAGACATGTTCTTCCAGCGTGATGGGGCTCCTGCAATTTCTAATCCCCAGGTGACGCAACAGCATCTACACTGCGCACACAGTTAAGGGGTTACTTTTTTTTAAAAACTCCGTCATTTTCTCATTTTGTGACTCAGAAGTTCTAAAATTGGATCGAAGATGCCTACAACCATTCTCTGTACCAGTGCAAAATCACGCCATGCAACGTCACCCTTGGGCTCTGCAATGCTTCAAACATCAATTTGTCGACACATGGGGAAAAAAAGGCCAAAGTTTTTGTAAAGTGGAAGGTGGGTTAATGATGTCACATTGACACCACAATTCAGCACACTTCTGTCCAAAGCCAACGTGGCACTGGAAAAAGGCATAGAGGCCCTTTTCAGCTTCGCATCACGTTCATATTTCGTCTAATGGTTTCCAACGGCTCCTAGTGGCTCCACCCTCTATATCAGAACGAAAACTGCGCTACACTCGGAAGGGTATGGATCTCGTTCGATGGGGTTGCCACCCTACAATGTAATTAGAAAAGTGATGAATCGTCTACACGGTGTCACCTGTTAAGAACAAGCATCAAAACCGATTCAGGGATTAGTGAACATAGGGTTGTCGTAGCGAGATTGAATATTGTAATTCCCAAAACCTTGAAAAAGAAGCGATAAATATACCTATTCCAAAAAGCAGATAAAAATTCACCTGATGCCTTCCTGAGAGACAATCTCCACTTATTCCAAATCAATAATATACGTGTAGACCAGATGTGGCTTAAATTCAAAGAAATAGTATCGCCAGCAATTGAGAGATTTATACCAAATAAATCAACAAACGACGGAGCTCATCCTCCTTTGTACACAAAACGGGTTAGAACACTGTTGCAGAAACAACGAAACAAACATGTCAAATTTAAATAGACTCAAAATCCCCAAGATTGGCGGTCTTTTACAGAAGCTCGAAATTTAGCGCGGACTTCAATGCGAGATGCTTATAACAGTTTCCACAGCGAAATTTCGTCTCGAAACCTAGCAGAAAATCCAAAGAGATTCTGGTCGAATGAGAAGTATGTTAGCGGCAAGAAACAATCAATGCCTTCTCTGCACGATAGCAATGGAGATACTATAAGGGACAGTGCTGCCAAAGCAGAGTTACACGGCCTTCCGCAATGCCTTCACAAAAGAAGACGAAGTAACTATTCCAGAATTCGAATCGACAACTGCTTCCAACATGAGTAACGTAGAAGTAAATAACCTTGAAGTAGTGAAACAACTTAAATCACTTAATAAAAGCTAGTCTGCTGGTCCAGACTATATATCAATTAGGTTCCTTTTGGAGTATGCTGATGCATTAGCTCCATACTTAACAATCATATACAACTGTTCGCTCGACGAAAGATCCGCACCCGAAGACTGGAAAGTTGCACAGGTCACACCAATATTCACGAAAGCTAGTAGAAGTAATCCACTAAATTAGAGGCCTAGGACACAGGCAGGGCACTTAGAAGATGTAGCAGACCTACTAATTAGACTGCCTACACTACGCTTGTGCGTCCTCTTTTAGAATACTGCTGTGAAGTGTAGGATCCTTACCAGATAGGACTGACGGAGTACATCGAAAAAGTTCAAAAAAAGGCAGCAAGTGTAGTATTATACTGAAATATGTGAGAGAGTGTCAAAGAAATTATACAGTATTTGGGCTGGACATCGTTAAAAGAAAGGCGTTTTTCGTTGAGACGGAATCTTCTCACGAAATTCCAATCACCAAATTTCTCCTCAGAATACGAAAATATTTTGTTGACGCCGACCTACATAGGGAGGAACGATCACCAAGATAATATAAGGGAAATCAGAGCTCGTACGGAAATATATAGGTGTTAATTCTTTCCGCGCGCTATACGAGATTGGAATAATGGAGAATTGTGAAGGTGGTTCGATGAACCCTCTGCCAGGCACTTAAATGTGATTTGCAGAGTATCAATGTAGATGTAGATGTAGACCAGCGTCTAAGGTTATCAAGAACGTCGTTCTATTGCACGTTGCATTGTCGCTTTCGACAGTGAGATGTGTCTAAACGAACACCACAATGGAAAGGCGCTTTCTTGGAGGCCCTCTACGCCACCTCCAAAGGCATTTCATGTAGATTCTGAGCAGCGGCGTGTCTGAAATGTTTTGTTCCGCCATCCATAAGAAAACCGAGTGATACCAACCCTGGCAGGTGCTTTCTGACCTCCATCGTAGAGGCGTCAAGAGCATGGACGAGACGTGGGTAAGGAGGTGTGTGAGGACCTTCCCACCCTGTGACACATCAACCGTGCCGTTGGTCAGAATTGCAGTGAAATTTGGTGCCCATGTGACATCATCAATTCACCTTTCACCTAACATGGAATCCCGAGTTCT
Organism: Schistocerca gregaria; assembly: GCF_023897955.1. NCBI lineage: Eukaryota > Metazoa > Arthropoda > Insecta > Orthoptera > Acrididae > Schistocerca > Schistocerca gregaria. The sequence continues at coordinate 1,132,703,890 of NC_064920.1, read as the reverse complement.
GGCGTTTTTCCGCGTATGTAGACATCGTGCTGTTTGAAGCTTCGGTGAACCCGAGGATCTCGTGGCAAGACGCTTCACTTTTGTACCACTACAGAGGAAAGTTGTAGGAATCTTCGAGTCAAATTTCGAACTTCTGCACCGTAACGGAAGAAAATGACAGAGTTTCGAAAAAGTGATCCTTTGTGTTGCACAGTATAAACCTGACATTTCTCGGAAGGTGGATTGACACAAATGGTCACAATTCTTGGCCGCCGAGATCTGTGGATACTTTTAGATGTTCGCCTCAGGGATGGTTCAAAGACGAAGTCTACAAAGAAGAAGCACAACAGATGAACTGAAGGGATTATTATTAGTATATAATAATAATGGCGTGTGACGATGGCCTCCCGTCGGGTAGACCGCTCGCCTGGTGCAAGTCTTTCGATTTGACGCCACTTCGGCGACTTGCACGTCGATGGGGATGAAATGATGATGATTAGGCCAACACAACATCCAGTCCCTGAGCGGAGAAAATCTCCGACCCAGCCGGGAATCGAACCCGGGCCCGTAGGATTGACAGTCTGTCGCGCTTATAACTCAGCTACCGGGGGCCGACATTATTATTAGTTATACCCCTAGAAAAGAAAGCCAAGACAAGAATATGTGTTGTGAAGACGTCGAAGTCGAAGGTGGAATTTATGAAAATAAACTTTGATCATTAGGGCTTGTTCAAAATATTCTGTGAAGATTGCATTCTAATACCTAAATTGGAGACACGTCCCATCCCGCTGAACTGCGCGGCCACCTGCTACATTACGCGCAGCAACCTGCGCGGCTCTTCGTCTATCTCCGAGCCCGGTCGCGCACCTCCGCCGCTTGTTTCGCGGCAGACAGCAGACAGCGCGCCTTATTGCATCTGGCGGAAATGAGATCAGCGCCGCGGCCTGCCAGACACACGGAATTCCGGCCTCTCCTCCTCCTCCTTTCCGCGTCCTCGGCTCTGCATATAAATCTTTGTGCCGCAGGGACTTCTTTCCTCCGGCTTTATACAAATTGAGTTCGTCGCCTCAACTGGATTCGCTCGCCCCCGCGCCGGCTCGTCGTCTTCGGCGGTGTTCCCGCCATAAACATCATTTACGAGAGGACCCGACCTCCGATAGCAATAAGGAGCTAGACCCCTTTCCGAGCAATGCTAAACGCTTTAGTTTCCAGACCACAAAAGCCAGTACAGGGGACACAAAACGGATTATACTAATACTGAAGTGTATCTGGAAAGCACTTAAGCATTTTTAACGTCTACTACAGGAATTTACTTTGTGTGATCCAGTTTAAACGAAAATAATATTTCCAGGGTGAATTTTCACTCTGCAGCGGAGTGGGCGTTGATGTTAAGACTTCTTGACAAACTGAAACTGTATGCTGTACCTCTATTTCCCACATTCCACACTTCAGAGTTCCGATGGGTAAATATAAACGTGGAGTCGGAACGTTTATCAGAAACGCGTAGCACTGCCGAAAACGAAGAAAAAGCGTAGCAAATGTAACCACTAAATTATTTTTATTTATTTATTTTTATTTTTAACTTTTTTGAGGCCTCTAAACTTGCCTTGATGCCCGTCCTTACACTCACTAAAAGTGCTTTTTCGACTAGCTTATACAGCAATAATTCTGTTTATTTCATGAAAAAGTCTCTTCTTCATTCAACAAAATGAAAATAAAGAGTGCTCTTAGTCCTTCTGTTCGAGTACAGTAAATTGTACCCTACGAATCTAAAATAAAATCAGCTTCTTGGTTTTCAGGTGGACAAACTAATTTCTCTTCTAAGTATTTAATAAACACACTCGAGGTCGCATATAAGTTGTTACATTTTATTTTTTGATGACCGGTTTCGATTTTCTAGAGATCATCATCTGATCTACATTCTGTGAAGAGCAATAAAACACATTACTTTAGTTACAATCGAAATAGACAATAATGTACAGTAATGTAGTGAAAGGGTCCCACATGATATACCTTTGGTGGTAGTAGGAATCCCTAACTTGGAACAAGTAACGCCGAAGTTATAACTCGCTGAGCCTTTTTACTCCATTATTGTCTATTAAAGTCCATGTAGAGTGTAACTAAAGTGATATATTTTATTCCTCTTCACAGAATGTAGATCTGACGATAGTCTGTGCAGTAGATCGCTGTTTCGTAGAACAATGTTCCAAAAATATAAATTCCCTTCATTCTCGAATAAAATCAGATATGATGATTCTGCTGTTATAAATTTCTGAGTAGTACTTATATAAAAAAATTACGCGTTGTCCTCGTGGTGACTAAGTTTATACACAAAAACTTGTGTCCTTTAAATTAGAACTACAGAATTGTACTCGTGTGCCTTTTCTTCGCACACATGACATCCTGCTCCTCACAATTAAGGTGTGAATTTAAGAAAATAGGCGACTTGTAGAATGGAAGCATTTTATGTATAAGTATTGAGAATAAAACAAAATCTAATTGAGAATTGTTCTTCGAAACAAGCCGCTAAATGCTCTTCGTTTGCGCCAAAGCAACACAAGTTGTTTCTTTGCTACTTCTTAAGAAAAAACATCTGTTATAAATGATATGTACTCAGAAAGCCCACCTTCAAAACAGAGTTTTATATGCTACCTCTTGTGTGACATTTCTAAAATTGGCTAAGGTTTATCGTTAACTTCCATTCGTTATCTCTATGTTGTGGTGTGTCCACAAGTAAGTCATAAATTGATATCCATCTGTTAGTCTACGTCCTCGCCTGTGGATAATGAATAAACCTAGTAGAAGAAAGGAAGTCACTTGGACCGTCAAGCCTTAAAATGTATTAGCTAAACCACATACATAAACATTGTTAGTTAGGCATATCTGATGAATTACCTAAATCTTTCACAATCTGCGACATGGTCGCGAACTCAGCAGTGACCCGAAAATAAAACAAATTTCCTTTACTTCACGTCTATGGTCACAAATTTGTTTGTCAGACTACCAGTTTCGGCCTATAATGAATATCTTCAGATCTGTTTTATAAAGATGTGTCGTAATATACTGGAGCCATAGTGACATCGTCAAATGATAACACAAAATGAGCACCAGCATCGTCAGACATGTATAAATAACAGTATACACCAGAGTCATAGTGCCAGCAGCAATATTGTTCCAAAAACAGTAGTGCTGATCTGATGTAGTGACCATCCGTGAGTTCTTGCAATCAATGGTGGTTCAAATGGCCCTGAGCACTGTGGGACTTAACATCTGAGGTCATCAGTCCCCTAGTGCTTAGAACTACTTAAACCTAACTAACCTAAGGACATCACACACATCCATGCCCGAGGCAGGATTCGAACCTGCGACCGTAGCGGTCGCACGGTTCCAGCGTCTAGAACCGCTCGGCCACACCGGCCGGCAATGGTGGTTCACCATAATAATTTTGATGTATTGTTCAAACAGTTTTATCGAATGCAAATAACTTCAAGATGATCGCTCGACTGAAACTCGTCCGTGAACAATGCAGTTATAGCTGCAGTTGGTGTATTTTCTGTTATACCATTCTTTAAATATATTAAAGCTGTGGAGTAATTTTTACAAAAGATAAGGTTTCTCAAAAAGACAGGTCTGAAAACATTTACATTTTTATTTTCTTCCTCTCAGTTTTGGAGACTTTCAACTATGTCATCACAACCGATAGAAGCAAACATTATCTTCAAAACAAATCTATTCGACTTTCGGAGCCACTCGATGAGTCGCTATTGGTCGCACGTGAACGGCGCTAACAATCAAACAGTGGGCTGTGACAGGCATCTCGGAACAGCCGGCGCCTGGCGGTTAGAGTGCCCGCAGCGCTTGTTTGCCCTCCGCTTGTTTTCTCGCAGTTTCTTCCTTTTCGCAGCCGCGTTTCGCGTTTACAAAAATGCGCAGGACGCGTCGCTGTACCGATTCCTGTTTCTCATTTTCTACACCTTATCTGCGGGTCTCCTGCCCCACCCCTGCGCGTCTCCTGTCGGGAGAACTTTAATGGAAAGAATACGCCTCCGAACGGCGTGACGGCCGCTACGAGCAAAAGGTCCCGCCGGAAACGTTTCGTTTTCCGCAGCCTGCGTTCGTCTCTCGTGGCGCCGCTCTGTTCCTTTTCCCAGACCCTGTTATTTCATGAAATGTGTATACAGTTCCACCTGAAGGGTAATTTCCTGCCAGAAACGAATGTTTTCTCTTCTCCTGCAAGAGGCACACTTTAGTCTCGGCAGTTACCTCACCTGCTTCGAAACCACAGTCGTATGATGAAAGAGAATACATCTAATTTTCTCGCTTTAGCCCATATAGAGGCGCTCAGAGTAAGAGGCCTGTTCCTCTATAGCGGATATGTTCATATCATCATCATCTTCATTAGTGTTCTGCCCAAAGGCAGATTTTCACATGGTAACTCTCCGCCATGCTCACCTGTTTTCTGCCATGCTCTTCAGGTCCGCGTGATTTCCGCTACTTTATGTCGCCTGTCATCTCGCATTTCCTCTTTCCTCTTTCCTCTCAATCTCCTTTCAGAAACTAGTCCTTCCAAAGATAGCAGGCACTCGCATATCAACGAACGTCCCATTCAGTTCTTCTCCTTTTCCTTTATAACCTGCAGCAGTCTTCTCCTGTCGCCAACCCTTTCCAACACTCTTTCGTTACTTCCTCTTTCCATCCACCGTATACTCTCCATTCTCCTTCTGGCACAATACTGCTCGCCAGCCACTACGATTGATGTATTACGGCACAGAATTGAATCACCATGGACTGTCTGGCATTTAAGATCAACTGGATTCACAGCCGCGAAAGACCAGTTGTTGCTGCCACATGTGGCATCTCTGTGCATAAATTTCTCACTTTGTATATACCCAAATCACATACACAATTTAATCATCACTTCTCCCTACCGTAGAGTAAATCCAAATAAAATTTCGTGTCGGCAGTTTTAATGGCCAGGAAAGTATTTTTCTTTCAACGGTTTCATTTTTTATGCTAAATCATTGCTCATGAGTAAAGTTAGTCGTCACTTCGTTTCTCATTGGAGACAAGTATAGTGCTGGTTTAGTGGCGTTCTCCACATATTACCTTAATATTCTCATTCTCTCATGTCCTATTAACTCAACGGTCTAAATTAAAAAATGAGAGTGCTCGAATTGCTAATTAATTTTTGTCTTACCGCGTTCATGCGTGACTTTTTTTAGGCGTGGATTAGTGTCCTTACCTTGTGACAAGATCCACCACCATCAATCAGCTCCCTGTTAGTAGCGGAGTATTTTACTATAGAAGGCGTCACGTAGCAAATGTAACATGAACACTTACAGATATCACCCATTAAGAAAGACGTCCGTGGAATAGAAAGAGCTATCATGTAGAAATTATTTAAATTTGATGGAACGGGTTTCAGAAAACAGGTTAATAGGAAGCAGAGCGTACTTGTGGATTTGTCCACGAGAGAATAAAAAATCTTTCTTATTTTTTTGAGTTTTTCTGTCTCCCTGTTCACAAGTTTCGACATTAAACATTAACACAAAAATAGACGCTAATTTTTCCCGATAGGACTGAACACAGATCAACAGTGTGCAAGGAATTAAAACCTGTCAAACATTTAACACTCTACACTTAATGAGAAGAAATCGATAAGATAATGTACAATTTTTTTTCTAGAAAATAATTTGTCTGAAAATAATATTCAATCAACATAGGCATATTAAAATTTTTATTGAAACAGACCTATCTTGGGAATTTCTCAACTCCCAAAGGCGACATACTTCGCCCCAAAACAGCAGTACTAAAACTGGCTGGGCAGTAGTAAACAAGAATACGAAGAGTGTCTTTCTCCTAAAGGCAAATGATGTGGAGTCCAGAACCATAACTTTTTAAAACAAAACATTTCTCACAATCTACCGACAACAACAGACACAGAGGTGTATTCTGGACTGCAGAATTAACTAGTATGGGTACACCAATAAAATTCGGTAAGCATAGCTTTAATCTAATTTCGTACAAGGCTCAGTCAATTGCACACTTTAGTAGGACACACCACGGATTAACCACAACACGAGCCCTTGCCTACATCAAAAACTCGCACTGCGACCGTACAGCCACCATATAACGGTAGATGCGGAACACCATCAACCAGTCCGGGCAGGCAAACAATGTACCAGCTCGCCCTCGATGTACGGTGCTACCGATGTGAGTACGTAGGCTGCTGTCGACAACAGCAGAATATTTCTGTATAGCGGCTGCTTCCTCAGCTGTCGCCGCTCCATCGAGCAACAGATTGCCTTCCCTCACACTGCAGGCTGAGTTGTGTAAAACCAGAGCTAACAGCCAGATAGCGCTCTCTGATGGAAGCGATAAATCGAGACGTCGAACTCAGACGTACTTGTTTCTTAAATCGTTTCATTTTCTCCCTGCAATTTTTGAGATAAGTGCTAAAATATGTTTGTGGTTGCATACTTTGCTCTTTGAGTGGAAGAACAAGGTGGATAGTTGCGAATAGTGGAAATTAAGTTTTTTCCTAGTTTAATACAAGATTAACACGAAATTAACGAACAAAATTTCGGAGGTTTTCAGAGATATACTCTGAGTATTGTGTCACAGGTCTGTTGATAAAATATAAATATATCGATACTTTACCAAAAATATCGATATTCGTTGGCAACATTCTTGTCATCCACTCAACTTATGAACAGCATACTAAGTGATCGGAAGTTCCAGGTAATCACTGGAAGCAACACAAGTAACGAGAGGAAGCTGAACAACGGATTGCCTCAAGGATCAGTACTGTCACCCTTTCTGTTCAACCCATATCTATCTGATATACCTGACACTTCGTACAGAAAATACTGCTATGCCGATGAACTGGCTCTAGCCGTAAAACACCAGGAAATGAAGACAATACAAGAGATTCTAACCAATGACCTGTCTTCATTAGAAAATTACTTCAAAATGTGGAGACTCCAACCCAGTGTGAGTAAAACAGAAGTGCGTTGCTTCCATCTAAACAACCAGTTGGCGAACGTAAAACTGGAAGTAAGTTTCAGAGGCAGAATTCTTCATCATAATTGGAACCCAAAATATCTTGGTGTCATCCTGGATCGTACACTATGCTTCAAACAACACCTTCTTAACTTAGCTCAAAAGCTGAGGACTCGAAACAACATCCTCCATAAGCTATGCGGAACTACCTGGGGATCTTCAGCAACCACCCTGCGATCTTCAGCTCTGGGCTTGATGTACTCAAGTGCTGAGTATTGTGCACCTTTTTCGACGAACAGTCGTCATACAAGGCTTGTTGATAACTAGCTGAATACAACAATGCGCATAGTATCTGGCGCAATCAGATCTACTCCAGTTTATTGGCTTCCACTGTTAACCGGTATAATGCCTCCTGATCTACGCAGATGTGTTGCCCTTATGAGAGAATTCCACAAGATCTCCAGGAATTCTAACCTACCCGTGCATAGCGACCCGCCACTTTTAAATCGCAAGTGACTGAAATTACGCCATCCAACTCTGTACGATACTGCTGATATGGTTGTTAAGAATTTCAAACCTCTTGAAGAACTGAAAAGGTCGGTGGGAAGCAGTGACAGATGTGCACCTACATAACATCTTCTCACGTGCTAAACTTCCAAGTGGATTCGGATTACCACGCAAGACCTGGAGTACTCTCGACAGAATCCGTATCGGCCATGGCGGTGCAGGGATGCTCTCTTTAAGTGGAAGAAGCTGCCTGATCCAGCTTGTAACTGCGGGGCTCCATACCAGACTGTTCACCACATTGTCAGTGAATGCAGGATTCGAGCCTATCATGGCGCCAAAGAGGACTTCCTGCTAGCAACTCCAGATGCAGTGCGCTGGATTAAAGGACTGGATATTCAGTTGTCAAGACAAACTTAAGTTTCTTGTGTGTCTCTATGTACATATGTATAGGTTATTTAATTTCATGATATGTCTGTATTAGCCATACGCTAAATAAATAATAAATAATTCTCATCCACATATCGATATATCACCATCGAAAAGGGAATATAAAGTCGAGATATTTTTATTTCGTATTTTTTTTCGCAGTTTTCGACAAATATTTGAAACTGTTCTTTTGAAACTGTGGTAGAACATAATTTTACTTCCACTTTGTGAAGGAGTCTTACTACGTTTTGAGCTTTCATTACTCTCAGTCTTTCTCTTTGACTGTGTGAAGCCAGTGTAGGTGGCACAAACAAGGAGTGCGACTGCACGAGGAGGTAGCGGTATCAATGGATTAACAAGGTTTCCGATGTGAAGAAATAGCTCAACGGTTGCGTTAAAAGACAAGTTTTAATGCAATTACTATGCTATTTGTTCACATCGGCATTCTTCCAAAACTGCTGCTGAGATATGATGAACGAAAATCTAAATGACAAGACTCGTCTTTTCGGCGAGCGGAGACGTGTCAGGGGAAATGCTGACGCAACCAGGGCTCGCCGCTACCAACAGAAATTGCAGCGTTTAACTTCACCGCGCAATTTTGACACTGCAACTTGCTAGGTCGCTGACGTTTACAGAAATGAAAAGACAGGGACAGGGCCAAACCCGATATGTGACGACACCGAACGACGGACCCATCGGACACCTTCTATTGCGCCACTCACATGCAGTTACCGTTATTAGCAAAAGTGGATATCGCCAAGCGTAAACGTGCATCGTTTTCCTTTCAGTTCACGCTCTAAAGGTGAAAAGCAGAGTGCTAGCTTGTTGATGCACAGAGTATCTAATAACAGATCAATTCTTAAATATGCAGCTCTATAACTGGAAGAATGTTTAAAATGTGCAGCCGATATTTTGATAGACCGGTACATCGCTATTTTTTCCGCCAATATACATTTTATCAGTATGCCGAGGGCCGATAATGACATTTTTTTAAATGTCGATATATCGGATTCCCAATATTTTTAGAAATACCAACCGCCTTATTTTGGCATAAGGGTCCTGTCTCCTGTCCTTCCTCCTCCCCTCCCCCCGGTGTCTCGTTACAAAAAATGGTTCAAATGCCTCTGAGCACTATGGGACTTAACATCTGAGGTCATCAGTCCCCTCGAACTTAGAACTACTTAAACCTAACTAACCTAAGGACATCAAACACATCCATGCCCGAGGCAGCATTCGAACCTGCGACCGTAGCGGTCTCGCGGTTCCAGACTGATGCGCCTAGAACCACACCGGCCGGCGTCTCGTTGCAGAACAACCACTTTTCGTTTGATTTCTTACTCCCATTTATCTTTATACCCGCAATACACTGAAAATATCTGCACAATAGATCAGATGTCGACACTAATGATGCCTGCTGTATACTTTGTTCTTCGTCCTCACGCCTGCAATAGGTGCAGTTCAGTTCTGTGACAGGTTTGGGTCTTCCAGATGTGTCAATTATACAGGGTGATCAAAAAGCCAGTGTAAATTTGAAAACTTAATAAACCACGGAATAATGTAGATAGAGAAGTAAAAATTGACACACATGCATGGAATGACATGGGGTTTTACTAGAATCACCCCATATTGCTAGACGCCTGAAAGATCTCTTGCGCGCGTCGTTTGGTGATGATCGTGTGGCCCGCCGGCACTTTCGTCACGCTTGGCCTCCCAGGTTCCCTGACCTCAGTCCGTACGATTATTGATTTTGGGGTTAACTGAAGTCGCAAGTGTATCGTGATCGACCGACATCTCTATGGATGCTGAAAGACAATATCCGACACCAATGCCTCACCATAACTCCGGACATGCTTTACATTGCGGTTCACAACATTATTCCTCGACTACAACTATTGTTGAGGAATGAAGGTGGACGTATTGAGCATTTCCTGTAAAGAACATCGCCTTTGTTTTTTCTTACTTTGTTATGCTAATTAATGCTATTTTGATCAGGACATTTTTTGAACTTTTTTATTTATTTATTTATTTTATTTTTTTGTTCTAATAAAACCCCATGTCATTACAAGCATGTGTGTCAATTTGTACCTCTCTATCTACATTATTCCGTGTTTTACTAAGTTTTCAAAATTTATACTGACTTTTTGATCACCCAGTACATTAACAGCGATAACCAACTGTATAGATAAGTATTCTGTTGAAGAATTGGCCGATATTCCCCTCGTATATGGGTTCGCTGAATGTAATGGACGAGCTACCCCGCAGCAACGGCAACCACATCACAGTACTTCTGCATATACTCGTATATACTAAAGCCCACAAGAAATCGGATCAGTATCTCTTATGATGATTACTTATTATACACTTTTTAACTGTTGCGGAAGTATTTTCACAGAAACAGTGGTAACTGGGGTACGAAACTGAATAAATCATAATTACGCTATCACTTTGTAAGAAGCCACGGGAGATCGCGGGCCACTTGTAGCAAAACAAGATCCTTCGACAATGTCTGAAATTTTGTCGGTGCAGTTAGGTTCACCCTGTATTCATTAATACTTCTTTTATTTTCTTCACAACAAAATTTATAGGTGAGTAAAAGAATTAGGCAATAACAACATCCTACTACAGAGAGATGCGTAAATGAGATCCAAGAGCCGGCCACTGTGGCCGAGCGGTTCTAGGCGCTACAGTCTGGAACCGCGCGACCGTTGCGGTTGCAGGTCCGAATCCTGCCTCGGACATGGATGTGTGTGATGTCCTTAGGTTAGTTAGGCTTAAGTAGTACTAAGTCTAGGGGACTGATGACCTCATATGTTGAGTCCCATAAGGCTTAGAGCCATTTGAACCATTTGAGATTCAAGAACGGAGAACAGAGATTACGCTTCCACTGAAGTCCGTGTCTAAAGTGTAGAATTGCGCCACGTGACATTTATCAACGGAAGTGAGCTAAGTAAGTTAACTTTCTGATATTTTCAGCAACAAAATCAGTAGCTACACGTAGAGTAAATGCTGCGGAATTAAAGGGGCGGTAAGAGACCAGAGAGAAAGTACTGTAGTTTACACGGAGCTCCTGCGGAAAATGACCTCCACGAGGAACTTGTTAGAACTTAAATTCTTACTGAATGAGACGAAAAGAAACAGCAAAAACAGCCAGTGACGCCGATTTCTGTGCACATAATGCGCGCTGCACGGTCACGCGAAATGCGAGAGAGGGGTCTAAGAATCTTAAAGACGGCATCTCTACAGCAAGGAATGCGCCTTGTTGCATGTCTTCGTGCCCACCGGAAAGAGCTGTTGGTCTCGGTTGCAGGCCGTGGGGAACTTTCCCCCCAAAGTTCCTCTGTCATAATGGAAATTCTTGGCGCGTTGGCGAAATTAATATTGCAGTATTCAGGATTGGAGTAGGACGTCCCAGCTGCACGACAACAATATCAGCAACCGCAATATTCGCTTTAAGCATCATCTCAGACTGGCCGCTCTTATTCTTGAGTACACACTGTGCGGTTCCAATCCCGAAAATCACGATAAATAAGGAAGTAGCATAGGGTGGGAGCTCTGTAAGTCCTGTACAAGAGACGAAGTACCGAGACCATATTGTATTAATGAAGCACTCCGCTTTTTGACACATTTTTGCAGAATGACCTCCTGCACATGATACGCCAAGAAAGTAATTTCGTCCCAACAATGTTCGATGGGATCCATGTCGGGCGAACTGGGTGGACAATTCATTCGCTCTAATTGCCCAGAATGTTTTTCAAACTAATCGCGAACAACTGTGGCCCCGTGACAAGACATCGTTTGGGAATATGAATTCCATGAATGGTGGCAAATGATCTCCATGTAGCCGGAAAAAAACTATTTGCAGTGAATGATCAGTTAAGTAAATACAGACCAGACCATTATGGACCGAACACCAGTGCATTGTTTATATCCTGGTTCCATGGTTCCTTGGAGTAAAACAGTTATGTTGGCCATTGATGCAGCGTATATATGGGTCGTGATAACCTCTTCAGCATCAGCTAAAGCCTGAAGATGGCGCATTGAAACACCGAAACCGGTAGCTACATAATAAATAAGATCTTTCTTTTCTCTCTCTCTCTTTTTTTAATACGATTTGTTTGAACTGATTGTTTAGGGAACCGAGTACGAAGGATTCCTATACATCCCACATATGACGATAAGGCTGCACGTAATAGAACCGTTTACTCCACGCAATATTATGGATGCAGGCAACGTACAACGCAATTGAAAGAACGCAGTACACGCAAGAGGTCGTAATGAAGAACACAATGCGATGAAACCAACTTCGGTGTAGTGTCACGTCAGATAACACTGAGGCACAATTATTTTCAAGTGATAATGACAACCGCAATATTTGTCTGTACAGATAAATTAAATTTACAGTCAAAAGCTGGCCGTGGCATCATTTACAGAATTTTACATAATTGTAAACCCTATCTACTAGAAGGTGATACTAGTGTTTGTTTGGGATTCTCGAATCCTGCCGCGCGGGATTATCCGAGCGGTCGAAGGCGCTACAGTCATGGACAGTGTGGCTTGTCCCGGTGGAGGTTCGAGTCCTCCTTTGGGCATGGGTGTGTGATTGTGCTTAGGATAATTTAGGTTAAGCAGTGTGTAAGCTTAGCGACTGATGACCTTAGCAGTTAAGTCCCATAAGACTTCACACACATTTGAACATTTTTTCTCGACTCCATTACCTTGTGAGATTACTTCCTTTCGATTTCCAGCCACGCATTTTAGTGTTAAGCCCGCCCATGAAGTATAAACGAAAAATATTGTCATTTAAATCGCATAGTTCACATTAAAGATGCAGATTTTCGCGCCATAATTAGACGTGTTCGAAACTCACTACCAGGCCACAAGGAGCGCTGCTGTCGTTCGCTGCTTCCTTATCGTAACCTGCTTACGTTTTGGTGTCCTGCGCGGCACAGGCTCTTCCTCGGCGCCCGAGCGCAGTGCCATCTGGCAGCAGCGGCCGTAAGTCCGGCCGTAACGGCTTCCAATCAGCGCGGCCGGCGCTTAGCACGAGTTACTGCGGCCGCCGGCCGATTGCACCGCCAGATAGCGTCTACACTGCACCACGGGAGACCGGATACGGCCAGCGCAGCAGCGCGTGGGCCCCGGATACCGCGCTGACACATGCTCCGACCTGCCCGCTCTGCAATCTGCATACTGATGGCAGCCAGCAGCCGCGTGACGTAATGACTGCCACCAGGCAGCTGCATTGCCGCGTTTACCATTAACTTCGCTTCACTTTGCATCCAACTCGACCGTAGATGGACTAGGTTCCAGTGGCATTGCTCTGCTTTCATGGACCATAGAATAATTACCTCCGCTGTAAGACGTGGAACGAAATATTACTTACTCTCTTATATCTTTCGGTGAAACCAAACGCTGCTTAAGATTTCTCAGTAGTAATAAAAAAATCTTAAGATAAACGAACACGCCGGCCGCGATGGTCTCGCGGTTCTAGGCGCGCAGTCCTGAACCGTGCGACTGCTACGGTTGCAGGTTCGATCCTGCCTCGGGCATGGATGTGTGTGATGTCCTTAGGTTAGTCAGGTTTAAGTAGTTTTAAGTTCTAGGGGACTGATGATCACAGCAGTTGAGTCCCATAGTGCTCAGAGCTATTTGAACCATTTTTGGTAAACGAAAAGTATTCCAGAAGTCACCTGCAAATAGATCCCGTCACCAATCAGCTGATGGAAATGTTGCTTGGAGTATAACGACGTCAAGCGTTGTCTACATCATCTATAAGTCGACCGCAATATTACTCCAGCTGGGAATGAATGTGCTTCATCTACATATACATTTATACTCCGCAAGCCACCCAACGGTGTGTGACGGAGGGCACTTTACGTACCACTGTCATTACCTCCCTTTCCTGTTCCAGTCGCTTATGGTTCGTGGGAAGAACGACTGCCGGAAAGCCTCCGTGCGCGCTCGAATCTCTCTAATTTTACAGTCGTGATCTCCTCTGGAGGTATAAGTAGGGGGAAGCAATATATTCGATACCTCATCCAGAAACGCATCCTCTCGAAACCTGGACAGCAAGCTACACCGCGTTGCACAGCGCCTCTCTTGCAGAGTCTGCCAATTGAGTTTGCTAAACATCTCCGGAACGCTATCACGCTTACCAAATAACCCTGTGACGAAACGCGCCGCTCTTCTTTGGATCTTCTCTATCTCCTCTGTCAACCCGACCTGGTACGGATCCCACACTGATGAGCAATACTCAAGTATAAGTCGAACGAGTGTTTTGTAAGCCACCTCCTTTGTTCATGGTCTACACTTTCTAAGGACTCTCCCAATGAATCTCAACCTGGCATCCGCCTTACCAACAATTAATTTTATATGATCATTCCACTTCAAATCGTTCTGTACGCATACTCCCAGATATTTTACAGAGGTAACTGCTACCAGTATTTGTTCCACTATCATATAATCATACAATAAAGGATCCTTCTTTCTATGTATTGGCAATACATTACATTTGTCTATGTTAAGGGTCAGTTGCCACTCCCTGCACCAAGTGCCTATCCGCAGCAGATCTTCCTGCATTTCGCTGCAATTTTCTAATGCGGCAACTTCTGTGTATACTACAGCACCATCCGCGAAAAGCCGCAAGGAACTTCCGACACTATCTACTAGGTCATTTATATATATTGTGAAAAGTGGGGGTCCCATAACACTCCCCAGCGGCACACCAGAGATTTCTTTAACTTCTGTACGTCTGTAGACGTCTCTCCATTGAGAACAACATCCTGTATTCTGTTTGCTAAAAACTCTTCAATCCAGCCACACAGCTGGTATGATATTCCGTAGGCTCTTACTTTGTTTATCAGGTGACAGTGCGGAACTGTATCGAACGCCTTCCGGAAGGCAAGGAAAATGGCATCTACCCGGGAGCCTGTATCTAATATTTTCTGGGTCTCATGAACAAATAAAGCGAGTTCGGTCTCACACCATCGCTGTTCCCTAAAGACATGTTGATTCCTACAGAGTAGATTCTGGGTTTCCAGAAATGACATGATACGAGAACATAAAACATGTTCTAAAATTCTACAACAGATCGATGTCAGAGATATAGGCCCATACTTTTGCGCATCTGTTCGACGACCCTTCTTGGAAACTGGAACTACCTGCGCTCTTTCCCAATCATTTGGAACCTTCCGTTCCTCAAGTGACTTGCGGTACACGGCTTTGGTCAGCTTATCCTGAGTCATAATCAGGGTTGATAGGAAATGCGCAATAGGCCTTCAAGCGTTTACAGTGCCGTGTCCTCTCCTGACTCACCACCCTACTGTAGCATCAAGCCAATAATATCGCGGTTGGTCAGTACACTAAGGATCGTACACATTACACCAGCGAGGGCTATCGAACGACAGCCAATCCGCTTTATTGGTCAAGATTTGCTTAGTACGTGCGGGCGGCAAATAGCACGCAACGAAGCGGTTGGCCTTGTTTGCGGTTCGGACTGCCGACTTCAGAGCTATGCCACGCTACGGGCGTCCTCGACGTGCGCGTCAACGAGCTACTGTTTTCAAGAACATTCCTAAGATCAAAGAGTTGGCCTTGGAAGTACACGTTTCGCACTACTCCCGCGTGCCCACGTGGCTTGTGGAGACGCAATTTCTAGGTATTGTGGCCAAATTGCAACAATATCGCATCACGCAGTCATGAACAGTTAACATTATTTAAAACAAACATGCGATCGGACAGTTAGTGATGACGGTAGCCCAACAAACTCTAATGTTCAACCACGCTGTTGGCTCCCCACGGACGAAAGATACATAAATCAGGGAAATTTCACGAAAAGCAAAGGTATTGTTATTTAGAAAAATGAAATCTTAAATAGGCACAGCTGAAGGCAAACAGACATTCATACAGAAGCGAGTGCTCACTTCTTACCGACACCTTTGTGTGGCGCTCTTCTGCCGGATACAAGTCTCTATAGGAATTTACTACAAGAAAAATCTGCCAAAGTTTTGCATTCCTTGCTGCGACAAGGTAAAGCAATCTTTCAGAGTTGAAAAGCGAGACCACAACCTAACAGCTCTCCTCTCGCCAAGTAACAACGGCCCACGCGGTCAATCTAACTCACCCTTCTTCGACTGGAGCACAGCTATGGACGCTTCCCGTACCGGCGGCAGACTGCCTCCCTTTCTCTTCTCCAGCCTCTTCCACACTCTGCGTGGCCCGAAAAAGGCAAAGATGACATTTCCGCCACCAACCTAACGCACGTGGATTTCTCACAAGTAGCGCAAACCTCTTTGCCAATTTCACCACTACGAGAGTTGGCCATTCTGTACAGCTGCTGCTGAGTCTGTGTGACAATCGCAGGCTTTCTGCAGCAGACTACGCCACCGTCTAGCAACGTGACACACAACCACATTCATTCAATCACGCCACTATGAGAGTTATGAGAAAAGAGGAACAAGGAAAAGAATGAGAAATGCTAGTGAAAATGGGCTACCGGACTAATGAAAGGTGGCTACAGGACCCTTTCAATATCTGTTGGTGTGATATACCCACCGTCCGTTGTCAGTTGCGTACATGCGGTGCACCCGACGATACAACAGAGGGAAACAGGAGAAGACCGTTCCCAGCAGAGTGCGCTTGTGGTCCCACGGCGCTCGTTCGCCGCCGTGTGCCGGCGAACAGTGGCTGGCGATGAGTTGCATGATGGCCTGTCATTGCCGGCAAAGTGCGGCAGCTCACGCCACGCAGCCGGGCTCCGCTATCTGGGCCATCTCGCGGCGCCGCCCACCGCTGCCTAGCTACCCGGCTTTGTGACGTCACGGGAGCGCTTTAATTAACAACCGCCCAAAGACACGGCACCCGCCATTAAAAGGACGCGTGACCGCCCTCAGGGGCACGGCCCGACCTCCCACGAAGCGGATACCGGCAGGCGTACCCACGAATCTAGCTGACTTGTCCCCCTTCTTGGGTACTGGTCTCCTGGGTGCCGTGCTTACTCTCGTACGGCCTGCGCTATGCAACAAATTAGTTTTCCTGTCGTATCGCACATTTCAGCGATTACTCGGCGCCAGGTCACTGACAATAAACCAACATGCATTTATACAGGGTGTTACAAAAAGGTACGGTCAAACTTTCAGGAAACATTCCTCACTCACAAAGAAAGAAAATATGTTATGTGGACATGTGCCCGGAAACGCTTACTTTCCATGTTAGAGCTCATTTTATTGTTTCTCTTCAAATAACATTAATCATGGAATGGAAACACACACCAACAGAACGTACCGGCGTGACTTCAAACACTTTGTTACAGGAAATGTTCAAAATGTCCTCCGTTAGCGAGGATACATGCATCCACCCTCCGTCGCATGGAATCCCTGACTCGCTGATGCAGCCCTGGAGAATGGTGTATTGTATCACAGCCGTCCACAATACGAGCACGAAGAGTCTCTACATTTGGTACCGGGGTTGCGTAGACAAGAGCTTTTAAATGCCCCCATAAATGAAAGTCAAGAGGGTTGAGGTCAGGAGAGCGTGGAGGCCATGGAATTGGTCCGCGTCTACCAATCCATCGGTGACCGAATCTGTTGTTGAGAAGCGTACGAACACTTCGACTGAAATGTGCAGGAGCTCCATCGTGCATGAACCACATGTTGTGTCGTACTTGTAAAGGCACATGTTCTACCAGCACAGGTAGAGTATCGCGTATGAAATCATGATAACGTGCTCCATTCAGCGTAGGTGGAAGAACGAAACTAAAATGAGCTCTAAAATGGAAATTACGCGTTTCCGGACACATGTCCACATAACATCTTTTCTTTATTTGTATGTCAGGAATGTTTCCTGAAAGTTTGGCCATACCTTTTTGTAACACCCTGTCGAGTTGGAACAGATTACGTGAAGGAACAGTGTCTATTGGGAACGACATACAAGGTCTGTTCAAAAAATTCTGGAACTTCGTCCATAAATTCTCTACCCCAGTGGTTCCCGACAGGTGGCCCGCGGACCCCCAGGTGTTCTCGAGCTGCGCCAGAGGGGGCCGCAAACAAATATAGGAATCGGCTCGACATGCGGTCGGACTTCAGAGCGAAAGTTTCACGTTTTGAACCTAATATTTCAGAAGTAATGGACTCAAAGGTCAGATTGGTCTCATCTCATTAAGAACTGAAAATCAAAAGTAACTGTGTACTGATGGAGTACTCTGTTGTAACTGCATTTTTTCAAATAAATAATTCCTTGTATGAAATAATTATGAAAAATCCGCCTCGATTGCACAAACTACCTGGTGTTTACCTAGGTTTCAGCGTGGGTAACCCCGCCTTCTTCAGAACAAATATAAAACAGCTTGCCTAAATAGGCAAACGCTAAAATCAACACCTACAGCGGCAAGACCCCATGGGAGTCTATATAAAACAGCTTGCCTAAATAGGCAAACGCTAAAATCAACACCATCGGGTCTCGCCGCTGTAGGTGTTGATTTTAGCCTTGACTATGCCTATTTAGGCAAGCTGTTTTTATTTGTTTTGAAGAAGGCGTGGTTACCCACGCTCAAACCTAGGTACACACCAGGTAGTTTGTGCAATCGCCGGTCGGAGTGCCCGAGCGGTTCTAGGCGCTTCAGTCTGGAAACGCGCGACCGCTACGGTCGCAGGTTCGAATCCTGCGTCGGGCATGGACGTGTGTGATGTCCTTAGCTTAGTTAGGTTTAATTAGTCCTAAGTTCTAAGGGACTGATGACCTCAGATGTTAAGTCCCATAGTGCTCAGGGCCATTTGAACCATTTTGTACAATCGAGGCGGATTTTTCATAATTATTTCGATACTTACGATTGCTGACGCGCTGCAGTGCTGAAAGGCCTTGTATAATACGTTGTATGAAATTAGTGTTTACTAATTTTTCACACATGTCTACTCAATGCAATCTCAAGTGTAGTGCACTTGAAAGACAAATACACTCAGTTTTAATTTTTTCCTGTCATTTTCAATTCATACTCAATTTTAATTTTTTGAAACAGTTTGTTACACAAAACACCCAGATTTGAAGACAAAGATTTTGAGCAATAATCCAAAATTTAACAATAACAACGATGGCTAGCATGAAAAAGTTTTAAGCTCAACATTTTTTCAATAATGAATATCTCAGTGTTTTTTTCTAAGTACCAAAAATAGAAAACATATAAAAAGACTCTTAATTTGGCTTTTTTAGGTACCTGATACTGTGATATGACAAGGTACCAATCATGCTCGATGAGGGGGTCCTCGAGAAAATTTTGTTGGAGACCACTGTTCTACCCTTATCTTTCACACTCCTCCTTCGAAATACTCTCCTCCACAACTGATACACCGCTCCCAACGCCGTTTCTACATCCGGAAGCAGTCTTCGTACGCCCCTTGCTAGATCGTGCGAAGCGCCTTCTGCGAATTTTTTTTATCTCGTCTATGGTTGCTAATCTTCGTCCTTTCAACTTTGTAAATAAGAAGAAAATTCGCAGGATCCAAGCCTGGAGAGTACGGAAGATGAGACTGCACAGTCATTTCGTTTGATGTGCAGTAGTCACTCACTAACAGGGATGAATGTGCGGGTGCGTTTTCGTGATTCAAGAGCCATGAATTGTCTCGCCACGTTTCAGGCCGTTTCCTTCTCACATTTCCTCTCAGGCCTCGCATCGCGTCCCTATAGTACCGTCGATTAACAGTTATTACCTGTGGCACGAATTCATGATGAACTAATCCTCCAAAGTCAAAGGAAACTATCAGCATATCTTTGACATGTGTCCCTACCTGACGAGCTTTCGTTGATGCGACCCACTGTGAAGATTCAACCTTGGTCTCACCATCATAACCGGAGACCCAAGTCTAATCATCAGCTGTGATTCTCTTAAGGAACATCTTGTTATCATTTGTGTGATCCAAAAAAAACTCGTCTATTTGAAAGTTTTAAGAAGATTCTGTAACACTGGTCGTCAAAAAAGACCCGATTTGCGGCAGACAGGAGACTGGTTCTTCCAGCAGGACAACGCACCTCTACACACAGCAATCTCTGTTAGACAGCTTTTGGCTGAAGGTGCCATGGTTCCGCTGCCACACGCAGCTTACTCGCCTGACCTGGCTCCGTGCGACTTTTCCTTGTTTCCGCGCATTAAATGGGGCATCAAAGGACATCAATTCGACAGCATTGAAGAAAACAAGAAAAAACTAGGGATGAGCTGTAAGCTCTTTCTGAAAATGACTACAAAAAATGTCTCGAACAGAGGGAGCGCTGGTGGGACAAATGTATTACGCTACTGGCCATTAAAAATGCTACAGCACGAAGATGAGGTGCTACAGACGCGAAATTAAACCGATGCAAGAAGATGCTGTTATATGCAAATGATTAGCTTTTCAGCCGGCCGCGGTGGTCTCGCAGTTCTAGGCGCTCAGTCCGGAGCCGCGTGACTGCTACGGTCGCAGGTTCGAATCCTGCCTCGGGCATGGATGTGTGTGATGTCCTTAGGTTAGTTAGGTTTAAGTAGTTCTAAGTTCTAGGGGACTAGTGACCACAGATGTTAAGACCCATACTGCTCAGAGCCATTTGAACCATTAGCTTTTCAGAACATTCACACAAGATTGGGGCCGGTGGCGACACCTACAACGTGCTGACATGAGGAAAGTTCCCGACCGATTTCTCATACACAAACAGCAGTTGACCGGCGTTGCCTGGTGAAACGTTGTTCTGATGCGTCGTGTAAGGAGGATAAATTCGTACCATCACGTTTCCGACTTTGATACAAAGGTCGGATTGTAGCCTATCGCGATTGCGGTTTATCGTATCGCGACATTGCTGCTCGCGTTGGTCGACATCCAATGACTGTTAGCAGAATATGGAATCTGTGGGTTCAGGAGGGTTGTACGGAACGCCGTGCTGGATCCCAACCGCGTCGTCTCACTAGCAGTCGAGATGATAGGCATCTTATCCGCATGGCTGTAACGGATCGTGCAGCCACGTCTCGATCCCTCAGTCAACACATGGGGACGTTTGCAAGACAACAACCATCTGCACGTACAGTTCGACGGCATTTGCAGCAGCATGGACCATCAGCTCGGAGACCATGGCTACCGTTACCCTCGACGCTGTATCACAGACAGGAGCGCTTGCGATGGTGTACTCGACGACGAACCTGTGTGGACGAATGGCAAAACTTCATTTTTTGGGATGAATCCAGGTTCTGTTTACAGCATCATGATCGTCCCATCCGTATTTGGCGTCGTCGCGGGCAACGCATATTGGAAGCGTGTATTCGTCATCGCCATACTGGCGTATCACTCGGCGTGATGGTATGGGATGCCATTAGTTAGACATCTCGGTCACCTCTTGTTCGCATTGACGGCACTTTGAACAGTGGACGTTACATTTCAAATGTGTTGACCCGTGGCTCTACCCTTCATTCGATCCCTGCGAAATCGTACATTTCAGCAGGATAATGCACGATCGCATGTTGCAAGTCCTGTACGGGCCTTTCTGGATACAGAAACTGTTCGACTGATGCCCTGGAAAGAACATTCTCCAGATCTCTCACCAATTGAAAACTTCGGGTCAATGGTGTCAGAGCAGCTGGCTCGTCACAGTCGGCCAGTCACTACTCTTGATGAACTGTGGTATCGTGTTGAAGCTGCATGAGCAGCTGTACCTCTACACGCCATCCAAGCTCTGTTTGACCTAATCAAGGCCGTTATTTCGGCCAGAGGTGGTTGTTCTGGGTACTGATTTGTCAGGATCTATGCACCCAAATTGCGTGAAAATGTAATCACATGTCAGTTCAAGTATAATATATTTGTCCAATGAATACCCGTTTATCATCTGCGTTTCTTCTTGGTGTAGCAATTTTAATGGCCAGTAGTGTAGTTGTAATGGGGAGTATTTTGAGGGGGATACGGTTGTTTTGTAATCAGTTTGAAAATACACAGCTTTTAAAAAAAAATCCTGTTTGTTTTGGGGTACCCCTCGCACATTGACAAACGCGAAGCTCACAAACTACCTCAGAAGTTCGTGTGACAGTTTAAGATGTGATCTGTGGTAACGTTGAGGACTGTCAACTCCGCAGAGCCCTACGGGAGGGTGAAGGCCCTCCATCGTTGCGCCAGACGTCGCCTTATCTGCGCGAGGCGGCGCCGCTGCCTCCGCCCCCACCGGCGGGACAGCGTTTGTCCATCAGCGGCCTCAACCCGCCCCTGCCCACTTCCGGCACCCCGGCCCTTATCTCGCCGCAGATAGGGCGGCAGCCGCGACACGGCAGATAACTAATTTCATTACGCCCTGACTCCGATAACCTCTGTTTGTCCACCGGCCACTGTTTGCACGATTCGTTTCAGACCTCAACATCCAGCCACTAGCTGATTGTCGGTCGCCCCTTCCACTGGAGACGTCACCGGTTAGTGCAGTAGGCAGCTTAGAAGAACGCCTATGAAGAGTGATGAAGGAAGTCGAGTAACTGTCTTTTCCCTCGCTTACTTCCGCGCCAGGGCTCCCCGTGATTCTCTGTTTGCTTCTGTTTGTTCTACAGAAGCGCACAAGAAATAAACTGTGTACACGACAGCACATCGTGGAGAAGCATCTTCAGGACCAAGGGATACATAGAATTACTTTCCAGTACTTACAGTCCCTGATGCAGTTTTTGGCTAGTACCAAGTATGGATTTTGGATGAACTCAGCAAATCAGAACCGCAGTACTAGATGTTGCCCGTTCGTTGAGGCCTCAGACTTTCGCTTAGTAAACTAACTTCTTTTATTGAAGTTGAGTGGTAAATTTCGTCTTTCTCCAGCTCTATTCAATACTTCCTCACTACCCATTTACTCTATCCATCCAATTTTCGATTCTTCTGTACCGCCACTTTTCAAAAGCCTCCGTTACCTCATTCTCTATACTGTTTATCATCCCCATTTCACTACCAAATAACGTTATACTCCACACAAATACTTTAGAGAAAGGCTTCCAGACACTTAAATTTATTTTCAGTGAACGACCCGACCCGGCTTCACACAGGCAGCACAAAATATGTAACGCCAGACGACACATATGTCGTAAGGATAGTATAAACCTTCTTGAATTCATCATAATTCAGCCAATTTACACGAAATATTTATAAACTATGCACACAGACCTTCCTCGTGAACCAGTCTATTAATGAAATTCTTATCAAAGAGCCGGCCGCAGTGACCGAGCGATTCTAGGCGCTTCAGTCCGGAACCGCGCAGCTGCTACTGTCGCCCGTTCGAATCCTGCCACGGGCATGGATGTGTGTATTATCCTTAGGTTAGTTAGGCTGAAGTAGTTCTAAGTCTAGGAGACTGATGACCTCAGATGTTAAGTCCGCTATGCCTTCGGATAGTTCCACTGGGTACCGAGCGAGGTGGCGCAGTGGTTAAACACTGGACTCGCATTCGGGAGGACGACGGTTCAATCCCGCGTCCGCCCATCCTCATTTAGGTTTTCCGTGATTTCCCTAAATCTCTCCAAGCAAATGCGGGGATGGTTCCTTTCCAAGGGCACGGCCGACTTCCTTCCTCATCCTTTCCTAATCCGATGAGACCGATGACCTTGCTCTCTGGTCTCCTTCCCCAAAGTTCCACTGGTGACGACTGCATGAAAAAGCAAGGTACAGCTCCGTGCTTTATTTCTCTTGTGCCGTTCTCGCGACGTATGTGTTAGAGAAAGTGGAAGGATTGGAACTGGTTCAGTAAGACTATCCTATAGTGCTCTACAACAAGATCGTCTACTTTCCTCCAATTATTGAAACATATTATCCCTCGGCATTTTACAATAATAGGAGACATGCCAGCATTTTACAACACTACAACTTAATTAAAGTTTATCAGTGATACAGCTGTATAATTACTTACAATCGTAACTCATACCAAAACTGTACTACACTATCTGGTCACATCTCTTCAGTATTCACTTCACATATTCGACACGTTATGTACACATCCCTTCGATTGGTAGATAGGGATGTACAGCGTTGACCGGTGAGTGTACCAGGTTCAAAGAATTGGAGGTCGGAGGTCGGTACGCCCATACAATTCTATGGCTCTCCGCACCATAACTCTTGGACCACGATAACGGTCATGATCAGCAATGACGGACGTACCCGCATTTGGCGAGAGCTGGGAACACGACATGCCTCCAGAAACATAGTTCCCCATTACTTTCGCCCGACATTCATGCTCATTCAACTATTCATCAGGACCTGTAATTCTTCAACCGCTCTGAGAAAAGAATGTCGTCAGCGAGTCTTGCCTGAATTTTAATCCTACCCCTAAGCCTTTCATTCATTCTGCACTTAGGTGCGCATGTTGAACAACAAGGTAGAAAGAATGTATCCTAGCCCTACATCCATTCTTACCCCAGAGCCGGCGGCGCTGAGTGGCCGCGCGGTTTGGAGCGCCATGTCACGGACTGTACTCCTCCTTCCGCCGGAGGTTCGAGTCCTCCCTCGGGCACGGGTCTGTGTGTGTTCTTCTTAGCGTAAGTTAGTTTAAGTAGTGTGTAAGTCTAGGGACTAATGACTGAGCAGCTTGGTCCCTTAGGAGTTCACACACATTCATTCACATTCATCCCAGAGGTGCTCTCTTAGCCCTCCATCCTAATTTTTCCCTCTTCGTTTTTGTACATATTTTACTTCACCCGTCTTTTCGTAGAATCTTGTAACTATTTCTCTGGGAATCTCAAAAATTTTGCACCACTTTAAGTTTCTAACCGTTTTTGTCTAGGTAGCGAAATCGTGTTATCGTGTCTTGATTTTTCTTTAGGTCTCGCTGCCATTATAGAGTGCAACATCAGAAGTGGTGTCTGATGATTTTCTTCTTATTCTTCATTTCCTTCCTCTTCCTCAGCCCTTGGTCCCCCATGCTGGCAGTGTCTGCTGTTTTGACTCCCCGTCGCCATTTAATCCGATCTTGTGCCTGATGAGGGTGCAGGCCTGAGATCTAGAGATTTTGTGCTACGTGTCAAGCCATCGCTGTATAGGTTGTCCCACTCCCCGTTTACCATTAGTTTCTTTCTTCCTTTCTTTTGCTTGTGCCGTTTTCCCCGCGGATACGCAGGGTCGGCATGGTTAATCGGATGTGGCAAGGTTAGTGGAAGGGGTGCCCAGATGCCCTTCCTGCCGCCACCCCGTATCCCCCGGGAAGGAAATAGTGTACCCCAACTGTCTATGACTAGTGTAATCCATGGAATAGAGCGAAAGTGTTCAGATGTCTGTGAGCCGAGTAACTGAGGCGGAACGTGGGGACCAGCCTGGTATTCACCTAGGGGAATGTGGAAAACCGCCTAAAAACCACAGCCAGGCTGGCCGGCACACCGTCGTTAATCCGCCGGGCGGATGCGATCCGGGGCTGTCGCGTCTACCCGAGTCCAGGAAGCAACGCGTTAGCGCGCTCGGCTAACCTGGCGGGTCCGTTTACCATTTACTCTCAAACTGAAATCAGTCTTTGCCACTCTCGTTGTGTTTGCTCCAAAGGCATACCATCGTAGACGGCAACGTCTCATCTTCTCTACCATTGGTTGTGCTCCAAATAATTTACGAACTCCATTTGTGACGTGATCGTGAAATGTTAGTCCCGACGTCCACCTGGGCGTTCTTGTTTCCATCTTTATTAGAGGCAAGCACTCACCACCATGTAGTCGAACTCAACGGATTAAGATCGGCATAGTTTCGACTTGAGCCTGTTTGGAATCTTGCGTTCAGGACCGGCCGGGTTGGCGGAGCGGTTCTAGGCGTCAAGGTCTGGAACCGAGCGACCGCTACGGTCGCAGGTTCGAATCCTGCCTCGGGCATAGATGTGTGTAATGTCTTTAGGTTAGTTAGGTTTAAGTAGTTCTTAGTTCTAGGGGTCTGATGACCTCAGACGTTAAGTCGCATAGCGCTCAGAGCCATTTTTTTCTTGCGTTCACAGAGTACACCACTCACAGAACTCCATTTCACTCGCGTACTGCTCAGGCGGTTTAAGATTTCTTCGCTGAGATGTCCATCTGCGGCAGGAGTCCCTGTTGTTAGGACGTCAACAACACTGATTCTTTCCTTTCGTAAAACCAGACTGATCGTCTTCTAGGATGTCCTCAGTTTTTTGAACATTCCTGGCAGATTAAAACTGTGTGCCGGACCGCGACTCGAACTCGGAGCCTTTGCCTTTCGCGGACAAGTGCTCTACCACCTGAGCTACCCAAGCACGATTCACGCCCTGTCCTCACAGCTTTACTTCTGCCAGGATCTCGTCAGGTCTGCAGAAGAGCTTCTGTGAAGTTCGGAACGTAGGAGACGAGATATTGAAGCTGTGAGGGCGGGTCATGAGTGGTGCTTGGGTAGCTCAGAAGGTAGAGCACTTGCCCGCGAAAGACAAAGGTCCCGACTTCGAGCTGCGCTCCGGCACACAGTTTTAATCTCCCAGGAAGATTCATATCAGCGGACACTCCGCTGCAGAGTGAAAACCTCATT
Organism: Schistocerca gregaria; assembly: GCF_023897955.1. NCBI lineage: Eukaryota > Metazoa > Arthropoda > Insecta > Orthoptera > Acrididae > Schistocerca > Schistocerca gregaria. Next base: position 1,132,677,509 of record NC_064920.1, on the reverse strand, counting down.
CCGGGTCCTCAGTTGTGTTTACCGTATGAGAAAATTCGCGGGTAAACTATTACACAGGACGCAGCCCCCACGCCTCCGTGACAGGGTGCGTGGGCGGAGGCACGGTGCGGGGGCGGGTGGGCGGCGCCCGCATGCCGGCGCCGGGCGCGTCGCTTCCGCCCGAACAAGTGGCGAGCCCTCGGCACGCCGGCTATGCGCCGCCCTCAAAGGGCAGGGAGGGCCGCGCCGGCTGACTCAATACGGCGCGGCAGACGCCGCCGATCGCCGGCTCGATTGAGTTGCAGCCCCGAAAACAAGGGGTTCCCCTCGGCCAGCTGCAAGGCCAGCTTCTGCTGCTCCGTCCGTGGCCTCACCTCACCACTGCGGACAGCCAAAGATTTCGACGCCTCTACGGCTTGCTTGGAAAGTGTACTCATAACGCCTCTCCGATGCTATGGCGCAGTTTTGAAGAAGGGTCGTCGAGCAGATGCGCAAAACTATAGGCCTATATCTCAGACATCGATCTGTTGTAGAATTTTAGAACATGTTTTATACTCCGCAAGCTACCCAACGGTGTGTGACGGAGGGCACTTTACGTGCCACTGTCATTACCTCCCTTTCCTGTTCCAGTCGCGTATGGTTCGCGGGAAGAACGACTGCCGGGAAGCCTCCGCGCGCGCTCGAATCTCTCTAATTTTACATTCGTGATCTCCTCGGGAGTTATAAGTAGAGGGAAGCAATATATTCGATACCTCATCCAGAAACGCAACCTCTCGAACCTGGACAGCAAGCTACACCGCGATGCACAGCGACTCTCTTGCAGAGTCTGCCACTTGAGTTTGCTAAACATCTCCGTAACGCTATCACGCTTACCAAATAACTCTGTCACGAAACGTGCCGCTCTTCTTTGGATTTCTCTATCTCCTCCGTCAACCCGATCTGGTACGAAATGGTTCAAATGGCTCTGAGCACTATGGGACTCAACTGCTGTGGTCATCAGTCTCCTAGAACTTAGAACTACTTAAACCTAACTAACCTAAGGACATCACACACATCCATGCCCGAGGCAGGATTCGAACCTGCGACCGTAGCAGTCGCACGGCTCCGGACTGCGCGCCTAGAACCGCGAGACCACCGCGGCCGGCGATCTGGTACGGATCCAACACTGATGAGCAATACTCAAGTATAGGTCGAACGAGTGTTTTGTAAGCCACCTCCTTTGTTGAATGGCCACATTTTCTAAGGACTCTCCAAATGAATCTCAACCTGGTACCCGCCTTACCAACAATTAATTTTATATGATCATATCACTTCAAATCATTCCGTACGCATACTCCCAGATATTTTACAGAAGTAACTACTACCAGTGTTTGTTCCGCTATCATATAATCGTACAATAAAGGATCCTTTTTTCTATGTATTTGCAATACATTACATTTGCCTATGTTAAGGGTCAGTTTCCACTCCCTACACCAAGTGCCTATCCGCTGCAGATCTTTCTGCAATCGCTACACTTTTCTAATGCTGCAACTTCTGTGTATACTACAGCATCATCCGCGAAAATCCGCATGGAACTTCCGACACTACTCTGTAGGAATCAACATGGATTCCGGAAATAGCGATCGTGTGAGACCCAACTCGCTTTATTAGTTCATGCGACCCAGAAAATATTAGATACAGGCTCCCAGGTAGATACAATTTTCCTTGACTCCCGGAAGACGTTCGATAAAGTTCCGCACTGTCGCCTGATAAACAAAGGAAGAGCCTACGGAATATGAGACCAGCTGTGTGGCTGGATTGAAAAGTTTTCAGCAAACTGAACACAGCCTGTTGTTCTCAATGGGGAGACGTCTACAGACGTTAAGCAACCTCTGGCATGCCACAGGGGAGTGTCATGGGATCATTGCTTTTCACAATATATCTAAATAACCCAGTAGAGAGTGTCGGAAGTTCCATGTGGCTTTTCGCGGATGATGTTGTAGTATACAGAAAAGTTGCAGCATTAGAAAATTGCAGCGAAATGCAGGAAGATCTGCAGAGGATAGGCACTTGGTGCAGGGAGTGGCAACTGACCCGTAACATAGACAATGCAATGTATTGCGAGTACATAGAAAGAAGGATCCTTTATTGTATGATTACATGATAGTGGAACAAACACTGGTAGCAGTTACTTCTGTAAAATATCTGGGATTATGCGTACGGAACGATTTGAAGTGGAATGATCATACAAAATTAATTGCTCGTAATGCGGGTGCCAGGTTGAGATTCATTGGGAGAGTCCTTAGAAAATGTAGTCCATCAACAAAGGAGGTGGGTTACCAAACACTCGTTCGACCTATACTTGAGTACTGCTCATCAGTGTTGGATCCGTACCATATCGGGTTTACAGAGGAGATAGAGAAGATCCAAAGAAAAGCTGCGCGTTTCGTGACAGGGTTATTTGGTAAGCGTGATAGCGTTACGGAGAAGTTTAGCAAACTCAAGTGCCACACTCTGGAAGAGAGGCGCTGTGCATCGCGGTGTAGCTTGCTGTCCAGGTTCGAGAGGGTGCGTTTCTGGATGAGGTATCAAATATATTGCTTCCCCCTACTTATACCTGCCGAGGAGATCACGAGTGTAAAATTAGAGAGATTCGAGCGCGCACGGAGGCTTTCCGGCAGTCGTTCTTCCCGCGAACCATAATCAACTGGAACGGGAAAGGGAGGTAATGACAGTGGCACGTAAACTGCCCTCCGCCACACACAGTTGGGTGGCTTGCGGGGTATAAATGTAGATGTAGATGTAGGAGGCTGGTAGGGCACGCCTTTGGCGTCTGGTCCTGGGACCCTTCAAATCTCTAGGACCTAGATATCTGGATGCCACCCAGACCCAGGCGATTTTCAATCGTCCCACACAAAGCCAAAATAAGCTCCACGTTATTATGGTCACTGACTTTGTTCGACTTGTGTGTTAGAAGTGCTATAACCGCTCACAAATGGCAATTGAGAGCACTAGCAGTGCACGGTACTTCAAGGGCGTCGGGAGGGACGCGGTTCTAGGCGCTACAGTCTGGAACATCACGACCGCTACGGTAGTAGGTTCGATTCTCGCCTCGGGCATGGATGTGCGCGATGCCCTTAGGTTTACGAAGTTCTACGTTCTACGGCACTGATGACCTGAGAAGTTTTTTTTTTTTTTTTTTTTTTTTTTTTTTTTTTTTTTTTGAGGGACGTGGAAGACACTGCTGTCGTTTTCGTCATGAGACATCGCACCGATCTGCCCTACGTCCAAAAGAGCAAGGGCAAAATCACTGGCTTTCGGACCAAGGGTGAAAGCCTTTTCCGAAACTGCTTAGTTTGTAATTGGTTCGCGTGCCACTGTGCTGGAAGTATACCGTGCACTGCAAAATGGTACCGTGGTGCACCCCGGACCATAGATGACACGAGTGAACGACAGCTGCGGAGATGTGGACTGACGAACAGACGTGCAACTGTTGAGCGAATGACCGCCCAGGTGCTACCAACTGTGTCTCCTCAACAACAGTTCAGCGAAAGTTGCTGCGTAAGGGCGTCGGCACCTGGTTCGTGCACCCAAGTTGACTGCAGTTCATCGACGACAAAGGCTGGAATTTTCACGTCAATACCGCAACTACAAATTCGCTGTGTGGCGACACGTCACCTTTTCAGAAGAATCACGTTTTCATGCTCCACCGGCGTGAAAACGTCTAGAAACAAATCGTCGGAAGTGTCCAGCAGGCAGAAGGAGGTAAGGTAATGTGCTGGGGGTAATTTTCGTGGCATTACGTGCGTGATCTCCCCATTCTGGACGGAATAATGGATCAGCACAAGTATGCATCTATGGTTGGGACCATGTCCACCGCTACATGCTGTTTGTTTTTCGCCGCCACAGTGGCATCTACCAACAGGACAATACATCCAGAATGAGATTTTCACTCTGCAGTGGAGTGTACGCAGATATGAAACTTCCTGGCAGATTTAAACTGTGAGCCGGGCCGAGACTCGAACTCGGGACCTTTGCCTTTCGCGGGCAAGTGCTCTACCATCTTTTTTATTTTTATTTATTCACGAATTCTGTCTTCCTACGCTTTTTTGTATCAATTTCAGCTATTATCGAAACATTACAGTTTTAATGTTTTATTGAGATATCATACTACAAATTTAAAATTACTGAGGTCCCACGGAGATTTGAACTCGGTTTGCTGGATTTTTTTGTTTTTTTTTTCGCTGGCAAGTGCTCTACCATCTCTTTTTTTTTTAAAAAAAAGTGTCAGGAGTGACGTTTTTTTTATTATTTTGTTTATTATGGAAGGTAGGAGAAACAGAAACCTTTATTATTCAAAAAATAAACATAGTACTGTCCTGGAAGGAACCTCGCTGCCGTCCTACCATGCAGCATGAAATAACAACAAACCATCTGAGCTACCCAAGCACTACTCACGACCCGTCCTCACACTAGAAGAACTTCTGTGAAGTATGGAAAGTAGGAGACGAGATACTGGCAGAACTGAAGTTGTGAGGACTGGTCCTGAGTCGTGCTTGGGTAGCTCAGATGGTAGAGCACTTGCCCGCGAAAGGCAAAGGTCCTGAGTTTCAGTCTCGGTCCTGCACACAGTTTTAATCTGCCAGGAAGATTCAGGACAATACATCGTTGTCACACAGCTCGCAGACTACATGCGTGGTTCGAACAGCACCACGTTGAGTTTACTGTATAGGGCTGGCCACAAGACTCTCCCGATTTAAACCCAAATGAGAATCTGTGGAACCACCTCGATCGGCTGTTCACGTCATGGATCCTCTACCGAGAAACCCAACGCAGATTATCAGAGCACTGGAGACGGCAGGAGTCTACGAGCGTGTGGGTATTTTCCAGTGTCTCGCTGACTCTTTCCTAGACGTCTCGCAGCAGTCCAAGCTGTAAAATGTGCGTATTCATGCTTTTGACATGCAGTCACATTAACGTAGCAGGACAGTGTACGTTCAGTAAACAAGAGGCAGTTTGTAGTTAGAGGCCCCATACGTAAGCAAAATATAAACGAAGGTAGCTGCTTCCTTGTTATCACGCCATGGCAATTGTCAGTGGAAGTGTCCAGAACTTTCATAATAAACAAACTTTATTTGAAATGCAGCTAGAAAATACTTGTGAAACAATACGCTGAAGGATTACTTCGATAACACAGAGTAGTGTTTTGGTAAAAATTGTAACAGAAAAACGATGAACTATAAGATGGACAAACTAGAGGTGCTGGAAAGAAGGATTATTAGAAAAATAATGGGTGCAATGAAAACTGCAGATGGGTGGAAAATAAGAAGTAATGAGGAGATCTACAAAAATATAGAGAAAATATCTGAAGTAATGGCCAAATGATGATTAACCTTTTTTGGACATCTCTACCTAATAGACGGAAATAGACTAACAAAACAAATACTCCTATATTTCTGGAAGAAGAAGTCGACAATAGCATGGATTACAGAAGTAAGAAAAGATCTTGAAAGAAACAACATCAAAGAATCAGAAATAGCAGAAAGAAACTGTTTTGAAAACAAAATACTAAATTTGGAAGGCTTTCAAAGCAAAAGAAACAAAAATTGGGAATAACATGGGCAGAAGAAAGGAAAAGACTTCATGGGGAGAAAATGAGAGAGTACTGGAAAAATAGAAAACAACAACAAACGAAGAAGAGGAACTGAAGTTGTTAACGTGATCCTAGTCGGTCAATACCATTGTAAAAAAAATGGTTGAACACCTCTGTCATTTCACAAGAAACTTTCCCAATATTTTATTTGATTTTGTCTAAAACTGCACCCTAAGCTCTGCAATGGATAACATTTACCCTCTTCCTGAGCCTACCATCGTAGTCTTCAAGGAGATATGTTGACTCAGTTTTTCATGCGAGCAAATGGGAAGTTACGGTGTACCCAACGAATTGTCGTGTTGGCTCTGTATTCAGCTGATAATTTGTGTACAGTGTGAATACAGTCAGTGCAGTGATTGGCGTTAAGAAGTAAATGAACACTGTAGCAGTAGTTCCTTTTTTTAACAATCTGAAATAATTTTTTTGCACGTAAGGTACACAAAACTATTGTACACTAGGAACAAATCGAGCGAGACTGGTCGGATTTAAGCTACACTCCTGGAAATTGAAATAAGAACAGCGTGAATTCATTGTCCCAGGAAGGGGAAACTTTATTGACACATTCCTGGGGTCAGATACATCACATGATCACACTGACAGAACCACAGGCACATAGACACAGGCAACAGAGCATGCACAATGTCGGCACTAGTACAGTGTATATCCACCTTTCGCAGCAATGCAGGCTGCTATTCTCCCATGGAGACGATCGTAGAGATGCTGGATGTAGTCCTGTGGAACGGCTTGCCATGCCATTTCCACCTGGCGCCTCAGTTGGACCAGCGTTCGTGCTGGACGTGCAGACCGCGTGAGACGACGCTTCATCCAGTCCCAAACATGCTCAATGGCCAGGGTAGTTGACTTACACCTTCTAGAGCACGTTGGGTGGCACAGGATACATGCGGACGTGCATTGTCCTGTTGGAACAGCAAGTTCCCTTGCCGGTCTAGGAATGGTAGAACGATGGGTTCGATGACGGTTTGGATGTACCATGCACTATTCAGTGTCCCCTCGACGATCACCAGAGGTGTACGGCCAGTGTAGGAGATCGCTTCACACACCATGATGCCGGGTGTTGGCCCTGTGTGCCTCGGTCGTATGCAGTCCTGATTGTGGCGCTCACCTGCATGGCGCCAAACACGCATACGACCATCATTGGCACCAAGGCAGAAGCGACTCTCATCGCTGAAGACGACACGTCTCCATTCGTCCCTCCATTCACGCCTGTCGCGACACCACTGGAGGCGGGCTGCACGATGTTGGGGCGTGAGCGGAAGACGGCCTAACGGTGTGCGGGACCGTAGCCCAGCTTCATGGAGACGGTTGCGAATGGTCCTCGCCGATACCCCAGGAGCAACAGTGTCCCTAATTTGCTGGGAAGTGGCGGTGCGGTCCCCTACGGCACTGCGTAGGATCCTACGGTCTTGGCGTGCATCCGTGCGTCGCTGCGGTCCGGTCCCAGGTCGACGGGCACGTGCACCTTCCGCCGACCACTGGCGACAACATCGATGTACTGTGGAGACCTCACGCCCCACTTGTTGAGCAATTCGGCGGTACGTCCACCCGGCCTCCCGCATGCCCACTATACGCCCTCGCTCAAAGTCCGTCAACTGCACATACGGTTCACGTCCACGCTGTCGCGGCATGCTACCAGTGTTAAAGACTGCGATGTAGCTCCGTATGCCACGGCAAACTGGCTGATACTGACGGCGGCGGTGCACAAATGCTGCGCAGCTAGCGCCATTCGACGGCCAACACCGCGGTTCCTGGTGTGTCCGCTGTGCCGTGTGTGTGATCATTGCTTGTGCAGCCCTCTCGCAGTGTCCGGAGCAAGTATGGTGGGTCTGACACACCAGTGTCAATGTGTTCTTTTTTCCATTTGCAGGAGTGTATTAATACTTAGATTGGAATACAAAGCACAGAAAACAGTCGACACTATCAAGTTTGTATACGGTTGTGCACTGTGCGCATTTGCTGCTTTTCAAATGACGGTCCAACATTAATGGACTAAAGAGCAGTAGGTATGAGTAACAAGAACAGTGTAATGTGCAGAACATTAACGGGCGAAGTACAGGCGGAGACAATAGGGGACTGAGTTATTACTCGATCGAACTGAGCTTCAGGCAGGTATCCTTCGGCAATTACGGTTCTTAGCGAACTCGCGTGCGCCAGCACGGCTTTCGTGCTTACGTTGTCCTGTTGGCACTCCTCGTACAATCTCGCCGCAGGCAACAATTACGATTGTGTTATTCCGCGTCCGGTCTGTCATTACCGTCTGCCAGGGAGAGGTCCAAATTAAAATTCCTCGGCGCTGCATAACGGCGCGCTCTATTGATTCCGGAGCTGTCCTATATTTAGCGCGGCATGTTTATTAAACAAAGACTACACGGCACTGCGCGGCGGTCCCGTGATTACACGGTCTCCCTCCTTCCTCCCCCCCCACCCTCCCGCCCACACCGCTTTTTTATATACTAACGCGGCACACGCCATTCGCTTAAAAATTGTGCCCTGAAACGCGAGATCCAAAGGGGAGACTAGGCAGGCGCGGAAATGAGCCAAACGCCTCCACGCATGAGGGCACACAGCCCGTCTGCACGCGTGGTCGCTTGATAGCGGATCCGCCAAACACACGTCACGTGACATGCAGAGGACTAATTGTGAGAAGCATTACTTCTAGATCTACGTCAACATTCTGCGAATCGCTGCGAAATGCTTGGCGGGGGGAACTCACCGCTGTCCCATTACACCGGACCTCACAATCGGCAGTCATATTGCGTGCGAAGTATCTACATCTACATCTACATACATACTCCGCAAGCCACTATACCGTGCATGGCGGAGGGTACCACGTACCATTACTACTCGTTTCCTTTCCTGTTCTACTCGTAAAAAGAGGGAGGGAAAAACAACTGTGTACATTCCTCCGTATCAGCCGTAATTTCTCGTATCTTCGTGGTCCTTACGCGACATGTATGTTGGTGACAGTAGAATCGTTTGGCAGACCGCTTCAAATGCCGGTTCTCTAAATTTTCTCAATATTGTTCTTCGAAAATAACGTCGCCTTTGCTCCAGGGATTCCCATTTGAGTTCCAGAAGCATCTCCGTAACACTTGCGTGTTCTTCGAATCTGCTAGTAACAATTCTGACCGCCTCTGAATTGCTTTAATCCGGCCTGTTGTGTACACAAACCCTCGAACAGTACTCAAGAATAGGTCGCCACAGTGTCCTACATGCGGTCTCCTTTACAGACGAACCTTCCTAAAATTCACGCAAAAACTAAAGTCGACCATTCGCTTTCACTACTTCAATCCTTACTTCATATCGCTTTCCAACGTTACTCCCAGATACTTAAACGATGTGACGGTGTCAATCAGGGCGCTCCTAATATTGCACACCAACATTACGAGTTTGTTTTTCCCACTCATCCGCATTAACTTGCAATTTTCTACATTTCGAGCTAGCTGCCATTCATTACGCCAGCTAGAAATTTCGTGTCTCGTAATGCCATCAGAAGATCAAAAACAATTATTTACGAGATATCTGCGAAATGTGGCAACTGACTCTAAAAAATGGAAAGTGTGAAGTAATCAGATGAGTACTAAAAGGAATCAGTTTCGTTTCGGTTGCACGATAAGGCTGTCAATTCAACTTAAAACGTAAGGATTATAATGGTGAATAACTTAAACTGGATGGATCACACAGATAATGTTGTGGGGAGAAAGCTGACTAAATATTGTACTTTATTGGCAGAAAGAAAATGCAACAGGTCTACTACAGCGACTACGTACACTACACTTGTCCAACCTCTTCTCGAATGAAGACAGTAACTGTTCTCGAAAGAGCAAGATACCATTGATGACCGTCAGTTTCTCTAGAATAAACGATAATTAATTGAAACCTTCAGCTGCCTACAGGTGTTGTCGATATACACTCCTGGAAATTGAAATAAGAACACCGTGAATTCATTGTCCCAGGAGGGGGAAACTTTATTGACACATTCCTGGGGTCAGATACATCACATGATCACACTGACAGAACCACAGGCACATAGACACAGGCAACAGAGCATGCACAATGTCGGCACTAGTACAGTGTATATCCACCTTTCGCAGCAATGCAGGCTGCTATTCTCCCATGGAGACGATCGTAGAGATGTTGGATGTAGTCCTGTGGAACGGCTTGCCATGCCATTTCCACCTGGCGCCTCAGTTGGACCAGCGTTCGTGCTGGACGTGAGACGACGCTTCATCCAGTCCCAAACATGCTCAATGGGGGACAGATCCGGAAATCTTGCTGGCCAGGGTAGTTGACTTACACCTTCTAGAGCACGTTGGGTGGCACGGGATACATGCGGACGTGCATTGTCCTGTTGGAACAGCAAGTTCCCTTGCCGGTCTAGGAATGGTAGAACGGTGGATTCGATGACGGTTTGGATGTACCGTGCACTATTCAGTGTCCCCTCGACGATCACCAGAGGTGTACGGCCAGTGTAGGAGATCGCTCCCCACACCATGATGCCGGGTGTTGGCCCTGTGTGCCTCGGTCGTATGCAGTCCTGATTGTGGCGCTCACCTGCACGGCGCCAAACACGCATACGACCATCATTGGCACCAAGGCAGAAGCGACTCTCATCGCTGAAGACGTCACGTCTCCATTCGTCCCTCCATTCACGCCTGTCGCGACACCACTGGAGACGAGCTGCACGATGTTGGGGCGTGAGCGGAAGACGGCCTAACGGTGTGCGGGACTGTAGCCCAGCTTCATGGAGACGGTTGCGAATGGTCCTCGCCGATACTCCAGGAGCAACAGTGTCCCTAATTTGCTGGGAAGTGGCGGTGCGGTCCGCTACGGCACTGCGTAGGATCCTACGGTCTTGGCGTGCATCCGTGCGTCGCTGCGGTCCGGTCCCAGATCGACGGGCACGTGCACCTTCCGCCGACCACTGGCGACAACATCGATGTACTGTGGAGACCTCACGCCCCACGTGTTGAGCAATTCGGCGGTACGTCCACCCGGCCTCCAGCATGCCCACTATACGCCCTACGGTTCACGTCCACGCTGTCGCGGCATGCTACCAGTGTTAAAGACTGCGATGGAGCTCCGTATACCACGACAAACTGGCTGACACTGACGGCGGCGGTGCACAAATGGTGCGCAGCTAGCGCCATTAGACGGCCAACACCGCGGTTCCTGGTGTGTCCGCTGTGCCGTGCGTGTGATCATTGCTTGTGCAGCCCTCTAGCAGTGTCCGGAGCAAGTATGGTGGGTCTGATACACCGGTGTCAATGTGTTCTTTTTTCCATTTCCAGGAGTGTACCTCGATGGGGACAGCTGAAAATGTGTGCCCCGACTGGGACCTCCTACTTACATGGCAGACGCTCTATACATCTGAGCCACCGAGACACAGATGAATAGCGCGACTGCAGGACTTATCCCCTGCACGCTTCCCGTGAGACCCACATTCCCAACTGTCAAGAATCTACATACGTAATGTACGTAACAGATGGTTGCCCATCCACTCATTACCGGGTTCGAGTCCCGGTCGGGACACACATTTTCAGCTGTCCCCATCGAGCTGTATCAACTACAGCTATCGACAGCTGAGGGTTTCAATTAATTATCATTTTTTCTAGAGAAGCTGCATGGTCATCAATGGTATCTGTTCTTTCGAGAACAGTTACTGCCTTCATGTATAGCTAAATGGCTACCCGGCCATTGACCTTCGTCTGTGCGAATGCGCACAGGTTGCCCTAACTCTTACGGGAATCGTCACCTTAGTGTGGGCGAGTAATAAGTCGTATTCCTATTCGTTTTTGGAGAATCACCTGTGTCCAGCTTTGCGAAAGAAGCGGCGACACTTCCTGCGCAACCCACCCATCATTTTGCTCGACAATGCGCGGACGCATACACCGCAAGCTGTGACTGCTCTCCTCGGTCGATGGAACTGGGAAGTACTGTACCATTCACCATACTCCCCTAAGTCCTTGTGACTTTGATTTGACTTTGATTTGATCCGAAGATGAACGAACAACTTCGTGGCATTCGCTTCAGAACTGTTCCAGAGATTCGACAGCCAGTAGACCACTCTATTCGCACCACCAACAGAATAGGCACTGCTGACGGTATTCTACGCCTTCCACATCACTGGCAACGGGTTCTATACAACGCAGGTGACACTTTGCAGCACAGTAACAGGTGCAAAAATGTAACTCTTTTGTATCGGTTGTGAATAAATAGTTGCTCTCGTATCTTAAAAGGAATGTGACAGACGTTTTACAGGCCCTACCAGTTGCAACCTTCCAGCGCTGCTACCAGAGTGGGATCAACGACTCCGCAGGTGTACAGATAGCGAAGGTAACTACTTTGAAGGGGTCAATATTGTTGATTCTTGTTTGAAAAAAAAAGAAAACTTTGGCCGACAAAAATTAGTTTCATTACTTTACTTAAACGTCTCGTAGCTGACATAAGGACATTCTTTTTAACGCTGGAAGGAAGTCCTTGCGTCTCTCCAGAAAGATTAGCTAGTCTCGGTTGTAATATAGTTTATTTATTTAATTTATGATGCGTTTTACTCTCACGGGAGCATCATCAGACATCGGGCAAAAGCACTCGAGGACTTCTGGCAGCAGCACGGAACGTCCCGCAATCGCTCTTTACACAACGCAGGGCGTGTTTACAACTTGACCAGGAGTGTAAAACGTCCTTTCATGTCTTTCCAGCCGGCCGGAGTGGCCGTGCGGTTCTAGGCGCTACAGTCTGGAACGGAGCGACCGCTACGGTCGCAGGTTCGAATCCTGCCTCGGGCATGGATGTGTGTGTAATGTCCTTAGGTTAGTTAGGTTTAATTAGTTCTAAGTTCTAGCCGACTGATGACCTCAGAAGTTAAGTAGCATAGTGCTCAGAGCCATTTGTCTTTCCAGTGTCCAGTAAAGATCTAACGTACACTTCTGGAAATGGAAAAAAGAACACATTGACACCGGTGTGTAAGACCCACCATACTTGCTCCGGACACTGCGAGAGGGCTGTACAAGCAATGATCACACGAACGGCACAGCGGACACACCAGGAACCGCGGTGTCGGCCGTCGAATGGCGCTAGCTGCGCAGCATTTGTGCACCGCCGCCGTCAGTGTCAGCCAGTTTGCCGTGGCATACGGAGCTCCATCGCAGTATTTAACACTGGTAGCATGCCGCGACAGCGTGGACGTGAACCGTATGTGCAGTTGACGGACTTTGAGCGAGGGCGTATAGTGGGCATGAGGGAGGCCGGGTGGACGTACCGCCGAATTGCTCAACACGTGGGGCGTGAGGTCTCCACAGTACATCGATGTTGTCGCCAGTGGTCGGCGGAAGGTGCACGTGCCCCTCGACCTGGGACCGGACCGCAGCGACGCACGGATGCACGCCAAGACCGTAGGATCCTACGCAGTGCCGTAGGGGACCGCACCGCCACTTCCCAGCAAATTAGGGACACTGTTGCTCCTGGGGTATCGGCGAGGACCATTCGCAACCGTCTCCATGAAGCTGGGCTACGGTCCCGCACACCGTTAGGCCGTCTTCCGCTCACGCCCCAACATCGTGCAGCCCGCCTCCAGTGGTGTCGCGACAGACGTGAATGGAGGGACGAATGGAGACGTGTCGTCTTCAGCGATGAGAGTCGCTTCTGCCTTGGTGCCAATGATGGTCGTATGCGTGTTTGGCGCCGTGCAGGTGAGCGCCACAATGAGGACTGCATACGACCGAGGCACACAGGGCCAACACCCGGCATCATGGTGTGGGGAGCGATCTCCTACACTGGCCGTACATCTCTGGTGATCGTCGAGGGGACATTGAATAGTGCACGGTACATCCAAACCGTCATCGAACCCATCGTTCTACCATTCCTAGACCGGCAAGGGAACTTGCTGTTCCAACAGGACAATGCACGTCCGCATGTATCCCGTCCCACCCAACGTGCTCTAGAAGGTGTAAGTCAACTACCCTGGCCAGCAAGATTTCCGGATCTGTCCCCCATTGAGCATGTTTGGGACTGGATGAAGCGTCGTCTCACGTCCAGCACGAACGCTGGTCCAACTGAGGCGCCAGGTGGAAATGGCATGGCAAGCCGTTCCACAGGACTACATCCAGCATCTCTACGATCGTCTCCATGGGAGAATAGCAGCCTGCATTGCTGCGAAAGGTGGATATACACTGTACTAGTGCCGACATTGTGCATGCTCTGTTGCCTGTGTCTATGTGCCTGTGGTTCTGTCAGTATGATCATGTGATGTATCTGACCCCAGGAATGTGTCAATAAAGTGTCCCCTTCCTGGGACAATGAATTCACGGTGTTCTTATTTCAATTTCCAGGAGTGTATTTGGAAGTTGTCTGTGACGAGGCTGACAGCGAATCACCACAAACGAGGCTATTCGCGCTTGCTATATATCTTATTATGCTAACGGCCTTGCCGCAGTGGTAACACCGTTCCCGTCAGATCACCGAAGTTAAGCGCTGTCGGGCTGGGCTAGCACTTGGATGGGTGACCATCCGGTCTGACGAGCGCTGTTGGCAAGCAGGGTGCACTGAGCCCTTATGAGGCAAACTGAGGAGCTACATGATTGAGAAGTAGCGGCTCCGGTCTCGGAAACTGACATACGGCCGGGAGAGCTGTGTGCTGATGACATGCCCCTCCATATCCGCATCCAATGACGCCTATGGGCTGAGGATGACACGGCGGCCGGTCGGTACCGTTGGGCCTTCATGACCTGTTCGGGAGGAGTTTAGTTTTTTTATATGTCTTATTCCTTATCGTATCACTGCCGTGGGAACAGGAGTGGTGCACGAATAACTGTCGCGCCGCGCGACCTTCATTGCAAGAACGTCCTGTCACATATCGCATGGCGTCATCGCAAACAGCACCTAAGTTAGGGACCTTGTTGCACCCAAGGTCACCCTTATCGACTGCTTTCTTTTCTAGCCCGTCCGCCAGTTCGTCACCTCGGACCAACACCGACTCAAACGAAGGCCTCGGCGCTTGTTCGTGACGTCACGTCAGCTAGGCACGGCGAACGCCAGCTCTGTTGCAGGCGTACTCACAATGGTGGTGTCCCCCTCTCTGACACAGGAAAATGTGAAACTATTGGCGGTAGTTGACCAACACACATTGCTCTGAGATATTTCTGCAATCAATTAATTGTGCAGTTCATTACACTTCTTAACAAATAGTGTACTCCAGAACTTAAATTTCCAACTGTTTTAAGGATTGACATACAAACACAACTTCATGGTCCAACAGCAAAAGAATTGGTGCCTCTTTACCTTATTTGTAAATATGAGGAAGTAACGTTTGTACAAAAAACTGTGAACATGTTGGTTGGTGCTCTTCTTTAGGTATCTTGGTTGACTATGGGGTGAGGAGCACTGGATGTTAATGAGATATCTTGCGATTGTACACGGTGGGGGAAGGGGTGGGGGACAGAAGAAGAGGCAAAAGAGAGATTCTTGTTTTATCAAATAAATTTTTTTTATCTTATCAAGTTTCTCCTTTCAGTTGCAAGAGGGGAATATTTATCTTTTCTAATGTGTTTAAAAAAAGGTTAAGCTCAGCAGTATTTTAGAAGTATGAAGCTATTTTGTTTCCTGTTTTGAATTCCTTTCTTTGAAAACGACTGTAATGTAATGACTGGCAGCAGTTGGACATTTACACATGTAAATTAGTTCACATTTCCAGTGACGATGCCAAACGAAAATAAATAAATAAATAAAAGAAACGAGTTCCTTGTAAAGGGGTTGGGGTAAATTTCGATAACAAAATGGATCAAGTAAACATGGTTACTTGAATGTAAAATTTCCCAAGCTTGCAATGGGGCAAAGCATCTTCTCATATTGATCTACGTTTGTTTCGACAGGATTCACTAATACAGATATATGATCTTCATTTGTAGCTTTACGATGGTAAGAAAATATGTCATCTAAATAAAACTGCAGAATCCATAACAATACGAAACAGTTTGTCCAAAATATAAGAGATTTATAGTGATAAGCGTTTCTGCCTGCAACAGACATGGCGTTCGCCGTGCCTAGCTGACGTGGCGTCACCAACAAGCGCCGAGGCCTTCCTTAGAGTCGGTGTTGCTCGGACACGCCGCGTCTCTGTTTTGCGAGTCGTGCGGCCAGGTGCAGCAGTGCAGTCGGCTGCCAGTAGCGGACCTGTTGTCAACGAGGCCGTGTTCGGCCCGGCTATCTGTCCACGGCAGAGCGCCCTGGCCCTGCGCTGATAAATGGCAGCGGACCGCTTTCACAGGCCGGACCACCTGTCAGCCGACCGCACGCCGCTCTTGTTGTTGCTGTCGCTGTTGCTGTTGCTGTTGCTGCCTCTTCGCCGGGCATTATTCCGCTAATGGCCGGCGTTATTAACGCAGCCCGCGCGCCGCCAATGAATTGCTATCCGCCTGCCCTGCGGACGCCTGTTTCCGAGGTCAAATGCGCCACTGAAGCTGCGGTAGTCAACCACGGCCCACAACAGTCTACAACGGGACCGAGCATTAAACCACTTCTGCTGTGGAATTTCCTGACAAAGCAAAATTATTTGCCAGTCCAGAGTCAACATCCCTACCTTCGATTTGCTGCAGAACCCTCGAACATACACTGCATCACAAAAATATTCGACAACCCTCGTTGTTGTTGTTGTTGTTGTGGTCTTCAGTCCTGAGACTGGTTTGATGCAGCTCGCCTCACTACTCTATCCTGTGTAAGCTTCTTCATCTCCCAGTACCTACTGCAGCCTACATCCTTCTGAATCTGCTTTGTGTATTCATCTCTTGGTCTCCCTCTACGATTTTTACCCTCCACGCTGCCCTCAATACTAAATTTGCGATCCCTTGATGCCTCAGAACATGTCCTACCAACCGATCCCTTCTTCTTGTCAAGTTGTGCCACAAACTCCTCTTCTCCCCAGTCCTATTAAGTACCGCCTATTAGTTATGTGATCTACCTATCTAATCTTCAGCATTCTTCTGTAGCACCACATTGCTAAAGCTTCTATTCTCTTCTTGTCCAAACTATCTGTCGTCCACGTTTCACTTCCATACACGGCTACACTCCATACATATACTTTCAGAAACGACTTCCTGACACTTAAATCTATACTCGATGTTAACAAATTTCTCTTCTTCAGAAACGCTTTCCTTGCCATTGCCAGTCTACATTTTATATCCTCTCTAACTTCTACCATCATCAGTTATTTTGCTCCCCACATAGCAAAACTCCTTTACCACTTTAACTGTCTCATTTCCTAATCTAATTCCCTCAGCATCACCCGACTTAATTCGACTACATTCCATTATTCTCCTTTTGCTTTTGTTGATGTTTTATCTTAAATCCACCTTTCAAGACACTGCCCATTCGGTTCAACTGCTCTTTCAAGTCCTTTGCTGTCTCTGACAGAATTACAATGTCATCGGCGAACCTCAAAGTTATTATTTCTTCTCCATGGATTTTAATACCTGCTCCGAATTTTTCTTTTGTTTCCTTTACTGCTTGCTCAATATACAGATTGAAAAACACTGGGGAGAGGCTACAATCCTGTCTCACTCCCCTTCCCAACCACTGCTTCCCTTTCATGCCCCTCAACTCTTATAATTGCCATCTGGTTTCTGTACAAATTGTAAATAGCCTTTCGCTGACAACCCTCATTGTTCTTCAAATGTGAAATTCTCTTCGAACATTTGAGGCTCAAGAGGAGCAATTGCCGGTCATTCTCTAGTGCAGGGGTTCCCAACAAAATTTTCTCGAGTACCCCCTGATCGAGCATGATTGGTACCTTGTCATATCACAGTATTAGGTACCTATAAAAGCCAAATTAAGAGTCTTTTTATACGTTTCCTATTTCTGGTACTTAGAAAAACCATTGACACATTCATTATTGAAAAAATATTGAGCTTAAAACTTTTTCAATTTAGCCATTACTGTTATTATTAAATTTTGGATTATTGTTCAAAATCCTTGTCTTCAAATCTGGGTGTTTAGTATAAAAAATGCATTATCTTCCTCTTCATCTGTAGGCCTTTCTCGTTTCAACGAACCACATTTTAACCAAAGGTCCATTTTTAACTACGCTAACTGTAATTTCCCCAAAAGACAACGCTTTACAAGCACTACGGTTTTAATACAGAATATTGAATATGTAAACAATACTGTCTGTGAAAGCACTGGAAATTAATTAACAATGGCCGATTGTCGTCTGAAATGCGAGTTTCTGTGTAAAATGACTGTCAGTTGTCAACTGCAAAGAGGCAGCACGCGTAGTCTAACTGCATACAGCAGAACTATTTGCCTGTATCTAATTCTAGTTTTGCGCTAGGGTGCGCTAGTGTCAGTAGGTTCTAGGAAGACGCTAGACGCAGAAGTTAGCGTTCGCTAAAGCTCCGCTCATGCAGGAAGCGGCCAAAACTAAAAATCTGTTATAATACGAAATTATTTAATATATTTTTTATTCTAATAGCATCTTCCGGACCACTTTGGCATAGGTGACGGACCCCTGGGGTCCGCCGACCACCTGTTGAGAATCACTGCTCTAGTGTGAATATTGTCTGACAATGTACCGCAAGTAGGTCGCTGTATAATATAAGTAACTACGTGCAATGTATATTTGCATTATAAGACACCAAAACAGGCAGTGACTTTATAATTCGGACACGTGTATAGGCGGCGGTGGTGCTAGCTGTAGACCGAGCAGGCTCATTCTGTGCTGCGTTTCCGTGTCGTTAACCCGCACGGTGCACAGTACGACGGGGCGAAAAGGAAGCAATACGTCATTTGAAAAGAAACAACTTGTTATTTTCCATCACACTACAGGCCGCTCAAAAATGGCTCTGAGCACTATGCGACTTAACTTCTGAGGTCATCAGTCGCCTAGAACTTAGAACTAATTAAACCTAACTAACCTAAGGACATCACACACATCCATGCCGGAGGCAGGATTCGAACCTGCGACGGTAGCGGTTGCTCGGTTCCAGGTCGTAGCGCCTAGAACCGCACGTTCACACCGGCCGGCTAAAGGACGTTCCGAAAGACAGATTATTGCATTGTTACAAATGAGTAAGAGTACTGTAGGTGACATTATACGAAGATTCAACAGAGCAGATGGAATTGAAGATAAACCAAAACCAGGGCGACCAAAGAAGCTGTATAGAAGAAAGGAAACCGGAGTAATAAGAAAAATTCAGATCCAAGGTTGTCGACAACGAAAGTTGCTGCCGCAGTGCAGAAGTAATATGGAAAGGACGTGCATCCTGCAATAGTCCGACGAAATATCAGACGAGAGGGGTATAATGGTCGAGTAAGCAGAAAGAAGCCTATGATAAATGAGAGAAAAGGAAAGCAAATACCGGGCTTAGCGAAGCAGCAAAAAAAAAGTTATAATGGCTCTAAGCGCTATGGGACTTAACATCTGAGGTCATCAGTCCCCTAGACTTAGAACTACTCAAACCTAACTAACCTAAGGACATCACACACATCCATGCCCGAGGCAGGATTCGAACTTGCAACCGTTGCAGCTGCACGGTTCCTGACTGAAGCGCCCAGAACTGCTCGGCCACAGTGGCCGGCTCGTGTCGCAGCACGTAAATGAAAGTGTCAGTTGGTGGGACGAAGTAATTTTTGTCGATGAATATCAAGTGCAGGTTTTCTCCTCAAACGGAAGACCTATGAGTCGGAGAAAACCACGTGAAGAATTGCAATCGGAGCATCTTTAACCCACAGTTAAACACAGTGGTGGAGGTGTCATGATTTGGGGTTCCATGTCGTCATCTGGGGTAGGCGAACCAGCATTCATTGAAAGTACAAAGGATAAGCATTAGTATCTGAACATCCTAAAAGAGAAATTACCGCAAAGTGCTACAAGTTTCGGGCTTTTGAGGACGTTCGCATTGTATCAAGACAATGATCCGAAACATAAAGCGGATACTGTGAGATTGTGGACGCTGTATAATTTCGCTAAGGTTTTGTATACCCCTCCTCAGAGTCCAAACTTGAACCCAATAGAAAATCTTTGGAGTGAATTGAAGCGAAAAGTACGACAAACGCCAGTGACATGAAAACAAGCTTTAAAGGAACTGATACTGGAAGAATGGCAACAAATAAGTCCTGATTATACGCGAAAGCTCGTTGACAGCATAAACTCTTGGAACAATAGATGAAGGAAAAAGGACTGCTTACAAGGTATTAAAAGGTACAAGGTTGTGATTGTTATACTTGCAGCACGAAAACTTTTGTGGCTGTGATAGTGGGCATGTTTCTTTATGTATTATTGTTTATATTGTTTGATTTAAGTTTGCAAATATGAAAATGCTATTCTGTCATTTATTACTTAGTCCTATACGATTTTGTGCCGAGACTACTCCTGTAGTGTGTGATGTCTGTACATAATGATGTAAAAATAAAACGTTACACTGGTGGCCGAATACTTTTGTGAGTCGCTGTATTCTCAGTTCGAATATAGAAAATTTAAATTCATCAAGTAGTTTTGGAGATTAACGAGTTCAAACAGACAGACGCGACGTTTCACAATGTTATTATTAGTATAATTACAACACGCATATAACTTGCACATTTTTGCAACAGTTCTATAAAATGTCATGGTATTGTCACTGACTTAATAAAATGTGTAATATATATGTGTGATATAAAGTGCCATATACTTGAAGCATTGCTTAGAGATAATAATATTAAAAACGAGTACGATGTGTAGAAAATACTGCACAATTAGGAAATGTAGAAATCGATTTTACGAACGATTCTTGTTGGAAATTAGACATTGTTGTGCTATAACATCATGTATATGAAACTACTGCTATAAAATTAAATAACTAAATTGGTTGGGTTGATAATTTAAGAAACATAAAGATATGCTGATGACGCATCCTTATATCCACATGATTCTTTCACAGTCACGGAACTGACTGCCACTGGAACTTTTGAATAACCTCATGGAGGGAATGCTGGCAAGCTTGAAGCTTACATTATGACTACAGATGACCATCCTCTATTAACTGTTTAGTTTCGTGAATAAAGCTTTTCAATTTTGTAATGTAGCTTTATATTTTCTAATTACGTGTTTCGGGTAACCGAAAGCCGCTCATGATGACCTACATACAAGGTTTACAGCCTGATCTCTACCGCTGTGAGGCGAGTTAGCCCACGAATCCCAAGCTAAGCTCTCTTCTGCCCTACCACGACGCACTGCAATAATTACAAAGACCGCAATCCGCGCCACATCCATTATCGTTATTATTGCAGCGACGCTAATGAAATTGCGGTTTCTGAAAACCTCACCGGTCGCTGGCTTTTGTGTCCGGAGCAGAAAAATTCAATACCTCAACTGTACCTCGTTTTGCGTGAGATTATCTTATTCACCTTTTCTGTGAAGATACGTTACGGTGGTACCATCTTCCCAAAACTTCTCTTGTTGCCGGAGAGATATCTGTGGTCCCTGGGCCTTTAATAAAAGATGACAAAACACGAAAATAAAAAGGAGAAAGTCAACGAGAAGAACTCTAACAAATATACTTTACTGGGAACCACTAAGTTACTAAACCATGAAGCCTCGCCTCTAAGACCGTTTAAAGGTAAAGGTGACATCAACTCGAAGGTTGTAACGAAGAATGCAATGTTTTTCCGGGCAAAGTCCTACTGCAGGTGGTAAACTCTTGCCTTCTTCCGATGTCTGAAATGACTGAGAAGCCAGTTACAAGCGGACCAACGGTTTAATGTGGACTCCGAACTATTATGTAACTTGGAATTTCTCAGTAAAAAATTTTTCCTTGAGATGAAAGACACGATTTTTTTAAGCCAACGATCTGGCATATGGTTTCATACTGTCCTCCAACTTTTCCACTGTACACTCAACTTCCCTTACAGTCTTCAGGTTAAACTTCAGGGCTGTGAGGCCGTTGCTACCGGAGTCAATAAGTTTTCACATTGGCGCCTGGATTGTAGATACCCGCAACAACCTGAGTGTCTAGCAGGATGCCGCGTATCATGGCGTACACTGCCCTAGATAACAGGCGACTCGTTCATTCCATCAGTTAGGATTTTTTAATGTGTACCACGACTGACCTCTATTGCTGCTAGATTGTGTACCGTTCGGGTGCGGTTGGCACGCACCAACATTGTAACCTGTTCAATCTTGAGTTCAGCTTGAACAGTTTGCGGCCTACCAACACACACGCAGTACTCCAAACTGTCTCTTCGTTGCGAAAAATGTCGGTGCCACCTAAATACAACACTTCATCTAAATCTACATGGTTACTCAGCAATTCACACTTAAGTGCCTGGCAGAGGATTCACGAACCACTTTCATACTACCTCTCTACCATTCCACTCTCGAATGGTGCGTGGGAAAAAGGAACATCTAAATCTTTCCGTTCGAGCTCTGATTTCTATTATTTTATTATGATGGTCATTTCTCCTTACGTAGGTGGGTGTCAAGAAAATATTTTCGCATCCTGAATGAGAAAGTTAGTGATTGAAATTTCGTAAATAGATCTCGCCGCAAAGATAACCGCCTTTGTTTCAGTGACTGCCACCCCAACTCGTGTATCATATCAGTGACACTCTGACCCCTATTGCAAGATAACGCGAAACTACCTGCCCTTCTTTGCACTTTTTCGATGATCTCCGTCAATCCTAACTGGTAAGGATGCCACACCGCGCAGCAGTATTCCAGCAGAGGACGGACAAGTATAATGTACGCTGTCTCTTTAGTGGGTTTGCCACATCTTCTAAGTGTTCTGCCTGTTGTGTTGGCTGAAGAGTCAACACCCTGTTACTAGAGGAGGCTGAAATGCACGCGTTTTAGCTCACGCAGGCTGGCGTGAGGAGGGAAGAACTATACTGACGTGAGGTCTGGAACATGTCAAAGAATTAGAATTCAGAAAGCGGACGTAATTAGTTTCATACTTAACTTTAATCCATTAATGATGAACGTCGCTCTTCACGGTACATGAGTCACAATATTATCTGTTCAGAAGACATAGTAACTGAATATGGCGCCTTGCTAGGTCGTTGCAAATGACGTAGCTGAAGGCTGTGCTAAACTGTCGTCTCTGCAGATGAGAGCGGATGCAGACAGTAAACCATCGCTAGCAAAGTCGGCTGTACAACTGGGCGAGTGCTAGGGAGTCTCTTAGACGAGACCTGCCGTGTGGCGGCGCTCGTTCTGCAATCACTGATAGTGGCGACACGCGGATCCGAAGTATACTAACGGACGGCGGCCGATTTAAAGGCTACCACCTAGCAAGTGTGGTGTCTGGCGGTAACACCACATTGCCAACAAAGCGCAGTCTTTGTTTCGCTCTCCCCACAGTATTATCTATGTGGTCTTTCTAATTGAAGTTGCTCGTAAATGTAATTCCTAGGTATTTAGTCGAATTGACAGCCCTTAGATTTGTGCGATTTATCGTTTACCCAAAATTTATCGGATTTATTTTAGTACCCATGTGGATGACCCCGCAGTTTTCTTTGTTTAGTGCAAACTGCCACTTTTCGTACCACACAGAAATTCTCCCTAGATCATTTTGTAATTGGAATTGATCGTCTGATGATTTTACTAGACGGTAAATTACAGCGTCACCTGCAAACAATCTAAGGGGCTGCTCAGATTATCACCTAGATCATTTATATAAATCACTAAGAGTCAAAGCGTCGTCACCATAAACTTTCCACATCTTTTTGCTGCTTTGCCTAACTTCTGGCAGAATTTGACGTTTGTGTGTTGTCCCAACTGCGACGGACTCGCGTCCTGACAGGCCAATCAGATTGCAGCCACAATAACCGCTGTAGTTCTGCTAACAGTGCATGCATTCAACTGTCTCCAGCTGGGACGGGGTCTGACTGGTAATATACCATACCACGGCGCCACATATGCGCTCTAGCGCACCACACCGCTGCTATGCGTCCAAGTCTCAGAACTTAATGACTGCATTACGTATCAAACTGTTCCCTGACGTTTCGCCTCCGACTACATGACACGTCCTCGGAGGTAATACGACAACTGCATCAAGGTCCCCGATTCATACAGCTGTGCAGATGGTTGCGCTGTCGATGAAATATCGATATATCGACACAAACCCAACAATATCGATTTATAACGACGGTGATGCTTCCCCCAATATAACGATATCGAAATGTGAACATCGAGCGCCGATACTTTGATTTTATATTAAATTTTTTTGCAATTTCCAGGAAATATTTGAAATTGTAGTGGAATATAATTTTACTGTCAGTGTGTGAAGGAGTCTTATACTTTTAGAGCTTTTATCACGTTCACCCTTTATCTTTGATTGTGCGAAGCACGTATAGATAGCACAAAGAAGAAGTCCGATTGCACTGGGGGGGGGGGGGGGGGGGGAGCAGTGTAAATGAAATAACGAGATTTCCTGTGAAGAAATACCACACAATTTTAACGCAACTAGTGTGCTATTCCTTCACATCGGTACTCTTTGCTGAAAATGATTAACAAAAACCTAAATAACAAAACTCGTCTTCGCGGTGGACGGAAACGTTTGAGGGGAAATGCTGGTGTAATCAGCGCTCGGTGCTACCAACAGAAACTGCAACGTTTAACGCAACCCCCCAATTTCGACACTACAGCTTCCAGGTCACTAGCGTTGGCAGAAAAAAAAAGGAAACAGGGAAGTCGACATGAAGTGCCAGAGACAAATCCCGTATGTAACGAAACCGAACGACGGACCCAGTGGTCACTTTTCATTGTGCCACTCACATGCCGTCACCATTGCTAACAAAGTGGTTATCGTCAAGCGTGAACGTGCGTCGTTTCCCGTTTAGTTCTTGCTGTAAGGGGGGAAAGGGGGCTGCTAGCTTGTTGATGTACAGAATATCTAACAATAAATGAATACTTAAATGTACTGCTCTAAAACTGTCTGTCTATTTACAACATGCAGCCGATATTTTTTATAGGCCAGAACGTCGACATTTTTTCCGTCGATATATCGATACTTTTTGTGACATAACGGGTGCCTATTATGATATTTTCTAAACGTCTGTATTCGGATTCCTACTATCTTTAAAAATATCAACAGTCCTAGTAGAGGACACCATCACTCGTCGTCATGTGATGACGACTGCGTGATTACCTCTGGCTGATGCCACTATCCTAGATTAAAAGCATTCTATTGCCACAAAGTAGATATCCGTATGTTATTTGATTTAAAACTTTCTTCTTTTCTGTAAAAAGTATGACGTTTGTAAACTCTCTGTTACTTAGTTGATTACATTGTTTAATCTCGCCGTAACCGTTATGACGTGGAACGTGTCAGATACATAAATAAATGCACACAAGAATCAAGGTCCATTTTTGTCTTTCATTTTTTAACAAAAGCTTAAAATTTTTATTATCTACACCATTCCCTTAAATGGCACACAATGCAAATATTATACCTATAGATTTATTTATTCCTATACAAGAATTGATCTATGGCGTAGGAGGAATTGTCAAGGATATAAGATTTCAATTTATTTTGAAACTATTACTGCTGTCTGTCAGACATTTAATTTCGTCTGGAAATTTATTGAAAAGTTTTACAGCAGCATCTTTTACCCCTTTCTGTGCCAAAGATATGTTAAAAAGATATAGTGTAAGTCTTTCATTCGTCTGGTATCATAATCATTAATGTTCCTGTTGTATTTAGGCTGCTCAATATTGTTCAGAACAAATTTCACTACTGAGTAAATGTACTGTGAAACTGTTGTAAGAATTCCTAGCCTTTTAAACAGATACCTGTAAAATGTGCGGCTATGAGCCCCACACATTATTCCAACCATTTTCTTTTGAGCAGTGAATACCTTTTTGCCTAAGCGTTGAGTTGCCAGAAAATTCTGTATGACGTCAGAGAGCGAAAGTATGCAAAGTATATTAGCTTACTAATTTCTATATCCTCGAAGCCGGCCGGAGTGGCCGTGCGGTTCTAGGCGCTACAGTCTGGAACCGCGAGACCGCTATGGTCGCAGGTTCGAATCCTGCCTCGGGCATGGATATGTGTGATGTCCTTAGGTTAGTTACGTTTAAGTAGTTCTAATTTCTAGGGGACTGATGACCTCAGAAGTTTAGTCCCATGGTGCTCAGAGCCATTTGAACCATTTTATATCCTCGAAATTGGCAATTATTCTGATTGCAAAAGTTTCTTCACCTAGTAGCTTTACGAAATTCAAAATATGAATTTTCCAATTAAGATTATCATCTATATGTACACCCAAAAACTTAGTATGCTCTGCCCTGGCTAATGACTTCTGTTAATGTGTTATATTTACCGAAATAACTGTACTCCCTGCAGCAAAAAATTAGATGTACTATGTTTTTTTCAAAATTCAGAACAAGCCCATTCGCAGAAAATCAGTTAACAACTTTTCCAAAGACATTCTTTGTATCATTTTGTATTGGCGTTTCTTTTACTGGATTAATAATAATGCTTGTATCATCAGCAAACAGTGTTAGTTTAGCTTCTTGTTTCACATAAAAATGGATATCATTGATATATATCAAGAACAGAAGGGGACCCATGATTGAGCCTTGTGGAACACTTAATGTAATTTCATCCTATTTAGAGAAGTGGCAAACTTCCTTAAATCAATTAAACCATATAAAGAAACTTTTTAATTCCTGTTCTGTACATATGACTTAAACCACTCATATACTGTTCCATTTATACCACAAAATTGTAAGTTCTGTAACAAAATGTCATGGTTCACACAATCATTTACTTTGAATCAGTCGCAGAAAATTCCTATTTGTGATATTTCACTATTTAAAGATTCTATTATGTGGGCAGTGAAATTGTATGTTGTTGTCTCAATGGAATAGCATTTTTGAAGTTTCGAAATCCGAACTATAATTTACTAAGTATCCTATTATTGTTGAGATGGCTAACCACTCTTTAGTACATTAAATTCTCGACGATTTTTGAAAATGCTGTAAGCACGGATAGTGGCCGGTAATTATTGACATCTGTGGTGTCCCATTTTTTGTAGAGACGCTTGACAATGGCATATTTCAACCTGTCTGAGAAAATACTTGAGTTACTGCTGCATTAGACACGTCATCTACTCCAACAGATCATTACGTATGTTAATTACTTTTGAATACATCGTGGGAGGAGACAGTCATCAATGTTATTAATAATAGTTACTATTGAAATCAGTCTTGATCACAAATTTATTTATTCTGGTAACCGGTTTCGACCACAGGCGTGGTGATTCAGAACATCTACATCTACATCTACATCCATACTCCGCAAGCCACCTGACGGTGTGTGGCGGAGGATACCCTGAGTACCTCTATCGGTTCTCCCTTCTATTCCAGTCTCGTATTGCACGTGGAAAGAAGGATTGTCGGTATGCTTCTGTGTGGGCTCTAATCTCTCTGATTTTATCCTCGTGGTCTCTTCGCGAGACATACGTAGGAGGGAGCAATATACTGCTTGATTCTTCGGTGAAGGTATGTTCTCGAAACTTTAACAAAAGCCCGTACCGAGCTACTGAGCGTCTCTCCTGCAGAGTCTTCAACTGGAGTTTATCTATCATCTCCGTAACGCTTTCGAAATTACTAAATGATCCTGTAACGAAGCGCGCTGCTCTCCGTTGGATCTTCTCTATTTCTTCTATCAACCCTACCTGCTGCGGATCCCACACTGCTGAGCAGTATTCAAGCATTGGCCGAACAAGCGTACTGTAACCTACTTCCTTTGTTGTCGGATTGCATTTCCTTAGGATTCTTCCAATGAATCTCTGTCTGGCATCTGCTTTACTGACGATCAACTTTATATGATCATTCCATTTTAAATCACACCTAATGAGTACTCCCAGATGATTTATGGAATTAACTGCTTCCAGTTGCTGACCTGCTATTTTGTAGCTAAATGATAAGGGACCTATCTTTCTATGTATTCGCATCACATTACACTTCTCTACATTGAGATTCAATTGCCATTGCGCGCACCATGCGTCAATTCGCTGCAGATCCTCCTACATTTCAGTACAATCTTCCATTGTTGCAACCTCTCGATACACCACAGCATCATCTGCAAAAAGCCTCAGTGAACTTCCGATGTCATCCACCAGGTCATTTATGTATATTGTGAATAGAAACGGCCCTATGACACTCCCCTGCGGCACACCTGAAATCACTCTTACTTCGGAAGACTTCTCTCCATTGAGAATGACATGCTGCGTTCTGTTATCTAGGAACTCCTCAATCCAATCACACAATTGATCTGATAGTCCGTATGCTCTTACTTTGTGCATTAAACGACTGTGGGGAACTGTGTCAAACGCCTTGCGGAAGTCAAGAAACACGGCATCTACCTGTGAACCCGTGTCTAAGGCCCTCTGGGTCTCGTGGACGAATAGCGCGAGCTGGGTTTCACACGACCGTCTTTTTCGAAACCCATGCTGATTCTTACAGAGTAGATTTCTAGTCTCCAGAAAAGACATTATACTCGAACATAATGCGTGTTCCAAAATTCTACAACTGATCGACGTTAGAGATATAGGTCTATAGTTCTGCACATCTGTTCGACGTCCCTTCTTGAAAACGGGGATGACCTGTGCCCTTTTCCAATCCTTTGGAACGCTTCGCTCTTCTAGAGACCTACGGTACACCGCTGCAAGAAGGGGGGCAAGTTCCTTCGCGTACTCTGTGTAAAATCGAACTGGTATTCCATCAGGACCAGCGGCCTTTCCTCTTTTGAGCGATTTTAATTGTTTCTCTATCCCTCTGTCGTCTACTTCGATATCTACCATTTTGTCAACTGTGCGACAATCTAGAGAAGGAAGCACAGTGCAGCCTTCCTCTGTGAAACAGCTTTGGAAGAAGACATCAGCTGTAACTACTCCACATATCTTGTTAGAGACGTCATCTACTCCAACAGATCATTACGTATGTTAATTACTTTTGCATACATCGTGGGAGGAGACAGTGATCAATGGTATTACTAATAGTTACTATTAAAATCAGTCTTGATCACAAATTTATTTATTCTGGTAACCTGTTTCGACCACAGGCGTGGTGATTCAGAACATCGGCTGTAACATTGTTCTAATATCTTGTTAGAGACGTCATCTACTCTAACAGATCACTTATTTTGTAAAGATTTAATCAAGTTCCTTATTTCACAAGAAGTTGTTCTGACGACTGCCTCTCTGCATGGCAGTCTATCGATGAGTGGCTAATTTTCCGAATCGAGTGCTGCTCTGAAGCGGGCACACTTTTGCGGCCTGCTGGAGTGTGCTGTCGCCTCGTCCTTTGTCGCAAGAAGTCAGCGGGAGTCTGTCAGGGCAGCACGAGGTGGAGTGCGGCGGTGTTTACCGCAGGCAGGCAAATCAAACAGGGCCCGCGCGCTCGGCAAACAGCCATCTCGCCTGCTGGCTGTTCCCGCGCTCTGCCTCGGATTCCACCTCTCCGCGGCTGCCTTCTGCGGGCACTCCTGAATTCTTTATGCACTCTGCCCTGCGCACAGCGGCGAGCATTATTAACGAGTAACAGGCAGTTCGGCAAGAGACCGCGCACTTCCGTTTACCGTAGGTCGCTGGAGCCACGAAAGATACCTAGCTACTGGGAAAAACCTCAGGTCATTCCCCTTTTCGAGAAAGGTCGTAAGACGACGCGTATAATTACAACCCTGTATCGCTGATGTCAGTCTGTTGTAGAGTTATAGAACATGTTTGATGTTCACGCGTTACCATGCTCTTGGAGAAATGAAACTCCGTCAAAATTAACGTGGATTTCCTGAACAGAGTTTTTACGAAACTCATCTATTAGACTGTTGTTTATTAACAGTGTTACATTTACACTTACACAATCATGATTTCGGCTTCAAAGTGCCAATATCAAGTGTTTTGAGTGTTGTAAATTGCCTAAGATAGCATACTGTCGTATTAAAATACACTATTAGACAGATTGTCTAAGAGTCGATATTTCTGGCAGAGCCATCTTTCAAAGATGGTGTACTAAGTAATGAAATAAATCAGTAGGTTCTAGGTTCTGCCAGAAATATCGACTCTTAGACAATGTGTCTAATAGTGTATTTTAATACGACAGTATGCCATCTTAGGCAATTTATAACACTCAAAACACTTTACATTGGCACTTTGAAGCCGAAATCATGATTGTGTAAGTGTAAGTGTAACACTGTAAATAAACATCAGTCTAATGGCGGTACTGACTTTAATTAAATATATTATCATTATGGCCCCGCATTGTGAAAAAATAATCAGCTCCCGCTGTTCCTCCAAGAAATCCATTACGCTGTAGACATCGGCGCTAAGATTGATGCCGTGTTCCTTGATTTCGGGAAGGTATTTCACACTGTTCCGCACTCCCGTTTGGTGACCAAAATATGAGCTTACCGCATATCGGACCAGATTTGCCACCGGACTGAAGACTTCCTTCCGGGCAGAACTCAACACGTCGCTTTTAACGGAATAAAATCGACAGATGTAAAGCAAATTTCAGGTGTATTCCAAAGAAGAGTGATTAGACCGTTATTGTTTACAATGTACGTACAGGGTGACAATTAATGAACTAAAACTTCCTGGCAGATTAAAACTGTGTGCCCGACCGAGACTCGAACTCGGGACCTTTGCCTTCCGTTTGCTTTCCGCGGGCAGGTGCTCTACCATCTGACCTACCGAAGCACGACTCACGGCCAGCACCCACAGCTTTACTTCTGCCAGTATCTCGTCTCCTACCTTCCAAACTTTACAGAAGCTCTCCTGCGAACCTTGCAGAACTAGCACTCCTGAAAGAAAGAATGTTGCGGAGAGTATCGGGCGTGAGTCGTGCTTCGGTAGCTCAGATGGTAGATCACTTGCCCGCGAAAGGCAAGGGTCCCGAGTTCGAGTCTCGGTCGGGCACACAGTTTTAATGTGCCAGGAAGTTTCATATCAGCGCACACTCCGCTGTGAGTGAACATTCTAGAAACATCCCCCAGGCTGTGGCTAAGCCTTGTCTCCGCAATATACTTTCTTTCAGGAACGCTAGTTCTGCAAGGTTCGCAGGAGAGCTTCTGTAAAGTTTGGAAGGTAGGAGACGAGGTACTGGCAGAAGTAAAGCTGTGAGGACGGGGCGCGAGTCGTGCTTGGCTAGCTTAGTTGGTAGAACACTTGTCCGCGAAAGGCAATGGTCCCGAGTTCGAGTCTCGGTCCGGCACACAGTTTTAATCTGCCAGAACGTTTCAACGTTTTGTTATTTGCTACCCATCCAGGTGTTGCACTTTCAACGGTTAGCAGTGTATTTCGATAGACGAGAAACGCCGAAGAAATCCGAAAGGCGGCATTATTCAAATCAGATCCTATCACGGGTGGTGCGTGCGGAGACACCTCCAGGCCGGCGAGAGAGAACGGGCGGGCAGCGCAGGAGCTTCAGCCATTGGCTTATCGCTTCTATTTACGAGATTACTGGATTAGACCCGGCAAAATGAAGACGGATGATGATGGAAAGGGGACCGAGGAGGGAGCGACCGTATGTATGTGTCGAACTTGGGTAGCATTGGGCGGACAGGGGCGGCTAAAAGGAAAATCTCCTTCGACCGGTGCCGTCTGCAAGGTCGCACCCTCGAGCCACTGCGGCTGACGAGTGAAAGAGTGTGAGTGATGCAGGTGGAGGGGAGGGGGGGGGTGGAGGTGAGAATGAGGGAGGGGCGGTATGACGACAGGGGTGGGGGGCCACCGCGCGAGCACACGTCCTCCCCAGCTAAACCAAATCCAATTCCGGAACTCCCGACGACCTGTTCCTTCGCGGCTAAGTTGGAGTAAAACTTTTTCACCCTCGATCGGAGGCAGGGTGGTGGGCCGGCGGAGGCTGTCGTCTGCGTCCCCACGTGTCATCCCATTTGTCAACACGGTGCGGGGGCGACGCGCCGCTGACAGCCGGAGAGGTGGCGGCGCCAGTCTGGAGAGAAGAGGCACGCGGGAGGGATTTTTTAATGCGGCGCCGGCGCGGCAGTGTGCCAGAGTAACGTGCGGATTAACGCGATTAGCAGTCGACCCTGGCGTCAGAGGTCTCTATCGCCCCCTAATGGAATTGTGGACTGCAGAAGCTGCCAGCAAGTGTCCGCTGGTGGGGGTGGGCGTCTGGCGCTTCACACCGACGTCGTGCAGGCAGCCTGGCTAAAGGAGATGTAGCCAGCGAATGCGGTCTTGGAATTAGCACGAATCCTCGCACAAACACACACCTCCACACACCGCCAGGTGGCTTGCGGAGTATGGATGTAGATGTAGAAACTCAGACAATTTCAACGTCTTTCGTCTGCACGCTTGAGTCCTGTATAAGAGATCTGGATCTATACTTACGGTGTGTGGCAGAGGGTACCTTGAGAGAGTAGTTATTTCCGCCCCATTAGTTTCACTCGCGGTACACTGTGCTTTCAGTGTCAGGGATACACTGGTTGTGTTTATAATCTGTACAAGTTGGTTCAAATGGCTCTGAGCACTTGGGCCTTAACTGCTGAGGTCGTCAGTGCCCTAGAACTTAGAACTACTTAAACCTAACTAACCTAAGGACATCACACACATCCATGCCCGAGGCAGAATTCGAACCTGCGACCGTAGCGGTCGTGCGGTTCCAGACTGTAGCGCCTAGAACCTCTCGGCCACCACGGCCGACTCTGTACAAGTACCGAGAGTCTTTGGAGAAGGAATGGACACAGCTGCGATCCTTTATTCTCTGATGTACATTCATTTCTTTATCTTTTTCTAACCTGTTGCTATTAGTTGTGTAATGTGTTGAAACGTCCCCTTAGAAAGCTTAATGAATCACTGTGCTGATAAACCTCTTGCTTTATTTGCTTTTCAAACACCTGAGCAAAACTGAACGTACGCAGACATTTTTCTCTTTACTTCTTCTGATCAACACTAAACTGGCATACAATATTTTTAGCGCAACGCAATCTGACTTTTAATAATCCCTACAAAAGAATGGCCCTGACTAACGATAACCTATACCTTTCATGAATCACTTACCTCATAAAAATCTTCGTTACTCAAACTACTGCAATACAGCGAGCGCCAATACTCCCAGCTAAATAAAAGATTCTAACTACTGACGTCACTAAACTACTGATAGGCATAGTTAGCAAATGAAATATTTTGATAAAGAACAAACAATGTATTTACCTTAATAGTGTTCAAAAGTCATTTTATATATATATCAGTTCATGACATCCAGTCTTAGAAATTTACTGTCTCTGATGGACACACGTCCAGATCATCCTATCTCAAAACTCCGCCAGCTCTCTCCCCACATCCACCACTGCTGGCGGCTACCCTCCGACTGCGCAACGCTACACGCTGTTAACAACCAACTGCTCAACACTACAATAGCAAATTCCAAAAACGCATCCAGCCACAGACTGCACCCACCACAGCCAGTGATTTTCATACAGAGCGCTACGTGGCGTTACCAACATAAAAACCTAAACAGTCTACTTACAGTGTGAATCATTTCCCTGTGTGGTTTTGTGACTAGAGCGGTGATAGTTCAAAGATGCATGTGTGTTCTTCAGTTCTGCTGCGACCTATATACCGGGGGGCGACTGTTGGGCAAAGAGGAAATTCAAATCAGAGATGCACCTATAGTGGAGGCTGTAGAGTCTGCTGGGTTGGCCCACAGGTTTTGTAGGGTCTGCTTGACTCCTCGGTCGTTTAATGAACAAAGTAACAACATATGGACTATCAGACCAATTGTGTGATTGGATTGAAGAGCTCCTAGATAAAAGAACGCAGTATGTTATTCTCAATGGAGAGAAGTCTTCCGAATTAAGAGTGATTTCAGGTGTGCCGCAGGAGAGTGTCGTACGACCGTTGTTGTTCACAATATATATAAATGACCATGTGGATGACATTGCGATTTCACTGAGGCTTTTTGCGGATGATGGTGTAGTATATAGAGAGGTTGTAACAACGGAAAATTGTACTGCGATGCAGGAGGACCTGCAACGAATTGACGCATGGTGCAGGGAATGACTATTGAATCTCAATGTAGACAAGTGTAATGTGCTGAGAATACATAGAAAGAAAGATCCTTTATCATTTAGCTACAATATAGCAGATCAGCAGCTGGAAGAGGTTAATTCCATAAATTATCTGGGAGTAGGCATTAGGAGTGATTTAAAATGGAATGAGCATACAAAATTAATCGTCGATAAAGCAGATGCCAGGGTGAGATTCATTGGAAGATTCCTAAGAAAATGCAGTCCAAAAACAAAGGAAGTAGGTTACAGTACACTTGTTCGCCCACTGCTTGAATACTGCTCACCGGTGTGGGATCCGTACCAGATAGGGTTGATAGAAGAGATAGAGAAGATCCAACGGTGAGCAGCACTCTTCGTTACAGGATCACTTAGTAATCCCGAAAGCGTTACGGAGATGATAGACAAACTCCTGTGGAAGACTCTGCAAAAGAGGCGATCAGTAGCTTGGTACGGGCTTTTGTTGAAGTTTTGAGAAAAAACCTTCACCGAGGAGTCAAGCAGTATATTGCTACTTCCTACTTATATCTCGCGAAGAGACCGTGATGATAAAATCAGAGAGATGACGCCCCCCACGGAGGCATACCGAACAATACGAGACTGAAATGGAAGGGAGAACCAATAGAGGTACTCAAGGTACCCTCCACCACACACCGTCAGGTGGCTTGCGGAATATGGATGTTGATGTAGATGTAGATGTAAAGGATGTCGAATGCACACTGCAGTCTGCTTCCTCTCGAAGAGTGCAGGCTGTTTAACAAACCGCAACCTCATTTGGTTAATCCCTAGTGTATAATAATGTTTTTTTCTGTTCTTGCAAAGAAATTTCTTGATAATATATGAAACTAGTGCCACACTGTTCACTCGTTTCTCAGTACCTATCACATACACACAGCATACGCACATCACTTCACAATGCTTCGCTATACACGTCATCAGTTGGCATCAGGACCATGTAGACGATATTTGGTTTCGTTTTTCAGTAGTGCAACTTCCCATTTCCTTGTCTAAAAATAGTGAGACAGTATCATTCTATAAAGGGTGTCACTTAGATCTCACGGAGAGTATAAGATACTGGGCTACGGTGTATGATTTTACACAGACGAATATATATAAAGCAGTGAAAGTAAGTTGTCAAACGTCAGAGATGTTTATTATTATTTACTTGGGCTACACATTTACCAAACCCCTACTCGGTGTTATCTATCTTCCACTGTACAGCATGCGTTGTTCAACAAGTACTTTTTAGCATTTTTTTCTAATAAATATGTTTTACTAACATCTTTAAACTCCTTAGGCAACTGGTTGTACTATTTTATTCCTTGGTAGAAAATGGTGTTCTGAGATTTGGGTTTATTCTTTATCGGTAAATGTAATCATTAACGATCTTGTTCCTTAGTCACGGACAGGGTTGCTTTGTGCAGTATTTTCAAGGTTATTTTTGATGTGATAACTGGTTTGTAAGAGACTCATGCTAAACTGTCCTTAAATTTTCCTCCATTATCTGTGATTTCCTACAGGTATCATAAACTCAGCTCTCCGCCAGGTCCCCAGCGACAGATTTTACGTGTACCTGCATCCCTCGAGTGAATGCCACCGTGCAGCCTCATCGATGTGACGTCACCAGGTTTTGTAAAGGGCGATACGTGGTCAGGGCGTGGAGCGGGCGGCGAGCTAACGAATTGTAATCAGGAAATGGAGATGAATGTGCGTCGATTGGCCATCTCCAGCCAGCGGCAGTTTTAGAGGGGCGTGGCGACTCCGATTTGGATCTAATTGGAAATTTCCGCCCATTGCAAACTCTAGGGTGGACGGACGCAGATGTAGCCCAGGGGTAACGTCGGCCCCCACAAAATGTGGAGACCTCCCGTGTCGATGGCGCTGCAAGCGCTGTGATGTCCTTAGGTTAGTTAGGTTCAAGTAGCTCTAAGTTCTAGGGGACTGATTATTATTGTCGTATGCATCAATTACAGTAATACACATTTAGCAAAACAAAGAAATACACTCCTGGAAATTGAAATAAGAACACCGTGAATTCATTGTCCCAGGAAGGGGAAACTTTATTGACACATTTCTGGGGTCAGATACATCACATGATCACACTGACAGAACCACAGGCACATAGACACAGGCAACAGAGCATGCACAATGTCGGCACTAGTACAGTGTATATCCACCTTTCGCAGCAATGCAGGCTGCTATTCTCCCATGGAGACGATCGTAGAGATGCTGGATGTATTCCTGTGGAACGGCTTGCCATGCCATTACCACTTGGCGCCTCAGTTGGACCAGCGTTCGTGCTGGATGTGCAGACCGCGTGAGACGACGCTTCATCCAGTCCCAAACATGCTCAATGGGGGACAGATCCGGAGATCTTGCTGGCCAGGGTAGTTGACTTACACCTTCTAGAGCACGTTGGGTGGCACGGGATACATGCGGACGTGCATTGTCCTGTTGGAACAGCAAGTTCCCTTGCCGGTCTAGGAATGGTAGAACGATGGGTTCGATGACGGTTTGGATGTACCGTGCACTATTCAGTGTCCCCTCGACGATCACCAGAGGTGTACGGCCAGTGTAGGAGATCGCTCCCCACACCATGATGCCGGGTGTTGGCCCTGTGTGCCTCGGTCGTATGCAGTCCTGATTGTGGCGCTCACCTGCACGGCGCCAAACACGCATACGACCATCATTGGCACCAAGGCAGAAGCGACTCTCATCGCTGAAGACGACACGTCTCCATTCGTCCCTCCATTCACGCCTGTCGCGACACCACTAGAGGCGGGCTGCACGATGTTGGGGCGTGAGCGGAAGACGGCCTAACGGAGTGCGGGACCGTAGCCCAGCTTCATGCAGACGGTTGCGAATGGTCCTCGCCGATACCCCAGGAGCAACAGTGTCCCTAATTTGCTGGGAAGTGGCGGTGCGGTCCCCTACGGCACTGCGTAGGATCCTACGGTCTTGGCGTGCATCCGTGCGTCGCCTGCGTTCCGGTCCCAGGTCGACGGACACGTGCACCTTCCGCCGACCACTGGCGACAACATCGATGTACTGTGGAGACCTCACGCCCCACGTGTTGAGCAATTCGGCGGTACGTCCACCCGGCCTCCCGCATGCCCACTATACGCCCTCGCTCAAAGTCCGTCAACTGCACATACGGTTCACGTCCACGCTGTCGCGGCTTGCTACTAGTGTTAAAGACTGCGATGGAGCTCCGTATGCCACGGCAAACTGGCTGACACTGACGGCGGCGGTGCACAAATGCTGCGCAGCTAGCGCCATTCGACGGCCAACACCGCGGTTCCTGGTGTGTCCGCTGTGCCGTGCGTGTGATCATTGCTTGTACAGCCCTCTCGCAGTGTCCGGAGCAAGTATGGTGGGTCTGACACACCGGTGTCAATGTGTTCTTTTTTCCATTTCCAGGAGTGTATATATAAAAATGAACATGTGATATATGTAATACACAAGTTTTAAAACGGCTCAGACTACACTCGGATGTTGATAGATTCGATCCAGCGGACTGCTTCGTGGGATGCTTGATGGAAGCTTCTCAATGCCACCAGGGAAGCGTCTCATTGGACAGTCATTCGCAATGTGGCTCATTGTTTGGGTGCCACCACGGTCACACACACTGTCACTTGAAAAGCCCCACTTGTGCATGTTGTACTTGCACCTACCCTCTTCGGTCCGATATCTGCTTAACTGCACCCACACCTCCTTTAGTTGGTGGAAGCCTGGAACTGGAACTGTTGGATTGTCTACAAGTTCATGGTTTCGGGTTCTTGTAGCTTGCCACTCCTGATCGAGTCCTGTGGATAGCCTTTTGACTCCCATTTTATATGACCTCAGATATTAAGTCCCATAGTGCTTAGAGCCATATGAACCATTTTTGAACATACTGTAGCAACAGTCCTGCCCTTTTTTTTATACACTGCGACAACAGTGCGCCAAGCGGACCGTAAGCTACGCTGTGGAGCACAACATCCGACGAATGCGAACAGAATAATTCAGATTGATTTATAGCGCGATTTTTACGAAAGGTAGCGTATTTAATGGATTAAATAGCAGCAACAACAATGCTATCGCATTTGTCATTCTAAAGGTTTCCTAAGGACCACAAGAGGTATGGGAAAGCATATGAGAGGACTGTTCAGTTGCGGTTTTCTTGTAGCTTACAGACATTTACGGAAGAATAATGTTTCTATTTAAGAACAAGAAACAGACCGTACACAGCAGAAGAAATGATGCATTCCAGAGAGATGTCCTGCATATCTGCAATAAAGTGAAGTTTTGTTCATAGCACTTCGAAATAAACGAGTTTATCACTGCTTAAAGTAGGAATCCAGGATGGAATGCAACATCTACATTATTTAACGTACCAGACGAGCCACCATAACGGTGACTGAAGAAAAAATTACCGCACAGACTTGGTAATAAAACGACAAATTCAACAGCAACTAATTACGCAATTGCAGCTACACCAGAATATGTCAGCACAATCGTCTTTTGAAGATATCATAGGTATGTTAAACAATACGCGTAAATTACAAGATCGAATGAAATGCACGAATGAGTAACTCTTTAGTCTTCGTGCGATAAAGAAAGTGTAAGTCATAAAAAAACAGCAAAAACAATACATATATTTTACGGAAGAATTACTGTTTATATTCTCTTGTTTCCACTAGAGCAAGTTGCAATTTTTTTTCAATTTCGATAGTATTTCTTCGTGTTTTTTTTTTGGTTCTGTTTGCATTTATTTTACGATTATTCAGATCTCTTGATATTTTGGTTGCACTTGGGACACAAAAATACAACTATTTTGTATACAGCACTTCTAGGAGTGCTAGTTCTGCAAGGTTTGCAGGAGAGCTTCTGTGAAGTTTGGAAAGTAGGAGACGAGGTACTGGCGGAAGTAGAGCTATGAGGACGGGGCGTGAGTCGTCCTTGGGTAACTCAGACGGTAGAGCACTTGCCCGCGGAAGGCAAAGGTCCCGAGTTCGAGTCTCGGTCCGGCGCACAGTTTTAATCTGCCAGGAAGTCTCAACTATTTTGTAAAATAAACACAAAATTTTATGACACATATGACGACAAATGAATAGTTTTCTTGCTGTTAAAGGCATTAATGCGACTGTCAAACGGTAACAATTTTCACAGTAGGTGATGTCGCGAATTTATATGTTACACAGCGGAAGCGCAGTGATGGATGTGGACTGCGTGAACATTACTGCCAACCATTTGCATCCAGTCATTCTTCATGTGTTCCCTGACGGCGACCCCATCTTCCCCGACGGTGAGCGTCACAAGGCCAGAATCGAGTACAGTGGTTTGAGGAGCATTACCCTGTACTGACGTTGATGATCAGATTCACTTGATCTGAACCGAAAGGAGCAACCCTGAGACGCTATTGGGCGCCGACTCCGTACCCACAAACCACCGGCCCGTAATTTATCGGATTCGTGGGACCTTAGTTATTTGCTGGCTAATCTTCCGAGCAGTATGATCAGGGTGTAGGATTTATTTTTCGCCTGTGTCGTTTCGTCCAGATTTGCGTTGGACATCTTCAGAGGTGCTCCTGTTTCTGCTGAGTGTTGCCGACAACGGGTGGGTCGTAGGAGAAAGGTATAAATACTGTGACAAAGAAGCGAGCCAGAAGTGTGCACGTCATCGGGAAACTGACATCATTTGAAGTGAAACGATCATGTAAAATTTATTGTTGGGAAGGCGGGTACCAGGTTGAGATTCACTGGGAGAGTCCTTAGAAAATGTAGTCCATCAACAAAGGAGATGGCTTACAAAACATTCGTTCGACGTATACTTGAGTTTTGCTCATCAGTGTGGGATCCATACCAGGTCGGGTTGACAGAGGAGGTAGAGAAGATCCAAAGAAGAGCGGCGCGTTTCGTCAAAGGATTATTTGGTAAGCGTGATAGTGTTACGAAGATGTTTAGCAAACTCAAGCGACAGACTCTGCAAGAGAGGCGCTCTGCATCGCGGTGTAGCTTGCTGTCCAGGTTTCGAGAGGGTGCGTTTCTGGATGAGGTATCGAATATACTGCTTCCCTCTACTTATATCTCCCGAGGAGATCACGAATGTAAAATTAGAGAAATTGGAGCACACACGGAGGCTTTCCGGCAGTCGATCTTCCCGCGGAGCATACGCGACTGGAACAGGAAAGGGAGGTAATGACAGTGGCACGTAAAGTGCCCTCCGCCACACACCGTTGGGTGGCTTTCGGAGTATAAATGTAGATGTAGATACCCTGACTGAAGAACTAGCCACCCAAAACTTTTGTGTACCTAAAGACTTTTATTCAACCTGTCCGTTGTAGTTAAAATTTTTCAGTGATCTGCAGCAGAGCATGCTCTTCAGTCAGGAAACTGTTTTCCGAAACCAATTTTTTCCACTAATAACACTCGTCTGCAAAATGTTGCTTCTTCTCAGGACGCCGAAATTGATTTCCGCTAGTTGTTAGAAAACAATTGCTATCATGGTAATATAACTAATCTTCAAGCAGACTTAGTAGGTTTCGACCACAAATTTCTTAGGTGGATTCTGTTGAGACCAACCCGTCTTCATGGTGTACAAAGTCTAATCCACCAGATGCCAGGAACTGACTCTGGCGTCTCCAACAGCTTCGAGAACAGTCCCACAATGAGGCAAAGAGCGATATGTTACACCTTGAATTTCTTTACGCCGGAGAAATACAGCGTATTCAAAAAGATCTTTTGCGTGTCTATATTTCTGAAGCTAATAAATCTATACAGTGAATTACGTTTTTTGATGAACGGGAAACACAAAACTTTTTTTTTTCATACCTTTCATAG
Source organism: Schistocerca gregaria (assembly GCF_023897955.1). Classification (NCBI taxonomy): domain Eukaryota; kingdom Metazoa; phylum Arthropoda; class Insecta; order Orthoptera; family Acrididae; genus Schistocerca; species Schistocerca gregaria. The sequence continues at coordinate 1,132,637,058 of NC_064920.1, read as the reverse complement.
GTGTGCAATATGGCTCCCTTGAGATGCACGACATATGTCTAGGCGGTATTCGAAATGTTCCCACACTGCAGCGAGCTAGTTTCGAGTTACAGCTTCCGCAGCTGCTGTTATTCGATGTCTCAGTTCATGCACTGTTGTTGGCGACGGAGGCACGTAAACAGAGTCTTTTATAAGCCCCCACAAGAAATGATCACATGCATTCAGGTTCGATGTCCTTGGAAGCCAGTAATATAAGGCTGAGTCATTTGATCTAGTGTGACTGATCCATCGTTCAGTAATCCTTTGATTTAAAAATTCCCGCACTTCCAGATCCCAGTGTGCAACTTCCGGTTATGACCTTCGGCGCAGCCCAGATCGGACGCAATTATTCAGCGTCACGGGCCTAGTAAAACTAAGGCCCGTGCACCCAGGGCGCCGCTATGTTGGCCAAAGAGCTTAAACGCCACAGATAGAATACTCCAAGTCAGAGACATTACGTGCAGTTCAAGGTCACGCGCTGCCCAGCACGAAACCAAGTCTACACTAGTTATGTGTGATTGTTAATAAATTTTTTTAAAAAAGGAGATAAGGAACTTTATTGTCTATAATACAACATACAGTCACCATTAATCTTTATTTTATAATTGCCATTTCCGACTTTGGCCCATATAAATAAATACTCATCGGCATTTAATTTCTTCTTCTCCCTCATAGACAAAATGAATGGCTTGCTGGGAACCAAAGTACCATAAGGCTGTTTAGCCAACAGTCCTGTAGTCTCAGCAATACTCCAAGTCTTCCAAGCAATAATATTGGCATCTTGAAAGTTTGCTCTTTCCAACAGTATGCTGTTCACACACATATCTCAAATAACATATTAGATATGATTTTCTTTAAATTGGATGATGCTTTTCGGTACACCCTATACATTAGTGTTCAGAAAATATCAGAAAACGTACCTGCGTACATCATAATCAATAGCAGTTAACTAGTAGAGTACTTCATACTGAGGTCAGTGTCTTCTGGTAACCCAAATGCGTAGTTACCACACAAATGGCTCCTTTTAGGATCCATGATCACTGGAGTTTTCTTGCTTCTGTTAGCGTATATTTTCACCTGTGTCTGTTTTCGCTTTTCATTATGACGCAAACACACAAACTGTATGTGCAACTCCATTTACTATTTGAGTGCCAAGGAGTTGTTTCTGGTCCAGCTGAATGGTCGCCCCGCAGAGATGCCTGCGAGATCCTTTGTAGGAGCTTTATAGCGCTTTGAGACGGTCAGAGGCCCGCTTCGTCGCAAATGAGGGTCTCATCCGCTAGGCGGCAGATAGCGCTCGGCTTGTTGCTCGGTCTCCAGTTGGTGAATACACACGTGCCGGCTGTCGCGCGTTGGCATTGGGTTGCTCCGGCGTCTGCGAGGCGAGATGAAAGAGGCGGCCCGACTCCTTTGTTGCTTTCAGAGCATTCGGCGCCCTCTCTGGGATTGACGTCTGCGCCGGGGAAGTCGCAGACCCTGGTGGCGTACGGTGCGCGCTTTCCGCAGATGAGCGAGTTCGCCTCTGCCAGCTCCTCGCGGAAATAACTCCCGCCGTTCCAGGCGAGGTGGAAGGTTGCTCACGTGGACGTCTGCAGGCGCATCATTTGTCCAATTCCTTACGTAAACCTCACAACGTGCCGCTCCACATTTTTGGCACGTACAAAATAATCTGTGTTCCATTCAACTGGATGATATCGTATTTTACCGATAATAAGACAATAAGAGGGAATGATAAGAGTGGACGATCAAGAACGAAGTGCTCTAATTAAAAACGGTGTAAGACAAGGATGTAGTCTTTCGCCCCTACTGTCCAATCTGTACGTCGAAGAAGTAGTGATGGAAATTGAAGAAATGTTCAGGAGTGGGATTAAAATGTAAGGTGAAAGGATATCAATGACACGATTCGGGGATGAGATTGCTGTTGTTGTTGTTGTGGTCTTCAGTCCTGAGACTGGTTTGATGCAGCCCTCCATGCTACTCTAGCCTGTGCAAGCTTCTTCATCTCCCAGTACTTACTGCAGCCTACATTCTTCTGAATCTGTTTACCGTATTCATCTCTTGGTCTCCCTCTACGATTTTTACCCTCCACGCTGTCCTCCAGTACTAAATTGGTGATCCCTTGATACCTCAGAACATGTCCTACCAACCGATCCGTTCTTCTGGTCAAGCTGTGCCACAAACTCCTCCTCTTCCCAATTCTATTCAATACCTCCTCATCAGTTACGTGATCTACCCATCTAATCTTCAGCATTCTTCTGTAGCACCACATTTCGAAAGCTTCTATTCTCTTCTTGTCCAAACTATTTATCGTCCATGTTTCACTTCCATACATGGCTACACTCAATTTAAATACTTTCAGAAACGACTTCCTTACACTTAAATCTATATTCGATGTTAACAAATTTCTGTTCTTCAGAAACGCTATCCTTGCCATTGCCAGTCTACATTTTATATCCTCTCTACTTCAACCATCATCAGTTATTTTGCTCCCCAAATAGAAAAACTCCTTTACTACTTTAAGTGTCTCATTTCCTAATCTAATTCCCTCGGCATCACCCGACTTAATTCGACTACATTCCATTACCCTTCTTTTGCTTTTGTTAATGTTCATCTTATACCCTCCTTTCAAGACACTGTCCATTCCGTTGAACTGCTCTTTCAAGTCCTTTGTTGTCTCTGACAGAATTACAATGTCATCGGCGAACCTCTAAGCTTTTATTTCTTCTCTTACTCCGAATTTTTCTTTTGTTTCCTTTACTGCTTGCTCAATATACAGATTGAATAACACCGGGGAGAGGCTACAACCCAGTCTCACTCCCTTCCCAACCACTGCTTCCCTTTCATGCCCCTCGACTCTTATAGCTGCCATCTGGTTTCTGTAAAGATTGTAAATAGCCTTTCGCTCCCTGTATTTTACCCCTGCCACCTTCAGAATTTGAAAGAGAGCATTCCAGTCAACTTTGTCAAAAGTTTCTCTAAGTCTACAACTGCTAGAAACGTAGGTTTGCCTTTCCTTAATCTTTCTTCTAAGATAAGTTGTAAGGCCAGTATTGCCACACGTGTTCCAACATTTCTACGGAATCCAAACTGATCTTCCCCGAGGTCGGCTTCTACCAGTTTTTCCATTGGTCTGTAAAGAATTTGCGTTAGTATGTTGCAGTTGTGACTTATTATTGCTATCCTGAGTGAAAGTGAAGAAGAATTACATGATCTGCTGAATGGAATGAACAATCTAATGAGTACAGAATATAGCTTCAGAACAAATGGAAGAAAGACGAAAGTAATGAGAAGTAGCAGAAATGAGAACAGCGAGAAACTTAACATCTGAATTAATGGTCACGAAGTAGATGAAGTTAAGGAATACTGCTAGCAAGGTAGTAAAATACCCAATGACGGACGTAGCAAGGAATACATCAAAAGCAGATTAGCATTGCCAAAAAAGGGCATTCGTGGCCAGAAGAAGTATCAAACATAGGCCTTACTTCGAGGAAGAAATTTCTGAGAATGTACGTCTATAGTACAGCATTGTATGGTAGTGAAGCGTGCACTGTGAGGAAACCGGAACACAAGAGAATCGAAGCATTTGAGATGTGGTGCTACAGAAGAGTGTTGAAAATTAGGTGGTCTGGTAAGGTAAGGAATGAGGAGGTTCTTTTAACAGTATTTTGAATACTACCTATTTCTTGCATACAAAACTGAAAAAACTCTTTCAAAAAATTCAAATGAATGATTTAGATAGCAAGCAAGATAGGAGTAACTACATCCAAATTTCAGTAATGAATTAATCAAAAGGGCCGATATTTTTTGTCGAATCTATTCACAAATACTCGTTCTGTAACGTGTTGCTATATTTCTCGAGTCCTTTCATCAGAAGAAATATCATTCAAAGACGGTATATATCCTTCAGAAGCAACAGAACTTCATAAGGATCGCTGTTTCGGGATAGTAAAGGACAACAGGTGCATTACCGCTCAGGAGTGCTCTACCAATTCTCATTCCACATGTGTGTTGCTCGTTTTTAACAGTCGGGTTTGTTATTAAAAGAGCACTGATTGCTATTGCAATTTTGTATAATAACCCGATATTGCAAAGCAATGGAAATTTTACTAATTTGATTTACTGATTTGAAAAATGTTTTATTTAAAAACCAATAGCTATGGTAATTAAATATACAGCTTTTTTGACTGGTTAATGGTAAAAAATAACCAAACAAACAAATACAGAAAACTACCGGTTATTTAGAGCTACCGGTTATTTAGAATTAAAATATCCTAATCGGTTTTAACCGGTCGGTTAATGGCGTCCAATGGCATGCATTCGACACGTTCTAGGTAGGTTTCCAGAAGTATGTGGCACTAAGCGTCTACGAACAGCTCACACAATACACGTAAATTACGGGCCGGTGGATTGTGGGAGAGGAGCTTTTTGAAAATTTGTGGTAAGGTCTTATGGCACCATACTGCTTAGGTCATCGGTCCCTAGACTTTCGTACTACCTAATCTAACTTACAATGACAACACACACACCCATGCCCGTGGGAGGACTCGAACGTCCAAGGGTATGGAGCCGCACGGACCGGGACAAGGCGCCCCAGACCACGCGGCGACCCCGCACGGCGGAGCGGAGCTGACGCCCAATAGCGCCCTAGGTGTGTTCCATCGTATGCAACGCAGGCTAATTTGTTTTTTTTTTTTTTTTTTGTCATCAGTCTACTGACTGGTTCGATGCGGCCCGCCACGAATTCTAGGGTTCCCCGCAAGGCCCCTCAAACCACTGCAGTATGAGTCTGATCTTGTAATATGGACAGTTATCCTATTGGAAGGTGCCATCACAGTGAGTGAAGATGCCAAGCACGAAAGGATGCAGGTTTTCTGCAATAATCTGCACATATCACAACTTCCACGGTATCTTCGATTCCTATCACAGGTCAGGCGAATACCCCACAGAATAATGTTCGCCATACCGTGGCACGATGAATGTTTCGAGCCGGTATTCACCTAGATTGGGCTTATTGGACCTGACCATTGACTTGGTGTAACAACAGAATTTCGCTCATAGATCTTATAATTAAATTCTTCCTCGAGATATTTGTGTTTCACCTTTATCTACGATAATGACGGACGCTGCAGAAATAATTAAAATTTGTGCTACAGCTGGGACTCGAACCCGAGTCTTCTTGCTTACTCAGCAGGAAGAGTAGTCACTACAACACCAAAGCGCTGCACAGTCTTTAAGTCCAATGCTCTCGCCAACACTAATCTCAATTCACATCTTGCTGCCTAGTTAGCAAGGAGTCCCGGGCTCAAGTCCCGGCCGTGGCACGAATTTTAATTCATTTCTTCGGTTTCCATCATTATCATAGAATTCCATCCGATCTGTCGACTCGTTTCCATTGATCCAAGGTCCAGTCTCGATTATCCCTTGCTCTTTGGAATTGTGACTGACGATGTGTTTGGGTCAACATGGGAATTTGTAGGAGTCGTCTGCTGCAGAGCCCCATCTCCAACAATGTGACCTGAACGATTTACCTACGCCACTATTGTGTTCTGTTATCAGATTTGCCCCATATCGCCGTCTATCCTGCTTAGTAGATTTGGCAAGCCTCCGACTTCCACGTAGAGTGACGAGCCGCGGGCGTCCAACTCTTTGTAGCCTACTCGTCATTTTACCATCCTTCGACAACTTTCGTTAGTTGCTCACGAGAGAGGCACACCATTAGCCGATCAGCTGTACCTGTTTCCGAGAAGCTCAGACACCCGGTCATAAAAAAAATTATGCACTTGCTATAAATATTCCCGTGAAATACTTGATATTATAAATTTATGGCTGATAGATCATGTCATGGGGAACAACTTCTATTAGAGACAAAGTATTTGCTGATGCTTTCTGCGGACGCTATGCCTCCTTTATTATTCACCAAACTAGTAAGGTCTACTAATAAGGTATCCTGCGTACCTTCTAACCCAGTAAATTCACACTCATTTTCAACAGAAAAATCTTACGAGTGTCCGTAACCAGAGAATAGTATTTTAGAAGCGAAGCAGAAACCTTAAGTTTGCTGACCCTACCCCTTCTCGTAATGAGCAGATGACGGCACTATAGGCAACTCACAAGCCACACACAAGTTGTAAAGTACCTACGCCCTGCCGCCTCTCAAGGGCATAATCAATACTAAAGCCACTACCACTACCAAACAAGCGGCTCGTAGTGCTTATGGAATATCGTCTCCGTTATGTGACTGTATTTGTGATTTCCAGTCAGAGAGGTCACAGTTCGTAGTAACTGACGGAAAGTCTTCGAGTAAAACAGAAGTGATTTCTCGCGTTCCCCAAGGTAGTGTTATAGGCCCTGTGCTGTTCCTTATCTATATAAACGATATGGGAGACAATCTGAGCAGCCGTCTTCGGTTGTTTGCAGATGACGCTGTCGTTTATCGACTAATAAAGTTATCAGAAGATCAAAACAAACTGCAAAACGATTTAGAAACAATATCTGAATGGTGCGAAAAGTGGCAGTTGACCCTAAATAACGAAAAGTGTGAAGTCATCCACATGAGTGCTAAAAGGAACTCCATAAACTTCGGTTACACGATAAATCAGTCTAATCTAAAAGCCGTAAAATCAACTAAATACCTATGTATTACAATTACGAACAACTTAAATTGGAAGGAACACATAGAAAACGTTGTGTGGAAGGCTAACCAAAGACTGCGTTTTATTGGCAGGACACTTAGGAAATGTAACAGACCTGCTAAGGAGACTGCCTACACTACGCTTGTCCGTCCTCTTTTAGAAAACTCCTCCGCGTCGGCCGCGGTGGTCTCGCGGTTCTAGGCGCGCAGTCCGGAACCGTGCGACTGCTACGGTCGCAGGTTCGAATCCTGCCTAGGGCATGGATGTGTATGATGTCCTTAGGTTAGTTAGGTTTAAGTAGTTATAAGTTCTAGGGGACTAATGACCACAGCAGTTGAGTCCCATAGTTCTCAGAGCCATTTGAACCATTTTTTACTGCTGCGCGGTGTGGGATCCTTACCAGGCAGGACTGACGGAGTACATCGAAAAAGTTCAAAGAAAGGAAGCACGTTTTGTATTATCGCCATATATATCGGAGAATGTCACAGAAATGATACAGGATTTGGGCTAGACATCATTAAAAGAAATGCGTTTTTCGTTGCGACGGAATCACCAACTTTTTCCTCCGATTGCGAAAATATTTTGTTGACACCGATCTACATAGGGCGCTACGATCTCCACGATAAAATAAGGGAAATCAGAGCTCGTACGGAAAGATATAGGTTTTCGTTCTTTCCGCGCTCTACAGGGTGAAAAATATTTAAACCGACAAACTCTGGGAGGTTGTAGGTGACATCAAAACAAATATTTTTCCCTAATGTCATTTTTTCCTAGGAGGATTATTTAAACTGGTGGAGGCCGTATTACGCCCTTCAGTTGTTAAAGGCGGTATTACGATCTTCAGTTGTTAGAGGGCGTATTACGATCGTCAATTGTAGGCAACTGCTGTCCACCAGTGTAGTAGTGCGTTGTCTCTGTTTACTAATGGAGCGGTACACCTGGAGTGAGTACACAGATATGGTTGCTGCGTACTACATAGCGTACCACAATGGACGAGCTACACACCGGGTTTATCGACAATATCCTAATCGCCGTATCCCGCATCAAACGACTTTTGCTGCTGTGTACCAACGTCTGCATGAGACCGGGTCATTTTGCAGATTACCTGGACAGGGACGCCGTCGCACGGTAAGAACGCTGCAAGTTGAGGAAGCTGTCTCGCAGCATGTGGAGCAGGATACTTCAATCAGCACTCGTGCAATTGCACGTAACATGGGGACGAATCAGACGAATGTAAGAACAGTCCACCGAGAGCAATTGTTACGTTCATTTCACTTAAAGCGTGTCCACAACCTGGAACCAGTTGATTATCCACCCAGAGCACAGTTTTAGCAGTGGTATTTGGAACGGTGTGAAATGCATCCTACATTTCCATCCTCTGTGTTGTTTACCGATGAAGCAACGTTCGGGGTGATGGAGTCTTCAACATGCACAATTCACATGTTTGGAGTGAGGATAACCCACATGCCGCAGTTACTAGCGCTCATCAAGTGCGGTTCTTCGTCAATGTGTGGGTCGGTGTTGTTGAGGACTGTTTAATTGGGCTGTAACTGCTACCTAGTTGTTGTCACTTGGTCATAAAAAATGGAAAAGTGTTTGTTGGTTTAATTAGTTTTCCGCCAGCGAAATCTTCCTCTACCGGTTTAAATACTCCTCATAGGAAAAAATGACTTCAGGGGAAAATATTTGTTTTGATGTCTCCTACAACCTCCCAGAGTTCGTCGGTTTAAATACTGTTGTATAATCAGCGCGTATACAACTTTCCCACTAGAGCGCGCCCCGCTAAGCACAACAGCGCAGGCGCAGCACTCGTCCGTCTCCGCACTACGAGATGGCGCTGTCTTAGAGACGGACCAAATTCTGCTTCCGCCGATCCGCGTATTAATATGTAACGCAGCCAATGAGATTGCTGCTAACGTAGAAACTTTTCTCCTCGCGGATCACACTCGCGCAATGATACATGAACGCGCGAGGTGTTACAACGAGTGCACAGACCTCCGATCAGTCAGTCTGCATTTGTCTGCACCATTCCGTACCAGTCTGCATTAGTCTGTACCAGTCTATAGTCAAGTTTCAGTCTGCGCCTAATAAGATTACCATATTCCTGTACATAGCCATGAAGATAATTGTCAAGTATCAGAGATACGTGAGAATAAGATTAACGTACCGAGACCAAAGGAACTCGAGATTGTCAATTGTAAATAGCATCCAGAATCAAGTTACGTAATGTCTATGCTTTTTATTATTTTAATAAATGTGTGTGAAAATTAATCAAGTTCTGTTTAAAGTTGGTCACCGTCAATCTGCTACTCTAAGCGTGCAAGTGGCATTTCTATCGTCTGACCTAACGGCAATAGATAAACACGCCACGATAAGACCACGAGATATATTGCTGATACTCGCCTACTTCGTTAGAGCGACAAGTCAAATAATCTGATGGTGTGTGTACCGAAGGTCTTACAGTACGTACACCAAAAATACTTTTCACCCTGTATACGAGATTGGAATAATAGAGAATTTTGAAGGTGGTTCAATGAACTCTCTGTCAGGCACTTAAATGTGATTTGCGTAGTATCCATGTAGACGTAGATGAAAAGACGCCTACCGCCGTCAGCAAGCGTCTGTAACAAAAGTCGTTGCCCGTCACTTGAGCTGGACGTTTGATCCGAAGGCTTTGAAACAGCCTGTATACAGAGTGTCCTAAATCTGACTCGGATGTGACAGAAGCACACACATTTGCAAGTCTTATAAAAGTTGTGTGTCTGTGAAACAAAAATGAACAAAAAGATGGCACACATCGCAAAAATTACGAACTGTACTGATCGATACCCTTGAACCGTCTTTGTGGAGCCGCCCGGTCTACCTACGCAGTTGTACCCGATGTCCGAAAGTTGTGTTCTCGGGGAGAGCGAAGGCTGGGAATGCAGACGCTGCGCTGCGGCCGGCTCCCAAATGTGCGTGCAGTGCGTGCGGCTGCGTGCCCGTATTGACGGGCTGCAATGGACGCCGCGGGCCCGACCAGCCGACTGCGTTACGCACCGCCAGACCGCACGCGCAGCGGTTTCGCCGCGCGGCGCTGATATCCGATTACTTCGATCGCATTCGGTCGCCACTCGCGCAGCAATTTCGCGATTCCGCGCTATTTATTTTACGTCGCACGGCATTGTCCCGGCGGAAATTGTTTCGCTCGGATTTCCCAGCAGCGTTCCCCGAAATGACAGTATTCCGGTTAATGCAGATGCATCGGGCGCGCTTTTGGCTCCAGACACGGCCCAGCCCGGCGGCGACTGGTACAGACGCGCAGTCAGTCTCATTGGTTTGGAAAAAATAATGGGCTTGCAACTCTTCAGTATATCGATTTACCAAAAGTACATAAAAGTACCAAAAAATAATAGGCAAACAGGTATGCGAAAGGTAGCTGTGTAGCTTAATGAAACTCGGAAATATCCGTCGAATAATAAAAAATATCGTGTGCCTAGGGCCTCCCATAGGGTGGACCGCTCGCCGGGTGCAAGTCTTTCGATTTGACGCCACTTCGGCGATTTTCCCGTCGATGGGGATGAAATGATGATGATTAGGACAACACAACACCCAGTCCCTGAGAAGAGAAAATCTCCGGCTCAGCCGGGAATCGAATCCAAGCCCTGTGGATTGACATCTGCCGCGCTGATCACTCAGGCACCGGGGGCGGACTGTCGAATAATAAAACTCATTATATAAAAGACAGCTACATCAACAGTGTTTGTTGTACGTACAGGTTGTTCCGGATAAGTCTTTTTCTCTATTATGTCCTAAATAGTAAGTGAAAGATGAAAATATGAAGACTGAAGTGGCGAATGAAAAATTTGTAGCCGGCCGCGGTGGTCTCGCGGTTCGAATCCTGCCTCGTGCATGGATGTGTGTGATGTCCTTAGGTTAGTTAGTTTACTTAGTTCTAAGTTCTAGGCGAGTGATGACATCAGAAGTTAAGTCGCATAGTGCTCAGAGCCATTTTTTGAAAATTTGTACCAAGGCAGGGTTCGAACCCGGTTCTAACCATTAAGCCACAACTGCACGAGCTAGCCTAGCACTACCCCCTCCTCAGTCCGAATTCCATTCACGCCTTAGCCTACTTGTTATTACCCCTTGAACAGCACTGGAGTAGCCTTCCAACTGTAGTGAAAAGGTGAAAGCGGATTTTTTTTTAATAATCTTATGGGACTTAACTGCTAAGGTCATCAGTCCCTAAGCTTACACATTACTCAACCTAAATTATCCTAAGGACAAACACACACACCCATGCCCTAGGGAGGACTCGAACCTCCGCCGGGACCAGCCTCACAGTCTATGACTGCAGCTCCTGAGACCGCTCGGCTAATCCCGCGCTGCAAGGTGACAGTGGGCTGAGATACGAATGAAAATTCTGATTATGGAGGGAGGCGAGCTAGAGTACTCCGTACAGTTGTGCAGAGCTACCGTGCAAGGGTGACGTAGTGGCACATCTGCTTAATGAGTAAGAGTCCCGGGTTCGAATCCTGACCATGATCCAAATTTCCCTTCTTGCTTCAGTCTACATATATGCAAATGTTTTTTTATTCCAGTCTTTGATCACAATATCGATTCTTTTGACGATGACCGGTTTCAATCCGTAATGACGATCCTCACATCTTTTCTACACCATGTCCTAAAGTGATAAGGCCGTACTGGCATCCTCAGTATGGCCTTACTACTTTAGGATACGGCGTAGAAAAGATCTGAGGATGGTCATTAATGAGGGAAACCGGTCATCGTCAAAAGAATTGATATTGTGATCAAAGACTGTAATAAAAAACGTTTGACAGTATTGGATCACTGTCCGTATAGGCGACTATGTGTCAGCCGGTGCTACATACACTCCTGGAAATGGAAAAAAGAACACATTGACACCGGTGTGTCAGACCCACCATACTTGCTCCGGACACTGCGAGAGGGCTGTACAAGCAATGATCACACGCACGGCACAGCGGACACACCAGGAACCGCGGTGTTGGCCGTCGAATGGCGCTAGCTGCGCAGCATTTGTGCACCGCCGCCGTCAGTGTCAGCCAGTTTGCCGTGCCATACGGAGCTCCATCGCAGTCTTTAACACTGGTAGCATGCCGCGACAGCGTGGACGTGAACCGTATGTGCAGTTGACGGACTTTGAGCGAGGGCGTATAGTGGGCATGCGGGAGGCCGGGTGGACGTACCGCCGAATTGCTCAACACGTGGGGCGTGAGGTCTCCACAGTACATCGATGTTGTCGCCAGTGGTCGGCGGAAGGTGCACGTGCCCGTCGACCTGGGACCGGACTGCAGCGACGCACGGATGCACGCCAAGACCGTAGGATCCTACGCAGTGCCGTAGGGGACCGCACCGCCACTTCCCAGCAAATTAGGGACACTGTTGCTCCTGGGGTATCGGCGAGGACCATTCGCAACCGTCTCCATGAAGCTGGGCTACGGTCCCGCACACCGTTAGGCCGTCTTCCGCTCACGCCCCAACATCGTGCAGCCCGCCTGCAGTGGTGTCGCGACAGGCGTGAATGGAGGGACGAATGGAGACGTGTCGTCTTCAGCGATGAGAGTCGCTTCTGCCTTGGTGCCAATGATGGTCGTATGCGTGTTTGGCGCCGTGCAGGTGAGCGCCACAATCAGGACTGCATACGACCGAGGCACACAGGGCCAACACCCGGCATCATGGTGTGGGGAGCGATCTCCTACACTGGCCGTACACCTCTGGTGATCGTCGAGGGGACACTGAATAGTGCACAGTACATCCAAACCGTCATCGAACCCATCGTTCTACCATTCCTAGACCGGCAAGGGAACTTGCTGTTCCAACAGGACAATGCACGTCCGCATGTATCCCGTGCCACCCAACGTGCTCTAGAAGGTGTAAGTCAACTACCCTGGCCAGCAAGATCTCCGGATCTGTCCCCCCATTGAGCATGTTTGGGACTGGGTGAAACGTCATCTCACGCGGTCTGCACGTCCAGCACGAACGCTGGTCCAACTGAGGCGCCAGGTGGAAATGGCATGGCAAGCCGTTGCACAGAACTACATCCAGCATCTCTACGATCGTCTCCATGGGAGAATAGCAGCCTGCATTGCTGCGGAAGGTGGATATACACTGTACTAGTGCCGACATTGTGCATGCTCTGGTGCCTGTGTCTATGTGCCTGTGGTTCTGTCAGTGTGATCATGTGATGTATCTGACCCCAGGAATGTGTCAATAAAGTTTCCCCTTCCTGGGACAATGAATTCACGGTGTTCTTATTTCAATTTCCAGGAGTGTATATGCACCATAGATGTGGGAGACTTGATAAGATGCCTGGAACCATACAGTTTCGTCTGATTACAGCACCTGTGCATGGCTTTCAGGCAGGAACCCCCGTTTCGTTCAGTCTTGAGATATTACACCAATAGAATTGGAGAGCCTCTGCAATTGGGAGTACCAACTGGGCTGCGGCGTGAATGGGAATTTGGATAGAAGAGGGAAGCATGCTAGGGTCGCCTGTGCAGTTGACCAAAGCCACTGTGCCAGGGTGGCGTAGTGGTTAGCACGTCTGCCTAGTGTGGGGGAGACTCGGGTTCGAAACCCGGCCTCGGTACAAATTTTCATTCATCAGTTCAGTGTGCATACATACATCATAGATGTAATAGTTAGCACATCTGCCTAGTGACCAGGAGGCCTTGGTTCGAATCCCGTATTTTCCTAACGTTCCAGGCTTGTGCTTCGTTCAAAACTACACTCTGGATTATAATCATCCACATTCTCTCCTTCGTTCTTATTGTTATCTTTTTACTCCACGGTTCATTGCCATTGTTACAGCTCGTCCCTTATTAACCCTACAAGTGACATCATCATTGGCGGTGCCCTGTTTATTAAACAATAACCAAAGATATTTTGGCTTTCCCACATTTACAATCACTTCTCCATCTACCCCCCAAATTATTTTTCTTCCCTTTCCAACAGGCAAGTGCACACACTTCTTCACCGTCATCTTCAGGCCAGCCTTATTGCAAACCTCTTTAAGCTTTCTTATCATATAACACAACGAATGTTTCTATGGTTGTGAATACACGTCTGATGACGTGGCAGAAGAATAAACAGGAATCCATATAGCAGAGATAATGGATCGAGTTTTAGAATTTAAATGAGCTTTGGAAGACTTACGATCGACTAAGGCAGTAGGGATGGATAACATTTTGCCGATACACCATCTGATTTTTGGATAAATGTAATCCAAACATTTCCGTAGACTCCATGAGCTGACAAGTTCGAGAATTATTGCACAATCCGCTTAACAGCTCATGTGTGCAAGTTGCTGACAAGAATAATTTACAGAAGAACAGAAAAGAAAATTGAGGATGTTTTAGATGACGCTCAGTTTGACATTAGGAAGGGAAAAGGCACCAGAGAGGCAAATCTGAGGTTGCCGTTGATAGTGGAAGCAAGACTAAAGAAATATAAAGACGCGTTCATAGCATTTGTGGACCTGGAAAAAGTGTTCGACAACGTAAAATGGTGCAATATATTCGAAATTCTGTTAACAACATGGTAAGCTGTAGGGAAATACCGGTAACATAAAATATGTGCAAGAACAAAGAGGGAATAATGGGAGTAGACGACTAAAAAGGAAGTGCTCGGATTAAAAAGGCTGTAAGACAGGAATGTTGTAGTTCGCCCCTGCTGTTAATCTATACAGCGAAGAAACAATGACGGAAATCAAAGATTCAAGAGTGGAATTAAAATTCAAGGTGACGTTATCCTCAGTGCAAGTGAAGAAGAATTACGGGGTCTGTTGAATGGAATGGGCAGTCTAGTGAGTACTGAATATGAATTGAGAGTAAATCGAAGAAACACCAAAGTAATTAGAAGCAGCAGAAATGAGAACCGCGAGAAACTCAACATCGGTGTTGGGCCTCACAAAGTAGACGAAGCTAAGCAATTTTGCTACTTAGGCAGCAAAATAAACTATGACGGACGGAGCAAGGAGGACATGAAAAGCAGACTAGCACTGGCAAAAAGGGCATTCCTAGCTCATAGAAGTCTGCTAGTATGAAATCTAGGCCTTAATTTGAGAAAGAAATTTCTGAGAATGTACATTTGGAGCACATCATTGTATGGTAGTGAAACCGTCATCTCGTGGTCGTGTGGTAGCATTCTCGCTTCCCACGCCCGGGTTCCCGGGTTCGATTTCCGGTGGGGTCAGGGATTTTCTCTGCCTCGTGATGGCTGGGTGTTATGTGATGTCCTTATGTTAGTTAGGTTTAAGTAGTTCTAAGTTCTAGGGTGCTGATGACCATAGCTATTAAGTCCCATAGTGCTCAGAGCCATTTGAACCATTTTTGAAACGTAAAACGTGTGAAAACCGGAGTGAAAGAGAATCGAAGCATTTGCGACGCCGGCCGCTGATGGCCGAGCGGTTCTAGGCGCTTCAGTCTGGAACCGCACGACCGCTACGGTCGCAGGTTCGAATCCTGCTTCGGGCATGGATGTGTGTGATGTCCTTAGGTTAGTTAGGTTTAAGTAGTTGGTGACCTGAGATGTCAAGTCCCATAGTGCTGAGAGCCATTTGAACCATATTTTTGCATTTGAGACGTGGTGCTACAGAAGATGAAAATTACGTGGACTGGTAAGGTACGGAATGAGGAGATTCTCCGGAGAATCGACCAGGAAACTGCTATATGGAAACTGCTGACGAGAAAAATGGTTCAAATGGCTCTGAGCACTATAGGACTTAACTCTGAGGCCATCAGACCCCTAGAACTTAGAACTACTTAAACCTAACTAACCTAAGGACGTGACACACATCCATGCCCGAGGCAGGATTCGAACCTGCGTCCGTAGCAGTCGCGCGGTTCCAAACAGTAGCGCCTTTTTTTCTTTTTCTTTTTATTTTTTTTTTAATCTCATTTTGTTAGCTTTTGTTCGTTGCATCTGCTCGGGTCGGACGTCGTAAGACATCCGTTTAAGTTCGTTATTGATCGATTAACTCAATTTTTTTATTACAAAGGGCAGCTAACCCTCTGACCGAACACGTTGAGCTACAGTGCCGGCTGCGCCTAAAACCGCTCGGCCACCCTTGCCGGCTCTGACGAGAAGAAGGGACAGGATGGAAGGATATTTGTTAAGACATCACAGAATTATTATTTATTTATCGTATGGCTTTAGCAGTGCAAGTGCGGTATTGAAAGCGTAAATTTACATAACATATAAATACAAATATACATACACACACATACATAATAATATAAACAGAACAAACACCAGTCATTATTAAATCTGAGAAAAGTTGAAATATAATCACAGCTACAATTCGTCAAAAAGTTATGTTCAAACACATACATAATAATATAAACAGAACAAACACCAGTCATTATTAAATCTGAGCAAAGTTGAAATATAATCACAGCTACAATTCGTCAAAAAGTTATGTCCAAATGTGACAGCCATTTAATGGCTGCAGGGCTGGCACCCACGAAGTCTCTCCAGTAACCACAGAATCTTCACAGTGGGCAATCTTGCACTAGGTGTTGTAATGTTTGTTCACCAGTTTCACAGTCACACATTGGGTTATCATTGGAGCCCCATTTGTACAACACGGATTTAGTTCTCGCGTATCCAGTTCTCACACGGTTAAGCCGGCACCAGATTTTACGAGGAAGCTGCATTCCTGGGAGTTGTTGGCTGGGGACCTCTATTTTGTGTCGGTTAATGTCATTATTGCTCCACTTGGTTTTCCAGGATTTGTGAGAGCCATAGGTATTTCCTTGGGCAAATGTTCTGTCTTTCCATATTGGCGCTCTTGATTTAAAGCGATATCGACAGCGGTCATCTAGTACTTGGTGTAGCGGTAGTATTCTTGCCTTATCTGCAGATTTATTTCTTGCCATTCCTGAGTTGTTGCCTGCTATCTACGGATTTCAGGTGGAGTGATGTTTGAGAGAACATGAAGCCATTCTAGAGGTGTTGACTTTAGTGTCCCTTTTATTGTCCTCATGGATTCATTGATTTGGGCGTCAATCTTCTTTACATGGGCACTCCTACTCCACACAGAGGCACAGTACTCTGCCACGGAATAGACGTGTGATATTACTGCAACACGTAGTGTATTTGCATCCGCTACCCATGTGGTACCTGCTAATCTCTGGATGATGTTATTTCGGGTTTTCAATTTCTGGCTATTTAGTTCAAGGTGTTTCTTGAAGTTATGCCTAAATATTTGGGAAATTTGTTCTGTTTAATTCGTTTTCCACAGAAATTAATATTTAGTTCTCTGTCTGCCAGTCTGTTATTTAAATGGAAGGCGCAGGTCTCTGTTTTATTTGGGTCTGGGCACGGTCTATGTTGTGTACATAGTTCCGCGTAGTCAGCGCGTACACAACTTTCCCACTAGAGCGCGCCCCACAAAAGCGCAGGCGCAGCGCTCGTCCATCTCTGCACTACGAGATGGCGCTGCAATAGAGAGGGACCAATTTCTGCTTCCGCCGATCCACGTGTTGAAATGTAACGCAGCCAATCAGATTGCTGCTAACGTAGAACCTTTTCTCCTCGCGGATCACACTCGCGCAGTGATACATGAACGCGCGAGGTATTATAACGAGTGTACAGGCCTCCGATTAGTCAGTCTGCATTTGTCTGCACGAGTTCTACATTTGTCTGTACCAGTCTATAGTCAAGTTTCAGTCTGCGCATAAAAAAATTACCATCTTCCTGTGCATAGCCATGAAGATAAATGTATACACACTTTTGTCAAGTATCAGAGATATATGTGAGAATGAGATTAACGTACCGAGACCAAAGGAACTTCAGATTGTCAATTGTAAATAGCATCCAGAACTAAGTTAAGTAATTTTTATGCTTGTTATTATTTTAATAAATGTGTATGAAAATTAATCAAGTTCTGTTTAAAGTTGGTCACCGTCAATCTGCTAGTCTAAGCATGCAAGTGGCATTTCTATCGTCTGACCTAACGGCAGAAGATAAGCAGGCCACGATAAGACCACGAGACATATTGCCGACACTCGCCTACTTCGTTAGAGCGACAAGTCAAATAGTCTGATGGTGTGTGTACCGAAGGTCTTACAGTACGCACACTACAGCCTCCATCACAGAATAATTTCCACTGTACTAGAGGGAGCTGAAGAGGGTAAAAAACCTGTAGAGGAGAACGGGGACTGGAATACGTCCAGTAAATAATTGAGGACATAGGTTACAAGTGCCACTCTGAGAAGAAGAGGTTGGCAAAGGAGAGGAATTCGTGGCGGGCCGCTTCAGACCAGTCAGAAGACTGAAGGCTCAAAAACTAAAAAAAATCGTATATTTCAGATATCTTCATGTACACTCTGGTCACAGCCAGTAATACTTATTACCTTGTTTATTTATTTATTGTTCCGTGGGACCAAATTAAGGAGAAGTCTCCATGGGCATGTAACAAGTCAATACATGAAATTATAACACGCTAGTAGAAACAGATAAAATGAAATACAAGAAACGTATTCAGACGTCAATTCGAAAGTTTAAATAAAGAAAATCAACAATGTAACACTGGAATTTGCTTAATTTTTTAGCTCTTTCAGGAGCTCCTCGACTGAATAGAAGGAGTAAGCCATGAGGAAATTCTTCAGTTTAGACTTAAAAGCGTTTGGGCTACTGATAAGATTTTTGAGTTCTTGTGATAGATTATTGAAAATGGATGCAGCAGAATAGTGCACTCCTTTCTGCGCAAGTGTCAAGGAAGTGCATTCCACGTGCAGATTTGATTTCTGCCTAGTATTAACTGAGCAAAAGCTGCTAACTCTTGGGAATAAGCTAATATTGCTAACGACAAACGACGAGGGCAATGTCAGAATTCCAAGTCTATTGAATAGGGGTCGACAAGAGGTTCTCGAACTTACACCACATATAGCTCGAACAGCCCGTTTTTGAGCCAAAAATACCCATTTTGAATCAGAAGAATTACACCAAAAAATAATACCATAGGACATAAGCGTATGAAAATATGCGAAGTAGACAACTTTTCGTGTTGAACTGTCACTTATTTCAGATACTGTACTAATGGTAAATAAAGCAGCATTTAGTTTCTGAACAAGATCCTGAACATGAGCTTTTCACAACAGCGTACTATCTATCCGAACGCCTAGGAACTTGAACTGTCCCGTCTCGCTTATAAGATGCCCATTCTGTCTGATCAAAATATCGGTTCTTGTTGAATTGTGAGTTAGAAGCTGTAAAAACAAAGTCTTACTGTGATTTAGCATCAAATTATTTTCCACAAGCCACAAACTAATTTTATGAACTTCATTATTTGATAATGTTTCAATATTACACACAAGGTCCTTCACTATCAAGCTGGTGTCATCAGCAAACAGAAATATTTTTGAATCACCTGTAATACTAAAAGGCATATCATTTATATAAATCAGAAATAGCAGTGGCCCCAGCACCGACCCTTGTGGAACGCCCCACTTAACATTGCCCCATTGGGACTGAACATCACTACCACTCTCAATATTGCGGGGAATTACCTTCTGCTTTCTGTTCTTAAAGTAAGAGGCGAACCAATTGTAAGCTACTCACCTTACTTCATAATGGTCCAACTTCTGCAATAATATCTTGTGGTCAACACAGTCAAAAGCGGTTGTTGATAATTCTTCCGGGTACTAAGGCCGTGGTCCATGGAATTGAAGAATTCGATGGACCACGGCCTTATAACCTGGAAGAATTATCAACAACAGTACCATCCGGTCGTGAAAGCCTTCATTGTATAACAGTCAAAAGCCTTCGTTAAATCAAAGAAAACACCTAGAGTTCGCAACCTTTTATTTAATGCGTCCAAAACCTCACAGAGAAAAGAGACTATAGCGTTTTCAGTTGTTAAACCATTTCTAAAACAAAACTGTACATTTGACAGCAAATTAGGTGAATTTAAATGCTCCAGTAACCTTGTATATACAACCTTCTCGATAACTTTAGCAAACACCGATGGCATGGTAATAGGTCTATAATTGTCAACATTATCCCTGTCTCCCTTTTTATAAAGTTGCTTCACTACCGAATACTTTAATCGGTCAGGAAACCGACCACTCCTGAAGGAAAAGTTACAGGTATGGCTAAGAACTGGGCTAATACACACAGAACAATACTTCAGTATTCTGCTGGTTACCCCGTCATATCCGTGAGAGTTCTTAGCCTTTAGTGATTTAATTATTAACTCAATCTCTCTCTTGTCAGTATCATGGAGGAGCATTTCAGGTAACAGTCTCGGAACACTTTTTTCTAAAAACGCTATATGATTCCCTATTGGTACTAGGTTTCTATTTAGTTCACCTGCTATATTCAGAATGTGATTATTAAATACTCTACATACAGGGTGTTACAAAAAGGTACGGCCAAACTTTCAGGAAACATTCCTCACACACAAATAAAGAGACGATGTGATGTGGACATGTGTCCGGAAACGCTTAATTTCCGTGTTAGAGCTCATTTTAGTTACGTCCACCTACGCTCAATGGAGCACGTTATCA
This sequence comes from Schistocerca gregaria, assembly GCF_023897955.1. Lineage (NCBI taxonomy): Eukaryota > Metazoa > Arthropoda > Insecta > Orthoptera > Acrididae > Schistocerca > Schistocerca gregaria. Next base: position 1,132,616,876 of record NC_064920.1, on the reverse strand, counting down.
TGATTTCATACGGGATACTCTACCTGAGCTGCTAGAACATGTGCCTTTACAAGTACGACACATGTGGTTCATGCACGATGGAGCTCCTGCACATTTCAGTCGAAGTGTTTGTACGCTTCTCAGCAACAGATTCGGTGACCGATGGACAGGTAGAGGCGGACCACTTCCATGACCTCCACGCTCTCGTCACCTCAACCCTCTTGACTTTCATTTATTGGGGCCGAAAGCTCTTGTCTACGCAACCCCGGTGCCAAATGTAGAGACTGTTCGTGCTCGTATTGTGGACGGCTGTGATACAATACGCCATTCTCTAGGGCTGCATCAGCGCATCAGGGATTCCATGCGACGGAGGGTGGATGCATGTATCCTCGCTAACGGAGGACATTTTGAACATTGCCTGTAGCAAAGTGTTTGAAGTCACGCTGGTACGTTCTGTTGCTGTGTGTTTCCATTCCATGATTAATGTAATTTGAAGAGAAGTAATAAAATGAGTTCTAACATGGAAAGTAAGCGTTTCCGGACACATGTCCACATAACATATTTTCTTTCTTTGTGTGTGAGGAATGTTTCCTGAAAGTTTGGCCGTATCTTTTTGTAACACCCTGTATATGCGACTTATCAGTAACACGGATGTGAGATGTTCTGTAGTAAGTAACAGCATACGGACTATCAGATCAATTGTGTGATTGGATTGAGGAGTTCCTAGATAACAGAACGCAGCATGTCAATCTCAATGGAGAGAAGTCTTCCGAAGTAAGAGTGATTTCAAGTGTGCCGCAGGGGAGTGTCATAGGACCGTTGCTATTCACAGTATACATAAATGACCTGGTGGATGACATCGGAAGTTCACTGAGGCTTTTTGCAGATGATGCTGTGGTATATCGAGAGGTTGCAACAATGGAGCATTGTGCTGGGGTGCAGGAGGATCTGCAGCGAATTGACGCATGGTGCACGGAATGACAATTGAATCTCAATGTAGACAAGTGTAATGTGATGCGAATACATAGAAAGATAGGTCCCTTATCATTTAGCTACAAAATAGCAGGTCAGCAACTGGAAGCAGTTAATTCGATAAATTATCTGGGAGTACGCATTAGGAGTGATTTAAAATGGAATGCCTGAATGAGATTCATTGGAAGAATCCTAAGGAAATGCAATCCGACAACAAAGGAAATAGGTTACAGTACGCTTGTTCGCCCACTGCTTGAATACTGCTCAGCAGTGTGGGATCCGCACCAGATAGGGTTGATAGAAGAGATAGAGAAGATCCAACGGAGAGCAGCGCGCTTCGTTACAGGATCATTTAGTAATCGCGAAAGCGTTACGGAGATGATAGATAAACTCCAGTGGAAGACTCTGCAGGAGAGACGCTCAGTAGCTCGGTACGGGCTTCTGTTAAAGTTTCGAGAACATACCTTCACCGAAGGGTCAAGCAGTATATTGCTTCCTCCTACGTATATATCGCAAAGAGACCATGAGAATAAAATCAGAGAGATTAGAGCCCACACAGAAGCATACCGACAATCCTTCTTTCCACGTGCAATACGAGACTGGAATAGAAGGGAGAACCGATAGAGGTTCTCAGGGTACCTTCCGCCACACACCGTCAGGTGGCTTGCGGAGTATAGATGTAGATGTAGATGTAGCGAAAAAGGGAGGAGTGTAGGAGTGTGTGTCTTTCTGCGCCTTCTCTGTGGAAGCCGGCACGGCGGTGGTACGGCTTTTCTGTTTGCCGCGGACTATTTGCGAATTCACGCGGGCGCGCTAAGCCCTCCGGCCAGTTACTCACGGGACGGCTGAACGGCGGGTGCTGTAGCCGGCGACGCGCAGGATAATTGATAATCCTCTGATTAATCTGGCCGCTTATTGGGCGCGACACAGCAGCCCTCCGGGGAAGGCCGCGCTCGGCAAGAGTTTGCGTAAAACCCGCTGAATTACAGCCGCGTGCCGCGAGGAATGTCCGGTGCTCTGTCTACGGGCAGGTGGCGGCGCCGCTGACAAGCCTAATTTGTGGCGGGGTTTTAACGAAACAGATGAGCGCCGCTGTGGAGACACACCTGCGCGGCAGGAAGCCGGCACGTCTCTACGTGCTGCAAGCGGGCTGACCCAAATTCTTCCAGAAGTCGTCGGCTACGTGTTTTTACGTTCGGGTATCGTGATATACCGAAGTCTTCGACGGTATGAGGAAAGGTGAATGGTCGACTGCGGTTTACTGGGAGTATCTTATTCGCACGAAGTAATGGCCGCTATCGACAGGGGATCTCAAGTTGATTCCGTATTTCTAGACTTCCGGAAATCTTTTGACACCGTTCCTCACAAACGGCTTCTAATCAAGCTGCGGGCCTATAGGCTATCGTCTCAGTTGTGCGACTGGATTCGTGATTTCCTGTCAGGAAGGTCGCAGTTCGTGGTAATAGAGGGCAAATCATCGAGTAAAACTGAAGTGATATCAGGTGTTCCCCAGGGAAGCGTCCTGGGACCTCTGCTGTTCCTGATCTATATAAATGACCTGGCAGACAATCTGAGCAGTTCTCTTAGGCTGTTCGCAGACGATGCTGTAATTTACAGTCTAGTAAGGTCATCCGAAGACCAGTATCAGTTGCAAAGGAGATTTAGAAAAGATTGCTGTACGGTGTGGCAGGTGGCAGTTGACGCTAAATAACGAAAAGGCGATCCACATGAGCTCCAAAAGAAATCCGTTGGAATTCGATTACTCGATAAATAGTACAATTCTCAAGGCTGTCAATTCAACTAAGTACCTGGGTGTTAAAATTACGAACAACTTCAGTTGGAAAGACCACATAGATAATATTGTGGGGAAGGCGAGCCAAAGGTTGCGATTCATTGGCTGGACACTTAGAAGATGCAACAAGTCCACTAAAGAGACAGCTTACACTACACTCGTTCGTCCTCTCTTAGAATATTGCTGCGCGGTGTCGGATCCTTACCAGGTGGGATTAACGGAGGACATCGAAAAGGTGCAAAAAAGGGCAGCCCGTTTTGTATTATCATGTAATAGGGGAGAGAGTGTGGCAGATATAATACGCGAGTTGGGATGGAAGACATTAAAGCAAAGACGTTTTTCGTCGCGGCGAGATCTATTTACGAAATTTCAGTCACCAACTTCCTGTTCCGAATGCGAAAATATTTTGTTGAGCCCAACCTACATATGTAGCAATGATCATCAAAATAAAATATGAGAAATCAGAGCTCTAACAGAGAGGTTTAGGTGTTCGTTTTTCCCGCACGCTGTTCGGGAGTGGAATGGTAGATAGATAGTATGATTGTGGTTCGATGAACCCTCTGCCAAGCACTTAAATGTGAATTCCAGAGTAATCATGTAGATGCAAATGTAGAAGTGTAGTTCATCTGTACGGAAGACTGCGTTTAAAACACAAGTGCAACCCCACGCCCGTGTGTTTGGGATCCGCACCGGGTCGGATTAAAGACATCGGAGCAGCTCAGAGGCGGGCTGCTAAATTTGTTACCGGTAGTTCCGACGGAATCCCTGGAGGGAAGACGACTTTCTTTCCGTGGAACACTATCGAGGAAATTTAGACAAGTGGCATTTGAAGATGGGTGCAGAACGGTTCTATCGATGTATCTATCGCTTGCGCCTTGTTCCGCCGTTACGCAGGGTCGGCCATGGTTAACCGGATGTTGATTGATGCCCTTCCTGCCGCCACAACGCGGACCCCCCCCCCCCCCCCCCCTCCTTCGCAGGACGAAATTAGTGTACCCCAGCTGTCTGCGTCGAGTTTAAATCTTGAAATAGTGTGAATGTGTTTCGTATGTCTGTGAGTCGTGTAACTGGGGTCCAGTATTCACCTAGTAGGATGTGGAAAACCGCCTAAAAACCACATCCAGCCTGACTGGCACACCGGCCCGTCGTCGTCAATCCGCTGGGCGTATTCGATCCGGGCGCCAGCCCGCCTACGCGAGTCCAGGAAGCAGGCGTGTCGGGTGCAGAACGATTCTAATGTTGCCAAAGTACATTTCTCGTAAGAATCACACAGACATGAGACTTAAGGGCTCGGACTGAGGCACACAGACAGTCCCTTTCCCCTCGCTCGTTTGTGTGAGGAACAGAAAAGCAAATCAAATGAGACCATATGGTTTCAGAGGCCTTTTAAAGTCTCAAATACCTATGATGTATATGTGCAGACTGAAACGCTGTTAGAGTTTAGAGGGAATACCAAGTACGCTAAGGCGTGAATGTTAATCTGGACTAAGGAGGGAGTTATAGTGTGGCAAAACTGCTGTGGCAGGGTGGCATAGTGGTTGGCGTTTCTGTCTAGAGAGCAGGAGACCTGGGTTAGAATTCGGGCCTTCGTACAAATAATTATTCGCCGCTTGAGTCTGCCTATATACATCAGGAAAGGAAATGAGTAGTATTGGTATAAGGTACCCTCTGCCAAGCACCATACGGTGATTTGCGGAGTATGCATGTAGATACAGAGTAACTGTAACGGATGAGCATTTTAACAGTTAACAGATAATTAATATAGTGCTAGATTCTATAAATATGCCCACTGGACTTCGAAATCAGAAAAATAAGAGCACTGAATTGATTAAGAAAAGGCAGCCAAATGGACGTTTGAAGGGTACTTGGAACTGAGCCCAACGCGATAAAGATACAAGATATCATGAAACAGCTGTGGAAAGTGAATGGGACGTTCCAGGCACAGACATTAAAACACATGAATTTCAAAATAGCACCTAGGAGACAAGGTCACAAACGAAGTGGTTCTGTAAGAGCAGGTGAGAAGAGAAGCTTCTGGACTTTCATTGTCAAAAAGAAGAGTACAATTTACAGGCCATCTATTAAGACGTAAAGGACTCCTCAACACAATCATTGAGGGATATGTCGAGGGAAAAAGACCAAGAGGAAGACCACAGCTGAGGTACATGGATTAAATTGTGAAAGATGTGGGATGTAACAGCTATAAAGAAATGAAGAGAAAACCTGAAAGACGCACAGAATGGAGACAAGCTGCCATTTTAGCTGTTGCAAACCAATCCTTGGATTGACGACTACAGAAGAAGACCTAGGAGAGACTAAAAATATTTCTTTATCTTTCGAGACGACTGTTCGATCATCGCCCTTTCTTTCGGATAGTAAGTCAAATATGTTGTAATTCCTCCACGTACACCAGAGTTACACTTATTTATGTCATCACTTCCCCTTCCCAATTCCCATCCGCACTGCTGTGTCCTTTGTGTGACAAGTTTGGTTAAAATTATTCAAAGCATTCCAAATTCCTGCAGTAGTATTCACACTCCCATATCCCATTTTACACCAATAGATTTGTTTAGAAGAAATCTCATTCCGCGTCTGTAGCTTGCGAAACCGCCTGGGTGACGCGTTCATCAGTTTCTAGTAAACTCACGGCTACTCTCACGTAAGACGTGAGAAAATATTTGCGTATTGGAGCTGTTCGAAGTTTAAACTACCCCCGTTACTAGAACCAAGCTCAGGAACAGCCATGACCCTTAACAAAATTTACAACTTTTCCTGACAAATTTAGCTACCGCAGTGTGAGAAATGTAGGCTTGTAACACGTACTTCATAATCGTGGACTGTTGGCGTGCTGTCGGAATGCATCGTGATGCCTGTAGCCTCAAAAATGTGAATTGGTATTAATCTTACAAAGCAAGTCACCCGTTTACGAGTAAAGTGAACGATGCTACAGGTTAATCAAACACTTGCGAGGTTACAGCTGGCAGCACTGTTGCTGCCGCCTCGTCTGCGCATGCGCACCTGCTGCAGAACGCCCTAGCTAGCCTTGGTGGCAGGACTGCGTGCAGCGAGCTGACACGATATGCCAGTCCCGCTACCTTCCCCAACTCCTCCCCCCTCTCCACCCCTTCCCCCCTCCTCAACAGCAATCCCCCTTCCCCCGGCTCAGGTGCCGTGCAGCCGTGCCAACCCCACGGGCGATAACGCGTCTTGCTTTATGGGCGGAATGAAACACCGCTTTCAGCAGATCCCGCGTTTAGATTGCCGCTCGACAAATACGCCCTTTTAATTAGATAGTTCTAGTTGTAGAAACAAACGGAGCGTTGATTCGGCCTGTAATTGTGTTGCCCGGCGGGCTAATGAGAAGGGGTTTTATGACTGAGTGGTCGCGTCAGCACTGGGTTACAGAGTCGCTGGCATACTTCCACAGTTTGTTAGCCTCCCTGTATTGGCATTGTATTTCGCTGTGTAACGGAAGGAAAACTTTCCTTTTTTTCTCAAGGAACGGAAAAGTGAGATTCCTTTTCTTATTAGCCACTCCCAGACTTACAACAAGCAGTACTCGATTAGAAATCTATAAAACTGTCTCGTTTGTCTGTTCGCCTTTTGAACACTAATGGGCGAATTTTCATGGGGTTTTCACAGAAAACTTTAGCGTGGCTTGGGGCAACATTTAAGCTTTATTTAATCAAAATCTTTTCAGGGGAAAAAAAGATATCGTAATTTATAAAGTTTTATTTAAAACCGCTTCTGTCTATTTGAAAAGAACTAGTTTCCAAAACCTACTTGACGAATTTTCATGGGGTTTTCAGTTTTGCTTCAATACTGGATCACGGGAAAAAATATTGTAATTGAAAGTTTTATCTGAAATCATCTACTCACATTGTAGTACACCAAGGAACCAACAAATGGCGCTGTTAGTTTCGTCGTTTACTGCAGAGCCAATATACGTCACTGTTAGTTTATTTAACTCAGAATTTTCAGAAGTTTACATCAGTGACACAATTAAGCGACGCACTCTTATCTATACGAACACAAATTAACAGCGAATTTCCTTGAGTAGGATATACGAATTTACTGATTTCGCTTTGTGTAATAAAAACTTAACGGCTTGGTTTTCCTTCTTTTGATAGGTTTTGTTGATATTCTTCGCTAGAAAAAAAAAAAACAAATTTATTAAGTTTGCTTTTGTGATTTGTGTGCCTACTCATTATATTTCGATTTCGTTAAGTTTACCAATAAAAATGCCTAGAAAATGGTCAAGTCTTTCTGAATACACCACAGCACCTAGAAGACAGGAATATGTCCTCTCAAGAATCCACTGGAGAGTGTGAGACGAGAGTTACTGCATCGTTTTGAAAACTCCTTCCAAAAGCGAGATGCCCAATAGTAGCGATCGAGAGCGTCATACGTCATGTCGCTCCTCAGAACCCTTTACTCACAAACGCTTAAAGTAACTTATCTTCAACGAAACTTCATAGATGTCGAAATTTAGACTGAAAGTGGCACAGGCGAGTAAGTTTTTATACCGTGAATCATGCTTATTCCTAACAATTTACCGTTTTGCTACAAACATACTTCATTCCCGGTGAGCTTTGTTATGCCGTGACGATAAACAAAGCACAAGACCGCACACTGCGTGTTATGGGGCATGGACCATGGGGTCAGATGCTTCTTGCAAGATCAGCTCTATGTGTCTACCACCGAGTTAGTGAACCAAACAAGCTCTTCGTTCATGTCCCCAACCATACTATTTCAGACTTTATGTACAGTGAAGCTTTATAATTTAAAAATAAACTTCGCACCTCCGAAGTCTCGGGCTCAGCTATAAACGACATAAAACTAGCGACACCTATTGACTTGATGTGAACTTGTTTCTAGTACATGCAGTCAGTACTGTTTCACCTGTTGACAGTATCACGCTATAGTGTGATTACCACAGTATTTGTTGTAAAACTATGTTATATTGCCTGAGTATGTTAGCGAGGATTTGCTTCGATAACGTTTTGAAATTAAAAAAAAAGACCTGCTAAGATATCTCAATAATTTTATTTTTACATGAAAGCCTGTACCTTAACTAACGCACTGACGACATTACAGTCTGATTCTTCCTTGTTTTCGTTGTGTACTTAGTGTTTAAGATGCCTCCGATAATCGTGAGCCCCGCCGACTGTGAAGTACGGGCTGTTGTAAGACTTCTTAGTGCTAAAGGCCTAAAAGCCATCGATATTCATCGTGAGATCTGTGCAGTTGACGGAGAAAACATTATGAGTGATGGAATGGAAAGAAAGTGGGTGAGAACATTTAAAGATTGCCGCACAAAGGTCCATGATGAACAACGCAGTGGGCTTCCTTCGGTCGTTAATGAAAGTTTGTTGCAGGAAGTGGACAATAAGTTGAGAGAAAACAGACGCTTTACAATTTCATTCTTGCGGGATAACTTTCCTAATGTTTCTCGTAGTGTTTTGTATGGCATTGTGACCGAGCACTTGAATTACCGAAAATTGTGCGAACGTTGGGTACCGAAAATGTTGACGGATGTGCCCAAAACCAAACGCTTAGACAGTACATTGACTTTCCTCGAGTGATACCACAACGACGATGATGATTTCTTAAGCCAAACTGGTTACGGGAGATGAACATGGGTGGCCTACATCACGCCAGAATCAGAGCAACAGTCCATGGAAGTTGAGCAAGGGCATCGTTTTGCCGCAAGACAATGCCCGTCCGCATGTGGCGAATCAGACCAAAGATCTCGTCACATGTTTTCAATGGGAAACTCTAGATCATCCTCCGTACAGCCCCGATCTTGCGCCCAGTGACTACCATCTGTTCCTGCACTTGAAGAAACAACTGGGCGGTCAGCGTCTTCAAGACGATGACGAGGTCAAAACAGTGGTGATGCAGTGGTTAACAAGTCAGGCGGCAGACTTGTATGAGGAGGGTATTCAAAAACGGGTACAACGTTATGACAAGTGCCCCAATATTGACGGAAATTAAGAAGAAAAGTAGACTAAGGTACAGGCTTTCATGTAAAAATAAAATTATTGATATATCTTAGCAAGTCTTCTTTTTCATTTCAAAACGGTATTTACTTAAAAAAAAGCACGCCTCGTAACAGAACATCATAATATTAAATTCTCGTGTGAGAAACTGTGACCATAAAAAAAAGATCATTCTTTATGGAACAGTCCTCGTATAAGCTAAGTGAGTTAAATGAAATGATCTGCAGAACGGAAAATATACAAGGTGAAAAGAATTTAAACCGACAAACTCTGGGAGATTGTAGGGGACATCAAAACAAATATTTTCTCCTAATGTCATTTTTTCCTATGTGGAGTATTTAAACCGGTAGAGGAAGATTTCTCTGGCGGCATATTAATTAAACCAACCAACGCTTTTCCGTTTTTTATGACGAAGAGACAACGCATTAACACAACCCAATTTCAATTACAGTAGATTTTCAAAAATGTCTTCATTGACACGTAAACAAAGGTTACACCGTCGGATCGTGTTCTGTCTCACACGGGCAAAAACCCCAGGAGTATCCTGAATTGTTCCTGCTGCTGCTACTATCCGGGCAACCACATCCTCTTCTGATGCTACAGGAGTTGCGTAAGCAAGGTTGCGCATCGCTCCCCACACAAAAAAGTCCAGAGGGGACATATCTGGGGATCGAACAGGCCATCGTACAGGACCATCTCTTTCAATCCACGTTTCTGGGAACCGTCGGTCCAGAAGTCGACGCACACGACGACTGAAATGTGCCGGCGCCCCGTCATGTGTTGTCTTGTAGGGAGCGGGACGTCTTCCAGCAATTCTGGCGACGCTCTGGCGAGAAAATTGTAATAGTGCCTGCTATTTAATGGCCTAGGTAGCAGATACGGCCCAATTCAACAGTCCCCAACAACACCGACCCACACATTAACGAAGAACCGCACTTGATGAGCGGTAGTAGCTGTGGCATTTGGGTTATCCTCACTCCAAACATGCGAATTGTGCATGTTGAAGACCCCATCACGCACGAACGTTGCTTCATCGGTAAACAGCACAGAGGATGGAAATGTAGGATGCATTTCATACTGTTCCAGGTACCACTGCGAAAACTGTGCTCTGGGTGGATAATCAACTGGTTCCAGGTTGTGGACACGCTGTAAGTGAAATGGACGTAACAATTGCTCTCGAAGGACTGTTCTTACATTCGTCTGATTCATCCCCATGTTACGTGCAGTTGTACGAGTGCTGATTGAAGGATCCCACTCCACAGACAGGTTCCTCAAATTGCAACGTTCTTGCCGGTCGCGGTGGTCTCGCGGTTCTAGGCGCGCAGTCCGGAACCGTGCGACTGCTACGGTCGCAGGTTCGAATGGATGTGTGTGATGTCCTTAGGTTAGTTAGGTTTAAGTAGTTCTAAGTTCTAGGGGACTAATGACCACAGCAGTTGAGTCCCATAGTGCTCAGAGCCATTTGAACTTTTTTTTTTTTTTTTCCACGTTCTTACCGTGCGACGGTGTCCCTGTCCAGGTAATCTGCTAAAGGACCCGGTCTCATGCTGACGTTGGTACACAGCAGCAAAGGTCGTATGATGCGGGATACGGCGATTAGGATGTTGTTGTTGATAAACCCGTTGTGCAGCTCGTCCGTTGTGGTGGGCTAAATAGTACGCCCTAACCATATCAGTGTACTCACTCCAGGCGTATCGCTTCATTAGTAAACAGAGACACTGGTGTAAGCAGTTGCCTACAACTAAAGAGCGTAATACACCCTCTAGCAACTGAAGATCGTAATACGGCCTCTAACAACTGAAGAGTTTAATACGGCCTCCACCGGTTTGAATACTCCCCATAGGAAAAAAATGACATTAGGGAAAATATTTGTTTTGATGTCCACTACAACCTCCCAGAGATTGTCGGTTTAAATACTTTTCACCCTGTAGATGTGCTTACGAGAACTCTGTAATAATTAAAAATCTGATTCCACAGGGGACAGCCACCCACGCCCCCAACTTGCCCACCTCTCTCTCTCCTCTCATACAGGGTGTTACAAAAAGGTACGGCCAGACTTTCAGGAAACATTCCTCACACACAAAGAAATAAAATATGTAATATGGACATGTGTCAGGAAACGCTTACTTTCCATGTTAGAGATTATTTTATTACTTCTCTTCAAATCACATTAATCATGGAATGGAAACACACAGCAACAGAACGTACCAGAGTGACTTCAAACACTTTGTTACAAGAAATGTTCAAAATGTCCTCCGTTAGCGAGGATACATGCATCCACCCTCCGTCGCATGGAATCCCTGATGCGCTGATGCAGCCCTGTAGAATGGCGTATTGTGTCACAGCCGTCCACAATACGAGCACGAAGAGTCTCTACATTTGGTACCGGGGTTGCGTAGACAAGAGCTTTCGGCCCCAATAAATGAAAGTCAAGAGGGTTGAGGTGACGAGAGCGTGGAGGCCATGGAATTGGTCCGCCTCTACCAGTCCATCGGTCACCGAATCTGTTGTTGAGAAGAGTACGAACACTTCGACTGAAATGTGCAGGAGCTCCATCGTGTACGAACCACATGTTGTGTCGTACTTGTAAAGGCACATGTTCTATCAGCACAGGTAGAGTATCCCGTATGAAATCATGAAAACGTGCTCCATTGAGCGAAGGTGGAAGAACATGGGGCCCAATCAAGACATCACCAACAATGCCTGCCCAAACGTTCAGAGGAAATATGTGTTGATGACATGATTGCACAATTGCGTGCGGATTCTCGTCAGCCAACACATGTTGATTGTGAAAATTTACAATTTGATCACGTTGGAATGAAGCCTCATCCGTAAAGAGAACATTTGCACTGAAATGAGGATGACACATTGTTGGATGAACCATTCGCAGAAGTGTACCTGGGGAGGCCAATCAGCTGCTGATAGTGCCTGCACAAGCTGTACACGGTACGGAAACAACTGGTTCTCCTGTAGCACTCTCCATACAGTGACGTGGTCAGCGTTACCTTGTACAGCATCAACTTCTCTGACGCTGACATTAGGGTTATCGTCAACTGCACGAAGAATTGCCTCGTCCATTGCAGGTGTCCTCGTCGTTCTAGGTCTTTCCCAGTCGCGAGTCATAGGCTGGAATGTTCCGTGCTCCCTAAGACGCCGATCAATTGCTTCGAACGTCTTCCTGCCGGGACACCTTCGTTCTGGAAATCTGTCTCGATACAAACGTACCGCGGCACGGCTATTGCCCCGTGCTAATCCATACATCAAATGGGCATCTGCCAACTCCGCATTTGTAAACATTGCACTGACTGCAAAACCACGTTCGTGATGAACACTTACCTGTTGATGCTTGATGCTAGTACTGTAGAGCAATGAGTCGCATGTCAACACAAGCACCGAACCTAACATTACCTTCCTTCAATTGGGCCAACTGGCGGTGAGTCGAGGAAGTACAGTACATACTGAAGAAACTAAAATGAGCTCTAATATGGAAATTAAGCGTTTCTGGACACATGTCCACATAACATCTTTTCTTTAATTGTGTGTGAGGAATGTTCCCTGAAAGTTTGGCCGTACCTTTTTGTAACACCCTGTAGACCTCAACTATGCCTGTCTACATATCCGAGTCACCGTAACACGGCTTGCATAGTAGAGGTGCTACACAAGGAGGGTAACAGAAAGTAGCGAGATGGCGCAGAGTCGGCTGCACAGGTGGGCCACAAGGACGCCACAGGACAGGGCTGTTAACAAGCAGGGCGGGTAACGAGCCCTGCCCCGTCGTGGGCGCAGGGCGGCGCGGTTGGTCGTTAACGGCGACGGCGCGCTGCCGGGATTAGCTGCACGTCACCTGAGCGTCCCGCCGCCAGGTGCGCTGCCGTCGTCCGGGGGATCCCCGGCTACCGCCGGCTACCGCGGACTGCCCGTAACCTGCCTTCAGCGCCACGGGGGGGGATTCCCCCGCAAGTTGGAGTCACTGTGCGTGCCAGCTTCCGTCGCCTGCAATCTTTTGTCAGTCGTTGCTATCGTACACAGTGCTCAATAGAGGTGTGCAAACTGAAACACGTAACTGTTTCGAAAGAAATGAAACAATACAACGTAATGTTTCGATACGCTATTTCGAAACAGTGAAGCAGTTTGTGTTTTGTAATCTAATAAACCTACACATTTATCATCTTGAATGTCTACTGTATCAGTGTGTCCATATAAACACAAATGAGGAGCGACAGCGCTGATCATATTGCAGAAAGTATGAAACTATCACTTAGGCGTATACGCATTTCGTATTTCATGCAGCAAATGCACTGCTTTCGTGTCGTGTGACTTTCATACTTTTCAATTGGCTGAGGACAGCCATAGCTGAAGACAGAAGAACCACCACGAACGGAACTGGAGGTGGGAGCAAACTGCAGAAACTACGGACGTGCTACTGGGTTTCTCACATTCCGTTAGTACGGGTAATATACCCATCCTGCTCATTTCCATGAACACAAAGGGAATCATTGTGGATAATAGGCACATTGAGTAAGGACTCACAGATAATTCGAATAAATAACAAAATTTAACACAAAAAAATTTTGCCTTTCAAGGTGTTTCGAACCGTTATTATAAATTCGCCTTGCCTCCCAGCCCTTTCCGTTCACCATTACACTATCAGTGATATGTCAAACAGATTGCTATCAATTATACCTACATCAAATTGATGTATATGTCTAATAACTGCCACTCTACGCCTTTTTTATTCAAAATGTTGTAGGCTTACTTGCGTTTCTTAATATGATTACTGTATATGAACAGAGAAACGTATGTTATAAAAAAAGTGTAATTTAACTGAAAGATTTTCACATATTTATTATTTTGAATATGAATAGTATGCGTTGTTTTATTGTTTGGTTAGTGTTTATAAAGCAGATGTTACGCCATTTCGGAATAGGACAGTCAGATAGAAACGAAACGTTATTTTCGGATATCTTAAGCTTCATGCTATTGCTTGTCAAAAAGATTTCGACACTCTTGAAAGTGTTTCACGAAGTGGTCTGTTGTGTTTCAGTACCTGTGCCGAGTCCGAATCTCGTCCGACACAGCTGAATGAAACATCGCTGTTTCGATACCATTAGTCCGTTCTAAGCACAGGTGGACTGAAACAGCCTTATTTTGAAACAACGATACAGTTTCTGTGTCTGGCTCGAGGTCGTATCTTGTCCGGTTATCCGAGACAGGGGCGGAATGAAACACCACTGTTTCGAAACAGTGAACCACAGCCGTTCCGAAACACTGAAACAGTTTCACGGATCGATACACTGTATCGAAACACTAACTGAAAATTTAATCACTTTTATTTCAGGTTTAGCTCTAAAATATCTAATGTTATCTTAAATTGAAACGCAGTGTAATTCGAGTGTGAAATTCAGAATATCTTCCGGTAGTTGCTTTGTCACTACTTTGTGAGTAAAGTGGAATCACGTGTTGATCAGTAACTCTAACTAAGATAATCAATCTTAAATGCGAATGTGCGTGAGATTATAACGTCTCGTCTTGACAATATTTTTCAATATAGCAATTTTTCTTTATGTTCAACCCACGTGCGGTGTACTTTGTGAGACCAGTACCACGTGCTTATACAGTTGTTTGACCCATCAGGTTAATAGTAAGACGATAATAACCTGTTCGAAGTTTTTCTTTTGTAAATTGCTTTTCGATCTAATTTATTTTAATTATAAAAATTATTGTGGAGTTACACTCTTTGTGTAAACCAAGTTGACCACATGAAGCATGTGGTGTAATCATCAAAGTAGCCCTCAGCTATTCTTTTCGGGAAGATTTCACAAAGAGTTAGTATGAATTTAGTATACCACTGTGTAGTTATTACATGACGGACAGGATTGCGCTACGAACGTAACTTCTTTGGGTGAAAATTGAATCGGTTGGTTGTGGTTAATTTCCTCTTGCATATGTTTCAACGTTCTTCGTGTGTTATTTTATGAATGCAGTGTTGTATGCAGTCTCCCAATCTTGGCTCCATATTCGATGTGTTCCGTAAGATTACAAACTCACATTTTCAGTCCTAAATAAGGCACCAGCTTAGTTATGACTCAAGTTTAATATGCTGAAATTTCAATGATCAATGTTAAAATAAATTTCCAATGTTAGTCAGGTTGGGAATTTGGTAAGCTAGACTGGATACTTGGTGAAACAGTTGCTCAGTAATGCAAGGTTAACTTCCCCAGACAGCTCGCAGCTTTTAACCCGGTTTTATTGTCTATCAGCACCGCTTTCATAACAAATTAAACAACAACATTACAGTGTAATGTATTTTTGTTTTCCTGACATGTTTCCAAATCCTTGAGGATTTCCTGCTGTGAATCGACGAAACCAACAAAGTATCTAATCCACTCTTACAAAACCGTCGTCCTACCAATACTTGAATATTGTTAGCCAGTGTGGGCCCCTTTTCAGGTGGGACTGGTAGAGGAACTTGAGATACAAAGAAGAGCAGCGCATTTCGCCACAGGGTCATTGAGTATGCGCGAAAGCACCACGCCCATCCAGTTCCAGCGATAGATTCAATAACAGAAGGGTTGTGCATCACAGTGTAGGTCACTTTCAAAACTCCTAGAGCGTACATTCCCAGAGGCGAAAACCAACATATTGCTTCCTCCTACGAATACCTCACGGAAAGACGACGAAGGCAAAAGAAGAGACATTAGCACTGACGCAGAGACGTGCAAACAGTTATTCCCTCCGTACACCGTTCGTGACTGGAACAGGAAAAGGGGCAATCGACAGTGGTACACGAAGTACCCTCTGCCACATGCCGTAACTAAAAAACACGCTGAACTGTTCTGAATCATATGGATCACACTAGTAAGGAACCACTCACAGTCACTTGCGCGATATCACTGCTTACGCTCCTCACGTTCTCGCGCTTTCTTGCCGGGAACGCCTCAGTGCCAGTCCGGGAGCGAATGTGACGTCACCAACAAAATTGGCAAGGCGGCGCTGCGCGCACATAACGCTAAAAACGTCCCGGAAATAACGGTCCGCCGCTGCAATCAGCAAAGTTCCGCGGGCGCGGCCTAGCGAATTCGTCCCGAATAAGCGTTATGCCTTTGTCTAAAATTCCATTTATCACCGAATCCGGTGGTTGGTTTTTATAGCGTCGCCCGTTCAATAACCGTTCGTGATTAATGAGAGTTGAGAACAAATTTAATTGGACTGCGTTTTCCTATATTGATCGCTCCCCTGCCTCCGCATTCGAACAGATAACAGTTCTTCCTCGTCTGCTGCTTCTCCCTCTATTTGTCCTCACCCCTCTCTTTCCCCTACATTCCCTCCTTCCCCTTCTTCCGCCCACTCAAATAACAGACGAAAGTTACGAAATTCGAGAGTCATCTCCATTTTGGAAGAACTGCGATGAAGCAGATTATCTTGGTACCGACACAGTAGCAAATAGGCATACCTACAACCTATCTTGGAGAGAAATTCCACCTTATGCAAGAAGCAGTTCGTTTTCTTTTTCCCTTACGCAAGTATGTTTCAGCATTTTCTGTGCTATCTTTAGTGAGTTTATGAGTATTATATCGGAAAACTGTAATACTTGATAACATCTCGTGTAGTTTACTTAAATTTTTGCCTTAAAACTGTTTACATACACAAAGTATTGACGATTAGGCCTTAAACTTGATGTTGGTTTACAGATGTAACTAAAGAGACATGTTACACAGTTGAGCCATGAAACGTTGTACGTTTGTGCTACGCTACAAATAAGGCCTAGAATACTAATTTGGACCGACCGTAGTGGCCGAGCGGTTCTTGGCGCTTCAGTCTGGAACCGCGTGACCACTACGGTCGCAGGTTCGAATTCTACCTCGGGCATGGATGCGTGTGATGTCCTTAGGTTAGTTAGGTTTAAGTAGTTCTAAGTTCTAGGGGACTGGTGACTTCAGCTGTTAAGTCTCATAGTGCTCAGAGCCAATACTAATTTGGAAAATAAGATAATTTCTTGAGTTGCTCACAAATCCCATAAGACGATACTTGTTAATTTGGATAGGCAGGTTTCTTTGTCTGCTGTAACTTCACAGCTCGTCACCAGCAAACAAAAATATGTTTTCAATTTTTCTGTTTCTAATCCATTTCAGACTGAAAGTCATTATATCACATCACCTTATTTAATGTAAGGGTGGGCAACATTGTCTTGGAACCATATTTAAAGATGGAAAAATACTATACTTTCGAATTGATCCAAATTTTAGTCGATAAGCGAACGTGAGAGCTCTTTTCTTTTTCTTAAGTCACAGGCACCAACATGCAAACCTTCTAAGAAAATTGTGTATCTGTCACCATAGGTCTTTTAAGAACTGCATATTTTCAAGATTTAAAAAGTAAAAATGAAAATAAGCAGAATGTACACTACATAACGAACGTATGGGGCACACTGGACTCGCATTCGCGAGGACGACGGTTCAATCCCGCGTCCGGCCATCCTGCATCCTGATTTAGGTTTTCTGTGATTTCCCTAAATCGCTCCAGGCGAATGCCGGGATGGTTCCTTAGAAAGGGCACGGCCGATTTCCTTCCCCATCCTTCCCTAATCCGAGCTCGTACTCTGTCTCTAATGACCTCATTGTCGACTGGACGTTAAACAGTAATCTCCTCCTCCTCCATAACGTTCGGGAGAAAAAAGAAACATGTTACATACAGAAAAATAAAAAAAACAAATCACTCACGGAAGGTTCGTGAGGCAATCTTTTGACTGGTCTGATGTGGCCCACCAGCACTTATAACCCACATCCTCAATTATTTGCTGGATGTATTCCACTCTGTCTCCCTTTACAGTTTTTACCCTCTACAACTCGCTTTAGTACCATTGAAGTCATCATCCTATCCCTTCTGCCAGTGTTTTCTACATATTTCTTTCCTTTCCGATTCTGCGCAGAACCTCCTCATTCCTTACCTTATCAGTCCACCTAATACTCAACATTCGTCTGAAACCCCACATCACGAATGTTTTGATTTTCTTCTGTGCCGGTTTCAGCACAGCCCATGTTTCACTACCGTACAATGCTGTGCCCCAAATGTACATTCTCAGAAATTTCTCCTCAAATTAAGGCCTACGTTTGATACTAATAGACTTCTCTTGGCCAGGAATGCCCTTTTATGCTACTCTGCTTTTCATGTCCTTCTTGCTCCGTCCGCCATTGGTTATTTTGCTGCCTACGTAGTAGAATTCCTTAGTTTCATCTACTTCTTGACCGTCAATCACTATGTTAAGTTTTTCGCTGTTCCTATTTCTGCTACTTCTCATTACTTTCGTCTTTCTTAGATTTACTCTCAATCCACATTCTGTATTCCTTAGACTGTTCAGACTTCTTAACACTCACTCAAGATAGCAATGTCATGAGAGAATCGTATCATTGATATCTTTTCATCTTGAATTTTAATCCCACTCCTAAGCCTTTCTTTTATTTCCATCATTGCTTCTTCGATGTACAGATTGAAGAGTAGGGAAGAAAGACTACATCCTTGTTTTACACCCTTTTCAATCAGAGCGCTTCGTTCTTATCATTCCCTTTTGGCTCTTGTACATATTGTATATTACACGCCTCTCTCTATAGTGTATCCTATTTTTCTCATAATTTCAAACATCTTATACCGTTTGACATTATTGAACGCCTATAACGATGTCTGGGCTTTCCTTTAGTTTTGCCTCCATTATTAACCGCACGTCAGAATTGCGTCTCTCGTACCTTTACCTTTCCTAAAGCCAAACTGATCGTCATCTAACACATCCTCAATTTTCTTTTCCATTCTTCTGTATATTATTCTTGTCAGCAACTAGGGTGTATGAGGTGTTAAGCTGATTGTGCGATAATTCTCCCATTTCCTAGCTTCTGCAGTCTTCGGAATTATGTGCATGTTTTTTTCCCGAAAGTCAGATGGCATATTGCCAGACTCATACATTCTACACACCAACGTGAATAGACCTTTCCCCTAGGTTATTTCAGAAATTCCAATGGAATCTTATCCATTCCTTCTGCCTTATTTGATCTTAAGCCCTCCAAAGCGCTTTTAAATTGTGATTCTAATATTGGATCCCCCCTCCTGTTAACACTACCTTCAAACTCTAACGAAAATGGACTGCATGTTTATTTTGCTGAACTGAAAAGTGTGATCGCTGAGAATCATCAGTGATTACTCGATGGTTTACAAATGTAATCCGACAGAGACAACAAACGGTCGTAATTGCAATACTCTTTTGAACGTTATCGTTTCATAAGAGCTCTTATGAAAGATTAATATACCACGATGATGGAGGGTACTAACACATTTCGCGATCAATGAGATGTTCAGAGCTTGATTCAAACTATTCGTTTACTGAATGTGGTTAACATCAATTTCTCAAACCATTTAGGACTTTGTATCAGGCAGCATCTACATACAATGACATTCGTAACAAAGACAGATTCTTTGTTAATTAAAGAAAATGCGTACTTATCCATCTACTGAATTTTATTAAATTACTTTTAACGAAACTTTTGTTTCTCGGCGCCATCTGATAATCTACTGCTACAAAGTACTTGCTGCTTTCCTGTTATTAATAAAGTTGCAAGATTACGACTGAAGAGCGAAGATCGTTGCTCGAAAATATTTCGTAGAAATTACAAGCTCGTGAATCTGAGGATTAACGAAACAGCGAAATGTAATCACGATCCTTTCATGTGTAATCTTCTTCTCGTTGATATCTGGGATCCCATATATATACTCCTATATTACTAGTTTCACGTCGGCGTACAGACACAGAAAACAATCACATACAGATATTGATTTCACGTCACGTTCTGTTGTTGATACGTACATGAATTGCTACACAAATGCGATATCGCTGGTACATTGCCTTCTGTCAATCTGCAAACATTTCATCTGTAACATCCGCAACTGTAAACACAAGAAGATGGATTTAAAATTTAGCGACCACGCGAAATATTGAAATTAATCACAGGACAAAGACAAAGCTATTTTCAATTGTGTACTGTTTCATCCTCTTCAGAATATCAGAGGGGGATGGGGAATCGAAAATATAACCACTGGACAATACGAAGTGATTTATAAAAAAGCTTTCATTGTTTCCTGTGACAGTGCTCCTAAAACGCAGGCTTGTTATAAGATACCAGTTTAACGTGCTGGGCTCACGAATATTCGTCACAATGCTTATAGTCGTGTAGACATGATCATGTTGTTAAAAACACTGCATATGCATACTAAGTTTAATTTTGCCCAATAACGTTCTTGCCTTGTCCAATCTTGTCTTAAATATCTTCCACACTCTTGCCAATCGTAGTTATACCTAGAGATATAATCAGAAGAACAACATTTAATATTAAAATTTCCATCATTTTTTTATCATGCTGTTTTTACTGGTTACTGTCTTATTCTCAGTTTCATTTGCGCTTATTTTCAAACTCCATTTGTCATGTTGTGCAACAGATTCCGCAGTATATAACTACAGCCGCCACTATCTTTGGCAAAGGTCATCAGCAAGTAGGAGAGACATTTACTTCCGGATATCTTTAACACTTCTTTCATATACATTTTAAACAGAGGTGGCAGTGGAAAACTCTCTTAAAGCCTTCTGTTGATCTGTAACTCATGCGATTTCATGTTACCCATTTTCGCTGAAGAGGTTCACTCACAGTATATGACGCATGCTGTAGTATTACTACACCATTATTCCTAATCACAGTCACAAATTATGTATATTACAGTAGCATACGCCTTTTCTAGGTTTATACATGTTAAATGGACTGTTAACCCTGTTTTAATATTTATTTAATTAGTTGTTTCAGATGCTAATAAAAAGCTTTAAATTCAAATCCCGTACATTGTTCTACAGTAGTTAAATAAATACAGGAAAAATGGTTGGTGAAATACGGACGAAATGAGATATAACGAGTAAATTTAACAAATTATAAGGAAATATCGGCAATGAAAAAGCGAAGGTTTGTCTGTTTTCGACAACTTAGCTGTGTAGGGGAAAAGAAACAAAACAAACATTCAGGTATTTTCGGCAAAAGAAATATACAGTTCCTTCGATCACATAATCTACAAATCTCACCGATTAAGAACAGACTGGCTGTTCCTAGTGTAGAATTAGTTTTGTAAGTATTGCTCTTACCAGATATTTAACATTAAGTGTAATGCTAAAATATGAGTACAGTACACCCGATGAGCTGTTTGAAGGTATTAGTAGTACCAGAATCAATACTGCAATATGCGATGAAGTCGTTGCACCAAGAACAGCTTCCGATGGTGTCTGGGCAAACGGACAGCACTTCCCGTTTCCGTCCACCGCCGCCCTTATCGCCAAGGGAGTCCGTTCCTGCAGCCGCCTCTGCCTTCTTTATTGCTGCAGTGCTCTTCGCAGGCATTTGTTTCCCCAGGGAAGCATCATTTGTCACGGGGCGCCAGTGCGGTGCATCAGCGCCATAATGCGGCCTTCGCAGAAAATCTGGCACTCTTCCTGAAGTAAATTAAAGTCCACAAGAGTATTCTGCAGCTATCTCGCCGTGGAAAGTGGAACAATAAAATTTTGAGAATGTTGCCAAAGCATTACAGTGACAAGTTTTGTTAGTAAATGAATCTACGTATACAAAGTTGGAAACAGTCTAGGGAAGTGAAGTTTAAAGGGCGTGAAATTTTTGGCGAAACTCCCTAAAATATCAAGGAATTGAGCTTCAGCCCCTTTACTTTGTTAGCAGTTATGGCTAGGAGCCTGGAAAAGTCTGCCGAACTGCTTAACGAGTGTGTCTCAGCAACTAGGATAATTTTCTACGTCGGGAGCACGGGTTTGCCAAATACTTCAGAAATTATTTCCATGTCGGTTATCGAGTAGTAGCAGTGGAAATGAGAAAAGAGAATGTGCTGAACTATTCATACACACAAATAGTACAACAGTAAAGACAAATATTGTGCAAGAAGGTAAACACCACGTTAATTACCCAAGGCTGCAAGTATTTTCTGGAAATAAACACACTCTCTAACCCAATTGAAACTACGGTGCCTCACAACTAGAATAACACAGATAACTGCAGGTTAACCAATGCTCAGACTGGTGTGTACCTAGAGTACCCGGATGCACAAAGACATGAAAATACTCTGTTGATCATGTTTACCGGAGCGCCAATGCAACCAGTTTTCAATCTCAGAAACTATGTGTTTTGCTTACTGACGTTTATTCGACAAGTTTTTTCTTGTTTGGATGGGCAATATCTATTGTGTACTATCACGCTTAGAATAATATGCAGTCTGTATCCTACTAGAGACCGTTTGTTTCTAATTAAGTGATTAAATCATCAATAAAACGTGACTCTCTGCTAACTGTGTCTGTTACCCAAACCTCTTGCCTTCTGGTTCTCAGTAAACCACCCTCCAGGGTCCAGTGGCTTCAGTATGGCGTTAACGTCTGCAGTATCAATTATTTACAAGTTCATAGATCTGAGAAAACCATTATTAAAAATTAAATGACTTTGAAACGTCGCCTTAGAAAAATTTATACACGACTGTGCTTAAACTGACACACAACAATATTTTTAGCGCAACGCAATCTGACAACGAAAATCCCTACGAAAGAATGGCCCTGACTAACATTAACCTATATGTTTCACAAATCACTTACCTCACAAAAATCTTTGTTACTCGAACTACTGCAATACAGCGAACGCCACTACTGCCAGCTAACTAAAAGATTCAAACTACGGAAGTCACTAACTACTGATAGGCACAGTTAGCAAATGAAAGATTTTAATAGAGAACAAACAATGTATTTACCTTAATAGTCATAATATATATAGCAGTTCATGACACCAATTCTTACAAATTTCAAAACTCCGCCATCTCTCTCCCCACGTCCACCACTGCTGGCGGCTCACCCCAACTGCGCAACGCTACGCGCTGTTAGCATCCAGCCACCCAACACTACAATGGCGAGTATTACAACAATGACAACCAGCCACAGACTGCACACGGCGCAGCCAGTGATTTTCATACAGAGCGCTACGTGGCGTTACCAATAAGAGAATGTAAACAACCTACTTACAACTTGATCACTTAAAGAAAGGAGAAAATACTCGAAACTAACACACCCAAAAGAACACCGGCCTTCTCATGTTTCGTTTTAAAAGGGCAAAAAATGTTTCCCAGTCTCTTTTGTCCTTTCTTCCGACTTGCAGCCTAACCTGAGCTTGTATTGGTTTCCTGCACACAGAATGTGGAATCCAGGAGACAGTCATATGCACATAAGCTAAGGTCCTTCCTTACCACGAATGTGGCTGGTGTGGTCTTGCCTGGCACAGCTCTCTTGGTCACGTTCCACTACCGTACCCCCCCCCCCCCCCCCCCGAGGACACTCAACAATTTAGCAATGTAACTGATTTGTAAAGAAATTAGACGTTTGTAGTTGTGTTATGTTTGTGAGTTCGATTTTTTAAAGATTCGGAGTTTAGTGGTGTATAAGAACAGACAGAAGCAATGTGAGCAGTGTGTGTGTGTGTGTGTGTGTGTGTGTGTGAGAGAGAGAGAGAGAGAGAGAGAGAGAGAGAGGTGTTCAAAGGTGCAATGTCAAGTTAATTTTCATTTTGAGGCTATAGACTTTTAGCATCAGAAATGGTTCTTTGGCACGACTCTCGTCTCTGATGAGGACGTATTTGTGTGTTGCAGTGCTGCGCGACGAATTCCGTGCAGAGCCAAAGAACACGCGCGTGGCGCAGGGGGACACGGCACTGTTGGAGTGTGGTCCCCCAAGGGGTCATCCCGAGCCCTCAGTCACGTGGCGCAAGAACGGCCACCCGCTCGACCTCGACTCCAACAAGAGGTAAGCCGCACTCACTGGCGAGGCGCTAATTGCTGGAACTAAAACCCATCCACGTCTCCTTGTGATCACTCCTTTAGCGGCGACCCCAAGTTCTTGAAGAACTGTTAGTTACTAATATAAAAACCTCTTCCCTTATAACCTACAGAAATAAACTTGCACAATCTCTTAGACAGAGCAATTCCGTGGTGATGTTACAAACTTTCAGGTATGATGGGCAAGGGTATTCAAAGGATGGGGCCCCTCCACGCCCACACCAACGTGGTGAAAAAACCAAAAGTTCTACTGTCACCTCCGTATAACATGTTAGTTATTGAATCAGCATGTGGGCTGTGATGTTATCCATGCGTCTGGGTAAGATTACTCATTAATATGGTCCATCAGGAGATAAAAAGTGGACGAAAACGATCGAAGGGTAGCGGTTGTAAGGGCAGAGGAAAAAAAGTGGCAAGGCAAGCGCCAAGGGAAAAAAAAACCTCTGCGACAGTAGGACGGGTAGTAAGGGCAGTAGCGGCTTGCTAGCTGCGACAGTGCATGCAAGGTGTGGTTGTGTTAGTCGAGGTATCGTGCATCGTTACCTTTGTCGTTGCTGGAGCTCTTTGCGGGCTGGCTGCAGTTGCTGCGTCCCTGCGACAGTTCGAGGTCGTTATACATTAGTGGGCGATCGGTCATAGATCGGCTCACAGACAGTACAGGGGGTTTACGTGCTGTGTACAGTACAGTTTCCCTGCGGTTGCTTGTTTTTCGGCTGGTCGAACATCTGGGGTTACCAGTAGTAGCTATGTTGCAGGGGCTCGCCAGTACTGTCGTGTTAGTGTGCTATGGACCATAGATGTTTAGTTCCTAGCCAGTAGTGCCTTTGGTCTATTATGTTTCCATCTATGGTAGTGGTCGTAGTTACCCAGAGAAAGGATAAAAGGGTTGCGCTAGTGTATCGTGTTAATGGACAGTCGTGTGGAGAGCTTTTGGAATAACTACAAGATGGCATCTAGCCGATATTCCCGGCGAAGGTCACGGTGCGTGTGTAGCGCGGAGCTTTGCTTATGATTCTGTATACTTTCTTCTGTATGAGCTGCAGACGACGCAGCGTGTGGGCGCAGCGTATCCCCAGACAGGGGCTGCGTACGTCATCAGGGGTCGAAAAAGTGTCATGTACATGGACCTGGACACCCTCCTATTCAGTGTACTACGCCTGTTAATCATAGGGTAGAGTTGTTTGAGCCTCGCGTTTGCTTTGTTGGGCACGTGTTGAATGTGGGCACCCCAGAGTAGTTTCCTGTCCAGCCAGACACCGAGGTATTTGACCTTCTCGCGGAAACGTATTGGGAGTGCATGTAGTGTTATTGGGTTACAGTGCTGACGTTTGCGCAGCAGTTTCGGTCTTCTTGTGAACAGAACGGCTTCGCACTTTTCGACGTTTACTCTACAAGGGTAAACGTATTTAATGTAAGGGAGGCTGGTCCAGAAACAACAGAGTCGAAAGTTGTGAGCAAACATCGTTCTGATACCTCTGACATCTACATAGTACCGGTACTATTGTAGGATAGGCACTTTCAGCGGGGGACCAAAACATGAAAAAAATGTCCCATACACATGGGCTCTAAAATCCATAAAATATCAAAAGGCTAAAAATTATTATTTATTGTTATTTTTACGGACGATTGTAGGATTTTATTTCAAATTCAGAAAGCTCTCTTTTTACTTAAATGTTTATGTTATTAGTTTTATATTATTAATTACATCTCTTTATTATTCTTATGACCAGTTAATTATCCAAAGATGTCCTGAGTTCGAAACATTTTTGAAGAGTTCACAAAATTCCAGAGAACTTTTAGAAGTCCCCCACAGTGGTCTCCAAATTTTTCGTCGCTCCGCTAAATAACATTCGGTGGACTGAAAACCTTATATTGGGATTACTTTCATATAAAGAAGCCTCGGAGACTGCACTAGTGCGACTGTAATATTCAGCTGACCTATAGATGTCCTTGCTAGACACGCAGATCTTCACAAAGATCGCAACGGATTAACAATTCTCCCGATGAACTGACCGTGGTAGCAGATTCGCCGAGAAACATTGAGAAATCAATTTCCGAAAAGCCTTGGCAATGCTCATTAGGCACAGACTTATATTAGTCACTTTTGGATAAATAAAAATGATATTTACCTTGAAATTCAGAAATTCAGTTCCCTTGAAAACAGTACTCTCAGAAAAAATCGAAATGACATTGATCGGACTCCATTTTGTCGTACAAATGATTTTAAATTATTATAAACCCTGATGGCGGCCAACAATAGTATACGTATTTAACAAAACTGATACAGATCGCTATAAGCGTCCGTACTAAATGAGCCTCCCTTGTAAACGAGATTCGGTGGGTAACCTCGTCACACAATTCCTGGTCACACACAATATCGACGACCGCATGATCGTCTATCGACTTTTGTTAGCATTCGATATAGGACTTTCACAATATTTCATACGCGCATACCGGAGATGTACAAATCAAATTAAATGAGCGTGTGGCATTGTTGGCCGCCAGGACCCATCCGGCGAAGTTCGGCCGCCAACTACAAGTCTTACTGCAGTTGACACCACATTCTGTGACTTGCGAGTCGGTGACGAGGATGAAATGATGATGAGGACAACACAACACCCAGTCCACGAGTGAATAAAATCCCCAGCCCCATCGGGAATCGAACTCGGGCCCGCTGCATGGGAGGGAAGCACGTAACCACACAACTAGTCAGGCGGACGGAGATATATGAAAACACATCGTTGGAATGGTTTATTATAATTATTGTTGTGATAAAGTGTCACACAATGATTTATCGACAGTTAATGCTTCGTGTAAGAGTTCTAAGGAGTGACTTATTATCGTGAGCAGTTTGCAAATTAAGACTGAAACACACTTGTGTTATAATCTGCATTAGCCCTGTGCCGTTTCAAGGTAACAGAGCACTGAAAACTAACAGACACATCACCGTTAAATGTCACTTAATAACACATCAACGACAAAAGCCCTCAAGATGAAACATGATAACCGAGAGCGGACTTAAACATCGCATAGGTACGTGCAAGCGTAATGAATAACGTCGTCATTTCTGGAATCGAAAGTTGTTGGTCCGCTTCCCATTACATGCTAATTTCTTTTTTACATGTTAGCGTTGTTAACGTGTCCTATTACTTTCTTATGAATGTAATACAAGTGTGTTCTGCAATACTGGACGTTATTTATATTCAATCTGATCTAAGAACGAAGGATGTAATAAATATATAGCGATTTTCAAGTATGTGGTTAGGCAGGAAGCTAAGAGGACTGCTGAAATTGCTGCTGCTGAAGCGAGCAGTAATAAAATTCGTATTCGTCCTTCTCATACATATTTGGCTTTTTATTTCCGAATTTGCGCCACCTTTCGAGTGCGTAGTTAGACAGGAACCTAAGAGGACAATTTGAATTGCTGGGAGTGAAGCGGGGAGCATTAACATTCATATGTGAGTGAAAAATCTCATCCTGGATTCATATTTTCCCTTGTCACAAATATTTCGCTGTTTATTTACGAATGTGTGGAGTTTTCCGAGGATATGGTTAGGCGTGAACCTATGAGACAGCTTTGATTGCAGGGGCGGAAACGAGCAACAATAAAACTCATGCCTTTTCGCTAATACTTGGCTCTTCATTTCCGAATACATGGCGATTTCCGATATGTGCGGATTGTTTGGAACTTAGTACAGCTTTAAATGCTGCGACTAAGATGAGCTGCAATAAAATTTGTATTTTTTTTTCCTCACAAATATTCCGACTGTGTGGTTAGACAGGGACCTAAGAGGGCAGCTGAAATTGCAAACGAGTGAATCAAAGAACAATTATATTCATGTTCTTTCTTGTCACAAAGTCGATAGCCGATCTTGCGATCGTCGATATTGCACGTGACGTCGAATTAATGTCACGTTTGCCTGATTTACCCAGATTCAGTCTCCAATGAGAAGCGCTAGTCACAGGCGCTCTCGCTTCCAATCAAAAATTTTCACGGCACATTTTATACCATCAGGAATTAGACGAATACGTTTGTGTAATCATTCTTTGAAGTGAATAAAACGTATTCGGTTGGGACATCCTCAAGAAAGGCTGGTTTTCTTCAATTAATGTGGTTTGGTTTCTATACCCCGGTTCCCACCACAGTTTTCGTGAGGGGTTGTCGACAGTTGCATGGTGTCGACCGGAATTGGTAAACTCCGTCCCATTTATTCCCAAATGGGATCCCCCATTCGCCCCACTATCAGCTAGTCTGATAATTGGCTGAATGGAACCGGAGCTGTACAGTGGACCGGATGTGGGGCAGTTCACTCCACTCCCTCGGGTCGAGAGTGAAAAGATACAAAACAAAGAATTAAAAGTATAATTAACCCCGCCTTAATCCGCTGAAATTTTGAATCATTTTTCTGAATAAAGAGTTTACACAAATACACACAAGGTTATACTATATGTATACCTTATTCTTCAGAAACAAACTTGGTTGTTAGACGGCATCAACGCTAAAAAAATCTACAGCACAGCTAGGAAGCGCTGGCATACCATTTCAGCTCTTTGTAAAGACATAA
Source organism: Schistocerca gregaria (assembly GCF_023897955.1). Taxonomy (NCBI): domain Eukaryota; kingdom Metazoa; phylum Arthropoda; class Insecta; order Orthoptera; family Acrididae; genus Schistocerca; species Schistocerca gregaria. The sequence goes on along the minus strand of NC_064920.1, from coordinate 1,132,588,674 downwards.
ACTGGAAGTATTCAGACTGTAAGTAGGATTTTTAGGTTTTTTTTAATTGGTAACGCCGCCGCCACGTAGCGCTCTGTATGAAAATCACTGGCTATGCCGTGTGCAGTCTGTGGCTGGTTGGCATTGTTATAATACTCGCCATTGTAGTGTTGGGCAGCGGCAGCTGGATGCTAACAGTGTGTAGCGTTGCGCAGTTGGAGGTGAGCCGCCAGCAGTGGTGGACGTGGGGAGAGAGATGGCGGAGTTTTGAAATTTGTAAGAATTGGTGTCATGAACTGATATATATATACATATATATTATGACTATAAAGGTAAATACATTGTTTGTTCTCTATTAAAATATTTCATTTGCTAACTGTGCCTATCAGTAGTTAGTGACTTCCGTAGTTTGAATCTTTTAGTTAGCTGGCAGTAGTGGCGCTCGCTGTATTGCAGTAGTTCGAGTAACGAAGATTTTTGTGAGGTAAGTGATTTGTGAAACATATAGGTTAATGTTAGTCAGGGCCATTCTCTTGTAGCGATTATTGAAAGTCAGATTGCGTTGCGCTAAAAACTATTGTGCGTCAGTTTAAGCACAGTCTTGTATAATTTTCCTAAGTGGACGTTTCAAGACGTCTGGAGACAAATACACTACTGGCCATTAAAATTGGTACACCACGAACATGACGTGCCACAGACGCGAAATTTAACCCAAAAGGAAGATGATGCTGTGATATGCAAATGATTAGCTTTTCAGAGCATTCACACAAGGTCGGCGCCGGTGGCGACTCCTACAGCGTGCTGACATGATTAAAGTTTCCAACAGATTTCTCATACACAAACAGCAGTTGTCCGGCGTTGCTTGGTGAAACGTTGTTGAGATGCCTCGTGTAAGGAGGAGAAATGCGAACCACCATGTTTCCGACTTTGATAAAGGTCGGATTGTAGCCTATCGCGATTGCGATTTATCGTATCGCGACATTGGTGGTCGCGTTGGTAGAGATCCAATGACTGTTAGCAGAATATGGAATCGGTGGGTTCAGGAGGGTAATACTGAACGCCGTGCTGGATCCAACGGCCTCGTATCATTAGCAGTCGAGATGACAGGCATCTTATCCGCATGGCTGTAACGGATCGTGCAACCACGTCTCGATCCCTAGTCAACAGTTGGGGACGTTTGCAAGACAACAACCATGTGCACGAACAGTTCAACGACGTTTGCAGCAGCTGGACTATCAGTCGGAGACCACGGCTGCGGTTACCCTTGACGCTGCATCACAGACAGGAGCTGCTGCGATGGTGTACTCAACGACGAACCTGGGTGCACGAATGGCAAAACGTCATTTTTTCGGATGAATCCAGGATGTCGCATCCGTGTTTGCCGACATCCCGGAGAACGCACTTTGGAAGCGTGTATTCGTCATCGCCATACTGACGTGATGGTATGGGGTGCCATTGTGTACACGTCTCGGTCACCTCTTGTTCGCACTGACGGCACTTTGAAGAGTGGACGTTACATTTCAGATGTGTTACGACCCGTGACTCTACCCTTCATTAGATTCCTGTGAAACCTTACATTTCAGCAGGACAATGCACGACCGCATGTTGGAGATCCTGTACGGGCCTTTCTGGATACAGAAAATGTTCGACTGCTGCCCTGGCCAGCACATTCTCCAGATCTCTCACGAATTGAAAATGTCTGGTCACCGGTGGCCGAGCAAGTGGCTCGTCACAATACGCCAGTCACTACTCTTGATGAACTGCGGTATCATGTTGAAGCTGCATGGGCAGCTGTACCTATACACGCCATCCAAGCTCTGGCTGACTCATTGCCCAGGCGTATCAAGGCCGTTATTATGGCCAGAAGTGGTTGTTCTGGGTACTGATTTCTCAGGATCTATACACCCATATTGCGTGGAAATGTAACCACATGTCAGTTCTAGTATAATACATTTGTCCAATGAATAGCCGTTTATCATCTGCATTTCTTGTTGGTGTAGCAATTTTAATGGTCAGTAGTGTGATTCCAAACGAATAATAGCCCAATTTTTAGTGAAGTAATTAGCCATGAGTGGTTACTGTGTTTACTTCAGTAACAACTGAACAGCGCAAACAATACCTTTCGCTTCGAAGGAACCAAATAGATGCTCGATCGGTGTGCAGGAATCAGGCTGAAGCTTGTTGCCAATTGGTGGAACGTGTGGAAGGGTCAGCTAGAAGAGCGCTGGTGCGGGTGTTTTGGTGTGGCAGGCGTTTTTAACTCGCCACAAAGTGATTACTCGAGGACGAACGAAGGAGATTGTCTTGCAGTGAGGCGCAGCGAGGCGCTTGTGCCGTGTTGCAGGCTACGGCTGGTGGACGGGGGCAACCTGGCCATCACGGACGTGCGCCAGAGCGACGATGGGCGCTACCAGTGCGTCGCCAGGAACTCGGCCGGCGTCCGCGAGTCCGGCACAGCACAGCTGCGGGTGCACGGTAAGTTCTCGGCTCGTCCTTTGCTTTTTCCCCGATATCGTTCAAGGCAGTGGTTCCCAACGGGGGCTAATTGCCCCCTGAGGGCACAATTAAATTTTATGAGGGGTAAAAACAAAAGAGTTCTATTGTGTTTCGGTCACGAAACTGTGTTATTTTTAAAAGATCATTACTACCGTCACTGTTTCGCAAGACTGTAATACTGATTGCATAAGTTACCAATAACTACAATAGCATTAAACTGTGACGCATGTAATCTTACCCTTGCATACATCACTACTAAAATTATCTGTCTCTGCGCAACTTCTGAAAGCTTCGAGAGGCGTCAGATATACAAAAGAAAACCTTTTTACTTCTCTTCATTTTCTCTTCGTATTGTTGGCTGCAGTTATTGCGTCTAGGGGTACTTTCTTGCGGCTAAAATTTTGATATATATATCGTTGTGGGTTTCTGATGACTAAATAACTAATGAAGGTTTGCATGTATTATTCCCTTTGTCACATTTTTCAATATCACACCGTCTTTACACTTTACACTTCTATCACGCCGCAAATTATATTATTAGTGACACAATCAAATACACGTCTGATTCCATCAGAGGCATGGCCACTACTCTTCAGATTCTGTGGTACTCATAATATTCCAGAGAGTTTACGAAGCGAAAGAATATACGTACTTTCTTGACAAAAAAAAAAGGGAATCAGCACCAAGTTATAAATTTATTTTATAAATGAATCCAGAAATAAATTTAATAATTAGCGTTAGATTGTGCAATTAATAATATGAACTTTAATATGCCAGATATTTCGTAATTTCAAATATTTCTGAAAGGAGAATAATTTTAACCGTACATACAGAGTGTAACAAATTAATTTCTTTTTATACAATTTAGCCTGAAATAAAATACATCGTGTACAAAATCAAATGAAATTCTTTTAGTGAAACAGCTGAGATAAATTTAACCTATACAAGATTCGGAAATACTTCTATGGTATCGCGTATTTCTATAAAGAGAGGTGATGCTAGAAGGGGGTGACCCATTACACACAGGATACTGGAGCGTCGTCTTTCCCTCACAGTGCCCCACTTCGACATTCTTTGTACTTTGTACCATGCGTCTATGGCGCTAAAATGTAGAGATATGCATCATGCAACTTCAAACATCTCATGAAAAGCTTTTGATGCTGCTGAGCAACACTCATACAATAATTTTTAAATGAACGCACTGCCATTTGACTGTATTGTTGTCTATTTAATTACAACCCAGGTTCGGCCTTTTATGCCTTTTTCAAGTGACTGAGTTAATGTCATTAACATACGTCATGCAATACTTGTTAATGACATAAACTCAATCACTTGAAAATGGCATAAAAGGCCAAAACCTCGGTCGTAATTAAATAAACAACAATACAATCAAATGGCGGTGTGTTCATTTAACAATCATGAAAATGCCTTCTCCGAATTAATGGTAGTTCCCGCAGTAGGCCAGAAATTGCTTCATTATTCACTTTGGAAGAGACAGACGAAGTAATTGGCAGCGGAACACAGCAGTAACTATACTGTAGTTCCTAGACATAATTATTATTATTAGTGGTATTGGTCATACACATAGCATTGGCAGCCTGAAGTATTCCAATTTCTGCCAGTTCAGAAATAAAGATCCCAGCAATCAAGTGGTTTACGAACATTAACTGTAATAAATACGTTTTAATTTGGTTGATATTAAGCGGGGTTTGCAAAAGTGCCGGTAAAGCACGTGTCGCTAGGGAGAGGAATGGTGCAGAAGAAGCTTGTTTCGTAACAAGTGGCTATCCTTAATGTGAGTAGGAGCTGTAGGTAGTACTCGCGATACACTGAGAATTGCATCTTCATTCTATAAAAATGCCGTTAGAAACGACTCATTAACTCTTTATTTAATGAAACGCTAATATCACTTATCTTTCGTCATTTTAAAAATAAAAGTTTTCAGAGAGAAAAATCTCTTCCATTCCTAAGGTTTAGTTTGGCGCTAATGCTGGGGTGGGGGTAGGTCCGGGCTACTAGCTAATATCTAATTGTAGTGAGAGGTAGTAGTCTCAGAAAGGCTGATTTAACGCGACTGGCCAAATGGTTTCTTTGAAAGGGCATGTACGGTTTCCGCCCCAGTGTCACCTTGTGCTCTGTCGACTACACGTTAAAACCACGTCTCCTTTCTTCATCCACTCGTTCCTGTGCACTGTTGTTCCGCCCATCGCAGTATACGCCGTTCATTTCCTGTAAATGTGCTCCTCCATATCTCAGTAAAGTAATACTATTTAATAGCCGACTATCGATTATTTAGCAAAGTCGATGGTGAACACTAGCAAGAAAACATTTGGCTGCAACCTATATTGATAATGCATAATTTCAATAATTTATACACAAGATATGCTTGTAACAACAACACTAAATTGCTAATCACCTGCTGATCCCACAAATGTGTTTTCAACTTCATGTAAGGAGTCCACATTTCGAATGTTGTTACCACTTAAATTCAGCACCCCATATTTTGCTACCGTGAATTTAGTGTCTATAACGACTAAAGACCCTATTAAGATGATAGGATTCATGGGGCACCTAGACCGTTGGCTAATCCCAAAACTGTGTCAAGTGGAAGGAGAGGCGTTATGGTGCAATATCACAATACTGTTAAACGACCCTTCTGAATACTAATGCTAGGCAACAAAAGACATGTTTTACACAAACAACAGTAAACTAAATGCATCAGGTTAGTTGTTATTAATAAATTACAGACTGGTTGTATACAAACTTTCGCTGCTTGGGAGGACCCCAATGGAAAAAGATGACAATGAAACTTCGTGAAAACATTTCTAAGGACATAAACTAAACTACACTAAACTTCTACCGAACAGGCCATGAAGGCCCAACGGTACCGACAGGCCGCCGTGTCATCCTCAGCTCATACGCGTCACTGGATGAAGATATGGATGGGCATGTGGTGAGCACGCCGCTCTCCCGGCCGTATGTTAGTTTCCGAGACCGGAGCCTCTACTTCTGAATCAAGTAGCTCCTCAATTTGCCTCACAAGGGCTGAGTGCACCCCGCTTGCCAACAGCGATCAGCAGACCGGATGGTCACCCATCCAAGTGCTAGTCCACCCCCACAGCGCTTAACTTCGGTGACCTGAAGTGAACGGATGTTACCACTGCGACAAGGCCTTTGGCATTTCTGAGAACATGCGGAAAAGAAATAAAGACTGACGCATTGAAAGAAACACATTTTAATTTCCACATGAGAAGGTAAGATTTGTTAATTGCATACCATGTTGAAGTGACACGTTACAAACGTTGCTCAGTGTGATAACCTGGAATCGGACTGGGGATTCCATTTCACAATTGTTCGCAGCACTTTTCGAATGGTGCATTATGGAATGTTCAACTGTCGTAACAACCTTCAACATTGTCTCCTCAGAAACTGACGGTCTCCCGCTCCTTTGTTCGTCTTGAATTTTGGTCCGACCAGCTGCAAACTCTCTACACCACTTTCGAACATTTTTGTGATCCATGCACGACTCACCATACACTTCCGTCAATTAGCGATGGATGTCAATCGGCGCAGTGGCCTTTGCGTTCAAAAACCGAATTACTGCGCACAAATCGCACTTTGCGTTAACATCCAACTGGAGCTCCATTCTCAACGGCTTCCAAGCCAAGACTGAGCGCCTCAGCGCGGCGTGCACATGTTTACACACAGCGCCGGAAGCACTCTTCATAACATTGTGACCAACTGCCACACAAACAGAGTTCCGTACTTTAAAAAAAAATAGGAGACCTTACTTTTGGGATTACCTTCGTATTTACGTACCAAACAAACAAAACTTTCACGTAATTGTGACACCTCTTACGATTGCAAATAATATAATGAACAGTCACTAAGATCAGTGAAAATAAATGCTTAAATATTGCATATTTTCGTACATAGTAACAGCTGGATAAATATGTGTATCGCATACGTTACTTAGCTTGTCTCGATCTGATACTTTACATTATACAGCAAAAAAATGTCCTTTGAGAAGTACTCCTTGTTGGGAGCATTGCTTCGACATCTTGAACCTGTTTAATGAAATGTCTGTCGTTGTTTCTTCTCTTGGGAATTACTTTACAGTGCACTTTATTTCGAAACTTCGTGGCAGATTAAAACTGTATGCCGGACAGAGACACGAACTCGGGAACTTTGCCTTTCGCGGGCAATTGCTCTACCGACTTAGCTACCCTAGCGTGATTCACGAACCCTCCTCACAGCCGTAATTCTGCCAGTACCTCGTCTCCTACCTTTCGACTCTCGGTCCGCCAGAAAGTAATGTATCAGCGCACAGTTCGCTGCAGAGTGAAAATTTCATTCTGCATTTCACATATGTATGTTACTTTTTTTAAGAACTGGAGTGTTGTAGCGTTAGATTATGGCGTTTGTTTTGTGTAGACTGGTAGCTTAGGGACACGCAAGTCTCGTAAGTGGCGTCAAATTGAAAGACTTGCACTCGGTCATTGAACCACAAGTAATAATTATTATAAACTACTGGCCATTAAAATTGCTACACCACGAAGATGACGTTCTACAGACACGAAATTTAACCGACGGAAGAAGATGCTGTGATACGCAAATGATTAGCTTTTGAGAGCATTCACACAAGGTTGGCGCCGGTGGTGACAGCTACAACGGGCTGACACGAGGAAAGTTTCCAACCGTTTTCTCATACACAAACAGCAGTTGACCGGCGTTGCCTGGTGAAACGTTGTTCTGATGCGTCGTGTAAGGAGGATAAATTCGTACCATCACGTTTCCGACTTTGATACAAAGGTCGGATTGTAGCCTATCGCGATTGCGGTTTATCGTATCGCGACATTGCTACTTGTGTTGGTCGAGATCCAATGACTGTTAGCAGAATATGGAATCAGTGGATTCAGGAGGGTTATACGGAACGCCGTGCTGGATCCTAACGGCCTCGTATCACTAGCAGTCGAGATGACAGGCATCTTATCCGCATGGCTGTAACGGATCGTGCAGCCACGTCTCGATCATTGAGTCAACAGTTGGGGACGTTTGCAAGACAACAACCATCTGCACGAACAGTTCGACGACGTTTGCAGCAGCACGGACTATCAGCTCAGAGACCATGGCTGTGGTTACCCTTGACGCTACATCACAGACAGGAGCTGCTGCGATGGTGTACTCAACGACGAACCTGGGTGCACGAATTGCAGAACGTCATTTTTTCGTATGAATCCAAGTTCTATTTACAGCATAATGGTGGTCGCATCCATGTTTGGCGACATCGCGGTAAACGCACATTGGAAGCGTGTATTCGTCATCGCCAGACTGGCGTATCACCCGGCGTGATGGTATGGGGTGCCATTGGTTACACGTCTCGTCACCTCTTGTTCGCACTGACGGCACTTTGAACAGTGGACGTTACATTTCAGGTGAGTTACGACCCGTGACTCTACCCTTCATTAGATCCCTGTGAAACCCTACATTTCAGCAGGATATTGCACGACCGCATGTTGCAGGTCCTGTACCGGCCTTTCTGGATACAGAAAATGTTCGACTGCTGCCCTGGCCAGCACATTCTGCAGATCCCTCATCAACTGAAAACGTGTGGTGAATCGTGGCCGAGCAACTGGCTCGTCACAATACGCCAGTCTCTACTCTTGATGAACTGTGGTATCGTGTTGAAGCTGCATGGGCAGCTGTACCTGTACACGCCATCCGAGCTCTGTTTGACTCAATGCCCAGGTGTATCGAGGCCGTCATTACGGCCAGGGGTGGTTGTTCTGGGTATTGATTTCTCAGGATCTATGCACCCAAATTGCGTAAAAATGTAATTACATGTCAGTTCTAGTATAATCTATTTTGTACAATGAATACCCGTTTATCATCTGCATTTCTTTTTGGTGTAGGAATTTTAATGGCCAGTAGTGTACGTAGAATGAAAGCTAATACACGCCTGCAGTGTAGTCCCGTAGCGTCAGAAGCCTGATTTAGGAGGGAGGGTGAACAAGCCTCGCGCGGAGTGGGAATGTCCGCGTCTGGATGTGCCAATGCAAAAGCCCTACCGTCACACGTCGTGGCGGCAGCAAGCCGCAAATCCAGTGGCGCCGTCACCACAGGCTGTCCAGCCGGACCGTCGAGGATCACGAATGGAGGGGAGCGCGCGTGTAAATGACGGCTCTGCAGGTAATTAGGGGGGCGGCGGCGCTTTTAAAAGCCGGCAGCTTGACGCGATTATGCTGGCCCACCGGCCGACAAGCTTTGTCCCTCAGAGGGCTCGGATTAGCAGGGACAGGGGCCGCAGCCAGTACCGCTGTGTGCGGGCCGAAGGCACGTCACGGCGCTTCGTCCCTCACAAGTCACTGCATTGCGAGGCACGAGCCACAGAAGATGTAACAGATACATTTACGTCTACCACCGTACAGTGTGTGTGTGTGTAACCACACGAGCCTGATACATACAGCCGCGACTCTCTTCTGTGCTAAAGTTGCTACCATTTGACAGATGGAGTGACACTAGCGCCCATGGCGGTGAGAAAGCAGACATTAAAATATTTCGTAAGGATAATGCTTGTTTTTAATTACTTAACTCCAATCCCAAAGACAGCAGGTGTTGACAGATGTGAAAATCACCGAACCATTGTATGATTGTATCATAGTGGAACAAACACTGGTGGCAGTTACTTCTGTAAAATATCTGGGAGTATGCGTACGGAACGATTTGAAGTGGAATGATCATCTAAAATTAATTGTTGGTAAGGCGGGTGCCAGGTTGAGATTCATTGGGAGAGTCCTTAGAAAATGTAGTCCATCAACAAAGGAGGTGGCTTACAAAACACTCGTTCGACCAATACTCGAGTATTGCTCATCAGTGTGGGATCCGTACCAGGTTGGGTTGACAGAGGAGACAGAGAAGATCCAAAGAAGAGCGGCGCGTTTCGTCACAGGATTATTTAGTAAGCGTGATAGCGTTACGGAGATGTTTAGCAAAATCAAGTGGCAGACTCTGCAAGAGAGGTGCTCTGAATCGCGGTGTAGCTTGATGTCCAGGTTTCGAGAGGGTGCGTTTCAGGATGAGGTATCGAATATATTGCTTCCCCCTACTTATACCTCCCGAGGAGATCACGAATGTAAAATTAGAGAGATTCGAGCGCGCACGGAGGCTTTCCGGCAGTCGTTCTTACCGCGAACCATACGCGACTGGAAGAGGAAAGGGAGGTAACGACAGTGGCACGTAAGGTGCCCTCCGCTACACACCGTTGGATAGCTTGCGGAGCGTAAATGTAGATATATATGTAGGCGAACTATCAGTTTAATAAGTCACAGCTGCAAAATACTAACGAGAATTCTATACAGACGAATGGAAAAACTGGTAGAAGCCTGACCCTACGACTTATCTTAGAAGATAGATTAAGGACAGGCAAGCCTACGTTTCTAGCATCTGTAAACTTAGAGGAAGCTTTTGACAATGTTGACTGGAATACTCTCTTTCAAATTCTGAAGGTGGCAGGGGTAAAATTTATCGTATAGGCTTACCCAAAATTAATCGGATTTCTTTTAGTACCCATGTGGATAGCTATGCACTTTTCTTTATTTAGTGCCAATTGCCACTTTTCACACCATACAGAAGTTCTCTGGAATTGATCATCTTATGATTTTACTAGACGGTAAATTATGACGTCATCTGCAAAGAATCTAAGGAGCCTGCTCAGATTATCACCTACATCATTTACGTAAATCAGGAACAGCAGAGGGCCTATGACACTACCCTGCTGAACGCCAGATATCACTTCCGTTCTTCTCAATGATTTACCGTCTATCATTACGAGCTGTGACCTCTCTGAGAGGAAATTACGATTCCAGTCACACAATTGAGACGCTATTCCATATGCAAGCAATTTGATTAATAGTAGCTTGTGAGGAACGATATCAAAAGCTTTCTGGAAATCTAGTAATATGGAATCGATCTGAGATCTCTTGTCGACAGCACTCATGGGAATAAACAGCTAGCTGTGTTGCGCAATCAATAAGTCATTTTCTTCAATGTTATGCATCAATAAGTCATTTTCTTCAAGGTGATTCATAATGTTCGAGTACAGTATATGGTCCAAACTCCTACTGCAAATTGAGGTCAGTGATATGGGTCTGTAATTCAATGCGTTACTTGTATTTCCTTTCTTGAATATTGGTGTGACCTGTGCTACTTTCCAGTTTTTAGGAACAGACGTTTCGTCAAGTGAGCGGTTGTATATGATTGCTAAGAAAGGTGCTATTGCGTCTGCATACTCTGAAAGGAACCTGATTGGTATACCATATGGACCGGAAGACTTGCCTTTATTAAATGATTTTGAGTTGTTTCGCAACACCTGAGATATCTACCTTTATGTCACTCATGCTAACAGCTGTTCTGGTTTCGAATTCTGGAATATTTACTTCGTCTTCTTTCGCGAAGGAATTACAGAAAACTGTATTTAGTAAGTCCGCTTTAGTGGCACGATCATGCTAACACTTCCATCGCAATCGCGTAGTGACGGTATTGACTGTTTTTTGCCACTGGTGTAATTTACATACTGCCAGAATCTCTTTGGGTTTTCTGTGTTGCGCAGTGTCTCTAGAATACCCTCTGTCGCATCACGTCTCACTTTTCTCTAATGGGTGCAAAGTGTGCACGTAAGCATGCCTAGACAATAGCGTATTCCGCCAAGCGTGAAGTCCTGTTGAGGGATTTCGTCTTATTTCATGCGATCTACTTCACGTAACTGTCATGTGTGTCCTCCTTCATGACAGTTCGGGGGAAACGAAGACGCTCCTTCGACGTTTTCGATGGGAAGTTTTTCATCAGCCACCATAAAGCCCGGACTTGGCTCCCTCTAGTTTTTATCTGTTCGCTCACATGAACCGCTTGCTACAATGACAGCATTTCGGCACAGACAGATAGTTGCAGACCAAAGCAGGAAACTGGCAGAACACACAGTCAGCTGCCTACTATGACGTCGGCATTGAAAAACTGGCCCCGGTTGGTTATAATTAAAGTGCAACTGCTCACAGAGGTCCAGTGTAATTATAGTGTGGCAGCGACTAGGTAGCTATTCTAATGCGTTAATGCGGAACCGATTGACGATGAAATAAACAGGTTCCACTTTTGGCCAGCAGGCGCAACCCGGAAATACGGATATGTTTCCAGAAGCAAAGGATAGGAAACGGGACGTGGGCAGAGAAGGTGAAACAACTTAGAATGGCATAATATTAATCGTCGCTTACACAATGTGTTCAATACGAGCACCGGAGACGTAGGCGATATTCCGATCCTTAAACCGACATGATCAGCCGTTGCTCGCAGCATTTCTGGTGGAATCTGAGCATCGTATTGCTGAATGCTGATCTTCATATCAGGTAGATACCGGATATGTCCCTGGTAGACGCGTTCTTTTAGATATCGAAAGAGCCGAGAGACACATAAATTCAGATCAGGTCATCATGCAACCAATGCGTCTGGAAAACCTTTAGAGGGTTGCGTTAAACAGATCTTACACTGGGCGAGCGACGTGAAGTGTGGCCCAATCACACATGAAAATTGTGAGTTTCCACATAGCTGTGCTCGTCCTAAGCAGGAATCACATGCTGAACAACGAAGTCTCGATAACGTGCAGGCATCACGGTACAGCTGATGGGCTCTCCGTGTGTGTTCTCTTCAAAGAAGAACGAACCAAGAATAAGGGCGCTTGTGAATCCACGCCACACAGTCACAGCTATCGTGCACAACACGCAGTTTAACATTATCCCAAATATTGACAGCTCTGCGTATTCGCTGCATCCTGTACTGTAAAATGTGCTTCATCGATCCATAGAATGTCGCCAAGCCACATGCCATCAACTCCGACCTGTGGCAGAAACCAAAGAGCAAGTTCAGAACGTTGCTGCAGATCATAAGGTTTCAGTTGCCGCACAGTCTGGATCTTGTACCGGCACCAGTGTAAAATACACTCCTGGAAATTGAAATAAGAACACCGTGAATTCATTGTCCCAGGAAGGGGAAACTTTATTGACACATTCCTGAGGTCAGATACATCACATGATCACACTGACAGAACCACAGGCACATAGACACAGGCAACAGAGCATGCACAATGTCGGCACTAGTACAGTGTATATCCACCTTTCGCACCAATGCAGGCTGCTATTCTCCCATGGAGACGATCGTAGAGATGCTGGATGTAGTCCTGTGGAACGGCTTGCCATGCCATTTCCACCTGGCGCCTCAGTTGGACCAGCGTTCGTGCTGGACGTGCAGACCGCGTGAGACGACGCTTCATCCAGTCCCAAACATGCTCGGTGGGGGACAGATCCGGAGACCTTGCTGGCCAGGGTAGCTGACTTACACCTTCTAGAGCACGTTGGGTGGCACGGGATACATGCGGACGTGCATTGTCCTGTTGGAACAGCAAGTCCCCTTGCTGGTCTAGGAATGGTAGATCGATGGGTTCGATGACGGTTTGGATGTACCGTGCACTATTCAGTGTCCTTTCGACGATCACCAGAGGTGTACGGCCAGTGTAGGAGATCGCTCCCCACACCATGATGCCGGGTGTTGACCCTGTGTGCCTCGGTCGTATGCAGTCCTGATTGTGGCGCTCACCTGCACGGCGTCAAACACGCATACGACCATCATTGGCACCAAGGCAGAAGCGACTCTCATCGTTGAAGACGACACGTCTCCATTCGTCCCTCCATTCACGCCTGTCGCGACACCACTGGAGGCGGGCTGCACGATGTTGGGGCGTGAGCGGAAGACGGCCTAACGGTGTGCGGGACCGTAGCCCAGCTTCATGGAGACGGTTGCGAATGGTCCTCGCCGATACCCCAGGAGCAACAGTGTCCCTAATTTGCTGGGAAGTGGCGGTGCGGTCCCCTACGGCACTGCGTAGGATACTACGGTCTTGGCGTGCATCCGTGCGTCGCTGCGGTCCGGTCCCAGGTCGACGGGCACGTGCACCTTCCGCCGACCACTGGCGACAACATCGATGTACTGTGGAGACCTCACGCCCCACGTGTTGAGCAATTCGGCGGTACGTCCACCCGGCCTCCCGCCTGCCCACTATACGCCCTCGCTCAAAGTCCGTCAACTGCACATACGGTTCACGTCCACGCTGTCGCGGCATGCTAGCAGTGTTAAAGACTGCCATGGAGCTCCGTATGCCACGGCAAACTGGCTGACACTGACGGCGGCGGTGCACAAATGCCGCGCAGCTAGCGACATTCGACGGCCAACACCGCGGTTCCTGGTGTGTCCGCTGTGCCGCGCGTGTGATCATTGCTTGTACAGCCCTCTCGCAGTGTCCGGAGCCAGTATGGTGGGTCTGACACACCGGTGTCAATGTGTTCTTTTTTCCATTTTCAGGAGTGTATGAGAGGGGGCTTAAGCCACCTCTCAACATGCACAATTGAAACTGTATTTTTTACAACACTAGAGTGCACTTCATTTGGAGTGACCTCGTAGTTCTCGTGATAAGAGCAACATAAGCAGGGTTCCCGGTTTGCGCGTGCACAGTCCGGCCGTTTCTGGTGCGCGGCCCGGAGGACGCGGTGTCGCTGGCGGGCGGCGCGGTGCAGTTCACGTGCCGCGTGGGCGGCGACCCGCCCCCGGAGGTGCTGTGGCGGCGCACGGCGGGCGGCGGCTCCATGCCGCTGGGCCGCGTGCACATCCTGGAGGACCGCAGCCTGCGCGTGCAGGACATCACGCCCGAGGACGAGGGCGAGTACAGCTGCGAGGCCGACAACGCCGTCGGCTCCGTCACCGCCTCCGCCACCCTCACCGTGCACTGTGAGTAGCCGCGGCTCTGCCCCTCTAGCCCACCCTGTGCTACACATGGATGGTGCAGGCCAAAAGTAGCTAAAAAGCTCCAGTAAACTTCTTCTTCCTTCTCCTTTCACTTGCTCCTGTGTCTCGCAAAGTGCGCAGGGTCGGCGTGGTTGTAATGTTGATGCATTAAGTTGTTCTGAAAGTGGTGCTGATATTCAAGACAATAAAAGCGGGTTAAAAGCTGTGAGCTATCTGGGGAAGTTAACCTTGCATTACTGCGCAACTGTTTCACCGGCTATCCAGTCTAGCTTACCAAATTCCCAACCAGACTAACATTAATTATAATCTTTTAGTACTCATCTTACGATAACCAATTGATCTTTGAAATTTCATCATATTAAACTTGATTCATACCTAAACTGGTGCCTTATTCAGGATTGTGAAAATGTGAGTTTGTAATCTTACGAAACACATCAAATATGGAGCCGAGATTGGGAGACAGCATACAACACTGCATTCATAAAATAATACACGAAAAACGTTGAAACATATGCAAGAGGAAATTAAGCTCAACCAACCGATTCAGTTTTCACCCAAAGAAGTTACGTTTGTAGCGCAATCCTGTCCGTCATGAAATTACCACACACTGGTATACTAAATTCATACTAACTCTCTGTGAAATCTTCCCGAAAAGAATAGCTGAGGGCTGCTTTGATGGTTACGCTACATGCTTCGCGTGGTCAACTTGGTTTACACAAAGAGTGTAACTCCACAATAATTTTGATAATTAAAAAAAATTACATCGAAACACAAATTACAAAAGAAAAACCTCGAACTGGTTACTATCGTCTTGCTATTAACCTGGTGGTTCAACCAATTGTAAAGCACGTGGTACTCGTCTCACAAAGTACACCCCACGTGGGTGGAACATAAAGAAAAGTTGCTATATTGAAAAATATTGTCAAGACGAGACAGTATAATCTCACGCACATTCGTTTTTAAGATTCATGATCTTAGTTAGAGTTACGGATCATCAACACGTGGCTCCACTTTACTCACAAAGTAATGACAAAGCAACTACTGGAAGATATTCTGAACTTCACTCTCGAATTACACTGCAATTTAAGATAACATAAGATATTTTAGACCTAAACCTGAAATAAAGGAGATTAAATTTTCAGTTAGGCTGAACTTAAGAAATCCCTTGTCCTACAGACTTAGCAGAGATGTGCTTAGCCGGAGATCTTACCACTTCAGACGCTCGCCGCAGACACACTGCCGTGGGCCCCTACCGAGGGTACCTCACAAATACAAACTGAAGTGACCAAAGACTTCCTATACCAACATGACAAGGGACGGACAGGACCATACTAAGGATAGAAACCTCTTTGCTTTTAGAAAGTGTTCCACTGCTCAGTCTCCTCCTAGATGGAGTCAGAAACACTACAGTAAATTTAGAAGTGGAATTTATGCCACAAATGACAACATATTTAAGAAATTAACGTGAAAGGAATCCAACAGAGACCTTTCATGGATACAACGGATTTGGCAAGGTTCATTTAAAGTGGTGGCCGGATGCCCTTCCCGCCGCCACCCCATACCCCCCAGGACGGAATCAGTGTACCCCAACTGTCTGCGTTTAGTGTAAACCATGAAATAGTGCGGAATTGTTACAGATATCTGCGTCTCGTGTAACCGAGGCGGGATGTGGAGACCAGCCCGGTATTCACCTAGCAGGATGTGGAAAACCGCCTAAAAACCACATCCAGGCTCGCCGACACACGTCGCTAATCCGCCAGTCGGATTCGATCCGGGGCCGGCGAGTCCAGGAAGCAGCGCAGTAGCGCTCTCGGCTAACCTGGGGGGTCTAAAAAGCTCCAATAAACGTTGGTCCACAAATCGACCGTTGTCGAGATACAACACACTTTCTGTTGCGGTTCATCAGTGTCACAGTTGAAGCAGGTGTTTGAAATGGTGTCCATGCATCTGAATGCGATATTGAACTCAACTCTGAAATGGGTTGCGAATCCTCTCAGTTAGTCCTGGGGAATTCTGTAAATGCTGGAAGGCTGCTTCAGTCCGCAAGCGTAATTCCTCATGAGCGTTGACATCGGTATGGTAGACCAGGTCTTTGACATGACCCTACACACAGAAATCCACGGGATGTAAATCCGGAGACCTTGGAGGCCACGGCACAGGCCATCCGCTACCTATCCAATGGTGACCACAGTCCGACTTAGAATCTGGCGCACCCGTAAATGAAAATGTTGAAGCGATGGTTTAGTGGGACATTGGCGTGTACATCTGGAAGTACAGTCCGCAAAACTGCATGTAAGGCTGTCCGGTTATTCACTGTGGTAGGAAGTGTGGTCCAGTCATGTGGTCTCTGCGCAGTCCTGCCCAGACGTTCAACGAATAATGCTGCTGATGTGCTACGTGTGTTGCATTAGCATTGACATCGGCCCACATGTGTCGTTCATGGTAGTTAAGAATACTGTCGCCGGTAAATCCAGCATCATCCGTGAACAGAATAGTGCTTACAAATAGGAGGTTCAGGGTACACTATTGTTGCACCAATTGGCAGACACTTTCTCTAGGAGGGAAGTCTGCATTGCTGAGGACTTGCACTCGTTGGAGACGGTATTGATTGAGTACTTACCGATGTAAGATCCGTCACACACTGCTATGACTCAGGACACGCTCTTGGGTATCATTCTCTTGTTGAAGTACTCGGACGTTCGTGTACAATGCGTAACACCCTGTCCCCCACATTGAGTGTTGCGGGTCTGGGTCGACCTTCTCATACATGGTGGACGAAACTTCCGGTTTCTCTAAGGCGCTAACGTAACCGGCGACATATATGCCTGTCGGGCTGCATGCAGAGAGGAAAAGCTTCTTCACACAATCGTGCAACCTCAATGGGACTGTAATTCGTTGTTCCATACATGAAGTGGATGTCAGCGTGCTCTTCGTTGGAGTAACCCCCGTCTACGGTGCTTTCACGTTCGTGAATGGTAGTAGCGACGGTGCGCCACAGTGCACGGAGCCAAGAGGGGAAGTAATTGCGCGTGCGTAAACAAACTGATACTCTATTTAAAACTTTGAGATACCAACGTAACTACAGGGGTATCCAGGGGCGGTTAGAGTTGGTTCCCAACTCGAATTAGTGCTGTACCTTGGCAACGGCTGATTTGCGGATCCATGTTTATTGGAGCTTTTCAGCTACTTTTGGCCTGTACTTCCACGTGTGAATTATTGACAACCACTTCTGGACGACTATATATATGGCGGCATTATATATTGCTTTATTTGTGCTCCTGCGACGAAAAAAAATCAGAACCTCAGATTTTGAAATTTGGTACGATGGAACTTTATTTTCTACCGATACAAATATTGCATTCGCACTTTTAAAATGCACAGAAAGGCGGTAAAATAATGTTTTAAGAAGACTCAATTTCAGAAAACAGAAGGTCACAGTAGCGGAACATCTTATTTTGCAAATCAAGCACTATATATGTATATATGTATCTTAACAATTTTACCTGTCTTGAAAATGGAAAATTGTGTTAGTTTCAAGTGGCTTCTATTTCTAAAATGTATTTAATTTGTAATTTATTTTTGTTATTAGTTAATGCTAATACTATTGGATAATGCTTCACTTGATTTCACTGACTGATTATTGGCGTGTAGCAGAGTCGTAATGCAACAGACAGACTACGAAATACAATACTGTCAAAATTTTACAGATTGTAAGGCTTTTAAACGTGAATGGAATATTTCTTCCTAGGTACATGACCTTGTTGCGCCTTGGAAAATGTTATTCACATTCGGAAAAGCCTTAATTTTCCGCAGTATTTTTTATAAGTTCAGAAGAAGAGTGCAGCCGAAAAAAAGTCAATGCAAACATTCAAAAATGGAATACAGGGCTGGCTAGTGGTGTAAGTCTGAAAACATACATCAGTATCCCCTAACAACCTGTGATACGGACTTCGTCCTGTTCTCTTGGTCGTGGAGAAGGACACCATTCTGGACCTTTCTTTCATGTTAGGAAGGGGAACCAGTCGGTTCTCCTCCCTGCCCCAGATTTTTTGCCATTCTTTATCAATGTCTGCGTTTAGTTCCTCTTTCGATGAGGCTTCCCGAGCAGTGGAATCGTGTGTCGTTGTGTCCGCAGCCCCGCCTTCTCTGACGCTCCGGCCCGCTGAGCTGACGGTGGAGCAGCGCCGCGACGCCGTGTTCGAGTGCTCGGCGTCGGGGAATCCCCGTCCGTCCGTCTTCTGGTCCGTGTCCGGTGCCAAGGCGCTGCTCTTCTCCGGAGCCTCCAACGGCCGCTGGGCCGCCTCCACCTCTCCTGAGGGCAGCGCGGTCCTCACCCTCCAGGTGAGTCCACGAAACTTCACAGCTACTGCCCCCTGCTGCAGCTTGGACGCGAAGGGAAGTTAGCAGTGATAACTGGGGACAGCTAGTATCGCCCCTAGCGGATTACGTACGTACTAGTGCCACAAACCTACATACAGCGCCTCTTTCGGAAAATGTGTGAAGTAGAAACCAGTGATTTGTATACGGCGACAAAAGTAGATGTGGGGTAGACTGTCCTGTAGAGATGCTCGAAATCTAGGTTAAGTAGAAGTGTTACAGTCTGGTTGTGAGCTAGCGCAGCCAACCAACGTGAACGGAAGAAAACTCGCTGTGGTGACGGTCCTATAATCAAACGGAAGCCGCCGCGATATAGGATGACCCCCTGGACATTATAAAAGGAGGAACATGTTTCTTAATAGGGTGTGTGATCACCACGAACAGCCATGCTTGCCTTCCAACGTGCTCCCATGCTGGCTACCAAATAGGTAAGGGGTTCTTGTGGTAGGGCAATCTATTCCTCCACTGTTGGATGGGCATTGGTCCTTGCAGACAGACTACAATTCGTCTCCCCTGCACTTCCCAAACGTACTCGACGGGATTTTTTTCGGGGGAAAGAAGAGGCCAGTCCGTTCGTGGAAAATCCTCCAGTTCAAGAGTTCCTCCACCTGCACTGTTCAAAGCGGCTGCGCGTTGTCATCCATACGGATTAAATCAGGGCCCTTGTCCCCCAAATAGGCTCAAGAGTACTGTATCACAATAATGTTGACCGTGTTCCAAGATTTGGAACATTAGGCCTCCGTCACCATAGCACCTGGACCACCGAATCGATCACACTGGACAATGTTCCAACGATGCATGACGTTTTCTAACCTCTCGCCACAAGGTAATACATCGAGAATCACTACTCACTCTCGAGAAGAGCCCACGACTCCGTTGGTCCAGTCCCTAAGCTCTGGCCACCGCCGACGTGCGGTATCAACAGAACACTATGTACTGCTCGTCGGGCAGAGAGACCTCCCCGGTGTTGTAACCGGGTGGACTAAGTGGAGGGTAGCGTTAGCTTCAAAACGCTCTTCGTCTCATTCGGCTGCGAGCTGCCGGAGAGTCAAGATGTGCGTTTCCGTTAACCCCGTTTTCAGTTTATGTAACACGGCGCAATGTATCATGCTCTAGAGCAACGGCACGCTATCAGATTTTGCGTTAAAGTTGGGAAGTCCGCCACCGAAATGTTTCCATTACTTCGGCAAGCCTTTGGGACTGATTGCTTGTCCAAATCACAAGTTTTCCTATGGCACAAGTGGTCCATGGAGGGCCGAGAGGAGATCACGGACGAACCTCGCAGTGAACGGCCATCAGCCGCACGAGCCGACGAAAATGTGACGCGTGTGCGCGATTGTTTGAACTCTGACAGACGGCTGAGCCTTCAATTGATAGCACAAACTCTAAACATGTCAAAAACAACCGTTTTCCGCATTGTTACCCAAGATTTGAACATGAGAAAGGTGTTTGCCAAACTCGTCCCAAAAGAGTTGACCGACGAACACAAGCACATGCGAGTGCTTCGGTGCCTAGAAATGTTGGAAATTTGTGAAAATGATCCCCATTTTTTAGACTCTGTTGTTACTGGTGATGAGTCCTGAATTTTTGAGTACGACCCTGAGGCAAAAAGTCAGAGATCAGAGTGGCACACCATATCGTCGCCCTGTCTCAAGAAGGCGCGCATGAGCAAGTCCAGGATCAAAACCATGCTCATTGTCTTCTTTGACGTCAGAGGCATCGACCACCACGAATTCTTACCTACCGGGACTACATTGAACTCAGCTTTCTACTTGGAAGTGCTCAAATGACTGAAAAGGAGGCTCTCGCGTTTCCGAAGCGACATCAAGGACACGTGGAAAGTCCACCACGACAACTCGCCGAGTCACAGCGCCTTCATTGTCAACGACTTCCTGGCCAGGACCAAGACCCCATTGGTTCCCCAGCCTCCCTACAGTCCTCACCTGGCTCCCGCAGGCGCATGTTACATCAACTCTAAAGGACATTCCGGAAAAGGCATTCCAGGATGCCTTCCAGGCATAGAAACACCGCCTCCAGAAGTGTATCGACGCAAGAGGGTGCTATTTTGAAAATTTTTGATTATTTTTACGAATATATCCAATAAATGATTTTTTATGAATTTGGTCGCATTACTTACGGAACACACCTTGTAGAATCACATTCATCGGTAAAAAGGCACACAATATTAGCAGTTACTCATCAGTTATTTCCATGGTAGTACGAACATCACATGCTCAGTGCATTGATTATTCGCAATGAGAGAGAGAGAGACCGAAGGGGAAGTAGTGAAGTGCGACGTACGCACGTTGGCTATCAGATGACGTGCGGTATAGGTAGTTACTAACTGCCACTGATAACCGTGAACTCTCACAAGGGAAACTCGCCATCACATTCCTCTCATATTTAGTCGTAAGATGTGGCAGTCGACAGCCCATCAAAAACTGAACACGGATCAGGCATTAAAACAGGAAGAATATGTACTGAACAGTAAAAAAACAAGCAAAATAGAAACAGTGAATGGTCCTAGTCAAGACGTACAACATAGAGCAAAAGTAAACAGCAACGGCTTCGTGGTTAAGAGATCACACTGTTGAACTCTGAAGGGGAAGATCCGGGTTTAAGTTCGCCTCGAGCCCTTTTCTTCTTCACAAAATTATGAATTGTCCATTCGGTCATTGGTGTGCCTGTTAGCTGTACTTAGATTCATGTCTGTGTCGTGGTGTAACGTCTGTTCGCAACAGCGGGGTGTAAGGAAGGGACCTCCAGACGTAAGAATCTCCTATTTTTTCTACACAAGTTCATTTGTTGTTTTCATCTCTGTGAGAGGTCTATGCGGTATCACGCCTGCTCTCACTGTTCACCACATTCACTTGCGACGGTAATATATTCTTAACGTATGACTGATATTCTGTAACCAATATATGTAATATGACAATTACCAAGACTACAGATGGAGAGCAGAAACGTCAATGACCGGACAGACAGTTCATAATTTTGTGGGGAAAAAAATTTGGAACGAGAGTGATTTGAAGGCGTACCTCTCGCTTTCCGGTCCGACACTGTGACGCCGCAGTTTCGCCAGGTTGCTCGATGTTGAGTTTGGACCGCTCACCGTGTCTATGTTCCTACTTTCCTCACAGTTCGGTACACCTTCTTCCCATTTTCATGCTTGACCTTGTAACCTCACCCGTACTAATCGACCTATCCTGCTTGCGATATAAAATATGAATGTGGATCGCGTGTATACCAAATGGAATTTTTCTAATTGGATAAGGCTATCTTTCCCGAAGAAGTAATACCGATAAGTTGGGGGAAAGTGAACAACCGATCTTTCAGATAGAAAAGTCTACTAAATAATAAAACAGTAATTAAACCGAACAGGGCTACAATTTGGAAAAATGAATGTTATTTTGTGCATTCACACACGAACAACACTGGACAGAAAAGGGGTACCACTGATCATGAATCCCAAAGTTACACTAATGAACGAAAAGGAAATAATTACGGTCTCCAGCCCAATAGTGCGATTTATATCCAAAATCCTGTACAAGATGATGGCAGAGAAAAACAGTTATTATTAAACACTGCCGTGGCAAATGAAGTTTGTCACGTTTTTTGACAATAATTTTAAATGAGTATGTAATGATAAAGAAAACTGAGAAGTCACTTCTACGTCAAGTTTATCATTACATTTTGAAAAAGACAATCGAGTAATGATTTGAAAATATCCGCTTAAACAGTATGTTAGTATTGAACTTCGTTACGTGAACAATGACTTTCAGAGACCTCAACATAACGTCATCAAAGAAATTTAGAGAAAGGCTTGGTGCGGTTACGCTTGACGCTGTATCACAGACACGAGTGCCTGCGATGGTGTACTCAACGACGAACCTGGGTGTACGAATGGCAAAACGTCATTTTTTCGGATGAATCCAGGTTCTATTTACAGCATCACGATGGTCGCATCCGTGTTTGGCGACATCTCGGTGAAGGCACATTGGAAGCGTGTATTCGTCTTTGCCATACTGGCGTATTACCCGGCGTGATGGTGTGGGGGTGCCAATGGTTACACGTCTCGGTCACCTCTTGTTCGCATTGACGGCACTTTGAGCAGTGGACGTTACATTTCAGATGTGTTACGACCCGTGGCTCTACTCTTCATTCGATCTCTGCGAAACCCTACATTTCAGCAGGATAATGCACGACCGCATGTTGTAGGTCCTGTACGGGCTTTCTGGATACAGAAAATGTTCGACTGCTGGTCTGGCCAGCACATTCTCCAGATCTCTCACCAATTGAAAACGTCTGGTCAATGGTGGCCGAGCTACTGGCTCGATCACAATACGCCAGTCACTGCTCTTGATGAACTGTGGTATCGTGTTGAAGCTGCATGGGCAGCTTTACCTGTACACGCTATCCAAGCTCTGTTTGACTCAATGCCTAGGCGTATCAAGGCCGTTATTACGGCCAGAGGTGGTTGTTCTGGGATCCAAGCACCCAAATTACATGAAAATGTAGTCACACGTCAGTTCTAGTATAATATACACTCCTGGAAATTGAAATAAGAACACCGTGAATTCATTGTCCCAGGAAGGGGAAACTTTATTGACACATTCCTGGGGTCACATACGTCACATGATCACACTGACAGAACCACAGGCACATAGACACAGGCAACAGAGCATGCACAATGTCGGCACTACTACAGTGTATATCCACCATTGGCAGCAATGCAGGCTGCTATTCTCCCATGGAGACGATCGTAGAGATGCTGGATGTCGTCCTGTGGAACGGCTTGCCATGCCATTTCCACCTGGCGCCTCAGGTGGACCAGCGTTCGTGCTGGACGTGCAGACCGCGTGAGACGACGCTTCATCTAGTCCCAAACATGCTCAATGGGGGACAGATCCGGAGATCTTGCTGGCCAGGGTAGTTGACTTACACCTTCTAGAGCACATTGGGTGGCACGGGATACATGCGGACGTGCATTGTCCTGTTGGAACAGCAAGTTCCCTTGTCGGTCTAGGAATGGTAGAACGATGAGTTCGATGACGGTTTGGATGTACCGTGCACTATTTAGTGTCCCCTCGACGATCACCAGAGGTGTACGGCCAGTGTAGGAGATCGCTCCCCACACCATGATGCCAGGTGTTGGCCATGTGTGCCTCGGTCGTATGCAGTCCTGATTGTGGCGCTCACCTGCACGGCGCGAAAGACGCATACGACCATCATTGGCATCTAGGCAGAAGCGACTCTCATCGCTGAAGACGACACGTCTCCATTCGTCCCTCCATTCACGCCTGTCGCGACACCACTGGAGGCGAACTGCACGATGTTGGGGCGTGAGCGGAAGACGGCCTAACGGTGTGCGGGACCGTAGCCCAGCTTATGGAGACGGTTGCGAATGGTCCTCGCCGATACCCCAGGAGCAACAGTGTCCCTAATTTGCTGGGAAGTGGCGGTGCGGTCCCCTACGGCACTGCGTAGGATCCTACGGTCTTGGCGTGCATCCGTGCGTCGCTGCGGTCCGGTCCCAGGTCGACGGGCACGTGCACCTTCCGCCGACCACTGGGGACAACATCGATGTACTGTGGAGACCTCACGCCCCACGTGTTGAGCAATTCGGCGGTACGTCCACCCGGCCTCCCGCATGCCCACTATACGCCCTCGCTCAAAGTCCGTCAACTGCACATACGATTCACGTCCACGCTGTCGCGGCATGCTACCAGTGTTAAAGACTGCGATGGAGCTCCGTATGCCACGGCAAACTGGCTGACACTGACGGCGGCGGTGCACAAATGCTGCGCAGTTAGTGCCATTCGACGGCCAACACCGCGGTTCCTGGTGTGTCCGCTGCGCCGTGCGTGTGATCATTGCTTGTACAGCCCTCTCGCAGTGTCCGGAGCAAGTATGGTGGGTCTGGCACACCGGTGTCAATGTGTTCTTTTTTCCATTTCCAGGACTGTATTTGCGCAATGACTACCCGTTTATCATCTGCATTTCTTCTTGGTGTAGCAATTTTAATGGCCAGTAGTATAATATGACAATTGCCAAGACTCAAGACTACAGAAGGAGAGCAGAAAAGTCAATGACCGGACGGACTGTTCATAATTTTACGGGGAAAAAAAATTGGAACGAGAGTGATTTGAATACAGATCTCCTTCTTTCCGGTCCGACGTTGTGACCACACAACCGCGAGGCCGCAGGTTGCTTCTTTTCTCACAGTTCGGTACACCTTCTTCCTATTTTCATGCTTGATCTGTGTTCAGTTTTTCACGGGTTATCCACTGGGCCATTTTACCAGTAAATGTGAGGGGGTCGCGATGGGTAGTTTCCTTCGCCAGTAGCAGATACTTGTCGCAGTGAATCTGCCGCTTGCCCCTGTACTGCAGCGCCGAGTGTACATGCGCCGCGGCGCGCTGCCGGCAGGGCGCGACCCGCAACGACTCGCGCAGCTGGGTGACGTGCTCGGCGGTGAACGCGGCCGGGTCTGCGGTGGCGCGCGCGCGCCTGCGCGTCGTGGCGCCGGAGGACCTGCCGCCGCCGGTGATCGCGCTCGGCCCCGCCAACCAGACGCTGCCCGTGCAGTCCGTGGCGCTGCTGCCGTGCCGCGCCGCGGGCAGCCCGCCGCCCGTCATCACGTGGTACCGCGACGGCGCGCCTGTGCTGGCTGGCCCGCGCGTCAACGTCTCCGCCTCCGGCACGCTCCAGATCAACGGTGCGTAAGCCTCGCCCTGCGCTCCGCCCATCCCGGTGCTGCCCGTGCGTCAGCTCCGTCCTTCTCCTCCCCCACAAAATTACTAACGCACATTGTAACCTGCCCCTTGACTTGTCTACTTTTTACTTCCCGACTCATGCAAGTTCCTCTTCTACGAGGGTCGGTCAAAAAGTAATGCCTCCCATTTTTTTTCTACTTAAAAAAATTAAGTTAAGTGAAAAATTTGAATTTGGCGCCATTCCTCAAACCTTCTGCAATCCACTGCAGTAGTAACTTTCTGTGTCAACAGGTGGCAGCACAGCAGAAGTTTGTAAGATGGCCGACATCGATGTTCGTTTGAGACAGCGTTGTGTGATTGAATTCTTGAATGCAGAAGGTGAAACGCCCATACGCATTCATGAAAGACTGAAGAAGGTGTATGGTGTTGTGACAGTGGATGTCAGCACTGTTAGACGATGGGTTCGTCGTTGTAAGGAAGCTGAAGGGCAAACACCGTTGACTGACGAAAAGCGGAGCGGCAGGCCGGTGAGTGCAGTGACTCCACACAACATTCAGCAAGTTGATTACATCATTCGTGGTGACCGTCGGGTGACTGCAGATGAAGTGTGTCGCATTATTTCTCTTAGTAAAGGCAGTGTGATCACGATTATTAAACAATTGGGGTGCTCAAAAGTTTGTGCACGGTGGGTTCCAAGAATGTTAACCGATCAGAATAAAGAGGCAAGGAAAACAATAGCCTCCCAACACTTGCAGCGCTTCCGTTTGGAGGGAGATGAGTTTCTGAAAAAAACTGTGACCGGGGACGAAACATGGGTGCATTTTTTTGAACCCGAATCAAAGAGGCAGTCAATGGAGTGGCGTCACACAAGCTCGCCTAGGAAGAAAAAATTCAAAATTGTGCGATCGGCAGGGAAAGTTATGGCAACAGTTTTCTGGGATACAGTGCGTGTGATTCTGGTTGATTTTTTGGAGCAGGGATGCACAATAAATTCTGTTCAATACGTCACAACCCTCAAAAAACTTAAAGCACGTCTTCAGCGAGTTCGCCCAACAAAATCAATGGCAGATGTTCTTCTTTTGCATGACAATGCAAGACCACACACCAGTCGTCACAGCTCTGACGAGATTGTCAAAATTGGATGGGAAGTTTTGCCTCATCCCCCATACAGCCCTGACCTGGCACCATCAGACTTCCATCTGTTCGGGCCACTAAAAGAAGCTCATCGCGGGATTCATTTTGAAGATGAGGAGGCCGTCAAAACATCCGTGCGTCAATGGCTTAGGAAGCAGAGCTGTGATTTTTACCGTGCTGGGATACATGCCCTTGTTCAAAGATGGACCAAAACTGTAGAGATGGGCAGAGATTACATTGAAAAATGACAAAATGATCCTCAATGTTGTGGTTTTCAACCTATGTAATTGCATTCAAAATTCCTGACAATTAAACGTAGAAAAAAAAATAGGAGGCATTACTTTTTGACTGACCCTCGTACTTCTTCTTCCTTCACAGATGACGCCTGTCGACCTGTTACATCTTGTAACTGGCCGTCCTTACTCCCTCTTTCCTTTGGGTTTGTACTGTAAGACCGTTTCTCGAATTCCTTTTTTCTTCTCCTCTTCCCAGATGAGCCTTGTACTTTCATTTACATTTTTTTGTTTTGTAAGTTACTACGAAAATATCCGTTTCTTGTCTAATGTTTCCATTAGGGCTCTCATCCAATGCGACGCATTAGAGTATGATGGACTAAAGTGCGCGTCTTTTATGACGGCGGCCGAGTTTAGGTTCTTTCTGCGCATCTGACGTCACAAGACACAGTCAGCCAATCAACAGAGAGCGACGTTGCCAGAGCTCGACTGCAGTGCAGAGCAAGGACGAGTGTCTTCAGTTTTAGAAACGTTCAGACATAGATAAAGTAATTGAACAAAAGCAATGTCTTGATAGCAGACTTTCTTTTATAGAAAGTTTGGAAAAAGTATTCCTTATACCAATTGCTTCATATTCCATTAATTAATTAAACCAAACAAGCAATAAGCCTCCTAATAGCGATAGCAAGGAAAGGTGTTTGTATCATTCTCACTAACCGCTTTTTCCCAATAAAGAACAGCGGCAATTGTTTATTTCCTACTGTACTTCAACGAAACGTGAGTAATTCATAGTTATCAACAATGTTTGTCGGTATTTTGCGTACTATGTTAAACTCCGCCGGGTGTTATATTAAATTACGAGCTGTGTTAGCGAATGCTTATAGTGTATGTCTGCTAAGCGAAAGGTTCTGAGTTCAAACCTTGATCAGTGTTTGATATTCTCTTTATTTTAAAAACAATATCGGAATGTCTTGCTTCATGACCTTTATTCGTTTGAATGTAATTTTTGAAATTTCTAGCGTCAACTAAAATCGACTATACAGAAAGTATACGCTATGGACTTTTACCTCTGCAAACTCTTCAAAATTTCGTGCAATGGTTTACTACATCTAATGCTGCACAATAACTGCGTTGAAAATCGAAACAAAATTAATTCCTTTATGGGGGGGGGGGGGGAAGGTATCAGTCAAAAAGATGTGTAAAAATCAAATTTTTGGGTCAAATAGTTTTTGTGATAAAGTGTGTCAAAGCAGTCGAAACACCATGTGTCTGCACAGGCGAGCAGTGCAGTGATGACAAAATCGCTCACAGCGCGGAATGCGGGGAGCACGTCTCTGTAGCAGCGAAAGGGTTAATGCGGCCGTGGTGGCTTTACTTCTGCTTCTCTTGGCGCGTACAACTGGCAACGCAGCAATATCCCGCGTCTGGGCGGGCATGCGCGAACCGCCAAGATAAAAGAATTCAACTATAGCACTGGGTAGTAATCTAGATGTCATTCTCTCAACAAGTTACACTATGTGATCAAAAGTATCCGGACACGTCCAAAAACATACGTTTTTCGTATTAGGTGCACTGTGCTGCCTCCTAATGCCAGGTACTCCATATCAGCGACCTGAGCAGTCTTTAGACATCCAGAGAGAGCAGAATGGGGCACTCCGGTGAACTCACGGACTTCGAACGTGGTCAGGTGAATGGGTCTCACTGCCTGTACGCGAGATTTCCACACTCCTAAACATCCCTGGGTCCACTGTTTCCGATGTGATAGTGAAGTGGAAACATGAAGGGATACGTTCAGCACATAGGCGTACAGACCGACCACGTCTGTTGACTGACAGAGACCGCCAACAGTTGAAGAGGGTCATAATGCGTAATAGGCAGACATCCATCCAGACCATCACACAGGAATTCCAAACTGCATTAGGAGCCACTGCAAGTACTATGACAGTTAGGTGGGAGGTGAGAAAACTTGGATTTCATGGTCGAGCGGCTGCTCATAAGCCACACATCACGCCGGTAAATGCCAAACGACGCCTCGCTTAGTGTAAGGAGCGTAAATATTGGACGATTGAACAGTGGAAGAACGTTCCGTGGAGTCGTGAATGACGGTACACAATGTTGAGATCCAATGGCAGGGGGGTGAGTATGGCGAATGCGCGATGAACGACATCTGCCAGCATGTGTAGAGCCAACAGCAAAATTAGGAGGCGGTGATTTTATGGTGCGATCGTGTTTTTCATGGGGGTGGCTTGACCCCTTGTTTTGCATGGCACTGTCACAGCACAGGCCTACATTGATGTTTTAAGCACCTTCTTGCTTCTCACTGTTGAAGAGCAATTCGGGGATGACGATTCAATCTTTCAACACGATCGAGCACCTGTTCATAATGCACGGCCTGTGGCGGGGTGGTTACACGACAATAACATCCCTGTGATGAACTGGCCCACACAGGGTCCTGACCTGAATCCTACAGAACCCCTTTGGGATGTTTTGGAACGCCGACTTCGTGTCAGGTCTCTCCGACCGACATCGATACCTGTTCTCAGTGCAGCACTCCGTGAAGAATGGGCTGCCGTTCCCCAAGGAACCTTCCAGCACCTGATTGATCGTATGCCTGCGAGAGTGGAAGCTGTTACCAAGGCTAAGGGTGGGTCAACACCATTTTGAATTCCAGCATTACCGATGGAGGGCGCCACGAACTTGTAAGTCATTTTCAGCCAGGTGTTCGGATACTTTTGACCACATAGTGTATCAGCTTAGTATCAAAGTTACCGACACTCCAGTGACAAAAGCCATCGGATACTCCCTAATATCGTCTTGGACATCCTTTCTCCCAACGTAGTACAGCAACTCGAGGAAGCACGGACTCCACAAGTTATTGGAACCCTCCAGCAGGAATGCTGAGCCATGCTGCCTTTACAGCCATCCATAACTGCGAGGGTATTCAGCACCAATGACCTCTTGGTTATCTCCATTTCGGGCGATCTGGGTGCCAAATCATTCCCTCGAACTGTTCTTTAGACCAATCACGAACACCTCTGGCCCAGTGACATGGCGAATTGTTACCCAAAAAAATTCCATTGTTATTTATCTGCACACGATTTCTCAGTAGCTGCACATAGCGCTTCAGTCTGGAACAGCGAGACCGCTACGGTCGTAAGTTCGAATCCTGCCTCGGGCATGGATGTTTGTGATGTCCTTAGGTTAGTTATGTTTTAGTAGTTCTACGTTCTAGGGGACTGATGATCTCAGCAGTTGAGTCCCATAGTCCTCAGAGCCACTTGAACCATTTTGGAGCAGCTTGCGACGCAACTTGAGTGGCTGTTTCCCCTGCAGACCTGGAGAAGCGAGACAGCGGCCTGTACACGTGCGTGGCGTCTTCGCGGAGCGGGAAGGCCACCTGGAGCGCCAACCTGCGCCTCGAGCTGCCCACCAACCCCAACATCCACTTCTTCCGCGCGCCTGAGCCGTCCACGTTCCCCGGTCCGCCGAGCCGGCCACACGTCGTCAACGTCACCGCCTCCAGCGTCACCATCCAGTGGACGCGCAACAACAAGATCGGCTCCTCGTCCCTGCTCGGCTACCAGGTATGTCCTGCACTTACATCATTACCAGCGTCCATCACTGAACCACTTTATTGCGTTCCTATAGAATAGAAATTCTCTGATCCATTTTATACAAGATAAATGAGGCTAGATTCCATTCAGAGTATGCAGATGCAATACACTCCTGGAAACTGAAATAAGAACACCGTGAATTCATTGTCCCAGGAAGGGGAAACTTTATTGACACATTCCTGGGGTCAGATACATCACATGATCACACTGACAGAACCACAGGCACATAGACACAGGCAACAGAGCATGCACAATGTCGGCATTAGTACAGTGTATATCCACCTTTCGCAGCAATGCAGGCTGCTATAATCCCATGGAGACGACCGTAGAGATGCTGGATGTAGTCCTGTGGAACGGCTTGCCATGCCATTTCCACCTGGCGCCTCAGCTGGACCAGCGTTCGTGCTGGACGTGCAGACCGCGTGAGACGACGATTCATCCAGTCCCAAACATGCTCAATGGGGGACAGATCCGGAGATCTTGCTGGCCAGGGTAGTTGACTTACACCTTGTAGAGCACGTTGGGTGGCACGGGATACATGCGGACGTGCATTGTCCTGTTGGAACAGCAAGTTCCCTTGCCGGTCTAGGAATGGTAGAACGATGGGTTCGATGACGCTTTGGATGTACCATGCACTATTCAG
Organism: Schistocerca gregaria; assembly: GCF_023897955.1. Taxonomy (NCBI): domain Eukaryota; kingdom Metazoa; phylum Arthropoda; class Insecta; order Orthoptera; family Acrididae; genus Schistocerca; species Schistocerca gregaria. The sequence goes on along the minus strand of NC_064920.1, from coordinate 1,132,557,641 downwards.
TGTCCCCTCGACAATCACCATAGGTGTACGGCCAGTGTAGGAGATCGCTCCCCACACCATGATGCCGGGTGTTGGCCCTGTGTGCCTCGGTCGTATCCAGTCCTGATTGTGGCGCTCACCTGCACGGCGCCAAACACGCATACGACCATCATTGGCACCAAGGCAGAAGCGACTCTCATCGCTGAAGACGAAACGTCTCCATTCGTCCCTCTATTCACGCCTGTCGCCACACCACTGGAGGCGGGCTGCACGATGTTGGGGCGTGAGCAGAAGACGGCCTAACGGTGTGCGGAACCGTAGCCCAGCTTCATGGAGACGGTTGCGAATGGTCCTCGCCGATACCCCAGGAGCAACAGTGTCCCTAATTTGCTGGGAAGTGGCGATGCGGTCCCATACGGCACTGCGTAGGATCCTACGGTCTTGGCGTGCATCCGTGCGTCGCTGCGTTCCGGTCCAAAGTCGACTGGCACATGCACCTTCCGCCGACCACTGGCGACAACATCGATGTACTGTGGAGACCTCACGCCCCACGTGTTGAGCAATTTGGCGGTACGTCCACCCGGCCTCCCGCATGCCCACTATACGCCCTCGCTCAAAGTCCGTCAACTGCACATACGGTTCACGTCCACGCTGTCGCGGCATGCTACCAGTGTTAAAGACTGCGATGGAGCTCCGTATGCCACGGCAAACTGGCTGACACTGACGGCGGCGGTGCACAAATGCTGCGCAGCTAGCGCCATTCGACGGCCAACACCGCGACTCCTGTTATGTCCGCTGTGCCGTGCGTGTGATCATCGCTTGTACAGCCCTCTCGCAGTGTCCGGAGCAAGTATGGTGGGTCTGACACACCGGTGTCAATGTGTTCTTTTTTCCATTTCCAGGAGTGTATTTCCATACTTAACAATCATACGCAACCGATCGCTCCACGAAAGATCCGTACCCAAAGACTGGAAAGTTGCATTGGTCACACCAATATCCAAGAAAGGTAGTAGGAGTAATCCACTAAATTACAGGCCCATATCGTTGACGTCTACAGGGTGTTACAAAAAGGTACGGCCAAACTTTCAGGAAACATACCTCACACACAAAGAAAAAAATATGTTATGTGGACATGAGTCCGAAAACGATTACTTTCCATGTTAGAGCTCATTTTATTACTTCTCTTCAAATCACATTAATCATGGAATGGAAACACACACCAACAGAACGTACCAGCGTGACTTCAAACACTTTGCTACAAGAAATGTTCAAAATGTCCTCCGTTAGCGAGGATACATGCATCCACCCTCCGTCGTATGGAATCCCCGATTCGCTGATGCAGCCCTGGAGAATGGTGTATTGTATCACAGCCGTCCACAATACGAGCACGAAGAGTCTCTACATTTGGCACCGGGGTTGCGTAGACAAGATCTTTCAAATGCCCCCATAAATGAAAGTCAAGAGGGTTGAGGTCAGGAGAGCGCGGAGGTCATCGAATTGGTCCGCCTCTACCAATCCATCGGTCACCGAATCTGGTGTTGAGAAGAGTACGAACACTTCGACTGAAATGTGCAGGAGCTCCATCGTGCATGAACTACATGTTGTGTCATACTTGTAAAGGCACATGTTCTAAGAGCACAGGTAGAGTATCCTGTATGAAATCATGGCGGTGAATCGAGGAAGTACATTACATACTGACGAAACTGAAATGAACTCTAACATGGAAATTAAGCGTTTCCGGACTCATGCCCACATAACATCTTTTCTTTATTTGTGTGTGAGGAATGTTTCCTGAAAGTTTGGCCCTACCTTTTTGTAACACCCCGTATATGCAGCAGGATTTTAGAACATGTATTGTGTTTGAACATTATGAATTACCTCGAAGAAAACGGTCTATTGAACACAGTCAACATGGCTTTAGAAAACATCGTTCCTGTGAAACACAACTACCTCTTTATTCACATGAAGTGTTAAGTGCTATTGGCAACGGATTTTAGATCGATTCCGTATTTCTGTATTTCCGGAAGGCTTTCGACACTGTACCACACAAGCGGCTCGTAGTGAAATTGCGTGCTTATGGAATATCGTCTCAGTTATGTGACTGGGTTCGTGATTTCCTGTCAGAGAGGTCACAGTTCGTAGTAATTGACGGAAAGTCATCGAGTAAAACAGAAGTGATTTCTAGCGTTCCCCAACGTAGTGTTATAGGCCCTTCCCTGTTCCTTATCTATATAAACGATTTTGGAGACACTCTGACCAGCCGTCTTCGGTTGTTTGCAGATGACGCTGTCGTTTATCGACTAATAAAGTCATCAGAAGATCAATACAAACTGCAAAATGATTTAGAAAAAATATCTGAATGGTGCGAAAAGTGGCAGTTGACCTTAAATAACGAAAAGTGAGAGGTCATCCACAAGAGGGCTAAAAGGAACTCTTTAACTTCGGTTACACGATAGATCAGTCTAATCTAAAAGCCGTAAATTCAACTAAATACCTAGGTATTTCAATTACGAACAACTTAAATTGGAAAGAACAAATAGAAACAGTTGTGGGGAAGGCTACCAAGGACTGCGTTTTATTGGCAGGACACTTAGAAAATGTAACAAACCTACTAAGGAGACTGCCTACACTACGCTTGTCCGTCCTCTTTTAGAATCGTGCTGCGCGGTGTGGGATCCTTACCAGATAGGAATGACGGAGTACATCGAAAAAGTTCAAAGAAAGGCAGTACGTTTTGTTTTATCGCGAAATATGGGTGAGAGTGTCACAGAAATGATACAGGATTTGGGCTGGAAATCATTAAAAGAAAGGCGTTTTTCGTTGCCACGGAATCTTCTGACGAAATTCCGATCACCAACGTTCTCCTCCGAATGCGAAAACATTTTGTTGACACCGACCTACATAGGGCGGAACGGTCAGTACGAAAAAATAAGAGAAATCAGATCTCGTACGGAAAGATATAGGTGTTTATTCTTTCCACGCGCTATACGACATTGGAATAATAGAGAATTGTGAAGGTGGTTCGATGAACCCTCTGCCAGGGACTTAAACGTTATTTTCAGAGTATCCATGTAGATGTTGATGTAGAACACTTTGACCGTCGTTTTCTCAGAAACGATGTAGTGTCTGCGGGTAAGCCCAGAGAGACTTCCTCTTATTTTTGCCTCCTCTTCCGCTGAGTGAAATTTCTGGGAAATCGGGTTATGGCACTTGCTGTGTTCTCCACGCCAGTATAGGAACAAAACGACACGGAGGCTGTAATAGACTCATTTGTCTCGAGTAGTCAGTTGAGATAAGAGAGTCGAACGTGCAGTAGGGCTCAAGTTAGTTGAATAACTGAGAGGTGTGTTTTGCTCTGCCTTACGGAGCGGCCTCATCTCGGAGCCGTCGCCCACAAGTCACACTTCGCCCTGACATTGCTGTCGATTGGTTGATATGTTGAAGGGGACCAAACAGCTACAGCCTGGAACCGCGCGACCGCTACGGTCGCAGGTTTGAATCCTGCCTCGGGCATGGATGTGTGTGATGTCCTTAGGTCAGTTAGGTTTAAGTAGTTCTAAGTTCTAGGGAACTGATGACCTCAGAAGTTAAGTCCCATAGTGCTCAGAGCCATTTGAACTATTTTGAACCAAACAGCGAAGTCATTGCTCCCATCGGTTTATGGAAGGATGGGGAAGGAAATCGGCCGTGCCATTTTGTAAGGTGCCAGGACATAGGCACTTAGGCGTTAGCTTACCAACATCAGTATTAATAATGAAGGGACTGGTAAGGGCATCAGATCATGACTCTATTGAATTATGATAAATATGAGCCACTCTCGAGCAGTACTCCCTGTATGTCTGCAGGATTGAGCCACTAACTTACAGCGTTGGTAAATAGTATCGGAAGTTGAGCATTGTGCAATGTAAAGTCTGCAGATGGCCGTAGCTCGGCGGGCCGCCGTGAGCGGCAGGTAGCGGTCACCGGAAACGTGGGACAATACGGCGCTTTTGGGGATAGCCCGCCACCCGGAGCCACCTGTGCTGACACCTAGGGGCGTTATGACCTACTCGATCATTGGGTAGATCTCAGTGGAGGGATTTCGGCGATGATAGAGCGGTCGACATTGGCCGAAACTGAGTATTCTTCCGCCGAATTTTCGTACGTGTGGGAGACAAGAGAATTGTGGAAGGACTTCGCCTTCAGCCATCGAGCGATACGGACTTGGAAACGGCGTTTTGGCCATCGTCTTCGAAGGCACATATACGGTCTGTATCGCAGCGTTGCACCAACGCGTGTTCCGTACACAGGTCTGCGCTTAGAGCTCTTTGTGTCCTCAGAAGCGAGATTTTCTCCAACGCCTAACCACTTCCAACAACTTACCTAATATCCTCGATCTAGAAGTTATCCTTGCGAGGTGCCGAGTATTTATCAACGCAGCTGCCGGTAATAGGGGCGCGTAATTGCAAATTGTTAATGTGCCATTCTCATGGGTGTGTGGGTCGACAAAGAGATTCACTTTTTTTTAAATTTTGTCAGTCGTGGGGAATATCAAATTCAAACGCCAACATTACGATCGAATCATCGACTTCATTGTAGCTAGCATTTACCCTGTCCCAGAAAGCTTTACATGTACTCTAGTCACTGCACAGCTTACCCAGACGGGAAGGAAAGAAGGTTTGCAGTCATCTACGTCAGCGACGGACAGATAAGCTTACAATCTCAAAGAAATCATCGTGGCATTTGCCTGAAGCGATTTAGGGAAATCACGCAAAACCTAAAGCAGGATGGCCCGACGCGGGTTCGAACCGCCGTCCTCACAAGTGCGGGTCCAGTGCGCTAGCCACTGCGCCACCTCACTCGGTGACATCGCTGCGTGTTTTTCTGCGTCCAGGTGAAGATTGCAGGTTCGCGTCCTGTCACGGTCGCCAGTTGTAGTGGTTAATAAAAAACAAAAAAGAGGAGAAAAGAAAAGAAAAGTTTGAAAATATGATTTTAAAATCGTTAATAACCGTGAAAAACGGAAAGAATGAAATGCAAATCGGACTTTGTTTTACAGAAAAGCTATTCCTGATTCAGAAAAGCTATTGTTGGGGCGGTCTTTGTGGCGTTTCTGGGAGAAAGTCAAACCAATGTCCACTACAAAAATTATTTGAAAGAGAACAGAGAATAACATAATGTGATTAACAGGGGGAAATGGCGTAGATAAGAGTTCATTCTTTACCGTGTTAACATGTCTTCTCTTGTGCGGAGTCCAGGTCCTGTTCTTAAAAAATCTCCTGCTTCATTTCTGCGTGAAAAGTCGTAGCTGCTACGAAATCTTGCAATAAATTTCATTGTCCAGGAATTACTAATGTATACAAATTAAATCCATCTTGATATTGAATGCAATTTATTTTACGTCGCTGCTTCCATCCTCCAAATTTCATACGAACTTCCACAATACGTCTGCAGATTAATAAGTTTTTTTCTTATTAATCCGACCAAGACAAGCTAATAAGTAAGTTAAGCTTCCGCTCTCAAGAGACAAGAGCGGGTAGAAAACAAAAAGAGTTACAATTTTTGTACCTTTATTTTCTTATATATTTTCTCTGGCGTCGAGCGCTCATACCGCTGCGACGGTAAAATTTATATCTGAAGGAACGAGTGTAGCGCGGCGAATTTTTTTTATTATTTTCTTGTTTTTACTTTTTTCTTTGTTTCTTTTTTTCTTTTTTTCGGAGATCGGACGAAAACTGGTGTATTTTTTTTGTTTTCATTTTTTTATTTCTTTCTTCAGTGATCGGAGGAGAACCAACCTGGTGTATTTTTTTCCTTTTTTTGTATTTTTTTCTTTCTTATTTCTTCGGTGATCAGACGAGAACCGGTCTATTTTTTTCTTTTTCTTCTTTTTTTTACCGGTGTATTTTTTTCATTTTTCCTTTTATTTATTTTTTCTTTTGCAAATTCTAAAAGTGGAACCGCATCCTATTACTCAGTTACTCTCTCTCTTTGTCTTTCTTCATTTTTTTTCCTTTTTTTCTTATATAATCATTTATATACTAGTTTATAGGTAGGCATATAACAAAGATAGACAGATACATGGAGACTTGTTAAATTTTACCACCTTGCGCTAACTATATATCTAGACTTATTTTTGCTAGAACAACATGTAAGACGCAAGAATGAGATCAGTGTATGAATCATCAAAACTCAAATTCAATACTAAACGGACAATTGGGAAAATTAGAGAGGAGCTCGCACACATTTTAGAGTTGTTTCGCATATGCATGATACAATGCAGCTGATAAGAAATTGGCAAAATATTCGTGGTGTTTTTCACTGTTTTGATCTTAGCATATTGTTCCGAAATGTAAGTTCAAAAATGGTTCAAATGGCTCTGAGCACTATGGGACTTAACGTCTTAGGTCATCAGTCCCCTAGAACTTAGAACTACTTAAACCTAAGGACATCACACAACACCCAGCCATCACGAGGCAGAGAAAATCGCTGACCCCGCCGGGAATCGAACCCGGGAACTCGGGCGTGGGTAGCGAGAACGCTACCGCACGACCACGAGATGCGGGCGAAATGTAAGTCAAAAAGGTCGATGAGGGCGCAGACAGTATGGCCCAACAACCACACAGCAGTTTTGTGTTTTGCACGTGGGAAATATTTAAAATCCGGTACAATGACACTATCAACAGAAACGTGGACCGGTGTAGTTCGCGTGACGAGAGCCACCATTAACTGGCAAGTCCTCCACACGTCGGAAACAGCTAAACATTGCAGGCGGTGTTCTCTGGTGTCAGGGACGCCACACCTGCCACATTTGGGGGAGGCGAGAAGCTGAATGTCGGCTAAACGCTGATTGGTGGGCAGTGTGTTGTTGACAAGTTTGTACCACCAACGCAGACACATCGGACGGCAGAATACTGTTATTGGTATTTGACCACACATGCTTCCAGTTTACAGTAGGTAGGCGAACTTGCAATTTATTAACCCTTTAGTGACCAAAGTATTTCCATAAGTTGTAGACTTTTTATGAACAATTTATTGGGCTAAGGAACCATTCATAAAATCATAGTTTAAATCTTAAAAGTGAGAGTTTAGCCTAAGAGTATAAAAAAATTAGTGGGAAGTGTTGTTCCACCGAACTCCGAAGTAACTTCTCTTGCTAATTTAAAAAAAATATATCCTTTTTTTTAGTACAAAAAGCATGTTAAACATTACATTTATATTAGTATTTGTTAATATTGTCCTTAGAGTTCACTATGGAACTTAGAGAAGCATGGTGCTACACACAAAGGTACCCGATAGTTGCTGCATTTTAGTTTTGTTCTTTTCTTTGTTCTTGGTGGTACATTGGCGGCATCTTGTATTTGTTGTACCTTTTGTAGGCAAATGAGTTCCAACTTTCTCCAGACGAACTTCCTCTGGCTCTCCTGACCTGTCCCCTTTCTGGTGTTTGAAAATGAACAGGTCTTCCTCTTCGCTTATGACCTGAGATTCCAGAGATAAGCAGCCTCGCCAAGTGCAGTCTAAATGTTAGCTGGTCTGCTTCTGTCTTCTGTAGCTTCCACATAATGAAGGAATTGACAGCTGCTAAATCTACAAGAAAGAAACACAGTCTGTGCCACCACTTCCATGAACGATAGCCTACAGCATACCGTTCACGCAGGTGATCAAATGTATCCACCCCTCCCATTATTTTATTATACTCTGCCACAGCCAATAAGCAGAATACGTACTTCACTTCTGCTTCCATCTTTGTTTCTTCTCAAAACAGCTGTAATGTGTTTGGATTGTAGTAATTTCTAGTATACAAACAGGTTTACTATCCTGCCACTTCACTGCAGCAACACATCACCTGACACAAAATTCGAATTCTCCCCTGCTAAGTCTAGATTTTTTTTCAGCATATCTGTGAAGTATTTGGTGACTCAAAATCATCATCAGAGTCAGCATCGATATCTGAATCTTCTACATCTTCTGGTAAATTCTGAAAAGCTCTTCTGCCATCAGTCAAGGCATTCTAAACAATAAGAAACAAACAATAACTACGATGCCAATTACGCAGCCATATGCATTGCACTTCACCCAAGTTTAATGGGAAAAATAATTCCCACTAACGTACCTTGTAATATTTACGTAATTTTCAGTCAAATCCAGCAAATATACACGAATACTATCTCCCTCACAAATGTAAGAGTAGATAAATACGACACAAGTCACTTCACACGCAAAAGAAAAGCACACTGTACAAAAAACGCTGTGGCGGTCGAAACAGAGGCTCGTTTGGACGCGGAAACTGCTCTTCTGCATTGATTGACTAACAAGGTAGAAATACAACCGCTTTCGCACACCCGTTGACAGTTTACATGTAGTTAGCATACTCTAACAGAGCTGACAGCACAAGTTAGAAGTGGGAACACGAGTTACCACTGAAAATATGTGAGTGGGAACTATGGTTGCCACTGGTCACTAGAGGGTTGGGGAGGTTGTTTCAAAGTCCCGGTTGAGAGGGACGAATGTGAGCCCAGTGCGCTGCCCGCCGGTGACACCGCCGCGCGCTCTCTGCGGCCAGGTGGAGGTGTTCGGGCGTGACGAGTCCGCGGGCGGCGGCGGCGGCGGCGGCTGGGTGGTGTCGGCGCGCCGTGTGCCGGGCCCCAGCTACACGCAGCACCACCTGGCGGCCGGCGTCACGTACACCTTCCTGGTGCGCGCCGAGAACTCGCACGGCCTGTCGCCGCCCAGCCCGCTGTCCGACCCGGTGACGGTCCCCGCGGGCGCCGCGGGCGCAGCCAGCAGGGCGGAAGAGGAGCGGCTGCTGGCCAGGGCGACTGCCAGCCTGCTGGCCGGGCACATCGTAGAGCTGGCCGACGCCCAGCCCGTCGCCTCCACCGCCGTCAAGCTCGTCTGGGAGGTGAGCGCGCCGCTTCTCCCACAGATTACATTACTACTTCTTCCATAGATCACCAGTACGACACTTCGTAATGATGTGGAACGTGTCAGGTCTCTATACAAGATATTAAATTACACAAAATATAACATGTCACTCCTAACGTTGCCGCTGGATATACACTCCTGGAAATTGAAATCAGAACACCGTGAATTCATTGTCCCAGGAAGGGGAAACTTTATTGACACATTCCTGGGGTCAGATACATCACATGATCGCACTGACAGAACCACAGGCACATAGACACAGGCAACAGAGCATGCACAATGTCGGCACTAGTGCAGTGTATATCCACCTTTCGCAGCAATGCAGGCTGCTATTCTCCCATGGAGACGATCGTAGAGATGCTGGATGTAGTTCTGTGCAACGGCTTGCCATGCCATTTCCACCTGGCGCCTCAGTTGGACCAGCGTTCGTGCTGGACGTGCAGACCGCGTGAAACGACGCTTCATCCAGTCCCAAACATGCTCAATGGGGGACAGATCCAGAGATCTTGCTGGCCAGGGTAGTTGACTTACACCTTCTAGAGCACGTTGGGTGGCACGGGATACATGCGGACGTGCATTGTCCTGTTGGAACAGCAAGTTCCCTTGCCGGTCTAGGAATGGTAGAACGATGGGTTCGATGACGGTTTGGATGCACCGTGCACTATTCAGTGTCCCCTCGACGATCACCAGAGGTGTACAGCCAGTGTAGGAGATCGCTCCCCACACCATGATGCCGGGTGTTGGCCCTGTGTGCCTCGGTCGTATGCAGTCCTGATTGTGGCGCTCACCTGCACGGAGCGAAAGACGCATACGACCATCATTGGCACCAAGGCAGAAGCGACTCTCATCGCTGAAGACGACACGTCTCCATTCGTCCCTCCATTCACGCCTGTCGCGACACCACTGGAGGCGGGCTGCACGATGTTGGGGCGTGAGCGGAAGACGGCCTAACGGTGTGCGGGACCGTAGCCCAGCTTCATGGAGACGGTTGCGAATGGTCCTCGCCGATACCCCAGGAGCAACAGTGTCCCTAATTTGCTGGGAAGTGGCGGTGCGGTCCCCTACGGCACTGCATACGATCCTACGGTCTTGGCGTGCATCCGTGCGTCGCTGCGGTCCGGTCCCAGGTCGACGGGCACGTGCACCTTCCGCCGATCACTGGCGACAACATCGATGTACTGTGGAGACCTCACGCCCCACGTGTTGAGCAATTTGGCGGTACGTCCACCCGGCCTCCCGTATGCCCACTATACGCCCTCGCTCAAAGTCCGTCAACTGCACATACGATTCACGTCCACGCTGTCGCGGCATGCTAGCAGTGTTAAAGACTGCGATGGAGCTCCGTATGCCACGGCAAACTGGCTGACACTGACGGCGGCGGCGCACAAATGCTGCGCAGCTAGCGCCATTCGACGGCCAACACCGCGGTTCCTGGTGTGTCCGCTGTGCCGTGCGTGTGATCATTGCTTGTACAGCCCTCTCGCAGTGTCCGGAGCAAGTATGGTGGGTCTGACACACCGGTGTCAATGTGTTCTTTTTTCCATTTCCAGGAGTGTATTTCGTAAACCACATCAAATACTGACGAACCGATTCTACAGACCGAACGTGAGGAGAGGGGCTAGTGTAATTGTTTAATACAAACCATACAAAAATGAACGGAAGTATGTTTTTTAACACAAACTTACGTTTCTTTTTTAAATGGAACCCCGTAAGTTTTGTTGGCACATCTAAACATATAAAGAAATACGTAATCAATGCCGTTTGTTGCATTGTAAAGTGTTAATTACAAAAAAAAATTGGTTCAAATGGCTCTGAGCACTATGGGACTTAACATCTGTGGTCATCAGTCCCCTAGAACTTAGAACTACTTAAACCTAACTAACCTAAGTACAACACACACATCCATGCCCGAGGCAGGATTCGAACCTGTTAATTACATCCGGAGATATTGTAACCTAAAGTTGACGCTTGAAACCTCCGACGTTCAGTTGCGTGTTGTAACAAACACGGGCCACGGTCGACGAGGAGCATCTGCAGGGACATGTTTACGATGACGAGCGTGTTTACGATTGTGGCTGTCTGTAGTGCACTGTTGTGGTTTGGTCTACCTGTCACAGTGTCCGCATGTAGCGCTTGCTGCTATTGTTATTCTGCATTCGTCTCCGCGCGCAGACCAACTGTAGTACACCGTGTTACCAGACGTCTGTGACAGTGTAGTGTTGTAGGAACTGTGACCATGGTGTATTCGAACTCTGAAAAGGCGGAATTGATACTCATCTATGGCGAGTGTCGACGAAATGCAGCTGAAGCCTGCAGGGTGTATGCAGAACGGTACCCGGACAGAGAGCATCCAACGTGCCGCACATTGCAAAACATCTACCGCCAACTGTATGCAACAGGTATGGTCGTAGCACGCAAACGGGTCCGTAACAGGCCCGTCACAGGAGAAGCGGGTGCAGTTGGTGTGTTAGCTGCTGTTGCCATGAACCCACACATAAGTACACGGAACATTGCGAGAGCTGGTGGACTGAGTTAAAGTCGTGTCATGCGCATACTGCATCGTCCCGCTTTCACCCGTTTCATGTGTCGTTACATCAGCAATTACATGGTGATGACTTTAATCATCGAGTGCAATTCTGTCAATGGGCATTAACAGAGAATGCGTTGCAGTTCTACCTGTTTACCGATGAAGCGGGTTTCACAAACCACGGGGCAGTGAATCTACGGAACATGCATTACTGGTCCGTGGACAATCCTCGCTGGCTCAGACAGGTAGAGCGACAGCGACCGTGGACTGTAAATGTATGGTGCGGAATCATTGGCTGGTTCAAATGGTTCAAATGGCTCTGACCACTATGCGACTTAACATCTGAGGTCATCAGTCGCCTAGAACTTAGAACTAATTAAACCTAACTAACCTAAGGACATCACACACATCCATGCCCGAGGCAGGATTCTAACCTGCGACCGTAACAGTCGCGCGGTTCTGGACTGCGCGCCTAGAACCGCTAGACCACCTCGGCCCGGAATCATTGGCGACCACCTCATTGGTCCTCACTTCATTGCAGGGGCCCAAACAGCTGCAACATACATCGTGTGTCTACAGAATGATCTGCCAACGTTGCTCGAAAATGTCCCACTGGAAACGCGTCGACGTATGTGGTATCAGCATTATGGTGCACCTGCACGTTCCGCAATTAACACTAGGCTGACCCTTGACAGATGTTCGACGGGCATTTCATAGGACGTGGAGGACGCATAAATTGGCCACCCCGTTCTCCTTATCTTACACCTCTGAACTTCTTTCTGTGGGGTACGTTAAAGGAGAATGTGTACCGTGATGTGCCTACAACCCCAGAGGATATGAAACAACGTATTATGGCAGCCTGCGGCGACATTACACCAGATGTACTGCGGCGTGTACGACATTAATTACGCCAAAGATTGCAATTGTGTGCAGCAAATGATGGCCACCACATTGAACATCTATTGGCCTGACATGTCGGGAAACACTCTATTCCACTCCGTAATTGAAAACGGAAATCACGTGTGTACGTATACCTCACCCTTCGTGGTAATGTACATATGCGTCAGTGAAAAAGACCAATAAAAAGCTGTTACCATGTGGACGTAATGTGCTGTTCCAGTCTCTTCTGTACCTAATGTCCATCACCGTTCCCTTTGGATCCCTACGTAATTCGGTGCTCTCCGACACACACGATCGAACAGCGGAGGAGTGGTACTCAATCGTCAACTTTAGGTTACAATATCTCCGGATGTAATTAACATTTAACAATGCAACAAACGGCACTGATTGCGTATTTGTTTATATGTTCAGATGTGCTAACAAAACTAATGGGGCTCCATTTAAAAAATACGTAGGTTGTGTTAAAAAACATACTTCCGTGAATTTTTTATGGTTTGTATTAGCCAATTACACGACCCCCTCTCCTCACGTTCGGTCTGTGGATTCGATTCGTCAGTATTTGATGTGGTTTACGAAATAAAGAAAAGATGTTATGTGGACATGTGTCCGGAAACGCTTAATTTCCACGTTAGAGCTCATTTTCGTTTCCTTAGTATGTACTGTACTTCCTCGATTCACCGCCAGTTGGCCCAATTGAAGGAAGGTAATGTTGACTTCGGTGCTTTTGTTGACATGCGACTCATTGCTCTACACTACTAGCATCAAGCACATCAGTACATAGCGTCAACAGGTTAGTGTTCATCACGAACGCGCTTTTGCAGTCAGTGCAATGTTTACAAACGAGGAGTTGGCAGGTGCCCATTTGATGTATGGATTAGCACTGGGCAATAGCCGTGCCGCGGTACGTTTGTATCGAGACAGATTTCCAGAACGAAGGTGTCCCGACAGGAAGACGTTCGAAGCAATTGATCGGCGTCTTAGGGAGCACGGAACATTCCAGCCTATGACTCGCGACTGGGGAAGACCTAGAACGACGAGGACACCTGCAATGGGCGAGGCAATTCTTCGTGCAGTTGACGATAATCCTCATGTCAGCGTCAGAGACGTTGCTGCTGTACAAGGTAACGTTGACCACGTCACTGTATGGAGAGTGCTACGGGAGAACCAGTTGTTTCCGTACCATGTACAGCGTTTGCAGGCACCATCAGCAGCTGATTGGCCTCCACGGGTACACTTCTGCGAATGGTTCATCCAAAAATGTGTCAATCCTCATTTCAGTGCAAATGTTCTCTTTACGGACGAGGCTTCATTCCAACGTGATCAAATTGTAAATTTTCACATTTTCAACATGTGTGCGCTGACGAGAATCCGCACGCAGTTGTGCAATCACGTCATCAACACAGATTTTCTGTGAACGTTTGGGCAGGCATTGTTAGTGATGTCTTCATTGGGCCCCATGTTCTTCCACCTACGCTCAATGGAGCACGTTATAATGATTGCATACGGGATACTCTACCTGTGCTGCTAGAACATGTGCCTTTACATTTACGACACAACATGCGGTTCATGCACGATGGAGCTCCTGCACATTTCAGTCGAAGTGTTCGTACGCTTCTCAACAACAGATTCGGTGACCGATGGATTGGTAGAGACGGACCAATTCCATGGCCTCCACGCTCTCCTGACTTCAACCCACATGACTTTCATTTATGGGGGCATTTGAAAGATCTTGTCTACGCAACCCCAGTGCCAAATGTAGAGACTCTTCGTACTCATATTGTGGACAACTGTGATACAATACACCATTCTCCAGGGCTGCATCAGCGAATTGGGGATTCCATGAAATGATTTTCTGAAAAACATCATTTACAATTTCACCAGTTACTTCTTGTCTGTCACATGTGATAGCTATACTTCTATCAATGGGTGAAACACCCTCACACTTCCAGGAGAATGCACGAGGGGCATTCAACAAGTGATGCAAAACACTTTTGAAAATTGTCAGGGTAAAACATCTATCGCAACTGAATACATAAGGCCAATATTATTACAAGGGAGACAGGACAACCAAGAGTACAGGATGATGGCACCACCATCAAAGCGAATGGAAACTTGATAAACAACAAGCCAGAAGTCGTAAAATTTATTCTCATTTTTTAAATGTTGTAGAGAAAATAGAATCTAAATGTTCATTAGAAGGAGCAAGGCAGTTAATGGAAGAGGCCTTACCCACGCCATTTGATACAATTGAAATTCCACCCACCTTTCCTTCTGAAATTAGGAAGATAATAAACTCTCTCAAGAATAAAAGCTCACATGGAATTGATGGCATTTACAGCAGGATAATAAAAGCTTGTTCCCAAGAAATAAGTGGGATTCTTAGCGACATATGTAATAGCTCTCTGAAGCAGGGTATTTTCCCAGATATACTGAAGTATGCCATTGTTAAACCACTGAAAGGGGATACGTCTGATGTCAACAACTACCGCCCAATCTCTCTTCTGACTGCCTTATCCAAAATTCTTGAAAAAGTAATGTATTGTAGAGTAGCTTCAAACCTTTGAAAAATAAAGTTTTAACTAAATGTCAGTTTGGTTTCCAGGAGCGGTTTTTCAACGGAAAATGCTATATATACTTTCACTAATGAAATATTAATTGCTCTGAGTAACCAGAAGTCACCCATTGGGATTTTGTGTAATCTATCAAAGGCTTTTGATTGTGTAAATACTTCTAGATAAGCTCAAGTACTGTCGTATGAATGGGACAGTTTAAATCATACCTAACTGGAAGAGTGCAAAAAGTTTAAACAAACAGTTCACATAATATGCAAAAAAATGGTGATTTCTCAAACTGGGGAACAATCGAGAATGGGGTGCCGCAAGATTTGGTCTTGGGTGCTCTGCTGCTCTTAATATATATTAATGACTTGACATCTATATTCATGAAGATGCAAAGCTGGTACTTTTTGCCGATGATACAAGTATAGCTATCACACCCGACAGACAAGAGTTAACTGGAGAAATTGAAAACGATGTTTTTCAGAAAATCATTAAGTGGTTCTCTGCAAATGGGCTCTCATTAAACTTTGACATAACACAGTATATACAGTTCCACACAGTAAATGGAATGACACCATTAATAAATATAGACTTCGATCAGAAATTGGTAGCTAAGGTAGAATATTCAAAATTTCTAGGTGTATGCACTGATGAGGGGTTGAACTAGAAAAAAAACACACTGAGGATCTGCTGAAACGTTTGAGTTCAGCTGCTTAAGCACCTTAGTGAAAATAACATACTGTCAAAGTAACAGTTTGGGTTTCTTAAGGGTTCTGATATTGAGAAAGATAGTTACACTTACAGTGAAAATGTCCTGAATTTCTTGGACAACAAATTAGAGGCAACTGGCATATTCTGTGTCCTGTCAAAGACTTTTGACTGTGTGGGTCACATATTATGTCGTTACTGGTAGTGCTGCGAAGTGGTTTCAGTTGTATCTTCCTAATAGAAAACAAACGGTGTCATTACGTAACACTTCAGCAGTAGGCAATCAGACATCATCTGACTGGGAAGAAATTACATGTGGTGTTCCCCAAGGTTCCATACTAGATCCACCAATGTTTCTTGTGTATATTAATGACCTGTCATCTGTTACATTACCAGATGGCAAGTTTGTCTTATTTACAGATGATATAAACATTGCAATAAATAGTAAATCAAATATAATTTTTCCCATGTGGAAGTTTCTTTCTTTCTATTTTATTTAAATCAAATATAAATTTAGAAATGGCAGCTAATCAAATTTTTACGACATTAATGATTGGTTCATAACCAATTCACTGTCATTAAACTTTGAAAAGACCCACTATATGCAGTTCAGAACTTCCAAATGATTTCCTTCTGCTGTGTGTATAAAATATGATGACATGGAAATAGGGGAAGTTTAGAGTGTAAAATTCTTAGGACTACAGCTTGACCTCCCCCCATGAACCATGGACCTTGCCGTTGGTGGGGAGGCTTGCGTGCCTCAGCGATACAGATGGCCGTACCGTAGGTGCAACCACAACGGAGGGGTATCTGTTGAGAGGCCAAACAAACGTGTGGTTCCTGAAGAGGGGCAGCAGCCTTTTCAGTAGTTGCAGGGGCAACAGTCTGGATGATTGACTGATCTGGCCTTGCAACATTAACCAAAACGGCCTTGCTGTGCTGGTACTGCGAACGGCTGAAAGCAAGGGGAAACTACAGCCATAATTTTTCCCGAGGACATGCAGCTTTACTGTATGGAGTAGCATGGAGAGCTGCATCAAACCAGTCTCAGGACTGAAGACAACAACAACAACAACTTGATAATAAATTCAGTTGGGAGCAACATATTACCGAACTCCTAAAGTGCCTAAACAAGTCTCTGTTTGCAATGCGAATGACGTCAGACATAGGAGATATAAATATAAAAAAACTGGCATATTCTGGTTATTTTCACTCTGTTATGCCATATGGTATCATATTTTGGGGTAACTCTACAAACAGAGAAAAAAATTTTAGAGTATAGAAGCGTATAATAAGAGTAATGAGTAGTGTAAATCCAAGAACATCATGTCGAAACCTATTCAAAGAATTGCGCATATTAACCACAGCTTATCAGTATATTCATTCCTTAATGAAGTTTGTTGTAAATAATACAACTCTTTTTCCAACTAACTACTTAGTACACAGTATCAATACTAGGAATAAGAACAATATACATAAAGATTTAAAATCACTTAGTCTTGCCCAGATAGGAGTCCAGTATTCAGCAACGCATATTTTCAATAAGTTACCAGCAACCATTAAGAGTTTAGTTTCAGACAAGGCACAATTTAAACATAATTTAAAAGAATTTTTGGTGGCCAACTCCTTCTATTCCATCTATGAGTTTCTCAACAAGTGCAGCAGACAATTTTAATGAAAATTTATTATACTTTCATTTTTGACATTACTTGGTTGTAATAGCCAAGAAACTAGCAAATGTCTGAATGATGGATTTAATGAAAGCAAATGTAAGTATTAAACCTGTAAATATTAGAAGTTTAAATTTAAATTCATGTACATAATTTTACTGTTTATTGACTGAGGATCATTAAAATTACTGAAACTCAAGTTTTCCTAATTACATTTTTGTAATGTGTTTATCTGACATGTTCCACACCCAGGAGTAGCATCATTTGCACTTTTATTTTTATTTCTGGCTACAAAAATCAGTTTCAGCCATGAGGGCCATTTTTCAGTGGTTATGTGAACAGTACTGAAGAAGAAGTTACAATGGAAGTACAGAAACTCATCCACATTTTAAGAAAGTGACCTACATGACATGAATTTATGTGTCTATCCTTATTTCACTTTTAAAGCATTGTATTCGTGTCATTGTTATTTGCTTCACCCAGTTCGCCTTCCCTGCCCTCTACAGAGCCCCCCTGTAAGCTATCCCTAACCCCCCCCCCCCCCCCCCTGTTTTCGTTTAGGCAGTGCCTCTTCACTTGTCTTACATCAGTCTGTCTGTGTACTCCCATAAAGACAATCTGATCAAAAGTGCCCAGACATTCCCATGTAATGTGAAATTGACCACTAGATGTCATGAGAGATAAAGGCAGGCAATACTGTGTTGTCAGCACAGAGCAGTAACAGCAGAATGGGTTGATCAATACAGTTCAGTCACTTCAAATGTGTGCTAGTCATTGGATATCACCTGAGTAACAGATCCATTGTGGACATTTCAGTCCTTCCAAAGCTTCCCAAATTGACTGTTGGTGATGTAATTGTGAAGTGGAAACATGAAGGAACAATCATAGCTAAACCAAGACCGGCCATACCTCAAGTACTGATGAAAAGAGAGCATCAAGCATTGTAGAGGGTGGTCATAAAACATCACATGAAATCAAGGGAAGGAATCAGCCATGAGCTTGAAAGTGCCACCAGCAGTCAGGTAATGCAATGACTGTGTATAGACAGTTGAAAAGAATGTGGTGCAGTGGTTGAGCGACAAATTTCTGCAGTCAATGCTAAAGCAGTGCTCGAGTTGGTGTAAAGAATGATGCTACTGGACAGTGAATGAATGGAAATGAGTGGTTAGGAGCAATGACTCATGCAGTACCGTGTGGCAATCTGGTGGAAGGGCTGAAACGGATTAGAGGGCTAAAAACACACAAAAACAAAAATTGCTAGAAAAATGCCAAAATAAAGATCAATTATGATATTGTCACGATGCACATCAAACAATTCCATTCAATCAGAGGATTACAAAACTTCAATTGGATTTCATGTACACTAAATATTGTGAAAGTTCCTTATATGCCTTTATCAATGTTACAGTTAATTAACTATAATTAAAATATTTCCTTTTGAATGATTTAGTTGTTAGAAGTAAGGTATTTTGACCTCCTGTTTCAATTGAAAGATATAAATTGATTCAATAGGCATTCCAAAAAGTGTCATATCAGGCTTTGGATGTTTAGTTGATGGAAGCTGCTGTAAACAAAAGATGAGTGTGACTTTTAATAAGTCTGGGTAAAACTGGGCATAATTTCTACAAACCAAACCAAAACAAAACCTTGGAACACAAAGAGAGCAAGTAAATTAAAAATTAAAAGATTGACGAGGAAATGATAGTAAATTTCTAGTAATTTTATGTAGTGACCAACTTTTAGTACAGAGTATTTAGCTTACAATGAGGCAGTTGATTTGGAATAGGTCAATTGGCTGCAGCCAATCTCAGATTCTTGACATGTGCGGCAAGGTGCATAGAATTACATCACACCTATATGTTTTATGGGAAATGACTTCCGGGTTCAGTGACACAGGTTTACTGCCATACTACCAATCCAAGGGTGTAGTGTATAATAGTCATTCAGTCTGAGAATGTTTATCTGTTTCTTACAGCTTATTTTGCACTGGCAGTGTTTGTTACTGTGAAACATGCTGAGTACTACCATGGTTCAGATTCCACTTTAAACAGTAGGTCCCCCTGTAACAGGCTGTGTGGAATGTACTGATTGTTAGTGGCATACTTTTCCAGTCTCATTTTTAAATCTCAAAATCATTCTGAATGCACAACAAACAGCTACAGAATGACACTCATTGGTTCTTGAGCACTGACAAGTTGAACTCAGTTTCTCAGGTCAAACCGAAATTTGCATCCAACGTTAAGACTTTATTAAGAACAGTGGTGCAGCAAGTCAACCCTCACCCACCAAGAGCAAAGAGTGCATGGATTCTGGCTGCAGGCATGACGGACACTTTGCGTGACAACATGGCACTTTCAACGACAAGATAAAGCAACATTTCACTCTGATATGCTGTCCATTGTTTGGTTCAGATTACAGATATTTGCCACCAAGTTTGCAATATCCCAGAAAATTAACAGCTTCCTATTTCAGCTGAGTGCCATGTTCATTCTACAAGATTACATCATCAGTTAGTATGTAGCTCCTTCATGTTTGCCAAAGTGTGTGTGTGTCTAGTATGATACAAACTTACTGGCTGAAGCTGCTGGTTTGTAACTCCTTTGTGTAGTAATTCATTTATAGGGGCAATGAATCACAAAAAGGAATGGAATGAAATGCCAGTATCAGAAAATGTACAACTCCTGGTAGAATATGTGCAGTACAGATAGAGTGTTGCTACTGTACAATGATACAAACAAAGCACTTCAGCATTCCGTAATTTATTGTGGGTCTCTTTTCCAACAAATAGATTTTTTAGTATCTAAGCCAGATAATATTGTTCATTCTGATTATTCGTGCAGTTTTATCGCTAATCCATGAATCCCCGTTTTTCCTTTTTCGTCATCCTATTGCGTAGTTAAACCATTATATGCATTTAATGTGAACTGCTTAAATTCTTTTCCCATAGATCTTGAGTGCAGAGTTTGTCGAGGGCTTCTACATATACTCAAGGCCACTGGATGGAGTACGCATGCCAGGAGCCTACAATGTGCTGACAGTGCTGCATGCTGGAGAAGCATCAGGTTTCCAAGTGTCCGGCCTAGCAAAGTATACACGCTATGAGTTCTTCCTTGTGCCCTTCTACAAGACTGTTGATGGCCGTCCTTCTAACTCGAGAACTGTACGCACACTGGAAGATGGTAAGATAATTGTTTTAGATATGTTAGACTACCATTTATGCATACATACATTCCAATATTTTCATTTGCTTTGTTATAAGAGATAACCTAATGAATTTTGGTTAGTATTAAGCAATTTCCAGGATATTTTATCCAAGATTCCATTTTTCTCAACCAGAGTCATGAACTATAAAGGAAAACCAGCCTTATTCAAATGTAAAATTTGTGTTTTCAGTCATTAAAACTTATCCATTATCAGTCAGATGTTTGGCAGAAATATATATAAATACTAACAAAGTGATAGAGGGGCTGGCCAGTACTTACCTCACCTCAGTACAGCCGATAGATATGCAAAACAGAACAGAAAATTTTTATCCTAGCTTTTGGAACTTTGTTCCTTCATCAGGGAGGAGAGAGGGGGAAAAAAGAGGAAGGAGGGAAAGTGGATTTAGTTACTCACAACCCAGGTTATGAAGCAACAGGGGAAAGGTAAACAGGTAGGGTAGCAAAGATGGAGGCATGGGTGCTGGTGCAAAATTACGAATGTGCTGGAATTTTTTGAACAGACCTCATCTATGGCTTCTAACTGCAAAGGAAATATCACAACAGGACAATCGTAGTGTAAACATGCAGAAATGAGAAAGAATGCTATAAAATCAGATTATCTTTACCCATAAAAAGAGCCACATGCTTGAGTCTGGTGTAATGTGCTGAAGTGTTTTGGGTTCTTATCAGATAAGCTGGAATGAATATCAAAGAATTCAGAGATTCACTGCTGTGATCGTAATGGGAGAATATGAACAGAAACAAAGGAGTAATAGAGATGCTTAGGAAACTTGAATTGCTGGAATTAAAGAGTCATTCTCACATAACTCTATTGGCCATCAGTGTTGTGTGTAAAGTCAGGTAGAAAAAAAAAATATCAGAAGAATTTGAGTGTAATCCCTAACAAGCACAAGTAAAGTATCAACTTGCTGCTTAACTAGGTATCCTTAATCAAATTCACTACGCTAAATGAAAAAATCTCTTTACAGTTCCATCTGAACCACCAACACAAATAGAAGCTACTCTGTTAAATGCCACTGCAGTGTACCTGAAATGGAAACCACCACCTGCAAGCTCACACAATGGTGTTCTGAGAAGCTATCAGGTACGTCACATATATCGTGTTAAAGGATGGGTTTTACACATTGAATGAAATTACATTAGTTCAGTACATAATGCAAACGAATTTTACAGATAGCATTTCAGGCAACTGAATGCAAATTAAAATTTACAGATAAATAATTCACTTAAAAACATAACTCACTGGAAATAATAATGTAGATCTCACATGCAAATAAATTGGTAAATTGTCTTGACTGAAACACAGCCCACAGTTGCACTAAATTATGTTTCTTTTAAACCTTGACCATGGTTTCAGCTGACTGAAACACAGCCCACAGTTGCTGTGTTTCAGTCAAGACAATTTATCAATTTATTTGCATGTGAGATCTACATTATTATTTCCAGTGAGTTATGTTTCAGCTGAAACCATGGTCAAGGTTTAAAATAAACATAATTTAGTGCAACTGTGGGCTGTGTTTCAGTCAAGACAATTTTGTAACAGTTGCTGCCATGATAAAAATAATGAAATTGATAAATATCTTGGTTTTTTTTTCCAAGCCCTCGGCTTTTTGGCACCAAATTTGTGGTGACACATTTCTTGATCATATTCAGGGTATCTCATGGAAGTTGGTAATGAGCAAAAAAATATGTTTCTTAGTATGATGGAGACAGTCTTGCATATTTTTTGATTCTATTTATGTCTGTTGTTACTTCAGAACTAAAAAGACAATTTGGTGCAAATGAATTTCCCTTTCTGTTACTAGTAATCACTTAAAATTGCTTCCAGGTTGTGGTACGCACAGGAGGAACTGCTGAAAGCAATACTTCAAGGGTACTCAGCAATGTGACAGTGAGTGCAACGAGCCCCACCCTGCTGCTGACCAACCTAACTGCAGGTGTGACATACATTGTCCAGGCATCTGCTGTCACCCGAGCTGGTCCAGGGCCAGCCAGTGCTCCAGCCACTCTCAGGCTTGATCCTGCCTCACGGCTACTGCTCAGAGACCACCATAACAGGTTACTTTCTATATCATATCTTTCTTTTGTACAATTTCTTTTTTTCAAACACAGTAAAGTGGAGGGTAGTCATACTTCACTCATATTTACATTCTATGTTAATAGTTATTGTATTAAGTACAGCAATGACAAAATCTTATGTTTTTGAATTTTATTTTTTAATAATAATGCAATTAGAACAAACAGAGTAAATTTTGTTGTTGTCTTGCTGGTGAAGAGGCTGACAGTTGTGGCTGAGTTAGCCCCTCTTCTAACTGTAATATATCATAGATTCCTGAAACAAAAACCCATGCCCAGTTCAGGGAAAAATACACAGGTCATATCCATCTGCAGAAAGGGTAGAAGAAGTAATCCAAAAAAGTACCATCCACTATCCTTGAAAATGAGTTGTTTACAATCTTAGAACATATATTGGGCTCAAACATAATGAGGTACCAGTATCTTGAACAGAATGTCCTCCTCAGTGCCAACCAGGATGGGTTCCAAAAACATCAAAGCTTTGGAACAGGGTAGTCATACAGATACAGTATTTATTGATTTCCAAAATGCTTTTATTTATTTATTTTTTATTTATTTAGTGTCCATATTATCACACTGATGATATTAGACTTGTCAAAGTATGGAACAGTATAAAATATTACATATTTACAGCATGTAAAAAACGTATTATTGCTCTCAACATTTCTTTATAACAAAAACATAATTTTTCTTATGTAGATACAGATAGAAGAAAAGCTTGTGAACCCCTTTGTTGATTTTATTAAAACTATTAAATACCAGTACTTTAGTTAACTAGGCATAGTAACATACAGCACAAAAGCTAGGTGCATGATTATGTACATACATGGATGAAAGAAGTTCAGTTTTAATTAGGAATGGTTGATAATTATGAATTTTTGTTTAGAGAGGTATGAAGTGGACCTACAGGTTCAAGCAAAATTCCAGGTATTCATTAATGCTGTAGAAACTGTTGTTTATTAGTAGATTGCTTAGTTATTTTTTAAATGAATTACTATTTGGTATTTTTTTATGCTATCTGGCAATACACTGTACAGAATTTTTGGTTCGTAAACAGCACTGCCCTGATATATTGATTTTCTGTACACATCCCTATGATAATCATCTCTGTTCTTGTTTGATAATGGTGGATCTCACTATTCAAAGCTGAAATGTGATGCTTTCAAATATAAATATACACTCCTGGAAATGGAAAAAAGAACACATTGACACCGGTGTGTCAGACCCACCATACTTGCTCCGGACACTGCGAGAGGGCTGTACAAGCAATGATCACACGCACGGCACAGCGGACACACCAGGAACCGCGGTGTTGGCCGTCGAATGGCGCTAGCTGCGCAGCATTTGTGCACCGCCGCCGTCAGTGTCAGCCAGTTTGCCGTGGCATACGGAGCTCCATCGCAGTCTTTAACACTGGTAGCATGCCGCGACAGCGTGGACGTGAATCGTATGTGCAGTTGACGGACTTTGAGCGAGGGCGTATAGTGGGCATGCGGGAGGCCGGGTGGACGTACCGCCGAATTGCTCAACACGTGGGGCGTGAGGTCTCCACAGTACATCGATGTTGTCGCCAGTGATCGGCGGAAGGTGCACGTGCCCGTCGACCTGGGACCGGACCGCAGCGACGCACGGATGCACGCCAAGACCGTAGGATCGTATGCAGTGCCGTAGGGGACCGCACCGCCACTTCCCAGCAAATTAGGGACACTGTTGCTCCTGGGGTATCGGCGAGGACCATTCGCAACCGTCTCCATGAAGCTGGGCTACGGTCCCGCACACCGTTAGGCCGTCTTCCGCTCACGCCCCAACATCGTGCAGCCCGCCTCCAGTGGTGTCGCGACAGGCGTGAATGGAGGGACGAATTGAGACGTGTCGTCTTCAGCGATGAGAGTTGCTTCTGCCTTGGTGCCAATGATGGTCGTATGCATGCTTGGTGCCGTGCAGGTGAGCGCCACAATCAGGACTGCATACGACCGAGGCACACAGGGCCAACACCCGGCATCATGGTGTGGGGAGCGATCTCCTACACTGGCCGTACACCTCTGGTGATCATCGAGGGGACACTGAATAGTGCACGGTACATCCAAACTGTCATCGAACCCATCGTTCTACCATTCCTAGACCGGCAAGGGAACTTGCTGTTCCAACAGGACAATGCACGTCCGCATGTATCCCGTGCCACCCAACGTGCTCTAGAAGGTGTAAGTCAACTACCCTGGCTAGCAAGATCTCCGGATCTGTCCCCCATTGAGCATGTTTGGGACTGGATGAAGCGTCGTCTCACGCGGTCTGCATGTTCAGCACAAACGCTGGTCCAACTGACGCGCCAGGTGGAAATGGCATGGCAAGCCATTCCACAGGACTACATCCAGCATCTCTACGATCGTCTCCATGGGAGAATAGCAGCCTGCATTGCTGCAAAAGGTGGATATACACTGTACTAGTGCCGACATTGTGCATGCTCTGTTGCCTGTGTCTATGTGCCTGTGGTTCTGTCAGTGTGATCGTGTGATGTATCTGACTCCAGGAATGTGTCAATAAAGTTTCCCCTTCCTGGGACAATGAATTCACGGTGTTCTTATTTCAATTTCCAGGAGTGTAGATGGTGAAGTCATGATTTTCAATTCCTTAATGATACCTCTACATTGTGTTCTGTAAGCAACATCACTTATTAACCTTAAAGCTTTCTTTTGGAGCTTAAAAGACTGCTTTGCAAAAGAGATATTTCCCCAGAACACTATTCCATACTTCAGTAGCCTATGCATGTATGCGTAATAAGCACTTAACACTATTTTGGTGTTGCAGCAATCTTTAAGCACTCTTAATATGTAACAGTACTTGCTTAATTTTTTAAGCATTTCTACATGTTTTTCCCATCTTAGATGCCCATCCACCCATAAACCTAAAATTTTTATGTGATTCTTTTGCTGAATTTGGCTATTTGATATTGTGAATTTTACATTGGTCCTTTTTTTGTTGCTTATATTGCTGAAATTCATCCATTCAGTTTTCTTGTCATTGATCACTAGACAGTTACCTTTAAACCATTTTTCTGCCACTTCTGCTAATTTCTTGATTTTTTGCTGCATCTCATAATCATTCTTCCCTTTTATAATGAAGCTGGTATCACCAGCAAGTAATATGGTATCATCTGTTGAAAACTGTTGAGGTAGGCCGAGAATAACAATGGTCCAAATACTGAGCCCTGGGGCACCCCATAGTTAACTTTTTTTATATTCAGAATGGTACACATTTCCATCCTGAGAAATTTGTTCTCTTTGTTTCCTATCAGTTAAATATGACTTGAATCAATCATAGAAATACCACAGACACCATAATTATACAGTTTCAACAGCAGTAGATTATGATTTATAAGATCAAATGCTTTGGAAAGGTACAAAAACAACCCACATATCAGTTCTTTGTCCTCAATAGCTTTTTAAACAAGTTTTAGGAAACTGAAGAGAGCTGTAAGTGTAGATTTGCTTTTTCTAAAACCATTCTGTGCATTTATAAGAATTTTATTTTTGTTTAGGAAGTCTAGCAACCTGTCATACATTATTCTTTCAATTATTTTTGAAAATAGAGATAATAATGATAGAGGTCTGAAATCTTTAATGTCAAACTTGTCGCCACTCTTATAAACTGGTATTACTGTTGACTGTTTAAGTTTACTTGGAAACACACCAGTTTCAAAGGAGTCATTGATTATATCCACAAGTTGAGAGACAACATTATCAGTACCATATTTAATAGTTTTGTCAGGGATACCATCAAACCTGCAGGTCATTTTACTCTTTAGTTTGCTGATAGCCTTTTGTACTTCTTTGGGTGTCATGGAATACAGGTACATTGTCCTTTCATTTATTGGAGTTGTTACCTCAGTCTTTGGATTATATTTAGTGGTGATCAGGTTTTGGGCTACATTAATATAATGATCATTAAACATATTAGCTATTAGAAGTGGATCATCAACAATTTCATTTTTGTGTTTTATAGTGATTTTATTACGTGCACTTTCATGTTTGCCTGTATTATTATTAATAACTATCTACATAGATTTCATTTTGTTGTTATCCTTTCTTATATATGAATCATTGTGCTTCCTTTTTGCAGCAACTATAGCTTGCCTGTGCTTTTTCCTATAACACTTGACATATGGTTTCAAGATAGTATTTTGCTTGAACACTTATATAGCATTTGGAGACATTCTGATGACTCTTTGAGTTCACTTGTTATACATGAATTTGATTTTTTGTTTATTTTAATTCTCTTCAGAGGGAATGAAATATCATAGCAGTATTTATAATTTGGCAAGAGCTTGTTGAATTTTATATCTACAGATCTATTGCTTTCCACGTCCCAGTTTACATTTTTTGACATTAGCTTAAAGATCCTAATGCTGTCATCATTAATTAATCATCTTTCAATATGTCTCCTGTTGTTACTTTTCTCATGAGATTTCTCTAAAGTCAATTTAACTGATTGATGGTTAGAGAAACCAGTATCCAATACCTCAGATTTAGAGCCACATTTTGATTTGTTGATGAATATTTGGTCTATAATACTTTCACTTTTGCTGCTGTATCTGGTGGTATCTTCTACACACATGTCCATATTGTTTGTATGTTTTTAGTAGATTAAAATGCTTTTGCCCTTTTTTACATTTGTCCTTCAAATTAATTTTGAAATCCCCAAGCACTATTATGTATTTTGACTGAGTGTTTTCATAATTCAGAAGATTTTCCAAATTTTCAGAGAATAATTCAAAATTGCTAGATGGGGATGTATATATACATGGGATTATAATTTTACTACCTGTTAGTTCACATAAGCAATATTCAAAATCTTTCTCAATACAGCAGAAATTTTTAAACTTAATTTCCTTTGATTTAATACCTATTCTTACATATAGACATGTTCCACCCCCTCTGCATGTTTCCCTGCAAAAGCTACTGACCACCTGGAAGTCTGAAATCCCAACTGCACATTTTTGTATTCCTTGTAGTCAGTGTTCAGTTATATACAAGATAGAAATCTCCTTCAATGAACCATTTGAAAGGACCTCTAGCTCATGTAGCTTACTGGTTAAGCCCTGTATATTATGATATAGGAGAGTTAAAGAATTAGTCAGTTCTATGAGAGGTATGTTTCTTGCTTGGTTAGTTCTTTGCAGAGTAGGCTCTAGTCTTTTCATTTCTGACCTGATTTTCACCTCCTAGGGGTCCTGGACTACTACTTGGTTGTTTTCTTCTGCAGTGGTTTGGGCCATAAGAAATCGTTCATACATTGTTTGGACGCTTTGTCATGATCTGTTGTTTTTAACTTTTGTCCACTCTGGTACAGCTTCCTCCTCAGTCTTTTTAAATGGTGATATTGTCTTCTGTGCTGGTTCCCTGCCATTTGTTCATTCCTCTGAAGGCATATTTACTATTAACTTTTTGTTTTATTCTTCTGTTATTTTCATATACTCTGGTGATACTGTCTTGTGTGTTGCTTCCTTGTCACTTGTTCATTCCATAGTATGCATATTTACTGTTTTTGTTTTGTTTTGTTTTGTTTTGTTTTGTTTTGTCTTCTGTTATTTTCCCGTATTGTAAGCATAAAGTTTTGTTGAGTGACTGATTTATCTGTTGCAAGCAGTTAATAGAGATCAGTGATGATGATGTGGACTGAATCCATGGCCAGCAAAATTAAGGAGGCCTTTGAAGAGAGAAGCAGTTGTATGAATATCAATAGCTCAGATGGGAAACCAGTACTAAGCAAGCTTAAAGGTGGAAGGAGTATTTACACGGTTTATAATGAAAGAGATAAACTTGACAGCAATATGATTATTTTCATTCATCAATATAGTGCAAGCTCAGTGAGGAAAAAAATATCCTCTTGGTTTCTCCTTCTATACCTGTAATAATTTAACACTGAATGTAATATTTCTTTTTTTGTTGTGACTTTTCATTTATATGTCTGACTCTCAAACATTTTCCCTAGCTAAATTATAGAAATCTCAAGACACCAGCACTAATTCCCATATTTCTGTACCCAATTATTTGTATCTCATTGTAAGTCTTTTGTGTCCATTTGTAATTTGCATACCATCATTTTATTTTTCAGGCAACCTGTAGGAAATGATCCAAGCCTAAGCCCTGGAATTAGTGGAAATGACTTCCTCACAGAGACCTGGTTCATTGCTTTGCTGGGAAGCATGGTTGCAGTAATGGCATTGCTTTTTGCTTCCATGTTCCTTGTGAGACGCAGACAACTCATGGCAAAAAAATCCACTTTGCATGGTAACACCCATTTGTGAATGAAATATTTCATAACTTTGTGTGTATAATCTCTGCAGGTGCTTAAATATCATTGCTAAAGTAACAGACAGTAAACTGTAATGGATATCAAACAGCATATTTATTGTTTGAACAAGCTATGTGATTACTATACACCTTCTATTAGACACTGAATGAAAATGTAATTTTCAAACAGTGGAAAATCCAGGATGGAATGTAACAATATTAAGAAAAGGAAAGTTGCTACTCACCATATAGTGAAGATGCTGAGTTGCAGAATAGACACAACAAAAAGACTGTCACAATATAAACTTTCAGCCAACAAGGCCTTTGTCAAAAATAGGCAAAAACCCAAGTCACTGCAGTTCATGCGTGTGTGCTTTGCATTTTTGTGTGTGTGGGTTTCCCCCCCCCCCCCCCCCCCCCCCCCAACAAGGACCTCGTTGGCCGAAAGCTTATATTGTGGCAGTCTTTTTGTTGCACCTATCTGCGTCTCAGCATCTCCACTGTAAGGTGAGTAGCAACTTTCCTTTTCATAATAAAATGTCAATTTTTGTAGTTTTCAATATGCAAATGTTCATGTAGTGTTTTTTTCATCATTTGTTATTAACCCTTATTCTTCCTTTTTTACAATTATTCAACAGTTGGAACAATCTGATGATTATCTGAATATGACATTCAGTTGAACTCTTGGCAGTTTTTATTTACAACCATTTCCCCTTATTTCTACAACAAAATATACTCATACTAGATATAAATACAATATGGAAATGGTAGTTTGCTACTCACCACATAAAGGAGGCATTGAATCACGAATTGGTACAATGAAAAATATTATTAAATGTATTCAGCTACTTGACTAAGACCTTCATCAGATGTAGGAAACTAGCATGCATTCACATAAATGCAACTTACACACATTTGGCCATCGTCATCTTTGGATACTCAGAAATGCAGAGGAAATCTGAAAACTCCTGAAATGTAGAAGGCAGATCTTTTGACATTTTAGAGTGCATAAGATGACAACAGCATATGCTCACCATCAGATCTTTGATTCTTTTTATGCATGAGGCAATGAATGAATCAGATGGGTGAGAGTGTTATGCGTAACTCAGGAAATGAAAATGTTCACAATTAAGGGCTGCAGATTCTGTCACTTGCGCCATCGGGTTGTGGGTTTCCAGGTTCCGCTTAATAGGTCAGGAGTCCATTACACACAGGAAGCAGCTACATGGGTAGTGGGGGCTGTGTAGAAGGGATTGGGCAGTTTTTTTATGTTAGAGGGTCTCAGGAAAACACAAAGGGTGTCCGTCTAAAAGGGGTCACGTAAAACACAGTAAGGTAGTTGTAGAAATGATTGTTATTGTACTTGTAAATTGTCGTAGCTGTGTTCGGAAAGAACCAGAGCTCCAAGCCCTAATAGAAAGCACTGAAGCTCAAATAGTTATAGGTATGGAAAGCTGGCTTAAACCAGGAATATGTTCATCCAATTTTTTTTCAAATTACCTAAAAGTGTTCAGAAAGGGTTGATTAAATACAGTTGGTGGTGCAGAATTTGTTGCTGTCAGAAGTACTTTACCCTGTAGTAAAATTGAATTAGATAGTTCCTGCAAAATAGTATGGGTAGAAGTTATATTTCACAATCGGACTAAACTATTAGTTGGATCATTTTACTGACCCCCTGACTCAGAAGATATAGTAACTGAACAGTTCAAAGAAAACTTAAGTTTCATTTCAAATAGGTACTCCACTCATAGATTTATATTCAGTGGCAACATCAATCTACCATCGAAATGCTGGAAAAATTATACATTTAAAGCCGGCAGCAGGCATAAAACGTCATCCGAAATTGTACTGAATGCTTTCTTGGGAAATTGTTTTGAACAATTAGTAGATGAGCCTACTCGCGACGACACTGGTTGCAGGTTCGAATCATGCCTCAGGCATTGATGTGTGTGATGTCCTTAGGTTAGTTAGGTTTAAGTAGTTCTAAGTTCTAGGGGACTGATGACCTCCCATTGTGCTCAGAGCCATTTGAACCATTTTTGAACAGACAGGGAGTATCATTATTAATACAGGGATTAGTGAGCACAAGGCAGTTGCTGCTACACGGAATACCGTTAACACCCATAACCATCAAAAAGAAACGCAAAGTACACCTATTTAAAAAGAGCTGATAAAAATGCTCTCAATGCCTTTTTAAGAGAAAGACTCCACTCCCTCTGATCTGATCATGTAAGCATAGAAAATATGTGGAATGATTTCAAAGAGATAGTATCGGTGGCAATTGACAGATATATACCACATAAATTAATAAGTGATGGTACTAATCCCCCGTAGTACACAAAAGGGTCAAATTGCTGTTGCAGAAGCAACAAAAAAAGCATGCCAAATTTAAAAGAATGCAAAGTCCCCAAAATTGGCAAAGTTTTGCAGAAGTTTGAAATATATAGCGTGCACTTCAATGTGAGATGTTTTTAATAATTTCCACAACAAAACACTGTCTCAGAATGTGGCGGAAAACCCAAAGAGATTCTGGTCATACATAAAGCACACCAGTGGCAAGGCACAATCAATACCTTCACTGCGCCATAACAACGGTGAAGTCACTGTGACAGTGCCACTAAAGCAGAGTTATTAAGCACAGTTTTCCGAAACTACTTCACCAAAGAAGATAAAGTAAATATTTATGAATTCCAATCATGAACAACTGAGAAGATGAGAAACATAGAATTAGATATTCTCAATGTAAGAAAGCAGCTTAAATCACTTAATAAAGACAAGGCCTCTGGTCCAGACTGTATAACAATCAGGTTCCTTAAAAAGTATGCTCATGCAATAGCTTCAAATTTAGCAGTTATATACAACCACTCGCTCACAGGAAAATACTGGAAAATTGCTCAAGTCACACCAATACCCAAAAAGGGAAATAGGAGTAATCTGCTGAATTGCAGGCCCATATCACTAGCTTTGATTTGCAGTAGGGTTTTGGAATGTATACTGTATTCAAACTCTTTGCCTAAATATGTCTGCTTGTGTCTGTGTCTGTGTGTGTGTGTGTGTGTGTGTGTGTGTGTGTGTGTGTGTGTACACCTGTCCTTTTTTTCCCCCTAAGGGAAGTCTTTCCGCTCCCGGGATTGGAATGACTCCTTACCCTCTCCCTTAAAACCCACATCCTTTCGTCTTTCCCTCTCCTTCCTGAAGAAGCAACCATCGGTTGCGAAAGCTAGTAATTCTGTGTGTGTGTTTTGTTCTTGTGCCTGTCTGCCGGCGTTTTCCCGCTTGGTAAGTCTTGGAATCTTTGTTTTTAATATATGATTCCATATTTTTATATTTCCAGAAGGTTTTCAACACCATTCATCTACTCAAACTGCGTACCTATGGAATATTGCCTCAGTTGTGCTACTTAAATCATGATTTCCTGTCAGAAAGGTCACAGTTCATAGTAACAGATGGAAAGTCATCAAGTAAAACAGAAGTAATAGTCGGCATTCCCCATGGAAGTTTTAGGCCCTCTATTGTTCCTGATCTATGTTGACAACATAGGAGGCAATCTGAGTAGCCCTCTTAGATTATTTGTAGATGACGCTGTCATTTACCATCTTGCAAAGTCATCAGATGACCAAAACAAAATGCATAATAATTTAGATAAGATATCTGTGTGATGCGATAATTGGCAATTGACCCTGAATAAAGAAAATGGTGAAGTTACTTGGATGAGTACTAAAAGAAATACGCTAAATTTTGATTACGTGATAAGTCAGACAAATCTGAAGGCTGCAAATTCAACTAAATACTTAGGGATTACAATTACAAGTAACCCAAATTGGAATGATCACATAGATAATGTTGTGGGTAGAACAAATCAAAGACTGTGATTCATTGGCAGAACATTTAGAAGGTGCAACAGATCTACTAAAGAGACTGCTTACACAACACTTGTCCGCCCTATTCTGGAGTATTGCTGTGTGCTGTGGGATCTACATGAGGTGGGATTGATGGAAGAAGAGTGACTCATTTTGTATTATCGTGAAATAGAGGAGACAGCGCCACAGACATGGTAGGTGAAATGGAGTGGCAATCATTAAAACAAAGGTGTGTTTCATTGCGACAGGATCTTCTCATGAAATTTTAATTAACAGTTTTCTCCTCCGATTGCAAAAACATTCTTTTGGCACCCATCCACACAGGGAGAAATGATCATCATGATAAAATAAAAGAAATCAGGGCTCGCACAGAAAAATTTAAGTGCTCGTTTTTCCCACTCATTGTTTGAGAGTGGAATGGTGTAGACCGATTGAAGGTGGTTCATTGAACTCTCTGCCAGACACTTAATAGCAGATTAATCACACAGACACAGATTTAGATGTGATACCAATGCAAATGACCACCATGATGAATGGAATAATTAGTAGAAGTATTTGATACAGAGAACAGACATGTTCGTCATAAAAATGAAATACACTGTTGTAGACAATGTCACTATGTTGATAATAGTGAGTGTACCAGTAACATATGTGAGATGTTATAGCTAAATACACTTTATTAAATCATGATAGACAAAGACATATCTTAAGCCAAACATATCTCAGAACACACTGCAGTCTTTGATAAAGTCACAGATATTCCAGATATAGTATATCAGTGATGTGTATCACAGCGGATATCCCCAAAGAGTCTTCAACTGTCTTTTTATCACAGGTGGCACATTTTTACAATTAGGATAAACAAAAGCTGGTCCCACACTGTGATAAATGTCTCATAAACAGAGGCAAATCTTGATATTTTTACATTTCATCACAACTTACTTTCCATACAATATCTTTATTTTAATTTCTAGCTTAGCAATAAATCTTGAGTGCTCGTTGATCATTAGATTACCCGCTCTCCTGCAAATACAGAGTGATTTTTCCACCATATACAAACTCTAGGGACTGACCAATGATACAATATGGAACAAGAAAGGTGTAATGAACTTATGCCCAGAAGTGCATGGTTTCCATGCTAGAGAACATTTATTCAATCATTCTTTGTTACAGAGACTGCGGTCTATTATGCCCAGTCCATGCAGCCACAGTTACAGTATGTATGATTTCCTTACAGAGGGCGGTACTGTTCCTCTTACATCATGCCCTAGCACCCTCTCCTGCCATAGTAATTGGTAATGTTGTGTCTGATTCACTTCTCTTGCTGACTTACCTTGCAGTGAATGGGATACAGCATTATACACATTGGCTCCTTATTCAAATAGAGAGATTCCCGAGATGGTAGTGTATACCTATGGAAAGACAAATGGCAACAGACAGCGGGAGACTTATCCCCACCAACAACAGCCACCAAAACATTCAGTGTTTGCAAATGCGTTTCACCGTTTGTATGAGACATGGTCATTTTAGGATGCAGGAAATCATGAAGGGTGTACCCGAAATGTTCGGACACCAGACTTGCAGGAAACTGTGATTAACACTGTGATAGGTGACTGCTGCATCAGTACCAAGTAGTTTGCCTGCCAGTACAGGCTAAGCCTGACAACCATGTAGAACATTCTCCAAGAAATTTGTTACTTCCCTTATCACTTACAGCATGTGAAGGGCTTACTAGGGACAGACTTTCCATATCAGGAGCAGTTTTGTCACTGGTTTCTTTGCCAGGCAACCACAATTCTGAAATTTGTATCGTCCACCCTATTCACAAGTGAGGTCACCTTTATGTGGAGTGGTATCTTCAACTTTCATAACAGTCATCTGTGGGATAGTTAGCAGAGTCCTATGGTGTGGTGACCACGAATCATCAACATCGTTGCAGTTGGAATGTGTGGGCCAGGATAATTGGTGACCATATTTTGGAACATATCTTTGGAATTATTGGCATTTCTTGTAGGTGACTTTGCCTTCCCTGTTGGAAGAAGTGCCATTGATGATTCAATGAGTTATGTAGCTGCTACATGATGGTGATCCAGCCCACTTTGCCATTAAAATCTGGACACATCTCAATCATGTCTTACTGACTGATGGATCACATGAGGGGATCCAGTTGCATGGCCTGCTTGTTCACCGGATCCTAACACAAGAAATTTATGGTAATGGGGCCATTGCAAAATTATCATGTATGCAAAGCCCATTCCAGATGTGGAGACGGTGGCAGAGCATATTCATGCTGTCTTTTGAGACTGTTCGGATGCAGCCTGGCCGATGTGAACATATGAGACATAACATGCTATGGCACGTACACGCATGCATTGAGGCACATGGAAACCATTTTCATCACAAACTGTAACTGTGGCTGCATGTTACAGCATGTATTAGATCACAGTCTCTGTGACAATGTATGATTGAATAAATGGTCTCTAGCATGAAAGCTGTACATTTCTGGACATAAGTTCATTAGACCTTCTTTGTTCTGTATCCTCTCATCGATCAATCCCTAGAGTTTGTATGTGGTGGAAAAAATCACTCTGTATTGAAGGTAAAGAGGAAACAAGAGGCAAGTAAAATAAGGAATAGTAAATATCTGAAGGTTGGAACATTTTTGGAATAAAAACGAAAATAAAAATGTAGCTCATGATCTTGTAACCACACCCTGAGTTTACTTCTTCTGCTTTTCATCATGTCATTGGAAATTTTCCTTTTTTTCCCAAGTCCCACAAATGAAATTAGTGCCTATTATTTTTTGCAGTGCTGTTTTCATCATTTTCATTGTGCTGTCTATGATTTGTAGATGGTATATTTCAGTCCAAAAACACAAAATGTTTCAGAACAAACAGCTTGCAATGACAAAAAGCAAACACTGCAGCTAGAATGACAAGTAGCAAAACTAAAATACTCAAAACAAACTTCTCAGCAAATTTTTGGAACCAATTCTCCCAACTATAGAACGAAAGTAATAAACATAAATATATTTGTACCAGAGCAGACTGTAGATCAATTAGAAGCTCTACTGGAAAGTCAAACAAAAATTTGTTTTCTCTCTTTCTCCTAACAAAGAATTTATTTTTACCATTGTTAATTTTGATGCTCGCCTGATACTTAGCAAATGTATCTATTGACATGGGTTTAAAAGTCATCTCTAAATCCTATTTCCAATGAATTCTTATTCTTCCTTACACTTGAGAAAGAAACTCATAGCCACAAAAGTCTGAGCTATTATTTGTTGTCAACTATTTAATGTAGCTATAGCATCTGTGCCAGTCCTTTTGCTTGAGGCAGGTGGTAAATATTTGTGCTTCATCTTCCTGTAAATAATAACTTTATTATGTGTTGCTTTTTTATTATAAAGTCATCCACACATAGCATCTCCTGTTTAATCAACGAGTAATATAATTATTAGAAAATAATCTTATCTTGGAATATTATATTAATGTACAAACTGATTTTTCATCTAAGTTGGCAGGTCATTTCCACTATCTTAATTTTGTTTTGGATTGAAGTGTATTACATAATGTGTCTTGTTTCAATATGTTGCAGATTCACGGCCAAATACCAGTGTGCTTCCTGCTCCTTTAAATCTAAAAGCAGCAGTCGGTTTGACACCCAGTTCCCATGACTCTTCGCTCTGGATAGAAAATCGCCCAACCCCTAGCTGTTGGAGATCATCAGAAACACGCACCGTAACTACTGGTGGCTCTGTAACACCAACAATGAAAGAATGTATAGATAATGGAATGCTTGAACCCACTCCAGCATATGCAGAAACCGGGATTCGGTCAACACCGTCTTACGAAGCAGGAGACACACAAGCTGAAAATGAGCACATGCCAGCTTATGCCGAGGTAGATGCTGCACATACCACATTAAGCACTTTCCAAGGTTATAGAAGTGGTGATGAAAGTCCAGCTCCTTATGCAACAACCACCTTGGTTGGCAGCTCACGGCACAATATTGGAAATGTGGTAAGCCTTCTTTGTTTCCCATATCAGTTGTCATAACATTTCGAAAGAAAGATGTAATCCCAAATAGAATGTTTTAAAAGATTCATAATACAGAATGGCCTGCTAGCATATACATTCTGGAGTTGAAAATTTCAGAACTACCAATAGACACATTTAAAAGTGAAAAAATTATTCCAAGCTCATGGCCACTCAGACTTAAATCAGCCAGCTATCTGGTTTTGTTTGATCAGTTGGCTAGAGATGCTATGTTTTGCTTTCTGACAGTACTTTCACTGGGTACAGACATAATGACATTTGTCAATAGTTCTAGGTCTTCCTTTGAAAAACCCCAGCAAGGCTACAAGAGAAACTATAAACAATGTTGAGTAATAGCAACTAATCACCTTTAGCTGACTGAAATCTGGTGCTTAAGCCTAAGACACTAATTTTTAACACAGTAATGAATACTAACAAATTATACACATTTTTATACACTTTTGACATAGTATGTTTCCTTTCTATGCTTCATTTTTTTTTTCTATGTAATTTCAGGGCTGGCATCCGACTTGTCACCCAGTAGATACGGATGAAACGGCCTACCCTCAGAATTCCAATGGCTTCTTTGGAAGAAATGTATATTCTGATTCATATTTTTTTAGTGCACAGTGTGCAAATGGATATGCACTTCAAACAGGTGAAAAATTAATGTTAAATCAACTTTACTTCTTTCTGTAGCAAAAATAAAAAGTTTTTGTTGTTTACCTTATACTCAATGTTCAAATGAAATGTGGATGCACCAAAAAGAGATGATAATGAAATATTTGAAAATAAAATTTATTTTTCTATTTTCTGCATTAGCCTCAAAATTTGCCTCAATTTTTTTATGTGCTTGCTAATAGACTATTTCACTTCAGAATTTATAGTGCAGTGTAATATTTTTATTAATTACACAATAAAATATTAAAATAATGAATATAAGAAGTGCAGACACATATAAGACAAATTATATACTACACAGCTAAGCAGAAGTGGAAACGCTGATTGTGATCATAGACCAATGGAAGACTAATGTACTGTAGAAGATGGACTGTGTACGAAGTGAATCAAAACAGTGAAACCTGGGGTTACTTTTAACCAATGCAATAAAAAGTTTCATTTTCAGTATGGCAAAGTAGATCCTTTAGGGAGGGATGACAAAAAAACTGTCTGTGTACTGGAAATGTAGTGAGTGCAAACCTAAATTTTTGCCATCTCTGATTAGTAGCAGTGGAGAAACAGCTAATAAGTGCCACAGATTGCCTGCAGAGAGAGCTGGGTCACTTTCAGACAGCAAGCAGGATAACAGCACACATGCAAGAAATTTATTCATCAGTTATTCTCAAGACAGTGTAGCCAAAGGTGTTCACTCATTGCAGCAGAAATGCAGTTTGCCAAAGAAAACGCACAAGCTAGCAGAACAAGTAGGTCTTGCTCCTTCACCAGTGTTACCCAATTCTTCACTCCAAGATTTAGGTGGTGAAAAATCTGCCAGAACAGACAAAATAGTACATAATGAGGCATCCAATAACGTTCCAAACTGCAATGTGAAAATGTTGAGAAAAACAGAAAACCTCATAATTTAGGCTGATACCCATGGAAAAGGATTCTTGGTTTCACTTAGTGAAAACATAAACTTTGGTTATTCTGTTTTTGCTAAGGTCAAACCTGGTGCTCTATTTAAGTCTGTAGCAGAAAACTTAACCATTGAAACAAAGAAACTGAACAAAGATGATGGTACTTTGATCAAATGGGGCACCAACGACATATACAAAAATGAAAGCAAATCCACACTGTGAAATTACAGGAAGTTATTGCCACAATTGCACCATTCCAATGTTTTGATAACTAACCTATCGGTACAGTACAATCTTCCAGAGTGGTCTTGTGTAAATGGGGAAATAGAGGCTCAAAATACAATGTTACAGACATTATGTAAAAAATTCAGCTACGTACACTAGTTAGATGTCAGCAAACTGAACGGGGATGAACACTCACAGCAAGGATTTCATAATTAAGATTAGTGAACGAAATAAAAAGTCTCTGTATACTGATTTGCAAGAAGAAAGAACAAGTCGCCCTACATTACAGTCATGATGCTTTTTTAGAGAAGAGAAATACTAC
Organism: Schistocerca gregaria; assembly: GCF_023897955.1. Classification (NCBI taxonomy): domain Eukaryota; kingdom Metazoa; phylum Arthropoda; class Insecta; order Orthoptera; family Acrididae; genus Schistocerca; species Schistocerca gregaria. The sequence goes on along the minus strand of NC_064920.1, from coordinate 1,132,518,781 downwards.
AGCAGTGTTTCAGCAACAAAAGCTACAATAAGAAATAAGGTGACATCTACAAATAGGTACCCATCTGCGTTAAAATAAAATAACTAAAACTGACAAGTATAGTAAGTGCACTGGATAAAATTTGCAAAGTTTTAATATTTGGTGACATTTACATATTTATTTATTTATTTCTTGTTCCGTAGATCCAGTTAGCGAGTCAATCACAAGGATATGGAACGTGTCAAATTGTACAGGTTTCAATTTAAACTTACAATAAATACAAGGGCAATTCAATGCCAAATTATACATAGTTTAAGTAAGACATACTATAAATACATTAACAGATACAATGTCAGCTAGATAACATAACAATCATTTAACAGAAATACGAGTTTCAAATAAAGGTTAAAGATAAGAGCACAAGGCCTACACGAGTAAATACAGGTACAGCCAATTTGTTGTTACAAAAAGTATGCTAATGCCCAAATGCACAATAAGATCAATTGAACTACTTCTAGACACAGTAAGTTTAGTGATGGTATACATTTTCTTTCAGATATTTATACACAGTATAATAAGATTTCTCTGTCAGGTAATCTTTGAGAACTTGTTTAAATTTTGGCAGTTCTGTATGAACACATTTGATATGTAGTGGTAGAGCATTGAACAGCTTAATGCTGGAGTAGTAAACTCCTTTTTGTACCAGAGTGAGACGTTTCATTTCGTAATGTAGATTGTTTTTGTTTCTGGTGTTATAACCATGGAATTTAGTGTTGTCTTGGTAGATAGAATAATTTTTGCAGACAAAGGTCAGCAAGGAAAAAATATACTGTGAGGTAGTTGCTAGGATACCTATCTTCTGAAACAAGTGCCTGCAAGAGTGTCTTTGATAGACCCCACACATTATTCTGATTGCTTTTTTTTGGATGGTGAAAACTTTTTTTGCAAGTAGTTGGTTCCCCCAGAATATGATAGCATATGACATCAATGAGTGGAAGTAGCCAAAGTAGGCAACCTTAATGGTGTCAGCTTCAGCCACTGAAGAAATTGCCCGTAACGCAAATGTTGCCAAGCTTAGTTTTTTACATAGATGAAGAACGTGAACTGACCAATTACATTTACTGTCTATGTTAGCACCCAGGAATTTTGTATCTTCAACTTTCTGTATTGATTGATCTCTACATTTTATGTTAATTTCATCGGGATTACTTTGTGATGTATGGAATCTCATATAATGAGTTTTATCTGCATTGAGTGAGAGACCATTTGAGGAGAACCAATTTAAGATGTCATTAATACATCTACATCTACATCTACATCTACATCTACATGACTACTCTGCAATTCACATTTAAGTGCTTGGCAAAGGGTTCATCAAACCACAATCATACTATCTCTCTACCATTCCACTCCCTAACAGCACGCGGGAAAAACGAACACCTAAACCTTTCTGTTCGAGCTCCGATTGCTCGTATTTTATTTTGATGATCATTCCTACCTATGTAGGTTGGGCTCAACAAAATATTTTCGCATTTGGAAGAGAAAGTTGGTGACTTAAATTTCGTAAAAAGATCTCGCCGCGACAAAAAACGTCTTTGCTGTAATGACTTCCATCCCAATTCGCGTATCATATCTGTCACACTCTCTCCCCTGTTATGTGATAATACAAAACGAGCTGCCCTTTTTTTGCACCCTTTCGATGTCCTCCGTCAATCCCACCTGGTAAGGATGCCACACCGCGCAGCAATATTCTAATAGAGGGCGAACAAGTGTAGTGTAAGCTGTCTCTTTAGTGGACTTGTTGCATCTTCTAAGTGTCCTGCCAATGAAACGTAACCTTTGGCTCGCCTTCCCCACAACATTATCTATGTGGTCTTTCCAACTGAAGTTGTTTGTAATTTTAACACCCAGGTACTTAGTTGAATTGACAGCCTTGAGAATTGTAGTATTTATCGAGTAATCGAATTCCAACGGATTTCTTTTGGTACTCATGTGGATCACCTCACACTTTTCGTTATTTAGCGTCAACTGCCACCTGCCACACCATACAGCAATCTTTTCTAAATCGCTTTGCAACTGATACTGGTGTTTGGATGATCTTACTAGACGGTAAATTACAGCATCATCTGCGAACAACCTAAGAGATCTGCTCAGATTGTCACCCAGGTCATTTATATAGATCAGGAACAGCAGAGGTCCCAGGACGCTTCCCTGGGGAACACCTGATATCACTTCAGTCTATTACTACGAACTGCGACCTTCCTGACAGGAAATCACAAATCCAGTCACACAACTGAGACAATACCCCATAGGCCCACAGCTTGATTAGAAGTAGCTTGTGAGGAACAGTGTCAAAATCTTTCCGAAAATCTAGAAATACGGAATCAACTTGAGTTCCCCTGTCGATAGCGGACATTACTTCGTGTGAATAAAGAGCTAGCTGCGTTGCACAAGAGCGATGTTTTCTGAAACCATGCTGATTACATATCAATAGATCGTTTCCTTTGAGGTGATTCATAATGTTTGAATACAGTATATGCTCCAAAACCCTACTGCAAACCGACGTCAATGATACAGGTCTGTAGTTAGATGGATTACTCCTACTACCCTTCTTAAACACTGGTGCGACCTGCGCAATTTTCCAATCTGTAGGTACAGCTCTATCGGTGAGCGAGCGGTTGTATATGAGTGTTAAGTAGGGAGCTATCAGCGTAATCTGAAAGGAACCTAATCGGTATACAATCTGGACCTGAAGACTTGCCTGTATCAAGCGATTTGAGTTGCTTCGCAACCCCTAAGGTATCTACTTCTAAGAAACTCATGCTAGCAACTGTTCGTGTTTCAAATTCCTCGGTGAAGGAATTTCGCAAAACTGGGTTCAATAACTCCGCTTTAGCGGCACAGTCGTCGGTAACAGTACCATCGGCACTGCGCAGCGAAGGTATTGACTGCGTCTTGCCGCTTGTGTACTTTACATACGACCAGAATTTCTTCAGATTTTCTACCAAATTTCGAGACAATGTTTCGTTGTGGAACCTATTAAAGACATCTCGCATTGAAGTCCGTGCCAAATTTCACGCGTCTGTAAACTTTTAGCCAATCTTCGTGATTTCGCATTCTTCTGAACAGTAACAGTATTTGTAGTTGGTAGTTTGTAGTTTGTTCAAGATCATGATCAATCAAATCTTCAATTAGAATTTTGGTATCATTGGCAAACAGGGCAAATTTGCTGTTTGTCCCAGAACAAAGAGGAAGATCATTAATAAAAACGAGGAAAAGCAGTGGGCCCAACACAGAGCCTTGAGGCACACCACACATTATCATGCCCCATTCAGACTAGGCAGGTTCTCCAGAAGAGCCATTTAGCATTACAGTCTGCTTCCGATCCTGTAGATATGATTGTAGCCACAAGCCAACAGTACTGCCTAAACCATAGTATTCTGCCTTTTTCAAAAGAATTTGGTGGTTTACACAGTCAAAGGCTTTCGTAAGATCACAAAAAATACCCACTGGAGACATTTTTTTTGTTAATGGCTTCCAAAACTTGGTTGCTGAAAGAGAATATTGCCTGTTCAGTACAAAGACCGGCATGAAAACCAAACTGATTTTTGCTTAAGATACTGTGGAAGTTGAGATGGTCTACAATCCTCGTTGTGCATGAGTTTTTTAGAAGTTTCGAGAAGGTAGTTAATAGGGATATTGAGTGATAGTTTGTGAAAACGCTTTTATCACCTTTTTTAAAGAGAGGAATCACTACAGGCAACTTTAGTCTGTCAGGGACAATCCCATCTTGTAGGGATGCATTGTATTGTTGCGTAAGACGGGACTAACAAATTTATAACAGTGTTTCAATATTTTACTAGAAATATTGTCCACACCAGCAGAATTTTTATTTTTTAATGATCTAATTACTCTTATGACTTCACTTACAGTAACTGGAGGTAAGGAGAACTGTGGAATTCTGTTGCTATTAGCTTTCTGTAGGAGGGACAATGATTCTTCCATAGAACCATTACAGCCTGTCTTCTCTGCTGCTCTCAAAAAGTGGTTATTAAATATTTCTGCAACCAACTCAGGTTTCTTTATGATACTGTTCCCTGTTTTAATCTCTACCTGAGACATGTACCCTGTTGTCCTGCCAGTTTCCCTCTTTATTACCTTCCATATAGTTTTAATTTTATTTTCTGAGCTTTCAATTTCTGATTTTATGCTCATACTTTTAGATTTATTTATAACCTTCTTGAGAATGCTACAGTTAAGTTTGTAGTGTTGTCATTCCTTTGGATCATTACAAGTCCTGAGAGAACTGTATAACATCCTCTTTGTTCTACAAGATGTTATTATCCCTGTAGTGATCCAAGACTTCTTGGCATTACCTATATGACTACTTCTAACTACTTTTTTGGGAAAGATGGACACAAATACAGACATGAATTCATTTTTGTTTACATCTGTTTCCCTATAAACTGGGCTCCAATCTATCTCTTTTGGGCTGTCATTTAATTTTTTAAGGCCCTGTTCATTTATTATCCTAAAAGACTTCCAAGAATGCTCGGAATTGTTGCACACACTAATGTAATTGAGCCTAAGCAATTGACCACCATGATCAGCAAGGTCAAGGATTGGATGTACAGTGATCTTATTGCATTTAGACTTATCTATAAATATATTATCTATCAGACTTTTAGTGTTAACAGTAACCCTAGTTGGGAAATCTACTACTGCCATCAGATTATAAGACTCCATTAAATGTACTAAATCAGCTTTACTATTGCATTAGACATTAGGATTAGGAGTAGAACTGTAAGCAATTACTCAGCATACTAAAGTCGCTAAATTTTTGCTCTATAAATGACAAGCCCACTAGACTGAACGCATGTTTGAATAACATTATCTGTAATTTTCACACAAGTGGATGTCAATTCAATACAATCAAATTAGGTATATCTGACAATGAAGGATTGAGGCTAAGAATTCCCCTAGATCATGAAAAAGATAGGTGCCAGGAGAGAATAATCAGACCTATTAATGAACAGAAGTTAAACACACTAAAATATAGATTAACATTAATATACTGGAATGAAATACTTACTAATGATATGCGTGTTACTGAGTCAGCCAAAAGATTCAGAAGTGGTAACTGATATCTCTGAAGAATTATGCCCTAGATGTTATAAGGCAAATTATAACCATAACGCCCAATCTAAGCCAGGAAGTTTAAAACACTGATATACACCACAACTAAATAACTTAAAAATCTTGATGCTCCTGTATTAGAGTAGATCACAACACAATAAAGCAGATAAGGATAAATCCAAGATTATAGAAAAGCACTACAGAACTGCAATCAAAACAGCAAAATGCAAGGCCAGTGATGGATTTATTCTTAACTCTTCAAACAAATGTAAAGCAGCAAGGGAAGTTATCAAAACTGAAATAAATTGTCAAAAGAAAGATGGCAGCATTCCAATTCCTCCTGATACACTAAATACATACTTTGCTGATCCTATAACAGAAAATATGACACAGAAAAGTAAATAATGGAAGCAGTACAGGTAACAACTCACTGAATATTAGAGATGCTGAATTTCTGATAGGCACATAAACAAAACTGAGGACATTACAAGCTTTTGGACGAAGCCTATTACAGAGCTTGAATTATATGTTGCACCAGCTGACTATATTGTTCTGGTACTTGTGAAAAATACACGATTTTCAAGGAGTGTACGTCATGAAACTATAGACCACATATTTATGCAAGCTTTTGTTAGAAATAACCTAACATGGTTCATGTCTGCTTATTTTGTCCCAGAAAAAGGAAAGCTAGAGTTTACTCCTCCTGATGTCAAGATAATTAAAAACAGATCACAAGCTCAGATTGCTCTAGGGTTGAACATTTAATTTTGAAAGGAACCACCCCAGAGCTTGCTATAATTGATTTAGGGCAACCATAAAAATTCAGTCTGTCTGGGATTTTGAAATCCCTCCTCCTGAATGCAAATTCTTGGTAGAAATGACCAAAACTTTTTCTCTTTGTCTGCAGTGCCCTTAGAGACATACTAGCTAATGACAATACAACTGAAATAACAGTAACAATGTCTGCAAACTTTTGCAGTGAGAAATTATTCATTCAATAACTGAGAGAAGAGACAGAAGAAAACTAAATCTACGTTTCCAATTTTAATGCTAAACCATGGATATGCAGAAAGCAAAACTTAGAAAGAAATAGATTCATTTGCCACAACCTTCCCACAGCAACAACAATTACATAAAAGAATTTCAGTTTAAAAGAATTGTGATTTATGACAGAATGTTAAGGCATACAAGGGAGAACAAACATTGGTAGTACTTTGAGCCTTCCAGAGATGCAATGGAGTTGAGAAAATGAGAAAGAAAAGCAATAAGAGGAAGTAACTACATAATAAAGTTTAACAGCCATAAACAGTGAGGTCCTTTGAAATGAAGTACAGTGCCAGGAAACAAAAGATAGGTGTATGTTCATTCTTATAAGATTAGCTGATCTCAAACAGTGCACAGAGTTATAAGACGTGAAGATGGAGAGAAAAAGTAGTATATGGGCAAGTATATGTTGATAAAGCTGTCATATGAAAACTTACAGAAATTATATAGCAGGAAATGAGATTTAGTGTCATGTTTATAATACCTAGTTCACTCTGCATTATGAAATATGGTGTCTGATAACATATATGAAATTCGTAGTAAAAATTCTGACTGAATGCAAACAATAACCGAGAGGACCCAACATACCATATTTACTCACGTACAAGATGATCCTGAATGTAAGATTACCCTCTCCTTTTAAAAGGCATCTTGAGAAAAATTTGTTTTACATGTATTCTGACTAATCATAATTACAAACAATTGTATTGGCATAAATTATCTGCCTAAGAAGTTAGCATTATAACTACCCAGAGCTTATGCTATTTACTGATCATATGCATTAATTTTTATCTTCACAACAATTTTTGTTTAGGCCTATTACAACTGTCACCTGTGGCATCACTATTTTTAATCATTATCTCTATAATCATCATTGTCATCATCATTCTAACAGCACAGCTGTGAACTGTATATCTCCATTGTCACAATATTTGGTTTTTTCTTCAAAATATGTTCTAATTTCTAAAGTGGTTGTTATGGTGCGACTCAGAAAACAGGTGTTTTTTTTTTCCAAATATACAGCGGATTTTGCTTCTATTCTGATGGGAGAATGTTGCAGTCTGTCTTGTTGTCAAACATATCATCTGTCCACCAGTCTCTCTCATGGGCCGCATTGAACTGGCGGCTGACACACCCCTTTTTATTCCCAGCATACCTCACAGTGAGTATCAACGACATTGCTGCAAGTCATGTCTAAGTATGCTACTGGCACCTATCTAGACTTTTACCATCTCCTGCAGAACTGAGTATTTGCCAAGTTTTAAAGTCAATTTGATTCCAACTACAAACTGCAGTTTAAATGTTCATAAAAATTCAAAGTATCCTCTGTATATTCCCATTGTTGGCAGCATGACAAAATTTGCTGTCCACTCACTACTCCATTCTCTACATTAATCTTAGTTTGCAGCCAAGCTGGTGTCACTGTTCCCCCTCCAACCGTTCCAGGGTGCTCTGCTCAAATACATGTGAAACGTGGACTGCAATATCTTCTATAGTGCAAGTTGTATGTAAAAAAAAGCAATTAATACATAAATAATAGATTGAAATCACAATTCAGTCCTATTCTAGTACTTTCACTTGTTCCACGATCTAGTGACGTCTGTTGGTATTATCTCCACAATGGGTCTTGCTGCTGTAATTTAATCTCCTGATACCAATTATAGCCACTAAATATGGTTTATTTCATTTTTTAGACATTTAACTCTGAATTAATGCTCTTCCTTGTTTCATCTGAATGTCACCATCTTTTTCTAAAGCTGATTAAAAGCTGGTAAAGCTTTTACCCGGTACTCTAGGAAATAGCAACCAAATTTGTCATTTGCAGCCCATCTGGTAAAGCATTATAGTCTCTCATAACCAAATAAAATATTGACTTGGGCCCAGAATCAAGTCTTTTTTGAAGGATAACATTATTACATTTGAATGTTACCTTTGTTTAAAAAGTAGCAGAAATATTTATAGATGGAATCCATACATTATGACAACATTTATTCCAAACCGATTCAAATACAACAAGAGTTTGCAATATGATAGAATTTAAAGTTACTTCCTCCTGTGTTACCCAAATTTTCAAATTTTAAACAGAGCAATAGGCTATTGTAGTGGCTTGTTCATAGTTTTTCACTTATCCCTTGCACTAGTGCCTCTCAAGTCAAATGTTATGTGATTGATTGGGCAAATTTGATATTGCACCGAATGCTTTGGTGTATTGGGAAATCTTGAGCCTGTTCGACTGTATTACTTGCCCATGCCTACCCTTCTGACATCTTCAAAATAGATTTGCAAGTGATGGAAATAGCCAAAGTTTCATCTGTAAATGGAAGGTGATCCCTATATTAATTAATTAACCAATGTAAAAATATTGATCTCTAAGCAATAGTTTAATCTGCAAATATAAAACGACCCTGAATTTTTTGAATGATGAATTTGCAGGGGAAGGGGGAGGCAGATACAAAAAAGTATTTATAATCAAGTAAAAACAGTAATTTGTATTAAAGATGATGTGGTGACCGATGAAAAGTAAAAATGTACATAAAAAAGAAGCAATTAATGTTGAGCAACTAAACATTTGTTCTTCTGAACAGAAAGAAAACTGTAAAATTCACATTTATTTTTTATGTACCTGTCCACCAATCATAATTTCATATTTAAAGGTGGTAGAGGTCTGTCCTCTCAATCGTTATTTTAAAAATTCTATTATTTCATGCTTATTGAAAAATGTGGTACTTGTTCTTGCACTAGAAAGAACTTCAGGTCATTTACTTGCTCTTTTGAGTTGTCATCTGTTTTCAAATTAGTGCTCTTTCGTTGATGCAGGACTGCCAAGCACACACAACAACGTTACAGGAAGAAAGGCAATGTCAGAGATGGGTCCAAGTAATGGTCCCACTCCATCACCTACGCCAACAAGTACACTTCGAAGGATACATCGGAGATCACAGGTAAGCATGGATCATTAGAACATGATCCCAGTCTGTTTGAAAGTAGTCAATTTCATTAATAGCCAAATTTTTATGAGATAATACCATCACAGTTCTTGAGTGTGCTGCCAGATTCTGTTTCATTCTTACCACATTTTGGAAGCATGGACACATACTTTTTTTCTGATCATCAGAGGTCACCTCTGGTTGGATAAAATTGCTGATGGCATTTTTATTTATTATTTACAATTAAAGTGGAATCCATTAATTATTTACAGAAGGAAAAATCTTTTGTTCTGTTGATAGACTTTCTGACCAGTTATTTGTCACAAAACTTTGCAAAGACTCGAAGTTCAGAGCTTGAAGAGGTTTTGACCCAGCATATCTTTAAAAGATGATGATAGGCAGGTAGAAAAGGTTGACTTGGTAAAATTCTGGGACTAAAACTCGATAATAAATTCAGTGTGGGGGGAGGGGCAGCACAACACAAAATTTTCAGAAAAATCTCAACAAATCTTTATTTGTAATTTCAGATGTTGTCAGATATAGGTCAGTACCTCCTGAATCATCCTTGTCTTTTTACATATGTGACCTATGGTGCCTTTCCTATTTCATCTTCCAAAGCAACCAATTCATCTTCTGTTGTATTCCTTTCCTCCCATTCCAGTCTGGTGTTCCCTCTAAAACCCTCCACAATCTCTAGTTCCTTACATTTACGTGGGCCCCATCACCATAATTTCCTGCTCTTTGCAATTTCTTCAGTTTTAGTCTCCAGTTCATAATCAATAAATTATGATTAGAGTCTACATCTGCCTCTGGAAATGCCTTGCAGTTTAAAATCTGGTTTTGAAATCTCTCTCTTACCATCATGTAATCAGTCAGAAACTGTACGCTGTCCTCAAGCCTTGTCCACATATACAACTTTCATTTATGATTCTTAAACCAAGTATTATTGATGATCATATTATGCTCTGAGCAAAATTATACCAGACAGTTTCCTCTTCCACTCCCTTTCCATAGTCCATGTTCTCCTACTATTTTTTCCTTTTCTTTCTTTTCCTACTACCAAATTCCAGTTACCCATCACAATTAAATTTTTATCTTCTTTAACTGTCTGAATACTCTCCATTACCTCACCATAAATTCTTTTGATAGGGATCTAGCATTCCAAATTCTGATCCATAAAATGCCAATTTTGTTTTTTTTCCTGGAGACACATCCTCCTGAGTAGTCCCTGCCCAGATATCCAAATGGGGGAATATTTTACCATTGAAATACTTTACCCAAGAGGATCCTATCATCATTAAGCCATACAGTCTATCTGCATGCACTTGGGGAAAAATAATGGCTGTAGAATTCCTGTTCTTTCAGCTGTTTGCAATAACACAGACACACTAATGTCATGTTGGCAAATGTTATGAGATCAGATTAGTCAATCATCCATGCTCCTGGAATCCTGGAACAACTGAAATGGCTGCTGTGCCCCTCTTCATGAAACATGGATTAGTCTGGCCTCACCACAGATGCCCCTCCATTGCGGCTGCACCTATGGTAAAGCTACCTGTATCATTGAGAACCACAAGCCACCCCAACTAGGTAAGGTCCACGATTCAAGGGAAGGACATAAAAATAAAAGAACTGTGATTTTCTTTCTTTCTGATTTTTCCACATTCCATGATTCTCTTCCTTAAAATGCTGTGCTCATACGTACATTATAAGAAATTTCTTCTTCAGTTTACAGCTTATGTTGGGTACTAGCAGACTTCTTTTAGTGAAGAACGCCCTCTTTTATTGTGTTATTCTGCCTCTTATATTATCATCGCTTCATCTCCCATGTGTTATTTTGCTTCCAAATTAGCAGAATTCCTTAACATGAACTGCTACATTGTCCCCAATTTTTATTTTAAATTTATTGTTACTCTCATTTCTGCTGCTCCTTATTACTGTACATTTGTCTTCCTTTAGTTTACTATCAAGCCATATTCTGTGCTCATAAGATTGTTCATGTCATTCAACAGGCACTGTACAATTCTTCCTTACTTTTACTGATAATGGCAGTGTCATCAACACATAGGAAGCCAGAATGTTTACACACATCATCAAGCCTTTTCTAACTGCCAGCGTGCTGGCTTATACTTCTTGTTGTCATGCTACATCAGTTACTTTAACACAGTCACAATTTTTAAAATTACAGCTGTTATTATCATAAACTGTAGCTTGTTATGCAGAGTAGCAGCATATAATATTCATTACTAACTCCATTCACAATGTAAATGTTATTGTATCACAGTTCAAAGAAAAACAGTTGGATCTGCTGGAGTGGCATGACAAAAGATTGAATCTGAACTGCCTCAGAAAGAACGCAACCAAATTTCACTTTTAGTGTAACAGAATCTAGTTAAAAGCCTTCTAGCAAGACTAAAATAGTAGCAAAAGATGCTCCCACACATTATTATGTACATGGCTTGTTTAAGGACCTAGTTCAAAATAAAAAAAATGAAATGTGAAATGTCATGTGACGAGGGCCTCCCATCAGGTAGACCGCTCACCTGGTGCAAGTCTTTCCATTTGACGCCACTTTGGCAACTTGTGCATCGATGGGGATGAGATGAAGATGATTAGGACAACACAACACCCAGTCCCTGAGCGGAGAAAATCTCTGACCCAGCCGGGAATCGAACCCGGGCCCTTAGGATTGACAGTCCATCGCGCTGACCACTCAGCTACGGGGGCGGACTCAATATAAATAATAAGCTGAACTTGACACATTGTAAGGCAATAGTTTAAGGTGTAAAGACAATATGACAAATAGCTCCCTAGTAATTTGAATATCTTCTTCTGGCAGACCTTGTACTTCCACCCCAATAATAATAATAATATAATAATAATAAACCTTTTCCATTCAGTGTTATGTGAATAAAAGACTTGTCGGAGATAATGAAAGGAATTCCTGATTTTTCTCAACTATGAATGCAGAACTCTGTCACAGAGCATTGCAAATAATTTATTAAGCATTAAAACACTTGTTACGAGCACAGATACATATACACTCAACACACACTGAAGAAGCCATTAATACATCTCGAAAAGTTCATACTCAGTTATTTCATTGGAGTTAATTGATTAGTCAATATTGTGGTCACCAAAGGGGCTCCCCTCACTTGAAAAGCTTTAGAGACTACACAGCTTGAATTGTGCCTCATCTGACTTATATCCTCCCCAAGGACTTTGGGGAGGTGACCTACCCATGCCTGTGGCCGGGCTGTTTCTCAACAGACACAGAAACAGCAGGAGCTATAGTGAACACCTGGGCATAAGTTGGCACAATGGGAGGCAGTGTGTTGAAGTTTCAGAGAGTGAAGCCATCTCACCCCCTCCTTTAACGTGCATATGATAGCCTGATGCACCAGGAATCTCTGGGAATTTGCATTTTATTTGTCTGCCAGTGCAAGTGAATAGTGTTGTAGCAGGTGGTGGGACAGGGGTGTCTGTGTCCCCCGATAAGGGTGTCGCTTGGGACAAAGTGCAGAGGGGCGTTGTGACAGAGGTTAGTGGCACAGTTTGGTTGGACAGTAGTTCATTTAGGGGAAGAATAATGAAGGCAGGTTTGAGACTTTCAATTGATACTGTCTCAGTGGCTCTCCCCTTGTGGATGATGAGTGTTAGGTCCCCTAGAGAGCACTCTGTGTGGACCAGAGTATGGGGAAGTGAGAGGTGGCTGATCATCATGCAGACATACATGTGTGGATGTGAGTAGTTCTTTGAAGATTAACTGATTGCATTGACCATAGCATTGTTGGTTGCATGGGTGTAGACAACTGATGCATTGTTCCAATTTTTTAAGGAAGTTCAGCTGGTCCCCATGTGTCTGTGCTGGTGAAGGCATGATGAGGTCACCCGGAAGCCGCAGTTGTTCACTGAACACTGGTTGTGATGTAGAGCAGAACAAATCCTTTTTTAATGCTGTCTAGGGGCCAAACAGCACCCAGAGCAGCGTATCAGTCCATGACTCTTTGTGGCACATGATGATAGATTTGAGTGACTGATGCATGCATTCAACCACGCCATTGCTAGCTAGGTGATAGCTCATGTTATGAAGGTGATGGATACCATACAAGTTGAGTGGGTAGTTGAATAGTGATGGATCAAACTGATGGCTGCAGTCAATTGTGATGGTGAGAGGAATGCCATGGTGAGAAAAGTGGCAACAGATTTAGCGGTGATGATAGTGAGAGGTGTGGCCTAAGGCCACCTGTGTAACAAACAACAATTGTTAGGAGCTACAGTTGTCCATCAGTGCATGGTAGTGGGCCAACCAGATTGAAATGGATGTGGACAAAGTATGCCACTGGTAGAGGGAAGTCCTGAGTAGTGGCATGCACATGACATGAGATTTTCTTTCACCTGACATGCAAGGCAGAAACAGGTCAATGTGTGACTGTTCTTTTTGACCCCAGACCAGATGACTTTGCTCATCACCAATTTGACCATTGCCAATACTGGGATGTGACATGTCGATTGTGTTGAGTTTTTGTGGGATAAGCAAACGTTAATCGGTTGCCACCACTGTCACACCATATTTCATATGAGGAAACATCAACCAGTACACACGCCAGGCAAACTGAAGCAGAGTTTGCACGGTGGACATACTGTTGAATGAAGGTGTTTGTGCACTGGCTATCTGCAATCTTTGTCCAGCACACCATAGTAACACTTGCACCAATCATGAGAGGTAATCAGCAACAGTGTCATCTTTGCCTTTGATATGGTGAATGTTGGTTGTAAATTGAGCTCCGGAGTCTGCGTGTCTGGCATGATGTGGTGAGGCATGTCCATTAGCCACCTGAGAAAGTTTTGAGCTTCTAGTATAGGTTGTAAATGTTTGATGGCAAGGTACATGGCCAGCAGTTCTCATCTGATGTCACCCAATTTTGTTTGTGCTTCTTTCAGATGCCTGGAGAAGAATGCTCCAGGTTGCCATGAACCATGTACTTGTTGTTGTAAGGCTGCACCACCTCATGCTCTGGATGTGAGAACATTGTAGCCTCAGATAGTGCTGTTTTTGGATTTTTGAATGCTACAGCTGCTTGTGCATTTCAGGGGACCTTCCTGTTGCTGGAGATATTTTTGCCCAAGAGGAGTCAATCAAGAGGCTATTGTGTCCACTGTTACATTCTGTAGATAACAATGATAATAATTTATCATTCCAATGAATCGTCAGAGTTCTTTCTATATTGTATGGTGTGGCATATCTTGAATGGCAGAAACCTTTTCCTGCAGTGGAGCTAAGCCAGGATGGGAAACTTCGAAGCCCAAAAAGGAAACTTCAGGTTTGGTGAACACACACTTCTCAGGATTGATGACAATACCACAATCCTCAAGACACCGAAAGAGCTGACAAAGATGTTGAAAATAATCTTTCAGGGATTTGGAGATCATCAAAATGTCATCAACATAGCAGAAGACAAATGAGGGATCATGCAAAACACCATGTATAAATGACTGCATGTTTTTGTGGCGTTACATATTCTGCACAGCATAAAGTTGTTCTGGTATAGTCCAAACACTGTTACGATGGCCATTTTTTGATAGCCGGCCACTGTGGCCGAGCGATTCTAGGTGCTTCAGTCCGGAACCGCACTGCTGCTATGGTCGCAGGTTCGAATCCTGCCTCGGCATGGATTTGTGTGTTGTCCTTAGGTTAGTTAGGTTTTAGTAGCTCTAAGTCTAAGGGGCTGATGACTTTAGATGTTAAGTTTCATGGTGCTTAGAGCCATTTGAGCCATTTTTTGATATCCTCTTTGGCCATAGGAATTTGGGACAATATCTTAACAGAATCAATGGCACTGGATACACATGCATCACAAAGTGTGTGGCTGAAGATGGCAGTATTGGGGACCAGGTAATGGTCCGGTAAGGTATGAGTTATCAGAATGTGGTAGTAGCCACATAGCCACCATGCCGATCTTTCTTTTTTGTCATCTGGAGTGGTGACAGCCAGTCACTGTCTGACCCAGACAAAATACCCTCTGGAAACATTTTGTTCAGGAACTGTTGTGCTGCTTTGAATTTATCTGGAGGTAGGTGACATGCATGGAAGAAGATAGGCTGTCCAGGAGTTGTTTTGAAGTGATGCTGTGTGGTGTGTAAACGTTTTTTACCTGTTTTTGTGGGGTCTGTCAGAGTGGGAAATTCATGCAATAATTGAGCACCAATAGTTTCACTGGAAGTGGCTTAGAGTTCATTGCCTGTCATTGATACAGAACAGGAAGGAACAGGTTGCTTCTCATGTTCCGCACATATGTGCAATCCGCATTTAGTGCAGTATGGCGTGCAGATCTTCATGCGAACCGAAGTGAGCTCAGCACACTCATCATGAACTGGTGTGAGCAATGTGAGAGGTGGGAGATTATCTGTGTATTGTTGTTGTGGTCTTCAGTCCTGAGACTGGTTTGATGCAGCTCTCCATGCTACTCTATCCTGTTCAAGCTGCTTCATCTCCCAGTACCTTCTGCAGCCTACATCCTTCTGAATCTGCTTAGCGTATTCATCTCTTGGTCTCCCTCTACGATTTTTACCCTCCACGCTGCCCTCCAATACTAAATTAGTGATCCCTTGATGCCTCAGAACATGTCCTACCAACCGATCCCTTCTTCTGGTCAAGCTGTGCCACAAACTTCTCTTCTCCCCAATCCTATACAATACTTCCTCATTAGTTATGTGATCTACCCATCTAATCTTCAGCATTCTTCTGTAGCACCACATTTCAAAAGCTTCTATTCTCTATTTGTCCAAACTATTTATCGTCCATATTTCACTTCCATACATGGCTACACTCCATACAAATACTTTCAGAAATGACTTCCTGACACTTAAATCTATACTCAATGTTAACAAATTTCTCTTCTTCAGAAACGCTTTCCTTGCCATTGCCACTCTACATTTTATATCCTCTTGACTTCAACCATCATCAGTTATTTTGCTCCCCAAATAGCAAAACTCCTTTACTACTATAAGTGTCTCACTTCCTAATCTAATTCCCTCAGCATCACCCGATTTAATTCGACTACAATCCATTATCCTTGTTTTGCTTTTGTTGATGTTCATCTTATATCCACCTTTCAAGATGCTATTCATTCCATTCAACTGCTCTTCCAAGTCTTTTGCTGTCTATGACAAAATTACAATGTCATCGGCGAAACTCAAAGTTTTTATTTCTTCTCCATGGATTTTAATACCTACTCCGAATTTTTCTTTTGTTTACTTTACTGCTTGCTCAATATACAGATTAAATAACATTGGGGAGGGGCTACAATCCTGTCTTACTCCCTTCCCAACAACTGCTTCCCTTTCATGTCCCTCAACTCTTATATCTGGCATCTGGTTTCTGTACAAATTGTAAATAGCCTTTCGCTCCCTGTATTTTACCCCTGCCACCTTCAGAATTTGATAGAGAGTATTCCAATCAACATTGTCAAAAGCTTTCTCTAAGCCTACAAATGCTATAAATGTAGGTTTGCCTTTCCTTAATCTATTTTCTAAGGTAAGTCATAAGGTCAGTATTGCCTCACGTGTTCCAACATTTCTGCGGATTCCAAACTGATCTTCCCCGAGATCGGCTTCTACTAGTTTTTCCATTTGACTGTAAAGAATTCCTGTTTGTATTTTGCAGCTCTGGCTTATTAAACTGATGGTTCGGTAATTTTCACGTCTTTCTTTGGGATTGGAATTATTATATTCTTCTTGAAGTCTGAGGGTATTTCGCCTGTTTCATACATCTTGCTCACCAGATGGTAGAGTTTTGTTAGGACTGGCTCTCCCAAGGCCGTCAGTAGTTCCAATGGAATGTTGTCTACTCCGGGGGCCTTGTTTTGACTCAGGTCTTTCAGTGCTCTGTCAAACTCTTCACGCAGTATCGTATCTCCCATTTCATCTTCATCTACATCCTCTTCCATTTCCATAATATTGTCCTCAAGTACATCGCCCTTGTATAGACCCTCTATATACTCATTCCAGCTTTCTGCTTTCCCTCCTTTGCTTAGAACTGGGTTTCCATCTGAGCTCTTGATGTTCATACAAGTGGTTCTCTTATTTCCAAAGGTCTCTTTAATTTTCCTCTAAGCAGTATCTATCTTACCCCTAGTGAGATAGGCCTCTACATCCTTACATTTGTCCTCTAGCCATCCCTGCTTAACCATTTTGCACTTCCTGTTGATCTCATTTTTGAGACATGTATATTCCTTTTTGCCTGCTTCATTTACTGCATTTTTATATTTTCTCCTTTCGTCAATTAAATTCAATATTTCTTCTGTTGCCCAAGGATTTCTAGTAGCCCTCGTCTTTTTACCTACTTGATTCTCTGCTGCCTTCATTACTTCATCCCTCAAAGCTACCCATTCTTCTTCTACTGTAATTCTTTCCCCCATTCCTGTCAATTGTTCCTTTATGCTCTCCCTGAAACTCTGTACAACCTCTGGTTCTTTCAGTTTATCCAGGTCCCATCTCCTTAAGGTCCCACATTTTTGCAGTTTCTTCAGTTTTAATCTACTGGTCATAACCAATAGATTGTGGTCAGAGTCCACATCTGCCCCTGGAAATGTCTTACAATTTAAAACCTGGTTCCTAAATCTCTGTCTTACCATTATATAATCTATCTGATACCTTTTAGTATCTCCAGGGTTCTTCCATGTATACAGCATTCTTTCATGATTCTTAAACCAAGTGTTAGCTATGATTAAGTTGTGCTCTGTGCAAAATTCTACCAGGCAGCTTCCTCTTTCATTTCTTAGCCCCAATCCATATTCACCTACTACGTTTACTTCTCTCCCTTTTCCTACTACCGAATTCCAGTCACCCATGACTATTAAATTTTCGTTACCCTTCACTATCTGAATAATTTCTTTTATTTCATCATACATTTCTTCAATTTCTTCGTCATCTGCAGAGCTAGTTGGCATATAAACTTGTACTACTGTAGTAGGTGTGGGCTTCGTATCTATCTTGGCCACAATAATGCGTTCACTATGCTGTTTTTAGTAGCTTACCCGCATTCCTATTTTCCTATTCATTATTAAACCTACTCCTGCATTACCCCTATTTGATATGCACTCTCACTAAACACCTACTGTCCGACATCACCTTGAAAAAATAGGAAATCAGTTCCAATGATCGGACCACTAACCTTAGCAATAATGAACTCCCACAATGGGCAGAAGGAAGGACGGAAATTTAGTGAAATTTTGTGTTCACTATACATGTTGATGTGGATATTGTTTGCTGCAGTCAATGTATGGGGGTGTGGCTGAAGATGGTTCAGAGCACAGATGCTATGGCAAAACATTAATTTCCATGCCAGAGTCAGCTGGAAATTTGTAACCATCGTTCCTGTTCTTGTTAAACAGCCCATTGGAGTCTTGTAGTGCTGCAGTTGTCATGTTGCTGCAGTCTAGGGCACTGGTTGTGGTTGGGCGTGTGTCATTTGGATGACAAGCAGGAATGCCCACTAATGCTCATCATTCACATTTGAGTATGCACAGGGTGTAGAACTTTTTTTGCATTAGCACCAAACCTTTTTTCTAACTGGTGAAATTTGGCTTTTTGCATCTAGATATTTGTTGGGGGTTGTGAAATGACATTGAATTTCAGCACAGATATGATTTGCTTCTTGTATACATGTTGTGGTGCAGCATGCATCAGAGCTAGCTTTGTCTGTTGTAGTCATGCATGTTATAAGGCCACTAGTTGTACATCCTACATTGTAGGATAAGCGCAGTCCAGGATGTACCTCAGAGGCACATGATAATTGATCACAACAAACACAGTCTTCAAAATAAGTAGCCATAATATCCACCTTATTAGCTAAATTTGTGAGTGGCAGATTAGTTTGAGCAGCTAACACAGATTGTTACTTTGCCGGAAGCTTGTTGAGCCATGTAAGGTGTAAAGCAGTCTCAATTAACAGGTCTTTATATGCAAATGAAAGTAATTTACACAGCACCTCTGAAGGCTTCAAATGCACACAGGTTTGGGATGAGCACAAGTTTTTAAAACTTTCACAGAGTGGTAGACAATAATGTTCAATTAGAGCCTGTGGCAGGTTGGCATATGATTGTTCATGGAGCAGATGTTCCACATTTTTGATGTGATCAGAGTCTAGTCATGCTAACACTAATTCATGTTTGTCAAAGTCATGGTGAACTCCGTGTTAGTAAAATATTTCTTCCACTTGAATAAACCACAATTTACTGCTTGTTGATCGGTTGAGGTGGTGCAGTGGCTAGCACACTGGACTCACATTCGGGAGCATGACAGTTCAAACCCGCCATCCTGATTAAGGTTTCCTGTGATTTCCCTAAATCGCTTCAGGAAAATGCTGGGATAGTTCCTTTGAAAGGGCACAGCTGGCTTCCTTCCCCATCCTTCCCTAATCTGATGGGACCAATGATCTTGCTGTTTGGTCCCCTCCATCAAATCAACCAACCAATCAACAACTGTTTCTTGACTAAAATGACGGCAGTCTTGCATTACCAATGTTGGGTGGAGATGAAGCATATGCTGATCCAGTTTGGTATAATGAGTTATTTGCTCAGCTGTGGCAGAAGTAGAAGCCATTGGTGTAGAAACTGGTGTCTGTTCATGCTTGATTGATGTTGAAAACGGCTCTGAAGTAAGACGTAACAGTGATGGATCTGACTCAGTTGACATCAGTCTATCCATGTTCTAGTCAGGGTCTCCAATATTGGAGATAATGAAAGGAATTTTTGAGTTATCTCAACTACGAATGAACAACTCAACTGTGTCATAAAGCACAGCAAATAATTTATTAAGCATCAAAACACTTATGAGGAGCACAGATACCTACCTATACACTCAACTCACATTGAAGAAGTTTTACACAGTCATTTCACTAGAGTTAATTGATTAGCCAGTATTGTGGTCATCACAGACTATATTTGCTGAATAATTAAATGTATTTTAATGTGGCCCTTCCACAGCCAACTGCAGGAATGGTTTTTATGAAAAATCTATTAATTTCTTCCCTGCATCTCATTCACATATTTAGTATCAGCCATCCTTCTCCCTAGTGCAAAATAAATAAATTTTACTGGATAAAATATGCAAATGCCAGTAATACACTCATGAGCAGCTGAATTATCATTGACAGAAAATGCTCGTATTGCCACAACAAATGGAATAGTTCAGTGTACTCCATGATTGTGATATCACCAGACCTTACATTGGCGGTCAGACTGACTGGAAGTACAGATTGGAAAAGATGTACTTTGTAAGTGCATTTCATTGTTACCAGAGCTTGGCTGCCCAACATATGGGAGATTGTATCTTTGTGGCATGCAAACACTGGGTTCCACATATGCTACCTCACAAAGTGTGTATAACTGACACCTCCAGAGTCAGCTACCAGGGATAACAACATGATGAGGCCTGAGGTCACCACTGACTGTTATGGGTTGTAGCAGCAGATATGTGCACAAAATGCTGTAAATCACTTAAAAATCCAATGCCGTACAGCAGTCACCATTGAACAGTGCTACAGTCTACAACCATCTCCCTCCATACAGGATACAGAAGGCGTAACCCCAAAGTGTTCTTCCGCTCACCACATATGCTCAAAATCTGAAAAAGAGACCACCATGATGTGTGAATAAATGAACTGCACTTATTAGTGATGTTACATGTTTTACTAGTTGATGACAGAGTAAAAGTACAGTATACTGAAAAACTCATGAGGCAATGTGTCCCACTGACCAGCTAGTCACTGCTTGCACAGGTGGTGGAGGTATTAAAATGTGGGGGATTTTACAGTGGATGAAATGGAGTACATGATACATCTGTCATCAGTGAATGATGCAGAAACCTACTGTCAAATCACCTGCATTTAGTAGTAATAGTAGTAGTAGTAGTAGTAGTAGTAGAAGTAGTAGCAGCAGCAGCAGTTTTATTCCTCTGTCAATCTCTTTTACAAGGATATTAGTCATGTCTTGGTATTACAATCTAAGAACAACAAGATTGAAGTATTTCACATACATGGACATTTACAGAGTTACAGATCTAGTATGACAAGGAAAGGCTACGTAGTTGGGCGTGGCCTTATAGTAAGAACCATACCATCATTTATCTGAAATAATGTAGGGACACCACGGTAAACCTAAATCAGGACAATTGGAGGAAAACTGGAGCCTCCATCCTCCTGAATACAAGGCAATTCTGTTTAAAACAGTGCTACTTCATTCAGTTTACCTCTAGTGTATGATACTGTTTTGCAAATAAGTTATATAATAATGAAAACAGCTAATGCTACATTTTTCATTCATTTCTCACTCCCAGTCACTGGACACACTATACAGATTATACACACACATATATTGTTTCTTAAAGCTACACACACTATCAATTTATGTCAGGACCATTCTGTGCACTGCAACTTCCCATTTGCTAATCTGGAAAACTGAATCAGCACATCTCTACAACAAGAGAGATGTTGAGCTCAGAAAGAAGGTATGGAGGGCATAGCATAGTTTGGGAGAAAAAAAATATAGTGTGGAAGTTTCATGTGGAATGTTAAGTGTTTCATTATCATTATTATTATTTTGTGTGTCACATTTTTTTACCAAACCCCTACTCTGTGTTATCTAATCCTTCAATATATAGACTATATTGTTTAACAGGTACTTTTTAACTGCCTTTTTAAATAAATTTATTTTAACAGTTTCTTCAATCTCTTTTGATAATGTGTTGTACTGTTTTATTTCTTGGCAGAAAATGCTGTTTTTAGTTTTATGTTTATTCTTTCTCGGTAAATGTAAGTTCATTCTAGATCTTGTTCCATGGTCATGATCAGAGTTCTTTGTGCAGTAATTATCAATGTTATTTTTTGTGTTCAACTGATCGGTAAAAGTATTTACATGGTGCTATCAGAATCCCCAGTGTTTTGAACAGATCTTTATAGTGAGCTTGGCCATTATTTTTGGTTGTGCTCTAATGACCCTTTTCTGCAGTTTGAAAATTGTGTTCATATTTTGTGCATTTGTTCCCCAAAAATAATGCCATAGTTAAAAATTGAGTGTACGCATGACTAGTTTGTAACAAAGAGACATTGGCTATTATACAATGATGGTAAGACTCTAAGGACATAATATGCTGATGATGTTTTCTTTGCAAGTACCATATCTCTGTGTGTTCACATAACTCAGATGAGAATCAACATTCATGCCTATAAATTTTGCATTTGTTACACAATCTATTGATTGATTGATTTATTGATCCATCATTAAGCATTTTTCATGCAACTGATGTAATCATTTTACATGCATTATATAATTACAAAATAAGTAATACATTTTTAACATTCACAATCTATTGAGGTGACATATACATTTGATTTAACAGTTTACTATGTGCTGTTCATATGTACATTCCGTTTTTAACTATGGCATTATTTCTGAGGAACAAATACACAAAATGTGAACACAGTTTTCAAACTGCAGAAAAGGACCATAAGAATTATAACCAAAAATAGTAGCTGTGCTCACTATGTAGACCTGTTCAAAATGCTGAGGATTCCTACCTGGAGTTTCCATTGTTTAATTTAACAGTGTCATTTTCCCTCTTCAAACTCAAATTCATGACATTTGTTTTCTTTATGATCAATGACACTTTATTGCTTATTGACTGAATGCAAACATCACTGAGAGTTTCACCTGTTTTCTCTGCAATGAGTTCTCTTATTTTCTCAGTGACTAACATCAGCATAAAGTATTTTACCCCATGACGAACTAGATTGGGAAATTCACTTATGTTCATCACTAACACTATTGGACCTAAAATGCTACTTGAAAATCTCCTATATTAATGCATTTTGGTTCTGATAAGTTGTTTAGTAAAAGTTTAGACTTATTTGAGGTATGTGTTATTTCTACTCTTTATACCCTATCTGCTAGGTATTACTGGAACCGGTCATTAGGTACCCTTCTTGTTCCTACTGCTTCTAGCTTATTTAATAGAATCTTATGGTCAACAGTATCAAAGGCATTAGAAACATCTAGAAATATGCCTCTAACTACCACACTCATCTTTATCAAGAACATTAAGTACCACTTTTGTGACGTCTACTATGACTGTTTCATATTTCTGCTACTTTGCTACTTTGGAAACCAAACTGCAGTACAATTAAAAGGTTGTATTTATTCAAATAATTCATTAAGCTGTCTTTCACTATTGATTCTACTGTTTTTGAAGATAGTGACAGCAGAGGTACAAATTCTCTGGAAATTTCCTGATGTGGAGGATTCATTTATTATATTTGTTAAGGGAGCTTGTACAGTATGTTCTCTGTCCGTTGTTTCAGTACACACACTCATAGTTCATCTAAACTTACTGATGTTTTAGTGTTTGTACAGCCCTACTGACTTTCTGTCCAGTGGTCATTAATAACATAATTGTACTTACTGCCTAATTCTTTAAAGGGGTTATGTAATATTTTGGGAATTTTCGTGGTGACTTCTCTGCAATACTTGATAAAAATGCTCATTCATATAGGTTGCTTCTGTGGATCATTTATTACTTCATCCCCCTCCTTGAACAGTATGTTATTATGTCTTTGTTTCTCTCTCTCACCATTTCCTTTTTGATGACACCCAGACTGTTTTGTTTTTATTCTCTAAATTGTATATTAATTTGTCATTAAATTGCTTTTTTGCAGCAGTCAGCACCTTCCTATAAATCTTTTTGCAGCTATGAATTTAAAAACTCTGGCTCATTATGACTCTTTTTCATTAAAGTGAGATACTTAAGCGTTTGGAAGGACTTTTTAATACCAAGTGTTATGCATTTGTTTTTGTGAGACATTGAGTGCATCATGGGCACTAGTGGCTGAAATATATGCAGCTAGGTCGCAGTTCCAACCATTCTCTGTGAGTTGTGGCTGGTAGTTGAGCAGTCACTTATCTGGATGCCTCTCCAATTCATACAGTGTCTTATGAAGCCCTTTGCACTTGTTTTATTTTGCCCTTAAAAATTTCTATGTTTGTCTTTAATATGTGGACATGATTTGTGTTGTTATTATTGCTGATGATGATAATGATGATTTTGTATGTATGTATCATACTATTGCTCTCTTATTAATATTTAATTTTTCTTAATTTGTATGCATAACTACATCTAATGTACTTGACAGAGTATGAATATGTAATTCTGTGATATTACTAACATAGCTTCAAATACTCAGTAAAATTCAGTTTTTTGTATCATCAGTTATTCATATATTCAGTAAATTTATTTCTTTAAATTTTAGAAATCCATTCCAAGACCTGAGCATCAAGAATATGCGAATCAAGCTCAGAGCAATGGTCTAAGGGAAAGTCAGTGCTTTTCTGAACCACCTCCAGATGTCATCACACCTCCTTCGCAACAAACAAACAATAGCAACCAGATGCAGCCATCATGGAAAGGACACACAACGTGTGGGGTGAAGCCAATGTTGTTATTAACTTCAGTGCCCAACACAGAACCATACAAAGGGTCACAAATAATTAAAGACTTGCCACATGCAACAAATAATTATAATGCTCACAGTCTGTCCAGCTTTGCGGTGCCTTATCCTGCCTATGCACCAATCACTAGGCATGGACAGTATCAATCAGTGTATCACCAGTCATCTCAAAGTGAACCTGGCAATCACAACAGTCATGGCACATAAACTACCATGTCATACTGTATCTGTTTTGTAAAGCATGTTCAAACTATGTCAGCTCAGTGACTGATAATCATTTAAAAGGACAATGTATAGTTTTCCATTTAAATGAGGTGTACATCATTTGATAAGAAGAAACCTGACTTTTTATGAGATCTGTACATACTCCCAGTTAATAAATTTATTTTTACCATTGAATCCTTACCATTGTATAATTCAAAATACTATGATGATGCTGAGAGAGAACAAGCTGTATTTGGTATTGGAAGTATTAAGACAACTATATGTACTGTAAATGTCATGATCTGTTGAACTTTTAGAGAACTGAACTAAGCAAGAAAATATTAATACTGCTCTCTTTATGAACTGACTAAACCTAATGTCTGTTCCCCTCCATTATGTTTCAAGTCAAATATCATGACAACATCAAATTCTTTCAGCCATAGCACTTCTACAATTGTCTAACTGTGATAAATGTGTTATTATTGCTGTTGTTACCCTTTTTATACTCATGGACTATATGTATGCTACAAGAGATTTATTTCCTTTATTGCTTCTTATTCCAGCTTACATGTTGTGAATTGGTAACAGTAATAAACAAATGGACAATGTCACTATCAGGATCAAAAATTTTTGAATGTAGATAAGTGTATACATCATAAATGAATGCATTTTCAGCTTGAAGGTCACACTAACATTTTTTTTCCTTGTATGTAAAAATGTGAAGACAGAATTCATGACTTTAGTGAGGTCTTATGTGTTATAAAAGTTATTGTGAAGACTGGCAGGCAGGCAGCATAAATAAAGGACAAATGAAAATATATCTAATAACTGCATTTCTTTACTGAATACTGAGTTGTTTCTTGACAGAGTTGCATGCTAATCAGTAACTCAGTGTTAGTACAATTTTCAAGCAGACCTATTTGTGGCAAATAATATTTAGTTAGAAAATTTTATTTAAGATGATGTCCCTAGCATACATTATCCTTCAGATCACAAATCCCTGTAGAAAAAATAAAAAAGAATAACACACACACACACACACACACACACACACACACACACACACACACACAACATTAAAAAAGATATATATTTAGTTGTTGTGAAATGAAGAGTTTAAAATTGTGATATCCTAGGATTAGGCTTGAGAGACTTATACGGAATTACCCAGCAAGTTAAGAAAAATGGACTGTCAGTTGTACATTACCAATGTCTGATCTGAAAAAGTTTTGAAAACTAAAAGATGTAATTAAACTGTGACCACTTACTTCCAGCTGCTTGTGAAAATCTCTTATCTTCTTCCATAACTAGTGTCGAGTAAATCTCCAAATTACCTTCTGGGGCAAGCTATTTATTCAACTGTCATGTCCCATAGATTGCATCACGAAGGAGAACCTTAAGGAATGTGGAACAAATCAGGTACACAGCAACATAGTTAAAACAGATATTAGAAACAGCATCTATAATTAATTATCATTAATATGTGATAGAGCAATACAGCGTAGTAAAAGGTCTACACTTTGGTCTAACAACTTGAAAAATAAAATGTAAACGATAGAAATAAGTTCCTTTGATGTTGTCTCTACCCGTCAGTTGTTTTCATGAAGGAAAGGATCCTCAAATGAAACTTTAATGAACTATGGTAAAGGTATTTTTAGCACACTGTGTGCAGCTAACAGAGACAAAAAATTATTCAAATGCTAGAATTTGAAACCAAAAGTTCCTTCGTCTGGGTACTAGCCCTTATTTCCTACAAACCTTTCCTCTTCATCTAGGTAAAGAAACCTCTGATTCTGAGCTTTTTGGTCAGACTAAAGCAGCAAAACAAATCACATTACCTACCATTAGGAAAGTGAGTGCAACCAGTGACAGTGATATGATTTATAAAGTATAGAACGCAGCAATGAGTCATCCTTTTTTTTCCAGGTTTTATTTCGCAAATGAAGATTTTGTCTAGTGTCTAGCCATTATCAATGCACTATTTTCTATTCTTGATGCAAGGCAGTTTCCTGCCGTTCAGGCGTCAGTCACATTTCTCTGAATACTCAGTACTGACATGCATCAGTACTAGAAAATAGTGCATTGATAATGACTAGGCACTAGCTGAAATCTGGATTTTCCAAATAAAACCTGGAAAAAAAGGGGGGAGGGGGGCAAATGTGCTGCACTCTATAATTTATAAAGCAAAACATATGCTGAAATCAAATAGGTGCCTAAGCTCTTAGTTATTTACAGTATAACAGGAGAAGCATACGAATAGCTCTGAACAACAATACAACATGACACAACATCTAAACATCCAGATTACATAATGCTTTGTGTACACTATTTCAGGTAAAACTGTTATTGCATATTATACAAATGGCATTTTTTGTTTTTCTGAAACAACTTCCATCACAACACAACAATAGATTTAGCTGAATATTTCACACATCGCATTTCTTGGCAAATAGATTCATTGCTCTGTTGTCTCTTTTGAACTGTCTCTGCATTCTCATAACTTTCCTGATACAATATTACTAGAACACTAGTTGTTCATTTCCATAATTCATTGTAATATTTTGTACAGCGTCAACCATTCAGAGTTACTTAAATACTTGAAGTTAAACTGCAACTCTTCTACAATTCACATTACACCTATACACGCAACAGACTGTCATATCTGTAATGGTTCAGTGACCACCACTGCTCTGTGGTTACCAATCTCTGACTTTTTACTTATGGTGTCAGTGCAGCTATCATAAGAATTGCATATCACTATTTTACAAAGAGCTTTGTATTTATAATTTGCCATACATGTATAGTTGTGTAAGTCAGTGGTCAGCAAGTTAAAGTCAAAATTGGACAAAAACTGTATCTGATTATTAGTGCAAGTACAGTAACAACATACAGCTCTTAACACAATCAAAGTCACCACTTTCACATCCTTTCCCGTCATTTAACACTGTACACTACAATAAGTACTCTTAATTTGGTTGTCACAACAGTAGTGTATATATGCTTATAACCATCTAGCAGTGTGCCAAACATAAGTGAACCAAAATTATATGAAAGATTTGAATTTATTCTATTTTTTAAATTTTATTTATTTTATCCTCAAAATCCAGTTGTGTGCTGTTACAGAGCCATAAACCAGGTTGCAGTTAACTTACTAGCATTCTCTTCCATTATTATTAATGTTTTTTTTTTCTTTTATTTTTTATTGTTTGCCACCAATAGAAGTCACAACAGAAAACATATGTACTTAGTGCAGACCCCCAGAGCTGTAATTAAGAATATAACATAGTTACTGATTACATTTGTTGTCTAAAAATAAAATGCTGTCCTATAGAAATAGGAATTACATTGTGTTTTGAGTCTGTGTCATGAGTATTCTCGAAAGGAATATTTTACAGGATCAAACCCCTGTTGTTTAGCTCATGAGAATATAAGAGGAATTTCTTCAAGTTAAAGATCATAAAAATTAAAAAATGATGCAAGCAAGCAAACAATGAAGGCTGTCACAGAATCAATAAATCTGTCAGAATCTGTTCTTCCCTGTAGTTCCAAGAGAAACAAATTTTTGTTACTTTCTCTCATATTTAGACTATGGTTCAACAACGTAGTATTAGTAAAAGAAATTGTCAGTTTTGTTGTCCTTTTTTTCTACATTACACACATTTTTCTTACAAGAACTGTCATACATCCTACTAAATGTTAAATCCCTTTCACAGCTGTTGTGTTAAATGTAAGACATAAATGGGGAATTCAGAGTAGAACAATTCAGTTACTCATATATCTATTTAAACTGAAATTTTGCATTCTTATGGTCATATGATTTATCCATAAATATCAGTATATAATTTATTCCATATCCTGTTGGCCACTAATAAATGATTAGGCCCATGTATGTGCCAGTTTTTGTTATGCTGCAAATTAGAAAAACCAATTAGGAAAAGTAAGGTGCTCAAATCAATCAGTACTCTACATGAAAACCAATTTAAACAAAAAAATGGAAGATACTGTTGACAACATAAATAATGACAACAGTAATAGTTTTTGTTAGTAACATATAATTTGTATAGAATGCTGTTGCTTTGTTTCTTTTTTATTTTCCATATTTACAATAGGAAAACAGTTTACTTTGTTATCTAATACTATTACATCCTGAAATGCAAATATTCATGTTACTGGCAGTGAACACACTCTGAAAGACTGAACTACTAAGTATAAATGTAGCATACTGCCTTCCTGATGAAGTATTACAGTAATTATAACAACTAAGTTGTTCTGAGAACTCATTAAATTTACGTGAAAAGTAAATGCAAATAATGTGGTCATGTTTGGTTTGTTAGCAATTATTAGTACTCATAAAAGCATATAAAGCAACATATCAAGACAAGAGAACAAAAACATACAATATCTGGATAAGCCATAAACAAGATTGTTCAGATTTAGAACACATGTAACTGTAACTTAGTGCCATAACACCCCAAAAAATTTGAGTATATGTGTAATAATTGTTTTTAAATTACCTTTACACAGTTACCACATTACTATGTAAAAGAAAATCTATGTTTGTGTACATAAAGATGAAATATATGTGTGAATACTGTAAACTCAACTCCATTCTTCAATACTGTGAACTGTATTTTCTTTTTATCCTTGTTCTGTGTCCCACATGTAGTAGAATTTGGATGTACTTCACAGATGATCAAAAGACTCACATCTGGCTGCGTAGCAAGTGGATAATATTTCTTTATTATTTATTGGACTAGTCTGTTTTACACAATTTATTATAAAATGATAAAAGCATGAACAAAAGAAAAGTTAAAGGTAACACCCATCATAGAGTTGTGGCATTCAGTGGTTGAAAGGCACATGAACAAGTTGCTAAATATTTGAAAAATACTATTCTTCAGAGCTAAACTGTATGGAAAACACATACACATTACACATACATCTCCCTGCAACTGGATTGTACCAGCCAACTACTTTGTACCAGCATTACAGTTCACCTGGGATGAAAAGCTGAATCAGGTAGATTGGGAGGGGGGGAGAAAGGAGGTGGGGAAGAAGAGGAAAAGGTGGTTGATGGCCGGAAGGGGCAGGCAGCAAGCACACAGGACGGGATATGCACGTGGCAGCTTAGCTCAGTACTGGTATGGGAAATTGATAGCAGCACTCATTGTTGTGGAGGGATAGACTGTAAGGGGGCAACAGAACAAAGAAAGAGAGAAATTGCAGAATGATTGAAGTATATGGGATTAATTCATTCCTTCATCCATCCATCCTGTTCCACAAATACAACTGATAAATCAGGCAGCAGCTTCCAACTGAGCAACAGGGAAGTAAGCAATTTTGTGACATTTTATGAGTTACTATCCAGAATCAAATTATATAGTTTAATGTGTGTGTTTTGGCAGTTTCATTTTTGAATTTGTCCATGGTAATTTAATATTTACAAGGGCATTTCGAAAAGTAAAGATACAATGGCTTGCAGTCCTTAAATAGAACACTTATTTTGAAAATGGATTATTTGTTATTTTTCGACATAATCACCCCCGTTATCCAAACATTTGTTAAGTCGGTGCACAAGCTTTTGTATCCCACAGTCACAGTAGGTTGCTGCCTGTTGTTGGAACCACATTTCAAATTCATCTTTGACCTCTTCATCATCGTGGAAAGATTTTCCACCAAGATGTGACTGCAGGTAACGGAAGACATGGAAGTTGGTGGGCGCAATGTCCGGCCTGTATGGCGGGTGGTCCAATACATCCCATTTCAATTGTTTGAGTAGTGCTTTGGTTACGAGCACTGTGTGAGGCCGAGCATTGTCATGAAATAGGCGGACTTCACTTGCCAGCATTCCCCTGCGTTTGTTTTTAATTGCCCTTCCAAGACGTTTCAAAGTCTGGCAATATGCAGCAGCATTAATTGTCATTCCGGGAAGCGTAAATTCCAACAGAAGAATGTCTTGTCTGTCCAAAAGAACAGAAGCCATGATTTTCTGTGCTGAAATCGACGTTTTGCATTTCTTGGCTTTTGGTGAATTCAAATGTGCCATAGCATTGATTGTTGCTTGGGTTCAGGTGTATGGTGATAAACCCACGTCTCGTCACCTATCACAATGTGATCAAGGAACTCATCACCTGCTTCAGTATAGCATGTGAGGAAGTTGAGTGCAAAGCCCATCCTTTTCTTTTTGTGTTCTTCTGTTAACAGTTTTGGAACCCAGCACGCACACAATTTCCTGTACCCTAACTTGACAGTCACTACGTCATAAAGAGTTGTCACTGCCATGTCCAGCATGGTCTGATGCAATTCTTTCAATGTGAGATGTCTATTCACACTAATTGATTCCTCCATTCTTCGAAGAAGGGCCATCAAAGATCACAGATGGCCGACCTGTTCTTTGTTCGTTATGAACATCGGTCCTACCTTCAGAGAAATGACAACACCATTTCATTTCATTTTGTCGATTCATAATGTTCCCAAAAACAGAAACAATTTTGTTGTGAACATCTGCTGGTCGCTGACCTTTTGCATGAAGAGAACATATGACGGAGCGCACTTCGCATTTGGCGGGATTCTGAATTGGCGCAGCCATTTTAAACATGACCTACTCCAACCAGAGGCAACATTCAACTGCCAAACGACCGCGACGAGAAAGCTAACGGTTCAAGATTAACACCAGTGTTGCGATCTTGCTTGCCAAAACACTTCTGTTCCTCTGGCATACGGTGTATCTTTACTTTCCGAAATACCTTCGTACTAGACAAAAATCTAGTGCTTTCATTTGTGTCATAAAGTACCCAATTTTGTGACATTTTACATGCTGTTAACCAGGAGTGAGTTATTTAGTCTCAACTGTGTGCTTTGTGTGTCAATTTAATTTACTAGACACAGACCATGCAGTTTTGTTAGTGTCTACAGTAGAGTTCCGCTGTACGTGTTGATTGTTTTTCGTCTGTCTGTGGAGTGTACTTTTCCTCTGTCTTTAGTATGGGGCAAATGTAAGACCTCCCTGGTTAGTCTGACAAACAGGTTACACGTGCTATCTGTGGCTGACAATGTCCCTCAGCCAGATGAAGTTGCTTGTCCTATTTCAGAGGAAACCTCTCAGCCTGCAAAATACGGGAAGTCACAAACAGTGGGATTACTGGTGGTAGGGAGCTCCACTGTTTGGTGTGTTATGGGGCCCCTTGGGGATATGGCAGCCAAGAGCCAGTGTACACTCCATCAGCAAACCAAGTGGAGTCATTCTAGAAGAGGAAAGGGTCCTTCCAGATGCCATGAAGAGCACAGGACACAGCCAAATGCAGCTAGTCGGTACCAATGTAATGTGTCACTTTGGACTGGAAGAAAATCTCTCTGGTTTTGAGCAGCTATCTGAAATGCCATGCTTGCTAGATGAAATCAGAGCTCACCCTCTGCAGCATAGTTGACAGGAAGAGGACTGATTGCAGACCTCAGCCGAGTGCATGGTCTGGATCAGAAGCTCAGACAGTTCTGCAACCATGTAGGCTGCAGATTCCTTGACTTGCACCGTAGGGTGGTGGGGTTTTGAGTTCTGCTAAATAGGTCAGGAGTCCATAATAAGTAGGAGACAGGTACAAGAATAACAGGGGCTATGTGGAATGGACTGGGTGGTTTTTGCATTATAGGGTCTCAGGGAGGACAAAAAGAGCTTCAGTCGCAAAGGGTGCAGGTCAAACATAGGAAGAATGCAGATCTAGGAACCATTGGTCTAGTAGTTGTAAACCGTTGTAGCAATGTTGGTAAAGTACTAGAGGTCCAAGTGCTGATAGAAAGCACTGGTGCTCAAATCATTATAGGCACTAAAGCCTGGCTAAAGCCAAACTGCGTTCAGAAAGGACGTACTAAATAAGTTGGCACTGGCGTGTTTTTTTATGTTAGAAATAGTCATGCCCTGTTCTAGGGGGTGACAAATTAGGGAATCTGCCCCAGTCAGGGAGTGCCAAATTCACATTCTTGAAGAAAAAAAATCTTGTTTCACAAAGTGCCCAGCATTCAGCACACGTTGGTCTATCGATTATTCATACGATTTTGAAATGCATGTATGTTGGCCTCATGAACATTTTTAACGTATTCTAAGTTGATTTCTGAACAACTCCTAAGCTGATTTTTGAATGCGTACATAGTGCACATGATGTCACTGCTAGAAAAATCTCTTGATTACTGTCTCTTATGAAATTCTATGGTGTGTCAGACAAGCACAATAAGCTGAGGTATGGGTAAAAAATCTTTTCATATTAGTTCCACTTAAACGAAATAGTCTTTCACTTGTTGCAAATTTATGCTTACTAGTTAATAATACTATGTCTGATCACCGTATCCACCTACAAAATCTTGACCATGTCCTTCATATTGTTGTAATCGGATCTTCGTGATAACTCTGAAGTACACAGGTGGGTTTCTTGATCTTCTGTATATTGTAGTACTACTTGGAAAAATGACTAACACAACATTCCACTGGTAAAATAACACTATATTCTCCCTTCGATGCACATAAAAAATGCAGACTTTTTACTTATTCTCACAACGAAAATAGCTACAGCTGATTACATTCTAAAATAATGTGCGTCTACCTACAGGAAAAACATCATCTGTTGTTTTTTTTAACATTTGAAAATAAAAAATACATGACGGCAGGTGCAAGCTGTATGCTGGGCTACCACTTTACATTTTCACTTTCCCTTTGAAGAAAACAAAAACATACAAGTATAAATGCAAAAAGTACATCATACAAGCCGAACAAACCCAAATGGGTGAATGCCAATTGATATTTATTTATATGGTTAATCTGGTGTGCAAATGATCAGAATTTTTATAATTATTAGCAAAATCCAAAGATTAAGACCATCAGAGTGGAAATAAACAACGAACAGGAATAACAGGTAATAAAGATTACATATTAATCTTCTCACTGTATCAAAGAAAATTAAATTTAATGCCTATCCAGAGAATAAATGTGGGATAACTGAACCAGTGATTCTGGCAGGGTTAGTGAAGTTCACCAGAGAATAAGTTTTGACAATGGCGGCAATAGCTACAGAATCAGTGATTGATAGAGTAGAATCATGCCATGGTCAGTACGATTAGGAATGAGGTTTTTGGTAATGCAAAGGGCTACCATGGAGAAGTTATTAAAAATTATAGCAGTCAAAGTAGGTAAGATGCAAGTGGACAGTGCAAAAGCTGTCTAAGATACTGGACATACTTCATGCTAGAGAGAAGAAAATAGCTTTTCACAACCCTGCAGAATGTGTGGAGGAGAGACAGAGAAGACTGGGTGACTGGAAACAGGCTTTGGGAGGTGAGAAGTAGGAAGATTTTGGAGAGGATGGAAAGAAGGAAAATGGAGTTATCACAGGAAGAGAAAGCTGAAAGGGAGAGTAAAAGGCTTCTGTCAAGTTTGGCTATTCCTGCACTATGTTCAGCTGCCATTGATTTAGTTAAGCCTGTCAAACCTTTGAAGAGTAGACCAGACTCTGACATCTGGTGGGACACACTATGAATGGGAAATTTAAGATAATTTGTGAAGAGGGCAATAACACTGTGCAGAGTTGTCTCAATGCACCAGAGTACTAATGTTGTTGATGTTAGAAGGACTAACACAAAAGTATCAGCTCCAATATCATGTGGAATTGTGCAGGCTGAGGTAGCTATAGTGCCAGATGGAATAAGTGTGGGCTGTAACAAAGTGAATAAGAGTGTGGATAGCAACATTGGAGATTCAAGTGCAGTCATTTTTAACCCATTGGATGATAATTGGTGGTGTTTACAGGCCTTGGGGCCTTTGCCAGGTGTTCTGAGAAGTACAGTGTGCAACTGACTGTTGTGTCATCCAGAGTGTGATGTTGTTGCTTGAGGTAGTGCTGAGTAGTAATGCCCCTTGTTGGTTGAGGTATTTACTTTGGTGACTTACCCACTATGCTGAGGCAGGTTGCCACTAGAGTGCTCCAAACTGTAGTGTGTAACATGGTGGTGTGTAACATAACTATTTTATTGAATAAAAAGTTTTGAATATAAAAAACCACAATTGGTCTAGGCAGTAAAAGTTTTTATATTAAACATTTTTTTCATTCACTAAATTAATTCAAGTTTGCTGTCTCCTTCCTGACAATGTCAGGCTTCACTAATGTAACTATGTCAGCACATCAAAAACGGTGATGTATGATCAAGTTTCTAACTGCAGAAAAACCACGAATTTGAAGAGTTTGTCCACATGTGGAGCACTCCCTCCTCAACATGCCAATGCCAGACCACACACAAGTGCCGCAACATCTTCAGCAATCCAGTGCCTTGGGTTCACTGTGATCGATCATCCTCCATACAGTATCAACTTGGCTCAGTCCAATTTTCATTTGTTCCCAGAACATAAAGAACACCTTCGAGGACACCACTTTGATAGCGGTGAAACGGTGCAAGCAGAGGTGAGGTTGTGGCTCCGTCATAAAAGTCAAATGTTCACCAGTGATAGTATCAACAAACTGGTCTCTCATTGGGAGAAATGTGTTCAATGCCACAGTGACTATGTTGAGAAATAAATATATAGACAGCAAGAAAAAATATCTTGAATGTTAATACAGTTTGTTTTATTTAAAAAACTTTAATAGTTTACCCATAAAAAATTGGAGGTGTTACTTTTCAGCACTCCTTGTAGATACTACCCATAATACACAGCAAGCTGTTGATGATGATGTGTTGCATATGTAGTGGTATAAATGCATGTATTTACACAGAAGCAGGAAAAGAAAGGAGGCAGGAAAGGAAGAGGAGAAATACACATAAAGTTAGTGATCAGGCCGAAATCACTGAAGCTTTTGAAGACTGCGTGCCTGAGGTTTAGAATGTAATAATAGCATGTGGCTATTATGTGTCATAAGGCAGTAATAACCCCACTTCAGATGTAGAATCTACATTTATTTAGCATGGAAGAAAGCGAATATAATGTGGTACAAAAGTAGCGTGCCGAGAAAGCATAGACAAAGATAAATCACAGATGATCGGCTCCAAAGATATGATGCTTTACGTGTAAAATCCAAGGGAAGGTGGCAACTGGTGATAGGTGAAGCGACATCTTGATGGAGTCAAGGACCATGATAGGAGAGTGATTTGCAGTGATCCAAGCGAGGTCAGCAGGAGAAAGTATGTTGCCTACATGCTTGGCCTGGATAATGCTGATGACAGCACTGGTGTCAAGGAGAAAGTCAGTGCCTGATGACAAGTCCATGATGTAGAGGCATCATGCCATTGCAGCAAGTGGTGTGATGTCGGATGATAGACGCTGTGAAAGATCATGTCAGGGCATGGCGCCTAAATATGCCCGTCGGAATTGTTTGGGTAAGCGCAAGACACATGGCAGTTAGCAGTGTCCCCATAATAGGCATGGTACCAGTATAGTGGGTAAGCTTGGAGGCGAGGCAATGTGGAGTGGGAGGGGGATGCAGCTGACTGTGTCATTACTTGAGACCGCTCGGGCTGCTGCTCGGGCGGGGTCAGCTGCTGTCAGGAGGCTGCAGGCAGCACCTCCAGTAGCCCGCTAGGAGGCAGCTCCTGGCAGGTCGCTGAGGTGCTGAGGCGAGCAAGCAGGCCTGTGTCAGCAGAGTGCAAAACCAAATGTGCAGGTGTGCCAACTAATGGCAACAGGGATGTTGTCCGTGACATGCGGTGTCAGTGACAAATGATAGCATAGGCGTGGTCAACCATGCATAGGCAATCCTCGAGAGGGTCAGCAACTTGAGAT
The DNA here is from genome assembly GCF_023897955.1 of Schistocerca gregaria. Classification (NCBI taxonomy): domain Eukaryota; kingdom Metazoa; phylum Arthropoda; class Insecta; order Orthoptera; family Acrididae; genus Schistocerca; species Schistocerca gregaria. The sequence continues at coordinate 1,132,482,237 of NC_064920.1, read as the reverse complement.
GACACAACAAGCCTTTTAAGGGACTACTTTTCCCCCAAAATGCGACACCACATTTACTCGTCCGTCCATAGCCAAGTTAAGGGTTGTCCTCCCTCTGAAACTAAATTGTAACTTGCTTCTTTAGGCCTCCTTAGGTATCCCTGTGTGCCCGTTTTCCAGCTATGGGCCCTGCAGTCACCACCTGCCATGCTGATTTGCAACACTGAGAGCTGCTTCCCGCACTGGGCTATATGCACTCCACCGGTTGCCCCTTGCACCTGATATCGCTGCCCAAATTCTGGCACACACACACACACACACACACACACACACACACACAGAGAGAGAGAGAGAGAGAGAGAGAGAGAGAGAGAGAGAGAGAGAGAGAGAGAGAGAGAGAGAGAGAATTTCTCTTATATCAGTGGCCTGATTTACAAGCTGTTTTCACTGTTTGACTTATCATATTTACTACTTTACCAAAGTGTATTTTTAACTAGCTAACTTAAATGATTCAATGCATAAAATCGTACGATATGTGTTAGAAAATTATCCAATCCTCCCTTTCTCTTTTTTGTGAATGCCAGAGAGGCGCTCTGCATCACACTGTAGCTTGCTCGCCAGGTTTCGAGAAGGTGCGTTTCTGGATGAGGTATCGAATATACTGCTTCCCCCTACTTATACCTCCCGTGGAGATCGCAAATGTAAAATTAGAGAGATTCGAGCGCGCACGGAGGCTTTCAGACAGTCGTTCTTCCCGCGAACCATACGCGACTGGAACAAAAAAGGGAGGTAATGACAGTGGCACGTAAAGTGCCCTCCGCCACACACCGTTGGGCGGCTTGCGGAGTATGAATGTAGATGTAGATTTGAATCTAGCACACTTGGCACAAGCTGACCTTGAACCTTCATAGGCATGAGCAGTTTTTTCCTGCCAGTTGATAATATCAGTTTCTGGCAAGCAGCAGTTGAGTGAGGTTGTGTGTAATGCTCATGTTGGTTTTTCATTGCAAGTGACACGACGGAATGACTGGAGCAGCACTACTGCATCAAATATTGCCAGAAACTGGGTGACAGCCAGGTGAAAACCATTTAAAAGATTCAGATGGCTTTTTAGTGATGATGCTATGGGTGTCACACAGATTAAGGATTGGTACAACCAGTTTAGACAGCTACACATCGGTGACGAGTGAACCATCCTCAGTTCAGCCATCAACGTGCCAAAATGACCAGGTCATTGCCAATGGGAACGTATTGCGATAGGGGATCGTCATGTGACTAGCATCAATCAGAGAAATTACAAAAGACACGGGCATCAGTATTTTTTTGGCACATTCCATTGTAACCAAACATTTGGCCACAAAGAAAATGTCGGCGAAATTTGTGCCAAACCTGCTCACAACAAAACATAAGCAACTGTGTGATGAAGTCTCACAGGACTTGCTGGACTCCACAGGCACTGACCTTGACTTTGTGAATGCCATAATCATTGGTGATAAGTCCTGGGTGCACATGTACAAACCAGGAACCAAATCCCAGTCATCATCACAGTGGAAACATTCCTTGTCATCAATACTGAAGGAGGTCTGTCAAATGTGCAGCAAAGTCAAAGTGATGCCGATGGCTTTCTTTAACTCCTGCAGTGTGGTACGCCACAACTACACACCACAGAGTCAATCACCAAAGATTACTAGAGGAATGTCCTCAGTCACCTGTGTGATGCTGTGAAGCACAAATGAATGGATATGTGGTCAACAGGAAATTGATGCCCCCATCATAACAATGCTCCAGTATATTACTCAACAGATTATTTTTTTTTTTTTTTTTTTTTTTTGTGAATAACCACTCCTGGTCTTCAACAGCATCCTTACTCTCCCGATACGGCCCCTGTGACTTCTAATTGTTACCCGAACTCAAGACGCCATTGGGGGCAAAAAAAGAGCAATTTCAAACAAGAGACGACATTATGGCAGCATTGATGGCTGAGCTAAACTCCATTACGAAAGAGATTTTTTTTTTTGCATGCTTCCAACAATGGCTGCACTGCTTGGAGAAGTGTGTGGAGTCCCGAGGTTAATACTTTGAGGGTGATTACATTACCAACACTCAAGGTAGGCTAGCTTGTTCCCTATTCACAGGTCGTATACTTGTCTAACAGACCTCGTATATTTCTTTTATCGAGACAGTGTGCATAGTTCTTAGACAATACATGCCACGTCTCAGCTCCGTTCAATGTACTTCCCTGTGCAGCAGCTCAAACCAAACCAGATGGCAAGAGCACTGAGTCAAGAGTGGCACTGGGATTGGTGCCACAAAAAGTACACTGAAAGGCATTGCCTCTACCTACATCATTGATGGTCCTTGTGCTTTTGTAGGACATGTATTTAATTTTAGTGTTAGTAATAATGATACTTTCAGTACTGGTAACGGCTGATTGACAACTGCTATTTTAAGAATAGGTAGTACAGCTTCAACTTATGTTAATTTTGAAAGTTTTGATCCTCATAATGTGATTGCTTACCACTCATCATATTGGGCTGCTCTGGATAGTCGCGGAATGTCCCTGGGTTGCTCAGTGGCACTGTGCACGTGCACGTGCACCCACACCCCGACTTTTAACTCTGGGAACTGCCCCTGCACTGGGCCTCTAGCAAACCACCAACTACCACTCACACCTAATACACCCACAAAATTAAACTGAGACTTTCTCTTTTAACCACAGTCAAATCTACACCTGCACCCACACACATGCAGAAACACTGTCTCTGGTCATTAAAGCTGTGTACAGAGGCTGCATCTGATGGAAAAGCAATCAGTGGGAGGTGGAGGTAAGGAGAGGAGTGGAGTGGTGTGAGATGGGGAGAAATAGGGATAGCAGGGAGGGGTGGCGGAGGTGGTGGTTGTGCTTGTGGCAGCATGCAGGGACAGGGCAGGGCAGGGCTGCTAGCTGCAGTTGGGAATGGTTGGAGGGGTAAGGGACAAGGAGAGAAGTAGATGAGAGGGAAAAGATTAGCGGGTGCACTGGTGGAACAAAATAATGTGTAGTGCTGGAGTAGCAGCATGGTAGACAGGTGAAGCAGAGGGACTAGCAATGGTTCAGGTGCAAACTCTCCATGCAACATATCCAATGTTTCTGTACCCTTCCTGTCTCAGCCTTCAGTGGTCTCTGTCCTTTAACTACCTATCTCTGCCATACTCCAACTCGATTTCTCCAATTTGCAATTTCACACTTGCTGTCAATAAATTTTCAACAATTCAATTGCTGCATTTTTACATTTTCTTCTTTCATCATTTAAATTCACAAAATGAAACGGGAACAGGGAAGAGGAAAAATGTTACCCTCCATCACACACTGTAAGGTACCATATCTGCACTTCAAAAACAGTCATGCTAAATGTACTCTCCCCTCAGACTCTAGGAAATGTGGTAAACAACATTTATGGTCCTAAGTGTAATACGAACTTTTTTTCATTACATTCTATAACACTTTGCTATGTATATTGATATCTATACGGATGTGACAGAAAATTACATTACTGATAAATAATTTTAATCTGACCAATGAAATTATTTTCAGACAATGAAGTAGTACCACACTCCCTTCCTCCAGTGTCTAACTCACTAGCTCCATATTGAAGAGTAGAGTGGTTAATATATTTCATTTAAATAAGAAAATGTATAAAGTAAAAAAATTTATTTCATATTTATATAAAAATAATAATTTCAAATAAATAACATGTCTATACTTTCCATTTATATAGGAACACAAAATATAAAGTGTAGTGCAGCAAGATCATCATATGTACACAGAGATACATTTTTGTACAAACACTGGAAAGTGTCCTTTCACCTGCACAAGCACATAGCAATGCAATACTTATTTACATCTGGTCTCTCACACGCTGTCTCCCATTTATTTCTGTAAGGATCAATGATAAATCTAGTTTCAACATTTTGCACCATTGAAATATTGTCTACTTATCTCACATACAGGACCTGTGAGACCTTGAGAACAATAAAAAATAAATTTATCATAACGTCCCTTCTTGCTACAATTAGGAACAACAACTCACCACTGAATTAATAATACTGTAATGTCACAAAGTGAGTTCTCAGTGGATGACAAATGGACATTAAACACAGAAGGCACTAATTTAACTGACTTTTCTTCATTTTTGTACTATGCAGTATCAATCCACTCTCTAAATGTAACTAAAATGATATACATTACATACAAATACATAAAAGAAGAATTTTAAGAGTAGAGCTAAAAGAAATATTCATTTGAAAATCACCCAGGCAACTAACGAAGAACAATACACAAACAAAAAGGTGGTCTTGGGGAAATATTTAAGCATTACACTCATGACCTTTGCTATAGGAATGAATACTGGGAACAGGGAAACACCAAACTGCTATTTCTAAATACAGGCCAATGGCACAACAAATGCTGCCTATGAAGTAGATGGTGCAGACACTTCAAGAAGTCATTAAGTTAGGGGAATAAAGATTAACATACAGAAAAGAGTGATTTCAGAGTTAACTGTAGTCAAAACCTCGTGTTGATAGGTGTGAAGAAGAGAAGCTTGAGGCAGTATGACATCCACAGACACTAATGATGTAATGAAAAACAATTTTATGGTAAATACAATTGAACAGTGGAAAAGTTAGGTAGATAGGTAGGTGTGTGTGTGTGTGTGTGTGTGTGTGTGTGTGTGTGTGTGTGTGTGTGTCCATCCATAAGCCATGTCCAATGCAACTTCAACTTTCATATGCCTGACCACTTCACAACATTCACTCTGTATCAGCAGTGAGTGACTCACTCATGCGTCCTTTAACCTTCTGTTACAATATACTGTTAATGAGTTATGTAACAGGAAAGTGACAGTAGATCTGTGGCTTAGGCATAGGAAACTGCTGAACTACACAAGCCTAAAAGGTGCACTAGTTTTATGAAGTTAAGAGAAGCAATTTCTGCCAACAACTGAATTACGCATAGCACAGAATGAGAAGACTACAGGCATTTGACTGACAAAGGTAACAATGAAAGGTAAATTAATGAGTTGTCACATTAGATGTACATGAAACACAAATACTTATTTCTGAAGCCAGTAAATGTGATGATGATGTCCATCATACATCAGCTCCCACCTTTATTACAACCTAACATCCCAACAACAAAGGGAACAGAAATTACATCACTGAAGACCTTTTGTATCTACATGTGGAAAATATTAAGTACAAAATTGGGATAGTTACTTCCTAAAAAATTAAAAATACAGAGCTTATCACTAATAACATAATGTGTTATTAAAGCATGTTGAAATGATGACAAATAATCTATGCAATTTGCAAATATAACAATGCAGATATATGAAACTGCACAAAAATAAATGTATTCGTCTGCATTTTATCCAAGCAACTTCTTGGGCAAGGAAAACAGTTTTTGCTCAACGCAGAATGAAAACAGTTGCTTTAAATAAAAAAGTAAAATACTGTGAACAATTTTGTACAAGTAGTTAAAGCAATTTGAAAAATGACAGCTTAACAACACATTAAAAATTAGCAGAAACGAATGGAAGGGTAACAAAGAGATTACTTCCCATACCCTCTGTATTTAACAACATACATCAGCTTCATTTTTTTTAACTTTAAGAAAGGTGAGGACTAAAACTTTGTAGAATAACATCTGTTTTTGCTCTGTAATGACAGTATCAATAATCTCTAGTAAATATATAAACAAACTCCAAATTAGTTCTAAAAAAATGGGAGAGGGATACTAAAGCAACTTTACATTTGTAGTACATGTATATAACATTTTAATACCTTTTCATTGCCTAAGATTAGGAAAATTGTATTCAAAAGTAAATCAGAGCGTTTGCACAATGTCCACAAAATCATTCAACTATATTTACACCAGTTTCATCTTTACATTTAAGAGTAAATCTTATCCAACTACTCTCAATATTGAGCAACAGATACGAAACACACACACACACACACACACACACACACACACACACACAGCAAACATTTAAGATAATTCAGTCTTGTAATAAATGTGCAAAAGATAGAACAAAACAAGATAATTATTTAAAAAAAAAAAATTGAAGCTCCTGCAACATTAACAAGTAAAATAAACACTATAATATGAGCAAAACATGAGTATATAAATTTTAAACACAGAAACAGCAGAAAATTTCAATGAAGGAAGTCAGAAACTGATATTCTTTGGGCTATCATTATTTCTTCAAAGGTGAACAGTAGAAAACTAATTTTCAGTACTGGAGAAGGGGGAAGGGAGGGATGTTCACACTCCGAACCCAAATTTTACACACCACATGGAGCTACAAACAATTGCAAACAGCAAATCATCAAAGGTGATGAGTTAAGTTAAGCCTCGAACTTGTCTTGTTCAATCGCCACTATTCAATATTACAAAAGTAGATAGAAATATGACATTTCATTCTGTTTCTGCCCTGATAGACAAATCAAGTATTATTTTGACATAATACTACTCAAACTTACTTACTGATTAAAAACTGTGTGCCAGTGTTTGGCACAGGCTGTAAATACAAAACTGCTATATAGTATCTGAACTGTTCCAAAATGTAAAATTTGTTCTGTACCACACTTACAATTTTTAATCATCTGTATCACTCAAAACTAAGTGATAACTGAAAAACAAAGACTCCACACGTGACACCCCCCTTTTCCCTTTCTCCAGTTCCCATACCCCCTCCTCCATCAGACACATAACCACAAACAACATGTTGAGCACTAGTGGTACCATAAAAACAAATACTGAAAGACTTCTGTACTTTAATCTTTGGCAATTACTAACAATTTTTTACAATACTTACAAAAACACAGTATAATGTTAGTAAAATAAAAATTTTGTACATTAAATATCTTCAACACCTGAAACACAAGGACACTCTTTCACATATTAGTTCTCTAGAAAATCATTTTATGGGAGTCACAGGTATTCTCCCAGATACAATACCACAACACATATTAATGGCCTTTAAAAGAATCCTTTTTTCATGCTACAGGCCTTAACTGCCAACACAGTCAATCATTTCCAACATCTGTATGAAATAATCCTAAATCAGTACAATAAAAAATGTTTTCATTTCTTAAACTTAAAAAAAATTATGGCAGTGTAAGTTATGAAGTGCAATGAGAGATCACTGCTGTCATAGTATAATTTAGTACACAAAATTTTTTCCTCACTCTGCATCAATGAACTTGGTTGTTTCCAACAGCATTTTGTTGTTTGCATTCTTCATAATGGACTTCTCGCCAGTGCCTTGCCTGTTCAAATAAAAAACAAAACAAAAATCATTGAAGTTTATTTATATTAAGAAATAAGAGATTGTTGCTTTATGATAATCAACCAATGACAAATAAGGCATTTTCAAACAATACATTGTATTTTATGTGACACTTAGACAATGCAGTAAGTCTATAAAACATTTGTGAGAGACACCCTACAATACTGATCATGTGTATGGGACCCATTGCAAAAGAGAAAACATCACTGTGCACTTTCTAACTGCAGCAGTTAAGAATAGTTTCCTGCAATCCATTTTTGTGGTATGAATATGTACTGGGGGCACAAATCCATAGAAGACATTCAGCACAACACGGGAGTAGTGTTTTACCTTGACTGAGAGGTTACCAGTGAATTGGACAATTGACCGCTTGAACAAGGGTGAAAGATTAAGAAAGGTGAGTACATCTCATACCACTCACTACTGATGCTAATACTGAGACCCAATTTGAATAACCAACAAATTACTCTCGATGAAGTGGCAAACTACATGAATGTTGGTCATAGTTCTGCATTTCATCCACAACAGGTTCAACTTTTATTAAGTCTGTCCAAGACGGGTCCCAAAACAACTTGATAGAGAGCACGAGTGGAATCATGAAAAATTGTCAGCTGCTTTTGAACCATCATGCTAATGATCACACAGATAATGTTATAGACAATGCCACAAGGGAAAACAGAACACTTAAGACGGTACTACAGGTATACCAAAGATACTGCTTACACTACACTTGTCTGTCCACTTCTGGAGCATTGATACATGGTCTGGTATAGGATTGATGGAGGACACCAAAAAAGTTCAATGGTCAGGGCATGAAGTGGTAGGGAGGGCTACAAATATGATAAACGAGATGGGATGGTACTCATTGAAACACAGACGTATCACATTGCAGCAGGATCTTTTTACGAAATTTCCATCACCAGCTCTCTCCTCCTAATGTGAAAACATTTTGTTGGTGCCCACCTACATAGACAAAAATGATCACCTTAACAAAACAAGAGTAATCTGAGCTCATACAGAAAGATTTGCAATCATTTTTCCAACAGGCTGATCAAGAGTGGAACGGTAGAATAATACCTTGAAGCTGGTTAGATGAATTCTCTGGCAGGCAATAAATTGTGAATTGCAGAGTAGTGATGTAGATGAAACATGGTCATCACTCTGAACACAATGATATGCCTTGGATCAAGCCAAAGCCTGAAATGTTTATTGCTGCCCACATCATTCAAACTCTTCAGAATACGGATCAAGGTCCAGAGCATCCTGGCTAGAGCCCTGATCACACATCATCCAATTTACATTTATCTGGTTCACTTAAAGATGGTTTAATAGCACATCAACTTATCTCCAATGAAAAGTGAAATAAGCAGTGTATTCATGGCTTGCTGCTGAAACAATGAACTTTTCTCTGGACGATACTGAGAAAATTAAACAACTACGGGCAAAGTAGATTGAAAAACAGAGTGACTATGTTGTGAAAGGTGTCATTGTGAATTTTGTACTACTATTGTTATAAATTAGAAACATATTCTCATACTACAGGTACAGGCCCCTACATATAGATAACATAGGAGACTAGGGAGGGAGGGAGGGAGGGAGGGAGAGAGGGGGGGGGGGGGGGGACTGTAGGTGGTTTGCAGCATATGAATGAAGACCTAGACATAGATGCAGAAGCATGCAACTGTAACCCAAACAGCAGTTTATGTGTAAATTGTCTTTAGGGGTGCAGGGAAGTGAAAAAAAAAAGAGCATTTCGGAGTTTATGTGAAGAGCAATTGGCTGCTACAAACACTATTCAGCTAAAACTCAACGGAATTCTCAAATTAAAACAAATGTAACTATCACAGAGTTTCTAAAATATACAGAATGGTGGGCAGTATACTAAGCAACCACAAAAGTGCGTGTCAAGATATACTTTGTCAACCAAAGATCAATAGTCAACCCTCCTCACAGACAAACATGAAAAGCACCCAAAATCTATGTAATTCAACATTTAAAATGTTTATAAGACCACTAATTTTCCTGTCAATATCAAAGACTGCAAATCTTGGCTGTCATTATACTTACCAAGGGAAGTATGAGAAAATTCAGAATGGATCGTATTCCACAAAATAAAATGAAATTTTGGGGAAGTGTCCATTTCTGATGAGTAATGTGTATCTGAACATGCACCTGGGATCAAATTATTGTGTAAAATAGGTCAAATGTTTTATAGTGAGTAGCGACTTACTGGTCTCATAACACATTTCTTAACCATCTGAGAACAACACAGGAGACACCAAAAGTGAATTATATTATTCAACAATACGAAATGCTGGCAGCAGCAGGACTAATGAGCCAGACAAATGACGGAATGCATTTATATTTAGTGTTTCTTTTTAGCTCCCGATTTTTCATGTTTTCTATGCAGAACATGTATGCTGTATAGCTAAGATTCAACAAATGTAACAACAGTGATCGAGTACAATTACGTACAACACAAATTAAAGTGATACTCTAACATTATGTGTTACTGAAGGTCACCAACTTAACTGCGAAAGTGAAAATTTGTGTGAATGAATAGCTAACGAGGTAAAGCCTACATTCAGTCTGCAGCTAAAATGATGTGGACCTTGACACATACTTTTGAAAGAACAAATGAAAAACATTTAGTTTTAGGAGCATGACAGCTAATTGTAATTGCCAACTTCATTTAAAATAAACAAAAACAGCTTCAATGCATGTACACTCTATGCTCTCGCGAGTAAATCGGGCAACTGAATTACTAGGATTAATTCAAATTGGAAACACTAACTGCACTGACCAGAAGAGAGAGAGAGAAAGTGCAAGGTGGAGCAAAAAGCAGATACCAGCAATATTCAAGTAAACTATTTGGATAAATATTCCACTAATTATATCATTGAAACAAATTATCCGCAGATAAAGGGATCATTACTCTATCCGAATACAAGTAATAATTTGATATTTATTATTTGTAACTTAAGTAATGAGTAATGTAGAATGCCACCACTTTTTATTTGTTTATTTTGCTTACAGACTTCTATAACTAGTATGTGTTCCCATGGTTCAGGATAGTTTCTGTTTGCCCAGAAATTTATTAATAGTTTGTCCTCAAATGTGCCTCAACAGTTTAGCAGGTTAGTTCGAGATTACAAAGCTGAAAATTTTGAATTCAATCCCCCACTAGTCCTTCAATTTTCCGTCGCTTATTGCTTGTTTCACTTGCAAAAATGAGAAAAATGCCAAGGAAAGTTGCACAATGTTTAAGAAAACATGTTGAAATGTAGGTCCTCCTCTAACAGGCTGTGTAACTCAATTCAGAAATGGCAGGAAGGCAACAGCACACCTCAAGCCTAGTAAAACACTGTTGTGTGCAAACCACATTTTTGATTCAGCACAGCTTTACTTGATTCTCACGGCATAACAATTGCAATATGGAAGTGCTTCTTAGGTGGATGGTTTTAGCAGTTATCATTACTGACACGGTCCATGAACTTCCCAGTACTTCCCCACTTCCCCTGCTAACATGCGGATGTAATAAAGCGGAGAACGCAGCCAACAGAAACAATCTACAACACCTTCTGACACAGTAAAAAGATGGGTTACATCAGATGTGTGTGCCTTGTTGACGAACCAATTTATTCTTGTTGCTAGTGACTAACATCAAAGGACTTTACAGTCTCCTAAAACATTTATGGAATGTATCTGGATATCCAAAGTGATCTGAAAGTGTTTTAGGACTAAGTCTGAATCAGGTTTCCTTTAAAAGGTGAAATCTCTTTTCGATCCAACATGCGTCTATGAAGTTAGATAAAACTTCGAGATTTAAAAACTGAAGACGCACTAGGCCTCGGTACACAAAGGGGTTAATAATACTGCACAGGACACTGGCAAATTTTTATCGGGAATGTGTTCAGACAATTGGAAGACATTTTTTGCCTTTCTAAGAAATTGTTACAGGAATGCCTTACCCACATGAATTGCTGTTGTTATTGTTGTGGTCTTCAGTCTTCAGACTGGTTTGATGCAGCTCTCCATGCTACTATCCTGAGCAAGATTTTTCATCTCCCAGTACCTACTGCAGCCTACATCCTTCTGAATCTCCTTAGCATACTCATCTCTTGGTCTCCCTCTATGATTTTTACCCTCCACCCTGCCCTCCAGTACTAAATTGGTGATCCCTTGATGCCTCAGAACATGTCCCACCAACCGATCCCTTCTTCTAGTCAAGTTGTGCCACAAACTCCTCTTCTCTTCTCCCCAATTCTATTCAATACATCCCCATTAGTTATGTGCTCTACCCATCTAATCTTCAGCATTCTTCTGTAGCACCACATTTCGAAAGCTTCTATTCTCTTCTTGTCTAAACTATTTATCGTCCATGTTTCACTTCCATACATGGCTACACTCCATACAAATACTTTCAGAAACGACGTCTTGACATTTAAATCTATACTCGATGTTAACAAATTTCTCTTCTTCAGAAATGCTTTCCTTGACACTGCCAGTCTACATTTTATATCCTCTCTACTTTGACCATCATCAGGTATTTTGCTCCCCAAATAGTAAAACTCCTTTACTACTTTAAGTGTCTCATTTCTAAATCTAACGCCCTCATCATTACCCGATTTAATTCGTCTACATTCCATTATCCTCATTTTCTTTTATTGATGTTCATCTTATACCCTCCTTTCAATACACTGTCCATTCCATTCAACTGCTCTTCCAAGTCCTTTGTTGTCTCTGACAGAATTACAATGTCATCGGCGAATCTCAAAGTTCTTATTTCTTCTCCATGGATTTTAATACCTACTCCGAACTTTTCTTTTCTTTCCTTTACTGCTTGCTCAATATACAGATTGAATAGCATCGGGGAGAGGCTACAACCCTGTCTCACTCCCTTCCCAACCACTGCTTCCCTTTCATGCCCCTCGACTCTTATATCTGGCATCTGGTTTCTGTACAAATTGTAAATAGCCTTTCGCTCCCTGTATTTTACCCTTACCACCTTCAGAATATGAAAGAGAGTATTCCAGTCAACATTGTCAAAAGCTTTCTTTAGGTCTACAATTGCTAGAAACATAGGTTTGCCCTTCCTTAATCTAGCTTCTAAGATAAGTCGTAGGGTCAGTATTGCCTCACATGTTCCAACATTTCTACGGAATCCAAACTGACCTTCTCCGAGGTCGGCTTCTATCAGTTTTTCCATTCGTCTGTAAAGAATTCGCGTTAGTATTTTGCAGCTGTGGCTTATTAAACTGATTGTTCGGTAATTTTCACATCTGTCAACACCTGCTTTCTTTGGGATTGGAATACTTATATTCTTCTTGAAGTCTGAGGGTATTTCACCTGTCTCATACATCTTGCTCACCAGATGGTAGAGGTTTGCTATCCTTTTCCAAGGGAGGTATACAGCAAACTACAGACACATAATAGCCAAAGAAATATCAATGAAATAGCGTCATGGTATTCGAATGATGTTATAACGTCCAATGAAAATTTATCCTGAATGTGATTTGGAAGGTGAAGCTAATGTGGACTCACAATGAATGTATTTGTCAAAAATTACAGCCACGTTGATTTCTTAATTTCTGCTAAAGAAGACTGCCATTTGAAAGTCTTATAATGCTATCCACAAATAAAGGCAATTTAATGAGATATTATTCCCTCAGCATGTACAGACTGTATTTTCTTAAGTGCATCACATCACAATGGTAAATCAAAAATAAAGCTTTCTGATGAGATGTTAAAAAATGAGAAAGAATGGTTACTCAAAAACAATAAGTACATTTGTTTAATAAATTACAAAGAACTGGAGCAGTAAGTCTCATTGGATTTCACATCATTTGTAACAGAACAGATTCGTGTTTTTACTCCTGTAAGTGAATAAACATTTTTATTTATTATTCACAAACAAAGAATAACAAATTTTATCGATATTTATTACCTGTCAATTGAATAAATTTTGTCCAACTTCGTCATGAGGGAAGTGCATGGCGCATGAGCATACTGCAGATGTGCACCCTGCGATCAAGTGAATATGAGTGCATTACATTCATGTGGCTGTGGACAAGAGTTCACTCGGCCATGCACACTCACTGGGTTATGCCATTAAATGAGGCAGCAATGGTTACCCCCCACCAACTGTTGCCAAAGTATGTTAAGTGTATTTGTGTACTCTCTCCCATACCACAGCCGCATTTGGATCATTCTGATGAGCCAAACACCTGCAGGGCTTTATTGTGTGTCATTGGACAATATTTGCATTACAAATAACTTGAGGTGCATTGAATAGGTGTATTGCAGTTTAAATCTTTATCCCCATTTAGTCCTAGAAATTTGGACATATTTTATTTGCACTGCATCTTTATTTTTATTTACTATCATTTTGGCTACTAGTTCGGAATAGTATCATGCATTTATGAGATGGTCAGGGTGAACTCTTAAGTGAAACCCTGTTTCTCAACTGTCAAGTGTTATTAACGTTGGATTTTTTCCTCTATTTGACAAGGTCAATTAAAACATGTATTATCTTCAAACAAACCTGATGGAGAGTTGAGAGTGACAGGCAAATCATTAACTCACAACAGAAAGAGAGTACGACTAAAAATAGAGCCTTATGTGGCTGCTTGTGTTACTACTCTCCATTTCGAAGACTGAACTTGTGTGTTTGTCTTCTGTTACATGGATATTAAGGAAGTCACTGTAGTGCACTGACCCTAATCCACAATGTATCTAGTTTATGGTTTGCTCAAGTGTATTTTATCGAGTCAAAAGCCAGTTGTGAGGTCAAAAATGATTCTTGCCACTTTGTTACTCTTGTGGTGAGGTGAAATTGTTAAAGGTATTGCGACAAAGCTGTGAAGGTCACATTTTGAGTATTTCAAATGCTCTATATGGTACCACTAATGCGAAATTGCTCCGCTTTGCCGTTTCTCAGAAATAGAGGGCGGTCGGGTTTACCCACCTGGTCGGATTTAGCCCGCCTTACCCCCACTACATTGTCTGAGGGAAGCAAAGTTTTTCTCAACCATGGACACGTACTCGGGATACTGGCAAATCGAAGTAGATGAGGTTGATCGCGATAAAACTGCATTCATCATCCCTGAGGGCCTATATGAGTTTAAGGGAATGCAGTTTCGTTATTGTAATGCACCAGCAACTTTTGAACGGATAATGGCACCTCAAGTGGACAATGTGTCTTTGTTATTTAGATGACATTATAGTGTTCTCAGAGACATTTGATGAACATATAAAAAGACTGAGGGCTGTTCTTAAGTGTCTCCAACAATGCACAAACGAAAGTGTGTGGTCAGACCCATAAAAGGCGAGATCTAAAACGGAAATTCCTATTCCTAAAAGTATTCGAGATGTGAGAAGCTTCCTCAGATTATCATCGTGGAAGACATTGTATTAAAACACAGTGCCCCAAGGTCGTTAATTACAGATAGAGGGAAAGTTTTTCAATCGAATCTTGTGACAGAGATAAACAATCAGTGCAACATTAATCATCACGTGACGACTGCTTACCATCCGCAAACTAACGGGCTTACTGAATGCCTTAATAAGACCTTGGCTGACCGCCAACAATACACCACAGGACTTACGCTATTTTTCCTGGTGCATGGGCGTGAGGCGACTACGACAATGGAAACTGTGTTTCTGTTACAGCCTGATGACGTGGACGACAACTACATCGGCCAGGTGTTAACCAGAGCTGACGAACCTCGGCAGTTAGCTCGACTCTGGATGCTGCAGGCTCAAGAAAACAATCGCCGAAGGTATGCCTACCAGCCTGGTGACCTCGTCTGGAACTTCACTCCTGTTCAGAAGGTTGGTCTCTCTGAGAAGCTCCTTAGGCGCTACTTTGGGCCTCGTAAGGTTGTAAGACAGTTGTCTGATGTTACTTATGAAGTTGAAAGTTTCAACCCCGACATAAGATGACTAAAGATCAGAAATACGGTCCATGTCCTTCGAATGAAGCCCTATAAGGATCCTGCAATCCAGGGTAAATTAGAAGCTCCAGTGACAGGCAACAAGCAGAAAGGTGACTAAGAGCATAGCGGCAAAAGAAGTTCAAAGATCACTGCCAGGGCAAGAATTAGTCATCAGGAGTCTGAGTATGCAGGACCGATGACTCGTTCCCGGACTAGGACGTAACACTGAGACACTGTTCTCTTAAGGAGGGAGCAATGTCACAGAAGAAGCAGAGTAGCTCTGTGGTGTAGTGGTTATGATACAAAACTGTTGCATCGGGGGTCATGAGTTCAAAATTCACCTGGACTGTACAATTTTAATTTCTGTATTCTGTTAGAGTACATTCTAGAAGTATCCACAAATGTCAAGGATCATTGTACTGGAATGTTCTGTAGCTGTATATATACTGTGTGTGTCCTGGCCAGAGGCAGTTCGCTCCGCGCTCTTGTAAGTGCAAGTGCTGAATAAACCTTCGGTAAATGAAGTGAGTGTTAAGCATTCATCTAATTATACCTTCTTCTATGTGACAATAATCAGTGCTCTTACTGTTTGTTCAACTGTTCATTTCTAACATGAAAAATTCTTTTACTCCACATCTAGTACTTCCTCACAACTGAAGTCCATTCTAGATGCACTTTGACAGTGAGATTTTTGGATGTTCTGACATGATGTACATTACCCACAAAATGCATCACTTATTTATTTATATTTCAAGTAAACTTGAGGAAGCAGTAATGAAGCCACTTCTCATTTTTATCCTCAGGTTCCTTGTAAACCAATCCACTTATTGAACAATACCATACATTAGCATTACTTGCAAGCAGAAAAAAACCTTCAGAGTTCTACTGACAAGCTGTGATCAAAATTAGGTGAGACAGGACTGAAGAGAAATTGAACACTGTGTATCACCAGTTGCCTGTTTTGATGACAACCAACAGTAGAAAATGAATTATCTGGGATTTTGACAGCAGCACAATATTAATAAAGAAGGTACACATTTACCTGAATTTGGGTGTCAACATGTTCATGAAGTACAACAGTAAATTTACTTGTTCATTTCTCAAATTGTACATGTACTTTTAAATCTAAACTCCGCAAATCAACACAAGGTGTGACGCAGAAGGTATTTTTATTTTATCTTACACTACAGTTTTCTCGTATTTCATTCATGAATGCAGTGTTGGAAGAACAACTGCTTATATGTCACTATAAGATCTCTTATTTTCCTAATTTTATTTCTCCAATATTCACAGGATTGATACTTAAGTGACTGGATATGTGCCAACTTTCTTCTCTTGTTGCCAGTTCAACTTTCTCAGCATTCCATTACAGTCTGTCCCCAGTCAACTAAACCTGTGACCGTTTATGCTGCCCTTCTTTTTATAAGGGACATTCAAAAAGAAATGAGCCAGATGCGTAATTACAGAAACCAGTACCTGTATGTTAGAAGCATTGACCCTTGCTGTTGAGACACGTATCCCACTGTGACAAGGTGGTGAATGGCTGCCTCATAAAATTCCCAAGGCTGTGGTGTTAACCAATTCCGCGCGTACAGTTGGATGTCGCTGTCCACACAAGTACAGGAAAGGCTATGCTGACATTCTTCCTTCTGATTCACTTCCTGCAGCAGGGGACAACAGTGAATGACCAGCATTACTTGCAAACCTTGACCACCCTTTGCCAAGCGATCAAATCAAAACAACCAGGCAATCTCACCCATGGGGTCATTATGCTCCATGACTATGTAAAGTCTCATACGGCCAACACAGTCGTGGCACTCCGGCCAACACAGTCACGGCACTCCTGGATAAATTCAAATGGGAGGTTCTCTGCCACCCTGCATAAAGCCCGGACCTCTCTCCAAGTGATTATGGCATGTTTTGGTCCCCTTAAAAAGGCTCTGAGGGGCAAACAATTCACCTCGGACAGCATCCAGTTGTATGTGCAAACTGATTAAGGTAGCAGCCCTGGGAATTTTATGAGACAGTCATTCACCAGTGGGACAGGTGTCTCAACAACCACAGTCAATACTTCTAACATACAGGCACTGGTTTCTGTAATTATGGCTCTGCCTCATTTCTTTTTGAATGCCCCTTATACAAGCTCGATGTCCCCTGTCAGTCTAACCTAATATGAGTATACTACCAAAGAATGTGAGTCTTCTATTTGCCTTTCCCACAATTGCTCCAAAGCGATTGTTCCACTTTCCCTTTACATGTAGTTACCCCCAAGTATTGGTATGACAAGACTGAATCCAGTTGCAATCCATTTATCTTGTTATCAGAAGCTACTACACTTTTACGTCTTGTGAAGTGCACAGCCTTACATTCACCCATTTTATAGTTAGTTGCCAGTCACTGCATACATTTTGTCCAGATGAAGTAGTTGTTAATATTGCCCACATGGTCAATAACCCTCTAGCTGTGGGTGGTGCACACACTGAAGTCCCATTCTTTCCATACAATTCTGTGAGCCAAGCTTGTAACACGACAGATGTAATTCCTGATCCATGTGTACATTGGAAGACACTATTTTCCAGTAGTATCTTTCTGTTACTCTGGAACACAGGGAGTCACATTTTATGCATTCTCAAGTCCCACCGCTGAAGGCAACATATGTTATTATCTGTTTGATTGATCTGTAGAATATACACGAGGTACTACACAGTCTTAAGCAACAAACTGTTGCTAACAATTTGCAGTAATATTATGAAATTTTATGTCCAAGCAACAATAGAAGTCTATATACATAATTTTTCACTTTAGTGCCCATCAGTCATCTCATTAGAAAAAGCATATTTACACTGTAAATCACATCATAATATATTGCACTACTTCAATTGTACAACTAATGTCATTTTGTCATCAACTAGAGGCGAGTTGAAAATGGACATGACCGCCTGAAACTGCTAATGACAATTAAATAATAGTTGTATCTAAATTATTTCTTCAATTATTATTCAAAACTTGCACAATATCAACAATGGAAAAGATTGTAACAGTTTAATTCAATTGTGCCTGAGCGGTGTTGACAATGAGCCTAAATTCTCAATATGTTGAAATGAACATCATATCCTTGTGCTGAGACTGGTAACACTGAATACAGCAAAACAAGTGATGATTTCATGAGTTTGGAAAGTGACAAGAGCAGTCCTGAGGAAGCCTTCAGCAAGAGCTATGAACAATTGGATGACGAAAATGGACTTTTAAGTTGTCACGTTTGGAATGAATTGGTCTAAGTAATTTTCCTCCTCCTCCTCCTCCAGCTTTTCTTTTACTTCAACCCCAGGAGTAAAAACAAAAACCAATTAACCCCAGGAGTAAAAACAAAAACCAATTAACCCCAGGTGTAAAAACAAAAACCAATTTAGAGTAATATGCTGCATCATTTTGAGAATGTTTAAATGTTTTTTGATATTATGATTTGTACTCTGGTAACAAACCAGTAAGCATGCATACCAGAAACTCCAAATTGTCCAAAAACACAAACTGCAAGTCAAAGATAAGAGTGACTGTTAGTAAAAATGAAACAACAGTTTTCATAGGTGTCTTTTTATTTCAAATTATCACCTGAACAAGCATGGTACTGGTCTGTAGATGGAACTATGGATGTTCTGATTATCCCCCAAGAAATTCATACTGAGAGACAGATTCAGATTGATTGTGAAATACTGACACCTTTCGGTTAATTCTAATTTCAATCAAGGTACACATCCATGTTATTGAATATTTACAAAACAAGTTCAGCTTAGATTTAGATCTGGAATGTAATGTTAGTGGGGATGAAAGTTTATTGTTAACAATATTATGAAAAAGATAGATTGCTACCCACAATACAGCGGAGATTCTGAGTCGCTCATAGGCACAACAAAACAACTGTCAAACAAGTAAGCTCTCAGCCACAAAAGCCTTCATAATGGACACACACACACACACACACACACACATCCCATTCACAGCCTCTAGCTGTCGAATCATCGATGATTCTTCATGTAAGATTTCTTTTGTTTGTACAGATCTCATACATACATCAAAAATGGTTGCCTGCTTAATGTTTCACTATATTTTGTGGCAGATGTTAATTACCCAAACCTGTGACAAATCAAACAGCACTTCTTTCAATATTCTTTACTTCCTTGTTTGGGCCCAGACAAAATAACAATGCACAGTATTAGTCAAAGAATGGTTTAGTACATGGGTTCCTTTGGGAATGAGTTAAAACTTCTTCAAGGTTCTTCTGATAAGTGTTAGTTTGGCATCTACCTTTCTCAACCAAAGAAATCATTCCACTTTTAACTGCTCCAAGCAGGTTTTCCTTATAAGCCCTAAGACAGACAGACAGCCAATACCAATACCAATGACCAATGTAGCCAAAAAAATATTAGTTTTATACCTCCCAATAAATGGCTGAAAGCAAGTGGGAAAATACAGCCGTAATTTTTTCCGAGGGCATGCAGCTTTACTGTATGGTATAAGTAGCATGGAGAGCTGCATCAAACCAGTCTCTGGACTGAAGGCCGCCACAAAAACAACAACAACAACAGCCTCCCAATAAGCAACTATGTTATCTGAAAGCAACCTCAGAGCTAAAAATGTCACCTGCCCAATCATTTGTACATATCTTGAACAGTAACAGAGCTGTCATACTCCCGTGAAATACATATTGTACATTACTTCTATATCTGACAATCTTCACTAACAAATGCATATAGAGTTTTCTGTGTCAGTAAGTAATCTTTTTATCCCATGCCCATCCCAATATTTTGTCATTAAATATTTTGTGTGATAACAGATGATGTAGAACTGCACTAAAGGATTTCCGTAAGTCAAGATACTGGACATTATGGCTTTGAATGTCATGGTCTTGGTGTCATCACGTATTCACAGTTAAATGTGCCCAATGACAGAAATGTTTTAAAGCATTCAGTGTATAACTGTTACAAACAGATGGAAGAAAGGCATTTGGGAAGTGGGGGGTATTTGCAAGGCAGATAGTGCAGAAGAAAGCAGTCCTCTTCCTGCTCAAATTTGGTGCGTCAAAACTGGTATGGGAGCCCATTAATATCCAACGGACACTCCAGAGGGCCATGTGACAGTACATTTGATGTGCAACATGCCTACCCAGTGTAACTGCCTGTTGTGAGAAGTGAGAATTTTCAGTTCATTCTGTCATTGTGCTGTCTAGTCATATGATGGTCAGAATTCTCTCACGCATTCACAGCAAACCCAAGTGATGACTCAACTGGTTTCACTTTTTAGGTGCTAAAAACCATGTTTTATTACTTGTAAATCATCTAGTCGAGTTATAGAAGAGCAGAACAATCCAAAATAATGGAGAACTTGCCACAATAACAATGTGATTATAGTACATCATAAGAGTAAACAGGAAAATGAGCTACACAGTTAGATCAACAAATTAACCATTAGTTTCAAGAAATTACCTGGCAATCAGCACTGCAGTAACATGTAATGTAACACCCAGTACATAAAATTTGTGCTGTGTTGTCACAGAAGGCACAATGAACATCACCATCAATGTGAATCTCCTGTAACAAAGAAAAAACATTAACTCTATCAAGATATAAAAAAAATAATAATAATTTGTTCAAGAGATCACTTTTAGCACGTGATACTTTTAGTTCAATAAATATATGTATTGAACTTCTCTGAGTGAAGAAAATTGGCGCACTATATAAATAATAAATGCTGGCAACCCTGAGACAGGAAGTGGGTGTGAATGAATTTGGCTACGCAAGTGTTTGCCTGCTATGGGACTAAGAGAAATTTTGACTGCAAACAAAGCAGACTGAATTGAACACAATGCTAAAGGCTTACAAATACTGACAAGTAAATGATAAAAAAAAATGTCAACCAGGAGACTGACTAATGACAACACTAACAGGAAACTTTAGGGTCCAGCTGGCACATGATCAGCATGTGATGTGGTCAAATAGATCCCAAGCTCTGAAATCAGGACTGACAAATATGGGCTGAGACTAAAGCGACCACAACCCTGCTGAGATTTGGCAATGATCACACATCTCGCCAAACTTTTTGGGTCGTCAAGAACTAGAGTACAGAGGGTAATGTTGTCAGGATCCCTATGAAAATGTGATAGTTCCTGAAATGTCTGTATTTTGGCCAGAATATAAGAATGTGGGGAATGCAGGAGTAGTGAACTGAGCAAAGTAGGTTAATAGATTCAGGTCACTAGACACAAGAAGCTACTTCCGCAAAGCTTGCCCAAATAGACAGTAAGAGCGGTATGCCAGATTAAATAAACTGTTTTGTTCTACATATCTGAAAACAAATCTTATAGATGACAAGGGAAACTAAACAACAAAGGTGAAAATTTAATAGTAGAAGATGTGACATAATAGACTCTACAAAACAAAACTATTCAGAACTGTATTTCTGAAAATATGAGAAAATACAAAAAAAAATTGTAAAGGAAACAACTGGGGAGGGGGAAAAAAGAAACGAAAGCATATGGAAAATAAGACAAATACTTCTGTGCCAACATTATGAAAAGGATAGCTGCTACTCACCATGTAGTAGAGTTGCTGAGTCACAGATCACAGGAGGGATGGAGGGGGGAGGGGTAAGATGAAGACTATTGCTATCGAGAAGTGAGCTTTTGGAAAACAAGGCATTTGCCGAAAATAGACAAAAACACACACACACACACACACACACACACACACACACACACACACACACACAACACACAAAGTCTCTGGCAGCTGAAGTCAGACCAGTGTGCATATGTTGTTTTCGACAAAGGCCTTGTTGGCCGAAAACACACTTTCCAACACTTCTTGTTGTGCCTATTTGCAACTTAACATCTCCGATACATGGTGAGTAGCAACTATCCTTTTCATAATATTGTTCCATTCCATCCTGGATTTTCAATTGTTTAAATACTTACGACACATATACATCACATTGCTTCTGTACTTCAAGACATGAATCAGAAACACAAATGAAAATAATAACATTTTGAAAGTAATACCATATGAGGTATATAAACACATTCAGATGAGGTATATAAACACATTTAAGGTATGTAGATGTGGAAGGTACCTGGAGATGGTGTGTGTAATTAAAAATGCTGAAAGTTGGGGACAAAGTAATACAAAAGGAACTTGCAAAATTATTCACAGAATGAATGCAAAGAAAAATAGATCACCAAATTTGAATAATTTCTGCAAATATTCTACTTCACAAGAAGAGTCATACAAGATATAAAGAAATCTATAGCTACCCGCTTCATCTCCATAATCTATTCACTAAAACCAACTGCACTGAGGTACATTCGGTATTACTTCAACAGTCACAAGCCAACTATAGAAGCAGATAGAACACAGTAAGCCATTTGCAATAATGAAGTGTTGAGTACAAATTACCACTTTGTCTGGGATTCATGGTTTTTCAGAAAGGTTTTGACTACTTCAACATAATTTGTACACGGCACATTCATAAAGGAAGTTTCTCACTTGTCCTGCACCTAGCAAATCATATATTGCACAAAGCAATTGCATGCATGTGATAAGGAGAGTAATTCATCATTAAGGAAAAAGGTATTCATAGCACAAAAGTGTAGAATCAGAATAATAGCTAGAGCCCAGCCAAGATCATCTCGCAGACATTTATTTAATGAACTAGGGATATTACAGTAGCTTCACAATATAAGCCAAAAGCAATAGCAATATGCATAGCTTCAACACTAGGAAAGAAAGGCTGATCTTCACTACTTTGGGTTAAATCAAACTTGGCTACAAAATCTTTGGCCATTTACCAAGTAGCATTGAAAGTCCAACAGGTAGATAACCAACACTTAAAAACAAACTGAAAGAGTTTCTGAATGACAACCCCTTCTACTAAAGAGATAAATTTTTAGATATAAGTTAGTAATCTTAGAACTTTCTTTTTAAAAAAAAATTATTGCATGTAAAGAAACCTTTTGTTAAACTGACACATACCACATCATTACAAAGTGTCACATTGATGGAACAAGTATTAATCTAATCTGACATGGCACAATGAATAAGGTTACGAAACTTCCCAAGGTCTCATAATAGCTTCACAGAAGCGACTGAAAACAGAAGCTCCTATTCCAGCTCCCATCATGTGCGTAAAGTTTTTGAAAAGAGAGCTCAAATTGAAATTCACTGTCAGCTGTGCCAGGTCTATGGACCAAACATCATAAGCAAGCAGATGGTGTATTGCTGGTGCAGAGACTTCTCAGGAGGTCAGCAAATTATTATGGTTATGAGCGCATTGGGAGGCCATCCACAATTACAGTGGAGCTGGTGCGGTAATGCAGCATGGAGAATCATCACTTTACAATCATCGAACTTAGCACCTGGTTCCCATAGATATGCCATTCCTTGTTGCATAAAACTGATACAGAGCACCTGTTCTAAAACTTGCGGGCCAGGCAGGTGCCAAAGCAACTGACTTCAGAACACAAAGCACATGGAGTCATCTTTGACTTTTCTGCAGCAGTATCATAACAATTGCATTGAGATTCTGAATCAGACCATCACACATGATGAGACGTGGTTTGCATACAACACCAAAAACCAAGCAGCAATCAATGAATTGGCAACTCTGACCTTGCCTGCAGCACTAAATCCAAGCAGACTGTCTCAGAGCAGATGTGCTGTGTCCAGTGCTCTGGGACACACGAAGAGTTCTCCTTACCAAATTCCTGGCATGACCAGAGGCGAGACAGTGAGCACTAAGCATTACTGTGAAACACTGCGGAAATTGTGATGGGCCGTTCAGAACAAGTTATGTGCAATGTTGTTGTTCGTCTGCACAATAATGCTCTGCCAGGCATAGCTATACGGACAACTGAGTTCCTGCAAACATTTGACTCAGAAGTAGTTTGATCATCCACTCCCTGCAATTTACGTCTGTTCCGGAACCTCAAGAAATTCCAGTCGGGTCAGAGTTAGTATTATCCGACTAACTGAGAGACAGAAATGGTTGTAACACACTGGTTACAATATCAAGCACCAGACATCTATGACACAGGTATATAGAAGCTGATCCCATAGTATGACAAGTGTCTGGATTCTCCAGTGGTGAATACATTGATAAATAGCTCCACACTTCCTGTATCTGTTCTAGTACATCTTTGATTTAATCTTGAACTTTAGGGATGCACCTCGTACTAGCAAGCCTTAAACAAGGCACTGATTTAACCTATGTTCTAGTTATGTCACATAAGAAGTAGAGTGGTGGAGCAAGGCAGAGTGGCAAGGTATAGTGTACTATGTGTCGCACCAGTCAATAGAGTCATTCTGCTGCATACACTTCAGGGTGCATAAGTGAATGACAGTTTTCCAACCCTATAAATTGTTTTACCGAGAATTAGAAACAAACAGTGGCCCAATGTCAACTTCCCTAGCACTGCTAGATGCCAGAGTAGATCCTAGCTGGAGCATGTGATGTGGAGCAGAGACAGAAAGCATACTGCACCACTGTGAAGTACTCACCACCTCTCACTGTGCAGATTGCATCAAACAGCTGTGTTCTTATTTCATGCAACTACAGTACAGGGTGATTCAAAAAGAATACCACAACTTTAAAAATGTGTATTTAATGAAAGAAACATAATATAACCTTCTGTTATACATCATCACAAAGATGTATTTAAAAAGGTTTTTTTTTCACTCAAAAACAAGTTCAGAGATGTTCAATATGGCCCTCTCCAGACACTCGAGCAATATCAACCCGATACTCCAACTCGTTCCACACTCTCTGTAGCGTATCAGGTGTAACAGTTTGGATAGCTGCTGTTATTTCTCGTTTCAAATCATCAATGGTGGCTGGGAGAGGTGGCCAAAACACCATATCCTTAACATACCCCCATAAGGAAAAATCGCTGAGCAACTGTCGTCGATTCACTTCTGCCGTACTCAATAACACAAAAAGCTTTCTGTTCAGCGGTCGCCCTCTTAGCATCAACTGACGCTGACGCCTAGTCAACAGCGCCTCAAGCGAACAAATGTACAACTAAATGAAACTTTATAGCTCCCTTAACTCGCCGACAGATAGTGCTTAGCTCTGCCTTTTGTCGTTGCAGAGTTTTAAATTCCTAAAGTTGTGGTATTCTTTTTGAATCACCCTATATATTGATAAATATACACGTCAACATTACAACTTCCATCAGCGTTCATCAGGGATGTTTGGAATTCAGAACTGAATGAGTCACACAGCAAAATTTCATTTAATAAACTCTAATCTCAGCAGCCATAGAGTATGTTTCGAAAATTAAGTAGGAACATGTGTTGTTTAACATATATGAACCATCTATACTTTGCTGACAACACTATAATGCTGGCTTCTAGTGACAGATAAACTTCAAGAAAGAATCTCGCTACATTTACATCTGTACTCTGCAAGTCTCTGAAGTGCATGGCAAGGTTATGTCCCACTGTATCACCTATTAGGGTCTTTTCCCATTGAATTGATATATGCAGCACAGGAAGAATGGTTGCTCAAATGTACATGTGTGCGCTCCATTTAGTCTAATTTTGTCTTAGTTGTCCACCTGTGACCAGTCAATCCCTAAGGGACCAGTATGTATACCTATGTCTCAAAATTGTACTTTTTGCATATGTTTCAATTTGGCAGTCTAACAGTTTAACAAGTGAAAAAATGGAGCTTGAGGTGCTAGGTGTTGCGTGCAGTGCAGTAATCACTGACGGTCATGGTGTTGGAGCTCCCATGTTGCCGGCTTTGTCTGTATGAACATAAATAATATCTGTTGTTTATTGTTTCTACTATTTGCTTGCACTGTACTGTGCTTTGTTTCATTGTGGTTTAGAAAATTCCGATTCTTGTAAATACCAGCGAAAAAGACTTCGTTCGCCTAGTGACAATCCTTTCCATTGAGCTGTGCCGCTGAATTGCCAGACACTGGAGTTACATTGGAGAATTATTGAGTTTTATGAGCAGGAGAAAGAATGTAAGTATACATGGACATATGACATAGTGGGTCATGTATCAGCTAGCAATTCCTCAGTGGCAGAGATAAGGGCAAAAAAATTGCCTGTAAATATTGGTGGGTAGAGAACTACTTACATCCAACAATGTGGTCAACACATACACTCATTTGGTTTCATAGGTTTTACTTCCATAAATGGCAGACCCCTCCCTCCTCACTTAATTAGTTATGGCCAGTCTGTGTCTTAAGTAGTTAAGTCTCACTTACCAGGTATGCACATACCACAGATTCTAATTAAACAACTGTAGCTATGCAGTATAATCCAACCAGCCTACATAGTTTCACTCCAATGAACAATACGTGTGGCACTTTATTATTACAGTTAACCAGTAACCATTCTTAACTCTCCTCCTTCAC
This sequence comes from Schistocerca gregaria, assembly GCF_023897955.1. Lineage (NCBI taxonomy): Eukaryota > Metazoa > Arthropoda > Insecta > Orthoptera > Acrididae > Schistocerca > Schistocerca gregaria. The sequence continues at coordinate 1,132,455,571 of NC_064920.1, read as the reverse complement.
TGTCCATATTCCTATTCACAACAACACATCACAGCACCATTATATTATTGCTGTTTTGACTGACAATGGTTCCATGCTCAAAATCTTGGAATAGACTGACATCCATATTCAAGTTAATCCCCATATGTTAACAACAGTTCTAATTCACAGTCCAGTTTCACATTAAGTTAAACACATGATTATTCCTGTTTCAACTGACATGGGCCCCTTGCTAAAAATCACAGGACACTGTCATAAAAATGGCTTCATGCCCAGTGCTTATATAACTATGCAAAAATGGCTACTGAAATTTCACAGTTAATTACATAATTTCAATAATTTACAATTAGTATTTCATATCTCAAATTAATTGAATAGTGCAGAAAAACTGGTTTTGGTGTGAACTTATGTCACAATAAGAGTATTGACTGGAACTAGCCTTCTTGGTGACAAAAACTGTAAAATGGCTAAATAAACAAGCCAACACATAAAAATGATAATTAAGCAGAAACTAATTAAGTACTGGTGTTCTTAATATGTTTTGAAAATTAGCTACATGGAACTTTAAAGCTTTCTATGGGTTATTTTCCTAACTTTAGCGGTGATAAAATAATTACATCTGTTTACATGTCAACAATGTAACTGTAATAGAAAATAATTAGTTAGTTAATTGAATTGAGTTTCAGTCAAACTTGTTACTTCAAATGACTTAAATTAATATAGAAATTATTGTGACTAATATAATTTAGCAAAGTTGGGCCTGGTCTTACATTCGGAATTACAGAATGACACCTGCATCTTATGGCACATCTCTCACTAACACTAATGATAATTAAGAAAATAAAAAAATCATTTAAGGGGGCAAATAACAAAATGAAATGATTCCCAGCTTGCTTTGCCACAGACAGCCATAAGTTACCACCAATAAAATTGTAGAACAAACATCAAAAACTCTTGGAATTAGTGCTAGTACAGTAGTAAGTAATGGAGTGTTACTGCAAAAGTAGAAATATGTAGATGCGAGCTGCAACATTTCCAAGCTATGTAGATCAGGTAATGTATTTTTGGTGACCCTGGAAAGAAGAAAAAGCAGTTTCCCCTGTCACTGACTTAGATTCTTTCCACACTGATGCAATTCATAGGCAAATTTAAACTAACTACAGCAGGAAAGAGTATCCTACTGAAGCAAAGTTGCTAGTGTCATTAAAAGAAAGCTAACTCTTAAGGTGTGGCAATTGTGCTGAAAAATATGGGTTTCCTTTACAAAGTGCTAGACAGTCACAAAGTTCTGTTAGAAAAGAACTAAGGTGTTATGGCTCGGAGCATATTCTTTCAAAAAATTGCAGGTCCCGACATTCTTTTGATAATACAACTAGACAAAATGTGGGTTAATGTGGGGGACACACTGTCAGTAAATGCTGGACAGATGACACAGCAAGCAGTAGCAGTCATCAAGCCAACAGTAGACGTATATTAATCGTGGTCCATGCATGTCCTTCCACATACTTTTAGTTTTTCAGTCCAAAAAGACTGATGATTACAATGAAGACATAGGCCTTACATGATTTGTCGAGTGATTCAGGAACCTTTTAAAACAGTATCCCGTACCTACAACAACTATAAAGGACAATGCTCCATATCATTCAGTGATACTGAACTAGGTCCCAACCACAATCAATCACAAAGAGGTAATGCTACAGTGGTTAGAGGTGCAAAATATTACTGCTGATTTGAGTAAGGCAAAACTTCTTTTCTATTTGCTTGTTAAAGAAAACAAAGCTACAATGCCACTATATGTAATACATGAAATCACCAAGGAGCAGCATTATAATGTAATAAAGCTGCCAGTCCTATTGAGGTTGTATGGAGTGATGTGAAGTGTATATAAAGAACAATAACTGAGTCCAACTCTCAGCTCACCACTATCACACCCCACACTTCTACCTTCTACATGCTTCCTAAAGTCCATAAATCCAATGAAGTCCATAAACCCAACGAACTACCCAGGACGACCCATTGTCGCCAGTTACTCTGCCCTCACTGAGAGAATCTCTGCTCTTGTGACCCAAGACCTTCAACCTATTACCCACAACCTACCCTCCTATACAAAAGATACCAACCATCTCCTCCACCGACTCTCCACAGTTACTGTCCCTTTGCCACTCAGAGCCCGGCTTGTCTCTACTGGTGCCACTCCCTTTACAAAACTAACATTCCTAATGCCCATGGCCTTAACGCTCGCTACTGAACACTACCTCTCCAAAAGCCTGAGATTCCAAAACAAAAACCTACTTCCCAGTTGCCATGTCGACGTATATCCTCACCCACGATTACTTCTCCTTTGAAGAGGCTTACCTACAAACAAATCTGGGGTACTGTTATGGCCATCCGTATGGTACCATCCTACACCAACCTACTCTTGGGCTACGTAGAGGAGTCCTTCCTTAACACCCAGTATCCTAAACCCCTCACCTGGTTCAGATTCACTCATGACATTTTTGTGATCTGGATCGAGGGTGAGGACACCTTATCCACATTCATCCAGAACCTCAACAGCCCCTCTCCCATTTGCTTCACCTGGTCCTGCCAACACAGCAAGCCACCTTTCCAAGATGTTGATCTCCACCTCAAAGATGGCTATATCATTACCTCTGCCCATACCAAACTACTGACTACCACCAATACCTCCACTCTCACAGCTGACACCTGTTCAATACCAACAAGTCGCTTCCATACAGCCTAACCACCCATGGTCGTTGCATCTGCAGTGACGTGTGGTCCTCCTCTAAATATACCGAGGGTCTCACTGAAGCCTTCACAGACCATAATTATGTTCGACCTCACTGACAGTATTTTAGTCATTGCCCTCAGCCATCCAGCCCCTTCCCTGTTCCCATTCCAGAACTAAATACAGAACTAAAAAGTCCTCATACCACCAGCACGCCCAGTCTTTTTACTTCTCTCATTTTCTGCTAGCACCTCCCCCCCCCCCCCCCCTCCTCACCCCTCCCCTGCCCTCCGTCTAACCTTCCGACTGCACCTACCTACCCTATCCTCTCTTTACCTCATCCCTGGGTGCTCCCTAGCAGCACTTCAGTGTCACCCAACCCTACCCTACCCTACTACCTCTCCCCTACCCAACTCATCCTCCCCTTGCCTCCACCCAGTTGCCACTCATGCACTGCTGCTGCTTGCAGAGAGAGAGAGAGAGAGAGAGAGAGAGAGAGAGAGAGAGAGAGAGTGTGTTTTTGATCAAAGCCTTGATGGCCGTAAGCGTATTTGTGACACACTTTTTGTTGTGCCTATTTGCAACTCAGCATCTCCGCTATACGATGAGTAGCAACTTTCTTTTTTTTAATATTGTGAACAATAACAAGTAGTTTACGATAATAGAGGTAAAAAGGTTGTTGTGCGAAGCTTTTGCAACTGTGGCTGCAGCCTCGTGGAGGAAGTAGGTCAAACACTTTGAAAAACTTATTCAAGCTGCACAGACAATTGAAGCATCATCAGTAACCACAAATAACTAATGATTTGGCTTGGTGATGACAAGGAAGACAGTTTTGGTGGTTATTCCACCAAGTGACAATACAGAGCTAGCTGGAACTGCGCCATTGTCACTGTAAATTGATGAGTGAAAAGCTACTAATATCGGTTATTTACTGTATCATTGTTGTTATAAAACACAGAGTGAGAAGAAGTTACAATCTCAGTTATTATTTATTTTGTTAACTATGCTCTGTATTGTTTTGAAGATATCATCCATCATCAAATGTTTATTTCCTGTATTTCTTTGCTTTGTTATGAAAAGCATATGTTCTTTTATACCTGTAATTACATTTTTATGCTGTTGTTTGTGCACTGTCAATGTGATAGCAACTCAAAAACTATTTCTTTTATTCAAAGATCTTATTCAAGAGCTTACATTTACAAAATGTGACAGAAAACTGTATCATCTACTATGTGTATAGAGGTTGCTGTTGCAATATCACTATTGCAACATTGAATCCCTATTGTAGTATAGCCAACCTAACTTGACCTAACACATACTAGCAAGTGTAATGTTTTGCCATCACAGGTGTAGGAAGTTACTGTACATTCCTTGAATCATTACTTTCAAGGGTTAATTTACAGTTTATCTTCTAAGCATCTGCTAGGTCAGTTCTTTCAGCGCCTTTGTAACACTACCTATGAGTCAAGCTAACCTGTAACCTGTAACAATGAATCAAGTGAACAGGTATTCATTTTTGCTGCCCTTTCTTGTACCCATTCACTATCTTCTATTAGTCATACGTGCTATGGGTCCCACATACTTAAACAATGTTCTAGGATGAGTCCCACTATCTCCTTTGCAGACTGATTTCATTTCCGAAGTATTCTACCAATGAACCAGCCAGCCACCTGCTTTACCTATGACTGAGGCTATGTGATAATTCCTTTTGATAACTATAGTGTTACACGCCAGTATTTGTAAACATTGACTGATTCCATTTGTGGCTCATGTACTGGGACATTATGATTTTTCGTTTTGTAACGTGCACTATTTTACATTTATGATCATTTCAAACAACGTGCCAAGGTCATAGCCAGTAGTTTGTCAGGGGGGAGGTGGAAATGCTCGGGGTCCAACGTGTCAAAGAGGATTCCAAAAGGGCTCATGTGTTTCATATACTGGGAAACCACATATTTTTTTTAATTTATATCCATAATTTTCTATCAGGAGGCCTTCATACAAATAGTATTTGGTCTGCAATATTAACACTTTGCCAACTGGTGACACCACAGTGGTGTCGTGCACGAAATAGCGGTCAACGGCCAGCGACACCACAGTGGTGTCGTGTGCACAGTATTGCACAGCGGCCGGTGAAAGCACTTTGTGGGGCAGCGGGTGGAATAATAGAATTAATGTTTTGTATTTATGCTGCTGTTTGCCGTTCTCAACACTGGCTCTATAACTACAATATTGGCAACCAGAAAGTGATTAGCAAAACGTGAAGCCTGTAATTAGAATTCCTAGTGCCCACTTGATCTGAGAAATACATTTATAGCTACAGCTTCTAGCTCTGAGGATTTAGGAGATTGTCTGGGATTCATAATAAAAAACCATTCTCTCTAAAATGTTCACTATATTCTGAAAGTCACAAACCAAAAAGAATCCACACAATCCAACTACCAGAGCAGTTCAGAGTCTAATGCGCTGATGCAACTATAACTGTTCAAATTAAATGTTTAAGTGAATCATCGCCACAATTTGATGATAATGTTCATCAGACGCCGCGCTAATAATGGTAGAACGTCTGTCCTGCGGCGGCACGTGAAAATACGACATATGCAAACTGAAGATAGATCATTAAAGTCATCCCAGAATTAACACTTCACTCGAAAACGATTTCATGGTTACGCGTATCCCGAGTAACTTATTACTGCATCCGAGGCTGTTTATATCAATGATACCGACACGAAACGACTCACGGCACAGGTGGTGTACTAATCAGCGTCTGGAGAGAACTGGGGCCTTCCATTTCTCGAACGGCGTTCTTACATATAAAGCCGCGTTGCGGACGGCTAAGTGAACGCCTGATCAAATCTGCTCTCCCGACTAGCCGCTGGGCTAGTAATGCACCACTTTAAGTTATCGAATAAATCATTGCTCCCTTTGCTGATGGCCGATGAAGCTTTCAATTTAATTGTGCAATCAGCACACAAGTAAGTAATCATAATAAAAGTCTGACGCGGCTAAGTCAAATATTTTGAGCGAGAGAATTAATTTAATTACACTACACGCAGTAGACGAGCTCTGAACTTGCTCTTTGGAGATACGCTATAGCTATAGTTTTATAGTTATTCTGTTGAAACTTCTCACATTTTCACGATTATAGTGGATATCCCTTCTACTTAAATTTGAACATCCTAGCTTTATTTACTCGCCTACTTAATCTATCTTGCTTCTGTAATTTATAAGACAAAAATCAGCAAATCATGAATTTCAACTAAAATTTTAATTTGTGAGATCCAGAATACTGGTTCTACTAAATTATTATGCAAAAGGAATCTAAATAAAATTTTTTGAAGTCTCTAGCTCTTTTCTGTTGCACTAATGATTTTTACAGAAAACCGTCCAAATTTCGAAAATGCTTGAAGTTATTGAACTGATATTCAACAAATATTGATTTTGTATTACTCCTGACATGCTAGAATGGTTTCAGGTTATTTAATTCATTATAAAGTATTGCGAAATATTTATGACGTCAGAGCTAGTTACAGCGGACTACACTGGCATACAACGGAATGACTGATGTGAATTTTGTAAGGCATGAGTATACTGCTTCCCTACAACTACAGTATCTTTTTCATTCTGTTGGTGTTTTGTTTAGGTAACAACAAGTTACACACGTCAACAAGTTTTTTGTTTTTATAAGTACTTGCGCACTTTTATCATGGCAGACAAAAGATACGATTATTTACGATCAGTGCATGAATGTCTTGTCTGACATTCCAGGGAACTTGGCCGATTGGGAAGAAGACATTGGATATCAAAAAAAATGAAAGTGAAGCAGAATCATTGGAAGATAGTGAAATGTGTCCAAGAAGGATTTGGCAAATGCTACAGTTCCAACTGATTCGGATGAATCAGACAAAAAAGACAGACTATGATTTACTGAGGACCAATAACAAATTTGAAGGATCTCTGGGTCCACACATATTTCCCAAAGATACACAGAGAGCCGTGGATGTCTTAGAATTATATATTGGGGACGATCTATTTGAATATATTAGCATTGAAACCAACAAGTATTACAGTCAAAATTGCAATACTAGGAAACTGCGTAAAAGAAAAAAGCCAAATTAGTCAATGTTATGGGACCTGAACTTAGAAAATGGTTTGGGCTTGCTATCCTTACGCGAACTGTAAAAAAAGCAAGGATCGATGATTACTGGTGAATGAATCCGTTGCTAAGACACACCAATATTTCGCAAAACGATATCCCGCAACCGGTTCAGACAAATATTATCATTTTTACATTTTTCCGACAACAAAAATAAACCAGATAATGCCGACCGGCTTTTCAAAGTGCAATTTGTAATTAATTATTTCTCCAAAAAGTTTGAAGAAACTATTAATCCAAGTCAAAACATCTCAACTTATGAAGGAATGATACCGTGGCGGGGACAGTTAAATTTAAAAGACTACAATCCGACGAAAATTACGAGTTATGGCATATTCATTCATATGCCGTGTGATTCAAGTACGGTACACATTTCCTCATTCAAGATATATTTCTGCGCTGGACAACCTTTAGCAAAAGCAGTGATGGAGCTATTGACACCCTCCTATGGAAAGCGGCATCCCCTCTACATGGATAATTATTATAACAGTGTAGAACTTGCAGAGAAGTTACTTGAAAAGAAAATTTGAGTTTGTGGAATGACACAGCAAAATAAAGGATTTCCGGAAAAATTAAAGCGTGCAAAAGTCAATGTGTTTGAAGCCTGTCATCAATGGAAAGGTAACAAGTAGCTGGGGACAAGCCAAGTAATCCAAATTAGCACTGCCAGCGTCAAGCGAATCAATTTGTATGAGACGTGCGGACAGTAAAGTGTTCAGCAAGAAAAAATTTTCTTGAAAAAGTGTAAGTTATATTGTCAACAATATGCAGGACATAACCAAATGCATAATTAAATATTTCTTTAGTTGGCAGTATGGTAACTGCATCTTTTAGAAACAAAGATCCAATGTCAAATAGCCCTTCTGCTCTCCAACCCCCCTCCCCCCCCCCCCCCCTCCACACACACACACAAAGACAAAGATTCCTATCAGAACTGGTTTTCATAACCAAGTACTATCCTGGTGACCAGGCTAGGTGATGTTTTGCTATTTGAGCTGCTAATGACAGAATTTTGAGCTAATTTTTTAAAAGAATACAGCCATCGATGTTTGGGCAATATTTTCATTGATCAACATGATTTTTGGGCAATGCAGGCAAATCCAGGTGTAATTTTCTGCATTGGTTTTAATGTAATGTCACTTGTAATAATGTTTACTGCTCTGCTGCCTTGTAATTACTGAAATATTGCAACCCCAATGATCTACCAGTCTCCACGTAACAACTCCACTGCTAACATTCAGCAGCTGCATATAGGTAATTAGGCTATTACAGCAGTGTGCAGATACTTTTAGCTCATTAAGAAACTAGCTGAAGAATCGGAATCAGGTGCACTCAGTCTCGTGTTGTCAACTGATGGGCTGCTTGAATGAGTAGCAGCAGCTTCAGGTCACAGTAACTGACGACAGCCAGGAGAACAGTGTGCTGACCCCACACCTTTCCATATCCACAACTGATGACGCCAGAAGGCTGGCAATGACACAGCAATCGTTCAGTCCACTGGCCCCTTCTGTGACCTTTCCAGATGGAGTACAGGAATTTTATTAGTCACAAGTGAGCAACTCAAACCTCACATGTTGCGTCTAGCTGAGAAGAAAGTGACACTCAGACCAAGACCCGAATCTACATGTTACCACATAGAAGTAGGACGCTACTGAAGTCCGCGTCATGTAAGAAGGTGGACCAATTTTCAGCCATTTCTGCACACCCCTCCACAAGCCACTGGCAGCCAATAACGTTCACTCTCTTTTCGAGCGGCTAGCAGCGAATTAAAGTTAGATAGCAAGAATCTTGCTCCTGCATGCTGCTCTGTTGCCACATTTCGCGACAACCATATGATTCGCTGAACTGTCAGCTTTTGCTGAGGGTCGCACGGAAGTTCACCGGTTTCGGATGCAACTGTCCAGAAGATCAATAGTGAGCTGCTCAAAGGTCGGAGGGTCACTGTCCATGAACTTGTTGAATATGTTCCTGAAGCTTCCCATGGCACAACTGAAAGAACTTTAGCAGAAACGTTGAGTTACCGCACGCTGTGTGCTCGCTGGGTTCCCCAGATGCTGACTGATAGATACAAGAAGCAATCCCTTGACTGTGCTTGAAAGTTTCTTCAACAATGTGAGGGGAGAGGCAACAAGAAGTTGTTTGACTCTATTGTCACGGGAGATGAAATGTGGGTGTTTCATTACACCCCTGAAACGAAACAACAATTTCGTCAGTGACGTCCCTCCGGTTCATAGCCACCAAAGAAATTCAAACAAAAGCAGTCGGCAGGAAAGGTTAGGGAGACTGTGTTTTGGGATCAGAAGGGGGTGGTACTCATTGATTTCATGCAACTTGGGATGACAATAAAGTCAGACATATACTGTGAAACATTGACCAACTCCGGTGAGCATACCAGAATCGCCGGACAGGACAAACGAAGGAGAGTTGTGTGGTCTGAGCCCCAGCGATTGACACCTATTCCCCAAACTAAAGGAACACTTCAAGAGCAACAACGAAGTTCGAGCAGCGTTCGAGCAGGTGTCACACGTTTCCTTAACAGGTTGGCGGGAGACTTTTTTTGACTTAGGAATACCAAAGCTGGAGCACTGTCTTTGAAAGCATATATAAAAAAAATGGAGATTATGTTGAAAAATAGACAAAAGTGTAAGCTTTTTCAATTATGTATAAATTGGAAACAATAAACAATGCTTTCTATTTGTAAATAATATGGGAACCTTATTTTTAGTACAACCCTCATAGAAGTGATGATGGTATTACGTTGTAGACTTTGGAATAAAGTAATAATATTTCTTAGTTTTAAAGACTCGTGTTTTAAAATATGTGTGTGTCAACATATCAATTGCATAGGTAATAATGAGAACTTCATAGCCTGTTTGATTAGGACTTTGCATCCTTTGAATTATGCAGACTATAATGTTCAACATACTGCCCAAGGAGATGTTAAGCTTCTCCCACCACGTTGTATGCCCTAAAAAGATGTGACACTGCAGCTGGATACATTCGTCAAATATCAGATATTTCCGCAAGTAAACCCCCATCACTTTCAATGCACGAACTGGATAAGGCCCTAAAATGACAAGAATTACTACTTGCCGAGATATCAGTGGTTTTCTATGTTATCGGCCAGCATTCCTTAGAGTTATTCGCAGATGATGGTTAACTGTTTGCTTGTTCAATGGATTATAAATGCAGTCTCTCACTGTAATGCGCAACGAGTTAGTTTACACTCATAATCCCCATTAACAGCGAAAATTTGGGCTACTTACATATTATTTACATGATAGTCTTTTATATTAATCTTTCCCATCACTAATTCTTTTTTTACACAGAGTGATTACACGTAACTAGAATCGAACACATCCACAGACACATCTCATACATATTTTTAAAAATTCTATTGAGTAGAAGCAGTTGTCAGCAATTATAATGATTTCATTTTGTGCCTGAAGTTAATTTTATTGTGTATTACATTTTTACTTATAATATAGTTCAAATTGCAATAAATAATAATTATTGCAAGCAGTTTCACTGAGCTTGTCATTAGACAATTGTCATTTTGAGAAAATGTGTACTTCACGTCTTCACAAAGCAGAGAAAGCTGTTCTCACCACCTGATGTCAAGCAGAGTGAACCTGTGAAGCATTGTATGCAATGTCGTCAAGACGTAAATTAATATTTCTCTCACGGCGACTGATCGAACGCAGGCAAACGAGCATGGCTGTTAACCGCAGCATCGTAGTTCAGCAACGTGGACTTTTTTTGCCCACATCTACTGTCACACATGCACAGTTCTCATCCCTCCGCACCTCCTTACTGCTTTATCTCTATTCGTGGAAGCGCCGTCCTACGTGATGCGAGCTATAGCACCCAAGCAATAAGCAGCCAATCATGCGACATGTGCACAACATCTAACATAATAGTTTACAGCATGTAGGGTAAAGGGAGACATATTCGTGATAAATTAGTTATTTTGCTAATTACTTCTGATGTCTATGAAATTAATCTTTTATGAATACTTTCCCCATTAGGGATCAGATGTAATACGACTGTTTTAGACTGTATTTCTTATTTAAATAGTGCTACTGAATAAATATAGTGGAATCTTCCAAACGATAAAAAGTATGTAATTTTGTGACATAGGTAGGTAATTTTGTGAGAATAGTAATCTAACTTCGTGATAAATCAATTACGGTAATTTCACAACAAATTTATTGGACAACTACTTTTTTTTTTTTTTTTTTTTTTACAAACTAACAATACAAATGATCATGCAGGTGAAAACAGTCTTCATTATTATAACATACTGCTAGGCAATGTTGTTAAAGATGTCTGAATCCTTGAACAGTTGTCGCACATATAAACTTCATCTTCCGTGCCAGAATGCTGGCACAGCACCAGGTATGGTGTTAAGCAAAACGAACATTGGATCCATTTAGCTCCATTCTTTTTGCAAAGCTCACTTGAGTAAGATTTATGGCATATACCACAAAGCCAATGATCTTCTGCCTTGTCTTTTTTGCGATCTCCGATTTCGATGTAGAGGCTTTTAGTTGCAGTTCTTCATTGAGCCACTTCACTCCTGAATTTTTTTTAGTTCTTTTCTGATTCACAGTAGGCCTATTGCATTTTATCATTGCTGTTGGCAGTATCAACAAATCGTTTTCCATGTCTTATGCCATTGGCCTGTTTTGAGTGGGTTGAACAGGCTTATTTGTTATCTGTGAAGAAGCAACAGCCTATCTGGAAATAGCAATTCTGTTGAAGGGATGAATTCAAGTTTTCCTGAAGGCATTTTGTATATACTTCACCCAAAAACTCTGAATAAATTCTGTATTTAAAATTGTATGAAACTTGCCTCTGTTCGGATCATCAGTTGGATTCTCTTTCTTGTATTGGTCCAGTCCTTTAGCCCAGTGAACCTTCAGTGATTTATACACACCCACATCAAGTGGCTGCAGCGGATGCGATGAGTGGGCAGGAAACGTCAACAAGAAAATTTGATTGGCATTAGCCACTGCTATGACAGCATGGTTAATACGTGATGCGTGGGAATCCATCAGGAGGATGACAGGACGATAAGGAGGGATGGCATCCACAAAAAAAATTGAACTGTTCTAAAAACAAATCACTGTTAACCAGCCTTTCGGAGAATGTTTTACTAATGAATCTGGAAGACTGTCATATGCTTTAGCACATCACTCCACCAAACTCCTTTTTAATATAATTATAGGTGGAATCCATGTTCCATTGGCACAGATACAACTTAGAAGTATATGCACATCTCCACGACCTGCATAAGTTCTCTTGTAAATGTATTGCTTTCCTACTGACGTAGTGACTATTTGCTTTCACGACATACGACAAACCAATTTCGTCGCAATTCCATAATCAATCAGGCAAGTTCTGAATTTTTAAATCTTCCACCAATTTCTTTAATTTGGAAAAGAAATCACGAATCGTCTCTTCATTTGCCATAGAAGCCTTGTAAGCGGCAAGGTTCTCAGGAGTGCATAAGGTAATATTGTACCTTGTCCTGTAGCTCAACCACCATCATTTGCTGGCACTTCCTTTTTTGGAGTTTAAGAAATTTCCACGACCAGCTCGTTTCCCTAATTCGTATGCCATTTTTCTCACCATCATAACCTTCAACTCAAAACTCAGTTCTTGACTCTCTATAATGTGGTTGCATAGTTGAATCTCGAGATCTGGCGTTAGAGCAAATGGTCTTCCTCATTTAGGAGGATCTCTAATGTCTTTCACATTTCTGTTGAGGCAGTCTTTTTAATGTGATCCATGGAACATCCATTTGCTTTGAAGCTTGGTATATACACCCATTATTAACTTTCACTAATTCAGCAGTGGCTAGAAGTTGCTGAATAGTATATTTTGACTGCTCCCTTGGCATCCTATACATGACCTGCAATAAACGTAGGTAGGTAATTTCGTGATATGTCAAAACATAAATTTAGAAGTACAGAGGTGTAGAACATAGTATTAGCAATAACATTGCTATAGTACACTAAGCTGATACCTCGCTTACAATTCAATTCATACAATCTACATCTACATCTACATGACTACTCTGCAATTCACATTTAAGTGCTTGGCAGAGGGTTCATCGAACCACAATCATACTATCTCTCTACTATTCCACTCCCGAACAGCGAGCGGGAAAAACGAACACCTAATCCTTTCTGTTCGAGCTCTGATTTCTCTTATTTTATTTTGATGATCATTCCTACCTATGTAGGTTGGGCTCAACAAAATATTTTCGCATTCGGAAGAGAAAGTTGGTGACTGAAATTTCGTAAAAAGGTCTCGCCGCGATGAAAAACGTCTATGCTGTAATGACTTCCATCCCAACTCGTGTATCATATCTGCCACACTCTCTCCCCTATAACGCGATAATACAAAACGAGCTGCCCTTCTTTGCACCCTCTCGATGTCCTCCGTCAATCCCACCTGGTAAGGATCCCACACCGCGCAGCAATATTCTAACAGAGGACAAACGAGTGTAGTGTAAGCTGTCTCTTTAGTGGACTTGTTGCATCTTCTACGTGTCCTGCCAATGAAACGCAACCTTTGGCTCGCCTTCCCGACAATATTATCTATGTGGTCCTTCCAACTGAAGTTGTTCGTAATTTTAACACCCAGGTACTTAGTTGAATTGACAGCCTTGAGAATTGTACTATTTATCGAGTAATCGAATTCCAACGGATTTCTTTTGGAACTCATGTGGATCATCTCACACTTTTCGTTATTTAGCGTCAACTGCCACCTGACACACCATACAGCAATCTTTTCTAAATCGCTTTGCAGCTGATACTGGTCTTCGGATGACCTTACTAGACAGTAAATTACAGCATCATCTGCGAACAGTCTAAGAGAACTGCTCAGATTGTCACCCAGGTCGTTTATATAGACCAGGAACAGTAGAGGTCCCAGGACGCTTCCCTGGGGAACACCTGATAAATCACTTCAGTTTTACTCGATGATTTGCCGTCTATTACTATGAACTGCGACCTTCCTGACAGGAAATCACGAATCCAGTCGCACAACTGAGACAATACCCCATAGCTCCGCAGCTTGATTAGAAGTCGCTTGTGAGGAACGGTGTCAAAAGCTTTCCGGAAATCTAGAAATACGGAATCAACTTGAGATCCCCTGTCGATAGCGGCCATTACTTCGTGCGAATAATGAGCTAGCTGCGTTGCACAAGAGCGATGTTTTCTGAAGCCATGCTGATTACGTGTCAATAGATCGTTCCCTTCGAGGTGATTCATAATGTTTTAATACAGTATATGCTCCAAAACCCTACTGCAAACCGACGTCAATGATATAGGTCTGTAGTTAAATGGATTACTCCTACTACCCTTCTTGAACACTGGTGCGACCTGCGCAATTTTACAATCTGTAGGTACAGATCTATCGGTGAGCGAGCGGTTGTATATGAGTGCTAAGTAGGGAGCTATAGTATCAGCGTAATCTGAAAGGAACCTAATCGGTATACAATCTGGACCTGAAGACTTGCCCGTATCAAGCGATTTGAGTTGCTTCGCAACCCCTAAGGTATCTACTTCTAAGAAACTCATGCTAGCAGATGTTCGTGTTTCAAATTCTGGAATATTCCATTCGTCTTCCCTGGTGAAGGAATTTCGGAAAACTGCGTTCAATAACTCCGCTTTAGCGGCACAGTCGTCGATAACAATACCATCGGCACTGCGCAGCGAAGGTATTGACTGCGTCTTGCCGCTTGTGTACTTTACATACGACCAGAATTTCTTCGGATTTTCTACCAAATTTCGAGACAATGTTTCGTTGTGGAACCTATTAAAGGCATCTCGCATCGAAGAACGTGCCAAATTTCGCGCGTCTGTAAATTTTAGCCCATCTTCGGGATTTCGCGTTCTTCTGAACTTCGCATGCTTTTTCCGTTGCCTCTGCAACAGCGTTCGGACCTTTTTTGTGTACCACGGGGGATCCGTTCCATCTCTTACCAATTTATGAGGTATGAATATCTCAATTGCTGTTGCTACTATATCTTTGAATTTGAGCCACATCTCGTCTACATTCGCATAGTCAGTTCGGAAGGAATGGAAATTGTCTTTTAGGAAGGCTTCTAGTGGCACTTTATCCGCTTTTTTAAATAAAATTATTTTGCGTTTGTTTCTGATGGATTTGGAAGAAATGGTATTGAGCCTAGCTACAATGACCTTGTGATCACTAATCCCTGTATCAGTCATGATGCTCTCTATCAGCTCTGGATTGTTTGTGGCCAAGAGGTCAAGTGTGTTTTCGCAACCATTTACAAATCGCGTGGGTTCGTGGACTAACTGCTCGAAATAATTTTCGGAGAATGCATTTAGGACAATCTCGGAAGACGTTTTCTGCCTACCACCGGTTTTGAACAAGTATTTTTGCCAACATACCGAGGGTAGGTTGAAGTCCCCACCAACTATAACCGTATGAGTGGGGTATTTATTTGTTACGAGACTCAAACTTTCTCTGAACTGTTCCACAACTGTATCATCGGAGTCTGGGGGTCGGTAGAAGGAGCCAATTATTAACTTAATTCGGCTGTTAAGTATAACCTCCACCCACACCAATTCGCACAGAGTATCTACTTCGACTTCACTACAAGATAAACCACTACTGACAGACACAAACACTCCACCACCAATTCTGCCTAATCTATCTTTCCTGAACACCGTCTGAGACTTCGTAAAAATTTCTGCAGAACTTATTTCAGGCTTTAGCCAGCTTTCTGTACCTATAACGATGTCAGCTTCTGTGCTTTCTATTAGCACTTGAAGCTCAGGGACTTTTCCAGCGCAACTACAACAATTTACAACTATAATTCCGACTGTTCCTTGATCCAAGCACGTCCTGTAATTGCCAAGCACCCTTTGACATTGCAGCCCATCCCGCACTTTCCCGAGGCCTTCTAACCTAAAAAACCGCCCAGTACACGCCACACAGCCTCCGCTACCCGTGTAGCTGCCAGCTGAGTGTAGTGAACTCCTGACCTATTCAGCGGAACCCGAAACCCCACCACCCTATGGCGCAAGTCAAGGAATCTGCAGCCAATATGGTCGCAAAACCGTCTGAGCCTCTGATTCAGACCCTCCACCCGGCTCTGCACCAAAGCGAAAAATAAGATAGCATGCAAAAGACATCATCCTGTAGAGTGGAATTTGCTAAGAAATTCAATGTTCCCCTTAAGCATTATCACGTGCAACTTAAGCCACACAAGTAATTGCAATACATTTTTACATTCACTGTATCACTGACTATAGCATACCGTAAAATAAATCACGTACCTTCAATAGTTTCCGCGCAGTATCAAAAATACACAGATGATGCAATAACCACCACAGTATTTCACGAAACGGCACGAAGAATGAGAAAAAGTTTTGTATTGTTGACTTTAAGCATCGTGGAATAGAAACAGGCATCTGGTGGGAAGCACAGAACTACCACAACATGGGCCAACCTTCTCCTTGCAAATTGGATGTCCGCTGCACACAAGCAAAAAATTATCACGAAATTACTTGTACCACGAAAATATCTCCCTTTACCCTAACAGATTCCAACTGTATCATTAGAAGGTACATCCATAAACAGCACAGGTAATCAAGAATGTGATCATTAGCACATCATGCTACCAGTAGCAGGTAATCACAGCATGACAGTACGTCTGTCCTTGGTTCGCGATAGAAACAAAACACCCCCATAGTGTACCACTGTCAAACAATACTGCATTAACAAAGTGCAAATGTATAATAAGGTAACATGTAAGTATAATACATATATAAATGGTGAAAGCTTATTCATATGGGAAATTTATAATGCCATATACGTCCGATGTGACAAACACCAACCACCCACGCTTGCATCGAAATACAACCACATTCCCAACCAAAGAATGAAACCTGCAACTTATATCAGAAAAATAGGACACTGGAGTATCAAGACAATGCAGTGAACTGTACACAAACCTGAAGAATATACAGCACAAGTGGCCATGCAATGTCTATTGCTACACATTAGATGGCTTCCAAATGTACTGATAGAAAGTACGAACACAAACAGCAGTAGTAGTAATTGCCAAAACTCATCCTGCACAGAGTAAAAAACAGAGCCTGAAACTACAAAGTATTGAACTATGATACACAACATAACTGAACCTAACTAAGGACAAGCTCTGAAAACATGTCTACAGGAAACAACTCACCTGTCCAATATCAACAACACGCCATGCTTGTTAAAACCATAAGGTATGATAATACCAATGACGCACTAACAAAACAATAGTGCCAGCAGTTTAGTATGATCGCTATAATGTACATGTATCTCACACTGTGTGTGTGTGTGTGTGTGTGTGTGTGTGTGTGTGCACATGGCCGATACATAATCACTATCCCATATCTGCTCCAGTGCAGTGTGTCTAGCACAGCCCGTTAACCAAGCCGAAATAGGTGTAGCCCAAGACAGATGCATGACTGACATTGCATTGCCTTTGTGCTACATCTTTCTACTTTTTTTGGTGTAATGTGTGGGTGGGAATCGATGTAATTCTGAATACTGAAATTCCAGAAATATTCTATGAAACATAAAAACTCTACGATATACTACAAAACACATACCTTTAATTTTGGGATTAACAAGAAACACTTTTTGCCAGTTAAATCCCGTAGATACTGTAGCTTACTCACATATACACCATGTGATCAAAAGTATCTGGACACCCCCAAAAACACACATTTTTCATATTAGGGGCATTGTGCTGCCACCTACTGCAAGGTACTCCGTATCAGCGACCTGCATAGTCATTAGGCACCGCGAGAGAGCAGAATGGGGTGCTCCGCAGAACTCACAGACTTCAAACGTGGTCAGGTGATTGGGTGTCACTTGGGTCAAGTGTCTATACTCCTAAACATCCCTAGGCCCATTGTTTCCAATGTGATAGTGAAGTGGAAACGTGAAGGGACACATACAGCACAAAAGCATACACGCCGACCTCGTCTGTTGACTGACGAGACCACCGACAGCTGAAGAGGGTCGTAATGTGTAATAGGCAGACATCTATCCAGACCACCACACAGGAATTCCAAACTGCATCAGCATCCAACGCAAGTACGATGACAGTTAGGCAGGACGTGAGAAAACTTTGATTTCATGGTCGAGCAGCTACTCATAAGCCACACATCATGCCTGTAAATGTCAAATGACACCTCACTCGGTATAAGGAGAGTAAACATTGTGCTACTGAACAATGGAAAAACATTGTGTGGCGTGACAAATCACGGTACACAACGTAGTGATCCGATGGAAGGATGAGGCTATAGCAAATGCCCGGTGAATGTCATCTGCCAGCGTGTGTAGTGCCCACAGTAAAATTCGGTGGTGGTGGTGGTGGTGGTGGTGGTGGTGGTGGTGGTGGTGGTGGTGGTGGTGGTATGGTGTGGTCATGTTTTTCATGGAGGGGGCTTGCATCCCTTGCTGTTTTGCGTGACACTATCATAGCACAGGCCTACATGATGTTTTAAGCACCTTCTCGCTTACCATTGTTGAACAACAATTTAGGGATGGCAACTGCATTTTTCGACACGATCGAGTACCTGTTTGTAACGCATGGCTTGTGGCGGAATGGTTACACAACAATACCAATGGACTGGTCTGCACAGAGTCGTGACCTGAAACCTACAGAACACCTTTGGGATGTTTTGGAATGCCGACTTCGTGCCCAGCCTCACCACCCGACATCGATACTTCTCCTCAGTGCAGCATTCTGTGAAGAATCGGCTAACATTCCCCAAGAAACCTTCCAGCACCTGACTGAACGTATGCCTGTGAGATTCAAAGCTGTTATCAAGACTAAGGGCGGGGCAACACCATACTGAATTCCAGCATTACCAATGGAGGGCACCATGAACTTTTAAGTCATTTTCAGCCAGGTATCTTCATACTTTTTATCACATTGTGCACGTCCTGAAATAGTGAAAGTTTCTTCTGTTTCAAACCTGCGTGAAGTTACAAAGCAGTACAATTACATCAATGTTTCCCTAACATCAGCTCAGTAGTTGTCGATTCTGACTGATGTAACAGGTGAACACTTAGATTTCCACCTGGGTCACTGCCTCCGCATAATGCATTATTTCTTTCCTGATATGCCAGTTTCATTGTCCACTTCACCATTATTGTCATTCTCAGTAAAATAACAGGAGGCAGTATAAATTTCATCATTGGTCGTCACGCCATAACCAGAATCACTGTCATTTTGCAACCACGCATTTACGTCATTATAATCTATATCTGGACAACCATGAATGTTTGCTAACATTCTAAGGAAATCAGAAGTGTTGACAACTTCACAAGCTGCAGTGGTGGAATCACAAATAGCAGGCCATACTGTTTTCCATGATTTTAGAATAAACAGTTAAATAACTGGAGACCAAGAAGATGCAACCATAAAAACCACATATTCGATATTTATCAATTTCAACCACACAAACTTCTCCTGTTCAATCAATCAATTTACCCAGTAACTGTCTTCTGCATACACATTTGATATTCTCTAGGATACCTTGATGTAGTGGTCGAAGAAAAGCTGTTACATTAGGAGGGAAGGACATCACTCAGATTACCACTGACAAGCTGTCCCAACCAAGGATGTGTGGCAGTTCATTGTCAATACACAATATGCAGGTCCTCTGACTCCCAATGTCTTCTCACAATTGGCACAACATCATGAAACCAATTTTTTTTAATTACCACTGTTCATCCAAGCATTATTTTGCTATTTTAAGACAACTGCCAAACAGAAATAACGACATGTTTCAATGCACCTGAATTTTCAGATATTCCTTTCAACAACAGAGGAAATTTATGTCTTCCAGATGCATTCCCAAAAGACAGAATTGTAATGTGATCTTGCTTGCTCTAAACGTAGAAACATGTAAATTACTGCAGATGAGTAGGGAAAAACAATCCCATAATGTTCTAATGCAACATTAGTAGTATGCTGCTGGACACACTCATGTTGATTAAATATCTGGGCATAACATTGCAAAGCAATATGAAATGCTGCAAGCAAATAATGATGAGAGAAGGGGAGGCAAACAGTTGATTTCAGTTTATTGGGAGGATGCTGTGATAGTGTTTTTCATCTGTAAAGCATGTCATGTATAGAACATTAGTGCAATCCACTCTTGAGTATTGCTCAACTGTTTGGAATTCCCACCAAGTCATTTTAAAGGAAGACATCAAAGCAATTCAGAAGCTGCCTGCTAGATTTGTCACTGCTGGGATCCATCAACACATGCGTGTTAGGGAAATGCTTCATGAACTCAACTGGGAATCCCTGGAGGGAAAACAATGTTCTTTTTGTAGGACACAAAAAAAAAGGCATTTAAAACTGGCAGCAGAACAATTCAAGTGTTGCCAATCTACATTTCACATAAGGCCTACGAATACAAGAGAATAAAGGCTTCTATAGAGCTCACCTTTGCTTATTTTGTTTAGTGCTTCCAACTTTTTGTCCATAAAAGTAACCACTTTCTATTGCTTCAAAGCCATTTCACTCCTGCACACTCAAGCCACAGGATCAAAAGAACAATACCAGTACAAATTCTGACCATAGTAACGCTAGGTAGAAAGGGGGCATAGGAGAAATCTAAACTAGCTGTGAGGCAAAAACAAAAAAACCACGCACAGATAAACTGGAAACAGAATTTATGAGGGCCAGATAAACAGATTAGATGTTATCTTATTATAAGTTTGCACTTCCTAATCCATGTAATGCCTTACTGGTTTCTACTATTCTATATTTGGCCAGAGTATGCTATGGGAGCGTTTCGTTTCTGCCACAAACTGAGGTCACTGTCATGCTATGGTGCCCAGTATTGTTAGACTGATCTGATCACGAATGTGTGCTTGGCCACCTACACTGTTTTCAGTATGTACCCCTCTTCCAACGAAGTTGGAAGCTATTGTATGTGGTATATTATTATACTAAATGTACTGCATGTTACATAGACGGCCATAGACACATCTATAGACAGCTGCATGTTGCCTGAGTGCTAGTTGTGTCCTACTTTTGCATGGTAACATACTGATTCAGGTCTGGTCCTGGGTGCAATTTTCTTCTCAGCTAGATGTAACATGGGGTTTGCGTTGGTCACTTGTGACAAAAGGCACATCTTATATCGTTAGGTGTTTTGTGCCATGTGTAGCTATTTTATGTTGAGTGCATATTCCTTTGTTTTATCTTATTCACCACCTCATATGGTACCTTATTTATTCATATTATTTTGCCTTATGCATGACCACAGTACACACTGAAATTACTTATGTTGTCGTTGGGAGCCATGGGCAGTGGTTTAAGTTATTTTACGGGATCCTGTTACCCCCCCCCCCCCCCCTTTTTTTTTTTGAGAGGGTGTGTCACAGTTTTGCACTTGACAAAGTGGGCAGATCATCATTCAGATGTAACATTATGTTAACATATTACTCATACTCTAACTGGATTTTTCTAGTACACATTTCAATTTTATTAACAAATTGTACGTGTTTTATTACACGTTTGCACCTTACTCGATACACATTATTGGCTCTCTTACTGAACAATACACCTATTGTTTAGCCATTTTGATTTTCAACAGTAAATCTAAAATCTACTACATAATGGTATTTGCAATTATGTTTCCTTCATGGTTTTACGATTTTGCTGGTAACACGACACATGTAATGTGTAGTTCATTATAATATTAGGAGACATAATACAATGTACAATAGTTATTACTGACATTACAATGATGTATTTTGGGACAGCTGATGCTAATGTTATATTTGCTGCATCTTGGTGCCAGATGGTAGTGGAGTAGACCACAGAAGCTGTTGAGAAATAAATAAATAAATAAGTAAATAAGGCCACAGCACTGATCATGTTAATCATTGCTTCACGAATATTTATGAAGATGAATCTACAGAAAACAAACATGCAATGCATGCATTCATATAGAATAACCAACAGGGGGCACAGAACTTAACGCTGTTAAGTAGAATTAGTTGGTGGCTGCTTCCAAAAGTGGGCATCAGGTCCAGTAATGCCCCTTCATACATTTCTGTCTTCTCTTTTTACAAGCAGATGCATTCCGCTCTGTATGTGCAAAAAATCTCTACTTTGTCTCAGTTTGACAGCAACAACCCTTTTTCTTGAAATCTTATTACAACATAGTACCTTTCATTCTTGAGCTGCTTAGTCACTGCCAATGAGTCACACTCTTTATTATTGTGGTCTTTAAACCTTATTTTGATATTTCTTCCGATTTGCCCTGTATACTTCATTTCACAATCCAGACACTTCACTTCATACATTCCCACTTTCCTCACCACTTCTCACCTCAGCTAATTTTATGCTTCCAGCTTCTTCAACAGTTTGTAATCCATCCTGAATTCATTTTCAACCACTCTGTTGTGATTTCACAATACAGCATGAATGTTTTTCTGTGGATATTTCTTGTTTTATTGTAAATATATGACACGTTCGACAACTGGTACATGACATTTTAGTACTGATTTTTAAGGCAGTTTTATGATGGCTTCAACACAGGTACCAGCTTTTAGACACACACAACCAGAATTTCTTTACATTTTGTGAAAGACCTTTCGCTAATATTCCGCTACATTAGTGAACAGAGGCATCATGAACTTCATTCTGCACAGACAATATATTTTTTTTTTTTTTTTTTTTCAGTCGCTGTTCCTTTAGAAGTTTGTTTACAACCACACTATACCATGGAGAGTCCCTTCCTTTAATGAGCTGTTCTACTAGGTACATATCTATAAAGTCCTTGATCAGCCATTGTTTCCAACTTTAACCTACATCCTGTCCTGCGATAAATGTTTCAGGCTCTTCATTGAGAGCTAACACTACTGCTTCTCTATCTAATTTACTGAACACAGAACTCTTTCTACTTGGATTAGTGGCCACCTGCACTTTGGTAATCATTGTTTCTACAAGTGCCTTACTGTCATTAAGACTTGTATCAATGCAGAGGCACTCTCCCATTCTGTCTTCCCTGCCAGTCTCCCTCCTTACCACCATCTTCCTGTCCTCTCCTCTCTTCCCCTCAGTCACCCCCCCTCTTCCTCTTATATGCTCTACCCTCTTAACTCTTCTTGTCTTGTTGTGTAGCCAAAAAGTCATCTCTCAAGAGACCTGACACTAACCGTCTACCCCCTCCTTGCCTTATACAAACTTTCCCACTCCCTTCCTGCCTCTATGCCCAGGTAATTGATCACTAGGAGCTATCGCTGCAAGTGTGTGTCTGTGTGGGAGAATGTGTGTACTTTTACTGGAGAGAAAGCAAGAAACCAAACTCTAGTCTAAATACTGTTTTTTGCTAGGTGTTTCTATGTGCCATATATCAGCTAAGTGGTTGCTTTTACTTGTGCGTACATATTATTCTAGCCATGAATTTTCATTCTCATACCTTTATAACATTGTCCACATGAAGACCCAAAGCTCATCACTGTTGAAAATGTTCAAACCATGATATATCTAGGAAATTTCATACTGTCAAGTGGTGTGTTTTAGATTACTTCATCAGTGCAGCTCAATATTGCATTCAGTCAGGATGCGGATGGTCAGTTATTTTTAAAAAATGGAAATTTGTACTAGTATACCAATGAAACAAACTAAGTATTTTGATTGGTTAATCAAACATAACAGCCTTGAAAAGAGCATTAATCAACTATAAAAATACTATTTTGAAGTCTAACCTGAGCATCATGACCTGCCCCTTCTGATGGTGTCGTATATCCACTGTCTCTAGAGACTGTTCTTGGCTCTGGGGATGATGGCCACTGCAATACAGATGAACATAAATAGAATAACAAACTGAAAAATTCTTGAGTACTTATTACTCTTGTTATTAGTAAAGCAAGTATCAGGATAACTCAGGCAAAAAATATAGAAAATAACAACAGGATAGTGGTAAGTACACAGTTACATATTTCAACGTCTGACACAATTAACTGAGGGTGTAATTACACAATAAAAACTCAAGCAAACAGCATGTACGAAACTAGCAAAAAGACAAGGGAGACTAGACAAGGAAGTGAATGAGGGAGAATGGAAAAAAGGGCCAAGGGTAAACCAATGGGAGCACGGAATGGGATGGGAGACAGAAATGGGAGCAGTGGACCAGTGAGGGCTGTGACGGAAGAGGGCACAGAAGCGAAGCAGAGTGTAGAGCAGAGGAATAGGAGAAGGGGTCCCAGAGGGGAGGGGAGAAGGCAAAGCCCAGAGGGGAGGGAGGAGTGCGGGCATGGAGAGAACTACATGATAACTGAATTTTGAAAGTGAATGGTCTGAGGCAGTCAGTGAATACTTCACGAACTGTGAGGAAGACACTGCCAGCAACCACTTACTGATTTTATTAGTTATGTGTGAGAATAGATTGTCAGGGTTGATTCACTAACAGCTACAGTTTATATGCCTACATTTTTATACCTCTGTGTTAACAATTGTTCCGAGTATGTACTAGCTAGATCCACACACACATAGTTTAAGCTACACTATCTTTACCTTCAGTAAGTTTAACGGTCAAAAAGTTGTCAGTGTAGTGCACTCGCACAGATGATTCATTAAGCATTTACATGTGCTGCAGGAAACAACTCAAATGCTCAACCAAACATTCACTGCTTCTACTTGAGTGTTAGGTAGTAGGACTGACAGACATTTTTGTGCATATTCATATTTTCACAGCGCAATGATTGTTCCATAAAATTTCAAACACGCAGCCACATAAATTTCACTACTTCTTCTAAAATTTCAGCTGTATACCATAAAGCCATCTTCAGAGTGAGCTGAGGCGACCGACACTGCAGCACTTGCTTCATCCCTTTACACCCGAGGGCCGCAACACTGTGCATGCGGCCACAGATACACAAGGCACCAGAGACGTTGGTCAGTGGCAAAGAGGTATAACATATGCATGGAATTAGATTTATGGCCGCACAGTCAATCCACACAGTGGTATCGATGTATCACTACGAGTTCCACATCACAACGTCTTTGTGGTTTATTACAGAAAGTGCCGCATTCCACGATTTGTCCAAGCTGAAGCCTCTATCTCTATTAATTAAATTCATCGTCTACTGAATTTAAATTGCTTCTTTCACTACTACTGAGTCCCAGAAAGATGAAGTTGAGGCTAAAATTTTGACGTTATCGTACGTCCCAGAGTGCCCAGTATCAATACAGTACTCTGCCACTGCAGATTTATTGGGTTGTAACAGCCGGTTGTACCTGTGCTGCTCTGCGCATCTATCTGATGTATGAATGGACACAATCACAGGGGATCTAGAGAACTCCAGGCTTCCAAAGCACTCAATAATCTTTAACGGAACCTAGGAATGCTGCTGTCTTTGGCGGAGTGCGGAAGGCTCCCCACGAGGCAGAAAAGCCATGGATTTAAAACACTTCATGTCTTTTTCTGCATTCTTTATATCTGCTGTTCATTTCATCTGTAGTGCCTTAAAGCTTGTTTTCCAGACAGCTCTTGTCAGCAATGATGTATGCTCTGTGCACCAGAGTTCTGGGTACACTCATTGTCTGCAAAGGATGGTGGCAGCTATTTGCACGTAAATATAAATCCGTATGGGTCAGTTTTTGATATACTACATTTTAAGAAAAGCTGGCGTTTTACCTGTCGAAAATTGGACCTGGTTTCTGAACAACTTTAATCACCTGCATCTGAAGACATCTGTGGAATTACCCTATAATTCATTGAACTGGATTGATGGTGAAACGAGAGCCAAGTCAGACTTGGTTTGTTAGGTAGTCACATCAAGACAGACGGCAAAGTTTTGTTGGCTTGAGACTTCTTCGCAGCAATAAACTGTTATTCGATGCTCCGTCATTAATGTGACAGATATACATCTGGAAGATGCTACAATGATCGTTTTAAGTAGAGGACTGAACTTTGCACCCACACCAAAGGTTTTTCCGATACCAGCATTCATCAGTGATATTGAAGAAGTTGTTCGTCCTCTTTCAACAGAATCAGCAGAAGCAATAGGACACAAAACTTCTCTAGCAGTTATGAAGACTCGTCCACAAACGAGTAACATATCTGTGGCAGAGAGGGCTGCACTATGTAAGCCTCGCCAGCATACCGAGATGATGGTTCTTCCAGCTGATAAAGGTAACACCACTGTTTTAATGTCTCGTGATGACTATCATGACAAAATGAACAGTTTACAGAGTGACAGCGCATACCGGAAGATCAGTAAAGACCCCACCAACCAGAAGGAAGGAAACAGCGATCGTGTGAGACCCAACTCGCTTTATTTGTTCATGAGACCCAGAAAATACTAGATACAGGCTCCCAGGCGGATGCTATTTTCCTTTACTTCCTGAAGGCGTTCGATACAGTCCCGCACTGTCGCCTGCTAAAGTAAGAGCCTATGGAATATCAGACCAGCTGTGTGGCTGGATTGAAGAGTTTTTAGCAAACAGAACACAGTATGTTGTTATCAATGGAGAGATGTCTACAGACGTTAAAGTAACCTCTGACGTGCCACAGGGGAGTGTTATGGGACCATTGCTTTTCGCAATATATATAAATGACCTGGTAGATAGTGTCGGAAGTTCCATGCGGCTTTTCGCGAATGATGCTGTAGTATACAGAGAAGTTGCAGCATTAGAAAATTGTAGCGAAATGCAGGAAGATCTGCAGCAGATACGCATTTGATGCAGGGAGTGGCAACTGACCCTTAACATAGACAAATGTAATGTATTGCGAATACATAGAAAGAAGGATCCTTTATTGTATGATTATATGATGGAACAAGCACTGGTAACTGTTACTTCTGTAAAATATCTGGGAGTATGCGTGCGGAACGATTTGAAAAGGAATGATCATATAAAATTAATTGCTGGTAAGACGGGTACCAGGTTGAGATTCATTGGGAGAGTCCTTAGAAAATGTAGTCCATCAACAAAGGAGGTGGCTTACAAAACACTCGTTCGACCTATACTTGAGTATTGCTCATCAGTGTGGGATCCGTACCAGATCGGGTTGACGGAGGAGATAGAGAAGATCCAAAGAAGAGCGGCGCGTTTCGTCACAGGGTTATTTGGTAACCGTGATAGCGTTACGGAGATGTTTAGTAAACTCAAGTGGCAGACTCTTCAAGAGAGGCGCTCGGCATCGCGGTGTAGCTTGCTCGCCAGGTTTCGAGAGGGGGCGTTTCTGGATGAGGTATCGAATATATTGCTTCCCCCTACCTCCCGAAGAGATCACGAATGTAAAATTAGAGAGATTCGAGCGCGCACGGAGGCTTTCAGACAGTCGTTCTTCCCGCGAACCATAGGCGACTGGAACAGAAAAGGGAGGTAATGACAGTGGCACAAAGTGCCCTCCGCCACACACCATTGGGTGGCTTGCGGAGTATAAATGTAGATGTAGATGGTAAGGAAGAGTGCTTTGCATCTGAGTGCTTCCCCCTTTCCACCAGAAGTTGTGCAAATATATTAAAAACAAAGATTCCAATACTTACCAAGCGGGAAAGCACGGCAGACAGGCACAATGAACAGAACACACAAACACACACACAGAATTACTAGTTTTTGCAACCGATGGTTGCTTCTTCAGGAAAGAGGGAAGGAGAGGGAAAGACGAAAGGATGTGGGTTTTAAGGGAGAGGGTAAGGAGTCATTCCAATCCCGGGAGCGGAAAGACTTCCCTTAGGGGGAAAAAAGGACAGGTGTACACTTGCGCGCGCGCGCGCGCGCACACACACACACACACACACACACACACACACACACACACACACACACACACACACATATCCATCCGCACATACACAGACACAAGCAGACATATTTAAAGGCCTTTAAATATGTCTGCTTGTGTCTGTGCATGTTCGGATGGATATGTGCGTGCGTGTGCGTGCGTGTGCGTGCGTGCGTGCGCGTGCGTGCGCGTGCACGCCTGTCCTTTTTTCCCCCCTAAGGGAAGTCTTTCCGCTCCCGGGATTGGAATGACTCCTTACCCTCTCCCTTAAAACCCACATCCTTTCGTCTTTCCCTCTCCTACCCTCTTTCCTGAAGAAGCAACCATCGGTTGCAAAAGCTAGTAATCCTGTGTGTGTGTTTGTATGTTCTGTTCATTGTGCCTGTCTGCCGGCGCTTTCCCGCTTGGTAAGTATTGGAATCTTTGTTTTTAATATATTTTTCCCATGTGGAAGTTTCTTTCTATTTTATTTACATCATCAGAAGTTGTGCAAAGATTGAAATCAAATGCTGTAGTTCCTCCAAGGCTTCCAGAGATCCATCTGCGTCCAATAGTGAGTACATTGGCTCTCCAACCTATGATTGTGCCGAACACTTAGTATTGTCATTTAGGCCTCTAGTGGGAAAATGCATTTATCACATAAGTAACTCTGTGGACTTCATTGGCAAAGTAAAATCACTCAAACTGAACAATTTTGATATGTTGGTCAGCTTCCCTGTAGTGTCATTGTTCACAACGACAAAGGGATTTCAGCATTGCTTGAACATGTTTGATCTCAACGTATTTTTATTTTTCAATAACAAATTTTCGAACAGACTGAAGGTGTCGCCATGGTTAGTCCTTTGTCGCCCTTGAGGGCCAACGTTTTTATGGAGGACTTTCTGGATAAGGCGCTGGAATCTTCTAAATTGAAGCCCACAGTGTTTTGGATGTATGTTGTTGGCACATTTATAGTGTGGCCACCTAGTGAAGACAAATTAAAAGAATTTTTAAAACATCTGACTTCCATCTACAGACAAATTCAGTTCACAGTGGAAATAAAAAATGATGGGTGCCTTCCATTTTTGAATGTTTTGGTATGACGCAAAGATGGCACTTTGGGACATTCAGTATATCGAAAACTGAACCATATGGATTTACATTTATGTACAAATAGCTGCCACCATCCTTCGCAGATGGTGAATGTACTTATAACTCCGTTACACAGAGCAGGTCACTGCTGACAAGAGTACTCTGGAGGATGAGCTTCAACATTTGAGAACAGTCTTTGAAGCCAACAGGTACTCTCCAGACACATAAGGCACTACAAATTAAACTAACAGTGGATATAGGGAACATAGAAGAAAAAACAGAATGTTTTAAATCCATGCCTTTTCTGCAACAAATAGGAAGCATATTGTTAAAAATACAACAGATCATGAGTAAACAAAGTGAACTTGATTGATTGCCCTCCTACACAGACTGCAGTGTTCCTGGGTTCCATTAAAGATGATTTAGTGCTTCGGAAGCCTGGGATTTACAAGATCCCCTGTGAGTGTGACCATTCTTACGTCAGACAGATGACACAGTCTATGGGAGATGCACACAGGGAGATGCACCACAGGTACACTCAGTTATTACAAGCAAATAAATCTGCAGTGGCAGAGTACTGTATTGATACTGGGCACCGTACAGTGTACAACAACATCGAAATTTTTGCTTCAAATTCATCTTTCTGGGACTCAGCACTGAAATAAGCAATTGAAATTCAGTTGGCAATGAATTTAAATAATAGAGATAGTGGCTTAAGCTTGGACAAATCATGGAATCCAGCACTTCTGTAATAAACTCACAAAAACATAGGACGGTGCAATTTGCAGTGATACATCTATATAACAGTGTGAATTGATCGCGTAGCCACAGATCTAATTCCATACATATGTTATACCTCTGACACTTATCAACATCTGTTGTGCCTTGTGTATGTTTGGCCAACACTGGTGCGGTCCATGGGTTTGAAAGGATGGAGCGAGTGCTGCAGCGTCAGTCACCTCGGCTTACTCTGAAGGTGGCTGGATGGTATACAGCAAAAATAATAGAAGAAGAAGTAAAATATTGTGTGGCCGCATGCCCAAAATTTTATGGAACAGAGACATTTCTGCATCTACATCTATACCAGTACTCCGTAAGCCACCTGACGGCATGTGGCAGAGTATGTCTATCGGTTCTCCCTACTATTCCAGTCACGTATTGTTCGTGGAAAGGAAGATTGTCCGTATGCCTCTGTGTGGGCTCTAATCTCTCTGGTTTTATCCTCATGGTCTCTTCACGAGATATACATAGGAGGGAGCAATATACTGCTTGACTCCTAGGTGAAAGTATGTTCTCGAAACTTCAACAAAGGCCCATACCGAGTTACTGAAGGTTTCTCTTGCAGAGTCTTCCACTGGAGTCTATCTAACATCTCCATAACGCTTTCACAATTACTAAATGAT
The DNA here is from genome assembly GCF_023897955.1 of Schistocerca gregaria. Classification (NCBI taxonomy): domain Eukaryota; kingdom Metazoa; phylum Arthropoda; class Insecta; order Orthoptera; family Acrididae; genus Schistocerca; species Schistocerca gregaria. The sequence goes on along the minus strand of NC_064920.1, from coordinate 1,132,425,424 downwards.
CCTGTAACGAAATGCGCTGCTCTCCATTGGATCTTCTCTCTCTCTCTCCTATAAACCCTATCTGGTACAGATCCCACACTGGTGAGCAGCATTCAAGCAGTGGGTGAACAAGTGTACTGTAACCTACTTCCTTTGTTTTCAGACTGCATTTACTTAGGATCCTCCAATGAATCGGAATCTGGCACCTGCTTTACCGACAATTTTATATGGTCATTCAATTTTAGATCACTCCTAAAGCCCACTCCTAGATAATTTAGAGAATTAACTGCTTCCAGCTGCTGACCTGATATATTGTAGCTAAATGATAAAGGATATTTCCTTCTTTCTATGTATTCGCAGCACATTATACTTGTCTACGTTGAGATTCAATTGCCATTCCCTGCACCATGCATCAATTCGTTGCAGATCCTCCTGCATTTAAGTACAGTTTTCCATTGTTACAACCTCTCGATATACTACAGCATCATCAGCAAAAAGCCTCAGTGAACTTCCGATATTCTCCGCAAGGTCATTTATACACATTGTGAATAGCAACGGTTCTATGACACTCCCCTGCAGCACACGTGAAATCACTCTTACTTCGGAAGACTTCTCTCCATTGAGAATGACATGCTGCATTATGTTATATAGGAACTCTTCAATCCAATCACACAATAGGTCTGATAGTCCATATGCTCTTACTTCGTTCAGTAAACGACTGTGGGGAACTGTATCAAACGCCTTGCGGTAGTCAAGAAACACAGCATCTACCAGCAACCCATGTCTATGGCCCTCTGAGTCTCGTGGATGAATAGCACAAGCTGGGTTTCACATGATCGTCTTTTTCAGAATCCATGCTGATTCCCACAGAGTATATTTTTAGTCTCCAGAGAAAGTCATTATACTCAAACATAATACATGTTCCAAAATTCTACAACTGATCGTTAGAGATATAGGTCTATAGTTCTGCACATCTGTTCGATGTAACTTCTTGAGAACGAGGATGACCTGCGCCCTTTTCTGATCTTTTGGAACAGTACGCTCTTCTAGAGACCTACGGTACATTGCTGCAAGAAAGGGGGCAAGTTCCTTCGCGTACTCTGTGTAAAATCTAACTGGTATCCCATCAGGTCCAGCGGCCTTTCCTCGTTTGAGCGATTTTGATTGTTTTTCTATCCCTCTGTCATCTATTTCAATATTTACCATTTTGTCATCTATCCAACAATCTAGATAAGGAACTACAGTGCAGTCTTCCTCTGTGAAACAGCTTTGGAAAAAGACATTTAGTATTCTGGCTTTTAGTCTGTCATCCTCTGTTTCAGTACCATTTTGGTCATAGAGTGTCTGGACATTTTGTTTTTATCCACCTACTGCTTTGATACAAGACCAAAATTTCTTAGGATTTTCTGCCAAGTCAGTACATAGAATTTTACTTTCGAATTCATTGAACACCTGTGGCATAGCACTCCTCACACTGCATTTTGCTTCATTTAATTTTTGTTTGTCTGCAAGGCTTTGGCTATGTTTATGTTGGCTGTGAAGTTCCCTTTGCTTCCATAGCAGTTTTCTAACTTGGTTGTTGTACCACGGTGGCTCTTTTCAATCTCTTACGTTCTTGGTTGGCACATACTCATCTAATGCATACTGTACGATGGTTTTGAACTTTGCCCACTGATCCTCACCACTATCTGTACTTGAGATAAACCTTTTGTGTTGAGTCATCAAGTACTCAGTAATCTGTTTTTGTCACTTTTGCTAAACAGAGAAATCTTCCTACCTTTTTAAATATTTCTATTTACGGCTGAAATCATCGATGCTGTAACTGCTTTATGATTGCTGATTCCCTGTTCTGTGTTAACTGTTTCAAATAGTTCAGGTCTGTTTGTCACCAGAAGGTCTAGTATGTTATCGCCTCAAGTCGGTTCTCTGTTTAACTGCTCAAGGTAATTTTCAGATAAGGCACTTAAAAAAATTTCACGGGATTCTTTGTCCCTGCCACCCGTTATAAACGTCAAGTTTCCCAGTCTACATCTGGTATTTTAAAATCTCCACCCAAAACTATAACATGGTTGGGAAATCTACTCGAAATATTTTCCAAACTTTCCTTCCAGTGTTCTGCCACAATAGGCACATCCAATTACCATATTTGAGCCTGCTTTAACCATGACCTTCACCCAAATTATTTCACATTTTGTATCTCCGTCAATTTCCTTCGATACTATTGCACTTTTTATCTCTATAAAAACGCCTCCCCCTTCACTGTCCAGCCTGTCTCTGGGGTATACATTCCAATCTGAGTTTAGAATTTCATTACTGCTTACATCTGGTTTCAGCCAACTTTCCGTCCCTAGTACTATATGTGATTGTGACAGTTTATTAATGAGAGCAGTTCTGGTACCTTTCTATAGACGCTCCTGCAGTTTACTACCACATTAATAATGTCATTCCCTATTGTGTATTGCCTACTGCTACTTTGTCGCATCTCAGGAGGCATCTTGTTGGGCCTAGGGAGGGAATTCTCTTACCTAAACAACCCACATGTACACTCCACACATACTCCGCTACCCTTGTAGCCACTTCCTGCATGTAGTGCACACCTGACCTATTCAGGAGACCCTACATTTCTTCATCCGGTAGCGGAGGTTGAGAAATTTGCACCCCCAGATCTCTGCAGAATCGTCTGCGCCTCTGGTTTAAGCCTTCCACTTGGCTTCAAATCAGAGGACCGCGATCAGTTCTGGGAACGATACTACAAATAGTTAGCTAAGATTCCACCCTGCGAGTGAGGCTTTCTTCCTTTACCAACTCCAGCAACCACCTGCACGAACTCAGGAAGACCTTTGAACCCAGACTGCAAGAGTCATTGGTGCCAACATGAGCAACACTTTGCAGTCGAGTGCACCCAGTGCTCTCTATCGCCGCCGGCGGGAGCTCCTCCACATCTTGGATGAGACCCCCCAGCAAGCAGACAGAGTGAACACTGGCCTTCTTCCCAGACCTTTTCGCTATTTCCCTAATGGGCTCCATCACCCGCATAACATTGCTGCTCCCAATCACTGATAAACCCCTCCCCTGTGTGCCTGCTCCGACCTTGCGGAAGGCAACATGTCCACTCACAGGCAGAGCGGATGATGCCACACGACCAGCCTACACATTGACCCTCCGCCTCGCACAGCGTGGACACTGTTGAACCCGTCACTCCCCTTGGGGAGGGGGTGGCCCTACCACACCCGGTACTCACGAAGATGTCTCAACAGCAGGGACTGTGGGTGAAGCATGGAACACCTGGGGTGTACCATGCGACACACCAGACTCCCCACTGCCGCTACACTCTGAGGCAGCAGCCTGAAGACGGCTGACCATGGCTATCAGCATGTTCAGCTGCTCGTGAACAGTGGCCAGCTCCTCCTGCGTGCTTACACAGCAGTCACACATCCTATCCATCCTAAGAAATCAACAATTTACTGTAGAGTGTTAAGTAATCAACTTTTAACTAGACTGCTAATTCACTAAAGACGAATGACAGCTGACTAAACTGTGGTTACTAGACACTTCTTGTTAGAAATGATGAAAGTAAGCACTAACTGTCTCTGGAATGTATTCAAAACAAACACGAAATCTATGAACACTATTACTCGAACTCTAAAATTAAAGCTTCCTAAAAGCAAAAAAACATGTAAAAATAAGTGACAAGTAAGAAAAACACATTTAATACTTAAATTTACGTACCTTGGTGCACAGCAGATGTGAAGCAGACGGTAATTACGACAACATTTTTGTTTTGAGGGGACATTGTATGTTCATATGGGTAAATGTATGGGCATGATAGAGGGGCAAAAAAAGGGGCAGTTGTGTTTGGCCAAATGGCTTGTGTAGTTGCTGTATTAGTTGTTTTTTGCAGTCCACTGTTAAATGCGTGTAAAAGCAGTAGTGTAGCAGATGTGGATACAGAACACATCAGAACTGTGGCCACAAAAAGATCTAGCAGAGAAACCAGAGACCCTTTTGGCAACTTGTAAATCTCATTTGCTTCCAAACTTGACACGATTGCTACAGGCAGCAAATGGAAGTCCATCCCAACCTTTCAGCTAGAGAACATTGTCATAGGAACTGCATGCAATAAACGTTTGGAGTTGGATTATCTCACTAGTGTCCATTTCTCACACAATCATAAAAGTAACTACTTCATCGGACTGAAGAATGTATGACTGGTTTTCTCCACCAATCTATTACATCTCACAGGGCCTGCAAAATCACCTGACTGGAATCCCCACAGAAAATCTGTGAGACATATTGGAACAGCAGGTGAAACACAAATATCAGAATCCTAAATTCGATGTAATTCTGTGATCAAGTCCTCAACATGCGGTTAACCTCACTTTCTAGACGAATCGAGGCATTTATCTTGTCCAGGTGCAGAATTACACAGTATTAAATGATGCCCTGGACATGTGGTGCTATAGAAGGATGAAGAAGATCAGATGGAGAAACAAAATAACAAATGAAGAGATGCTTAGAAGAGTACAGGAAACCAGATCTCTGTAGAGGCACATCCAAACACGAAGAGACAAACTTGTAGGGCACATCCTATGACACAACACCACCATTCGAACAATAGCAGAAGGAGCTATTGAGGGAAGGAATTGGCGGGGGTGACCAAGGATATCAACACGTGCAACAGATCATGAATGAGGCTGGATGTATCACATACATGGAAATCAAGAGGACGGCAGACAGAAGAGAGGGATGGCGCTCTGCTGCAAACCAACCTCAGGGTTGAACACTAAAAGAAGAAATGATGCTTGTAATGATTTCTTTAAGATACCAACGTTTTGTCTGCGAACCTACAAGTTGCATGATCACTGCCTTTTTTCCTTTCACCTGTGTGATCCTTTCTGATGGTACACACACATTTTTTTCAAGTAACTACTAGCAGGCAAGCACTAACTGTAACATACAGGGAAACCGTTCTCTCTCTCTCTCTCTCTCTCTCTCTCTCTCTCTCTCTCTCTCTCTCTCTCTCTCTGAACACATTATTTGAAGGTCACAAGTCTCACATACCTGGATTTCACTTTCCTCCATAGCTTCTGATGTCAGCGATACAACAGATACTATTTTGAGACATTGTGTCTCTGAAGTTTCATTATTCGTATCTTTGCTTCCAGTCTTTGCTGAAGTACTGTCACCAACCTGCATCAAATTTAAAACAAGTAGCTTTAAAGTAAATTTCTACAAATAGATCAGAATTTTAAGACATGCTGTATAGATACTATCAGTTACGTCACATGCATAATGCACCCATTACTTCCCATGGCAGGACTTGCAAGGATTGTAGGTTTTGCTCCCCTGGTGTTCATACAAGACGATATCTCATATGAAACTCATGACACTTACAGCCTCCTCTCCGAAGACAATGGATGCGAATGCTGCTTAACAACACTACCAACAGCATGCCATATCGATGGAACTCATAATACCTGTAGTTTTCATTAATAATTTATCCAGCTATAATGTTAACTTCTTAAGTGTTATTTTTTATTGCACCAAGACAGCATTTTTAATTTTTTCACTTAAGTGCCGAACTATTTACTAGCAAGCCATAAATACAACTATGGTACAAACAACAACAAGAATGTTTATTTATGTGCAATGTTTCTTTACATGCAAACATGGAAGTGATGAGTTATTTTGCTCATGAGTCTTTGTATATTGCTATAGGCACCTTTAAACAAGAGACAGAAAACAATTCACTGCATAATATGGTAAAAACTAAAAATGAAAAGTTACGTACAGAAAGTGACACAAAAAAATTAAGGAGTCAGTCATTGTGCACCTATGAGGTCAAATGAAGAGCTGTTTGATGAAAATGAATATTTTAATCAATAATTGTGATTAATAATACTGTTGATTATATGACAGCAATACAACATGATTGTATGAATTCCCATCTACTTTGCAGTGCATTAAGTGTAGAAAATGTAATCTAACTTCCAATAAACAGGAAGTGTGTCTTGAGAACACAAAGGAATTAGTTGCTAGCACAAAACATAGTATGTAGCTGCAATTTTCTTTCTAGGATGCATGTATCTTAGAAGCAAAAGGAAAATGATTACTTTATAATGTACTCTCCTACGCAAAATGTCTCACTTTGCCTGACTTGTGTGTTGTGGAATGTTGGGTATCCTAAGAATCGTAAACATCAGGATATCAGTGAATTATGCACAATGAGAAACGAACACTTGAAAACCATAAAAATAATAAATTGATAGTAGTACATCTAATACTGAAATAGGTACAAGAACACCCATCAGTAAGCTTTTAGAGAAAATGGTAAAACTTTTGCTATATCATTACAAATACTTAGTATAATATCAAGATGTATTTGATGACAATGTGGAGGAGTAAGTTTGAAACAGAAAAGAATAAAAAATACTGGGAGAGAGATAAATAAGGTTACAGAAGGCGTGAAATTTTAGGCAATTTTCTACAACGATTACAAACATGCAAGCCTGGTTCTTCCCTATACAAAATACACGAACACAATAGATGGACATTAAGAGTTAAATGCACACATTGCATGCACTTTCCTCTTCATTGCACACTCAACCCCCACACAAACGCCATAGATCACATTATGATTTATGGAAGCCGCCACCACACCAAACAGGGGTGTAAGCACATTACTCCTGAATAATTCACAGAAACACTATCTTTTACATAAATAAATGCAGAATCAATGTAAACCCCCAAGTCACTGGGATATTAAGGTCACGGCTTAAAATTCCAACCTCATATGAATAAAAGCTGCTGAAAATCACAATTTAGAACTGTTCATTTTGCAGAAAAGAGCTGAGAGTACAAGGTTTAAATGAGAGATAACCATTTAGTATCAGGTGTGACAAACAGATACTTTTAACATCAGTATGAAACAGGACAGCAAATTAGAATGTGTTATACGCAAGTGACACCTGCCAAGAAGCACATCAAAAGTGAAGTGAAGTGAAGTAGGCCAAGCAGCATGTCAAAAGGAAGTCTAAGGGTAATGCCCAGAACCACAAGAAATTTCAACAAAAGATTCCCACTACAACAATTGCTGAAGTGCTTGAAATCTATTCACTACATATATGAATCATGATCTGTGAATATGTACTTTCCTGTCCTATTATATATACCTTTGCATTTGAAACTATGACAAACCATATTCTGCTGATTTTCATTGTGTTTTACCAACCAAGACATTTCACCTTAGCAAGTGTCATTTATTTTAGTTTTGTTGCTGACTTTCACATTTTTATACACATTTATATACATATGCTACAATCTTTAAACTGGTTGCTTTACTTGGCTGATACTTACTGCTTCTTGTGTGTCATTGGCACAACTGATGTCTTCAGATTTTGAAGAGAGATGTTTGGTAAATGAGTCTGCAGGAGCTACAACACTGATATGTCGGCTCCGTGAAGTTGTTTTTGTGGCTACTCCAACTTTTGCAAATTTGTAGCCTAGGAACTGTACAGGACTACAATCTTCAATGATCTCAATATCATCATCTTCAGACAAACAGTTTACAACTGTTATTTCAGACTCTGAATTATCCAAATCAGAATTCTGTGACTGTCTAGAGCTAACAATACAAGGACTTCTTAATTTCGATATCGTCTTCTCTCTTTTTTCAGTTAAGAACGAATTCTCTCCATCTGCATCATATCCAGGAGACATTGCCTTGGTGGCACAATTCAAAGCAGTATCTTCAGAAACAGTAGACCCTGTCACTGCAGGTGTATCAATGTTCACTCCACTTTTCTTTTCTAAAGGCACGTTATTTTTTTTGTTGACAATATTCACATCAGCTGAAACAGTTTGAGCACACTGGTTCCTCCCGTCCATAATTTCTAAATAAGCTGAATCTGAGGTGAGCTCTTTCTTGTTGTCAAAACAAACTCGAGACATTAGTTTTAAGGACATTTCTGAATTAACTGAAAGATCACTTTCTATAAATTCTTTGACATCCATCTCTTCCATATGATCTGTCACATTAGATATACTTTCAGAAGTTAAGATATGCTTAAGCTGCACAGCATTTGCTGCTGGAAAACAGTCACTGTCAAAAATCTCACTCATCTGTTTATTGCTTTCCTGGACTACCTCATCTGTCTTAGGAGCAACACTTTTATTAGCACCAGTGTTAGAAATAGTCTCTACCCTCACAGTGGACATGTTTCCATTGGCACCATCGACTGTTTTTGACTCACAGGGGGTATTTCCCTGTATATTCTGTGTCCTCTCTGGCTGTGACAAATTCTTACAGCTCTCCGCCTCTTTTGAACTAAAAAAAGCTGAAGATGCATTCCCTTGTTTTTCAGTTATAGAAGAATTGTTTGTGTCCATTCCATTCCCAGAAGACACGGTCTTAGCAGCAGAAATTGACACAATATTTACAGAGGCAGTACAGCTCGTCATTGCATGTGCACCACTCAATTTTTCCAAGTATGTATTGTTTTTAGAGTTCATTATTGGTGGACCGATAGAGGACGAAGCTCCAGAACTGAGACTGACATCGTCGTATGTTACACTGTTGGGGCTAGATGCCTTCTCATGATCAGATTGTGTTTTACAGCCATCAAATAACTGTGGAGAATATGAAATGTCACTAGATGATACTGGAATTTTCATTTGCACAGCACTTGCCTGAAAATTGTGGCGTATTTCAGTATTTTCGTCACCTGCAGGTTGCAGTAAACATCTGTTGTTATTACTCGTGGAAGAGGTGTTTGTGTCTTTCACAGTAACAGGACTCTGTCCTGTATGTCTATCACACTGAGTCAATGGTGGTCTACTTTGTTTTACACCTGTTGCACATGAAACATTAAGCACATCAGGGTGTTCTAAAGAATGTAACAGGTTGCCTTCATTTACTGAATCTGCATTACTACTACCACATACTGAATGTGAATGAGGTGCATGATCATGTGGAACCGAAGCACGTGGGCTAACAGCCGGACATGAAGTACTTCCACTCTTAATTATATCTGTTCGAGTTGATGCAGATGTAGCTACCGTGTCAGTATAAATCTGCTGTGATAATTTATCTGCTTCTGCTCTCGCAGATGGAGAGCTATCCTTAGAATTATTAGCAACAACAGTCTGTGGTAGCTTTACACGGGATGCATGCTGGTCCTTATCTGCACTAGTAACCTGAGTGTCTCTCTCCAAAGAATCTGTACTTGACACTGACACTGCAGGAGCAGAACTTACATGTCTCATTATTCCCAGAGTTCTAAATACCAACTGTGACTGTGATGTAGCAGCTTTCTGTAGACTAGGAACAGAACTGTTAGTAGGAACTTCATTATTTTCAGAACTTGTTACATAAAGCATGCCACTTTGTTTTGCAGAAGTACTAACAAGGGATGATAGATTCTTTGGATTAGTAGATTGTGTACTTAAAATATTAGGGTGTCGTCTTGAGATATGGACCTGTTGATGTGGACATTCTCCAGAAGACCCTGCCACACTGTTCTGTGACATCGTGTTACAAATGACTGGCTGTGAACTGTTTGGTATTTCACACATAGCAGCTGTTCTATATGACTTCTGTACCTGTGAATTCACACCACTACTATCTGCAGTTCGTGGAAAAATAACTTCAGCACTCTGAGGTTCAGCAGTCATGATTTTTGCAGAAGATACAGTGTATCCACGGCTTCCAGTTCCCTGGGTTCCTGAAGGTATTGTCCGTTGACTTCCACCTATTACATGAACATGAGAAGTAGATGCAATTTTCTGTTGTGCTCTACTATTTGAGGCTCTATTGTTCTGGATAACAAAAGAAGTTTTGTTACTCTGCTGCTCAATACACTGTAGTCTAACATCTTGCTGGTTTTCTGGTTGTCTACCAAGTGCTGGTAAATTTGCAAAGCCCCTATTTTCATCTGCTGACTGTGTTTCTTTCACTCCACAATCCTGTCCTACAGCTAGGCATGACAAACGGTTACCTTGATCTTCAACACTTGAAGACATATGTGAAGGTAATGACGTCTCTGTTCCTTGATACCCAATTCTTCCTTCCGAGTGACTACTGCCTTGTCTCCTTATAGAATTAACATTTGGTGCACTCTGAAATGTATTCTGATGAGTACTAATGAGAGTCGTGCTGGTTGTTCCACTCTGAACAGTGACAGCCTGTGCACCAGAAAAACATAAACCATCCAGTACTTTCGAAGAAGGGGGAACAGCTGCAATCTGTTGTGAGAGAACAAGACCTGTCATTCCACAATTTGCAGTCATGTGTCCCATAACTGCTGTATTTGTGGGATTAGCAGGAACTTGGCTCACATGAACTGTGTAGGGTGGTAACTGTGCACCCTGTGGCACAGTGGCCACCATACTCCGAGTTTGCTCAAAATTAGGAGCTATTTGGTGAAGCTTTCGTTGGTGTATCATCTGAGTGGCTTGCGTATGAACAGGAGACACTTGACTAGCTTGTGTAGTACTGTATGACATTTGCTGGAATGTTCGGTTTAGTTGTTGATGGTTCAAATTTTCTTGACCTGCAGTTTGGTGTCCAGTCTGCAACTGACTCACATATGCAGGTATTTGATAGCCTCGCTTGACCTGTAAATCCCTCACATGTGAAGACTCAAAGTGAGGCTGATTTACATTTGAAGGTATACTCCCAACCTGAGGCTGTTTCGAAGGCATATATCCAGTTCGGACAGAGTTTGAATTCGAAGACACATGCGCCCAATGCGTCTGACTCTGATTTGCAGGTACGTTTCCAGTTTTGGAAAGATTCTGACTTGAACGCAAGCTCTGATTTGAAGATTGGTGTCCATTTACAGCCTGGCCCTGAGTGATGTGGTTAGCCACTGTATGATTTTGACTTGAAAGCCGACTTCCATATTGCTGCTGTGTTTGATAGGAAGGCAGTTGACAATGGTTCAAACGCAAGTAGCTGTCTTGCTGCGGGATCTGTTTCAAAAGCAGCTGTTCAACCTGCCCTCCGTTCTGGTATGAAGGGAGCAGTCCTGCTTGTGCCTGCCTCGGGTATGATGGCCTGCAACCCATCTGCGGCTGGCTCGTGTATGAAAGCATGCGCCCCTCTTGCAACTGGCTTGTATTTAAAGGCTGGGCACCACCTTTCGGACGGCTCAGGTACCTGATCAAAACTGATTTTGATTTTGAAGAAATTTGGCTACTTTGAAGTTGTCCAGAAGTCACATTAATGTGTTGCTGCTGGCTTGTAGGGGTCCACCCGTGCTGTAGGTAGCCTGGCAACGGGGCCCTGCGCTGAGGTGGGCACCCGTGCTGCGGCTGGCCCGGGGCGGGGCACCCGTGCTGCGGCTGGCCCGGGGCGGGGCACCCGTGCTGCGGCTGGCCCGGGGCGGGGCACCCGTGCTGCGGCTGGCCCGGGGCGGGGCACCCGTGCTGCGGCTGGCCCGGAGCGGGGCACCCGTGCTGCGGCTGGCCCGGGGCGGGGCACCCGTGCTGCGGCTGGCCCGGGGCGGGGCACCCGTGCTGCGGCTGGCCCGGGGCGGGGCACCCGTGCTGCGGCTGGCCCGGGGCGGGGCACCCGTGCTGCGGCTGGCCCGGGGCGGGGCACCCGTGCTGCGGCTGGCCCGGGGCGGGGCACCCGTGCTGCGGCTGGCCCGGGGCGGGGCACCCGTGCTGCGGCTGGCCCGGGGCGGGGCACCCGTGCTGCGGCTGGCCCGGGGCGGGGGACCCGTGCTGCGGCTGGCCCGGGGCGGGGGACCCATGCTGCGGCTGGCCCGAAGGTGGGAAACTTAGCCGATTTTGATCTTGAGAAAGGATCCCAACTTCTGACTGTTCTGATACATTGTGACTGATCTGTCTTCGACTTGCAGGCATCTGCTCAATTAGCGACTGAAGTGACTGTATAGATGCTGGCTGGTGTTGAGTTGTATGGTATCTGAGAGCTCTCATTAACCCATTGTCATTTAAAATGGAGGTACATGATGAAGTCTCTCTGACAGAGCAATTATGCCTTGATCTTGGGGTCAGCATGGTAACCTGTCTTTCAGTCTGTGAAGACACAATGTCATTTGCATTTTTATTTTTTGCATGTAAACTTGTGTCACTGGTCATCATAACTGGCTGTAAACTTGAATTAATCCCTTCGTTAACATTGTTCGAGCTTCCCTGTCGACTGTTACAGCTGTGGTAAGCGTTTACTGCATCATTCACTTCTTCACTTGGTTTATTTGTAGACTGTGAACCAACCTGTGAAGTATCTGTAGTCAAGTTATCAGTTCCTAACACTTTCTGGTGTATGGTTAAATTGTAGGCTGAACTACCTCCAACAACATTGCTTTGCTGGGACAGAACAGTCACATTTGGTGACATTTCTGTAACACTATGTTGGTATCCATGCCTATTCACACTAGGAATTGTGAAGGAAGTTCTCTCCCAAGAGCTTTTACCAGACTGAATACAAACTCCCGTAGTTTCTTCATCTCTACCTACATTTTTGGCTGTGGCAGTTTTGCTGTAATGCTTCTGAGAATTCTGAACTTCACACACAAATGACTGTGATTCAAAAGGTGCATCGTTTCCGCCTTCAATGTTCACAATAACTTTTGTTTTCTCACTCTGTGTATAAGAACTTTTTTCAGTGCCTACACTGAGGTTCTTTGATTGCTCTTTAAGGAATCTTTGGTACAACTCAGCTAATTCTTGAGTCGTACACTGCCATCTTTTATTGACAAAAGCATGCAAAACTTCTTCAAATTTATCAGGGAAAAAAAACTTCAAAAATTTTACCTTATTTACCACAACCCTGCATTTTGATCTCACAGAATGTACAAAATCTGTTCTGGCACATGTGAGCTCAATATCTCTTGATGTTTCAGGCAGCTTTTCAGCATCGTTCATCCGAGCCTTGTACCTGTCGATATCCATAAAGCCAGTAACAAACAGACTAGCTAAATCAGTGAATTCATTCTCAATTTGTGTAGGGAACGATTTCACAGAATTTTCTATTAGATGTGTAGCAGCATCAGATTCAGAAAGTTTACAACCAATCCCTAAGCTCAATGGATCTTTCACTCTGATTGACCCAATTTTTATCTTAAGTGAGGGAGAACAGTCAGCCATAGTAATATTAGGTATAGCTCCTGCATCATCATGTTGCAGCCTCTTTTCTCCTAGCTGCAACTCGCTTCTAAGATTTTCTTGTTTTTTCTTATTTATGCCCGATTCATTTCCTGTTGCATTATGTATCACTCTAAGGTTTTCTTTTCTGGCTTTGCTACTAGCTTCGTTTGAAAAATTATTTACTTTCCCTTTCAAAGTACCAATGTCCCTCCTCTCTTCCTCTGTAATTACAGCACTTGATTCTTTTGGTCCCTGTTCTTTGTTCCCAGTGCGAATGACTAAATTAACTTCTGGTCCTGCAAGTGATGTCTGTTCCGTTTCCTTTGTGCTGACACTCATTCCGCTTTCATTGGTGTGCACAATTTCTGAGCACAGCCTTTCAGTTGTAGCCCTTCCTTTACTAGTTTCCATAATCTCTTTCTCTGCACTACCTTTCTCAGGAGACTCCAAGTTGTTACCGCACCCCACTACAAGAGCACAAGAGCTACCACCTCCTAATGGAGTAGATTCTATAGTTTTCGTGTCATTTCTGCTTCCAAAGCTTGAGTTCACAGGATCCAATTCTGGAAGAGAGAAATTTGGGCTACTTCCATTCTCTGTTTCAGCATCTGAATGCCCACAATTTGGTAATTTAAGGCTCACAGAGTTCAACTCAGGGAAAGACTCTACAGAACTGAACTCTGCTTTAATCCAACATTGTGCATCTGATGTGTCCAGATTATTGCACTGAAATGTTTTTTCATCTACGTCTGAAATATCTGCAGAAAGTGGTTCAGCTACAAGTTCTTCATTTTGATCAAGAACTTTTTCTTCATCCTTAACAAACATAGAAGTAAGGAACACTTCCGCATTTTCAATTTCTACTTTCTCACTGCTAGGTGAAATTTTATGTGAATCTGGTAACACATCTTTTTCACTGAATGTACAAATATCTCTTTCTCCTTCAGCATTTCTAAGTGCTCCAATTTCCTCGCACACGTTACTGGTTTCTAAAGTCAACAATGATTCACAAGATTCAATTCGCCTTTCTGGCTTATCATTCACATTCATTCCATTAAGTTCAGTGTCTGAATGATGGCGTACTTGTACTGGTGAAGAAAAAATATCTTCCCTGACAAAAGTCGGTTCATCTGTACCAGCATGCTTATTATTTGGCATGGGAGGAAAGGAATTTCTCTTATGCAATCCCACTTTAGCCACTACTGGCTTTTGGGGTTCTACACTGCTCTGTCTGAAATAGTGTTTTCTTGATTTAATAGATACATTAGATAAATCAACTTCCTTCAACAGCCAAGGTATATTATGAGGATTAACTGCTGTATCTTTTGTCATAAGTCTGCTCTTGGAACAAGCAGGTGGATTGGTGGCATCGGAAAACCAGTTCTGCATAACTTTCTCTTTAGCAGACTGACTTCTCTCTGAATCTTGACTCTTTCCAGCAACAGTTTCATCACTGCTGCCTCTTTTTGCAATTGCATTTACCAAAGATTGTTCCTTTCTTTGGTTCAATTTAACTTTTGACACAAAACCTATAGGCTGACCTTTACAAATAGTTCTTGTTTTATTACAAAGGAACAATGGAGATTTTTTAGCAACTCTGATTCCTCTGTTGGAAGGCATTAATTTTCTTTCTCCTTCTCCAGGCAATTGCTTTGTGGTATGTAAAGCAGTCGACTTGTTTCCAATCTGAGGGATTTCTTTACTAACTTCTGAAATATTTTTTGTTTTACACATTTTTTGGCCATTTTTCTGTTCACCAGTGATACTGTCAGCCTCACATTCATCAGCACCAAAAAGCTCTTCAAACTTCTGGCTCAACTTCAATTTCCTTTTAAATGACTCAGGAGCCCTTGATTGTTCTTTGAAGCATTTTGCTTGGCTATCTGTTTCACTCTCTTCATGTATATATGGACGTTTTAGCAAGGTTTCTGCCTCAGTTTTTCCAGCCGTTTTCGTTTTGGTTGACATGTGCTTCACACTGTGGTCTTTAGTTATCACGAATTCACACTCACGACTCTCTCCATTATTCCTGAGTTGATCTACTGCCTCTATAGAAATAGATGGTTCTAATGGCATAGTACATTCTTTCCTGTTGCCGTTTTCAGCGTTACTACCTTGCTTACCCATAGAGCTGCCACTGTCATGAGGTATTTGTCTGCAGACAGGTGTCAACCTCAACTGTTCTTTTGTTTCTGGGCTTCTAGCTGTATTTCTCTGAACAGTTAAACAGCTAGTCTTATTATGCACTTTTATATCATGCACAGTATCACTAATTTGTGGACTCACAAAACCATCTGGTGAATTATTTTCTCTCTTTGTTGTAGCATGTCCAGACTGGTTGTTGGTACTTCCACTGAACAGTGATTGAGACATTTTATCCTGTTTTTCAACAAAAGTTTTTGTAGTAGAAGATGCAGGAGATGTTATTTCAGATTCTGCACTACTCTTAATATTGTCTTTCAATTCACTGGTGGCAGAATCATTAACTTTGTTCTCAAGTGACAGCCTGCATTTGTTATTTCTGGTGACAGCAACATCTTTATCATTTGCTGATGATGGTTTTACAAGCTGGGTGCGAGGCGCTGGGTGGAAAGAGAGATTGTCTTTGCCTGAGGTGTCACATTTACCAAGTGTTGATGAGGATGCCAACTCTACCTTGGTTAACATTTTACTGTGATCCTCAGTAGTACTGTGATTTAACTTGGCACTGCCATGAATGTTGTTTGGATGTTCACATGACAGAGAACCTTGTGTTTGAATAGAGTTATTTTCAAACATAAAGGGAACACATACTACATTTTGCAGATTATCTCTGTCACACTCAACCCCTGATTCTAGTTTCAAACTTCGTTCAATGCTCTCTTGGTCCTCCACTTCTTTCTCACTCAATTCTTGCACATGTCTATATGATATTTGTCCATTAACGGAAGTTTTTGAAGACGACTTGCATGTATCTATATCATCACAGTCAGTACTAAGTTTATTAGAAAGTGTGCAAGAATTTCCTTTCATTGATTCAATAGTGGAAGTTACAACTGCACCATTTTTTTGCTCTGTTACAGCTGTAAGAGACTCAACCCTATTTGCCACATCTTTCAAATCAATGGATACAGGAAGCACAACAGGTTGCTCCATTTTTGTGTCATTTGATGTCCTTGCATTAATATCATCATGGGAAGATGATCTGTCCCCATCTTCAAGTATGTTTGGAGATGTCCTAATCTCTGGACGAAAAGTTCCCAAAGGCAGAGAGAGCATTTGTTCTGAGGATTTATTTTTTTTACTGCTTGTTAAAAATTCTGCACTACTGCACATATTCACAGATTTTTTGGCCACAATACTTGATGTACTAGTCAGATCACACAAGACACTCTCATGACACTGCTGTGCCATGCTTACATCTCTTGAGAGTATTCCTTTAATAATTTCTGGTGTGGGTGCTGCAGTTACAACAGTTTGTTCATTTACACTGGTTTCCTTTAAAACTTTAGACACATCTAGTTTCAGCATTGTACGTCCAACACCATGACAGTTCTTGCTGCTTGGATATTCTGTCGTCTGCACAGTAGCCTTGGAAGTGTGTGTGTTATTTACTGAGTGGACAGGATATCTGGCTTTATCCTGGTAACTGTTCTTCTTGTGCTTTTCTTCTGTAAAGCTGCAGTCTCTCCCAATATTACAACTAGCATCAGATGTTCTCTTTCCAGCAAAAGAGTCAGGTCTCTCCTTTGTTATCTGCAATATAGAGCTATTCTTTGCAGTTTCACCTTTACTGTCGCCATATTTTTCCATATTTTTAATATTGGTTTTGTCAAAAAAATACTGCTCTGTTGTAAAGTGTGTGGATTTTTCATATTTGTGCAACTCTGTCTCCGTCCTGTCCTTAAACTTCTTGAACTTTGCCCTCCCTATAGATTTTTCTACCGTATGATGAGATCCTTCACATCTCCTCTTGAGACTATTTACAGTTTTGACTGTTAAATGGTTATACGTTGCACATTCTTGATCTTTTTTATGTTTATGTTTTTCTTCATTCATATTTTCATTAGGCTTATTACATTCGCTGCTTGTATAACATTTTTTGTAATGTTTTTGCGTGTAACTTTCATAGTAATCACTGTCACTTGTGACTTTCCTGAAAGAAAATAAAAAGAAGGTGTCACCATTTAATAGCTTGGAAGTAGTGAAACAATATGTACATAAAACTGAAGTCAAATGTTTCAATAAGAACTGAAGGGGGAGAGGTGCGCGACTGTACAGACACATACTTTCTGTCGATTTTTGGTACAGATACATATGTAAATAAAATCATTTTGTAACAATCAAATATAAGTAATAACAGAACGGATTTCTGAAGGCACTACTACATCTACTGCAAATGGTGCATGAAGAAGAATGAACTTTTGCAGGCTGCACAACAATGCAATTTAAAATCACTTGGTAAATGAGCACTCTGATATCCACTGAGTTGACCTGTTCAGGACCTACATTACAGTAAACATTGGTGTGGCACTGTGGCGGTGTGTCAGACAGCATCTAAATTTCATTTCTATTGCTTTGAGCTTGGTTATTTTAAATGAGATCACTCTACATAATAATAATAATAACAATAATGCAACTGAAGGATAAGAAAGAGGGAAATTGTGAAATCTTGAGATAAATGCAAGTGAATACATAATAAAATTATAGGGGTCATCAGGTAGGAAAAAGTGAATTTAGTGACAACAGGGGCTAAAGCAAACTGAGGCTAAATCCAGAACAGTGGCAGGACATGAGAGTAAGTTGGAGGTTAAGTTTCCACTTCTGAATTTCAGGACCATCACCATGTTACAACAACAGGGAGCAGACTGCTAATGAGGGCAGAACCCATTTTTGCACACTGCTGGCAGAGGGGGTTAACTGGGCAACTGCCATTGCTCAGTAACAAATTGTGTGAGACCACAACACTAAACAAAAACCTGCACTTTACTGTGTTGCACTAGCAAAAATGCACAGTTCTCATGTGACACTGAAAGCCTTGATCGGGGGAACTATGTTCCAATGTGGGAAGTGTCAACTGACATGTCATTTTAATTTGTACCTTAGGGACACAGCAAGAGTCAGAACGTGCTAGCGCCTGTTACAGTGGTAGAGCTACCTACATATAGTATTACTTTCATCCACATCCTGAGACATAAACATCCCACCAAACATCACATCTAAGCCCTCATGTATTTGAGTTTTTATTTTTCCCCCTTTTCTATTCCTTAATAAATTTATTGTTCACATTTCATTCTCTCTTTCTCTTCTGATTTGTCTTTACTTCTCAATATGTTCCTGCAGTTGTCCTTTAACTGAATCCTGCACAGTGCTTATGATGGATTGTCTTTGACCTCCTCTCACACATTCGTTTCCAGTATCCCTCCCCTACCACCACCACCACCACCACCACCACCACCACCACCAACACAAACCCCCGCACTCTGCTTAACTCTTTCTCACAACAGCTGAGCCCCGCTCTGCACAGAGTCTTCCAAACTTCCTCAACCAACAATCCTGCTTTCTTTCCGGAAAAAGCAACATATAGTTCTGAAAACTAAGAGTACTATTTTCTGTTTTAAATGTTTCTAATGGCAACAATGGAAGTTGCTGAAGATTGTAAATACATAGCAGCCTTTCTGTGTCTACATCAATAATAATTATCTTATAAAAAACCTGTGAATATGATTTCTGTTCCGGTATCATTCAACCACCACTACAGTTTCTAATTTCTGTTTTAAATGGTATTTTGCCTGCTTCAGTCACATTTTACTGTACTACTATAATTAACAATGACAGTCGTTTCCTCAATAGTGGCACACCCCATCTCCCCCCCTCCCACATACATATTACACTGTAATAAAGAGATATAATAAGCAGGTGTGTTATCTGTAACATTCTATGTGAGGATGGCAAGTACATTAACTTGTCCACTCACATGAATGGCAAATGTCACAACTGTGGTAAACCACTAACTTGACCATCATTTGCGAACAAGCTGCACACCATAACGCTAATGACTTCAATGGCTGCTTCACTACAGGAGCCAGTTGAATGCTCCCTCCCATCACACATTTCTCAGAACTACACAGGTGGAAATTGTCTCTCCATTATGTCCTGCACTCTCGCAGTCCCCCTGGCCTAACTTCGTTCCCACTGCCAACCTTACCTTTTCCCACCTATGTTCTGTTCACACCACTCCTTCCCCTCCCAGATTGTGTACTGCCTTCTCCCACCACTCATCTTCCATCCTCCCCTCCCTCCATGCAGTCTCTCCCTCCCCCCTCTTCCTCTCCCCATTCCCTCCCTCTTGTATGTTCTACCTTCGGAACTCCTGCCACCAAGTCACCTGGCGAAAGACCTTCCCCACACTGCCCCACTACTCCGTCCTTGCCTCATACATCCTTCGCTATTACCTACCTACCTACCTACCTACATTCACCTACCCAGGCAACTACTTTCAATAATCGATGTTCAATAGTCTCACAGCTACAGTATGTGTGTGTATCATCTACTAAAAAATGGGCAATGGCTCGAAAGCTAGTGTTAACTGTTTTTTATTATGTGTTGAGTTGACTATTTAAGTTGCTTCTGTGTTATGCTTAGTTATGCTGGCAACAATGCTACTCCCCACTAGCTCCACATATGGTCAGAAGTCACACATTATTTTAATCACAAAACCACAGATTTGAGAAGAAATTTAAAAGTAAACTTTTAAGAACCTGCCCACAGAATGAAAGAACCAGTATGCCTAAGTTCAACAACAGTAACAAATAATAAGTGATTTTTAAGGTAAGTGAAGGCCAAGAATTAATTAATGGCAAGGGTAGTTTTACGAAGTGCACCTGCTATGAAGGGAATAACTTTCACAGTTGACCTGTAATAGGCCAAGTCTGTTATTGAAGTATCATTCTTTCTATTACATTTCACACAACAGCTCCTGCATCTTAAAAGAGTAGGAAAATACTGATAAAGGTGTGAACTCTTATGTTGTGTGAGCACAAGGGCCAAGGACAACACTGAATATAAAAAACAAGATATTTAATTTAACTTTGTTATTTACTTAAAGTTTCTATTATTAATTATATCTAAGGGAATATTCAGTTAAGAAAACTATTAACTTTTAAGAGGGAGCTGCTTGCTTACATTAAGGATGCAAAATTGTCAGTACTACCAATACACATACTTGTACACGGGAGTAAAAGAATCAATCCCAGCTATCATAGCTATTACCTTCCTATGAGGAGGAAAGAGAGATATACTCAGTGGGAGGGGGGAGGCATATCTCCACCTCAAGTCTGCAAGATCTCCTTCCTTATTAACCTTCACCAATACCCTGTTTTATAAATTTCTCATGAATACAATCCGATCCCATGCAACAGATAAACTACAAAATATGAAATTATGTATAGCAATTAGAATACTAAGAAAATAATTTGATTTGAGAGAAAAATAAGTGAAATACCAAGCAACTAAATTTACCTCATACACTTATTATGGATACAATGATATCAAATAAAGGTCTGTCCTACCTTTTTGTGTGGAGATCTATCTCTCTGTTGGTAAGACGCTCCAAACTTACAACAGTTTGTTGTGCAAGCTGTCTTAATGCCTTCCTTAGCTGCAATTTGTGAAATCCGTTGTTCACTAAATCTGAACGCAGCTGAAAATTAAATTTATATTAATGTCGTACTTGTTTTGATACCACTCTCTAATAATATTTTACTTGTGCAAGAAATAGTATTACGTTATAGCAGCTTATGGGAATGCAGCCATTTCGACTGGTTCACACCCTGGAAAAGCAACACACACACACACACACACACACACACACACACACAACTAGAGACACCAACATTCATAAGTTATCATAAGTGATGATAATACCCAGGTTGCACCAAGGGCTACAGCCTCTTTGCTTTACACAGGGAACACTTCAAACACCATTGGTCACATTTTGTAGAAATATAATGTGAAATGTGTGTTACAAAAACCACCTACAATTAGGTTCCTTTAAGGATGACCTTGGTTTGCATAAGGCTAGTGTCTATCGTACTCCTTGTAGTTGTGGCATGTCATATATTGGTTAGACTTACCGTGACTATGGAAGACCAGTGTTGGTTGGTTTGTGGGATTAAAGGGACCAGACTACTATGGTCATCGGTCCCTTGTTCCATAAAAACAAACCACCCGAAGAGAATAAAAAACGAACAGGAAAGACAGCAGACGAAACAGGACATGAAATACTCTGACAGAGACCAGACAAAACAAATTAAAACACACAGTGTGACGGTGGTTGGCCGACTGAAGAGAAAAAGAGGAAAAGCCAACCACCAAGAACACTTTAAAAACTCAGTTTAAAATCAGAGGCTAAAAGCCAGAATGAACACTTAAAAAAAACACTCAGATTGAAGGATAAAAACCCACTGCCTGAATAAAGCACAAAACCAAGTCTACCATGGCAGAGTCATCTGATAAAAGAGCAGAGAGCATGTCAGGCATTGCAAAAGTCTGCCTGAGCACGGTTAAAAGGGCGCACTCCGACAGAATCTGGACAACCATCAAGGACGCCCCACAACGACAAAAAGGGGGATCCTCACAACACAGTAAATAACTGTGTGTCAGTCGGGTGTGGCCAATGCGGAGCCGACAAAGGACGACAGAGTCCCTGCGTTGGCTCGCATGGATGACCGCCACACAGTCGTCGTGTCCTTGACGGCACGGAGTTTGTTAGGGGTGGTCAGACCGTGCCATTCAGCACCCCAAAACGAGAGAACTTTGCGGCGTAAGACTGCCCGCAAATCAGTCACCGGGAGGCCAATCTCCAGCGATGGCGCACTGGTGGCCTCTTTCGCCAGGCGGTCAACAGTTCCATTGCTGGGTATACCAACATGGCCTGCGGTCCAAACAAAGACCACAGACCTGCCGCTACGGGCGAGGGTATGCAGGGACTCCTAGATAGCCATCACCAGACGAGAACGAGGGAAACACTAGTCAAGAACTCGTAAACCGCTCAGGGAATCGCTACAGATAACTAAGGACTCACCTGAGCAGGAGCGGATATACTCTAGGGCACGAAAGATGGCGATCAGCTCAGCAGTGTAATCACTGCAGCCAGCCGGCAACGGACGTTGTTCAGAATGGTCCCCTAGAGTTAGTGCATAATCGACTAGACCAGCAACCATCGAACCGTCGGTGTAGACAACACCAGAGCCCTGATACGTGGCCAGGATGGAATAAAAGCGGCGTCGGAAGGCCTCCGGAGGGACCGAGTCCTTCAGGCCATGTGCCAAGTCGAGCCGAAGGCAAAGGCGAGGCACACAACACGGGAGTGTATGCACAGGGGCCCGGAAAGGAGGTGGAACAAGGAAACACCCAAGCCAGGAAAGACGCTGTTTGACACGTACGGCGATCGGACAACCCAACCAGGGCCGACGTTCTGGCAGATGGACGACTGACTACGGGAACAGGACAGGATAATTTGGATGCCCAGGCAAACTAAAAACATGGGCAGCATAAGCAACCAGTAATTGTTGGCGTCGTAACCGCAGTGGAGGGACACCATCCTCCACAAGTGTGCTGTCCACAGGGCTGGTCCGGAAGGCACCAGTGGCAAGGCGTATCCCGCTGTGGAGGATTGGATCCAGCAGCCGTAATGCAGATGGGGATGTTGAGCCATAAACCAGACTCCCATAGTCCAGACAGGACTGGATTAACGCCTGGTAAAGCCGTAGTAGAGTAGATCGGTCAGCGCCCCACTTTGTGTGGCTCAGGCATCGCAGAGCATTTAGATGCCGCCAACACGCCTGTTTAAGCTGCCGAATATGAGGCAGCCAAGTCAACCGGGCATCAAAAACCACCCCCAAAAACCTATGTGACTTCACCACTGTAAGAAGCTTGCCGTCGAGATAAAGCCGCGGCTCCGGGTGAACAGTGCGTCGCCGGCAGAAATGCATAATGCAGGTCTTGGATGTGGGAAACTGAAAACCATGTGCTACAGCCCAAGACTGCGCCTTGCGGATTGCGCCCTGTAGCTGACATTCAGCAGCTGCAATGCCAATAGAGCTGTAGTAAAGGCAGAAGTCATCAGCATACAGGGAAGCAGAGACAGAATTTCCCATGGCCGCAGCGAGGCCGTTAATGGCTATTAAAAACAGACAGACACTTGGAACAGAACCCTGTGGCACACCGTTCTCCTGAACTTGGGAGGAACTATATGAGGCCGTGACATGCACGCGGAAGGTACGATACGACAGAAAATTGCGGATATAGATCGGCAGAGGGCCCCGAAGACCCCATTCATGAAGCATAGAAAGGATGTGATGACGCCATGTCGTATCATCCGCCTTCCGCATGTCGAAAAAGACAGCGACCAGATGCTCACAGCGGGCAAAGGCAGTACAGATGGCAGACTCCAGGCTCACCAGATTGTCGGTGGCGGAGCGGCCTTTACAGAACCCACCCTGAGATGGAGCCAGAAGGCCCCGAGAATCCAGTACCCAATTCAAGTGCCGGCTCACCATCTGTTCAAGCAACTTGGAAAGAACGTTGGTGAGGCTAATGGGATGGTAGCTGTCCACCTCTAAAGGGTTCTTCCCCGGTTTCAGAATAGGGACAACAAGACTTTCCCGCCTTTGCGACGGAAACTCACACTCGACCCAAATGCGGTTGTAAAGGTCGAGGAGGCATCACTGGCAGTCCATTGAAAGGTGTTTCAGCATCTGACAATGGATGCTATCTGGCCTAGAAGCGGTATCAGGACAAGCGGCGAGGGCACTCACTGAATGGAACATTGTACAATTCAGGATGGTGGGTGCGAAAGGAAGAACTCCGACGTTCTATCCGCTCTTTAATGGAGCGGAAGCCCAAGGGGTAGTTGGCAGAAGCGGAATTCAGGGCAAAGTGCTCTGCCAAGCGGTTTGCAATGACGTCTGAGTCAGTACATTCAGTGAGAGCGCAGGGACGCTGACAATGGTCTGATAGCCATAGAGGCGTCAAATCTTGGCCCAGACCTGCGATGGAGTGACATGGAGGCCAATGGTGGAAACATACCGCTCCCAGCACTCCTGCTTGCGTTGGCGGATAATGCGCCGGGCTCGCGCACGCAGCCATTTGAAGGTGATAAGGTGTTCGAGTGAGGGATGTCGCTTGTGACGCTGGAGCGCCCGCCGGCAAGCTTTAATCGCTTCAGCGATCTCAGGCGACCACCAAGGCGCAGTCCGCCGCCGAGGGGACCCAGAAGAACGGGGAATGGCAGATTCGGCAGCAGTAACGATGCCGGTGGTGACCGATTGAACCACTGCATCAATGGCATCGTTAGAGAGAGGCTCAATAGCGGTAGTGGAGAAGAACAAGTCCCAGTCAGCCTGATTCATAGCCCATCTGCTAGGGCGCCCAGAAGACTGACACTGTGGCAGTGACAGAAAGATCGGAAAGTGGTCACTACCACACAGGTCGCCATGTACTCTCCATTGGACAGACGGTAAGAGGCTAGGGCTACAGATGGAAAGGTCAATGGCAGAGTATGTGGCGTGTGCCACACTGAAGTGTGTGAAGGCACCATCATTTAAGATCGAGAGATCGAGCTGCGCCAATAAATGCTCGACGATGGCGCCTCGACCTGTTGCCACTGACCCACCCCACAGATGGTTATGGGCGTTAAAGTCGCCCAGTAACAGGAAAGGTGGCGGCAATTGAGCTATCAGAGCAGCCAGGACATGCTGCGCGACATCACCATCCGGTGGAAGGTAAAGACTGCAGACGGTAACAGCCTGTGGCGTCCACACCCGAACAGCGACAGCCTCTAAAGGTGTGTCGAGAGGGACAGACTCGCTGTGAAGAGAGTTCAGGACACAGATGCAGACGCCACCAGACACCCTTTCATAAGCTGCCCGGTTCTTATAATAACCCCGATAGCCACGGAGGGCGGGGGTTCGCATTGCCGGAAACCAAGTTTCCTGCAGAGCAATGCAGAGGAAAGGGTGAAGGCTGATATGTTGGCGGAGCTCAGCTAGATGGTGGAAGAAACCGCTGCAGTTCCACTGGAGGATGGTGTTGTCCATGGCTGAGAAAGGCGTGACGGGACTGGGAAGGCAGATTACGCCACTGGGTCACCTGCTGCCACCGATGGAGCACCCGTGCAAATGCTATCCATTGCGTCTGAGGGACCGGCGAGATCGAGGTCCTCAGCGGACGAAAGAATCTCCACCTCATCCTCAGACGCAGAGCTTGTAGGTAGTGGTGGAGTAGGAGCCATCGCAGGCGCCTTGGTTTTACGGGGCTTCAGTGTCGTTTTGTCTCGCTGTTCCTTTGGTTGCCGTTGGTGACAGGGCTTATTGGAGTCAATCTCCGGAACCTAAGATGATCGCGAAGCCCGACGAGTAGCGGCGTGTGGCTTCTTCAGCCACTGGTTGGTGTCTGCTGTGCCGCTGGTAGGATCCTGGGACAGGAGTGACCCAAGGGATCCCTTCCGAGCGAGAGAAGCCAAAGAAGACTTATGCTTCTCAGGCTTAGAAGTGGGGACTGGTGCCCCCGGTGGTTTAGTGGGTGCTGCTCCCGAGGTAGATAGTGTGGAAGCAACAGCAAGAGAAGGAGCCCCCATCGTCAAGGGGGCAGGTGAGGTCCTCTGACGCTGAGAGCTGACTGTCTGTGGTGCAGCTAAAGGAGCTGGAGCAGGAGTGACAGCGGACGCATAAGATGACATCATGCGCATGGGATGTAGCCGTTCAAATTTCCGCTTAGCCTCAGTGTAAGTCAGTCGGTAGGGGGTCTTATATTCCACGATTTTGCGTTCTTTCTGTAAGATCCTGCAACCTGGTGAGCAAGGTGAATGAGGCTCTCCACAGTTGACACAGATGGGAGGCGGAGCACATGGAGTATTGGGATGAGATGGGCGTCCACAATCTCGACATGTGAGGCTGAAAGTACAGAGGGAAGACATATGGCCGAACTTCCAGCACTTAAAGCACCGCATCGGGGGAGGGATATAGGGCTTGACGTCACAACGGTAGACCATCACCTTGACCTTCTCCGGTAATGTACCACCCTCGAAGGCCAAGATAAAGGAACCGGTAGCAACCTGATTGTCCCTTGGACCCCGATGAACACGCCGGACGAAATGGACCTCGATGAACGCGCCGGACGAAATGAACACCTCTACGCTCTAAGTTGGCGCGCAGCTCGTCATCAGACTGCAGAAGTAGGTCCCTATGGAAAATAACACCCTGGACCATATTTAAACTCTTATGTGGTGTGATGGTAACGTTAACATCCCCCAACTTGTCACAAGCAAGCAACCTGCGTGACTGGGCAGAGGATGCTTTTTTTATCAAAACTGACCCAGAGTGCATTTTAGACAAGCCCTCCACCTCCCCAAACTTGTCCTCCAAATGCTCTACAAAGAACTGAGGCTTCATGGATACAAAGGATTCCCCATCAGCTCTGGTACAGACGAGATACCTGGGCGAATACATGTCACTATCATTCATTGCCTTTCGTTCCTCCCATGGTGTGGCCAGGGATGAGAACGATTTGAGGTCATAAACGTTAGCTTTAAAATGAGCCATCGAACGCTTAGAGACTGCTGGTGGCTGGCCACCGGCAAGAGATGATGTACCACGCTTCATTGCGGGACATCCGCCCTGATGCCACCTACTCCGACCAAGGGCCCTCCCCATGGGCGCCACCCAGCCACAGCAAGAGCCACCTGGAAGGATGGCCATTGCCGCGAGTCCTGATGCCCCAGGGAGATTGGCATCTACTCCTTGGCATACATGGGGATTAAACGGCGCAGGCATCAGTAGAGCGATCCCTGTGTTGTCAGGGGGCTACAACCAACAGGGTACATGGCGGCCCCACCACAACGGACTGGATACCGTGCTGGATCTTGCGTGCAAAAATGTATAAGGTCGTCATCACAGCAGAAAGCAACACTGGACAGTGCAGCGTGGTAATCGCACCCAGGGACGTATCCTCGCCCAAGAGATGGAAAACGAGCGGGACACCATTGCAACGACGAGAAAGCCGGCTAAAGGTCTCAATGCACGACAGATACAGTGCACCATGTAAGGCGCCCTTCCCCAAGTGGCTCGCTCTTCAGAACAATTTAGAAAGATGGAGGTCAAACCCGAGAGGTGACCATCACATAAGGCCGAAAAGGTTGAGACTCCTTTTAGTCGCCTCTTACGACAGGCAGGAATACCGCGGGCCTATTCTTACCCCCGAACCCGCCGGGGGGGGTGGGGGGGGGGGGGGTGGGGGGGGGGGGGCGGGGGTGGACTGTGTACTGAGCATATGTGACACACATGCTTGTAACACAGGCAAGTGAATCTGCTACTGCAGAACATTATCATCCTATGGAATATAACAACATGGAGATTCCAGCATGCCCTTCCAACTATTTGGATAATGTTATTACGGAAGCAGTTGAAATAAAATTGGGAAGTAACCTTATAAAGAGAGATGTCGTTTTCTGCTTTAATTCTGCATGGAATTCTGCTCCCCTCCCCCCCTTCTCACCTCCCAATCAAAAAAACAGAAGGACAGAGTTGCTACCTCACAGATAGGTTATTAACACTCGCTATCGATAACTTCTGATGTCAGTCAACTCTGGGTGTGTGGTAGCACTTTTGTTCAGAGAGAGAGAGAGAGAGAGAGAGAGAGAGAGAGAGAGAGAGAGAGAGAGAGAGAGAGAGATTTATCTTTCCATAACTGTTTTGCAGAGCAACTGCTTTTAATTCTCTTGTCCCTTGCAAAATTTTGGCTTGAAAATGACAAGGTATTTGCCTGTCGAAATATTGGCAGCTGTTGACAACACTCCACAGCATTCCCATGAGTTATTTGAACATTTTATATGCCGAAATAAACTTGAGCAATTAGCACCTGAACTTCACAACGGCCAATAACATATAAGACAATTTCCTGGTTAAACAACATATGCTCTAAATAATTCGGAATCATATTTAAATTTTCCATGTAAAAACACTTGCATATAGCCTGCATGAAAGGAAATTCCAAGCGTAAGTGAAATACCTATCATAACAATGCATACAATAATAGAATTCACATAACTAATGCAACACTGTGACAGTATTTACTGATAATCAACATCTACTGGAACAAACAATTTTACTAGAGCACTGATACAAGCAAATCAAACAGTTGAATAAAATGTGTGTATACCACACAACCAACGAAACTTTCTCTGTTAAAGAGAATAATTTTCAAGACAATTTACACATCAGTTAAGGTACCAACCCTTACATTTTTACATCTGTGTCACTTTCTGTGGACAGTCTTCCTGGTCAGCAATGAAGTCTTTCCATGTAAGTATAAACAAGCAAGATTTTAAACTGAGAATACACTCCACTGGAGAGAGTGTCAGTTCTCACATCTACAGACGAGGAACTTTTGACCGGCTCTATAAATGAGCAAGATTCTCATAATTACTGTACATCATGACTTACTTATGTTTATTTCGCAATTACTGTCATTATCGTAACTTTTTTTTTTTTCAGTTGAATAAAGCTAGTTGTGCTCCAAATGAAAACAGTCACTTGAGGCTTCTTACTCTCTTTTAAATGGATAAGACAAAAATCATTTCTTAACCCTTAAAAGCAGGATTGTTTATTTCAAGCTATAAAAATAACCACGTTTAGTTTATAGTGCAGACATAACGAAAAAAATATTGAACATTTTTTTCATTAAATTAACAATGCATTATTGTTGACAATCTCTACAAACAAAACCAGACCTAATTTCAAATCTATCTTAAAAGCACTCGAATTAACTGTCTACACCATATCTACTTATGCTTTCAAAATAATAAAGTAATTTTCATACACACCAATCAGTGCACAAACGCCAAAACTATGCCTCTACTTTCCACCAAAACACACGTGCGACAATACACCCACACAGGTGATTGTCAAACTGATTCAGTTCATCCTGCCATTTACGATCGCTATGAAGAACAACTAGCAGCTTAGCAGCTGCAGTAGAGTGTACACACTTACCTAAGTAACGAATTTGTTACAAAATGTTGCTCAGTGTAGGATACATTGAATAATTGAAGTCTGTAGCTGATCAGCTACACTATGCGTTAAAGAGTTAACATGTCTAACCACACAAGCAAATATTATAAAATGAAAACAAAGTGGACAAGAGGCATTAACATTCCAAAATTTATTGCTGCTAACACTTTTTTGATATCTGTTACGAGATTCCCAGATATCTGAATGTCTCAAAGGCTTTCTTAAGTAACAGATCTCAGAATGTTGCTCCTGACAGCAAGTGTTCATCAGAGAAAAGGATATCATCAGAGAAGTGCGATAGGATGGCTACTGTTCTCTATACACATAAATGGGAAAATAATCCTATAATGTTAGAATACAACGTTAATAAGGTGATTCTTGAAACAGTCACACTGATTAAATTTCTAGGCTTAATGTTGGAAAGCTATATGAAATGGCCCCACCAGATTGGATTAAAGGAAGACCCAAAGCGATTCAGTGGGGTGAGGAGTGGGGGGGATCGGGGGGGGGGGGGGGGGGGGGGTGTTGCTTACCAGTAGGCTCTATCAATGTGGAAGTATTGTGGAGTTACCTCGGAATAATTTAGAGAATCAACATTTGAAGCTGACTGCGGAACAAATCTGCTGCCACCAACATACGTTTCACAGCGGAACCACGAAGATAACAGAAATTAGGGCTCATGAGAAGGCATAAAAGATAATCATTTTCCTTTGCTCTATTTGTGAGTGGAACAGGAAAAGAAATTACTAGTGGGTACCCTCCACTACACTCCATAAGGAGGCTTGCAAACTATGTATTTTAAGGTAGACTAACAGCAGACACACATCCAGATTACAATTATTAACAGAAGCTTGAAGATCTATCCTGTCCTGAATTATACATATCAATGAATGTTTTAGGAAAGATTTGTATGAAGCACTGTATTAGCTCACGCAATGCTGAGTGTTAAAGTACAAAGACATTAACTTCCAGTTAATAATGAGTGTGGTGATGATCTACTAATACGCTAAAATATGTATTAAAAACTTATATGTACTTTGTCAGCAAATCTTTAATGATGAGTTGCTTACATCAGCTATTCATAAATGACTATGGCTTTACTTTGAGTGTGTTCACATTCACATAACGTGTAAGTTGATATCTTAATTAACAGAAAAGCACTACTCTGAAAGAAAAGTCATGTAATAATCACCTGTTTTTCTTCAATTACACAATTTCGCATATAAGATGATACTGATGTTTGCTACAGACAGTGGAGGACATTATGTGAAGTGTACACATCTCTAACAGAGAACATCTAAACACTGATGAATCACAGCACAGGTCCAAATTGCCAATAGAGTTTGTGTGTCCTCTGTGGCACTATCAGGACTTTGACGACAAAGCTGTTCTGTACTATAGTACGTTTCCCCTAATTAACCTTCATAATGGAGTTTAGAGTGTCGAACCTCCTTGGTTGTATGGGGTTGGTTCTGGGGACCAGACAAGGATCTTCGACAGGAATGGTGATCTGTCAAAGTAGCAAGACAATATGAACTCTTCAAACAAGAGTATTTAGCATTAGACATATTTAGATGCAAAGTATCCGAATAGAAGTTCAGCCTACACATACACATTGGCCAGAACCTCCACTACAATTAACTGCCACATCCCAGTGTCAGAACCAACCATCAAGTCTCCAAAATGAACTCCCCTTATGTCAGTAACTGCACTGACTCCCTAACACCGTCTGTTCATATGCCATTTCTTTATCAACCACTGCCTTAGCTACAACACCCACAATAATCTGCATCAGAAAGCAAGTCCCTGTATACAATTTACACAGCCAGTTCCTCCACTATTACATTTATCTCACCCTAGATAAATTGCTGATGCCTGATGTAAACAAGATTCCCCACACTAGTTTCTATGGTGGTCTATTAAGGAGCAGATATGAGGTTTTCTGTTTTTACTTGACGAGACTAACTGTACTCCCCACATAGATTATTTCTTAATACAAGCTGTCTGACATCTATGATAGCTTGGAATGTATCACAACACTTTCAAACATTAAAAGAAAAGCACTTGCTTCATGGCAATATCAGTGATAACATCCATCATATGTACTCCTTTGTGAATGTGAGTTTATCATTGTTACTGTTCCCTAAATATTGTTGTTGTGACTATCAAGCCAACTGTCTATAGGTGTACAAACCAGTGCCTTAACCAAGTACCAGGGCTATGAATCATCTGAACTGACTTTGTCAAAGAAGTAGGTCTCTAATACAATATAAGACCCTAAGAAGCAATCAAGTGGAAAGTGAAATGGACATTCAATTCCAGCTATTGTGGCATTAGTATTTATTGAAGTGTCTTTAAGCTTCAATAAGAGATCAAGTGATTGTGTCCTTGAACCTGTTCCCTTGGGGCATGTTAAAGATATTAACACTTTCGCACCTGAGCCCAGTGCTGACCCGTGTGACCAGCTAACTGAGCATTTTTCATGATTTTTAGAATTCGATAACTTTTTGAGCTGTAATGCTAGAGGAAAAAACTTTTTATGTTTTTGCAGACTGATGTGTCATCTTTTTGAGGAAGTAGGTTGTGGCAGGTGAAAGAAAGAAATTTTTGATATCAAAAAATATTACTACCTATTTTCAGATTTTGAAAAAAGTCAAACACTGAATGTAAGACACACACAATTTGTTTTTGTATGGTGTTCCCTTGAACATTCTGGTATACATAAAGTGACATTACACTCTTGACACCACCATGTCCCTTTCCTTCCTGACTTGCCAATCTGTGCTTTGCTCCTTTCTGAACAAACTTTATTAACCCGCGTGAGGTTTGCTTTCTTCCCTGTCACTGGGATCTCTGTACAAAATGCCTTCCCTTCAGTCTATCATTGATTGGACTATTTACAGGTTCAGTTTCCTTGTGTGCCCTTTCCACAAAGAGACACGCCAACCTGAAGAAAAAATATCTTCATAATACATTTTTCCTGTCTTCAGCATTTCTTGTCTCCTTGTACAATACATATGATTTTGAGACACTCATCATACACCTGTGAAAAAAGTAACTTTTTTCCACCATTTGAACTGCTTCCCGCCAAATGGATAGTAAGCAACCATCTAATCAAAACGATCTACTCCTGTTTTATAAGTATAGTAGTCCAACACTACATCTGGTTTCATTTTGTCCCTATAGGTTGATAGTTGAAAATTCCCTACTGGCACTATCTCGCCCTAATTTCTATCAGCAGAAATTCATAGTCTGGAATCTATCTCCCTGGTTGTAGAAGAGCCGAGGCATAGCGAATCTTTTTTAGTCCCCACGTCTGCCGTTGAACGACACAGAGGCTGTGTCGATATACGCGGCGGGTCTCGACTTGCAACTGCTTGAATGGTCCTCTTGACCCCTTATTTATAACACCTTCGTGCGTCACGGAAAGCTTCTAGAATGTTCTGGAAGGTCCTGTATCTCCGATTCAGAGGCTGGCCACACTTATGTTTCCATCATCACGAGATGCGCGACAGCTATTTGGTTCCCTGTTATCGTCCCATAAGCTTATTTGACTCTTGGCGACCCTGTGCCGGCACTTGGGTAAATGCTATCATCAAACATGCCCACAGCGCTTCCGTCCTGGAACGTGCTGCTTCAGTGCTTTAAGAGCTAAATTATTCTCACTACTGTTAATTTATACTTGTCGTTAAGCTAGATTCGCAACAAAATGTCACTCAGCTTCACAGGCTGCCACTTAGCAAACAAGCTATGTGTCTTTAGAGAGTTATTCCTTCTCATTTTATTGACAATTTTTGCTGCATATCTATTAGTTTCAGTTTTGATTATTTCCATAATTTCGTCTCTCATAAAACACTGAAAAAATCATAAGCACTTCAGTTTCCATTTATTTGTGCACTAACTCCACTATGTTCCCAAAAACAGGAACATCTGGCAAAACATCGTCTTCTGTCCACACTGTCTTCATTTCGAGAGTGCCGTACCTTTTTGGATGGAGAGGAGTTTCAAATTCGGCGGCAATTTTACGGGGTTCTTCTCATTCACCTATTTCAACAGCATCGCTATTCTCTGCAAATTACGATATATTTATCTTAGTAGTGTTGCCTGTTGTATACAGGCAAAGAGAAAATCAAATAAAACATCAGTAAAGACGTATTTTTCACTTCGGCAACTTACCAACAGTAAATGTTTCATTATTATCTGAAACACTTTCCCATTCTTCAGTATCTCCTTCGTCGGAATTCACCTTACAAGCATGACAAAATGGGCAAGAAACAACAGACAGCAGCACATGATGCAGGAAGCTCAACGGGCACAATAACATGTGACAGAGACTCTACCAACTCAGAAGGCAGTGAAAAATCCGCAGTTGAGTGCCGCCCGAGTCACACTCGGGCTCAGGCCGTTCAGCAATACTAATGAGCCCGAGTCACTCTCAGGCGCTGTCACGAAGTCTTGAAATGTTTGTGTCATAAATTAGTTGTCAATTGTATACACATATGAAGAGATATGTTTATGCAGCAAAACTATTTAATTTGTTATTATTCAGTACATGTCACCGACTGGTGTACATGAAGTCTTGCAGGTGAGCACCAGCTAGAATTTTATTTTGCCAGTTTTACGTTAAACTCACCACAAAACATGAGCTACAAAGACTTTAGATCACTATGATGCATAGCAGTGATGTATCAGCATGTACAACACCCTGGAAAAGGCCAATAGTGGATTTGCTACATTAAGCACTATTATTCCCAATACCTGCAATCAGCACAAGAGGTAATTGGGAATAGTAAAAAAATTCCAAACCATTAACAATACGATTTTCCGACTGCTGTGTTTTCCCTTATGGTGTCAATCACTATTGCAATTAAAATCAACACCTTGGCTGAATGATACTCACTTCTGGCCATTTTGTGTTTAACCAGTGGTTTGTTGTGCAGCTTTTGTATACTTAAATCAGAATAATAAAGAAATTGCCAGTTAGTTGCTTACAGGACCCCTATCTTACTAAGAAACAATGAAGGAAAGTGATGGGTCACATATTATTATTGCCACTGATATATCATGCTACTATTTCATGTGGCAGTTTCCAGACAGCTGGGTACAGGTTTCGCATATAGCAATGCGATTATTTTTAAGCAATGTGAAGGATGGAAGCCTAACAATTTAAGTGTACAGGAATATTGTAAGACTATTACAGTTCTCTAGAGAGTTTTATCTGTCATGGATGAGGTATCTGGCCTTTCCTGATCAATTTAGAACTTCATTTCATTGAAGTACACATGGTGGTTTCGTAAGTATCATCCAAATCATTTTGTAATACTTTGTCACTTTTTTCAGTTCTTTGTAGAAATTTGTTCAGAGCAGATTAAGTTTCCATCCATCTCAAAGAAAACTGACATGTATTGTGTGATACCACCCTTACACAGTACAGAACCTTATATAATAGAAACTACAGGTAGGAATATCAACAATGGAGGAAAAGATAGATTGCTACTTAACTGTACAGAAGACATGTCAAGTTGCAGAGAAGCACAATACACAATTAAAGGTCACTTACATATAGCTTTTGGCCCCAGCCTTTGCCAGCACGCACGCACACACACACACACACACACACACGCACACACACACACACACACACAAAAAAAAAAAAACCAACTCAGTAGTTGCAGGGGCAACAGTCTGGATGATTGACTGATATGGCCCTGTAACACTAACCAAAATGGCCTTGCTATGCTGCTACTGCAAACGGCTGAAAGTAAGGGGAAACTATGGCCCTAATTTTTCACGAG
This sequence comes from Schistocerca gregaria, assembly GCF_023897955.1. Lineage (NCBI taxonomy): Eukaryota > Metazoa > Arthropoda > Insecta > Orthoptera > Acrididae > Schistocerca > Schistocerca gregaria. The sequence goes on along the minus strand of NC_064920.1, from coordinate 1,132,390,488 downwards.
AGCATGCAGCTTTACTGTATGGTTAAATGATGATGGTGTCCACTTGGGTAAAATATCCCGGAGGTAAAATAGTCCCCCATTCGGATCTCCAGGTGGGGACTACTCAAGAGAACGTCGTTACCTGGAGAAAGAAAATTGGCGTTCTATGGATTGGAGTGTGGAATGTAAGATCCCTTAATCGGGCAGGTAGGTTAGAAAATTTAAAAAGGGAAAGGGATAGGTTAAAGTTAGATATAGTGGGAATTAGTGAAGTTCGGTGGAAGGAGGAACAAGACTTCTGGTCAGGTGAATACAGGGTTACATATACAAATTCAAATAGGGGTAATGCAGGAGTAGGTTTAATAATGAATAAAAAAAAAAAAATAGGTGTGCGGGTAAGCTACTACAAACAGCACTGTGAACGCAATATTGTGGCCAAGATAGACACAAAGTCCACACCTACTACAGTAGTACAAGTTTATATGCCAACTAGCTCTGCAGATATCGAAGAAATTGATGAAATGTATGATGCGATAAAAAAAATTATTCAGATAGTGAAGGGAGGCGATAATTTAATAGTCGTGGGCGACTGGAATTCGACAGTAGGAGATGGAAGAGAAGGAAACATAGTAGGTAAATATGAATTGGGGCTACGAAATGAAAGAGGAAGCCGCCTGGTAGAATTCAGCACAGACATAACTTAATCATAGCTAACACTTGGTTCAAGAATCATGAAATAATGTTGTATACATGGAAGAACCATGGAGATACTAAAAGGTATCAGATAGATTACATAATGGTAAGACATAGATTTAGGAACCAGGTTTTAAATTGTAAGACATTTCCAGGGGCAGATGTGGACTGACCACAATCTGTTGGTTATGACCTGTAGATTAAAATTGAAGAAACTGCAAAAAGGTGGGAACTTAAGGAGATGGGACCTGGATAAAGTGACTAAACCAGAGGCTGTAGAGTGTTTCAGGGAGAGCATAAGGGAACAATTGACAGGAATGGGGGAAAGAAATACAGTAGAAGAAGGATGGGTAGCTTTGAGGAATGAAACAGTGAAAGCAGCAGAGGATCAAGTAGGTAAAAATACGAGGGCTAGTAAAAATCCTTGGGTAACAGAAGAGATACTGATTTTCATTAATGAACGGAGAAAATACAAAAATGAAGTGAGTGAAGCAAACAAAAAGGAATACAAACACGTCAAAATGAGATTGACAGGAAGTGTAAAATGGCTAAGCAGGGATGGCTAGAGGACAAATTTAAGGATGTAGAGGCTTATCTCACTAGGGGGTAAGATAGATACTGCTTACAAGAAAATTAAGAGACCTTTGGAGAAAAGAGAGCCACTTGTATGAATATCAAGAGCACAGATGGAAACCCAGTTCTAAGCAAAGAAGGGAAAGCAGAAAGCCGGAATGAGTATATAGAGGGTCTATACAAGGGCGATGTACTTGAGGACAATGTTATGGAAATGGAAGAGGATGTAGATGAAGATGAAATGGGAGATGAGTTTGACAGAGCACTGAAAGACCTAAGTCAAAACAAGGCCCCGGGTGCAGACAACATCCCATTAGAACTAGTGACAGCCTTGGGAGAGCCAGACCAGACAAAACTACCATCTAGTGAGCAGGATGTATGAGACAGGTGAAATACCCTCAGACTTCAAGAAGAATATAATAATTCCAACCCCAAAGTAAGCAGGTGTTGACAGATGTGAATATTACTGAAGTATCAGTTTAATAAGTCACAGCTGCAAAACACTAACACGAATTCTTTACAGACAAATGGAAAAACTGGTAGAAGCCGACCAAGGAAGAACAATTCGGATTCCGTAGATATGTTGGAACATGTGAGGCAATACTGACCCTTTGACTTATCTTAGAAAATAGATTAAGGAAAGGCAAGATTATGTTTCTAGCATTTGCAGACTTAGAGAAAGCATTTGGCAATGTTGACTGGAATACTCTCTATCAAATTCTGAAGGTGGCAAGGGTAAAATACAGGGAGCAAAAGGCTATTTACAATTTGTACAGAAACCAGATGGCAGATATAAGAGTCGAGGGGCATGAAAGGGAAGCAGTGGTTGGGAAGGGAGTGAGACCGGGTTGTAGCCTATCCCCGATGTTATTCAATCTGTATATTGAGCAAGCAGTAAAGGAAACAAAAGAAAAATTCAGAGTAGATATTAAAATCCATGGAGAAGAAATAAAAACTTTGAGGTTCGCCAATGACATTGTAATTCTGTCAGATACAGCAAAGGACTTGGAAAAGCAGTTGAACAGAATTGACATTGTCTTGAAAGGAGGATATAAGATGAACATCAACAGAAGCAAAAAGAGGATAATCTAATGTAGTTGAAATAAATCGGGTGATGCTGCGGGAATTAGATTAGAAAATAAGGGGATTAAAGTAGTACATGAATTTTGCCATTTGGGGAGCAAAATAGCTGATGATGGTCGAAGTAGAGAGGATATAAAATGTACACTGGCAAATGGCAAGGAAAGCTTTTCTGAAGAAGAGAAATTTGTTAACATCGAGTATAGATGTAAGTGTCAGAATGTCGTTTCTGAAAGCATTTGCATGGAGTGTAGCCATGTATGGAAGTGAAACGTGGACGATAGATAGTTTGGACAAGAAGAGAATAGAAGCTTTTGAACTGTGGTACTACAGAAGAATGCTGAAGATTAGATGGGAAGACCACATAACTAATGAGAAGGTATTGAATAGAATTGAAGAGAAGAGAAATTTGCAGCACAACTTGACAAGAAGAAAGGATCGCTTGGTAGGGCATATTCTGAGGCATCAAGGAATCACCAATTTAGTATTGGAGGGCAGCGTGGCGGGTAAAAATCGTAGAGGGAGACCAAGAGATGAATACACTAAACAGATTCAGAAGCATGTAGGTTGCAGTAGGTACTGGGAGATGAAGAAGCTTGCACAGCATAGAGTAGCATGGAGAGCTGCACCAAACCAGTCTCTGGACTGAAGACCACAACAACAACAACAATATATTAAAACATATCAATATTTTAAAATTCTGTAAATGCCTGTCAACAGTGTATCTGAATCATAAATATGAAGTGAAAAATGTATGTAGGCCACAGTAATGCAGTAACATCCAGAATTTGCCGATCAGCATGATAAAACTTGAGCAAACATTGTTTTAAACTCACAATATAATCGGTAAATACCAAGCCACACAAGGTTTTCTTTACGAAATTTTACAGACGCCCCCAGAACACTATAAACATAAAACAATAACACATTTAGCAGGCAAATAAAAATCAAGTACAGCTCCATCCAGGTAAAATACAGAAATGGAGGTGTCAAACAGGGGAAAACGCCACTATTTCAGTGGAGTTTGTAGTTTGGCAAAACCGAACCAATCTGGTTTGATCCATTATGTTACCCGAATGGTGGACACCAAGGACGTTAAGTTCACTCTGTCAAGAACACGGATAATGCCATTATGACGTGCACACGCTGTAGCAAACATAACTGAAGACGTGAATTGACAACTAACTTTTGTGAACATTTGATTTGCTAAATTGTGGTAGCCATTGGTGTATTTAGATATGTCCAACCTCAAAAACCAAACAGTGTTATGGCGTGTATGTATTTCATCAAAACAGAAGTAAAAGCAGTTTGATATTAATACAAATATTTGTGATATTGGACTTTTAAATGAAACTGACCATAAATTCAAATACTTTCCGTACTGATTGGTGAATTTCAAACTCTGAAAGAAAAATATGAGGATTTGTGTGTTTTTTTTAAATAAAAAAAACTGAAGGTGAAATATGAGGAATGTGCACTGTTCAATGTAATCTAAACCCAATGTCTGTTTTCATTACTGATCTGCATCTGAAATCAGTGCAAGTAGAGCTCTGTGTTAATGCAAGCAATAACAATGTATGGTACATAACAAAACAGTGGACAACTCTGGAAAAACACCAGTTCAGTAAAAACTATGACTAATGTTGCAAAAAAGGTCCAAAAAAATAATAAAAATTACTGTTGACCAACAATTGCCAATTTGAGTCATACAAGGTTATGGCTATGTAACATTCCATACAGGTATGATAAGCCAGAAGTAAATAATGTGTACATAAACATAATTGTGTTGCAATGAAGGTACCAGATGCAGTTGATCATGTGATTATAGTTATGTCAACAGGTATTTACATGGACAGGATTATATAGAAAATAAGTTGCATCTCAAGAAGAAAGCTTAACTATGCAGAAGTCTTTTTTACCTCTGCTACACAGAACTTATAGATGTATAGATAAATGTAGTTATTCCTCAAGAAGCCATGGTTTTGGCTATCATGTAATCAATTCAGCTTTGGAGGCTATTGTTCACAGCAAATATTAAATGCTATGAGTAACGGAACATCACCCACTTTAACGTTTAGTGATCTCAAAAAAAAAAAAAAAAAAAAAAAAAAAAAAAAAAAAAAAAAAAAAAAAAAAAAAAAGGCTTCTGACTATGTGAATCACGAAATTCTTCTACGTAAGTTTCAGTATTGTGATGCGAGTGGGACAGTGCGCAAATGGTTTAAATTCATATTTAACTAGAAGAATGCACTGAAAAAAATCGGCAGAGTCCTCTAACTGGGGAGGTATCACGAATGGTATTCCATAGGGTTCAATCTTTGGTCCCTTGTTGTTGTTAATATATATTAACGACTTGCCACTCTATATTCATGAAGATGCTAAGCTAGTTCTTTTTGCTGATGATACAAGTATAGTAATCACACCCAAGAAACAAGAATCAGCTAAGGAAATTGTAAATAAGGCCTTTTAGAAAATTATTAAATGGTTCTCTGCAAATGGACTATCACTAAATTTTGAGATAACACAGTACACACAATTCTGTACAGTAAATGGCATAACACCATTAATAAATATAGACATCGGCCAGAATCTGTTGCTAAGACATTATATTCAAAATTTCTGGGTGCATGCATTGATAAGAAATTGAACCGGAAGAAACACATCAATGGTCTGCTGAAACAGACTGCTTATGCTATTAAGAGTTATTGCAAATTTTTTTGATAAAACGTATCAGGAAATTAGCCTACTATGCCTATTTTCATTCATTGCTTTCATATGACATCATATTTTGGGGTGTTTCATCATTAAGAGAAAAAAATATTCATTGGACAAAAACATATACTCTCGCTAATCTGGCCATTCCTGACACACATGGGTGCCGGATTAGAAAAAGTGCCAGATTATTTAGTGAAATTTATTTTGTTTTTTATTTATTTGAAAAACATAGGGGATATAGTTTACTGTACTTTATTAAAATGAAGGGCACAATTTTAAAACAGAGGATATAATTTATTAAATCAAAAAATACATTAATTTTCAACGAAAACTTTTAGTCTTTGAGTGTATACAGTACATAATTATACAGTCGTATCACTCACTATGAAACCTGTCCCTAATTTTTTTTTAACTGTCGCAATAATATGTGACGGTGGCATGCTTTATCACGCAACTGCTTTACAAGCATTACATCGGTACTGCATGTATCTGGTTTTTGCATAATGTACTCCAGGAAGACCTCAGCAGCTTCAGAACCAGCTGTGTGAGAAATATTCATGCTCTCTCCTCCTGTGTCCTCTTCATCACTCTCATCATTACTTTCCTGCATGTTTTTGAATATTTCTTCATCTGTAAAGTTTGGTCTGTATCGCAGTTTTCCTCAGTCAGCCACTTCCGTTTTCCCAACTCACTATCCATTTGTGTTGAGTACTGTTGGATAACATCAACTTTCGTTCTGATGTCATAAATAGTTGCTCGTCCAACAATGTAGTCAGCAGCAGTGGCTTTCTGCGAAGAACCTCAATTTAACTTATCTAAAACTTCGAGTTTCTGCTTGAGGTGTAGCATAACGTGTTTGTTTTTAGAAGACATGATTCCGAACTGTAAAGAAACCTATAATTACAAATATAGTATATAAAACATTGTTTAACTAAGCATTGTTGCAAACAATAATTCATTGTGCACATGTTTTTGGTTCTGCACCAGATTACTGAGAGGCTGGACTACTGAGGGCCAGATTAGCAACAGTGTAGCGTAATCAGAATAATAGCTGGAGCCCACTAAATATCACCTTGCAGACAATTATTTCAGGAATTCTAGATATTCACAGTACCTTCACAATACATGTATTCACTGTTTCTTATTAATTATGCACCCACCGCTTCAGCAGACAAAAAACGGAGCGGCAACGCTCCAACAGGTCGTGGTGAGCGGGCGCGGACCGCAGGCGGAACGCTTGGCACCCCAGACCGTAGATGAAACCCCCCCCAGGAATGGGTTTGGTGGGCACGGACCGCAGCGGACGGAAAACGGAGCAGCAACGCTCCAGCAGGTCGCAGGGAATGGACGCGGACCATAGAGGAAGCGCTTACAGCCGTTGGTGGAGGGGGAAGGCCATAGGCATAAATACTGGACCAGGTCCACTCGAGGAGCAGTCTCAGGTCGCACCTGATGAAGGTTACGAGCTATGTGACCGAAATATCGTGCTGATATCTTGCAGAACACCCGACAACCCAAGATGTCATTAAAAAGTCTGAGATTGCCAACCAACATTTAAAAATAAATTAAAAGAATTTCTGAGTGACAACTACTCCTACTCAATAGATGAATTTTAAGATATGAAGTAGTAACTGAAAACAATTAATTATATAGTGTAAAGACAACTTATGTTAAACTGACACATTCCACATCATTACAAAATATAGTATTCATGAGTCAAGGAACTAAGATTAATGTAATGTAATGTAATGTAATGTAATGTAATGTAATGTAATGTAATATACAGAAATGGAAGCATTTTAGAGGAAACTTCTCTTCATCAGGGAAGTTTGTCATTTGAAAATGTAAACATGTCAACATAACACATGTTCCCATCAACAAGAAGAAAAGCACCACTGAGAGCCAACAAAGGAACTTGAAAAGCTGTTATGCGGGTTACTACAAGCAGGAGAAACCACCAGAGGGGTAGAATCCGAAAAACCACTTCATCACCTCAGTGTGAACCAAACAAGCAGTAGTTGCAAGTGAACTGTATATCACCTGCAACTTGAAAAGAGCACAATAGAAATGCAGTCACCAAACTGTTCTGACAATGTGCATAACAATAAGAACTCTCAGCAATTGTTCAAATAATTATAAAAAATACAACAATTAAAGAGTCAAGCATGATGAGATATTTCTAAAAGTTGCATTTGTTGTGAAGAAAGTACCTTCCTACAGCTAAATGGCTTTTGAAAACAAATCATCATCTTGACTTTTTAATTGCTGTAATTTTTATGATAATTTTAACAGGCTCTGAGTGTCGTGAGTTGAGTGTTTTTATTGCTGTTTACAATGTCTCTGAGCTGTAATTGCTCTCCCAAGAAAGTTGTTTGTTCTGTCAATGATAATGCAATTTGTTTCTGTGTTATGTAACAGAACTCTGGCTTCAGGAGGACAAAATTAAGATGTTGACTCTCCAAAACTTTGTATCAGGAAGATATATATATAATTATACAAACTCCTGGAGGAAGCTGTATATATGTAAAAAGTGGTATAAAATTTTCACCTATTTGCTTCCCAAAAGAAACGCCCAAAGAATAAGTTTTAGAGATGTCTGGAATTCAATAGCAGCTGAAGATGTAGCTATAATTTGCTTGTAAGGCACCAACACACAATATGTTTACCCTACTGAAAAATTTGGAATCTTCCCTTCATATGTTAACAAAAAGAGGCAAAAACCTAATTATGTGTGAGGATTTCAGTATTAACCCCAGAAAAGAATGAGAACAAAAAGCTAGTCTTTTGACCCTCCCCTTAAAATTAGATTTAAAACCTACAACATGAGCATTAACATGAATAACAGCAATATCAGTGCTAAGTACTGACCAAATATTTACAAATAAGAAGTCTGTTGAAAAAAAAAAAAAAATCCGGGGCATTAGTAATGGTGTGTTGGAGCGAAATGCGGTTGGCATTTCTGCACACAACTATGTTTAATGTGTAACTTGGAAGTTTCACTGTTATTGTTCAGTTCTGTATTGAGTAGAACGTTGCATCGCACAGTCTGCGTACTAGGTGTTACAAATGGTTCCAACGGTTTAAAAATGGCCCGACGAAAGTTAAAGATGACCCTCCTTCAGGACGCCCTTCGACCTCTACCGACGACGCTCATGTAAGCAACGTAACGAAACTGTGTCCGTCTACGAAACTGTGCGTGCTAATCGAAGACTGTGTGGGAGATTGGAGAAGAACGTTAACATTTCTGTTGGATCATGTCATGAAATCCTGTGAGGAAAAAAAGGCCTGAAATGTGGTTAGACAATGCATGGCTCTTGTACCACGATAATGCACCGGCACCTACATCCCTGTTGGTGCGTGACAATTGCATCAAAAAACGAAAGCATGCGCCGTCCCACCTCCGTACTCACCAGACCTGGCCATGAGGACTTTTATTTAATTATCTCCAAATTTGAAAACTCCGTTGAAAGAACATAGATTTGTAACGATGGACTTGATAAAAGAAAATTCGCAGACGGCGCTTCGAGGATCCAGCAAGAGGCATACGAAGATTACTTCCGGAGGTGGACACGGCTTTGGGAGCGGTATATCATAGTTATGGAGGTCAGTATTTCAAAGAGACCATGTACAGTATGTAAGCATAGAAAAATTTTGTGGCAAAATTTTTGGAACAGACATCGTATGCCACGTAAATAGAATATACAACCCATGTAACTACAATACACAAATTTTTCACACAGGATTGGCGTATGCAGAATCACAAATTTCTCTGAAACCAAAGAGTCATCGTTAGCTTTCAAATTAGCTAATATATATCAGCTGATGAAATATTACAATAAACAGAAAAACCAGAAGCTTTTTACGCTTATTTTAGGAGCACTAAGCAAATCCTAAATAAAGTTCGTAAAAGATCAGAGAAACTGACAAATTATTAAATCTTACTGAAGACATGTCTAACAACTTGTTTTCGTTGCGCCTCACTGGCGATTTTCTTCTTGTTGGTGAAATACGTACGAAAGCTATTTTTATTTTGTGTTCCGACTTGTTGCTTGTCTAAAATCTCTGTCTAAGATGAAGATGTCAATATACAGTTTACATCGGTGATTGACATGTTTACATTTTCAAATAAACTTCTCTCATGAGAAGTCCGTTCTAAAATAATTCCATTTGCCTGTTTGCTCTGAACAGTTGGTCCCAAAGCTGAATCGAGTACCGTAGGCAAAACCACGGCTTCCTCAGGAGTAAGCTACTTTAACAGAAGCTGTCATCTTCAAATTGCTTCTAGCAGAGGTAAAAATACTTCAGCATAGTTCATTGTGTTCAGATGCAATCCGTATTTTACCCAATTTCTGTCTTTGCAAATACCTGCTAACAAAGTATAACGACATTAGTCAACTGTATCTGGTAGCTTCAATGCATTACATTCATAGTTATGCACACATTATTTGCTTCTGGCTTATCATACGCATATGGAATGTTACATAGTCATAGCCTTGTATGAATAAAATTTGAAATGACTAATTAGCACCTGCGACGCGTTACTAAGTATTTTCTAGTTAGATCCGTAGTGAGGGGTCACACTTTCACAGACTACATTTTGAAAATTCTTTACGTGCTGTAGTCGGAAGGCAGATCGTTTAGGGCCATGCACATTCGCGCATGACTGTTAGAAAACATTTTTTTTTTATTTTCGAACTTTTTTGGAGCACCAATCATAGTCTTCACTTCACTGGTGCCTTTTCCAGAGTTGTTTACTGTTTTGCCATGTACGAAGACGTCGTTCATCCTTGCTTTAACACAGAGCTCTGCGTTCACTGATTTCGATGTAAATCAAAACTGGACACTGACCTTCGTTTAATATTATACTAAACAGCATACTTCCCTCGTATGTCAGCTCCAATTCGTTGGTTTCTCTTCAAAAATGTCTCACTTTTCTTCCAGAGTTGAAAATTCGCCAAGCAGTACAGAAATCTTATATGAATTTGCTGTACGTTTCGTTTACAAGATCCATTGTTACGATTTGTAGAGTTGTTTTCGGAGCGCGGAAACGTCAAACCGAAGTTCAGCGTCTCTACACGTCTTCAGTCGTCTTCGATACGGTCTGCACACATGATGACGTCTAGCACTATCTTGACGGAATGAACTCCACGTGCTCCTACTGTTTCAGGCTTTTACAATATGGCAACTATGACGACACTCGCCACAAGCGAGAAAGAGAAAAGTGCAACTACGGGCACAACTGCGGGAGTTAAGGGTGTAATTACGTTGTGTTGAGAAAAGGTAAACTAAATATATTAACAGTTCCAATAATAACGTGTACCAAGGTATACAAAAGGAAAAAAATCACGCACACGATATTCTCAGTAAGCAACACAATCACATTTCTGAAAAAGTAAATAAAACTGGGATCGGAAATTTCATTTCAAGGATATAGCTTAAACGAAGTCCATGTTACTTATCTCCAAAACCCAGCACTGGAGATTTTAATTTACCAATATAGCTCAAACAGAACCATGACATCAAAAAACGAAAAACAACTCAAATTCCTGCATCCAAACTTCACTTGATCTGTAGTTTAGAGATTATATTCTGAATAAAAATGCTATTTTGATGTTGCCGCAGCGTGTCTGTCTTGCTCAGGACGTGCTGTATTAACTAATGTATGACTGGTTTCTGTTGGCATCCACAGAGCATACCAACGCATAAAATTACATATGTAATTTAAACAATCCCAAAATCTAATATCGACGTAAACCTGACCTACAGAAAAATTTTGTGCATATTTCAGAAGCAAAAGGGAAAGAAGATCAACAGAAGACGCCACATTTGTGGTGAAACATGTTAGGGGGTGAAATAAAAATTGTTCCTGTTAGAAGGCGGACACTCTGTAACTCATTATTACACTTAATACGGTCATCATGTTGCGTCACAGTGAGAAGTCGAGAACGACACAGTAACATCTCTCAAGATTTATACACAGGTTACATGTAAGGGGGGAGCCACTACAACGTTAACTAGTGTGTAATACGTGTCGATGTTCGATATGGGGATATTGCTTGCCTTCAAAATACACTGAGGAAGGAAAATAGCAACACCACAAAACTAACGCAAAGTAATGAAATCTCGGGAACACTTTTCACTGCCTAACACTGCAAGACCACAGAATAATGGACGCGCGAGAAAAGTCGTTGCAAATATGAAATGTTGGTGTTGTAACCGTTGTAACGGCGAGAATGTTAAATAGAAGAAAGCAACTGTGCATGCATTGCGTTGTACAGGTGCCGGATTGTCAGTTTGTGGGGTGGAGTTCCATGCCTGTTGTTTCCTGGGAGGAAGTTTGGAAGACGCGGGAAGTTAACCTCGTTCTAACAAGGGAACCTCCCCATCGCACCCCCCTCAGATTTAGTTATAAGTTGGCACAGTGGATAGGCCTTGAAAAACTGAACACAGATCAATCGAGAAGACAGGAAGAAGTTGTGTAGAACTATGAAAAAATAAGCAAAATATACAAACTGAGCAGTCCATGCGGAACATATGAGACTTCAAGGATAGCATCAGCTTAGGAGCGCCGTGGTCGCGTGGTTAGCGTGAGTAGCAGCGGAACGAGAGGTCTTCAGTTCAAGTATCCCCTCGAGTGAGTATTTTAATTTTTTATTTTCAGACAATCATCACCATACGTACTGTTTATCAACAAATGTAGGAAATAATCATACAAATGTTCGACAATCGTTCGATCCCGTAAGGAACTTTCCTATTCCTTACAGTTCGGAAAATATTCATTGACCGTGTTATTGAAGTCGTGAGCTATATTTGCTGGATTCATATTGCCCACGGAATACATCTCACGTATTTAATGCACTCTCGTCCAAAGCAGCGAACAGTCAACTGCCAGCCAGGGAGCCTCGTTAGCGGGAATACTCTCTCTTCCGTGCGCTGTAGTCGACTGACGTATGTTTCGATGTTTGTTTAGGTGTAGCGTTCCCATACTACGGCGCAGTTACCTCGCATCGGACGGACAGATAATAATTGTCTGAAAATAAAAAATTAAACTTTTCACTTGAGGGAAGACTTGAACCAAGGACCTCTCGTTCCGCAGCTGCTCACGGCACTCCTTGATGTCGCCTATCTAGCGCATAGTCTACTCAGTTTGTATATTTTGCTTATTTTTTTCCATAGTTCCACACAACTTCTTCCTGTTTTCTCGATTGATCTGTGTTCAGTTTTTCAAGGTCTATCCACTGTACCAAAACTAAATCTGAGGGGGGTGATGAGTAGGTTCCCTTGTAAGACTTCGATGATGGTGGTGGTTAGTGTTTAACGTCCCGTCGACAACGAGGCCATTAGAGATGGAGCGCAAGCTCGGGTTAGGGAAGGAATGGGAAGGAATTCGGCCGTGCCCTTTCAAAGGAACCATCCCGGCATTTTCCTGGGACGATTTAGGGAAATCACGGAAAACCTAAATCAAGATGGCCGGAGACGGGATTGAACCGTCGTCCTCCCGAATGCGAGTCTAGTGCGCTAACCACTGCGTCACCTCGCTCGGTGACTTCGATGAGGAACTGCTTGTGGGCCGCCTATTGTTGCCCCGACCTTGGCTGAAAGTATTGTGTGGTGTAGAGCGCGGAACTCGGTAGGATTCGATCGGAAACTGGGTGTACATCATATACTGGTAGGAAGGAATACATTTCCTGGAAGTACCCCCCGGTACATTCCCTACGTACCAGGTACTATTTACAAGTGTACAGAAGTGCTCATATTAGATGGCACTACTCTTATCTTCAAAGTACAAGTCCTACTGTGGCGGAGGCTAGTGAATCTGAGCACTGCCTGTTCCAAATGATGCAAGTCCAGCCATGATCCCGTGCGACAGACAACTACCGGACCTCCGCTACCCCTCCAGTCGGTAGACACTGCAGCACCCTTGTAGAGTGTTCCACGATAATTGTGTCGACTGCGATCGTCACGCGGTTGCCGCACGACGTCCGCCGTATTTTTCCGTCAAATACTTGTCGCCGCCGGTGGTTGTACCGTTCAAGGATCATATTATTTAGTTCGCTGCTAGCCTCGTGACGCTCCAATGTCCGCTTCTTGTTATCTGTATTTGTATAGCGGCATCTAACTCGTCACACAAATATTTCACTTCCTACCGCCAAGAAACGATTTCCTAATGTTCCTACTAACTTAAAACTGAATATTTTATCCTCTGCGACACCGTTCTACTTGGTAGATCAATACAGGGACGGTTAATGATAGCTGTGGGTGACGCCGGAGTTGCAGCCCGATGATGTCCCATATGTATTCGATTAGAAACAGACCTCTAACAGTCCACGACAGTAGCATGTCGGCACTGTAGGCCATGTTTGGTTACAACAGCGGTATGTGGGCGTGTTTTCGTGTCGTAAAACGTCCCCTGTAAAGTTTTTCATGCATCGCAGCACAACAGGTCGAATGACGTGATTGATGTACAAATCTGCAGTCATGGTGCGCGGGATAACCGCGAGAGTGCTCTCGATGTCACATCTCAGTTTCTCCAGACATAGGTCCAGTGTGTCTAGCACACAGACAGGTTGGTTGCAGGCCCTTAACCGGCCTCCGACACAAGGCCATCAATGGCACCGAGGTAAAGCCGGCTTTCATCAGAAAACAACAGACCACCACCCTGCCCTCCAATGAGCTCTCGCTTGACACTACTGAAGTCGGTTGTTTGGTGTCACTAATGCACGCTACTGAGCGACTGACTCAGAGCTGTCCTTGAATTAACTGCTTTGTAACAGTTCGCTGTGTCACTGGGTGTCAACAGCTGCTCAAATTAATGCTGCAGATGCAGTGCGACACGCCGAACACGATGGTCGTTCCTCTCGACAGTGCTACATGGCTGTCCGGAGCTGTATCTTCTTGTTACTGTACATTCTCGTGACCACCGCTGCCAGCACTCATGTACAGTGGCCAAATTTCTGCCAAGCCTTTCTGCAGTATCGCGTACGGAAAAGCCAGCTTTTTCTAGTATCACAGATGGAGTATCTTGTTTCTCGTAGCCGTATTATACGCCCACTTCCAAACTCACTGAGGTGTTGTTAATTACACCTTCCTCGCTTTAAAGGATTCTTGACTAACATCAACTCGCCCTCTCCATAATGAACGCTCACGACCACTCCAGCGTGCATTTAAAGCAAAACTAATGTCGCTACTCGCGCCACTCTTATGCCAATGGTGCGAAATCTGAACAGATATTATGTCTCTGATGTAAACTCACCGACGAACTTTTGTTTGTGTCCACAATCCCTTCTTGGTGTTGCGTTTCTTTCCGACAGCGTACAATGAGAAATTACAGGAAATGGGCGAAACACATCTGAGAACGTTCCTCTATATATTCGTGAGCCACAACTAATAACAAATTAAGCAAGTTAACCAAGGTATAACTACCGTTGCGAACTAAATAAAGCAATTGTGTTAATTCAAAGCTTGACAGTCTTTATTTGCTTATCACAATCGTTGCTTCGCGCCAATTCGCAAATAAATCATCACCCTCGAACCTAACCTAAACCTCTGGCTACGCTACAAACCAGTCTGTCACCAAATCTTAAGATTTCGGGGTGGAGGCAACATCACACAAAAACTTGCATGATTTCGTGTGCACACTGACAACTGTTGCAAGAAAATTGAACATGTACGAGGCGTGTTTTTTAAGTAAGTTTCTTTTGAAATTAAAAAAAGACGTGCTAACATATCTCAATAATTTTATTTTTACGTGAAAGCCTGTACCTTAATCTACTTTTCTAAATAATTTCGATCAGTATTCAGGCACGTGTCATAACGTTGTACCAATATTTGAATACCTTCCTCATAGAAGTCTGCCGCCTGACTTGTTAACCACTGCATCACAACTGTTTTGACTTCGTCATCGTCTTGAAGACGCTGACCGCCCAGGTGTTTCTTCAAGTGCAGGAACAGTGAAAAGTCACTGGGTGAAAGATCGGGGCTGTACGGAGGATGACCTAGAATTTCCCATCGAAAAGATGTGACGAGATCTTTGGTCTGATTCGCCACATGCGGACGGGCATTGTCTTGCAGCAAAACGATGCCCTTGCTCAACTTCTACGGACTGTTGCTTGATTCTGGTGTGACGTAGGTCACCCATGTTTCATCTCCCGTAACAATTTGGCTTAAGAAATCATCACCATCGTTGTGGTACCGCTCAAGGAAAGTCAATGCACTGTCTAAACGTTTCGTTTTGTGCACATCCGTCAACATTTTCGGTACCAAACGTGCGCACAATTTTCGGCAATTCAAGTGCTCGGTCACAGTGCCATACAAAACACTACGAGAAACATTAGGGAAGTTATCCCGCATGGAGGAAATCGTAAAGCGTCTGTTTCCTCTCACCTTATGGTCCACTTCCTGCACCAAACTTTCATTAACGACTGAAGGACGCCCACTCCGTTGTTCATCATGCACATTTGTGCGGCCATCTTTAAATGCTCTCACCCACTTTATTAGCATTCCATCACTCATAATGATTTCCCTGTAAACTGCACAGATCTTACGACGAACATCGATCGCTTTTAGGCCTTTAGCACCAAGGAATCTTATCACAGCCCGTACTTCACAGTCGGCGGGACTCACGATTATCGGAGGCATCTTAAACACTAAGTACACAATGTAAACAAAGAAGAATCAGACTGTAATGGCGTCAGTGCATAGATTGAGGTGCAGAGTTTCATGTATAAATATAATTATTGAGATATCTTAGCAAGTCTCTTTTTTTAATTTCAAAACGGTACTTACTTGAAAAAACACGCCTCGTATGTTCACTTGACAGTTTCTCTGCTATTGTGGGCAACGAAGTATCTGGCGCTTACTGCATCAACCAGGAACTCTGTTTCTTGCAAGTACCACATGGTACTTTCATATACTTCTTCCAATCCACATCCTTGTTTTCGTCATTCACATTTTTAGTTCTCTGTGTTAAGTTCGTTTGGAGCGAACTTAATTTCTGTCAAACTCGGCAGCAACTGACATGTATTGCTCACTACCACCTTTGTACAGCAGG
The DNA here is from genome assembly GCF_023897955.1 of Schistocerca gregaria. NCBI lineage: Eukaryota > Metazoa > Arthropoda > Insecta > Orthoptera > Acrididae > Schistocerca > Schistocerca gregaria. Next base: position 1,132,374,398 of record NC_064920.1, on the reverse strand, counting down.
GTATACTGAGCAGGAGTCAATATTTTTAGAGCTCTGCATTCTTGAATATATTGTGCAAAACCGTCATTACCGATCTCATATGGTCAATATTATTACAGAATACCGATTATTCAAATGACGTTCTGAACCGTAATTTGAAACTGAGCAGAAATTGTGGCGACGCTTATACGCTCTGTGTAACCTAAATGTTCTTAATACTCGAACGAAATACTGCTGAACGATCATATGTTTTCCGACTTTCGTCGATTTGGTCAAAAATGAACAAACAATACCAAGTTGTGAATGCCGAAGATTATCCTTAACAGACTTTTGTACTTTGCCGGAAAGCTTCTCCAAATAAGTGATCGCATCCATTTAATCACTTATTGTTGCTAATAATGTGAGTAAACCCTTCGCTTGTTACATATTTCTATGTGCTACAAACAGGAGCGACTTACTTCAGTTATTTGCATAGGTATTAATTTATTTTTGTAATTCCTTGCATGTTTGAGTGCTCTTTAATTTAAAGCCGTTAATTCCGTAAGTGTATTTTTCAGGCACATTTCCGCATTTGTTAATTGCCTTAATGTATATCTTTCGCCATCTTTATTATGGATATGGACTGACAGCTATACACAGATGTGATCTTAGCTGGTGTTGTAACCGCAGAAAAGCCAAGTCTAAATGCAGTTGTTCTCAGACGATACACCAGAAATCATACGGGGAGATAGAGTTAACAGGGGACGCCAGGCGTGTCAGAGGGGTCACAAAAGATAACGACGCAGCCAGATAGCCGAGGCGGCGGTCCAAGCGGCCAGGCAGCTGCGCGTGATAAGCAAGGAAGCAGACTCAGCTATTAAGATAAAAAGGGCGCTCTGGGCAGGTCCCTTAATAAGCAATAACTTACAGTATCAACACTCTTGGCTAGAGGGAGAAGTCTGGGAGCGGAGAGAGAAAGAAAGAGGGCCCTAGGTGGGGACCGCACTACGTCATGAGGAGCCAATGAAGGGCTCAGGACGCAGTGCGTGACCATATAGGGAGAGGCCCCTCTACCCCTCCACCCAGCTTCTGAAGAAAAGTACTGAAGTTAATACTAAAACAATCCCTAATAAGGAAAAGTTGCACTCGACGCTACGTCATGCCAAGCGCTGGCGGGGTCGAAGGGGAAGAGCTAACAAAACTCGGAGGCACGCCGCTCCGGGGATCTCTCTCTCTCGGGACTCTGACGTAGGGTGCTAGTGTGGGCAGCAAAGTGCTGGAAAGTTCTATCAGGCAGCCAGAACGGTGCAAGTCAGTCACCGTCTCTGTAATGGGCTTGGCTATTCTGTAGGTACAATCACTACGCAGTTAGGGTGATCTGTATTCTTTATGAATAAATTAGAACTTTTATAACGTCCATACGAGTTTACTTCTACCAACATCCTAGCCTTGTACCTTCACACCAGGGAATATAACATCTTAGCCAGATCAAAAGTCTCCCTCTCAATTAGGTCAACCGGCTAATTCCCGTTTACGAACCGTGTCGCTCAATCCCTCGCAAAACCCACGCTTGGGACGCGACACTGGTGACTCCAGGCTGCGTTAACTTCTGTCACACAACTTTAAGCTGCTTCCAGTGGACATCAACGTGGGGGTCAGATGTAGGAATAAGAGGGATGTCAAATACATCCCACCTGTCCACCGTTTGATACACTGTTCTGGCTGCCTCAGTTACTGCCTCCCCCCCCCCCCCCCCCCCCCACCGATGGTAGAGTCGGTGGTTGTTCCAGGTTCTCGCAGGCAGCAAAAGACTGCCATGCAGCCGATTGGAAGGTCGCCCGGTTCCTCTGACAAACAGGTCTTAGGCATTAGAGTCTGTGGCTGATTATTTCCCTGAGCCATTGACGGAGGCTGGGTTTGCTAGTAGTTAGGAACTCCAACATTAGGTGTGTAATGGGGCGCCTTAGAGATATGGCTGCAAACAAGGGAAAGGAGTCTGGTGTGTAATCTGTGTGCATACCAGGTGGAGTCATTCCACATGTGGAAAAAGTGCTTCCGGATGCCATGAAGGGCACACGGTGCAGCCAACTGTGGGTGGTGTCTCATATCGTACCAACAATGTGTGTCTCTTTGGCTCACAAGAGATTCTCTCTAGTTTCGGGTGGCTAGCTGACGTGGTAAGGACTGCAAGTCTTGTTTGCGGAATGAAGGCAGAGCTCAGCATCTACAGAATCGGAAACAGGACCGACTGTGGTCCTTTGATTAAGAGCCAAGTGGAGGGTCTGAATCAGAAGATCAGACAGTTCTGCTACCCTGTAGGCTGCAGATTCCTCCACTAGCGCCATCAGATAGTGGAAAGGCTGTTAGTTTAAAGGTGTGCAGACAAACACAGGGAACTGGAGATAGCAAAAATTGATTTTGTAGTTGTAAATTATTGTAGCTGTGTCAGGGAAGAAACTGAGCTCCAGGTGCTTATAGAAAGCACTGACACTCGAGTCATTTTAGGAACAGAAAGCTGGCTAAAGCTGCAAATAAGTTCAGCCCTAATTTTTTCAAAGGACCCAATCGTGTTCAGAAAGGATACATTAAATACAGACGGGTGATGGAGTGTTTATTGCTGTCAGAAGTAGTTTGCCTTGCAGTGAAATTTGAAGTGGATAGTTCCTGTGAGTCAATACGGACAGAGGTTGTACTTGACAACCGGAATAAATTAATAACTGGTTCGTTTTACCAGCAACCTGAAGCTTGCTCAGCAAATAAAATGTGTCATTTCAAACAGGTACCCCACTCTCACAATTTTAGCAGGTGGCAACTTCAATCTACCCTCTATATGTTGGGAAAAACACGATTAAAATCGGCGGTAGGCATAAAACGTCGTAAAATTATTTCGCACAATTAGTTCTGGAGCCCACTCGAAGAGTAAATGGTTGCGAAAACATGCCTGACGCATTAACATAAAATTATCTTGAAAAAATAGGGAGCATCATAAAAGTGATGGTACTGATCTCCTCTGGTACACTAAAATGGGTAAGAACACACCTGCGGAGGCAACGAAAAAAAAGCACACCAATTTCAAAAGAACGCAAATCCAGAAGACGGGGGAAATTATACAGAAACTTTTAATAGCATCCACAGTGAAACTCTCTCTCGAAACCTGGTACAAAACCCGAAGAGATTCTGGTCATGTGTGAAGTAAACCAGCGGCAAAACGCAATCAACACCTTCAATGCGCGATTTATTTGTATACACGTCATGTTCCGTAGGACCAAATTGAGGAGCAAATCTCCAAGGTCGTGGAACGTGTCAGTACATGAAATTACAACATAAATGCAATAACATAAAAATAAAATGTTTATGAACCCAAAAAGAGTCAAACCATAAGTTTAAGTACACGCAATCAACAAAATAACGTACGAATCAGCTTAATATTTCAAGGAACTTCTCAACACAATAGAAGTGACCCATGAGGAACATCGGTTATGTCACTGATGACAGTGCCACTAAAGTAGAGTTACTAAACACGGTTTTCCGAAATTCCTTCACCAAAGAAGACGAAGTAAATATTCTAGAATTCGAATCTAGAACAACTGCCAACATGAGCAATTTGGAAGTAGGTATCCTCGATGTAGTGAAGCAGCTTAAATCACTTAATAAAGGCAAGGCTTCCGGCCCAAACTGCATACCAGTCAGGTTCCTTTCTGAGTATGCCGTACAATAGCTACGTATCTAACGATCATATACAACCATTCACTCATAGAAAAGATCTTTATCTAATGGCTGGAAAGTTGCACACGTCACGCAAATACTCTCGAAATTAAGCAGGAGTAATCCGCTGAATTACAGTCCCATATCACTAACGTCAATTTGCAGTAGGATTTTGGAAAGTATTCTGCGTTCGAATATATTAATTATCTAGAAGAAAACTATTTATTGACTAGTAGTCAGTAGTGATATGGGAAAAATCTTTCTTGCGAAACAGGACTAGTTATCTCTTCTCACGAAGTAATGAGTGCTATAGACAAGGATTGTCAAACTGATTCCGTAATTTTTGATTTCCTAAAGGCTTTCGACATCGTTCCTCATAAGCGTCTTCTAATCAAATTGCGTGCCTATGGAGTATCGTCTTAGTTGGGCGACTGGATTCGGGAGTCTGTCAAGTAGGTCACAGTTCGAAGTAACTGATGTAAGTCACCGTATAAACCAGAGGTAATATCTGGCGTCCTTCAAGGAAGTATTATAGGCCCTCTGCTGTTCCCTGATATACATAAACGAAATAGGAGACAATCTGAGCAGCCCTCTTAGATTGTCTGCAGTCTCTGTAAAATCATCAGATGGTCAAAAATCAACAGCAAAGTGATTTGCACAAGATATCTGTATAGTGCAAAACGTGGCAATTGACCCCAAATAATGAAAAGCGTTAAGTTTTCCCGTGAGCACTAAAAGAAATCTGCCAAATTTCGGTTATAAGATGAAATCACACAAAAAAGGCTGTAAATTCAATTAGTTAGCGATTGCAATCAGGAATAATTTCGGTTGGAACGATCACATATATAATGTTATGGGTAAAGCACACTAAAGAGTGTGATTTATTGGCAGAAAACTTAGGAAACGCAACAGATCGACTGAAGAGACTGCATACACCACGCTTGTCCGCACTCTTCTGGATTACTGTTGTGCGGTGCGGAAACCGCACCTGATGGGACTGACGGACATCAAAAAAGTTCAAAGAACGGCAGCTCGTTTTGCATTATCGCGAAATAGGGGAGAGAATGCAACGACATGATGCGTGAATAAGGGTGGCAATCATTAAAACAAAGGCGTCTATCGTTGGGGCAGAATCTTCGTGTCATTTCGTCAACTTTTTCCTTCAAATGCGAAAATATTCTATGCGCTCTAACCTACATAGCAAGAAATTTTCATCATGATAATATATGAGAAATCAGAGCTCGCACAGAAAGATTTAAGTGCTCGTTTTTCACGCGCGATGTTAAACGAGTCGAGCCTTACAGAAGTAGCTTGAAGGTGCTTCGATGAACTCTCTGCCTTGAACTTATTGTGAATTGCAGTGTAATTATGCAGATATATGTAGAAACTGACTTAAGAATGCAACCTGCATGTCACTAGCAGAAAACCGGTTATGTGCAAAAGCAGTGCAGAAAGTTCGCACGACGTTCAAATGGAACACATCCAAAATGAATCTTAGAATACTGCTGTAATATTGGTTTTCCCAGATACACTAGTACGTTCATCAAAACACGGCGCACACACACAAAGCGAGACATATGCATTTGCATTTACTTCCGTATTTCTCGCCCCCTCTCACAGCTGACAGATAAACTCTATCCATCACAGCCGCCGAACATGCACTGCCTCTGTTGCCACGTTCGATGACACTAAGAGACGCACACGAGTGGTAGTGGGGTGGTAGGGAGGGGGGGGGGCACGAGTTCAAGAGGAGGGGAGGAGGTGAGGAGGTGGCAGAACGACGAAGGAGGGGGGGAGGGAGGGAAGGAGAGATGGGCTGCAACAAATCAAAGTGCGACGGAAGGCGGCTTCCCTCCCTCCCACCAGCTCAAAAAAAAAGACAAAAGTAATATGGAGCTAGTTTTGTACAAAACGAAGGAACATTATGGATTGTTCTTGTCGATGACGAGGTGGTCAGAGACAAAGTGAGCAGACAAAACTTGGGGAAGAAAATCGGCGACCGCTGTGAGGGAGCTGTCCTAGGCGCTTCAGTCCGGAACCGCGCGATTGTTACGGTTACAGGTTCGAATCCTGCCTCTGGCATGGATGTGTGTGATGTCCTTACGTTAGTTAGGTTTAAGTAGTTCTAAGTTCTAGGGTAGTGATCTCGGATGTTAAGTCCCATAGTGCTCAGCCATTAGAACCATTTGAAGAAAATCGTCTGACCCTTTCGAAGGAAACATCCCGGCATTCGGCTTAGGCGATTTGGAGGAATTATGAAAAACCCTCTGAATGGTTAGGCTGAGATGTGAACCGCTGTCCTCCAAAAGAAATATGAGACCAGTATCTTGCTACTTCGCCATCCCGATCAGTGAGATGTACAATAATGAACCTAAGTGTACACTGTTGTGCAAAATGAAACTGCTAAGTAATACTGCAGTACACATCGCAGTTACGATAAAATACTAGGTTAAAACCAGGAAGGTTCAACAGTCAAGTTACTACCGCTATCGTATGATTAAAGTTAGATGATTTTATAGAAAATGTACACGGTCTCTAGCATCTGACTTTTGGATTAATAAGTAACTATCTGCATTCTATCAAGCAGAGCTCCCACCGACCGAAAAATTGGTCTGAATACCACAGTGCTTTACCAACAATCGATGGTGTGCATTTTTTTTTTTTTTTGCATCGGACGAATTAAGGAACCTCTCCACAATTATTGGGGGGGGGGGGGGTTGACATCAGATCAATCACATACACAAGGTGTTCCAAACAAACAGCGACAAACTTTAGCGGCAGAATCCTGATAAAGAAATAAGTAAAAAATCAGTAAACAAAGGCTCTAAAATGCACCATTTAATACGCATGAGCACTTGGCTCACCTTCGATACTTTGAAACATACCGTAGTGCTTTTCTTTCCATCTTTTGGGAGTAGGTGTGAAACATTTACTTAAGTAGAGCTCATAGTTCTTAAAGTATGCGCTTTAGAATCCTTGTTTACTTAACATATTTTCCTTGTCTCGTTGGAACTGAAGCCGTTTTTTTTGTTTTTTTTTTCGGGGAACACACGGTATAAGTCATTGGGAATGAACGGCAGTGGCAAGACAATACTAAATCCGACTGGGAATTGAACCCCAGACCTTTGGACTTGCAGCATGACACCCAGTCACGCGAACGTCGTGCATCATGCATAAAGAAAATGATTCGTCGCTAGAAATGCAGCCACTAGCAACTTATTCGTCCTCAGTCACAAAACAGTACTAAGAAAAACAACAATGAAGTGCCTGTGTATCATGGGACTGCTATTCAGTTTGTTATTTACTGTTAATAATAAGCCACTAGCAGTTCAACTTTGAAATTATTACCAATTATGCTGATGCACTACCAGAACATGCATGATATTGAACACCCTCTTACTCCCCCTGAAATCTTGACAGTGACGATAGATCTGTAGCGTAGACCTGTCTAAATTGGGTTGGGAGGTGACCTGCTGATTTACAGTTGACGAAGCCAAAGAATGTGCATGTCAAATAAAAAGCGGTAACAATCGAACTGTTGCGTAGCCTTATCTTATTCATTCGTACCAAAACAAACGGCAAGGTAAATCCAGAAACACTGTATTGGACTATGGACAAGTCTCTGCCAGTATTACTATGCACATTGTTTACATGGATGGTATACAAACCGCGACACACGGAAAGGGGACCACTAAGCAACGTTTACCGTAAATTCGATTACAGCTGAGATTTACTATCAGCAGCATCGCTCGAAGTATGCAAGGTAAGTGACGTGAATAAGTAGATAATCGAAAAAATTGATTTACCTGTAGTGTACAAGTTCTGCTGATACTTTCAGGTTTTGATGCAACAACACAAATTCATTCGTATCACTAACACTGTGAAGCCACAACTTTCACAGAAATATTCTTCCAAGAGAACGAAGCCTTTGTGGAAGCACCAAGAGACACACGAAGCGTCTTTTTCTTCAAATCGCAGCGGGCCACTAGTCGTGGATAGCAGCACATCGACGGTGTATTTAGCGCTGTACGTCAGCATTATCACCACAAAACTACAATTTGCTACTACAAAGTAAATCGTACTCTGCTCCAGCGTGTAACTACAAGCGGCGTTCTAGCACAGAAGCAAATCGTCTATTAGCGTCATAACAAGCACTTCCACAGCGTAACGAGAACTTGTGTCAAACTTTTACCTCTCTCAACAACAGCTGCCTCCTCTGGCGCCCGCACTTAAGGAGCCAACGCATGAATGTTCTGTTTCTCAACTCAATCTTCTCCATTGCCGCTTCAGCAACCCGCACACTTGGCGCCACTGTAAACAACTGCCGGGTGGTGGTCGCCGCCTTTCTCACGTGCCGCGCGGCGCACCGAGCAGCAGAGACATCTGTGGCCGGAATGCGTACCACTCGCAGTGGCGTAGGCGAAAGATGAGCCTGCTGGTACAAGCCAGTCTGCTACAGCGTGCGACACAACACTGAACGTTAAAATACATTTGAACGTCCCTCGACAATAAATACAGATTTATGGCTATCGACATTTGTATAAAAACAATTTCCTTTTTTCCTCCTACGCTAGTCACAATGCAACAGGACGTATAAAAAAAAATTAGATCGGACTGAACTGCTGAAATCGGTAATCAGGAAAAATAGTATTAAATGCGATCTTGACTGTTAAAATATTTGCATCACTTAAAGCCTGTTCTTGAAAGTTTGTAAGTAGGCTTTACGTCTATATTCACGAGTCTGCCGTCGTAGTTTCCTCAGCACATCTGTGACTCCCACAGGTTAAACAAACCTGTGACTATTCGTGCTGCCCTTCTCTGTAGGTTTGTACAATATTCCCTGCTGGCAGGGCCGTTCCTACCATTAAATAAGGCTACGCGGCAATCTAGACCGGCAAAATTTTAGGGTGCGGAAAAAATTAATTTAAAATCAAAAAGCGAAACAATTCAGCAAATGCGAAAAAAACTGAAAAATAGGAAAAATTAACACCTAATTATTTTCAAAACCGCACGGAACATTTACTATATAAGTTCATACTTACTTTGACGAAAATAAACACGCTGCCTCTGTCTGGCTCAAAATTAAAGAACTCACTACTGAGAACGAAATAGAAGCAAACGTAACCTTTATTCATCTCGAGCGCTGGAGAAGGGCTCGTGCGCTGGCTTGCGATCATGTTGAGACTTGATACCATACCTTCCTCAGTCACTCGTTTTTTGTATCAGCAGATTATTTGTCATGTGTCAGTTGAATTGAAGACTGTTTCCAGAAAATGACGACCTCAGGTCGCCTTAGATTAATGATTAAAATTTTAATAGGAGATCTGCGCTGTTTGTTGGAGGTGGTGCAGGGGAGAGGGGGGGGGGGGGGCGACATTGGACAGACCTATGGTAGTTAAATGGAGAGGCTGTCATTTTTCAGTTCTCGTCTAGGGCGGCAAATCATATGGCAAGGGCCCTGTCTGCTGGTCCTACTTAGTACAGATCCCACACACTTGATCGTAGAGATCCCACTACTTGAGCAGTATTCTAGAATTAGTCTCCGCGATGTTTCACTTCTCAATTCTAACAATGGCAGACAAGCTTACTGCCACGCTTACATTAAAACATCGCTCACACTGCGAAACGTTTTGTACGACACTAAATGGTACTTTTTACGCTATACGATCATTTTTATAGCTGGGGGTTCGTTTCCCGATTGTTGCTCTGCTCTTTCAGAGGTTGTGCATTCAACCTATCTATAGGCGGAATCGAATAAATACGGAAAGTGCTGTGTGTGCCGAGCTGACGATTATGGGAAATATCAGAATTCTGGAAAAAGAAGATAAAAAAGCGCACTGTCTCTTCGAATTAAACTCTTGTCGCGTCCTGTTGTAAAATAACACTTCGATCTATACAAGGACGTAGGGGTATTACGCCCGAAGCGACCCTACGCCCTTGTAAAGATCGAAATGTTACTTCCAACACGTTTACCACCATCTACTCTAGCAATGGATGCTTATATGCTTCCTGCCACACTTTCATAGGGGCGTGAGAGGGAGAGGGAGGGGGGGGGGGGGGGGGGGAGCAGGCGAAAAACTTCTTATAAATGAGGGCGTTCTATGGCGCGGTAAGAAACACGTAGTAATACAAGCGATCACGAAAATCTATATACCAATACACACTATCTATTTCCATATAACAGCAGTTCTTTTAATATGCAGTTATGATTCTTCTTGTTACATGATGCCATTACTTTTCGCTTCGGTAAAACTAAATCGGGAAATGAACGCAGTAGCATCTGCAAAATATGTTGATCTCTTACTCTCCACTTCAGTTATTCGCTGTCTCTGGAAGTCACTCCCTCTTTATTCTAATTATGAGAAATTTAAGTTTATACACGGCTCTAGGAATATACTACAACCCCTATGTTTCGTTCACATAGGGATCGTGAGGACAAGATTACATTAATTACTGCACGCACATAAGTATTTAAACAATTATTCTTCTCGGGCTCCGTAAGTGAACGGAATGGGAAGAAACCCCAATAACTTGTACAATGAGACGTATCCTCTGTCACGCACTGCACAGTGCTTATCGAGTACCGATGCAGAGGATTCAATAACACAATAACAAAGCTACTGCGCCCGCCATTTAGTATTAGTGAACTATCGATGAACTATGAAAACCTTAAACATTATTTATTGTGCAGAAGTGGTACAAAGTTGTGTCGCTTTTCAACATAATCTCCCCCACGCTAAATGCAAATCCTCCAGCGCTTACAACGTGCATCTGGCAAGGAGTGCTGTTCAACATGTCCTCCATGAACATACGCAAAGCCTACGTGACCAACAGCCATCGAACCGTCGGTGTAAACCACTTCAGGGCCCCAGTACATGTCGAGACTCGAGAGGAAGTGATAGCGGAGAGCCGCAGGGTTAACCGAGTCCTTAGTGCGATGCGAAAGGTCCAGAAGAATCTGCAGCCTAGGTGGACACCATGGAGGTGTACGTGAATGGATCTTGAGGAGAAGTGGCAATGGGAAGGACTCCAGTTCGGACAGAAGAGACCGGAAGCGAGCCGCAATCGTAAGCCATGACCTGGGCCGCAGATGCGGGAGATGAACCGCCATGGTTAGCGAAATAAGATGGTAATTAGAATGTGCAGGAGAACTACGAACGTGTGCAACGTAACTGGTGAACAGTTCTGCATGCCTAACGTTCAATGGAGGGGTTCCGACCTCCACCATGACACTGGTCACTGGACTCTTTCTAAAAGCTACCGTCGCTAGGCAACGCCACGGAGGTGTGCTGGGTCGAGTAAACGCAATACTGAGGGTGCCGCCGAAACGTAAACCACACTCCCATAGTCAATTCGGGAGTGAACAAGGGCTCTGTAGAGCTACAGCAGCGTAGAGCGATCTGCACCCCAGTTGGTGTGGTCCACGCAGCGGAGGGCATTGAGGTGCTGCCAGCACTTCCACTTAAGCTGACGAAAGTGATATAGCCAAGTCAATCGGGCGTCGAAAACCAGTCCTAAGAACCGATATGTCACCACTACAGTTAGTTGTTCTGGATGAATGGTTTAATAGCCACTAAAGATAGAGAGACACTCAATATGGACCCCTGCGGAAGGCCATTCTCCTGAATACGGGGCGAACTATGGGAGGCCCCGACTTGGACACGGAAAGTACGGAGCGACAGGAAGTTTCGGATAAAAATCGGGAACGGGCTCCAGTGACCCCACTCACGCATTGTGCATTGTGGCAAGGATATAATGTCGCCAGGTCCTGTCGTATGCTTTACCTAAGTAAAAAAGACGGCAACCAGATGTTGGCGTCTGGAAAAGGCTACTCGATGATCACAAGATTATCAGTGGTAGAGCGATCCTGGCGGAAGCCGCCCTGACATGGAGCCAGTAGGCCACGTGACTCTAGGACCCAACCCAACCGCCGACACACCATACAGTCCAGCAGCTTACCAAGAAAGTTGGTGAGGCTGATGCGCCGGTAGCTATCCACATCAAGCGGGTTTTGACCGGGTTTGAGCACAGGAACGATGGTGCTCTCCCACCATTGCGATGGTAAGACGCCATTGCACTAGATCCGGTTGGAGATGTAGAGGTGGTGTCGCTTGCAGTCAGGCGAGAGATGTTTAATCACCTGACTGTGGCTCTGATCCGGCCCAGGAGCTGCGTCGGGAAAATGTGCAAGGACGCTGAGGAGCTCAACACGCCATTGATGTTGGGGTCTGGTACCCAAAATCACGTCTGATTTTCGCCTAGATTTGGGAAGATCACATATGGTACCCAATGGTCGACACGTATCTCTCCCAATACTCCTGTGTCCGTCGTTTTATAAGCTGGCGAAAGCGCGCACGGAGCCGCTATAAGGCTATTAGGTGCTCTAAGGAAGGGTGCCGCTTGTGTCGCTGTAGAGCTCGCCGACGCTCTTTAATGCCTCAGCGACTTCCGGCGATCACCAAGAGATTGTCTTTCGCCGGGGGCAGCCTAAAGAACGAGGGATCGCGTTTTCCGCCGCAGAAATCATCGTTATAGTGACCTGCTCAACGAAAACATCGATAGCAAATGTGAGGGAGATTCAGCGGTGACAGCAGAGATGACAGCTTCCCCGTCTGCCTTGTTTGAAACCCATCTGGGTAGGTGTCCGTGGGCATGAAGCCGGGGGAGTGACAGGAAGATGGGGAAGGGGTCACTACCACACAGGTCGTCAATGTGCTCTCCAGTGGATAGACGGGAGAAGGTCAGACATGCAAACAGAGAGATTAATGGCCGAATATGTGCCACACTGAAATATTTGGGGGCGCCTGTATTTAAGATGCAGAGGTCGTGTTGCGACAGCAAATTTTCATCCTCCCTACCTAGGCCAGTAAGCATGGCGCCACCTCACAACGGGTGGTTGTTGTTGTTGTTGTTATCATCAGTCCTGAGACTGGTTTGATACAGCTCACCATGCTACACTATCCTGTGCAAGCTTCTTCATCTCCCAATACGTACTGCAGCCTACATCCTTCTGAATCTGTTTACTGTATTCATCTCTTGGTCTCCCTCTACGATTTTTACCCTCCACGCTGCCCTCCAATACTAAATTGGTGATCCCTTTGAAGCAAAGCAAGCGCTGTATCATGTATAAGATACAGAGGCGAGCGAGTGCACGGGACTTACCCTAGTTCACTGCTAGTGGCGTCACGTCATCGTAACGCGCCTGCATATAGTATTGCACCACATTTAACATAAAAGTAAAAATTAAGATTTGTGTGTAAAACTTTGTTAAAGTATAGTTCTATGTAATAATGTTTCAGGTAACAAATCTTAATGTTATAAGATTAGTAGTTTACGTAAAATTCACGTTTTGAAAGAAAAATAGGAGGCGCTAAATAATGACGCTAGGAAGCCAAAATTTGGTGAGAAGGTGCAGTAAGAAGTCATTAATGAGTGGTGCTGGTTTCCAAAACCATAAAACTAAAATTGACTCCAGAATCCGCGTTTTTCGGAAAAATCAGAGGCGCGAAATAATAGAGCTACAATATTGAAAATTGGTAGGATGCTTCAGTTCACCCTAATAATAATAATGGAAATACCACAATCAGTTACCTCTTCTAGTTTTTTTTAGTAATTTAGTAAAAACTACTTTTGTGAGTAAAATGTACATAAGCATTATAGATTAAGTACTTTAAATTTTAATGATAAAACAAATTCTTTAAGACCAATGATCAGATAGGACAATTAACAAAGCTACACCAAGTTTTAGTCTTGTAGCATAATTAACAGCTGATACAAGTCTTGATAAAGCTATGGTTCAGAGGTAACAATCTACCGTTAGTTCCATTGTAAAAATTCTAGAGAGTAAAGTTTTAATTTTAGCGGGCTGAGATTTTCTACGTGCTTCTGTACTGCTCAGATGTATGTATACAAAAATTGAGAAGTTTGTAAAGCTATTATTAAATGTGATATTTAAGATTATGTGCCTGAGATAGCGATCATTTGGAGGCTGCAGGCATCTGCTATAGGAACGGAAAGAACAGATGCTCTCTTGGCGGTACGCGCCGGAGCTATATAAAAAGAGCGGCAGAGGCAGTAGTAAGCTCACTCCGCATTAGACCAACGCCTAGTCCACGCGAGCTTAACGTCCGATCGCGCCTCGCCTCGGGTGACGTCATAGCGGGCTGTGAGATGCGCGTACTTAGCAATGTAAACGGACATTGAAAATCGCGAGGACTGTACACCGTCCTGGATCGTTTAGACTTCGGTAACAAACTGTTATTGTGCCGTCCGTGTGAAGTATAATTCCGCGTGGCAAGTGGTGACTAACTCCACTTTTAAGGCGAGCATTAATCTTTTTTTTTTTTTAACATTATTGCGAACTATTAATAGAGCACCGTTAGTTAGAGTAATGAACTATTCGGGAGGAACTTGCTGTAGAAGTCGCCTCTGAACTATTAAACGATTGGCTGAATTAATAATATTTAATGTCTTTAGCATTTTCAGAAGTTTCGAGTAATTTGTGTGAGCCTTTAAGATAATAAAATCTTGTTTGGAACTTTAAATTTTATTGAAGCAGCCCTAATCCCGTGAAGAACTATGGATATTTTTCGTTTAGCTGGGCTGTACAGGAATGTGGCCGTGCAGACTGGGAACTAAGGTCAGTAAGTTTCCCTTCGCTTTCTGACTGGCCACCAAATTAGTTGCCAGGCTCGCGTGATTTAAGGTGGCAATGTTCAACTTTCATTCAACATTAAACAACGACTTCTTCGCCGTCCCACATATGTTGCATCGGCAATAGTCTGTTACGTGAAATGAACATTCAATCAAACAACACATTCGACAACTTCTTCGCCGCCCCACATATGGTGCTTATCGGCCGGGAAAACTGAATTAAAAGCAAATAAAAGTGCTCGATGTGTGAAAGCGAGTGGTATAAATTAACGAACTCGGTAGGCAATAACAGGACACTGAATTGAACTAGTGTGGGAACAGTGTTACCAGTAAAGGCGGGTGTAGTGTATAAACAATAAGTGTCTACCGCTGTACGTTGGTTAGTGACGATGGTGAGGAAGGCGACGATGCTGGATCGCGGCTGCCGACGGCGCTGAGACTAAAGGAAGACGGTGCGTCATAGCGGAGCTGCGCTGATCTGCGAGACAGCTGCCGGCTGCGCCGAGCGGTCAACGGTGCCTTGCTGCCCCCCCCCCCCCCTGGAGCTATTGCAGTAGGCGATTCCTGTGGCGGTACTCGACGCTACAGCTGCTGCTGCTGCCTTCAATACGTCGCGACGCGTCGCATCACGATTGCTGGTACACCGCGACGACATCATTCGTCGAAATCAAGCATTTAAGTTAAGTCAAAGACTTTTAAAATATTTATTAACTGCTGCTAACAAACTAAAAGATATGGAAAGTAGTGTACATTTCAGAAGGGAACCGGTCTCTGACCAAGAATCCTCAGGATCAGGAATTGAGTTTAATGAGGATGGTTCCATTAATCCCTCAAATATTGAACTAGAACGTAATTTGTCACCAGTAAATTATGACTTTAATTTAAATGAGAGTGCAGGGATGCAATCAATAAGTGAAATAGAAGTCAAAAGGGAGCCAGTAGAGTTGCTAACTTTGTCAGGTAGTGAAACTGAGCTCAATATATCTCCAGCTCAGTCAAGTCAAGAGATACAAAGTATCAAGGTAGAAGCTCCGGATTGGATGCAAATACTGTTTGCCAAACTCGAATCAAACCAAAATAAAATTGAGGCTAAAATTGAAAATAGTAATAAAAAGTTGGAGAATAAAATTGAGGTTAGTAATAAAGAACTAAAAGAAGAACTGCAATCAAAATGGAATAGTTTGAATTATAAGATAGATGCTATTCATCATGACATTCAAGTAAAAGTAGGGCAACAGTTAACTAAAATGCATAGTACTTTCAAATGTGAAATAGATCAAATTCCAAAAAATTATCAAGAGGCAGATGAACTTTTGGAAGTGAGGTTGTCCGAAAGATTGAGCAACGAGTCCAAACTTTGCTCTGACAAAGTTAAAGAGGTACAAATTAAAGTAGATACTTGTCAGAAAAACATTGAGAAAGTAAAAGAAACCTGTACCGAAATTCGTGGTGCAGTGGAACAAAGATGTTCTGCCAGGATAGAAGCAGTAGAGTCACAAGTAGAGGAATTAAATACTAACATTGCTAACCTAGAAAATAGAGTAACCTCTGTTAATTCTAGTCATTCTACTGTACAGCATGTGACTTCAGTTGACGCCGCTTTTATAGGGTGTCGACAGTTTTTGCGCTTTGATCCTGATAAGTACATTCACCCTCTTGAATTTTGGAATGACTTTGAGGATGTTCTCCCCAACACTTGGTCAGAAAGAGAAAAAATTTCATTTATAAGAAGTCATTTGTCAGGTGATGCTTTGCGATGGTCAGCGGATGTAATGATCAAATGTAAAACTTTATCTGAATTTAAGTCTGCATTTCTCAACGAATACTGGTCACATAACAAACAAAATGATGTGTTAAGGGAATTCTGGAGTGGTAAGAAGTTTTTCCCAGGGCGTGAATCAGTAAAGGATTTCGCTAGGAAGTGGGTTTCAAGACTGTCACATTTGACAGAAAAGATGAAGCCAGATATGATCATTATGTGTTTAGAAGGTAAGCTGCCGTGGTACTGGCAGAAGAGGATCATTTCCGCCCCTAGAGATAATATAGACAAATTTATTGAATATCTGGAAAGAGTGGAAAGAGTAGCTGCTGCTGAGGAGCAGGTGCAGCAGAATAACAAATCTTCTAACAATCACGTACAAAATAATGGAAACGTGAACGTTAGAAATATGGAAGTTAGGCACACCAAAACAAACTATCGAAACCAAAGCCGTGGCAGAGGAAGAGGGGGTAGATACTCACCACGCTTTCGTAACAACTACTATGACGAAAGTGGAGAAGTAAATACTATGCCATTAAGACAAGAAGGGAGTCATGATGCTACTATATCTAGTGGTGTCACAGATGAACACAACAGGCCGCGTGTGGGAAACTAAATCCCGTCTATGAGGAAACTGGCGCTCACCAGGCGGTAACAGTAACACAGCCAGTAACGGAAACACAGACAATCAGCCAACATACACAGACAGACAACATGGATGACGAAATAAATACAGATAATACCAGTGATGTGTTAAGCCACTCTCACAAAATAGTGGATAGTATTTTGGATACACTAGAAAAATGGGTCAAGGAAGAACAGGAACTCAAGGTAGATAATGGGTTTGAGTCTGATGGGAATAATGATGAAGTAAAAGCTTACATCTTCGATGAAAATGGCAATCTAAAAGCTGAAGTAGAAGTAGCAGAAGTAGAATCAGTACTGCAAAACTTTAGAGAGGAGGAAATGATGAATGAAGGGGGTAGAAATAGTAACGAGGTGAAAGAATCTAGTAGCTGTGTAAACGTGCCACATATGGTTGAAGGTGACGACATTCTTATGAACAGCAATATTGCGCAGGGACGCAGTTGCTCAGAGGTAGAGGATAGTTTGGCTGATGTGCAGCAAACAAAAGTAGAAAAAGTCGTCAGATGCTTCGATTTAAAGTTAGTGGACAGATTAGAGAAAGCAGCTAAGATTATAGAGCATGATGAGCCCCAGGATGTAAATGTAAATGTAATTGCAACTGATCAGAATTACTTTAGCTGGAAGAACATAGAACGAGATTTATTAGACGAGGTGTGTGAGCAACCTGTTCAATGTAAAATAACTCACCCTGTTATCAAAGTAAACATATCAGGAGTCACTGTGCGTTGTCTGCTTGACAGTGGCAGTGAAGCAAGTGCTTTATCACAAACATTTTTTGACACCATACCCAATAAAGAGAAGCTAACAGTTATGAAAGTAAGTGGCTTAAAGATTATAGGTGCTACTGGAAAAGTCTCTAGACCAGTTCAACACGAAGCTTTGATACCCATTGGTATAAATGACGTAGTAATAGATCATCCTTGTTTGATTGTGCTAGGCTTAAGTGTTGATATGTTGATTGGTACTGATTTCTTATCAAAGTACCAGGGAAAGATCAATTTTGATCAGAACAACTTAATTTTAACTTTACCTGACTCTAAAGTGATAAGAGAGTCTTTTATAGGAAGTCATATAGGCGGTAGTAATGAAACTTGGGAACTGCCTATTAGAGTAATAAAGAATAAAGGATACTTGCAGGAAAATTTGGTTTTCAGTGAGAATGAGGAAAGTGCTAAGGTTGAAGAGAGACACATCCTAAAGGAAATAGAGGAAAAGGTACAATCAACAAAGCAAATTGCTGACGAACAAAGATACAGAGGTGAGCTAGTGCTGGTCAAAACAAAAGAAAAATCAAAGAAAATTTCTGCAGAAACTAAAAAGTTTATGCATGTATATCATGGACCATTTAGAATAGTAAGTAAACCTCATGCAAATGCCTATCGTTTGGAATATCCAAAGAGTAAGAGAGAACTAGGTCTAAGAAATATTGTGGATCTAAAGGAATTTAAAATTAACAGTAATTAATTACTGTAGGGAGTCTGCCACTCTTTGGCGGATACACGGTTTGGCGTACCGTGCAGTCCCAGCTGGGTGAAACTTTATTTCCTTTTCAAGTTTCATTCCCTTCTTCTGGTCTATCATAACAGGTAAGAATCACATATGTCTTCATGTTGTATATATGCTATTAGGTTTTAAGTATTCTTAGTAAGGATCTACCTAGTGAATGGCAAAACAAAAGTCTGAGTACCAATAAGAGGCAAACATGGCTAAAATAAATAAATTAAAATATTTCATGTAATTGTAAAGGGTTAGAAACTACAACTAAGAGAGACACTTTGCAGTATACGAAGTACGGTATGAATATGAATAATCCAT
This sequence comes from Schistocerca gregaria, assembly GCF_023897955.1. Classification (NCBI taxonomy): domain Eukaryota; kingdom Metazoa; phylum Arthropoda; class Insecta; order Orthoptera; family Acrididae; genus Schistocerca; species Schistocerca gregaria. The sequence continues at coordinate 1,132,355,860 of NC_064920.1, read as the reverse complement.
GAGATTATGCAGAAGGTAGTATGTTGCTAGAAATAAGGTTGTCTGAAGGAAAACAGCGTAAGAAGGTAATGCTCATAGAGGCAAGCAATGGCGTTTTAGAATTAAATAAATGGAGATGTGTGGAAGTGGTGTGAGGATCGCACCAAATATATAGAAACAGGACGTCAATAGGCTGACAAAAGGAAAAGGGAGAAAATGAATAAGGTGAAGAAGTGAAGTAAGTAAATTGAAGTAAATGATGTAGGATTAAAGAATAATTCCCTCACGTCTCGTGAAATGGTGAAAAACGCTAAATCTTGCTTGAGGCAAATAAATAGTTAAACAGACAACAGAAACACACAAATATTGGAAAATGCAGAAATTTGGAATCGGTATACTGAAAATAACTAATTTCTTTAGTAATTCATACAATAAAGCAAAGTGCTGGTCAGCAAATGACTTCTTTGATGAACTAATCCATACGATAATTAAGCCAGAGTACATTAAAACTAAAAGGTTACTCAATTTTCTAATTTGAAGCAAGATCTTAATATATTAATTTGCTAAAAGAATTTTCACTATTTAGGAACCTAAAAGATTATTTATGAAAGAAGAAAGTAGGAGCTATTGTATCAGATACGACTTAGTGCTAAATGTCTTTCTGACAACTTCACAATTAGTAAAATAGTGCCAGAATATAAACTATAAAATGTACTTTGTCCTACCTTAGATATAAGTTGAAAACAGAAACTTAGACTGTATTGTCTGTTTCTCAGGGACATGCAGGCTGCATGAATGACTGACAACAAGCGGTAGGGAGATTGGAAGTAGAGACGCAAACCACAGTGAATACAATTTCCTCCCACAATTTTGTCAATCAGTGAAATTAAATGAGTGTTACAATAGGACACCCACCACAGTGCCGAGTATTATAGTAAAAGAAAAATGTGAGTGCGTTGCAGTGATAAAAGTCGTGTGTATTTTCTTTTTCAGGAAGAGACTGATTTTAAAGAAAAAAAAATAACTATTTTGTAACCATTGAAAAATTTATATTTCCATGTAAATGTATGTAAATAATTTGTGAATGTCTTCTGTACTAGGTTTTCTATGTGTATATGAGTATGGTTATTTTGTGTATGTAGTAATAAGGAATTTCCTAAGAAGAAGCAACTTAAGTTGAAAGAGGTATACTAAAGTAATCCATCGCTTGTTTGTTCTTTTAGAAATTTAATTTTGTTCAAAAATAGATTTTCACGAAAATTAAAAAGGGGGTGATGAAGCAAAGCAAGCGCTGTATCATGTATAAGATACAGAGGCGAGCGAGTGCACGGGACTTACCCTAGTTCACTGCTAGTGGCGTCACGTCATCGTAACGCGCCTGCATATAGTATTGCACCACATTTAACATAAAAGTAAAAATTAAGATTTGTGTGTAAAACTTTGTTAAAGTATAGTTCTATGTAATAATGTTTCAGGTAACAAATCTTAATGTTATAAGATTAGTAGTTTACGTAAAATTCACGTTTTGAAAGAAAAATAGGAGGCGCTAAATAATGACGCTAGGAAGCCAAAATTTGGTGAGAAGGTGCAGTAAGAAGTCATTAATGAGTGGTGCTGGTTTCCAAAACCATAAAACTAAAATTGACTCCAGAATCCGCGTTTTTCGGAAAAATCAGAGGCGCGAAATAATAGAGCTACAATATTGAAAATTGGTAGGATGCTTCAGTTCACCCTAATAATAATAATGGAAATACCACAATCAGTTACCTCTTCTAGTTTTTTTTAGTAATTTAGTAAAAACTACTTTTGTGAGTAAAATGTACATAAGCATTATAGATTAAGTACTTTAAATTTTAATGATAAAACAAATTCTTTAAGACCAATGATCAGATAGGACAATTAACAAAGCTACACCAAGTTTTAGTCTTGTAGCATAATTAACAGCTGATACAAGTCTTGATAAAGCTATGGTTCAGAGGTAACAATCTACCGTTAGTTCCATTGTAAAAATTCTAGAGAGTAAAGTTTTAATTTTAGCGGGCTGAGATTTTCTACGTGCTTCTGTACTGCTCAGATGTATGTATACAAAAATTGAGAAGTTTGTAAAGCTATTATTAAATGTGATATTTAAGATTATGTGCCTGAGATAGCGATCATTTGGAGGCTGCAGGCATCTGCTATAGGAACGGAAAGAACAGATGCTCTCTTGGCGGTACGCGCCGGAGCTATATAAAAAGAGCGGCAGAGGCAGTAGTAAGCTCACTCCGCATTAGACCAACGCCTAGTCCACGCGAGCTTAACGTCCGATCGCGCCTCGCCTCGGGTGACGTCATAGCGGGCTGTGAGATGCGCGTACTTAGCAATGTAAACGGACATTGAAAATCGCGAGGACTGTACACCGTCCTGGATCGTTTAGACTTCGGTAACAAACTGTTATTGTGCCGTCCGTGTGAAGTATAATTCCGCGTGGCAAGTGGTGACTAACTCCACTTTTAAGGCGAGCATTAATCTTTTTTTTTTTTTTAACATTATTGCGAACTATTAATAGAGCACCGTTAGTTAGAGTAATTAACTATTCGGGAGGAACTTGCTGTAGAAGTCGCCTCTGAACTATTAAACGATTGGCTGAATTAATAATATTTAATGTCTTTAGCATTTTCAGAAGTTTCGAGTAATTTGTGTGAGCCTTTAAGATAATAAAATCTTGTTTGGAACTTTAAATTTTATTGAAGCAGCCCTAATCCCGTGAAGAACTATGGATATTTTTCGTTTAGCTGGGCTGTACAGGAATGTGGCCGTGCAGACTGGGAACTAAGGTCAGTAAGTTTCCCTTCGCTTTCTGACTGGCCACCAAATTAGTTGCCAGGCTCGCGTGATTTAAGGTGGCAATGTTCAACTTTCATTCAACATTAAACAACGACTTCTTCGCCGTCCCACATATGTTGCATCGGCAATAGTCTGTTACGTGAAATGAACATTCAAACAACAACTCATTCGACAACTTCTTCGCCGCCCCACACCTTGATGCCTCAGAACATGTGCTACCAACCGATCCCATCTTCTTGTCAAGTTGTGCCACAAACTCCTCTTCTCAAATGGTTCAAATGGCTCTGAGCACAATGGGACTTAACATCTGTGGTTATCAGTCCCTTGAACTTAGAACTACTTCAACCTAACTAACCTAAGGACATCACACACAGTCGCGCGGTTCCGGACTGAGCGCATAGAACCGCTAGACCACCGCAGCCGGCTCCTCTTCTCCCCAATCCTATTCAATACTTCCTCATTAGTTACGTGATATACCCATCTAATCTCCAGCATCCTTCTGAAGCACCACACTTCGAAAGCTTCTATTCTCTTCTTGTACAAACTGTTTATCGTCCATGTTTCACTTCCATACATGGCTACACTCCATACAAATACTTTCAGAAACGACTTACTGACATTTAAATGTATACTCAATGTTAACAATTTTTTCTTCTGTAGAAACGCTTTCCTTGCTATTGCCAGTCTACATTTTATATCCTCTACTTCGACCATCATAAGTTACTTTGCACCCCAAATAGCATAACTCCTTTACTACATTAAGTGTCTCATTTCCTAATCTAATTCCCTCAGCATCACCCGATTTAATTCTACTACATTCCATTATCCTCGTTTTGCTTTTGTTAATGTTCATCTTATATCCTCCCTTCACGACACTGTCCATTCCGTTCAACTGCTCTTCCAAGTACTTTGCTGTCTCTGACAGAATTACAATGTCATCGGCGAACATCAAAGTTTTTATTTCTTCTCCATAGATTTTTAATACATACTCCGAATTTTTCTTTTGTTTCCTTTCCTGCTCGCTCAATATACAGATTGAATAACATCGGGGAGAGGCTACAACCCTGTCTCACTCCCTTCCCTACCACTGCTTCCCTTTCATGTCCCTCGACCCTTATAACTGCCATCTGGTTTCAGTACAAATTGTAAATCGCCTTTCACTCCCTGTATTTTACCCCTGCCACCTTTAGAATTTGAAAGAGATTATTCCAGTCAACACTGTCAAAAGCTTTCTCCAAGTCTACAAATGCTAGAAACGTTGGTCTGCCTTTCCTTAGCCTGTCTTCTAAGATAAGTCGTAGGGTCAGTATTGCCTCATGTGTCCCATATTTCTACGGAATCCAAACTGACCTTCTCCGAGGTCGGATTCTGCCAGTTTTTCCAATCGTCTGTACAGAATTAGCGTTAGTATTTTACAGCCGTGACTTATTAAACTGATAGTTCGGGAATTTTCACATCTGTCAACACCTGCTTTCTTTGGGATTGGAATTATTATATTCTTCTTGAAGTCTGAGGGTATTTCATCTGTCTCATACATTTTGCTCACCAGATTTTTGTCAGGACTGGTTCTCCCAAGGCTGCCAGTAGTTCTAATAGAATGTTGTCTACTCCCGGGGCCTTGTTTCGACTTAGGTCTTTCAGTGCTGTATCAAATTCTTCACGCAGTATCAAATCTCCCATTTCATCTTCATCTACATCCTCTTCCATTTCCATAATATTGTCCTCAAGAACATCGCCCTTGTACAGTCCCTCTATATACTCATTCCACCTTTCTGCTTTCCCTTCTTTGCTTAGAACTGGTTTTCCATCTGAGCCCTTGATATTCATACAAGTGGTTCTCTTTTCTCCAAAGGTCTCTTGAATTTTCCTGTAGGCTGTATATATCTTACCTCTAGTGAGGTAAGCCTCTACATCCTTCATTTGTCCTCTAGCCATGCCTGCTTAGCCATTTTGCACTTCCTGTCAATCTCATTTTTGAGACGTTTGTATTCTTTCTTGCCTGCTTCATTTACTGCATTCTTATATTTTCTCCTTTCATCAATTAAATTCAGTATTTCTTCTGTCACCCAAGGATTCCTACTAGCTCTCGTCTTTTTACCTACTTGATCCTCTGCTGCCTTCACCACTTCATCCCTCAAAGCTATCCATTCTTCTTCTACTGTATTTCTTTCCCCATTCTTGTCAATTGTTCGTTTATGCTCTTCCTGAAACTCTCTACAACTTCTGGTTCATTCAGTTTATCCAGGTGCCATCAACGGGTTATGCGCGCTGAAATCTTCCGAAAGGGCGCAAAATCCAGACGGCTAATGGTATGCATATAGGCCCGAGATCAGGAGCAGGTAAAAGTACACAATAGAACGGCTTCTGCTGTTGTCCGTATTTCTGACAACAATATCATTACCTGGTCTTCTTTGTAATGTAGGAAAGCGCTTTAGTTTTCACCTCCCCTGAGCCCCTCCTGTTTCCGAGTCTAACATTCAGCCAGTCCTTTTTTCGCTTCTGGTGAAACGACAACGTTCGCGTGTGTAGCCTTTGCCATGTCGGGACCTAATTTATAGGACAAGGAAATCACGGACATTCTCATGAATAGTGGCGACGATGACTGTGGTGATACTTCGAAGCTCTCTTCCGACGATGAATGGGATGCATCGGGATGCACTGCTGAATCCTCGACATCACGAACGGAAGAGTCTTCCTCTGAAGACGGAAAAGAAGATGAAGTAAGTGAAACTTCGTCCGGAAAAAGAAAATATGACTGGACGGAGAATCATCCAATGATGAAACGACACCGTTCTGTGAACACATTTAGGGGTTAAAAGCAGACTTCGAAGAGTCAGTAAGTCATTTAGATTTTTTTTTACTTTATGTACATGAAATTCGTTTCTGTAATCTGTACACAGATCAATAATTATTATAAATTTATTACTGAGAAAATGACGACGGTACCCAGGAGATTAGCACGCTGGAAGTATATAGAGCCAGCAGAATTGTATTGCTTCCTAGCGCGTTCTCTGCTTACGCCTACAAGTACAAAGTTAAAAGTGAATGAATTTTGGTCGATTGATTCTTTGCTTCAAACACCAATATTTTCTAACGTAATGGCCAGGGACCGGTACAAGTTGATCCTGCGTTTATTGCACTTCAGTGACAATTCCACTGCATCTCAAGATATTCTTGTGAAAATACGTCTCATTGTAGATCACACAAAAAATAAATTCCGCGAGGCAGTAGTACCCTTCGAAAACCTAGTGATCGACGAAAGTCTGCTACTTTTCAAAGGGAGACGCAGATTTAAGCAGTACATACGACATAAAAGTAGTCGTTCTGGCATTAAAATTTTCGTCCTTTGTGACGTACAAACCAGTTTATTTTGGATTATACTGTCTACACTGGTGCCGCCACGGAAATAGAATCTGGAAATGCTGATTGGAGAAAATCAGGCGATTTTGTTGTTAGTTTGTTACTGCCATACCGCAACAAAGGTCATACCATTTATTTAGACAATTGGTACTCGAGCTCCGAATTATTCCTGTGGCTCCATGTACAAATGTACAAACGCCGTCGGAACAGTACCCAGAAACAGGAAACGTATACCACCGTTGCCAGACAAGCTGAAAAATAGGGAAATACAGTTCAAGCCCTGTGGAACATTTAACGGCACTAAAATGGATGGACAAGAAAAGAGTCTGGATGCTTTACACCGTAAATGGACCGGATTTTGAGGAGGAAAGAAAAAGGGTACATCGAACGGGCCAAAACAAATTGAAACCTACCTGTGTTGTCAGCTATAACAAGTCAATGGGTGCATTTGATAAGACAGACATGTTAACTTCTGTAAAGTGCATCCGAAAAACAATGAAGTGGTACAAGAAAGTATTCTTTCATCTAAATGACTCGTGTGTGCTTAATGCAAAAACTATTTTTGAAATACAAAAGCAACAGAATATACGACTAGCCAAATACCACTTGGAAATAATCCCTCAGTTGCTTGATAAGTATCTTAGTTTAACGTGTGAAAGTGCGATCCCACGGACAACCAAAGAAGAAAGCTCTTTCCGACAGCAGAATAAAGAGGGACATCATCCAGGGTTCCTCGTACCAACGGACAAAAAGGAGGTTCCCCAGAGACGCTGCTGAGTGGTATTTACTGTGTGGTGTCACCATCAGACACCACACTTGCTAGGGGTTAGCCTTTAAATCGGCCGCGGTCCGTTAGTATACGTCGGAACCGAGTGTCGCCACTATCAGTGATTGCAGACCGAGCGCCGCCACACAGCAGGTCTGGTCTAGAGAGACTCCCTAGCACGCGCCCCAATTGTACAGCCGACTTTGCTAGCGATGGTTCAGTGTCTACATAAGCTCTCATTTGCAGAGACGACAGTTTAGCATAGCCTTCAGCTACGTCATTTGCTACGACCTAGCAAAGCGCCATAGACAGTTGCTCTTGATATTGTGAATCATGTACGTTCAAGAGCGACGTTCATCTTTAATGGATTAATTTCAAGAGCGACGTTCATTTTTAATGGATTAAAGTTAAGTACCGAACTAATTGCGTGTGCTTTCTGAATTCTCACTCCTTGTCATGTTCCAGACCTCACGTCAGTATAGTTCCCTCCTCACGCCAGCCTGCGTGAGCTAAAAAGCGTGCATTTCGGCCTCCTCTCGTAACACGGTGTTGGCTCTCCTGCCAATACAACATACAGTTTTTTCATAACGAAAAATGACACGCATGAGACGCAAAAAGTGTGCTGTGGCTATCTGCATGGTGCCGTGTTTCGAAAAATATCACACACGAAAGAAATATTAGGACGTTTTAGTAACTGCACGTGTCAAGTAAAGAAAACTGAAAAATAAAAAATACGAAGTAAACAAAAGTAAAAAAAGTTTTTAACTCAGCCAACGGCAGTCAAAAATGAGTATGGGAAACCAGTAAAATAAACCTTACTGAACGGGACGAGCTGAAAAAGATAACAGCGAGCAAGAAGGAGGTACAAGTTTACTATCCGATTTCTTATTTGGAGAATCGACTTTAGGCTTTAATTACAAACGGAGCCATGGGCCTATAGCAAAATGCGTTAGTGTTGCGAATCTCAATCAGCAACGACTATAAATTAAATGTATTAAGACTTATACAGCTGGAAAAACAGCTAAGGCTCAAATTCCCGGAAGCATTGCAACAGTATTTGTAGATGACACTGACCAGCGCCGACGAAGCAGGGCCAGGAGACAAATAACGATACGTGACCACTGTGGCCAGGCTCAAAACAGGGATCCAAGCAGCTTTCACACATCACATGATGATGGAAAACACTAAGTAAGTGGTCAGCCTCTCAGCAGGAGATATAGAATGTTCTAGAGGCTTTCTGTGACGCACGAATGCAGTATAAATAGGGGGTCAGGAGGACCCTGTAGTCAGTCGGGATCCACTGAGTATAACGACGCAAGCTGCGTGTCGTTCTACGGCAGACGTGGGAACTTCGTGCGACTCGCCAACCTCGGCTCCGTAGCAGTCAGGGAGATAGATTCCAGATCAAGGGATTCAAGTGATAAAATTAATGCAAGGCAGTGCCAGCAGGGCTTTTCAGTTCTCGAGCTATAGGAATCTTATGAATTCTGGCCTGAATAAGTGACCACTCGTCACCGAGTTCCGTATCCTGCACCTTAGGAATAGCTTACTGCTTCTAGATGTCGGAGTTGCAGAAGCTGCCCGCGCCGCCTCCTACTCTTCGAGCAGAACGAACGAGGTAAGACCCCAGCGTATAACACGTGTCGATCAAACACCCTTTCGGGACACGACACAAGATATATTCATTGTTTAACTCTGAGTGCAGATGCATGACAATTTGATTTTAAATTTCAGTAATTGTTTTTATTTAAGATAGTAGCAAGAATTGTCCAAGATTTGGGCGCTTTCCCTACGCACTTCTCACTTTAAAACTATATACACTACTGGCCATTAAAATTGTTACACCAAGAAGAAATGCAAACGATAATCGAGTATTCATTGGACAAATATATTATACTATAATGGACATGTGATTGTATTTTCACGCAATTTGGGAGCATAGAACCTGAGAAATCAGTACCCAGAACAACCACCTCTGACCGTAATAACGACCTTGACACTCCTGGACATTGAATCAGACAGAGCTTGGATGGTGTGTACAGGTACAGCTGCCCATGCAGTTTCAACACGATACCACAGTTCATCGAGAGTAGTGACTGGCGTATTGTGAGGAGCCAGTTGCTCGGCCACCATTGACCAGACGTTTTCAGTTGGTGAAAGATCTGGAGAATGTGCTGGCTAGGGCAACAGTCGAACATTTTCTGTATCCAGAAACGCCGGTACAGGACCTGCAACATGCGGTCGTGCATTATCCTGACGAAATGTGGGGTTTCGGAGGGATCGAATGAAGGGTAGAGCCACGGGTCTTAACACATCTGAAAGGTAATGTCCACTGTTCAATGTGCCGTCAATGCGACCAAGAAGTGACAGACGTGTAACCAATGGCACTCCATACCATCACGCCGGGTGATACGCCAGTATGGCGATGACGAATATACGCTTCCAATGTGCGTTCACCGCTATGTCGCCAAACACGGATGCGGCCATCATGATGCTGTAAACAGAACCTGGATTCATCCGAAAAAATGACGTTTTGCCATTCCTTGCACCCAGGTTCGTCGTCGAGTACACCATCGCAGGCGCCCCTGTCTGTGATGCAGCGTCAAGGCTAACCGCAGCCATGGTCTCCGAGATGATAGTCCATGCTGCTGCAAAAGTCGTCGAACTCTTCGTGCAGATGGTTGTCGTCTTGCAAACGTCCCCATCTGTTGACTCAGGGATCGAGAAGTGGCTGCACGATGTGTTACAGCCGTGCGGATAAGATGCCTGTCATCTCCAGTGCTAGTGATACGAGGCCGTTGGGATCCGTATTATCCTCCTGAAGCCACCGATTCCAAATTCTGCTAAAAGTCATTGGATCTCGACCAACGCAAGCAGCAATGTCGCGATACGATAATCCACGAAAGTCGGAAACGTGATGGTACGCATTTCTCCTCCTTACACGAGGCATGACAACAACGTTTCACCAGGCAACGCCGGTCAACTGCCGTTTGTGTATGAGAAATCGGTTGGAGACTTTCCTCATGCCAGCACGTTGTAGGTGTCGCTACCGGCGCCAACCTTGTGTGAATACTCTGAAAAGCTAATCATGTGCATATCACAGCATCTTCTTCCTGTCGTTTAAATTTAGCGTCTGTAGGACGTCATCTGAGTGGTGTAGCAATTTTAATGGGCAGTAGTGTATCTTTAACTACATTCGTTCGTTGTTGATGACATTTTAATATGTTGTAGACACATACATCGACGGTGCAAGTCTCAAGTTACAGGAATTACTATTAAAAAGTTCCCATTATTTTTCTAAACCAACTGTTTTCCAGCCCATAATAAACACATAACTGAAAGCGTCGGTTTGTTTCGAAGCTCTTTTTCGTGGTGGTCAGAAACTACAACCACTGTGACCATGCAGGGTATGCTGTTCGTAGGAAGAACATTACTGAACAGCGCTTTCTGTGCGCGCCGGAACGTGCGCGGAGCCTGCAGCGGCTTCAGCCTACGACGACCACAGGGCTGAGCCAGCCGCCCGCCGGCCAGGCGCGCCGTGTTTCCTCCAGTCAGCCGACCGGGCAGCCAGGACGCTCGGCCCTTGTAGCCGCGAAAGGGTTAATTTCAAGTTACCCACTAGCGTCCTCTTTTGTTTCTGAGTCCTCGTTGCACTTATAAGTGTTTTCAATTGTATTTGTTAATCTATCAGCTGATTCGAAAATAACTCGATCCTAACGCCCCATGTCAATAGCGGGACTTGTTTCCTCAAGCACGCACCAGTTCCTGTAGAAATAAATGTTGTAAATGCTCGTGATTCCACAACTTATTGAGTGTAAACTAACCTCTTCTTGCCACTGTCTGCCAATGAATGTTAGGGAATGTTTCTGCGAAAGCTTTTAAACCTGTATGTAGTTCTTAGGCTCTTGCCCATTAATGCTGCAGTCCCTTTTATAAACTTCAGCAGCGCGTGGTTCGCTCAGCATAATTGCGAGGTGCCGGGGTGCCGGGGTGCTCTAATTCAGACGAATTTTGCATAAGAACGAGACATGCTCCCCCCCCCCCTCTTATCTACCAGCTAATTAATTATGCGCACAACGGCAACAGAAGAAAATGATGGTGGCCCCTGCTAGTTGGTAAAATAAGGAGTGCACACTCACAATAATTTAATAAAAGTCGTAACCTATTCAGAAAAAAAACAACTTTAACATAATAAACAACAGGAAATGGTATTCTGCATGTATCTACGAAATGATATGCGGATTAAATGATACAATGAGATTTATTATACATCAGAACATACAAGCACATGGTTATCGACACAAACAGTAGGTTAAAGGATAGGGGATACTGAAATATTATGAGAGTAAGAGTTGGCTCGATAACAGGGGGCTCCTACTCTCTGTGATGCAATAGATTGACGATAATGACTGGAGGTCCTAATGAATCAAATATTAATCTTCCGACTATATACCAGTACCGCAATTAGTAGTGAGAGCTCAAATGGGATCACATGGAGAAACAAGCAAGGTGGACTTGTAGCAAAGCGAGCGCGCGTGCTGCTGAGGGATTCAGTATAAAATTAATAAGGCCCTACAATGCCGGAGCCGCAAAATACTGTACCAATACTGAAATCTGCAGCACGTCGTCGGTAGGCAGACTCCTGATGATGTAGGCGCCGACTTCTGCTGTGCAGCTACTCTGTGTCAACACCTGGCCGCGAAGGCTGTCCGAGAATTCTAAGTTCTTCCGAAAACGAGCGACCTAGCCGCAAGACCATCCGACTCCGAGGAAGAACAGATTCCGAATTTTCCTCTGTGATGCGATGCAAGCAGCGAAGCCAGCATTGCTCAACTCCCTACTCTCCTCGGAAACTGCGAATCAGCATTCAGTGCTGATTCCAAAATTCCCCCACATTGTCACGGAACATCATTCACGCCAATTGCGACCGTTCCCTCCGATTTCGAGCAGGGCTTTATGACGTCAACTACCCTCAGTTTAAGTTGACCAATCATGCCTCTGCTATTCAGCAGAGGGCACTGAACCTGCCGTTTGACCGGCTACGAAAACAACCTGCCTAGACCACCAGCCATCCGGCGCCAGACAGTCGCACCCAGCAGGGCACGGTCCACAAGTACTCTGAATCAAGAGGACAATGCAGTTAGCCGGTGCCAGGGATCTTCGTTCCAGACGCGCCGGAACGGTAAACACACAAACTTCGGCGACACTCAGACGTCTCACAGGTCGTTTCACCATGCATACAATAGGCGAGACGAACGACTCAGTCGTTCCGCCAGGCGCTTAAGCCTATTGTACGAAACCCTCAGAATTCAGGGAAGTGCAGCCCCCAAACGGAAATGCAATGTGCCGCGTCCTCTGATGCTTGCCTCGCACAAGCCACGCAGGGAAGTGACCCAACATGTATAGGAATCAAGTGAAAAGTCTTTTTTGAGCTCTCAGTACAAATACTCTCATTACAATAACCTTATTTAGTCTGTCACTACCGTGCAATGACAAAGAACATTAATAAAATTGATGAAAATGAGAGGAGACATGCAAAAGAGGGCATGGAACCCCTCATTTTTTTATTTATTTCGAGTTCGTAGCATTCTGCGATCTGATTTTCCAGTATCTCCAAGAAGCTTCTAGCTCTTCGGGATATCGCAGGAGGTGACGTCAATATGCCAGCAATGGCTTTTTCGTCACTCATTTCGTTATTTAAACCCAACAAAACATAATTATCCTTCATCACGCAGCTATACTAGCACCACTGTTGAATCGCTGGCGTTAGCAGCAATGAGACAAACAGCACAATTGCCACGATGTGTTCCGAATGGTACCAAGGTATAACGAACAGTACTTCCTATTAGTGAGTTGTCTCCGTCCGGGCATTAGCCAGCGTTCTGTACACCACCGACGTCTCTCACGGCCGAGGAAATACCGCACTTCCAAGATACGGTGTTTATGTGAGAAGTAGTACATAAAGAGTGTGTTTTTTTATTATTTTGATGATGAATCGTAAAAATGAATCGTAGACGTGGAATTTTTTCAAGAAAGTGGACGATAATAAACAGTTTGTGAAGTATACCTTTTGCAACAAAGAATATAAAGATACAGAGAATACGACAAATATAAGAGATCAATCAAAAGGCAAGCACAATGAGAAGTTAGAGAACAGCGGATCAGTAACAGAATCGAAGGGGTGAAGAATCCACCTATGATCTAGAGCAAGAGGTGCACCCAACAAATCTATAAACTCTGTAACAAAGTATTTTAACAGACGTCAGCTGTATGAAGGCAATTCACAAGAAAAATAACGAACTGATATATGGACAAACAACGCAAATGAAAGCATACTGGCATCGACTTGTCACTTTACAGTGGACGGAAAGTTAATTATTTTTATTTGTTTCTTCAGATTTTTTTCATGTAGCCATCAAGCTGATAACTTTTGCAACACTTTCAATTGTTTATTGCACAAGAACCAAACTTGTACAGGTATCTTTTTTCTTGTATACCGCCACTGCGTAGTTTGGTAATTTGCCGATGGTCTGCGCTAGTCGCTAACAAAGAGCTGCCGCATCGGCCGTGCTACAGGAGGGGATAGCTGTTACATGAAATGGCCTCCCCGATCACCAGATATCACTCCGTGTGACTTTTTTTCTGTGTGGACACATTAAAGATCTGGTGTATGTACCGCCTCTACCATGTGATGTAGCAGACCTTCAGGAGAGACTACGGGAAGCGACTGCCACAGTTGAGGATGCCATGCTGAGACCGGTATGATGAGATTCCGATTACCGTATTGACGTCTAACGGAACACTCGTGGTTCGCATATTGAATGTTTGTAAAAAAAAAAAAAAAACCTACTTTCATACTTTCTCTTACAATATTTAGTTCTTGTGCAATAAATAATTGAACGTGTTCCCGGACTTTATGTGATTACAGTGGATGTTAAACTCTGAAAACGCTGTACAAATAACAACACTGGTCAGAATGACGTCAAGTTGCAACGCAAAATTATCGGAGAAGGGGAAAAACGTATGACAGAAGAAAATAGATAGTGCGAAAATTGATTAATAGATGGCGCTGTATGTGTCAGAATACGTAAATGAAGACACCTGTCATGCGCACGACCCATTGAAGTTGGTTTAAACACGCCGGGTACACGGCTTCTCCTTCTTCCGCGTCTGCGGCGTTCGCCGCGACTTTCTTAATGAAGGATCGCGCTCTACTTGTAAAGCTGTATTATGAGAATGATGACTGTGCACACGTCGCTCTCCACAAGTTCCGGACACTGAAGGGTTTGAAAAAAGGCGTTGGTCCGATGATTGCTGTGGTTCTGGAGAAAATTATTCGGAAATTCGAAAAAAAACGGGTTCTTTTAGTGGGCAACCTGGTAGGAGGAGGAAACGAATTGACTCGACTTCAGTGGTAGAAAGTGGCCACAGCAGTGCAGGAGGAGGCGAGTGGTGGTGTGCAAACGTGTAGTGCACGGAGAATTGCCCGAACATCGGACATACCAGTTAGCGCGGTGTGTAAAATCCTACGAAACATCCTTCTTTGCTGTCCATTCATAATTATCCATGTGCACGAGCTGCTTCCTGTTGCCCTGCCAGCAAGAGAGACCTTTGCTTTAGAATTTCTTGCTACCATCGAAGTGGACAATGATTGCCCGTGGAAGATTTTCTGGACAGACGAAGCCCATTTCTATCTGGCAGGATACGTCAATACACAGAATTGTCGAGAATGTCCGCACGCAAATCAACCAGTACCACTTCATCCTGAAAATATCACTGTGTGGTGCGGGTTTACGGTGTCGTTTACTATGCGGCCAAATTTTTTCGAAGAGACAGGTGCTTTTGGTCCTGTTACTTGTACCGTCACTAATAATCGCTATGAGTGTATTTTGCGCAACCGCGTCATTCCAGCTCCCCAACAGCGTGGATGTGTGGATGAGATCATTTTTATGCAAGATGGCGCACATCCGCACATTGCAAATACAGCTGAGCAGCTGCTGAAGCATCATTTCGAAAATGTTAGAGTTGTCTGCCGCCATTTCCATACAGCCTGGCCGTTCTGATCACCTGATCTTACTCCGTTTGACTTCTGGTCGTGGGGCTATCTGAAAACATAGGTGCATTGAAGCACGCATTGCGCAACACACGCTGAATGTGACCCCCGAAACATTTCGATCAGTTGTGGAACATTCTGTTTCAACTTGTTGCAGGAAACGGTGGACAGCCTATTGAACATGTTTTGCGCCAGTCACACGGAGGTTAATAATCCGATTTGACTCTGATTGATGCTTTTTATGTGGTTTTTGGCCTCAGGACACTTAAAAACCGATTTTTCCCATCTGATGTGGTATATTGCCGTGGTGGATGGGCTTACGTAACTAACAGTATCACACCTGTACACCCATGCACACTGAATATTACAGTTTGTTTAACGTCAAACGTACAGCTTAGGCATTGTTGTTGATTCATTTGTCATTTGTATTCGATCACTATTAAATTATGATGCTTACAGCGCAATCTAGTGCTACATTTTGTAACTATTTTTCTTCTGCCATACGTTTTCCCTCTTCTTTGATAATATTCCGCTGCAACTTGACGTCATTCTGACCAGCGGTGTTACTTCTACAGCAGTTTGAAAGTTTAATTACAATCATCCTCTTGTATATATGCGTTGTGTTATGAATTAATATAAATAACACATGTAGTAGTGGAACATGCTGTTGTAACCGCAGAAAAGCCAAGTCTAAATGCAGTTGTTCTCAGACGATACACCAGAAATCATACGGGGAGACAGAGTTAACAGGGGACGCCAGGCGTGTCAGAGGGGTCACAAAAGATAACGACGCAGCCAGATAGCCGAGGCGGCGGTCCAAGCGGCCAGGCAGCTGCGCGTGATAAGCAAGGAAGCAGACTCAGCTATTAAGATAAAAAGGGCGCTCTGGGCAGGTCCCTTAATAAGCAATAATTTACAGTATCAACACTCTTGGCTAGAGGGAGAAGTCTGGGAGCGGAGAGAGAAAGAAAGAGGGCCCTAGGTGGGGACCGCACTACGTCATGAGGAGCCAATGAAGGGCTCAGGACGCAGTGCGTGACCATATAGGGAGAGGCCCCTCTACCCCTCCACCCAGCTTCTGAAGAAAAGTACTGAAGTTAATACTAAAACAATCCCTAATAAGGAAAAGTTGCACTCGACGCTACGTCATGCCAAGCGCTGGCGGGGTCGAAGGGGAAGAGCTAACAAAACTCGGAGGCACGCCGCTCCGGGGATCTCTCTCTCTCTCGGGTTTAGGCAGCGACGGTAGTCAGCGTGAGTAGCAGCCGACTTGGGCTGAGGGCGGGCTGCAGGCAGACAGTTGGAGATAGTCGCCGATGAGCGTTTAGGCAGCGACCGCGGGACTCTGACGTGGGGTGCTAGTGTGGGCAGCAGAGTGCTGGAAAGTTCTATCAGGCAGCCAGAACGGTGGAAGTCAGTCACCGTCTCTGTAATGGGCTTGGCTATTCTGTAGGTACAATCACTACGCAGTTAGGGTGATCTGTATTCTTTATGAATAAATCAGAACTTTTATAACGTCCATACGAGTTTACTTCTACCAACATCCTAGCCTTGTACCTTCACACCAGGGAATTTAACATCTTAGCCAGATCAAAAGTCTCCCTCTCAATTAGGTCAACCGGCTAATTCCCGTTTACGAACCGTGTCGCTCAATCCCTCGCAAAACCCACGCTTGGGACGCGACAATGCATTCATGGTAATGTTCTGAATATATTGTTTGTTGTAAGAGAAGACATGTATCGTTAAATTAGCCGAGTGAATACAAACACTTATTTACTAGGAAAACTTAACTCTCTGTACAACGACTTTGTTGCACAAGTTTTTACAGTATGTGGCAGCTTGTTGAATCTTATCTGCCTATTAATATATGGGCTGTTGTCAGTCACTTTCAATTTTGTCCGCTTCCTGATATACTTACCCTAACTTCTAGTGGCAGTTGTAAGAGTCGAGGGGGCATGAAAGGGACGCAGCGGTTGGAAAGGGAGTGAGACAGGGTTGTAGCCTGTCCCCGATGTTATTCTATCTGTATATTGAGCAAGCAGTAAAGGAAACAAAAGAAAAATTCGGAGTAGGTATTAAAATCCATGGAGAAGAAATAAAAATGTTGAGGTTCGCCGATGACATTGTAATTCTGTCGGAGACAGCAAAGGACTTGGAAGAGCAGTTGAACGGAATGGATAGTGTCTTGAAGGGAGGATATAAGATGAACATCGACAAAACCAAAACGAGGATAATGGAATGTAGTCGAATTAAGTCGGGCGATGCTGAGGGAATTAGATTAGGAAATGAGACACTTAATGTAGTAAAGGAGTTTCGCTATTTGCAGATTCAGAAGGATGTAGGTTGCAGTAGGTACTGGGAGATGAAGGAGATTGCACAGGATAGATTAGAATGGAGAGCTGCATCAAACCAGCCTCAGGACTGAAGACAACAACATCAACAACAACAACATGAAGCTAAAAGAAACGAGCGCAAGGGCAATTAGTCCGACAGTGATTCCGTGAACGATGGCGAGTCTGATTATCGTTACGATCGCGGTTCTCGTACCACGTGCGAACGACGCGGATCCCCTGAGGAACTTCGCCAAAGAGTGGAAATCATGAATTTGATTTCACTTTTTGACGGCGAGGAAGTTTGAAGTTTTCCGTAATTCGGCCACGGGAATTCACCCGCAGGCCTGGTTCAAACAATTCGAATTCTCCCTTCCTCCGACGTGGCCAAGTGCGCACAAAATTGAATACATGTGCCGTTACCCCGAAGGTGAGCCAGCGGTGCGTATGAGGTGAATTGCACGCATATTACTACTCCGTCAGGGAATTTCGACCGCATTTGCTTTCGCTTTATTGGTCAGTAGCAGCCCAAAGTCGAGTGAGACACACTTATCTTGCTACCAGAACTCAACCGGTCGAAATTCTCTAGCCTTGTGCAGATGTTCGAACACATGCTGCAGGCGAATGAGTATTTAGTTACACGATCCCCATGGGCCTGCGGAAATTGATCGCATTTGTCTGGGAAAATTTCCCCTGCAATTGCGCCGTGTTATCCTTGCAGGACGGTGTAAGGAAGACATAGAGGGTTTCCGTAATCTCCTCCTAGGAGTTGACTGCGATGCGAACGGCAGCGCTCACAATTACGGCCGGAGCGCCTGCGTGAAGCTGCAGCGCGAGCGGAGCCGCAGTTGTTGGGGCGGGTGGCACTCGAGGCGTTGAGTTACCCGGGCTTCACAGAGCGAGCGATCGTTGGCAGCGTCGCGACTCTCCGCGGAACTCGGGTAGAGCGAATGACGCCAATAGCCACCGATCGCCAGGAGGGAATCGGAGACACCCCGGAGAGGTAAAGAGACATGGAAGTGAGCAGTGATTTAGGCGTAACTACGGCAGACCAGGGAACAGTAATCGAGACCGGCCCCGGACTGATTACCGACCAAGCAATGGCAGGGATGCTGTAAACAGTGCGGGTGGTCCGCCAGAGGGTGTAGAAATTCGTCCGGCGAACACTGGAGGACTAAATGGGGGGGGAGGGGGCGGTCACCCCCATCTACTTTGCTTTAACTAAGTGAAAAAAGTTTGTATGTCTTGGAGTAGCTACAATCTCATCACGTTATGATTTCACCCTGCTGTACGCTCTGGGAATTTTTTTTTAAATTTAAAATTAAAATTTGGCCTCTGAAGTGGTATCCCATTTTAGCCAGATCTAGAGTGTATCACTTTGTTGCTCTTATCTTTTCTAACCAACCTCTCCGATTAACGGATCTGACATTCCACGCTCCGATCCGTAGAACGCCAATTTTCTTTCTCTTGATAAAGGGGCGATGTTCTTGAGGCCAATATTATGGAAAAGGAAGAGAAGGTAGATGAAGATGAAATGGGAGATACGATATTGAGTGAATAGTTTGACAGAGCACTGAAAGACCTAAGTCGGAACTAGACAGCGGGAGTAGACATGATTCCATTAGAACTACTGACAGCCTTGGGAGAGCCAGGCCTAAAAAAACTCTACCATCTGGTGAGCAAGATGTATGAGACAGGTGAAAAACCCTCAGACTTCAACAAGAATATAGTAATTCCAATCCCAAAGAAAGCAGGTGTTGGCAGATGTGAAAATTACCGAACTATCAGTTTAATAAGTCACAGATGCAAAATACTAACGCGAATTCTTTACAGACGAATGGAAAAGCTGGTAGAAGCCGACCTCTGGGAAGATCAGTTTGGATTCCACAGAAATGTTTTAACACGTGAGGCAATACTGACCCTACGACTTATCTTAGAAGAAAGATTAAGGAAAGGCAAACCTACATTTCTAGCATTTGTAGACATAGAGAAAGCTTTTGACATTGTTGATTGGAATACTCTCTTTCAAATTCTGAAGGTGGCAGGGGTAAAATACAGGGAGCGAAAGACTATTTACAACTTGTACAGAAACGAGATGGCAGTTATAAGGGTCGAGGGGCATGAAAGAGAAACAGCGGTTGGGAAGGGAGTGAGACAGGATTGTAGCCTCTCCCAGATGTTATTCAATCTGTACATTGAGCAAGCGGTAAAGGAAACAAAAGAAAAATTCGAAGTCGGTATTATAATCCATAGAGCAGAAATAAAAACTTTGAGGTTCGCCGATGACATTGTAATTCTGTCAGAGACAGCAAAGGACTTGGAAGAGCAGTTGACTGGAATGGACAGTGTCTTGAAGGGAGGATATAAGATGACCATCAACAAAAGCAAAACGAGGATAATGGAATGTAGTCGAATTAAATCGGGTGATGCTAAGGGAATTAGATTAGGAAATGAGACACTTAAAGTAGTAAAGGTGTTTTGCTATTTGGGGAGCAAAATAACTGATGATGGTCGAAGTAGAGAGGATATAAAATGTAGACTGGCAATGGCAAGGAAAGCGTTTCTGAAGAAGAGAAATTTGTTAACATCGAGTATAGATTTAAATGTCAGGAAGTCGTTTCTGAAAGTATTTGTATGGAGTGTAGCCATGTATGGAAGTGAAACATGGACGATAACTAGTTTGGACAAGAAGAGAATAGAAGCTTTCGAAATGTGGTGCTACAGAAGAATGCTGAAGATTAGATGGGCAGATAACATAACTAATGAGGAGGTATTGAATAGAATTGGGGAGAAGAGGAGTTTGTAGCGCAACTTGACTAGAAGAAGGAATTGGTTGGTAGGATATGTTCTGAGGCATCAAGGGGTCACCAATTTAGTATTGGAGGGCAGCGTGGAGGGTAAAAATCGTAGAGGGAGACCAAGAGATGAATACACTAAGCAGAGTCAGAAGGATGTAGGCTGCAGTAGGTACTGGGAGATGAAGTTTGCAAAGGATAGAGTAGCATGGAGAGCTGCATCAAACCAGTCCCAGGACTGAAGACGGCAGCAACAACAACAACAACAACAACTGCTTTTCTCTAATCTCTATATTTTTGATCATTTCTATGTTCTATTTCAGGTCAAATTGTGTGTCCATGTACTGCTTGTGACTTATCCTATACCACTGTATTAATCAAACAGAATCACAGGACAACACCCACATCCATGCCCATGGGGGCATTCTAACCCCTAGGCAGAGCCATCCGCAGCCCGGCTTCTCTGGGAATTGCCCGCTGGGATTTCCCGACTTCCGTACCAGAGGCGTGCGCTGCGTTAAGTCCGTACGGTGCTACCTGCCGTGCCTCCCTTATTGTCAGTGTTGGAGTTGTGCTCTTAGACATCTCATCTCGGGCTGAATAGCTTATACAAACAATTCCTTTTACTGGTGTCGACTGTCATCTGTGTACCATGAAACGAGCTTCAAAGATAACATCTTTTTTTCTCTAAAAAAACTGAAGACAACAGGTGAGTTTATTATAGCGTAAGATTATGGTTCGTGAGAAGTTATACGGACAAAAGTTGCTTGTTCATGTGTATGTATTACTTAATTTTGTAAATGAGTTCTTAAAGTCAAGCTATTTGAGATTACACCACAATATTTATAGGATGAAGCGTCTGTTGTATTTTCTTCCATAGTTGTTAACTTGTTTCCATATGCAGCGGCTTCTACTTCAATTGCAAAGTAGACAGTTTTTCTATGTATGTTACTTTACTTATTGCGCATAAAGTATTTTTATAGCCACCCATCCTCTTTGTGATCGTTGAATCAAACCAAATTAATTTTATGTTCGAGACAGCGACAAGTAATAGTTTCATGTAGGGAAGTACTTGTTTTAAGGAGTCTTTTGTGGAAATTGTACGATATTGCAAGTAATAGCCTTATCTTTCATGTTTCCTTGTATTTTTACCAACTGTTAAACTTGGTATCAATGACGTCTTCAGGAAGTAGTGCTGCAGAGGCTCGGGTAAGAGCCTGCAAAAAGAAGGTGCGGAACATAGCTTTGCACACAGATCAGAAAGTACTGGTACGCTCACACAAGCTCTCAAACAGACGTGCTGGTTTGTCAAGGTAGTTCTTTTTCTTATTGAACGGGTAGTACAGAATCAAGCTGATTCCACATTCGAACGCACTTGAAGTAGAAATCCTCCGCTCTCGCAAGTCGAAGGGCCTGCACGGCATCTCCAATGTAAAAGCGTATATTGAGTAAAAAGCAGCTGATCTTGCACCTCTGAGATCTGAACGACGTGTTTCTCCTATGTCTTTTATTTTCATTTCTTATGTGAGTAAAATTAAAATGTATTATTTCCTGTGAATTATGAATGGCCCATCAATATGTTTACTGTTATATCTCCTATTCAGCAGAAAAGGGTCGTGTTGTGTGATTTGATAACATCAGAGTATGAAAGGTTATGAGGGTCAGATGAGGCTCTTTATCTCACAGTAAGATAATTTTTTTTTTCCTTATGAGTGAAAAGGTATAGAATGTGGTGGTGAGGCGAGTAAATGGTCGTAAAGTGGTTGTTTATGATAAATTTCAGTAGTTGTGTATTTATTCCCTCTAGGAGAGGATGATTTTGTGAGACTTGCAAATGCACTGTGATGTTTGCGAGACGTTTTGACGACTAGTAAGGTTGATGGATTTGTGTATGAAGTGGAACTAATAGTGTTTGATTTCCGGTGATGCCACATTACAAGATGATTAGAAGTTGTAAATTGCCACCACCTACTACTTCATACATGAGGTTCGAGTCCTCCCTCGGGCATGGATGTGTGTGTTGTCCTTAGGAGTAAGTTAGATTAAGTAGTGTGTAGGCTTAGGGACCGATGACCTAAACAGTTTAATAAGACCTTACCAAAAATCTGCAATATACATTAAAGAAGACCAGAATTTGGAAGCCCTGGAAGATGAAAATTAAAACACCTTTTAACCTCAAATTTTTATTTGGTAAATAGTCAAGGCAACAACCTATAAATGTGAAATAACGTGAAGGTATCCAGAATAAGATCCTCACTCTGCAGCAGAGTGTGCGCTGATACTGAGACGAGGTACTGGCAGAATTGAAGCTGTGAGGACGGGTCGTGGGTCGTGCTTGGGTAGCTAAGATGGTAGAGCACTTGCCCGCGAAAGGCAAAGGTCCCGAGTTCGAGTCTCGGTCCGGTATACATTTTTAATCTGCCAGGAAGTTTCAACGTGAAGGTATGTGAGGATCCCTGGTGACGTGTTGAGTAATGGTTCAATGGTTGTATCAGATGACAGTAAGATGAGAAATTATGGCAATGGGCAAATGATTTGATTTTTTGACAGTCTTTATGTCTTTAGTGATTTCTAATATGACTTGTGTGAAACTTCTGTGTCTCATTAACCATTACTTCTGTTGTGAAAAGTTCATAGAAAAGACATCGCAGAAATTTTCCACAGATCAGCAAACGTGTACAGCAAACCATGAAGAAGCAGTCAACAAATAGCTATATGGGTATTAAGTTTCGAAAAAAAAATATTTTTATGTGTGGGTATCGTAGTATTTCTATGTTTGTGGTGACTGGTACAAATTCTGTAGATCGCGTGTGGGAATACAGTTAGTAGCAGATAAAGCTTTGTGTTTGTAGTTAGTAGCGTCACCAAATCTACTCCATTTCCGTACCAAATAAGACCTGTCCTGACCCGTTTCTCAACGTACGTAATACTGTATCTATGTTGTATACGAAGTATGTTTGTTTTTTGAATTTCGAGTATTATGTCGCTCTTGTGAAGGAAGCGTAGGCAATTTTTTGCTCGGTGAAATTTTAACCACTGAGATAATTTCCTAAGAGTTAAATTCACTTTCTTTTATCGTTAAAACTAATCCTAATGCTTAATAACTGGTCATATAAATTCTCTCTTTTTTATATGATTAAGAAGGACCTCCTTGTAAAAGCATTTTCGCACAATTTTTCATGTATTAGTCAGTAGTCCATTGATATTTTTGTAGTATACGCATCATATCATGTAAAAGTCTCTGTGAGTGCAGCTGTTAAGTGGGCGCTATATCGCCAGGCCGCCTAGTGAGCCTGCATATCAGAAAGTACGGGTCTTCCTGCAACGGAAGGTGTTGCGGAGCCTTGCTATCAACCGCTAGCCTAGTGATGTGGCGAGCGGTCAAGTGTTTCCACGGCAGAGGGGAGTGGATGCTGGTTTTCCCGCAAGCGCAGACTGTCACCCAGCGCAGACGGCGTGGCGCGGCAGGAAATCGCCCGGGTCGCTGATCCGGGCCAGACATAGGAGCGCAGTGCTGGATCAGTGTGTGGCGCAGTTGAGCATCGCTCGCGCACTCACAAGCGAGACTTGAGCAGTGCACGAGGCAACACCCAAAAGCATTGTATTGTACTGTATGTTAATCGGGGACCTAGAAACGACGGAGGCTCCGTCCCCGCCGCAGCCACAGTGGTCCACAACCCCACGACGACTACTGCAGTCCACTTCACCCCTCCGCCGCCCCACACCGAACCCGGGGTTATTGGGCGGTTCGGCCCCTGGTGGACCCCTAGGGAACGTCTCACACCAGACGAGTGTAACTCTTATGTTTTCGTGTCAGAGTAATGGTGGTGTACGCGTACGTGGAGAACTTGTTTGCGCAGCAACCGCCGACATAGTGTAACTGAGGCGGAATAAGGGGAACCAGCCCGCATTCGCCGAGTCAGATGGAAAACCGCCTAAAAACTATCCACAGTCTGGCCGGTTCACCGGACCTCGACACAAATCCACCGGGCGGATTCGTGCCAGGGACCAGGCGCTCCTTCCCGCCTGGGAGGCCGTGCGTTAGACCGCACGGGCAACCAGGCAGGGCTCCCAGAAACATTAATACGGTACGACGACGGCATGGCTCCTGGTCTATTGAGACGTTACCATCTCAGGACGATGGTTTTGCTGAGTTTAATGGCACGGGGATGTGGTCATGTGACAAGTACAGAGTTGAGCAGCTCACCGCTGCCAATCGGCACCTGAAGTGGACGTTCCCTGCTTGCTGAGGGAAGAGCTTATTAGTGCCTTCCTCACGCTGGAATGTCCTGACGAACATTGCATGGCTCTACCAACCGAGCTGTGTGCAAACGGTGGTGGTGGTGGTGGTGGTGGTGGTGGTGGTGGTGGTGGTGGTGGTGGCGGTATGAAGACTGACGCACCCTGACTTTCAGAAGAAATGCAGTCGTGTTCGACGTTCCTTGCTTGCCGAGGGCGGTGCTAACAGAAGAGTCATTTTTTGCCTCCCGTGGGCAGGAACGTCAAACGATCACGGTGTGCTCAGATGTCCTAGCGGAAGAATTGACTCCGGCCACGACAAAGTACTTGAGCGAGGTTGTGAATTGCTGAGTAGCCGTGGCGCATGGACAGTGATGCGTGCTGACAGCTATGCCGGCGGGAGACATTCCACCAATGAGGTCCTTCATTGTGTGGAACTACGGCGTGCATTGCACGCACCCCCCGCCCCCCCCCCCCCCCCCCCCCCAATGGTCAGTGAAGTGCAACTTTTTTTTTTTTTTTTTTGTCTTTTTCGCCGGATAATATGGATGTGTGATTGTATTGAGATAACCTATCGAGGCGCGCGTGTCTTTAGTGTGTTACGGCGTGAACTATGATAGTAAACAAAGTGTCATTGAAAGTTGCGACGTATGTTGCTGTGTTAAATATGATTTTATGTTGAATATCGAAAACCAATTTAATTTCATATGTTGCTTTGATTAATGACAGAGATCTTTTGTCACATACACTTAATGTTTTCTCTTTAAAAACTTATTTGAAATGCTTGCGATTTGGCTCTTGCATTGAGAATGACGATCAGGACACAAGTACTGATCACCTCACAGCAATCACTTTTAATAAATGTTTAAGGCAATTTCTAAGATGATATCGCATATTTGTTATTGCAATAAGTCGCATGATATGATGTCAACTTCCAATGTCATACATTTCATTTATCTTAATCTGCTTTGTGGACCACATGAGGTCACAACTACTAACTACAGTCATACAAAATTCATTTAAATATTGTAGATTAGTCGTTTCTTTCGAGCTGCTGTTTGCATGTTGCGATCATTGTTTCTTAAGTTATGTTTGTTTCGAGGACTGTTGGCGAATCTCCTAGCATGGCTAGAAAATTCACAGCAGTCTTCTCCGGGACGTTTGGGGTGATTAAGTGGTCCTATAGTCCCCTTTAACTATAAATTTTTTTTGACTTCCAGTGCAGTTTGCATCCTACAGCACGATTCGGGTGTTTTCGTTGCTAAATTTAGTACCAGAGAAGACTGAGTTATGATTCAACCTAGCTGCAGCCTATTTCTTTCAATGATTTGCAAGCATCATATGGTTGCCACATTGGTTCTTTTCTGACTTGCAAATGCGTCTATAACGCCATTAAGAGTATTCCATGTTTTTATAGGTAGCTCAATCCACGACTATGTATCTATAAAATGTTTATCCCATTTTCTCCTCTTCCAAAACTCTCTGGCATGCGTGAATGAATGAATGTGGGTGTGTGTCATTCTGCTGTACAGTGGTTTAGTCTGCTGCAGAGAATCAGCAGTAGTCTTACAGAATGGCCGACCCTTGTAGTTTTCAGGTAGGCAAACAGGTTTTTTTCCCCCCTTGTGTGAAAGTTACCGGTGTTAGGTTGGTGGTGGAAGTCGTCTGGGTTTTTCTGGTCACGGGGTCGTGCGGTAGACATTTTAGTGTGAGATGAGCAGTCTACTTCCAGCTCTCCAAGGGTCTGCAGACGAGGTCTCTTCAAAGAAAGGCGAGTTCATTTAACCGCGAGGCGCACTGTCTTATAGCGAGAGGGGAGCTTTTCGCTTTTGGCCTCCCCTTTGTCTTATAGAGATTGATTTGCTGGGCCGCAACAAGGAATGCAAGGCATTTGCAGACTTTCAGTTTGATTCCTATTGCAGACTTTGGGCCGTAAGAAGAACGCAGAGCGCAAAGGTGTTGCATATGTTGAAGCAATATCACATAGGAATTGCGCCGTCGGCTCAGTGTGAATGTTTACATGCCTCCGATTGCGTATGAATACATTCTAATATTTTCCGAATCTTGGTCATTTTTGCCTCTTTGTGAATTTTCTTTTTTTCATTACTCTATGTCCGTTGGAAACCATCCACGTGGGCTCATATCAGAGTTTGTTGGCACTTTACCATTACCGTTGTCTATTCAAATGTGTCCTCTGTAAAATGTTAATTGTCGCAGCTGCCTGATTTAATGTTGCTAAAATTTAACCATGGTGTGCAGAAATTGTCCCCGCGAGCCACGTTGTCACACGAGTTAACTGTGAGCCTAAGATTCCGGTGGCCCCCTGCCTCTGAGCAGTAGTGCAACCTTCGTGTCACCTCAAATTCAATTGGTGCCAAATTTATTCAACATGGCGGTGATACGTCATCCAAGATGGCGGCGTGTAGACGTGACAACAGCGCATGACGTCATCCAAGATGGCGGATTTTGGCGGGAAAATAGGCCGATTGGGCTACGCCCACAAACCTAAACCTCCGGAAAAAGCTGGCAAAAAATTTAAATTCCAACAGGATAATGCCATTATTATTCATTATCATATATTAGCATTATTTATCTATTATTACTATTATTATTACTATTATTATTACTATTATTATTACTATTATTATTATTATTATTTCTTTCTTTGCTCAGACGTTATGTCTGGTCAAAAATGGAAAGTGACTCGGACCTTGACCAAGTGTGACTTCCTTTTAACTGTACGGTATGTGTTACATTGCATTTAGGAACTTTCTGGTAACTGAACAGGTATCAATAATTACTGATTTCTGTAGTTGTATATACAAGTTTCTTTTGTATATTTGTTGTATTGGGTATGGACATTTCGATCAGTTGTGTTTATTTCTTCTTTTTATTGGTGAATATGGTGTCAGGTTCGTTATGTGGTGGTGTTTTATCTGTTATAATGGTTCTGTTCCAGTATAATTTGTATTCATCATTCTCAAGTACATTTTGTGGTGCATACTTTTATGTGGGAACGTGTTGTTTTATAAGTTGATGTTGTAAGGCAAGCTGTTGATGTATTATTTTTGCTACATTGTCATGTCTTCTGGGGTATTCTGTATTTGCTAGTATTGTAAATCCACTTGTGATGTGATCTGCTGTTTCTATTTGTTGTTTGCAAAGTCTGCATTTATCTGTTGTGGTATTGGGATCTTTAATCATATGCTTTCTGTAATATCTGGTGTTTATTGTTTGATCCTGTATTGCAATCATGAATTCTTCCATCTCACTGTATATATTGCCTTTTCTTAGCCATGTGTAGGGTGCATCTTGATCTATGTGTGGCTGTGTTACATGATACGGGTGCTTGGCATGTAGTGTTTTCTTTTTCCAATTCATTTTATTCATATCTGTTGATGTTATGCGATCTAAAGTGTTGTAGAAGTGGTTATGAAATTGCAGTGATGTATCTGATGTATTTATATAAGTGATTGGTCTGTGCATTTTGATAGTTTCTGCTCGTTCTAGAAAGAATTTTCTTAAATTGTCTACCTGTCCATAATGTAGGTTTTTTATGCCGATAAATCCCCTTCCTCCTTACTTTCTACTTAATGTGAATCTTTCTGTTACTGAATGTATGTGAGGTATTCTATATTTGTGGCACTGTGATCGTGTAAGTGTATTGAGTGCTTCTAGGTCTGTGATACTCCCTTTCACTACTCCAAATAATTAGGTTACTATTGGTATAGCGTAAGTATTTATAACTTACGTCTTATTTCTTGCTGTCAGTTCTGTTTTCAGTATTTTTGTTAGTCTTTGCCTATATTTTTCTTTTAGTTCTTCTTTAATATTTGTATTATCTATTCCTATTTTTTGTCTGTATCCTAGATTATAGGCATCTGTCTTTTCCATCGCTTCTATGCAGTTGCTGTGGTTATCCAATATGTAATCATCTTGTTTAGTGTGTTTTCCCATGACATGCTATTTTTCTTACGTTTGTCTGTTCCAAAAGCCATATTTATATCATTGATGAATACTTCTGTTATCTTTAGTAATTGGTTGAAGTGTTGATTTGCTGCTGCCAGTAGCTTTGGATCATCCATTTATAGCAAATGTGTGATTTTGTGTTGGTCTTGTAAGAGGTCCATAATTAAAGAATTTGTTGCTAGCGCACTCGAGCTGATGTAATTTTGATGTATTGCTCACGCGCTGCCTGCGATATGTAAGCTAGAAGAGAATCTGAGACCAAAGAGCAGTATTGAATGCAGTAAGAACTGTGTAGCAGTAGCTGTAAGTTGTTGCTACCGAGCAGTCGCGTCTGGTGTGTCGTGTTGGCTGGGCCGGTCGTGTGCAGCGATGGCAGAGCCTGAGCGTTATAGTATAAGGTAAATGCAGCCTCGCGCATATATAGTATTGTTACATCAAGTCCCATGTAAATGTTTAAAAAAATCTGTTAATAATAAGCTGTCTCATAAAAAGTAACTTTTGACATTTATCTCAATTTAAAGAATTCACTAATTTCTCCAATCCTTGGCAATCCCGATTATTGAAAAGAAAAGTCAGTTCTTTCGTTTTATATAAGACAAATCTATCGGCCAGCATTGCACTTAGCTGCGTCAGGAAAATTTCTTATAGGAGCAGATATATACGCGTTATCCGACGATCTAACTAAGGTAAGATTTTGCAGTTTATTCAAAATGATTTATCAGGGCCATGACGCAGCATTGCTGACGTCTAAAATTTATCAGGTTAAATTGACTGTCAATTATAGAAAGGTTATAGGTTTGTCACATTGTATTATATTTTCACTGTTGGGTAGTTACGCTAAATGAGATTATTATTCATATTATTTTATTTTGTGGGGAGGTTACAGTATGTTCCAGTAATATTGTATCCATAATTTGTATTATTTAGCATGTTGGATAGTTGGTTCAGAGCAAGCCAGAAACAGAAAGGACTTAATGAGTCTCCTTGGTATATTCCACACTTAATCTGTATCGGCTGATGTGATATTATTTGATTTTTTTCGGATATTAAGTGTGGTTTTCCAATTTTTCATTACTATGTTTAGGAACTGTATCAATTTAGGATCTACTTTGTATATTTCCAATGTTTGTAGTAACCATGAGTGGGGTACACTATCAAAAGCTTTTCGGTAATCAATCTATGCGTAGTGTAGCGACCTTTGTTTAGTTTTAGCTTGCTATGTTACCTCTGCATCTATTATCAGTTGCTCTTTACATCCTCGTCCTCCTTTGCAACAGCCTTTTTGTTCTTCATTTATAATTTTGTTCTGTGTTGTGTGTGTCATTAATTTCTGTGTAATGACTGAAGTTAATATTTTGTATATTGTTGGTAGACATGTTATGGGGTGGTTTTAGCTGGGTTTGCTGTGTCTGCTTGATATTTAGGTTTCATATAAGTTATTCCATGTGTACGTGTATCAGGGAATGTGTATGGGTCTGCAATGTAACTGTTAAATAATTTAGTTAGATGTGAATGTG
Source organism: Schistocerca gregaria (assembly GCF_023897955.1). Lineage (NCBI taxonomy): Eukaryota > Metazoa > Arthropoda > Insecta > Orthoptera > Acrididae > Schistocerca > Schistocerca gregaria. The sequence goes on along the minus strand of NC_064920.1, from coordinate 1,132,326,026 downwards.
TTGAGGTGAACTTCTTTAGCCAGAAATTTGCTATTTTATCTTTCCAGGGGCTTTCCAATTGTGAGTACAATTAATTGCTTTGGTGACTTCATGTTGCAAAATTATCACTTCAGGCATTTGTGGTATCATCTTGTATGTGTCTTTTTCTGCTTCTATCCACAATGCATGCCTGTTATGTTGTACCGGGTTTGACCATATGTTGCTCCAGAAGTGTTCCATGTCTGTTATTGGTGGATTGTCTATAAATAATGTGTGTGTTATCTATTGTCTAGTAAAATTTCTTTTGGTTTGTGTTGAATGTTTGGTTTTGTTTCCTTCTATTTTCACTTTTTTTGTATCTTCTAAGTCGTTTGGCCAATGCTTGTAATTTCTGCTTCTATTCATCTAATTGCTCTATCGTTTCTTGTTGTGAGATTTTACCTAACCTTTTTTTTTCTCCTCTGAAATTTCATTTCTTATAAATTGTGTTAGCTGTCCAATGTCTTTTCTCAGTTTTTCTATTCTGATCTGTAGCCTGTGTTGCCATGCTGGTTTTGTGGGTTTCTTCTGTGTGTTGGTTGGTTCTGATCTCTGCCTAGTGTGTGTATTTAGTGTAGTGAGTGCTCCTATATAAACCAGTAGTTGTAACTCTTCCATAGTTGTGTTTTCATTTATTTTGTTGTGTATGATTGTGTTGATAGTTTTTATTGTTGTTTCGGCTTGTGGGTTATTTGGCGGTCTATGCAAGAATGGTCTAATGTCTATATTTGTGTCTTCCCCCAGGGGGAAAGGGGCTGAAGTCTTCATTTCAAGCAGTACGGTCATCACTTGTTGTCCAACACAATCAGTACACATCTTCGAGATCGCAGTCCAGTCGCCACAACGTCCGCCCTCCAACTGAATTAGTTCAAATCGTCGCCACCTCCTGGCCGCGCCGGCCAGCGCGCGGATCGCTGCCACGGGAAGGGCGGTTCCCACTTCAGCGCGGCGTGCGGCAACGGCAGCGGCAAGCGTTTTCCGCTTTGACGCGGCGGATCGCGGAATTGGCGTTCCCATCTGGAAGCGGCAGATGCTAGCAGTAGCCCATGGCGGACAGCTACTGAGGTATGGGGCGAGACCCACTGAAACGCCCGGTGCGTTTGACTAATTGTATCTTACACCTGCATGAAGGAAAGACGAAGTTGGGTGAAGACATACCAATTTTCTGTACAACGTACTCTTTCACATATTTCAGTATTGACGTTTTCTCATTTCACCGTAAACCGATTTCATGACTACCGTTCATGATTGTTCACTATCTCCGAACAGTTTGAAACAATGTACAACAAAAGAGATTATTCAGATAGTTAAACGATACAAAAATCTGATACGGTAGCAGGTACAGGAAAACACTAAGAACACAAAGGCTTGGGACAAAGGACGAAAGTGGAGCCACTGATAGAATTTCGCACATATCATAATGTAATCATCGCCAGCACTTTGCTTGAGAGTCATGAAACAATAATACATATTTGGAACAAAGTTTTCGAAACCAATTTTAAATTATAAGACATTTCCCGGTGCAAACGCAAACCTAAAATAATTTATTGGTTACGAGCTGCAGTATACAACTAAAGAGATAGTAATCGGTAGCAAATTAAGGAGATGGAACTTGAATAAGTGAAGACCCACAGTTCTTCGATAATCTTAAAGTTACCGTAATGCAACGACTGACAAACAGAGGAAGGAATCCGCTAGAATACAATGGATATCTCAGATAAGAAGTGGTGAATGCAGCAGAGTTTGTGAACGGGAAAAAGGTACAGTAGAAATCGTTAGATAAAAAGTGATGTATTAAATTTGACAAGAGGGAAAAAACATGTAAAAGCAGCAAAAAAAGTAGGCTTTGGGAGATAGAAATGTCTAAACATGACGTTGACAAAGTCCAAAACCGCAACTCGATTTTGCACATGGAAAACATAGGAGACTGAAAATGAGAAAGAAGAAATAAAACGTTGCTCAAAGGAGAAGCAACTGTCAAGAGCTCACTTGGCAACACAGAACTAAGTAAATAACAGAAGGCTAGAAAGTGGAAGGAATATCTAGAGAGGAGAGGGGGAGGGGTTGTACAAACTAACATAAGCACAATGTTAGATTCCTGTGAAAGGTCTGAATACTCAAGTCAATACTGATCCTACCACTTAGCTTAGTAGACAGACTGAAGAACTGCGAAACTGTGTTTATAGTGTTTGCATGTTTTGAGAAATGTTTTGACAATCTTAATTAAAACATTCTTTAAACCTGTGGAGATGTCATCGATAACACACAGGGACACAAGATTATCTACAGCTTGTACAGAAACCAAACTGCCCTCCTAAGACTTCAATGAATTGAAAGGGAAACAGTAATTGAAAAGGCAGAACTACAGAAGACTGTCAATAGCAGAAAAAAGGGTTCTGAAAAAGAAAATTTGTTCACAGAGATTATAAATTCTAATGGTTGGATACTATTTTACAAAGGTATGTGTGTGGAGTGCAGCCTTGTATGTAAGTGAAACGTGGACGATGAACAGTTCTGTCACGAAGACAATGGACGCTTTCAAAACGTGGTGATCAATAAGAATGCTGAAGATTAGATACGAGGATCTTGTAACTAAAGTGGACGTACGGAATTAAATAGAGGAGGAAGAGGAAATTACTGCACAACTTTGACTACAAGAGAGGTTAGTTGACAGGACGTATCAAGAAGCGTCAAAGAGTGAGAACAAATAATCATCTGTTGAAATGCTATTCTACTATTTTATCTATTAATGTAAGCAGTGAATTTACTCTTCCATGCACTCCTCCACAAAACATTTAAACCAAAACCGAAATCAGCTGAACACTAAACCTTTCAACCACTGTCTGCGAACTACTGCATTCACTTTAAACTTTCTATAACTATCACAGGCTAGTCACACACACACACACACACACACACACACACACACACACACACACACACACACACACACTTACCGATATGAGGGGAACAGAAATAAACATTACTTTTCAGCATATTATTCTTTAGGTTGGCAACATGTGCATAAACAAACCAAACAGTAAGGGACATGAGATGAACACACTGTAGTTACGACTTCAAATCAGAGTTTTAGGTAAAATGTCTACAGCCAATGACAGAAGAAAAAAGAGCGAAAATGAAAATATGCTATGTTCCATAATCTAAGTTTTAGTTCAACCTCCAGCATGTGTCCAGGTGAGGGGAAACGCAGATGTCCGCCATAAACTCGATTCACTGTAAGTAATCAGTTATTCAAGAAAAAATAATAATAATAATAATAATAATAATAATAATAATTGTAAACTGCTTTATAATCTGCAAGTATCACATATCAAAACAAAACTGAATCATTCTAGATTCCACCGAAGATGCCTTAAAGTAAAAGGAGAAACGCGTCTTGAACCAATAAACTACACTGGACCAAGAACACGACGTTTCTTACCTACCAAAGGAAATAATCAATAGCTGTAGATACTTAGCAAATTACATCTTATGACATACCAGCAAATTTAGTTTCGGTTTACCTACTCATTCCACAAGGTATTAAATGCCGTTTAAAAAAAAAATTCATCTATCCCTTCTGAAAAACTGTAATTACTTTAATATCTCGGTAGATAAATAGATCTTGCATATTTATCATGCGAAGAAATACATGACTTTTTACAAGTAACCGTTTGTAACAAAACAACAACACTTTTCGATTTCTTGAACCATTTACGAAATTTGCGGTTGATACAACCACATGGTTTACGACGAGTAGAACAAAATATCGGTCGTATCGCGAGCGACCCGCGCGCGGTCACAGCACAGACCATCCGCCGACATATCATTCAATATCTCGAGAACGGTGATGGCTATCGTTCTGCTCTCAGCTTTAAAAACAATTTCGATATGTTGACTAAATTTCATACGCAATAATGTATTAGCTAAAACTAACTGTACGCAAAGTACACGCAATGCGTTTTTACCTCTGCACGCTCCGTAAATTTCGTGTAAAGGTTTACGTAAATGCCATACAGCAAGTAACCACGACGAATAACGGAAAGATTCTCGGTCCTTTATCGAGAGAAGATATCAGGCTGTAACATGCACGAGAATCGAATTTTTCTACAGAATAGTTTCCTTGGAATCGGATGATACGTTTTTCATAGACGCCGCCGCGTCCGCGCGGGCGGTTCGGCGAAAGTTCGTGTGGCCCCGGATACCGTAACTGACGTCACGCTCAGCGCGCTCTGTGATTGGCGGCGCGGAGCTGAGCGCGGCACGTGGCAGCTGTTTGAAATTGGCAATCCCCGACGCAGACCCTGCCGCGCCGCTGACCGCGTTTCCATGGAAACCACGCCGCTGCCGTGCGGTTAGGACACGCGGCAGCGGCTGGGGCCGGCCCGCGTTAGCCGCAGACCAGCGATCACTCCCACGTCGTAAATAATATTTTCGCTAGACACGCTGGAACTCGCCGAAGCTGACGTCACAACGCTCCGTTGTCCGTTCACCACGTGTATTCGTCGCCTCCACACGTTTCGCGCCAAAATTGTTGGCCTGGGAGCGGAATCTTCCCCCACATCAAACAACGGTCGCCCGTTCGGTCCAGCATCTGTTTCGACAAAGAACGCCCTGCCACACTTTTGGCGAGAAAGTTGTTTTCCTTGACACGTTCAAACCTGTCGATGCCGACCGTTCGCCATCCACCACGTGTCTTTGTGCGACCGAGAACGCCTAAGTTTGCTCGAGAGTGGAATCCGCCATGACTGTACAACAGCACGTTTGGTCGCCACGACACCCCTTGCTAAGGCGGCGTCCTACGTGAGCGAACTGTTGCGAACGCTCTGTGGGGCGGCGACTGCGCGGAAATATCAAACTGGCCAACGGTCAAATTGTCCTACGTGAGCGCGCACGTGCGAGACAGTGTGCGACGCGAGTTGTGGCGAAGCGGACGCGATCATATTGTTTGATATTTCCGCGCGAAGTGGACGCGGTTTGCAGTGTATTTCTCATCTTAAAATGGTTGAAATTTTAATCAGTGCTGTTCAAGAACGGCGTGTATTGTGGGACAAGAGAAATAAAAATTATCATAACCCTTTAGTATCATACCGTGAATGGGGGAAGTTGCGAAAATAATTGGTACTGCAAGTAACTTCATGTGTAACATACATTTATTAAGCAGTGTTGTTTACTTTCTGTGCGCAGGATTTTGCTCAACATATAATTTAAAATTTTTCTTCATTGGCAATATAAGTGATACTAAAATTCAGAGCACACATCACATTTTTAAGCAGTGTACTCAATATTCTTTTTTACAGGATTTTGTTCAAAATACAACCCAAAATTATCCCTCATTTGCACACCTGCTCGGGATGATGCTGTGTATCTCTTTTGTAAATTGTCTTGTGCTGAATTTGGTATATTTGGCAAGAAGCTAGGTTTCAAAGTAAACCCCAAACTAAACTAAAAAATCCAGAAAATTGTTAAATTTTAATTGTTGTTGTTGTTATTGTTTTTGTTGTTGTGGTCTTCAGTCCTGAGAGTGGTTTGATGCACCTCTCCATGCTACTTCATCCTGTGCAAGCTTTTTCATCTCCCAGTGCGTACTGCAACCTACATCCTTCTGAATCTGCTTAGTGTATTCATCTCTTGGTCTCCCTCTACGGTTTTTACCCTCCACGCTGCCCTCCAATGCTAAATTTGGGACCCTTGATGCCTCAGAACATGTCCTACCAACTGGTCCTTCTTCTTCTTCTTCTCCTCCTCCTCCTCCTCCTCCTCCTCCTCCTCCTCAAGTTGTGCCACAAACTCCTCTTCTCTCCAATTCTATTCAATATCTCCTCATTAGTTATGTGATCTACCCATCTAATCATCAGCATTCTTCTGTAGCACCACATTTCGAAAGCTTCTATTCTCTTCTTGTGCAAACTTTTCGTCGTCCATGTTTCATTTCCATACATGGCTACACTCCATACAAATACTTTCACAAACGACTTCCTGACACTTAAATCTATACTCGATGTTAACAAATTTCTCCTCTCCAGCAACGCTTTGCTTGCCATTGCCAGTCTACTTTTTATATCCTCTACTTCAACCATCATCAGTTCTTTTGCTCCCCAAATAGCAAAACTCATTTACTACTTTAAGTGTCTCATTTTATAAACTAATTCCACAAGCATCACCCGACTTAACTCGACTACATTCCATTATCCTTGTTTTTCTTTTGTTGATGTTCATCTTATACCCTCGTTTCAAGACACTGTCCATTCTGTTCAGCTGCTCTTCCAGGTCCATTGCTGTCTCTGACAGAATTCATCTACATCTACATCCATACTCCGCAAGCCTCCTGACGGTGTGTGGCGGAGGGTACCCTGAGTACCTCTATCGGTTCTCCCTTCTATTCCAGTCTCGTATTGTTGGTGGAAAGAAGGACTGTCGAAATGCTTCTGTGTGGGCTCTAATCTCTCTGACTTTATCCTCATGGTTTCTTCGCGAGATATACGTAGGAGGGAGCAATATACTGCTTGACTCTTCGGTGAAGGTATGTTCTCGAAACTTCAACACAAGCCCGTACCGAGCTACTGAGCGTATCTCCTGCAGAGTCTTCCACTGGAGTTTATCTATCATCTCCGTAACGCTTTCGCGATTACTAAATGATCCTGTAACGAAGCGCGCTGCTCTCCGTTGGATCTTCTCTATCTCTTCTATCAACCTTATCTGGTACGGATCCCACACTGTTGAGCAGTATTCAAGCTTACTGTAACCTATTTCCTTTGTTTTCGGATTCCATTTCCTTAGGATTCTTCCAATGAATCTTAGTCTGGCATCTGCTTTACCGACGATCAACTTAATATGATCATTCCATTTTAAATCACTCCGAATGCGTACTCCCAGATAATTTATGGAATTAACTACTTCCAGTTGCTAACCTGCTATTTTGTAGCTAAATGATAAGGGATCTATCTTTCTATGTATTCGCAGCACATTACACTTGTCTACATTGAGATTCAATTGCCATTCCCTGCACCATGCGTCAATTCGCTGCAGATCCTCCTGCATTTCAGTACAATTTTTCATTGTTGCAACCTCTCGATACACCACAGCATCATCTGCAAAAAGCCTCAGTGAGCTTCCGATGTCATGCACCAGGTCATTTATGTATATTGTGAATAGCAACGGTCCTATGACACTCCCCTGCGGCACACCTGAAATCACTCTTACTTCGGAAGACTTCTCTCCATTGAGAATGACATGCTGCGTTCTGTTATGTAGGAACTCCTCAATCCAATCACACAATTGGTTTGATAGTCCGTATGCTCTTACTTTTTTCATTAAACGACTGTGGGAAACTGTGTCAAACGCTTTGCGGAAGTCAAGAAACACGGCACCTACCTGTGAACCCGTGTCTATGGCCCTCTGAGTCTCGTGGACGAATAGCGCGAGCTGGGTTTCACACGACCGTCTTTTTCGAAACCCATGCTGATTCCTACAGAGTAGATTTCTAGTCTCCAGAAAAGACATTATACTCGAACATAATACGTGTTCCAAAATTCTACAACTGATCGACGTTAGAGATATAGGTCTATAGTTCTGCACATCTGTTCGACGTCCCTTCTTGAAAACGGGGATGACCTGTGCCCTTTTCCAATCCTTTGGAACGCTTCGCTCTTCTAGAGACCTACGGTACACCGCTGCAAGAAGGGGGCAAGTTCCTTCGCGTACTCTGTGTAAAATCGAACTGGTATCCCATCAGGTCCAGCGGCCTTTCCTCTTTTGAGGAATTTTAATTTTTTCTCTATCCCTCTGTCGTCTATTTCGATATCTACGATTTTGTCAACTGTGCGACAATCTAGAGAAGGAAGCACAGTGCAGTCTTCCTCTGTGAAACAGCTTTGGAAGAAGACATTTAGTATTTCGGCCTTTAGTCTGTCATCCTCTGTTTCAGTACCATTTTGGTCACAGAGTGTTTTGATCCACCTACCGCTTTGACATAGGACCAAAATTTCTTAGGATTTTCTGCCAAGTCAGTACATAGACCTTTACTTTCGAATTCATTGAACACCTCTCGCATAGCCCTCCTCACACTACATTTCGCTTCGCGCAATTTTTGTTTGTCTGCAAGGCTTTGGCTATGTTATGTTTGCTGTGAAGTACCCTTTACTTCCGCAGCAGTTTTCTAACTCGGTTGTTGTACCACGGTGGCTCTTTTCCATCACTTACGATCTTGCTTGGCACATACTGATCTAACGCATATCGTACGATGGTTTTGAACTTTGTTCACTGATCCTCAACACTATCTGTACTTGAGATAAAACTTTTGTGTTGAGCCATCAAGTACTCTGAAATCTGCTTTTTGTCACTTTTGCTAAACAGAAAAATCTTCCTACCTTTTTTTAATATTTCTATTTACGGCTGAAATCGTCGATGCAGTAACCGCTTTATGATCGCTGATTCCCTGTTCTGCATTAACTGATTCAAATAGTTCGGGTCTGTTTGTCACCAGAAGGTCTAATATGTTATCGCCACGAGTCGGTTCTCTGTTTAACTGCTCAAGGTAGTTTTCAGATAAAGCACTTAAAAATATTTCACTGGATTCTTTGTCCCTGCCACCCATTATGAACGTTTGAGTCTCCCAGTCTATATACGGCAAATTAAAATCTCCACCCAGAACTATAACATGGTGGGGAAATCTACTCGAAATATTTTCCAAATTATGCTTCACGTGCTCAACCACAACAGCTGCTGAGCCCGGGGGCCTATAGAGACATCCAATTACCATGTCTGAGCCTGCTTTAACCGTGACCTTCACCCAAATCATTTCACAATTCGGATCTCCGTCAATTTCCTTCTATACTATTGCACTTCTTATCGCTATAAACACGCCTCCCCCTTCACTGTCCAGCCTTATCTCTGCGGTATACATTCCAGTCTGAGTTTAGGATTTCATTACAGTTTACGTCTGGTTTCAGCCAACTTTCTGTCCCTAGTACTATATGGGCGTTGTGACCGTATATTAATGAGAGCAGTTCTGGGACCTTTCTATAGACGCTCCAGCAGTTTACTATTAGCACATTAATATTGTCATTCCCTGTTGCATTTTGCTTACTTCTACCTTGCCGCGTCTCAGGAGGCGTCTTGTCGGGCCTAGGGAGGGAATTCTCTAACGTAAAAAACCCCATGTGCACACCACACGTACTCCGCTACCCTTGTAGCCGCTTCCGGCGTGTAGTGCACGCCTGGCCTATTCAGGGAGACCCTACATTTCTCCACCCGATAGTGAGGTCGAGAAATTTGCACCCCAGCTCTCCCCAGAATCGTCTGAGCCTCTGGTTTAAGCCTTCCACTAGGCTCCAAACCAGAGGACCGCGATCGGTTCTGGGAACGATACTACAAATAGTTAGCTCTGATTCCACCCCGCGAGCGAGGCTTTCCGCCTTCACCAATTCCGCCAACCGCCTGTATGAACTGAGGATGACCTCTGAACCCAGACGGCAGGAGTCATTGGTGCCGAAATGAGCAACAATTTGCAGTCGGGTGCACCCAGTGCCTTCTATCGCCGCCGGTAGGGCCTCCTCCCCATCTCGGATGAGACCCCCCGGGAAGCAGACAGAGTGAACACTGGCCTTCTTCCCCGACCTTTCCGCTATTTCCCAAGGGGCTCCATCACCCGCCTAACGTTGGAGCTCCCAATAACTAATAAACCCCTTCCCCCGTGTGCCTGCTCGGACCTTGTTGAAGGAGCAGCCACATGTCCACTCACAGGCAGAGCGGGCGATGCCACACAGCCAGCCTCTACATTTACTCTCCGCCTCGTGCGCCGCGAACGCCGCTGAACCCGCCACTCCCCTTGGGGAGAGGGTGGCCCAACCGCGCCCGGTACCCGCGAAGATGTCTTGACAGCAGGGACAGTGGGTGAAGCATGTAACACCTGGGGTGTACCTTGCAACGCACCACTCCCCACTGCCGCTACACTCCGAGGCAGCAGCCTGAAGACGGCTGACCGCGGCCATCAACACGCTCAGCTGTTCGCGAACAGTGGCCAGCTCCTCCTGCGTCCGTACACAGCAGTCACACATCCTATCCATCCTAAGGAATCAATTTACTGAAGAGACTTTATCAACTTTTAACTAGACTGCTAATTCACTAACGGCGGCTGATTATCGACCAAACTGTGATTGCTAACCACTTCTTGTAGAAAACAATGTCATCGGCGAACCTCAAAGTTTTTATTTCTTCTCCATGGATTTTAATACCTACTCCGAATTTTTCTTTTGTTTCCTTTACTGCTTGCTCAATACACAGATTGAATAGCATCCGGGAGAGAATACAACCCTGTCTCACTCCCTTCCCAACCACTGCTTCCCTTTCATGCCCATCGACTCATAACTGCAATCTGATTTCTGTACAAATTGTAAATAGCCTTTCGCGCCCTGTATTTTACCACTGCCACCTTCAGAATTTGAAAGAGATTATTCCAGTCAACATTGTCAAAAGCTTTCTTTAAGCCTACAAATGCTAGAAACGGAGATTTGCCGGTTCTTAATCTTTCTTCTACGATAAGTCGTAGAGTCAATATTGTCTCACGTGTTCCAACATTTCTACAGAATCCAAACTGATCTTTCCCGAGGTCGGCTTCTACCAGTTTTTCCATTCGTATGTACAGAATTCGCGATAATATTTTGCAGTTGTGACTTACTAAACTGATAGTTCGGTAATTTTCACAACTGTCAACACATGCTTTCTTTGGAATTGTTATTATTTTCTTCTTGAAGTCTGAGGGAATTTCACCTGTCTCATACATCTTGCTCAGCAGATGGTAGTTTTGTCAGGACTGCTCTCCCAAGGCCGTCAGTAGTTCTAAAGGGATGTTATCTACTAGTTGGGCCTTGTTTCGACTCAGGTCTTTCAGTACTCCGTCAAACTCTTCATGCAGTATCGTAGCTCCCATTTCATCTTCATCTACATCCTCGTCCATTTCCATAATTCTGTAATATTGTCCTCAAGTTCATCGCCCTGAGGTATACCTTTCGGTATCTGCAGTTGTTCTATCTGGGAAAGGCCTCATTAAATTTTCCTTCATTGGAAATCCTGCATCACCTAGAAAAACACATGGACACTTGATACTGGATCCTGGCAAAGATTCTTCTTCAAACAGTTTTAGTTTTCCCTTTTCTATTGCATGTCGGAAGTGGCATTCATCAAACACACCTGCTTCGTTGTCTTTGCCGTAGGAGTTTACATTCACCATGGCAAACCTGTAATTTGCGTCGTTAAGGCTAATAATCCAATGGAAAAGAAGGATTTGTAGCAGTAATACATGGAACCAGGTTTACTGGTTATTGTTTTTTTTACTGCGGATGTGTTTCGCATCTGTACTTACAAGACAGTTAGGGAATTGCCATCTGTCCCAAAAACATTGAGCCATTTTTTTAAACTAATCTTCTGTAGGCTCAGGCATGTGCTTCATTAACAGTTGTCCAGATAGCTTTACAGACCTCTGCAACGATAGTGGAAATAGATGTTTTAGAAATTCTGAATGAAAAAGCGAGTTGGCGGAATGGTATTCCCGTGGCTAAGTACCTGGAATGATGAAAACTCTGTGTTAGGCTAGGCGCACACGGGCGATTTTTCAGTCGGCGCGACTTAGCAACGCTGTCGCGAAAGTACATTGAGGTGCGCACACAGCGGCAGGAAAATCGCAACTACTATTAGCACCAGCATTGATTTCATCGAAACAGCTTGTTTGGTGGCGCTTTTACTACGAAGAAGAGCGAGAAAACAGCGCAAAAGTCGTTACTGGGTGCATCCGATTGTAAGTCAAAGACTAGTGAAAGGGCAGCTTTACAAATTACACGAAGAGTTACAAAATCACCCAAATAAGTTCTTGCAATATTATCGAATGAGTAAAAATAGTTTTGATACACTGCTTAAGGCAGTAGGACCGAATATAACAAAACAAGATACGACATGGAGGAAGTGTATACCACCTAAGGAGCGTTTATCAGTGACTTCGAGGTGAGCACACATTATTTCATTCAACAGTTTTTATTGCCCTTTTACATTATTGATTAGATACAGCAAGAGATCATTTCATTCAACAATTGTTGTTGACATTAATGATGAGATGCATCAAGAAAATCACTACTGCAAGTCGAAACTGGCAAGCTTGTCTCATGAGAAAACTGCAAAACCATATTGCGCATAGAGGTTTCTGTGGTCTTGTTGCAGTTGTCAGCAGAGGGGCACACGAACAATTTTTGTGGAGGTTCAGTTTCATTTAGGACATTTGAAGAATACGGTTGAACGAATGAAGATGCAGGAGAATAAGTTTCTTGAGTGGCGTTGTAACACTTGTTCGGATGATGTGGAAAAATCGGTGAAAGCTGATAATATCTGGCATTCATTATCACATTCAGTATTTCTATTTTTGCGTAATGTTTTTTTTTTAAATTCGCCAGCATGGGGACAAGCTTTAATGCATAATTCTTATCCTCGTTAACTTCTTTTTGTCTGTCTTAATATATTTAATAGAGATTCCTCGTAGGACGTAACCTTCTTGGCTTCTCTTTCGTAGGATGTCGTACTTTTGTGCTCTGTGCAGTATCGTAGTTGTTTTGTGAAGACAAACTGGAGGGAGAACCTACTTCCTTGTTTCCTGTGCTACTGGGCATGGGCATAATTTCGATGTTGCTGGTGGTCAGTCTATCTTCCATTTGAGGGAGCAGAAATAACATTGCATCTAAGTATAGATATTTCCTCCGTTTTTTTGCAGCCTCTCCAGACGAAGATTTTTTTTCTGTGATACCAGTTCTCTCGCGATGCAGTCCTTCAGATTTTCCCAGTTCCTTTGAATTTCTTTACCTGTCAAATGAAATTATCACTGTATATAATTTATTGTAAGTATTTACCTTAATACTTCCATGAATAAATATTAATGCTGTTACAGAATATTATTTCTTCCAGGAACCTTTCGCTCATTACACTACGAATATCTACTGGGAGCCACTACAATCACAGAAATTGTGAAGGATACATCTTAGAAGAAAGATTAAGAAAAGGCAAACCTCCGGTTCTAGCATTTGTAGACTTAAAGAAAGCTTGTGACAATGTTGACTGGAATAATCTCTTTCAAATTCTGAAGGTGGCAGTGGTAAAATACAGGGAGCGAAAGGCTATTTACAATTTGTACAGAAACCAGATGGCAGTTATGAGTCGAGGTACATGAAAAGGAAGCAGTGGTAGGGAAGGGAGTGAGACAAGGTTGTAGCCTCTCCCGGATGCTATTCAATCTGTGTATTAAGCAAGCAGTAAAGGAAACAAAAGAAAAATTCGGAGTAGCTATTATAATCCATGTAGAAGAAATAAAAACTTTGAGATTCGCCGATGACATTGTAATTCTGTCAGAGACAGCAAAGGACTTGGAAGAGCAGTTGAATGGAACGAATAACATCTTGAAAGGTGGATATAAGATGAACATCAACAAAAGCGAAACGAGGAATGGAATGTAGTAGAATTAATTCGAGTGATGCTGAGGTAATTAGATTAGGAAATGAGACACTTAATGTAGTAAAGGAGTTTTGCTATTTGGGACCAAAATAACTGAGAGGATATAAAATGTAGACTGGCAATGGCAAGGAAAGTGTTTATGAAGAAGAGAAATTTGTTAACATCGGGTATTGATTTGTGTCAGGAAGTCGTTTCTGAAAGTACGAGTATTTGTATGTAGTGTAGCCATGTATGGAAGTGAAACATGGACGATAAATAGTTTAGAGAAGAAGAGAATAGAAGCTTTCGAAATGTGGTGCTACAGAAGAATGCTGATGATTAGATGGGTAGATCACATAACTAATGAGGAGGTATTGAATAGAATTGGGGAGAAGAGGAGTTTGTAGCGCAACTTGACTAGAAGAAGGAATTGGTTGGTAGGATATGTTCTGAGGCATCAAGGGACTACCAATTTAGTATTGGAGGGCAGCGTGGAGGGTAAAAATCGTAGAGGGAGACCAAGAGATGAATACACTAAGCAGATTCAGAAGGATGTAGGCTGCAGTAGGTACTGGGAGATGAAGGGGTTTATACAGAATAGAGTAGCATGGAGAGCTGCATCAAACAAGTCTCAGGACTGAAGACCACAACAACAACAACAACAACAACAGCCAGGATCGGTTATGAGACTCTCAATGGCAGTAGTGTTGACAACTATGAGACTGATCTTCAGGTTCCTGTAGTTGAACAGCCAGAGGAGGCCATACCAAGCAACAGAAACTACTCGCAATGATAGCATCCCTTCCGGCTCGATAAATACACCGGCTGCAACGAGGAATAAACTTAAGCAAAGAGACGATGGGCTATATGCATTTCTCCAAATAGAGAGAGATAAAATTAAAATAATGCGTCAGGACGAAGAAGATAACAATGATGAAGACCTTCTATGGTTCAAGACAATATTGCCATTTTGATACAGTTGCCATCATTAATTAAATTACATTTTAGAACACAAATGCAGGAGCTGTTATTAAAGGAGTTGTCGAAGCTAAATACGCCACAGGTGCCATAAGTTGATCATTCAGATCTTACTAATGTTTGAAAAATGTAAAATAGAAGTATATACAGTTTTGTGAATAAAAAAGTAAAATGATTTATTATTTGTTTGTGTTCTTACCTTAAAGTCACCATCAACCGTTCTTCAACTGAAATAGGTCGCTGGAAATTAGTTGAATTCAACAGCGCCCACGATATAATCAAACGTTGTACGCAACATTCGAGCATACTCCTTGAATAGCAAAGATCGACATTTCAATTCTTCATACAAATGGTGAAATTCTCCTTGGATATGCCTTTCCAAATATATAATATTAGTTTCACTCCTATGTTGTAGACAATATTTCTTCAGTATCTGATACCTGAGATACGAGTTTTCCATTAAAAATATCTTCCTTCTGTCCATAACGTAAGTAGTGTACTGAAAGGGCGGGCGTGCTGACTACAGAATAACAGGTCTGCTTCCACAACTATTCACGGCTTGAGCTGCAGGCTACTTGCAGGCAGCGCCCTCGGCACCTGCGCCCTCGAATAAAAATACTTCAGCATTTTTCTCCATTCTTTAGTGAGATATTGCTTTTGTTTTTGCTTTAAAAACGTTTTCGATATTTCTGCTACATTTTATACGCAAAAACTTATCACCTAAAATTAATCAAACGTAAAGTTACCAGTGACTACATTTTTCACTGTAAACACTCTAAATTTGATGCGGTAACTAACTTAAAAATTATCACAATGACTATGACAAATATCGAAAAAACTGACACTTCATCATCAAGCTGCGATATGATACTGTAAGATACGGAAAAATCTGTTCTCTGCAACAATTAGTTTTCTTATAATCGCTTGAAAAATATTATATTGTGAAGAAAACTCCCAAAACGGAAAGAAGCGGTTTTTAATTTTTTAAAGGAAAAGGTTAATCTCTACTGAAAGGCTAACTACAGGATTTAATGTAGCTTTGCTTCATTAACACGCAGCATTTTTTACTGCAAGAAGATCGGAAAACACGTTTTTCTCTATAACTCTTGAATCATTCGCCGCGCAGCTGACAGGTCACATAGGACAGAACGACCAAATCGCACAGCTTCGCTCGCAGTGCACGCGATCTGGCAGCGCGCCGCGTTCGCATTTGACCGCTCACGTAGGACTTTGTGTAAGTTAACTGACTCAAGATGGTCTGCTGGCTCTCTCTCGCGCGCGCGCATTTTACTGGACACGCGCCGCGCCGCCGCCCCGCGGACGTCCGACCGCTTACGGCACACACCCTCGTACGCCCCCTCCATACAAGCGCCGGATATAGTCTTCTGTAAATATGCTAACACCCACATAGCGCATCTAACCTATCAATTAACTAAGTACTTCATTCCATTTCAATTTTAATCATATTAAATAATTCAATCTACAATTTCATATACGTATTCAAAGATGTTCAACTACTTACTATCAAGTACTTATCAAGGACCAGACCGCTGAGCCCAGGCTCCTTGCCGCTAACGAAGTGATTGCTTTTGGTGACATCAATTGAAATAGCGACTGCGCGAATTGACGGTACCTCGTACGGAAAGAAAGAGTAGCTGATGCTACTGAGGACTCGGCCGCGAGCATTTCCGACGACTCCATGGGCTCTTATTCGTGATGGCATTCAGACAGGCAAGGGTGCTGTCGATTGTTGCATACGAATGCGAAATACCTGCAATGTGCGTTTCCGCAAAGTGATTTTTATGTCAAAATTGCGATCGTCCTACAAGTTGTGTCAGATGTGCAGCGCAGAGCGTAGCAGTTTCCGTGGTGTAGCGGTTATCACGTCTGCCTAACACGCAGAAGGTTAACGGTTCGATTCCGGGCGGAAACACTTTTTCGTCCCACTCAACAAGACACTTGCTACAATCTCTACTGTCATCATTTAAATCAATTTCAAACGTCCCACCACCAGGGTGGGGTGGCTCAAATGGTACATGAAACTCTTTCAGAAACGACTACTTGGTTTTTGTGCTTACTTGGAGGGCTGGAAATGCGCGGAACAGCCGCCGGAATGCCGGTAGTTGCCACACGTTTGCACAAGGGCTCGTCCGGGATTTGAACCCGGGACCTCCTGCACCCGAAGCATGAATCATACCCCTAGACCAACGAGCTTGTTCGTAGCGGCTAAGGACTGATGCCTCCGTTCTTGGTATCACCATGTAGAGCTGCTGCTCACCCAGCGTTCTTCCTGGCTGTTGCGGTTTGACTGTTTTCGTCGATGTCGTTTACTATAGCAATTTCTAGAATCGGAGGGAGCTCGTAGCCGATGCCCTTGACTGCACAGGAAAATCTGTTGCCACTACGGGTTTCCAGGTAGTACAGCAGAAGAGCCGTCGTTTCCGTGGTGTAGCGGTTATCACGTCTGCTTTACTTGTAGAAGGTCCCCAGTTCGATCCCGGGCGGAAACACGACTTTTTTAAACCCTCCTAGGGACCGTCGTTGAGTTTGAATTCTGTCAGTAAAGAACGGTCACTTGCGCTTTCGCTACTAACGTAGGAAAACTGCGCCTAAAGAAACGGCACTTGCACTAACCTCAGCCACCCGACCGCCACATCTTCCTAGGATCGGGCGCCAAGTGTGAAATCTGCCAGTAAACAAAGCTCACTTGCGTTTTCGCTACCAACTTGGCTCTCATTTTTTACAAAGAGATGTAAAGTATGAATAAGATTAGGAAGGTTGTTAGAGGAGTTTGTAATTATGCGCGTGCACTTGGCAGTGTTGCGTCGGTCACGCTGTGGGGGGGGGGGGGGGGGGGGTCCTTGTGGGCGTCTGTTGCGTTCTTTTACAAGCGGCCCTGTAGGCTGTGCCACAGCAATGCCTCTGCGACGTGCATGGCGTCGTCGCTGGCGACGCAGTGTACCTGTCTATCGCAGTTTGAAGGCTATTGACCTTGCTGGTCCATTTAATAAACAGCAGTTGATTGGAGGTCCGAATGTATTTCGTGGACTCCATCTGAACTTTACCTGTGATGAACAAGCAGTGTTTGGAGGTAGTACTTAGGTTAACACTTGCTGTCGTGTGGGGCAATCAAGCAGATTATGGTGGCCTTGAAGCTTTTCCTGATGCTAATATTCTCACTTGGAAGATCTGGAGTATTTCGGAGACTACAGGTCTGTTGGCTAAACAGCCTTATGGTACTCTAGTTCCAAGCATGCCATTTATTTTGAGTACTAGAAAGATGAAAAAATTAAATGCTGATGAGTAGAGTGTAAGGAGAGAGAGAGAGAGAGAGAGAGAGGAGAGAGAATCTTGACTCAATTAACTTATAAGGGGTCTCGTGGCGATCAAACATGCTGTTGTACAGTCATGGCGGATTCCACTCTCGAGCAAACTTTGGCGCCGAAAGTGTAGCACGGCGTTATTTGTCAAACAACATGCTGTACAGAACGGCCGCTCCCAGGTAAACAATTTTGGCGCGAAACTTGTGGAGGCAACGAATACACATGGTGAAAGGACAACAGACTGTTGTGACCCTGGGCTTCGGGAGTTCCAGCGTCTCCAGCGAAAAAATGTTTACGACGGGGGAGCGATCATTGGTCCAGCGGCTAGTGCAGACCGGTCCCAGCCGCTGGATCGTGCGCCGCCGTAAGTGGCAGAGTTTGGCAGCGCGATGGTCGGCGGGGCCAGGGGGAGGCGACAATTTGAACTAATTCTGTTGGAGCGCGGATGTCGTGGCGACTGGACTGCTATCTCGAAGATGTGTACTGATTGTGTTGGACAACAAGTGATGACCGTACTGCTTGAAATAAAGACTTCAGTTCCTTTCCCCCTGCAAAATCAAAGGATGTGACTTAAGAGCTCTTCAGTATTTGATAGGTTAGCAGTGAAAAAAGGTAAGTGACCACGAAACATCATAGGATGTGGTCTACATCGTACCTGTGATCGATTATGGTTTTGGGATTTGAACTCATGATAAATTTTTGTTGGGGATGTAACCGAAAAATGGCTTTCTCTCCGCGAAGATCGGATATCTTGAATAAATAATAATAAATCATAATAAATAATAAAAAGTAGAGGTACAGTTTTTGAGACAATGTGTTGTATTTTGATTTTGGAGGAATTTTCTAGTAGAGGTAGACCAATAATCATAATAAATAATAATAAATGATGAATCATAATGAATAATAAAGACAAGTATCCTGCTGGAATTTGAATTTGGCGCCAATATTTTCTGAGGGTTATTTTCCCGCCAAAATCCGCCATCTAGGATGACATCATGCACTGCTGCCAAGTCTACAGGCCGCCACCTTGGATGACGTCATCGCCGCCATCTTGAATAAATTTGGCAACAATGGAATGTGGGGTGACACGAAGGTTGCTCCACTACTCCTCTGTCCTTGAGTTTGCACATTGCTCTGATTATGGAATATTAAATATATCCTGCCTGGATTATCTGACTGTATTTGTGATTTCATGTGAAGTGTGTAAGCGTGTATGTGTGGCCTCATTGAGGCCGTTTCTCCAAACCGAGGTTCAAAATTTAAATACAACGTAATATTCAGATTTACTCTTTTATTTAATCATTTTTCAACACAGCTTCGTTGCATGGTGGTGTTGGGGTCGTCCTAGCTGTTCTTTTGAACGAATGTGGATCTGAATGCGAGTATTAAACCTTTTTCATTCCTCTTTAGTTACGACAGTGATTCTAAATTAAGAGATTCTGTTGTGAATTGTATAGCATTTCACAAGCAATCGTACTTAGTTACCATGCAACCGCAGTTATATAGATGTCTTATTTGTCTTAAGAAATAAATAATTTTGTTCTAAGTCTTATCCAGTGTACCGATGTTATGTCTGCTTTACCTAAGGCATTTTCCTTGTTAGCCCATCCATAGAGTTTCCATGCAGACAGGTCCAATAATTAGTGTTCCCTTTCTATTTAAAACAAATTCTTTAGAATAGATCTTGTTTCCAGGAATGTTGCTGCAACCTGCCCTTATGCACAGTGTTCACACACTTTTTACTTTATTTTAATATCTAATTCCTGTGACCAATCCCTGGATCGTATCAATAATAACATCCCATTCTTTGTGAGTGCCATTACAATGAATGTTCTTTTATTATATTTTTCTTGTGGCTAAATTAAATAATTTTCCAACTCAGTCGAACGTATTATTTGTCATGTGGCTAGAGTTGGTGACGACCAAATCTTTTACTTTGATTTAAATGTCAGATAGCATTTCCATTTCCGTGTGGCTCTTTCAGCCATCTGTATATAGCTCAGAGCTCCACTCATTCCATGTACAGCACGTAAGTGCACGTCACTTGCACAAAGCGACGCTTTACCTACGCCACTTACAACATACTAACAAAACACGTTTCGAAGGAAATACATTTATCAAACACTAAATAACTAAACCCAATACAGCAAAAAACAGAAGTGTTACAGCACATGAGAAAGCCGGCATTGAACTTGTCCGAAGGAAGTCGTTCACAGATAAAACACACTATTAACTTATCGACAGTCGCCACACAGGCTTAGAGCGTTAGTGTTTGAACTACAGGCCAACCCTCGAACATCTGGGCGCCCTTGTATGTACTGCCTTTTTTTCATTTTTCTTGTTGTTGGTACTTGTATGGCTTCTAGCCGGTTTTGTGTTTTGAATTGGAGTTGTTTTCCTCTTAAGGCCTTCAGTCTAGTTTAAAGTACTCTCTCACGTAAACCCTTTGGCATTTTCAAAAAATTTAATGTTGTTGAATTTTTAAGTCTTTGGCCTTCAGCCGATTTTGAGTTTCAGTTGTTTGTTCGTAAGGCCTTCAGCCTAAATTATAGAACTGTTTCATGTAAGGCCTTTGGTACTTTTCAAAAAAAAGTTTTAGGCCTTCAGCTGATTTGAATTTAACTTGTTTACTTCAGCCTAACTAATGAACTGTTTTATGATCAGGTGTGCCTTTTAAATTTCTGATTATGCTTGCAACCTAAGTTATTGGCCTTCAGCCGTTTTTAAATTAAATTGGCTTTCAGCCGGTGATTAAGCACCAAAGATTAAATGGATTAAAAAAATTTTTTGGGCTCTTGTTATATTTGATCAAATAATGAAGTTGTATGTTTGAGCCCCTTATTTTAGCCCGTTTCCACAAATTATTCTTTCTGTCCTGTCCTGCGAGTTAGCAGGGCATTGTAGAGTGGTGTGAGACTTAGGTGGTGGTGTCTTCCCTCCAGGGATTCCCATCTGAGTTCTCGAACCATCTGCCCACTATTCTGGCAGAAGCCAACAGGAACGCTTCGATAGGTCTGTATTTTAAGGGAAACATAGGTCTGCAGATTTTTACAAGTTTCGGATGTGGTAGTCAGTAGACAGGTATTTTGTTATTGTTCATTGTAGTAACTTTCCAGGATATTTCGAAAACACATCTCATCTCACAACATTTCAATTTACAGAAGCATATTGTTCATCTTGTTATTTTCCAGTCCTCAGAAGGTTATGACAACTTTGCGGATCTGGAATCATTAACAACTGTCTGGCACAACGAGCTGTGGGTTGTTGGCCAGGAACAAGCCCTGATCTGCTAGAGGAGGTTCGCGACACGGTGGCACCTGCTGAGATGCAATGTGGTGGAGGAGGCATCTAGGGGTGGGGTGGGGGGATAGAGTGAAACATCCTACTGCCCCCATAGACGGGCAGGTCTCAGCAGAAATAGTTCACGAGTAGTATACTTGAATTCGAAGTGACTTACTTCCACTAGCACGACAAGACAACCGACACACAGAACACAATTGGCGTCGAATGTCTTCAGCTATCTGATTACGGTTACAACCCATTTTGGTATCGGAGGAAGTGACTACCTAGACCGTGGGAAGCCTCTAGAGACGTCACGGAGGCGGCTGTAAAGGTTGCCCGACGAGAGTAATCCAACTGCAGAGAAAAAAATTGCTCACCATGCAAAGGGACTCTTAACCTATAAATTCGATATCAATGATGTGCTATCAGACAAGTGGAAGCAAGGGCGAGTGTACCATGTATATGATTCAGTAGTTGTAGCGGTAATCAGGCCTTTTTCCGTTGTGGCGAGATCTTTTAATGAAATTTCGTCTCCAGCCTACTCAAGGAGAGAGGATCATAGTAATAAAATCAGCTACATACGGAATTTTAAAGTAATACATAGTATAAACCTGATATTTACACTTCTCTGTGCTGTTTACCTTGAGACAATTCGTATTTGGCGGGAAGTTTGTTCACATTGACGGGTTAGGGCGTCAAAAATGTTAAAAATTCAATATTTCAAAAATTAGCCTACTTTGTAGCACACATCTCCCTGAATAGTTTGATGTATGAAACTTATGTATTTGAGAGATTATATGGCACGTTATTTGGTTGTAAGTGTACGAAGATGCAGCACCACACCCCTTTGCAAAGATTGCTTCTATCATATGTGACTGTATTTCCCCCTGTAGAATTCGAATGCTTATATTTGCGCCAGAGTGTGTCATACGTGGAACAAAGGACTACTGATATAGATACTTTCTCTGCTGCATTGTTTTGATCACAGATTTTGTTTGTTCTTTGTTTTGAAAGGCTTGCAGTGTGTTGTTGTACATTTCAAAACTATTTTCATTTGACTGTGTTGTTTTGTGTTCGTTTGTGGCATATTATCGTACAAGATGCCTCTAATTCGTTGCTTCAACCGTAAACAACGTCACCAGGGCAACAAATACACAGTAAAGTGTGCTACAACAAATGTTACACTAGTGGTTCACGACTGGTCAATTGCTGGTGGTGAAGAATATCATCACAGGACTTCTCTGCCAACTGCTGTAATGGAAGCCATCAAACCTATATTCAGGGACCTTGCAAATGAAAACGTGTTGAAATGTCTTCATGGTGGTGCCCAAAACCAAAATCAAAGTTTTAGCCATTATGTACAGGAATGATCGCCAAAAAACATTTTTGTGGGAAGATATGCACTTACTATTGGTATTTATGATGCAGTTTCATGTTTTAATGGTTGTATGCAAAGCAGGAAATATGTTTTAGAGAAAACGGAAATTAACCCCTGAATGAATTGCCTCAAAGCTATGTATACAATAGCCACAGGCGTGTAGTGACAGCATAGATCATTTTTGGAGGTGATAAAATCAAGAAGAACGAATCATCGGAATGTGAAACGGAAGAAAACTGATTTAGAAAATGAAAAAGAACATGTTTATGGTGCTGGACAGTTCTAAAAGAATCCCAAATGCAAGCAGAAACTAACAGCCATTTTCCGCGAAACACATATTTCTGTACAACAGCCATTTTCTGCGAAACACATATTTCTGTACTTAGGTATATCTAACATCAAAATAAACATCCTATTAATTTCAAATTTTTTATGCTTGTTAAACACCAACTCCTTAATGCAAAACTCTAGAATTTTCCAAATCTATTAAAAACAGTGGTAAAAACTGAGATAATTAACTATAAAATCTGAGTTTTTTCTAAACATAAAGTTTAAAATGTAACAACTCTAGAATTTTTTTAATTTATGAAAAAATGAATGAGTTTCATGCACCTTAAAGTATGGTTTGTATGCTGTGCACAATTCATCAAAGAATCTGTCATACTTATTAAGAAGCGTACCTATAGCAACAACTGCAGCCAATAGCAAGTGAAAAAATTATGAAATTTCACACGTAAAAAATTTATTTTGTTGCTTTTTTGAACTTCCACTGCTGTGAGTGTGAATACTTAATCCTTCCTGGTCATGCTGACCAAGTTTAATGTATTTATTCACAGTACAGACAGTAAAAATTTAAATGTCCTGTGGTGCCTCTCCTGCTCCATGTCGGCCTGTTTGACATCCTACCCGCTTAACAGAGAGTTCGAAATAGGTGAGTTACCATGTAACAGATGTAGAGCATGCTCTTAACACTCTGTCATGAGCCAATAATGATCTTAATATTCTAGTCCTGTGATGCAGGATGTGACAGACAAGAACACGGTTTTCTACCTGACGAAAGAATATTTAGAGGAAATGTAGCCTATTCCATAGTGTTGCAGAGGACTTTCACAATAAGTAACGGTAGTTATAACACTGTGAAAATGCGCGTACAGCCCGATTTTTTCTATCATCGAAAATTTCACTTGAGAAATTCGAGGTTTATCGACAAAACAGCATCCCCATTTCGATTTTTTTTTTTAACTAAGGAGTCAGGGATGGAACTAAAGTCTACACCCGAAGTGCTGGTGCTTGACTTGCATTGTGCCGTGGTCAGCAGCACGAGTTAGGGCGTCAGGTAGCGACAGGAAATCGAGGATTAGCCTGGCCTCTGGCGATTGGCAGTTTCTCGGCTGGACGGCTCTTCATGTACCCAGTATACTCAGGTAGATGGCGCTAGACTAGACTGGAGGTGGATGGTCAGTATTCTTTTTCATCTTGCGACATCATTACAGGTAAGATAATGAGCACTACATTCGTAAAAAAATATCGTACAATATATTTCCAATGTTTCTGTTTGCTAGTTTGCGACTTGCAACTCGTAAATAGGTATAAGTGAGTTTCATGTAGAAATAATGTTGCTAGAAGAGTTCTCTATACTTATAGGGGTAGGATGTTACAGGGGCAGTGGGACACTGTTCCAACTTTATTTTTACTCATCTTTATGTTCCTCCATGCACAGCAGCTATTCACTTTAAGATTGGCAAGAGGCTACTTCCTTGTACTTTAGTGATAGCTTCTCGCTCTATTATTATTATTATTATTATTATTATTTCTTTTCTCAGACGTGATGTCTGGTAAAAAATGGAAAGTGACGCAGACCTTGATCAAGCGTGAGTTTCTTTTAACTGTACGGTATATGTTACATTGCATTTAGGAACTTTCGGGTAATTGAACATGTATCAATAATTACAGATTTCTGTAGTTGTATATATACGTTTGGATGTAGCTGTATTGCGTTGATGTACTTGTGGACATTGTGTGGTATGACTCATGTAGTTGATAGTATAATTGGTATAATGTCAACTTTATCCTGATGCCACAATATCCTTGACTTCCTCAGCCAGTTGGATGTATTTTTCAATGTTTTCTCCTGTCTTCTTTTGTATATTTGTTGTATTGGGTATGGATATTTCGATTAGTTGTGTTAATTTCTTCTTTTTATTGGTGAGTATGATGTCAGGTTCGTTATGTGGTGGTGTTTTATCTGTTATAATGGTTCTGTTCCAGTATAATTTGTATTCATCATTCTCCAGTACATTTTGTGGTGCATACTTTTATGTGGGAACGTGTTGTTTTATAAGTTTATGTTGTAAGGCAAGCTGTTGATGTATTATTTTTGCTACATTGTCATGTCTTCTGGGGTATTCTGTATTTGCTAGTATAGTACATCTGCTGGTGATGTGATCTACTGTTTGTATTTGTTGTTTGCAAAGTCTGCATTTATCTGTTGTGGTATTGGGCTCTTTAATAATATGCTTGCTGTAATATCTGGTGTTTGTTTGATCCTGTATTGCAATCATGAATTCTTCCATCTCACTGTGTATGTTGCCTTTTCTTAGCCATGTGTTGGATGCATGTTGATCGAAGTGTGGCTGTGTTAGATGATACGGGTGCTTGCCATGTAGTGTTTTGTTTTTCCAATTTACTTTATTCATAATTGTTGATGTTATGCAATCTAAAGTGTTGTAAAAGTGGTTATGAAATTGCAGTGGTGTATCTGATGTATTTATATAAGTGATTGCTTTGTGCATTTTGCTAGTTTCTGCTCGTTCTAGAAAGAATTTTCTTAAATTGTCTACCTGCCCATAATGTAGGTTTTTTTATGCCGATAAATCCCCTTCCTTTCTACTTAATGTGAATCTTTCTGTTGCTGAATGTATGTGATGAATTCTATATTTGTGGCATTGTGATCTTGTAAGTGTATCGAGTGCTTCTAGGTCTGTGTTACTCCATTTCACTACTCCAAATGAGTAGGTCAATATCGGTATAGCATAAGTATTTATAACTTTTGTTTTGATTCTTGCTGTCAATCCTGTTTTCAGTATTTTTGTTAGTCTTTGTCAATATTTTTCTTTTAGTTCTTCTTTAATATTTGTATTATCTATTCCTATTTTTTGTCTGTATCCTAGATATTTATAGGCATCTGTTTTTTCCATCGCTTCTATGCAGTCGCTGTGGTTATCTAGTATGTAATTTTCTTGTTTAATGTGTTTTCCCTTGACTATGCCATTTTTCTTACATTTTTCTGTTCCAAAAGCCATATTTATATGATTGCTGAATACTTCTGTTATCTTTAGTAATTGGTTGAGTTGTTGATTTGTTGCTGCCAGTAGTTTTAGATCATCCATGTATAGCAAATGTGTGATTTTGTGTGGGTAAGTTCCAGTAATATTGTATCCATAATTTGTATTATTTAGCATGTTGGATAGTGGGTTCAGAGCAAGGCAGAAACAGAAAGGACTTAATGAGTCTCCTTGGTATATTCTACACTTAATCTGTATCGGCTGATGTGATATTATTTGATTTTTTTCGGATATTAAGTGTGGTTTTCCAATTTTTCATTACTATGTTTAGGAACTGTATCAATTTAGGATCTACTTTGTATATTTCCAATATTTGTAGTAACCATGAGTGGGGTACACTATCAAAAGCTTTTCGGTAATCAATCTATGCGTAGTGCAGCGACCTTTGTTTAGTTTTAGCTTGATATGTCACCTCTGCATCTATTATCAGTTGCTCTTTACATCCTCGTGCTCCTTTGCAACAGCCTTTTTGTTCTTCATTTATAATTTTGTTCTGTGTTGTGTGTGTCATTAATTTCTGTGTAATGACTGAAGTTAATATTTTGTATATTGTTGGTAGACATGTAATGGGGCGGTTTTAGCTGGGTTTGCTGTGACTGCTTGATATTTAGGTTTCATATAAGTTATTCCATGTGTACGTGTATCAGGGAATGTGTATGGGTCTGCAATGTAACTGTTAAATAATTTAGTTAGATGTGAATGTGTTGAGGTGAACTTCTTTAGCCAGAAATTTGCTATTTTATCTTTTCCAGGGGCTTTCCAATTGTGAGTAGAATTAATTGCTTTGGTGACTTCATGTTGCAAAATTATCACTTCAGGCATTTGTGGTATCATCTTGTGTGTGTCTTTTTCTGCTTCTATCCACCATGCATGCCTGTTCTGTTGTACCGGGTTTGACCATATGTTGCTCCAGAAGTGTTCCATGTCTGTTATTGGTGGATTGTCTATAAATAATGTGTGTGTTATCTATTGTCTGGTAAAATTTCTTTTGGTTTGTGTTGAATGTTTGGTTTTGTTTCCTTCTATTTTCACTTTTTTTGTATCTTCTAAGTCGTTTGGCCAATGCTTGTAATTTCTGCTTCTATTCATCTAATTGCTCTATCGTTTCTTGTTGTGAGATTTTACCTAACCTTCTTCGTTTTTGTTTCTCTGACATTTCATTTCTTATAAATTGTGTTAGCTGTCCAATGTCTTTTCTCAGTTTTTATATTCTGATCTGTAGCCTGTGTTGCCATGCTGATTTTGTGGGTTTCTTCTGTGTGTTGGTTGGTTCTGATCTCTGACTAGTGTGTATATTTAGTGTAGTGAGTGCTCCTATATAAACCAGCAGTTGTAACTCTTCCATAGTTGTGTTTTCATTTATTTTGTTGTGTATGATTGTGTAGATAGTTTTTATTGTTGTTTCGGCTTGTGGGTTATTTGGCGGTCTATGCAACAATGGTCTAATGTCTATATTTGTGTCTTTGTATTCTATATATGTCAGCTGAAATTTTTCCTCTATATCCAACATGTGTGTCACTTCGTGTTCTATTTGTACTTGTTCTGGTGGCAGTCTTAAGATTTCGTTTTCCTCTGATTGTTTAATTGATGTGTGTTGTTCTTTGTTTGTTTGCTCTGGGATGTTTGACTCCATTACTGTATTTTCTTCTTCTTCTTCTTCTTCTTCTTCTTCTTCTTATTGCACATTATTTTGTTCCAGTAATTGTTGTACTTGTTGTTTGATGTTTTCTAATTCTGACTGGGGTATCCTGTTATTTTTTATTATTACACAGATATGATCAGCTAATCATCATCATAATCATCATCATCATCATCATCATCAAATAGCGAAAATACCCATTCCATATCCTGTAGTTACTGAAGAAACCGAATGGAGCTACTGTCTAGTGCCTGATGAAATGCATCTGAAATTGTTTAAATAGCGAATTTACCACACTGCTTGTAAGATAAATACTTGCATCAGTCCTGGGCGACAGCTAAACAGAGTCTGAAGCTCTCTCACAAGTGGAGGTGGGGAAGGTGTATGGGATGTTAGCGAAGGTGTGGTGGTGGTGGAGGTGAGGGGGGAGGTAGTGGTGGTGGTTGTTGTGATTATGTGAACTAGGACAGTTTGTCTCCGAACCTCAACATGAACACACCGAATGTGATATTCTTGCCAATAAATTTGAATTTCCCTCCATGTTTGATTTTACACCATTTCCAGGAGAGAGAAAGGGAGGTGGCCGGGAGTTCCCTGAGGGGGACCCACATGCCAGCTGGGGAAAACCTAAGACATCATTCTGATAGGGTGGGTACAGAATGTATGCAACCCACACTAATAAACTTTCTCAGCACTGCTGTTGTGCCACTACTAGCACTAAGTGATAACGTATTTAATCGAAGTACCTAAGTTGAATTTTAAGTTAGTGGTTCAGAAGTAGTTTTTAGTAGGTATGTAACGGCTTACTTATTTAATTTCATGCTGGTATGTTACATAATCGTTTACCTGTTTTACAAAATATTTTGGCCAAATTTTTTTCATGTTTAGTGTGCTTGGTAATGTAATTAATTGAATATCAGAAATCTAGGGAAGTTATGGATTTTTCTTACGTTGAAACTGGCGACAGTTTACGCTCGCAAGTATGATCTCGATAGTACGCCACATCACTCTCTCTTGCTTACCCTGTAACCTGTGGTCTATTCTTCTGTTAATTTTCTCACGTGCCTGTGTAATTCTGGTCGTCTCCTAACCGCCCTTATACTCATATTTCTTCTGTGTTGCTATTGTAGTAGTAAATGAAGAACTGTACATATTCCAAAAAGCAACTTCCTCTATGTCAAATTTTCGTGCACCTGTGCACTCTCACAACTCCAAGTTACCTCCACTGACGCCACAGAACTCGTTCTTGGTTTCACCTTCATCTGTACCTCCATCTCACATATCTGTGCAACTGCGCACACTAAAAACCTGCATCTTCCTCCGTGCTACAGCTAGGCTCCCTACCCTCCTTTTATTCCACTCAATACTCGAACGCAAATGCAGCCTGCTCCCTACTACCACATTCGTTTTCAATCTGTCTATTAGAAGTTACAGTGTTGATTTTTTTTCCCTTCAATACTACTGCGTATCTCAAAACGACACTGGTCTTCTCGTAATCTACTTTCGATTCCCCGTCCCCATATACTTCGATAAAACACACTCGTGGGTTCTAGTAACTATATGTCTACATCTCGGCGATGAGCTACATAAAGGGATTGTGTACAACAGGCCGTAAGCCCGTCGGCCTCATTTGCCCATGTATTGAGAGACAGCAGAAGCAATTTGCTCCAATAGCAGAGCTTCATGCCGTCTAGTTTCTATGTTACACGAGATGATCAACGCCTTTTTGCCATTTGTGGTGGTTTTTCAAAATGTTTGGTTTGCCACGAAAAAGAGCGATTAAAATAAATTCAATTTTGCAGCAATGTCAAGTCCTAAATCACGAGTACAACGTACTGTATATGTTGATTACGTAATCCTTGACGTAAAACAAGCCTGCAGAACGAAGTTACCACTTAATTTTCTAAAAAGTAATTTTTGTGATATTACTATAGCATAAAATAACCTATACTAATTTAGGCAGCATAGCGATTCTATTTAACGAGCTTCTGTAAATGTTATGGTTTGATAAGAGACACCCCATTGTTTTTAGGATTCACATTTTCCACAAACAGCCTGCTCTGAGAATCCGCTATGAAATCTCTCCAACACAACAATATTTTAATAGCTGCAGAAGAATTCTGTATACACCTGAAGTTCCTAACATAGACCGCTTTCGCAAGGAAAAGACGGATACGTTGAGAAAGAAATAACGCAAAACTATTCTGCACTGATTTCGTGTGTTTTCATTTTATTTTAGAATGTTGCCTGGCAGTTGAAGTTCTGGATATAGTGACTAATGAAAAGCTCATCCATTATTTTGCTTGCAACTGTTTCCTTCACATTATACTCTGAGTATTTCTAGTTAATCATCATCATCAAAAAATTTTGAACAAATCTGATCACCATTTCTCTCATTTTTCTTAGGCTTCTGCACTTCGAGTTGGTCACCAGAATATATAGGGAAAGTGGCGATAATATGGAACACTTGTTGTTTAAAGCAAAAAACTAGATTAAAAATGTGGCTGTTCCATCAAAAATGACATCTGTGTTTGTTTATATATCTATTATAAAGGATCGATAATGATTTTGGTGAAAAATAAACATGTTAAATCATTACAATACATTTTTTAGCTTGCGATAAATTATGAGCATTTTGAAATGGGGTGGTAATGGAACAGATTTAAAACAAATAATAAAATAAACATTGCCAGTTTACATTTTTATTAATGAAATTATGATACTGTATTTTGACCTCACATACAAAAAAAATTCACAAATTACAGTGCAAATTTGTAGTGAAATTGTTTTATGAGCTATGAATAACAATTACGATTCAAAATTTGAAGTCCATCTACAAAAGTCGCAAAGTAACATGTCAGTCTCACATCCACTGCGCAACATATAAGCCAATCCTTGACACAAAGCCTATTGAACCCAATGTTCTCCAGTTTTTTACTTTTTAAATCATCGTTTTCAGGAACTTATTTCCCAACAGATTCAGTGATGTTTAGACAACCAAAAGGTAGTTCTATTTCATTTTCCTTGCTAGACCTTCTGTCCTCATTTCCTTTTGCTGTTGTGAGCAGTCTTCGTTTCCCAGTGTCAAGTGTCTCTTCTCTTGTAGGACTGTTAGACATTTTGGTGATTCCTGTTTGTTTTTGATGCCCTTCGTTAGGCCTGTAAGAGGGAAATATATGAATTGATGCCTTTTTGTTCTGTAGATTTTCAATTTGTTTCTTGTCTATGAAGCACTTTAATGAGTTTTTATAGGCCGAACGGCTTAGGACACAGCTGGAAGTCTTCCAACCTCAGCCTGACGTCTTCTTTTTTTGAACCTGGGACTGCAGAGGTGTGTTGTGGCTGGACATAGCTTACAGATGTTGTTGGACCTGTTGTCTTCCCTCCTTTCTTCCTCCCCCCCCCCCCCCCCAAACATCCTTCGAATCACCTCCAGTATCAATTCCAGAAGTTTGTAGGTAATCATCATCATAAAGAGGTGCTTCACCACTGTCAGCAACCTGTTCTGCTGCAATGAAACCAACTTTTGTGGAAATACCTCTGTTTAGTAGATAAAGACCGGTACATCTGAATCCAACGACTGCTACTGCACCACTCTGGACTCTGAGGTATGCCTTTCTGAACTTCCCGCAGTATCATAGGTGCCGTACTGCCTGTTCTTAGTGCCTGCCTAATCTCTTCATTGTAATGTGTCTTTAGGGAGCACATTAAACTCCTATCGAGGGGCTGTAGTCTGTGCCTTTTATTATGACATCTATATTCCTGGCGTGAGAATAATGTCCATCTAATATGAGCAAGACTGAGAATTTAGCTGTAAGTTTCGTATCTTTAATGAAGTGAGTACACCATTCAGTGAATAGACAGGAGTGTACCCAGCCTGAAAGATGCGACTTTCAATAGCTCCAGGAGATGCACCTTTCGTCAATCTGCCTGTCCAACAGGTGCGTGGAAAAATCGTTATTGGAGGCATGAAGCTGCCATCTGCACTCATACACGCGATGAACGTTACCAGAGTTTCCCTCTCTGCAGCAGTGAGAGCCCCTTCTGTTTTCTTCCCTTCATGCCAATTACAGGTGGAATTTTTTGTTGCACTACTCCAAGACCAGACTTGCCAATTCTGAATATCTGGTCAGGAGGATAACGAAGTTTAGTGTATTCGGCTTCCAGACGATCAAAAATTTCAAGACTCTCTCTCTGTTAAAGCTGGTGACTCGAGCAAGTGAGATTCCTCCAGCCTTTCGTACTGAAACCTGATTCTTGTATGTGTTCATGAAGTTATCGAACCATACCCTTGCAGCCATATCGTCAGCGAACGGATTGCTGATTCCATTTCTTACTGCTAGTTGATAAGCCTCACTTCAGTACAACAGAGTTCACAGAACTTCTTTTCCATCGATATGCAATACTCAACAGGGTTCTCTTCAATTTCTCCGGGAAGAACACGTTTTCTACCTATTTTTTCGTGTGTTAAAGTATTTCAATCTGTATCCTTTGTAAGCAGCTTTCTATAGAGTGTAGCTTTTGGCGTACAGAAATATCGTGCTGCTTCATTTAAAGTTTTAGTTTTATCACTGTGAGCCATTATTGCTTGAACAATGTCTTCAAGGCGCCATTTCTGGGGCATTCCCCATTCTCCTCAGACTATTAACCTCCGACTTGGCGTGACGACACCTACAAAACAAATGAGGGGCTGTAATATGGAACAGCGTGTTTCATATTTGTACCCAACTCTGTTTTCGAAACTAACCGATAAAACTAAACTTCCGATAAACAATTTCAAGTCACTAAAATTATGATTTGTAGCTACAGTGCTGCTATTACATCGTAAAGTAGAAACAGTACGCCAACTACTACGGTGTTTCCTATTACAACCCTGTTTAATATTACCACCACTTCCCCAACGTGTTTATAACAATGTAGCAGCAGATAAATGCTTTTGTGTGTGTGTGTGTGTGTGTGTGTGTGTGTGTGTGTGTGTGTGTGTGTGTGTGTGTGTGTGTGTGTCCACTCCACTACCACGCAGCGACGTAATACATCCTGAGCTTTAGGTTGTACAATGATATAATTTTACAGTTACATTCTGTGCTATATGTGCATACTGTCTGCAAACTGCGTCACGAATACAGTTCGTAGTGAAGAAGTAATAAATTTTAACGCCATGCCTCTTGCGCTTGCGGTACTTTTCCTGTATGAACAGTGGGAAAGTAGAAATCGATAAACTTGTTAGTAAGAGAAAATTTCATAAATGTTCGAAATTATATATAAAAGTTTTCAGCAAGACGAATACTGGTTGAATAATGTCAGGGAATTAACGTGTCATGGGCTACTATTATATTTCAGGGAGTCGCTGCAGATTAGAAGCATATTGACGGTGCAAGAACGAGCATGGCTATGGGCTCGTTAAACGGCCACTAATTCTGCAGCAAAGACACTGCATCCATTCTGCAAGAACTGTAGTTCACTGATCCTTGCGTGCAGGTATGCAAAACCAGTTCGTCTATAGACCGTTAAGCAGCTAGTGTCTACCGCTTCCGAAGCTAGAAATGCATAGGACAACAGCCAGGAAGAAGCGGCGAAACACCCTGGGGTCAACAGAAACTTTCAGACCAAAGGAGGTTAAAACAAGATCAAACGTCGGGGTACAAACCACGGACGCGTACGTGACTGCTCCCTGACAAGAGGCAAAAGTGAAAGAAGTTGGATTTCAGACCAGAGACGCTGAAGCCGAATTGTAATTGTGACCCAGTTCTCGGCCTCTTTTGGGAGGTGGACCTCCCTCTAGGAAAAAGGACATGGTAGTTTGGCTGCTTAGGTGCACTGCGAACGTGTGTAGCCTAAATGAGTAACTGTTGTTTATGCCTGATCCATAGTGGATGGACTCTAGCCTCCACGAATGGGCTGTTAACTGGGCTAGTTTGGAAGGTTTCTCTTTCAAGTCAGACCCCACAGTGGCGTACTGCGTACAGTGCCTGCAATGTTGAGGGTGATGTCAAACTGTATGGCAGACTTCCATAATCAAGACGGGACAGTATGAAGGCTTTGTAACGCTACAGATGGGTAATACAGTCTGCACTCCCGCTGGTATTAATGAGGCAGCGAAGTGTATTAAGGTATACCCAGAACTTAAGTTAGTGAAGATAGGGAAGCCATATCGGCTGGCATCTAAGACCACACTGAATAATTGGTGCTCAAGATCAAGGTCCGGCGCCCAGGTTCAATTCCTGGCGGAGTCAGGAATATTCTCTGCCTTGTGATGACTGGGTGTAGTGTGATGGCCTTAGGTTACTTAGGTTTAAGTACACTCCTGGAAATTGCAATAAGAACACCGTGAATTCATTGTCCCAGGAAGGGGAAACTTTATTGACACATTCCTGGGGTCAGATACATCACATGATCACACTGACAGAACCACAGGCACATAGACACAGGCAACAGAGCATGCACAATTTCGGCACTAGTACAGTGTATATCCACCTTTCGCAGCAATGCAGGCTGCTATTCTCCCATGGAGACGACCGTAGAGATGCTGGATGTAGTCCTGTGGAACGGCTTGCCATGCCATTTCCACCTGGCGCCTCAGCTGGACCAGCGTTCGTGCTGGACGTGCAGACCGCGTGAGACGACGCTTCATCCAGTCCCAAACATGCTCAATGGGGGACAGATCCGGAGATCTTGCTGGCCAGGGTAGTTGACTTACACCTTCTAGAGCACGTTGGGTGGCACGGGATACATGCGGACGTGCATTGTCCTGTTGGAACAGCAAGTTCCCTTGCCGGTCTAGGAATGGTAGAACGATGGATTCGATGACGGTTTGGATGTACCGTGCACTATTCAGTGTCCCCTCGACGATCACCAGAGGTGTACGGCCAGTGTAGGAGATCGCTCCCCACACCATGATGCCGGGTGTTGGCCCTGTGTGCCTCGGTCGTATGCAGTCCTGATTGTGGCGCTCACCTGCACGGCGCCAAACACGCATACGACCATCATTGGCACCAAGGCAGAAGCGACTCTCATCGCTGAAGACGACACGTCTCCATTCGTCCCTCCATTCACGCCTGTCGCGACACCACTGGAGGCGGGCTGCACGATGTTGGGGCGTGAGCGGAAGACGGCCTAACGGTGTGCGGGACCGTAGCCCAGCTCCATGGAGACGGTAGCGAATGGTCCTCGCCGATACCCCAGGAGCAACAGTGTCCCTAATTTGCTGGGAAGTGGCGGTGCGGTCCCCTACGGCACTGCGTAGGATCCTACGGTCTTGACGTGCATCCGTGCGTCGCTGCGGTCCGGTCCCAGGTCGACGGGCACGTGCACCTTCCGCCGACCACTGGCGACAACATCGATGTACTGTGGAGACCTCACGCCCCACGTGTTGAGCAATTCGGCGGTACGTCCACCCGGCCTCCCGCATGCCCACTATACGCCCTCGCTCAAAGTCCGTCAACTGCACATACGGTTCACGTCCACGCTGTCACGGCATGCTACCAGTGTTAAAGACTGCGATGGAGCTCCGTATGTCACGGCAAACTGGCTGACACTGACGGCGGCGGTGCACAAATGCTGCGTAGCTAGCGCCATTCGACGGCCAACACCGCGGTTCCTGGTGTGTCCGCTGTGCCGTGCGTGTGATCATTGCTTGTAGAACCCTCTCGCAGTGTCCGGAACAAGTATGGTGGGTCTGACACACCGGTGTCAATGTGTTCTTTTTTCCATTTCCAGGAGTGTAGTTCTAAGTTCTAGAGGATTGATGACCATAGCTGTTAAGTCCCATAGTGCTCAGAGCCATTTGAACCAATCAAGTTGTGGTTGTGGGTTGGGCTGTTTGGGGAAGGAGACCAGACAGCGAGGTCATCGGTCTCATTGGATTAGGGAAGGATGGGGAAGGAAGTCGGCCGTGCGCTTTTTAGGAACTGTCCCGGCATTTGCCTGGAGTGATTCAGGGGAATCACGGAAAACCTAAATCAGGATGGCCAGACGTAGGATTGAACCATCGCCCTCCCGAATGCGAATCCAGTGTCAAACCACTGCGCCACCTCACTCGGTGAGTTGTGGTTGTGGATAAACAGTATGACGGTGACAGATGTGCATGTAGAGACTCTTGGTGGCAGAAAACTGGGAAGAAGGGTGAGAGTCCATGACTGCGCCTTTTGAATGGTACCCTGCAGTCGGCGTTCAGCAACACCCACCGTAGAGGACCAATACTAAAAGCAAAAATCGTCAGCATACAAGGAGGGTGATAATGAACTGGTGGTAGACCGTTGATGGCCACTAAAAAGAGAGGAATGCACGACCCAATTGTCTTGCATATGGAAAATACTGTGGGAAGCACCAACTGAAAAAAAGTAAGTATGGTGCGGCAAGATGTGCTTGACAATAATTGTAAGCAGGCCGCGGAGGTCCCACTCAAGTAGGGTAGAGAGGATGTAGTGTCGCCATGTGATGTCAGAGGACTTTTGTAGATCGAAGAAGATAGCAATAAGGTGTTGACGTTGGTCAAAAGCTGTGCAAATGGCAGACTCCATGCAAACAATATTATCAGCAGTGGAATTGCCTGGGCAAAAACCACACTGGGTCAGATCAAGAATGCCCTTTGTCTCAAGGAGCTAAGCCAAAAGCTCACCATGTAGTCGACCAACTTACAGACAACGAAGGTAAGACTAATTGAACGATAGCTGTCCATTCCTAGGGGATGGTTACCCAGTTTAGCATTAGGATTATGATGTTCTCCCGCCACTGAGATGGGAGCTCACCCTCGCTCCACATAGAGTAGAAGAATCTACGAAGACGACAATCCATTGATAGTAGTTTGAGCATTTGGTAGTGGATGCACTCTGGCTCTGGGGCTGTATCAGGGCAAAGGGCTATGGTACCAGAAAATTCCCACTCACTGAATCGAGCAATACAGGGCTCCAGGTGGCATGTAGTGAAAAGTAAATGCAACTGCTCAACTTGATGTTTAAGGACACAAAAGGCAGGTTGATAGTTCTCAGATGCAAAGGCTTGAGCATAATGCAGAGCAAAATGTTCGGCTACAGCATCTGGGTCAGTGAAAACAGCACCGTTCAAGGAAAATACCTGGGGCACATGGGTAGAGATGACTGATGAATGTTGCATGCAGGGTGTATACGTGGACAAGAAAAAAAATCCCCGCATTTCCCAGTTGAAAATACATTTTCTCCTGGGTGAAAATACACTTTTTCCTTGTTAAGTGACAGTATATTTATCCTCAGCGCTGTAAAACTTATCAATCCTTTCAATTTTTATGGTTTTATACACCGACGTAGAATTTCCCGACACTTTAGTAAACGAAACTAGGGGGAGGGGGGGGGAAACCACGTTTTGGAAAGATTTCGAATTCTACCAAACACAGCATGTTACTTTCCGAAGCATTGAAACTTGAGATTGCGACGCACTTTGTAAGCCAATCACAGCTTATGTCACGTGATCTCGCCAGCTGATGTCAGCATAGGACACGATGTAGTCAGCCAATAGCGAGATCACTCATATAGCGCCAACACACAAATAAGAAAAGTTAATAGTTTAAATTACAAAAAAATTAAAGCTTTCACAAATAATATTGGTCTCAAAGATTAATAAGCTGCAAGAGAAGCTAAGCTTCCACATATTGTTGTGACCGTAGAAAATTTTAATTTTTATTCTTGCTTTTGAGACCATAATAAGAGTCCAGGTTCCATAGGCAAACCGCCAGGCGACATTAAGAAATAGTCCACCGGGGCGTAAGGACAAGATAAGCGGCGGAGGCTGCCAAGCATGGCTTGTTGATCAAATACCTTAGTGTTTGACTTCCTGCCAAAAGAAGCAGCATGAATCAAACTTGCGCAAGGGAAGACGCAAACACCATGGCGATAATACAGCAAGAGAGAGAGTGTCACGTGCGGAAAAGACTCGTGTGGAAGCAAATTAAGTTGTGTGCAGCTAGAAACGAACGTGTTGTGTGGAACCGAAGGCATTCGTGTGGAATCCGATCACTTAGAAATGAAAGGGTCGTGTGAAACAAATTAACTCGTGTGCACCCAAGTACATGAGAAACGAAATAAAAGGCCAGGCAGCGGAATAGCTAGAAGCAGAGATTCAGATGCAGATTCAGAGCCAGTGCCGGCAGTTTGGAGATTCCGCAGCGGGGCCGAGTAGGCTCATAGCAGCCGAGACTTCAACTACGAGAAGACAGTGAGACTCTGGTGGACACTCAGGAACTGCAGGTCAAGTAGGATTTTTAGAGTTTCATTGGAATAGTGTTGAACACAGGCTGTCAGTCTTTGTCTCAATTACTTACAGAGATTTCAGTGCTACCCAAGAATAAGTGATTGCTTTGTACTTCTTTCTTATATGTACTGGGAATTAGCTTTGAAGTAGCAAGTCCAAATAAACAGACCGAATCTTACTAAGGGGTTCATGGTCCAACACCTCACGTAAGTATATGTGAGAATAAACTTGATAGAAACTAACCAATCTTTTTCTGCCTATTGCAGTTCTGTAACCTATTTTCAGGAAACTTATTTGCTTCAAACCAAGGAGATTCTCTCCCTCTCATCTCCGATATAAAGGTTGACAGCAATTTATAACTAACCCATTGTCGTTAACGTCCCGATTGCGGTACGCAGTTCGCACTTACTTCATTCTGGTATAGTGAGGCTGTGCCGGGAAGCGACAATATGATGTTGATCTTTTTGTGCGTGTTACGCTTTAAGATACATCACACAAATGTGGCATTAAAATTTTTAATAACAACGTAAATGTCTGATCTTCTGGGCTCGAAATTCTTCTAGATGGTCGTCCTCGAAGAGTAGATTTTTAAACTAGAGT
Source organism: Schistocerca gregaria (assembly GCF_023897955.1). Taxonomy (NCBI): domain Eukaryota; kingdom Metazoa; phylum Arthropoda; class Insecta; order Orthoptera; family Acrididae; genus Schistocerca; species Schistocerca gregaria. The sequence continues at coordinate 1,132,287,776 of NC_064920.1, read as the reverse complement.
CAAACGCTCTGTGATTTAAAAAATTCATCGTACGTTCTCTAACATAGTTCATCTTGCGTAAAAGGGAAATTTAATATGAAAGTAACGCTTATCAAACCACCATTCACAATATTTTCCCGCGAGCTGTTAGAAATAGGTTCGTTCAGCAGTTACCAGAGAGCGCCAGATAACAGGCGTCACAGCGCTCGCGCAGCAACGATGACGCAGGAAGCTCGCATGTTCGTTCGTGTAAAACATTACGAGATCTTGCACTATGTCATAAGAAACAAGACCTCAGAGGACACTTCAAGAGCACTGGAATTTCGTCACTGAAATGCATAATTCGACTTAAAGTCCACATTCGTATGTCCAGATTCGGATTAAATTTTCTTGGAGTACCAGTTCTGTATTATCTCATGATTGGTTCTTTATTATGTCATAATGCCATACAAGTTAGAAGATGGATAACGTGCACTTGAAATGCAGCGAACAATTGAAACTAGCCAACAGCGTGAAATTAAACACTTCGTTTCAAACAAATTGACGGTATCAGCGGAAAAGATTAATAAAAGCCAAATCTCTTTAGCAAACCGAAAAAAATAACTTCGTTGTTCTGCAAGGCGATTAATGCTTCACTGTCAGAAAGGTGGAAATAAAATCTGGAACTAACAATATTTTTAGTCTTCTGTAATTATGTATTAACTCATCTGATAACTACCGGCCACAGAAATCTGTTTTAATGTGAGAGCAATAAATGAAGAGGAAACAGCAAAATCACTGAACGTAAACACAGATCACGTGGAGACTACCCACCTCCCCGAACCGGGGCAATACTATAATCCGTTCATCATGTAAACAAACACAAACGCGATGATTGGTCAGAAGCCGTAGCACACGTACACTGGTGTTGTTGCGCTCTTGGAAATAGCTCCTACTTATGTATTAGATATCTTATTACTAAGTTATATTAAATGAAACTTTAAATTATTCAAATGTATTGACAGCCATCTACGTTTTTCCTAATCACGCATTAGCTACGTAGTTTTTATGTAAAAAATCGTGTACAGTCACAGCCTGTGCAGCGTGTGCTATGATTGTCGCAATGTTAAGGCGCAGAATCAAAATGGTTGAGGCTGCTTTCTGTTCCGTAACCAAACACGCGCATCAAACACGGTCAAAAAACGCCGAGAGATAGGCTATTCTTCATGTTTTTCATAAATTTACGGAGGTAACGACTTTGACGTTTTCGCAGTGCTGTATATACTGCTGCTGATAAACTCTCCCGCACTGAACGTACAGTGCAATCAGTAGCGAAACAGAACGTCACTCAGTTGCGGTTGTATGTGCGTTGGTTCAAATATCTTGTACAATTCGAAATACCTACATCTTGTAATTATAAAATTCGTTATTTTCTAATTACTTATTGGACACGAAACCCTCGTTTCCATTTCTAATAGAAATTCTAAACTATCCATGTTTTATGAAAGACTGTTTTTAAGTTGTTTAAATTAAGAAAACATAATTTAATTTTTAACGCAAAAATGAAAAACCAAATCTTCTTCATTTGGAGTAAGTCCATCGTTTTATAACACAGAGGAAGATAAGTTCGTAGAAACATGAAAAACAATCATTTTCACAGCATCGAGCACATCACACAAATGCTCCCGGATGAAAAAATTCCCCGGCTTTTCCCGGATCTGCTGGTTGTCCCAGGTCGTATACACCCACTGCATATGGCGTTGGAGAGGTTTCTGAGGTCCGCCTAGATAGTACCTTCCAATGAGGAGATCCCGAAGAATATGGGATCGATAAGTTGACTGCCAATAAAATGGCTGCTGTAGCATTCAGTACAGCTTCGTCAATGCCTCCATTTAACTGTGAGCTGAGAACGACAGTGGATGTGAAAGCATCCCAATCAGCACTGTGGAGAGCCACTCTAGGCAAGCATCCAAGGGGAGTGATAGCGAGGAAGCGACAGGAAGATTGGGAAGTGGTCGCTAGCACCCAAGTCATTGTGAGCCGTCCACTGGATGAATAGCGGAAGACCAGAGCTGCAAACAGAAAGATCAATCGCCAAGTAAGTTCCACGTGCCACAATGACGTGTGTGGAGGTAAGTGTATTCAAGGGGCAGAAGTCGGAATCTGCCACTAAGTCTTCGATATCTTTACTGTGGCCAGTGATCGTTTTTCCACAGCACAACAGGTTACTGTCACTGAAGTCGCCAAAGATTTGGAACGATGGGGGAGCTGAGAAACCAATACAGATGATAAGTTCTGAGCTACTCCACATCGAGAGAGAGAGAGAGAGAGAGAGAGAGAGAGAGAGAGAGAGAGAGAGAGAGAGAGAGATTACAAATGGTGCAATCCTGAAATGTTCTTACCCAAACAGCTACAGCCTCCAAAGTTGTATCAAGAGGCACAAGTTTTCTATATACATAGTTCAGACCATAAGTGCAAACTCCATCTGACCCCCTATTATAATCGGCACAATTCTTAAAATATCCCTGGTAGCCAGGAATGGCAGTTGTCCCCCAAAGGGCAATTCAGAAAGCAGAGGAGGAACTTAACAGGTACCATACCTCAGCCACATGGTGGAAGAACTGCTACGATTCCAATAGCGAATCGTGCTGACAATATATTTTGAGGGTATGAATGGACTGAGGAGGCAAGTTATGTCCCAGGTTCACCTGCTGCCAATGGTCGAGATCATATCAAGACACACAGGTTCTGAGATACGCTGTGTGGCGCAATCTGGAGCCCCAGGGGGGACCAGTATCATGGCTCTTTCAGCCGCTGGCTGATATCCAATTGAAGACTGGAGAAAACTTGGAGAAGAATGTCTTGAGGGACCCCTTCCTGGTACAAGAAGCCAGATGAGGATGATGAGCCTCCAGCTGGTGGATGGGGATAGGAGTCCCCAGTGGGTGGGGAACGATCGCTCCCAAAAAGTGAATGTGGGAGGAGCAGCAGTAAGAGGGGCCCCAACCATAACAGGGGCAGGTATGGTCGAGCAGCCATGAGGGATCGGTGTAGTATGCATAATGGAGTGGTATCACAGCTGTAGCCTACGACTTTGTCATACAAGCACGGTGTGGAAGCTCATATTTCTTCTTGGTCCCTTGCTATGTCAGTCTGTCCAGAGTGTTATATTCTTATTCTTTTATTCTCCCCGCCATCCCTCTCCCTCTAAGACAGCTCACTCTGGTGAACAGGGACAGTGGTGCTCTTCACAGTTGATGCACACATGAGGAGGAGCGCAAGGAATGTGAGTGCAAAAGTCGTCCACAATCCCTACAGAATGGACTGGAGTCACGACATATACCAGAATTTGATACATTCAAAGCACCATATGGAGGGGGGCATACAGTATCACATCGCATTGGCATAGCAGCACTCTGACCTTTTCAGGCAATGAATCACCCCCAAGGGCGAGATAAAGGCCCTGGTACCAACTCTATTCTCTTTTGGCCCCCTGTGGACATGACGCACAAAGTTCCAAGTTGGTGAGTAGCTTACCACAAGAGGAGGTCATGATGGAAAATGATGCCTCTAAATATTTTTAGACTACTATGGGGAGTGAGTCGCCAGAATGTTATCCAGCTTGTCACAAGCAAGCAACGCCTGTGACTGTGCAGGGACACTGTTGTAATCGAAATACCTGCAACTACCCCAAACGTGTCCTCTACGGCCGCTACAAAGAATAAAGGCTTTGTGGCCAAAAAATAATCCCTATCAGTCCTTGTACAAACCAGATATTGGTAGAGTATCTCTCTGCACGGCGTAGCCGGGGAATGAAATATTTTGGGATCATGTCTCTCTGTGTTGAACTAATTCGTACCTTCTAAAGACACTATCTGGGGCTTTACGACCACCAGCAGGAGATAGCTTTGTCTGCTTCATATGCAACTCATCTGCCATATTGCAAACTACTCCAAACAGGGGTTCTCCCCATGAGCGCCACACAGCCTCAGCTATGGTTGCCTGGCCAGTGATCCGTTGTTTTAACTCCCCATGTGCCAGTCATAATGGGCACATATTCCTTGGCATACATGAGGTGGTTTCAGCTCAGGCACCAACAGCGCGATCGCTGCATGGGTGGGGCCTATTACCATGCAGGGACTTTATGACCCCTCCCCTGCAACATTATGGCTACCATGCTGGATTTTCGGCTTATTACCTTACTGGAAAGGAAGGGTTCTAAGGTGGAAAGTCACAAAGGTGAAACAGACACCACATTGGGCGATCCACACTTCTCAGTCACTTGGAAAAATGGTCAAACCCAACAATGGGGACCATGTATTTATTAACGAAAAGCTGTAGAGAGTGCCAGAAGTGAAATAGAAAACTAGGGTCCTAAATCTTGTACCAGGTACAAGCAGGTTCTACACCAGAAAGGCCATCTGATGGAAAGGCAGAGGGGGAAAGGGATAGCGGAAATACACGTTTGCAGCACAGAAAGGAAAGTAGTCCTGCCCCCTGGTACCCAAGCACATATTTATATAAGAGTTTTGAGTCCCCTGGGGGGGGGGGGGAGGGGGGGGGGGTAATGCCTGAAATTTGGCGTTCTAGGCCTACTCTTAACGCTGTCGAAGTCGGAATATTTTTACATCCCATATGTATTCCGAAATGGAATGTCCCGTGCGTCTAGCTCCAATTACCAGTCCGCGTTAAAAATCCCCGTCGTAAGGCCATAATCACTTCGGAAAGTACCTCACATGACTCACCTGAATAGAAATGACAGCTCCGCCGATGCACTGCCCTTTTACACCCTGTTTACGCGATATTACCGCCTTCTGTATATGTGCACATCGCTATGCCACGACTTTTGTCACAAAACAAGGTGGTAAAAAATAAAATCGGTTGACAGTATTGGACGTGTTGAGAAAATAGGACGAACATTAGGAGACAATCAGAGGTAGTAACCTGCACCACCTCCTTTAGAAAGGAGCGAGGTCGAGTGTTTGATATTTACAAATTTCAAAGGCTTCTGGCACGTTTAGTGTCCTCTAGCGGGTAAACCAAGAGTGAAAGCTGCTGTTAGTGAGATTAGCACTCTTCGGAATCCATATTCCTTCCTTCTATTGCCTTGCCCCGCTGTACTGGGTGTTGTCCAAAAACCTCGGTCCTTAGTGTTATGTACATGCTTAACAGAAGAACTTCGTCGTTTAATCTCACGAGGAACTACATTTTTTTGTGGTCACAGCCTTATCAGAACTTTATTAAATAAACGTTTCAAAGTCCGTTTATCCTGCATCAGTAACGTAGATCTCCTATTTCTCAACACTTTTATGCAGAACAGCTCTGTTAATTCCCTTTTTCATTCATCCCACTAATTAATTGTCCAACAGACTTAACAGGTTTGTTGCTTATTTAGCATTGTACTGAGACATAGCTGATGATAGTCTATTTACATCAACCTTAGTTGTATTTCGCACATTTCACGACTGTAACGTAAAGCTGCGTCGACACTGGTGTTTCATTTCACTTGTTTGTAAAAGTTTCTTTGCGTTAAGAAAAAAAGTACACAAGGAGGAAATGATCACGCACTTGCCCCTACAGCGTGACTCTTTTACAAAACACAGACGCGATCACGATAAGATTGTATATGTACGAAGGAAGATAGGACCAGAAAAGCTGTTTTAAAGACGAAAGAAAAGAACAGGAATTAAGAGCAAAGCAATTAAAAACTTAATACAAGGAAAGTGAAAAAGCAAGGAAAGGGCGGCAAAAAGGGAAAGAATGAAAATGAGAAAGAAAGAATAAAAATCATGGAAGAAAAACAATAGAATTATATTATAAAAAGGAACTAACAGGAAAGGTATACGAAAGAAAGAGCCAAAAGTGTACAAAATAGGGGGGGGGGGGTGGAAAATACATACAAAGGAATGAAGGAAGCAAGTAAGAGAAAGGCTGAACAAAGGAAGAAAAGAAAAAGGGCGACGAGAAGATATTAAAGAGAACGTGTGAAAGGAAGGAAAGAAGAGAAAACCTGTGAAACGAGGGAGCAGACCACAGCGTAAGATTAAAGGATGGGGAGAAAAAAGAAGGGGGATACGAAGAAAGATTAAATCTTGATATCACTTTTAGATGTATCTGACCACAGTCTCATAAAATCGACAATCCTGGTATTCGACTGAATTGAAATACAGACAACAAAACAGCAGAATGAGGACGGCCAAAAAAGGCTCTGAACCCGCCTGTTGCAGATACATGCTAATTTGCTCAGCGACTTTGTTCAATTCAAACCCAATGATGAGCTAATATCTGAAACATCAGTCAACTTATTTTGACACCACGACAGTTACCCAACATAAGAGGATTGTACTCGCATCTTAATTCTATGTACTTGCGGGAATAGCAGTTAGCAAGACATGATAAGATGGTGAGTATATCGAAGCTCCGGAGCAGATACTTCATTTTACAACGTCTGTTACCTCAATAGTAACACCGTAAACATGAAAAACAGCAAAACCCTTCTATTGTGGCGCATTTATCATCCATTCTACAGTCACAGAGTTTATGCGCGCGAGCCACAGATAACGGCTCATTCCCTGAAGTTTACTGCCTCAGGCCACAGCATTGCGTCACGCCGCTGCCGAGAAGCCGCATCACGCCTGCCTCGGCGATGACTAATAGTTACCGTCACCGGAGACGCTTCAGCATGGGGCATACGTGACATCTGCAGCAACCACTAAATAACAAATCCACTCTGGTGCATACAAACACTAGCCGTCCGGCCAGCCTGGGCGTCGAATTGGTGAGTCATTTAGTCACTCGGCAACCACTGCAGCATGGGATTCTGACGTGAGTTCTCCATTACTCAGATACCAACCTGACAGGACTGCCGGCCTGTGGTCCAGCAGCAGCACTGATGGATCTAGACACACACACACACACACACACACACACACACACACACACACACACACACACCAGCCACTCGACACCTAGCGCTGGACGCTGCCACGCAGATGTAGGACTGGTTTCCGTACTTGTATGGCGTTGCCGTCCGCCTACCAGCCTCTCCTAAGGCGACGACCAGCTGAGTTGAGCTGCCTCACCCTACATCTGAGCTACTACTGCTGGTTACCTGCGAATGGAGACATCGCAAGGTCGCATTACTGGCGTCCGGAGTCAGGTGTAGTGAATGCTGGTTATGCCTTCTCTAGACGCTGTTGTCGTTGTTGTTGTCTTCAGTCCTGTGACTTGTTTGATGCAGCTCTCCATGCAAATCTATCCTGTGCAAGCTTCTTCATCTCCCAGTACCTACTGCAGCTCACATCCTCCTGAATCTGTTTAGTGTATTCATCTCTTTGTCTCTCTCTACGATTTTTACCCTCCACGCTACCATCCAGTACCAAATTGGTGATCCCTTGATGCCTCAGAACATGTTCTACCAACCGATCCCTACTTCTAGTCAAGTTGTCCCACAAACTCCTCTCATCCCCAATACTATTCAATACCTCCTCATTAGTTACGTGATCTACCCATCTAATCTTCAGCATTCGTCTATAGCATTTCGAAAGCTTCTATTCTCTTCTTGTCCAAACTATTTATCGTCCACGTTTCACTTCCATACATGGCTACAATCCATGCAAATACTTTCAGAAAAGACTTCCTGACACTTAAATCTATACGCGATGTTAATAAATTTCTCTTCTTCAGAAACGCTTTCCTTGCCATTGCCAGTCTACATTTTATATCCTCTTTACTTCGAGTATCATCAGTTATTTTGCTCCCCAAATAGCAAAACTCCTTTACTACTTTAAGTGTCTCATTTCCTAATCTAATTCCCTTAGCATCATCCGACTTAATTCGACTACATTCCATTATCCTCGTTTTGCTTTTGTTGATGTTCCTCTTATATCCTCCTTTCAAGACACTATCCATTCCGTTCAACTGCTCTTCTACGTCCTTTGCTGTCTCTGACAGAATTACGATGTCATCGGCCAACCTCAAAGTTTTTATTTGTTCTCCATGGATTTTAATCCTTACTCCGAATTTTTCTTTTGTTTCCTTTACTGCTTGCTCAATATACAGACTGAATAACATTGGGGACAGGCTACAACCCTGTCTCACTCCCTTCCCAACCACTGCTTCCCTTACATGTCCCTCGACTCTTGTAACTGCCATCTGGCTTCTGTAAAAGTTGGAAATAGCCTTTCGCTTCCTGTATTTTACCACTGCCACCTTCAGAATTTGAAAGAGAGTATTCCAGTTAATATTGTCGAAAGCTTTCTCTATGTCTACAAATGCTAGAAACATAAACTTGCCTTTCCTTAATCTATTTTCCAAGATAAGTCGTAGGGTCAGTATTGCCTTACGTGTTCCAATATTTCTGCGGAATCCAAACTGATCTTCCCCGAGGTCGGCTAACACCAGTTTTTCCATTCGTCTGTAAAGAATTCGCCTAAGTATTTTGCAGCCGTGACTTATTGAACTGATAGTTCGGTAATTTTCACATCTGTCAACACCTGCTTTCTTTGGGATTGGAATTATTATATTCTTCTTTAAGTCTGAGGGAATTTCGCCTGTCTCATACATCCTGCTCGCCAGAGTTTTGTTAGGCCTGGCTCTCACAAGGCTGTCAGTAGTTCTAATGAAATACCGTCTACTACTGGGGCCTTGTTTCGACTCAGGTCTTTCAGTGCTCTGTCAAACTCTTCACGCAGTATCATGTCTCTCATTTCATCATCATCTACCTCCTCTTCCATTTCCACAATATTGTCCTCAAGAACATCGCCCTGTATAGACCCTCTATATACTCCTTCCACCTTTCTGCTCTCCGTTCTGCACGTAGTGCACCATTTTCCGTGGGTTCGACGCCCACCACACAGTGCCCACCCGACGTGGCCAGAGTCCGCTACATTGAAGCGCCAAAGAAACTGGTATAGGCGTGCGTTTTCAAATACAGAGATACGTAAACAGGCACAATATGGCGCTGCGGTCGGCAACTCGTATATAAGATTATAAGTGTCTAGCGCGGTTGTTAGGTCGGTTACTGCTGCTACAATGGCGGGTTATCAAGATTTAAATGACTTTAAAGATCGTGTTATAGTCGCTGTACGAGCGGTGGACAGCATCTCCGAGGTTGTGATGAAGTGGGGATTTTCCCGTACGACCATTTCACAATGTCAGGAATCCGCTAAAACATCAATTCCCCGACATCGCTGTGGCAGGAAGATCCTGCAAGAACAGGACCAACCATGTGACAGACGTGAAACCCTTGCAGCATATTTCAATGCTGGACCATCAACAAGAGTCAACGTGCGAAACATTCAACGAAACATCATCGATATGGGCTTTTGGAGCCAAAGGCCCACTTGAGAACCCTTGACGATTGCATGCCAAGCCTTTACATCACGCCTCTGCCCGTCAATACCGACACTGGACTGCTGATTACTCGAAACATGTTGCCCGGTTGGACGAGCCTCGTTTCAAATTGAACAGATGGACACATATGGCTATGGAGACAACCTCATGAACCCATGGTACCTGTAAGTCCACACTTGGGAAGGTGACATATGGCACCCAAAGGTCGAGACGTATCTCTCCCAATACTCCTGTTTCCGTTTTTTGATATGCTGGCGAAGGCGGGCATGACGCCGTTTAAAGGCTGTGAGGTCCTCCAGGGAAGGATGCTCCTTATGCCGCAGTCGATCTCGTCTTAATTGCCTCAGCGGCTTCCGGCGACCACCAAGGGACCATCTTACGCCGGGGGGAGGGGGGTCACCTTAAAGTACGAGGGATCGCGTTTACCGCCACAGAAGCGATCATTGTAGTTACCTGCTGAATCACCACACCGACGTCACCATGTGGGAGAGATTCAACGGTGGCCACTACGGTCGCAGGTTCGACTCCTGCCTCGGGCATGGTTGTGTGTGATGTCCTTAGGTTAGTTAGGTTTAAGTAATTCTAAGTTCTAGGGGACTGGTGACCTCAGAAGTTAAGTCCCATAGTACTCAGAGCCATTCGAACCATTTGAAGATTCAATGGTGACAGCAGAGGTAAAAGCCTCCCAGTCTGCCTTGTTTAAAGCCCATCTGGTCAGGTGTCCATGGGCCTGATGCCAGGGCAGTGACAGGAAGATGAGAAAGTTGTCAATAGCACACAGGTCGTCATGTGCTCCCCACTGGATAGATGGGAGAAGGCCACAACAGCAAACCGAGAGACCAATGGCCGAATATGTGCCTTGTACCACACTGAAATGTGTGGGGTCACCTGTATTTAAGAGGCAGAGGACGAGTTGACTAAATTTTCGACTTCTCTGCCTCGGTCAGTAAGCACCATGCGACCCCGCAGTGGGTTACGAGTGCAGCCAATGCTTTCAGGGATACTGCGCTAACTGGAAGAAGATGTACGTTGCGAACAGTTATTTCCTGTGTCGCCATTATCCTGACAGCAACAGCTACAAGAGGGGTTTGAAGGGGCTCAAGTTCACTGCATACTAAGTTCAGGACATAGACACTAACTCTAGCTGACAGTCTATTATAGTCACTACAGTTCTTGTAATATCCCCTATAGCTGCAGAGGTCAGGGGTCCACATTGCCAGGAACCAGGTTTCCTGGAGGGTAATGCAGAAATCAAATGTAAAGCTTAAGAGTTGTCGTAGCTCAGCCAGGTTGTGGAAAAAACCGCGACATTTCCACTGGACGATGACGTTATGGTGAGGCTGGGAAGCCATGAAGTGCGAAAGGAGGCAGGGTATGCCTTAGGGTCACCTGCTGCCACCGATTGAGTACTTTTAGCCATTTCTAGGTGGATGAGGCATCAGTGAGATCAAGTTCCGCATCCTCAGATGCAAAATTGGTAGCGAGAGGTGGTGTTGGGGCCACCAGAGTGTCCTTTTTCTTAGCAGACTTCTTTGGTTGCTTGACCTCTCGCTTCTCTTTAGGGGCTTGTGGGAAGGACTTCTATGAAGTAGCTTCAGGTATGGAGGAAGGCTGTGAAGCTATTTGTGCAGCAGCTTTTGGCTCCTTGAGCCTCTGTCAAGTGTCTGTTGTGGCATTAGTGGAGACCTTGGGAGAGAGGGTCCCAAGTGACCCCTTCCACATGTCCACATGAGAGTAGCCAGAGGAGGCTGTTGCTTCTCTTGCAGGAGGGAGAGGACTGATGTGCCCTGCATTTGGGGGGAGGGGAACTTGCTCCTGAAGTAGATGCTTTGGAATCAATGGAGGAAGATTTGCCCCCTACCACTAAGGAGGCGGATGTATTCTGGTGGCCCGGAGGGCCCACTGTTCATGGCACAGAGTGAGGAACCACTGGCACTTGGGACGGCGATGGTAATGTAGCTGCAGCGTATGTCGACGTCAACCGAATGGGGGTGTAATCTTTCAAATTTATGTTTAGCCTCTGTGAAGTCAACCAGTCCAGGGTCTTTTACTCCATAATTTTCCGCTCCTTTTGGAGTACTGGGAAGTCTGGTGAGCAGGGGGAGTGGTGCCCTTCACAGTTGATGCAAGTGGGAGGAGGACACATGGATTACCTGGCTGCATTGGACGACTGCAGTCTCGACACGTGGCGCTGGAAGTGCAGCAGGAAGACGTGCCCAAACTTCCAGCACTTAAAGCACCACACAGGAGGAGGGACATATGGTTTAACGTCACATCATCTTGACCATTTCAGGCAATGAATCACCCTCAAAGGCCAAGGTGAAGACACTGGTAGCAACCCTGTTGTCTTGGGTCCCTGTAAATGCGCCAGATGAAATGAATACCCTGTCGTTCTAAATTGGCGCGGAGCTCATCGTCAGACGGCAACAGATCGCGATGGAAAATGATCCCCTGGTCCATGTTGAGGCATTTACGGGGAGTGATGGAAACAAGAGTATCACCCAGCTTGTCACAGGCGAGTAACGCTCGAGATTGCGGTGGGGATGCTGTCTGAATCAAGACTGCGCTATTTCGCATCTTTGACAGTGCTGTCACTTCTGCAAAGTTATACTCAAGGTGTTCAACGGGAAACTGAGGCTTCGTAGGTAGAAAGGAGTTCCCATCAGTTCTGCTACAGACGAACACGGCTCTCTCCATTCTGTAGCCCTACATTCCACCCATGGTGTTGTGAGAGAGAGAAACGATTTAGGGTCAAAGCTCTTGGCATTGTATTCGATCTTGCCCTTCTTAGAGACTGCTGGTGCCACACAGTCACCAGCAAGAGACGACTTAGTCCGCTTCATTGCGGGTCATCTGCCCTGATGCCCCCCACTACGATCAGGGGCTCTCCCCATGGGTGCCGACCATCCACAGCAAAGGCCAACTGGCATGATGGCAATTACCAGGAGTCCTGATGCCCCAGGAAGACAGGCATCTACTCCTTGGCATACGTGGCGAGTTTACAGCTCAGGCATAAGCAGTGCGATCCTTGTGTTGTCAGGGGGCTACCATTAAATGGATACATGGCAGCCCACCACAACGGACTGGCTACAGTGCTGGATATTCGGTACAGAAAAATCCAATATTGTCATGGGGGCGAAAGAGGACACAACAGAAAAAGATGATATACCCCAAAAAGTGTCCTCACCCAAATAAATTAATCACAGTTAGAGATGCAAAATCTAAGGGTACTATGGATAATTTGTGCAACACATAAGGTGTCATTCCCCACATGGTCTGTACTTCTGTAGAACTTTGAAAGTGGATGGTCAAACCAAAGAATGGGACCTGAACTCATAGGGCTGAAAAGTGTGAGACTCCTTTTAATCGCCTCTTACGGCAGGCAGGAATACCTCGCGCTTATTCTAACCCCCCCCCCCCCCCCCGGATCGCAAGGGGCCGTCCTGCTAGGATCATAATAGGTACACACAGTCGTCATGGAAGTGTACCAGTAAGGTGCACGTTTGGCGCAATATTCATTCTATGTAAATTCTGTGATTTGATGTACATATGCGCTATACTGGGTGTTTTTCACATTACTGGCAAACTGAAGTACCACTCCACGCCAATCACTTACAACCAAGAAACATCTCGCTAATGTGTAGACTGGATCCCCGTCGCTATGCCGTGTTGCGCTGAGAGAGTCGTTTTTACAGGCTAACGAGCGCCCGCCGACTACTATAGTTGAGTTGGCGTAAATTGATCTGAGACAGTTGCAGTGGGCTGAGCGCAGTAGATTCATGCGCCTATCAACCAATCACGTAACGTGATTTTGTAAAGATATCTAAGGCAACTCCTCGTTGTTGTCACAGCTCTCTGTATGGCAACAGTTTTTGCCCGCAGCCGTTTGCGCTTGGCAGCTGAAAGTTGGCTTGACCGCTGATGTCAGGAATGTACTTACACCGACTGGAGTATAGCCGTGGCCGGATTTAAGCACAAGTGACCGCAGCGTTGCCAACCGTATTATCTGCATGAACATGTACTGTAATTTACGGTGGTGCAAGAACATACTATACACCCTTTGGATCGCATGTCTGCTGCACGAACTTTTGAAACGCTTACTACTGTCAAGATTTCCTCTTTTTTATTATTTGAAGTTTTACGGTTTATTTAATTTTCGGCAATTTATTTCACAAATACGATTTTGAGCAGCCTACATGCCAGTCTGGCCAGCTTTGGGATTCCTCAATTTCATTGCACTGCAGCAGCAGAAGTCAACTTAGGCCTGAGATGAATCCCCCTGGGGAATTCTACCGTACTGACTGCTTTGCTTACTGCACGGTGCTCATACAAAAGTGGAAACGATTACAATTAACTTGTTGGCTCAGGTGAGGGCACAGAGCGATTTATAATGTGTAAAGTAGTGCAAAACTGTGTCAATGGAAAAAGTTGACACTGATACTGGTCCTAATGCATCCAAAAATTTACAGCCGGATTCCTTAAAAGTAAAAGGCGAAAACAAAATGGTAGAAAAGTATGGGAAACTAATCCTGAACTTAAGGGTTGGTTGTGTGCTGGTGAATCGAACTCTGAAATGGCTAAAATCTGTAGCGCAACTTTGTGTCTGAAGTGGGATATGTTAAAAAAAAAATCCTGTAAGTGCAAATCATGTCAAAGTGAACGTGGTGTCATCTAAAAGCCAGCAAATGTTTGGGTACATTTGTGAAATCAGCTGCAACTGATGCGTCTTTAAATAAGCAGGATGACACTGCTGAAATTAAATTAGCAGGATTCGTAGCACAACACAATCTTCCTTTCAGTGCTGTAAATCACCTCGAGAGAGTAGCTGGTGGTGATGGTTGTTGGGATGTTTAAGGGGGACTAAACAGCTAAGGTCATCAGTCCCCCATTCCAAAAACAGGCGAGACGAAAATTTACGGAGCAGGTAAAGCCCCAAGGGGGGAGGAGACGCACCTCCCCCCAGTCACTGGAAGAACACCAATGTGGCAGCGAACGCCAGAGACAAGAAGAGTACAGACGAACACCGGACAGAAAGAAATGGAAGAAAAGAAGAGGGCCGGAGACTGGTTAACTGACAATGAGAACAAAAAAAAGGGAAAGAGTCAACCATCCGAATACACATTAAAATCTGCAACCAATGAGAGACTCGAGGACAAGAGACACAGAAAGGGAAAGGGGCAGGACTCCCCTAAATGGAACCATAAAAAGGACTACCACGGATAAATTTTAAATGTCGTCAGCCATGGAGGCATCGTCAGTTGCTTTCCTGATTATGAAATCGCCAACGCTATACATCAGCGTTGCACTAAATGCTCCCAGAACATGAGAGCCATAAGAATGACTTTGCAGAAAAACTGAGATACACACAATTCAGTGTTGTTATGTGTCAACAGATGTACGATCTATTACAAGTTGTATGTTGTCGTCAGATATTTTGATAAAGACAAAGACACAGACGAAGTTGAAAGTAAATTTTGGAATATTTGTGAAATTTTTAAAGAGGTTGAATATGATAAGGCAAACGAAACCATGGGGTCAAGAAACTACTTGCTAATCAGTTGAAAAATGCTCTAGACTAATTATTCTCATATGTCTAAGTCATTCGCTCCACATACGTGCCAGTGAGGCTTGTAAATGTCTTTCCAGGTGTTTTGAAGATCTAGCAAGGAACATTAGTAGCCTTTTTGAAGACAATGCTACGAGAACGACAACTGCATTAATTTCAAAAATTTTTAGGTATCAAAATTCATAAATTGTTGCATCCATCACAGACAACATGGCTATCTCTGTGGGCCGTTATAGTGATAATTTTAAAACGATTGAATGCTTTGCGTCTCTATTTTGATTCTAAATGTCGAGAGGACAGACTGGTTGCGGCAGGAGAAATTCACCGACCCGTCAATTACTTTTTTAAAGAGTGTTTTATATAGTTTTGGCCTATATTTTACCTAAATTCACAGATTTAAATAAGTATTTCCAGAGTGGTAAAGCCGTTCTTATTGACTTACATGAAAACACGCCCCAAGGGTAAAAGGAAATGTTGCTTTGGTACGTGTACCGGCAGTATGTCGTAACCAATAAATTTAGTGACACTGACCCCAACAACAGGTCGGAGTTTCTTTCTGAGTGCCAAATGTGTTTAGGAGTTGAAGTTCTGTGGGCAATTCAGAAACCAGAAATATATAGTGAACAGGATGCCTTGAAAGACTTTTACCACAGGTTTAGGCATTTCATGCAGACGGCGTATTCACAACTGAAAAGAGCGATAAAATTTTGAGACTTGGCTCCATTGCTTGCAGTTTTGACGCCTAAAACGGTGCTTTTAAACACAAAAAGTGAAAACACACCCCCTCTTATGTCAAAATTGCCAATAAACGTCTCTCTAGATGATTATGAGCATATACAACAAGTCACTGATGACTGGAGAAAACGTCATGTTGTAAAAATATACGAAAATATTAAGACCTGTTCAGACGAACTTATTTTGGGGGCACACACTCAACATAAAAACTATTTGGCTAGAGAGAATTTCCAACCCTACCACAATTTGCGCTCTCGAGTTTATCCCTTCCAAATTAAATGCTGACTGCGAAAGAGTTCTTAGTGAGACGAATCTTATAAAAGTGAATAATAGGAATAGGCTCGTTACTTCCACAGTGAATAGATGTTCGTTTGCCAGCCAGTGTGTGAGCGGCAGCATCTCAAGCAGTAATTTCTTTGCTACTGTAAATATGCTCAGTAGCATGACGAAAACGCAATTATATTCGTGGCCATCCACTTCCAGTTCTTCTGTTCCTGAGGCTCCAGAGGATAATGATGATGATGATCATCATCTCCATCTTTTTAAGTCTTCTTCCAAGATAAGCATGTAAAGAAGTAATTATTTGTATAATTTTATGTGCCATATTTAATTTTTATATACTGTGTCCTGGTAAAAAAATTAAGAATCGAAAGCATTAAGATGTAGAGAAGCTAACGTGAAATAACGGGACACGCCTATTATTGTGTGGTACCAGCACAAAGTCTCAGTCGAGGCCGGCCACGAGTTCTCAATGTACTGCAACAATCATAATAGCGCTCTAATTCTGTTATTCTTGACGATAAGCATGTAAGCTTGAAAAAGTTTGGGAAACGATTAAAATTATGCTTAAAGTTTGGACAAAGTCGCTGAGCCCTTTCATTACAAAAAATACTAGATAATTATAAGATAGCCAATGTGCCCTCCATTTAAGAACGTTTTTGGTGCCTCACATTACTTCTGATGTCATATCTCCTGAACTACATTCTGTACGGTAATATAATTTTGCAGGTGCATTCAGTGATACATGTAGATACTGTCTGCAAATGTGTGTTGCGAATGGCATTAGTAGTAAAGAAGTAAAAAATTAAACGTCAAAGCAGGTGCTGCAGTACGACCACATGAACAGCGGAATATTAGTAAGCGATAAACTATCGTTTTTGTGGGGCGGAGGCGCTGTCAGCGAAACAAAGGTTTTGTATAGGCTTGAAGTTATATGTTAAGTTCATTGGAAGTGCCCAAGTGTTACCATTTTCGAGTAAAAGATGAACAAAGTTAGAATATTTGAGCGCCATCAGCTTCAAGTAAATATTATTTCTAATTGTAATATTTATGATGTTAAAATCACCGCGCTATTAATGAGTAGATTATGATAGCATGCTAAATTTTTAAATTCGATCAGTAATTACGCGAAATATTGAAAATGAACTTCTTGTTGCCCCTGGAAACCTTTAGATAGGCCAACTGAAAAAGCACAGGACAGACACCTAAAAATGGATTGTATATTGTAGAGTGTAGATACGTACGATCCCTTAACGAAATGAAAGGTAATTTAGATGCAGTTATGTGATCCAGTAACGCCGAAACGTTGGCAACACTGAGTGGCTCCTACCGGCTTGCATTCCAGGCGGCCACGAGGCTAGAAAACGTCCAGTTCTAAAATTGGAGCTTGGTTAAGTGCATAATGATGTAACTGGCTGTGGTGGGGGTGCTCTACCTGAAGAGTATACAACAGGCGACTGACAAACATCTGCCCGCAGCACTACAAACTCCAGGTATACACGTGGGTCAGCGCAGGTACTGGGTGACGTCACGCAGCACTGTGCTGGCTGTTAGTTCGGAGCGGCACTAAGTGGCAGGCTGCAACCGACGGTGAAAGGCTTCGGCGTGAAGCATCGCTTTGGCCCCTGTTGACTGAGCGCGGTGCCGGCGGCGGCGGCAAAGCTAGGTCTGTTAGCGGACCGGTGTGGTTTGTTTAAATAAATGAAGTGCACACCTCTCCCATTTCCTATCCTCCGACACGACAAAAAATGGTTAAAATGGCTCTGAGCACTACGGGACTTAACTGCTGAGGTCATCAGTCCCCTAGAACTTAGAACTACTTAAACCTAACTAACCTAAGGACATCACACACATCCATGCCCGAGGCAGGATTCGAACCTGCGACCGTAGCGGTCGCGCGGTTCCAGACTGTAGCGCCTAGAACTGCACGGCCACTACAGCCGGCTGACACACGACAGTGACAAGTGTTCGCACACATATATCTTGCTTGATAAGTTTTGAAGCTAGGACGAGTGGTCTAGTTCTGGCAACCAGTTCCTGTAAGTTTATACTTAGGGTAAGTGAATTTCACGTCATTTCTAAACTTGGAGCAAGTCAGCTCCAAACTCAAGGTGACAATTCTTTAAATGGTGATCTCAGTGGGATGGTTGACTTTTTTATTGTGACCTGCCAACTACGTAGACTGCTTGCATGCTCATGTCCTCCATCTTGAATTTTATACTTATCAGAAGTTACCGACTTCCACCAACATGACAATGCCCCATTTTGGATTTTTGAGTTATAATTTCCAGCCGCCTGAATTTCACACCAATTTTATAATTTCTCTCCATTTTATTCATACAGTAATTGGTCATGTCGGAAGGATAAGGGAGGGAGAAATGAGAAAACATTGAATAACGTCAGGAAGGGGTAATTGGGGGGGCGGGTGGGGGGGTATTGAGCAACAATGCAGCCTGCTCGTCAACTGGTACACCTGAGCTAATTCCAAGCAGCCTCAATACATATGACTCTTTGCAGATGGTGCCATCACAAATGATGCATCACTACTTGAGAACAGTGATGTCTATACCTACGATGCTAGGGGCAAAAATGACCTTTATTGTTCACTGTTAATGCTGTCAGTGACTCACGAACGAGTTCAATATGCAGCAAGAAAAATTTTTGATCATTTGCCCTGTAAGATAATGTGTCTGACATGTAGTGAAGCGAGTTTTGTGACTAATTTAAAATTATTTCTCCTGGACAACTCCTCCCACAACATTGACAAATTGCTATTGAAAAGACGATAGCCATTTAAAAAAGGTGGTTGCATGGGGACGACTAAAAATGACGTGTTCATTAATGTTAACACTAATCTCGTATACAGTTCCTGTAAACTAACTCGTTCCACATCATTTCCACAAAAAAAATCGTTCAAATGATCAGTGAAACATGCAACTAACTAACTGTCCAGTAACGTCATCAGAAGGTTAAAACCAATTTCCAAATAATTTAGAGGAAATCTACACACGTTTGTAACGCATCGTACAGTATACGTGTAGCAACATTCCCTCCCAAACAAGATCCAGATCGCAGGAGTCCTAACAACTAGTTAGGCTTCTATGCAGTCGCGCTCGCCTCTACGGATCGCGGTCGATGTGTCAGAGAAGTAGTCTGAAAACGGTTCGATGAACGCTCTACCAGGCACTTAATTGGAGAGTAACCATGTAGATATGGACGGTCGCCTCTAGTGTATGAAACCGGCAATTTAGGCAGCAGACATTACATTTCTGACTTGTTGAGGCTGGTGGTTGTGCCGTATCTTAGAAGTTTTCCGTGACATTAGTGCACTTTTCAGCACGGTGCTATGCTGATCAACCTCGATACAGGCCGAGTTCGACTGCTGCCCTGACCAGCACGTTTTCCACGTCTCTCATCCACGAAAAACATCTGGCCAAGGGTTCCCGAGAGACTGGTACATCCACTACAACTGATGGATCCTTGCATACAGCCGCATGGAATGACGTACGCGTAGTCCACCTGTCACGCAAGGTCTGTTCGACGCTGTAGCTTGCCGGGTTAGAGCTGTGAGAGCTCTGTTACACGGAGAACAGTCGTTAACGCAACCGCTTTCGCGGCGTGCGCCAGGCCGGCGACGCGACTGACAAGAAGTCCGCATTAAACATAGAATGATTTGTCGCGTAGGCTATTTCTGGCATACGTAACATGAACACTTTTACAAGAAAAGTAAATTACGCACGCAGATTAAGCAAGGTCACGCTGTAACTGACTTCGTTGTGGCTAGCACATTAAGCAAGGTCACGCTGTAACTTACTTCGTTGTAGCTAGCTTAGGAAATTACTTATTACACTCTGAAGAATGGCACCAATTTCTTGAAGAGTGTTAGGGTTAAGTTCATCTAAAGCTTGTGGGCTTCATTTGCACACTATTTTAACATACTCCCCGCCCTCCTGAGATAAAATCGCAATTGTGTTAAATCGGGGTGTGGTGGGGGCGTTTGTTGTTAGTGAAAACTATCTTGAAACAGGTGTCGAATTTCCTGTAATGAGAAGTTGACTGTATGTGCCGTCGTAGAGTCTCACTGAAAAGCCACGAGAACACGTTCTCTTAAATGGCCAAAGAGAAGTTGCAAAATGTTTCCCTACATACTTCTCCCTGTTATGTGTTTCCTGGGGGGAAAAAGTTGGGCCTGTTATCGTCTCACAGCTAATAGCGCAGCACGCAGCTATTTTTGGATCATGCAGGTATGCCTTGCGTATTACGTTAGGCTTTTCAGAACTCCAGTAATGGTTATTGCTATTCGTCCACGAGACTCAGATGGCCATAGACACGGGTTCACATGTAGATGCCGTGTTTCTTGACTTCAGCAAGGCGTTCGATACTGTTCCCCACAGTCTTTTAATGAACGAAGTAAGAGCATATGGAATATCAGACCAATTGTTTGACTGGATTGACGAATTCCTAGATAACAGAACGCAGCAAGTCATTCTCAATGGAGAGAAGTCTTCCGAAGTAAGAGTGATTTTGTGTGTGCCGCAGGGGAGTGCCAGTTGATCGTCGGTAAAGCAGATGCCAGACAGATTCTTTGGAAGAATCCTAAGGAAATGCATTCGGAAAACAAAGGAAATAGGTTACAGTACACTTGTTCGCCCATTGCTCACCAGTTTGGGATCCGTACCAGATAGGGGTGATAGAAGAGATAGAGAAGACCCAACGAAGAGCAGCGCACTTCGTTACAGGATCATTCAGTAATCGCGAAAGCGTTAAGGAGATGATTGATAAACTCCAGTGGAAGACTCTGCAGGAGAGACGCTCAATAGCTCGGTACGGGCTTTTGTTTAAGTTTCGAGAACATACCTTCACCGAGGAGTCAAGCAATACATTGTTCCCTCCTACGTATATCTCGCGAAGAGACCATGAGGATAAAATCAAAGAGATTAGAGCCCACACAGAGGTATACCGACAATCTTTCTTTCCACGAACAATAAGAGACTGGAACAGAAGGGAGAATCGGTAGAGGTACTCAAAGTACCCTCCGCCACAAACCATCAGGTGGCTTGCGGAGTATGGATGTAGATGTAGAATTGACGTGTCCATTTAGGTGGAACGATAATACGTCCGAAAAGAAAGCTGAGTTAATTACTCCATCATGCAGCACCCTATTTAAAATCCATTCACAAAACAGACCTTTTTGCAAGATCAACCGGTTTAAGTTCTTGCACTGCAGTTATTTTGTAAGGTTTTAGTAACTTTGTTTTAGTAACTTTGTAGCCGTTCCTACGGCTCATATAAAATGCCCATTTGCTGAGAAAGACGTCGAAATGAATTTCTAGGAGACCTTTCCAGAGCACATCCAATGTTAAGCAGAGTTTCTTCTGTGAGTACTGCACGTAGCTGTCTATGTTTCCTAGCAAACACACTTCCGTTTCAGGAAATTTATTGACCAATCGATAAATCTTAAGTCCGATGAGGAATCTGAATTTAAGGAAATTCCTCTTAAAAGAATCTCCTTATTGTACATGTTGATTCGGTGTGCACATATAGATCATACGTGAATACCGTAGGACAGAGGGAGCAATCATTTCGCCACTTCGCTCGAAACCTATTGCGACGCCAACAGCTGCCGACGAAAGTAACAGCAGACTACAGCAACGAGAAAAATTTCGTAACGTGATTGGTTGCAGTACGCGCGCGGAGCTGCTGTGCCCAGTCCGCTACAAGCGTTTGCGACGCCAACAGCTGCCGACGAAAGTAACAGCAGACTACAGCAACGAGAAAAATTTCGTAACGTGATTGGTTGCAGTACGCGCGCGGAGCTGCTGTGCCCAGTCCGCTACAAGCGTCGGCGTTCTTTCAGCGACTCTACTATAGCGCTGCCTGCGCAACATGTCTACGCAAAGACCTCGCAGCGGAGGAGAAATATACTCCCCGAGCGCCGCAGCCGTCGTGTTGGTGGTGGGGATTTACTTCCAGGCGGTTGCGTTACGAATTCATCATCCTGTACAACAAAATGATCTACCGTCTAGACATCTTGCATTAGGCTGTCTTCTTTGTCTTCTCTTACCACATCATCGTCTTCCTGTTCGTTCATGGAAAACTGGAAAGGCGGTTCGATGAACCCTCTGCCAAGCATTTACGAGTGATTTGCAGAGTACAGATGTAGATGTGGACTCTCACTTTTGTAAGCAGTCTCCTTAAAACCTGCCGTCCTACTTTTCATTAATCATAATTCCGATCTACCAAGTTCCCTCATCCGTTTCTATATTTTCATGTATCTCGTAGAAATTCACGACATGCCCCTTTGCTGTGTGAGCGCCCGTCTGTATTTAATGTCTTTCGCATTTAAATTAGTTTCTCATTGCGTAAGTCAAAAGTGGCAATACAGCGGTTTTAAACTTTCTTTGATATACACACTGGAAGCACAGCTTTGAAAAGTCTGTTTAGATCCCAAACGTCACTAAAGGCCATTTTTACTTCACTCTCTCGTTTTCTGAACTCAGTCCGTTTTCAACAGTCCTAAAAGAACCGCATCGTCTGTTTGTATGCCTTCATTGTTTATTTGTACTATTTTCTTTTTTCTTGTTTGCTGTGGATTATTGTAGTTTTATACAATGAAGCGCCGAATAAACTTGTATAGGCATGCGTATTCAAATAAGGATTTATGTAATAGGCACAATGCAGCGCTGCGATCGACAATGCCTACATTAGACAAGTGTCTAACACAGTTGTTAGGTCGGTTAGTGCTGCGCAAGCAATGGGGCACAGCAACTCCGAAGCAGCGATGAAGTGGGGATTTTCCCGTACGACCATTTCACGAGTGTACCGTATCAGGAATCCCGTAAAACATCAAATCTCTGACATGGCTGCCGCCGGAAAAAGATCCTGCAAGATTGAGACCAACAACGACTGAAGAGAATCGTTCAACGTGACAGAAGTGCAAACTTTTCGCAAACTGCTGCTGGGCCATCAACAAGTGTCAGCGTGCGAACCACTCGACGAAACACCGTCGATATGGGCTTTCGGAGCCAAAAGCCCACTTGTGTACCCTTGGTGATTGCACGACACAGGCCTTTACGCTTCGCCTTTGCCTGTCAACACTGACTTTGGACTGTCGATAACACTAAACATGTTGCCTGGTTGGACGAGCCCAGTTTCAAATTGAATCGAACGGATGGGCACATACGGCTATGGAGACAACCTCATGAACCCATGGTACCTGGATATCAGTAGGGGACTGTTCAAACTGCTACAGGCTCTGTAATGATGTGGGGCGTATGTAGCTGGAGTGATATAGCACCCCTGATATGTCTAGATAAGACTGACAAGGGGCCCGTACGTACACATACTGTCTGATCACCTGCATTTATTCATGTACAGTCTGCATACCGACGGGATTGTGCAATTCCAGCAGGACAATGCGACGCCCCATGCGTCCTGAATTGCTACAGAGTGGCTCCAGGAACTTTGTACTCAGGTCAAACACTTCGCTGGCCATCGAACTCTGCAGAGATGAATATTATTGAGCAGATGTGAGATGCCTTGCAAACATGCCGTTCGGAAGGGATCTCCACCCTCTCGTACTCTTACGGATTTCTGGACAGCCCTGGAGGATTCATGGTGTAAATTCCCTCCAGAGCTACTTCAGACATCAGTAGAGTCCGTGACACGTCGCGTTGCGGCAGTTCTGCTTGCTCTTAGGGGCCCTACATGATATTAAGTAGGTGTACCAGTTTCTTTGGCTCTTCAGTGTAATAATGTGTTTTAGTCTCACTTTGTTTCACATTAGTTGCTTAGATTTTCCTACATGAGAAATGACTCAAATGACTCTGAGTACTATAGGATTTAACTTCTGAGGTCATCAGTCCCTAGAACGTGGAACTACATAAACCTAACTAACCTAAGGACATCACACACATCCATACCCGAGGCAGGATTCGAACCTGCGACCGTAGCAGCAGCGCGGTTCCACACTGAAGCGCCTAGAACCGCTAGTCCATAGCGGCCGGCTTACCTACACGACAGGCAAACTGTCATTCACAATATGAATGTTGTTAAGATATGTTCCATTAGCACGTATTCCCTGTTCTCTTTACCATTTTATGAGGCTGAAAATTTTCCCTACAGGTAGTTTATTTTATTTAGCGTATAGCATCTACACAGTAAAATTGCACACATGCTATTAATTAATATAATAAACGAATTACAAATGTATTATTGAATGATTGATTGCAAACAACAATATGCGAAAGATTAGGGAGACAGCCACTGTCTAGAGGTAGTGAAATAGTTTCAGTGACACGGATGTTTCTGCTCAGACTCCTCTGTGTCTAAATTATGCAGATTCACCATTAAGTCTAATGGAGCTCGTGGCACTAACACACCACTGATGAGCAAAACCCTGATGCCACTCTAGCGAAGATACGGAAACGGCGAAGTCGTCATCATCTAGGAAGATGGTGAATGCTGAAGTAGGAGCGTCGCCTACTCAATAACGCAACACAGGCGACAGATCTGACAGCATGGTACAATGCTTGTAACTGATGTCCGCAGCAAACAAGCTGACCCAACGACAACGTCAATTATGACTGCAGCGGGCACAGGACTATCGAGACTCGACTGTAGATCGATAGACAGGTCTCATCTGGTTGGATGGGTCGTGTTTATTGTTACGCCAGGTCAAGTCGTGTCTGGGTTCGCCGACAGCCAGACGACCGGCTGTTCAATAATGCACTGCGCCATGGTAGCAGCTCGATGGACGAAGTATTATGCTATGGGGACACATTCACTTGGGCTTCCAAGGGCGTGATAGTAATTGATGCACCATGACAGCTTCCTTTCACGCCGTAAGTCTTCCCCCGATGGCGATAGCAACTAACGGCAGAGTAACTGTCTGTGTTACAGTCGTTTCTGGATCGCGTTGATGTCTGGGCCACGACATTAGCCTGATCTGAACCCGATGGAACACATCAGAGACGCTCTCGGGCGCCAGTTTCGCGTCCACAAACCACCGACCAGTATTTTACGGGGACTACGAATCCCGTACGCAGACATCTGGTGCCCCATAGTTCCTGAGAAGTACCTGCCGAATCTACGCTATAGAGAAACACTGCTGTATTGCGTTCTAAAGAAGGACTAACACGCTCTAAGCACGTGGTCGTATGGCTTTGGATCATTATTGCATTCTTCAGTATACTTCCACACGTTGAATTAATGCATCGATTTCGTAGAGCCTGTTGGCGCCGATTCCATAGAAACCGAGTGAAAAGCTTTGTCAATATCTTCGTGTGAGAAGCCTACACTTACAGTGTCACCCTGTCACAATGTTAATTCTCCGACCTTCAATCAGAGTGCCAAATTTAACGACCGTGACACTGCACTGCTAGAGCCTGTTTGGCACAGAGTCTGCAGAAGTTCACTAAGTTGCAGCGGGGGCGACGACGGCGGTGTAGATATCTGTACACTCGACCGAGTGTGTACGCAGATAATAAAAAGACGTGCGATAATTGCAACGGCTGCCTACGCACTTCCGGGCTTGGTCCACAATATCATAGCTTGTGGCAGTTGAGAATGTGATATCTGCGTAGGTGGTAGTTCCGTAGCTTATGGTGAGTGGCTGAGGGTACTAGCGGCACTTTCTTGATCCAGTTGCGAATGAGGCGTGGGTCATGGTCTTTTCGTGAGATGTAATTAGAACGAAGCAATATACTGGTTGGCGGCTTGTACACACCTCCTTCCTTGTACAGTCTGCCATTGGAACATCTCCATGAAGCTTTCAAGCTTACTAAATGAACCTGTGATGAAACGCGCTGCTCTTCTTTGGATCTTCTCCATCTCTTCTATTAGTTCTATCTCGTATAGGTCCCAGACTGACTAGCAACATCCAAGTATCGGTCAAACGAGAATTGTGTATTTCCTTCATGAGTGGCGTACTCTTCCTGAGGATTCTCCTGAGACATAGGGACGGCTAGCAGGGCACTGCTTAGTTGAGGGATGCGGCGGCTTGTGTAGGCTAGTTTACACTACCCTGGATTTGTCCTTTTTTCCCCTTACTGTTGAAAGTTAACACGGATACTTAACGCGATTTGCAAAGGAAGGAGAGCATGTCAAGAAAAGGAAGATTAAATGACAAACTAATCAGCAGTGAGTATAGAATACGAACATTATAAGTTCAGTCTGGACGGAATTTAAACCTATCGTGGATGACGATGGGAAAAGCGTTAATTTTGTTTGTTGTTCGCAGTGCAGCGAAATTTACGTTCAGGCTAAAGGGTTAAGTGGGACTTTGCATACAGTATGTCTCGTCATCCACGTACTGTATGTCTAATAAAGAAGCGTCTCGCTAAATTTGCTCAGAAGATAGCTGTTGATAAATGCATGGCTATGTGTGTACATAAGGTCACATGAAACTATTAGAGG
Source organism: Schistocerca gregaria (assembly GCF_023897955.1). NCBI lineage: Eukaryota > Metazoa > Arthropoda > Insecta > Orthoptera > Acrididae > Schistocerca > Schistocerca gregaria. Next base: position 1,132,261,468 of record NC_064920.1, on the reverse strand, counting down.
CAAAGATTTCTTTTCAGGTCTTACGCAGGCAAGCATTAGTCGACACTGGAGCGACCTACAGTAAACACTAGTTTATGTCATTCCACAACCGTGTCGCGGTAAACGGCAGAAAATGCTTAGAGCTAAGAGATATAATTATGTCTGTAGTAATGATTACGTAACAGGTAGTGAATGCTGGGCAGTGTATGTGGACAGTTGGCCCAAGAAGGAATCTTTATCTGCCATGTACTGTTGTCTGTTTTGTTGACTGGAACTTCGGATCGCATGTCTTGTTTACGACCTCGTTTCCAGACTTGTCTGAAACTGGCGAGAACACTAAGGACTGTCAAGGCGACTTAGACCTGTTGGTATCCAACAGAGTGCTTAAGAGATATGTTTTTTAACACTGATCAGAGTGCCAACATTACTACTACACTTGCGTAATTACATCTGTATTGTTTCTGCCATTTGCTAAAAGAAATGCTATAAAATATTTTTAACGCAGCGTCTACGTCCGTCGATCGTCTACAGCCGCATGCTATTTTGACTGTAGCAAAGGACTTTCGTCAGTTACGTAAAGAAAAGTTTCCTTATTAATGGTCTTTAACAGTGAAACAGCCCAACGATACTCGTTGGAATAATACGCGACTACTTATATTAGAATTGGTAACGAAGACAACATTCCGCCTCGTGAGGAAAGCTCTCGCCTTGTCGGGAAAGTTCTGAGATGCAAGAAATAAGTTGAACTGAGGGAATTGTCATCACGCTGATGAACGAACCAATTTATTCAGTCCCATTATGCATGCAGTTCTGTTAATACGTAGTGAATCAAAAAGCACTTCATCACTTTGGAATGGTATTACTGAGAACTACAGAATCGGTAGATATATCATTTTGTAGTAAACAACCTCAATTAAAAAAAAAAAGGTCGATTGCCATTTCGGTACGACGCTACAGTGAGCCTACCTGGGAAGCGATTATCGAGGAAACCCCAAACTTCGGCGAGGATGCACCGTCATTCTGGCTGTAAACCATCCCATCTCGGTTATCATCAACTATATATGAAACTAATGTTCTCAAGCACATTCAGATTCGCAATACCATTGACAGTTTTCTCCATGAAGAAGGAAAGGTCGTACATTTTCAATTTGCTAAGGGCACAAAACACATTAACTTTGGGGTTGTCAAAGGCTTTCTAGGGTGGCATGTGGATTTTCGCTGCGCCGTATTCCGCACTTGCGGGTATTAACCAAGCGACTGCTATTAAATGCGGACTCATCGCTGATGGTTATTGTGTTCAGGAATGTCTCGTCGTCCTCTAACCGATGCATCATTTCCGCACAGAATTAACCATGAGCAACATTATCTGCAGCACTAATGTGCTGTGCCACTACGAATCTGTATGGTTTCAAGTGTAAACGTCTATGCGACTGTGGGCAAAGGTCTTCCTAACCCGTTCGATATAATTATCAAAACGCGGGCGACCTGGCGCTTTTTCGTGTCGCAGTGAACAACCTGTCTCAACAAAGTTCTCGTGCCAAGTGTGAATTTTAGACGTGACTGGAGATTCTTTGGCGTATTCGGTACAAAATTTAGGCCGAAAAGTTGTAGCACAGTTCCTTTCATGAAATCAAAACACACACCGAACACGATCCGCACCAATGCAAGTAGCCATTTTAACTGTGCACTATGCTGGCGCTCCTGGTGGCGGAATAGTGCACTGATACAATACATGAATCAAACTTGAAGTTGTTTGCTACAAAATGACACATCTACAGATTCCGTGAGTTATACCATTAATTTGTATATGTAATTCCTTTATATTGTCGTTTGAGTCATTACAGGCCTTTAAAAAATCAGGTATATGTCCAACGAATTAGAAATGGAGAAATCATCTATACTGTACCTTCTGGAACTGTGGAAGATGACATATCACCATTTCAGTCAGGCGCATCTGGGGAGAGAAGCCTCTGAAGTAGGACTTTCGTATACAAGACTAAATCCACATTGTGGATCAATAATTATACAGTATTTGTACTTTCCCAACCAGGTATGTCGGTTTGACGTGATGCGGCAAACATCCCACAGGTAATCTATTGCTTTCCTCGCTTCTTGTAGCAGTGAAAGATGTATCAGCCAAGAACAGTCAATTCTTTCATCGAATTTCACAAGTGGAAGTAAAGAAGTTGACTATGTGGGCAGGGATCCATGATATTCCTACTCCAAAAGATTAAAATAAGAATTGGCGAAGTGCGAGTAGCAATCAGCACTGAGGGTTCCACACAAACTTACTGTATTTACGTATATACGTAGTTCGTCCAGCCTGGGAACGAGAATCTTGACAATTTTTATCTGTTATCCATATTGATATTGGCGAGATATTGGTCTCGGGAATTCTAAGACTATATCAAAATCGCTACTGTGTTTCCTCTAACTAGCCTGGACATACAAAAAGAAGCATGCAGAGAACTACAGTATACGTAATCAGAGCGCGAAGAAAATATTTTTAGTTACTAAAACATGACCAAGACTTACATTTTACGTTTGTATGTAGTAATGTTCGTCAATTACGCTTCTGACAGATAATGAATGCAATGTACAAAAGGACTCAATAACTTTGGAATGACAAATTTACTGGTGTAATTTACAGATTCGGTAGATGTGTCATTTTGTGGCAATCACCCTCAAGTTTAACATAAAAGTGTCTATTGTCATTTCGGTTCGACGTCACTACCATTTGTAATACGGCAAACATCCAACGGGTAGTCAAATTCTTCCAAACACTCATAGCAGCAAATCGGGCGCAATTCGTGCAACGGCAGCGCAGCGTAGATTCGATTTTTCAGGTCGGCTAAATTGTTTGGTAGGGGACGAGCATACACATGGTCATTAACGACACCCCAGACAAGGATATCCAGTGGTGTCACTTGTGTGGAGTGAGGTGGCCATGCGATTGGCCCTTAATGGTCAATGCACCGGCTTAGGAAGCGATTACCGAGTAAAACCGTCTCAACTAAGTTCTTGTGCCAAGTGTAAATTGCGGGCCTGCTTGGAGGTTCTTTAGCAAATGTGTGAAATTTACGGCGAACAGTTTCTGCAGAGTTCGTTTCATGAAACCAAAACACAGAGTGAGCACCCTCTGTACCAGTGAAAGTACCCACTAACCGTGCATTACACTGAGGTTGTCTGTTACTTAAAGATACATCTACCGATTTTGTAGGTTACCTCAACGAATTTCTAAATCGTTGCGAAGTCGCTTTTTGACTAACCCTGTATGTTCAAATGGCAAAAGATACTTTTATGTGATAAAATTTAACAATTTTCAGGTTTTTTAGTTTGCTTGTACAGCGAAACCTTGCTTCTTGCCAAATTTCATGACTATGTCAACGGGAAGCATCCTATACGTTTTGATGTGTCAATTTTCGAGTATCAAGACATGTGAAATAAATGGCAATATCTTCTAATTGACGTTACTTCACTTAAAATTTTTGCACTTCTATGAGACCTCAGACCTTAATATGAGACATAAATCTGAACTTGATACTTGTTTTTGAGAAAAAGCAGTCTTGACGGACACATACACGCAACAAAGCGATCCTGTAATGCATGTTTCCACCGATTGAGGCAATGAATGGAGCTCGGCTTATCAAAGAATTATTAGTCCATTACTTTTACTGGTTTCATTCTCAATGCAATTTACTTAATGACAATGTTGATGCTAGAATGAAATTGTCACTCTGCAGCGGAGTGTGCGCTGATCTGAAACTTTCCGAGAGATTGAAACTGTGTGTCGGAGCGAGATTCGAGCTCGGGACCTTTGCCTTTCGCGGGCAAGTACATAGAGTTTTATTGTGCCAAGAAGTTTCAATGTAAATGCTCTTCTTTTATTCAGAGTTATTCTACTGCCACAGCCCGCCGGTGTGGCCGAGCGGATCTAGGCGCTTCAGTCTGGAACCGCGCGACCGCTATGGTCGCAGGTTCGAATCCTGCCTCGGGCATGGATGTCTTTGATGTCCTTAGGTTGGTTTGGTTTAAGTAGTTCTAAGTTCTAGGGAACTGATGACCTGTTAAGACCTATAATGCTCATGTCCATTTCAACCATTTCTCTACTGCCACAGGGAAATGATCGAAAAAGTATGCTGTAACAATTTTTGCGCATTAACGATGGGTTTCCGTTGTTTATACTTGCGAAAAAGTTTCGGTTTACTTTTACACCTTTATTGAATACCTTTGATTTACTAAATTATTTTCCACATTACCTTTTATTTATCTCCAAATTATTATTGATTAACAATGATTATATTTCTAAATATTTTCATTTTGTTCAGGAAAATAACTCCCGTCTGTGTGAGCAGCGGACGGCAGGCCGCGCATGCCGCAAAACAAGGAACTGCGTCAGCTCGGGCCAGTGCTGTTGAGTCACCTAAGTGGTAATAGTAGTAGTAGTAGTAGTAGTAGCAGCAGCTTTTTTAAATAATGTATTGCCACACTGCTCACTCATATCTCACTATCAGTCACTGTACACACTATATAAATATTGTTTTATAACACTTCACACACGCACACACACACACACACACAGCTCGTCTCTGGGCCATATTCTGTTTCGCAACTTCCCATTTTCTATCCTGGAAAACTGAGTCAGTATCCCTCTATAATGAGTGAGATGTTGAGCTCAGAAAGAGGAAGAGGTGTTAGTATTATGCAATGCATAGCTTGAGATTAAGTTATTTTAGTAAACGAAAAAAGAAGGAAAAACAGTGTGAAGGTATTATGTGGAATGTTGGATGTTTTATAATCATTATTTATTTATGTAACTTTTTTTTACCAAACCCCTACTCTGTTTTATCTAAGTAATCCTTCAATGTATAAAATTTGCTGCATTACAGGTACTTTTTAGCTGCCTTTTTAAATAAGTGTAGTTTTGCAATTTCTTTTATTTCTTTTCGTAATTTATTGTACAGTTTTATTCCTTAGTAGAAAATGCTGATTCGAGTTTTATGTTTATTTTTTCTTGACAAATGTAAGTTGAGTCTAGCTCTTGTTCCATGGTCATGGACGTAACAGTTTGTGCAATAATATTATTCATGTGTACAACTGACTGGTAAATGTATTCACTTGGAACAGTCAAAATCCCCAGTGTTTTGAACAGATCTTTACAATGAGCTCGACTATCATTTTTGGTTATGATTCTTATGGCTTTTTTCTGGAGTTTGAAAATTATGTTCATATTTCTTGCATTTGTTTCCCAAAACAGAATTGCAAAGCTAAGAATTAAGTGTACATATAAATATTATGTAACTAAAAGACACCGCATGTTACACACTGATGATAGGATTCGAAGGGCATAATATCCTGACGACATGCTGTTTGCAAGTACGTTTATGTGTTCACACAACTTCAACTGAGAATCAATATTCATTCCTAGAAATTTTGCATTTTTAGACACTCCACAGAGATGCCATCTACATTTATTTTAACATTGTGATTTTCCATCTTCAAACTGTAATTCATGGCTTTAGTTTTCTTTATGTTCAATGCCACTTTACTGCTCATTAACCAATCGTAAACTTCCTTGAGAGCTTCATTTGCTTTCTCTGCAAGGAATTCTCTAGTTTTCTCAGTGACTATAGTATTGCTGTCATCAGCGAAGAGAATGTTTTCCTACCTACTGGGAAAGCCACTGATGTACATCAGGAATAGTGTTGATCCTAATACACTACCTTGCAGAACCCTATATTAATGCACTTTGGTTCTGATAATTGTTTTAGTAAATGTTTAGATCTATTTGAAGTTTGTGTTGTCTCTACTGTTTGTATCCTATCTGCTAGGTACGATCTAAACTAGTCATTAGCTACCTCTCTTATTCCTAATGCTTCTAATTTATTTAATAGAATCTTGTGGTCAATTGTATCAAAGGCCTTAGAAAGAACCAAAAATATGCCTGTGACACACTTATCTCGGTCAAGAGCTTCAAGTACAACCTTTGTGAACTCTACTATGGCTGAATTAATATTTTTGCCACTTCGGAAACCAAACTGTGATTCGCTTAAAAGATTGTATTTATTCAGGTAATTCATTAATCTTTCTTCCGTAATTGCTTCTATAATTTTTGAGAAGGGTGAGGACAGGGAAATGGGTCAGTAATTTTCTATGTCTTTTGCATTACCTTTCTTAAGCAAACGTACAAGTCTTACCCATTTCACTGCTCTGGAAATGTTCCTGATGTGAAGGATTCATTTATTACATTTGTTAAGGGGCCTTGTATAATCTCTATGCATTGTTTCAGCACACACATTGGCACTTCATCTAAGCCTACTAAATTTTTATTTTTAGTTTTTTAACAGTTTTATTGACTTCATTCCCTGTGGTTGGAAGTAACATTGTATTTAGTGCAACATAATTTACAGGTGTTGTATTTGTTTTGGGAATTTTTGCTGTAAATTTCCTGCAATAATTGAAAAATGCTCATTTACAAAGTGTGCTGTGTGTTTTGGATCATTTATTACCATATCCCACACCCTAGCAGTATGTTATTCTGCGTTTCTTTGCCTCCTTTTTCATAACATCCCAGAGTGCTTTGCTTTTATTCTCTGTATTCTATATTATTTTGTCATTAAATGACTTTTGCAACAATCATCACCTTTTTGTACCTATGACAAATTTAAGAATTCTGGATCAAAGAGACTGTCATGGAACTGAGGTATTTAAATGTTTGGGAGGACTTCTTAATACCTGCTGTTATCCATCTGTTTTTCTGAGATGTTGATACAGACATGCATACTTTTGGAAATGCCTTTTCAAAGTTCAATTCCAATATTGTGGAGAATTTCTCATTCACATTGGTTTCCTTACACATTTCATCCCAGCTTTTGTTTGCTAGTTCGTTTGAATAATCTTTTATTTTAATTTCTGATATATGTTGTATGTAGACTTTTAGTTTAGGGAGTGATTCAATGCTGATTTTACTGTTGTTATTTGACACAGATGGTCTGATAGTTGAAGATCTTTTACAGCTACATCACATTTTTCCCTGTCCACATTTGTGGCCACATGGTCAATTACTGATGCAGTCATTGTAGTAACCCTTGTTGTATGGTGTTTGACATCTTCTTTAGGCAGGGGAACCTGTTGTCTGGATTTATCCTAAAAAAATTTACTTTTCCTATCCACACCAACAGGTATTTGACGATGTCTGGCCCGAGATCCTTCTCCTATACTTTCATAAATCAGCTGTACCAATCTTCCCTTCCAAATCCTGTTTCGGTGTAGGCCATGCCTAGTGAAACCCATCTGTTGATAGTGCGAACGGGCACCAGAGAATCATGAACAAAGTTGGCTGCCCTCAGAGCCATCCCTAAGCCCACATTGATTCGCCTCACAGCTTCATCAGGGTGTGGCCGATCATGACGCTGGAACAGCTCAACAATGTGTACATTGGTGTCATGAGTCAGGAAAGCTATCCTGTACAGGTCGCCACCTATGTCATATGCCCCATCCCAATCCAAACTGTTTCCAACCCACCCACTATCACTACATAGTACTCTTTTGTAAAGTCCTTACGTAAAGACCCTAAGTCCTGTATCACATGACTCGGCCCTGCATTTGGCTTGAAGATACTGGTGGCCTGGTACACTGCGACTAAGCTTTCCTGTAACTGAGAGCATACTCCTTGCCCATGGCTACTGCCTAGCAACAGCACTTTCTTGTTCCCAACACTTTGTGCACTCCTAGGCTTCTTGGCCTTGGTTGAAGTGTGCTGTACATTTTCTGCTCCTCACTCTACCTGAGGCTCTTTTCCACTTAACTCTTGCAGTGGTAGATACCTGTTTTTGGTGTTGTTCAGCTGCCAGTTCTCAGCCCGCCCCCCCCCCCCCCCCCATCTCCCCTGTTCCCGCCAATCAATTTCTTCCTTGCTTCCTCCAACTTTGCCTGAAGGGCACAGATTTTCCTTTCCTGTTCCCCAATCAACATGTTCCTACTGCATACCTTGCAGTTCCAGGAGAGAGCCTCTTCTTTCCCCAACATTCTCCCCACTGCAACCCCCCCCCCCTCCTCCCCACTTAAAAATATTTCCTACGTGATTGGCAATATATCACTACTCACTACGCTACAACAGCTCTCAAATTTGTCACTCATGGTCAGTTTCGAAAGAATAATCAAGTTTAAAGAATGTTTTAAATTTGTATTCAAACAAAAATCGACAGAAAGATCTTATGTGAGGTGGTGGTTGTTTTTGTGCTGATTTATACAATGACAGAAGAACGAATTAGTAGTCACTTTGCTTTTAGAGAATTTACGTATCAAGCGTGTTTGGTCAGGTTTTTTAAACGTTTACAACTTGGAAAATATAGGCCTAGATAGCGTCTATCTAAATAAACAATATGAAATATGTTAGTTAAATATTAAACGTCTCTAATTACACTTTTATTGCGACAATAGACACTGATGAAACTAAAAGTTTTTTTTTTTTTTTTTGAAAGAATTTTGCACTATCAAGAAAACTTTAACAGAATTTGTGTTTATGTCACGCAAAATTTCGGGTTATGTCGCGATTATCAGGACTTCAGATAAGAAGAAGTTTTTTCAAGAACACGCTCTGCTTGGACGCTAATACTCAGTTGTGCGACAAGAACAGACTACAGCAAGTATACGAAACAAAGAAAATTTAAATTTGACACTATTTCCTGTTAAATACGTTCTTTCGGCGGCCTCTTGAATACCAATGTGTTGCTGGCTGCTGAGGCGGCCGCGTCAAATGGGACGGACCTGGCCGTCAAAGCCCACAGGCTCGGGCGCCTAATTGTGGCGACGGCTAGCCCCTGCATTCCGCGCCCAGCAGGCGCCGCGTGGTTGACTGTCAGATCGGTAAGTTGCATTTCGTACTCTGTGGAACAAAGTATGTCAGGAGACAGTCCACTTTCGTGTTACAAGAAGAACAAAATCTATCAATATTTTGTCTCTTCTTTTCTTTCTGCACGTTTTCTACACCATAGGGTGTGTCTCGCATCCAAGTTTCCATTTCATATTCTGCCAGTCTTCTTGCAAAGTCCTGTCTTACACTGCACGCCTCACTCAGTCGCTCCAATGTAGCTGGGGTCTTCATCTTTTCTGTGTCGTGGAGTTCCCTTATGCCATATTTTAGCGGGGCATCCTTCCTCTAGCATTCTTCTAAAAAGCATTCTTCTAAGATGCTCATACATTCCTAACCATTTATGTTCAATAGTATCTACACTGTCCTTTTTCACTCCCATCTGTTTATCGCAGCACTTCATTTCTTAATTTGTCTCTTCTTATTACTTCACAACTTCGTCTTCATTTCCACTCCCTTTAATTTCTCCTTATTGAACCTGGAGACTTTCCACAATTCAGGACACACAGCAATTCTCTCATCTACAGTTTCGCAATCCTCCTTCACACATTTTTTGACATATTATTCCAAATAATGGACGTAACTATATGCCACCAGTCCACTTCCTATTCTCTGCTTGATGTCCTTGTTGCTTCCACCTTTATCCGAAATGAGTGTCCCTTGATATTTATATGAACGGATACACTTGACTTTAGATCCATTATCCATAACAAGATCCGTTCCTATACCTCGACAACGAAGTATTTAGTCTTTGTAAAGTTGATTTTCAAGCCCCGCAGCTCGTATTATTCTTTGAACTTAAATAATAAAGTATAAGTCGCATACTATTCTTCCTCTGCGAAGATGACCTGATCGTCTGTGAAATTTAAGGAGAAGAACTTGTCGTCACCTACTCTAATTCCTGTGTTTTTGCCCTTTTTCAACTTCTCAGTACTTCGTTCAAAAATATTTTGAATAGGGTAGGCGCTAAATAGCATCCTTGCCTCAGTCTTTAGTTAACCTTAAGTTTCTTAATACTAACTTCTCAACTTCAAAATGAGAAATATTATCTGAACATAGGTTTCTAACGGCTTGCGCGTAACATTTATGGAAGTTCTGGTTTTCATTGCTTCCTGCTTTCTCGTAAGTGGTACACTGTTATAAGCCTTCTGCAAATCTATAAAAACCAAGTATTTCTCCAGGTTGTGTGCCAATCTCTCGTCAGTCGCCTGTCTAATGCTGCAGATACCATCGACACAAGACCTTCCTGCCCGAAAGCCACTTTGTTTTCTGCTTCCTCAGTTTCTCTCTCAACTGCTGTTTTAACTATCTTACCATATAGTCTCGACACAGAACTCAGAACTGTGATGCCTCGATACTTTACGCAGTCATCCCTGCTTCCATTTTAATTATATTGTGATGAATCCTTCGTTTAAGTCAACAGCGATTTCGTCTTCACCGAGAATGCGGTTAAATTGCTTTGCGAGATGTTCAAATACCACGTTTGGCTCGTACTTCAACAGCACCATATATAAAGCTTGAGGTCCTGATGCTTTGCCATTTCTGAATTGCTTAACTGTATCCTGTACTTCCGCTGTTATCTCCTGTATTTCGTCATGTTTTGTCTGCAAAGGGGCATATATTCTCAAATTCGGATCTTCTTCTGTATACAGTTCATCGTATGTAGTCGACTATCACTCTTGTGTTTACGCTTTTTACGTAATTAACTACAAAAAGTGTTTCCTTTTGACGACCACCATGATCGTTGCGCAGATTTAATTTGCGCATTCGTTCTGATAATCGCAATGAAAAATACTTGCGGCACCCTTATGGCAGGCAACTAGGCCGTTCTTCGACTCTACAGCACTTTCGTAAACAACACTTTGTATGTAACTCAAACAGCAATTAAATCTTTCCCGCTTGTTAACAGATGACAAAACATGGCACCTGGTGATCGTGTCATTTACGCAATCTATGTGGGAAGTCTGCCTACCACACACGGAAACTACGTAAAAAAACAGCAACATTACCCCAAGACTAGAAAAATGAATTATATGCTGTCTTACGATCGTAATGGAAGTTTAAGTAAGACCACGCGCGTTTCGCTTTATTTCAGCGAGTGGTCAATATTTTTGTTTCCGACTTCCTTCTTAATATTCCTTTTTACTTAGATGTTCGATTTTCAGTACACTGCACTTCATCGACACCTTATATACACTCAGAGACAAAAAAAACCGACGCACCATGAAGCAATGATCCGAACATGACGGAATTCGGTAGATCTGATGTACATGTACAGACAAACATAAGATTATAATTTCAGAAAAAAATGGTACGATTTATCCAGGAGAAAGAGATTCACAAATTGAGAAAGTTAATAGCTGTTTGGTCCACCTCTGCCCTTATGCAAGCAGATATTCTGCTTAGCATTGATTATAGAGTTGTTTGATGTTCTCCTGTGCGATGTGCCAAATTCTGTCCAATTAGCACGTTAGATAGTCGAAATCTCGAGCTGGTTGAAGGTCCCTGCCCATAACGCTGCCAACCTTCTCAAGTGGTGAGAGATCCACGACCTTGCTGGCCAAGATATGGTTTCGCAAGCACGAAGACAAGCAGTAGGAACTCTCGTCCTATGCGGTCGGGCGTTATCTTGCCGTATGGCGGGCGAAAATCGTGTTGGTATCCCACTGCTGGCCGGGGCGTCTCCAGACACGTCTTCGGTCTTGAATCTCACTGGAGTACCACTGTCTTTAGTGATGAGCCCCGCTTCGAATTGTACTCCGATGGCTAGCGAAGACGTGTCTGGGGATGCCCCAGAGAGCAGTCGGGTACTAACCTGACTCTAGCCCGCCATATGGCAAGTGATTGTAGGTTTGCCCTTTCATTCCATAACAGGACCTCTTTGGTTGCCATCCGCAGCACCTTTACAGTACAGCGGTACGTCGACAATATTTGTCGCCCAGCTTTGCTGCCTTTCGTGGCAAGCCATCCTGGGATAGGACTTTGGCAAGATAATATCCGCCCACACAATGGGAGATTTCTGCTGCTTGTCTTCATGCTTTGAAAACCCTACCCTACCGTGGCCAATAAGGTCGCCTGATTCCTCCAACTGAGAACGTTTGGAGCATTATGGGCACAGCCCTCTAACCAGCTCGGGATTTTGACGACCTACCGCCAGTTGGATAAAATTTGGAACCGTATCCCTCAGGAGGCCTCCGGAAACTGTATCAATCGAAGACGAGTAACTGCTTCAATAAGGGACAGTTGGACTAATGCGTCACTGACTCGCTCAATTTGTGAAGTTCACTCTCTCTTGAATAAACCATCTAATGTTTCTGAAATTGTAATCATTTGTTCTTACATGTACTGGGTGATAAAAAAGTATAAATTTGAAAACTGATTAAATCACGGAATAATGTAGATCGAGAGGTATAAATTGACACACATGCTAGGAATGACATGGGGTTTTATAAGAGAAAAAAAAGTTCAAATATGTCCGACAGATGGCGCTTCATCTGATCAGAATAGCAATAATTAGCATAACAATGTAAGACAAAGCAAAGACGATGTTCTTTACAGGAAATGCTCAATATGTCCACCATCATTCCTCAACAATAGCTGTAGTCGAGGAACAATGTTGTGAACAGCACTGTAAACCATGTCCGGAGTTATGGTGAGGCATTGGCGTCGGATGTTGTCTTTTAGCATCCCTAGAGATGTTGGTCGATCACGATACCCTTGCGACTTCAGGTAACCCCAAAGCCAATAATGGCACGGACTGAGGTCTGGGGACCTGGGAGGCCAAGCATGACGAAAGTGGCGGCTGAGCACACAATCATCACCAAACGCAGAGCGCAAGAGATCTTCCACGCGTCTAGCAATATGGGGTGGAGCGCCATCCTGCATGAACATCGTACGTTCCAACAGGTGTTTATCAGCCAGGCTGGGGATGATGCGATTCTGTAACACGATTGTCATGCGCAGTCACTGACGTTTTGCTGTCCAGCGCCATCTGTCGAACATTTTGTGAACTTTGTTTTTGTTGCTTGTAATAAAACCCCATGTCATTCCAAGCATGTGTGTCAATTTTTACCTCTCTATCTACGTTATTCCGTGGTTTATTAAGTTTTCAAATTTACACTGACTTTTTGATCACCCTGTATATCATATTTCACGATTTCCCTGCCAGTCGGATAATTCCTCCGTCGTCCGTCTTTTTTTTTTTATCTTTGAGTGTATTTACATTTTCATGTTGTGTATATCCTTTTACGCGTCGTGTGCTTTGCTCGGATGTTGCGTGATCAACGTACACGAGGTGGAAGTGGATCAATGCAACATGAAAACGAAAATACTGTATATTTAATGTCAGTGAAGTGGATTTCTATAAAAATCGAACACTTGCGTGAAGAATAACACTCATAATGAAGTGGGGAAGAAAGTTTTGGCCTGCAAAACACGAATAGTCTAAATAAGGCTTTTATTACAGTCGCAAAAGACGGTACGTAACCCAAATTACGAGTGTAACTGCGACTGCGGAAAAGAGGCCTCAAACAAAAACAAATTGTACTAGCGAAAGAGTTGAAAACCAGAGGTATTTCGTTTTCGTTCCAAGCAGAAAATGGAGGTTCTCCAAAAACATGTACACGGGGTTGTAATGAGTTCCAGTTCAAGGACCACGAGGTATTTAAAGCACGCAAACAAAGGCATCACGTATAGTCACAGGTTCGTTTGATCCACGCGAAAGCGTCACGGAGATGCTTAGCAAGAAATGGCAGAGACTTGACGAAAAGCGCCAACAACTATAGCGGACCTTGAGCGGAGCTCAGAACGGCAACGATCACCGAAATCAGGACAAGCCACGGACATCGGCCGTCGCTCGTGCTTGATCAGCACCTCTCAGCAGCAGCAGCAGCAGCAAGACTTCCGCGACAGTTCCGGGTGTCAATGCCCTGGGGACAGCCTTCCAGAAGCCATTCCGGCTTGACTGCCTTCCGCGCTGCCTATTACGACTGGCCCCTGCCACTGCCCTGCTTCAAGATGGATGGCAGTGGCTCACAAACGCAGCCCTTCCACGAATTCAGGGCCGAGAACCAGCATTTGAACGCTGGCCCAGCCGAGTTCGTCACGTTCGGCACGACTAGGCCACGCACGCCGCTGTGTGACAGTCGTCGCCGCGAGTGTACCGAGGGCGGCTTTGAAGTTTTCGCGGTAACACTGCCGCCGCAGGGCCCCTACCCACGGAACTCCGCCTGACTGTCCAGCTCGGGCAGCTAGAACTGCGACAGCCGCCCGCCACTGCTCTCCGTGGGCCGTATTCTGTATCGTTCATACCGAACGGTGAGGTTGGCTACCCTCACTAGTGACGTCATTTTCGTTTCCTTATCCGAAGTTTGTATTCTGTAAGCTTCTGAGACCTGTTACCGATTGGTCCTGCCGCCGATTTACTGGCAAATGAACCGAGAGGTGGTTAGGCTTCCGTATGACCACCCGTTCGATTCAGTGTGATTTTTTTTTTTTTTTTTACAGCTAGAATTTGTTATTTTAGAATTATTGAGGGTTTTATGTTTCGGATTTATTGATTATGATTTCTGAACAATCATCAGGATGCATAAGATTTGAAAGTGAGTTCGCAATATAATGCTTTCCTTTGTTAGAAACATGGTTTGTATTGTTAGTGTTGTCCAGTGCCAAGGAAAAAACAAATTAATAATGATTTTACTAATCAATACTTGTCAGAGGAAGTGAGCGGAGAACAATTGTCACTTCATGAAGTTAGAAACATCAGAGTTCAAGCAGTCAGAACCCCTAGTGGAGGATATTTGTGAAGGGCAGAGAGACAAGACGCATACTATTAAAACACGCACATTAAGACATTATTTCAACCGCAGTTGGAAGATAACATAAGTTTTCCATATTTATGTGAAGTAGGGATTACGGACTAAACACGTGATGGAACTATTTGCGACTCCGGCAAGGAATACAAGCCCTGACGTCAACGGAAGCTTTCCAGTATACATACGTGGTAACATCGAGTGGAAACCTCTAGGAGAAATCCGACATTAAAGTATTTACGTGTTAAGCCAGCCACATAATGGAAATATCCCAAAAGCTATTCTCGTGTGTCAGCCGCAACTTAGACGGTATATAAGCAAGAGGTAAAATGAGAAGAGTCAGTCTGATGGAGTAGTCTGGCGAAGGAGTCCGAGAGCCGTAGAACGCCACTCCACCGCCACCTGAATATGCAGAAGTAAAATTCGTAGCGAGAAGTCGGTGATCAGGTCGGGAGACACACACGGCAACTGCAAGATAAGTAATCATTATCTATTCTGGGGAATAGCTCTGAACAGAGACGATCTGTCTGTCTCAAGGAACAGCTAGCATTTGTAGCTTCGTAACTAATAAGAACAATTTACGGAACAGTAACTGTCTCTTTCAAGCTTGGCCTGCTGATAAGAGTAAACTGAGTCTGACTAGTAATACAGAAAAGGGTTATGAACTGGCGCCTCTTTTATAAGTTATCAAAAAGAATAAAGATATTACTGAAATAAATACTGAATTCTTCAGCATACCCTGCCTGCCATTAATCCTAAAACATTACCACTGTCACCCAGTCTACCTCAGAGAGCTTTCTCCCTATCATCTCCGACACTCAAACAACCCTCAGATTGTCGTCAACGTTCCCATCGCACCATAAAACTGTGCTGGGACGCGACAGTGTGAATGTTTCATTATCATCATTTAAGACTCATTATGCCTTTCAGCGTTCAGTCTGGAGCATAGTCCCCCTTATAAAATTCCTCCATGACATTGGTGTCTCTTCTGATGTTAAACCTATTACTTCAAAATCATTCTTAACCGAATCCAGGTACCTTCTCCTTGGTCTGCCCCGACTCCTCCTACCCTCTACTGCTGAACCCATGAGTCTCTTGGGTAACCTTGCTTCTCCCATGCGTGGAACATAACCCCACCATCTAAGCCTGTTCGCCCTGACTGCTACATCTATAGACTTCATTCCCAGTTTTTCTTTGATTTCCTCATTGTGGATACCCTCCTGCCATTGTTCCCATCTACTAGTACCTGCAATCATCCTAGCTACTTTCATATCCGTAACCTCAACCTTGTTGATAAGGTAACCTGAATCCACCCAGCTTTCGCTCCCATACAACAAAGTTGGTCGAAAGATTTAACGGTGCACAGATAACTTAGTCTTGGTACTGACTTCCTTCTTGCAGAAGAGAGTAGATCGTAGCTGAGCGCTCACTGCATTAGGTGTGCTACACCTCGCTTCCAGTTCTTTCACTATGTTGCCATCCTGTGAGAATATGCATCCTAAGTACTTGAAACCGTCCACCTATACTATCTTTGTTCCTCCTATTTGGCACTCAATCCGTTTATATCTCTTTCCCACTGACATTACTTTCGTTTTGGAGATGCTAATCTTCAAACCATAGTCCTCACATTTCTGATCTAGCTCTGAAATATTACTTTGCAAATTTTCAATCGAATCTGCCATCACAACTAAGTCATCCGCATATGCCAGACTGCTTATTTTGTGTTCACATATCTTAATCTCACCCAGCCAGTCTATTGTTTTCAACATATGATCCATAAATAATATGAACAACAGTGGAGACAGGTTGCAGCCTTGTCTTACCCCTGAAACTACTCTGAACCATGAACTCAATTTACCGTCAACACTAACTGCTGCCTGACTATCCATGTAAAGACCTTTAATTGCCTGCAAAAGTTTGCCTCCTGTTCCATAATCTCGTAGAACAGACAATAACTTCCTCCTAGGAACCCGGTCATATGCCTTTTCTATATCTATAAAGCATAGATACAATTCCCTGTTCCACTCATAACACTTCTCCATTATTTGCCGTAAGCTAAAGATTTGGTCTTGACAACCTCTAAGAGGCCTAAAACCTCACTGATTTTCATCGAATTGGTCCTCAACTAATACTCGCACTTTCTTTTCAACAATAACTGAGAAGATTTTACCCACAACGCTGATTACAGAGATACCTCTGTAGTTGTTACAATCTTGTTTAAAGATTGGTGTAATTACTGCTTTTGTCTAGTCTGATGGAACATGTCCCGACTCCCAGGCCATTTCAATTATCCTGTGTAGCCATTTAAGACCTGACATTCCACTGTATTTGATGAGTTCCGACTTAATTTCGTCCACCTCAGCTGCTTTATTGCACTGCAATCTATTGACCATTTTCTCCACTTCCTCAAATGTGATCCTATTTCCATCATCATTCCCATCCCATTCTACCTCAAAACCTGAAACATTACTGATCATATTTTCACCTATATTGAGCAACTCTTCAAAATATTCCCTCTATCTGCCCAAGGCATCCACAGGATTCACCAGCAGTTTTCCTGACCTGTCCAAAACACTTGTCATTTCCTTCTTACCTCCCTTTCGAAGACTGCTAATTACACTCCAGAATGGTTTCCCAGCAGCTTGACCTATAGTCTCCAGCCTGTTTCCAAGGTCTTCCCAAGATTTCTTCTTGGATGCTGTAATTATCTCTTTAGTTTTGTTTCTTTCTTCAACATAACTTTCTCTGGCTACCTGAGTTCTAGTATGTAGCCATTTTTATACGCCTTTTTCCTTTTACAGGCTACCTTGACTGTGTCATTCCACCAAGCTGTTTGCTTCATCCTACTTTTACACACTACTGTTCCAAGACATTCTTTAGCCACTTCTAGTACTGTGTCCCTGTACCTTGTCCATTCCTTTTCCAATGACTGTAACTGACTACATTCAACTAACTGGTACCTTTCTGACATCGCTGTTAGGTACTTGCGCCTGGTTTCCTTATCCTGAAGTTTTCCACTCTTATCCTCCTACATATGGACCTGACCTCCTGCACTTTTGGCCTCACAATCCCAATTTCAATGCAGATTAAATAATGATCAGTGTCATCAAAGAATCCCCTGAATACACGTGTGTCCCTAACAGCCTTTCTGAATTCCTGATCTGTTATTATATAGTCAATGACAGATCTGGTTCCCCTGCCTTCCCAAGTATACCGGTGAATGTTCTTATTTTTAAAAAAGGAGTTTGTGATTGCTAAGCCCATACTGGTACAGAAATCCAAGAGTTGTTTCCCGTTCCTGTTGGCCTCCATATCCTCTCCAAATTTACCCATAACTTTTTCATACCCTTCTGTTCGATTTCCCATCCTGGCGTTAAAATCACCCATGAGCAGAACACTGTCCTTGTCCTTTACTTTAACAACTACATCACTGAGTGCCTCATAAAAATTATCCATCTTATCTTGATCTGTCCCTTCACAATGCGAATATACTGACACAATCCTAATCTTCTTGCTAGACACTGTCACATATATTCACATCAGTCGTTCGTTTACATACCTTATTGCAACTACGCTGGGTTCCATTTCTTTCCTGATGTAAAGCCCTACACCCCATTGTGCTATTCCTGCTTTGACTCCTGACAGGTAGACCTTGTATTCTCCCACCTCTTCTTCTTTCTCACCCCTTACCCGAATGTCACTAACAGCTGAAACGTCCAGCCCCATCTTACTTGCAGCCTCTGCCAGCTCTACCTTCTTCCTAGAGTAGTCCCCATTGATATTAATAGCTCCCCATCTCATTACCATTTGTTTGCCAAGTCGTATCTTAGGAGTCCCTGGTCTGTCAGTTAGAGGTGGGACTCCGTCACCTCCAAAGGTCCGAGGCATTTTGCTCTGATTGTTGCCAGCATCATATTTAAAGTACCAGGGAAGCAGGTTGCTACCCTTACTTGCCCCGAGTCCAATTGGGTTTTACCCCTAACGGCTGAGGGACTAACCGGTGGATTTGGTAGTCTTTGCCGTATGAGCACAAAGGTGACCACGACTCAGAATATGTCCGAGATGCCCAGCCTTATTCCAAAGTAACTGGTATCCCGACTGTTCGGACCACTTACTTGGCCACTCATACGTTGACCGTCGTTCATGAACTAGGACACGACTACAGGAACCCACACCATGAACCACGTGAATGTTTGTAAAATAAAATAAAAAAAACGTTTTCGGTCAATATTCTCACAAAACTAAACTCCGTCCGAATAGGCCATGAGGACCCAGCGGTACCGACCGGCCGCCGTGTTATCCTCAGACCACAGGCGTCACTGGATGCGGATATGGAGGGGCATGTAGTCAGCACACCGCTCTCCCGGCCGTGTGTCAGTTTACGAAACCGGAGCCGCTACTTCTCAATCAAGTAGCTTCCCAGTTTGCATCACAAGTGTTGAGTGCATCCCGTTTGCGAACAGCACTCTAAAGTCCAGATTGTTACCCATTCAAGTGTTACGCCAGCCTGACAGCGCTTAACTTCGGTGATCTGATGGGAACCCATGTTACCTTTCCGGCAAGGCCGTTGACTTCTCACAAAATACCTGTTATTTTTACGTAATTAAGCGTTTAAAAATGATCAGATTTCTAAAGGTCGGCTCTGCCTACATGTATTACAGGAGTGTTAGCTGAAATTACAAGAGACTTCGCATATTTTTTCCCGCAAATGGTTTACTTATTAACTATCGAAACGCGTTTAAAACTTTTAAGTAACAATGGCAAGGAATTTTGTGATGCCTGATAGTGGAAACTTTCCAAAATTTCATTCATTTACAGTTTACGCTCGCATCATTCGGCAACGAAGCAAGCCTGCATCTATCTCGATTAGAATTACCAAGAAAAAGGCGCTAGCAGATGGGAGCTGTTGTAGCCAGGCAGTTAAGGCAACAATTTGGAGGTTACTTAAGGTCGTAGGTTCGCTTACTGCTGGTTAAGAAATGGTTCTTCCTCCTCATGTTTGTAACACTTTCTGAGACTTCGTTATTCGTGAAAGTTAAGTACTTTTCTGAAACATTCGTTGTTAATTACATGTAAGAGCGCGCTTTTTGAATAATGACTATATTTGATTTCTAGACTTCCAAATGTTGAAGAAATTAAAGATGAATTTGTTGTGCTTGAAGGAACTGACAGTTACATTTATATTTTTTCTTGTCACAACTAATTCACCATTCTATTCAGAATACGTAGCGATTTCCGGGTGTGAGGTCATACAGGAATCCAAGAGGACGAATTATTGCGAATGAAATAAGCAGCAATCACCTTTTTACTATTGCATGTGACAAATATTTATCTACGATCGAATCCTTCACAACAGTAGGCAGAGATTAAATATCCCTGTCATAATATTTTTAGACTATACACAATATATGAAACACGTTTGATTCGTGAGATGCATGTCGTAAAATTACGACTAACTTCAATAGCTGCACTCGCCACACGTTCTAGAAAAGAGGTTTTTAAAATTTTGTTTTTAATACCCAAACCGTCGCTGTATCAAACAGGGAAGTAGGCTGCGTCAACATTTTGATTACTAGGAGCGAGTTACAACATTTTATGCATCTTATTCTTTGACACACTCTTAAATTTTCGGTTTCATGGAGGTATGTTTTGTCTATGCTACTTATTGAAGGCAATTTGTTTCGTTTCTTTTATTTGTGAAGCATCTTCACAAGTAGGGGCGAAACGCGTATGGCAATAAACAAACTGCCATGGAAAACAGAAAAAATAAGAAATTTGTGGCTTTATAGATGTATTTGAACAATGTGGTACTAGACATCATTCCTAACTCATTTCGCTAAACGTAAAATCCAAAACAAGACGTCGATGTGAATGAGAATAAAATGACATAATATGAAGTTTATGACAGTTTCCAGAATACAGTCAAATATCCTATCGTTGTTATGCATGAATGGTCATAAATTTGAACAGCACTACATACTCTTAACACAATTTTCGGTACTGCGAGAAATAGTGTGCCTTTCTCGGTGCTAGCCGCATCGGGTTCGTGCCGCTTTCCACGCTGCAGTGCGCATGCGCACCAGATTGATTTTGATTGGTTGACGCGAGGAGAACTGACTAGGATGGTACGGTATCGCTTCCGAAATGCTTACAGAGTAATGTGGGGAGGCCTCCTTCGAAAACAATGCCACTTGGTGCGCTCGCCTACCGACACGATCGATAGAGCGGCCGAAAGATACAGAATAGGGGCCTGTCGGTCCAGACTTCGACTCCCGGCAACGCCGCTGGGGTGCCACGTCCTACTGCAAAATTCAAGACGTCACTGTCTTGCTCCGCAGTGGGCGTCGAGCGGCGGCTGCCACATCGCCGCAGAGTCAGCGCACATGTCAACGCTCCACTGTTTAAGCAGCTCGCCCGTTTGCCCGTCTGCGCTACCGCCCGATACTAGCCCTGCCGCTCAGTGTTCAATAATACGCGAAGGGCGAACGAAACACACTTGACTAACTGTACTGCCTGAATCGAATAATTAAGGACTGCTTCTTGTCCACAGAGGAACCAAGTTAAGCTGTTCTTAACGTTTTTCGCAATATTACGAAGAAAATCGGCTTTTAAGTTTTCGAGAAACTGTATTTACTAAAGGTAAAGCATTACTCCAAAAACGAGATGTGGCTTAATTGCAAGAGGTAAAGATTGATAAGTGGGTAAACTGCGAGTCCTTGGTCCAAAACCCACTGTTGTCTTTCTTTTATCGTTCAGTTTGAATATCATTTACACATCAAATCCTTAAAAAATATGCTAATTAACACATATCTAATCAATTTTTTATGAAAATGCACATCATCTTGTTTCTAATTACATAACGCACGCAAAATTCAAGTTTTCATTCCAAATATAAATTCTTTCCTATCGATCTTTTACAGTAGATTGTTTAAATTAAAAAATTGTAAATTAAATTTTTGGGACAAAACTCTTCATTTGCACTATACCCATTACTTTATACGACAGATGTGGTCTCACACGAGGCAAATGAAACATGGAAAAAAGTAATTTTCACCGCATCGAGCACACTGCACAGATGCTTCATTTACTGTTGCTACCGTCCCACTGCAATCTAAACCCAATAGAATTTATGTGGGGGGCCAAGTTTAGGGATTAGTCAAAGGATGTAACAAGGCATTTTAGCTGCCAGGCGCACTGGAACTAACGCACGAAGCTTTGTCAGACGTCCGTGCCGAACTGTCTAGATGCATAACAGTACGTCATAAAAAAGGCGGAAAAAATGTGGCGCTTGGGTGGCTTCATGTATTCTGGTGCTGATCGGCTCGTTTTCAACATAGCAGATGACCGTTATTGTACTTAAACTGTACTGTTCGGAATCGATGATGGAAGGAGTTGAGGTACCAGATGACTAAGTAAAACCTTCAGTGATTTCAATGTTTTCAATGTTCAACTACATGGTAAAATCTCTGCAATACACTTTTGCGAGAGAAGCGGTAAGCAGCCGCACCTAACCTACCTTAACTGCCATGGCTCTTCTTTCACCGTACGGACTATTGTTAGTTATCATGCTTCATATTAAGTTTCAAAAAATGGTTCAAATGGCTCTGAACACTATAGGACTTAACTTCTGAGGTCTTCAGTCCCCTAGAACTTAGAACTACTTAAACCTAACTAACCCAAGGACATCACACACATCCATGCCCGAGGCAGGATTCGAACCTGCGCGGTTCCAGGGCCTAGAACCGCTCGGCCACAACGGCCGGCTATTAAGTTTCGTGCCGTGCATTATTCGTAGAGATTGCAATGAAATAAGCAATCGCTGAGTACGTTACTTCTGCTGCACGTATACATATTGTGGCACAAGAAATGTGGGTAACACATCGAAATTATCTTTAAAGTTGGCTTCTATGTACAATTCTGAATATTACGTTGGTAAATCGGACAACTGATGAGGTAGTGAACTTTGGCACAACCTGACTATAGCGACCGTTACAAAAATACGCACCTCAAGTTCATCTTACTGTCTTACAGCACTGCCAGATATTGGTAATTTCATATCTTAGCCGGCCGCTGTGGCCGATGGTTTTAGGCGCTGAAGTCTGGAACCGCGCGACCCCGACGGTCGCAGGTTCGAATCCTGCCTCGGGCATGAATGTGTGTGAGGTCCTTAGGTTGGTTAGGTTTAAGTAGTTCTAAGTTCTAGGTGACTGATGACCTCAGGAGTGAAGTCCCATAGTGCTCAGAGCCATTCAAATCTTAGTAACAATTCCAAAAAAATATTATACATCACTACTAGGAAAAACGTTACAAGAAATTTTGAAGAAAGTAAATTTTTTAATTGAACCTGTTGATAAAACGGAACCAGACTCATTTGGACGAAAGGAATATATGAACACTCAGAAAGTTTATAAATTCATGGGATACATAGTTTATCCTGAATACATAATAATATTACGAGACAAAAAATTAAACACCGTAAGAGGTATGAAACTGTTACGCCTGTGTAAGGAAAAATAGCGTCGCTGATGAATTTGTGTTCTGTTCGACCTTGTTGAAACTTCCAGCGAGAAAGTTAAGAAAACTATAAAATTAATTTTGGTAACACCTGAGGCATCAGTGTTATTATATTATATCGTGTCCCCTATGAACGCATTTTATCTAGGAGTGTACTTGCGTGGCGCTCGCCCTAATTTTTAACACAACTGTGAATATTCCCTATCTTCCGAAAACATTTAATTGCTGTTCTTACTGACCCTTCGTCACTACACACATTACCCGAATCACTGGGATACACTGGTGTCAAAAACTAAAGCAACAAACTGCTATTTCCCCGTCCAATGTCTAATTCATGACGCAACCGTACAACCTGTCGACAGATCTTTACGATCGTGTTCTGCACGGAAGACGGCATTCCGATCAACGGACAACCACGCCAGCAAAGACGTCAGGGCACCTATCAAGTGGGGTAGTGTTTTTTCAGGGTAGTCCCTCATTCACTATCGCTGTGTACACACTCACAGACGGTGCAGTATGGCACAGAGAAGACGCCTACTGACTCTGCGGTGGAGAGCCGCAGGAAGAATGGAAGAGTCGCTAACTGATGTGCCCCGATGGCTTGATGTGAATCATTCTGTCTTTTTTTTTTCGGATGAGGCGACAGTTTATACAGACGGAAACTGTATCCCGGGTACCAGGACAGACCCGACCACGTGTCGTATCAGAAAGGGTGGGCCGTTATTTGGCTGTAAGGACACGACGGTACCGCCTTAGTACTGCACTACAACTAGCATCTGATCTCTCAGTATCCCCTCGTCGCGTTGTATCGAGGCAAACGGTGTACAGAAGGATTCAGCGGAGTGACCTTTATTGTTAGAGACCTGTTGCCTGTTTACCTTTGGCGTGTCTTCACAAAAGGGAAAGTCTAGGGTGGAGCCGTCAACATTCCACGTGTAGGGTCGAACTCTTGGCCACTGTTCTTTTCACGGACGAGTCCCGATTTGGTCTGGAGTGTGATTCTCGACGGATTCGCATCTGGAGGGCACGTGGAATACGATTTCGGGACCCAAACCTTGTGGAAAAAGCGGTATCGAGGTGGATCCCTAATGGTGTGGGCACGGATTATGTTGACTAATCGAACACCTCTTCATGAAATTGTACAGGTGAATCAGCAAGATTCAGCTGCTTTCAGGTACCGTGAGGTCATCTCGGGACCTCATGCACGGTTGTTGTGGGCTGCTGTGGGCTCAGATTTCGTATTGATGGACGGTAATGCTCGAGCTCATAGAGCATGGGTGGTTGATGTTTTTTTTTCGGTAGCGGAAGACATTGCACGCATGGCGGGGCCTGCTCGCTCTCCTGATTTGAATACCATAGAGCATGTCTGGGGTGTACTAGGGAGATGGGTTGCATCACGCCAGCATTTACCAACCACTCTCCAAGACTTGTGAGCAGCTCTGTAGGAAGATTGAGCGTTATTGTCTCCACTTAAGATTCATGACATCATTCACAGCACGCCCCTTCGCTGTCAGGCCCGTACTATAGCCAGAGATGATCACAGCCCATATTGAGCACATCTACCAGCTGTGAGAATGTGTGCAAATCCGTTAAGTTGGAAAAAAAACGAAGAACATTTTTGTCTACCGTTATGCATGTCGCAGTCGATTACGTTCTCTATTCTTTACATTGTTTCTACTATGATATCACCAGTTTTGCGGCAAAATAAACGCAACCTTGCAAAACTTCCGTTTGCTGTTTAATTTTGGACATGAGTGTACATCATAAAAAATTAACTGTAGGTACTTTCAGACACTACTTCCGTCGAAGTCTAGCAAAATTATTGGTGCATATGGTTTTTTGAAACCCAAGCTTTATCGAACTATACTAGAAGACTGGAGGTCTTTGAGATCACCCAGTGTTTTTTCTAGCTGTGGTACTCTCCTCTGTCGTATCTGAGTATAGTTCTACGCACAAAGTTTCTGTAAAAATCGTCAATTTCCGTAGATTTCTTTTTCGTCCATATCCCTTTCTTGGAGACACAAAACACATGCTCACACCTACAAATCTGCCGATGTTACTGCAGTGTTAATATGGGATACAATCGATTCCGAAATACCTAAAGATTTCGTCGTAATTTTATGTTCTTTTCTGGTGTCTTCACTGTTAGGTGGATCAGCAGAAATCTTCAGTACATTCGATTTGACAATTTTAGACTGTCTACGAATGTGTTTTCGCACACCGAATGGGGTAGCACTAAAAGTAGGCCCTTGCTTCTTCATTTCACTCATTACCAAAGACACGTCAATGCACCGTTCCACAGAAGGGCTGAAAACACGATATCTTACGGAAATATTGAACATAGTTGGCGCTGACCCACTAGAATGTTGTAACAGTGTGGCAACAAAGCTACAGGTATAAGAAGGGCGTTATCACAGCGCTTACGCCTGTGTGGACTGTCGGCAGCAGGTGGGGCCTTGAGGTGTCTAATTTCGTGACGGCCACTTTCGAAGACGGGATCAGCTGATAGCACACATTCTGAGGCATCAAGGAATAGTCAAGTTTCGTAATTAGGTGGTGGTGGTGATGGTGGTGATATGGGGTCGCCAAGGCTCTCACGCAGTAGGCAGGATCAAATGCATGCCGCTAAAGCGATGTGGTATCTGATTGGCTTTAAGAGCCGGTTTGTCAGTCTATTGTTTTTCATTTAGCCGGTTTTCTAAGTAGAATAAAACAACCGAATGCAACTTATCTCTGTGGCTATGTCAGCCATACCAATGTTTTTCATTCATTCTTCAGGTTTACGTGGTTTCTCATGTGACAACCGACTGACAGGTCTCTGACAGTTACGTCTGTTAATATCATTTAATCTCTCGTCTTGAGTTATCTTTCTCATGTTTTCAACCTTTATGGTTATATATGAACGATGAAGAGCGTTGGCTGCCAAAATTTTTGGATAATATAATCTATCTTCAAGGAGATATGAATAAAAGGGATATTTCCACAAATATTATATTGGCTTAAGGAACTGTCAGCAGACCATTCATTACTGGATATAGCTATGCGAGCTGTGAATGCCAGCAGATGCGCTGAGGGTATATTTCATATTAGCGGAAAATTACTAATTACAATAACCCCTCTCCCCACTTATCAGGCAGAATGAAATTTTCACTCTGCAGCTGAGTGTGTGCTGATATGAAGCATCCTGGCAGATTAAAACTGTGAACCGGGCCGAGACTCGAACTCGAGACCTTTGCCTTTCGCGGGCAAGTGCTCTTCCAAGCAAGCTACCCAAGCACGACTCACGAGCACTTGCTGGCGAAAGGCAAAGGTCCCGAGTTCGAGTCTAGGTCCGGCACAGTTTCTTCATCTGCCAGGA
The DNA here is from genome assembly GCF_023897955.1 of Schistocerca gregaria. NCBI lineage: Eukaryota > Metazoa > Arthropoda > Insecta > Orthoptera > Acrididae > Schistocerca > Schistocerca gregaria. Next base: position 1,132,234,935 of record NC_064920.1, on the reverse strand, counting down.
AGTTTCATCACCAGGCAGCGCAGAATGGAGAGCAGCCAAGCTGCTGATCGACCAGGAGAGCAGCTGAAGGTATGAGATTGCGACAGCTTGCTGGTAAGGGGGGACTAGTGAGCGGACATCCGCGCCACATCTCCCTGTTTCCGCTGAACTGGACGGCATCGCAGGTCCCGTGAAACACGTCGCCCCCATTAGGCCTGAGGGAGGCGAAGAACGTGGTGTTTAGTTACGGTGATGGTTTAACTGTGAATCTCAAGTGTCAATATATGAATGTGAATAGTACTTCTACAAATCTGAGAAATGCTACACCTGCTACTTTTCGAAGGTTGTAATACGTAAACAGACTTATATGACTCAGTTTGATTTGTACAAAGGGCGTTCAAAAAGTTTTGCACAGTAGTCTCCAAATTTGTAATTTTTTGCAGGAGGAGAATGAATTTTTTTCGAACATTACTAGGAACATTTAGCTATAAGTTGGTGTATAAAACTATTTTCTTTTATTTACAGGTGAACCGTAATGGACCGTGAAGTATATGTCAGGTTGTGACAACGGTCGGTGATGGAGTTCCCTTGAAGACCGCCGATGACTGTGCCACCTCTATTCACAGGAAGTTGCTCCCTGTTTATGGGGAGGACACAGTGAATCGCAGCAGCATCCAGCGGTGATTGCAGGTGTTTAAAGAAGGTGATTTCTCTATACCTGAAATCCACGATGTGGTAGACCATCGATGGCAGTGAATGAGGTGAACAAGGAGACCATTGATTAAATTATCCAAAATGACAGATGTGTGACGACACGACAGCTTGCTGAAACGACTCGTTTGTAATTGGGTAGTGTGGTATTAGTGGTACAGTCATTAGGGTACAGAAAAATCTGTGCACGTTGGCTGCCTAGATTATTGACAAGAGAAATGAAAACGATGAGAAAAAATCTGTGCGAGGGTCCCAAGAAGACCTTTGCTGAAGAGTGGAAACAGTGTTTTGATGGCGTCATTACCCAGGATGAAACATTGTTGTTTCTGTTCAAACCTGAGAGCAAAACCCATTCCGTGGAGCGGCGTCATCCGGGTTCCCCTCCCAAGAAGAAACCAAGACTTACACGAACAGCAGGCCGAATGGTGATGGCCTCCTCCTCCTCCTCCTCCTCCTCCTCCTCCTCCTCCTAGGATCAGTATGGTGTTACTCTCATTGACTTTTTGGAACCTGGATCCACAATTAACCGAGACCGTTACTGTTTGTCATTGGACAAGCTGCGACGTACCATCAAGACTCACAGACCACAGATTCAGAGTCAGATCGCCAGACTACACCATAACAATGCCAAACCCCTTACAGCCCTTATGACGCAGGAGAATGGGTCGGACAATTGTGTCGCATCCTACGTATAGTCTTAACTGTGCTCCGTCTGATTTTTACCTCTTTGGTCGTCTGGAGGCCCACCGGCGCGGTAAAACATTTGATAGTGAGAAAGACTATTTCCTGTGTCAAGCAATGGTGTAAAATTCGAGCCCCAGAATTTTACCAAAGTGCATTCGCATCTTGGAAACAACGTTGGGCCAGATGCGTCATGGCTGATTGAGGTTACACTGAGTAGGATAGCTAAATGTTCCAAGTATGTTCACAAAAATTTCATTCTACTCTTGCAACAAATAAAAAAAAATTAGAGACTGTGCAAAACTTTCTGAACGCCCTTTGTGCATATGTAGCCGTCTGGTAGCTAGTAGTCTCATTTTCCGCACCTTTCATACAAATAAATGACTGAATAAATGTTTAAGAGCTAGATTCAAATTGTTTTGAATTAATAGACATTACACCTTTCCAGTAAAACGGAATATAAACAGTCGCCAAAATTAGTTAAAATTCCTTTCTTTTTCATGTACCGTTAAGAGAACTTTTGTGCCCAACTTAGTAGCCCCAACAATGCTTCAACTAAAATAACTACATGTTAACTGCATCTAGAACCATTTAAGCCACAGTAATAAATTAATCCGTTTTAAATCGTGAAAATTATAATTCTTACATTCAGTGCATAATTAAATGATTAGGTATAATGTTTACTTTAATTGAACCATATCTCTGTGTCTAATCTGATTTTACTTGAGAAGACAGAATGTACAATTCAGTTATAGTGCAAAACTGCAGTAGACTCGGTTGACTGTTTCCATTTGGTTGCTCTCACAGACTGGTTTCAGTCAAAAGACATAAATGAAGAATAATCAAATCGATGTGCAAAACTATAACTGAATCCAACAAACGACATACTAGATTTTTTGCATTAGACTGTTCTCATCACTATCGAGGCGTGGGTGCCCACAGGGGGGGAAGGGATGCTACAGGTAGAAAAATATACTTTTGAAGTAAATAAGCTCATCGGTTTCGAGACATGTCAAGCCATAAGAACTGAATTTTATAGGTGAAACAAAAAACCTCTCCCGACCCCTCCTCGCCATCACAACCGTAGCATATTTTATGGATGTAGGCTGCAGTAGTTCTGCAGAGATAGAAAGGCTGGCTAGCACAGCACATGCCAGTGTGGAGAGTTGCATCAATTCATTCTTCGGACTGAAGATCATAACAGTAGTGGTGGTGGCGGCCGCAGTGGCAGGATAGTAGTGATAAGAGGCAGTGGTGATGGAATGGTGGTGGTGGTGGTGTCAGTCTGTGGATCACTAATAGATAGTATAAGGGACATGTTATATCTGTTCAAGAACAAAAAATGTAATTAACATATTGACATTTACATACTAACAGGTCTCGTTTAACAAGAATCTAGGGCAGGTAGTCTATCATGGTCTTATACCATAAATATACTGTTATTTGTCATTAATTCAAGGAAACCACAGAAAACCTCAGAATGTCTGGATGGAAATCAGAGCCTCTGTCCTCTACACAGTCAGCCTATAAACAGCGCAATCTCTTCCGGTTTATGATCACCTGTGTACATTTCTGAACACACACACACACACACACACACACACACACACACACACACACACACACACACACACCTCAACTCACCACCCTCGGCCTATACATCTTCCCCACAGCTCTCAAAGAAACGCTAGAACCCAAAAATTCTCAAAGACACACTTCCACCAGAAATGCTCATCTAAATATGAGCTTGCAGGTTCGAAGAGCGCCTCTTGCCCCTCCGTACCGCTGAATTAATTCCCCCCCCCCCCCCCCCAAAAAAACTGTCTTATTAGTACCAGCCCCAGTGTCACAATCCTGAAACTCAATTCTATGGTTAGCTACAAAATGATTATGATCCCTCTTCTCTAAATCCCTACACCGCTGAAATGCATGTCACTACAGTACTACCCTCCTCAATACATTCCTCAATCAGCCCCACTAGTTCCCTCTTACTACAACCCTGCAAAACCCTAATACCACAATCAGCCATCCCCCCCCCCCCCCCGCGCACACACGCACACACGCACACACGCACGCACACACACACACACACACACACACACACACACACACACACACACACACACACACACACACACACACACACACACAAACCAAACCGAGAACTGCCCCTCCTGTACTTCCTCTTACCAAAATGTGATTCGTAAGTTTCAACAACGGCCGTCGGCCCACCCTGCTTTCCCTTACACTTCACGCACTCCGAACAAACGTCACCACAAAAGGAAAACCACTCCAAAACAGTTCTCTCACTCACACCAGTCTCTTGCGCACAAGAACTTATACGGGACCGATAGCAAAGTAATAAGTAAGAAAGAATGCAAGACAATCTCCAGTATGGCCACCCTAGATTTTTCGAATCAGGCACCACGTCTTATCGATGTATCAACAACGAGCCGCCGAAAGTCTCGTCAACCACATGTTGTGCTCACAAACGTGACACCTAACATTCAGCAATTAGACCGAAAACCTGTACAAACTGCATGACGAACATCATATCATCACCATTCGCAAAACGTAGCGATACACTCGTAAACTCCCGTCGTATCCACAGCCAGCACAAATTAGATTTATTTCCGCACAACAAATAACAAACTAGTCAGACATAACAAAAACGCCAAAAACATAAACAAAACAACTAATAATTCAAAGAAAACACTACCACAACCAACTATCCAGGCTCAAACTACGTTAGCACAATGGCAACCAAAACTAAAAAAAATTGCTCAGAGCACTATGGGACTTAACATCTGAGGTCAACAATCCCCTAGGACTGGACATCACACATATCCATGCCCGAGGCAGGATTCGAACCTGCGACTGTAGCCGTCGCGCGGTTCCAGCCTGAAGCTCCTAGAACCGCTCGGCCACTCTGGCCAGCAACCAAAACTCAGATGGACCAAATACCAAGCTTTAAACTCAGCAGCTCAACATCAACAACCACCACCACCTCATACAACACGACATCTACAAACACAACAAACTCAAAAACACCTCGCCATAGTGACGTCACACACATTATTACATCATGGGTCAAAGCAACTGGGTGGACTTTGACGCTTCCATTGACTCCCTAATTCAGTAAGAGTCATGGAATAAAAATTCAATAAAATTTGGGTTATCTACTGCATCTCGTTTTGTGGGAGGTGGTAATACGTATTTGGAACGTATGGAGAAGTAAAAATACACCTGATGAAGTCGGCCGTATATTGTAGTACATAGTATGACACGAGAATTTCCTCGCAAAGGCAGCTCTTAAAGGAAAAATGGCGCAATTCGAAACATAATGTGAGTTTTAAACTTTAACAGCACAACAGTCGACATCAAATCATACGGAGGACTATCAGCTGGGCAAGATATCTCAGTTACACATGAAATGTATGTAAGTAATAGTAAATACCACGTATGTTCAAGTACAGTTTGTTGTAGTGTTACATATCGTAAAGCAACGGCCATCGATTTTTCGGATAGGAGTCAGGCATCGATTCATTATTATTCATATTGTTTCCCAATACGAAAACAACGTCGTACATCGAATTAAAATAATTGATGGTCGTTTCTTTAAATGAACCTGTTTCTCATTTAGAGGAATCTGCATTGTGATCGTACCCTTAAGTTTTAAGTATATATGTCTTTCTATATTAATATCACGTCCGCACAAACTTCTTTTCCAAAAAAGAGTCAATTATAGTTAATACCTTTTTTTCAGTTTTCCACACACTTATCAGCGTAATGCCTAAGCACCTTACAGATAAATTGAGTCCTTCCCTCTTCCGTTTCAGATATGAAATGATAACACAACTCAACAAGATGAAGAAAAAGTTATTCTGCCACGGGAACACACTTTCCCTGCAAGATGATTCCCTTCCTCCAACCCAAGTATCCAGACCTAATTTCATAATTCTTTTTACAAGTGATGTGCATGCTTTCGTCAACATACGTATTATACCTCTTTGGCAAAATGGCACAGTTTCACAACAAAAGTTATAAAGGTTATCACAGACATCAAAATTAGCACGCAAGGGAATCGAAGGAAAATGAAGTAACATACCCGATAACTATCTTGTCATGCTTTGCCTCAGGAGTGCGTCTTCGTTAGATACAACAGCAGTCTGACAACACAGCGGCACGCCATTTTTGTTGATATCGTGTGGCAGGAGAAACGATACTCGCAGTCGAACGGTCCCGAGACTTCTCGATAACGCGCAGAGTTCGATACGTCGTGGGCAACAGAATGAAACAGCATTAAATACTGCCCCCTATGTATACAATACTATTAGTAAAATTCACTGAACACACAACACGCGTAATTTATATTAATGGAAAATGAACCGTGGCATCCTACCCGCAATTTACAATCTGATAAGGCTGCCATTAGGCCTACGTCTTTAATGTACAGTAACGTAGCAGTCCGTAATATTTTGACGTGTGTTGGTATTACGAGAACAACACCTTTGTGCATCCTCTACTACATTGCAAAAGGAATGAAAATAAAGACCCAAGTCTATCACCGAAGAGGCATAAGAAAGAAAGAATACGATGATGATGAAAAGAAAAAAAAACATACCTATAGGGTTGTGGTCAGTTCTATAAAACACGACGAATATTTGCGAAGATACGGCTCACGCTGAACAAGCTAACGTGACAACCCATGTCGAAGGATGGTGTCGACAAGATTGTTTTCTTGAACGCTACTACTGTCTAAGCTTTGTGCATCAAATTCTGTTTTGTTGTTTCATTATTCTTTAAGATTATTTTTTATTTTCGAAATTTGTTCCTCAAAATTAACTTGCAAAATATACGTGATGCTTCTTATCTAAAACCCGTAACTCTATTTTGCTTTTTGCTCATCTCTTCTGTCACTTGAGTTTCACATGGCGGTTAATATTTCAGCCGTAGTTACTTTTATTTCTAATCAGCACGACAGTAATTTCGATCACTGGGTCATTTTCGGGTCCAAAATTTAGTACGTAAGTACGCCACTCAGAAATTTAAGCATGCTGTTGAACATTTGTGGCAATTACTAAGTGAAGATAGCTTCCCCAGGCCAAAAATGTTGGCCTTCAAGCAGTATTATATAATTGTGACCCGGAACAGGAAGAAATAACATTTCATTTCGTTATTAGGATCTGTAACGATTTGCCAAGTCGGTTGTAAATTAGTATAAAGGTCCTCCTTCACACACTAGAAAAACATGTAAGAAAGTTAACAGTTTTAGTGAGGATCAGTTAAATTTTTTGTTATTGTACTGCCTTGTGCGCATTTAGTGCCGGGCTGAAAAAAGTTTACTTTTCCGTCATTTGCGCACTTAAACGGCTATATTCGGGCAAGTTGACACGCTGCTTGGGAGAGAGCACTGATCAGCACATTACATTTGAATATACTGTTCATTTCAGTCAATGCTCACAAATCATTCAATAGCTATACTAGGTTCTACTGTCTACTCATTATGAATAGACCCTCATCCGCCTGTGCTGTTTATACTTCTACATTTCCGTGGTTCACACACATGAAAAATTTTGAAACTACTGTTACGTGATGGTACTATTGTCTATAGTATTCCCTGAATGTGACTTCCGGATTGAGGCATCCGCAGCTTGTATTCGGTCTTAGTCACGTGTGCTAATCAACAATTTTAAGGTTTCTTTTCAGCTTTGATTCATTTAAAATTAAATAAAAATGGGAATGTGTCCCAAAACACTGACACAGGCCCAAATACACATTTTTATGGTTATTTCCGTAACTGCCTCATCAATTATAATGTGAAGGAGGTCGATTGGAAGAGAGTTCCAGAATTTTCCTGAGGTGCAAAATAATATACCAAACTAGACACAATTTCCTTGAAGATGCAGACTCAAAGTTTCTGAAGTAAAAGAAGCAAAAATGTATGGGAAGCTAAAGCGGTCATCAATCGGAAGGTTGCTTTTGTCACACAGTGTTTTACTAGCTATGGGTCTACTGAAGATGATGCGCCCTTTCTTTCCTCCGACCATGGAACTAACCTACCCAACCAGTAACAGTAGGACCTATACATTAATTTGGACTCTCAACCAAGATGCAAGTCTGCGTTTTGCACATTAACAAGCAATGTTATGGGTGACAAAAATGAAAAAAAGACATAAAAACTGAATCGGACGCCAGACCTTTGGATCCGGTGGTGGTGGTGGTGGTGGTTAGTGTTTAACGTCCCGTCGACAACGAGGTCATTAGAGATGGAGCGCAAGCTCGGGTTAGGGAAGGATTGGGAAGGAAATCGGCCGTGCCCTTTCAAAGGAACCATCCCGGCATTTCCCTGAAACGATTTGGGGAAATCACGTAAAACCTAAATCAGGATGGCCGGAGACGGGATTGAACCGTCGTCCTCCCGAATGCGAGTCCAGTGTGCTAACCACTGCGCCACTTCGCTCGGTTTTTGGATCCGGAGTTTGCCATTAACCACTTCAAAGTAAATGGATACACAGAATTGGAAGTTAAAATTTTATAGACATTTGTAGAAAAGTTCGGGAATACGGGTATGAAAACTCAAAAAAAGGGTCTGAGAAGCAGGAAATACTTCACAAGACGTCACTGGAACGTATTTGAAGGCAGCTAGGTACTGGAGTTCAGCTTTGTTTCAGTATCTTCAAATGTTGCGGCATTCCCTGAATGACTGTCATTAATTTTGCACAATATAGAATATTCCGTTGGAGATCACTTAGCAATTTGGTTTTCATTTTGTCAGCCACATGACCGCGAGCTCGACCCAACTCACTCTGCACATGTTGCACAATACTCAGGGCCTCACATAGCTGAGTGCCAACAGCTTCCAGTCGTTTCATGGCTTTTGATCTCACTGAAAAACTGGCGTTGATGTATGCCAAGTTTCGAGACAACGTGTCTGTAAAAAGTTCTTTCACAATTTTGATAGCACTTGATTCATCGCTATCAAGCTCACAGAAGATTGTCTTTATTTGGGTGTAGATGGTGCAGTAATATTCACCAGCATTAAGCCGAGAACCCCATCGTGTAAAAACAAGTTTAGGTGGGAGGGGTGTTGAAGGTGCTTGTTCCTTAAATTTCTGCACCCATAGCGAAGCCTTCACATAGATTTTCTTGCCACAAGAAATTAATTTGTCCTCGTCAGGGTAATTTGATCGCACCTCTTCGGCAACTCTGTGCAACGCATATGCAAGGCAAGTGGCGTACACCATACTGGGGCAGAGAATCTGAAGCCCTTTGGCTGCTTTAGCCATATATAAAGCACCATCTGTTACAAGAAGCAAAACGTTGCCTCTTTTCACACCATCCGACCAACAGTAGCTTCAGAGAGTTGTCAAACAAAATAGCAATCGTCGAATTGTCTACTCTATCGAGAGCTTCACACATTAGTAGGAACATATCTCCAGAGTCATCAACTTTTAGAACACCAACAACATCATTTGAAATATATCGCCCACTAATATCCGTAGTTTCATCTATGAACAGCCAGATCTTTTGCTCAGCATTATTAATTCGTATTTTGTTGAGCACATCATTGAAGCATACGGATAAATAGTTCTTTCTCAGTGAAGATTCATATGGAACTGGATGTGTTGTGTACTTCTCCAAGAACCGTCTGAAGCGTGGATTCTTCAGTTTTTCCAATGGGATGTTGCAGGATACCATAATCTCACACAAATCCTTGCAGAATGATGGCACGGTTGACGATTGACCTGTCTGTTCAAATAAAAGCGTTTGCCTGCTGTTATTTTCAGCACTTCGTTTCACACAACTGGTGTGTTTAGCGGTGTTACAGTGTTGCTGCACATTAAAGCGCTTTTCTGCACTAACTTTACCTTCACACAGTTTACAAAATACGAGGCGTGTTTTTTTTAAATAAGTACCGTTTTGAATTTAAAAAAAAAGTACGTGCTAAGATATCTCAATAACTTTATTTTTCATTAAAGCCTGTACCTGAATCTACGCACTGACGCCATTACAGTCTGATTCTTCCTTGTTTACGTTGTGTACTGAGTGTTTAAGATTCCTCCGATAACCGTTGAGACCCGCCGACTGTGAAGTACGGGCTGTTATAAGATTTCTTAGTGCTAAAGGCCTAAAAGCGATAGATATTCATCGTGGGATCTGTGCAGTTTACGGAGGAAACATTATGAGTGATGGAATGGTAAGAAAGTGGGCGAGAGCATTTAAAGATGGCCGCACAAATGTGCATGATGAACAACGGAGTGGGCGTCCTTCGGTCGTTAATCAGAGTTTGGTGCAGGAAGTGGACCATAAGGTGAGAGGAAACAGACGCTTTACGATTTCCTCCTAGCAGGATGACTTTCCTAATGTTTCTCGTAGTGTTTTGTATGGCATTGTGACCGAGCACTTCACAATTATCGAAAATTGTGCGCACGTTGGGTACCGAAAATGTTGACGGATGTGCACAAGACCAAAAGTTTAGACAGTACATCGACTTTCCTTGAGCGGTACCACAACGATGGTGCTGATTTCATAAGCCAAATTGTTACGGGCGATGTAACATGGGTGGCCTACGTCACACCAGAATCAAAGCAACAGTCCATGGAAGTTGAGCAAGGCCATCGTTTTGCTGAAAGACAATGCCCGTCCGCATGTGGCGAATCAAACCAAAGATCTCATCACATCTTTTCGATGGGAACCTCTAGATCATCCTCCGTACAGCCCCGATCTTGCGCCCAGTGACTACCATCTGTTCCTGCACTTGAAGAAACAACTGGGCGGTCAGCGTCTTCAAGACGATGACGAAGTCAAAACAGTGATGATGCAGTGGTTAACAAGTCAGGCGGCAGACTTCTATGAGGAGGGTATTCAAAAACTGGTACAACGTTATGACAAGTGCCTCAATATTGACGGAAATCATATAGAAAAGTAGATTATGGTAAAGGCTTTCATGTAAAAATAAAATTATTGAGATATCTTGCATGTCTTTTTTTTTAAATTTCAAAACGGTACTTACTTAAAAAACACGCCTCGTAATATTTTCCATCAGTACTAAAGAACTTCTCTCCAAATTATCGAACATATCCTCGCAGCTTCACGCTGACGGAGCACTTTGCTTCAGGCATTTTGAACAAGGCAAAGGCTGTATTCAAACTGGTTACTGGGAACACCTGTGTGATGATTACGGCAGAAGCCGCCTTTGTTGGCTCTGGGAGCGTATTGTCGACTCTACGCAACAATGTCTTATGTTCGCGAAGCACTGTTGTGGTACACCGATTTTCTGCTACAGTCCTGAGAAATAACGCTGTGTACTAATTTATCTGTTAATCTTTCATAACAACACGTTAAATATTGTCTCGTGAGCGACATACTCATTTTCTTATCCGTGTGTCCCGTAAGATACGAGAAAAACGGTATATGCATTTTTGGCAAAAGTTAGCCGCAATGTGACCTATTACTAAAATTTGTTGAAATATTACTTTATATGCACAATCAAAATACATTTTTCGACACTAAAATGCCTAGATTTGTGTAACAATTTTTCTAAAATTCGTTCTATAGTTCAGAAAAAAGTATGACTTGTCATTAAAATCCGGGCCCTACTCATAAGGCGCTAACCCAGAAGATCTGCCAGGAAGTTTCATATCAGCGCACACTCCGCTGCAGAGTGAAAATCTCATTCTGGAAACATACCCAGGCTGTGGCTAAGCCATGTCTCCGCTATATCCTTTCTTTCCGGAGTGCTAGTTCTGCCAGATTTACAGAAGAGCTTCTGTAAAGTTTGGAAGGTAGGAGATGAGATACTGGCAGAAGTAAAGCTGTGAGTACCGGCCGTGAGTCGTGTTTCGGTAGCTCAGTTGGTAGAGCACTTGACCGCGAAAAGCAAAGGTCCCGGGTTCGAGTCTCGGTCGGGCACACAGTTTTAATCTGCCAGGAAGTTTCATATCAGCGCACACTCCGCTGCAGAGTGAAAATCTCATTCTGGAAACATCCCCCAGACTGTGGCTAAGCCATGTCTCCGCTATATCCTTTCTTTCAGGAGGGCTAGTTCTGCAAGGTTTGCAGAAGAGCTTCTGTAAAGTTTGGAAGGTAGGAGACGAGATACTGGCAGAAGTAAAGCTGTGAGTACCGGCCGTGAGTCGTGCTTCGGTAGCTCAGTTGGTAGAGCACTTGCCCGCAAAAGGCAAAGGTCCCGAGTTCGAGTCTCGGTCGGACACACAGTTTTAATCTGCCAGGAAGTTTCATATCAGCGCACACTCCGCTGCAGAGTGAAAATCTCATTCCAGAAGATGTAGTTTGCCTGAAAGGGTCTGAGTCATAGTGTAATTTTCGGGGCTCATCAATGGGGGAGTGTATATTACCTTAAACACTGGTGACAAACATTCCACACGTCTTTGGAAAGCTAGTGATAGAAGCCTTTTAGCAAAAGTTATGATCTTACGCAAATGTAAAATGAAACTTTGCGCCACAGTCTGCAAACTGGTATCAAAATCGGGTAACCAGGCGCTTCGAGTTCCTTTATCTTATTGCACGTTTCAGTGACTCAGCAACAAGCAAAACTGAAATAATAGTGGGATTAAGGACGGAAATTTTCGGGAACATAGTCACAGCATTCGTAACTGCTGAAAAGAAACGTCCTGCCAATGCAGACAAATTTACCCTTACGCTAACAGATGATAGAACGAAGAAGAGAACCAGGTCCGGTTTACAGCACAAGCAACAAAAGCCGCCGGTCGGTGTTCCAGAGGCACCACAGCTGTAATATTTTCTGTACAGGACGTATCATAATTACGAGTCCAACATTCTGCGTGGTGTCTGTCTGTTCTAAGTCGTGTCTCCCTACCACTTTCGCGCAACGATGCTCTGAGCGTGTTTTTTTTTTTTTTTTTTTTTTTTTGGGAATTGACTAGTTCGAACCTGGGACCTGTTGCTGGTAAGGAGACGCCAGACCACACATGTCATGTAGAGTTCAGAAGAGTTCAGTGAGACTAGCGATGATATAATCAAATACTTAATGATTTCAGCGTCAGCTCCACTGCACTCCCTGTAAAAGAATCTTAATACTAACTAAATTTAGTGGAAGGGGTTCAAGGTTTTCCTATTTTTAGCTAGCTGGTAAAATAACGTCGAGAAAGTAGTTACGTTTACCATTGGAATTTTTATTCTACTCACAAAACATTGTTTATAAATTGCACTATTGATAAAAGGAAATATTTTAATACGGGATGATAAAAACCAACTGAGTTAGACAAAAATGTGAACGAATATTTCCTGAATGGGTTTCCAAGTTCTATAATGGATTGAAGAGTGACCTATGCCATATCACATCTATAATCTAGGTTTAAATTAAGTTTCAGAAAAGAGAAAACTCTCTAAATGGTCTACAGTGACCCTCAATTATCTTTAATTACTTATTTAACGTGTCATAAATTACAGTGGCTGATGTGGCTTCTCAATAATCATATAACAGAAAAATCATCGCGTTTCAGATTTTAACTTCTAATAGCAAATGTGAATACCACGAAGTTTAATTGACGATCGACACTAGTATTACGCAAAAAGGGGATGTAACAGATGAGACTTCTGCAGTTCTGAGTGAAGCCTTACGCGCTTTTATGCAGCATCGCGTGCGTTCGTTACCTTGTCGTTGGTTAGACAGAGTCAGGGGGCGGTGGGAGGCGCAGTTGCACACACCTCACCGTCTCGGAAGCAACTCTTTCTAACTTCTCCTTAATACAATTACTGAAGCTGGTTTAAGAAAAGCTATCTGGCTGTGTTTTCAACTGACCAATCAGGGTCTCAATGTTAGCCTTAGGCTCCGCCTACAAAAATTCTGTATATCCAATGAGAAACGTTATACTTTTCGTGGTGGAGCAATGTTTTTAATGTTTGCTACATAACAGAGACACGTATAGTCTCACGCTAAAACTTGCAGCTGATGTAGCCCTTTTAGTGTTATCGTAAGATCTATACTGTTCTTCTGGAAGGCCCTATCTTTTAACATGGGCTGGAGGTGGTCTTGGCGGTAGGCTGGCAACGTGGGCGTCCGTCCCTTATCGTAGGGCCTCCTAGCCTACACGACTCTGCTCTCGGCTTCAGTTATCTTTTCTCCCCTCGGAACTGTGTCTGTTTCACAGTGGGAAGGTGTGACATGCATTTAGGCGTTCTTGTGTTAGTCTGTGGTATTCCATTTGCTCACTCGTCGGTCGTATTACTTTGGTTAATTTAATGTCAGGATTTATTTGGAGCTTTGTGACGTACTGCTGGATTTGCTATCATGTCCGGGTTTACATGGAAGCTCTTGGATTTGCCTGACACCTTACACGAGTATTAGCGGGCCCTTGGGGCGCCAACGTTTGCATACAGTGCACATCAGAATTAGGGATGTTCTGAGACCATCAAAGTATCGATACCTACTTACGTGAGTAGTAGTTGACAGTCGTCCTGCACTACTTATGTACGTATCGATACCCATCCTATCGATACTTTAATTTTTTATGCTAATGAATTAATGTAGAGTGCATATGATACTTCACTTGACTGCTTCTTTGTGTCGCCTAATAAACAACATTAAACACTTTTGTATCTTTATTGATAATACGTAAAAAAGTCACCTTTCGGAAGGTTTCCTAAAATGAGCAATCCCTGTAAATATTTAGGAGAGAACTAATTTCTATCCTGAGTTACAGCTGCAGCAGCTTTGGAAAGTAAACACTCACTAGGCACAGATAACGCAACGACGATAAGATACTGTTGAGCACATTTGAACAAACACAAAAAAATGACTTCCATGTCTTCTCAATGTACAGATAGGGTGTTGTTGAAATATAATACATGGTTTGACAAATGAAGAGACTCTTCGTCACGTTGATGTATTTCCTTTTTCTTTTTGAAGCCGTGTGCTAGCTGTCCACGGGCTTTCCAAAAGTCGTATTCATGTGTTACAGTAGACAAAGCGGCATGTTTCTCCGATTAACTTGAGTTGCTTCGTTGCTCATAAACCATACTTTCGGGGTTTTTATTGATTGCCTGCGTGCTGCTGGATCCGGAAAATGTAGGTTTCTAAATCTTGGACGCAATCCGAGTAGCAACTGAAGCATTACTTTTAAAGTAATTAAATTTGTGTCGTTTTAGAAGAAACCCGTATTCTAATAGAAAACCTTGCAATTTCCACCTTAGCGGAGAAAACATATATGTGTAAACCTTTTTATGGAGTCAAGTCAGCATTTAATTTTTAAGAATTTTGTAAAGAAGAATGCATAATATAGCAGGAAAAAGAAGAAGAACCGCGCTTCTACTGTCTGGAGCCTGCGAGCTCATTCACTCTCTTGTCTGATGTTTTGCGGGGAACATGGAAGTTTTGCTCTGTATGAGAAATTACTTGAATAATTGTAATATTCGATATATTGCTGTGTCTGTCATTTCAATTCCATCACCTACATCATTAGTTCTTAGGTAAACAATGTACATTGTGTTTTTAGAGTTTTTGTTTCAGGCTTCAAATAAGGGAGTTTGCTGACGTGTTCTGTTACTTATTTCTTTAAATTAGACAAAAGCGTTCCTGAGATATTTCGTACCGATCAATAATACGTGATATTTTTTATTAAGAACTGTAGTATGTTAATCGGTCACCCACCGTCTAACAATCGCGTTGACCAATTTGCTCACTGTTCTGATACGAAAGCAGAGTTAGAGGGAGTTTTTGAGGTAAAAAGTACCAAATGAATGTTAACTACCTCTTTCGCACTGAACGATAAGACGTATTAGACTATATTTCCGGCTCCCATTTTTCATGGGGCCACCTTCTATGAATGTCAATTAACTACTATTAAATGAAAGATTTTGAAGGTAACGCATGACAATGACTGCGTGGTCACTTAATTCAATTAAACCATACCTTTTTTCAGATCTCTCGATAAAACGTCGTTGCATACATTGAAACTGGTAGAGACAGGAGTATCATTGGTATAATTTTCGATACTGTAACGTACTTACGTTCAGAAACTTGTCTTGTGAAATATTCATAAGGCTTTAATGAATTTGTAAGTTAGTTGAGTTTCCCATCCCTAGGCCGTCAAATGTCTGGAGCTGAAACACTACCAGTTACGAAGTTACGATTTCAGTGGTAGCAAGTATCGAAATGATTTGTTTCTAATAGTTCTCATAATCGAAATGGAAGTATCAAATACTTACACTTGTATCACATCATCTCTAATCACAATTACTAACCAAACCTGACACTGGTATAGACGTTCGTGGAAAAAGGGATGGAGTGGAAAGGGGGGGGTGGGCGGGGCAGAATGTAGGAGAGGCAAATGATATGACGTTTACATTCTCGAAAAGGCCCTGAAGAGATCTGCTAAAAGAAAAGGCAACTAGGTGTCTCAGAATGAATAAGAATATCGTACTGCACTATTATGATACAGTCGAGTTTATAGAGTTTACCTGAATTATCTGTGATAAACAGCTAGAAATTTGTGTGTTTTTTTTTTCTACCCACACTCATTAGAATGAATAGAACAGTTTTGTTCAACTTGTCAAAACTCTGAGAATAATGCGAAGACGTACAATTTTTCCAATAATTCCTTCATATACTTTTTCTTTTGACATTTTGGTAAGAACGGAAACGACAATATTCCGCTGCATCATCCCGTAATTTGCTTTTGCACGTAACTCCATACTAACAAAGTAGCTCTTCCAAAGTGTACCAAAGGTGTCTGCGACAGTCACAAGCATTACTTAACAGTGGTGAATACAAACCCAGCTAACATTTTCATCTCAAGATCACCACCCACGCCTCTCAGGTAAATGCGTGAGTTAAATTCAAGGCCACGATGTAACCTGACAGCTACAACGCGTCAAGGTGAAGTCCCTCTTTCCACTGCCCATACAAATCAGATGTACGCCTAAAAATGGCGGGGAAAATGGTCACTCATCCACTGTGCCAGTAACGGATTATTAATGAAGGTCAACCTCACCCCCCCCCCCCCCCCCGTCTCCCACTGACCTAGGCGAATAGCATGAGTTAAAAATGGCGAGAAACATCAAGTTCCCCTCCCATTTTGCCTCCCCTTCCCCTGTTCATCTCTAGTCCAATTGCTTGAGCCACACCATTCGAAACTGGAAATTTGTCGTAAGGCCTTATGGGACCAAACTGCTGAGGTCATCGGTCGCTAAGCTTACACATCACTTAATCCAACTTAATCCAACTAATTTACACTAAGGACGACAGCCACACCCTTGCCCGAGGGAGGACTCGAACCTCCGACACGGAGACCTGTGCGGATCGTGTCAAGACACCCCAGATCGCGAGGCTACCCCGCGTGGCACACCATTCCAAGTTTGTGAACCGTAGTGAAAGGATCTTCAGAGATCTGCCAAAGCCCCCATGCACCATGAAAAGAAACTACACAATGAAATGCGCTATTAACCTCTTCCTTACATTACTATACTAGTGTTAAATACACTGACATTTTCTGTAAACACTCCAACGTATGACTACCTCCTACTGTGTACAATTTGGTATAATTTGCTGCTTTTTTACCAATTTTCTCTCACTTTTGAAGATCGTCAACAAGACACATGTAAAAACTAGACTTTAAATGTTTCTCTGTCACCTCAGGGTGACATATTATAGCAAATACACCAATATCGCACGTTAAAAATTAGTACACTGTGATATTTTAATAAAGACACTGGTGTCCCACATCGCGACAAATATGCTCTCGTTAAGTACCAAGTCTACGTCTCAGTATAACGAACTTATTTTCACTGGGTTAAAAATACTAAGACTGCAGATAAAAGCCTCAACAAAGAGTCTAGAGTGAGAACCGGTAACTGTCGTGGGGCGTTGAGTGCCACTGTGTACTGTGTGACCGAAGTAAAATAACTGCTCGATCAGAGGGTGCACATCACTGACTGACTGGCGCGTGTTCTTTCATCTCGCAGACGCTGGTATCGACAAACTGTTACTGTTAATGGCTAACAGATATAACGACATATGGTTACGTCACGCATCAGTTGAATGAAGCATGTCTTACTTTCGTTGCTGCATGTAGATGCGCGCTGAATCAGATAATTCTACGAACATAGCGTGTTTCTGCTGCATTCGCAACGAGCGGCTACTATCATCAGGATCAGCAAATTGCTGGACTGCATGCTGAAAGATTATGGACTAATACAATGGAAGTCGCCGACGACACCAGCTAATTGAAGACTGACTTAGCATACAAAAGTTCAACGCAAGTGAAGTATTACTGAGAGGAACCTTTCTTATATTCGCTATAAAACTGTGTTAAACTTATGTTACTTTTTCATTGTTAAGATCTGCATGTGTTTAGTAGGTTTCAAAATTTAAGATTAAAAACACTTTGTTCAATAAATCAACCGGTTTGATAGGTATCATTTCTTTGCACGACTCGTGTCTCCCTACAGTAGTCACATTATTGGAATTATTATTCTTATTAGCACAGATTCCAAAGTCCTCACTCAGTACTTCCCATTCATTAGTAGTGGCATTAATTCTGGACATTTTGTAGAGAAGTTACATTAAATATTACATTCAGTTTATTTCAACTGAAATATACTGTGTAAGTCACAACAAATTTTCAGAAAACATACCTAAACTAAAGTTTGAAATATGAAAATTTAAATAGTAATTTTAAAAATAAAATAAAATACTGACAGCCCAACAATGTCAGACAGTTACAAATTACTTAGCACAAAAGTTATTGCAATATTTCTTAGTTTTTTTGTGGTATATTCTTTTGGTTTAGTCACTGCCTCGACTCTGTACACCAAATATCGACCGTCATCTGGCTTGGTCAGTCTGAACCACGAACTGACAATAGCCTCTAGGAGCTCCACCGAATACGATTTTAAGCCTTTACCACAACTTGGTAATGGGGTTGAGGTCGGGACTGTTGCCATGTCAAGAGAGCACACTAACTTGTAGGTCATCGAACCATTTCTTATTGATTTTCGCGGTATGACATGGCGCACTATCTTGCTGAACAATGTACTGATGGTTTTTACCTTACAACAAGTCGTGGATAGAGGGCAGCAGTTTCAACACTAAGACTTCTAATTGGGTTCTTTTTGCGGTAATGTTGCCCTGTAACATGGTCATATGTCCAATGCCATGACTTGCCAGTCAAACCACACCATGACACTGATTCTATGCTTCACACTGTCAGTGGCGCACTGAGGCAGTAAGTCTTCAACTGGTCGACGCAGAAGGAACTTAACTCAATCATTTCCAAAGATAACAATCTTACTCTCGCAACTCCTAATGACTTACTTGCGTCCATTCCCTGTAGGCAGTGGAGAAGTTACACGTAGGCCCAGGGAAGGCACATTAAGGCGGGGCGGCATTTTTTGCTCTGTACTCATTTTAACCTTTTACGTTTTAAAATAACTGCGCTTACAACGACAAAAATTTTCATTACTGTTAAACAACTTGCTAGATTCAATAAGCCTTAAAACGCAATTAAACAATATAACTTGGGAAATATACATAGTTTACTTGGTGACTGAATGGAAATTTAGCATTGGGTTTCTGTCTGGTATCATCTTCATGATTGTTCAAAATATTTTGAAGTAAGCTGTCCGGACGTTTGAAACGTTATTATTCCGAGAATGTTGTCGGCTATTACTTAAACCTACCATATTTTGCCTGTGAAAATACCGACCCTGAAAAGCTGTGATAAACTAACCAGCAGTTTCTTAAATACTGAACCATGTGGGCCTCAGTATGTAAAGCCCAACTCTACTTAAATTTCTTGTAGAAATTACGGAGAAGTGTCAAGTCAACCCTCCATTACTGTAGTTAAAAAGCTCTGCAGTCTTCAATATCTGAGCTTTGATTTAATGACACCCATTTAACGAAACATGTTGACACTGGGAATGTTTTACATTTTTAAACCATGTTTATATGAAAAGAACCTAAGCGGAATATCCAATAGTGTCTGAAATACACTTCACAGCAGTTTAAAATTTTTAATAATTTATTTACTTAGTAACTTTTTTTGGCGAAAAAAGAAGTAGTCTGTCTCATTTATTGTGCTCCAGCCTGCACGATACAAAGTTCCCATTCCGTGCAGGGGAACAGTACATGGCATTGCAAATTTTGTTAAATTTCTTAACAAAGCTATTTTTCTTCGATGAAAGGTTATTTTTATTTTATGTCGGAACAAAGGGTGTATTTGCGTGTAGACATAGCAGCAATATTCACACAAATGACGACACAGCACATAAATTGCCAACAAGACCACCTAAATTTTGTAGTCTATCTTCTCTGCCCACAGAAACCGCTAAAATGTTACAAGAATAAGTTAGATAAGAGTCGATCCAGCACACAAAAATATTCAGAACATATCTGCGTCTAGATAAAATTCCGGCGAAGCGGGAAACAAAAGGCAAAGAAGAGACTGTTCCGTTTTCTTTACGAGACGAATTCCAGCCGGCTTCAACTATTCACTGACAACAGAGAAACAGGCGACAATGAAATTAAATTATTTTGCATTGTCGTTCTTTCATAGCACAGTTACGTCGAGTACCCCGAGTTGGTCAGTTCGTTGCTCTGTGTTTAAAATAAAAAGCTTTGTTCTCCCGTATGGAGTAGTACGATTGGAACTGGATACAGCCCTTCTTTCTTTCCTTTTACAAATTTGCCAGCCGAGGTGGCCCAGCGGTTCTAGTCGCTACAGTCTAGAACCGCGCGACCGCTACGGTCGCAGGTTCGAATCCTGCCTCGGGCATAGAAGTGTGTGATGTCCTTAGGTTAGTTAGGTTTAACTAGTTCTATGTTCTAGGGGACTGATGACCTCAGAAGTTAAGTCCCATAGTGCTCAGAGGCATTTGAACCATTTTCGTGAACCAATTTTTTTTACAATTTTTTTCTTTTGTTTTGATTGTTGGTTGACAATTTTGTAAGTGCCTTAACATGAATAACAGTGGAAAAAGCAAATGTGCAAAATTAAGTGGGGCGGCATTTCGGAAATAATCGAAGGAAATTGAGAACGAGAAGCCAATGTTCTCAAATTGATCCTGATTTCGAGTTTCATGAAAAATTAAGTGTCGAGTCAGATATTGCAAAAAGAAATAACCTCGTTAGTGATCATCCTGTAGAATGGTGTGTCAATGAATCAACAATTGACATTCTCTTGCCACGTGGCATTAATCAAAATTGTAACGGTGATTTTTCTAATTCAAGATGATCAATAGGCGATAAAACCAGATATTTGAACAAAAATATATTTTTTAAATGGTGAATCAACTTCCGTGATTTTCTAATACACTTCTGTAGCACCGGTGCTGTTTTTTGTACACCATGTAAATTGTTCGGAGGTAAGACCGCGATTGCTACTAATGGTATTGCAGATTGGAAAAATATTTCTAATATTTTATCTTATCATGAGAACTCACTTGAACACAAAAATTCTGAGTTATCACTCTTGAGAAAAAAAGTCACTTGGAACAATAGGTTATCATCTCGAGTCATATGTTGAGCTGGCACAGTGTTGAAAAGAATGTTTGCAGTAGTGAAGAAGTTGTGGACTTGCCTATGTGGACACGTTGAAAGATTCCATTCATTACATAATGGTCAGTTTATGATGGCTCTTGAACTTGTAGCCGAGTTTGATTCTTTCCTCGCAGAGCATATTGAATAATATGGAAATCCAGGGCAGGGACATACAAGTTATCTTTCTTCAACATTCTGTGGTGAAATAATAGAGCTTCTTTCTGAACTAATAAAAAAGAGTTGTCATAAGTGAAATAAGGCAGGCCAAATATTTCTCTATAATGTAGATTCTACTGCGGACATTTCACATGTTGATCAATTATCTTTCATAATAAGATGTGTGAAAGAGAACCGTGAACATGTTGAACGTTTCCTTCTGTTTTTACCAAACCCGGCACGTAAGTCCGAAAACTTAGCTGAGGCCGTACTAAAAGTCCTGTCTACAAATTCCATTGATATTACTGACTGTAGAGGCGAGTCATATGACAAGGCATGCAATATGTCTGGAACCTACACTGGTTTGCAGACACGCATTAAAGGACGAAATCCGAAAGCACATTATGTGCCTCGTGCAGCACATTCTTTGAATTTAGTCCGCACTAGTGTTGCAAGCTGTTTTCGGGAAGCATGTTCATTTTTCAATGTAGTGCAAAACCTTTATCGTTTTTTCTCTGCTTCTACAAAGCGCTGGGATAAACTTCTTTCTTTCATGAAACCAGGGAGCAAAACGGTAAAAGGTTTATCAAAAACACGTTGGTCAGCAAGAGAGGAAGCGTGTGCAAGTCTATATGAAAACTGGGAGGGCGTTATCAATGCCCTCAGACATACACTCCTGGAAATGGAAAAAAGAACACATTGACACCGGTGTGTCAGACCCACCATACTTGTTCCGGACACTGCGAGAGGGCTGTACAAGCAATGATCACACGCACGGCACAGCGGACACACCAGGAACCGCGGTGTTGGCCGTCGAATGGCGCTACCTGCGCAGCATTTGTGCACCGCCGCCGTCAGTGTCAGCCAGTTTGTCGTGGCATACGGAGCTCCATCGCAGTCTTTAACACTGGTAGCATGCCGCGACAGCGTGGACGTGAACCGTATGTGCAGTTGACGGACTTTGAGCGAGGGCGTATAGTGGGCATGCGGGAGGCCGGGTGGACGTACCGCCGAATTGCTCAACACGTGGGGCGTGAGGTTTCCACAGTACATCGATGTTGTCGCCAGTGGTCGGCGGAAGGTGCACGTGCCCGTCGACCTGGGACCGGACCGCAGCGACGCACGGATGCACGCCAAGACCGTAGGATCCTACGCAGTGCCGTAGGGGACCGCACCGCCACTTCCCAGCAAATTAGGGACACTGTTGCTCCTGGGGTATCGGCGAGGACCATTCGCAACCGTCTCCATGAAGCTGGGCTACGGTCCCGCACACCGTTAGGCCGTCTTCCGCTCACGCCCCAACATCGTGCAGCCCGCCTCCAGTGGTGTCGCGACAGGCGTGAATGGAGGGACGAATGGAGACGTGTCGTCTTCAGCGATGAGAGTCGCTTCTGCCTTGGTGCCAATGATGGTCGTATGCGTGTTTGGCGCCGTGCAGGTGAGCGCCACAATCAGGACTGCATACGACCGAGGCACACAGGGCCAACACCCAGCATCATGGTGTGGGGAGCGATATCCTACACTGGCCGTACACCTCTGGTGATCGTCGAGGGGACACTGAATAGTGTACGGTACATCCAAACCGTCATAGAACCCATCGTTCTACCATTCCTAGACCGGCAAGGGAACTTGCTGTTCCAACAGGACAATGCACGTCCGCATGTATCCCGTGCCACCCAACGTGCTCTAGAAGGTGTAAGTCAACTACCCTGGCCAGCAAGATCTCCGGATCTGTCCCCCATTGAGCATGTTTGGGACTGGATGAAGCGTCGTCTCACGCGGTCTGCACGTCCAGCACGAACGCTGGTCCAACTGAGGCGCCAGGTGGAAATGGCATGGCAAGCCGTTCCACAGGACTATATCCAGCATCTCTACGATCGTCTCCATGGGAGAATAGCAGCCTGCATTGCTGCGAAAGGTGGATATACACTGTACTAGTGCCGACATTGTGCATGCTCTGTTGCCTGTGTCTATGTGCCTGTGGTTCTGTCAGAGTGATCATGTGATGTATCTGACCCCAGGAATGTGTCAATAAAGTTTCCCCTTCCTGGGACAATGAATTCACGGTGTTCTTATTTCAATTTCCAGGAGTGTATTTCCAATAATACGTTTGAAAAACCACTTGTGCGAAATGAGGTTTCCGCTTTATTGAATCAACTCAGCACACTACAAACTGTATTCATGATGACAGTCTGGAAACACATACTCCAGAGATGTAATAGAGTAAATCTGAAATCGTTAAGTGTGAATACTGATACTAAAATAGTGCATGGATTGTGAAAATAAATCATGGAAATTGTGATTGATATAGACTATGGATGCACCTGTAAAAGATCACGAAAACGCAAACTTCGTAATGACGAAGAAGCGGACTCTTAAGTTTCTCTGACAGGAAGGGAAAAATTTTTAGTCGAAACATTTCTCCCAGTACTCGACATCTTGCACGCCGAATTATTGAGGAGGACGGAAAGCTATAGAATAGTATTGGACTTTGTGGCGCCTCAGCCCAATTCTTTTGCTATTTCTGCATACGTATAACCTCTTTCAAGGTGTCACTACATTACTCCGTTTACTTGGTGGCCAGTCAGCACGTTTCGGTATAGGAGACATCGTTTTCTATCCGTCATCCATCTCAACGCAGCTCACACAAAACAAACCTTACACTTCAACAACAATGTATTGCTACTACTGAAGCTACAACAATGAAGAGAACGCTTTTTCTCAATGAATATAGCAATAAAAACACGCGTCCCTTCACTGATTCGTGGGAACAGAACAAATTAAAAACAGCTGCACACCCAGTTAAACGACAAAAGTTTTATAATCGTTGTCATTTAACTCTGTTTATAATAAAAATTTTAATAATAAATGTTCGGTAGGACATATAATAAATAAAAAGAAGCATAATTTATTAATTTAGTGCACCAAAAGTAACATTTCTTGGTGTGAAAATGAATGAACATTTTATCGAAGTATCCAGAATTAGTGCCGCTACTATATTGTGTTTATCAGCATTTGCATGTTGTCTTGTTTTTGTGCGAATTCTCATGTGAATTACAGTCAGTGTTGATCAAATTCGCTTGTTGTGCAGTGTCCGCCATTACATCAACCAATGGCAGCTACTCACGGCTTGTCGAGTCTGTTTAGTGAAGTACTTCGGTAGCGGGAAACGTTTTATATTGGCAGATGTGATGATGATGATGTCTGGTTTGTGGGGCGTTCAACTGAGCAGTTATCAGCGCCCGTACAAATTCCCAACCTTTGCTCAGTCCAATCGCCCCACTTTCATAAATGATGAAATGATGATGACAACACAAACACCCAGTCATTTCAAGGCAGGTGAAAATACCTGACCCGTCGGGAATCGAACCCGTGACCCCGTGCTGGGGAAGCGAGGACGCGACCGTGAGACCACGAGCTGCGGACTTGACAGATGTGTACCTAACATTCAGTTAATCTTGGAAGAAGATAGAGATTCTTCAATACAGATACCTCCAAAATTATGTGTGTTAGGTATCACAGGAGGCGTACCACGGTTTCTCCTCTTTTAATAGATGAGCAGGATTATTTCTAGTTAGATTAAAATTCGAGAGCGTCGTGCTTCATCACAGCTTTTACCGCCTCCACTGACACTGGATAAGAACGGTAGTGGAATCCACTTTCTTCCGTATCTGCTCCGTAAGTGTGCGCGGCCTTTACACTGTCCCAGAAGGTTCTACTGTGTGTGTGTGTGTGTGGGGGGGGGGGGAGGGGGAGAGAGAGAGAGAGAGAGAGAGAGAGAGAGAGAGAGATCTACGTATTACGATAACGATCATGAGTGAGTGAGATAGGGAATGGCCTCTTGGGCACTCTGTCGCACCAGCCACCAACCGAAAAAAAAAAAAAAAGACCGATAACGGCCAGAAGACTTAAGTCGTCATCGCCCACGCACAAGAATATAAGATCAGCCGCGATAAGAACTGCAACTTGAGGACATTCCAGGCAGCCTGTCTCAACAGGATCTAATACACTTTTTATCACATGCCTCTCTGATTACCTAAGAATATTTCCAGTAATGTGCCGTTATTAACATTCCACATATTAGCGAAGCTCTCCTGTACAGTTAACTTTTTTTTACGTCGACTCTAGCAGAAAACTCTACTGGGACATTGGCAAAGACAATTAGACATCGAAACGCCAAAGAAACTGGTATAGACATGCGTATTGAAATACAGAGATATGCAGAACACGGCGCTGCTGTCGGCAACGCCTATATAGGACAAGCACATGTTACATCAGTTACTGATGCTACAATGGCAGGTTATCAATATTTAAGTGAGTTTGCACGTTGTGTTATAGTCGGCGCACGAGCGATGTGACACATCATCTCAGAGGTAGCGATGAAGTGGGGATTTTCCCGTACGACCATTACACGAGTGTACCATGAATATCAGGAATCCGGTAAAACATCAAATCTCCGACATCTCTGCGGCCAGAGAAAGACCCTGCAAGAACGGGGCTAACGACTACTGAAGAGAATCGTTCAACGTGACTGAAGTGCAACCCTTGCGCAAGTTGCTGCAGTTTTCAACGCTGGATTATCAACAACTGTCAGCGTGCGAACCATTCAACGAAGTACCATAGATGTGGGCTTTTGGAGCCGAAGGCCCACTTGTGCACCCTTGATGGGTGCACGACACAAAAAGGTTTATGCCTCGCCTGGGCCCGTCAACAGTGACACTGGACGATTGATGACTGGAAACATGTAGCCTGGTCGGGCGTGTCTCGTTTCAAATAGTATAGCGCCGATGGACGTGTACGGTTATGGAGACAACTTCATGAATCCATGGACCCTGCATGTCAGCAGGAGACTGTTCAAGCTTGTGGAGGCTCTGTAATGGTGTGGGGCGTGTGTAGTTGGAATGATTTGGAACCCCTGATACGTGTAGATACGAGTCTGACACATGACACTATAACCATCCTGTCTGGTGATCACCTGCATCCAGTCATATCCATTGTGCATTTCGACGGATTTGGGCAATTCCAGCACAACAATGCGACACCACACTTGGCGAAAATTGCTACAGAGTGGCTCCAGGAACACACTTCTGAGTTCAAACACTCCCGCTGGGCACCAAACTCCCCAGCCATGAACCTTATTGAGCATATCTGGAATGCCTTGCAACGTGCCGTTCAGAAGAGATCTCCATCCCCTCGTACTCTACGAACTTAGGACAGCCCTGCAGGATTCATGGTGTGAATTTACTGAAGCAATACTTCAGGCATTGGTCGAGTCCATGCCACGTCGTGTTGCGCCACTTCTGCGAACTGGAGGGGTGCTACACGATATTACGCTGGTGCACCCTCTTCTTTGGATCTTCAGTGTACACTGAGTTGCTTCTTGGTGACAGACTGACCACGACTAACAATTATGATGGAATCACTGAATTTCCTTTATGTTTACGCATACAGCCGTAAACTATGATCGCTGTATCTAATGACAATGCCACTGGTGGTGTATCACGTCACTGAGCAAGACTGTTCTTATGTGTAAGTTTTTTCCATCTCTCATTTCTTTTGCACGTAGAAAGGCTGCACTACTGTGGAACTCTTTCGTTACAGACAATTCTCTGTGAGTTGAGCAAACGTGGCGAGTGGGAAAAAAAAATCTGATGGAAGCAGTGGTAAACTTAAGGACCCAATTCCATGATATTATTTAACAATTATTCTCACTGCGTATTAGCTTCTTAGAATTTCTCGTAACATGCTAGTTTTGCATGTTGTTGTTGTTGTGGTCCTAAGTCCTGAGACTGGTTTGATGCAGCTCTCCATGCTACTCTATCCTGTGCAAGGTTCTTCATCCCCCAATACCTACTGCAACCTACGTCTTCTGAATCTGCTTCGTGTATTCGTCTCTTGGTCTCCCTCTACGATTTTTACCCTCCACATTGCCCTCCAATACTAAACTGGTGATCCCTTGATGCCTCAGAACATGGCCTACCAACTGATCCCTTCTTATAGTCAAGTTGTGCAACAAACTTATCTTCTCCCCAATCCTATTCAACACTTCCTCATTAGTTATGTGATATACCCATCTAATCTTCAGCATTGTTCTGTAGCACCACATTTCGAAAGATTCTACTCTCTTCTTGTCCGAAATAGTTATCGCCCATGTTTCACTTCCATACACGGCTACACTCCATACAAATACTTTCAGAAACGACTTCCTGACACTCAAATCTATACTCGATGTTAACAAATTTCTCTTCTTCAGAACTGCTTTCCTTGCCATTGCCTGCCTACATTTTATATCCTCTCTGCTTCGACCATCATCAGTTATTTTGCTCCCCAAATACCGAAACTCCTTTACTACTTTAAGTGTCTCATTTCCTAATCTAATTCCCTCAGCATCACCTGACTTAATTCGTCTATATTCTGTTATCCTCGTTTTGCTTTTGTTGATGTTCATCTTATATCCTCCTTTCAAGACACTATCCATTCCGTTCAACTGCTGTTCCAAGTCCTTTGCTGTCTCTGACAGAATTACAATGTCATCGGCGAACCTCAAAGTTTTTATTTGTTCTCCATGGATTTTAATCCTCACTCCGAATTTTTCTTTTGTTTCCTTCACTGCTTGCTCAATATACAGATTGAATAACATCTGGGAGAGGCTACAACCCTGTCTCACTCCCTTCCCAACCACTGCTTCCCTTTCATGTCCCTCTGGTTTCTGTACAAATTGTAAATAGCTTTTCGCTCCCTGTAGTTTACCCGTGCCACCTTCAGAATTTGAAAGAGAGTATTCCAGTCAACAATGTCAAAAGCTTTCTCTAAGTCTACAAATGCTACAAACGTAGGTTTGCCTTAGCTTCTAAGATAAGTCGTAGGGTCAGTATTGCCTCGCGTGTTCCGATATTTCTGTGGAATCCAAACTGATCTTCCCCGAGGTCGGTTTCTACTAGTTTTTCCATTCGTCTGTAAAGAATTCGCGTTAGTATTTTGCAGCCGTGACTTATGAAACTGATAGTTCGGTAATTTTCACCTCTGTCAACACCTGCTTTCTTTGGGATTGGAATTATTATATTCTTCTTGAAGTCTGAGGGTATTTCGCCTGTCTCATACATCATGCTCACCAGATGGTAGAGTTTTGTCAGGACTGGCCCTCCCAAGGCCGTCAGTAGTTCCAATGCAATGTTGTCTACTCCGGGGGCCTTGTTTCGACTCAGGTCTTTCAGTGCTCTGTCAAACTCTTCACGCAGTATCGTATTTCCCATTTCATCTTCATCTACATCCTCTTCCCTTTCCATAATATTGTCCTCAAGAACATCGCCCTTGTACAGTCCCTCTATACACTCCTTCCACCTTTCTGCTTTCCCTTCTTTGCTTAGAACTTGGTTTCCATCTGAGCTCTTGATATTCATGCAAGTGGTTCTCTTTTCTCCAAAGGTCTCTTTAGTTTTTCTGTAGGCAGTATCTATCTGACCCCTAGTGAGATAAGCCTCTATATCCTTACATTTGTCCTCTAGCCATCCCTGCTTAGCCATTTTGCCCTTCCTGTCGATCTCATTTTTGAGACGTTTGTGTTCCTTTTTGCCTGCTTCATTTACTGCATTTTTGTATTTTCTCCATTCATCAATTACATTCAATATTTCTTCTGTTACTCAAGGATTTCTACTAGCCCTCGTATTTTTTCCTACTTGATCCTCTGCTGCTCAAACTACTTCATCCCTCAAAGCTACCCATTCTTCTTCTACTGTATTTCTTTCACCCATTCTTGTAAATTGTTCCCTCACGCTGTCCTTGAAATTATATTTATGCGATTCCTCGTACAAAATGTAATGAACGAACAGCTGCAGCACCAAGAACGATAGCAGTTGTGTGCTAACAATTTTACACAAGGACCTTTTCTATACGGATTTCTGATGTATCCGGATTCCTTTTTTGTTTCCGTTCCCTCTTTTTTTAATGTGACAGAATGCGGTATGGAGATGGTACGGTATGTTATGAGGTATGTAGAGTAGTTATGCTGGCACCGCAGGCAGCTTGAGATTGGTGGTCTCACGCTTCCAGCTATCTTTACCACGGCCAGTGTGAATCTGTTGTCTGCAGAGTTAAGAACCTGTACCACTATTGTTCTTTTGTTCCCGTGAACTAATGTCTCACGCTGAGGCAACGACACAAGTGGAAAAACTGATGGTTTACCTAGGGCGTCAGACGGAAAAAACTCCAGCCGAACTGCTGTTACTGAAATGTCTATGCGACTTGCACTGCTCTCAAACGCCACGCAAGTTTGAAACAAAAGGAACTTAACACATTATTTTAGTAAATAAACATGAGTGGACTATTGGAACTACAGAGTTTAATTGTCAAAAAGTGTTTCTTATTACTGCCAGAATGAAAGTTTTGTATATTTTAGTGCATATTCGAACCTTTTCGTTCAGTAGAATAGAAGCAGTTCTGGACTATCCGTATTTCGGTAACCTGGATTACCCGTACATCCGGTCCCATCTAGTCCAGGAAACGAGGTTCCCGTGCAGGAAAAATGCATGATTTTATTTGTATGTGATTTGAAGGTATACAGGATGTGGTTACGAGAACAAGCACTTGAAATTATACATAGTTGAGTATTATTTACAGTGTTTGATTCTTTCGGTATGTAAGAGTGATATTTGGCATTACATATAACTCAAGGAACCTGCTTTAACTGGCAAAGACTGTATTTTATGTACATCTGTGTTTGACGGACTCTAATGTAAAGAGGAAATATCCAAAAAATTTGATAACCGCATTAGGATTAGCTCCTTTTGAGTATAAAATACTTATGCACTATTCCCATCCTGCAATTTGTCTACTTGGGTAATAAAAACACACGAAAATTGTCTGATGAAGTGCGAACTAACATTTTAGAACAATAAATAGCTTCCGCCCTCCATCTTGCACACTGGATAGCCCTTGGAGAATGGAAAGATATTCTACGAGATTGTGGTTCGACAACAGACATTGCAGTTAATCCATTCTAGGCATGGTATTCTCTCAAAGTATCTCTAATAAAATCGAGGATTCAGAAAATATAAACTTGCTACACGTCTTCATTTGCCTTTCCAAGCTGAATTACAGTTTCGATTTTATACATCTCGTGTCTATGACAAATAATAGAGGTGTTATCCAAGTCATCAGTTAAACACATGTATCTCTAAAAATGCTCATATTTGATCCTCTTGTGTCAGAAACTACGGTTTCAACAACACGACAGTAGAAACACCTTTCTGCGAGTGTTGTAGAGACTTTTGCCTGCTTTTTTGCATCGTAAATTTAACGATCGAAATATGCCAAAACTTTCGAATTAATGATTTTCATATTCTTTTACTCTCGCTTCTACAAGCTGCCTCTGCTTGCGCAGACGCTTTCTTTCTCACGTAACTGGTGATCGATTCCATGCGCCATCCTTAGACCTCCATTGAAGCGTTTACTGATCAAAAACTGTCAATATTTTTAAGCAGTGTATATTTTAATAGCATTATGATGGTCTAAGTCCTAAAGTTTTTGCAAAATCTTGGTTCTTTTCACTTAAGAAAGACCGGTGTATATTAGTATTGCTTCCATTGTTG
Organism: Schistocerca gregaria; assembly: GCF_023897955.1. NCBI lineage: Eukaryota > Metazoa > Arthropoda > Insecta > Orthoptera > Acrididae > Schistocerca > Schistocerca gregaria. The sequence goes on along the minus strand of NC_064920.1, from coordinate 1,132,204,299 downwards.
ACACAAAGCTTTTAAATTTAGTATGCAATTTTTCAGTTCCTGCGTCGTCTTTTTCTTATAAGCCGTAACTTCCCGCACATCTCCTGTACCGTTCTGATGCACACTTAAGTAACGGAGATGCATTTTTTAAATGAAAGCAATATTTGTTTGTCAGATGATAGTTTACTGCTAATTCTTTCACGCGAATAATATCTGAGCAAATAATTTTTCACCGTAAACGCACTTACGACGAGAACAGTACACTTGATACGACTGCTTCTTTCGACAGAAAGCAAGAGACGGCTGAGGTGGTTTGGTTTGGGGGTAAATAAGAACGGCTTGGCTAGCGTTTCCCTTTCTGCAACTAGCTCGGGCCAAATTGTAACGCCACCAGACCAATATTGTCTGTACAAAACGCATACAGTTAACGAAATTGGCTTCTATCCCGTAGGGACCGAATTTCATATGCCTCACCTTTAATTGACATGACACCAATTCGTAGGGTCGTCAATGAAAAATTATAAGAAAATCACTAAGTACCATGTAATGGTTCAAATGGCTCTGAGTGCTATGCGACTTAACTTCTGAGGTCATCAGTCGCCTAGAACTTAGAACTAATTAAACGTAACTAACCTAAGGACATCACACACATACATGCCCGAGGCAGGATTCGAACCTGCAACCGTAGCGGTCGCTCGGCTCCAGACTGTAGCACCTAGAACCGCACGGCCACTCCGGCCGGCTAAGTACCATATAAGAACCACCCTACTGCACACTTATTCTAGAATTCCATTTAAGAGTTTTTTTCTGGAAAAAGAAAACGAAAGCAGGAAACTAAATGGCTCGCATACTAACCAATTCGAAGAGTGATACGCGGAGATAGTTGTCTACGAAATTATGTTATTTTTACACAGCGATTCGGATGCTATCTTTAATAGTTTCGTGTTACATTCTTGAGTACTATGTACTTCTCTCTGCGATTAGCTTAATTTTTCTGGTTGGAGTAATTACGTCAATATCGACTCAAAAACCTCGTGTCACAAGCGTCAGAGACATATCCTAATTGAAAGCCAATAACTGATTTATTTAGGATGCTACTGTCGAGATTTAAAAGCGCACTTGGCTTTGGCAGCCCTGGTGCTTCCTATTTTCTTACCCACTCCAGTTTCATCGTTCTTTTCTGCTCGATAAAGCGGCGTGACTACTTCTGATTCGGAGGAATGTGTCTTAGATAGAAAAATTCTCTTTTGGCTCTCAACGGTCGTTATAAACTCCCAGTAGCTTATAAGCTAGCAACAAAAATTATTCAATTATTTTTCCACATCTGAAAGAACTGTTGTGAAACTAATTCGTTGCACAAGAGGTGTGATATAATGAAACTAAGCATCACCCTTTTTTTTTTTTTTTTTTTTAAGAGCCTCTTTTGTGCATCTTGCTGTTTCTGGCACGATCAGAGCAATACAGGGTGATTCAAAAAGAATCCCACAACCTTAGGAATTTAAAACTCTGCAACGACAAAAGGCAGAGCTAAGCACTATCTGTCGGCGAATTAAAGGAGCTATAAAGTTTCATTTAGTTGTACATTTGTTCGCTTGAGGGGCTGTTGACTAGGCGTCAGCGTCAGTTGATGCTAAGATGGCGATCGCTCAACAGAAAGCTTTTTGTGTTATTGAGTACGGCAGAAGTGAATCGACGACAATTCTTCAGCGTGCATTTCGAACGAAGTATGGTGTTAAACCTCCTGATAGGTGGTATATTAAACGTTGGTATAAACAGTTTACAGAGAATGGATGTTAGTGCAAAGGGAAAAGTTCTGAACGGCCTCCCTGATCTTACCCCCTGCGATTTTTTCTTATGGGGGTATGTTAAGGATATGGTGTTTCGGCCACCTCTCCCAGCCACCATTGATGATTTGCAAGGAGAAATAACAGCAGCTATCCAAACTGTTACGCCTGATATGCTACAGAGAGTGTGGAACGAGTTGGAGTATCGGGTTAATATTGCTCGAGTGTGTGGAGGGGGCCATATTGAACATCTCTGAACTTGTTTTTGAGTGAAAAAAAAACTTTTTAAATACTCTTTGTAATGATGTATAACAGAAGGTTATATTACGTTTCTTTCATTAAATACACATTTTTAAAGTTGTGGTATTCTTTTTGAATCACCCTGTATTTTGTATTCAGACATGAAATTAGTAACCTTACGTCGTTATTATGTCTGTGGTTTTGAAACTGTTTACGATATAAGATAAATTCAAACCCTTATCTGTGTCACAGACTAACAGTCGTACAGTTTAGAGATAACCATTATCAGTTTTCAAGAAATATATCACTTTCTTACAGTGACATTTGCTTACAAGAGTAATGCGGAAACCTGTAGCCGCTATCGCACGTGTTTTATCAGTTCTGACACTTGCGAAATTGCACCTGTGATTGTGAACCAGTGCACGAGATAAGTGCATCGCATGGATGTACCCGTAGTGTAACTTACACCTTTGAAGACAAGAATTGGCACCCAGTACCAGACGTTAAAACGTGAATGGGTGAGAGAACAACATTAACGGTCTCTATCAAAAGTAAAAACGGCGAATACAAATGTAAATGTGCCGTTCATTGGTAGATTGTAACGGTTGACGGGAGAACTGGCAAGTAGCACTTCACTTTTCGATTCTCCTTCCACCACCTTTTACAAATTCCTACTGCCTTCACTTAACAATTAGAGAACGGGAAATTTTACAGTTTACTGTTAAATATTTGGGAGCGTACGTTCCTCGAAGAGTCAACCAATATATTGCTTCTACTTACGTATATCTCAAGCAGATTTAGCGATCATCTTTCTGAAACATGTCCACCAATAGCCTAGCTGACCCGTTTCAGTTTCATGTGACACCAGTTCTCTCCACCTGGACAGGGAACATGAATACGAAACTCAATAACGTAAGTAATTACAGGAGTCAAGTAATTACTACCTTTCACATACCATTTCCCGCGTGCAATCTGCACGCACCTCCCTGCTGTTCCAATGATCGAAAAATTTCAATCGTGACTAAAATAACTAAGATTTCACTTGTACGAGGGTCATTTCAGAAGTTCTGGACACTGCAAGACAGAACTGAAAAATAATTTATTTTACAATATACCTTTACAGGTCTTCAACAAAATCTTCATTCTAGCTTATGACAGCTTCCCAACGTTTTGGCAATCTCTTTATTCCGGATGATGAGCTGTCTAGTTACTCGGGTCACTTCACTGGAAGGCTCATCAATTGTATCAAAACGTTTCCCACGCAGTTTTTCCTTCAATTTTGGAAACAAATCGAAGTCTGGTGGGCGCGTATCAGAACTGTATCGGTGGGGGACTATTTCCCATCCATATTTGTCGAGCGTTTCTCTCACTGGTAGGGCAATATAATGCAAAATGAGGATACCAGAAGTAGTCATGTCTGGCCTTCTTTGACGAACTTTCGAGCGAGAAACATTTTGCATAAACAGCTTGCTGTACGCGCCCTTTACAAACGTTCCCTAACAGACGTTAGCTATGACCCCATTCATGTCATACGCAAACATGATTATTACTGTTTCACCTTTAATTGTTGGCGGCGGAATTTTTTCGGACGTGTTGAGTTGGAACTTTCACACTGTTCCGGCTCAAAAATCTCTTATCCAGGTCTCATCACGTGCCGCAGTCCTTTTCAGAAACTGTTCTCCTGTTCGATAACGGTGAAGCGATTCTTATGCGAGTCTCTTGCGACCTGCTTTCTGCTCTGCTCTGCTCTTTACTCAGACCATACGGAGCCCATCTGGCAGCAAAGTTACGATTTTGTAAACTGAAGTTACAGACTTTCTAGCCTCATATGTACCGTAGGTCTCTAGAAGAGCGTAGCGGATTGGAAAAAGAGCACAGGTCATCCCTGTTTTCAAGAAGGGACGTCGAACAGATGTGCAGAACTCAAGACCTATATCTCTAACGTCGATCAGTTGTAGAATTTTGGAACACGTATTATGTTCGAGTATAATGACTTTTCTGGAGACTAGTAATCTACTCTGTACGAATCACCATCGGTTTCGAAAACGACAATCGTGTGAAACCCAGATCGCGCTATTCGTCCACGAGGCTCAGAGGGCCGCAGACACGGGTTCCCTGGTAGATGCCGTGTTTCTTGACTTCCGCAAGGTGTTTGATACAGTTCCCCACTGTCATTTAATGAACAAAGTAAGAGCATATGGACTATCAGACCAATTGCGTGATTGGATTGAAGAGTTCCTAGGTAACAGAACGCAGCATGCCATTCTTAATGGAGAGAAGTCTTCCGAAGTAAGAGTGATTTCACGTGTGCCGCGCCCGGGGAGTGTTGTAGGACCGTTGCTATTCACAATACATAAAATGACCTTCTGGATAACATCGGAAGTTCACTGAGGCTTTTTGTGGATGATGCTGCAGTATATCGATGTAATGTAAAATTGTACTGAAATGCAGGAGGATCTGCATCGAATTGACGTATGGCGCAGGGAATGACAATTGAATCTCAATGTAGACAAGTGTAATGTGCTGCGAATACATAGAAAGAAAGGTCCTCTATCACTTAGCTACAATATAGCAGGTCAGCAACTGGATGTAGTTAATTCTATAAATTATCTGGAAGTAGGCATTAGGAGTGATTTAAAATGGAATGGCCATATAAAATTAATCGTCGGTAAAGCAGATGCCAACCTGAGATTCATTGGAAGAATCCTAAGGAAATGCAATCCGAAAACGAAGGAAGTAGGTTACAGTACACTTGTTCGCCCGCTGCTTGAATACCGCTCACCGGTGTCGGATCCGTACCAGATAGGGTTGATAGAAGAGATAGAGAAGATCCAATGGAGAGCAGCGCGCTTCGTTGCAGGATCATTTAGTAATTGCGCAAGTGTTACGGAGATGATAGATAAACTCCAGTGGACGACTCTGCAGGAGAGACGCTCAGTAGCTCGGTACGGTCTTTTGTTAAAGTTTCGAGAACATACCTTCACCGAAGAGTCAAGCAGTATATTGCTCCCTCCTAGGTATATCTCACGACGAGACCATGAGGATAAAATCAGAGAGATTAGAGCCCACACAGAGGCATACCGACTACCTTTCTTTCCAAGAACAATACGAGACTGGAATAGAACGGAGAACCGATAGAGGTACTCAAGGTACCCTCCGCCACACACCGTCAAGTGGCTTGCGGAGTATGGATGTAGATGTAGATATGCAATTTTCTCACACGTTTTTTGTCGAGCCTTTCTCAAACTGTCATTAACTATAAAATGAGAGGCGTAGTCTGTAGCAGTTGTTGGCCTTCACTTCTCGGGTTGTCCTCAGTGCTTACCCAACTTGCACGGAAACGAGCAGCTCACCGTGATACTACGCTACGGCTCTGAGCACTATGGGACTTAACTTCTGAGGTCATCAGTCCCCTAGAACTTAGAACTACTTAAACCTAACTAACCTAAGGACATCACACACATCCATGCCCGAGACTGGATTCGAACCTGCGACCGTAGCGGTCACGCGGTTCCAGACTGAAGCGCCTAGAACCGCACGGCCACACCTGCCGGCCACTACGCTACGATCCACTACACTATTCCCACGCAGCTCTCTCGAAGCGATGTAAATTTCACAGTCATGTGAACCAGCAAACACATAGAGGACCGACACGCCTGAAATCTTGTTCACAATTGCCATGAATTTCAACTTCATCACACCTGTGTAACGGTCGCGCAGGCGCATTGCGCAGGATTTTTGAAATTGTAAGGTGGCAAATTTAGGACCTTACATGATATTTATTCAGAAAATAATATATGACAAATACCACGAGGATAGAGATGGCCATTTGATAGAAAGATAGTAATATCAACATATCAAGGTTAATACTGGTACGTAAGATTTAAGAACCGTGCATATTGTCATTGGGAAGGTGGTTTGAGCGGACACAGGAAGAGTTGTTTGTAATGTCGAACAAGTGAGGTGGCCGGCACCTGGCCAGTGCTTCAGACGGCGGCTGCTTTGTCGGTTGAGTGGCACGTGTGAGCACAGGGGATACTGGGCGAGCCTGAGACCTCACAGGTGGAAGAAGAGAGAGAGCGTACGTGCGAGACAGAGAGAGACTGTTTCCCGGCGTTGCGGCTTAATGGTACGCAAATACGGCGCGCCCGTGAAAGGTGGGAAATCCGCGCGAAATTTTAGAGTCCTGATTGGCCGAAAAGCGTAGGAATACATGTGAGAGGAACGGCAAAGTTTGGCGGCAACAAGAACAACGCGAAAATTCTACAACTACATCTACATCCATGCTCCGCAAGCCACTTGACGTATGTGGCGGAGGATACCTTGAGTACCTCTATCGGTTCTCCCTTCTATTCTAGTACAATTTTCCATTGTTACAACCTCTCGATATACTACAGCACCATCCGCAAAAAGCCTCAGTGAACTTCCGATATTATCCACACGGTCATTTATATATATATTGTGAATAGCAACGGTCCTACGACACTACCCTGCGGCACACCTGAAATCACTCTTACTTCGGAGGACTCCTCTCCATTGAGAATGACATGCTGCGTTCCGTTATCTAGGAACTCTTCAGTGCAATCACACAATTGGTCTGATAGTCCATGTGTTCTTACTTTGTTCATTAAACGACTGCGGGGAACTGTGCCGAACGCCTTGCGGAAGTCAAGAAACACGGCATCTACATGGAAACCCGTGTCTATGGCCCTCTTGAGTCTCGTGGACGAATAGCGCGAGCTGGGTATCACACGATCGTCTTTTTCGAAACCCATACTGATTCCTACAGAGTAGATTTCTCGTCTCCAGAAAAGTCATTATACTGGAACAAAATACGTGTTCCAAAATTCTACAACTGATCGACGTTTGAGATATAGCTCTCTAATTAAGTCGGGTGCTGCTGAGGGAATTAGATTAGGAAATGACACACTTAAAGTAGTAAAGGAGTTTTGCTATTTGGGGAGCAAAATAACTGACGATGGTCGAAGCAGAGAACATATAAAATGTAGACTGGCAATGGCAAGGAAAGCGTTTCTGAAGAAGAGAAATTTAAATGTCAGGACGTCATTTCTGAAAGTATTTGTATGGAGTGTAGCCATGTATGGAAGTGAAACATGGACGATAAATAGTTCGGACAAGAAGAGAATAGAAGTTTTCGAAATGTGGTGCTACAGAAGAATGCTGAAGATTAGATGGGTAGATCAAATAACTAATGAGGAAGTATTGAATAGGATTGGGGAGAAGGGAAGTTTGTGGCACAACTTGACCAGGAGAAGGGATCGGTTGGTAGGACATGTTCTGAGGCGTCAAGGGATCACCAATTTAGTATTGGAGGGCATCGTGGAGGGTAAAAATCGTAGAGGGAGACCAAGACATGAATACACTAAGCAGATTCAGAAGGCTGTAGGTTGCACTAGGTACTGGGAGGTGATGAAGCTTGCACAGGATAGAGTAGCATGGAGAGCTGCATCAAACCAGTCTCAGGACTGAAGACCACCACAACAACAACAACATTTCTGCACATCTGTTCGACGTCCCTTCTTGAAAACGGGATGACCTGTGCCCTTTTCCAATCTTTTGGAACGCTACGCTCTTCTAGACACCTACGGTACACCGCTGCAAGTAGGGAGTAAGTTCCTTCGCGTACTCTGTGTAAAATCGAACTGGTATCTTTTGAGCGATTTCAAATCTTTTTCTATCCCTCTGTCATCTGTTTCGATATGTACCATTTTGTCATCTGTGCGACAATCTAGAGAAGGAAGTACAGTGCAGTCTTCCTCTGTGAAACAATCCTCTGATTGAGTACCATTTTGGTCACAGAGTGTCTGGATCTTTTTTTTGGATCCACTTACCGCTTTAACGTAAGACCAATATTTATTAGGATTTTAAGTCAGTAGATAGAACTTTACTTTCGAATTCGTTGAACGCCTATCGCATAGCGCCCCTCACACTGCATTTGGCTTCGTGTAATTTTTGTTTGCCTGTAAGGCTCTGGCTATGTTTCAGTCCTGATTGGGTGAAAAATGCGTATGGATACACGTGCGAGGAACCGCACAGTTTTGCGGCAACAAGTTCGGGACTCTGGTGTCGGCGGTGGTGCGAGGCGGACGTTGAGGCAAGAGGGATCTCAGGGGAAAGGCGACATCACGCTTGTGCCTGGGACGACGTGCTGGATTACGGTGATATTGGAGCAAACAGCTGGCAAAGTAGGGCACTCTAACTGAAACTGCTTGAGCTCTCTGATTCTGCGTCCGTCTAGGTGGAACTTGAGTAGAACCACTGGCGGGGCCAGTATTAACCCACGTTAAGTTACGGAAAGGCACGATTAGGGACAGAGCCTCCATCGTGCCAATGGTAGGATACTTAGTTTAGGGAATTCATTTGATTGTAATGTTTTAGGTTGGGAATAGTGCTCATCCTGTTTTTAGTGAATAAATGTATGATTTTATACCAGACCATAACCAAAGCCTTATCATTTCTGTAGGTAGCAAACTACTAATAGAATAGCAGTTTTATTAATAAAATATATTATCATATTAATGCGATGCAAACGATACTGGGGGTATATTCGCGCACTTAAACAGAGCCGAGGTCAGCTGGCAGTAATGAAACAAAAAGTTTCATATTGTGAGACCTTAACTTTTCCCGGCGAATTGAATGTTCAAATAACTTACGGATTTGTTGCCGGCTGATGTCGTCGACCCACCGCCGATATTTCGACAGGAGCGCACCCTGCCATTTTCAAGGCACAACTGCAAGGAGGAAGCAATGTGCAAGGGAATTTAATACCTAGGTTCACAAAGCAGAAACAAGGAAGTTACCACACACAGAACAAGTAACCGCAGAGCAACACACAACCAAAGATAATCAAATATCGAAAGTGATTATTAATCAGCAGGTAAGGTAGCACTAACTCTGTCCCTCTGTTTTTTTCATGAGAGACAGAGCCGGATTCCAAGCAGCATTTAAACAAAATCCACCATCTCCGTTTATAAGGTTGCTTGATAGGTTAATCTCAACAGCTTTCTTAATAACACTATCCCAATAGCTGGACGTGCAAGCCAGAATCTCCGTGTTGTTGTATTCCATAGTATGACCGGCTTCAAGGCAATGATCTGCAATAGTGGATTTGCTCGGCTGTTGTAAGCGTGTGTGACGCTTATGTTCAATACACCGGCCTTCCCCAGTCTTGACTGTCTCACCATTATATGACATGCCACAACTGCAAGGAATACGATAGACACCAGCCTTACGCAAACCAAGATCATCTTTCAGGGACGCCAACAGAACCTTAATCTTAGAAGGTGCTCAAGAAACACATTTCACGTCATATTTCCGCAAAATAGGTCAATCCTGTTGGTTTGCCTGTGTATCTCCGCCTCCACACAAAAGGGACTGAATATTATCTGTGTGTGGGGGGGGAGGGGGTCGGTAAACCAGCACTTGTCACGTCCTGTGAGCTTGGCGCCATTCTGTCGCGAGGTGGTTTCAAGGCACGCCTGTTTCTCTTGTGTACGAGTGAGCTGGTCGCTTACAAATGGCGGTGGTGGAGAAGGGTGGGGAAGGGGGGGGGGAGGGGAATTGCGTCGCCACTGCTCATTTACTAGCAGGTTTCTGCTTCACTTTGTAAAGATTTTTCCGAACTACAGATTGAACAGCTGGACTAAGGGATGCATTCCTTATCTTGCTGAAACCAGTCTACTACACCAGGAAGGCGTTCCCGTTTCGTGCCAGACAGTCGGGCGCCAACGTGCAATGATGGAGAGGATTATTGTTTGGTTGGCCCAAGCACACGATAGAGTGTCAAGCCCAACCGTTAAAACAGCGTTATCGTTCTCCTTCTCCCTCCCTCTCTCCATCTTTCTCCCCCCCCTCTTCATCCCCCCCCCCTTGCATGGAGGCCTTCGAAGTCTCGATCTACGCTCGTCAGTGGCTGTCCACGAAGTAGCAATTTTGAGTGGCTGGATAAGCTTAGGAGAGGCTGCTGCTTTTTCGAGGAATGTTCCGGAGAATAGAGAAGAAAAGTTTCTAGGACAGTCGTATTTTGTTCTCTGAGGAGAGCAGACTTCGAGTGGGGCGTTAGATCTGGACGGACACACGTGCTCTGTCTCTGGTGGTGGACTTTGATCGGGACGGATGTCGATCCACCTCGTCTCTGGCGTGGAATCTCTAAGGACGCAAACCTAACTTTCAGACCACAAAGGTGCCTTGTTGGTAAGCAAGATCGATGTGGTTTTGGAAAGAGTCTGGGATATGAAATCGTATGTGTGTAATCAATTGCGTAAGGCATTTTATGGGGACGTACATTTGTTTGAGACCGTATTATGTTTTTCTTTTAACTGTTTCCTCTGACATTTGAGTGGACTTACCCTGGTGGGTGGTTTTCTACAAATTCCGTTTTGTAAACCTACTCATACAGCGTACTATGAATTCCTTGCATGTTCAATTAATACTGCCATCGAGCACGTCCAACGCTATGGTTTACGTTTCACCAGGGAAGGAAAGTATGGGCGAGATCCTTACAGATGATTTTTTTCTTTGTTTGCTCTGGGGCCCACTCGACAGTGCCTAAGGCGTATTGGAGTAACCCCCCGCCCCCACCCCACCCGGGGGTTTATTAACGGTTTTTCTGTCTTGTTCCATATCTAAATACCTTGTATATTTCTTAATCACTTGTCTGGTCCTGAGAGCAAATAAATTTGGACAAACTGGACTCGTCGTGTCTTTTCGTAGATTAGACAACCCCTACCTTTCTTGAAAGATCCTGGCAGATAAAAACTGTGTGCCGGACCGAGACTCGGACTCAGGAGTGCTAATTATGCAAGGTTTGCAGAAGAGCTCCTGTTAAGTTTGGAAGGTAGGAGACGAGGTACTGGCAGAACTGAAGCTGTGAGGATAGGTCATGAGTTGTGCTTGGGTAGCTCAGTTGTACAGTCGGCTCGCAGCCGTGTTGTGAAGCGGACGTGCCCGGCGATCTGTGCGGCGCTCCGCAAGCGAGGCGTTGTTAACTCGCGCGGGTAGTGCTATTGCAGTGTAAACAGATCACCTCGAACGACGATGGCGCTTTCTTATAGAAAGGCCACGATCAAAGTAACGTTCGATGCCCAATAAAAAATGTGTGAAATTTTATGGGACTTAACTGCTAAGGTCATCAGTCCCTAAGCTTACACACTACTTACCCTAAATTCCCCTAAGGACAAACACACACACCCATGCCCGAGGGAGGACTCGAATCTCCGCCGGGACCAGCCGTGCAATCTTATTACTGCAGCGCCTTAGACCGCTCTGCTAATTCCACGCGGCGATGCCTAATACGCACAACCTAATGCATACGAAGCACAGTGTTTCCTGCGTGAAGTAATGCACGTCGATCCACAGGCACCTACCGGTATAAATCAGTCGATCGTCTTCAGCACAGTTTACCTGAAACTTGTCGAGGAATCAGCGTGCGACCGACTTCTTCGCCGTTCCACCGCTGGATAATCGTTTCGACCACTCGGACGGCTACGTGGGTGTAGTGACTGTCGACCATGCAGGACTCGGAGTTAGCAACATACGAATTTTCGAGCTACCGTTTGAAGTTCCGGTCACGCTTGTCGTGGATGCGATGCGGTCTTACGGGGAAGTATTAAGCCACGCGGAAGGAAAGTGGCATATGTTCGAGAACTATCCTTACTGAATGGATTGCGTGCGTCAGGTGCGAATCGAACCGCGTAAACACATCCCATCGTATGCGACCGTTGATGGCTGTCGAGCGATCGTCATTTATGATGGTCAACCACGGACTTGTTCAGGCTGCGGGCAGGAAGGGCATGTACGTTCTGAATGCCTACAGCGACGCCTCGTCCAGATACCACGTCCAGACACGACGCCTACATCGCAACCGACAACGCTGCTTGTTACATACGTTGAGGCAGCGAGGAACGTGCCGGACGCAGACGTTGTTCCGTTCCAGTTGCCGACCCCTGCGGGCCGGGTCTCCGCGACCACGACGAAGCAGCCGACGGCAGCAGCGACCACGTCTGCACCCCAGTCGTGTGAGGGAGGAGAGCGTAAGCAAATCGATTCGAGCTCGGACACGGAGATGCGGCAGGTACCTATTTGTCGTGATCCACAGGACGCGGACAAGCGTTTCCGCAAGCAGGCGTCGCCCAAGCGATGAAAGAAGAGGAGGCTGTCTGCAGGAAATGATTCTAGAGATGGTGACGCGTTGCAGGAGGATGAGGAAAATCAATCTGCGGCCAGGGCTGTGCACCTCACACCAACGGTTCGCTGCTGGCAACGCCCGCCCAATGCCAAAGACAAGTTGACGATGCCGAGCTCACGGACGAGCCCCCAGGCGATTCTGCGGCTAAGACATGGGATGAACGTCTTGCGTCGCCTAATGTACCACACTTCCAGCGTGGTGACTGGGCGTCCGAGATGGATATGGAAAGAATGATTTCAGACTAGAGCGACATGCAGATGACCGTGGCTGGTGGATCGTCGGACGGACACCTTGTCCCAGCCGATCAACGGTGCGGGTGACAGGGACGGTCGAAGGATGGCGAGGCGCATACTGGCTTAAACGACTGCAGGATACATCATCGTTCTATCCAATAACCCAGGTGTATCGGATAGGTCAACGGCATTAGTTCCACGATCAAAACTCAGTTGTTAAACGACATGATTCGGGCGGCGGACATTGAAATCGTGTTTCTTCAAGACGTACGGGCTGATATGCACCTGGATGTTTATAGATACTCGTCTTACGTCAACCCAATTTCCGACGTTGGTGGTGGTGATGGTGGTGGTAGTACGGCCATTCTACTATGCGATGGCATCGAACCAATGGATCTTCAGTTTTTGCCATCAGCGAGAGGCATTGCGCTCATCATCGGCGCAGTCCGCCTTGTGAATCTGTACGCCCCGTTAGGTACTGCGAAGTGTCGAGAGCGAACACTCTATTACTCCACTGAGGTAGCTCCATTGTTTCAAGACGCTACAGAGCGCTTGGTGATGGGCGGGGACTTCAACAGTGTCTTACGCTCTGGGGTGAGATCCCTCACCATGTACCATGTCCAGCCGTTCATGCTATGGCCAGAGATCTCGCTTTGCATGATACATGGACGCTAATCCACGGTAACCGACGCGAATATACACACTTCACCGGCCAGTCGGCCAGCAGGTTGGTTATGTCTCCTGAGGTCTTCGGGCAGCTGAGCTGCCAACTGCATTCACCGGCCATCAGGGTTTCATCTGCTCCGTGACTCTGCCACAACAGATGGACCAATTTGACATCCCTTGTTGATAGCACTTACTACTTCATGGGTATAAAGAGCTAGTTGTGTTTCACAAGAACGATATTTTCTGAAACCGTGCTGACTATGTGTCAATAAATCGTTTTCTTCGAGGTACTTCATAATGTTCGAATACAGTATATGTTCTAAAGCCCTACTGCAAATCGACGTTTTGATATAGGCCTGTAATTCAGCGGATTACTCCTACTTCCCTTTTTTTGGGTATTGGTGTGACTTGAGCAATTTTCCAGTCTTTAGGTACGGATCTTTCTGATGATGTTATTGTAACGAGTACAAGCATGGAGTGTTTTCTTTTCTGCTAAATAATGCTTTTTTTGTTAATAGAACTGTATGCCGCATCTCACAGGCGGGTAATAAAAATAGTTTTATACCGTTTTTGCTCTGACAGTCTCTGCTGCCTGCTTTGCGTTCGGTAGGCGACACGCTAGCAGCCTTATCAATCGCGAGCTTCCTCTGATACCGGCAGGACGTGGGCGATTCACGCATCCCTTTTCTTTCCAACGGTCGCTGGAGCATTTGACTTCAGAGGCGGTCGTTCGTTATCAGGCGAACGTGTTCGCAAATGTTACTAAACGTAAGACTAGCCTGCAGGTCGGTGGTATACCTATGTCTCAGTTTGCACATGATATTTACCGCGGTTACTTTAAGCCAATGAGATGGCTCTTCCATCTGGTGAGCACATTTATGTGATCAAAAGTATCCGGACACCTCCAAAAACATACGTTTTTCATACTGGGTGCATTTTGCTGCCACCTACTGCCGGATACTCCATATCAGCGACCTCAGCAGTCATTAACCCACGTGAGAGAGCAGAATGGTGCGCTCCGCAGAACTCACGAACTTCGAACGTGGTCAGGTGATTGGGTGTCACTTGTTTCACACGTCTGTACGCAAGATTACCACACTCCTGAACATCCCTAGGTCCACTGTTCCCAATGTGATAGTGAACTGGAAGCGTGTAGGGACACGTACAGCACAAGAGCGTACAGGCCGACCTCGTCTGTTGACTGCCGAGACCGCCGACAGCGGTTCGTAAAGTGTAACAGGCAGACATCTATCCAGACCATCACACAGAAATTCCAGACTGCATTAGGATCCACTGCAAGTACTATGACAGTTAAGCGGGAGGTGAGAAAACTCGGATTTCATGGTCGAGCGGCTGCTCATAAGCTTCACATCACGCCGGCAAATGCCAAACGACGCCTCGCTTGTTGTAAGGAGCGTAACAACTGGACGATTGAACAGTGGAAAAACGTTGTGTGGAGTGTCGAATCACGGTACACAATGTGGCAATCCGATGGCAGGGTGTGGGTATGGCGAATGGCCGGCGAGCGTCATCTGCCAGCGTGTGTAGTGCCCACAGTAAAATTAGGAGGCGGAGGTGGTGTGGTGTGCTGTGGTGGTGTTTTTCATGGAGAGAGCTTGCCCCCCTTGTTGTTTTGAGTGACACTATGACAGCACGGGCCTACACTGATGTTTTAAGCACCTTCTTGCTTCCCACTGCTGATAGCATTTCGGGGATGGCGATTGCATCTTTCAATACAATCGAGCACCTGTTCATAATGCACGGCCTGTGGCGGAGTAGATATCCGACAATAACATCCCTGTAATAAACTGGCCTACAGAGAGTCCTGACCTAAATCCTACAGAATACCTTTGAGATGTATTGGAACTCCAACTTCGTGCCGGGCCTCACCGACCGACATCGACACCTCTCCTCACTGCAGCACTGCCGAAACCTTCGAGCACCTGATTGAACGTATGCTTGCGAGAGTAGAAGCTGTCATCAAGGCTAAGGGTGTGCCAACACCATATTGAATTCCAGAATTACCGCTGGAGGGCGCCACGAACTTGTACGTCATTTTCAGCCAGGTGTCCGGATACTTTTGATCACATAGTGTATGTTGCACGGCCGAACTTTGTTGAGTGGTCCCAGGGCTGTCTGCTAAGTCACAGTGGCCTCTGCAGGAGTCGCGGTCCTGGTTCGACAGACACACCAATCTTCTCGTCATAAATAAGGTGCTGACTGCACTGATGTCAGGTAGGTGCAACCAGTTTTTTTTTTCAACTGTCACTGTGTGAGTGCTGTTCATGTTTTTGAATCACTTTGGTAATTGGTCTTTGAAAAATCAGTTTATAAGGAATGCGGCGCTCAGTCTGCAAGGTCGCATTTTGCTGCATTGTGACCATTTCACAGTCTCGTTTGCTTTCGATGATGCCAAATAGACTTCCTGCACCTATTTATGAGTCTTATAGGGCATAATGTTGCTAAAGTTACGTGTCTGGTATATCTATCTCACCAGCGACGTGGTCCTAGAATTGTATTTTCCCGTTAACTTTTTCCCCAGTATACCAGTGATGGGGAGAGGGGAAGAGGTGTGTCTGTTGCACCAGTGCTGCTCCCGTTTGAGGGAGACTCATTATCAATGCACAGCCAAATTTTCGTGGCAAATACAGGCAGAGTGTGTCTTAGGATTTCTATGGGTCAGTTGGAATTACATACAATACTCGGATTTTTCTGTAGTTAAGCATACGAAGCTCCTTCCCTATTGACGTACACCCATTGTTACAATATGTATGAATGTACAGAGTGCCTCAGAGCAATAAAGTACAACTCACGGTAAACACTGCCAGAGTTACTCTAAGTGTTTGGTTCAAATGAAGATGCAAAATCTTGTTTTCTGTTTTGAAATTTAATTGAGTTTCGCCAAAATCTGGGTGGACCTGCATAACTGCACATTAGCTGCATCAGTAAGCATTGTTTAGACATATAACGTACAGTAAAATCTAAATTTATGGTAACTTTCTCAATCATAGCCAAGTGTTAAACACTATTTGGATTATGCTCGCTGAAATGAAATGGAATCTATGGGGATGAGATCAGTGAAGGTAATGACAGGTACTGAGGTGAGGGTTAGTTAGTATTAACATTTACGGTGACTGAACACAAAAAAACAATGGAAGATATGGGGTCTGTCATGTTCAGGCACCAATTTTCATTTGTAAAGACATTCATGAAGTGATAAATGCCTGTATGTAACTCTTTTGTGGAACAATTGTAGTTATCATCATAACATCAATCCCATAGTATTTACCTGAATTAAGAGAGAAAATTATTGCTTTAGTAAAGGGATAAATAGTTGAAAGGAAAAGCAAATGTTAAAATCCAGCGTTTATTAGTAACCTGTGTTGAGTTAGCTAGGTTATTTTCCCCATAGAATTAGTTCCATTTTATTGTAGATATATTTTCAACTATTACTCATTTGCCGCGCCTATGATATAGCCGTCTCAGAAATTCAATTTGGTTTTTCCTTATCAGATAGGATCACTTCTTCACATCTCATACACGCACTCTCCACGTTACCTTACTGTAGCCGTCATTCCCAAATATACTGGGAAATCAAAAAGTCAGCATAAATTTGAAAACTTAATAAACCACGTAATAATGTAGACAGAGAGGTAAAAATTGACACACATGCTTGGACTGAGATGGGGTTTTATGTTACAGAACCGCATCATCCCCAGCCTGGCTGATAAACACCTGCTGGAACGTACGATGTTCATGCAGGATGGCACTCCACCCCATATTGCTAGACGCGTGAAAGATCTCTTGCGCGCGTCGTTTGCTGGTGATTGTTGTGCTCAGCCGCCACTTTCGTCATGCTTGGCCTCCCAGGTCCCCATACCTCAGTCCGTGCGATTATTGGCTTTGGGGTTACCTGAAGTCGCACGTGTATCGTGATCGACCGACATCTCTAGGAATGCTGAAAGACAACATCCGACGCCAATGCCTTTTCATAACTCCGGACATGGTTTACAGTGCTATTCACAACATTATTTCTCGACTACAGCTATTGTTGAGGAATGATGGTGGACATATTGAGCATTTCCTGTAAAGAACATCATCTTTGCTTTGTCTTACTTTGTTATGCAAATTATTGCTATTCTGATCAGATGAAGCGCCATCTCTCGGACATATTTGAACTTTTTTTCTCTCTTATAAAACCCCATGTCATTCCTTGCATGTGTGTCAATTTGTACCTCTCTATCTACATTATTCCGTGATTTATTCAGTTTTCAAATTGATACTCACTTTTTGATCACCCGGTAGATGTTGGCATACGGAGGAGGAGTGTAGGACATGGATGGAAACTGTCAGGATACGCCATATTAAAACTCGGCCGCGATCTTCAAGTATTTTATTATTCCCATCTGCAGTGCCGCGTTCCTCTCTTGTCTACGTCACATGGCACATGGTCCCGCGATGCCGGGGACGCCACTTCGCTACACGCCCCGCCGTCCAGGAGAGCTGCCATACTTGAATCCCCTCGTTAGAAAACCGGCCGCTATTTATATGCGGCTGTGCGCCTCTGTTTTGCCAACGCGACGCTCCAATTCACGTACTCATAACACCTAGGTTGGGCAAGTGGGCCCCTTCTGCCTGTAACTTGCGCCACGCAAACTGCTGCTTTTACTCTTTCCAGCGGTTCGACGGTCCTGTGGCCTCCATTCTACTTCGCAACCGCCTAGCTGTAACTTGTGCGCTCAAAATATTGCACCGAATCTAACTTTTATCTATCTTAAAGGGTGGTACCGCTACATTAGGGTTCTTGGCGGAAGGTACTTTGTTCCACTAATAGTCGTTTCCTTCCCTGTTCCATTTGCATATAGAGCGAGAAATACGACTGTCTGTATGCCTCCATATGATACCTAATTTCTCCTATTTTATCGTGGTCCTTACGCGAAATTTAAGTTGGCTGCAGTAGGATTGTTCTGCAATCATCTTCAAATACTGGTTCTCTAAATTTTCTGAACAGTGTCCCTCAAAAAGTACGTCGTCTTCCCTACAGGGATTCTGATATGAGTTCCCGAAGCAGCAAGCTTCTTCATCTCCCAGTACCTACTGCAACCTACATCCTTCTGAATCTGCTTCGTGTATTCACCTCTTGGTCTCCCTCTACGATTTTTATCCTCCACGCTGCCCTCCAATACTAAATTGGTCATCCCTAGATGCCTCAGAACATGTCCTACCAACCGATCCCTTCTTATAGTCAAGTCGTGCCACAAACTTATCTTCTCCCCAATCCTATTCAATACCTCCTCATTAGTTATGTGATCTACCCATCTAATCTTCAGCATTCTTCTGTAGCACCACATTTCGGAAGCTTCTATTCTCTTCTTGTACAAACTATTTATCGTCCACGTTTCACTTCCATACATGGCTACACTCCATACAAATACTTTCAGAAACGACTTCCTCACAAATCTATACTCGATGTTAACAAATTCCTCTTCTTCAGAAACGCTTTCCTTGCCTTTGCCAGTCTACATTTTATATCCTCTCTACTTCGACCATCATCAGTTATCTTGCTCCCCAAATAGCAAAAATCCCTTTACTACTTTAAGTGTCTCATTTCCTAATCTAATTCCCTCAGCATCACCAGACTTAATTTGACTACATTCCATCATCCTCGTTTTGCTCTTGTTGATGTTCATCTTATATACTCCTTTCAAGACACTGTCCATTCCGTTCAACTGCTCTTCCAAGTCCTTTGCTGTGTCTTACAGAATTACGATGTCATCGGCGAACCTCAAAGTTTTTATTTCTTCTCCACGAATTTTAATACCTACTCCGAATTTTTCTTTTGTTTCCTTTACTGCTTGCTCAATATACAGATTGAATAACATCGGGGATAGTCTACAACACTCTGTCACTCCCTTTCCAACCGCTGCGTCCCTTCCACGCCCCTCGACTCTTATAACTGCCATTTCGTTTCTGTACAAATTGTAAATATCCTTTCGCTCCCTGTGTTTTACCCCTGCCACCTTTAGAATTTGAAAGAGAGTATTCCAGTCAAGTGCACACGATATGAAACAACTTTTTTGAGATGAACATAGGTTCTTATAGCACATTAGTTACTGTACACTGCGCAAACCTCATTTTTCCTGATATAACGATAGATTCGAGTGGCTCAGCTATTTGGTACAATTACTCTTGTATTGGACGTCACTTGGAGACTTGAGCGTACCTAACCTATCGGAGATAGTGGAACTACAGTTCAACGAGTAATCCGAACAACGTGTTGATTCTGGCGAATCCTCATGTCACTGAGAAATGGAGGCGAAGAGGGCAGACTGACAACTGATTGGTTAGACCGGTGTTTAATCCCATGAGTTTAGATTTCCAGGCACGCGCTTTTCCACTAGACCATTGGGCCTCGACTCTTTCTGTTAAGCAATACCTCGCCGGCCTCTCGCGCAGGAGAAGGGTGTACGAAGTTGGAGGGGGGTGGAGGAGGCGTCTGGGGGTGGGGGGTACTGGCCGGAGTGGTGATAAAGTGAGGAGGCGGGCAGTGGCAGGAAAGGAGGGAGGCGATTACGTAACTACAGCAGCGACTACTTAAGTCACCCGGCGCTTCTCGCAACGCTCATACGGAAAAGAGGTAATACCGGGAACACAGTGTTGTAGATTACTGCAGTGCCCATGCGAAGATCATAATACGTAGCCTGTATCTGTTACACATAGCATAACGGACAAGTCACTTGTCAACGATTGTTCCAGTAGGTGTGCACACTGATGAAGCATGCCTTGCGACCAATTAACACAATTTTTTATACTATTACAGCACTTGCAGATTACATTTGAGACGCACTACCAGATGAAGAGAGAGAGAGTATGGTGGAACCAAGACTAAGCTACAGTCATGCATCCAGTCTCCATTTATACACAGCAAGGGATGGTACTAATGATATCATCAGTGTAGAATGTTGTACGGAGAGAAAAATTTTCGCTAGACCTCCGTATGCGCTCCAACATCTCTGATTTTCCAGTCATGGTTATTTCTAGAGATTTACGTAGGAGAAGGTAATATAAATCCAAGAGGAAACACACATCTCTTCTGCTGCTACGCTTGCAGGTTCGAATCCTGCCTTGGACATGGACGTGTGTGGCGTCCTTAGATTAGTTAGGTTTCAGTAGTTCTACGTTCTAAGGGACTGATGACCTCTGATTTTAAGTCCCATAGTGCTTAGAGCCATTTGAAGCATTTTGAACACATCTCTTCTATGTAACTGCTTTGTTGACCCTAACTAGCAAGTATTCCAGATTCACTAGCGAATGGTCGAACGAGGGTTCAGTAACCTACTTATTTTGTGGATGAATTACGAGGCAGAATCGAAACTCGATGGCCGTTTGCTTATATTTAAATCTTGGCAGCTCATACAACAATGGCGTCACTCAGCATCGCTAAAACCGAAAAGAATGAGGCATTCAGAGTGAGTTCTTTTGGCTGATTTCATAGGACCACCGTCAACAATTATAGCATAAATGTACTGCAAAGCCGGCCGGAGTGGCCGAGCGGTTCTAGGCGCTACAGTCTGGAACCGTGCGACCGCCACGTTCGCAGGTTCGAGTCCTGCCTCGAGCATGGATGTGTGTGATGTCCTTAGGTTAGTTAGGTTTAAGCAGTTCTAAGTTCTATGGGACTGATGACTTCAGAAGTTAAGTCCCATAGTGAGCAGAGCCTTTTTTTTTGTACTGCAAAACTATCATCAAAGGACACATGAGTCACCAAAAATAGACGGGGCAGGAAATTCTCTCCTAGATAGATATGCATATACCAGAAACATTTACTTTTTCCTTGGCCAAAGGAGACTACGTTTATTATACGTCAACAAACAGTACTTACAAAGAGGTACACTGAAATTTGTATTGGTCACTTCTATGTGATGTAAGTTACCAGATATCTTACAAAACAACAGCTGTGTTGTACTTGACAAGAGTTTAGCAGTTTGTCTTCTGGGACAATGAGAATACACGAAAGTTAACTGGTCCACAAGTAAAACTTCCAGACAATCAGACCGAGAAAGGATTACACCTAGAGTATGTTGTGTCTGCGCATAGCTTTAATTATTTGCAAGAAAAACTATACGGAGATTGCTAACACGTACTCCAATAAACACATTGTAGGCATTATACATAAGTGTTACAATAAAGCTGGAAGAAAATCTTCTCCATCCAGGACACTGTCCTCCACAACAGCGTCAGATATAGATATTGTCAGGTGAGGATTGGTTCGCAAAATGTTATTCCATAGGTCTTAGGAAAAAGAACAAATTTATTGAAAAGAATTCAACCATTCCGTATTAAAGAAATTAGTAATGAGTTGTGTGTATCAAACAAAAATTGGAAGATGTCAAAGTGAAAATATGCAAAGTAGAGCATACAAATAAACAAACATTTTCGGCCCTTAGGCGACAACGAATACGGATGGATATGTGGTCAACACACCGCTCTCCCTGCAATTGTCAGTTTCTGTGACCAGTGTTGCCAACTCTCAATCAAGTAGCTCTTCAATTTGCCTCACAAGGGCTGAGTGCACTCCGCTTGCCAACACCACTCGCAGACCCGAAACTAGAGTATATTGCAGAAAATTGCCATAATGAAAGAATATGAACTGCAACTCGCATAAAAAACCCACTGCTTGTGTGCAAGAAACACACGGTACATGGAAAAATTATAGATGTGACTGGGGAATATCAGATATCTACACTTTCTCTGTAACTAGCAATGGAAAGTGGTTATACATGGCGGCATTTGCAGAGAATAATGGATTCAAGGAAACGTGAAACATCCGTTTATAGAGCTCCATCCCAGGGCTGCGCTTAAGAAGGATGGCTACGTTTCTAAATGAAATTAACCACACATTGTACATCTAGCAACAGAAACGCCTTTCGTTGAGCTTCAAACTGGCAAAATAACTACATTTAATGGTAGTTTCTCTGCAGAAGTTGTGAATTTAAATGCTACACGGTAATTCCACAAGAATATGGGGGTAAGAAGAGTTGTCAACGTACACCCAAGAGGGCGTAGACTCCTATCAGAGGTTTAAGGCAGGAAATGAAAGGCAAATCTAATCCACAAATGCCCTCGGCGAGAAGAATTTCAAAAAAGAACTGAGCCAACTATTACGGCTATTAGCAGATAGTTTATAGTAAAACAGACATATTTGAACTCAAGGACGCAGCATTTTCATATTTATGAGATTAATGACAGGAAATCGAATTTGTAATTAAAAAAATTAAGCTGACAGTATCAAAACTACATCAAACCATAAAAGAGAGAGATAGAGAGAGAGTGAGAGAGGGGGGGATGGAGGGGGGAAGAAGGGGGGAGGGAGGAGAGAGTAACACCACCCCAGAGCTAAAGCAGGCGGAAACTCTTCCACCTTCAAACACTACCCCAGATGTAATGTGTGCAGATTACTTTCACCAAAGCCTGTCTCAGACCAAACGCCATGTGGAACCACCTCTGCGTCCCATCCCGTACTATGGAGTACCCACGAGCGAACACGCACGCACGCACACACACACACACACACACACACACACACACACAGATGCTAAGTTTAGAGAAGGGCAGCAAGTTTTATACTATCGCAAAACAGGGGTGAGAGAGTCACAGATTTGACGGATGAGTGTGTCACAGATTTGATACGCGAGTTGGGTTGGCACTCATTAAAACAAAGGTCTTTATCGCTGCGGCGAGATCTTTTCACGGAATTACAAACAATAACTTTGTCATGCGAATGCGAAAACATTTTGCTGACGCGAAGCAATATAGGAAGAAATGATAGTAGTAATAAAATAAGTGAAATTAGAGCACATTCTACGAAACGGCAGAGAAACAGAGGGGTCATCGAATCACCTCAGACTATTAGGCACTTACAGCCCGGTTGGCTGTGCGGTCTAACGCACGCCTTTCCGGGCGGGAAGGAGTGCCTGGTCCCCGGCACGAATCAGCCGGGCGGATTTGTGTCGAGGTCCGGTGAGCCGTCCAGTCTGTGGATGGTTTTTAGGCGGTTTTCCATCTTCCTCGGCGAATGCGGGCTGGTTCCCCTTATTCCGCCTCAGTTACACTATGTCGGCAATTGCTGCGCAAACAAGTTCTCCACGTACGCGTACACAGCCATTACCACGCACACATAGGGGTTACACTCGTCTGGTGTGAGACGTTCTCTGGGGGGTCCACCGGGGGCCGAACCGCAGAATAACCCTGGGTTCGGTGAGGGGCGGCGGAGCTGTGAAGTGGACTGCAGTAGTCGTCGTGGGGTTACGGACCACTGCGACTGCGGCGGGAATGGAGCCTCTCCGTCGTTTCTAGGTCCCCGGTTAACTTACCATGACATAAGGCACTTAAGTGTGAATTGCAGACTAGTTCAAAATAACTCTGAGCACTATGGGACTTAACATCTGTGGTCATCAGTGCCCCAGAACTTAGAACTACTTAAACCTGTCTAACCTAAGGACATCACCACATCCATGCCCGAGGCAGGATTCGAACCTGCGGCCGTCGCGGTCACGCGGTTCCAGGCTAAAGCGCCTAGAACCGCACGGCCACACCGGCCGGCCTTGCTGACTAGCCATACAGCTGAGGATGAAAGAATGTTATTACACATTGAGGTGACAAAATAGTGGAATACCCACTAATATCGTGTCGGACCACCTCCTGCCTGGCGTGGAGCAGCCCTGCAGAAATATTGAGCGATGCTGCCTCTATAGCCGTGCAAGATGATGTGCTCGAAACTGACATCTCAATTACGTCCCATAAATGTTCGATGGGTTTCATGTCGGGAGATGTGGGTAGCCAAACTATTCGCTCTACTTGTCCACAATGTTCTTCAAACCTATCCTGAACAAGTGTGGCCTGATGGCATGGCCCATTGTCATCGATAAAAATTCCATCGATGTTTGCGACAGATAGCAGAACCTAATTCCGAGTCAGTGATGTGTTCAGTAGGACCTGTCCATTCCATGTAAACACAGCCCACACCACTATGAAGACACTACCAGCCTGCACAGTGCCTTCTTGAAGAACTTGGGGTCTATGGCTTCGCGGGCTCTGCGTCACACTCGAACCCTGCCATCAGCTCTTACCAACTGAAATCGTGGCTCGTGACCAGGCCAAAGTTTTCAATCGTCTAGGGTCAAAGCGATGTGGTCAAGAGCCCAGGAGATGCACTAGAGGCGATGTCGCGCTGTTAGCAAAGGCACTCGCATCGGACGTCTGCTACCATACCCAGTTAACGCCAAATTTCGCTGCATTGTCTTAACGGATAAGATCGTTGTACGTCCCACATTGATTTCTGCGGTTATTTCATACAGAGCAGCTTGCTGCTAGAACTGATAACCCTACGCAAACCCCTGCTCTCGGTCGTTAAGTGAAGGCCGTCGTCACAGTATTGTCCGTGGAGACATCACGAAAGCTCCTACAAAAACGACCATTAACACGGGAGGCAGTACTGACCCTACGACTTACCTTAGAAAAGAGATTAAAGAAACGCAAACCTAAGTTTCTAGCATTTGTAGACTTAGAGAAAGCTTTTGACAATGTTGACTGGAATACTCTCTTTCAAATTCTGAAGGCGGCAGGGGTCAAATACAGAGAGCGAAAGGCTATTTACAATTTGTACAGAAACCAGATGGCAGTTATAAGAGTCGAGGGACATGAAAGGGAAGCAGTGGTGGGGAAGGGAGTGAGACAGGGTTGTAGCCTCTCCCCGATGCTATTCAATCTGTATATTGAGCAGGAAGTAAAGGAAACAAAAGAAAAATTCAGAGTAGGAATTAAAATCCATGGAGAAGAAATAAAAACTTTGAGGTTCGCCGATGACATTGTAATTCTGTGAGAGACAGCAAAGGACTTGGAAGAGCAGTTGAACGGAATGGACAGTGTCTTGAAAGGAGGGTATAAGATGAACATCAACAAAAGCAAAACAAGGATAATGGAATGCAGTCAAATTAAATCGGGTGATGCTGAGGGAATTACATTAGAAAATGAGATGCTTAAAGCAGTAAATGAGTTTTGCTATTTGGGGAGCAAAATAAGTGATGATGTTCGAAGTTGAGAGGATATAAACTGTAGACTGGCAATGGCAAGGAGGAATTTGTTAACATCGTGTATACGATAAAGTGTCAGGAAGTCCTTTCTGAAAGTATTTGTATGGAGTGTCGCCATGTATGGAAGTGAAACGTAGACGATGAATAGTTTGGACAAGAACAGAATAGAAGCTTTCGAAATGTGGTGCTACAGGAGGAGGAGGAGGAGATTAGTGTTTAACGTCCCGTCGACAACGAGGTCATTATAGACGGAGCGCAAGCTCGGGCTAGGGAAGGATGGGGAAGGAAATCGGCCGTGCCCTTTCAAAGGATCCATCCCGGCATTTGCCTGAAGCGATTTAGGGAAATAACGGAAAACCTAAATCAGGACGGCCGGAGACGGGATTGAACCGTCGTCCTCCCGAATGCGAGCCCAGTGTGCTAACCACTGCGCCACCTCGCTCGGTGTAGTGCTACAGAAGAATGCTGAAGATTAGATGGGTAGATCACATAACTAATGAGGAAGTGTTGAATAGGATTGCGGAGAAGAGACGTTTGTGGCACAACTTGACTAGAAGAAGGGATCGGTTGGTAGGATATGTTCTGAGGCATCAAGGAATCACCAATTTAGTATTGGAGGGCAGCGTGGATGGTAAAAATCGTAGAGGGAGACCAAGAGATGAATACACTAAGCAGATTCAGAAGGATGTAGGCTGCAGTAGGTACTGGGAGATGAAGAAGCTTGCACAGGATAGAGTAGCATGGAGAGCTGCATCAAACCAGTCTCAGGACTGAAGACCACAACAACAACAAAGCAGATCTGATTTGCATCCTCAGGGGTTCAACTAGCGCCAGTCTTGCGTGACTGACTTGAAATTTGAATAGACATTAGATGTAGAAACATGCTTATAAACTTCCATCTATGTCGCACAACTGAAATGACTCCCGCAGAAGATTTGGTTTGGTCATAAGCATCACCAAAACACAAGCCCTTCAACAACCACTTATGGATTTCAATACAGACGACTGCAGTATTAAGTTGTACAACAAGCATTTGGAAAACGTGTCACATTTTAAATATCTAGGTAGCCAAATTAGAAGCGACAACAGACTGACAACAGATATTGCAGCTCATATAGCTAATGCAGCCTCAGTTTTCGGCAAACTGAATCACCGAATATGGAAATCACATTATCTCAGACTACAAACTAAAATTGCAGTCTACAAAGCAATAATATTACCAACTTTACGTTACGCCTCGGAAACCTGGTTCTGTTATAAAGCTGATATTAGGAGGCTAGACCTTTCATCTTCGCTGTCTGAAATCAATTCTCCGCATGAAATGGGAAGACCGTGTTCCAAACACGGAGATTTTGCGTCGCGTGAAACTGCCTGGCATTGAAGCTCTCTTAATGAAACTGAGGTGGAATGGCCATATCATAGGCATGAACGACAGCAGACTTCCCAAAGCGGTGTTCTACTCAGAGCTCTCGCGTCGAAAGCGGCGGCAAGGTGGCCAACACCCGCAATATAAAGGCACCATCAAACGCCATGTCACAGTCTGTGGCATTCCGAGAAAACGTTGGGAGAAACTTGCATTGGACGGATGAGAGTGAAGCTCAACTGTACACAAGAGTGTTGAACAATTCGAGCATATCCGCCTAAAGAACCTGGACGATAAAGGAAAAGCTCCGCAAATCTAAGCCCAAGCCTAATTAAATCTATACGTATAACTGGACAGGGCAACTGTATTGCACTTCGTGCGACCGGATCTTCAAAGCACAGCTCGGTTTTGCATGCCAAATCCAAGCCCACCACAATACGGACTAAACAATTGGTGGAGTCGCTGTCTCCGCACGCGGCGAGGAGGCGATGATGATGATGATGATCTTGGTGTTGCGATTTTTTCCCGTCAGTGTACGTACCACAGGGCATGGACGTACGAGTCGTGTATCATCAACTCAAGCTTAAGCTTCAACAATTAAAAACTTAATGGCAACAAGAAACCTAACAGGCAAAGGGCTAGATCTGTACTAGCTACCGATCGAAGCTTATCAACGGTGACCTCACAAGATGAAGTGGGGAAAGGAGTGGAGGGGTAATAAATTGTCCTAGTTAAGTCAGCGATACGGATCCTATTACAGCAGGGTAATAAGTTATCCGAACTAGGTAATAAACTATCCTAATTAAGTCAGCGATAAGAGTGACAAGAGGAGGAGGGATCATAAATCACTGATACTGAATGACGTTATGTACAATTATTGTTAAAACTATAAGAACGGCTGCGAGAAACTAGTACGTTCGTAGCTAGGAGGATTGACTGTGATGCTCCACAGCGCACTCACGACTTACAAGAACTCCCCAGCAGTGCGATCGAGTTTTTGAAACTATCTACACAGACTTGTAGGTTAAGATCCAAGGTACCACACACTGCAGCCATTCACCCAGGTGGGCCCCTGTTTGTGCATAACTGACGAAAAAAAATCGGAATTTGTGTGAAACCCAATAGCGTTGATCAAATGGTTCAAATGGCTCTAAGCACTATGGGACTTAACATCTGAGGTCGTCAGTCCCCTAGAACTTAGAACTATTTAAACCTAACCAATCGAAGGACAGCACACACATCCATGCCCGAGGCAGGATTCGAACCTGCGACTGTAGCAGCCGTGTGGTTCTGGACTGAAGCGCCTAGAACCGCTCGACCACCGCGGCCGGCTCAATAGCGTTGAAGAAGTTGCATTATGTATCGTTGCGTCGTATAATGAATAGGACAACAGAGATGGTGGGTTCGAATCCCGTCAGGTGCACAAATTTTTTTATTATGTTTGAATCTAAATGATTCAGCATTGTCACGAATAGCAGAAAAAACAAGCTAAATTAAGTAGTATGGTAGAACATAAGTTCTTAGCCAGAGCAGGAGAGGCGCATATGTGGCCGGACGCAGCCACTATTTACTATTTGTTATGCCAACAAGGGCGGACTATCTAGCATCACGAGGCTCGGAGTAAGCGAGGAGAAGTGAGCTTTGAACACAGTGTGGAAATATCATGCGGGTATCACGCGCTCCCGTGTTATCAGCCGCGCCCGAATACGGAAGGGTGGAAGCTTTCAGAAGGATGGGGCCGTGCGCAAAGAGACCTATAAAAGGGCTGCCCATCGTTCCGGAAGGGTCGTTGTTGTACAGTCGTCGGCAGGAGGTTAGCCAGTGTCACTGGCACGCTCACCTCTGCACTCCGAGACTTAACGCTCAGGGAAAAATAGGAAGTTTTCTAACCATATGAAGACACTTTTTAGATAGACTTGTACATAGGGAATGTGCCATGGGGTGCTTCTAGTAATAATAATCCTACCTCCCGCTTTACGATATCCTGCTGAATTCCGTACTCTAACCCACTCAATAGCCTACATTTCAGCCAAGCAAGTGAAGAGCAGGCGTCCCACTAGCAGAAGTTGTTCTCGACGTACCTTGTCGGTGAGTTCCATGACACACATTCGTGCAGTCCTTCCTACTCCCTCTCAGGACACGTCAGTGGGACGCGACAATTATTAATTGGTATAAACGTAATTTTTTATCTCCATTCCTTTCTCACGTCATTTTAATCATCGTATGAACTTTTTCACATTTTTCATTCTTTCTTTATATCATTCTTTTTCCAATCGTATTTTTTGTGAATTTGAAATTTAATTATATTTATTTATTATAATATTCAATTATTTGAAAATTCCGATCTATCAGTTAAAAAGAAGACGAAATAATCTCTATTTGTGCAACGGTGTGAAAATGTAGTTTTGTTACCAGATGTGCAGTTTTTTCCACAGTATTTGTCATATAAACATTTAAAACAACCTAAATACCTATTGTACTATGGACAAAATAATGTAGATGAAAATTTAAATGAAAGATGAGTTTATAAGTAAAATGAGAAATATGTATAATAAACACAATAATGTGGACGGAAGAAACAGGATGATCCAAGAAATTAAATCGAAATTAATACATAAATTAAATCAAACAATTGAACACAGTTTTCAAGAGGAGAAAGAACGATAGAAACAAAAATGAGTGCAAATGAAGAAGATAATATGATTAAAATTATTACATGACAAAAAATAGAAAAAATTACATATAAACCAAATAAGTGAATAAAAATAATGATCAAAGTCATTTCGATACAGGTTTAGAAATAAAAAAAAATAGTGTACCTGACGAGATTCGAACCCTCAACCTGATAAGTTGTTATCCTATCCATTACACCACGCAACCACACTACTTAATTCCACTTTTTTAACACAGATTGTCACACAAAATTCTTATTTTTTTCGTCTACTGCTCGCAAGCGAGGGCCCACCGGGGTAAATGGCAGCAGTGTGTGATACCTGGAATCTTAACCAACAGCGCCGTAAAAGATAGCCTCAAAAAGTCCATTGCACCGCTGGGGCCTCTCCTTGCTAGAAGAGAACCTGAGGACGAGTAGTCCCAACACTGCCCATGTGTGATCTCCTGCAGAGCACACGGGTCACAGTGCACTGTTTCTGCTGTAAGGGTACCGTGAAGTATGAGATTTCAAAATGAATCAAGTCAGACTTACTTTATATCGAAAAGGTGGATTTCCGGACAAGCGTTCCACATCAAAAAATTAGTATATTAAGTCCTGTAAGTTCCGTAAGTCACCTAGAAGCCTGTACTAGGAATTTGGAACAAGCAGTATGTACCCCGTCGCTCCACGTTTGGTCAGAACAGACAGACCATCCTAGATCTTTTGCTGTTGCTACGGAAATTTAGGTATTAGGAAGTCTCTTCTGAAAACATCTACTTAGAATAAGTCTTATATGGATGTGAAACGTGCTTATAAACTGCACGGACCAAAAGGGGATACACGCTTCTGAGTTGTGGGGCTAAGGAAGGATATTCACGATCTAATGACTTGGCTATATCCGTAACTAATGCAGGGGTGCTGAATCAAAGTGTGGAGACATGAACTTTTGCTAAAACCAAACTTAAAGAAAGCGTATGTTGATGGGACATACACTATGTGACCAAAAGTATCCGGACACCTGGCTGAAAATGACTTACAAGTTCGTGGCGCTCTCCATCGGTAATTCTGGAATTCAACACGGTGTTAGTCCACCCTTTGCCTTGATGACAGCTTCCACTCTCGCAGGCATACGTTCAATCGGGTGGTGAAAGCTTTCTTGGGGAATGGCAGCCAGCCCAGTCTTCACGAGGTGCTGCACTGAGGAGAGGTATCGATGTCGGACAGTGAGGCTGGGCACGAAGTCGGCGTTCCAGAAAATCCCAAATGTGTGCTATAGGATACAGGTCAGGACTCCGTGCAGGCCCCTCCATTACAGGGATGTGATCGACGTTTAACCACTCCGTCACAGGCCGCGCATTATGACTAGATGGCCGATCGTGTTGAAAGATGCAATCGCCATCCCGAATTGCTCTTCAACAGTGGGAGGCAAGAAAGTGCTTAAAACATCGATGTAGGCCTGTGCTGTGACAGTGCCACGCCAAACAACAAGGGATGCAAGCCCCTCCATGAAAAGCACGATCACATTATAACAACACCGCCTCTAAATTTTACTATTGGCACTACACACGCTGGCAGATGACGTTCACCAGGTATTCGCCGTACCACATCCTGCAGACTGTGTACCGTGATTCGTCACACCACACGACGTTTTTCCACTGTTCAATCGTCCAATAATTACGCCCCTTACACCAGGCGAGGAATCGTTTGGCATTTATTGGCGTGATGTAAATGAGCAATGAAATTCAAGTTTTCTCACCTCCCGCCTAAATGTCATAGTACTCGCAGTGGATCCTGATGCAGTTTGGAATTCCTGTGTGGTGGTCTGGATAGATGTCTGCCAACTACACATTGGTACCCTATTAAACTGACGGCGGTGTCTGTCAGACGAGGTCGGGCCGTACGCTTTTGTGATCTACGTGTCCCTTCACGTTTCCACTTCACTATCACATCGGAAACAGTGGAGCTAGGGATGTTTAGGAGTGTGGAAATCTCGCGTACAGACGTATGACGCAAGTGACACCCAATCATGTGACCACGTTCGAATTCATGAGTTCCGCCCCATCCTGTTCTCTCATGATGTCTGAGGACTACTGAGGTCGCTGATATGGAGTACCTGGTACTGTATGGTAAGTTAACAACAACAGCAACCTCCTCGGTAACTTCCACAGGGATAGGACGCCTTTCTCTTCGAGGTGCCCCACCGAACTCACCCGTCTTTTAAATTGGTTCAGATGACACTTAAGTGTGAATTGCAGACTAGTTCAAATGGCTCTGAGCACTATGGCACTTAACATCTGAGGTCATCAGTCCCCTAGAACTTAGAACTACTTAAAACTAACTAACCTAAGGACATGAGACACATCCATGCCCGAGGCAGGAGTCGAACCTGCGACCGTAGCGGTCGCGCGGTTGAGGACTGTAGCGCCTAGAACCACGGGGCCACCCCGGCCGGCCGTGTTTTAAAATTTAATTACCATCTCCTCAGACATTTCAGACGGCGATACTCTCACAAAGCAGCGCTGCAACTGCTCTTGTTCGCATTAAACAGTTTCACTAACAGCGCACAGTCTCTCTTCTTGACAGCCTTACTGTTCACTCTCGTTACAACTTGTCAAATGAGAGCGTCAAAGTGATTCCATTATACACACAACGTACAGCGCCAGGTTTGCACATGGTGACCGCAACTGAAATTAATTTGTTTTCCAGTGTAAATCGGTTCTGTGTTCATGTATTAGCATATCGTTATCATTACGATAATTGGAGCCCACCTCAACCTCCATGAACAGCTGCACTTTAATTGTAACCACTCGGTACTATGATATAGCGCACAAAAAGAAATTTCTGTTATGAAGATGCAGCATGTTATCTTGGAGGACAGTCATTGGCAGATGTAGAAGTAACTTCATGTGTGCCCCAGGGAAATGTGTTGGTCCCCTTGCTGTTCATGTTACACGTACATTAATGATCTGGTAGAGAATATTAACAGTAATCTGAAACTTTGTGCTTACGATGCAGATACATCTAATGAAGTACCGGTATTGTTTGATAACAGATCCGCAAATATTCAATCACATCTTCATAAAATTTCAGAATGGTGCAAAGATTGACAACTTACTTTAAACTTCGTACATCCATATTTAACCTGGATGAAGGTGGGACACAGCTGGTACAATTTTTATTAAAAATTATATTCCTCCAGTTGTACTTAAGATTTCTAGACTTCTAGACCGAGCCACACACAACTGATTTCACCAAAGTGTACGGGCCTAAAGATGGCGTTGACGTAACGTCGAAATTAATAGAGAAGTAAATAGAAAATCTTAAGTACAGATAGAGGAATTTCATTTTTAATAAAAAAAACTTGCTTTAAATTACTTGAAGTCAGATTCGGTAATCATACGCACTGAAATACGCTTCCTTTAAGTGGAAATTATTTCTCAACGCTTTTCTTTTGCGTTTTTCCACTATTGTTATTAAAAAACAAATGAGCATGTCAGAAAACGACATTCACAAAATGTGTTTGGTGCAAGCCTGACTGTGTATTCCTTTCTTTTATGATACATAACATCCCAAATGTCGTCGGCCTACCAACGAAGGCGAAGCATTATAAATGTTATGACCCAACAACTTATTAATACGTGCACGAATATATCGACAAACAAATGTTCACTACATTGCAATCTGTTATGATACATCGCCACGAATGTACTACTAAGATTACATTTATTTTTACCGCTTCTCTGCAAAGAAACATGATTCGTTAAATCGATGCACGTGATTGACGAAAAATTACAAAATAAAAATACTCTATCAGTACTACAGTCATGCGAAAGACGCAGAACATCGGTGACCTGTTGCATTCAACTCTCTTTGTGAGTACCAACAGTGTGTTGTGCTCTTTCTGCGTCGGGTATTGCACGTCCAACCAGCCGCTCCGTATGTCCTGTTATTTACGAGCTTCCAGCAGTCGCATCTGGTCTCACGTATCTGTCCGGATTTAATGCTGTTTACGGACGTCCTGTCATGGGACCCAGTCACGCTCGTGATTGACGACGAGCGTCCCGCTGTCACCGCTGAGTGGTGTTAGCTCAAGCATAACTCGGTTCTCGTAGCGTCCAAATGAGGCGTGACGCCTGCTCTGGCTTGCGCCTTGGATACTGTGTCGTGCCTGTACGCGACACTACGCAACGCCGCCAACACACAAGTACGCACGTCGCACAGAGTTCAAGGCGATTCGATTACAATTGCTCCATTTTTGTGAGAGAGTCCTTAACTATGTTATGTGATTTTCCTATGCTCTGTGTTCATACAGTTAAGCCTCTTATACGTACGTTACAACAGTCACTAAGTCCGCTAGTACCGCTCACAAGAGCGACTACTCGGTAAGTGAAAAGAGCGCCAGCTTGGCTCTGAGCACTATGGGACTCAACATCTGATGTCGTCAGTGCCCTAGAACTTAGAACTACTTAAACCTAACTAACCTAAGGACGTCACACACATCCATACCCAAGGCAGGATTCGAACCTGGGACCGTAGTAGTCGTGCGGTTCCGGACTGAAGCGCATAGAACCGCTCGGCCACCGCGGCCGGCTGGCTTGACTTTCTCTGCGGTCTTGTGTGCGGATTTTAATGTGTGTCCATTTTGCACTGACGGAAAAAAATGAAAACACAAAGAGTTCTGCAACATAAACGAAAGTTGGTAGGCGCTTTTTTAAATCCGAAAGATGTTGTTTATTCAAATTTCTTGCCAGTGGCGTAAGAGTGGCGCCTGTAGCGCCACTACGAGGATGCAAATCAGGTTTGCTTTAGGTTTGTTTATAAATAACTCATCTGCTACCAGTCGCGATTTTCTTTATTTTAGTTTTCGCATATCTCGACAACCACACACTGAAACAGATTACAGCTGCAACTAAAAATGCTGCAGATGATCCAAAATTAAATTCCAATACAAAAACAACAATAGGTCAAAAAGTAAGCAAACTTCTTGAGAAAGAAATGAATAAAGATAAATTTAAGTCTAAATATACAATAAATGATGAAAAAACTCTAAAATCCAAAAATAATAAATTGAAAAACAACCAATCCATAGCCGTTATATCAGACAAAAGCAATACACTAGTTGTGATGAAAGAAAAGGAATACATAGACAAAACACATGAATTTTTTGATGCTAATAATATTCAACACATTGACGAATACTCAAAAAAACAATTTCAAAATAAAATTAGGGAGCAACTAAAGAACACACGTTTACTACTGACAGAAGCTGAAAAGAAATACCTTACATGCATGAATCGAAAAGCACCACGCCTAAGACCACAGCCAAAAATAGACTAGGATGTAAATACGGTACTTCCTCTGGTCAACTCTATAAATACTCCAGCATACAAACTATCACAAAAACTGAATAACATACTGATGAAACGTTATACATATCAAGCAACATATTCCATAAAAGAACAGCATGATACTGGCTAAGGAACTAAAAACCAGAAAGCTCCCCCAAGACGCTCAGTTTATATCACTTGACATCAACAATCTTTACTCAACCACACCCATACAAGAAGCTGTAACAGTAATACAAAAGAACCTTATGAAATACAAGAAACTTTCATACACAGAAATTGTTGAATTTATGGAACTCCTTCAGCTGACCCTAAGTTACAACTACTTCACTTTTAATGGCAACATAAATAAACTACCAGATGGACTAGCAATGGGACCATGAATATCTGGTACCATAGCTGACATATACATAAATCACTTACAACAAAAATTATTTAACAGCTAAGAACCTTGCCTAAAGAAAATTGAATTTTATACGAGATATGTCGATGACACACTACTGTTAGTGAAAGGGGATACCAAAGACATCACAGACATTCTAAAGTACTTCAATAACCTACATGAGAAAATTAAATTTACAGTTTAACATGAGCAAAATAAAAGCATCAACTTTCTGGACCTAAATATTACAAGACACAACACATGCACATTCAAAATTCATAGGAAAAGCACAATGATTGACACCACAATCCCTGCAACCTTTTTTCACCCAAATATCCATAAACAGGCAGCATACAGATCAATGCTAGATAGGGCAACTAAAATACCTTTGAACCAAGAACACATGCAACAAGAAATAAACATAGTAAAAAAGATTTCAGGTGCCAGTGGGTACAATCCTTCCATGGCTGACACAATCCTATACAAAGTGAAGAAAGAGCCAGGTACAAACTGCACCACAGAAGAGAAAGAGAAAAATAAATATATATCTAGTATCCCATACATCAGCAATGTATCACAGAAGATTGCAAACATTTTCAAAAATCACAAAGTAAAAAAAAAAAAAGAGTTTCCTACCTCTAACAAACTACAACAAAAACTAATACATAATATAAAGTGTAAGCACGATCCATACCCAGACTCTGGAATATACAAGGTCACATGCCAGGAATGCTTATTGATCTACCTAGGACAAACAGGCTGAAATTTCAGCACCAGGTACACAGTGCATTTACAAGCCTACACACACAAGACACATTACATCAGCCATAGCAACACATGTACATAATACAGGACACCCATTTGGAAAAATAGAGCAAAATGTCAAAGTATTTAACCGATTAAATAAAGGACATAAAATGGATTTGCTAGAAGAACTGGAGATATATTCACATTACAGAAAATATGAAGATAAAACATTAAACGAAAAACTTGAAAGTGAATCAGTGAATTTCTTCACATGTTTCGATAGTATACTGAAATAAAAAATAGTAACGCACAGAAATATGAACAATTGTAAAATAGACATAAGTAAATGATGATCTAAAGTGTTAAGGAAAATAACCTCTGTACAAAAGCATATTATACTCTGTGGAAGACCTATAATGTCATCTCTGTTGACTACTTGTAAGAACATCTCTGTCACTGTTTTGTTTATGTAAAATGTTTTCGACGTTTAAAAGTGTACAACAAGATATGTGTGTGAGTGAGTGTGTGTGTGTGTTGTAAGTACAAATTCTTCTAAATTTCGCCACTAACTTCACAAAAAGATCGAAAACCAACTAAAAGTCGCGTGTTCTCTTATATATTGCAGCAAAGTCAACGAAATGAAGCAGAATCTCACACATCGACATCATCACATAAGAATGACATAACAAACACCAAAAACGCACTTGAAAATGGGAATCATTTCCCGAAACGTGTCGTGCGAAAAATAAAATAAAGAAAATCGTGCCTGGTAGCAGATGAGGTATTTATAAACAAACCTATTTTTTCACAGTTGCAGGTTTTCAGAACCATTTATAATAGATCAAATCAAGTTTGATTTAAATACTCGCTGCAACTATCGGGAGTTTTAGTTACCTTTGAGATGGAAAATGGAGGATTGGTATTAGTCAAAGAATGCCTTTAAGGTGACAAAGACGCCATTTTCAACACCCGACTGAGCTTGAACGAGGTCGTGTAATAGAGCTATGAAAAGCTGGATGTTCCTTCTGTGGTACTGCAGAACGACTTGGCACGAAAGTACGTGATTGTTGGCAGTGGTCAGGAGAATGTACTGTCGCAAGAAGACAGGGCTGCGGACGGCCATGTGACACTGCAGACAGGGAAGCCCATCGTGTTCGGCGTTAAGTCCGGCGCATCGTAACTTGTCCGCAGCAGCACTTGATACTACACTGACACAACGGGCAGTTACAAATCGCTTACTTCAAGGACAGTTCCGAGACAGACGCATTCCACTAACCCCAAACGACTACCGTTTACGACTTCAGTAGTGTCATGTGAGAGTTCATTGGAGGGCAGGGTAGAGTTCGTCTTTCGTATTCTGATGAAAGCTGGTTCAACCTGGGCGCTAGTGATGGCCATGTGCTGGTTGAAAGGAGGTCAGTTGATGGCCTGCAATCAACTTGCCGGGCGCTAATGCAATTTCTTACGACAGCAGGAGCAATTTCGTGGTTATACCACCCACCGCGACGGCAAATTTGTACGTCAGTCTGGTGATTCAACCTGTTGTGTTGTCGTTCATGAGTATCACTCCAGGCGACGTTTTCCAAAAGGATAACGCTCGACCACATACCGCTGTTATTACCCAGCGTCCTCTGCAGTGTCACTTCATGTTGCTGCCCTGCTCGATCATTAGAATCGGTCTCCAAACGAGCACATATGCGACATCATCGGACAACTCCAGCGTCATCCACAAACAGCAATAACCATCCCTGTATTGAGCGACCAAGTGCACCAGGCATGGAATTCCATCCCGCAAAAATGACGTCAGGCACCAGAACAACACAATGCATGCATGTTTGCATGTCGCATTCGACATTCTGGCAGTTACATTTCATATTTGCAATGGCTTATCTCGCACTTACATTAACCTGTGATCTTGTAATGTTAATCGCTTAAATATGTTACCTAGACGAATGCATTCCCAAAAATTTCATTGTTGTTGTTGCTGTGGTCTTCAGTCTTGAGACTGGTTTGATGCAGCTCTTCATGCTAATCTATCCTGTGCAAGCCTCTTCATCTCCCAGTACATACTGCAACCTACATCCTTCTGAATCTGCTTAGTGTATTCATCTCTTGGTCTCCCTCTACGATTTTTACCCTCCACGCTGCCCTCCAATTCTAAATTGGTGATCCCTTGATGCCTCAGAACATGTCCTACCAACCGATCCCTTCTTCTGGTCAAGTTGTGCCACAAACTTCTCTTCTCCCCAATCCTATTCAATACTTCCTCATTGCCCATCTAATCTTCAGCATTTTTCTGTAGCACCACATTACGAAAGCTTCTATTCTCTTCTTGTCCAAACTATTTATCGTCCATGTTTCACTTCCATACATGGCTACACTCCATACAAATACTTTCAGAAAAGACTTCCTGACACTCAAATCTATACTCGACGTTAACAAATTTCTCTTCTTCAGAAACGCTTTCCTTGCCATTGCCAGTCTACATTTTATATACTCTCTACTTTGACCATCATCTGTTATTTTGCTCCCCAAACAGCAAAACTCTTTTACTACTTTAAGTGTCTCATTTCCTAATCTAATTCCCTCAACATCACCCGACTTAATTCGACTACATTCCATTATCCTCGTTTTTTTTTGTTGATGTTCATCTTATATACTGCTCTCAAGACACTGTCCATTCCATTCAACTGCTCTCCAAGTCCCTTGATGTCTCTGACAGAATTGCAATGTCATCGGCGAACCTCAAAGTTTTTATTTCTTCTCCATGGAATTTAATACCTACTCCGAATTTTTCTTTTGTTTTCTTTACTGCTTGCTCAATATACAGATTGAACAACATCGGGGAGAGGCTACAACCCTGTCTCACTCCCTTCCCTACCACTGCTTCCCTATCATGTCCCTCGACTCTTATAACTGCCATCTGGTTTCTGTACAAATTGTAAATAGCCTTTCGCTCCCTGTATTTTACCCCTGCCACCTTCAGAATTTGAAAGAGAGTATTCCAATCTACATTGTCAAAAGCTTCCTCTAAGTCTACAAATGCTAGAAACGTAGGTTTGCCTTTCCTTAATCTTTCTTCTAAGATGAGTCGTAAGGTCAGTATTGCCTCACATGTTCCAGTATTTCTACGGAATCCAAACTGATCTTCCCCGAGGTCGGCTTCTATTAGTTTTTCCATTCGTCTGTAAAGAATTCGTGTTAGTATTTTGCAGCTATGGCTTATTAAACTGATAGTTCGGTAATTTTCACATCTGTCAACACCTGCTTTCTTTGGGATTGGAATTATTATATTCTTCTTGAAGTCTGAGGGTATTTCGCCTGTTTCATACATCTTACTGACCAGATGGTAGAGTTTTGTCAGGACTGGCTCTCCCAAGGCCGTCAGTAGTTCCAATGGAATGTTGTCTACTCCGGGGTCCTTGTTTCGACTCACGTCTTCTCATTACTCTACATTAATTAGTTTTTGGTGTTGCCGGTTTCTTTGGTCAGTGTATGAGTGATGTATCGAGTGTATTACACGTGTATGTAATGCTGGCTCTACTACTACAGATGTCGACCTTTGCATTAGCGTCTAGTGTCTGCTGAAAATAAAATCGTTTACACCACAGAAGTCCTGATGGAGAAAATAATTATGAAGTAGAAGAAGAAACGCTCACTTAACCTGTAAAGTGTACAAGCGCAGTTGTAACGCTTTACGGGTCTGTTTGATACATTAAATTTCTTATATACCTATCGTGTTAAAATTGAAAGAACGTGACTTTAAGACAATTATAATAATCCTAGCTTAAAAGCACCAACCAGCACGAGTACGATAAACAAAAATTTATCCATTATTGAGTATGCTGTGAGGACTGCAACAGCTAATTAGCAAGAAAAAATATATTCGCACTGTACGTATCACTGTTCAGAACTAGAAGAAAAGTTTCTATATTTTATGACCGGAAAGCAGTAGGCCTATCTGTTGAGATATGATTCGTTTTACTTGAGACGATTAATGTGTGGATTTTCAGTGATTATTTCAATTTCAAATCATAACTAGTAACACAAAAATCAGAATATAATTTTCTTAAATTAGTGTCATAAAAAGGTCGGAAAAAGCGCCATTTATTAACAGCTTTTGGGAGGCATTTATTCACTCCCCCCGGAACACCGGTGTTCCAGGGAAGACAGTCTGAGAAACCCTGGATTAGAATAAATGAAACATACTTTTTGTTCCATGGATCCGTAATGAGGAGATATTCAAGGACATGAATATAAACAAATATGATATGCTAATGTCCCTTCAACACAATGTTATGGTTTGTCGAAAAGAAAACGTTTTTCCCGTGACACAATAATTCAAATCCCTTATTCACGCCTTGTCTGCACTGTTATTATCCACGTTTCACTTCTATACAAGGCTACAACCCGCAAGAGACTTTATAATAAATAAATTTATATTGTGTGTTAACATTTTTTTTTCATCTTGTATCTCCCTGTCGATACAATATTCATGACATTCAGTTGATCTTCCACGCCGCTTTGCAGCCTCTGACATAATTACAGTGCCCTCGATAAGCCTTAAGGTGTTAACGTTTTCTCCTTTACTACATTTCTCCTTGTTTGTCTGCTTCTTTTATGTGTAGTGTGAATAGCACAGGGGGATCGACTGCCTGCATTCTGGGGTGTGGAGAAGTTGCACGAATGGACTTACTTTTTAAGTTACACGTGTCATTCCAAGCTAAGGCCATTGTGCAACAAGAATGGCGCATAGTCAGAAGAGAATACACGTTGTCGGTTTCCTGCTGAGGCAGTCCTGCTGCGGTGCGCACAGCAACTGCATCATCGTGTGAAGTGGAATGGCGCGGCAACTGGAAACGTAATCCAGAGTCGAAGAACGCCGAAACTCTATACAGGTTCAATGCGAAATTCTGGCGGTAGACGGACCGACTAAGAATGACGCTTGCAGCCGTAGTGAAATGGTGCGAACAGTTTGATCAAGACCAAAGAGACCTGGGTGACGCTGATCGGAAGAAAAAGCCATCTACACCCATGCTCATAAGTTAAGAATAATGCTGATACAAGGGGAAAAACGCTGTGGTGGGCGGTTTAAATCACATCGGGGTATGATCATGCGGTGCATTTAACCTGCGATCGTCGCACGGTGGCGCTTGTAGCAGCCCACATACACAGAGGTGTGTTGGTGCATGTCCGAGTACGATGCAGCGAGTAAGTGTACAGACGTTTTCAGACGTGCTAATGGTGACTGTGGGTTGAAAATGGCTCAAAGAACACATTGATGTTTGAGGAGTAGAATACTAGGGCGACTGGAGGCTGGTCAAACACAGCAGGTCGTAGCATGGGCCCTCCGTGTGCCACAAAGTGTGATCTCAAGATTATGGCAACGATTCCAGCAGACAGGAAACGTGTCCAGGCGCTACAGTACGGGACGTACACAATGTATAACACCACAAGAAGACCGATATCTCACCATCAGTGCCCGCAAACGGCCACGGAGTACTGCAGGTAGCCTTGCTCGGGACCTTACCGCAGCCACTGGAACAGTTGTCTCCAGACACACAGTCTAAAGACGACTGAACAGACATGGTCTATTCGCCCGCAAGGTGCATTCCACTGACCCCTGGTCACAGGAGAGCTCGTATAGCCTGGTGTCAAGAACACAGTACATGGTCATTGGAACAGTGGTCCCAGGTTTTGTTCACGGTCGAGTCCAGGTGTAGTCTGAACAGTGATTCTCGCCGGGTTTTCATCTCGCGTGAACCAGGAACCAGATACCAACCCCTTAATGTCTTTGAAAGGGACCTGTGTGGAGGTCGTGGTTTGATGGTGTGGGGTGGGATTATGATTGGTGCACGTACACCCCTGCATGTCTTTGACAGAGCAACTGTAACAGGTCAGGTATAGCACGTCACTTTGCACCAGTATGTCCGCCTTTTCAGGTGTGCAGTGGGTCCCAACTTCCACCTAATGGATGCCATCGTGGATGAGTACCTTGAAACAGAAGATATCAAGCGAATGGAGTGGCCTGCTTCTTCTCCAGACCTAAACCCCATCGAGCACGTCTGGGATGCTCTCGGTCGACGAATCGCTGCAAATCTTCAAACCCCTAGGACACTTCAGGAGCTCCGACAGGCACTGGTGCAGGAATGGGAGGCTATACCCCAGCAGCTGCTCGACCACCTGATCCAGAGTATGCCAACCCGTTGTGCGGCCTATGTAGGTGTGCATCGCGATCATATCCCATATTGATGTCGCGGTACACGCGCAGAAAACAGTGACGTTTTGTAGCACATATCAATACATAGCAATACCATGGACTTAACAGATGTATGTTTTGTGTGTTCCCTATGTGCCTTTGCTATCATTCTGCAGTAATTCTTAATTTATGAGCACGAGTGTACAATGTCCAAAGGCGACCGTGTCCACGCAAGCGAGGAAATGATTCGCGCCAATCGCAGATCTTCCGATGATGAAGTTAACTCACCTGCTCTCGAATGCCTCTGTGACCAAGGAGCGGACTACTATCACCGAGAAACTGGACGACTAGCGGACGTTGATCACATACACTTGATGACTTTGTTGAAAATACTGCCACGTCTCTTTGCCATTTTGAAATGTAGTTCAGAATTCAATAAACGTTATTTGGCCTGGCGTAATAATGTATGACTTACTTTTTGAAGTCTCCTCCTGGATAACCTTTTGCCCCTGTATTATAGCCTTGATAACTTCAGAATTTCAAACAATGCATTCCAGTCAACACATCTCTAATATAAAAATAGGTATAAATACTGTTCGTGCAGGAATATTCAAACAGTGAAAGCTTGTATGAGAACAAGGACACAATGACGCAGAGAGCTCACTCGAGCGACGTGGCGCTATGCCTACCACACTGGACTCGCATTCGGGAGGACGATGGTCCAAAGCCCCGTCCGACCATTTAGTTTTTCCATTTCCTTAAATCACTCGATGAAACTGCCGGTAGGGTTAATTTGAAAAGGTCACGGCCGATTTCTATCCTCATTCTTCCGTAGTTCGAGAGAGAGAGGGGGGGGGGAGGAGAGAGAGAGGGGGGGCAAGGAGGTAGAGGGGGGGCAAAGGAGGTAGAGGGGGGGCAAAGGAGAGAGAGGAGGGAAAGGAGAGAGAGGGGGGAAAGGAGAGAGAGAGGGGAAAGGAGAGAGAGGGGGGAAAGGAGAGAGAGGGGCGAAAGGAGAGAGGGGGGAAATGAGAGAGGGGGAGGAGAGGGGGGGTAGGGAGAGAGCGGGAGAGTGGAGGGAGGGAGAGAGGGGGAGGGAGGAAGAACCGAAAAC
Organism: Schistocerca gregaria; assembly: GCF_023897955.1. Lineage (NCBI taxonomy): Eukaryota > Metazoa > Arthropoda > Insecta > Orthoptera > Acrididae > Schistocerca > Schistocerca gregaria. The sequence continues at coordinate 1,132,161,298 of NC_064920.1, read as the reverse complement.
GTGTCACTTCACTTAAAGTTGTTATTGGTTTTTCATACACATCTCAGATCCCCAATATCAAAACAGATAAAAGTAAATCATATGATACAAGTATTACATTTTCGGTAGACACAGCTTTTCTTCCTGAATGTTTCGAAAAAAATCACAACACTAAGGAGGAGTTTTGCGACATAGAAGAAGATGGTAGGTGTTGTCTATGCAAACTTCGCGCCTGTCGCATAACAGTGACTCTCGTAGCGCCACTATGAGGATGCAAAGTTTGCTTTAAATATTCGCTGTGACGGTCGTGAGCACTACTTACCTTTGACTTACGAGTGGTGACTCGATGTTAGCCAAGTATGCCTTTAAGGCAACAAACGTGTCATTATCAACATCTCACTGACTTTGAACGAAGTCGTGTAGTAGGACTACGAGAAGCTGGATATTCCGCCTGTTACGCTGCAGAAAGACTTGCCAGGAACGTAGCGACTGTACATGTTGATTGGCAGGGGTGGGCACGAGAATGTACTGAGAGGGTAGACCGAGGTCTTTGGCGCATGGCTCCGGCGCATGGTAATGCATCTGCAGCAGCAATTTGAGCAGTAGTTAGCAACACAGTGACACAACGAACCGTTAGAAATAGGTTACTTCAAGGACGGCTCCGAGCCAGACGTCCTGTGGCCTGCATTCCACTGATCCCAAATCACTACCACCTGAAACTTCAACGGGGTCAAGCGAGAGCTTTTCGTAAATCGAAGAATGCTGCGTCTACCTGACTGCCTTGATCCGTGGCTTTCAGGATGACAGGTGAGAAATGTGCGACTTGGGTTTCACATTATCTATGTTTGCGAAATCCTTGCTAGCTGGCATGGATGATTTCCTCCTGTTTAAGATATCTCATAATATGTACTAAGATTCTACAACAAACGGAAGTCAAGGATATTAAACGGTACTCCGAGGATAATTTCTACGCCGGCCGTTGTGGCCGAGCGGTTCTAGGCGCTTCAGTCCGGAACCGCGCGACTGCTACGGTCGCAGGTTCGAATCCTGCCTCGGGCATTGTTGTGTGTGATGTCCTTAGGTTAGTTAGGTTTAAGTAGTTCTAAGCTCTAGGGGACTGATGACCTCCGATGTTAAGTCCCATAGTGCTCAGAGCCATTTGAACGATTTGATAATTTCTACTACCCTTCTTGCAGACAGGCGTGACCTATGGATTCTTCCAACTACTGGACACATTTTTTTGTTCGAGAAATCTACGACTGATTGTAGTTAACAGGTGATGTAACTCAGCTGCCAAATGAATACAGATTATGACATGGATCCCATCGGGTCCTGGGGCTTTGTTCAGTTCAAATGTCTCTAAGCACTTTGGGACTTGAGGTCATGAGTCCCCTAGACGTAGAATTACTTAAACCGAACTAACCTAAGGACATCACACACATCCATGCCCGAGGCAGGATTCGAACCTGCGACCGTAGCAGAAGCGCTGTTCCGGACTAAAGTTCCTAAAACCGCTCGGACACAGCGGCCGGAGCTTTGTTCAGTTTTGGCGATTACAGCTGTTTCTCAACGCCACTGACACTAATGTCTATCTCACTCATTTTTTCAGTGTCACGAGAGTTACGTTGCGGCAATACTCCTGCGTTTTTCTTTGTAACCGACCATTTGAAAACAGAGTTAAAGATGTCCTCTTTTCCTTTGATACTGTCAATTTCATTTCCAGTCTCGTCCATGAGGGGCCAAATGCAGATGTGCTAGGCAGTGTTGCAATTTTACTTGTGTACTCAACTGCTGAATATTATTGCTCACTGAGCCATCCCAATAATCGCCTGCTTTTCCCTGCCGGGGTCCTCCCTCTGCCCGACCGGCGACCTAGGTCTGGGCTTTCCATTGCTGTCCGTGTCCAGTCCCTGCTGTCGGAACGGGGGTCGTTCCCTCTTCTGCCACCCTTCCGGGTCCGGGGCCGTCCGTCCGCCTGGACTTGGCACGGGAACCCAAGGACTCGGTTCCGCCTGTGGCCCTCCGTCGCCGTTTTCTTGCGCTCCTCGCCTCATTTTCAGGCTGTGAGCCTGTCTACACTGATGGTTCCCTGGTGGATGGTCGTCCTGCCTACGCTTTTGCTCAAGCTGCCCATGTTGAACAGCGCTCCTTGCCGGCTGGCTGCAGTATTTTTACTGCAGAGCTGGTGGCCATATTGCGCGCTCTTGAGCATATGCGTTCCTGCTCAGGTACGTCCATCGTCATCTGCAGTGACTCCCTGAGCAGCCTCCAGGCTATCGACCGCTGCTATACCTCTTCTCCTCTGGTATCCTTTATTCGGGAGTCTGTTTTTGCCATAACCCGCTCTGGTCGTTCGGTGGTCTTTGTTTGGACGCCAGGTCGCGTTGGCATCCCGGGGAACGAACGTGTCGACAGGCTGGCCAAAGGGGCGATCGACGCCCCCGCTTTGGAGATCGGCCTCCCGGCTCGTGATGTGCAGCTGGCGTTGCGCCGTAACGTGCTTGGGATGTGGCATGGCGAGTGGCCGAATAAACTGCGGGCTGTTAAGGAGACGACCGATGTGTGACGGTCCTCCCTGCGGGCTTCTCGCAGGGACTCTGTCATCCTGTGTCGGCTCCGCATCGGCCATACCTACCTGACGCAAAGACATCTTTTGCGTCAGGAAGATCCCCCCCCCCCCCCCCCCTGTGTCAGTGCGGGTCCCGGTTGACGGTCGCCCACATTTTGTTGGAGTGTCCCCGACTGCGCACCCTCCATCAGTCTTTTAATCTCCTGGGCACGTTGCCTTTGGTTTTATGCGACGATGCCTCCATGGCTGACGACGTTTTAAATTTTATCTGTGGTAGTCCTTTTTATGGTTCCATTTAGGGAGGTCCTGCACCTTTCCCTTTCTGTGTCGTCCTCCAGTCTCTCATAATTGGTTGCAGATTTTAGTGTGTATTCCGATAGTTGACTCTTTCCCTTTTTCTGTTCTCATTGTCAATCAACCAGTCTCCGGCCCTCTTCTTTTCTTCCGTTTCTTTCTGTCCGGTGTTCGTCTGTACTCTTCTTGTCTCTGGCGTTCGCTGCCACATTGGTGTTCCTTCAGTGACTGGGGGGAGGGGCGTCTCCTCCCCCCTTGGGGTTTTACCTGCTCCGTAAATTTTCGTCTCGCCTGTTTTTGGAATGGGGGACTGATGACCTTAGCTGTTTAGTCCCCCTTAAACATCCCAACAACCACCACCACCTATTGTGTTCCTTACGGCAGACAGCGCAAATACAATTAACATAGGTGCATATCTGGATAAACCGTGGGGTCCTTTACTAGTAATGTGAAACTTACTCCTACGCACAATCAGAATCTTTCTTCAAAATTTATGGATAAGTTAGCGAAGGGAGCTTCAAATATGTGGCTTCGCTCAATGATAAAATACGTCACACTTTGGAAACAACCTACAATTCTCGAAACAAACTGGTGTGTAAATACGCTTGCCTTCCCTTCTGACGTTCTTTACTGTAAATGACTCTTTTATTCTGTATTTAAAATATTCCTGGCGTATCCTGAAATGTTTGTGCGCGCAGCGGGTTTGTGATTGACGAATTAGGTAAATCTGTGCATGTGCTCTCATACAGTTCTAACTGCCGGCCTCTGAATTAAACACCCTTGCACGTCGTAGTCAGTGCAGACAGGACGTAAGCTCAAAAGATATTATTATTACGTCTTCGTATGGCGTAACAGAAGATACACAACCACAATGAATGTTTAAATTTAATCACCAGATCGTATCACTGGGTGTTAGTTCACAAAAGGTTTTCAGACCACCTTAGTGTGGAGTGGAGGGCCTTTGAAAAGTCCGTGCAAAAATGAATACTACTTACTTGTATGCGGTAAACCTTCTTTATTTTTCGAAATAGTCTAATTTTCGACTTACACACGTCGTCCAAGGCTGTTCTAATTTCTTGATCCATTCAGAATAATAGGAATTGTCCAAGTCTGCAAAATAGCTATGAACACCAAAAGACAGTCGCCATAACCTTTCCGGCCGAAGGAATGGTCTTCGTCTTTGTTGGTACAGATTCTCCCTTAGTAATCCATTGTTCAGATTGTTGTTCGGTCTCAGGAGTATAGTATTGTATCCATGTTTCACAGAGAGTGACGAAACGACGCTTAAAGTCCTGCGGATTCTTCCTGAACAGCTGCAAACTATCTTCGCAACACTTCACACGACTCCGTTTTTGGTCAAGCGTGAGCAGTCGCAAAACCCATCTTGTGGATAGCTGTCTTATGTCCAAATTTTTATGCAAAATATTATGTAAACGTTCATTCGAGACGCCCACAGCACCATAAATCTCACTCCCCTTAACTCTTCTGTCATCCATCACCATATCATGGATTTTATCAATGATTTCTGGAGTCGTAACATCCACAGGGCATCTAGAACGTTCAACATCACTTGTGCCCGTATGGCTACTTCGGAAATTTTGAAACTACTTATTAAATGTTCTAATCGAAGTTGCAGAGTCACCGTAATGCTTATCAAGCGTCTGTTTAGTATCATGAGGCGTTTTGCCTTTCATAAAATAATGCTTAATCACCACACGAAATTGTTTTGCGTTCATTTTTTGACAACGGTCGACTTCCTTGAATCACACGAATGCCAAACTCATAGAAATATACCAATATGGCTGAAACTTGTTGTGCGTTCTTTCCATAGATGCTACTAACCAAACATGACCTCTATACGCGCAGGTGGAGCCATCTCTCGGACTTAGCACGGACTTTTCAAACGCCCCTCGTACTCGTACGTGGTGTGGTCCGTCCCTCCGCACCAGTCATAGGCAGTCACAATATTCCACTTCTTCAAGTTGTGTCCACATCTCGCTTGTGCCGTTCGGATGTAGTTGAGACTAGATCTTTCGCGACGGGGAAGATCAATCCCGGAAACCTAAGTCGCTATGTTTAGAATGAAGTTGCTGTTTTTGGCGTCGACGTTCGTTTCAGCGTTCTTTCCACTTCTCGGGAATTTCGAAAACCTCTGCAACTCAAGGATCTACCCAAGGCTTGCGTACCTGCAGGCATATAATTGGTGGATTCTGGGAAGCGCTACTTACAGATGAATGGAAATAGAACAGTTTATCGGTCGGGCGTCCTCAGACAAACTTTTGCATGTTGAATAAGAACAACAGCAGTTGTTGTTAATCCTTTATTAAGGGCAAGACCGGTTTCGTAATTTAAATTACATCATCGGGTGCAAGTCTGAAAAAAGAAAGAAGAGACCGTAAACTATGTTACGCAAAGATTATTTCACAGTGATAAAAACTACCCGCAAGACTGAATACTTACATTATAGTGGCCAAGTCACTTCTACATTCCGATCGCACCCATTTCTTTAAAATTTGGGAAATACTACAAAAAGCGATGGTCAGGCATTAATACGCGGCAATGAAACTGGAACCTACGAACAAATAGGACAAGAGAAATGATTATAAAAATAACCGGAAAGAGGGGGGGGGGGGGGGAGGAGGAGACAGAGAAGACGAGTTGCAGAGTAAACAGTACCACAGCCACGCCAAACGGAACTCTGCGACTGCCATACGGCAGAGACGAACTGAAAGGACATCAAAAAGAATAGGCCCCAAGGGTAGCGGCGCATGCGCGCAGGCGTAAATAACATCCGATAAACTTGTGATCTGATTGTAAAAGTAGCTTGAACACGATAATGTGAGTATTCAGTCTTGCGAGCACTTTTTATCACGCTGATACGATTTTTGCGTAATATCGTTTGCGGTCTCTTTGTTGTTTTTACTCAGATATGCACCCGATGATGTAACTTAAATTACGAAACCGGTCGTATTGTCTTTGATTAAGGACGTGCAAGAGGTGCAGCGGTTGTTATTCAGCATGAACAGGAGTAGATCTGACCATGGCTGTAATGATCCTCATGGCTTCAGATGAACGTCTATTTTATTTCTACGTGCGCTGGTTGTAGTGGCACAAGGCTGATAAGAGGATCCTACGAACTTCCCCTTACCGATTTTATTCATATTTACAGGTTGTGTAGGACACAACTAGGACTTCAACATTTGTAAACAAGAAATCGCAGCTCTCAATCGTTTTCGAGAAAAATCGAGTTTGATAGTTTTAAACGTTCTTATATACTTTATAGGCTCGCCAGTACTCAAGGAGTCCGCAGCCGAGCGAGGAAGCGCTTAGTTTTCCTGATTGTCTGCCTCAAGCGACCTATTCCGTGCGGCAGGGATGCCCGTTATCGACAATCCTCTATGCACTGGCGCTTGAACCCCTGTTATACGGCCTTCCTGAGAGGATTACGGGCACGATGTTCGTGGAGTTACGTTTTGATGTACAGCCTACGCCCACGTTGCGCTTCGAAATGGCGACTATTCTCCAACGTACTGAACTGCAACATACGGTGTGGCCTCCGGTAGCATCCTTATTGTCGAAAAATCAGTAGCTATGAATGTAGGGGCAGGACTCCATCCGGGGTGTGTCGCCCGCTCCGACTTTGTGACACAACGAAATGTCTAGGAATCCAATTCAGTAACGACAAACGCTGCGCAGCAGTCAACTATCGGCGCCTTCTGCAGCACGTCAGGGTCCCATCTCCGACTAACGATTGCGGGACATGAACGTCATTCACCTTTGTCAACACACACTTGGCTACTCGTCTTCCTCACCTGGCCCAGATCTTAGCTATGGCCAGCCACGATTGAACGACGTTTGCTCAAATGGTTCAACTGGCTCTAAGCACTATGGAACTTAACAGCTGAGGTCATCAGTCCCCTAAACTTAGAACTACTTAAACCTAACTAACCTAAGGACATCACACATACCCATGCCCGAGGCAGGATTCGAACCTGCGACCGTAGCAGTAGCGCGGCTCCGGATGGAGCGCCTAGAACAGCACGGCCACTGCGGCCGGCTGACGTTTGTTAAAAGCCTTCGTATCTTTCGTCACCACTGGCACGTTATTCAAGGTCAATTACGGATCCTCGCTAATCGAGAGCGACTCGATCTCGTTCATGTACACGTCACTGTTGTGGTCTTCGTACTGAACACACAACTTATGCTGTGACGGACTTGTCTACGAAACCTGACGGGTCTCCTTTTGGAATCTTTTAAGCCATCTTCTCTCGCAGTCCCGGTGACGACACGAAACGTTCGCTCCCCATTTATACAATCTAAGCCATTTTTTGGTTGAATTTGACCATGTTTGCCTCACTGCAACGGCAACGCGTTGTATGACGACGTGGGACGTATATCGTGTCCTCCAAAGGGGTCGACCTCGAACGTTATAGAGTCGAAATACACACACGGCCGATGGAAGATCGTGTGGAAAACGATAAGGACGGGCCCGATGGACGCCAATTTTCAATCCACGTGGTATGTAACGATCAACTGCAAATAGGTGACACAATCAAGACTTCACCGGAACAACATGACAGACTCACCCAACTGCACCAACTGGGGAACGCCAGACTCGTATGCACTTCGATCTTTGCTGTGGAGAGGTGGATGGCATCTCTTAATTGGATCGACTAACCCTGGGCTATTTTCTCCGAGTGATGCTGGCGCATATTGCTCTAATGGACCTCCCTTTCCCGGATGATGCCTACTGCCGTAGCACGAAAACCAACGCTGTCGCGCGAATCAAAAGACACGCGGTTCATTACCTATTTCGGAATGATACTAAAGGCTTCTTGGACGTCTGGAATTACTTGCAAGAAAAGTGTGGGAGAACTGTTCGCATCCCGAAGTGCCAACATATCTTTTCAAATTTCTCAGGCAGTGCTTTCCGCGACCTTCCGTGCAGCTGGAACGTCACGGGTAACAGACGAACATACAGAATCACGCTCCAGGGAACTACACATCTTTCCGTGAAGACGTACCCGATGGGTCTAGCGCCGGATGCGCGACTCGGCAAGAATCGCTCAGCACCGCAAACACTGTCCCACACTCCCCCCTGCAGAGATCTTTCTTGCTTCTTATACTTTCCTTTTCTTAGTCGACTTAATTTGATTTTCGCCGTAACACAAAAATAAAAACAAATACAAAAATGAACGAATAAACACATCCCACATATTTAATTACAGGTTTACTATATGACTGTGCAAATTATCGATATTTAGTAATTCACTTACTATTTTCTTAATCTTTGTCCTGAAAAGAGGGGACTTTTTCCTTAAGGAGACTGGAAAATATACATATATATATATATATATATATATATATATATATATATATATATATATATATATATATATATATATATCTGAGAACTTTCAAATCAGTATAGTCATTTTATTTATATAATTTTTTTAAAAACATAGCTGCAAAACATCAACGGTTTCACGTGATAAAATTATAAACAGCCGACCAGTTGCAATGGATAAAGAAATTCTTTACCTTGCTTTCGACAAATATAAATGTCTTCTTCAGAAGGTAACCTAAGGGCAATGAACATCATAGCTTACATTATAAAAGTATGAAACTTATAAGCCAAGAATAAATTTTAAGACAAATTAGAGAACTCTTGCATTGTGATAACGACGACTGGTCCTTACAATTTTACAATAGTAAGGACTAATGTACCAACGCCGTTTTTACAAATGTCGGCATAGATCCATGTGTCAATAATAAAATATAGCCCTAGAATTAGGGTTTGTCACGTTAATATAAAATAGCTCGTGGATCTTGCAGAGCTCACAAGCGACTGAGTGTAATCGGCGAGCGTAGTTACTCTGAAAACAGGGCACGTGGCGCTTGTGCCGAGAAATATGTGCCAATTGGCGTACAAAGGCAACGTGTAAATCGTCAGTATTAATAACATTCTTAGGTACAGTAACACAATCTGTATTTGCGGCAATTGTAATATACACTCCTGGAAATTGAAATAAGAACACCGTGAATTCATTGTCCCAGGAAGGGGAAACTTTCTTGACACATTCCTGGGGTCAGATACATCACATTATCACACTGACAGAACCACAGGCACATAGACACAGGCAACAGAGCATGCACAATGTCGGCACTAGTACAGTGTATATCCACCTTTCGTAGCAATGCAGGCTACTATTCTCCCATGGAGACGATCGTACAGATGCTGGATGTAGTCCTGTGGAACGGCTTGCCATGCCATTTCCACCTGGCGCCTCAGTTGGACCAGCGTTCGTGCTGGACGTGCAGACCGCGTGAGACGACGCTTCATCCAGTCCCAAACATGCTCAATGGGGGACAGATCCGGAGATCTTGCTGGCCAGGGTAGTTGACTTACACCTTCTAGGGCACGTTGGGTGGCACGGGATACATGCGGACGTGCATTGTCCTGTTGGAACAGCAAGTTCCCTTGCCGGTCTAGGAAAGGTAGAACGATGGGTTCGATGACGGTTTGGATGTTCCGTGCACTATTCAGTGTCCCCTCGACGATCACCAGAGGTGTACGACCAGTGTAGGAGATCGCTCCCCACACATGATGCCGGGTGTTGGCCCTGTGTGCCTCGGTCGTATGCAGTCCTGATTGTGGCGCTCACCTGCACGGCGCCAAACACGCATACGACCATCATTGGCACCAAGGCAGAAGCGACTCTCATTGCTGAAGACGACACGTCTCCATTCGTCCCTCCATTCACGCCTGTCGCGACACCACTGGAGACGGGCTGCACGATGTTGGGGCGTGAGCGGAAGACGGCCTAACGGTGTGCGGGACCGTAGCCCAGCTTCATGGAGACGGTTGCGAATGGTCCTCGCCGATACCCCAGGAGCAACAGTGTCCCTAATTTGCTGGGAAGTGGCGGTGCGGTCCCCTACGGCACTGCGTAGGATCCTACGGTCTTGGCGTGCATCCGTGCGTTGCTGCGGTCCGGTCCCAGGTCGACGGGCACGTGCACCTTCCGCCGACCACTGGCGACAACATCGATGTACTGTGGAAACCTCACGCCCCACGTTTTGAGCAATTCGGCTGTACGTCCACCCGGCCTCCCGCATGCCCACTATACGCCCTCGCTCAAAGTCCGTCAACTGCACATACGGTTCACGTCCACGCTGTCGCGGCATGCTACCAGTGTTAAAGACTGCGATGGAGCTCCGTATGCCACGGCAAACTGGCTGACACTCACGGCGGCGGTGCACAAATGCTGCGCAGCTAGCGCCATTCGACGGTCAACACCGCGGTTCCTGGTGCGTCCGCTGTGCCGTGCGTGTGATCATTGCTTGTACAGCCCTCTCGCAGTGTCCGGAGCAAGTATGGTGGGTCTGACACACCAGTGTCAATGTGTTCTTTTTTCCATTTCCAGGAGTGTATAACCTATGAAGCACTGGCGGATCATAATGATAATGATCGTAACAAAAATCGAAAACAATAATTATTGTCCGCAGCTCGTGGTCGTGCGGTACCGTTCTCGATTCCCGCGCCCGGGCTCCCGGGTTCGATTCCCGGCGGGGTCAGGGATTTTCTCTGCCTTGTGATGACTGGGTGTTGTGTGATGTCCTTAGGTTAGTTAGGTTTAAGTAGTTCTAAGTTCTAGGGGCCTGATGACCATAGATGTTAAGTCCCATAGTGCTCAGAGCCATTTGAACCAGCCAATAATTATTGCGATGTGCAGCACATGTAACGAACGCCAAAGTTTCTCATGTGCATGGGCTTTCCAATATGTCTATTTCAAAACAAACTTGGTTTCGATAGAGCGACCTTGCGCTTATGAAGCTAAGAGTGCCTACTCGCTCGGCTGCGGATTTCTTAACTAACTGGGACCCTACAAAGAATATACGCTCGTCCAAAATTTTCGAACTCTGTTTTCTCGAAACTGGTTGAGAGTTACTTCTTCTTCTTTACATACGATGAAGTCCTAGGGGATTGAGTAGCAGAACACAGAAGTGAAGTGAAATTACAGTATTGCGAGGCGTATCTGCCTGTAAATGCTCCTTTGTTTCGGCTATTTTGTGGAGAAGCTACAGGCCAGTTGTAAAGTTAATACGGTGGGGACGTTTGTCTGGCGCACTGTGTGACCCTGGGGCCGACTGGAGTTGGCCTAAACTGCAAGTGAAATAACAACAGCAAGATTACCGTCTGCTGACCAGCAGAGGCCAAAGTCTAGCTGATAGCAGGGTTCAGATGTCGGCGCCTCGTGATAAGCCAGGCAGGCGGAGCAATAGGACATTCCAGTCGCGGAGCTGGCTCCGCCTACGCCTGTAGCAGGACCGCAGGAAGCTCCTGAGCATTCCAGATCAAGAGGGTTATTGGTTTGTAGACATGCTTCCCCTGTCGGCTTATGTGCTGCGGTAGCTCGTTCAAATAACGCTCTTCTTGGAGGTTTTTATGAAAGTGTTAAACAGTTTTTGCAGAGTATATTTTTACTTCTTAACTGAAGAGAACTCCCTTGACTGATTCGACTTGTTTTACACCTTTCATGTCCTATCCAAATGGGCACAGAAAGCTGTTTCGTCAGGTCGGATGTTTGTTGATATTTTTTTCCAGTTGCATTACAGAGTAATTCGAGTAGGCGGAGGTTCAAATGGCTCTGAGCACTATGGGACTTAACTACTAAGGTCATCAGTCCCCTAGAACTTAGAAATACTTAAACCTAACTAACCTAAGGACATCACACACATCCATGCCCGGGGCAGGATTCGAACCTGCGACCGTAGCGGCGGCGCGGTCCCAGACTGTAGCGCCTAGAACCGCTCGGCCACTCCGGCCGCCAGTAGGCGGAGGTAATGCCTAACTTGAATTTTTGAGAGGAGATTTCCGAGCGCTAGTATTTGCCTTACAAATAACGGAAACCTCAAAAGCTCATGGTCGAAATCAGAGACAGGGGTGGAACCAATTCTAAACTGTTACTGGGACAATACTACCCTCGTAAAAATACGTAGACTTAGAAAGAGTGCATGTGTCTTTGTGTCAAGAGGTTGCGCTATTAGAGATCTTTTCCCAAATCAGAGCTCCGATCTTTCCAACCAGATTCCAGCGAACTGGGAATCGGGCAGAGGTGGTTTCCCATTTTGGGTAGTGGTATTCCCAGTTATGGCATTTGTCTTACAACCAAGTTAGGCATTCCAACAACGTTTGTCTGTGCTGGAGGATTGGAACTAGTTTAAATTGTTGTTGGAATAATATTGCTCCAAAAAAGAAAGGTCTTAATGTCCGGACGATAACGAGGGAAGAATGGGGAAGGAAATCGGCCTCGTTCTTTCAAAGAACTCATCCCGGCGTTTGCCTTAAGCGATGCACAGAAATCAAGGGTTAATTGATGCACTGTATCTCTATTCAATCTTACTATCTTCATCTTTCGCAAAAGATGAGCAGTCTCGCCGGAGTTTGACAATTTACAAGGGATTATTTTCTATGCACTTTATTGCTCAGGACAGTTCATCAGATTAATCGTAAATGCAGTCTCTTAAGTTTTCGAGTCTAGGAGTTCATGTATCTCAGGTGGTCTTCCTCTTGTCCCAGCCCTATCCCACCGTGGTCCATTTCGGACGAGTGTCGCTAATGAGTCAGATTTAGTAGGTGAAATACTGCATAGATGGTTAATCCAGGACATTTTCAGGACATTCCAGGCAGTGAAGAACGCCAGTAGTCTACTAAACTACCGATACAAGCTGAGGTCACCAAATCGTACTTCTGTAATGCCTAACCATGGAGGAACTTGATTCGAATGTTGTTCACTGAAGAAATTGCCATAGTCAATATTAGTATCAATATAATGGGCAATCTGGATAAAATCTGCCCTTGAATGACCTTGAAAAGTGCAAGTGTTCAAGTGGGTTGCGTACATTCAGAGCGAGGGGCAATGACATCACCAGTGGCGTTATTAGACCCATCAGTGGAAAGCCACACGCTCCCCCACCCCCCTTTCCAATCACCAATCAATCACAATGTAAAATTAAAAGAGCCACCAAAAATTAAAGATGGCGGAAATAGCCCTCCCCATGCCTTTCCTCCCATCACCAGCCAATCAAAGTGAAGTACTAATCGCCTTGTTATGTCCGCTCGGTGGTGCTCCAGCCAGCTATGCTGGGGAAGAACATATTCACCCGCCTTGGTCGCTCCCTCGGAGTTAAAACGTGATAGCGGACCATCTCAGTCTGGCAGTGCTCTATAAAACGTCTGTTATCCGTGTTTTTCTTCTGGTAGAATTTATGTTGATATTGCCCCATGTTGTAACCGCAGGAACCAGCCAAGTCTAATTGCAGTACCTTGAGAATAGTACGCAGGAAGAAGTTGTAGCGTTGGACGCCAGGCAGGGCCGAGGGGGCAGCCGAGGCGGCACTCAAACTGCTGGGCAGCGGCGCTTGATAAGAAAGTAAACAGCCTGCATATACAAACGAAGGTCTGTGTAGGGACTCATGATAAGCAATCAATTAAGGAGTATAAACAGAAAGCATTCCTGGCCAGGGAGAGAGGTCTGGGAGTGGAGAGAGAAAGAAAGAGGGCCCTTGGTGGGGACAGCGCTACGTCATGAGGAGCCAATGAAGGGCTCAGGACGCAGTGCGTGACCATATAGGGAAAGGCGCCTCTATCCCTCCACTCAGCCTCTGAAGAACAATAGCAACAACAATGCTTTAACGATACCAAATAAGGACAAGTTGCCCTCGACGCTACGTCATGCCAAGCGCTGGCGGGGTCGAAGGGGAAACGCTAACAAAACCCGAGAGCACGCCGCTCTGAGGGCTCTTCTTGTCGAGTAGTTAGAGAGTGATAGGAGCAGCCGACTGGGGCCGAGGGACGGGCTGTAGGCAGCGTGGAGAGCGTTAAGGCGTAGCCGCGGGACTGTAACGTAGGCTGCTGGGAATTATTGCAGAGCTTCTATTAGGCAGTCGGAACGGTGGAGTCAGTCGCCGTCTCTGTATTAGACTAGGCCTTCCTGTGAATGCAATCACCACGCAGTTAGGGTGAGCTGTATTCAATCAGAATAAACTGCAATTTGTTAAAGTTATCAAGACTTTAATTGTACCCGCTTCCTAGCCTTGTACCTTCACACCAGGGATTTCTACATCTTAGCCAGATCAAAAAGTCTCCCTCTCACTAAGGTCAAACGGCTAAATCCCATCCACGAACCGTGTCGCTCAATCCCTCGCAATACCCACGCTTGGGACCGCTGGTGCCCAATTTGCCTGCCAACTGCACTTCTATTATGCAGCAAAACTACTACATCCTAATTGTTATAAAAATATTTGTACGTTGCAAGGAACTTACATTTTAATTTTTGGATTAACCGGATAACACTAACTGATCTGGACGAACAAAAGCTTTCTAAAAGCTGTACGTCTTAACTATAGTTCTGTCATTTTCGGCAGCTAGCTCCTCGCTCGACTCCACACACGCCAGCTTAAACGCTCGCGTCATCTAGAGGTCTTCGCGTTAACTACTGGGGCCTCGGGCAGTCGACTCGGACCAGCCGGACTGGAGCGTTTGATCTCGCGCTTCCTGTCTCCTCACAAAACCAAATGTTCTGTCTGCAGACGGCCTTGCAGCGGTAGCGCTTCCTTTTTACACACATAGGAGGATGCTTTGAGGTCCTTTTCTTCTCTCAAGGACTGGCAAACACGTGGGGGTTAAAAGTCATCGACCTAACAATATTCTTCCTGTCGTCCCACCTGCAAATCGTTAAACGTATTTCCCAGAACGAATGGTTCTGTGTATGGACCTAATAATGTGGTTTTGAGACGTTTCTGGAAAGGCTGAAGAATGCTCTGCCCCTGTGAACAGAAGCAAAATACCTGTCTGCAGAACTGGGTTTTCCCCGAGATACCACACTGTAGAAGCGCTGGCAACAGTTCCCGCGAAATTAGTGGGTAGAGCTTACTGGGAAGGCTGCTGTTGTTGTTGTTATTGTTGTTGTGGTCTTCCGTCCTGAGACTGGTTTGATGCAGCTCTCCATGCTACTCTATTCTATGCAAGCTTCTTCATCTCCCAGTACCTACTGCAGCCTACATCCTTCTGAATCTGCTTAGTGTATTTATCTCTTGGTCTCCCTCTACGATTTTTACTCTCCACGCTGCCCTCCAATGCTAAATTGGTGATCCCTTGATGCCTCAGAACATGTCCTACCAACCGGTCCCTTCTTCTAGTCAAGTTGTGCCACAAACTTCTCTTCTCCCCAATCCTATTCAATACCTCCTCATTAGTTACATGTTCTACCCATCTAATCTTCAGAATTCTTCTGTAGCACCACATTTCGAAAGCTTCTATTCTCTTCTTGTCCAAACTATTTATTGCCCATGTTCCACTTCCGTACATGGCTACACTCCTAGTATATATAAAACCCAACTCTCCCAAACACCCCCTCTCCTCAGTGACCTCAGTTCGAGCAGCAATAGCGAGCACATCGCTACTGTTGCTCGTTTGGTTACTTGTTTTGACAGGGGGCTAACAAGGCTTGCCTGTGCTGTAGTGCCTGAAAGGGGCAAATTGTCGTTTGCTGTTACAACGGCGCAACAAATTGTCGTGTCTTTTGCTCCACAGTGTGGGGAATGAGCACTCGCACAGCGTGCGTGAAAACCGATGCTGCTAAGGGTGGATTGGTCGTCCAGCTTGCCAAATGCGCCGATCGGGAACGGCAAAAGAAGAGAGAAGGAAAGAAAATGACTGTGTACCTGCACCACCTCTATACATTCAGTGCAGAGGCACGCCATGGACAGCGCTGAAAGCTGCTGCAAGCAAGAAGTACGTGTTTCATCCATGGAAAACACCACTATCGAGCTGCAGGCAGTGAACATGACCGACTACAGAGCACTCGAAACCTAGGTGGTTGCCACATCATGGAGGAAACACCTCCAGTGAAGAAGACACAGCCGAAACCGCACGAGAAGCAAACGAGAGTGCTTCTCAGGGGGCCGCCCTGCGTTCTGAGGCCACAGTCAAAGAAGGAATTCGACAAGCAGCGCTCGGTGATGTGGCAATTACACTACATAACCGGACCAACCGCAAGACGCCTTCACTGTTCATTGTCGCCGTGCGTGTGGCCAACTATCCAGATGGCATCTTCGAGCTGGGAAGGCTGTTAGCCTTCCCTGGCAAGTCTGAAGCCCTCCTGCCTGACCTGGATACGAAGCCATAGTGCTTCACAAATCAGGAAGTCGAGCACATCACCATGTACTGCCGCAGCCACCTGAAGTGTGTCACATGCTCCGGAGAATACGACAGATACTCTCACGTACGCTGGATGTGCCAGACCCCACGTCGCCAACTGGCGAAGCTGCCAAACTTTCTCAAGCCGCAACCATACCGGTGGTGGGATGACAGCCCCAAACATAAAGCCACACACGAGAAGAAGAAGACGAAGAAGAAGAAGGAGGAGGAGGATGAAGAGCAGAGGGTGAAGAAGAGGTCAGCGCCAGGTGACGAGGTATCGACCCTCGTATCGTAAAGGCTTTTCTTCGTTTGCTTAGAACAGCTCTGTGTCCGTTAGACCATCAGCGAGAGCCAGTTCCTGCTACTAATAAGGCGAGTACACCATTCGCTTGTTACATATTTTTACGAGCTTCTAACAGGAGCGACTATGGGAATGAGTAGGAACTGTGGTTGTTGTGTACAGATGGGAGCTGAGTTGGCGACCCTTCACTCACAGCTCCAGGCTGCTTTGGCTTCCGTCACACAGCTTGAGTTTGCTGCCAAGCGGCGTCACTGTGGGGGATCGAACGCAGGGATACGAGGGACGTCGAGCACGTCCTACGTGTCCTCTGATCGGTCCACTGCTGTGGCCGCCCCGGGTACTGCCTGCATTGAGGTTGACCCCTCACCTGTGGTCGAGTGGGAGATCATTCCAAAGTCTGGCAGGCAGCGAAAAACTTTCCGAGGTGTCAATCGTAGGGACTCCCCAGTTCGTTTGACGAACAGGTTTCTGTGGCTGACGATATCTCTGAGCCGGATGCAGTGATGCACCCTGTTACAAAGGAAGATTCTCGACCCGCAAGGTCTGGGCGTTTACAGAGGGTGCGTTTGCTGGTAGTTGGCAGCTCCAACGTTAGGCGCGTAATGGGACCCCTTATGAACATGGCTGCTAAGGAGGGGAAGGAAGCCAGTGTGCACTCCGTGAGCATTCCAGGAGCAGTCATTCCAGATGTGGAAAGGGTGCTTCCAGATGCCATGAAGTGTACAGGGTGCAGCCAACTGCAGGTGGTGGCTCATGACGGTACCAATAACGAGCATCGCTTTGGATCAGAGCAGATTCTGTCGGGTTTCGGACGGCTAGCGGAAATGGTAAAGACAGCCAGTCTTGCTTCCGAGATTAAGGTGGAGCTCACCATCTGCAGCATCGTCGTTAACCGACTGTGGTCTTTGGTGCAGAGCCGAGTGGAAGGTCTGAATCAGAGGCTCAGCCGGTTCTGTGACCGTGTAGGCTGCAGATTCCTTGACTAGAGCCATCGTGTGGTGGGTTTCCGGGTTCCCCTTAATATGTCAGTAGTCCACTAGACACAGGAGGCGGCTACACGGGTAGCGGGGGCTGTGTGGAAGGGAGTGGGCGGTTTTTTAGGTTAGAGGATCTCAGGGAATCACAGAAGGGACGCCCGTCTAAAAGTGGGCAGGTAAAACACAGTAAGGTAGTTGTAGAAACGATTGGTATTGTAGTTGTAAATTGTCGCAGCTGTGTTGGGAAAAAAACGGAGTTCCAAGCCCTAATAGAGAGCACTGAAGCTCAAATAGTTATAGGTACAGAGAACTGGCTAAAGCCAGAAATAAGTTCAGCCCAAATTTTTTCAAACGATCTAACAGTGTTTAGAAAGGATAGATTAAATGCAGTTGGTGGTGGATTATTTATTTCTGTCAGAGGTAGTTCGCCTTGAAGCGAAATTGAAGTAGATTGTTCGTGTGAAATAGTATGGGTAGAGGTTATACCTGACAGTCAGACTAAATTATTAATTGGATCGTTTTGCCGAATCCGCGACTCAGAAGATATAGTGCTGAACAGTTGAAAGAGAACTTGAGTCTCATTTAAAATAAGTACTCCGCTCATACTATTATAGTCAGTGGTGACTTTAATCTACCCTCGATATGCTGGAAAATTACCTCGATATGCTGGAAAAATTATATGTTTAAAGCCGACAGTAGGCATAAAATGTCATCCGAAATTGTACTGAATGCTTTCTCAGAAAATTATTTTGAATAATTAGTTCATGAGCCCACTGGAAGCGTAAATGTTTGCGAAAGCATACTTGACCCTTTACCAACAAATAATCCTGGACAAATAGTGAGCGTTGTGACGAATACAGGGATTAGCGACCCCAAGGCAGTAGCTGCTAGGCTGAATACCGTAACACCTGCAACCATCAAAAAGAAACGCAAGGTGTATCTATTTAAAAAAAAAAAAAAACTTATAAAAATGCTCTTAACGCCTTTTTAAGAGATAGTCTTCACTCCTTCTGAACTGATCATGTGGGTGTAGAAAAGTTGTGGAATGTTTTCAAAGAGATAGTATCGACAGCAGTTGAGAGATATATAAATTAATAAGTGATGGTACTAATCCCCCATGGTACGCAAAACGGGTCAGATCGTTGTTGCAGAAGCAACGAAAAAAGCATGCCAAATTTAAAAGAACGCAAAATCCCGAAGATTGGCGAAGTTTTACGAAGTTCGAAATATGGCGCGTACTTCAATGCGGGATGCTTTTAATAATTTGCACAACAAAACTGTGTCTCGAAATCTGGCAGAAACCCAAAGAGATTCTGGTCATACATAAAGCACACCAGTGGCAAGACGCAATCAATACCTTCTCTGCGCGATAACAACAGTGAAGTCACCGATGACAGTGCCATTAAAACAGAGTTATTAAACACGGTTTTCCGGAACTCCTTCACCAAAGAGGACGAAATGAATATTCCTGAATTACAATCAAGAACAACTGGCAAGATGAGAAACGAAGAAGTAGATATCCTCGGAGTAACGAAGCAGCTTAAATCAGTTAATAAAAGCAAGGCCTCCGGTCCAGTTTGTATACCAGTCAGGTTCCTCTCAGAGTCTGCTGATAAAATAACTCTATATTTAGGAATTATATACAACCACTCGCTCACAGAAACATCCGTACCTAAAGACTGGAAAACTGCTCAAATCACACCAATACCCAAAAAGGTAATTAGGAGTAATCCGCTGAATTACAGGCCTATATCACTAACGTCGATTTGCACTAGGGTTTTGGAACATATACTGTATTCCAACATTATGAAGTACCTCGAAGAAAACGATTTATTGACACATAGTCAGCACGGCTTCAGAAAATATCGTTCTTGTGAAACACAACTAGCTCTTTATACTCATGACGTAGTAAGTACTATCGACAGAATATTTTTAGATTTCCAGAAGGCTTTCGATACCGTTGCTCATAAGCGTCTTCTAACCAAACTGTGTGCCTACGGAGTATCGCCTCAGTTGTGCGACTGGATTCATGATTTCTTGTCAGAAAGGTCGCAGTTCGTAATAATAGACGGAAAGTCATCGAGTAAACCAGAAGTAATATCCGGTGTTCCTTGTGAAACACAACTAGCTCTATTGTTCCTGATCTATATTAACAACCTAGGAGACAATCTGAGTAGCCGTCTTATCTTGTTTGCAGATGATGCTGTCATTTACCGTCTTGTAAAGTCATCAGATGATCAAAATGACTTGCAAAATTATTTAGATAAGATATCTGTATGGTGCGAAAAGAGGCAATTGACCCTGAATAAGGAAAAGTGTGAAGTTTTTCACATGAGTACTGAAAGAAATGAGCTGAATCAGATTACGCGATAAGTCACACAAATCTGAAGGCTGCAAATTCAACTAAATACTTAGAGATTACAATTTCAGATAACCTAAATCGGAACGATCACACAGATAATATTGCGGGTAGAGCAAAGTAAAGACTGCGATTCATTGGCAGAACGCTTTGAAGGTGCAACAGGTCTACTAAAGAGACTGCTTACACCACGCTTGTCCGCCCTATTCTGGTGTATTGCTGTGCGGTGTGGGATCCGCATCACGTGGGACTGCACTTGAAAGTGCACTTGTGTTATTTTTCCAGATTTGGTAAATGAAAGGCGATGCAGTCCTCGTCTGTCACACTGGGCGAAAGTGCACGGGCTTTCTCGCCATCACTGCTCGTTCCTCTTTTCTAGCATGCTCGTTCCTTTTTTCTAGCATGCTGAAATAAAGCAAGAGATGCAATCAAATCAAGCATCACCGTGTAACGTTATATGCGTATTACTCAGAAGGAAACGATTGTTAACGTATCGTATTGTATTATGATACTGCGGGTACATTCGTACACCTTTCCTCGTTGTATGCCTGAATTTAGACGCTTAACGCCTCTTTGCTCCATTTCATTTTCTATAATGCGAAGCAATCAAAAGAAAAAATGCTGTCACAAACAGCTAGTATAAAAGAAAGCCTACTTAATGAAAAACACGCGCGGAAAATCCCGAACACGAAAATCTGAAATTAGTTACTAGCCACCTAACACAAAGCGAATAACAAGCAGACAGCACTGCGGTACGCCCCCCCCCCCCCCCCCTCCCTGCGCATGCTCAAGTTATCGCTACCCAGTGCGCATGCGCGGATTGACGTATTTTACAACAGTTGTAACTTAATTTTCAGCAATTTTGTGCAATATCACTTTTTCAACGCTTTGACTCCGGTTTCCAGTTTTCCCACAGTCCGTAATACACTTTCATTTAACGTTACGTGTCCGCAGCTCGTGGTCGTGCGGTAGCGTTCTCGCTTCCCGCGCCCGGGCTCCCGGGTTCGATTCCAGGCGGGGTCAGGGATTTTCTCTGCCTCGTGATGACTGGGTGTTGAGTGATGTCCTTAGGTTAGTCAGGTTTAAGTAGCTCTAAGTTCTAGGGGACTGATGACCATAGATGTTAAGTCCCATAGTGCTCAGAGACATTTTATCATACTACGCCTCAGACGTACATTTATACTATGGCACTGTGTTTCATACTACTATACTTCTTTCTTCGGGGAATGCTCTTTGTGGTTCTATCGGTCTCCTCCTTACGCCTTTCTTGCTTTATCTGTCATGTCCTTTTTTGCTTGCAAGGTACTAGAATTCCTTTATCTCGTCCACAACCACTAATGCCGATTCGTACTTTGCAGCTCTCCCTTAGCTACGCAACGCCACGAACAACAAGAAGCGTGAAAAAATAAGCAAAGGCTCGAAGAAGATCTGGGGGAAAAGAGATTTTCAAACGATGAGGACTTCACACAGCGGTTATCGAAAGGGAGAAGTTTCACCGTCGAGGAACTAAACGACTGGCAGCACGTTCCGATGGTTTGTTTATAGAGACTTGGTGAGTATGCTGAAAAATAGTGTCCTGTATTGTGCCACTCTGAAGTGTAGTGCAGCGTCCAATGAAGATTACTTGGCCTGCTATAATAACGTACAACTTAATTTTTGGTGCCCTTCGTAGCCGTGGCCGGTTCAAGCAGTGGGGCACCTGCAGCTCTCAGACGCCTTTAACTGAATGTGCCACACGTGGATTGTGCAATGGTGAGGCAAGGTAGTTGTCCGACAGAGTCAGCAGCTGACGGTGTGCTGCGTCGCAGTCGAATGCTACGGCCCTGTCTCGGCAGTTCTTTTACGCCGAGTTCGGTGCCCCCTTGCACTAAAATGTTCTTGTGTTCGCCGAACTCTGGCAGCCAACGCCGTTGCTACACTCTGTTCATCATAAATAGACCTCAGACTTTAGGTAGAAACTTATTTTGATTCTCACTGAATGAAGGCAATAAAAGTTGTACATACACGAATTACGCCAATTTGTGATCGAAAATGCTAGTTTTATAGCACCTAAAAATACCTAATTTCAGGTTAGTACCTGACTGTACCTGAATTTTAATAATCTAATTAAATAAAAATTTTTATACATTCTCTCGTGGGCTTCTCAGCTAACAATTACGCAAATATTGTATCGAAAATTGTAATTTTATAGTACCTAAAATAACTAATTTTATGTTAGAAACTGACTGTACCTCATTTTTAAAAATTCTAAAAATACCTAATTTCATGTTAGAATTTTTTTTTTTTTTTTTTTTTTTTTTTTTTTTTTTTTTTTTTTTTTGTCTTCAGTCCTGAGACTGGATTGATGCAGCTCTCCATGCTACTCTATCCTGTGCAAGCTGCTTCATCTCCCAGTACCTACTGCAACCTACATCCTTCTGAATCTGCTTAGTGTACTCATCTCTCGGTCTCCCTCTACGATTTTTACCCTCCACGCTGCCCTCCAATGCTAAATTTGTGATCCCTTGATGCCTCAAAACATGTCCTACCAACCGATCCCTTCTTCTAGTCAAGTTGTGCCACAGACTTCTCTTCTCCCCAATCCTATTCAATACCTCCTCATTAGTTACGTGATCTATCCACCTTATCTTCAGTATTCTTCTGTAGCACCACATTTCGAAAGCATCTATTCTCTTCTTGTCCAAACTAGTAATCGTCCATGTTTCACTTCCATACATGGCTACACTCCAAACAAATACTTTCAGAAACGACTTCCTGATACATAAATCTATATTCGATGTTAACAAATTTCTCTTCTTCAGAAACGCTTTCCTTGCCATTGCCAGTCTACATTTTATATCCTCTCTACTTCGACCATCATCAGTTATTTTACTTCCTAAATAGCAAAACTCCTTTACTACTTTAAGTGTCTCATTTCCTAATCTAATTCCCTCAGCATCGCCCGATTTAATTTGACTACATTCCATTATCCTCGTTTTGCTTTTGTTAATGTTCATCTTATATCCTCCTTTCAAGACACTGTCCATTCCGTTCAACTGCTCTTCCAAGTCCTTTGCCGTCTCTGACAGAATTACAATGTCATCGGCGAACCTCAAAGTTTTTACTTCGTCTCCATGAATTTTAATACCTACTCCAAATTTTTCTTTTGTTTCCTTTACTGCTTGCTCAATATACAGATTGAATAACATCGGGGAGAGGCTGCAACCCTGTCTCACTCCTTTCCCAACCACTGCTTCCCTTTCATGCCCCTCGACTCTTATGACTGCCATCTGGTTTCTGTACAAATTGTAAATAGTCTTTCGCTCCCTGTATTTTACCCTGCCTCCTTTAGAATTTGAAAGAGAGTATTCCAGTCAACATTGTCAAAAGCTTTCTCTAAGTCTACAAATGCTAGAAACGTAGGTTTGCCTTTTCTTAATCTTTCTTCTAAGATAAGTCGTAAGGTCAGTATTGCCTCACGTGTTCCTACATTTCTACGAAATCCAAACTGATCCTCCCCAAGGTCCGCATCTACCAGTTTTTCCATTCGTCTGTAAAGAATTCGCGTTAGTATTTTGCAGCTGTGACTTATTAAACTGATAGGTCGGTAATTTTCACATCTGTCAACACCTGCTTTCTTTGGGATGGGAATTATTATATTCTTCTTGAAGTCTGAGGGTATTTCGCCTGTCTCATACATCTTGCTCACCAGCTGGTAGAGTTTTGTCATGACTGGCTCTCCCAAGGCCGTCAGTAGTTCTAATGGAATGTTGTCTACTCCGGGGGCCTTGTTTCGACTCAGGTCTTTCAGTGCTCTGTCAAACTCTTCACGCAGTATCGTATCTCCCATTTCGTCTTCATCTACATCCTCTTCTATTTCCATAATATTGACCTCAAGTACATCGCCCTTGTATAAACCTTCTATATACTCCTTCCACCTTTCTGCCTTCCCTTCTTTGCTTAGAACTGGGCTGCCATCTGAGCTCTTGATATTCATACGCGTGGTTCTCTTCTCTCCAAATGTCTCTTTAATTTTCCTGTAGGCAGTATCTATCTTACCCCTAGTGAGATAAGCTTCTACATCCTTACATTTGTCCTCTAGCCATCCCTGTTTAGCCATTTTGCACTTCCTGTCGATCTCATTTTTGAGACGTTTGTATTCCTTTTTGCCTGCTTCATTTACTGCATTTTTATATTTTCTCCTTTCATCAATTAAATTCAATATTTCTTCTGTTACCCAAGGATTTCTAGCAGCCCTCGTCTTTGTACCTACTTTATCCTCTGCTGCCTTCACTACTACATCCCTCAGAGCTACCCATTCTTCTTCTACTGTATTTCTTTCCCCTATTCCTGTCAATTGTTCCCTTATGCTCTCCCTGAAACTCTGTACAACCTCTGGTTCTTTCAGTTTATCCAGGTCCCATCTCCTTAATTTCTCACATTTTTGCAGTTTCTTCAGTTTTAATCTACAGGTCATAACCAATAGATTGTGGTCAGAGTCCACATCTGCCCCTGGAAATGTCTTACAACTTAAAACCTGGTTCCTAAATCTCTGTCTTACCATTATATAGTCTATCTGATACCTTTTAGTATCTCCAGGGTTCTTCCACGTATACAACCTTCTTTCATGATTCTTAAACCAAGTGTTAGCTATGATTAAGTTGTGCTCTGTGCAAAATTCTACTAGGCGGCTTCCTCTTTCATTTCTTAGCCCCAATCCATATTCACCTACTATGTTTCCTTCTCTCCCTTTTCCTACACTCGAATTCCAGTCACCCATTACTATTAAATTTTCGTCTCCCTTCACTATCTGAATAATTTCTTTTATTTCATCGTACATTTCTTCTATTTCTTCATCATCTGAAGAGCTAGTTGGCATATAAACTTGTACTACTGTAGTAGGTGTGGGCTTCGTATCTATCTTGGCCACAATAATGCGTTCACTATACTGTTTGTAGTAGCTTACCCGCATTCCTATTTTCCTATTCATTATTAAACCTACTCCTGCATTACCCCTATTTGATTTTGTGTTTATAACCCTGTAGTCACCTGACCAGAAGTCTTGTTCCTCCTGCCACCGAACTTCACTAATTCCCACTATATCTAACTTTAACCTATCCATTTCCCTTTTTAAATTTTCTAACCTACCTGCCCGATTAAGGGATCTGACATTCCACGCTCCGATCCGTAGAACGCCAGTTTTCTTTCTCCTGATATTGTATCGAAAATTGTAATTTTATAGTACCTAAAATAACTAATTTTATGTTAGAAACTGACTGTACCTCATTTTTAAAAATTCTAAAAATACCTAATTTCATGTTAGAATCTATCAGATTTTTAAAAATCCAGTCAAATAAAATTTACATGAGGAAACTACTATTCTGGTCTTCCCGGCTACTTATAAAACAGTAATTGAATCATAACTAGTTTGTTTGCATGCGTGAACGCCAATCGTGAGTCAGGCGACAGAAGTATACTCCAAGCTGTTCCAGCCCGTGCTGCTCCGCAGAGCTTTGTCGCTCGCTGTGAATCGTCAAATGGGCCGACAGGGCACAGAGGAGCATTGTGATCTGCCTCGGGCGCCTTCCTGCCGTATTCCAACTGCTTGTTTAAAACACCTGCACTGCCTTCGTTCAGTCGGTTAGCTTGCTGCTTGGATGTGGTGAAATATTTCACAGCAACACTGTACTTGGAGCAAGTCAAGCTTGCTGAAAGTAGCCAGTTCCATATCATCTCTGACTCGTCAGTGGTTACAAGAATTCCCTGATTTCTCTACAGACGGAAGAATTTACTGCAATGTGTGCAACAAAAAATGTTAACTTTTTATCTGCTACGCCCACTAGTGAACAGTGATGCGATTGTTTTTCCCGCGTTAACTTGGCCCAGACACATGCGAATGCAAAAATATTATTTCTAAAGCCTTAATGTAGGTTAATTTTGCTAAGTAGATCTTGTACGTAAATCCTTCCACGAACTATTTCTCTCCTCATTTCTTTTTGTTTTTAGGTCCGCAGTTCGTGGTCTTGCGGTAGCGTTCTCGCTTCCCGCGCATGGTGTCCCGGGTTCGATTTTTCCTGCCTCGAGATGACTGAGTGTTGTTTTGTCGTCTTCATCATCATCATTCGTCCCCATTACGGTCGGAGGAAGGCAATGGCAAACCACCTCCACTAGCACCTTGCCTAGTACAACGGTGCGTCTCTCCCGCATCGTCCCCTACGCTCCTCGGAGTATGTGACATCATCATCATCATCATCATCATCATCATCATCATCATGTGTTTTTAGGTATGTTCTGAACAGAGAACGCATTTAAGTCAGCGTGTTGCATGGAGTAAACACCAGGCAAATTTAAAAAATAAATCGAACTCGAAACAAACATTTGTAACTAAACCAGATGCAACGAACAAAAACGAATTTCATCTTGACCTGTGTCAAGCCACTGTTGCAGCAAACATGCAATTCAATGCAATTGAAAATAGCCAGTTCAAAAGTTTTCGAGAGAAATATTGTTACCACAGCATTCCATCAGAATCCACACTGAGAAAGAACTATTCAGATACTTTATATGAAAATACACTGAGCAGAATAAGGGAAAATATAGGCGGTTCATACATGTGGAGCTCTGTCGATGAAACAACTGACAGACAAGGTCGTTATGTGGCTAATTTCATTGTTGGAAAGTTAGATCCTGACAATCGCTCTGTACTTCATCTGATCTGCAGCAAGAAGCTAAAAAAGACTAATCAGGAAACATTTCTCACTTTGTTAATAAAGCTCTCAAATTACTTTGCCTCAACAGTCTAGATGAAAATAAAGTACTTGTAATCTACACTGATGCAGCCGCATAGATGACTGCTGCTGTTAAATTGTTGACAGAATTTTACCTAGCCTTGCTCCATATCACACGTCTTTCCCACGCCATGAGTCGTGTAGCTAAGAAGATACGTCTCGAATTTTCACATATAAATAAGCTAGTTTCAACCATCAAAAAGGTTTTTATTAAAGCACCTACTAGAATCCAGTTATTTCGAGAGGAAATTCGCAGCGTTAGCACGTCCACTAGAACCCATACTTACTCGCTGGGAATGTGGCTAGAGGCGGTGGAATATTACAGCGAGCAGTTGGAAGACATTAACAACATTGTTCTTAAATTGCGGGAGGAGACAGTGCGCGTTACTTCAGCTAAAGATCTTCTAAAGGACCCAACAATTTCCAACGACTTTGCATATATAAAATCTCATTATGCATTTTTGGTTCCTATTATTAAAGCTCTAGAGTGTTCAGGGAAACAAGTCTACACGCGGATGCGATTGATAGAGGTGACAGAAAAAATAAACTTGGTCTCAGGTTCTATTGGTAGGAAAGTTAGCGAGAAACTCAAGACAGTGCTTCCGTTGGCGTGGAACGCTCAATCTCGGCATATAAGATGCTATTAAGAGACAGGAGAAGCAGTTTCTCGACGGAAAATCTGGAGAAAGTGGTAGTTATTTACTGTGACTGTAATTATGGACAAGGACAATAATATAATGTGGGTTTTTGTCAATCTATCTTTCTAGACAATAAAATGTCATATTTTGGTCATCTATTTTCTGATTTTTATAAACTATTTTTGTAAGTGATAGAACCTATTTTAGGTACCCAATTTAAGGTATTTAGAACCTAAAAGTCTGGGGTCTAATCATAAGAATAAACCTGATGTAAACATTACACCACGTATTCTTCCGCATTTGTTTGTATCTCATTGGATTTCGTTTCACATGGAGCGGAAGCCACGCTGTGTCCAGTACAGTCAGGTACGATCATAAGGATACGTTTTATGCTGTGTGACACGCACATAGACTGAGCGATAATGTACGCGACAACGGCTTAACCGGCGCATTAAACGTGGACAGCACTGGCCAACCAGCGGTCCAACTAACTTGCAATGACGTGAGCAGTTGCAGTTTAGACGTAAAAAGAGATGGGCAAAGAAACAATATAGCTTCGAATATCATTTAATTGTTCAAGAGAATGAAATAATGTCCGGGAAAACTCCAGCACCACCTCGCGCTTTTTAGGTGGCCAGGCGGAAAGCACAAAATGATGTCGTCCTTACCAAACACAGTATTCTAATTAGAAACAAGAGTGATGAAAAAACACAGGGTAATTTTTCAGAGCGAGCTGTGTGTGATACAAAAGCATACTGCTGGTTTTTCATCATACTTTTGAAAACTGCAGCCACTGAAAGTATTAATTACAGTCCATCATGTGGTGATCTTGAGAGATTGCAGGGCACTCTCACCTCTGATTCGGTGTAGGGAATACGATCTATTGCGATTTGACTTCATACATTATGATGTAATGGTGGGCAGTAGTTTATGGTCTTGTTTGCATGCTCTAGGGAAGGAAATACGGTAAGCTTTACCTGCGTTCAAACGAGCAGGGTGCCGACTTAAACGACTGCAGCAAAAGCACGGCATTGATATCCGTTTGACCTACGACAGCGCCATCTAGCGAGCCAACCATAGCGCCATCTGGTTTCCCCCTCCAAGCTAGACGAGTTTCGTTCTTTGTAGTTTTTTCTTTTGATGCTTATATCGTGAGATATTTGGCCCGGTCACCATCAATGGACCACCCTCCATGTGTAAATATAGAAGGTGGCGGGTGATGGGCTGCAATTAGCCTGAGACGTGCTACATATTAAGATTCAGTTCCAGAGATCTCACTTGCCGTCGGATGTCTCCTACTGCGAAAAGTTCATCCACAATACAGCTCGACAAGTCCGTGAATTATGGCATATGAAGAGGACAGAAGACTGAGCCAACCTCATCTCTCAAAAGTTCAACTTAAAGCAGAATTCTATGACCGCACCACTGGGTGTATACACTGTTCTTCCCTCTATCAACAAATATGCGAAGATCCGCCGCACATCAAATCGTGGACCGTCCGTGGGTAGGTAACGAATGAAGTTCGTGTGGCTTCCAATCTACTGCAAACCTTTAGATTTCATAACACTTTGGCGACCTGCAGCTCAATTCCGCTGCATATTTTTTCAAGCAACCGCTCTGTCTCCCTAATAGACTTAGTAAACCCCTTCAAAATCTTTCAACCTATAAGGAAGCAAAAGTGCTTGTAGCGTGCTACCAATATTATGATTCACTTTATGCGCTAAGAGAGGGGGGATTTCCCCTCCCGCTAGCTCCATCTAGCACTTGTAATTGAGGCGTGGCGGTTAACTATTGCGCAATACCGTGTCATCAAATTTATTGCTCACGAACGTATACAAAAAAATGACGTAATATGGTTAGGTGTAACGTTGAGTTCGAAGCCAGTAAAACTACTGTATTACAAAGAAGCATTTAGTTTTATAACTTTTTGAGTTATGCTACAATACTTGAGCTACTAGCCTGTAACACTGAGCAAGGAAATAGAGAAACTTGTTTAATATTTTCGAAATTATAAAGCGAAACGCGTATTTTTTATGAAACAAATAATAATTCATTACAGATTATCAACCCGTTTCGAAATTATAAAGCGAAACGCGTATTTTTTATGAAACAAATAATTCATTACAGATTATCAACCCGTTTGGCTTAATGTATAGCTTCCAAATTTCATCGTCATATTTACCATGTAACATAATGGCACTGTTGCAGATTTCATTTTTGTAATTCTAATAGTTCAAGCCGGTGCTTCTGGAAATGAAAGTCTACAATAGTTCGATACGAAAAACTGTAATTTCCAGATTTATGAGAGTAGAAGGTTCTAATTTTCACCATAACAATCAAACCATCTCGTATTAAAAAAACTGATTTTATCTTAAATTCCCTATTTCATGATCTATTTAAACATCTGTGCGATGGAAGGCGCCGCTCTTCGCTCTTAGCTTCCAGCAGAAGGCTCGCTGGAGAATATTTAGTTCTCATCAGACGCCCAAACTTGAGAACAATATTCATATCGTTCTGGTGCAGTCGGCAGCCTTCGCAGGTGCGCTATGAAAACAGCGTACAGAACTGGGTCCTTCACGGACCCATTCGGTAGCCCTGTATGTATTCTTCTAATGGTGCATGTCGTGTCTTCGACTCTTACGCCGAAGTTGCAGTGCGTTTGGCAGCTCACCAAGAGCGTTACGAGCCTATACTGAAATCGAATAGTTTGCATAGCAGTCTGCTAGTCACTATCAAGCGCTCTGGTGACATCCATGAAGTCGGCGTGTGTAGGTACATGGTGAAAAACCCTCCGGATATGGTAAATTTAAAATTTATTAAAAACGAAACAAAAATGAAACAGCGATCGATCATAATTATCGGCAGAGACATTAATTGTGAATGCACGGTAAGGCGCAGGAAAATGAAAAATAATAATCATTCATTTTTCTTTGTACTTGATTTCGTTTTTCACTCTCTCGATTGAAGAAGTTCTTCTGCCTTGTCTTTTAGCAATTGTCTATGTCGTCGGCGTTGTTATACGGATTTCGGCAATGTTAGTGACAGCTGGGACCTGTGCGCTTCCTCATGCCACCGCTTCCAACGGGACCGAATCTGAGTACTCGATCTACCTGTGAATTTCTTGTGCAAATGTTAGACGTTTTGCTAATTGTTTGCTTACTGTGTATCTGAAGTGGGATATGGGTATCAGTCCGATATAGGTAGTTCTATGTGAGAAACAGCCCAAAAACCACATCCAAGCTTGCTGGCTCACCTCGTCGTTATCCGCGACGCTGATATATCCGCGGACGTATCTGCAAATATTGGCATCCACGAAGACTTGTAGTGATGGAAGTGTGGGAAACACTGAGAGATGTTGGGTATTGAGTTCAATCCATACTAGTTTGAATTTTGCTGCTTTGGCACGAGTTGCATAGTATGTGACCAGTCAGAGTGCAAATTAAAAAATGATTGAAAACATATGTTACTTCCACTACCGCTAGTGCCTACACGGGAATATCTGATAGTCATCCCTGCAGGAATACGTCAAAGCCGAAAAAGCATTCAATCCATTTCTGTTTAAACGGTATATTGTTACTATGCAGCAGAATGGATTAGCAAAGTCAAACAGGTATTTTACTGTTACCTACAATTAGGTGTCCTGTTGATTTATGGCCGTGGTGAATACTGTGCTACGCCTCGTACTTACGTAAAAAAATTAATAACTACGATTCACATAGAATTTACTCACCATCATTCTTGTTGACTTGTGTCTCGCTTTTGCTGACATCTTGAAACTCTTCGCTTGACTGACCCAGAAGCTCACGTTCGGCACTGCAGAAAAAGAAAAAAAAACTATTAAATTCGAATCATCACAATTACTTGAAGAAATACATACGAAGATCACTCAGAAATTAAGTTTCCTCTATTTTTAAAGAAATTTAGCGCTTGCGCGGCAGACTTATAGTCCAGTGGCGGATTGGGGGCGGCGGTGGTTTGCTCCCGGCCTCTGGTCCTGAGGAGCCACCAAATCTCGAGGGCCCAAACAAGGCCAACATACGACACGTGGAACTTAAATAGCGGCAACTATTTATTCACAACCTATACGAAAGAGTGACGTGTTTGCACCTGTTACTGTCCTTCAAAGTATTCACCAGCATTGTGTAGAACCCGTTGCGAGCGATGTGGAAGGCGTAGTATACCGTTAGCAGAGCCTGTTCTGCTGATAGTGCGAATGGAGAGGTCTAATGCCTGTCGAATCTCTGGAACAGTTCTGAAGCCAATGCCACAAAGCCAAAATTGACACGTCAATCCAACGAATGGCGCCGCGAAAGTCGACAGTGCGTCAGAACCGCAGTATGGCGAAAGTTATGGTGTTTCTCGTGTACGACTGTGATGGTGTTATCCTAACGCATTACGTTCCTCCACGGAAGACCGTCAATGCACAATATTACTGTTCATTTCTGGAGCATCACCAGCGACCAGCTTTACAAAAGAAGTGGCGACACTTGCTGTGCAAAACACCCATCATTTTGCACGACAATGGTTTATAATCAAATATGGCTTCAGTGAATCATTACCTTGTACACCAGTTATAATCTAATACTTCTTGACCCTTTGTATCCGAGTGGCACCATGCTCAACTTTCTCTAAGTTGAAGCTAATAAAAAATGATCTTCGTTGTACAATGAATCAACAACAACGACTAGCCAATCTGTCCATTTTATCAACTGAAAGGAAAGCTGCAAATGAAATAGATTTCAACGACGATATTGTGAATTTTGTAAGGTGGCAACGGTCTTGCAACTTACATGAGTCCATTTAACGTGACTGTGATCACTTTCCGAGCACTTTAAGCCAATAATAATGACTGACAGCGGCGCAATCGCTTCGTAGATAAATAGTAGTTGTTTTGTAGCACCCCACCCGTCACTTACCTGGTTTTGGCGTGTGTTCACCCCAGCTAATCGATTAATAGATCAACAGAGAGTGCAAAACTGCCGCAATATCGGATAACGCAAAAAAGTAATAAGGCCCTGTGACTCCTCATTGAACTGCAGTGGCAGTGTTGACGTTAATTTATTCACAGTTGATCCCTTTTAATTAAAAAGGGGTGCATATTGATATTATATTCAGCTACTGAATACCAGATGCAACTGTTGAACATAAAATTAATTAAGAAAGTGACTTGGGATTTCAAATACTTGATTGAAAACACGCATTCGATTAGCATAAATTTATTTTAACTCCCGACCTTCAATCATCACATTACAAGACTCTCCTATCAGGCAGTGGTAATAAATTGCGTTTACGTGGAGTGAAGCGCGATAAATCAAAATTAATTCCTATCGACTGCGAAGTGCGAGAAAATTCCCCAATACACGGCCCATGAAACCCTCGTGGAAACTTTGCAGACGTGATCCAACAAATTAATCAGCCGGAGCGGGTGCAATATCACCGAATTGAATTCAGCGTAGCGGAGCGGCGTCGTTGTGAGGAAGTCGGCCGGCCTCGTGGTGGCGCAAGGCTGCGCTCGTCTATCCACTCCTAGCTATCTTGCTCAGTACATAGGTGAAAGAAAACTTTCTATCTCCAAGCTCAATCGTTCCATTTCCTAAGTCCTAAACTGCAGAGATGCTCACTCTTCCTCAGGCAAGCTGAGTAAAGAACGGCACGTCCGCACTCTAGGCAAGACCACTACGGAGGCTTCACCCAGTCCGCTCTTCACCTCGGTTTCCCCTCCAGCAAAATCACTTATGCCAATTGCAGCGCGAGTCACGTTAATTATGCGTTGCTTCCCAGCGCCGACCAATGCCTGCTCTGGGAAGTGAACAAATTCCCACAAATTTCCCTTCCTCTCAACTTCTGCTATTTAGCTCCTACCAGGCCACCCATCAAGGTTAGCGTCTGCATAAAACACCAATTTTTCGGGAATTTTAACTCCCAGGAGAGTACTTCAAATTCCTCGGTCCTAACGTTAACATCGGAGGCCGGCGTATTTCATTCTGTCACCTCACCTGATTTACTTCAGACTCTGCGGACCGTGAATTCAGCGTGAAGCTGTTATAGTCATGAACATGCATATTTTGGCCTCTGCTGACCACTCCACTGTAGCTTTGCGCGGCTTTCTCGCATGTTTCACTGAAAGCGGGACGACGGACATTTATCAACAGGCGTACAAGTTCTCCGTCTGCTTCCCGGCACACCAGCATGGGACCACCCACTCACTGTCACTCATCTTAAGGCAGCTGGAGGACGCACCCCGTTACCACTTTCTCAGAGTTTGAGCCGCCCTAAGCTGCCTATTGTCGCCTGGGATAAACTAGCCTCCAGAAAATCGACGCGTTTCCACAAAGTTTTCATGTCGTGTGAATTACTTTAAAACCATCACCAGACATTAATTATTCCAATACGTCCATACTATATCCTCTACAAGATGCATTGTGCCTTGTCAGTCATTTTTGTTCAGCCCTACTGTTCGCTCACCGTGAGTTAGGTGATCTTTAATGACTTCATATAAGGGACATAGTTCTTGCCATCTTACAGTTTGCTGGAGTAATACTCTAAATTACGGTGTAGGAAATCTATGTGGAAACGTATCGGCGCGCTGGCTAAGTAATACAGTGAGAATTACGATTTTTGTAATTATAAGATTTTGCGGAGATGCAGTATGCTACCTCCCCGGTTAGCTGCCGAAGGCATGAATGGTGAAGTGGGGAAGTTCTGTAATCCGTTTAGAGAAGCCACAGCGGCCGCAAGCCCGTGAGGGACGCGCGGCTGCAGGTGTTCAAGTGTTTACCAAAACACAGCAGTGGATAGCTGGACGGGCTTTCCCCTCTCGCCTATGTCCCACTAATTCTACGCCTTCGAGTAACTCAAGTGGGGCAGGCCAGGAGTTCCGAATAACAAAACTTTCAATGCAGGAGTCTGTGTTCGCTACGATGGGGAATCTTGCCAGGAAAATCCCGAGTGGCCTCTTGGGAGAAAACTTCCCACAAAAGCGTTATTGCCCACAGTTGTGGTTCTTCCCAGCCGGCGTGGGCGGAGTTTACTTGTAAAATTTTGCATAGAGGGAAGAAATGTGGAAAAGAGTTCTATTCCCAGGCCGCACATTGGTCAGCACTGGCAAACTGGGTATTTCGAGAGCTTCTAATGATGTGATTCGCTCGGCAAAAGTTGAGGTGGGAAAACAGAGGTGAAGAGCGATCTTCCTCGACTCTTCCGTTCTGGGCTCTCGTAATGAGAGGACGTTAGCCAAGTCGTCTCCCTTATTGGTCTTTCGTTCTCAGAGGACGTTACCCATGCCAGCTCATTGCTGAAGGAAACATTGTCGCAATTAGAGAAGTTTACGGACAGCAGTCTGTTGTCCGAATACTGTAGAGCGTACTTTCCGAGACGCCACACGCCAACCGCACGGCGCCCTCGCCGACCGCCACTTCAACAGGAATAGTACAATGAGATCGCTCCCGCTTCGGCCTGGGTTAGGAGTAACGTTAAAGAGGCAGATCACGTGAAATTGCTGTTTCCACAGAGGTTTCAAGATACTTTGGGGTGTAGTGGTTCTTCGTATTTTACGTTTGTGTGGATGTCAGTTGGCCAGCCAATTTATAAGAGATCGCGTCTTGTACCGATTTTGTCACAGTTCACCGCCAACGCCAGTTAGGAGGGTAATTTGTAAATTGTTCATTGTGTTATTCAGTGTTGATCTGAACGTTATAAAAAAATATTGTGGTTCAGTAGAGCTTTTACTTTCAGTAGTTGACCCTGAATTCACCTTTTGTTTCATATTTATTTCTCTGTAATTGTCTGGCATCATTGAACACCCTAAGTGTTCGTTATGGTTCATGTTTAGAGTTAAAATAGGTGTGCTTTATTGTCAACACTACCACCACAGATTAATTAGGGGGTGTCATGGCGAGATTTAAATCTAGCATTATCCATTCTTGCGTACATTTGCACTCCCGATTTCCGAACAAACGCAAAATCCAGACAAGCAACGAGTGGGGTGTTACAATTGCAATAAAAGAAAGGCAAGAAAACATGTACTGTAATAGTATCAATAATTATCAACAATAATTACTGTAAGGGGGGCGATAGAAATGTTTCCGTTCAGAGTCTACCGGTGGCTGTCCTTCGGCAGCCGAGAAAAGAATAACAGCACGTTGGTCCTACTTGAACGTTTTTGATATGAGTGTCGCCATTGTTCACGTTTCCACATTTATTGTGCACACGTACGAAAGACACGAACGCCACATTAATCCCTCGCTTGCATGTCGGTGCTTATATACACGCATCGGAGTCGCACTACGTTGTATACACGCCGCAGTAACGCCCTAAAACGGAAACTTTTTGATCCCCCACTGTATAATCTTGTACTAACGTCACGAAACCAACTCATAATGTTACCAAATATACGAACAAAAGATAATTTTCGTATTCTGTTGTTTATCATTTCTTCGCGCGCTACCTGAGAGTGGTTGTGCAAAATACTGATTTGTTTTCTAAGTTTGTCACCTGTATCTTTAAGTCTGTATATTACAACTAACGCACAAAAGCGCCAAAAAAAGCTGGTATAGGGATGCATATTCAAATACAGAGAAATGTAAAAAGGCAAAAGACGGCGCTGCGGTCGGCAACATCTATATAAAACAAGTATCTGGTGCAGACTGCGCTCGTCGGGGAGAGGCAGCGTGTCTTGCAGAATGGGCGGAGACACCGCCTCAGAAAGAGGCGCCTCGACGACATGCGCCTGCTGGTCATCCTCCCCATTTGGGGGAGCAGACGTATCCATATCCAGCAATGTTGACGGAGCCCCAGCGCGACAGCGGAAGGCAGGTCGTGGGCCATCTGGGTAGAGGCATCCACCCCCACAGGCCGCCTCACAGCGGAGACGGGAGCAGGGGCAGACGACTTCCGCAGAGCACGCAGCTCCTCTCAGCAACGAGCTCCGCCTGCACGGTGTCCCTCTGCCGCGAAGGCAGTATGGAAGGTGGGCAACGCGTCGTCCATGGCGGTAGTGGGATGGGGTCCACCTTCCCCACGAGAGCGAGCAGGCGGGACGCCCCAGCGTCAGGGACCGGCGCAGGGAATCCTTTGAAGTAGCTGCAGCTGCGGGAATTGGCGGAGTTAGCACCGCCGTAAGTCACGCACTGGGCAACTACGCCTCTGGACTTGGTACAGTTGCTTCAAATACGCAACCGGGTTGGCGTAAGCCACCGCAACATGGCCCATGCGCTGACACTTGCACTGGGGCATCGTGCGCTTCCTCTGCGTCCGCGACCGTCACCGATGGCTTCCAACAGGAACGATAGCGCGGCAGCAAGCCGGCCTCCTCTTTCACGTGCGGGCAGATCGACTGGCGAAGTGCTAAACACGTAGACAAGCGACGGTAACGACGTGAGCTGCAGCGAGTCGAGTGGCGGAGTGCGTCGCGTGCGTGTCTTCCGCGCCAGCGCTTTGGCGGAAATTTCTTATAGCGCTGGGTTCTTTCTGTACCAACGTCACGCTCAGCGCGCTCTGTGATTGACGGCGCGGACCTGCAGCGGTCACATTTCGACATGGGCAAACCGCGACGCAATGCAAAGCCTTCTAGATACAGGTGGTGTTGCGCAGTGCCGGCTACGGCGCACCGCTGACTATATTCCAATGGCAACTGATGCACTATCGAGCAGTTTTACCACGCGGCAGCATCTGGACCTAGGCGCAGCGCGTAATGGCCGTCCGGCGGGGGGGTGATATTCACGCGTTATTCAGTAGCTGAACGAGCAGCGCCACGCCACGCACGCCGCTTGGCGCGGTATCTGGCGGCAGACACATAAACCATGGGACTCGCCCCAGGCCGGCCCGCAGATGCCTCGGGCGATCTTCAGGGCTCCGAACGCCTGCACTGGGCCGCGAGCCCTGTGTTATTTCATAATCTCTAATTATGAAGTAGACATCACTTGAATTATTCCTCATTGTCGCTCCTACAAATGATGGTGTTTTTCTTGACATTTGAGTAGACAGCGTGTAACAGACTGTTCTGTGATGACCAAACTGCTTATGAAACTACAACACAAGAATCTGCTGCTATTGCGAGTGATAGTCTGGACTACTACTTCAAGTACAGGTGAGAGAAACATAACACACTGGTCAGTAGAGGCGAGTTATTGAGCAAAAAGTGGGAGATGTCAGCACACATAAGGTATTTGTTTTCGATGTTTCGGTGGAATCTTATAGGGTTCTCTACTAGGTGACATTAGGAGGTTGTATTACAAGGCATGGTCTCACAATTTGATTTTATGCTTTGTAAATGTACATTCCTTCGCTTAAACAGGACCTGCCATGGTGTATAAAACAAGAACGTTGTCTTGAATTTCAGCTTGTCGTTGTCGAATGTAAAATGGTTGTTTTTGTGACATGTGAACAAATGGCGTGAAAGGCTGTATTATGTAATGTTAGTACATGTGCTTGAAATATTTGTAATACACACATCTATGCCAATTTATCTACAGACACTGATTTGAGCGGTCTCAAATAATGTAAGTTTGTCCACCAAACTGAAAGAAATCGCTTTACTTGTTTTTTTTTTCTGGTTGTGTAGGGTTTAATTTCTCACTCTTTTCTTATTCCGATCAAAGTTCCAAAATAACAAGGACATTCTGCAGCAATCAGTAGTTTTAACAACAAAACAGTGGAAGTTTTATGCAGGGGAGAGATGTGATAAGTTAACACACGTGAGATGTATCGCTATGAAGCTCCAACCTCTGCAGTTTGCTCATACAATTACAAAAAGTGGTTCGATATGCTTTCAACTACTTTTCAAGGTCATCCAACCACCCTCCCTCCCCATCGGAAACACATGCACATAGATCATTGTATATAAGCAATGTCTTGGGATTTTTGATAGGTTACCGATTACGAGAGAGGTCAATATGCTCATACATAATCTTTATTAACTTTTGCATATACATTTACACAAAGAAAATAGCTAATTCCTTATTTTTGTTAGGTGTGGTATTAATAATGTCCCATTTAATTTTTAGCTTTTAATTTTTTCTCTTATCTCCTCCTTGACACTAATGTTAAACCATTCCACATTTTCCTGTGTTTATGTTGGCAACTCTTCTGCTCCACATTCTTACGGGATTTCTGTATAAAATTATAATTTTACAACTTTCGCAAACGAGTGTCAATTAAATGTATTTATTCCATCACTTTTAAACTTGGCAAATGACTGTTCTGTTTCTAGGTGGACAAAATCCAGTTCGCCACACTTAGAGTATAATCATCCTTTTTAAGCCAATCCAAATGGGATTAGAGCTTCATAAACATCTTTTCGTGTATCCCTTAATATAGTGAATGTGCTCGATTCCATTGATTTCGGCCCCGTACTCCACCACGTGACCACTTTCCATTGCTGTTTACTGTAAATGCCGACATTATATATTCACCTATCATCACCAGATTGCTCCATACAGCGTGTTTAAAGCCGTATGTAAACTGGGCCGGCACATCTTTAATAGCTTCTTCCTTTTGAAATTGCAGCTTATGTTCTTCCTTTATGGCAGTTGTCTTCTCCAAATACTCCTCTTTTCTTTACGTCAAAGTATTCCATTTCCAATCTCGTTTTCCGTGCACGCAACACATTAACTACACTTAAAAGAATAATTTCTTTAATGGGTATAGGTTTAAGTTGTGTGACACATTTACTCTTTTTCTTGGGACTTGTGAAACAACGTCGCTCTTATCAACCAGTCCCTATTTTGCAATATCTATACTGAATGGTATTACGGAGAACAATGTTCTAGACTGAGAAAAATAAGTTTCTTCTGCTTTAACGTAACACTTCTGTAAAATACTTATATCGTGTATATTGCAGTCATAGTTAAGAATATCCATGTAGTTTATAGGTAGATAACTAAAACTGTATGCAGATAGAACACAGCTGATACGCTTTTCTCAGTCTTGAGTACCTGGAAGACTTACTTGTACACCTGTCAATTTTCGGGTATTCTTATTACCCCAGAAGACAGACTGCAGGTCGTTATTAAACACAACCTAACAGTTGCTATGTAAGTTACTCGTTACTTGGCGTCGCATAGACTCAGTTGGCACAGAGTAAAGCGGAGCACCTTGTATGTACTGTTTGATGATGTCTAATACACACAAACACTCTTGTGCAGGGTCGAATACACGGTCCACTCTGTATTTGTATATTGTAACCTCCAGCCTGGTAATGCCATGCTTCTTAGCCAAGGAAGACCTAAAAGATTCTCCGATTCACATGTCAGGACTCTTCATAAAATCTGTAATGTGGTTAGCAATATCCTTGTTCAATCCAGGACTTGTGATTTGACATATAAATTTGTTATGTATAGTTACTCTACAGCTGGAGCTTAACCACATTAGACAGTCTATTCCAACTGTCTTATCGTTTTCCACAATCACACTGCTGTTTCCCTTGCGATCCCCTTCCATACAGAAGTCGTGGTATGATACTAGATAGTCGCACATCTCGATTTTATCAAAAATTGCCGCAAACTCATGCGTTATGTCCAAATCCAAACCGAAATAGTCGTCTACACATAGCTGTTGCAATATCCCAGGTAGCTCTTCCATTAGAAGATCCATTTTGACGTCAGCTAATTCCATTTTACAGTGGAGCCTCGCATAGCGAGCACAATTCGTTCCAGAATCTTAGTCGCTGTGCGAAACACTCGTTATACCAAACAATGTATCCCATATAAATTAATGTAAAATATGACAATGCGTTCCATGCAGAAAAAGCACAGAAAGTTTTATCTTATTCGTGCCATTATTCAAATAAAATTACACATGCAGTATTACATACTTTATTATTCAAGATACATAACTAATTATTTTTTATAGGAAGCTATGTATAGTCATTTGTTTCTGCTGACACTTCAACATTAAATTTGTTGCACATATAGCACATATGGCCACTGCCTTATTGGGGCGATGATTTTATTTGTACGATGCAACTGAATCCCATGCTTTCAGCATTTGTCTTGTTGCACAAGAAGATTGCTTGTTTTTTTGTTACCGCCTCCTCCTCCTCCTCCTCCTCTGAAGAACTTCTCTCCACAACTTCCTGCTGTGAAATACACTGCAACTCCATAAGATCTTCAGTGTTGAAGTGATATTTCCAAAACTCCCTGAGAGAGATTGGTAGGTTCAGTCAACTCAAAGCACTGATCGAGAGAGCTTTAGTGTAAAGCTTTTTAAGTTAGAAATAATCTGCTAGCCCACAGGCCGGAGAAACGGAGTGGTGTTGGGAGGCAAAAATTGGACCGTGATGACTTGAAATTCTTCAAGGAGGTGGTCTTTTATGCCTGGAGAATGGCCAGGAGCGTTGTCCATAAGAAGCAAGACAAGGAGAGGCAGACTCATCTCAAGCAAATATCTTTTCGGTGAAGGTCCAGACACTTCATTGATCCACTCACAAAAAAGATCATGTGTCACTCAAGCCTTGTTGTTAGACCGATACATCACATTTATCCTGCTCTTCTGTACTTCACACTTCTTGAAGGCTCGTGGAGTGTCTGAATGGTAAAGACGCAGCGGTTTAATTTTCAAATTACCACTTGCATTGGCACAGAATAGCAGTGTGAGATCGTCTTTCATTGGCTTGTGATCGGACAGTGCATTTTCCTGTTCTGTTGTAAAGGTATGCTTCGGAACCTTTCTCCAGGATAGAGCCATCTCGTCACAATTAAGAATCTGTTGCGGCAGATAACCCTCAGAATCCAGGGACATCATGAAGTCGCTGATGAAGTTCTCTAGTGCCTTTGTGTCGGAGCTGGCTACTTTGCCGTGCCTCGCAATGCTGTGAATGCCGGTTCTTCTCTTAAACTTCTCGAACCACCCGCGGCTCCCCTTAAACAGTTCTTCGGTCGCTGATGATCCTGGCGTCTTCTTAAGGAGATGGCGAAAAGCATCTGGCCTTCTCAGAAACGATGTTCTTGTTGATAGTGTCGCCTTGGAATTGCTTTTCATTTATCCATATAAGAAGTAACCTTTCGAAAACGTCCAGAATACGAAACCATTGTTTAGATACTCTTTAACTCCCTTTGAAGCATCTGCCTCCTTCACCTTGTCCTTGAGGATAATGCAAATAGCTGACGTAGACCGATTCTATGTACGTGCTAAATCGACAACCCCCACACCAAGTTCGCGTTTTTCAATGATTTTACGTTTCATTACTAAAGTCCTCTTCCTTTCTTATGGTCGTCTTCTTGCGACTTTATCTTCGCGGACATTTATACGAAAGTTATAAAAATTTCCACACAAAAATCCATTCTATGAACAGTAGTTCAGAAAAAATGTGTGATGACAAGCTGCACGAAGATGGTAGCAGAAAGAGCACTAACCCCAGATTGTAGTACGTACTAAAGGCATTGTTCATGTGCTGCTGTCGACAATGAAAGGTGTTCGTATTGTTGAAGGTTTTCCCCGCTGCGCCCGAACGGCTGGTGACGTTCACACTAAATCGTCGTCACTCGTTATGCGAAACATCTTTCGTTAAGCGAGTCATGTTTTTACAATTTGTTTTGCTCATTATACGAATTGCGCGTTATGGGAGGTGCTCGTTAACGAGGTTCTACTCTATGCGGTATAACCGCAGGATTTTTATATTTCCTTGAAGTACTTTCCAGTGCTTCGCTGACGATTTTTTCCTGTATCGCCCTTGCTGTCACATTGTCGTTCTTCTGTAGGAGAAAAGGCAGCTTTGCCTTAATGCTATGTCTCACAGCGACGAAATTGGAGAATTTACAACGCAGACAATAGTTAAATGAGCCACACAACTCTTCCTTTAACATTGCAGACAATCATCTTTCTAATTGTTATCGACAGTCCCTTTGGTGATAGATTTTAACCACGATAATGCTATCGCAAAACGGTTCTATAATAGGTGTAAGCATTTTTGCATTCTTCTTGCTAAGGAAGAAGCTATGCGGACATGCAGGCGAGGTTTACACATGACTTTAAACACACTGCACGGAGCAATCTGGCTAGGAAGGGGGAATATAAAACATTGGCGTTTAAAGTAAACATCAATAGAATCAATGGAATCGAGAATGTTTACAAAGCTGTATTCCCATTTGGATCGGCTTAAAAAGAATGATTATACTCTAAGTATGGCGAACTGGATGTTGTCCACCTAGCAACAGAACAGCTATTTGCCAAGTTTAAAACTAATAGAATAAATACATTTAATGGACACTCGTTTGCAAAAGTTGTAAACTTACATTTCTACACAGAAATCCCTCAAGAATGTGAAGCAGAAGGGTTGCCGACATACTCACAGGAGGATGTAAAATGTCTAACATTAGCGTCATGGGTTAGATAAGAGGAAAAATTAAAATCTCCGAATGCTCTCGCCTAGAACTGCAGAAAGGAACAAAGCTAACAGTGAAAGCCCTAAAACCAGTATTTTACGGCAAGAAAAATAGATATGTATTATAATGAGAGAATATACCTTCAATGTATTCGTCGGATTACAAGTTAATAAAGATTTTGTACGACAAAATTTATTTGGATCTTATTCGCTAACCTACCAAAAATCCTAAGACTTCTTTATATACAATGATTATGTACATGTATTTCGGATGGGGGGGGGGGGGGGGTTGGATGATCTTGAAAAGTAGTTGAAACTAGGTAATTGAAAGCGTAGCGACCCACTTTTTGTATCTAGGCCTATATGAAAGGCATCTTCAGGCCAACCTGCTCATCTTCAGGCCAACCTGCTGCATCACCAGTATTTGCTGAAAAGCACTCCCCCTACGCTCATCCATTATCATCTCTTTCAAATGCTTGTGTAGGATGCCACAGACACAGTCCTCAACTGTATGCTCACGGTAATACACTCCTTGTCCAACACCAAGATCTCGTCAGCTCAACACACTTCCCGCTAAAAATAAAGATAGTACCTTCATCTCCAGCCCTTTTCCTGCCAGCTTGTAGGTGATGGGAGCATCCTCAACTGTATGCTCACGGTAATACACTCCTTGTCCAACACCAAGATCTCGTCAGCTCAACACACTTCCCGCTAAAAATAAAGATAGTACCTTCATCTCCAGCCCTTTTCCTGCCAGCTTGTAGGTGATGGGAGCATCCTACGTAGAGTTTATTTTGAGTACATTTCCACTAGGCACTGCGGATTCCCACAGGATAGCACCAACTGTATGACACCCAGTACTATTCAAACCTCATGTGTATTATTCTTGTGATGTCACTTGTACGGAGAGTAATCTTTTTTTTATAATATCGACATTTAAATAACGTCTTTTGACCTACAAATGTAGATCTTTGTTATTTACTTCACTCTGCTAGTGGACCACTAATACCGACATGGTGTCCAATCGGAAAAAGTGGCCGCGCTGCTTGTCAGGAAAAGTGGTCAAGGTGGTCCCCAGTAAGAGTTTCTCAGTTCCAAGAAACACGCATAATACAACAGATAAAGCATATTTCTAAACCCCTTTATATACAAAGCTGTCATCCGTCATTCTATCTTTTTGTGACAATTTGAATTAATCGGTTTAACCGTCTCTGTTCTATCGTACAGAGGGGTCCAAAAAAAGTATCCACTGTTTAAAAGTCCATAACTTGCGAACTAATTGACGCAGTTGTCTCATTTTTGGTGAAAGTGTAGCTTAAAGCCCAACTTAAAGATATCACTGTAAGTGTTCGAAATGGTCACCATTAACATCCACACATAAACGATGCCGCCGAACTGCAGCACGAACTACTGACTGCAACATGTTCAGCTGGATATTTGCACACGAATGCACGATGGATTCTCGAAGTTCATCCAATATGCATGGTTTTTGTCGATAAATGACGTCCTTTAGCGTTCTCCACAGGTAAAAGTCCAGAGGAGTTATGTATGGGGAACATGGTGGCTATTCCGCAGCACCTCCACGGCCTATCCATCTTCCTGGTAGATTTTCGTCGAGATACGCCCTAACACGATTTTGGTAGTGGGCTGGGACACCATTTTGGTTAAAGCAAACTTTTCCGCCTCCATACAAGTCTCGGATGCAGGTAAAATGGATGTCTGAAGCTTCTGAAGGTACACCTCACCGGTAACTGTGCCTTCAAAGAAGAATGGGCCAATCAAGCTCCGGTTAAGACAACCCACACCACACATTTACTCCTGGAAAATTCACGGCTTTGTCTACATGGACGTTCGGATTTTCGGCGGCCAAGTAGATGCAAT
The DNA here is from genome assembly GCF_023897955.1 of Schistocerca gregaria. Lineage (NCBI taxonomy): Eukaryota > Metazoa > Arthropoda > Insecta > Orthoptera > Acrididae > Schistocerca > Schistocerca gregaria. Next base: position 1,132,117,007 of record NC_064920.1, on the reverse strand, counting down.
TGTGGCGATTTACTGTACCACTCAGTTTGATCCGTGCCTCATCAGACCACACAATCAACTCTGTAAACTCTTCATCGCTGCGCGCCATGTTAGTAAACCACTCACAGTACTCCATTCTATGATCAGGGGCGCCCTCGTTCATTGCGTGTAGCAATAGTAGGATGTAGCACTTCACTTTGCTATCTTCAAAATTTGTCGAACACTCGAGCGACTCACTCCAGTGAACGGGCAAACTGTCTCACAGACTTCTGTGGTGAGCGAGGGAATTGTTACAACACACACACGACGGGAGTTAGCTGGACTTGTTACAGGTCGTCCGGATCGGTTGTTTGTCTGCATCTTTAATACAGCCTTCGGCTTAAAATTTGTCCCGAATGCGACGAATCGTTAAACGTGTCGGTGGCTCTGTTTGATACTCATTTCGCCATTGCCGTTGAACCTCATTAATATTTTTTTACTTAAAATACCACTTCAAAACTCACTTTCTTTCATCGAATGTAAGCCTTGCGCCAGCCATGTTTACTCGAGTAACTAGGTGCAACTAAGAACAGAACACTGACTATGTGGCGACTGTCATCTGACAAAACAAAACAACGCAATACAACGCTTGTGTGGCGATTGCCGGATCTACAAACTATTACACTACCAAAGATGAGACAACTCCGTAAATTAGTTTGCCAGTTATGGATTTTTCAACAGTGGATACATTTTTTTGGACCCCTCTGTATTTGGCCTAATACGAAAGTCCGACTGAAAACGGTCTGCTGCAGCCACTTGGTATTGTTTCAAATGCTAGGGCGTGAAGATGCCCAGAGAAAGTGGTTGGACATCAGAAAAACGAACATGGAATCCTGTTGCGATGGCACTGGCCACAGTATTCGAGTAGGTACGGGAAGTTTGGTCACGTTACACACTGTCACCTTAAATTTTGTTTTTATGTTTTGTTATATAAGTTACTTTGTGATTAATACTCCATCGTTTTAAAGTATACCTTACTTGAACGAAATTTCCACTCTGCAGCGAAGTGCTCGCAGATATGAAACTTCCTGGTAGATTAAAACTGTGTGCCGGACACAGACTCGAACTCGGGACCTTTGCCTTTCGCAGGCAAGTGCTTTATGCACGCACGACTCACGACCCGTCCTCACAGCTTTACTTCCGCCCGTACCTCGTCTCCTACCTTCCAAACTTCACAGAACTTTCATATCAGCACACACTCCGCTGTTGAGTGAAAATTTCATCCCCCAGGCTGTGCCATATTCTTTCTTCCAGAAGTGATAGATCTGCAAGTTTGACAGGCGAGCTTCTGACATTTGGTAGGTAGGAGACGGGGTACTGGAAGAAGTGAATTCGAAAGTAAACTTCTATGTACCGGCTTGACAGAAAATCCTAGGAAGTTCTGGTCTTACGTTAAATCAGTAAGTGGCTCGAAACAGCATATCCAGACACTCCGGGATGATGATGGCTTTGAAACAGAGGATGACACGCGTAAAGCTGAAATACTAAACACCTTTTTCCAAAGGTGTTTCACAGAGGAAGACCGCACTGCAGTTCCTTCTCTAAATCCTCGCACAAATGAAAAAATGGCTGACGTCGAAATAAGTGTCCAAGGAATAGAAAAGCAACTGAAATCACTCAACAGAGGAAAGTCCACTGGACCTGACGGAATACCAATTCGATTCTACACAGAGTACGCGGAAGAACTTGACCCCCTTCTAACAGCCGTGTACCGTAAGTCTCTAGAGGAACGGAAGGTTCCAAATGATTGGAAAAGAGCACAGGTAGTCCCAGTCTTCAAAAAGGGTCGTCGAGTAGATGCGCAAAACTATAGACCTATATATCTGACATCGATCTGTTGTAGAATTTTAGAACATGTTTTTTGCTCGAGTATCATGTCGTTTTTGGAAACCCAGAATCTACTCTGTAGGAATCAACATGGATTCCGGAAACAGCGATCGTATGAGACCCAACTCGCTTTATTTGTTCATGAAACCCAGATAATATTAGATACAGGCTCCCAGATAGATGCTATTTGTCTTGACTTCCAGAAGCGTTCGATACAGTTCCCCACTGTCGCCTGATAAACAAAGTAAGAGCCTACAGAATATCAGACCAGCTGTGTGGCTGGATTGAAGAGTTTTTAGCAAACAGAACACAGCATGTTGTTCTCAATGGAGAGATTTCTACAGACGTTAAAGTAACCTCTCTCGTCCCACAGGGGAGTGTTATGGGACCATTAGTAGATAGTGTCTGGAGTTCCATGCGGCTTTTCGCGGATGATGCTGTAGTATACAGAGAAATTGCAGCATTAGAAAATTGTAGCGAAATGCAGGAAGATCTGCGGCGGACAGGCACTTGGTGTAGGGAGTGGCAACTGACCCGTAACATAGACAAATGTAAAGTATTGCGAATACATAGAAAGAAGGATCCTTTATTGTATGATTATATGATAGCGGAACAAACACTGGTAGCAGTTACTTTTGTTAAATATCTGGGAGTATGCGTGCGGAACGATTTGAAATGGAATGATCATATAAAATTAATTGTTGGTAAGGCGGGTACCAGGTTGAGATTCATTGGGAGAGTCCGTAGAAAATGTAGTCCATCAACAAAGGAGGTGGCTTACAAAACACTCGTTCGACCTATACTTGAGTATTGCTCATCAGTGAGGTATCCGTACCAGATCGGGTTGACGGAGGAGATAGAGAAGATCCAAAGAAGAGCGGCGCGTTTCGTCACAGGGTTATTTGGTAACCGTGACAGCGTTACGGAGATGTTTAGCAAACTCAAGTGGCAGACTCTGCAAGAGGAGGCGCTCTGCATCGCGGTGTAGCTTGCTCGCCAGGTTTCGAGAGGGTGCGTTTCTGGATGAGTTATCGAATATACTGCTTCCCCCTACTTATACCTCCCGTGGAGATCACGAATGTAAAATTAGAGAGATTCGAGCGCGCACGGAGGCGTTCAGACAGTCGTTCTTCCTGCGAACCATACGCAACTCGAACAGAAAAGGGAGGTAATGACAGTGGCACGTAAAGTGCCCTCCGCCACACACCGTTGGGTGGCTTGCGGAGTATGAATGTAGATGTAGATGTAGAAGTAAAGCTGTGAGGACGGATCATGAATCGTGCTGGATAGCTCAGTCGATAGGGCATCGAGTCTCCGTCTGGCATACAGTTTTAATCTGGCAGGAAGATTTATATCTTACTTCATATACAGTTTTGCAACGCCCATGCATATTCACTTAGCAATAACGACAATGATATGCGGAATTATCCAGAAGCGTTTAATTGTTGCATCGCTGCAAAGATAACTGAAACAGATATTTCTGTGGTGTTGGGAAACAGCTTAATTCACTAAAACTGAACAAATTTTAGGAGTCGATGGAATCCCTATCAGATTCTGTATCAGATTTGCGGAGGCGTTAGCCCCTCTTTTGCCCATTACCTAGCGTAGATCCGTCGAACAAAATCCGTGCCCAGTAGCTAGATGAAAGCATAGGTCAGATCCACCGACATGAACGGTATAAGAAGTGAACAACAAAAATACCGTCCAATACCCATGGAGCTATTTCTTGCAGAATCTTAGAACATATTCTGTTCTCGGAGGTACACCGGAGAGAAAAACTCCAACAACATGGATTCCGAAACTGTCGACTATCTTAAACTCGCAGTTTTCTCACACTTCACCCTGAAAGCCGTGAATCAAGGCACACAGGAGCAGTCAGAAATTTTTTGAATTCCGAAAACCATTTGACTGAATATCACACCTAAGTTTATTATTTATATAAAAAGTGTGATCATATGGAGGTACAAGCGAGATTTGTCACTGGATTGAGGATTTCTTGGTACGGAGAACCATACCTGGAATTTCATCGTCATATGTAAAAGTAACTTCGATTGTGACACGGGGAGAGTCTGTTAGGGTCCTTGCTGTTCATGTTGTATACTAACGGCCTTGCAGATAACATTAATAACAAATTCCGACTTTTGCAGATGGCGTAGTAGTTAATACTGAGCCACTGTCTGACAAAACCTACGCAAATATTCATTCGGATCTCGATAAAATTTTAAAGTAGTCCAAAGATTGACAACTTGCTTTGAATCTTCAGAAGTATGAATTTGCGCACTTAAGACAGCGAAAAAAGGGGGTATCCTCTGACTGAATATTAACGCGCCACAAAGTACATGGCAGACTTCGGTTCATTGGTGAAATACAAGGTAAATGCAATCAGTCTACAAAGGCTATTGCTTACAAAACACTCATTGGACCCACCCTAGAATATCGCCAAATCGGACTAACGGGGCATACTGAACCTACATAGAAGTGGCAGCATGAATGGTCACAGGTTTGTTTGAACGACGGGGAACAGCCAAGGAGATACTGAAGAAATTGAACTGGCAGAAGCCTGAACATAGGGGCAAACTATCCAGATGAAGCCCATTTATTAAGTTTCAAGGACCAGCTTTATGTGATGAATCAGGGAATATAGAACCCCTTACCTATCGGTCCGTATGGTCGCGAGGAAAAGATAGAACTAATTAGAACATCCACAGAGATGTTTTTGCAATCATTCTTCCCTCTCTCCCTACGTGAATGGAACGGGAAGAAGCGCTAAGAACTGGCACAATGGGAGCATCCACTGCCACGCAAGAGGAGGAGGAGATGAGTGTTTAACGTCCCGTCGACAGTGATTTCATTAGAGATGGTGCGTACGCTCGGATTAGTGAAGGATGGGGAAGGAGACCGGCGGTGCCCTTTTAAAGCAAACATCCCGCCATTTACCTGAAGCGGTTTAGGAAAATAACGGAAAACCTAAAACAGGATGGTCGGACGCGGGTTTGAACCGTAGTCCTCCCAAATGCGAGTCCGGTGTGCAAACCACTACGCAACCTTGCTCGGTACTGCCACGCACTTAAGTTTGTAGAGTATGAATGTAGATGACGATGTAATTATTATTATTATTTTTATTATTATAAAGAAAGATCTTTTCTCGGTTGTAAGTCGTTTATAGAGGACTCGCGCACGTAGTACTAGGTGTGTGAGAAGCACTATGTACAGGTCGTATCACCCGTATACGTGCATAATGGCCCATCTACATCTACATACATACTCCGCAATCCACCAAACGATGCGTGGCGGAGGGTACCTCGTACTACAACTAGCATCTTCTCTCCCTGTTCCACTCCCAAACAGAACGTACGAGCCCTAATCTCTCTTATCATTATGGTATTTCCGCCAAATATAAGTTGGCGGTAGTAAAATTGTACTGCAGTCAGCCTCAAATGCTGCTTCTCTAAATTTCCTCAGCACCGATTCACGAAAAGAACGCCTCCTTTCCTCTAGAGACTCTCACCCGAGTTCCTGAAGCATTTCCGTAACACTCGCGTGATGATCAAACCTACCAGTAACAAATCTAGCAGTCCGCCTCTGAATTGCTTCTATGTCCTCCCTCAATTCGATCTGATAGGTATCCCAAACGTTCGAGCAGTACTCAAGAATAGGTCGCATTAGTGTTTTATAAGCGGTCTCCTTTACGGATGAACCACATCTTCCCAAAATTCTACCAATGAACCGAAGACGACTATCCGCCTTCCCCACAACTGCCATTACATGCTTGTCCCACTTCATATCGCTCTGCAATGTTACGCCCAAATATTTAATCGACGTGGCTGTGTCAAGCGCTACACTAATGGAGTATTCAGACATTACGGGATTCCTTTTCCTATTAATCTGCATTAATTTACATTTATCTATATTTAGAGTTAGCTGCCATTCTTTACACCAATCACAAATCTTGTCCAAGTCATCTTGTATGCTCCTACAGTCACTCAACGACGACACCCTATCCAAAAGATCATGTATGTAGATACAAAACAACAGCGGACTTACCACACTTCCCTGCGGCACTCCAGATGGTAGCCTTCAGTAAGTATGCCAACGCATCCTACGTACGTTGTATGTAAAATACGCTGACCTAAGGGTATGGACCATATTTTATTTTATTTTAAACTAGCGAGCCCGTTGCAGCCGCGTCTCCGCATTGGGTAGTTTCAGCATGAATTTGCCGCAGTCGATTGCAACCAATACCGTAAGTGAGACGCGGACTTCTTGAATATAACGGTGTGCAACACGAAGTAGCAAAGTATGCCGCGTTGACACTGACGCAAGTGTTGCCGAAACGGCGTGCTCAGCGCGACTGCGAGTAACTCTTGACGCAAGCCGCCGTCGAAACCAGCGCTCCGGCGCTAACCTAAGGTGTGTCACTACGTGACTTGAAGAGGCGCACTGCCAAGCATAAACAGGGGGCAGTCAAGTAATACCAAAGTCTTTAGCGTCAGAACTCTCTCGAGTGAGGGTGCTGTGCTAAACGGACGGCCACCTGAAGCTTCCGATGGAGGACCACAGTTCCAGTCTGTGGCGGGGCTGCGGTCTGACCATCTGAGTTCGCAAGGGATTCGGAGCCAGCCAGCAGTAAGGTGGACTCCTTCCCAGGAGCGAGGCGTTCGGATCGCCGCTGCTGCAGAGGACATCCCCCAGCGGTATCCGCCGTCGCCGGTGGGCCTGGCGCGATTGCTACACTCATGTTCATAAATTAAGGATAATTGCAGAATGTGGTGCCATACAACGTGGCAGAATGTGGTGCCACACAACGTGGCACGACACAAAACTGGCGCTAATAGCATAGGAACATAGGGAACACACACGACACAGATCTGTAAGTCCAAGGTATTGGTGGTAAGTTAAGAAAACCGCCAGAAACACACGTGCTACAAAACGCCACTCTTTGCTGCGCATGTACCCCGACATCAATATGGGATATGATCACTATGCACATGTAAACAGGCCGCACAACGGGTTGGGATACTCTGGATCAGGTGGTCGAGCAGCTGCTGGGGTATAGCCTCCCATTCTTGCACCAGTGCCTGTCGAAGCTCCTGAAGTGTCCTAGAGGTTTGAAGACGTGCAGCGATACATCGACCGAGAGCATCCCAGACGTGCTCGGTGGGGTTTAGGTCTGGAGAACAGGCAGGCCACTCCATTCGCCTGATATCTTCTGTTTCAAGGTACTCTTCCACGATGGCAGCTCGGTGGGGCCGCCAGATGTTTTATTGCATTGCAACCCCACTTGGACAAAACTTTTTTACACAAACAGTTTCAGCTTGTAGGACACAATAAAGCGTTGGCATCTGGAGAACAGAAACTCTGAGCCCTGATGGGCCAAACCGACAAATCGACTCCTGTCTAAGGACAGAAACCAGTTGTTTAAAATGCTTTGGCGCAACTGCTACTGCGATTCAGTAGAACTAGTACTCAGAATTGCGGCTGTCTTGTGTCACAGTAAAAAGTTTGGGAAAATAATAAAAAAACACAATTATTGCAAGAATCTACACAAGTGTTCAGTGGTCTCCATTCCTTCTATTCCAGTGTCAATCAGGTACTGGATGATTTCTTGAGGAATGGCTGACCGGTTTTCACGGAGTGCTGCACTGAGGAGAGCTATCGATGTAGGTCAGTGAGACCTGGCACGAAGTCGGCGTTCCAAAACATCCCAAAGGTGTTCTATAGGGTTCAGGTTAAAACTCTGTGCAGGCCAGTCCATTACAGAGATGTTATTGTCATGTAACCACGCCGCGTGATGACTGGGTGTTGTGTGTTGTCCTTAGGTTAGTTAGGTTTAAGTAGTTCTAAGTTCTAGGGGACTGATGACCATAGATGTTAAGTCCCATAGTGCTCAGAGCCATTTGAACCATTTTTTGAACCACGCCGCAACAGAGCTGAGAGGTGGCTGTCCCTTGTTCTGAGATGACCAACAGAAGTGGTATCTGTAATCAACTTCTCCTTGAGTCAGTACTATGACAACTCGGCAGGGTCTTCAGCACACAATACTGCCCTACACTTGTCTGCTGCGTCTGGCGTCTTCAATTACTGATCTCCAGATTTCACTTGCCCAGCACTGAACTGGAACTGGCTGTTGTGGCTGTCAATCGTCGTTACTTCTTTTTCACTATCTTCCCAGCCACCTTAAACTGAAGTGTTTCCACCAGAAAACTTTTAGTGCAGCATGTATTCACAACGCACAAGCTAGGCTGCCGTCATGTTACTTCATCGCTAGAATAATCGTTCTAGTATAGGCCTCTTAGAGGTTGTCAGGACCAGATCTTTAGTTTACGGCAAATAATGGAGAAGTGTTATGAGTGGAACAGGGAACTGTATCTATGCTTTATAGATCTAGAAAAGGCATATGACCGGGTTCCTAGGAGGAAGTTATTGTCAGTTCTACGAGATTATGGAACAGGAGGCAAACTTTTGCAAGCAATTAAAGGTCTTTACATAGATAGTCAGGCAGCAGTTAGAGTTGACGGTAAATTGAGTTCATGGTTCAGAGTAGTTTCAGGTGTAAGACAAGGCTGCAACCAGTCTACACTGTTGTTCATATTATTTATGGATCATATGTTGAAAACAATAGACTGGCTGGGTGAGATCAAGGTATGTGAACACAAAATAAGCAGTCTTGTTTATGCGGATGACTTAGTTGTGATGGCACATTCGATTGAAAGTTTGCAAAGTAATATTTCAGAGCTAGATCAGAAATGTAAGGACTATGGTATGAAGATTAGCATCTCCAAAACGAAAGTAATGTCAGTGGGAAAGAGATATAAACGGATTGAGTGCCAAATAGGAGGAAGAAAGTTAGAGCAGGTGGACGGTTTCAAGTACTTAGTGAAAGAACTGGAAGCGAGGTGTAGCACAGCTAATGCAGTGAGCGCTCAGCTACGATCTACTCTCTTCTGTAAGAAGGAAGTCAGTACCAAGACTAAGTTATCTGTGCACCGTTAAATCTTTCGAGCAACTTTGTTGTATGGGAGCGAAAGCTGGGTGGATTCAGGTTACCTTATCAACAAGGTTGAGGTTACGGATATGAAAGTAGCTAGGATTATTGCAGGTACTAGTAGAAGGGAACAATGGCAGGAGGGTATCCACAATGAGGAAATCAAAGAAAAACTGGGAATGAACTCTATAGATGTAGCAGTCAGGGCGAACAGGCTTAGATGGTGGGGTTATGTTACACGCATGGGAGAAGCAAGGTTACCCAAGAGACTCATGGGTTCAGCAGTAGAGTGTAGGAGGAGTCGGTGCAGACCAAGGAGAAGGTACCTGGATTCGGTTAAGAATGATTTTGAAGTAATAGGTTTAACATCAAAAGAGGCACCAATGTTAGCACTGAATAGGGGATCATGGAGGAATTTTATAAGGGGGCTATGCTCCAGACTGAACGCTGAAAGGCATAATCAGTCTTAAATGATGATGTATAGCACATGACCAGAAAGAGGTCTTATCTTCGTGTCTTGCACGCGCCATCGAAGACTCTCGTTCTCAATACTGGCCTGGCACGAATGTATTTTATATATTAAAATATATAGTTTATAATTACTACAAATCATTAGGCTATGTAGTTACTAAATGTCATTAGGCTATCAAATATGACATGCTATTACAAGCTGGAGTCAGCTGCAGTTCCATACAGTGAATAATCTCCTTGGAGGCTGGTCAACAGTACACCTAAGCGTCCACCACATGCAATCATGTTGCCGTAAAAAACTTTTCAGGCTATAACCATGGGAACCTTATAATATATTCGACTCACTCCCACCCTCTACAGTGCCAGATTACAACGCTGCTGAACATACTGACTGTCCATCGGCTGTGAGCAAAGATGACGTTCAGTAATGTAGATGGATTCCCGTTCACTGAAGCGAGTCGATGAAGACATCGACTTTAATGAAGAGGAGAAGAAACGTACTGCAACCAGACAGTATAAGCGAAAGGAACTCATGGTCTGTTTGGTTAGCATGAGTAATGATAAAGTAATGATTCACTACTGGGCATTGCGTGACAGTATCAGCACAAGGAAGAGTTTCTCTTCTGTGCCAATCACTTGACAGAGCATAATTTCTAATATCTGTTTTCCCGCACAATTTCTGCTCAGTAATATCACAGAACTTATTCCCTGGGATATTAATAATAATTGTCCTACAATCCTGTCCCTTCTTCTAGTTAGTATTTTCCACGTATTTCTTTACTTCCCAATTCTAACCTCTTAATTTCTCATGTTATCAGCCCATTTAAATTTCAGCATCCTTCTGTGAGTCCATATTTCAAATATAAGAGTGGAAATGAAAACGTTCTAAGAGCCATTTGTTCACAAAACGCTTTTTCAGTGATGCTGTGTTCTTGGTATTCTGTTGCAGGTCCTAGATTTGATCCAGGTGCCAAACCACGGATGAAGTTTTTATACATGTGTCTGTAGAAGGCGCACAGTTTTCTGCCAAGCTGTGCTTCTCTCTGGACTTGCAAAAGAAATGAGAAACGGCTATCGTTGACTACAGTTCAAGTTAAAAAATTTATGCTGTATTTCTGTACTATTGCCACAGACAAAATGTAGATCCTAAATATTAATGGCAATGGAAACAATTTTTTTTCCTGCTATTTTATGAAAAACTCACATAGTTGAGACCGTGGTTGCCTTAAACAAAACACGTTGATTACTGCAAAGAAGCAAGGTGATTATTCCAAAGATGAAAACGGAAATCAGCCAGTACTAAAGACGATTGGAGACTTTTTATTTGTATATACAAAGAAAAGACTGCTTGTTTTTTTACATTTTTTTATTTTATCAGACCAGTATCGAGCACCTGCTCATCATCAACTGCCCTATAGAAGATACACAGAAATAATATACAGGGTGTCCCATTTATCTTGACCACCCTAAATAACTTTGTCCAGACGCAAATTACTAAATGTTTCAAGCAAATGTTCTTTAGTGGTCAGTGGGACATCAATCAGCATGTGATTAAGTAGGCTTTCCCGGCGTAATAAATCTTTAAAGTCTCTTCGGGTTTGCTGCCGGATCCTAAAATCAACTTGACTCGATATTTCGGCGATCCAACTGTTCGCCATCTTCAGGAAAATGCTGCTTCTGCTGATGAGTCCCGCTGAGAACTGGCGCCAGGCTGCAAATCGACGTCCTATAGAGGCCACCGTTCAGTACACGGCGCATGCGCCACCCGTCATGGTTGCTGCTCTCCAAGACAGGGAGGTGGCGCCGCCCTTAGTGGAACACTGCTGGCAACGATATATCGCACTCACGGCCGCAACTAAGAACTTTCAATTTTGATGCGTGATAACACAGGATTCCACGTCTTGCTAAGAGGAAACCCATTGTCTCTGCTGATTAAATTATCCGCCAACCTAATTTCAATCGCCTCTTTATAGACACTTCCAGAAACCGGAAATGTTGGCAACTATCACAGTTTCATCAACTGTGTCCCTCATTTAAGTAGTGTTCTGCTACTGCTGATTTTTCCGGCTGTTGTAGCCTCGTATGACGGCGATGTTCCACACACCTGCCATGCACTGTGCGAATCGAACGGCCAGTGTAAGCTTTCCCACACTGACACAGAATTTTGTGAACCCCGGGTTTCCTAAGCCCCAAATCATCTTTCCCAGAGCCGAGCGAGTGGACGGAACGCACTCTTAATGTTAAAATTCCTTAAATTTCGTCCAATCTTAAACGATAAGCCTCCAGCATAATGAAGAAAGGCCACAGATATATGTTCCTCTTCATACACCTCCGGAGATGGTCCAAACTCCATAGCCTGACGAATCTGCTTCTCGGAGTACCCATTTTCCTTAAAAACAGCCATCAAATGCGCAAGTTCTTGGGTTAAGCCGTCCGCGTCAGAAATGGTATATGCTCTCCGTATCAAAGTCCTAAGAACGCCACTGCGTTGGTGTGGTGGATGACAACTCTTATCCTCAAAGTCCTCCATAAATAAACTGGCGACTATGGGTGATAAAGGACTACCCATAGCACTCCGTCATTCTGTTCAAAAATGTTAACGTTAAATAAAAAAATACGTGGATGTAAGCACATGAGGACAAAGCTTCACTAGCTCTTCATCCAGTTTTTCAATGATTAAACTAAGAGACTCTTCCAGAAGAACTTGTGTAAATGTGATACCACGTCGAAACTCACTAACAGATCTGAAGGACTCAACTTCAAAGATCCCAATCGTCGAATAAAATCCACCGAACTGGTGAAATGGTGTTCACACTTGCCAACAAATGGACTGAGAACAGATGATAAATACTTTGCCAGGTTATAAGTGGGTGCACCCAAATTACTATCAATAGGGCGTAGAGGAACCCCTTCCTTATGTAACTTAGGCAGACCATACAACCTAGGCGGAACGGCAGCACCAGGATGAAGTTTCTTACGCAAATCTTCCGACAACGAACTCTTTTTCAACAGCTAAAGTGCCTTGCTCTTGATCCTTTCTGTGGGGTCACTAGATAGTCTTCTGTACGCCGGGTCGTTGCGTAGTAAATCCATTTTTAGAACATGATCATCCCGAGTCATTACAACCGTGGCATTCCCCTTCTCAGCTGGTAAAACTACTGCTTCATTGTCATTCCTAAGGGAACGAATGGCTGCTCTCCCTGCGGAAGAGATGTTACCCCGCGGTGGTCGAGCCCTACGTAATGTGTGCGACACTTCTTGCCTTATTTCCTCTGCTTGATCCTCGGGTAGGCTCTGTACTGCTTGTTCCAGAGAGCATATGAACTCTGTGACAGGAAGTCTCTTGGGACTGGGCGAAAAATTTAAACCTTTCTCCAAACACCGACACTGTGGGCTCATCCAACAACTTGTTAGAAAGATTAATCACAGTGCGCCGACGTTTATCCGCTTCTGATGCTATAGAACGAGAAAGAAGCAGTTAAAAATTTCGAAGATTGTCTGGTAACGGCGCTCCTATGTGCCCAATCTGATAGGCTTAGGATACCCGGGGTTTACCAAATTCCGTGTCAGTGGGGGAAAGCTTACAATGGCCGTTCGATTCGCACAGTGCATGACAGGTGTGTGGAACATCGCCGTCATACGAGGCTACAACAGCCGGAAAAATCGGCAGTAGCAGAACACTGCTTAAATGAGGGACACAGTTGATGAAACTGTGATAGTTGCCAACATTTCCGGTTTCTGGAAGTGTCTATAAAGAGGCGATTGAAATTAGGTTGGCGGATAATTTAATCAGCAGAGACAATGGGTTTCCTCTTAGCAAGACGTGGAATCCTGTGTTATCACGCATCAAAATTGAAAGTTCTTAGTTGCGGCCGTGAGTGCGATATATCGTTGCCAGCAGTGTTCCACTAAGGGCGGCGCCACCTCCCTGTCTTGGGAAGCAAAACCGTGATGAGCGGCTCACGCGCCGTTTACTGAACGGTGGCCTCTATAGGACGTTGATTTGCAGCCTGGCGTCAGTTCTCAGCGGGACTCATCAGCAGAAGCAGCATTTCCTGAAGATGGCGAACAGTTGGATCGCCGAAATATCGAGTCAAGTTGATTTTAGGATCCGACAGCAAGCCCGAAGAGACTTTCAAGCATCAATCAGCATGATTGTCTTCGTTGTAGCTTTTTTTTTTTTTTTTTTTTTTTTTTTTTTTTTTTTTTTTTTACAATGATATTGAAGTGTTACAGTACCGCCCGGCATTGAAAATAGGTACAGCATTCTTCCTTATTCTTGTCAGAACAACATATATTTTGTAATAATAACTCAATTTCACTTAATACACCGAAGCCGGATACCAGTGTAGGAAAGAATGACAATTTATTTATTTAATTGATCACATGTGCACTCCCACAAAATAAATCCCTACATCCAGTTTGGTGAGATCTGTGAAATGAATGAATGTATGGTCGTCTGCTAACCGCAGCTAGTGAATGTGAACATATGATCTCTTTGAGACGATCCTTTGGTCACCTTTGGTGGAACCAACGAGATGAAATTTACTGGAGCTTTGAGCGCCTGAAATGTGGCTGACCAATACGGTAACAAAGTGCTCCCCCACTTGGGCAGAGGTGCGAGATGACCTAAAGAACGGCCATGTTTTCAGCACTCTGCCACTGGATCTTGTGTTGGTAAGACCTGCCTTAGGTGTGCTTCGTAAAGACAAAAGAGTGGAAACATAGTATGCATGTGAAGTACTTAAGAGTAGTTTGGAATAATAATTTCTCTATTTTGTGGGGAGAATTAAATGTCAGGCAGATAATATTAAGGGGATCGTAGTAATCTTCGGAAGTGACCAACGGTCACAATGAACCATGTGCAGCAATAAATTGAAATACTCCCGAGTGCTCAAGTTAAGCTGAGTTACTAGCGTGTGTACTATAAGTTGGAAATATTTAAGAAATGGCGTGTGCAGTACTTGAAATTAGAGACGAGTACATCAATGTGGAGAGTACTGTGTGAGTCTCAATCTGTGTATGAGACAAAGGATAAAGAGAAGTACTCCTCCATGGTATCAGTTGAGGACTCGCGTGTGTGATGAATATGTTCTTAATATTACTTTGCGTGTTATGTTTCCGTGTGACGCTCGATTCAAACTATAATACTCAGAGAGAAGCAAGGTGAGTCAGCCGTCTATCCAGCAACGCCACTTGGCTTGCAATGCACAGGAAGACGTGCATATATCCTCCAGAGTTCATAGTAGGAAAGAAAAGTTATGAAGTGGGGCAGTGTCGTGTGAAACTGGGATAAATACTAATGGAAGTGGGAAAGCTGAAAGTGATGTGATTATAACGTTGTGACTATTCTTTGTATTGTATGTTGCCAGTGTGATGTATTTCATGAAATTTAAGTATGTGTGGTTGGCATGGGAGAGTAACAAGATAGTTTCAGAGGCAGTGTGGGTTATGCATGTTCCTTTTTGTACCTCTCGGTCTGGGGGAAATTTTCGTGATGATGGGTGTAAGAGTCGAAGTGTGAGATATAGCAAAAGATCCACCATCCTATCCAGAAAGCGCACTGTAGCGTTAAATAATTACGAGACCATAAGACAGAGAATCACCAATGTAAAGCCATGCCCACTGGGCGGAGTTTCTCATGTGTTATTGTTGTAGAAAATGTAATGGTGTGTTTAGAATTTATCGGAATAAAAAAGATAGTGAAAAGAAAAAGGTTGGTGGCCTTTTCCTTCAAATAGTATGTTGTCATGATATCCAGAATTTATAATGTGTGCGCCATTCATATTCAGTGCGATGGCCACGTGTTGATCAAAGTCGTTGAATGAGAAAGAAAATGTGGTATTGCCAGTGCGTAGAGAACAGTCAGAATTGCGTAAATTACTAATAGTCAGATGTGCATTATCCGTTTCCGTTGCGTAATATTCAAACAGAAGAATATTTTGTAACTTAATTGCGATTACGAGAGTTCATGTTACTCGATAAATAAGAATGAATCCACTCGCTTGGCAGACCACTCATCTTGCAGGCCTGACTGCTTGATGCCACAATATGAGCAAGGCATGTGGGTGCCTCTCAATATGAACAGCGGTATGACTTTTTAAATGGTACCCTGTATTTTTTATTCGGTAATTCATTTCCTCTCCTACAGACCTATTCAAAAATGTATCACAGTATACCATTCACTGAAACACAACGTTATTAATTACATAATACAGCATTGACGTTGACGCTCCCAGCGCTTAGTGCATGTACTCGGGGTAATGGAACACATCCACGTGCTGACGTCTTAAAGGACAAATGTAAACATATGTAGAATGCACACCCGTCATTCCGTCAACCGTCGTCAATTGAAGACTTGTGTGAATAGAATGTACACCAACGAAGAGAAGGTAGAAATGCTACTCATCTATGGGGAACGCAAGTTAGCAGAACAGTAGTTGCAATACTGTTTTCTTATGTACGGGTACATTTAGTACAGTAGTTTAGTCCTTTAAAATACTGTTGCGTAGAACAGGCCTACAGTATAGGCTGTCCTTCCTACGAATTGCATCTACATAACGTATCTTTTATTATTATTGTTGTTGTCGTTGTGGAAGGCAGGCGAAATGCAACGCAGGCAGCGGAACTGTACAGAGAGCGATATCCTGACAAGCACCCACCTTCCCGACGGATGTTTTCTCGTCTTCTTGCGACGCTTCAGGAAAGGGGAGTTTCAACCCACGACAGCGCAATCGTCGTAGCACTCGCACAGACGAAGCTGCCGAAGTTAAGTGTTCTCGCTTCCGTTGTTATGAATCCACACGTGAGCACACGACAGCTTGTAAACACGTGATTGGCATTACTAAAAATAGAGTACATCCTTACCATGTACACCTACATCAACAATTGCATAGGAATGATTTCCAGAATCGTGCACAGTTCTGTCAGTGGGCACAGCAGCAAATCCTTGCCAACCCGAACTATTTCTCCAATGTTCTATTTAGCGATGAATGTTCCTTCTCAAACAAAGGACAGGTAAATAAAAGGTACATGCATTATTGCTCCAGCGAGAACCCACGATGGCTTAGACAGGAGGAACATCAGCGTCAATGGAGATGTAATAGGTGTAGTGATCGTATGTGTAAATATTAGTTATAAAATTAAGTAAAGACTTGGTGAAGGAAGTTACACCACGCTAGCAGATACACGGAAGTGGAGCAGGACCGCGGAGAGGTAATCGTCCGATCGAGTATGCGAACCAGGCAGTCAGCAGTCTACCGGGGGCGTCGTCCGGAGGACATTGCCGGCCCCGCTGGAAAGCAGGGCAGACGGATCAGGAGCCAGCGTAAGTCACGTGTACGATACACGAGGGAACCTTCTAGCATCGAACCACAGAGGTCAGTCACTGTGCTACAAAAGTCACGCTGTCAGCAGGAACACGAAATAAATACCCCGGAAAGAGGCAGCTCCCTCTCAAAGTTTGCAGCTTCTCCTGACGTCTGCTGGGAGTCTGCTCGAAGTCTGCTGGAAGTGCTGGTCAACTTAGGCAGTACGCTTGTCATGTTCCGGAAGCCTCGTGACGTTTGCTCGGCGTGCTGATGCACTCCCGACGGTACGCATGAAGAAGAAGCGGCAGCCATGGAGGTCATAGGACAGTATCGAACCTGATAGCAGCGTCTAGTTACCACGACTTACGAAGAAAGAAGAAGATGTTGTCCCCTCGCCAGTAAGTCACGGAAGTCGAGTCTTCGTTCTGAGTCAAGTCATTAAAGTCGAAGTCTCACCAATAGCAACGGAGGAAGACGTATAGTGAATAGCCCGGGTGACTGGTTCGGACGAAGGGATGCGGCCGGACCAGTGAGTCACCCGTGAATTGGGAAGAACTCCAGTTCAATGGACGCCGCCCAGAGCCGCCCAATCTGAGAACACAGGTTCACTCCTAGCACGGGGCAACTTTCGTCATGCCCCCAGGGGCTCAGCATTCACTTGCTGAGTACGGGATTGGCGACCCCGGGGTCCTGAGCTGGGGACTGGTCTGCGCCGCCAGTGTCCTGTCACCGTAACCCCCGGACATGCTTCAGCGACCACCGTACGGCGCGGCGGTGAAATGTTGTGTGCTGCGGGGAATGGTAATCTTGGCTTGACCGCCTGGATTGCGAGGAAGGCCAACCTCTATAAAAACCCCTCAATCTTTCGGTGTGCTCCGCGCCTAGAAGATGCATGGCTGTTGGGGTGGAACAGTCGCAAGCGGGCAACCTCTGGGGCACCTGCCGCACCCCAGTTGTATAAGGCTTACTCAGGCACGCGGGGCTCTGTCTGAGCGGACTTTTAGTTCCCTAGCTGCTCGTGGGACCGCAATGGACCCTTCGACCTCTACATTTCCCCCTACCAGTGGCTTGGGTGAGCCGCTGGTAGGAAAACACACCCCATCGAAAAAGCGGCTACGCGCTGCGAGTCCTCCAGCGCCTGGTGTTGCTAGAGATTTAACAGAATGTAGTAACGGAGCACATGCTGATAATCAGAATGTGTTTTTGATTATTAAAAGGAAGGAGGGTAGCTTTGAGAGGGTTTCTCCCTTTTACATCCACAAGGGTCTTGAGGGAATTGCAGGAACACTGAAATCTGTAAAGCGACTGCGCAATGGGACTCTGTTAGTTGAAACTTCTAGTTCCCGTCAAGTCGCTGCCCTTCGGAAAGCAAATTGTCTAGGAGAGTACGCTGTTGAGACCGAGCTCCACTCCACTTTGAATTATAGTAAGGGTGTTGTGACGTGTAGGGACTTGGTGGATATCCCCATAGACGTGCTAAAATCTGAGTGGGCTGACGAAGGAATTGTTGACGTGCAGCACATTATGAAACGAGTCAATGGGGACCTCGTCAAATCTGACTCGTTTATTCTCACATTCAGTTGCCCGAGACTCCCAGAGCATGTTAAAGCGGGGTTCTTACGTTTGCCCGTACGGCCATATTTCCCCAACCCAATGCGCTGTTTTAAATGTCAGCGCTTTGGGCATACTACGTTGGGGTGCAATGGGATAGCCACTTGTGGTAAATGTGGTCAGCCTGCCCATGACGGAGCCGATTGTTCATCGCCTGTGAAGTGCGTGAATTGCTCTGGGAGTCACCCTGTCTGGAGCCGGACCTGCCCCATCTATCTCGAAGAACGGAAGGTACAGGAGATTAAAACATCTAAGCGCATCCCCTATGGTGAGGCCAAGAAGCTCTTTAAGGCCATGCAACCTCCTGTGTTTTCAACATCTTTCGCTTCCGCTCTCAAAAAACTGGTACAACTGGCCACTGTTGCTACACAAACAGAGGTTGCTAGTGTTAGCACTAAAACCTGCGCTTGCCAGTGCACTTGTGCTGCTGCGGTTGTTTTGCAATCTGCGGCTCTCCCCGCTGCATCGGACAAGGCCGTGGTTGCTGACATTGAGGTACTTCCAGCCTCCCCCGATATGGCACCTTCTGCCCAGGCGAGTCAACCTCCAACTGTTGACAAGGCTCTGCATTCCAAGCCCCCCAAGACAAAGCCTCAGAAGATGAAGGTTCTGCCACCTGAGGAGACTAGTCAGTGTCGGTCCGATGACGAGGCCATCGTACTGTCTAACATCTCCCGTGGGTCGTCATCGGAGCTTATGGACATTGATGTCGACCGGGGGCGATCTTCTCGCCCCAGGAATAAATCTCCGGCCAGTACGGTCTCTCCTCCAGCACTCGCGGATTCTGCTCTGTGGGAGGCTGCAGCTGACCTCCATTCTAGTGACCACCCCCCTCTGGATTCGCCTCCTGGATGAGGCTGTGGCATTACCAGTGCCGCCCCGGTGGCACCTTTGCAGAGCTGACTGGACACTTTTCAGCCAACTGGCTGTTTTGGAACACCGTGCCAGCGTCCACGAATGGGTAGACCATGTTGCAGCCGTGATCTCACATGCTGCTGAATTGTCAATCCCACGGTCATCCGGTCATCCCAAGAGGCGTCCTGTCCCTTGGTGGACCACTGAGTGCCACTCAGCCATCCGCGCCCGCCGTGCAGCACTGCGCCGCTTCAAGTGCCGTCCCTCAGCTGACAATCTTGCGGCCTTTCGGGTGGCAAGGGCCAGAGCGCGGCGAGTGATTAAAGAGAGCAAACGACGGTCATGGCAATCGTTCTTGAATTCCATCTCTCACTCCACTAGTTCTACGAAAGTATGGGAAGCCATCAGGAGGATTTCCGGGAAACTCAGCCAGCTACCTGTCACGGCATTGCTGCATCAGGGATGTCTCCTCACGGCGCCGAGAGACATTGCCCAGACACTGGCCATGCATTTTGCGGAATCTACCGCCACTATTAACTGTGATCCAGATTTCTGCCGCTACCGCACTGCCATCGAAAGGGGTCACTTGGACTTCCGGTCTCTAAATTCTGAACCCTATAACTGCCCCTTCACAATGTGGGAACTGGATTCTGCGCTGTCTGTGGCTCATGATACTGCGCCTGGTCATGATCAAATCCGGTACAGCATGCTGCGGCACCTGTTGCTGCCATCCAAGGAAGTTCTCATGAACTGTTTCAATATGATATGGTTATCTGGCACGTACCCTGACTCGTGGAGGGAGGCAATTTTGATTCCCCTCCTCAAACCAGGGAAGGACCGAACGCATCCCAGTAGTTATCGGAGTATTGCCTTGACGAGCTGTGTTGGGAAGACGTTGGAACGCATGGTCAACCGCCGCCTGGTTTGGCTGCTCGAGACCAGGCAGCTCCTTAGCCCCTCTCAGTGTGGCTTTAGGAGATGTCGTTCCACTATAGACAACTTGACCCTGCTTGAGGCCGCCATCCAGCAGGCCTTTCTACGTAACCAGCATTGTCTAGGGGTCTTCTTTGACATTAATAAGGCGTATGACACTACTTGGCGCCGCCTTATCCTCAATCAACTCCATGAGTGGGGCTTTCGTGGCCGTCTCCCCATCTTCATTCGGTCCTTTCTTTCTCACCGCCTCTTTCGGTATCGGGTTGGTAATGTGCTATCGGATTTGTACGTGCAGGAGAATGGTGTTCCTCAGGGCAGCGTTTTAAGTGTCACCCTCTTTGCCGTTGCTATTAACAGTATCACGTCCACTATCCGGAGTCCTGCCCAATGCTCCTTGTTTGTGGACGATTTTGCTGTTTTCTGTTCTTCCTCCAGTCTTGTCAGTGCTAGTCGGCAGTTACAGCTTACGATAAAGCGCTTGGAGGCATGGACTGCAAAGCCGGTTTTTACCTTTTCTGCAGACAAATCTGTGTGTGTTCATTTTAATCGTTCTCGGCGTCTTTTTTACCTCACCTGCATTGTGTCTGAGGGACACCGTTCTTCCTTTTAGAGACACTGTGAGGTTCCTGGGCCTCACTTTTGATTCCAAGTTGTCGTGGTTGCCTCACCTTAATGACCTCAAGGTGCGGGTCCTGAAGGCACTGAATATTTTGAAGTGTCTGAGCCATCGGTCCTGGGGAGCAGATCGGGCGCGTCTGCTGCAGTTTTATAGGGCTTTCGTCCGATCGCGTCTTGACTATGCTTGCACCTTGTATGGGTCAGCAAGGCCTTCGTATCTGAAGATCCTTGACGCAGTACACCATGAGGGTATCAGGCTGGCCACTGGTGCCTTCTGTACCAGTCCCATCCCCAGCCTGTGTGCTGAGGCAGGGGAACCGCCGCTCGCCATCCGGCGGAAACTCCTCATGGTGCGACGGGTGTGTCATTTCCTTGGCTGTCCTACCTCCCCTGCGTACCCTACCGTTGCCCGACCGCCTATGGAACGTCTCTTTTCCAGTCGTCCCAGGGCAACGAGACCATTTGGGATTCGTGCCAAGCATTTGCTTGAGTCCCTTGGTGTGGAGCGTGTGGCCCCCCAACGACAAGGTTTTACTCGCCTGCCTCCCTGGTTGCTCCAGAGGGCCAGCATCCTTCTAGACTTGTCGGAGTACCGGAGGAACTGCACTCCGGCGTTTGTTTTTACCTCCTTATTTTACGATATTTTAAACCAGCATCCGGACCATGTACCTGTATTCACAGATGGCTCTAAACAGGGGGACTCTGTTGGCTGTGCTGTTGTTTTCCCTGATCGAGTCGTCAAGTTACGGCTTCCTGCGGCGTTTACCATCCTCGATGTCGAATTGTTTGCAATCTTGCGGGCATTGGAGCAGATGAGATGTGTTACCAGTCTTAAGTTCCTCATCTTTTCTGACTCCCTGAGTGCCCTTCAGAACATGCAACACTTGTACCCAGCGGATACGGTCGTCCAGAACATCCATGATGCCCTACTCCACCTGCAACGGCAGGGGAAGGAGGTTTCTTTCTGCTGGGTGCCGGGGCACGTGGGTATTAGGGGAAACGAACTGGCGGATGTGGCTGCCAAAGATGCATGTTCCCTCCCTCACGTTGTTGAATGTGCCGTCCCCCTCCATGCTGTAACCTCCCTTTTGCGTTTTCGTGTTATGCATCAATGGGAAGAGGAGTGGTTGGCAGTTTCTGACAATAAGCTGCGTCTGGTAAAGGCCACTACGCGACCATGGCGTACGTCCTACCAGTCATACAGGCGGGATGAGGTTCTCCTCACTCGCCTCCGCATTGGACACAGTCCCTTCACGCATGGTTTTTTACTCCGGCGGGAGGACCCCCCAATCTGCATTGCTTGTGGCGTCCAGATTACTGTCCGCCACGTTTTACTTGACTGTCTTTTATTCTCTGACCAGAGGGCGGTGGTTTCCTTGCCACCGGATTTGCCCTCTATTTTGCAAGACGACGCAGCGACTGTGGTTAAGGTCTTACGGTTTTGTGTCCTGTCCAATCTGTTGCCTCGGATTTTAGGGAGAAGGTTTTAATGTGCTGCTGGGTGACTGGCTCACCCAGGTTTTAGGTAAGAGGTCCGCCAGTCACGATTACCTCCTTGTTTCCCTTCGGTATCTGTTCCCTTTTCCTTGTGTTTCCTTTCCTTTTTTAGTGTGTTTCTTCTCCTCTTGTTTTGCCTCTGTATGTGCGCATTTGGAACTGCGTCAGGCCTGTGTCTTTTAGCCGTTCTCCTTGTTCGGCGTCCGTCTTCGTCCCTTCACCGCTTGTGTTCCTGTTTCTATGCGTTTGGGCGCTGATGACCACGCTGTTTAGCGCCCGTAAACCTCAAACACACACACACACACACACACACACACACACACACACACACACACACACACACCTTTCGTCATAGCAATGGCCAGCCAGCCGCCCGGAACTGCAAGCCAGTACACTCGCCGGCACACAGTCTTGCCGCATAAGCAGCGCTCCCCACGTGCGGCCGTCGTCAGCTGCTGTTTCTGGGGCATTCCTTGCAGTCTACGTTAGCATCTCCCGCCGCCGCCAGCACCGAGTCCACTACGCCGTGTTGCTACGGAAGCACTGAACCAAGCGAGTAAAGTAAACCGGTTGAAGTCCGCTGAATGCACTGTTGTCAAGGAAATGTTTGTCAATAAATAACTCTTGGAGTAAGGGATGTTTTATTGTACCTCATACTCTAAGCCAAGGGAAGAACCCATGTAGCCCAGCTCTCCATGCCTGACAAATAATAAGAATAACAAGAAAGAAATAAAAAGAGACTCTACATTTTTGGTGTCAGAATACCTTGGCTCTTTCGGGTGTAGGACATAAATCTATTGGCAGAAAGAACTTGGATCTATCTGGTAACTAAACGTCGGTAGTGGCTATATTGATTCGAGGACCATGGCGCAAGAGGTCATCAACACCAGTATCAGCCACAGGCACAAGATAGCTAGCAACCATCTACAATCAACAGACGTTAACTCAGTTTTTGGTATCGCCTTCCACTACAATGGAATACTACCATGTAGCAGTACTACTATTACTCGTAACATGCATGACCGATGGGTTACAGGTTCATCAGTTGACAAGTGGCGTCATTTTTGTTCACCAAGATCCGGTAATATTAACCAATCACCAGTGGACGATAGTGTTAGAATATAATCTATGGCAAATACGCAATGAATTAAGGAAGCTAGATGTAGAGTTCAGTGCATTAAACACAACGGCACAAAAAGCACAGATATTTAACAAGACAGAAATTGAGTATGAAATTCTACAAAACTTTTACAACCAACTACGAGATCAATTACATCAACTGGAAGAATTAGTGCCTCATGCAGTTAGACAGGTCAAGCGAGGATGGATAAACGCTGGAGGGAAAGTGTTAAAAACTCTTTTTGGTACAGTCGACGATGATGACATCATTCAATTAAATAATACTTTGCAAGATATTACGGAAACAGTAAGTCACAATAGAGCTAGCATGGCGTGGAATACCACAAGGCTGAACGATTTAGAACGATCAATACTTAATAACGCAAAGATCATTCGAAACGTCACGCAAGAATTAAATAAATACATCCAAACTACGTCAGCGGTACTAAATACGGATTTACGGATCGTCGAAACCAGGCTAGATTGGGGCGGACCGGAAAATTTTAGTAGCAAAGTTACTTTGGTTACTCACAGATAAATTAATAGATGCGCGATTAGCAATAGGAGATCTCAAAGAAGCTGTACAACATGCAATACAAGGGCATTTATCACCAACTTTAATATCACCAAGAAAATTCATAGTAACCTTGATCCAGATCCGTAAACAACTACCAGATTCACTCCAATTAATTTTTCCTCCACGCAAGGAAGATTTACCGCAATATTACCACTTAGCAAAAATCTTTGTCGATACAGACGATGTAAAATTAAGAATCCATATTTCCTTCCCAGTAACTGGTAAAACTGATATATCTGATTGTTACACAATACACCCATTTCCAGTTAAGTGGAGTAAGGGATGTTTTATTGTACCTCATCCTCTGAGCCAAGGGAAAAACCCATGTAGCCTAGCTCTCCACGCCTGACAAATAATAAGAATAACAAGAAAGAAATAAAAAGAGACTCTACAGAGAGTTAACGTCTGGTGTGTGATGCTTGGTACTACAATTGTTGGCCCTTATTTCATCAATGCTAGCCTAAACTGCACAGCGTATGCCAACTTCCTCAGACGAATTCTTCCTCCTCTTCTGGATGAAGTGCCGCTAAGAACCAGAATGTTTATGTGACATCAACACGATGGATGTCCAGCACATAACGCCTTGCGCGCACGTCGTGTTCTGAACCGCAGGTATCCTGCCAGATGGATTGGTCGGGAAGGAACAGTTACTTGGCCTGCTAGGTCTCCTGATTTAAATCCTCTGGACTTTTTTCTTTGGGGATGCATTAAAGACGTTGTCCATAGCGATATTCCAACATCTCCAGAGGACATGCAGGAACGTGTCGTGTCTTGCTTGCTTGTAAATCTCTTCAGCAGGCAACACTGGAAGCAGTAAATCATTATTTCATTCAACGAGTGCACCAGTGTATCGGTATCCACGATCACCACTTTGAGCACCTCCGAAGGTTCTACTCCTGGGCAATGGTACAGGAGAGTCAA
Organism: Schistocerca gregaria; assembly: GCF_023897955.1. NCBI lineage: Eukaryota > Metazoa > Arthropoda > Insecta > Orthoptera > Acrididae > Schistocerca > Schistocerca gregaria. The sequence goes on along the minus strand of NC_064920.1, from coordinate 1,132,092,262 downwards.
AGTCTATTATGTGTGATGTTTTTACCAGGTTTTCATTTGTTTTCTGGCAACTCCAGCAAGTGGACGAGTTTGTGACCCCGGGCTCAAAGTCAATTTTGTATTATGTAATTAATAACGTTGTGTTTCAGTGAATGGTACACTGTGATACATTTTTCAATAGGTCTTTAGGAGAGGAAATGAATTACCGAATAAATAATACAAAGTGTCATTTAAAAAAGTCATTCCGCTTTTCATATCTTTATAAGAAAAACATAGCTACGAGGAAGGCAAAGATGCTGATGTCCCCCTGACGGCTAAAGAGCATTTGCTTGAAACATTTTGTAATTTGCATCTGGACAAACAGTTATTTAGGGTGGTCAAGCTACATGGGACACCCCGTATAATGAATGTTATAGCCTATGTGGCACAGGCGTTGGAATGCGTTAATAATACGCGTATTTTGTGATGGATGGTTCAGTAGTTTTATTTTACTTTTAAGCCTTCATACGATTTTTCAGATGTTCTAATAATTTGATATACAGGGTGTTCGGAAATTCCCATTAGAACTTCTAGGACTTGCAGCGGGGAGTGAGTACACATTATTTTGAACACGAACCCATGCCCGAACAGTTTCAATTCAGATATTTAACTCATCCACTTCTGCTTGAGGAAATGAATTAGGCGTGACACACAGTACAATTATTAGGTAACAATTCGAAAGGAAGCATAATGAAACATCCATTTATCACTTGAGCACATTTGTTCGTATTAACACCTAAGCATTACGCGTTTACATTATACCAAAACAAAAACAGAACCCAGCATACCGTAGGTACAGAACAGTAGTACTGATCCATTACAACAGCTGCTAATGTGGCGACCACTAGCGTTATTACAGACATCGCATCTACGAAGCATGTTCTTGTACACATCCTCCATCCCAAGTGGTCTCTAGTGCAGCGGCCAGAATTCGTGCCAGCAGAACTTCCCCTGCCTCTACAGGAATCACATAAATTAAACTTTGCATACGCCCAACAAGAAGTGGTCTACTGGAGTTAAATACAGCGATCAGAGAGGCCATGCGGTTAGTCCACCTAGGCCTATCCATTTTTCATCGTATCGTCCGTTCAAATGTCTCCGGACCTCACATGAGAAGTGGGGTGATACACCAGCATGCTGAAACCATATTTCTTGACGAAAATTCAATGGCAAAGTTTCGAAGAACGGGTCCAATTAGATTTGTAGTAGGATACATTACAGAGGTCCAGTTAGCGTGAGAGGAAAGAAGTGTGGCCAAATCATATAACCGTCCAGAATACCTGTCCACATGTTAATACCAAACCAGTGCTGAAATACCTGAATATGCGTTGCACAAGAGTTTTCGTCTGCGCACACATGGTTGCTTCGCGAATTGAGAACACAGTCCCTTCTGAAATTACATTCATCTGTAAACAGAACTCGACGTGGAAATATGGGTGTGTCGCAGCAGCATCGGACAACCATTTGCAGTAGGGAGCGCGTTGTGGAAAATCGGCTGAACCCATAGCGTGTACCCTTTGTAAGTGGTACGGATGTAATTGTTGCTCACGCAGAACGTCCTAGACAATACTGTGACTAATACCCTTTACGCGCGCAGTTGTTCGAGACTCGTTGACTGGATTTCTTCAACGCCTGCAGTACATCTTCAAATTTAGTCGTGCGAGATTGCCGTGGAGCACCACAGTCCTGCCTACTCACGGTGAAGGTACACTGTGATCAAAAGTGTCCGGACACCTGGCTGAAAATGACGTGACGCACTCCATCGGTAATGCTGGAATTCCATATGGTGCTGGCCCACCCTTAGCCTTGCTGACAGCTTCCACTCTTGCAGGAATACGTTCAATCAGGTGCTCGAAGGTTTCTTGGGGAACGGCAGCCCATTTTTCACTGAGGAGAGGTATCGATGTCGGTCGGTGAGGCCTGGCACGAAGTCGGCGTTCCAAAACGTCCCAAAGGTGTTCTATAGGACTCTGTGCAGGCCAGTCCATTACAGGGATGTTATTGTCGTATAACCAGTCCGCTACAGGCCGTGCATTATGAACAGGTGCTCGATCGTGTTGAAAGATGCAATTGCCATCCCCAAATTGCTCAACACTTCTTAAAACGTCAATGTGGGCCTGTGCTGTGATAGGGTCACGCAAAACAACAACGGGTGCAAGTCCCCTCCATGAAAGCACGACCACACCATAACACCACAGCCTCCGAATTTTATTGTTGGCACTACACACGATGGCAGATGGCGTTCAGCAGGCATTCGCCATACCCACAACCGGCCATCGAAACGCAACGTTGTGTAGCGTGATTCGTCACTCTACACAACGTTTTTCCGCTGTTAAATCGCCCAATGTTTACGCTCCTTACACCAAGTGAGGCGTCGTTTGGCATTAACTGGAGTTATGTGCGGCTTATGAGCACCCGCTCGAACATGAAATCCATGTATTCTCACTTTCCGCTGAACTGTCATAGTATGCTACTTGCAGTGGATCCTGACGCAGGTTGGAGTTCCTGTGTGATGGTCTGGATAGATATCTACCTATTACACATTAAGACCCTCTTCAACTGTCGGCGGTTTCTGTCAGTCAACAGACGAGGTCGGCCTGAACGCTCTTGTGCTGTACGTGTCCCTTCACGTTTCCACTTCACTATCACATCGGAAAAAAGTGGACATAGGACGTTTAGGGAAATATCGCGTACGGACGTATGACACAGGTGACATCCAATCACCTGACCACGTTCGAAGTCCGATAGTTCAGCGGAGCGCCCCATTCTGCTCTCTCACGATGTCTAATGACTACCGAGGTCGTTGATATGGAGTACCTGGCAGTAGGTGGCAGCACAATATGAAAAAAATGTATGTTTTTGTCGGTGTCCGGATACTTTTGATCACGTAGTGTACCTGTTTCTCAGAGCATGCTACGTTGTGCCTGCCGGTGTGGCCGTGCGGTTCTAAGCGCTTCAGTTTGGAACCGCGTGACCGCTACGGTCGCAGGTTCGAATCCTGCCTCGGGCATGGATGTGTGTGATGTCCTTAGGTTAGTTAGGTTTAATTAGTTCTAAGCTCTAGGGGACTGATGACCTCAGCAATTAAGTCCCATAGTGCTCAGAGCCATTTGAACCATTTTAACCGTGCTACGTTGCGGGAAACGTACGTGGTACAGCCGGCTCGCAGCAATCCATTACCTCGACCTTCGGTACACCCAAGGGGCATGTCAGTGTACTCCGAAAATGTGTAATGAACCATGTTTACTGAATCGGAGATGGACAGGCATTGAATAGGTCTTGCAGCAGAGCAGATATTAACTGAGCAGGTGACAGTCGGACATAGTAAATGTCATCTTGTCTACCCTACTTCATACCAGGACAAGCAGTTCTGAGACTTTTCTCATTTCCTGCAGCAGACGTGGACACATTACAGATTTGAATTGAAACCGTCGTAGAAACGAAACGGTACTTTTGCTGTCATGGGTTCTTACTCAAAATATTATGTACTCACTCCATCAACAAGTCATAGAAGTTTGTAATGGTAATTCATCATCATATCATCATCATTTCCTTCCACTACATCCCACGTTACTCCTCTCCTCTCGAGACCTTCCTTAAACTGGTCTGTCCATCTCTTTTTCCAGGCCTCCCAGTTAGCCTTCTCCCTGGTACCTCTATATCCAAATACTGGCTTGGAGTTCGCGTCGGGTGCATTCGCTTCACATGACCGAACCACTTCGATCTCAAAGCACTCATCCTCTCTTCTGTAGTCAATATCACCTGCAGGTCTCTCCTAACATAATCATTCCTGACTGTCTCTCCTAGTTTTTTTGTAGAGCTGACCTAAGGAACTGCATTTCATATGCTTTTATTTGAATCTCTTCTCTCTTATTTATGACAGAGGCCTCTAGACTATACATCATGATTGGCAGGAGATAAGTTTTATACATGGTCTGTTTGGTTCTTTGAGGGCCTTCCTTTTTTTGTGGTTTTAGGGCGCACAACTACAATGGTCATTAGCGCCCAAGGGGGGGGGGGGGGAAGGCCTTCCTTGTCCCAGATTATATTTTGTACTTGGTGGAAGCCTCCTCAAGGGACATCTTAACATAGCACTATCCGTGCGGGCGAGGAGGTTTGCTTGCTCTGTATTTGGAGGGTTATGCTGGTGGTAGCGTAGCTACCAGCAGGGTTACCCATGGCGGACAGGCCAGAGGGGAGGAGCCAGGCGAATTGTGTCCCAAAACGAATTATCATTAGCCTGTTTCCTATCCTATCCTAAACCTCTCCTTTTTCCTTACCATTATCAACCCTTGCCAGGGATATGAGGGATATAGCTATGGTGGAGAAGAACATGTTTGGTAAGGCGCAGCTGGCGGAGGAGGCACCCCTTTCCCTCCTAAGGGCAAATGAGGAGTGGAACCACTGCCTTGTGGTGAAGAGGAATCTTGAAAGGCTGGGTGAGTAAACACTGAAAGAAAATCCTCAGATGCGTTTGGCTTAGCAGGCCAGCAGACGAGAAAAAGTTTTCAATCAAAGAGCGAGCCTCAGACTCCCATGTGATTATAAATAAGGCAACTCAGGCTTTCAAACATCAGTGACATAGTTGGTGGTCAAAGATGCCAAAGATTATGCAGCGCCGTGCCTAGTCTCACGTGTTGTTGTGGTCTTCAGTCCTGAGACTGGTTTGATGCAGCTCTCCATGCTACTCTATACTGTGCAAGCTTTTTCACCTCCCAGTACCTAGTGCAACCTACATCCTTCTGAATCTGCTTAGTGTATTCATCTCTTGGTCTCCCTCTACGATTTTTACCCTCCACACTGCCCTCCAATACTAAATTGGTGATCCCTTGATGCCTCAGAACATGTCCTACCAACCGATCCCTTCTTCTGGTCAAGTTGTGCCACAAACTTCTCTTCTCCCCAATCCTATTCAATACTTCCTCATTAGTTATGTGATCTACCCATCTAATCTTCAGCATTCTTCTGTAGCACCACATTTCGAAAGCTTCTATTCTCTTCTTGTCCAAACTATTTATCGTCCATGTTTCACTTCCATACATGGCTACACTCCATACAAAGACTTTCAGAAATGACTTCCTGACACTTAAATCTATACTCGATGTTAACAAATTTCTCTTCTTCAGAAACGTTTTCCTTGCCATTGCCAGTCTACATTTTATACCCTCTCTACTTCGACCATCATCAGTTATTTTGCTCCCCAAATAGCAAAACTCCTTTACTACTTTAAGTGCCTCATTTCGTAATCTAATTCCCTCAGCAGCACCCGACTTAATTCGACTACATTCCATTATCCTAGTTTTGCTTTTGCTGATGTTCACGTAACTTTTGTAATAAGTTGGCATGGAGCGTTGTGTTAGCTACTGCTGGCCGGTAAGCGCTATGTGTCGACATGCGGGGTTACAGGAACATGTACACGAAAGGACTGCAAGACGTGCTCTGCGAAACCTACACTTTGTAGCAGTAACAGCCGTAGTGGGCAGGACGGTAGGTTCGAAATGAGGATCACTGAAACCTAGAAGTCACTTTTTTGAGGCCAGAACAACTGGTGGATGTTCCTCAATTCAGGGGTGATTTTGAGGATCAGTGGTTAGAACCCATCAGATGTAGATAATATGATTTGCTTGGGCATATTCAAAAAGATTTCAGGCTAGCAGCCGGTCGTCGTTAGCTTCCATCCACGATATCTCGACTGGACAACTGCCAGCCATCCTCAGGTGAGCCATCGAAGACTGACGAAGACGCTCTCCGTTCCGTAATATATAGTGTGCAGCGAGTATTCCGCGGCGGAGTCAAAATCGTGTGGACAGACGAACCACACCGCCCGCCAGCAGCGCCCTCGCTGGTGAAACTTCAGAACTCGGCTGTCATCGGCATTGTCAATTGCCGCGGCCATCGGAGTACACTGACGTCTTCGTCTGGAGCAGTTCTTAGAGATGACAAGGTTCCACGCATTATCTAGCTGGTAGCCATTGTCACGGTTGATAGGATTGTCTGTCATGCGAATTTCCACTGATTCTTTTATGACGGAGTCCCAGAAGGATGTTGCCGTGGCAAAAATTGTTTTCTTGTCATACTCCATTGAGGAGATGTTCCCAACAAAGGGAAGAAAAGCTAAAAATTTAGTAGGCGTGCTCTCTTCTTTCTCCACTCCCTGTTTCTTTGGCTTCCCCTTGTGCTGAGTTACGTGGCTCTTTTATGTTTTACATGTCATCATTCTGGCCATATGGTGAGACAATGCAGGGAGTCGATGTGGCTTATGATTAGACAGGTGGAAGTATTGAACTGTTGACTGAGGATTGTTCTTTTGTTGTTATTAATGGGTTTATAAAGTATGGGGAAGCGTAGTGCCATGACAAAATAAGAGACACAAGCTGTCACTGGTCTGGTAGCTATGCAATCGTGGTCAATGAAGTAGCATGATGGAGGCAGAAAATAAGTTTTGCAAATAATGTGGTGACAGCGACGAATGAGGAGCCGGCATTATTAAAATCACAGAGTATAGGATTAGATCCAGCTGTTGCGAACTTTTTACTCCTTTTTCTGGTAAGGCATCACGTGTTATCACTTGTGAAGGATCTCCAGTTGTTTCAAGTACCGAGACTGTGCCTTTCAAGAGATGGAAGTCCTCTGTACGACGTACGGAAGCACTAAACAAGGCAAAAACTTTTGAGGAGCTAAACCAATGATTATTGCAAAGGTACAAGACGCAGAACAGTGCGCGGTTATTTGTGAGCAACTAAGAGGTCTAATGAAGCTGTAAGGTGTCAGTTAAATCCAACACCTTCCATGAAAACCCTGACATGATAAGCAAATCCAGTAGTATGTCACATAGCTCCGAATAAATCGTGACATTAAATTAACCAAAGTAATACGAGTAACGAGTGAGCAAATGGAATACCACAGACTAACACAAGAATGCCTAAATGCATGTCGTACCTTCCCACCGTGAGGCAGACGCAGTTCCGAGGGGAGAAACGAGGACAGAAGCCGAGAGCAGAACCGTGTCAAGCTAGAAAAGGGAGGGGCTGGGCACCCACGCCGCGAGCCTACCTGTACGACTATACAACCCGCACGTTTTAGCGTGAGGCTTTTTCGCGTCTCAGGTACGTCAAGGATCACCCCCAGCCCATGTTAAAAGCTAGAGCCCTCCAGAAAAGCAGTATAGATCTTACGATAACGCTAAAAGGAGCACACTAGCTGCAGGTTTTAGCGTGAGACTTTTTAGCGTCTCTGTTACGTTGCAAACTTTAAAAAACATTGCCCCACCACGAAAAGTATAACGTTTCTCAATGGATAGACAGAATTTTTGTAGGCGGAGCTTAAGGTTAACATTGAGACCCTGATTGGTCAGATGAAAACATAGCCAGATAGTTTTTTTTAACTAACTTCGGTAAATTGTAGTAAGGAGAAGTTATGAGAGTTAGTGCCGAGACGGCGAGCTGGATGGCTGCTCCGCCGGCCGCTGCCGCCCTGACGCTGCTTAAACACCGACAAGGTAATGAACGCACGCGATGCCGCATTTTTGCGCGCATAAGGCTTCACTCAGAACTGCAGAAGTCTCATCTGTTACACCCCCTTTTTGCTTAATACTAGTGCCGATCGTTAATTAAAACTCATGGTGTTCACATTTGCCACTTGAAGAAAAGATCTGAAACGCGATGATTTTTCTTTTATATAGTTATTGAGAAGCCAAATCAGCCACTGTAATTTACGACAAGTTAAATAAGTAATTAAAGATAATTGAGGGTCACTGTAGACCATTTTTATAGTTTTCTCTTTTGTGAAACTTAAATTAAACCTAGATTATGGATGTGATATGGCATAGGTCACCCTTCGATCGATTGTAGAACTTGGAAACCCATTCAGGGAATATTCGTTCACATTTTTGTTGAACGCAGTTGGTTTTTATCATCCTGTATTAAAACATTTCCTTTTATCAATAGTGCAATTTATAAATGATGTTTTGTGAGTAGAATAAAGTTACCAATGGTAAACTTAACTGATTTTGCGACGTTATTTTACCAGCTAACTAAAAACAGGAAAGCCTTGAACCCTTTCCACTAAATTTAGTTAGTATTAAGATTCTTTTACAGGGAGTGCAGTGGAGCTGACGCTGAGATCATTAAGCATTTGATTATATCATCGTTAGTCTCACTGAACTCTTCTGAATTCTACATGTCATGTGTGGTCTGGCGTCTCCTTACCAGCAACAGGTCCCAGGTTCAAACTAGTTCCCTAAAAAACACGCTCAGAGCGTCGTTGCGCGAAAGTGGTAGGGAGACACGATATAGTACAACTGACACCACCATGGATGTTTAGAAAGCCATAGACGATTTTCCTCAAAGAATTAGGCAAATTCGTTCGAATTAACGCGGATGTATGAGGCGAACACGGTGTTGCTAAAGGGAGCCGTGCAAAGGACACTCGATGCATTTTTGATGGGGTTTAGCACCGGAAACGTTTACGTCTACATCTACATACATACTCCGCAATCCACCATACGGTGCGTGGCAGAGGGTACCTCGTACCACAACTAATATCTTCTCACCCTGTTCCACTCCCAAACAGAACGAGGGAAAAATGACTGCCTATATGCCTCTGTACGAGCCCTAATCTCTCTTATCTTTGTGGTCTTTCCGCGAAATATAAGTCAGCGGCAGTAAAATTGTACTGCAGTCAGCCTCATATGCTGGTTCTCTAAATTTCTTCAGTAGCTATTCACGGAAAGAGCGTCTCCTTTCCTCCAGAGACTCCCACCCGAGTTCCTGAAGCATTTCCGTAACACTCGCGTGATGATCAAACCTACCAGTAACAAATCTAGCAGCCCGCCTCTGAATTGCTTCTATGTCCTCCCTCAATTCGACCTGATAGGGATCCCAAATGCTCGAACAGTACTCAAGAATAGGTCGTATTAGTCTAGGACAATGCGCACTGGTGCAGCTAAGTATCTCCATGCAGCAGTGAGACTAGGAATCGAATTTGAAAAAAAATTGTGTTGCAACAAAGGTGAGAGAGACGAAATGTTTTTAGAGCTAATTTAAGATTTTTTAATTGTGGCGTATTGCGCATGCGCAAAAGCAGTCCCACCACCCAAAAGAAATAGGAGTAATATGGACCATCAGCAGGGTAACAACAGGGATAGTCAGAGTAGTAATAAGCACCCGATAAATTCTAAAAGGAATCTTAGAACCACCAAAAGGCGTTCCCAGTAAAACAGAATGTAGGAAATGCGAAAGCAGGAAACACGAACGCAGAGGCGGAATGTGCCACATTGGATAAATGGATGAAAGAAGGTATAAGTTTCTGTTGTATAAATGGGTCCAAATGTCTGTGGCCTCGAGAGATTTAGTAGGTAGAAGGCAAGGGCACTAGGGTCGGTAATTGTGAATTTTCGACTTGACGCAACCGCAGCATCTTAGTATTCAATCCAGGTAAACCACGAAGCAATGACATTAATTCGCACGACTGCGTGCCGAGTGGTACCGCGAAGTCGTGTGGATGAATGTGGAGCCTGACTTACCGGTTGGTATCTTGTGTTTTGTAGACTTGTTGGAGGATAGTGATTTGTTAGATGGAGTGTCTAGTTTAGTGAGGTTTGTTGTATATGATCAGGAAAAGGACAGAGGCAAGGTGGTTGTTGCGGTCTTCAGTCTAGAGACTGGTTTGATGCAGCTCTCCATGCTACTCTATCCTGTGCTAGCTTCTTCACCTCCCAGTACCTATTGCAGCCTACATCCTTCTGAATCTGCTTAGTGAGAGGCAAGGTATTTATCATGAATGTGGATAGTTTTTGTGCCTAGCAGGTTACGTTGTTGAGGGGAATATTAGTAGCAACATCAGAGATTCAAGAAGAAGAAGAAGAAGAAGAAGAAGAAGAAGATTGTGGCACACCACGCCGCTAAGACTACATGGCGTGAGAAGGTTAAGCATTTGAAAGGAACAGACAGAGTACATATGGAGAAACTGTTGGAGTTTCAGGATTTGCTTTTTTACGTGGGAGCCGTGCCGGCAACGTCCGTGATGCAACACGGGATTCCTAAGGGGAACGACGTGCTGCTGTACCAGAAGCCATACAGAATACCGCGGTACCTACCGTCGATTTTAGACGAATTTATCAATCAGCAGTTGACGACAGGATACGAAGAAGAAAGTAATTGTAACCACCCGCCCCCCCCCCCCCCCAAAAAAAAAAAAAATCTACTGATTGTCCAAGGAAGTATCCGTTTTGCTCTATCACCATTTGAACAGATGCTCACCCTATTTCAAACATAACAGAAACAATTGATAATCTTTTGCAGCTATGGATCTGAGGACTGGGTACCATCAGTTGGAGATGGTTCCAGAAGATAGAACAAAGACTGCGTTTTCGTTTACTTGGGAATGTTATCAGTATAGATGAATGCCTTTTGGTCGGAAGAATGCACCGGCAACGTTTCACATTTTGTTAGAGAGAGTGTGAACTAGATTAACACCTCTTCGATATTTAGTGTATTTCGACAAATAATTTTTTTTTCAAGGCGTACACAGCAGTGCAGGCAGTGGAAGAAGTATTTAGGAGATTACAGGCTGCACAGTTACCACAGAGTTCCAATAAGTGTCATTTTGCGTTGCAGGAAGAGAATTATTTGGGACGTGTAATTGGTAAGGATGAAGTGAGGACTAATCCGAGATTGGTACGGGCTGTGCGAGATTTTCCAGCACCAGGCACGAACAAAGAATTACAGTCTTCCCTGGGCTTCGCAAATTATCATAGGAAACTTGTGAGAGTGATCGTAGATACAGTGCAACTGCCTGTACTATTGTTGAGAAAGGCCATAAAATTTGTGTGTTCTGCGGAAGGTCAGAAAGCATTTGATGAGCTGAAGCAAGTTCCGACGTCGAGTACGCTGTTGATGTTCCCAGATTCTCAGAAGGAATTAGGGAGATGTCAAAAGAACACAGTAAGTTACACGTAGCTTCTGTCCTGTCCTATTGCCACCCAAGCAAATCAGAAGGGACTGAGAAAGGTGCGTGAAGAAGTACCACAGAACTACAGTTAATAGCGCAGCCTACTAGTCGAAACCTGGCTTTTTCATATCATGGAGAAATTGTGGAGGTGAGAAGGAATAATGCGTGGTTGGATATGTCAGTGAAAAGTACTACTGGTTCATGTGTTAACGGTACACACCAAACATTCCATGTGATTATGTATAATGTGTGTATTGCCAATCTGTTAAATGACTTGCCCAACGAAGCACTGTTACCATAGCTTTAATAACCCTGGCTTGAAACGAACTTTGTCATTCCAAACCACTCACGAGCATAATCTAACGCAATTGTGACGAAATTACAACAAAGAATTTATGTTACCCAAATGTTGATTCTGTCCTGGCTTAATGTTGGATATAGGTAAATTTTGTTTGAGTCAGTTCTTAGTTGTCTGGAAAGAGACTGCATGCGTTGTACATCTACCTATCAGAAGTTGTAATTTGGTGAGAAAAGATTGGTGCAATAATTCATATTGCGCTTTCTGTATACTGTTCTCCTGCCTTCATATCATACAGACGCCCTTGCCGTAACTGACGAATTTCAGAACGCCAACGTCGCTGTCCTGCGAGTTTACTTAGCCCGATAGTTAAGGCCATGTTTCGCAAGAAAAGAGAAAGGATCAGGTTCCACCTATCTCTGATGCACATAGTGCAACAACCAGCTGCATTACAGAAGTCGAGGAACAGCATTTGAATTTGTCAGTCCATCCAGTACTGTTATTCTGAAAGATTTCAGGTTGAGTCTGTGCACATATGCTAATGACACACAAGTCTAAAGTGCTAAATGGCACGATTTTTTTCTCGGACTTCTTTCCAAGTCCACTCCTAAGTTGTGTATGTACCTAAATCAAAGACAGCACTTGAGTTGCACGTGAAACGTGATGTATTTACAAATACACCTGAGTGTAGCCTCCTGTAACCAGAGCCTTTTTCAGCAAAACAATACTACTGCAGGCTAGAGAGCTTATACAGGCTCTCTGCTGCAGGCATTCTTCCTTGTGATCTCTCAAAGGCCTTTGATTGTGTAAATCATGGAATTCTTTTAGATAAGCTAAATCATTATGGTTTGAGTGGGACAGTGCACAAATGGTTTAATTCATACTTAACTGGAAGAATGCAGAAAGTTGAAATAAGTGGTTCGTGTAATGTTAAAACAACAGCTGATTCCTCAAACTGGGGTGCTATCAAGCACGGGGTCCCACAGGGTTCGGTCTTAGGTCCTTTACTGTTCTTGATATACATTAATGACTTACCATTCCACATTGATGAAGATGCAAAGTTAGTTCTTTTTGCTGATGATACAAGTATAGTAATAACATCCAAAAACCAAGAACTAAGTGATGTAATTGTAAATGATGTTTTTCAGAAAATTATTAAGTGGTTCTCAGCAAACGGACTCTCTTTAAATTTTGATAAAACACAGTATATACAGTTCCGTACAGTAAATGGCACAACTCCAGTAATAAATATAGAATTTGAACAGAAGTCTGTAGCTAAGGTAGAATTTTCAAAATTTTTAGGTGTGTCCATTGATGAGAGGCTAAACTGGAAGCAATACATTGATGGTCTGCTGAAACGTCTGAGTTCAGCTACGTATGCTATTAGGGTTATTGCAAATTTTGGTGATAAGAATCTCAGTAAATTAGCTTACTATGCCTACTTTCATTCACTGCTTTCGTATGGTATCATATTCTGGGGTAATTCATCATTGAGTAGAAAAGTATTCATTGCACAAAAACGTGTAATCAGAATAATTGCTGGAGCCCACCCACGGTCATCCTGCAGACATCTATTTAAGGATCTAGGGATCCTCACAGTAACCTCACAGTATATATATTCCCTTATGAAATTTGTTGATAATAATCCAACCCAATTCAAAAGTAATAGCAGTGTGCATACCTATAACACCAGGAGAAAGGATGATCTTCACTATGCAGGGTTAAATCTGACTTTGGCACAGAAAGGGGTAAATTATGCTGCCATAAAAGTCTTTGGGCACGTACCAAACAGCATCAAAAGCCTGACAGATAGCCAACTAACATTTAAAAATAAATTAAAAGAATTTCTAGATGACAACTCCTTCTACTCATTGGCTGAATTTTTAGATATAAACTAAGTAAAAAAAAAAAACACTTAATCATTAGTGTCATGCAATATTTTGTGTAATGTAATTTCTTGTACAGACATCTTTTATTAACCTGACACGTTCCACATCATTACGAAGTGTCGTATTAATCTAATCTAATCTAATCTAATCTACTAATTATTTGGTGAGTTGGTGTTTTAACTTGACCGACACTCACACTCACACGAGAGAGAGAGAGACAGAGAGAGAGAGAGAGAGAGAGAGAGAGAGAGAGAGAGAGAGAGAGAGAGAATGAATCTGTAATCCATACTACTTTGTGTTCTATGCAAAATTTGGAATTGTGATACATAAGTGACTATAATAATGCAAGACCACAACTGATTACCTTCACAGCAGGTTCGGTCCCAGGGACATGAAATGATATCAAGAATGCTCATTCCGACGCAACTGCCCACTTTCCTGAGACAGTGGAAAACAATGACTAAACGTTAAGAGTTGTGATGAGTTTTGTCACAAGAGGTATTTATTGTATTTTCCTGATTTTCTTTCGTATATTCATTCTCACTTCACAGTCATTCTTTTAATGTTGAGACATGAACCTTTAAGGTCGGTGCACATTGCACGACACCTCACAAGATTTTTAAGTGGCAGCACTCTTATCAGTCGTCAACGTAATGTCATCTTACGTCACTTGGCGTCAAGGCTTCTCTGGAAGTAAGTTCTGACAGAGGTGTAAAGTGACGGATCTAACACAACTGTCTGCTGAACAGCGACTACTTCAACACATCTGTGTGTGTTTCCTAAAGAGGGGAATGATAAGATGTAGGCTTCATAGGAAACATATATCACCAAGTTCGAACATTAGGAAAATTGGAAAGATGCGGGCTGTCAAACTGCAGTCAGATTCAGTAGGAATTATCAAAAGTGAAGTGGAAAGCAACACACAGCATTATGATTGTTTTTCATGACGGGTCTGACACAAACTGGCTGATGTCGCTGCGATGTCATCTGCGACTTCTTTCTATTAATTACGTGGTTATTAATGTTTACTAAAGCGATGACATGATTTGCTATTACTCTTAATATTTTTCCAAGCGTTTCGTTCAATGTTATACTACTGAGTGATAGGATAAGTGTTTCTAAATTAGCCTACCGAATAGTATTGTTTCTAAACAAGTGCGTTCAATGTTTTTACTTTATGTTCCAGTAAGACATGAGCATTTTACCATTGCTTAGAGCTTTGCATATATGGTTAAAGTTGGTTGCAATGGATCGTGTGTTGTTTTCTTTACTCAATTGGAGCAGCAAACGAAAATAAATGTGTGCTAAGTGGCCGTCTATGAGGCCAGGCGGCTCAAGATCAGAACCGCTGCTTGCCATCTTCAGGCATGGTGCGCTCTGATTTTCCTGCTTCACAGCTTTGGTGCCACATAGACACTGTAGAAGTTTACGAGGTCAGCGCCAGATGTAAGTTCAGTGTTCCCATACGATCATCATATGTTCACGTGAGGTTTCTTTCTTCCTTGGGAAGGTCTGACTTATGTTTTGTAGTGAACGAAGTGCAAAGAAGGGCCCAAGTGTAGTGATACACCGATGTGCGTGAAGGGTTACAAGACATTTCACAGCAGACTAAAATTGTATCGAATATATTGAAGCTTTTTACTGATCTGGCCAACACCGCAGAAGCCAGAAATATACACAAAAGTGCCAGGGAAACCGGTACACCTGCCTAATATCGTGTAGGGCCCCCGCGAGCACTCAGAAGTGCCGCAACATGATGTGGCATGGACTCGACTAATGTCTGAAGTAGTACTGAATCTTGTAGGGCTGTTCATAAATCCGCAAGAGTACGAGAGGAGGGGGGGATCTCTTCTGAACAGCACGTTGCAAAGCATCCCAGCTACGTTCAATAATTGATGTCCACATCTGGGGAAGTGTTTAAACTCAGAAGAGTGTTCCTGGAGCCACTCTGTAGCAGTTCTGGACGTGTAGGATGTCGCATTGTCCTGCTTTATTTGCCCAAGTCCTTCGGAATGCACAATGGACATGAATGGATGCAGGTGATCAGACACGATGCATACGTAAGTGTTACCTGTCAGAGTCGTGTCTAGATGTATCGGGGATCCTTTATCACTCCAACTGTACGCGCCCCACACAATTACAGAGCCTCCACCAGCTTTAGCAGTCCCCTGCTGGCACGCTGGGTCCATGGATTCATGAGGTTGTCTCCATACCCGTACACGTCCATCCTCTCGATACAATTTGAAACGAGACTCGTTCGACCACGCAACATGTTTCAGTCATCAACAGTCCAATGTTGGTGATCAACTCAGGCGAGGCGTAAAGCTTTGTGTCGTGCAGTTATCAAGTGTACACGAGTGGGCCCTAGCTCCGAAAACTCATATGGACGTTGTTTCGTTGAATGGCTCGCACGCTGAACACTTCTTGATGGCTCAGCACTGAAATCTGCAGCAATTTGCGGAAGGGTTGCACTTCTGTCACGTTGAACAATTCTCTTCAGTCGTCGTTGGTTCAGTTCTTGCAGGGTCTTTTTCCAGCGGCAGAGATTTGATGTTTTACCGTATTCCTGATAATCACGGTACACTCATGAAATGGTCGTACGGGAAAATCCACGCTTCAGCGCCACCTTGGAGATGCTATGTCACGTCGCTCGTGCACCGACTACAACACCACGTTCAAACTCACTTAAATCGTGATTAACTTGCCACTGTAGCAGCAATAACCGATCTAACTAGTGCGCCACACACTTGTTTTATATAGGTGTTGCCTACCGCATCGCCATATCCCGCCTGTTAACGTATCTCTGTGTTCGAATACGCATGCGTATTCGAGTTTCTTTGGCGCTTCAGTGTAAACATTTTGCGCAAATTCATAAATTGAATGCAAACACTTACGTGATTTCGCAGTCTACCGTGGGCTGCATCAACATTGCAGAAACAACAGAACACCCAGATGTGTGAGCAAGTGTTTTGATTCTGAAGGAAAGGGACATAAATGAGAATGAAAATCTACAGAATTTGTCGATTTTAACAGCGAGTTTATGCGCATAACTGCGATCTGTTCCTGTGACAGAGGAGAGTATCCACCGGCTAGAAAAATGCAGGGTGATCTCCCTGAACATTATTTACTCTGGCTCAGAGACTCTGTTCTTCGTCTTCTCCGCTCGCTTGGTTTTCGGTTCAGAAAGTGTGTTGACGGACGAAAATTTTTAATAGAATTCAGAGACACTGCAGCACCACGAGAAAAGTTTCTGCATGTAAAGCAGTCATTGTGCCCTGAAACTCAGGTTTCACAGAACCAAACCAGTCAGTACACATGGCACGACTCCAAAGGAAACATAGGTTTGAAAGTGCTCAATGGTAGAGGTGGCTAACTAATCATCGCTCATGCTTGTTCACTGAAAAGATAGGCTTCATGTTAGAGCCCAAATTTGTTTTTCATGGTGGTAATGTCCGTGCCAATCCGACTGTAACTTAGAATTGAATAGAGGAGATTATTAAGAACAGGTTTACTGGGATGTTGCTTGTGCTGGAAGAAATACTGCCAGCTATCATTCCATTCGAATGGAAAACACATTCCGTTAAACTGGTACAAGATAAGACACAATGAAGGGTTTAAACCGAAGGAAAATTTCGTTTTCGCTCTATGAAACGAAGACTGAACTATCTACAGAAGAAATTCTAGGTGCCTACAAGACATACGAATTACATCAACTGGCAAACGAAATGACACACGAAGTTTTACACCTGCCACCAATCACTGCTGACATAACCTAACTGAGCTGATCTATGGCCACTGCTTTTAGACTTGCTGATGTTGGCCAGCTAATGCAAAGTACTGTAGACAGAGTTACTCATTACAACTGAGTGAGGTGCACAATACATGTGGAAGTTGGCTGATTGAGTTAGGGCGTAATAGACATCATGGACTGGCCGAAACAAGTCAGAGCGAACTTGAAGGCGCAGAATCAAATGATGCTCCAGAGTGAAAATTGTGTAGAGATCTTACTTGTTTTAAATTTTTGTCTGAATATGTCCGGCATGTGACGGGCCTAGGCTTTAAAGGTTTAACAATTAATCGTAGTTGCCTTTCCTTTCAATGATTGGTATCAGTACAGTCAGATTTTGGGTTTAGAAAGCTTCTGTTATCATAGATGGAGGTTCAAAAGGTCTGTCTGTAGCTGTTGCATCTCAGTGTGTAGTAGTTGTCTGTAGTTATGTGCTGTATGAGAGTGAAAATTTCATTGACAATGATACAAGTATATTACAGCTGAGTTTTGTATTCTGGTTAAAAAATACTGGCCAAGAAGTTCCAGGAGGCAATCTGTTGTTAGAAGTAGGAAGTACTGTTAATGTGGAGCAATATCTCAAGTTATAAATTTGAAGAAAGGCTGAAACATCTTTTTGTGCAATTTTCTATTAGCTCAGCACGATTACAGAGGCTTTTGTTAATTGTCTATAAGAATAATCTAGTATTACAGTATGCATGTGTGCACACGCGAGGGTGCGTGTATGCATGCGTGTGTGTAGATGATTAAAGGGGCTTTCTTGAAAAGTACAATTAATTTCAGAATTTTTGGCAGGGTGTTGAGGTGTACTAGTTTGTCTCAGAATTATTTACTCTGCTTAAGTTACTTGCTAATTTTGTTAATGATGAATGTTTTAGTATATTAGAAACTTTTATCTACTGCAAAATAGTTCGAAAAATCAGCATGTGTAAAAAAAAAAAAAAAACTCATAATAATGGTACCAGCGAAAGGCCTCAGAGAATGTTGCATCAATGTGGAAAAATACTCTGGCAAAAAAGTGAAGCACGCAGAAGACATTATAAAGTATCAGTGTACCTCCATACACATACATGCCATGGCTGGGTAGATAAAAGGTGCACCAGGAAGTAAATTGCCGTACTTTTTAAAAACAAGGCAATATAGTTACATGAAAAACTTTATGGTCAACAGGTAAAGCAATGTTTGAGCTATTCTTCAACATGGACACCAGAAGAATTGATGCACTTGTCATATCATGGGATCAAAATTTGTATTGCTGTGTCGTAGAAGTCTGCCGCCTGTGAATGGAATCGGCGTGTGACAGTCGTCTTCAGCTCTTCGTCGTTGTCAAAACGCTGGCCGGAGGACAGGAGTATCTTCAGGTGCAAGAAAAGATGGATACCGCTGGGAGCAAGGTAAGGACTCTATGCTGGATGATCAAACGCCTCCCAGCCGAACTGCTGCAAAACAGCTGCTGTGCGCTAAGCCGTATAGGGATGAGCATTGTGATGGAGCAGCACCACACCTGCAATAAGCATTCCACGCCTCCTGTTCTCAATGGTACATCGTACTTTCCACATTATTTGACAGTAATGGTCAGCATTCACTCTTTCACCTATAGGAAGGAAGGCAATGAGCAGAATGCTCTTCCCATCCCATACCACAGTGCACTTTGATTTCTGCACCCGACACTGTCTGAATTTCGTCTTGACCGGAGAACCAATGTGGCGCCAATGCAGCGACTGCTACTTGGTTCCCGGAGTCAAGTGAGAAATACACGTCTCATTGCCAATGACGATTCTGTGGAGAAACGTTTCGCCGTCACATGATACCGCTGCGGAAATGTGAGTGGTGCTCCAAAGCGTTTCGTTTTGTGCTCGGGTGGCAGGTTTTTCAGCACCCACTTGGATCACAATTTCTTGAAGAGCAGATGATTAGTGGCAATTTCATGCAAGGAGGATCGCGAAATCTGCAGAAAATGGCTACTGAGCTCCGTCATCGTGAGTTCTCCAGAACGAGCTACCGCACGAACTCAACCAGATGATCACTGACGAGGGATGGTCGCCCACTGTACCCTTCGTCATGGACACTGACTCCCTCTGGAAACAAGCCTAGACTAGCGACGCACCATCTGCTCATGATGACCTGCCTGTAGACCTGACAGAGCTAACGAATTTTGATTGGCGCTATGTTTTGTGCACTAAGGAACCTTATCACTCACCGAACCTTGCAGCCGGCTGAAGAAATAATGAGAGGCGCCATTTCACGGCACTGCTGCCACGGTACTGGGATCACGTGGGACTTGTCCGGTCGGCACTTGATTGCCACATCATAAACATATTGTACACGGGCAATTATCCAAGCTAAGTACATCTGATTTAAAGGAGGCAACACCGGCGAACTTACTTTCTGGATAACCTCGTAGATGATTAGAGTTGCAAATCTGTGACAGACGGCCATCAGAGTGCATTAGTGGTGTTCGTGTTATTACCAGGCCTGGTAGGGTATGTTGTTGTTGTTGTTGTTGTTGTTGTCTTCAGTCCTGAGACTGGTTTGATGCAGCTCTCCATGCTACTCTATCCTGAGCAAGCTTCTTCATCTCCCAGTACCTACTGCAACCTACATCCTTCTGAATCTGCTTAGTGTATTCATCTCTTGGTCTCCCTCTACGATTTTTACCCTCCACGCTGCCCTCCAATACTAAATTGGTGATCCCTCGATGCCTCAGAACATGTTCTATCAACCGATCCCTTCTTCTGGTCAAGTTGTGCCACAAACTTCTCTTCTCCCCAATCCGAAACAATACTTCCTCATTAGTTATGTGATCTACCCATCTAATCTTCAGCATTCTTCTACAGCACCACATTTCGAAAGCTTCTATTCTCTTCTTTTCTAAACTATTTATCGTCCACGTTTCACTTCCATACATGGCTACACTCCACTCCATACAAATACTTTCAGAAACGACTTCCTGACACTTAAATCTATACTAGATGTTAACAAATTTCTTTTCTTCAGAAACGCTTTTCTTGCCATTGCCAGTCTACATTTTATATCCTCTCTACTTCGACCATCATCAGTTATTTTGCTCCCCAAATAGCAAAACTCCTTTACTACTTTAAGTGCCTTATTTCCTTATCTAATTCCCTCAGCATCACCCGACTTAATTCGACTACATTCCATTATCCTCGTTTTGCTTTTGTTGATGTTCATCTTATATACTTCTCTCAAGACACTGTCCATTCCATTCAACTGCTCTTCCAAGTCCTTTGCTGTCTCTGACAGAATTACAATGTCATCGGCGAACCTCAAAGTTTTTATTTCTTCGCCATGGGTTTTAATACCTACTCCGAATTTTTCTTTTGTATCCTTTACTGCTCGCTCAATATACAGATTGAATAACATCGGGGAGAGGCTACAACCCTATCTTACTCCCTTCCCAACCACTGCTTCCCTTTCATGTCCGTCGACTTTTATAATTGCCATCTGGTTTCTGTACAAATTGTAAATAGCCTTTCGCTCCCTGTATTTTACCCCTACCGCCCTTAAAATTTGAAAGAGAGTATTCCAGTCAACATTGTCAAAAGCTTTCTCTAAGTCTACAAATGCTAGAAACGTAGGTTTGCCTTTGCTTATTCTTTCTTCTAAGGTAAGTCGGAAGATCAGTATTGCCTCATGCGTTCCAGTATTACTACGGAATCCAAACTGATCTTCCCCGAGGTCGGTTTCTATAAGTTTTTCCATTCGTCTGTAAAGAGTACGTGTTAGTATTTTGTAGCTGTGGCTTATTAAACTGATTGTTCGATAATTTTCACATCTGTCAACACCTGCTTTCTTTGGGATTGGAATTATTATATTCTTCTTGAAGTCTGAGGGTATCTCGCCTGTTTCATACATCTTGCTCACCAGATAGTACAGTTTTGTCAGGACTGGTTCTCCCAAGGCCATCAGTGGTTCCAATGGAATGTTGTCTACTCCGGTGGCCTTGTTTTGACACAGGTCTTTCAGTGCTGTATCAAATTCTTCACGCAGTTTCGTATTTCCCATTTCATCTTCATCTACATCCTCTTCCATTTCCATAATATTGTCCTCAAGTACATCGCCCTTGTATAGACCCTCTATATACTCCTTCCACCCATCTGCTTTCCCTTCTTTGCTTAGAACTGGGTTTCTATCTGAGTTCTTGATGTTCATACAAGTGGTTCTCTTATCTCCAAAGGTCTCTCTAATTTTCCTGTAGGCAGAATCTATCTTACCCCTAGTGAGATAAGTCTCACATCCTTACATTTGTCCTCTAGCCACCCCTGCTTAGCCATTTTGCACTTCCTGTCGATCTAATTTTTGAGACGTCTCTATTCCTCTTTTTGCCTGCTTCATTTATTGCATTTTTGTATTTTCTCCTGTCGTCAATTAAATTCAATATTTCTTCTGTTAGCCAAGGATTTCTACTAGCCCTCGTCTTTTTACCTACTTGATCCTCTGCTGCCTTCACTACTTCATCCCTCAGAGCTACCCATTCTTCTTCTACTGTCTTTCTTTCCCCCATTCCTGTCAATTGCTCCCTTATGGTCTCCCTGAAACTTTCTACAACCTGTGGTTCTTTCATTTTATCCAGGCCTCATCTCCTTAAATTCCCTCCTTTTTGCACTTTCTTCAGTTTTAATCTACAGGTCATAACCAATAGATTGTGGTCACAGTCCACATCTGCCCCTGAAAATGTCTTACAATTTAAAACCTGGTTCCTAAATCTCTGTCTTACCATTATACACTCCTGGAAATTGAAATAAGAACACCGTGAATTCATTGTCCCAGGAGGGGAAACTTTATTGACACATTTCTGGGGTCAGATACATCACATGATCACACTGACATAACCACAGGCACATAGACACAGGCAACATAGCATGCACAATGTCGGCACTAGTACAGTGTATATCCACCTTTCGCAGCAATGCAGGCTGCTATTCTCCCATGGAGACGATCGTACAGATGCTGGATGTAGTCCTGTGGAACGGCTTGCCATGCCATTTCCACCTGGCGCCTCAGTTGGACCAGCGTTCGTGCTGGACGTGCAGACCGCGTGAGACGACGCTTCATCCAGTCCCAAACATGCTCAATGGGGGACAGATCCGGAGATCTTGCTGGCCAGGGTAGTTGACTTACACCTTCTAGAGCACGTTGGGTGGCACGGGATACATGCGGACGTGCATTGTCCTGTTGGAACAGCAAGTTCCCTTGCCGGTCTAGGAATGGTAGAACGATGGGTTCGATGACGGTTTGGATGTACCGTGCACTATTCAGTGTCCCCTCGACGATCACCAGAGGTGTACGGCCAGTGTAGGAGATCGCTCCCCACACCATGATGCCGGGTGTTGGCCCTGTGTGCCTCGGTCGTATGCAGTCCTGATTGTGGCGCTCACCTGCACGGCGCCAAACACGCATACAACCATCATTGGCACCAAGGCAGAAGCGACTCTCATCGCTGAAGACGACACGTCTCGATTCGTCCCTCCATTCACGCCTGTCGCGACACCACTGGAGGCGGGCTGCACGATGTTGGGGCGTGAGCGGAAGACGGCCTAACGGTGTGCGGGACCGTAGCCCAGCTTCATGGAGATGGTTGCGAATGGTCCTCGCCGATACCCCAGGAGCAACAGTGTCCCTAATTTGCTGGGAAGTGGCGGTGCGGTCCCCTACGGCACTGCGTAGGATCCTACGGTCTTGGCGTGCATCCGTGCGTCGCTGCGGTCCGATCCCAGGTCGACGGGCACGTGCACCTTCCGCCGACCACTGGCGACAACATCGATGTACTGTGGAGACCTCACGCCCCACGTGTTGAGCAATTCGGCGGTACGTCCACCCGGCCTCCCGCATGCCCACTATACGCCCTCGCTCAAAGTCCGTCAACTGCACATACGGTTCACGTCCACGCTGTCGCGGCATGCTACCAGTGTTAAAGACTGCGATGGAGCTCCGTATGCCACGGCAAACTGGCTGACACTGATGGCGGCGGTGCACAAATGCTGCGCAGCTAGCGCCATTCGACGGCCAACACCGCGGTTCCTGGTGTGTCCGCTGTGCCGTGCGTGTGATCATTGTTTGTACAACCCTCTCGCAGTGTCCGGAGCAAGTATGGTGGGTCTGACACACCGGTGTCAATGTGTTCTTTCTTCCATTTCCAGGAGTGTATAATCTGATACCTTTTAGTATCTCCAGGGTTCTTACATGTATACAACCTTCTTTCATGATTCTTAAACCAAGTGTTAGCTATTATTAAGTTGTGCTCTGTGAAAAATTCTACCAGGCGGCTTCCTCTTTCATTTCTTAGCCCCAATCCATATCCACCTACTACGTTTCCTTCTCTCCCTTTTCCTACACTCGAATTCCAGTCACCCATGACTTAAATTTTCATCTCCCTTCACTATCTGAATAATTTCTTTTATCTCATCATACATTTCTTCTATTTTTTCGTCATCTTCAGAGCTAGTTGGCATATAAACTTGTACTACTGTAGTAGGTGTGGGCTTTGTATCTATCTTGGCCACAATAATGCGTTCACTATGCTGTTTGTAGTAGCTTACCCACATTCGTATTTTCCTATTCATTATTAAACCTACTCCTGCATTACCCCTACTTGATTTTGTGTTTATAACCCTGTAGTTACCTGACCAGAAGTCTTGTTCCTTCTGCCACCGAACTTCACTAATTCCCACTGTATCTAACTTTAACCTATCCATTTCCCTTTTTAAATTTTCTAACCTACCTGCCCGATTAAGGGATCTGACATTCCACGCTCCGATCCGTAGAACGCCAGTTTTCTTTCTCCTGATAACGACATCCTCTTGAGTAGTCCCCGCCCGGAGATCCGAATGGGGGACTATTTTACCTCCGGAATATTTTACCCAAGAGAACGCCATCATCATTTAATCATGTAGTAAAGCTGGATGCCCTTGGGAGAAATTATGGCCGTTGTTTCCCCTTCCTTTCAGCCGTTCGCAGTACCAGTACAGCAAGGCCGTTTTGGTTATTGTTACCAGGCCATATCAGTCAATCATCCATACTTGCAACTACTGAAAAGGCTGCTGCCCTCTTCAGGAACCACACGTTTGTCTGGCCTCTCAACAGATACTCCTCCATCGTGGTTGTACCTACGGTATGGCTATGTGTATCGCTGAGGCACTCAAGCCTCCCCACCAACGGCAAGGTCCATGGTTCATAGGGGGGGGGGGGGGGGGTCTGGTAGGGTATATAAGGGGCTTAAACAGCGTCAGGTGAGTGATTGCCAGCTGCATAGTTGTGATTTTGAAAAGAGACCTCATTATGGGTCGCCATTTCACCGGCTGGTCGAATCCCGCAACATGAAGATATGTGGGGCATACTGGAAGAACAGTGGCCCCATGTTACACTGCGTGGGAATGTCAGGGCAAGTATATTCGTCGTCATGGTTCCAGACAACCATGTGTCGCTAGCGGAAGGAAGGATCACTGTATTGTGCACCAAGGACTTTTAACCCCTTCAAATCTGCACCTGCTACCAGAGAAAAGTAACATACTCCCTGCAATATTCTGTGTCATCCCACACCACAGGTTGGAGACTAGCACCAACCAGACGAGGGAATTATTCTCTTGAGTAGGCTGCCGTTAACACAACACGAGTTGCATTTGGAGTGATGCCATGACTGGAAAACATGGACTACTGATAAATGGTGTCACATTATATTCTGCACTATCTGGATGGACATTGTTGGTGAGTATGGCGACGACCTGAAGCCCTATTTTGTATCGTCCATACCATTCGGTTCAGTAGTGACATTTTCGGTTCAGTAGCCGAAGTATTCTGTATGCTACTGCCACCAGTTAATGATCGATCCACCTGTCGATTATTCATTTCCTGTAGCAAGAGGTGTCGGTAAGACTTGTCCACTTCACCGTGCTTTGATTGTGGATGTAACTGTTATTTCAGACATACTTAGCGATTTTTAGTTTTGGATTTATTAGGTTTTACTGAGGATTCAGCAGTATGCACTGAGTGGATAGTGAGTTCATTAATGTTATTATGCATTCATTTCACCTGAGAATCATGGAATTTGACCATGGTGCACATAATACTGTTAAGGAGGAGGCAAGAGCAATGGAGGGGCAAGGCGGCTCGAGAAAATGAGGCGTCAAGCGAGTTGGCAACGTAACTGTGGGATGAGACGAAATCCTTTGTGTGCGCAGCGGCATCTTTGAGGTAAGGTACAGACAGCAACGATGTGGCTCGTAATTTTGTGGATGAACTAGGGCGTTATCAGAGACCTCAAAGGCCATCCCTTTGCACCTGAAGGTACATATGTTACGAAGCTCTGAAATGATAAAATCAGTTGAACACTTATTAGCTAGAAAATGCAGCGGTAATTTTTTTTTATAGGTTCTGAGTAATCTTACATTTTTGGGGCACGGGTCTGCCAATTCAACTTGCATCAGTCAGCCAAGTGTCTCTAGGTGCAGTGACAAGTTTGGGAGGGCTTTTAATTCACGTGTTGTCAAAAATAATGGAAATAGCCTTAACCTGTCTGGTAGCTGAGCCGGCTGGCTGCTTCAGATGTGGGACACTGTACACACTGCAGTGACCCCTTGCAGGGCGCGCCTTTGTTGGGTGAGCTGTGGTCATAGTCTTTGATTGGCTGGCGCAAGAAGGCTTGTTTGGTCATTTCCATTATTTTAATCCTTATTGCACTTCCGATATCTAACTGTACTTCAGGATTTTTTACTGCTGATATTTTTTCAAAATGTATGTTGTTTATCGATGTAATAAATTACATATGACTGTCTCTATAAACACAATTTGACCGAACTGCAAAATATTTCGACTGTAGACAGAAAGTGCCTATTTTGTTATGAATCCATTGAAGATTTGATATCTGCACTTTCTAGTCTGCGTTTCGTTGCACAACGAAACGTTCTGTCGACCACATCATCCAAGAATTTGAACCAAACTATGTCTGGACATTTGCTGCTGTCTTGCGGATGAGGAATGTATGTTTCCTAAAGTTCTCTTACAGCTGCTTTAGCCGTACATCCAATGTGAACTACTCGTGTGCAAATAACGAAAGTAAGGGCATTGTAGTTCATGTATGTGCAGCTTTCACCCATGTGTTTGGGATGTTTCTCTATTCTGCATACGCAGCTTTAATTATGAAGGGAGTCCGAACAAGCAATCATGGTTCGTTGTTCTGCTTCTATAATGGACATGGAATTCTTAGATCACAGTTTGCTCCAGTGTACACTGTTACTGCCTACAGATATACCAACGTCATGTACCTCAAAGCCGTAGATGTTTTACACCATCCGAGTTTCACCAGAACTCCCCATGTGAACTGTCTAATTTCAATAATGTTGCATTCTTATTTCCTTCAAGCAGACAATTTCAGGGGACGTGCCATTTCAGCACTTAAGGGTCCATAGTGATTTCCGAAAGCTTTATTCTGTGCCTTTGCCACTTGTTTGTTAGTCTGTGACACCTCAGTGGAATGTGTAAGGACTCTTCTGTATTCTCATCGTACTGTACGTATTCTGCGAAATATAAGGAGAGCCACTCTGCTTGTGTGCACCTCTTGTGGTTCGTTGTTGAACCAGAGAAGAATATTACTGAGTGATCAAGTCATAGTACTCGTACAGTTTCAGGCCCGGCACCACAGGACGCGCGGCTATAACCAGCAGATGACTCATTTTCAAACATCCAGCAGAATCTGTAGACCTGTAGCGGCCAAGCTACGTCGTTTAAGATGTCCAGGAGAGTAGTGCAAACCGCGACAGAAAACATCAAACCGCGTGGCTAAGATGTTTCGTTCTACCGCCAGTGCAGTGCTAGTACCACAGTTCCGTACATTCGCACTTGTCTCTCTGGTTCATTGTGTAGCCCTGAAGCCATTACAGCACGATTGTGTTGCGTTTGCATTTGTTAGTGATCGCTGAAAATGTGTAAGGTCTATGAGTGCGTTCCGTAATACGCAAAGAAGGATAATCAAGCCGAAATTCATTGGCAGCTTGATATTTATGGTGAAAGTGTAATGACTGATGGAATGGTGAGAAAGTAGGCGTGAGAATTCAATGACAGACGAACCAATGTTCATGAAGCGTGCACTGGGCGGCCTTCGATTGTCGATGATGGTTTGATTGAGAAAGTGAACGAAAAAATTGGTGAAAACAGACGGTACAAATTTCAAAAACTGCACAAAATTTTAGTAAATTGTGTTCCCATTGGGTTCCGAAAATGCTTACGCATGTCCGCAGAATGAAGCAACTTGGCAGTGTTTTGAGGTTTCTTAGATAATACAATGATAAGGGAGATGAATTCTTAAACAGAATTGTGACCGTTGATGAAATTGGGGTTCTCATCTCACTCTAATCAAAACAAGAGTTTGAGCTGAAGCACTCAGGATCCCTCAAACGAGAGCAAAAATTCGGAACAGCTTTGCCAGCACAAGAAAATGTTCACTGTGTTCCAAAACAGTCAGGGCATTTTGCTTGTTGGTTTGCTTCCCAGAGGTGAAACCAGCAGTGTGGTGCAATGCTATGGAACGCTGTCAATACCTCGGCACGCAGTTCCAAACAAGAGGCGTGGAATGCTCCGTCAAGGTATTGTGTTGCGCCCCATTTTACTTGTGTTCTTAAAACAGTCAACAATTCGGTTGGGAGGAGTTCGGTCATTCCACCATACAGCCCTGATCTCGCACCTTCTACCACTGGTCCTTTAAGGGGACCCAGAACGTCCTATACCTCCAATGTTAATGTAAGGAACATTTTCTTATGAACTAATACCAGAATAATAACGTTTACAGTATAATATTACATATTTAATATCATGTACCATATGGATTTTAATTTATTGGTGTTTTTTGGAAGGTAATTATTTTGTTACTGAAAATAATTGACATTTTTTGGCGTAGTATCTTTGAAATAAAATCCGTTATCAATTATGTATCACAAAAGGCTATAATACAAGGTGTATATTGGCACTGTTTACATTCCTTGAAAATTTTAAGTCTTTATCTCTAATAGTTTAGCAGAAAACGTTCCTTATATGGCAAAAAAGTGAACTTTTGGAAAACGAGTTTCAAAGTTTCACTACCATTTTAGTGGAGTCCAGCACCATAAGGGGTTTTCATTGTCACTTGACATCTCCCCATCTAGTCTTCTTTTCACACCTTTCATTCTTTGTCTGGCTTGCCTCTCACCCTCCTTTTCTTTCCTTTCAGCACCCCATTTCCTCTCATTGTATATCGACATCATTACACTCACCATGTACTTTCCGGGCATAACATCCAACTTCTTCAGCACATTGCACTTTATAATGTTACCTTTGTTGTTAGCAATGGCATCATATACTCCAAAGTTAAGAGTATGAATTTCCACGAACACATTTTTTGGGATTCTGGTCCAAATTACATTATTCACACTCATTTTGATTTTGTGTACGTCCATTGAGACATTTCTTCAAAAGTTCAGTTGCAGAAAGATCTCTGAAAATTGGTTTTATAGCATTCATAACAGTTTCTGGCAGACTGATGATGCTTGCATACACGTTCATATCCCTGATATTTGTTGTACTTGCACCACTAATTGGGTCCCTGTGGGCATAGTCCATGTAGTGGTTCCTCGTCAGTCGATAAGGTGTGGTAGTAAAGTGCCATTACAGCCTTTTCCATTGCATCAACACTGTATTTTGTCTTATTGCCAGTCCATAGTCTCTCTGCAATCTGTTGATTACCTCGTCTGTCCATCTTAACTCCACCCAAAAGCCTTTCATCACTGAGTATTTGGCCTTTCATTGTGGTCTTCAGTCGACGCAGCCTTGTTCCCATATGTTTCTGAACGTGACCCATGGACTCCTGTTCAATAATGGTAACATTTCCATAAGGTTTCAGCTCAGATACAGCAGCAAAAGACTTCGAATCACCATCACCCAGGAACTGTAGGTATCTGACCTTGTACCACAGAAGATAGCGACTGAAAATGTCTTTCACACAGGAAACTTCCATGGCCCCACTAGAGCCCATGTAATTCCCAGTTTTCTGCATGCTCATCCTTCACTCTTTTAGGAACCTACAGTGCTTGGATTTAATTACAACATTTATAACTTTTGTAGTATCAGCACTTGTTGCCGTTATTACCCCATTATGTGAAGTGTGGCGCGGTTCTGCCACGTACCATCTAGTGCGACAGTCAGGTCCCGAGGATTCTGAACATCTAGAATTTCTTCATTCACCGCCACAGCCTCCTCCTCTGCTTCATTCATGGATTGTTGGACTATATCTTCAACACAGGATCCAACAACCGAGTTATATTTTGATAATTTCGTTGGTAGTGGTGGTAGATTCATTACACCACAAAACATTTTACCAGCAGAGTATCCCTTACCGATTGACCTTACAGCATAAACACATCTAATATTTACATCATAGTACTTGCTTTTCTCACTATCAGTTTCACCGTTGCCTATTTCGAGATATTCTGAGTTCCAAAATGAAACACTAATGACAACTAGTACAATGGAGACAGATTTCTGCTGCAAGTCCTATGTGTCGCTTGACGTTTACTGACATACTCAATTTGCAACATTCCTTACACAGTACTGAACCCTCAATCACCTTTGAGAGCAATGAAATGTTAATTATTTCGTTCACATTATTCTCACTATAGTTCTCCAATAAACTGCAGTATTTTTCAGTTGATCCATGCAACTTCTTGCTTGTGCTAGAGACAGGAGTAGATTTCACTTCATGAATAACCTCACTATTTTCAGAATCGTTTCCCAAGGTCGGAGAAATTGTCACAGTTCCACTAGTGTACCTCGGAGGAGGCTTCTTCCTCTTGTAAACTCTGTTACTTAATAGAGGCATATTGTGTAAGTTCCGGTTACGCAATAGAAATGCAACACAAATCGTGCAATAACCACCAAATGCTCAAGTAAACATCAGTATTCAAAGACTGCAATACGCAGACAAAACAATTGCCTATCAAATCGTGTTGCCAACAAAATATAGTCTTTGGAAAGACCGGAAGTTTTGAAAAACGATGTTTTCAATGAACATGTATCCATGGAAATTCAATGTCGCGACATGCCCTCTACAGCACATTATCGAAAGTAATATTTTTAATACTTGGAGTTGAGCTACAGGTAAGATTAATATGTCATTTTAAAGAGGAAGATCTGTAGTATTTTATTTCACAATAAATTGAAAACCCAAAATTCCATCACTTTTAGGTTCCGGGTTCCCTTAACGTAAAGCCTCTTCCACTAAAATCATGCTTAGACAGCGATGAAGACGGGGGAGGGAGAGGCGTGTTCAGAAGTGACTCTTCGCTGGCAGTATCTTTCTATGAAGAGGGTATAGAATAGTTTGGTTTCCACTACCACAAATGTCTGAATAACGGTGGCAACTATACAGAAAAATGGTTTCAGAAATGGTCTTTTTCAAATCGGTAATCGCTTTCCGGACATGCCCCTCAGATCCACTACTTGACGCAATTAAGACAAGTGATACGTAAACCTACCAATTTCTAATAAGTACCAATAATGTGTACACCCTCGGCCACTGCTTTTTTTGGCGTAGTGAGCTGCAATTTTACGTTAGAGTAATTATAGTGTCTCTCAAACTTATTTGATTGTCAAAATATTTATCACTGAAATCTACAGTTTAGAAATTTACTTCTTAAAAGTATCATTTAAATGCAATCCAATACGCCTACGGAACTCACTCGAACGATAGATAAAAATTTGCGTGACAGCTCGACATATAGACATGTAGATGGTTTGCAACTTCGCCACGGATATTTTCTTTCAACTGCTGCAGCGAAGTCTGATCACTGACATACACTTTAGATTTGACATATCCCCACAAGAAAAAAATCCAGAGGGTTCACATCTGGACTGAGTACGGACCAATGTCACCACTACTGCAGATCAATTTGCCAAAATTTCACTAATACGCGCGTACAGACACATCGGACGTGTGTGCTGTGGCACCGTCTTGCTGAAAATGTTTGGTTATAACCAGGAAAGTTTGGCAAATTCAGGCAACTAGTCATTTAACATCGTCAAAGAATGTCCCGAATAACTTCACGACAGCTCTCGTCCTCCGAAATTACGGGCCAGTTATTCAAAAGGCTCGAATGGCTCTGAGCACTATGGGACTTAACTTCCAAGGTCATCACTCCCCTAGAACTTCTTGAACCTAACTAACCTGAGGACATCACACACATCCACGCCCGAAGCAGGATTCGAATCTGCGACCTTAGCGGTAGCGCGGTTCCAGACTGTAACGCCTAGAACCGCTCGGCCACCCCTGTCGGCGCCAGTTATTCCTCTTGCCGACATCGCAGCACACACACAGTAACTTTTGGCGAATGACTGTTTCTCATGCTTCTGTTAAGGATTCGTTGCACTTCAGCAGTGGCAATTTTGTTTAGTGTTGTGAACTTCCAGATGGAAACGAGCCTAGTCAGAAAACAATGTTAAATGAAGGGCACTGACACGTAATTAACACAGTGCAGCCTATGTCTTGTATCTTCAGGTTTGCACCAAATGGTTTTTGCAAGGTGCAATTTGAGGACCTAGGGCAAAATTCTGTGCAATGATCTAAGCACATTTAAAGAACTTGTACTCTTACGAATGGGGAGTCTAGGATCATAATGAACTGGCCGATTTGATGACCTTGGTCACCCAGATTTCTGTTTGACCAGTGTTGAACCGATCTCCTCTGTAGAGGACAATGTGTTATTTTTAGGAAATGTGGTGCAAAATTGTGATTTAGTGTGTTTCAGTGCGCTATGCGCCAGCCTCACGGTAGACAAAGGTTGGCTGGTGCGTTATGCAGGTGACAGTTTTGCAACAAGCGTCGGCAGGTGTGTACGTGCGCGACAGCCATCAACAGCCAGAACGCAGCATTACCATAATTACGCAGGCGCGGGCCGCGTTACCCAACTCATCGAGAACGTTCTAATAAACACGGCGACAAGTACCTGGCGGATTCAGCAGGGATCTGCACTATTTAAGGGCATCAGAGGTGGACGTCGGCATCGGTTCGACCGATTGGGCATTCGGTCGCTGTTACGTCGTCGTCAATGACGCTGTCCCCGAGGACCGGCCGGGAGAAGGGAGTTGCCCGCTGCTGCACCAGCGACTCCCGGCGTCGTCACGTTTTGATCCATTTCCAGATGCGGGGAACACTTATTTACATTATGCAATCTACGTTCAATGCAAAATTTCCTCCACGCTACAGTCCCCGACTCAACATTTTTGGAAAATTATCTCACACAGAACACGGGGGGGGGGGGTCCACTCTCGAGAAGAGCTCCACATCGACCGAATTCCTGAAAACCAAGCAAGCGACGAACGTACCCCTCACTCCGATTTTTTGTGCATGCGAGGAAGGCTCTTCAAGTAAAAACTTTTTGAGATACCCTTCTAAGAGAACTATTCTAACTTGGCTATGTGGGCTACCGTATGGTCTAATTTTAGTGTACAAATATGTCTAAATTGTAAGAGGTAATATGTCTGGTGTGTGAGACGGTATGAAAGCCCTCCTGTGACCTGATGGCACCAGTATAGGTGACGAGAAGGGTGGAAGATCCAGTAGGGGAAAAAATCCATTTTCCGTAACTTTAGCAGACCCTGAGATCTCTTGTGAGGCCAATAAGAAAAATGGGCCACTATTTACGACAGGTCTTTTGCGGCAGACTGAATAAGGCACAGTGCTGACAAAATTTAAAAGATACGTTTAAAGTAAAATTATCGTTAGCATCCGTTCTTTTCACCAAACTGTATACTTCATATGAAAATGCATTTAGGAAAGTGCGCAGAAATCAATTCCTTGTTTTAATGTTTAGTATTACCTTTTTTATACATCTGGTTAAAAATAGGAAGCAATTCTTCCCCCTACTGCAACCCGACTTTTTTGATGCAAGTATGTTTCCGTGAAAAGCTTTGTGTATGTTTCATACAGCCAATTATTGCAGTGACACAGACACACCTCAACCTACTTTTAATTATTTACTCAAAGTTCTCTCAGGCTGCCTACAGGAACAAGGCATTAACACCTTCACACATGACTGGAAGTTTGTTGCCAGAAACAGAGGGTCAAAATCAGCCAAAGCAGTTCCTTAGTATATTCTCAAGTCTTTATTTGAATACATAAATATTACATAAAATCACGTAAGCAAACAATTTCTCTGTTCAACATAAAATTATTTGTCCTCTATACAAAATAAACTTATTTTACTGACAAAAGTTTTTAACGTCATACAGGCCACATCAAGACTCCTTGCAGTGCTGTATCCTTCCGTGATAGACATAAATGATGTTTCTCGTTTCACTGGGTGAACAGAACGATTATTCTCTTCAAATTCAATGTGTAGAACGTGTAGCAATGTTATGAACCTTCACAAAACATACTGTATAAGGGAAAATTAACTGCAGAGTCGCTGGGTAAAAGCATGTTCATGAGAAGGGGGTGATCTACTGGAATCATTCTTTTCCAAGAAATATGTTCATATTTGATCACACTGAAGTTAGTATAGATGAATGGATGGAATTAAAGGGGCCAAACTACAAGGTCACCAGTCCCTTATTCCTTTGGACTAAACACACACACACACACACACACACACACACACACCATCTGACCTGTACTTCCAGACCCTACATTACCAAAAAGAAACTAGCTACACAGAAAAAATGAAATATCAGGAAAGAGAACAATTACAAGTCTGTCGATCTATGACAGGTGTGTATAAGAATAATAAATAGATGGGAAGGGCAGAAACTAAGCCAGATCACCAAGCAAGGGCAGCCATGAGCCTCTTGGGTCGGAGCAGGAGAGGTCATCCTTTCAATCCCTCCATCAACTGATGAGGCTAATGTGCCCTATGTCACTGAGTAAAATATACTTTCACAGGTAAAATTAAAGCAACTGCTCTGGAATTGTCCACTGGCATCAGAGGTACCGTCTTAGCAAGTTTAAGGTTTGGTCGTAAGGTGGCCAAATTGGAGTAGTCCAATAGGATGTGGGTCACTGAGATGGATGCACCACAGACAGTGGTGTAGATTCTTCAGCTGGAGGATGTGACCATGAATAAACCCCGTGTGGCCAATGTGAAGTTGATACAGGACAGCAAAAGCACGAAGGGAAGACTGTCACATGGTTATGATCTTTATGGTTCGCAGTTTACTTGGAGAAACCAGGGCACACCAATTGCATTCAAAGCCTCCATTCACTATAGACATTGAATCGACTGATGATCTGGTGCTGCTATTGCCATCTCCACAGTTCACTGCCTGGGATCCCAACATGAGCAGGAGTCCATACAGAACAACCAACTTCAGTGTGCAGCAGTCACACAGGAGATCCTGCATAACCATAACCAACTGGTGTCTAGAGTAGCTCTAGTCGGCAGCTTAAGGCTGCAAGGAGTCGCTGTCAATGACTCGTCAGTGAAAAAAGGCAGCTGAGAGTCCTAGCAATTGGCACCATTGCATTTATTTGGCAGGAAGCATACTTCACTTCTTCATGTATTGACATAACCCGTTTGTCAACTTTAGTGCCATCAGTTTATACCATGTCTCAACCTGGAAAAACATCAAGATGTCCAGGAGCAGGCAGCGAGAAAGCACAGGGTCTGTTCAGTAATTTGGTCCAAAGGGGAAGTCGAGGCATATCTGAGGACAGGCCACACACCATACGGGCACATGTGATTTCTCCCTGACTAGAAATGACAGTGGGGAAAGCTGACTAGAGCAGAGACTGTATGCTAACCGCAATTGTCACTACAAAACCTTGGCCTCTGCTGTCGGAGGTAGATCTTCCTGCCAAGAAAAAGGACTTGGTAATTTGGATGCTCAAGGGATCAGCAAATGTGTATTGCATAGTCGAGCAGCATTTGTTCACAGTTTATCTGTAGGTCCGGGATGCTAGCCTCTGCAAACAGGCTGTTCGCAGGGCTGGTCCAAAAGGTACCACTCATGTTGGAGCCCACAATGGTGTATTGGGCTCAACATCCACTATACTGAAGGTGATGCTGAGTTATACATCAGGCTACCATAATCAAGATGCAACAGGATCAGAGCTACGAAGAACTGCAAAACTGTAGAGCTATCTGCAGTCTGCACCCCAGCCAATGTTACTGTGACAGTGAAGAGTTAAGGTGTGACCAGCTTGCTTAAGTTCGCAATGCCACAGCACTCAGGCATCGAAAACCAGTTCCAAAAAACGGTAATACTCCACCAATCAAGTCTTGGTGGCAGAAAACTTGAAACCATGAGACAAATCGCATGACTGCACCTTTCGTATGGCACCATGCAGTCAGTGTTCAGAAACACCCACAACTGAGGAGAAACAGTAGATGCGAAATTCGTCAGCATACTGTAGATTCAACAGCTGCAGCTAGAGTATTGACAACCATTAGAAAGGGGGGCACAATATAGAGCCCTATGGGACCCCATTCTCATAACGGAGTGATGTGGGAAGCACCAGACTTTAACATGAATAGCGTAGTGAGACAAGAAGTTCCAGGCAAAAATTGGAGCTGGTCCTGGAGATACCACTCCTGAAGGGTAGCTACGATATGGTAACGAAATGTGCTGTCATATGCCCCAGGCAAGTCAAAGAAGAGAGTGATAAGATGTTGACACTGGGCAAAACCTGACCAAACAGCGGGCTCCAGGCAGACCACCACCAGCAATAGAACAGCCTTGGCGAAAAACAGCCCGGGATTGAGCCAGAAGACCCTGAGACTCAAGGTACCAGCACAGACAAAGACTCCTCATTCATTTGTGCAACTTACAGAGAACATTAGTGAGGCCAGTTGGGCCTTAGCTGTCCATCTGTAGGGAATATTCACCTGGTTTCAGTAGTGTGACAGTCACACTTTCTCCCCACTGATATGGGTACTCGCCCTTGCTCCATATACAGTTGAAAATGACAATGATATGACGTTGGCAATCCACTGATAAGTGTATTTGGCCGTGGATGTTGTCTGGCCCTGTAGCCAAGTCGGGGCAAAGAGCAATTCACACCACTGAAGCATGCATTATAACGTTCCAGGTGATGTGTAGTAAATGGCAAAGGAAGTCGCTTTACACACTAAGGACACGAAACACAGGTTGATAATTCTCAGGCACTGAGCCTTGAGCATGATGAGGAGGCAGACCTGGGCACCAAGCTGTTTACAGGCAATGCAGTCACAGCATTAGAGAGCCTGCCTGTGATCCCTAATGGCCATGGAACTTTCGCTGGGTCCTCCAAGGTACTTTCTTCCAATGCGAGGATCCCAAGGAAGAGGAGATCACTGGATCAGCTGCCAACAGAGTGGCTCCAATTCTGCTTTGGACAACCACATCAATACCCTAATGTGTTGGTGTCTGATGGTCCAATGGCAGTGGTGAAAGCATCTCGTTCAGCTTTG
Organism: Schistocerca gregaria; assembly: GCF_023897955.1. NCBI lineage: Eukaryota > Metazoa > Arthropoda > Insecta > Orthoptera > Acrididae > Schistocerca > Schistocerca gregaria. Next base: position 1,132,055,896 of record NC_064920.1, on the reverse strand, counting down.
GACAGAGCCCAGGCAAGTGATCTGAGGGAGGGTCAAAAACAACCAGAAAAGTATCACTGTCGCACAGGTCATCAGAATCTCCAATGGATGGATGAATGGGAGAAGATCTGGGCTGCAAACAGAAAGGTCAATGGAATATGCCACACTGAAGTATGTGGGAACATCAGTACCCAAGAGGCCAAAATCGATCTGTGTGAGCAATTTGATAGCGATACTGCAGCCAGTGGTCTTAGTTCCATCCCAAGAAGCATCGCAAACATTTAAGTCCCATATCAGGAAGAGGGGGGGAGGGGAGGAGCCGAGAAATTACGGCAGACGAGCGAGCTCAGGGACACTTCGTCATGACAGAGACATTACTGATAGTAAATTCGAGACATGTCTTCACACAAACAGCCGCAGCGTCCAAAGTCATGTGGAGTGGCATGTATTTGCTACAGACAGAGTCTAGAATTTATGTGCAAACATTACCCAATACTCTTTCATAGTCAGTGCGATTCTTAAATCTGTCTCGCGTGTGTCGTAGGGGTCCACATTACTGGGAATTCTTTCCTGGAGGGCGATGGAAAAAAAAATCAGGGGAAGTACATAGAAGATGTAGCTTAGCCATGTGGAAGAAATAACCGCTCATTCCCACTGGCAGATAATGTCAGTGTACGTTAGGCGCAAGAAAGGGACCAGGGAGACAGATCCTCCGTCACTGCCACTGGTTGTGAAGATACACCATGAGTAATCATTTGTTCCAAATCACGATGCTTGGGGGGGGGGGGGGGGAGAGGAGTCTGAAAGTACAGGGGCCACCAGGAACGCTATATCACAGTGAAGTGGAACATGTGGTCCCTATATTCTGGGGCACAGGAGGGAGCAAAGTCCTATACTCTGAAACCTGTAGCTCTGCCACTCACTGGCTTGGATGCAGTTGCAGGTCAGCAGAATCCTGTGATGGGAGCACCCCAAGGTACACATTTCTGGTAAGGTGTGCTGGAGGATGGTGTTGCTTCCCACCTGGGGATTGAGAGCTGATGTCAATCAATGTTCCCAGAATGGGGTGCGGGGGGTAGCAGTAGGTGGTGGACCCCCTAATCAGGGGTGTGGGTGAAGTCAGATGCTCTCAAGGGCCAGACTCTTGAGACATGGAGGGCAACAGCACAGTCACTAAAGTGGACGACGACATTGTAGTAGCAGCATATGTCATTGTCATGCATGTAGGATGTAGGTAATCTTATTTCTTCTTGGCCTCTTGGCATATGAGGTGGTCAAAGGTCTTATTCCTGGACTTTGCGTCTTCAAACAGTGCAGTCTGATGAGTAAAGGGAATGGAGCTCCCCACAGTTCATATAGGTGGGGGAGAGGAACAAGGTTTGCACAATCCCTATGGACTAGGCTGCTGTTGCAACACAAAACATGTTATTTATCCTTGTTGGATGTTGTGACATGTCCAAATCCCATGCATTTGCAGCACCACAATTTTGGAGGAATATATGGCTTGATATCACAACAATACACCACCACCTCAACCTTCTTGGGCAATGAGTCCTTCAAAGGCCAAGGTGACAGCTCACAGTATTTCCCTGTGGTCTTCTGGTTCCTTCCAGTTACGAACAAAATGCACTCCTCATCGCGCTACAATTTGTCATCTGTCTGTAAAAGGAGATCTCAGTGGAAAATTAGACTCTGTACCATATTCAGACTTACATGGAGTTAGAGTGATGGGAATATCATCCAGTTTGTCAGAGGCAAGTGCCCTTGACTTGAGTGGAGGAGGTCATTTTAAGCAGAACTGAGCAGCTTTGCATTTGTGAAATTTCTGCCACTTCTCCAAAACTATCCTCAAGATGTTCAACAAAGAAAAGTTTTTTTAATAGAAAAGAATCCCAGCCATCCTAGAACAAACCAAGTATTTCTCACCTCTCCACACTATCTTAGCTTCAGGAGAGATTGCTAAGACCATGTGACCAGGAGCTGAAAAAATTTTAATTTGCTTCATATGCACATCTTCCACCAAGGTACTACCAACTCTAAATGGCAGTTCCACCCACACACAGCACTAAGCCACAGAAACAGTTACCCATCCAGGAAACTTTCAAGTTCCTGTGCTCCTAGGTACATACTACTCTGCTTGCATGGGGAGTTTCCAGCTTGCGCACCAGCAGTGTGATCCCTGTTTGGTCAGATGGCTAGCACTGTGCATTTATTTAATCCATCCCCATAATACAATGGTTACTGTGATAGCTTTGAGCTTTTTACCATTGCAAAAAAGAATGGTGCAAATAGAATGCATACAGGTGGAATATGCACGGCACTGGGCGACCTTCCCAGCAAGAGTCTCTTTTGTAAAATTCAGAAAAACAGTATCAAGTCAAACCCAAAAGAAGTATCAAATGAAACCCAACAAGGGCAGCATGTGTTCAATAATGAAAATGTGCTTAAGAACAGAAGAAAGAAGTGCACACAACACAAACCAGAGCCGAGCATAATGGGCACTGAAGACCATCAACTGGAAACAGAGGAAAAACAAATAGTAAAGACTCATCACAGACAGGGAGGTAGTGCTGCAAAGGCTTGGGTCGCATGGTGGCCAGGCATATACAAAAGAGATGAGAGCTACACTAGGAGGAGTGATTATAGATGGTACTGTTGACCTTTGATAGATTAATTATTTCTGTTTGTATCAGCAGTCCAGATAAGTAAGCCTTAGAGGAGGTAGGTACCTTTATATAGGCAGTCCACAGCATACTGCCTTGTGGTCCATAATACATAAAAATAGAAAGGAAAACACAAAATTTCGATCTGTAGAATACACAATCATATTGTTGAAGGGTACACAATGAGCGAAGATAGGTAAGAATGGGTTTAAAAATCATCTAATGAATTGCAGGATTGGTATGCAAGAGGACTGCTGGCGTGATTCTTGCAGCAGTTTTGTTCAAACTTTCAAACAGATACAAAAATGCAGTTGTTTCCTGGCACCTGCATTAACTGATATGTATCGTATGTATAATACCAATGGAAACCAACATGTATGATGCAGCGCAAAAATAATTACACTTACTGAAAACCTGACCACTGCCCTGAGGTAGACTGAATTTTGACTTTCCATGCTTATGCTGTGTTACATCACTTCCGAAGGCATTCAATACATTCTCCACTTTCACTTAGTGGACACAGCGAGTTACGAAATATTTCACGAGATTTGTGCATGTATTCAGGGCTTCCTACTAGACAGAACTCAATACCTCATTGCAAATGGGGTGAAATCTACAGATGTAAAAGTAACTTCAGAATATAGAGGAGTTACAGAGCCATCAGTTTTAACTACATACACTTATAAACAGAAACATGACCTACTTAAAACTGTTTTGGTTTAAATCTGAAACAAATTGATGCTATTTATCCAGTGACATTAGGACTCGTGGAAACAGAGCTGAGTACCACACGATTGATGCTGATGCATACAGTCAATATCTTCGTTTTTCGAGAACCTCAATTCTCAGCGATTCTACACAGCATTAATTTGACAAGCCCTCTGTAGGTTCTTGGGGGTGTGTGGCACCACATATCTACACATGGGTCATGTTGTTACCGAAAATTATGGGCCTGTGGATTGCGGTGCAGAGCTGGTGCCCTACAGAATACCACAGATGTGTTCCTTACATTGACATGAGGCGAATCTTGTGGCCAAGACAAACAGGAGTTCACTGTCAACCTCCTCAAACCTCTGTGGCACTATTTTGGCATTGTGGCATAGATAGTCACCCTGCTGAATGATGTAATTACTGGTGGGGTAGAATTAATACATGAAGGTGGCCCATGATAATGTTCACGTAATTCACAGCTGCTGTGGTGCCTCTAACTATTACCACAGGTCCAATGACCGAGCGAGATAGCGCAATGGTTAGCACACTGGACTCATTTGGGGCGACGACAATTCAAACTCATGTCTGGCCCCCCTGATTTGGGTTTTCCATGATTTTCCTAAATCTCTTCAGACAAACGGCGGGATGGTTCCTTTGAAAGGGCACAGCCAACTTCCCTATTCTCAAGGGACCAATGACCTCACTGTTTGGTCCCATCTCCCAAGATCAACCAACAGATCTAGTGGAAGCCCATGTGAATGGCACCCATAGCATAGTATTGTCCACACCAGCCTGCATCCATGGTGCAATGGGTGGTTCATGCAGCTGTTCACCTGGATGACAGATTTTACAAACACGCCAAAGTACCTAGCGTGAGAAGAAACATATTGTGTGTCAGAATGGGAATACGTCCCTGTTGCACCACTACTTCTTTCGGCATCATGGTGGACATTCGTCATAAGGTTTTGGCTTATCTGTTAATATATATAATCTCTAGCATGACGCTGAGAGATCTGTGGGGCTGTTTATGAATGGTGCTGTTGTATACAGGAAAGCTGGAATAACAAAACTACAGCAAAATGCACCAAGATATGAAGAGGATCGACGCTGGGTGCAAGGACTGTCAGCTGTTCCTCAAAATTAAATGTGTTGTGTATGTAAAAAAGCTGAATATTCTTTACTGTTCTACAATACTACGACTGGCCATAAATTGGTGGAACCAGTAACAAGAGTAAAATAGATTGGATTAATTGTTCAGAACAACCCAATTTGAAATGACTACGTAACACTATTTGTACAAGAAGTAGATGACAGGATGAAATGCACTATAAGAATTCCAAGGAATTAGCTGCTACTACTACGGTAGAAACGTTCCGTAACAAAACGCTCGTTTAACTCTTCATTGAGTATTGGTTGTCAGTCATAGTTCCAATCCATGGAGTGCTGGATGCTCCACTTCCAGCCCAAGCCACAGCATCGAGGGTGAGGCGTGAGGAGACAAGACACTACATCCTGCATTGCATCTGGCAACAGAACTGCACAGTAATGTAATATTTCGTAAATTCACCATGTGGAGAGCACTTATCTATGATTAGATGTTTGGGTTCTCGATATAAAATTAAAATCAACCATAAGCGCCACAGAAAATGATTTATGAAGATACTACGAGATAAAGCTAGGATGACAAATTAAGAGGGGAATTTTTAAAAAGCTATTTTGTTGACATAAAAAAAGCAAATCACAGTACTTTGAAATGTATCCTACGAATATGATGCGAGATACACCAAGAAAACGACAGAGGTAATAAAGTAATCAGAAAACAACCTTACACTACAACAAATGGGAAAACGAAGTGACTGACTTATTCCACACAATAAATTAAACCAGAAGCGACCTAAATTACAACGTACAAACTGCTGCTGCACATGGAATTTGCTGCTTCTCACATAGTGGCCAGTCCAATTATAAAATCGCAGTATTTTTCCAAAGTAGCCACATATACGTACTACAGATCTGCCCCCACCACCTCCCCATGAAACTGATTCAGTTTTTTAATGCCAAAACAATGAGGAAACAAAATGAATTTTTCAGCTGAATACCCTGGCAAAGTGTTTCCCCACCACGTTTTTCCAGATACTTTGACCCTAAATGGTGATAAATTACCATACTGGTCGTCTTTGAATGAAGTGAAACTTCACTGTTTTGTTTTCACTGCGGTACAGCTTCGCCAGTGAAGCAGTTATTTACATTCCACTAATAAGGGGCTGGTTGGAAGCTGTCATGTTACTGCCTGACCACCTTTGCACAAAAAAATATACTGATGAGAATAAAAACAATCAGAAATAGCATGAGATTTTGGTGGTGTGTGTCGTCTTCCATCCTGTGAGGATCATGGTGCTACTGATTCCTGGTAACAAGTTCTACACCAAGTATTTCCACGCAAAAGAGATTGGAGAGATGGTGACATGAAAAAGGATGTGGGGTGAGAAGGGTGAGTGATCAGGGCACGAAGTGATTGGAGGCGGAAAGGATTTCAGTAATGTAGGGGAAGGGTGAGTTGGAGCCTGGATTTGAAACTGGGAATGTGGGGTACGTTTTCTTTAAAACGATAAGTAAACTCAGGAATGATGTCAGTCTGGAAGAAGGTGGTGGTTGAAATTCCCTGGGGAAAAGGACACTGTGTGGTAACTTGAGCTAGATGAGATGTAGTGACAGAGTGACAGCAAGCCAGTGTTCACAAGGACGAGGGATACTGTTGGGAGACAAACATATTCCAGGTATACGAGATGAGAGAACTTAATCAGCTAGTGCAGGATGTGGCTACATGAGGTAACTGGACACAGTGTGAATGAGATTCATGGATTTGGAAGGAATGGTAAACCTTGGGAGCGAGAAGGTATCATGAAGCCATTCTCCAATATTCCATACTTAAGATCATCACAATGGCACTATTTGGGTCGAAGTCCAAGAACACAGCAAATCTTAAGAGCTTAACCATAAGGGGTTGGTACATTATCGGACTTCAAATCAACAATAATTTACCTAAAATAGGTGGTTACGATCCTCAGTCCACAAAATTAAATCCCATTGAAGGATCAATATTTGTAGCTGGAATTGTATGCTAGAATGAACTCTGTTCCGAATACTGTCATTCCATTTGAGAAAGAAATGGAAAGTTTTTCATATGCTTTATGCATCTTGCATTTAATAACTGGCTGATGCATTTGTGCATTCTATGTAACAGTGATAGTATCTGCTCAGTACTGACTGAAGATGATTTCCTAGCACATAATGAGCAATTTTGCATCAGAATTCTCCTTTTCCCCCATCATAACAATTATAATGATTTCGCACCTCTTTAACACATACATGTAAGCTAAACAGTACCTCCAACTCTAGAAATATTGCAGGAGAGAGTACAAATGTGCAGCACACTATTGCCCAGAAACGATATTGAGAATTAGACAGTTAAATGCACAAATTTTTGTTCTGTTGTTACCCTGCTTTGCTATACCAGTCGTTCATTTGCATATTTTACTTTTTCAGGTTATCTAAAAAGATTTATTTCGCACAATGAACACAGCAACTTCCCTTTAAGTATCTGCGACTGTATGAAAATTTAACAAAATCGCTGTCCGCTTTCAGTAAGTCACTGTGGTCCCACGAAGCATCAGTTACCTTGTTCTGGAGACTTATCACAGATACAGTTTTCAATAAGAGAAATGGCCGTCTTTTTTTTCAAAATGCTAAATAGTAAACACGTATATGCACATATTAAGTATGTGGTTTTTGGCACTGGAGTCAGGCTACAGCAGAAAGTAATTTCACACCATTTTGAGATGACGTGTTTGCCAGCACGGCTTCGTGTGCAGTAACATTCCACACTTCTCAACATCCACTTTCTGCCAGTTTCAAGTGTCTTCATTAGCATACTGCTTAGGCAAGTACAGCACATATCAATTCTTTGTAGACTTTCTTGCTAATTTCAGAAACTGCTCAAGGTCCAAATCGTAAAGGTGAGACACCAGTACGCAAGTATCTGGAAAAATCAGAAACACCATTTTTAGAACTCCTCGTATTAACATTTTCCGAATTAGCTTCTAATACTAAAAATGGACTGTGTGTAAGAATACAAAATTTAGTTCCAAAAAGGTAAATGACTGACAGTTTGTTCCAATTTTGTGATAATCCTTTAAAGTAAGTGACTGCTACGTGAAATGTATAAAAACCTGTAACAGATCTATAATCTTAGTTTTCCAATGCAGATCTGGGGGAAGATCTAACATACATGAAGTGTGGGATGAGAGACTGCTATGGCAAGAATGTAGTTCAATAGTTCTTATTGTGATTGGTTACACTGGATGACTAAGACTGTTGTGAAGCCTGTTCAAAGTCAACTATTTTCCTAGTTTGGACTTCGTCATAAAAATACAAAAGAACATTATCATCAATGTTTACAGGTGCTTTAGATTCCTGGGCCCCCAGCTGGTCCTTACAGAAGTTGCTGGTTTATATGTCATCAGTAGAAACTTTTGGACGAAGCCTTGGATAATGTACATGATAATGGAAGTTATTAAATACACATATGGTTATGTGAGCTTAGTAGAAATTACGGAAGGCGTTCAGGAAATGTAGGGTAAAAGGGGAACGGAGGAAAATTGGTTACTTGTATCAACAATCTCAAGTAATGGCAACCATAATAAAACTAGTCCAATTTATACAGCACCACAGAGAAAGAACACTTTCACTAACTTAAGGGAACATTCTGCCTGTTAATGGAAGTTATACCAGAGAAATAAGAAGGAAGCCTTGAAAAATACTGGGCATTATTCAAGCAAAAAAGACAAAGGAATTACATTATGTAAGAAACCGGACTTGTGTCAGTAAGTCGTTTGTGAAAGTAGTTGTATGGAGTGTAGCCATATATGGGAGTGAAACATGGACAATAAATGGTTTAGACAAGAGAATAGAAGCTTTTGAAATGTGGTGCTACAGAAGAATGCTGAAGATTAGATGGGTAGATCATATAACTAATGAGGAGATAATAAACGTAACTGGGGAGAAGAGAAATTTGTGGCACAACTTGACTAGAAGGGATTGGTTCGTAGAACATGTTCTGAGGCATCAAGGGATCACCAATTTAATATTGGAGGGCAACGTGGAAGGTAAAAAACGCAGAGGGAGACCAAGAGATGACTATACTAAACAGATTCAGAAGGATGTAGGTTGGGAAATGAAGTTTGCACAGGATAGAGTAGCATGGAGAGCTGCATCAAACCAGTCTCTGGAATGAAGACGACGACAACAACAACAAGAAACCCGAAAAATAATTCACTGGGAGTTTAGTCCAAAATGGCTTAAATTTAAGGATGAGAAAGGAGAGACATAAGGAAAACTTTTTTGTGAGATCCGAGAGAGGTGGCGAGGTCGTTAAAACAATATGGTCACATTCATGAGGACTGTAAATCAAACTCCCCTCAGTCATTCAGACTTACATTTTCCTTGATTCATCTATCGTGTAAGCGATGATTTCCTTCCCTAATCCTAATTTGTGCTCCATTCCAAATAATCTAGTCGTCGATGAGACATGAACACACCTGTTCTTTCTTTTAAAATTCGTCTGTGGAGAGAAATTGGTTGCACACATTGCGGAATGATTGAGTGTTTGAAACTGAAGGAAGTAAGACGACTCTTGAAACAACTGCTCAAAAAACGTATGTACCACCCTCAAGACTTCCACAGTTCTTTATAGAAAACCTGTTTCTCAACAGTTTCGACCATGGGGAAATCCGTATATACAGCAACCTACGTAATGGAGGTGAAAGTACAGCTAGTTTATCAGTGTAATTAATAGAACACACTGGGTCATCAATCGACATCTGGGTAACATGGCTTGTGAATACCATTCAGCCTTTCAACATACCCCAAAAGGCCATTTGGAGCTAAGGCTATGCACACAGAGTTACAGCAAGAAGCATTGTCAGCACAGGTGTTGAAAACCACACTACTTAATTCCAGATCCACTGTTATCATTCGACTGAAAACAAAGTAGTCGGCCGTGGCCAACAACAATACCCCAGTAAGAATGTAGTAGAACTGCACATTGTATTTTTGAGAAGCAACAGAGCTATGTCAGCCATACTGTGTACACATGATCAATATTTCTCGTAACCATCTCAACATAGTAGTTCCCGAAGAAGATGTATAAGGGAACATCCGAAATGAAACTTCGATCAATGGCGCTGAGTTCACTTCCTTGAAGAAAGCAGGATTTGTCTGGCATATGATGGTTATCGTACATGCAGGCTGAGAAGTACAGGCCTGCAGTATCACGAATTCACCAGAGAGCTAATCATGCTTTGGGCCTACATCATGTACAAAAGTTGGACCATCTCATTGCTGTCAAAGGGAACTGATGGCTGTGCAGTAGTAGTATGAGATCCACCAACCTAACAACATACTGAATGTTACTCAGCAGCAGACGGATTTGCGACTCCTCATATCGATTATATTTTTATTTCATAGTAAAATCTGATTTTGTTGATTTCCTTGAATGCGACCTGCACTCCTGCACTGTCCAATCAGCAATCGTTTGCCGTCTGACATCATAGCCTACTTGGCAGCAAAACACACACACACACACACACACACACACACACACACACACACACACACACACCTCTAAGACGAAACTGTCAAGCGCCCGCCGGCAGCCGATCTTCAGTCCTTCGCAAACAGTTGTACACAAACTATTGATAAAGCTTGATTTTCTCACATCTTGTACCGAACTGTATATTATTTTGTTAATGGTCAGTTATTGTGATATTTCAAAATTAGTAAAGTACTGTAAGAAATTATTTGTTTGCAATGAAAACCGGAGGCAGAATTTTCGCTTGGTGCATGTTGTGTTGTAGTTTGTGGCGATGAATTGTAGCAAACATATTGAATTATTATTTACACTTGGTAAGATATTGCTATCAGCAATTTCGACAAAATGGATTGGGTAAAAAGCGCTTCATCTCATGCCCGCTTCATCTCATGCCAACAGAAAAGCCAGAATGAAATACTGTTAACATTTCTCATATCTCAAATGATTTTGGCAAATGATAGTAAGCTAAGAGGAGAGTATTTTTCCACATAATTACAATGTGAAGCTTCCATATTTAGAGCGGGGTCCAAGCAACTACAGATTTTTCAATGAAATAATTTTTAAAGCTTGTGAATGGTTAGTTGGTTTGTGGGGATTGAAGGGACCAGACTACAAAGGCCATCGGTCCCTTTTTCCATGATCATAAAACGCCCACAAGGAACAAACACAAGCAACGAAGATGACATGGGATGACACAGAACAGGAAAGACATACACAAAGACCAGAAAGACGAATTAAAAACACAGTGGTTGGCCAACCACAAAAAAGGAAAAGCCAACCACCAAGAGAAACACTAAAAAGCCCAATCTAAATCCGTAGGCCAAAGGCCAGACTTAACGCAAAAGAAAGAGAAACCCTCAGATCGAGCGATACAAGCTCCCCGCACAAATAAAAACTCAAAACTATGCTTGTCATGGCAGCGCCATCCACTATAAGTTCAGGGGGCGTATCAGGCAGCGCAAACGTCTGCCTGAGCACAGTTGAAAGCGAACAGTCTAACAAAATGAGGACCACTGTCAATGTTGAATCACAGTGACAGAGATGGGTCCTTGCGGCGCAATAAATAACTGTGTGTCATTCAGGTGTGGCCAATGCACAGCCAGCAGAGTACAACAGAGTCATGTGAGAGGCCCGCAAGGTGGAGCGTCACACACCAGTAGTCTCCTCGACGATCCAAAGTCTGTTGGGTGAAGGCAGATGCGCCATTCATCACCCCAGGTACCAAGGACCTTCTGCCGCAAAACGCAACACACATCACATTCCGAAAGGCCAATCTTCAATGCTGGTACACTGTCAGCCTGTTTGGCCAGTGTGTCAACAAATTACCCATGATGCCGACATGACCCAGGGTCCACATAAAAACGACAGAGCAGCCGCAACGGGCAAGAGTATGGACGGACTCTTTGATAACCATCACCAGACGATAACGAGGAAAACACTGGTTGATAGCTCGTAAACTGCTCAGGGAGTCATTGCAGATAAAGGACTCACCTGAGCAGGAGCAGATACACTAGGGTGCGAGAGATGGCGATCGGCTCAGCAGTGGAAACACTGCAGCCAGCCGTCAATGAACGTTGTTCAGAATGATCCCCTAGAGTAAGACTAACCAACTCGACCAGAAACAATCAAACCGTCGGTATGACCACATGAGAGCTGTGAAACGCGTCAAGGATGGAAAGAAAGCGGCAGCAGTGGGCCTCAGGAAGGACTGAGTCCTTCAGGTCCTGTGCCAAAGCCAGCCAAAGGCATGGGCAGCGCACACAACACGGGGTATCGTATATGGGCCCAGGAAGATGTGGAAGCCCAGAGAGAAGAACCTGCACAGGAACTGCGACTGTACACCCTGAACGGGACCACCGTTCTGGAAGATGGACGACCAAAGTTGGGGAACAGGGGATGTTAATTTGGATGTCCGGGCTAGCTCTAAACACGTGCAGTAGAAGCGGCCAGTAGTCGTTGGCGCCAGATACACAATGGAGGGACACCAGCCTCCCAGAGTAGGCCATTTACAGGGCTTGTGTCCTGCAGAAAGCTCCAGTTGTGAGTCTGATCCCCAGTGAAGTATGGGGTCAACCAACCACAACATTTCTTTAAGATGCCAAATATGCGTGAAACAAGTCAACCGGGCATCAAAGAGCAAGCCCAAAAACTGATGCGTCTCCTCCACGGCAACAGGTTCGCCGTCAAGATAAAGCAATGGCTCAGGGTAAACAGTGCGATGCCAGCAGAAATGTATGACAAGTCTTGGCAGCCAAGAACTAGAAGCTGTGTGTGATGGCCCAAGAATGCACCCTGTAGCCACCGTTCAGCAATTGCAATGCCAGTGGAGCTAAAAAGTCATTGGCATACAAAGAACCCGATATGGACATTCCCACAGCTGCAAATATCCCATTGATAGAAACTGAAGAAAGACACTAAAGACAGAGCCTTGTGGAACACCATACTCCTGGACCCAGGAGTAACTATGGGAGGAATCAACTTTAACGTGTAAAGAACGAAGTGACAGAAAATTTTGAATAAAAATCGGGAGTGGGGCACCTAAGACCCCACCCATGAAGCATGGTGGTGGGGTCACGCCTTATCGTACGCCTTCCCCATGTCAAAAAAGACGGCAACCAGATGCTGACAGCAGGCAAATGCCGTGTGGATGGCAGACTCTAGGCAGACCAGATTATCAGTGGCAGAGCGGCCCTTACAGAATCCACTGTGGGACAAAGCCAGAAGGCCCCAAGACTCAAGTAGCCAATACAATATCCGGCTCACCATGCGTCCAAGTAGATTGCACATAACGTTGGTCAGGCTAATGGGGCAGTAGCAGTCCACCTCCAGGGGGTTCTTGCCAGGTTTCAACACTGGGACGATAATGCTCTCCCGCCATTGAGAGGGCAACTCACCCTGTACCCAGATACAGTTTAAAAGGTCGAGGTGGCGTCACTGGCAGTCCACCGAGAGGTGTTTTGAGTATCTGATAGTGGATGTGATCTGGCCCGGGAGCTGTATCAGGGCAAGCAGCTACGGCACTGTGGAATTCCCAGTCACTGAATGGAGCATTATAGGATTTTGGGTTGTTGTGTATGGCCACTGTGTAATTTGTAGAAGCGGAACCCTGAGCATAATGCTCTGCTAGGAAATCTGCAAACGTGTGATTCAGTACAGACTGTTCTATTCAGGGAAAGCCCAGGTACACTGACAGGTGTCTGATACCCATAGAGTCAATCTTGCACCTAACCTGCGATGGAGACGCACAGCTGCTAATAGTGGAGACACACCGTCCCAACACTCCTGCTTCTGTCAGCGAATAAGGCATCTGGCCTAGCATGGAGTCATTTAAAGGTGATGAGGTGTTCCAATGATGGGTGCTGCTGATGACGCTGGAAGGCCTGCCTCCCATCTCTAATCCCCCTCAGCGATCTCTGGTGACCACCAAACCATAGTCTTCCGCCCAGGGTATCTGTAAAAACAGGGAATTGCAGATTCCGCGGCAGAAATGATGCCTGTGGTGATCGTGTGAACCACCACATCAATGGCGCCTTGAGGAAGAGGCTCAAGAGTGGCAATGGAGGCAAACAAGTCCCAGTCAACTTTATTGAAAGCCCATCTGGGGAGGCGCCCAGGTGAGTGATGCTGGGGCAGTGAAAGGTCAGCAAGTCATCATGCGCACTCCACTGGACAAACGGTAGAAAGCCAGGGCTGCAGACAAAGTCGATGGCTGGGTACATGCCGTGCGCCACACTGAAATGTGTGGAGGAACCATTATTTAAAAGTGAAAGGTTGAGCTGTGCCAACACTTACTCGACGACAGTGCCTCAGCCTGTTGCCACAAATCCACCCCACAAAGTGTTATGGGCGTTAAAGTCGCCCAATAACAAAAGGTGGTAGCAACTGGGCTATCAGCACTGCAAATACATGATGCGGGACATCACCATCCGATGGAAGGTAGAGACTTCAGGCAGTAACAGCCTGATTCATCCAAACCCGAACAGAGACAGCCTCCACCAGATACCCTCTCATAAGCTGCCCAATTCTTGTAATAACCCCAATAGCCACAGTGGGCGGGGGTTTGCATCGCCGGAAAACAAGTTTCCTGGAGAGCAATGCAGAAGGAAGGGTGAAGGCTGAGAAGTTGTCAGAGCTCACCAAGGTAGTGGAAAAAAACCACTGCAATTCCACTGGAAGCTAACATTGTCCGTGGCCGAAAAAGGCGTGAAGGAACCATGGAGGCAGATTGCACCACTGCATCACCTGCTGCCACTGACGGAGTACCGGTGCGATCGACTTCCATGGTGTCTGAGGGTCCAGCTACATCTAGGTCCTCATACGATGCCAGAACCTCCACCCCATCCTCACACACAGAGCTGGTAGGTTGCAGTGGGATGGGCGCCACTGCAAGTTCCTTGGTCTTAGTGGTCTTCTTGGACTTTTCTTGCTGCTCCTTTGATTTCACTGGCTGAGAGGGGCTTAACTGATTCAGTCTCCAGGACTGAGGAGGATCATGAAAGCCCTATGACCAGCTGCATGTGGGCACTTATGCCACTGGCAGGCGCTATCCTTCCCACTGGTGGAAACCTGGGAAGGGAGGGACCCCTTCCGAGCGAGAAGAGCCTAAGAAGTTGGATGCTTCTCCGGCTTAGAAGTGGGGACAGACATCTCTGATGGGTGGTGGGGTGTTGCTCCGGAAGTAGGTGGCGCAGGAGCAATAGGGAGGGTAATGCCCCCACCGTCAAAAGGGTAGGTGTTGTCTCATGGCTTGAGCAGCCTTCTGGTGGCAGCTTAAGAGCAAGTCATTTGCACAGGAGTCGTTCTTATTAACTCTTAGCCTCAGTGTAGGTCAGTCAGTCCAGAGTCATATTCCATGATTTTCCGCTCTTTCTGTAAAATCTTGCAGTCTGGCGAGCAGGGTGAATGATGCTCTCCGCAGCTGACACAGATGGGAGATGGGGCACATTGAGTATTGGGGTGTGTTGGGAGTCTGCAATCTCAACATTCACACTGACGTCAGACAATGTATCACCCTCTAAGGCCAAGATGAAGGCACCTGTGGCAACCTGACTGTCCCTCGGACCCCAATGAACGCACCGGACGAAATGCTCACCTTGCCACTCTAAACTGGCGCGCAGCTCGTCATCAGACTGCAAAAGAAGGGCCCTGTGGAATAAATACCCTGGGCCATGGAATAAATACCCTGGGCCATACTTATGATGGTTACTGAAATATCCCCAACTTGTCACAAGTGACTAATGGCCGTGACTGGGCAGAGGACGCTGTTTTTATCAAAACTGACCCAGAGCACATTTTGGACAAGCCCTCCACCTCCCCAAACGTATCCCCTTAATGCTCTACAAACAACTGAGGCTTCATGGACACAAAGGATTCTCAACAGCTCTCATAAATACTAGGTAATGGGGCAAATAAGCTTCACTGCTATTCTTAGCCTTTCGTTCCTCCCATGAGGTGGTCAGAGGGGGAAACGATTTGAGGTCACACGTGTTTGCATTAAATTGCGCCCTGGAACGCTTAGAGACTGCTGTTGGCTGGCCACCAGCAAGAGAAAATGTGCCGCACTTCATTGGTGTCATCCACCCTGATACCACCCACTCCAACCAAGGAGCCTCCCCATGAGCGCCACCCAGCCGCAGCAAGGGCCACCTGGTAGGATGGCCATTGCTGAAAGTCGCCATGCCCCAGAGAGATAGGCATCTGCTGCTTGGCATAAGTGGGGAGTTAACGACGCAGGCGACCTATTCTAACCCCTGGACCTGCAGGGTGTAACAAGCACTGCTGTGGATTTGCGACATTGCATATGAAGAAATTAGTTTCTTTTTATCCTGAGAAGGGATATTTTCATGAACTATTCACCTGGCTTGTACTCAGTTACTAGTGTAACAATATATTATTTCAGGATTTTATCGCAATTTCTGCAGCTTTCAATGTTAGTGATATTAATACTAGCAACCCATATTATATTTTGGCAAAAGAAGCCTATTTTAACACTGCAAAAAGAGAAGTTAGGTATCAGTCAAAAACCGTCACTGAAAATGTCTCTCTGAAGCGAAATAAATGGAATAAGAAGTCGGGAGAAAATAAATGGCTCCTTCTGTTAAAATTATGGAAGAATCCTGTTCCCACCGCATTTTTAATAGTGTAAAATGCAAACAAACTGGTCAAAGGAAATTCCCTTGTCGCAGTTATCTTAGAAATTTGAAAGACATTAACAACACATGGTACGCCATGATTTTCCTTCCTACCCCTACACAGAGTGAAGGATTATACTTTCTCACCACAAACATCTTTTAGCTGTCAACGGCATTGATGTTCTATTCGCACTTTAATGTTTTCACATTTCTCTGTTTATGTATAAATAAAATTTAGTGAGTTTCACTCCATATACTTCATTATGAAAAATACAGTGGTGTATAGGATCCCATTTAAATTTCAACAGAAGCAGAAATTTATTTTCGCCAGACTTCTTATTCTCTTCAGAGAAACGTTATCAGCGAAGAGTTTCCTCTTGTTGCCTTGTTAAAATCTGCTTACTTTGCGAAAACACAGCAGAGTTCACAAATATTCATCTAACATTGTTATACAGTTGAAACTGAGACAGGATAATGAAATTATTAAACTAGCACAGGAGAAATACAAAAGTTGACAAAATCGTCCATTCTCAGGATAAAAATAAATTTCTTCACTTATTGTTTCAAACCAAGAGTAGTTCTCGTTTCAATACCTATCGGTGGTCTTTCAACATTACAATATTTCATTAAAAATCTTTAGTTGTCTAAATATTGTAATACACATGGAAGTTGCGAATTTTAGTGATATATGCGTATTATCACCTACCAAAATCATATTCCTGTATTTCAAACTAATGAGATATGTGGAATGTTACGAATATTTCAATTTGGGTTTTTCACTTTTGCACGAGCTCGGGTCAAAGCACTTTACATACAATTCATTTTGTCAAGATGGGTGCTAAGGATATACTTTGAAGTTTAAAGAGTAATTCTGTATGTTCTATGCATTTCATACGCTACAACCTATGACCTAATATGCACCAAAGGCAAATTCTAACGACCCCTATTTTCACTGCAAACTAAGAATTTCTTGGAGTACTTTACCTAAGCTAGAAATACACTCCTGGAAATTGAAATAAGAACACCGTGAATTCATTGTCCCAGGAAGGGGAAACTTTATTCACACATTCCTGGGGTCAGATACATCACATGATCACACTGACAGAACCACAGGCACATAGACACAGGCAACAGAGCATGCACAATGTCGGCACTAGTACAGTGTATATCCACCTTTCGCAGCAATGCAGGCTGCTATTCTCCCATGGAGACGATCGTAGAGATGCTGGATGTAGTCCTGTGGAACGGCTTGCCATGCCATTTCCACCTGGCGCCTCAGTTGGACCAGCGATCATGCTGGACGTGCAGACAGCGTGAGACGACGCTTCATCCAGTCCCAAACATGCTCAATGGGGGACAGATCCGGAGATCTTGCTGGCCAGGGTAGTTGACTTACACCTTCTAGAGCACGTTGGGTGGCACGGGATACATGCGGACGTGCATTGTCCTGTTGGAACAGCAAGTTCCCTTGCCGGTCTAGGAATGGTAGAACAATGCGTTCGAGGACGGTTTGGATGTACCGTGCACTATTCAGTGTCCCCTCGACGATCACCAGAGGTGTACGGCCAGTGTAGGAGATCGCTCCCCACACCATGATGCCGGGTGTTGGCCCTGTGTGCCTCGGTCGTATGCAGTCCTGATTGTGGCGCTCACCTGCACGGCGCCAAACACGCATACGACCATCATTGGCACCAAGGCAGAAGCGACTCTCATTGCTGAAGACGACACGTCTCCATTCGTCCCTCCATTCACGCCTGTCGCGACACCACTGGAGGCGGGCTGCACGATGTTGGGGTGTGAGCGGAAGACGGCCTAACGGTGTGCGGGACCGTAGCCCAGCTTCATGGAGACGGTTGCGAATGGTCCTCGCCGATACCCCAGGAGCAACAGTGTCCCTAATTTGCTGGGAAGTGGCGGTGCGGTCCCCTACGGCACTGCGTAGGATCCTACGGTCTTGGCGTGCATCCGTGCGTCGCTGCGGTCCGGTCCCAGGTGGACGGGCACGTGCACCTTCCGCCGACCACTGGCGACAACATCGATGTACTGTGGAGACCTCACGCCCCACGTGTTGAGTAATTCGGCGGTACGTCCACCGGACCTCCCGCATGCCCACTATACGCCCTCGCTCAAAGTCCGTCAACTGCACATACGGTTCACGTCCACGCTGTCGCGGCATGCCACCAGTGTTAAAGACTGCGATGGAGCTCCGTATGCCACGGCAAACTGGCTGACACTGATGGCGGCGGTGCACAAATGCTGCGCAGCTAGCGCCATTCGACGGCCAACACCGCGGTTCCTGGTGTGTCCGCTGTGCCGTGCGTGTGATCATTGCTTGTACAGCCCTCTCGCAGTGTCCGGAGCAAGTATGGTGGGTCTGACACACCGGTGTCAATGTGTTCTTTTTTCCATTTCCAGGAGTGTATAATGACTATGCCCAATTCAAGAAATGATAGGCAGTTCATCATGAAGACGATTGCAGCCACAATATTTGCAAGAATCAAATTTTTTACCCAATCATTTCTTTACAATTGTTGGAGAAAGACTGGCCGGCTAGCGCATAATGCTGTGCACATGCAGTCAGGTGAGACTGCTTTGTCCTGCACAGAATCATACGAGTATGAGGCTTAGTATGGGAGAAGGCAGTAACCCTTCCCTGTCAGCCAGTAGTCAAGCCCACCATCTAGCAAACGTAAAGCTAACTTTACTCCATGTGACATGGGTTTTAGGACAATTTCAAACTTGCAGTGTCACTGCACAAACGTTTCTCACACAATGAATGACCAGAGGTGTGACGCCGAAGAAGAATGGGACAGGCAAAATTTAAACTGCCTCACGGAGTGCTTGCCACAGAGGGTCCAAGTAACTTACATAGCACGGCATGGAGTAACAGGATATTCAATGTTTCCCTAGACCAGATTCTGATTTCACAAATGCTTTTTAGTTAATCCTTTAGTTTCGTAAGGCTTATTTTTCATTTCCTACTACCCAAGGGGAGCACAAAAATACATGCAGATGGCGCAAAACATTAATTTGTTTATATTGGAAACGAGAAAGGAAACAGTTACACATTCAACAGAAAAACTGTTTGCAGATAAAATTTGGACGAAAAAGTCATAAAAATCAGGCGGTATGCTCACCTATTTAATGGAAAAATATCTTACTAACAAATACATCATTGAAGACAAAGTTTGACAGAAACCCTTCTTTTGATAGATTTATGCAAGAGTGTGATTGTGAGCGGTAAGTAGGAAAGTAATTAGCGGACGTGGGGCAGGGCCAGAAAGAGTTACTAAGAAATCGACGAACCTGTAATCACAATGCTGACTGTTATACACAAACATTTTCATACAAACTGGGTATATCTGGGGCACCTTTTTAACCGGGAAAGACAGCTTTTGGGAAACCAAAGTGACTACAGCGTGTCAGGAACTTTCTTATTTTACAGCCGCGTGTGTAATTCAGGGTGACAACCGAGATAATGGTTGACGTGTTAAGAGATTGCAGGAAGTCTATTTCTCTCAGGGATAGCGAATGGAGAGTTGCTGAATTTCTTACGGTTTAATTGCAAAGAGGAAGTTTTGAAGATGGCTTAGTGGAGGGAATGAGGGGCTAGCATTTTTTACAAATACCAATAAACATCTCACTTCTGGGGAAAACATCAATGCCTGCTTTCGTGTGATTGTTGGCTAAAGTACTTTGATTTAGCGCTATTAGAGGAGTTCACAGAGCAAAAGGAAGTAGTGCCACTCTGAATGTGGATTGTTTGAGCCGTGGAGAGTGGAATAAATACACACACGAGAACAGTTTTGCATCACCCCAGTTCCCAGAGCTCTGGAAGACAGACGTTGACTGTCGATATTGTATCAGTCCTTTTGACTGTTCAGGGCTCTCAACAAGGGTGTGTATAGGCATCTCTGAGTGAACCAAAGCGATGTTGTTCGGACAGGGAGGAGATACAGAGAGACAGGAATCGTCGACGACATGCCTCGCTCAGGCCTCCCAAGGGCTACTACTGCAGTGGATGACCACTTCCTACAGATTATGGCTCGGAGGAACACTGACGGCAACGGCACAATGTTGAATAATGCTTTTCGTGGTACGACTCAGCCACTGGACGTCATGCTACGACTCAAACTGTGCGCAATAGGCTGTATGATGCGCAATTTCACTCCCGACGTCCATCTCAGCACCAAAGACACCTTGCAGTGAGGTACAGAAAGGCCCAAAAAACATGCCGAATGGACCGCTCAGGATCTGCATCATTCTCTCTTCACCGATGAGTGTCGCACATGCCTTCAACCAGAAAATCGGGTACGTGTTTTAAGGCAACACGGTCAGGCTGAACGCCTTATACTGTCCAGCGAGTACAACAAGGTGGAGGTTCCCTGATGTCTCGGGGTGGCATTATGTGGTGCCGACGTACATCGCTGGTGGTCATGGAAGGCGCCATAACGGCTGTACGATACGTGAATGCCATCCTCCGACCGATAGTACAACCATACCGGAAGCATATTGGCGAGACATTCGCCTTCATGGACGACAATTTGCGCCCCGCCCCCATCGTGGGCATCTTATGAATGACTTCCCTCAGGATACTGTCATTGCTCGAACAGAGTGGCCAGCATGTTCTCCAGACATGAACCCTATCGAACATGCCTTGGGTAGATTGAAAAGGGCTGTTTATGAACAGTGACCCACCGACCACCCTGAGGGAGCTACGCCGAATCGCCGTTGACAAGTGGGACAATCTGGACCAACAGTGCCTTGATGAACTTGTGGATAGTATGCCACGACGAACACAGGCTTGCATCAATGCAAGACGATGTGCTACTGGGTATTAGAGGTACCGGTGTGTACAGCAATCTGGACCACCACCTCTGAAGGTCTCGCTGTATGGTGGTACTAAATGAAATGTGTGGTTTTCATGAGCAATGAAGTGCAAGTTCCGGAATTCTCTGAACCGAGGTGATGCAAAACTTTTTTATGTGTGTAGAACGCACTTTCCTTATACACTGTCAATTGAGAAATGATACTACTTTGTTCGGAGTACTTAATTTTTCGAATATTTTGTATAGTCGGGAAGAGCCTTTGTCACAGAATAAACAACAATGCCGGAATACACTCCACCGTAACAGGTGTAAGGACGTTACTGTGCAGCCATACTGTGTTTACAGAAGTTGGCAAAACCCAAAGCGTACACACATTTTACCTGTGCACTTTCGACTTCAACCAGTACTGACGTAGGAAGAACCTAGATCCAATGCAGAAATGAACAATTAGTATGTCGTGTAGCCAAATTACAGCGTTGTTTGTCCCATCTAGACCATCTTGAAGTCTCAGTAGAGATATGTCACGGAGAACGATCATTTCACATCAATCTTCACCCACATGGAGACAGTCACTGAAGAAGTGGATGATGTATGTGTTGCTTGGAAAAAGTGAGTTGGTGACTGTCCATACGAAACGAAGTCCCATCACCTTTTGAATTTCATTCAACAATGTGCAAGCTACTTGGGAGTACAGAACTCTTATTAAAAACGTAGACTGATTAACTGTTAGTTCAGTACTCGAAGGAAGGATAATAGCCTATGTATCCGACTTACATGAATGAACAGCACAGTAACATCACGATTTGACTATCGATTAGTAACCCAACAAGCACAGAAGATTAAACATCAGTAACTAAAAATATTTTTATTCAGATATTTATGCTGAAGTACATCAGTTTCTCTTAGCGACTGTTTAACACGTAAAGAATACAGCACTGTCAGGTATGTGTAATTTAGTTAAAAATGTAAATATATTATTAGAAAAATAAAATTAATTACTATCGATCAAAGTTGAACATAGAAATTATTAGGTCCCATAAATCTATTCTTTTGATAATCAGCTCGGATAATTTTCAGAGTTGCGATGCAGTCATACGGCTTCCAAAGGTTAGTTTGAGAAGACCCAGCGTGTCAACGAATTCTGATTACTAAAGAGCCTGTACTTACTACAAATTAAGAACTATTCTTTTCTCGCGTGTTGGTCAAAACAATTTATCACCACTTAAGAATCCCACACTCAGGACCTCAAAGAAGACGCCTTTATACTGCTTGAGGTTCGTACCGCACGCTAAGAATGCGCAAGTGTCGTGACGCTCCCCCCCCTCCCCCCCCTTTAAATAGCAAACACCTCTTGTTTGCAACACCGCTGGCATTGTTTTCGCTGCAGTATCTGAATGGCGATACCTGTATTCATTGTTTGAAGATCATTGACAGTCTAGTGTTGTATTTGCTGCTTTTCCTGACAGGTTTGCACTAAAAAAAAGCTGTCGTAGAAATTGCAAGCTGGATTAAACGTCACAATGATTTACCACACACGGTCCTCTTGTGGATGGTATGCTGTTGCCTTCCTCTGACTTAAAACTGGATATGGCTCCACTGGAGACTATTACGCCATTACAAGTCAACTTGACGTGGAAGCTGAACCATACTAACTTTTTTTTTCACATTCACAGAATGATACCAAAGATAAAACAGGGTCGACGGCTAAAAACACCCTACTACCAAATGAAAATCGAACCTAGGATCTCCCCATTTTCAACTAAACAGCAACTAAGCCGCATCCCTGTTTAAAGAGTAACGCTCAATGTAGCTCTAAGGAATGTTCTTGTTCGCACCTATTGTATACGGAATTGATAATCAACTCCTAACAGTTGTGGACCAGCGTCAGTGACGAGGTTCACGTGAAATTTACGCGAATACGTTTTAAAAATTTTCTCGCTCAAACCGTCTGTCAACACCCCACTAGGAACACTTTGTTTTGCTTGTGTCTAGAGTGGCAAGGCATTCACTTTACTTATAAATGCCAGCCCCCAGTAAAATTATTCACTTTTCCAACAACACTGCGCTTCCATGTTCTGTTGACTACTTTTCTTTATTTCTAGTTCAATCTTAATTTTCCTATCTTTCATTGTTTCATGCATTGTTAGATTCAGCATATCGATAAACAATGTTTAAAGAATAAACTATTGTTTATTCAAAAACATGTACGCTATTTGTCAATGTAGACTTTCTCGCCTAGATCACGCGGAACCACTCACGAGTGGTCTCCAACGTATCAGACAAAACCAGCCCTGTATCTAGCAACGCTGCGTGGAATACGCTGGATGTGCACATTTGTGGAATAAAGCGAAGTCATCAGTGGTAGAACACAGCCTCGCCGAAGGACACGTTCGATTTTGAGAAAAAACTGTTGTGTCGGAATAATGGTCCCTGGGAGAGCTTTATTAAACAATCCATTGAGTTAACAATCTAAGTTCGGCACGAAAGTTTACGCTTTGTGAGTATGGACAAGACTGAATGCGACGAGACTAAGTGCGATCCTCCAACAGGGATCAACCCCCCCCCCCAGGTGAAGGACCGGTATTACACCAATTTTCTTTGTCAACTAAAATTTGATAGTGTAATAATGAACTCTGGCAAAGTTAGGGCTTGCTTAAATTTTCTTTGATCGAATCTAGCGCATCGCCTTGGATTTGATTGAAGAGAGCATTCGTCTTCTGCCAACTGCACGGATGAGCGTAACGCTTGGGATGCTAACGTCGCTTTAGTTGTACGACATCTAATGTTTCTCAATATGGCTTCGAAATTTACATGGTGCGTCGGATCTACAACGAAACTGGTAATGTACGTGGCGGATGAAGCACCGTGTAACTTGCGGCGTCCCGAATACAAAGACAATATAAGGTGCAAGATCTAAAAAATTGGCGATTAGCCGCAGAGGATATATCCTCCCCCCCCAAGTATATAAATGATAAAATCTACAAGTTGTGCAGAAATAATATTTCTTCATTGCTATAGTACGTATTAAACGGTTATTTTCCTACAGATATTCCTCCTTCAGTGCTTCATAAATAGCTCCATACATTTCTGCTATTTTCGTCATTGTGCACCAAGGTTTTCCAGTGTTTTATCATATTACAAACTAAGAGTAGCTTTCTGATGTTCAAGTAGCAGCACTGTTACGGTAATTCTGTCTTTTGCGGATGTAACATTACTGAGGGGAATGTTCTGCCACGTAATACGGCGAACCACATTCTTTAGCACATACTGAAATGTACTCTCGCCCATTCGCAAGTAAGTTTCATACGACTTTACATTCTCGACTTGCGGCTCCCGTAAGACTGTTGGATGCTTTTACCATATCGGAGTGAAAACCAATTTCAATCAACTGTGTTTTCTTTTTTTTCTGCTCCTCTTCCAAATGTAAATACAGTGCAGTTGTGGCACGACCAACTGCAGAGCACAGTAATGTCTTCGTCGGAAATTCTGAAGAAAATGTGACAGCTAAGATCTTTGTCAAAGAAAATATGAAGAATATCTGATCACATTTCTTCGGCAAAAAAAAAATTGATGGTGTAATATCGGCCTTACGGATAAAGGACGCACGCTTGGTCTCAGCACTTCACCAGAAAATTATGAGTGACTCATCGAAACATCGCAAAATTTCTACGCAGCCACACCGCTGCGGATTTCGTCATTTTACTTTTTGTCAAACTGCTACTCGCTCACTTGAGGTGGTCTGGGGGAGCTGAGAAAGCGATCTCCGCCTGCAAATGAACTTGTGATGGGAGCAAAGTAAAGGAGAAAGGAATTCTGCCTACACCATTCGGCGCTGGTATCGAATCGAAATGACATTACTGTTCAAGTTAACCGTTTATGAAAGTGGCTGGTCTAAGCCAGCCAATGTAGTTCAAGGGTTGACTCAGGTGTTGCTGAAAGAAAAATGAAAATTGAGAGTTTCGATGGTGAGTGCCCAAAACAGAATTGAATAATGTATTCTCGATAAAGTTTTCTTTTTCGTGAATCTATCTAAAAAGCAGAAGGGTACTAAATACGCAACTAGAAAGATTCTAAACATGTAATGATGATATTATTGTCGCTTGATATGTGTGCTTAGTTCTTGTAGATACCTCATCACCTAAACTGAAATGCAGGTGGACTTATTTCGGGTATAGTAACATGATGCAACATTACGTTACAGAAAAGTTTGCTATAGTAGGTAAAAACGCATACGTATCACACTACAACCAAGTTTATAAATGCGAAGATGATTTTACTGGAAGACACTGCTGACTTTATGACTGAACAGTGCATCGCTAACTTACAGGCCAACTCTGGTAACGGAACTTGAGTACAGTGAAATCTGAAGTGAATTAACACTAGCAAGGTCGTCAGGAGCAGACAGGCTGAGGAAGGTTGAATTCAAGCAGGTGCGCCATTTGACGCCCTAATATTTTAAAGGTAGGCAGTAGCAGGGGCTCTTATTCTCGCTCCTCTTTCTTCCTCACGTATTCTTGTACTTTCACTTCCCTGATTACGCTTCACTATGGGTATCTTACCAAGCGTCAGTATGAAAGAAATTACACACGAATGATTAAATATTTCGTGACAGCGCTTAACTGACGTTTTCAAAAGTTGAAATAGCAACAAGTTTTGCAACAGCTCTAAAAAGCAACATACAATAAAGAGCCATGTAGGTAGCTCCCGCTGTGGGCTTTGAATTTGTTCATTACTAATACTGAAACTTTTACGAAAATAGTAATCAAACAAGGAAGGACATGGGAACCCTATGATCACCATGTGTGTGTCATGAATACGCTACTGATAATTGGTCAGCTGGTGTGTAACAATACGCTCAAATTGGCAAGGCACACAATGGGCAACTGCGCGCGCACACGCATTCACCTGTAGGATTACTGAACTGCATTCCTTGCCTCAAGTTTAAAAAATTACATTTCCATCGACACCAACCGCAACACCTATTACATATACAGAGTGTTACAAAAAGGTACGGCCAAACTTTCAGAAAACATTCCTCACACACAAATAATGTGGACATGTGTCTGGAAACGCTTAATTTCCATGTTAAGAGCTCATTTTAGTTTCGTCACTATGTATTGTACTTCCTCGATTCACCGCCATGATTTCATAGGGATACTCTACCTGTGCTGCTAGAACATGTGCCTTTACAAGTACGACACAACATGTGGTTCATCCACGATGGAGCTCCAGCGCATTTCAGTCGAAGTGTTCGTACTCTTCTCAACAACAGATTCGGTGACCGATGGATTGGTAGATGCGGACCAATTCCATGGCCTCCACGCTCTCCTGACAACCCTCTTTACTTTCATTTATGGGGGCATTTGGAAGCTCTTGCCTACGCAACCCCGGTACCAAATGTAGAGACTCTTCGTGCTCGTATTGTGGACGCCTGTGACAATACGCCATTCTCCAGAGCTGCATCAGCGCATCAGAGATTCCATGCGACGGAGGGTGGATGCATGTATCTTCGCTAACGGAGGACATTTTGAATATTTCGTGTAACAAAGTGTTTGAAGTCACGCTGGTACGTTCTGTTGCTGTGTGTTTCCATTCCATGATTAATGTGATTTGAAGAGAAGTAATAAAATGAGCACTAACATGGAAATAAGCGATTCCGGACCCATGTCCACATAACATTTTCTTTCTTTGTGTGAGAGGAATGATTCCTGAAAGTTTGGCTGTACCTTTTTGTAACACCCTGTATATGCACCCGTTATTGGTTTTCCGTTGGAAGCTCGATTCAGATTTGGCGTAACGGAAACAGTTGAAATATTCCACAATGTATTCCAAGTGGCGGCAATAATCAGGTCGTCAACAGAACACTTCGTTATCTTTTCCGCAAGAGAGGCACCTAAATGCGAAAGCTGATTTGAAGTTTTACAATAACAGAACAAAGCCTACAATTTGTGTACATACCAACACACATTTACGAAAATTAAAACTATCCGTGAATTCCAACTATTGAAGGAGGCAAATAGTTTACATTGTACGGTATTTAGAAAAAATCGTAAACAGGCACTCTTATTGCCTTAGGAAGTGATACGTTTGTATGTAAGACCCATACTTTCGTCAGCAACTAAATACGTTTTGAAATATTGCACTTCTCAGCAATTTACCATGTAAGATTCATCACGAAAATCAGTTACTATGATTTGGCCATTAATAAACTATCATTTCTAATTTCTTAGTCATGAACACAGTTATAGTCACAACACTGGTGTGACAATATTTAGTTTTGAGAACTATAGCGACACTAGCGCACCAAGCGGTTAGAAAGAAGTCACATGGTTCGTAAGGATTTTTGTTTTTAGTTATTTTCTCTTAACGCGCGTTCCATGGGTCAGTAATTTATCAAAGAGGCATCAAGTATCATTAAATACACATGGAAACAGCCAAACTACTATGATCCAATGATTTAAGCTTCAACTTATGATACAATTCTTTCGAGTACGTGTATTTGCAGCTTACTCCGCTGAAAACAAACACACATTTCAAGCGTGAGAAGCATATGGCCCGACATGCTTGCGGTGGCGATCATGTGAGCATGAGGTATACTTGCTTATGTGTATTAATTTATGTTTCTTTTGCAGATGAAGGTTGGGCAGAAAGCTCTATGAAATTGTCTTAATTGTGCCTGTCTGCAGCTTAACGTACCTTTCTTATGATACGTAGCAATCTGTCTTTTCCTATATTGTTTTGTCATAAGCACTTCCCATGACGAAAAATTTTAGTGTCTAATGCTCCGCCCTTCAACACTTTACTGGACTTTCTGAACCATTTTTTATAAAATTTGTTACTTCTGCTTCAAAAGCAAGTTTGAAGAAGGTTCTTGCCGGTCGCGGCTCAGATTTAGCAAACATTGTTTAACTGGTTTCTTCAGCGTTGGGAGGGTTTTACTGCTTTAGAGGATTTATATCATATCTGTGTGGTGGCTTATTTGCTACGTTAAATACTGTAGGTATTACGTTCCATAAACGTTTCCTGCATTCCACATTCCATAATTTGGCTGAAGTGTAGCAACTAAAACTCCGCTTCGTTGGATAGTAGCACTTTCTTGTTATTAAACGAAAACATTATTTGGTACATATCCGTACATAAGTTAAATCGTAAATACACTGCCCTGTAATATACCGTTTCTTATATCAGCATTGTTTAGGAACGTAAAGGAAGACAATTGTGGTGTCATTTTTTATTTCATAGTTGTACATACATTCCCTATTGTAAAAAATGTCTCAGATCAATATCAACATTAGTAATCGCACTCATCCGATCTTTTTTCAGAATTGTCGCTTGCTGGCCACTTGGGGCGGTGTTATCGCTGAAGGTAATAAAAACGAGACGCTGTCGCGACTTACGTTAAGACTGCGGTTCTGTTACTATATTCTTTGTATACCAGGGATGATATCTCAGTCTCACTTTCATCGTTCGAATAACTTCGGGAATGCAGCCGAGTAACTTAGTTTAAGTCTGATGTTTCGACAGGTGACAACCCAGTATTCTCAACGCAAAACTGCCAAACGCAGGTCTTAAGTCACCGTTTCGGCTAAGTGAACCACGTGTTGATATCCCGCCAAGTGAGCACCTACGTATTTTGCAATTATACTTTCCGCTGCCAGATGACTTTGTTTATAAAGCATCTTCTGTCGTTATATAATGTCTAGCGCATTTCCGGAATGATCACTGAACTTGCTGTTACATGTGAAGCGAAAACGCATCGCGTTAAAAAAATTTTTAGTACAGAAAAACCAATACCTGACAATGTTTTACGCTGACCTCAGACAATCAACCAGTCATCTCAATTTTCTGACTTCTACTGACGAAACATTCTTTTACAAACTGCTATTAATATTCTATTTTCCTCAATACATTCTATTTTCCTTTCCAATTCAGGAACAGCCACTGTCCCACACTGTGACCTAAATGAGTACTGCTCAAACAAGCAAGCCATTCCTAATTAAAGCCTACTATTACATCCTCTGCCCCAACTAAATATGCCTTAGACCGATTACAATCGTTATACGCATAACGAATAACTTCACCCTGTTCCGTGCTTGCTGGATAAAAATTCAGTGGTAGTGGTTAGTTTTAAAGTAACAGAATCATTCACATTTTTTTAAGCACTAAAATTGTTCCAACGCGACTGCATCATCCTCACTGGGCGCTCTTATTTTCTGGCAGGAAATTTCGTTCACAAATCATTTAAGGTAAAACAGTTTGATATTACTTGGTAGCAAATTAATCACAATGATACATAGAATAAGATAGCCGAAGCATAATGAGTCGCGAAAGATTTAAGTTGCCAATAAACTATCAGAACTTCACGGCAGTTTTATTAATTCCGTCAGAAAATATCGGTCTTCATCTTACTACAACAAGAGAACAAATTTCAGACCATAAGAGTGTGACGCAAGCACTAAGAAACAATTGTAAACATGGCTGACAGTAACTGTTTTGCAAAGACAGACACGTAAAATCTCTCAAAATCTTTTTGCTCCTTTGTTGTTTGCTAGTACGTGAAGATATATATTAAATGGATATTTGATAGTCTTTGAAGGTCACAGTAACGGTTGAAGGGGTTGGGTATTGCACATAAAGAAACGTCATTCATTGCTTATACTCCTCAGAGCCGTAGTTACACACCAGTGTATCATTCCTGCTCCGTAGTTTTAAATCGGAAGTAGTTGCGTGGGGCGTAGCGTAATCGTTGGCTTCGGGGGCTATGAGCAAATTCCGTGGCGAAAATGAACTTACTGCTGCTCCCGCCAACTGGTGGTGTGACTATCTGGCCATTAAACGCCGCGTCATTAGCAGCAACATTTGGTACACGGTAACTTGGCGTAAACAAACGTATGACACGCATTCCATATACAACAGTATTATCACAGAAACTTCGAAACAGTGGCAGCAATATCTTTATGAGCCACTACAGGCTGGGCGAACGTATTATAAGAAACTTAACTCACCATTGCCTGGAATTTTGCCGTCCGATTGCCTAACACACAACAGTGAGCACGAATAACAGATGCGCCGTTACCGACAGCACGAACTGCAATGAACACGTTTCTGCCTCTATGCTTCAGTCGCCTCTGCTCCCCACCACAACTCTCGCCGCGATGACGATAGGAAGAAACGGGATCAGCAGTACTAGCAAATCGCAGGCGTCAACAAATGCTTTAGACCACATGCACTGTTCTGTAAGGTTCGAACGATCGTCAATGGCGGGTCGTGCAATTTCGATGACAAAATCTTTCATGTCTCCATGTTTTTAAAACATTAAATAGAAAAGTTAATACTGAATTGTTCGACTAGTGCCGCGGTTGTTGATTGTGTAACTTTACTATGTTATATCCGCAGCCAAAGCTGCAGTATAATGGGATAGCTGACGTATAGAACAGTAACGAATTGTGGCATGAAGTGTTAAGGGGATTTAACTCGTAGGCATTCATTGTACATTTCCTAACCGACAAGACAGTGGAAGTCGTTGCGTAGAACAAACGAGCAGTCTGCTTCGCACACGCACCTTACATACCGCTCCGTATCGAGAGCTTTGTTTCCACTCTTGTTACGGAAAACTGAAGCTCTCTTCCCCACCATCCTACCCTCGCGAGTTTCGCGTTACTGCGCATGCGTAAAGCGGCGGCTGGCCGGTTCTACTGACGAGAGGCACGGTAGGGTTAATGCGGGTGCAGATATCGATAACAATCATCCTGACATTGTAGTAACTGCAACGTATTTTCAACGAACAACATTACTCGTTCTTACACATTCTTTATTGTAAAGCATACTCATTTTGTGCTTTATGTCAGCTACATAAGTAAAATGGACAAAGCACTACTGCTGGCAAAAGAAACGTAATTTTAAGTGCGCATTCAGGTTGAGCGTAATATCAGGTTATCAATCCGTCCAGCAGCTCTCCAACTCGGTATAGTCCCCTGAAGAGTGAAAGATTCAATCGGTAAATAACCTTACGTCGAGCAGAAGCAATTATCTGCTCTGTATTTCCTGGCAAAGGTGCTAATACATCAAACGCATTCAGGAGAGCTCCTGCGGAGTTCTGCAAAATGGGAGTAAGGAACAGGCGGATTTTAGAGGGTGTAGAGAAGATTAGTGCTTGGATAGATCAGAAAGGAAAGAACGTTCATGACCTGGGAACATTATGCTTTTCCTACGGTTAGTTACATGGCCACGCTATACTTTAACTACAGTGTGTCTGATCGACAGTTCTACGTTATTAGGAATTACAGTTAATGTTTTCAGTACCTGTAAAAAGCAAGTAACCAAGTTCAATTAATACGCGAATATTTGCGAACTTTTCATTTAGTACGTTCTTATGCATCCAAAACTATGAACACATTAAACTAAATTAAATTGGTAATAATGCAGTATGATTTGAAAGGAAATTTGTTCCGAAGTTTGTGAGAACTTGCACTTACGTGGTTTCAATAAGTAACTATCAGAAGCTGAGTTGCTACTTCATGACTTGAAGACTGCATTGTTGACGCCGCATAGCACATTTCACTGGCTGCACTCCATTAATGGCACTGAATGTGACAAACCTTTTGCCAGAGAAAGTAAAAATTTTGGAAAGTATTATTCTTAATTTTCTAAGCCGACTGTCCGTGGGTGTTCATGAACGGAAGGTTTAGAAAATACAGTACACAATCGATGTATGGCATTTGTGTGGGCAACGCGCTGCAAAATAACGCAACCGATTACAACAATACAGTATAAAGTAGAGGGAATTATTATTATTGAACATTGCTTTAATGAAAGTAGTGTCAGAACGTTATGTAAACAAATTATGCGAAGCGAATATTTATGCCACCAACTTGTCCTATTTATCGTCAGTACAGCTATTTTCTGCTCTTACCCTTGTTCTACTGTTTGCCTTAATTTGTGAGCCAAGTTATTTACAAAAGTATATTTCATGCACGTGGATAAATTGATTAATTTCTGAAGTGTTACTTTTTGTTAACGCTGCATCTCTATTTACGATCGCTTAGTTTCAAAACATTAGAGTTGAACAACAATCGACAAGTAAGTGGAAGGGAGACTTCCATAATGGACACGTAGTCTATTATGCCGAGTCTTATTTCACTGTTATGGTGTATTAAGTGATATCAGAAGAAACATTACGGTCGTATATATTTTTCGGAACTGACATAACTAACATCTGGATAGCGACTAATTTACATTTTTTTTTAGCTTCAGTAAATGTTAGGTTTATGTGACTGAAGATATTGTACCGAAACGAAAAACGTAATTTTGGCAGATTTACTAACTCGAAAAATGAACGGGTTGCTCGTTGGGACTGTAGCACACTCGATGCAATCCAAACAAAGTCTGGCAACGAACCACTGCTTAAGTGAAGGAATAATTTACAACGACTGGTTTCAGAGGAAAAATAGACTTGATAGCCATAGAGAAAGTCTTTGGCTATTCCGAAGGCCTAAAATTAAATGAATCCTGTAGTCAACACTTCCTACCCGCTATCACATACTCATGTATGCATTCAGTTCCCCTAGGTTCTGTGTTTTCAGCGGTTCTGTTAAACTTTTGTCCCTAGTTGGAGATTTCTCCATACAGAAAATGAAGCCATTATCGATACAACAAATTCAAGTATTGACTTTAGCTACGATTAAATAAATCTTTTTTGTATAACCCGCCTAAAAGTATCACCAAAACTTACCATATTGCTCTGACGTGTCCATTGGAAAAACAGCACTATCTCTGATAGCTTCTCTAAATGACAGTCACTGAGGCTAGGAACACAGTCTTATTCTGGCACAATCTTAACAGTTATACGAATTGATAAACTTTGTTGTGTGCCTGCGCTACAGCAATGACAGTATGTAGCATTCTAGCGGCCAGATCAATTGTGCTGTTCAACCGTTTATTTAGTGCAATTTCGCTTCTTTTGTTCGCACTAAACAACTGAAGACACAGGACAACAATAACAGTAGGTACGAAATTATTGCGCCAAGAGCAGTCATTGTTGTACGCACATTTTCGTTTGTCTAACCTTTAACCTAAAGTAAATAATTTGCGTGTAATTTAATAGAAAGAATGCTGCAATCTTTTAAACAAAATCATTTTTACTGCATCGTGTTTACGGCCTACCATTTCCATTAATAAACAGTTCTTGTCACTAGGAATGCAGATTTAAGTGAAATATTTCTGATGCAAAATGCCGATACAATAGCAGTTTCTATGGAAATTCGGGTGACGTGTCAAATTATGTGCTTTTTGAAACTAACATCGTTTCATTACTTTGTTTCCATAGCAACTTAATTCAACACCAAAAATTTCTTCACTCTCCGCCACAATAATATATGAACGTTTCTGCAGCTGTGATGCGTCACGAGGATAATCTCAAATTTATCTGTCTCGAATTGGCAATCTGTGATTGTTGCTACACTACGGACTATTTGCGGATTTACTTCATTTTTTATGAGACAACTATTCCACATTTCCATAAGCCCCAAGGAAATTTATCGACTGCAATTGGAAATTAAGGTATTTTACGCTACACGCTCTTCACGACAGGGGCGGGTGGCACTAATTTCCTGTTACAAAACGAAACCTAAGCAAATGTTATTGTGTCCTTCGACACATCTATTGCATAATTTGTCGCGAATCAATGATGGTATTTCGTATGTTACAGCAGTTCCATAACTCACCATTAACAAAATTCAGCTACCTCAGTAACAAGATGTTGTCTTCGTCGACCACCGAACCTTGACTAAATAAACGGGTACGACGAATGTTGCAAGAACCAAGAATGCAAAGATTCTGCCATACTTTCTCTGTATTGAAGCCAAATGAAAATCGCTCCTTCCAGAGTTGCTCCATGTATCAACAGATGGCGTATAAACATCTTTGGAGTGAACATCTGAATGCGCGGAGCAGGATTTAGCTCATTTACATATAATGCGCCGCCCCTTGTCGCGTGGGTGAAACGACCGTAAGTCTCCACGTAAAGTATTCTGCAAATTTTGAATGTAGTCACATTGCCGATATAAACAGTTACTGTTTTGAAGTACTGTGGATTTTGTATACTTTTTTTATAGGCAGTACGGATCTGAACAATTTGCATTTGATATTTGGAACAGAGCCGCACAAAGATGGTTCTGCGTCCCTGGCAGCGCTGTCAAAGCTGGTCCTAGGCCGCACCCCCCAAAAAAATCCGTAAGACTGTCTTCCTGCAAAATCCCTACACATGTTTAGCAATGTCTGTAAACTTGTAAGCAGGTTCGATACAAAAAGCGTTATTGAAAAATATTATTTGAATGAACCTTGTTGATGAAAAGCACTGCACACAACAAATTAAATATAGCATTTCAGTAAATCTGTTACAAATTATATGCACTTTTTGAACAAACTGAAAGTAGGATAAGATCTATAACTTAGGCCACTTACACACTAGCGATTTTGTAGCACGACTTGTCACTCTTGCACAGCAGCGTTGTGTTCTACATTTAACACCCAGGGAGGAGATAAAAAAAAAAAAAAAAAAAAAAAACTTAGGGACCACGAAAATAACACTCTACAGCAGAAAAACGAATGTGGTTGTGACTATGTATTACATTGTTTCTTACTTTTTAGAATACATTATGCATCTTGTTTATATGCCAAGGAACATCACCTTATATTGCTAACAAAGTGATCTGGCGTGATGGCTTCGCGGTCATCCATGAATTACGTCACACGATAAGAGGGAGGGAGGGGATCAGCAAAATTGTCTGACAAGGTCGGAGAGGAGAGAGCTATGTGACGTTACATGTATATAGTTTTGTTTTGCATTACAACTATAAACTGCAACTCTAAAGAAGAACTTTAAACCAGTACCAATTCTATCATTATTATTTACTAAGGTTCAAATCTGTATGCGTGGCGTGCAAGCGATGTGATTGTTGTCCAAGCTCTCTGTACATACCGTGCACCACGTCGGCCGCATTTGACCTACGCCGAAAGGCTAATACCGCCTTCGAGGTTTTGACAAAAACAGCCACCGCTCCATTTCGTCTGTGTTCAACTGTTTACGTCATTCAGTCGAAACCTGACTTTCTCTGAGTGATGGACGAGTTTTTCTTGGTCGTACAATTTTGCGATTTTCAATTTATTTATGTAACAAATTTAAAATGAGTGTAAGAAGTGATTTGGTTATTATTTCTCATAAAATACAAGAAGTATACAGCGCAACCTACGTTGATCAAAATAAACAAAGTATACAAGACAAAGTCAACTCTTTAAAGCGAAGTTTCAAAAATCAGTGATAAAGTTGAAGGTGAAGTGGGATCGAAAATCAAAGAATTGCAACTAAAATCGATGAAAAAAATCGACACTGACGTATTTTATTTACAAAATTGCTTCGTCGTCAGAACCACCGAAACAACTAGAGCCGGTGGGCGTAAAAGTAAACTTGAGTTTTATATTATTTTAACATTTCGTTCTCCACCGCTAAAGATATATTTAGTGTTCTGTGAAAAATTGAAAAACAGAAAAACTCAATCAGTTACGTTCAGTTGTTATTCAATACTTATTAGAAAGCAAAGTCGGTAACAGCATCTTTCTGTCTGTCTGTCGGAGGTAATCTCGGAAAGTACAGGGGCGATTTCAATGCAGTTCTCGCTATTGTGTAGCTGGATTCTTCAGGGTGATTTAGCATACATACAGTGTGAAACGCACATATTCAACATTTTGCTTGCTTACTTTTAACTGCAGGAAGAGACCAAACAGGACATACCAGACCACACAAAAGGTATCAGCATGCAACCAAATGGAAGCCAATTACCTCAAATAGTACCTAAATCAATGCCTATTTATAAAACTTCTAGGAATAAAATTGTAGAACTAGAATCTCAGCTCAGTAGCTTGCTGTTAGGACACGACGCTGGTATAGCGACAGATAAGGCAACATAAAGAATAACAGCATTAAGGAAAGACTCTCAACTGGAAAGAAACCTATGGAAGAGGACAATCAGCGAAGCCGAACGACAAAAAAAAAAAAAAAAAAAGTCAACATGCGTTTGGAAAACATTGTTCCTGTGAAACACAACTAGCTCTTTGTTCACATGAAGTGTTGAGTGATCCTGACAAGGTATTTGACATCGATTCCGTATTTCTGGATTTCCGGAAGGCTTTTGACACTGTACCACACAAGCGACTCGTAGTGCAATTGCGTGCTTATGGAATATAGTCTCAGTTACGTGACTGGATTTGTGATATGTCAGAAAGGTAACTGACGGAAAATCATCTAGTAAAACAGAAGTGATTTCTGGCGTTCCCCAAGGTAGTGTTAAAAGGCCCTTTGCTGTTTCTTATCTATATAAACCATTTGGGAGACAATCTGAGCAGCCGTCTTCGGTTGTTTACAGATCACGCTGTCGTTTATCGACTAATTGAGAGGCACCAACATGCCTTGCTCATACTGTGGCATCAAGCAGTCAGGCCTGCAAGATGAGTGGTCTGCCAAGCGAGTGGATTCATTCTTATTTATCGAGTAACATGAACTCTAGTACTCACAATTAAGTTACAAAGTGTTCTCCTGTTTGAATATTACGCAACGGGTACAAAAACGCACATCTGACTATTAGTAATTTACACAACTCTGACTGTTCACTACGCACTGGCAATACCACATTTTCTTTCTTATTTAACAGCTTTGATCAACACGTGGCCATCGCACTGAATATGAATGGCGCACGCATTATAATTTCTGAGTATCGTGACAACATACTATTCGAAGGAAAAGGCCACCAATCTTTTTCTTTTCACTGTCTTACTTATTCCGATAAATTCTATAACCTAAACACACAAATTCTATAACCTACAACAATAACACATGAGAAACTCCGCCCAGTGGGCATGGCTTTACATTAGTTATTCTCTACCCTATGGTCTAGTAATTATTTAACGCTACAGTGTACTTTCTGGATAGGATGGTGGATCTTTTATTATATCTCACAGTTCGACTCTCACACCCATCATCACGAAACTTTCCTCGAGACCGAGCGGTACAGAAGGAACATGCATAACCCACTACCTCTGAAACTACCTTGCTACTCTCCCATGCAAACCACACATACTTAAATTACATGACATACACCACACTGCAACATGGAATACAAAACAAGGAATAGTCAAACATTATCACTTTCAGCTTTCCCAATTCAATTAGTATTCATCCCAGTTTCACACGACACTGCCCCACTTCGTAACTTATCTTTCCTACTGCGGACGCTGGAGGATATATGCACGTCTTTCTGTGCCATGCAAGCCAAGTGGCGTTGCTGGATAGACGGCTGACTCACCTCCCTTCTCTCTCAGAGTATTATAGTTTGAATCAAGCGTCACAAGGAAGCATAACACGCAAAGTAATATTAAGAACATATTCATCACACACACGTGTCCTCAACTGACACCATGGACGAGTACTTCTCTTTATCCTTTGTCTCATACACAGATTGAGACTCACACAGTACTCACCACGTGGAAGCAGTCGTCTCTAATTTCAAGTCCTGCGCACGCCATTTCTTAAATATTTCCAACTTATAGTACACACGCTAGTAACTCAGCTTAACTTAAGCACTCGAAGTATTTCAACTTATTGCTACACGTGGTTTCATTGTGACCGTTGGTCACTTCCGAAGATTACTACGATCCCCTTAATATTACCTGCCTGACATTTAATTCTCCCCACAAAATAGAGAAATTATTATTCCAAACTACTCTTAAGTATTTCACATGCACACCATGTCTCCACTCTTTTGTCTTTACGGAGCACACCTAAGACAGGTCTTACCACCACTAGATCCATCGGCAGAGTGCTGAAACATGGCCGTTCTTCAGGTCATCTCGCACCTCCGTCGAGGTGGGGGAAGACAATGCTACCCATTGGTCAGCCACATTTCAGGTGCTCAATGTCATGGTAAATTTCATCTCTTTGGTTCCACCAAAGGTGACCAAAGGATCGTCTCCAAGATGGTCATATATTCACATTCACTATCTACGGTTAGCAGATGACCATACATTCATTCATTTCACAGATCTCACCAAACTGGATGTAGGGATTTATTTTGTGGGAGTGCACTTGTGATCAATTAAATAAATAAATTGTCATTCTTTCCCACACCGGTATCCGGCTTCGCTGTATTAATTGAAATTGAATTATTATTAGAAAAAATATGTTGTACTAAGAAGAATAACGAAGAATGTTGTACCTATTTTCAGTGTCGGGCGGTACTGTACCCTTTCATAATAAAGTCATCAGAAGATCAAAACAAACTGCAAAACGATTTAGAAAAGATATATGAATGGTGTGAAAAGTGGCAGCTGACTCTAAATAACGAAAAGTGTGAGGCCATCCACATGAGTGCTAAAAGGAACTCGTTAAACTTCGGTTACACAATAAATCAGTCTAATCTAAAAGCCGCAAATTCAACTAAATACCTAGGTACTACAATTACGAACGATTTAAACTGGAAGGAGCACATATAAAATGTTGTGGAGAAGGCTAACCGAAGACTGGCAGGACACTACGAAAATGTAGCAGACCTACTAAGGAGACTGCCTACACTACGCTTGTCCGTCTTTTAGAATACTGCTGCGCGGTGTGGAATCCTTACCAGATAGGACTGACGGAGTTCAAAGAAAGACAGCACGTTTTGTATTATCGTGAAATATGGGAGAAACTGTCGCCGAAATGATACAGGATTTGGGCTGGAAATCATTAAAAGAATGGCATTTTTCGTTGGGACGGAATCTTCTCACGAAATTCCATTCACCAATTTTCTCCTCCGAATGCGAAAATATTTTTTTGACCCCGACCTACATATGGAGGAACCATCACCACGATAAAATAAGGGAAATCAAAGATCGTTCGGAAAGATATAGGTGTTCATTCTTTCCGCGCTATACGAGATTGGAATAATAGAGAATTGTGAAGGTGGTTCCATGAACCCTCTGCCACGCACTTAAATGTGATTTGCGGAGTATCCATGAAGATGTAGATGTAGATGAGTCTAAATAACAAAAAAATCTAGAAATTTTTGGAAGTAACTCTGACCCTGCACCAGCTCTTAAAATTTTGAATACTGTTGGGTGGTATAGTGTAGAAGAAAATCAATCTGATCCTGATGTTCAAAAGTCATTATCATCATCATCATCTTTCAACAGTTCCAGTTCCCCAGGTACTGGTAGTGAGCCTCTTTCACTTATCCTGCACTGATACATCTGTTCACGGATAACGTCATCCACTGTCCATCCTCTGGTCACTAGATCAGCCTTGATCAAGTCCATCCATCGGGTCCAAGGTCTTCCTTGAGGTCTTTTCTCATCCACCTGTCTTTCCAAGTTTATTTTGGCTGTTTTAGTTGACTCCATTCTCATCACATGCCCATACCATCGAAATCTGGATGGGCCAATTCGATCTAATAGGAATGTCTTTACTCCGGCTTCTTTCCTCACCTCCTCATTCTGTAACTTGTCCATCTTGGTCTTCTGGATGGTGGATCTAAGAAATTTCATCTCTGATGCTTGCAGCCTTGATGATTCTTTTTTTGTGAGGGTCCATGTTTCAATACCATAGGTCAATGTTGGTATGAAATAGCTACTAAACATCATCAGTTTGGCCAGTTTTGGGATCAAGTCATCCCATAAAAGTGATCTTACCTGTTGGTAGAATTAATATCCTTTTTGCACTCTGTTGAGGTTTCATTTCTGACCAAATTATCACTGGAGGTTTCACTTCCAAGGTAAGGACAACTGTCCACACATTTTAGTTGGTGGTCTCCTAGTTTTACACTTGCTGATTGTCCATCTCTGTTGACTGCCTTTACCACTGTCTTGGTCTTGCTGATGTTGAGGTTATATTTCTGGAACTGAGATTTACATTCATCAAGTCTGATCTGTACTTCCTCTTCAGTTTCACCCCAATCATGATGACATCAGCAAAGGCAATTGCCTTCAGTTCACCTGACTTCTCCTTGACGTTCTCCATTATGGTATCCATAATAGTGATGAATAGTAGTGGAGACAGTGCACTTCCTTGCTGAACTCCACTCTTATTCTCAAACCATGACGACTGTCCTTGCCCAATTTGTATGCAGCTTTGTACAACATCAGATTTTTTTTTATTAGTTCTTCAGGCACCGTCTTCTTCCTCAGGCATTTGGAGATCTTATCAATCATAACACTATCATAGGCTTTTTCTAAATCCAGAA
Organism: Schistocerca gregaria; assembly: GCF_023897955.1. NCBI lineage: Eukaryota > Metazoa > Arthropoda > Insecta > Orthoptera > Acrididae > Schistocerca > Schistocerca gregaria. The sequence continues at coordinate 1,132,015,669 of NC_064920.1, read as the reverse complement.
ATACAATGACGAGGTTCTTGCCTTTCTCCTTACATGATCTGTTGTTGATCTGTTACTTCTGAAGACATATTGTTCTTCCTCCAGCTGTGGTTCTGTGATAATTCCCAGTCTCTTTTCTATGATCTTCTCAAGTATTTTCAGCCTATGAGACAATAGTGTTATTCATCTATAGTTGGCGGGTTTCCGCCTGCTGCCTTTCTTTAACAGGGGAATTATTACACCGTTGCTCCAATCCGCAGGTATTATGTTATCTGGTCATACGGCACTGAGTATTCGGTGCAGCCATTGCATGCCTTGATTACCTGTTGCCTGTATCCTGTCTGCATTCACTTCATCTGCACCCGAAGATTTTTGATTTAGACATAAATTTTAAGGCTGCATCTGTTTCTGTCCAGGTGATGGGAGGTTCCTCATTGTAAGTGTGGATTTACAAATCTGTATTTGTTTCTTCAACTGATCTATTTAATAGGTGGTCAAAATGGTTTTTCAGGACTTCTTCACTTTCTGTCATAACAAGATTTCTATTTTCGTCTTCAAATGCTTGTATGGTATTCACTGGTTTCCTTTTACCTCTGTTAACCTTATATAACAGTTACTTATTTCCTCTATTGTCCTCCAATTTCTGAGTGACTACCTTCCAAGGCTTGGTCTTTTCTTCTGCGACTGTTCTTTTAAGTTCAAGTTTCTTGACTCGGTACGGAAAAGTATGTTTCTTTACCTCCTTGTAAAGTGCCTGCTGGGTAGGGTTGACATACGTCCCAGTATATATGGACCGTCACCGTTATGGACCTTCTTTTCCCAATATCCCTACAAGTCCCAATTTTGTTCCGATTTTGTAAAATACTGTTGCAAGCTTGGCTAAAGTACCGAGGTAAAGCCATCTGTTAGCGCAACATGTAAATGGAGCCTCAGTTAGTTTATTTATGTCAACAAATTTATGTTGACAAGGTCGACTCATAGATGGCGTTGCGTGCTGCGTATCCAATATCGACGATGCAGGCAACTTCTAGATCTAGTGCCATCACTCGATAAAATATCAGACTTCTCCAGCAGTATGAGTCTGAAACTATTTGAACAGCGTCACACGGAAGAACCGGGCAGTTCCCATTTGAAAAGCAATCTAATAAGACGATTCTTTCTAAACGTAATACGAACAAGTGCAACCTAGAAATGTTTAAAGTGATTACTGCGGGTATATCGAGAGTGAACTGGATAGTGACGAGTATTTCGAGGACTAAAGTGTTATTGTCGACTGTTTACCAACTAGCAAACGAAATGCCTAAGAGTGGAAACAGAACGTTATTCTTTGGATAATTGCACAAAAGAGTGGTCTTTTGTCAAGAAAGGACGAACGAATAAGGAAACGTTGTAAGACATTTATTGCTGGCCGCTGTGGCCGAGAGGTTCTTGGCGCTTCAGTCCGGAACCGCGCGACTGCTACGGTCTCAGGTTCGAATCCTGCCTCGGGCATGGGTGTGGTGTTGTCCTTAGGTTAGTTAGGTTTAAGTAGTTCTAAGTTCTAGAGGACTGATGTTAAGTCCCATAGTGCTCAGAGCCATTAAGACATTTATTGCTCTTTCACCTTAGTAACTCACGGAGGTAAGGCAGAAGTGAAGCATCACATTTCTAGGAAGAATCATGCAAACAGATTCGCGGTAGCAATGACACCAAAGCCTATTTCTACATTCATGCTTAAAGAAGATACTCAGTGAGAATTACTTGTTGCTGCTACAGAAACAACGACAGTTTATAAAGTTGTCAAGCATTATCAGTCCTTTAGTTCTTTTGACGACGCTGTAAAAATGAATGCCGAATGTATCCTGATTCCAAAATCGCCGCAAAGCAGTCTACAGCCAGGACCAAAGTTACAGCATTTGTTAAAAACATGCTCACACCACACGCCGTGTCTGAATGCATAAAAAAATTGCGAGAAGCTTCATTTTAAGATATATGCAAAGACGCATCGAATCGTAAGGCTGAAAAGATGTTTCGTTAATAGTTCAATACTTTACTTAATCTGACGGAATCCAACAGAAGCTGTTGAAGTTTGATTCGCTCAATAACGAAACATCAGAGACAACTGCAGAGTCCTGTCTACACGCTTTAAGAGAACTGCAATTTCCGATAGATAAAGTAACGCTTTTTCTGGAGACAACAATAGTACCAAGTTCGGAGGCCTTCATCGATCTGCTCAGCGGAATGTGTTTCACCAAACTGAAGAAGCACTGGAAAAGAAAGTAGAAGGTATTTGATGCCCTGCCCATATTCTCCAGAATACTATATTAAGTGCTGCTGGGGCCTTGACTGTCTACATTGAAATAATCGTCACGAAAATATTTAATTATTTTTCAGTATACACAGTAAGGACAGAGAAGCGGAAAGGGTTCTGTTGATACGTTGATGTCAATCATCAGACTCTTCTGTCTCACTCAAAAACATGATAGCCGTCGTTAACCCCCGCAGTTGAGAGAATTCTTAAGCTTTGAATTCCATCAAGACTATTTTTCGACTCCGATGACAGGCCACCTAAAGTAATTTCAGAATTTTTCAGTAGTCATATTGTAAGGTGTCAGGCAAATCCAACACCTTAAATGAAAATCCTGACATGATAAGCAAATCCAGTAGTATGCCACATAGCTCGGAATAAATCGTGACATTAAATTAACCAAAGTAATACGAGTAACGAGTGAGCAAATGGAATACCACAGACTAACACCTTCCCACCGTGAGGCAGACGCAGTTCCGAGGGGAGAAACGAGGACAGAAGCCGAGAGCAGAACCGTGTTAAGCTAGAAAAGGGAGGGGCTGGGCACCCACGCCGCGAGCCTACCTGTACAACTATACAACCCGCACGTTTTAGCGTCAGGCTTTTTCGCGTCTCAGGTATGTCAAGGACCACCCCCAGCCCACGTTAAAAGCTAGAGCCCTCCAGAAAAGCAGTATAGATCTTACGATAACACAAAAAAGGGCCACTACCACCCGCAAGTTTTAGCGTGAGACTTTTTCGCGTGTCTGTTACATTAGGATCACTCCCCAGCCCATGTTAAAAGATAGAGACCTCCAGAAGAGCAGTATAGATCTTACGATAACGCTAAAGGGGCCACACTAGCTGCAGGTTTTAGCGTGAGACTTATTAGCGTCTCTGTTACGTTGCAAACTTTAAAAAACATTGCCCCACCACGAAAAGTATAACGTTTCTCATTGGATAGACAGAATTTTTGTAGGCGGAGCTAAAGGTTAACATTGAGACCCTGATTGGTCAGATGAAAACACAGCCAGATAGTTTTTTTAAACCAAATTCGGTAAATTGTAGTAACGAGAAGTTAGAGAGAGTTGGTTCCGAGACGGCGAGCTGGACGGCTGGTGCGCCGGCCGCTGTCGCCCTGACGCTGCCTAAACACCGACAAGGTAATGAACGCACGCGATGCCGCATTTTTGAGCGCATAAGGCTTCACTCAGAACTGCAGAAGTCTCATCTGTTACACCCCTTTTTTGCGTAATACTAGTGTCGATCGTTAATTAAAACTCATGGTGTTCACTTTTGCCACTTGAAGAAAATATCTGAAACGCGATCATTTTTCTTTTATATAGTTATTGAGAAGCCACATCAGCCACTGTAATTTACGACAAGTTAAATAAGTAATTAAAGATAATTGAGGGTCACTGTAGACGATTTTTATAGTTTTCTCTTTTGTGAAACTTAAATTAAACCTAGATTATAGATGTGATATGGCATAGGTCATCCTTCGATCGATTGTAGAACTTGGAAACCCATTCAGGGAATATTCGTTCACATTTTTGTTGAACGCAGTTGGTTTTTACCATCCTGTATTGAAACATTTCTTTTTATCTATATTGCAATTTATAAACGATGTTTTGTGATTAGAATAAATTTCCAATGGCAAACTTAACTGCTTTTTCGACGTTATTTTACCAGCTAACTAAAAATAGGAAAGCCTTGAACCCTTTCCACTATATTTAGTTAGAACTAAGATTCTTTTACAGGGAGTGCAGCGGAGCTGACGCTGAGATCATTTAGTATTTTGTTATATCATCGCTAGTCTCACTGAACCCTTATGAATTCTACATGTCATGTGTGGTCTGGCGTCTCCTTACCAGCAACAAGTCCCAGGTTCAAACTAGTTCCCTAGAAAACACGCTCAGAGCGTCGTTGCGCGAAAGTGGTTGGAAGACACGATATAGTACAATCAGACACCACCATGAATGTTTAGAAAATGACGACCCTTGTCGCGTCCCAAGCGTGGGTTTTGCGAGGGATTGAGCGACACGGTTCGTAAACGGGAATTAGCCGGTTGACCTAATTGAGAGGGAGACTTTTGATCTGGCTAAGATGTTAAATTCCCTGGTGTGAAGGTACAAGGCTAGGATGTTGGTAGAAGTAAACTCGTATGGACGTTATAAAAGTTCTAATTTATTCCTAAAGAATACAGATCACCCTAACTGCGTAGTGATTGTACCTACAGAATAGCCAAGCCCATTACAGAGACGGTGACTGACTTCCACCGTTCTGGCTGCCCACACTAGCACCCTACGTCAGAGTCCCGCGGTCGCTGCCTAAACGCTCATCGGCGACTATCTCCAACTGTCTGCCTGCAGCCCGCCCTCAGCCCAAGTCGGCTGCTACTCACGCTGACTACCGTCGCTGCCTAAACCCGAGAGAGAGAGCTCCCCGGAGCGGCGTGCCTCCGAGTTTTGTTAGCTCTTCCCCTTCGACCCCGCCAGCGCTTGGCATGACGTAGCGTCGAGTGCAACTTTTCCTTATTAGGGATTGTTTTAGTATTAACTTCAGTACTTTTCTTCAGAAGCTGGGTGGAGGGGTAGAGGGGCCTCTCCCTATATGGTCACGCACTGCGTCCTGAGCCCTTCATTGGCTCCTCATGACGTAGTGCGGTCCCCACCTAGGGCCCTCTTTCTTTCTCTCTCCGCTCCCAGACTTCTCCCTCTAGCCAAGAGTGTTGATACTGTAAGTTATTGCTTATTAAGGGACCTGCCCAGAGCGCCCTTTTTATCTTAATAGCTGAGTCTGCTTCCTTGCTTATCACGCGCAGCTGCCTGGCCGCTTGGACCGCCGCCTCGGCTATCTGGCTGCGTCGTTATCTTTTGTGACCCCTCTGACACGCCTGGCGTCCCCTGTTAACTCTATCTCGCCGTATGATTTCTGGTGTATCGTCTGAGAACAACTGCATTTAGACTTGGCTTTTCTGCGGTTACAACACCTCCCCCGCCAGGGAAATTGGCGTTACTCCTCTTCGATCTGACCAAACACTGCCGATAGTTGTAATACTTGCTGTTACTGTGGCGAAGGACGCTACACGTTTAAACCCTATATCGGTTTCCTTCACGTATTCCTTCATGAATCGTTCTAGTCTTTGCATACCTGTCTTCAGAACGTGCTCATTTGACTCTAGTGTATATACCGTCCTGTTTACTCCCGCCAATGTGGCTCTTACCACTGCCACCTGTTCCTTTGTTAGCCTCAACAACCCTTCTGAGTTTTTCTCCATAGCGTCTATTCTTTCCTTATAGTATGCTGCATCTGCTTCGTCCAACGTCCCGAACAGTATTTTACTTACCTGCCCGACGAAGTTGAATACTCCTCTCTTCCTTCTGGTCTCGTGTTTCGTTAGCTGCTGTACTAAAAGTTGCAATCCTGTGATTTTTTCCACATGATGGGTTACTTGTTGGTCTAGTACCCTGCATTCTATTAATCCTACATTTAATTGTGTTAGTGTTTCTCGGCACCTTTGTACCGCTGCCCTACCATACCTCTCTGCATTCTGAAACCTTTCTGTTATTATATCTAGATTTACGTATGTGACTATTCTCCATGTGGTACTGTATATTTCTACCTGTCCTCTATTATCGTAATGTAGTCCTGATGAATTCGGAAATGGCGTCACTTGGTACTCATTTGTTGCATGCTCTGATGCAGTGATGTAGTATGCTGTTATCACAATGACGAATTTCACGACCTGCCACTTGAGTGCCATACCTGAAATTTAAAAGAATTGTTTCAGCCTGTTGGCATGTACTTTTGTTTCCTTATTTCTTTTAACTTTTATTACTACGTTAGGACCTTCCACTTTTACTACTTCAAATGGACCTCTCCATTGTGAATCTAATTTCCGAGATCTACCCCATCTCACCGACTCATCGTGCAGTAATACTTTATCTCCTACCTTGAAGTTTTTTGGATTTTGTTTCATGTCATACTGTTCCTTACTGATTTTCTTACTTCTTATAATCGAGTCTCTGGCCACTCTGTGGGCTTCCTGCATTCTCGCTCTTAGTTTATTTACATACATTTCATAATTGTAACTTACCTGCTGTGTTTCTTGCTGCAGTACTCCTGGTATGTTAACCTTTCTTCCGTATAGTAATTCAAATGGTGTGTATCCTGTGCTGCTGTGTGGTGTAGTGTTGAACACAAAAATTGCATACGGTACCCATTTGTCCCAAGAACTTTGCTCTCCTGTTACAAAGTGTCTGAGATACTCTACAGTAGTTCTATGACTTCTTTCTAGTGCACCATTTGATTCAGGGTGGTACGCTGTAGTATTTATACGCTTTACCTTCAACAATTTACATACACTTTTAAATACATCACTCAGAAAGTTAGACCCTTGATCTGTTAATAATACTGATGGAATTCCATACCTTAATACTACGTTTTCCACAAATGCCTCAGCTACTGTTTCGGCATCTTGTTTGTCAATTGGGATTGCTAAGGTAAATTTACTCAGATCGTCTTGGAATGTTAACATGTACCTTTTTCCTGTATTAGATACATCTAGTGGACCCACTATATCCATCGCACACTTTCCGAATACTGTTTCTGCTGTGTCTGTAATTTCTAAGGGCATCCTAGTTTTCATTTGCGTGTTTTTATTCTTTTGACACGATGGGCATTTCCTAATGTAATTTTCAATGTCACGCTTCATTCCGCGCCACTGCTTGTATGCTTTAATTCTTTCGAGTGTCCTGAGCATTCCTTGGTGACCGACCAAGGGATTGTCATGCATTTCCTTTAGTATATTTTCTTTTCCTTCGGGACTAATTTCCTCACCACTATCCGTTTCCTGTTCTATTTCACTCGACACTTGTGCTTGCCGCACGTTTACGGAACTTTCTTCCCCATTTGCTTTTGCTGCCGAGATCTCTGTCTCCACCTTCTGCTTCGCATCTCTCTCTTCCTTCCCTTCATGCCTTATTCTACTCAGCGCATCCGCATTACTATTTAACTTTCCTGGCTTGTATATTACTTCATAATCATACTCCTCGAGTTTCAGTCTCCACTTCAGGAGTCTCGAACTCGGATCTTTGACACTAAATATCCACGTTAGTGGCTTATGGTCTGTCACTACAGTGAACTTTCTCCCATATACATATGGTCTGAACTGTTTTACTGCGTAAACTATAGCCGACAACTCTTTTTCCATTGTGCTATAATTTAGTTCGGCTTTGTTCAATGCTCTGGATGCATATGCGATGGGCAAGTCTTCGCCAATCTTCTTACCTTGCGATAACACTGCACCCAAGGCTGCGTTACTCGCATCCGTTGTAATGATGAACGGTTTCGTAAAGTCAGGGTACTGAAGTAACGGAGGGTTTATTAATTTCTCTTTTAGTTCTTCGAACGCATTGTTCTGACGTTCGCTCCATCGGTACTCCACTCCCTTTTTTAAGAGCTCATGGAGAGGTTTCGCAATCTTGCTGAAGTTAGCAATGAAACGGCGGTAGTAACCTATCAATCCGAGAAACCCTTTTAGTTCTTTAGTTGTCTTTGGCTGTGGGAAGAACTTCACCTTCTCCACCTTCGCCATATCTGGTGATATTCCTTTGTCAGTGATGCAATGACCTAGGAAGATTACTTCCTTCCTCAGGAATTCACACTGGTCTGGTTGCAGCTTCAAATTGTGCTCTCGCAACCTGTCAAATATTTCCCGGAGCTTTTCGTTATGCTCCTGCAGGTTTTTCCCATAGCATACTATGTCGTCTAGATATACAAAGCATTTCACTCCTTGTAAACCTGCCAAGACTGTATTCATCATTCCCTGAAAACATCCTGGGGCTCCCTTCAGTCCCATCGGCATTCGTTTGTATTCGTAATGCTGATAGTTTGAGCTAAATGCCGTTTTCTCTCTGTCCTTCTCGTCCGTCAATATTTGATGGTACCCGCTTGCGAGGTCAAGCGTCGAGAAGTACTTAGCTTGCCCTAACTGATCCAGTATCTCGCAGATATTCGGTAGCGGAAATGCATCGCCTACAGTGATATCATTTAATCGTCTGTAGTCCACTACGATTCTCCATTTCTGTTTGCCACTAGCGTCTAGCTTCTTTGGAACTAACAGTAACGGTGCGTTCCAAGCGCTCTTACTCTCGACAATTATGTCATCTCTTAGCATCTGCTCTATTTGCTCCCTTAGCACTTCCTTTTGCGCTTCCGGGATCCTGTACGGTCTAGCGTTTACTACCTTCCCGCGTGTTCCGGTGCAATCGGTATTCTGTGCTTCACTGCGGAAGTATAGGACAGGTTGTCCCCTGGTAGATGAAATACATCTCCGTATTCCGCGCAAACCTCTGCTAGAGCGCTTTTCTCTTCAGCGTTCAAATGATCCATTCTTAATTGCCTTCGCAACACACTAGTACGACTTTCTGTCTTTCCTATGACATTAGTACAACATTTTACTTCGCGTATTTTCCCTACTTTTTCTAATTCTTCCGTCATTAACCTGACGTTTCCTAACTGCACTCTGTCTTCTGACAAGTTTAATGCACTTACTATGCATTTCCCATTTCGCACTTTTACTAACGCTTCAGGTACATGTACCCCTTGTGCAATCTCCTGCCTAGGAATAATCATTTCCTTTTCGATTCCCCTTTTTACATTTCCTTCCACCTTTAATAACATTATTTTTTCCTCTCGGGGCCCTATTTCCCCACCTACTTCTGAATCTTGTTCGTTCTCATGTCCCTTTGGCTCTTCCTCTACTACTAAGGGTATATCTCGCCCTTTTAGTCTCACTATTTTACCTGCATAGTCTAACTTAACTCTATGCTCTGTCAAGAAATTTCTGCCTATCAGTCCGTCGTACGGAATATCTAATCCTCTCCCGTACACGTGAAATTTTTGCCCTACTTGCTCAGAACCGTCCACACTTAAGTGTACCTGTACCGTACCTATTGTGCTGACGGCCTCACTGGTTACACCTTTTAGCCGAAGCCTTTCCGCTTCATTAATTGCAAGTGTACTATTTATCGGAATACTCGTTCTCTTGAGCAGACACAACTGTGCTCCAGTGTCTATTAGCAACTTCAAATATCTTTTTAATTCTATGCAGTATAAAACCAAAACGTCATTTTCTGTTGCACAGTCGATTACCCTAACTGAGGGTTTACCTATCGCAACAAGGCCCGACTGTGCGGCCTTGCCGCCTCTTAGTTTCCCTGCACCACTTTACCGGTTTTGCTCGATACTGGCACCCTGCCTTTTCTCCATGCGTGCCAGGGCCCTGCGTGACAATCTTTCGCGTAATGTCCCGGCCGCTTACACTTGAAACAAGCAACGTCTTTTACCCTCGTGCACGGAACTGCACAGTTCCCTGGTAGATTACATTGTGGGCACCTCCACTTACGTAACCCTCCATCAGCTTCCCTATGATTTCCTCTAAAGTCTCTTGTATCTATCGGCTGAATTTTTCTTAATCTTACCCGGCATTCCGCGTCTGTATGTCCTTGCTTGTCGCACCCGTAACAAAAATTCGTAAACTCTTTGCCCGTCATTATCCGTACTCTTCCCTCTGGCCTATTCTTTCTACACTTGCTTGCCATGTGCCCTCTCAATCCACAATTGAAACATTTCAAATCTCTAATATCTATGGTATTCTTCACCGTTTCCTTTCCCCGGTTGAAAGTTACTCTTGGGGCTAGTCCCCGCTCTTTCATTGACAGTATTGCACTTTCTTCTTGCAATGCTAGTTCCACGGCCGCTGCTAGCGTGATTTCATCGCCTCTACTTCTTACTATCGTCTGTATTCTATCATTGCTGAACCCTTGTATAAAGCATGCTCTTCCTAGTGAATCAACCAGTTCTATTGCGCCCTTTAAGTTCTCCCTAGCCGTAACTCTGCTTACTGCTTCCCTGAAATCCCTTTGCATTTCATCTATTCGGCTTGCCCATGTCGCAATTGGCTCTCCTTGTCCCTGTCTCGATTGAAATATCTTGCACGCGTAGTAGTCAATGGTACGCTTACTCGCATAATTTTCCTCTACAACATGTTTTACTTCCTGCCATGTCCCCGTGCGTTCCCTTACTTGCAGCCTCGATCTGGCCTCTCCGGTTATTTTGGCTTTAACAAACTTCAGTAACGTTTCGTGTTCCTCCGGTTTCACAAGTTAAAATGCAGCGTCTACATTTTCAATAAACTCCCTAAGATCTCTCTTATTTCCTTCGAACACTTTTGGAACTATACACAAGGCATCTTTCACTGATATCTTACCGCTACTGGAGGATGACGGAACTTCGTTAGTTTGGGCCATCTTACCAACTTAACTATGTTAGCACTTTACAATACAAGATACAAAATTCTTAATATAATTTTATATGTACCGCTTCTCTTGTGGTGCGCCGTCTGTTCCGCTGATCCGCGTTGTCCCGCGTTGTGCCGCGCTGCTCCGCGCTGCCTCTGTGCTCTCTATGCCCGCGCTGTTCCGCGCTGCCGCGATGCGTCGGCCGCCGCTCTGCTGGGCTGTGCCGACCCCGTCGCTCGCCTCGGCTGGCGCTGCTACGGCTGCTGCCGCTGCTCGGGTCGCTGCCTAAACGCTCATCGGCGACTATCTCCAACTGTCTGTCTGCAGCCCGCCCTCAGCCCAAGTCGGCTGCTACTCACGCTGACTACCGTCGCTGCCTAAACCCGAGAGAGAGAGCTCCCCGGAGCGGCGTGCCTCCGAGTTTTGTTAGCTCTTCCCCTTCGACCCCGCCAGCGCTTGGCATGACGTAGCGTCGAGTGCAACTTTTCCTTATTAGGGATTGTTTTAGTATTAACTTCAGTACTTTTCTTCAGAAGCTGGGTGGAGGGGTAGAGGGGCCTCTCCCTATATGGTCACGCACTGCGTCCTGAGCCCTTCATTGGCTCCTCATGACGTAGTGCGGTCCCCACCTAGGGCCCTCTTTCTTTCTCTCTCCGCTCCCAGACTTCTCCCTCTAGCCAAGAGTGTTGATACTGTAAGTTATTGCTTATTAAGGGACCTGCACAGAGCGCCCTTTTTATCTTAATAGCTGAGTCTGCTTCCTTGCTTATCACGCGCAGCTGCCTGGCCGCTTGGACCGCCGCCTCGGCTATCTGGCTGCGTCGTTATCTTTTGTGACCCCTCTGACACGCCTGGCGTCCCCTGTTAACTCTATCTCGCCGTATGATTTCTGGTGTATCGTCTGAGAACAACTGCATTTAGACTTGGCTTTTCTGCGGTTACAACACCCTGCCAGGATGGTAAAATACCATAATTGAAGGTCGACCACATGCCTAATTAGGTCATAAAAATATCCTGCTAAAAAAATTTTCGTAGTAAAATTTTTTTTTCCCTGAAGTTATACATAGTCGAAAACAGTAGCTGGACCGATAGATAGTAAAAGTATTCAAGAAAAAGTGAGAATTCTATCAGTGACAATAGCATAATTAAATTATGAATTTTGAAAATTGTTAGAATTAACTTTTCTCTCCAATGCAAGCGCACAGGTGGCGGTTACATCGTTGACAAGTTGGTTCTGTCCCAACAAGTAAGTGAATGGATTGTCAGTCTTGGTAGTGTCAAATTGTGTGAACAAAAAGTTTATGAAACGTGTGAGATCGTATGAGCGCACTTTGACGCGAAGTAGGGCGCGTGAATTGCTTTTAAAACAGAAAATAAGGGATTCGGAAAGATTAGCAATGGCAGATCGAGACCTTGACCGAATTGAGGTAGAGACCCAGCATGAAAATCGACAGAGAATAGAGGACAGTACAACAGAGGATGCAGTATCGCGAGAAGTAGGACAGATAACGAATCATAACGAGGATAATGTACGCCAAGGCACAGAAAATCTAGGTCAGCATACGACAGAGGAGCAGGAAAGTAGAGAGACAGGCGATGAGGATTCTAACTTGCGTCTTGAATACGTAGAACCCATAGTACAAGTAATCAGAGTTCCCTCACCACAGAGTACAAGGAATGCGAGCAGAAACGTGTCACAGCACAGTTCAATGCAATCGGTTGCGATCCAACACTTGGGCGAAAACACAGAGCGTAGGACGTCGGAACAAACCGCAATAGGACCCACCAATCTGGCAGAATTATTACAACAAATTATGGAAACCATGACAAGGCAAAATAAAGAAATAGTGAACCAAATTCAAATTCAGAATGCAGAAACCACGAGATAAATGCGTGAGATTAAAGAACAAAACAAAAAAATTCAGTTACACCTAAGTCGTATTGAAGACGAGGCAAAAGAATCTAGAGAAGTGATAGGAAACTTAATAATAGGTCACAATCAATTGAGAACAGACATTGACAAGGTACAAGCGGACGTACAAACATTGCGTAATGACACTGAGGACGAGATCAAAACATTACGTAACAACACCCAGGGAGAAGTCAAGGAACTAAAGAAACAGATAAACGAAATTACTAGACAAGCAGCAGATACAGCGCGTGAAATTGTTGAAAACAGTGTTTTACACAACCGTATCACAAAAGCAACGCTGAAAAGATATGATAACCGCATAGTCAAAATAGAAGCGCAAACGAAGCGACAATTTCAGAAATTGCGAACAGAGTTGTTGCAAACCATTGAAGAGCGTAGTGAACAGGATCGAACAAGCACTGAGTCTGCAAAAACATCCGTATCTGTAACAGCTCCGGAAAAACAAGCAATTAACGAAGATATTACGCATATGCGATTCCAATCACAGGCGGAAAGTAACATACGTGGAATCAGACAGCCTGCACCGTGGGTAGGCGAAAGTTACAGTGGACAATGTCCAATGGATCTACCACAACAGGAAAGAACGACGAGAGAAATTATCAGAAACAAAAGTGGCGAAGAATCGCGAATTTCATATGGAACTATGACGAAGTACGACAACGATCATTTCCTCACAGTCAGAAAATTTCAACACTTTCGAGAAGGAAACTCATTACATCCACGAACTTTTGTTGATCAATTCCGAGTAGGATTACCAGAACACTGGACGGTAGCACACAAATTAGACTTTATATGTGCACACATGTCAGGAACAGTCGCAGAAATTATGCAAAATGTTGCAGCGACATGCCGATCGTACGAAGATTTCAGAGAGAAGTTTCTCTCACGTTATTGGTCCAGCGAAGCACAGAACAGAGTGAAGTACGGATTATTACAGAACCCATATTTTGAAAATTCAGGAGAGAAGAATCCCGTGAAATTTTTCGAAGTAATGGCAAACAAAAATCAATGCTTAGATGTACCATACAGTGACGGAGAGTTGATTAAATTATGCACGATGAAGCTACCATTGAAATACCAGCAATCATTAGTAGGTCGCGGAGGCAATGACATCGAAGCATTTAAAGGTATTCTAAGGGAACTAGAGTTCATATTTTCGGAAGATGACGCAAGAAAAAGAAGAAGCGCACGTGAAAACGAAAGCAAAAAGCAGTGGAATCCACAAGACACAGTACGAAGAAACAATAATTACGAACCACGTGATAACTTCGCACCAAGAAACGACAATAGATTTCAACAAAGAACCGGTTATGGATTTAGAAGAGAATATGGCAATAATTATAATTCACCCAGGAACGGCAACAACTATTACAGAGGGAATAACGACAACTGGAACGGATACTGGAGAACCAATAGACCGACAAATTATCAACAAAGAAATCACTATCAACAAACTGAACAAGAAAAGCGAATACAGATAGAAGAGGTTGAGGTAAAACCACCAAACCCCAATAAAAGTTCGATTTGACAGCTAAGCGCCCATGCCAAAGAGAATGATGCACCGACCCAGGACAATTGCAGCACCTTGAACAGAGAAATCAAAATCTTATCACGAGAAGAGAGGAAGGAAGAAACAAATCCGCAGGGACCAGATGAAAACGAAGACAAGAAAATAACAATATCGTGTTTCGACGAAATTAATCGGGAGAATTCTGACGAGGAAGATGAATTACCAGAGGCATGAACAACGAATGTAGGAGGAGAGGACGAAGTAATGAGTATTGCAGAGCTATTTGAGATGAAAACCAGGAAAAGCGAATTCAATGAGGATAATGCGCAGTCGATAGAAGTTGAAAATAAGTTACGAGTGGGCACACAACCCAACGTATATAATGAAGAAAGTTATGAAGCGATAATTGGTGCATTTAGATGCGATTATGTGGAAGTAGCGACGAAGAAGGAGAAGATAGACAAGGATGAGGAAAAAGTAGGCGATGTAGAAGAAAGCGTAAATGAAGGAAGAAATAGAGAAGAGGAAATAAAAGAGAGAGAAGTAGCAGTCGAACCTTATCCTACAGAAAGTTCGAATTCACAAGGGAAATTCCTAAAAAGACTCATGTATGATTCAGTGGAGGATTCGTTGATGCAAGAGGAAGAAGAACAGAACCAACCCTTTCAAATTCAACCAGTTGTGAAGGCCATGGTAAAGCATATCCCAGTAAATATTGTAATTGATAGCGGCAGTGAACTGACTGCGATCTCAGAAATTTTATTCATGCAGTGTAATGCCAATGAGGAATTGCCAGTTCTGAAAACACGTAAGATTAAAGTAAGAGGTCCTATTAGAAACAATACTGCGGAAGTTACGAGACAAACAAGGTTAACTCTTTCGTGCCAAGGTCAAAAGATCGAAGCCAACTTCGTAATTATACCTAAACTAACTGTAGATTTGATTATAGGTGCAGATTTTTTAAATGAGAGACGAGCGATAATAGATATGGGGAAAGGTAGCGTAACATTCGGGAATGTCACACTTCTCTTTGCGCAAAAGCTAAAATTAGAAGAAATACCAGTTATTAACAAACAATTAAGAATGATGCGAGATAAAGAGGATGAAGAATTAGAATGGTATGCACAAAAGAAGGAATCGCCTCAACTCATGTTAGAAGTCCATAAACAAATCGATGAAAAATTACAAGTAGTTCAAGGTATTTCAGAACACAGTAAAAGAGAATTAGAGGATATTTTACGAGATAAAGCAGAGGTATTTTTACCTAAAGCTGGCAGTATTAAACACTTTCAGTACAAGTTCGAAGATTAATTTTATTATTGGTAAATAATCAGCACAATATTTCAAGATTATGTTGCAGATAAGATCGTCAGGAGAAAGAAGAATGAAGAGAGAGGAAGGTGGGAAAAAGAAAGTAGTTTCAATAATAACACCAATAGTACCATAGATTAAGGTGAAGGGATAAAGCGTAGACAGTCTAACAGCATGAAATACTAAAATGCTATACACCACGACACTACACAAAAATAAAAAACGAATTTGAGGATTCTTGAGGAGACGTTAAGACTCCAAATATCTTAGAATTGTAACATGGAAAGGGCGCCGAAATTTGTAAAGCTTTTTAAGAAGGCGTATAACAAGTAGATACTAGATATATGTTAGATGATTGTAAGTAAAACTTTTTGTAAGAACCATTGTAAAAACTCCAGCAAGGAAGAGATGCAACGACCCACAAGTTGCAACGCGAGATGTATCAAGAAAGAAAAGGACGTAATTAGCAAGACACGATTCCTACATAGCAGGAGCGTCGAGAGAAGGAAAAGGACAGCGAAAGTAACAGAATGCCCTTGTATCGAAAGTGGGCAATAAATATGCCCGCTAGGTAGAACCTTGCTGGGATGGAACAGGGAGCCGCACAGTGACAGCCCTGCAGAGGCGCCACGGGACGCCAGGACACCGGATTTTCACCGCTCGTAAACCCCAGGGCGCCCCCGACTCAGCGGAGCGAGCAGAAAAAACGGCCCGACGAGAAGACCGCTTGAGGAAGCCACCGCTGGCAAAAAAATATGCGTAAAAGTCACACTACTGCTATTAAAGAGCACGCTGATGCACGAAACTGATGAAGAACTTCCACAAATAAAAAATGACGCGCCCAAACAATTTATCAAACTGTTACTAGGAGGAGAACTTCAAAGCGACTAGTTATCAATAAATATTTCCATATCCTGCCCAGAGAAGAACCAAGAAGCAAGTAAGAAGCAGAGAAAAAGCAGGAAGAACAGAAGTTGAAGATTCGCAAGATTGAGACCAAGAAAGAAGATGGGTGAGGAATAGACGACATACCTTCCCAAATCCCTATCCTATTGTAAACTAGTCGTCTGCGAAGTATTACAACGAAAAACGACCGCATTCAGCGATACATAACGATGACTTTCACGCATACAAAGCCAGTAAAGCACGAGATTCTGCACTCACAGCTCCATTCCATTAAGGGACCTCCACAACAGCAACACACACTTGCAAAGCCATCAAGGAACGACGAACGAAGCTGTACATGAAATACTTGCCCACATCCATCTCGCTCAAGTCCATCACCTTCGTGCAAAAACATTCGCCAACCTCTTGCTTAAACATTCACAGGATTGTGTGAACGTGTGAAATCAAATTATCCGATGTAGGAATTGTGCAAAAGAAACGTGTGAAAAACTAAATAAGTTAAGCACACCAGACAGCTAATAAACTAAAAAATAAGTCATTGACTATGGACTTACGTAAAAAAATAGACTATCGATAAAAATAGTCATTAGTTCTGAAATGGACAGTATATAAAGAAACAATATGCCACTTATTTTCTCCTCATGAAAATAAAAGAATAACTATATTTTACTTATTTTCTCCTTTTAAAAACAGAGAATGCAAAATTATCTTGTTGGATGTTTTCCCTTTCTTTAACATTTGTACCATTTATTAGGATAATACCTCAATACGTTTGTATGTATATTTCTTTGTCAAAGCAATTTTTTTTAGCATTTGTAAAATTTGTTAGGATAATATCCCAATACTTGTGTATGTATATCTCTTTGTCAAAGCAGTTCTTGGAAATAACTCTTATTTGTTAGGGTAAGAATGTTGAAATGAGTGTCTAGAAACAAAAGCATTTTTCTTCTACATGATATTTAGAAAATGTGTTAGGAATAGATTTTACTTAATTACTACATTTATAAAAAAAAATTTTCTAAGAAAAGCGATGTGAAAGACTCCTCACTTTCGATAACAAACTTCTTAAAAAACAAACATCACACTTAAATAAAGAAATAAAATAATTAAAAATTAATAATAGTATAAAAATATTCTTCTCTTGTCAATTTTAATTATAATGTGGAAGAATATAAAAATATAAATTAGTAATACAGACAAGCATTGAACAGAATAACGTGGCTGAAGAGTATGCAACAAAATTTAGATAAATTAGAAAATTTTTGACTGACTTAGACAACGATTCAATCATTGCCTAAATTCAATGCAGAAATTAAGTTCGAAGGGTGGTGATATGTAAGGTGTCAGTCAAATCCAACACCTTACATGAAAACCCTGACATGATAAGCAAATCCAGTAGTATGTCACATAGCTCGGAATAAATCGTGACATTAAATTAACCAAAGTAATACGAGTAACGAGTGAGCAAATGGAATACCACAGACTAACACCTTCCCACCGTGAGGCAGACGCAGTTCCGAGGGGAGAAACGAGGACAGAAGCCGAGAGCAGAACCGTGTTAAGCTAGAAAAGGGAGGGGCTGGGCACCCACGCCGCGAGCCTACCTGTACAACTATACAACCCGCACGTTTTAGCGTGAGGCTTTTTCGCGTCTCAGGTATGTCAAGGACCACCCCCAGCCCACGTTAAAAGCTAGAGCTCTCCAGAAAAGCAGTATAGATCTTACGATAACACAAAAAAGGGCCACTACCACCCGCAAGTTTTAGCGTGAGACTTTTTCGCGTGTCTGTTACATTAGGATCACTCCCCAGCCCATGTTAAAAGATAGAGACCTCCAGAAGAGCAGTATAGATCTTACGATAACGCTAAAAGGGCCACACTAGCTGCAGGTTTTAGCGTGAGACTTTTTAGCGTCTCTGTTACGTTGCAAACTTTAAAAACATTGCCCCACCACGAAAAGTATAACGTTTCTCATTGGATAGACAGAATTTTTGTAGGCGGAGCTAAAGGTTAACATTGAGACCCTGACTGGTCAGATGAAAACACAGCCAGATAGTTTTTTAAACCAAATTCGGTAAATTGTAGTAAGGAGAAGTTAGAGAGAGTTGGTTCCGAGATGGCGAGCTGGACGGCTGGTGCGCCGGCCGCTGTCGCCCTGACGCTGCCTAAACACCGACAAGGTAATGAAAGCACGCGATGCCGCATTTTTGAGCGCATAAGACTTCACTCAGAACTGCAGAAGTCTCATCTGTTACACACCTTTTTTGCGTAATACTAGTGTCGATCGTTAATTAAAACTCATGGTGTTCACATTTGCCACTTGAAGAAAAGATCTGAAACGCGATGATTTTTCTTTTATATAGTTATTGAGAAGCCACATCAGCCACTGTAATTTACGACAAGTTAAATAAGTAATTAAAGATAATTGAGGGTCACTGTAGACCATTTTTATAGTTTTCTCTTTTGTGAAACTTAAATTAAACCTAGATTATAGATGTGATATGGCATAGGTCATCCTTCGATCGATTGTAGAACTTGGAAACCCATTCAGGGAATATTCGTTCACATTTTTGTTGAACGCAGTTGGTTTTTACCATCCTGTATTGAAACATTTCTTTTTATCTATATTGCAATTTATAAACGATGTTTTGTGATTAGAATAAATTTCCAATGGCAAACTTAACTGCTTTTTCGACGTTATTTTACCAGCTAACTAAAAATAGGAAAGCCTTGAACCCTTTCCACTATATTTAGTTAGAATTAAGATTCTTTTACAGGGAGTGCAGTGGAGCTGACGCTGAGATCATTTAGTATTTGGTTATATCATCGCTAGTCTCACTGAACTCTTATGAATTCTACATGTCATGTGTGGTCTGGCGTCTCCTTACCAGCAACAGGTCCCAGGTTCAAACTAGTTCCCTGGAAAACACGCTCAGAGCGTCGTTGCGCGAAAGTGGTTGGGAGACACGATATAGTACAATCAGACACCACCATGAATGTTTAGAATATTAGTGAAGTTTACTTCATCTTTCTGCAGTCAAGTATGGCTCTGTTTGAAGAAATATAAAAAGCGGGGAGAACAATAAAGTGTCGATAACTGAAATAAGACATATATTAATCGACACTCAAAGATGTCTGAATGAAAGGAAGACAGCCAACTTTATTGGCATTCAAACGAAGATGAATTTGAGCAAATTAAAGAATGAGAACCGGATCCAAAAAGTAATTTGATTTCGAAATTTGAGGTAGAGACAATGACTTCCTGTATCACAGCATCTGATTACTTAAAGAAATGGGCTATTTCTTTTAATATATATCAAGTATTTGATTGGATGACGCTATCTGAAACCCCAGATTGGTTTATGATTGAAAACACTATTATATATCTGACTAAAAATTGAGTGAAGATTCCAGACGACAGCTGTTTTCAGAAATATATCTATCTGAAGAGCTTTTTAGAAACTAAACGAGACTCAGAAAAATGAAGGCTAAATTCTCTGTGGAGGAAAGGTGGATTCACTTTCTTAAGAAAACCGAAAATCCTGAACGCGCAGCCATCTACTAAAATTATGCGAGTTTTTGTTTTCTATTGTGGCACATAATGCCACTGTGGAAAAAACATTTTCGTTGATGTCGGCCCAGTGGACTGAAGGAAGAAATCTACTGCTCCAGGGACTGTTGAATCAGTCTTACATTGTCAGTTTAACTTCCGTGGAGTTTTATAATTGCGTAAAAGGGAAAAAAGACTTGCTGAAAAAAGGTGAAGTCTTCCAAAGAATATGGTGAACCACTACTTCTGCCACAACGAGTTCCATATAACTGTGTTAAAACAAAAAGTTATTACATTGAATAAATTTTTTACTTAATTTCTACACCCCCATCTTAGTGTGTCCTGACGAGGGTCCAGCTTAATATGTCAACCTTGTTACTAAATCAATATGTACCTCACTAGTCAGAATTGGCTTTAGTGCTGTAAAGAAAAAAAAGCAGGTTTACCTGAAGTAGAAACTCGTGGAAGTGATGTGTCTTCTTTTGGGACTCAGTGATCTGATTTATCTGGCCCTGATTTCAGTGCCACTGAGACAAATGTGGACGTTGGAAAAAAATGCTTAGTCTACAAAATATTATGCGCCTCATCCTTCAGAAACCCTTGATGTATGTTAGGATTTCAAAAGAGAGCTATTTATTAGTTCACTTAACTCAAAAAAATTGTAACATGCCAGAAAAACACCTCTTGCTATGTTTAAAAAAATGAGACTAAATAGCACATTTTCTAAAACTGAGGATGACTTCGGCATGTCTGTTTCATAAGGCAGCAAGTTATTTGTAAAACGTTTACCTCTAATTGCTAATGTGCTGCATCCCTTCACTGTTAAATTAGATAAAAATGTAATTACCATTCGACATAAATATTACAATGTAAGCTGCATAATAGACTCCTTAGAAACAGATATTCAAATGTGATCCAAGGCCATTCACAAGCTTTAACTTCGTCAGCCTATAACAAAGCTAATACTATAAAATATTTGATAGGCCACACACCACCTAGTTTAAATAGATACATTTCACTTGGATTTGGAGGGAGAACCACTGATATTACCATCGTGGAAAACTCGTAGCTGACATTGCTTTCAAACATGTTGAGCAACTGCCGAGTGAGAAGGGAATAAGACGATTAAGGCCACCCAGCGAAGCAACTGGCTGTAAGCTCAGAAAGACATAAATCAGACAGCCAAAATTCATTGCAAGTTTCCGAATAAACACAGAGAAAGAGAAGCCTTATGAGCAATAGTGGACCTTTAAAAAAATTCAACTATGATTTCCATGTTTATCAAATAGTCAAGAATAATAAAAAAAGAGAAAAGTGAGAAAACAGTGTTTATTTCAAGGTCTTTTTATTGTTTACTAAACTTGGACTCAGCATACATATGCAGACTATCTTACCACCCTGAAGCCTTTGTAAGAAAGCCTAAGCAAGAATCACAAGTGATTGCCGATTTATTTTCAATAAAAAAATTTTATTCAATTAATAGTGATGATACATCTCACAAAGCGGTGCTTTGAGACAATAATGGAAACATAGTAGTTTTCCAAAAGGAACCCCAATTGTTAAATAAATTTCTAACAAATTGACTGTCGTAATCTACTGCAACGATATCATTTGTCTTTTCAAAATCTTTGTGACTTTCACAAAAATTGCAGTTCTCTCTACTTGCTGCATACGTCTGTAGCTGCACTTGAGTAAAATACCTATTACTTAATCGATTGCTTGGGATTCCGACTGTGTGATGTGTTCCTCTCCTTCTTTATAGTCTATTTCAAAAAGGTCTTTGCGTATACCATCTTGTCGCATCCAGGCACAGGCTCACTATACCAGAATGAAGTAAGTGCAAACTGAGTAGCGCAATCGCGACGTTAACGACAATGGGTTAGTTATAAATTGTTGTCAACCTCTATATCGGAGATGAGAGGGAGAGAATCTCCTTGGTTTGAAGCAAATAAGTTGCATGGGGGCTTAATTAAAAAGAAAAGGACTAATATTAATGAATAACTGCAATAATTCTAGTAGCTGTGTGACCGGTTACGAAGTCGGCCCTGACTAGTATTATCATGCAATCTGAGTGCATAAAATATAAATAAAGAATGACAAGGAATTTCCATTAACACAGTTGATTAAGTCCCCTGCAACTATAAAATCTACGAAACAGCAAAGCACAAGTGTAACTGTTCTGTGTGTGGTAGTGTGACTCAACGTACATGTATCTGGCTCGGTTCTTTCTCAATACGACAAAATATTTTAAACACCATTTACAATGAACTAATTGAAAAACCAGAAATACTATAATTGCACATAGAAACCAGAACTGCAAGTCCAATAAATAAACACGAGCCAGATGCTTTGTTGACTGCACCTGTGAGCAAGAAGGATTGTCATTAAAGAAAACTGCAATACCTTTTTACCTCATTATATATTGACGAAAATAATCCATTACACTAGCATCATAAATCAAAAGCCCATCTCCTACTCTCTCGCCCAACAGAACAATAACTGCCCCTGACATCATCTGAACTACTAATGCACCAGTGGAGGCGGCGGAATAATAGACTTTGGCGCAATCTCTGGAGCTGGGACTCAGTGTAGCCACCTTTCATATGCCCCTCCTCCACGGGCTAGTATTTGGTGGTATTTTTGCCATCATTGGTGGTGAAAATACCACCAAATTCGTCCAAAAAAAATAAAAGATGACATTAATAAGTAAATATAACATAACTAAATAAATTTTGGCTTCGCACTGAACCTTCAATAACCTAATATAAAAAAATACAGTAAGGAATACAAATGCTTGTATACATGTGATTTTACATAATAGTTTACGCAAGTATCACTTCTCAAAGTAGTTAAACAGTTCAATCAACGGCACGAGCAATGATGAATATGTGCAGGTTAGAGTCTCATAACATTTCATAAACAGTAAATATACAATAAATCAATTTACACAAATATTCACATAAAATCTTTTCAGTAGTTCAATAAACAAGTAGCACTCCTCAGAGTAGTTGACAGTTCTAACAGTAGTACCCAGGAACGGTCAACATAAACAAGTAGC
Source organism: Schistocerca gregaria (assembly GCF_023897955.1). Classification (NCBI taxonomy): domain Eukaryota; kingdom Metazoa; phylum Arthropoda; class Insecta; order Orthoptera; family Acrididae; genus Schistocerca; species Schistocerca gregaria. The sequence continues at coordinate 1,131,992,850 of NC_064920.1, read as the reverse complement.
ACTCCTCAGAGTAATTGACAGTTCCAACAGTAGCACCCAGGGACGGTCAACAGGTGCAAATAGCAGTCCCATAACATTTCATCAGCAGTATTTGAACAGCTCCAACAGTGGCACCCAGCAATGACGAGCAGGTGCAGACAGGAATGAGTGACACCACATCAATAGTTGTAGTTCCGACAGAGGGGCCCAACAATGGCGAGCAGGTGCAGGCAACAACAAGTGACATCTCGTCAGTGGTTGAGCAGTTGCAACAGTGGCACCCAGCAATGTTGAACAGATGCAGACAGCAACAGTTACATCATCTCAGTAGCAGCAGTTCCAACAGTGGCACCCAGCAATGGCGAGCAGGTGCATGCTGGAATGAGTGACATCACATCAATGGTTGAGCAGTTCCAACAGTGGCACTGGCACCCAGCAATGGCGAGCAGGTGAAGACAGCAGTCCCATAAAATTCACCAGTAGTAATTAAACAGTTCCAACGGTGGCACCCATCAATGTTGAACAGGTACAGGTAAGAGTCCATAATATTCACCAGGAATAATTAAGCAGTTTATCACATTTCATCAGCAGAAATTAAACAGTCCATCACATTTCATCACCAGAAATTAAACATTTCCAAGTGGCACCCACCAATGAAAATAGGTGTAAGCACGAACAACAGTTTGAATGCACATACTATTCCTTTTACAAAATTATTATCAATGTTCTTACACTAAACATACAAATTATAATAAACACACAAATGACATCAGATAATTATCATATTAACTATTACAAATACACAAATGTCAGTAAACCTATAATATTTATGGGTGTCAGTGCAAGCCACAACAAATAAGTAAAATAATATTTAGAAGATACGTTGGTACCAATTATTTGGGATTAGAAAAGGAAAACACACAAAACACACTCACTCATCTTTCATCCACATACTAAGTACTATTGTGTAATTGAATAGTTTTAACTGTCTAAATGCAATTCTGTCAAAATTTAATGTTTAACATGTGTATCAATTAGTAGTGGCAGCAGTGTATAATAGTCAATAGTAGTTAGTCAATGTCATAGTCATCATCTCAAGAGAAATGTTTGCCAAGCCACATCAAAATATACGGTTGCTGAACAGCTGTCAGTTTGCCAACATATGCAAATACTTCATTTCCAAAAAAAAAGTATATACTGCTTATTGATTTAACAATGTGTGTGTATAGACAATCTTCCTTCCACTGGAGTGTTCTAGTCTGCCATCTTCATCCTTCTTGTTCTATATAAACCAACAAAAACAATTTGCTCCTCACTTACCTTACCTCTTATCCACTGAAACTCCAATAATCATCAGCATCAAACAATCTCAATACTTCAATAATATCTCTTCAATACATCGATACATATAAACCTTATCACCAATATCATTTCAGTTCCATAACAAGTCTTTTCATCTGACAGTCTCCTCGAGCAAGTACAGATAAAATCCTAGTGCAAACTTCAATTCATCATTCCATACAATCCAAAGACACAATGTCCACAAAAAACCTCTGTGTAATCTACCTGAGCCAAATCTTCTACTGATTATGAATTATAAAATACATTTTGGTTACCTTGTCCATCATAAAATAAAAGAAATGCATACATGACCTCTAACAGCCTTCAGTTTGAATAACTTTCAGTAAGTAGGTGTGAGTATACAGTGCTTATGATCACATAAGAATCGGAATGAATAAATCCTAATATTTCACAGTGTGTGCACCACTTCAAGAATCATGGCAAAACAGAACCAAACATGTGGAGTATTTCTTTGTGTCAAGTGTCACTTGTTATTTCCATTGCTCATGAAGAAGGCAGTGTAATAATTGTCAATGGTCTAATGCTAGTGTTGGTATTTCACGTCGTCAGCTTCCTTTCTATAATAATGAATTTATACAGCTTCCATAAAACCTCCAGTTCATGTTGAAACGTCCCCTTAGAAAAATTTATACAAGACTGTGCTTAAACTGACACACAATAGTTTTTAGCGCAACGCAATCAGACTTCCAAAAATCCCTACGAAAGAATGGCCCTGACTAACATTAACCTATACGTTTCACAAATCACTTACCTCACAAAAATCTTCGTTACTCAAGCTACTGCAATACAGGGAGCGCCACTACTGCCAGCTAAATAAAAGATTCAAACTACGGAAGGCACTAACTACTGATAGGCATAGTTAGCGAATGAAAGATTTTAATAGAGAACAAACAATGTATTTACCTTAATAGTCATAATATATATATCAGTTCATGTCATCCATTCTTACAAATTTCAAAACTCCGCCATCACTCTTCCCACGTCCACCACTGCTGGCGGCTCACCTCCAACTGCGCAACGCTACGCGCTGTTAACATCCATCTGCCCAACACTACAATGGCAGACCACAATACAAACCAGCCACAGACTGCACACGGCACAGCCAGTGATTTTCATACAGAGTGCTACGTGGCGGCGGCGTTACCAATAAAAAACGTAAACAGCCTACTTACATAGCCCCCATGTTCCCCAAAAAAAAAATTTACAAATTGTTTTGGGCAGTGGCCAATACAGAATTGAAAATTTATTTTCATAACTACAAAAACAAAGAAATGAAATGCACAGACTTATCGATACAATGTTGGTCAAAAGCTAAAATTTTCTCACAGTCCATAAAGACAGTCCTGATCATTCATCAAAGTAAAACTGCAGTGTTTTTCTCAAAGTCTGAGTAGTAAAAGAAAATGCACACGGAAGTAGTGGATTTCCACGCAGTCTTGAAGAAGTAGTGTTGTCCTTCCAATGGAAATACAGTGCTGACACTTGACATGCAGACAGGTAATGGGCCACAACAGAGCAAACCCACAGCAGAGTCAGTCGAAGTTTTTAAAAAATATTGGTAGGTAGGTCGTCACAGAGTAGACCCATTGTAGTCGTGGTAGAGATTACGGTATTGGTGGACCACCAGAGGTGCAGACCCACTGCAGTCCTTGTAGAAATAATGGTATTGGTGAGTCATCAAAGGTGTAGACCCACTGTAGTCCTTGTAGAGATGGCCAGCAGCCATCTGTTTGACTGTGCAGGCACACAGTCACCATCGACGTGTCTTGCGGATAATATAGCAAGTCTATCAACCACCACTTGTGCACGCACAAAGTTTTTGGAACTCTCCTTAGAATGAGCAATGCTGTTAACTCAGACTGTTTAAAATTACGCTGCATAATAAGACTATGTTTGACCCTGTCTTGCGTGTTTTCGGACCAATATGCCGATAGAAATGCGTGATAAAAATCATTTAAATTATTACAATCTCTAATAAGTGCGCGCATGCGCGTCGCCGGTTCGTTCTCTAAGTATCCTCACATAAATTCCAGTTTGTGACGTAGTGGCCAATTTGGCGGAAGTGCGTACATAAATTGATCTAACCATGAACATGGATGTATGTCATTATTAGAATTGCGAACGATCTTAAATTTCCGGGCAGTTAAAAAGTGTTCATAGTCAAAGTTTGCGCCTCGTGGCGACAAAGACCTATCGCGTCTGTCCCAGTTCGTTTGTCGATTATTGTGAAGTTCGCTCGCCTGGCGCTCTCTTGTTGCATCTAGTAAATAAAATAAATTATTTTCTTCAAAAACCCCGCTATCGGTGGTTCTAAATTTCTTCTATTGTCTTTTCCTACGATTTCGCTTTTAATTTGTTTAATTTGCTTTCGTAGAGCCTCAAATTCCTTTTAACGCGTTCATTAAATTTTCCCTGATTTTCAACATGTTTATTTATATTCTGGTACTCTTCTGTTTCTGCAAATGGCAATGCAGCTGTATCATCTGAATCTCTGTCCCCATTTAAACTAAGACTTGTCAATTTATCTGAAATCTCCTCAGCTTTTTCCGATAAGTCACCTATTTGTTCTTTCTGTTTATTTGCGTCTTCCGTAAGTGTCGCGACTCGGGTTTCAGTATTGACACATTTATTAGTTAACTGTTCATATTGTCGTGTCAGGTTATTTATTCTATCATTTGCTACTGATTGCTCTATTCATTTACATATTTCTTCCTTATCGTGTGCACGTAAATTTAACTCTGAAAATTTTTGTACTACCACACGATCTCTTTCTTCCTGTTCTCTATCCTGTTCCTTTTGTCGAATTTCTATTGAAGTTAATCTATTATTGTGAGCATTCAAAATTTACATCTACATCTACATCTACATCCATACTCCGCAAGCCACCTGACGGTGTGTGGCGGAGGGTACCATGAGTACCTCTATTGGTTCTCCCTTCTATTCCAGTCTCGTATTGTACGTGGAAAGAAGGATTGTCGGTATGCTTCTGTGTGTGCTCTAATCTCCCTGATTTTATCCTCATGGTCTCTTCGCGAGATATACGTAGGAGGGAGCAATATACTGCTTGACTCTTCGGTGAGGTATGTTCTCGAAACTTCAACAAAAGCCCGTACCGAGCTACTGAGCGTCTCTCCTGCAAAGTCTTCCACTGGAGTTTATCTATCATCTCCGAAACGCTTTCGCGATTGCTAAATGATCCTGTAACGAAGCGCGCTGCTCTCCGTTGGATTTTCTCTATCTCTTCTATCAACCCTACCTGGTGCGGATCCCACAAGGCTGAGCAGTATTCAAGCATTGGGCGAACAAACGTACTGTAACCTACTTCCTTTGTTGTCGGATTGCATTTCCTTAGGATTCTTCCAATGAATCTCAGTCTGGCATCTGCTTTACCGACGATCAACTTTATATGATCATTCCATTTTAAATCACTCCTAATGCGTACTCCCAGATAATTTATGGAATTAATTGCTTCCAGTTGCTTCCCTTTCATGCCCCTCAACTCTTATAACTGCCATTTAGTATCTGTAAAAATTGTAAATAGCCTTTCGTTCCCTGTAGTTTACCCCTGCCACCTTCACTATCCATACACAGCAGAAATATATTGACATCATTTTTAAATACTTCACGTTCTTGCATAAAGAATCAATTTAAGGGGAAACTGCCTTGCATCGTTGTACCTGTTATAAGGAAGTTGTTTGTGTTGATGTCCCCGGATGGTAATTACGCGAAACACTTGTCAGGATTTGTAAGCAGTGTGTCCTTGAGGTACAGGATATGCGAGCGTCGAGAAGTAAGTTTAAACAGTTTATTAACAAAAGGATGATGGTAAAACACGCATGATACTCGAACCCATCATCACTGTGTCTGACATCCTAACACTGGCTCATTACGGTCGTATCGAAAGGCTCCATGGTGAGCTAAGAGACATATTCGCGCCCGAGGCCACCCTAGTTATATCGGCGCGTTGCCGATGACGGCGGGTGGGTTACTCTCCTGTGGCGCACTGCTGCCGGACGCATGTCTGCTGACCAAGCAAATTGTCAGCATTCCAAGATAGGTCGGCTGGCGAGCGCGTGTTACGTACTGTACGGCTACGTACAAACCCATAGACCCTTACACTGTAGTCATTCTGATCTTATAAAATTTCTCAGTTTTCAATTTTTCTCTTTTTTCGCTTCCTGAAGACACTCGAAAAGAACTTCAGTTCTGCTTCTACAATGTGGAGTTCCTTTTCTTGAGAGTTCCTTCACAAAACTGTCTCTAGTGAACTGTGTTGGCCTTTGCCAGTAGCATTCCACGAATGTTCTTCACTTCGCCGATGAGCCCACGAACGCTAACAAGCACAAGCTGAAGCTGCCAAATGGTGAGGCTGAAACGTTAGCCTCTTATTTTGCCTTCCTTTTCACTCACAACCAGTGTAGCAGAATACGAACAGCCGCTGGCTTTGAGTTCAGAGCACCATATCTTGCATTGGACAGTGAAAAGACCATTCTCACAGTGCAATGTCACTTTTTCTTTCACAGATCATCGGCAATTTATTGCTCTTTGTTGCAATTGTATTTATTCCATTTTTGCTTTGTCTTTGTTTGATTTTGTGCTTAACTTTGAGTTGTGAAAATGCCGCGAAAACTGCTAACAGTACATCGCGAGTCGTAATGGGTGAAAAAGCCGACTTTAATAATTTGACTGATAATACTAGCGACACTCAGTGTCTTGATGATAATCCTCCAGTTACAATCAGTGCGTACCGACCACCAGTAATGATTCTAATCTAAGTGATGAGCAAACAAATTCAGTTGTGTCCAATGTAAATTTAACGACAATTGATGACGCAGCACTTTCCGTTACAATGAACGCTGTCCAGTTTGACACGCCTGATTTGCAAAATTTACGTAGCGGACAGATAATTGTTTCTAACGAAGGTGAACAACATACACAAAACACGTCAGATTTATTTCATTCCGCTCCAGTGGCCAACAGTGCACATCCGATTAACGAACCTTTTCCTGAATCAGGCAATGACCAAATGGTTATTCAAAACGTGTCACATGCAGATACACCATCATATATCATAGAAAATAGAGTCGCTACTTTTGGCATGGATCAAGTTATGGCAGTATTGCTACAACTTGATGAAAAACTCAGACAGTCGAATGAAAAACAAGACAACAATTACAAACAACTTAATGAAAAACTAGACAACAATTCCAAACAGTCGAATGAAAACAAGACAACAATTACAAACAACTTAATGAAAAACTAGACAACAATTCCAAACAGTCGAATGAAAACAAGACAACAATTACAAACAACTTAATGAAAATCTCAAACAGATTAATGAAAAACTTGACACTTTTACTGAACAGCTTACTGAACGGATTGCAGCCGTTGCCGGGCAATGTCATGATACTAAAGAACAATTACGTGAGGAAATTAAGGCTAGTGCTAGGAATAGTAGTGAAGAAATTAGATCCGTTGCACAAGAAATATGTAAACACATGCAACCACAACCACATTACTTGCAGATGAAATTAGTGCAGTCGCTAAACAATGTTCTGAAAATGCAACACAGTTACGCGATGAGTTTAAATTAATGTCATCAGAACTTTCACGCACACTGGATGCGAAAGTAGACACGAAATTTGAACAACAAAACAGCCAAATTGACGAACGTTTTAATCACCACCTACAAAACAGTGAAACGCGTTACCGTAAATTCATACAGGAACAGAACAAAGTAAAGAAACAAGTCATGGAAACAATTACTGCACAGAGACAGGAAGATAAGCGTAAATTATTTACGAAAGCAAAAACATACGTAGACAATAACATTGCTACAGTATCAGACGAAATCAATACTATTAAACAGTTGAACACCGAATTGCATGATGAAATCTCCGATCTTAAAACAAAAACAGACACGCACACAGTAGACTTTCAGACAGTGACCAACAGACTTGAACAATTAGAATTAATACAGAATCCCGATGCCATTAAAGCTGACGTTAAGAAATTGAACAAAACTACCTGTAAAATCCAAAAACAAATTAATGCTTGTGACACTAAAAATGATGATCAGGTTAAAGCATTGACTGAAAAATTTGATGAAATGGCCAGTCGTATTGACGTTATCGAAAATAACAATGACACCAAATCAGACGATACGTCACCAATTTCTTTCAATCAAACACCCGAATTCCAAAATTTACAGCAGACAATCAGTGAGATAGGTTCGTCCAATAATACATTGCGTGGAAAAGTGTCGTCTTTACAGCAAGAAGTGACGGAGATGAAAAATGTCTCAGCCTGTAACACGTTACAGCATACGCCACTCTCCGAACGTTTCTCGCACTCACACAGCAAGTACAATTCAGGTAATGTACAGAGAGTACGTGACTTATATTCCGAACAGTCACAGACAAACAGATTATCATACAATCCTAAACCTGTTCAGACATTCAGAGACGAAAATTTTGATTACAAGCACTTTCTATCCGTTAGGAAATTTAAGGTATTTAATAATGACAGAACACAGATTCACGCTTTGGACTGGATACGACAATTTGCTTTTGTATTTTCATCAGCTTGGCGTGTAATGCAGAAACTAGAATTGGCCTGGATACAACAATTTGCATTTGAATTCTCACCGACATTGCCTGTAATGCAGAAACTAAAATTTATTTGCAGCGCATAAGAGACCTCAGGGGATTCATTACTCTTCGATGAATATGTGCCGTAGCGTGCACAGGGCCCCGAGCCGTAGTAGTGCTATTTCATCTTTAGTTTTCTGCACTGCTGCCTTCTCTTTTACTATCCTTTATATCTATCAAAACAGCTCTTCAACTATCCATCTATCTAGGATAATAATGAGTAAAGAAAACCTGATACGACAAGTTTTACCTGAAAGTGACAGTAATCATTATACGCTCCCGAAATGACAACCACGAGAACTTTAATACCAGACAAAAGTTTTAATCATCAGTATGTACCAAATTTTCAGCAATCGCAAACACATTTTGGGAACAATAGAGGGCTTTCACCGCAACAGCATCAAAACCAGCCGGTTAGCATACCTAACCAACAATGCTGTCTGCAAGGTCAACCAAGCTTTAATGTTTCGCCGCCTACACGTATAGCGTCGGCTCCACCAAAAAGTAACGCACAACAACAAGGAAATCACTACGTACAGAAAACACACCATTTCAACTCATATCGCAATGCGCCGTATAGTAATGATTATTATGACAGACGTAAGAGTAATGAGCACAGTTTTTAGCGTAACAGTCGGTCTTACCAGCAGCAGAATCATCCGCGACAACAGATTATCATGAATGAACCAGACAGTAGATATCATCCCGAACGTAATACGTCAGGGAGAAATAACAGAACAGTACAAATTGTGGAAATGCGACAGCATCCTCCCGCAAATAACAGCACGTCAGATAGAATTTGACTAGATACAGCAGAGATTGAACCTTCCAGCGATGTAAGCAATACTTTTGAGACACAGACTCTTGTGCATGAAAATGTTATTCCTTTTGACGACATCCGAGACACTCTTTTGCAGGAAAAACCAGTTATTCAAAAAACCATTTGCCACCCTGTCATTGAAGTAAAGATTGGATCATACACATTTTTAACAGTAATCGACTCTGGATCACCTATGTCAGTTATAAATGAGGATACATTGAGTGATGCTGTTGCCACTACACCAGAAAGTGCTTCACGAAGAAAACTAGCTGGAATTGAAGAAGAATACAAGAAACTAAATGCTGGAACTACAAAATATGAGGTAATTAACGTCTCTTTATTATCAGATGGAGAACAATGTGAGCTACAAACAATGTGGAAAATGTGGTGTTTCATTGAAAACAAACTTACATGTAGGACGTACTTGTGAATTAGAGTTGATGTGCAGTTATTGCAAACACAGTGTTACTTTCTTCAATTCCTCACGTCTTACTGCAGATACAGGTGAACTATACGATATAAACATTAGACTGGTTTATGGATTACGGTGTATAGGAAAGGGAAGGGCTGCAGGTGCAATGTTGTGTTGTGTGATGAACCTCCCTCCTCCACCTTTAAAATTTAACAAACACATAATTGCAATAGGCTCTGCTGTAGAAGATGTGGCACAGGAAAACATGAAAGATGCTGTTGAGGAAGCAGTTGATGAAAATAATAATAGCAGAGACTTGTCCATAGCTTTGGCAGAAGAGAGGCCACACAGCTCTGAATGGTGTAGTAACAGCTACAAGAGTCGACACTGGTAAGGTAGTTGATGTGTCAATACTTTCCAAGGAGAAAATGAAAAATAAACATGAAGAGGAGTGCATGGCAAATTTCTATGGGTCAAGTGGTGGTATGGAAGTTGCAGGTGTAAGAAGTATTTATCAACGCTCAATAAAATGGTACAACGTTATATACATAAATTATCTTGGAGATGGTGACTCAAAGGCTTTCAAAGAAATTGAGGACCTGAGACACTATGGTAACGATGTGAAAATTTCCAAACTGGAGTGTGTTGGCCATGTTCAGAAAAGGATGGGATCAAGACTTCGACGGCTCAAGGCTAGCTTGAAAGGCAAGAAATTGAGCTTCAAACAATGAGAATCCCCAACATAGGAGACGATAGTTGGTGCAAGTACAACAGAGGCAAGGTAACTAAGAAACAATACAATCACCCTCATCACCTGCCACCTGCCATAATGGATGAAATAAAACCAATATTCCGAGACCTCACAGATATTAGTCTACTAAAGAAATGTCTTCATGGCCGGACTCAAAATCCAAATGAGTGTGTGAACCATGTGATATGGAATAGACTACCTAAAACTGTGTTTGTGGGTATAAACACACTTCACTTTGGCGTTTATGATGCTGTTTCATCATTCAGTCAGGGCAATACAACAAAGTGCAAAGTTTTTCGGAAGTTGGGGCTCTGTGTAGGACTACGGACTGCTGCAGCTATGCTTTGTTTGGACAAGGAACGGCTCAGGTCTTCAGATAATGCCATAAAAGTATATTCAAAGATGGCTAGACAGCATAGCAGAGCCTTCAAGAGGAAGCTGTTGGACGATTCTGATGATACAAGCTATGGAGCAGGCTTGTACTGAAGTAAAAACTTTGAAGCTAATTTCCCATAACTTTAGATTTTTTGTGCATAAGGTACATTTTCTCAGGGCCTATTTATAGTAGAAAGATGAAATTTTCTGTAGTTGTTCCTTAAGACCTTCTAATACATCTGAATTAAAATATATGTGGAATTATTTTGTATTAATGGATATAAATTTTAAAATAATTGTTAAAATGTATAACATTTTTAACATTTACAAAAAATAAAATATCTGAAAGACTACACATTATTTTTTCAAAATTAATAATTCAGCATAAAAGCAGAACATATCTCTGCGTTCTGTGAAAAAATCAAGAGTATCGTCCAAATAACAAATGAGAAAATGTTCCTTACTTTTAGCTCAATTTAACATTGTAAGCATAGGGCGCTCCGTATACCCTTAAAAGCCTTCAAAAAATTCCTTTCCGTTATTACTTAAGAGCTATAAATGGGTTTCCCATGACTAAATAATTAAACAGTTTGCAGAAAAAATACGGAAAATACTAGTAACTCTGGCAACACCCCTTCTACATATGTATAGCTCCGTCTTATTCCTAACCTGTGACGTCAATAGCAGAGCGTGTTCGATCAAGTGGCCAAATCTTGAAATTTAATTGTTTTTAAGCTTTAATTGCATAGAAATAACAGACATGTTTTAAGAGCACTGACCGAAAATGCTATTTCAATGTTATAGTTACACGGAATAACAATCCGAACAATGTTGTTTGAAGGGTTCTCGTGTGTCCAGCGGGACACGATCGTCGAATGCGCACCATATTTCGGCGAATAGCTTTCCGCCATAGTCAGCTGGTGCTGGTACAGCGGTCTGTCCGCTGGCGCTCCATTGGAGAGCTTTCCTTGCTCGGAATATTGGGCAGTGTAAGCATAAAAATGCTGTTCCTGCTTTTCCTGTGGAGAAGGAGAGAAAAGAACATTACCTTTACGAATTGTCCGTGATGTAGTGATGATATCCTATGTCTGCCGTGAGAAAATTATTCTCGGAGCAAGTCAGGCCAACGTGTTATTCGCTTGTGGTGTGGTTGGTGGCACAGACTACGGACGAGACGGTTGTGGAATAGCCCTGCCTTCTCATAGAAGGATCTCACGATGATACTGAATCCATCCTTCGGGAGGGTGATGCCCGAGTCCTCGAGGAGCACGCGAGTGGAGTATTCCCTCGGAAGACGTATAGTGGGTTTCAGAGCTCGATTTTGGATCCCTTGCAGCTTTGCGATGACCGAATCTGCGGCCTTTCCTCACACCACAGTTGCGTAATCTAACACTTCTCGGACCTATGTTAGGTACAGCGTGATGCCGTGTTGCAGCGGTCGCTCTCTGCCGCATGTATTTATCCCTCACGGGACCAGGTGTGATTCCGCGCGCCGGTGTAGGCGCTAGCAGCTGTAGGCGGCAGGAGGGGGGGGGGGGGGGGGGGGGCGCATGATCTCGTGTCCGCTTGTACAGTTGCGCCTTGACAGAACTTAGTGTTGCTTCCCAGACCTGCTATGGAAAATCCTGTATCGGCCAAATAGTTCGTACGGTGGAAGATCGATGCAAAGAACACCAACGCTACACCCACCAAGGCCAAATGGTTCAAATGGCTCTGAGCATATGGGACTTAACTTCTGATGTCATCAGTCGCATAGAACTTAGAACTACTTAAACATAACTAACCTAAGGACATCACACACATTCATGCCCGAGGCAGGATTCGAACCTGCGACCGTAGCGGTCTCGCAGTTTCAGACTGTAGCGAATAGAACCGCTCGGCCACCCAGGCCGGCCTACCAAGGCCAACCAAGCCAATCTGCCGTAGCAGATAGTTGCATAAACACTGGACACACAACAAATAATGACGAGGCAGAATGGCGTCCACAAGTAATTACTGGGTCTGCATCTTCAAAGAGCCAGAGAAATTCGCGTAACAGACAACTTCGTTAACAGGGACACTGGTTACCAATTCAGTAAGGCCTGGGGATCAATAGCAAGCCGGCCGCCGTGACCGAACGGTTCTAGGCTCTTCAGTCTGGAACCACGCCGCTGCTACGGTCAAAGGTTCGAATCCTGCCTCGGGCATGGATGTGTGTGATGTCCTTAGGTTAGTTAGGTTTAAGTAGTTCGAAGTCAAGGGGACTGATGACCTCAGATGTTAAGTCCCATACTGCTTAGAGCCATTTGAACCATTTTGAACCAATAGTAAAATGTCAGATCCCTTAACTGGGCAGGTAGGTTAGAAAATTTAAAAAGGGAAATGGATAGGTTAAAGTTAGATATAGTGGGAATTAGTGAAGTTCGGTGGCAGGAGGAACAAGACTTCTGGTCAGGTGACTACAGGGTTATAAACACAAAATCAAGTAGGGGTAATGTAGGAGTAGGTTTAATAATGAATAGGAAAATAGGAATGCGGGTAAGCTACTACAAACAGCATAGTGAACGCATTATTGTGGCCAAGATAGATACGAAGCCCACACCTACTACAGTAGTACAAGGTTATATGCCAGCTAGCTCTGCAGATGACGAAGAAATTGAAGAAATGTATGATGAAATAAAAGAAATTATTCAGATAGTGAAGGGAGACGAAAATTTAATAGTCATGGGTGACTGGATTTCGAGTGTAGGAAAAGGGAGAGAAGGAAACGTAGTAGCTGAATATGGATTGGGGCTAAGAAATGAAAGAGGAAGCCACCTGGTAGAATTTTGCACAGAGCACAACTTAATCATAGCTAACACTTGGTTTCAGAATCATGAAAGGAGGTTGTATACATGGAAGAACCCTGGAGATACTAAAAGGTATCAGATAGATTATATAATGCTAAGACAGAGATTTAGGAACCAGGTTTTAAATTGTAAGACATTTCCAGTGGCAGATGTGGACTCTGACCACAATCTATTGGTTATGAACTGTAGATTAAAACTGAAGAAACTGCAAGAAGGTGGGAATTAAAGGAGATGGCACCTGGATAAACTGAAAGAACCAGAAGTTGTACAGAGTTTCAGGGAGAACATAAAGGAACAATTGACAGGAATTGGGGAAAGAAATACAGTAAAAGAAGAATGGGTAGCTTTGAGGGATGAAGTAGAGAAGGCAGCGGAGGATCAAGTAGGTAAAAAGACGAGGGCTAGTAGAAATCCTTGGCTAACAGAAGAAATATTAAATTTAATTGATGAAAGGAGAAAATATAAAAATGCAGTAAATGAAGCAGGCAAAAAGGAATACAAACGTCTCAAAAATGAGATCGACAGGAAGTGCAAAATGGCTAAGCAGGGATGGCTAGAGGACAAATATAAGGATGTAGAGGCTTATCTCACTAGGGGTAAGATAGATACTGCCTACAGGAAAATTAAAGAGACCTTTGGAGAAAAGAGAACCACTTGTATGAATATCAAGAGCTCAGATGGAAACAAAGTTGTAAGCAAAGAAGGGAAAGCAGAAAGGTGGAAGGAGTATATAGAGGGTCTATACAAGGGCGATGTACTTGAGGACAATATTATGGAAATGGAAGAGGATGCAGATGAAGATGAAATGGGAGATACGATACTGCGTGAAGAGTTTGACAGAGCACTGAAAGACCTGAGTCGAAACAAGGCCCCCGGAGTAGATAACATTCCATTGGAACTACTGACGGCCTTGGGAGAGCCAGTCCTGACAAAACTGTACCAACTGGTGAGCAAGATGTATGGAACAGGCGAAATATCCTCAGACTTCAAGAAGAATATAATTATTCCAATCCCAAAGAAAGCAGGTTTTGACAGATGTGAAACTTACCGAACAATCAGTTTAATAAGCCACAGCTGCAAAATACTAACTCGAATTCTTTACAGACAAATGGAAAAACTAGTAGAAGCCGACCTCGGGGAAGATCATTTTGGATTCCGTAGAAATACTGGAACACGTGAGGCAATACTGACCATACGACTTATCTTAGAAGAAAGATTAAGGGAAGGCAAAACTACGTTTCTAGCATTTGTAGACTTAGAGAAAGCTTTTGACAATGTTGACTGGAATACTCTCTTTCAAATTATGAAGGTGGCAGGGGTAAAATATAGGGAGCGAAAGGCTATTTACAATTTGTACAGAAACCGGATGGCAGTTATACGAGTCGAGGGACATGAAAGGGAGGCAGTGGTTGGGAAGGGAGTAAGACAGGGTTGCAGCTTCTCCCCGATGTTATTCAATCTGTATATTGAGCAAGCAGTAAAGGAAACAAAAGAAAAATTCGGAGTAGGTATTAAAATCCATGGAGAAGAAATAAAAAGTTTGAGGTTCGCCGATGACATTGTAATTCTGTCAGAGACAGCAAAGGGCGTGGAAGAGCAGTTGAACGGAATGGACAGTGTCTTGAAAGGAGGATATAAGATGAACATCAACAAAAGCAAAACGAGAATAGTGGAATGTAGTCGAATTAAGTCGGATGATGCTGAGGGAATTAGATTAGGAAATGAGACACTTAAAGTAATAAAGGTGCTTTGCTATTTGGGGAGCAAAATAACTGATGATGGTCGAAGTAGAGAGGATATAAAATGTAGACTGGCAATGGCAAGGAAAGCATTTCTGAAGGAGAGAAATTTGTTAACATCTAGTATAGATTTAAGTGTAATGAAGTCATTTCAGAAAGTATTTCTATGGAGTGTAGCCATGTATGGAAGTGAAACATGGACAATAAATAGTTTGGACAAGAAGAGAATAGAAGCTTTAGAAATGTGGTGCTACAGAAGAATGCTGAAGATTGGGGAGAAGAGAAGTTTGTGGCAAAACTTGACCAGAAGAAGGGATCGGTTGGTAGGACATGTTCTGAGGCATCAAGGGATCACCAGTTTAGTATTGGAGGGCAGCGTGGAGGGTAAAAATCGTAGATGGAGACCAAGAGATAAATACACGAAGCAGATTCAGAAGGATGTAGGTTGCAGTAGGTACTGGGAGATGAAGAAGCTTGCACAGGATAGAGTAGCATGGAGAGCTGCATCAAACCAGTCTCAGGACGGAAGACAACAACACCAACAACAACAACAGTAAGCTCTATCAAGGAGCAACGGTGCAAGTGGACCGAGATCATTCCGCCATGGCCGCCGAACAGATACTTGCTCCCCCCCCCCCCCCCACCACCACCTCCAGTAACTACCGCAGACCCTATTTCCCCACTACCGCACACGCCACATGCCATCGGCCCACGGAATCATACCTGGACACGCAAGGGATAACTACTAGCGGTAGAGAGCGGATACACCATTGCATCAGCACCCCCTGATGATGCCGCAACGGTTATGTGCCGTAAGATGCTGGGCATTCAACGACCGTATCCGGCTGGACAACCGAGAAACTTTCAAACAGCATATACGCCGGGAAATTCTCAGATCACATAATACGAACAATATTTTGTGTGTGCGCCTCCATTACTTCACAGGCACTGCTGAAGCGCGCGAGAAAACGATGCTACGAGTTCGGGATAGTAAATCGCTCGTGCGCGTAGAGTCTTAAGCCGTCTTTACACGGGACGAGGCAGCTGACGCTGATGCGGACGCGGAAGGAACATCTAGCCTCACGAGAAACAGCGCTAAAGGCGCACGAGACTACCTGGTTAACAAGATTTGCGCTCTCAACGTTCTCCAATTGCCGTTGTCGGCTTTATTTGGCTCGCAAACCACAAAGTTTCTTTACGAAACTGGACGCGCGTGAAACGGCTGCCGTAACTCTGCTAGTGATTGTTAGAAAATCGCGAAGAAGATTCTGGACGCGTCGACGACTTGAACAGCGAACTGCTGGTAGGGGAGAACTACATAATGCTGTGCTACGATCTAGATCGCTACATACTATTAGAAGTTATTCGTCAACTAGAGTGAATTTTCCTCCCATTTTCGGTTTAAAATTGAAAATAGTTAAGGTCAGTTCGCACATGCTTAGTAATCGTAGTTCCATAACTCTGGAATAACGTACTTAATAACATTGATTTCAAGATCGAGATTCGTTTCGTAATTTCGTTCGAATGGAGATTTTTTCGAAGCTGCTCACCATTACTGAAAAAGTTTACCGCAAGACATAGCATGTACCACTCCATACACTCAGAGATAGGTATATAAATTTTACAGAAAATTTCGTAATAACAAAAAAATCCAGTGTGTAAGTTGTTTCTGCTGTCAGACATAGACTGGTAGTCACGTTAAGATATCTGGTCACAGTGCAAACATTCCAGTCGTTAGCCTTTGCAACAAGAATTGTAGCAAATACATTATATATGTTAAATGACATCGAATTTTGAGATGATACTTCTAGTAAATGAATAAGAAAGATCCAGAGTCCTTCAGAAAACGAAAGGTGAAAAAACCTGGAATAACATTGATACGAACCTGCTACTTTTCGTTTCACAACTCAGAAATCGTGCCGCTACTAACTGCATTACCGCTTCGACATACAAAACGGGTCTCCTTATATGATATACTTCGTCTAAAGACGGTACCTACATACACCCTTATTTGATATTTAATAAATTGTACCAAAAGGACGCGCTTTTGATAGATCATCATTGTGACGTAACATTGAAATGGTATACTTCCGTAGCACACAAGTTATAACACTGAAAACAAAACTTGTAGGAAGCCTTTACGTATCCACATGTAGTTTCTCATTATTTTATTATAACAAATCGTAGCAAATACGACGCCTTTTCAAGAGTTTCGAGAAATCCTCATTTGTTGATGCTCTGAAACAGCTTAAATTAATACCACATACTCTATGAGAAAGAAAAATCCACCAAGTACAATGTTTGACGCCATACAATATGGTGGATCTTATGTTCCGCCTATAACATAAAACGATGTCCCATGTCGCTGGTCACCTTCCCCTCCACGAGACAAAATTCTGACGTGCCACTTTCTTTATTTCACGCCCCACATTGTAGTGAAACGTGGACTTACATGCTTTGATGTCACCAGTTCTTCGCCCACGTAAGTTTTCACGTCCCGTGGGAATACGGTCTTAGACCTGGTCCGACTGGCCGACTGCTGCCTACAAGGCAGTACAGGTGCGTTCTACACTGATAAGCCAAAACAATATGATCACCGCCCACTGCTACGATGGCGTTGCGACCAGTATGTAAACAGAGCAGACACGGACGGGACATCAGCCTAGCGAAGATACGGCTACAAATGGGGAAATCCACTTAGATAAGCGACCCTGACAAAGAACTGTGAACGAGTGTCTCGAAAACGGCGAAGATGTCGAATGTTCAACTGCTGCTGTCGTCAGCATCTACGGGAAGAGTTACGACAGCGAAACTGTCCCTAGAGTCTTCAAGGTTGGACGGGCTCGACTCTTCACGGAACATGGGTTTCGGAGCTTTGTCTGCTGTATAGAGTAGGCTAAATGGTAATCTATGGCATCTCTGCCGAAAGAGCACAATGCTGGTTGACGTATAAGTGTTTCGGAGCACATTGTTCATCGTACATTGTTGAACACGGAGCTTCGCAGCAGGTCATCCATGCTTGCTGACCCAACGACATCGTCAATTATGATTGCAGTGGGAGCGGGATTCGACCGTCGATCAAAGGAAACGTGTTGGCTCTTCGGGTGAATCATATGCTTGCTACACTAGGCCGATGGTCGTCTCCACAAACGCCGTCATCGAGATGAACACGGCTCGAAAAGCACAGCGCGCCAGGCTGGTGGGAGCAGTATTGTGCCCTGGGAGACATTCTCTTGCGCTGACAGTTGCCATCTACCTGCATCTCTTCATACTTGATGTCTTCAACGACGGTGATGTCATCTTTGGGCAGTGTAACTGTCTGTGGTACAGTCAGTGATCTCCATACTAACTGGATGTACGTCTTCAGTCTTTACCATAGCGCTTATCCGTGCCATCTCAGGAGTGTTTGTTTATATCGTCCGCCATCTAGGCAAAAAGTTTCTCTTGGTGTTAACGAAGTTTATGTTGTGAGTGTAAAATGGTTATTTCGTACTCTGCATACAACTGTACGAACCGGTGGAACAAGAAAAGTAATTTAACTTACCACAGGTAATAATTGAATGTCAAGAAATGACAACAATCTCGTAAATATCTTGGTCGTTGCCTTGCATGATAGAATGTGTCTTCTGTTTTGGACAGGTTTCCTCTGCAAAAAGCCGATTTGCTGACACAGTGGGTCATTGCCACTAAACGCAAAGGTTTCACGCCTACAAGGGCTAGTTTCTTGTGTGGAGATCACTTCTTGGAAGAAGATTATTTAGTAAGGCCTGGTACTTCGAGAAGGCATCTCAAGCCTGATGCAGTGCCATCACAGTTTGCGTTTCCGATGCATTTAATGCCCAAGGAAAAGTAACCAAGGCGACAGATTAGAATAACAACTGAACAGCCTACTGTAGAAACTCATGATGATATTGAACAGGTTAGTCACTTCACATAAACATTGTTTCTGTTTTCAAACAAACATTTTTTCTCATAAGTACTTCCCAAACTTTGTTTCATGCTTGTACTACTTGTATTCTATTCTTGTTTCAGAGTTGTGAGACATCTAAAGAACGTGGATCTCAAACACAAATAGAAATGATTGACAAGGCCACTGACACATGCAGTTTTTTACCAGTTGTTGTGGAGACATTGAGAAAGAAAATCAAGAGCCTGAAGGAAAAAATTAGGAGAAGAGAGAAGAAAAACTATTCAATGAAAGACATCGTAAGTGCTATAGAAAAGAAGGGTCATCTAACAGACAAGCTGCATGAATTCCTGAATCAACAAACAGGGACTCAGGTGGAACTAGTGTGCAATTTGTTAAATAATAGTGTGTCATCCAAGGGAAACAGGTACAAAACAGACATTAAAATGTTTGCACTGACAGTGTATTTTTACTCTCCTAAGGCGTATGAATATTTACAGACATTAATGCTTCTGCCTCACAAATCACTGATTTCTCGTTGGGCATGGACTGTGAATTATGATCCTGGCTTTTTAAGTGATGTGATCAGGTACTTTGAATTTAACCATCAAGTGAGGAATGAATTTAAAGATTCTAGCCTCATAATAGACAGTACGGCAATTAGAGAACAGGTAGTGTGGGACCAGGAAACTAAGAGGTATACAGGTTTTGTAGATTTTGGAGGACAAGTTGAACAATCAAAAGAAGTGAAAGAAGCTTCAGAGGGATTAGTTTTTATGCTTGTGTCCTGTAGCGTATTTTATAGTGAATGGCTTTGATGGTGGTGTGCAGGCGAAGTTAATAAACTCTGCTCTGGAGAGGCTAAGCAATTCAGGCATCAGAATTTGGACAGTCACTTGTGATGGCACAAGGACAAATATAAGTACTCTTTGTTCATTGGGATGCAGTATTAATTTTCATCAAAACGTTTTTTCTTCTCAGTTCCTTCACCCAGTTTCAAACCACAATGTTTACTGTTTTGGATATGTGTCATTTAGTGAAACTTGCTCAAAATGCATTAGCAGAAGTAGGTGTTATAGAGTCTACAAATGGCCATATTAAGTGGCAGTACTTAAAAGAACTAAATGAGTTGCAAATTGAGGAAGGTATGACATTTGCTAACAAGTTGTCAGCACAACATATTAATTATATTAATAAAAGATGATTGTCAGCTTAGCAGTTCAAACACTCAGTTCTAGTGTTGCACATACTACAGACTTTTGAGAAGAGCTGGCAATCCCAGATTACATGGTAGTGAGGCAACAGTGGAGTTTTTGAGATTTAGAGACAGAATTTTTGATGTCTTTAACTCCAGAAATCCTCTAGCTTCAGGATATAAGCCAGCCTGAAACTCAGTAATCAGGTATATTGGCTTCATATTCTTCATCAGACAGAATCTTATATAAGAAGTTTAAAAGTAAATTGTGTTTCTCTCCTGCAGCACCCAAGAAATACTTTTGCCTTTGGCATAATTTTGAACATGCATTCGATTAAAGCCATTGCACTAGAAATAATGACTAGGGAAAATTCTCCTCTGAGATATTTATTCACATATAAGTTTTCCCAAGATCATATTGAACTCTTCTTCAGATGTGTGAGATCTAGAGGGGGTTGGAATAACAACCAAAATTTGTATCAGTTGAAGTGTGCTATGTGCAAGTTGCTTTTAGGCACTAATGCTAGCACTGTTGGGGGAAATTGTACAAATTTTAACATTTGTTCAATGGTACCTGTAGGACTGTATGATTTCCGATCACAAAAGTGTCCTCTTGTAGATGATTCTTGTATGTTTGTAGACGAAGTAGAAAAATTGTGCTCACTTATTGAAGAGGGTACTATGTTTTCCACATACAAGCAGAACAATTTGTACTACATTTCAGGGTATGTTGCCCTCACAATTTCAAAACAAGTTACATGTAAAGACTGCCTCTACATTCTTAGGCCACCCGTTGTTTTTAATGACGCAACATATGCACTTCTTAGAAAAGAGCTCATTCACAAAATTTGTAAGCCGAGGCAAGCTTATTGAAACAAGTAATGCTGTATACTCTGTGGTGGAGCACTCAGAAAAATTGTGCCCAATGTTTTTTGTCAATGGTGAGATGAGACAAAAGTATTTAATTAGTAAGATTGTCATGTGTGTTCTTAAAAAAATTGTGAACTATTCATTCCCTAAACTTGACCATGACTTCCATAATGAATGCGGAATTGAAGATTTGCATGAGACTCAACTTTTACGTAAAATTGTATCCAGGTAGATTCAGGTGCGGCTGAAAACATGGGAAAAGGTTTTCACTTGAGAAAATAGGTCACAATACAACTAGTGTAAGACAAAAAGTCAGTAAGATTATTTTATTCAGTAATGTGTAGTTTTGTGCCTGTAACATTGCAGCAGTGGTTAAAAATGTATGGAAATGACAAAAATAAATATCGTGTTTCAGTGTGTTTTCGTGTTATCAATTCAATACCCTTTCTCATGCTTAATGTTTACAGTATTCATCATTTTACAAATGATAAAAAAGTACATAGACATATGAAGGTGTTCCTTGGAACATAACAATCAGGGTAACTTTTAACTAATCATAGTATCTTTGTACCAGTTGTTATTCTTGTTTCAAATGGCTGGTGTTCCACCTGTTTGTATTATTTTGTACCAAATGTAACGTTTTTATTACCTCTGTGATTCACTAAAATGTCTTTCCACCTCCCTAAAAGGTCTTAGGCTTGTGATTTTTCTTTAATTGCTTTGACTGTGAAGTGAGCTTCTGACAGTGATTTAAGTTGAACAAAGTCAGGTTGATACCAATACCTTGATATTTCAAAGGAAACCTGGAAACTGAATCAGCACTGTTTTTACTTCTTATTAACACCTCATTTCCTTTTGTTGGAATGTAAATTTATTCAGAACATTAGATATGGGAAAAATACTATGTTTTTTAAGACTGAAGTTACCCAGAATGACTGAATAATTTTGTACCAGTATTAAAATTGAAATTTTACTCCAAGAGAGCGTCTCTAGTACATATTTCCTTATTGCCAAGCACACCCTAGCAATACGAGTGAAAGTTTGGTGTCTGTTGTGATGTAGATTGTGTGTGCAGTACTTTCAAAAAGACGGAAAAAAGTGGTGCAAAGTTACCCAGATTGATTGAACTGTTAATATACGTTAGTTCTCAGTTAGATATGCACTTTAAACTAACTGATTTCATCGCAATTTGCACGTTGGTACATATGAATTCGTTTAGTGAAAGAAGAGAACAATTTTCGTGTCAGTGTCACACGTAATTTTGGTTGTTTCATATGGTGCCTGACAATAATTAGCATATTGTTGTAGATACCCAAATTCACGTTTAAATAAACCCCATTACGTTTTTTGTAGAGGCCAAAGATGATGTCGCCACTGATAAGTGAATTACATATGATAATAAAACTGTTCCTTACGCCTGGGAAAAATATTTTTTCGCTTTTTGGTACTATATATTTACGGTATTACAGTAGACTTTAGAGTTCATGAGCGTAAAACGAAATTGGTAGTTCGTTGCTTTAATGTTAATCTAGATAGTTTTATTATCGTCAAGAATGTAGATACTTCCGAACGAAAACGAGTGCCGCCTTTCTAACTAAAATATCACATACAGTTTCTTGCCTCACTGCAATATGGTGGCGCTAATAGACATGTGACAGCCGAAGTTCACCATCCAGTTAGTATAGAGATCACTGGGTACAGCGGTTTACGGAGCATTATATTGATCCCACGTCGATGTCTCGGCGACCAGTCATTATTGCAGTTCAAGAATTTACGCTGTTTTAATCTGTTTCTGTGTCACAAATTACCTGAGTTAACGAGGATAGTCGTCCATTTGCGAGACAGTTTTGAGTCCATCTGTGACTGTCACGAGGGTCTGACTCCTCCTCAACCCCTGACCCTCTCCTATTACTTCTCTCCGTCGGCCCCAAATTCCACTCCCTTCATTTCCCATCTACTGTGTGTGCTCGCCGCTTGTTTTTACGGAGCGCTGCTGCTCCGCCATAAAAAGCTTCGGAGCACTAGAGTTGCGCGTTCCATTATCATTATTTATTTAAGTAATTCTGCGTGAGCGATGAAACAGCGTCCGCCCATTTAGCGTACGGGTCCAGAGACGCCGGTCGATTGCGTGCAACCGCGCCTGCGGCGACCGCAGAGCAAGCTGCTGGTATGATAGGCAGTGTTGCCATATCAGATTTTTAGAGCAAAGGTTGACTTCTGTAGCTGTCAAATGAGCTATTTAGCTGGGCCCGGAAGTATCGCTTCTATCACAATAATTTAGCTTTTTCTGGTTATTATGTTAATTAAAGGAAAGTTATTTGCATTGAACTAAAATTTCGAAACACGCTGCAGTGTCCCATGAAAATACATCATTAGATTGTATTAAAAAGCACGACAAAGCAAACTGTAGCAGTATTGGTTTGTGTTACTCGCTCAGCATACACATACACAGGACCAAAAAACTAAATATAAACAATTGAGACCGTTACTCGAAACGGTGCTGTAGCATAACTGGCATGAACAAAGTATCCAATTTAGAATAATGAAGGACACTGTTGTAAGCAAAGCAGATTTTGATTTATGTAGTATGTATCAGAAGTTATCTGCTTCGCAGCTGCAATAAAAGAATGTGCCAGCGACTAAACCGAGGAGAGGGACAGCGAACTTCTATTTCGTGCTGTAGTTTGTTAAGTGTAAGAAAAATGAAGTTCAACAATGGAGGATAAAAATTGTGTAGTTTGTTCTGTAACTGCCTAACAGAAACACTATTTATACTTTTATTGCGAGAAAATGATGTTGTTGTTGCGGTCTTCAGTCCTGAGACTGGTTTGATGCAGCTCTCCATGCTACTCTATCCTGTGCAAGCCTCTTCATCTCCCAGTACCTACTGCAACCTACATCCTTCTGAATCTTCTTGGTGTATTCATCTATTGGTCTCCCTCTACGATTTTTACCCTCCACACTGCCCTCCAAAGCTAAATTGGTGATCGCTTGATGCCTCAGAACATGCCCTACCAGTCCCTTCTTCTAGTCAAGTTGTGCCACAAACTTCTCTTCTCCCCAATCCTATTCAATACTTCTTCATTAGTTATGTGATCTACCCGTCTAATCTTCAGCATTCTTCTGTAGCACCACATTTCGAAAGCTTCTATTCTCTTCTTGTCCAAACTATTTATCGTCCATGTTTCACTTCCATACATGGCTACACTCCATACAAATACTTTCAGAAACGACTTCCTGATACATAAAACTATATTCGATGTTAACAAATTTCTCTTCTTCAGAAACGCTTTCCTTGCCATTGCCAGTCTACATTTTATATCCTCTCTACTTCGACCATCATCTGTTATTTTGCTCCCCAACTAGCAAAACTCGTTTACTACTTTAAGTGTCTCATTTCCTAATCTAATTCCCTCAGCATCACCCGACTTAATTCGACTACATTCCACTATGCTCGTTTTGCTTTTGTCGATGTTCATCTTATATCCTCCTTTCAAGACATTATCAATTCCGTTCAACTGCTCTTCCAAGTCCTTTGGTGCCTCTGACAGAATTACAATGTCATCGGCGAACCTCAAAGTTTTTATTTCTTCTCCATGGATTTTAATACCTACTCCGAACTTTTCTTTTCTTTCCTTCACTGCTTGCTCAATACACAGATTGAATAACATCGGGGAGAGGCTACAACCCTGTCTCACTCCCTTCCCAACCACTGCTTCCCTTTCATGTCCCTCGACTCGTGTAACTGCCATCTGGTTTCTGTACAAATTGTAAATAGCCTTTCGCTCCCTGTATTTTACCCCTGCCACCTTCAGAATTTGAAAGAGAGTATTCCAGTCACGATTGTCAAAAGCTTTCTCTAAGTCTACAAATGCTAGAAACGTAGGTTTGCCCTTCCTTAATCGAGCTTCTAAGATAAGTCGTAGGGTCAGTATTGCCTCACGTGTTCCAACATTTCTACGGGATCCAAACTGATCTTCCCCGAGGTCGGATTCTACTAGTTTTTCCATTCGTCTGTAAAGAATTCGCGTTAGTATTGTAAAGGAACTGAAAATATTGTGATTTAATCGCAGAGGTGCTGAAAAATTGTTCCAGTGACACACCAGAGAAATAGCTGGTAAACTTTTTATCTTTGAGAGACATAGGAACAATTTCGCCCTTCGTTTTTTATTTCTTGTATGAACGACTACTTTTTGTTCTGATGGGCTGGTGGGATGTCGTACTGTCTAATTACTAGTGTGTGTGTGTGTGTGGTAAATGAATGAGTTAAAAGACGCAAGATGTGTTTTGTATTATTTTCATCGCACAACAAGCCTTATTCCCATGCCTATGGAGTATTTATGTTAAGCAGAGAAGGCGAGTTTTAGATGGAACCGAAGATCTTCAAAACGGCGCTGCTCAACAATAGAGGTACGTGATTGTGCTCTCTACTTTCATTTCGTGGCCGCTAAAATTACTTCCGATTCGTTTTGCCGAGACATTCAGAACCTGCAATCTTCTTTTTCTTATAAAAATACTAGTCCGATGCAAAAGAAATACTCTTAGATTTAAATAATTGCCATTCTTTTACCCAGGCCACGGGGAATGATAGAACGTACGTGCCTCTACTCTGAATGTACGTTCGCAATCTCCGAGTGTGTTACGACGAAATTATTTCACAATGAAAATTTCTCATCAGACCGCAACCACTCGCACGCGAATGTACGTACCCTCTGAATGTATCTAGTCAGTCACGCGCGTTGTTCAAAAGCTTTACTTTTAATATTCAGTGGATTACATTTCCGAAATTAATTTTTGTTTATGCTGCAAATCGTACTTCACGCGAAGTATTTATTACGTAAGTTTCAGGCTCAATTTAATAAAAAAAAAGATTCCGAATAATAGAAATAAAGAATAACAATCAAACAAATCAAACCTAAATAAACAGAAAGAGGGAACGTTACAATGGCGACCGAGTGCCATGACCATAATTTCAGTAAAAATCAGTAAAATTGTTAGTTGAAATATTTAAGCTTTTTTTTTCTTGCCATCCATTATTGCCACTACAACATATTATTTCTGTTGCATGTCATGCGAGCTACGTACCAGAAACGAAAAACCACATGGAAATTACTAATTTTCGAAAAAAAGTTTTGGACCATTTAATGTTAATTCTTCTCACTACAAAACCGTCAGAAAACACACGTAAGGTAAGAACAACAACTCTAATCCGCTTTAGTTGAAAGTAAATGTGGGACAGTTTTTTTTTCATTTTTTCGACACCCACTGCGTAGAACGCATCAATTCCTTTTTCCAAATTCTTTTCCATTTCTTTTTAGTTTACGTAAAAATTGCATTAGTTCATTTTCTATTATATGTAAATGCATCACAAGATGGCGGACAATTTTTATTGATTGAGCGCGAAAAAAGTAAGAGTCAATTATCAGTCTTCTGTTTTGCCAGAGACATATTTTACTACGTGAATTTTCACGGACGAGTGCAAAGCCATCTGTGATTTATTTACGTGTAGTACGAGCTGTAGTGATAGCGAAGTTCGGCTGCACGCTGTTTTGTGTTGTGAATCGGCATGGTGAAACTCAGATCTCAGACAAAAACCATGGATAGTCCGTCAGATGAGGAATCAATAGTCCAACCCTTACAAAACTTTGAGGCCGAAAGTACTGCGAATACCGAAAACACAGTCGCAGCGACCGGCAGTGCTCAGTCGCAGGCGACGGGCGACAATATGTCGACTACAGAAACAAATACGAATACTGACAATACACAAGACCCAGTAGAAACAGACCTTATACGCATGTTTAGAGAGATGCAGACAAATTTAATGTCGCAGTTTGCAGCTCAAGTTGTAGAAAATGTTGCGTCACAAATGCAAGCTCACACAGAAAATGTTGCAGCTCGGATAGGTACTGTTAACACACGAGTAGAAAATGTTGCAGCACAAATGCAAGCTCACACAGACAATGTCACAGCGCAGATAAACGCTGTCACTACCCAGATAGCCAGTGTAACGACACAAATGGACAAAATAGACAATGACGTGAAGAACCTGACCGACATGCAAAATAATCTGACGACTCAACTGACCCAGTTAAAAAGAGAGGTAGCAGATCAAGTCATAGAGGTAGTACGCGAAGATTTAAATTACATGAGCCAAGACATTGATAACTTAAAGTCCACAGTTAAGGATATGCCAGAACAGATCCGTACCTTAACCGAAAATTCTGAAGCTATGAGTTTTCAACCGACCGAGCTTAGTGTCAAAATGCAGGAGGCTGTAGACCAAGTTGATGACATGACGAAACAACAAAAACTGCAGTTTGACGAATTTTTAGAGGAAAAAGACAAACATATCAACCATACATTAGAAACAGAACTGAAAAAAGCAATAACTAACACTGTAGAACAGGTGGACACTACCCAAAACACGTCTGTAACTAAACTTCAAACTGACCTAGCTCAGTTACAAAAGACTCTGACACAGGACTTACCTGACTGGAAAAAACATGTAGACGGGCAACTAAAGAGTAAACACCATACACAGAACGAAAGAGAACAACATTCAGAAGAGGAATTTGATGACAGACGCACAGGTAAGAGTGACGACGCAGCAAACAGTTATCTTTATCCCGATGTACCCATGTTTTCACCAAACCAAGGTCGTTACGGTAATCAACATTACCGCGACGAACGAGAGAGACACCAGACAACCGAACCAACTTTGTCGGCTGTTCTGTTAGAGGAAAGCCTTATAAAACACAGGCAGTTTCAAGTGTTTATCCCAGAAAAAAAATCCTTCCACCCGGTAATTTTTATAAAGTCATTTAAGAATGTGTTGCCTAAGACCTGGTCTGAAAAGCAAAAAATACAGTATGTAACTGGATATATTCAAGGGGATGGTGCCCTATGGGCAATGGAAATGTCGGAAAATTGTCAGACATTAGAACAATTTGAAGCTGCATTTTTATCTAAGTATTGGTCCCATGGTGTACAAGAGAGATTGAGAAAAGCTCTGTTTAACCCGGAGCCATACAATCCAAAATTTGGATCACTCCGGAAGTATTTTGAAAAATACTTAAACAAAACGCGATTCTGGGACGAGCCCGTCACACACACAGACGTACTGCGCATCCTGAAGGCAAAATTACCGATCAGTATCAGAGAAAAATTAGTACAAGTACCAGAGAGCAATCTCGAATATTTCCTATCTGTATTAGATTCTATCGATTTAATTAATGAGGATGCTAGGCAAAATCAAGCCTACCAAACCAATTTTCGTGGCAGCGGTAGCAACCAGCCTATACAGCGCCAGCCGCATTACGGCGTCAACAATGTAGCGTGCGCGGCTGAATCGCGACCGGCTTTTGTCGATCGCGCCCCTACAGCACAGATGCCAGGCCCGAGTTCGGGAGGAAATTACAACTGCTACAATCAGACCTGCCATCCGCAATACAATAGAAAAAGAAGAAACGGGAATAGGAATTTTTCTGGTTATTCCGGTGACCGAAAACGTAGCTGGTACAGAAATGGCAATAGGAACCAGTGGGGAAATAGTTATAATAATTTCCAGCCTGAATTTAGCCGCAACCACACGGGAGATCATCAAAGTAGGCAGTGGCAATATCGTGCTAACAGCCAAGCCTATCAATCAGAAACGCTAGGTGACACTATTCCGCTAAACTCAGGGCAAAACCACGACAGAAATACTCAACTAAGGAGCAACACGTCAGGGGTAAACATAATTGAAGTCGCAAACGAAACACAAACAGATATGAACCGTGGAGCGTTAAACTAAACATGGCCTCATTATGCTCCCCAATGTTGGCCATAGATTGTCGTGGGGGCGATCCATGCTGTCATGAAAGTAAATTGCTCAGGTACCAAGATGAAACGGATATGCGTGATTTATTGACCAAGGAGGAACAACCACAGTCATGTGAAGGTGATGGTATAGTACAAGCTAATTTACAGGCCGTAGTAGGAAAAGTACCTACGCATATCCTTGTAGATACTGGTGCGAAAATTAGTGTGATGTCCGAGGCACTATTTAATAAACAAATACTGATATCCCGGTATAGCCCGCAATCAAACCCTATTGAAAGAATATTCCGTGAATTGAATAGGTTTATGAGGACATACGTAGCCAACAAGCAGTCTAAATGGATTGAATACTTAAACGTTTTTGAACAGGTGGTAAACAATCTCCCAATATACGACACTGCAGTTACGCCGTCAGAACTAATATGCAATAAGAAAGAAAATAATGAATGGGTAAACCCTATCCCGTCTTTTCCTAGACAACCCGTCGACCTAAATGAAAAAATAAGGCAAGTATTAATCTCTATCACACAACAGGCCCAATGCCGAAAGAAGCATTATGATAAACGGCTACATGGTGTTACCAGATTTACAATCAGAGAAAAGGTGTTACTCAAAACTCACGTGAAATCTTCCTTGCTAGCTAAGA
Organism: Schistocerca gregaria; assembly: GCF_023897955.1. Classification (NCBI taxonomy): domain Eukaryota; kingdom Metazoa; phylum Arthropoda; class Insecta; order Orthoptera; family Acrididae; genus Schistocerca; species Schistocerca gregaria. The sequence goes on along the minus strand of NC_064920.1, from coordinate 1,131,963,498 downwards.
AAAACGCTAAGTGGCAAATGAAATATACTGGTCCGTACGTAATCGCACATATTCCGTACGACGGTTGTTATTTACTTGCATACCCTCACAGTGGTAAGATCAAAGGGCTGTATGCACACAGAGACTTAAGAAAATTCTACTATAATTAAGTATCATACGTCATATCTAATAATGCACAAGTATAAAATAAGTTACTGTAAAAAAAAGGAACGAGCACGATTAGGATAAAGAAAATACATCTTATGCAGCTAAGTGAATCAGAGCATTTCACTATTTCTGTTTACATTTGTCAGTGAACGTGGACGCAAGACACAGGTAAGCTAGGACATACACGTCAGTTGGTGACTAGCGATGTTTAACACGAAGTGTACTTGTAAGTTTTGACGGAATGTTTTTTGTTTGGTCACAGTGGTATTTTAGTTTTAAGTTTATGTACGGAGGTATCTGGAGCGAACAATTGGCACAGACCTCACAGCAAAATAGATGTAAGTTATTTATTCTTTTTTTTTGCCACTTGTGTATCAAGGCAGTAAGGTACAGGGTAAGTTACAAAGAAAAATATTGGACTCCCTAAGGTACAAAGGTTAAATTTGTGACGCAAGTACACGATAGGTTGCTGAGAAAGTATTTTGTGTCTTTGACGTATCCACACCACGAGTTTTTATCTATAAATATATCACACAAAACTATATATACTACACTGGAATTCGAGTGTAGGAAAAGGGAGAGAAGGAAACATAGTAGGTGAATATGGATTGGGGCTAAGAAATGAAAGAGGAAGCCGCCTAGTAGAATTTTGCACAGAGCACAACTTAATCATAGCTAACACTTGGTTTAAGAATCATGAAAGAAGGTTGTATACGTGGAAGAACCCTGGAGATACTAAAAGGTATCAGATAGATTATATAATGGTAAGACAGAGATTTAGGAACCAGGTTTTAAGTTGTAAGACATTTCCAGGGGCAGATGTGGACTCTGACCACAATCTATTGGTTATGACCTGTAGATTAAAACTGAAGAAACTGCAAAAATGTGGGAAATTAAGGAGATGGGACCTGGATAAACTGAAAGAACCAGAGGTTGTACAGAGTTTCAGAGAGAGCATAAGGGAACAATTGACAGGAATAGGGGAAAGAAATACAGTAGAAGAAGAATGGGTAGCTCTGAGGGATGTAGTAGTGAAGGCAGCAGAGGATAAAGTAGGTAAAAAGACGAGGGCTGCTAGAAATCCTTGGGTAACAGAAGAAATATTGAATTTAATTGATGAAAGGAGAAAATATAAAAATGCAGTAAATGAAGCAGGCAAAAAGGAATACAAACGTCTCAAAAATGAGATCGACAGGAAGTGCAAAATGGCTAAACAGGGATGGCTAGAGAACAAATGTAAGGATGTAGAGGCTTATCTCACTAGGGGTAAGATAGATACTGCCTACAGGAAAATTAAAGAGACCTTTGGAGAGAAGAGAACCACGTGTATGAATATCAAGAGCTCAGATGGCAGCCCAGTTCTAAGCAAAGAAGGGAAGGCAGAAAGGTGGAGGGAGTATATAGAAGGTTTATACAAGGGCGATGTACTTGAGGACAACATTATGGAAATAGAAGAGGATGTAGATGAAGACGAAATGGGAGATACGATACTGCGTGAAGAGTTTGACAGAGCACTGAAAGACCTGAGTCGAAACAAGGCCCCCGGAGTAGACAACATTCCATTAGAACTACTGACGGCCTTGGGAGAGCCAGTCATGACAAAACTCTACCAGCTGGTGAGCAAGATGTATGAGACAGGCGAAATACCCTCAGACTTCAAGAAGAATATAATAATTCCAATCCCAAAGAAAGCAGGTGCTGACAGATGTGAAAATTACCGAACTATCAGTTTAATAAGCCACGGCTGCAAAATACTAACGCGAATTCTTTACAGACGAATGGAAAAACTGGTAGATGCAGACCTCGGGGAAGATCAGTTTGGATTCCGTCGAAATGTTGGAACACGTGAGGCAATACTGACCTTACGACTTATCTTAGAAGAAAGATTAAGAAAAGGCAAACCTACGTTTCTAGCATTTGTAGACTTAGAGAAAGCTTTTGACAATGTTGACTGGAATACTCTTTTTCAAATTCTAAAGGTGGCAGGGGTAAAATACAGGGAGCGAAAAGCTATTTATAATTTGTACAGAAACCAGATGGCAGTAATAAGAGTGGAGGGGCATGAAAGGGAAGCAGTGGTTGGGAAAGGAGTGAGACAGGGTTGTAGCCTCTCCCCGATGTTATTCAATCTGTATATTGAGCAAGCAGTAAAGGAAACAAAAGAAAAATTTGGAGTAGGTATTACAATTCATGGAGACGAAGTAAAAACTTTGAGGTTCGCCGATGACATTGTAATACTGTCAGAGACGGCAAAGGACTTGGAAGAGCAGTTGAACGGAATGGACAGTGTCTTGAAAGGAGGATATAAAATGAACATTAACAAAAGTAAAACGAGGATAATGGAATGTAGTCAAATTAAATCGGGTGATGCTGAGGGAATTAGATTAGGAAATGAGACACTTAAAGTAGTAAAGGAGTTTTGCTATTTAGGAAGTAAAATGACTGATGATTGTCGAAGTAGAGAGGATATAAAATGTAGACTGGCAATGGCAAGGAAAGCGTTTCTGAAGAAGAGAAATTTGTTAACATCGAATATAGATTTATGTATCAGGAAGTCGTTTCTGAAAGTATTTGTTTGGAGTGTAGCCATGTATGGAAGTGAAACATGGACGATAACTAGTTTGGACAAGAAGAGAATAGAAGCTTTCGAAATGTGGTGCTACAGAAGAATACTGAAGATAAGGTGGATAGATCACGTAACTAATGAGGAGGTATTGAATAGGATTGGGGAGAAGAGAAGTTTGTGGCACAACTTGATTAGAAGAAGGGATCGGTTGGTAGGGCATGTTTTGAGGCATCAAGGGATCACAAATTTAGCATTGGAGGGCAGCGTGGAGGGTAAAAATCGTAGAGGGAGACCGAGAGATGAGTACACTAAGCAGATTCAGAAGGATGTAGGTTGCAGTAGGTACTGGGAGATGAAGCAGCTTGCACAGGATAGAGTAGCATGGAGAGCTGCATCAAACCAGTCTCAGGACTGAAGACAACAACAACAACAACATATATATACCATACGCACAGTAACTTGATCTAAGAAAAGTGCACCTAAAGATAGGATACATGAATAACAACTTGTGTGATCTTACTGTCATACAGATAATTTTTTTTTAACTTTATATACATGTTTGAATGCAAGTACGATGTTGAGATACAATCTGTGAATCTTAACTGAAGCAAACATAACACCGTCCCTTATAAAAAAAATAAAGGAGTATGTATAAGGTAAGTTACAGGTAGCCAACTAGCCGAAAAAATGAGGTAACGCCGAAACAAACACAATTATTTACAGGTGGCGCTCGGCGAGATACTGCGAGACTTCAATCGGCGGGGAAAAGTCATGAAGTTACATTAATGTCACTATGACTGACGATTGACGTAATAAAACATTACCAAGATCACTGAGAAACACACTACGTGATACCCAGTAACGCCAAAGAATTTTAATAATCTATTTTTTTAGTATGAAAATACGAAGGATGTACGCTGACTTTAGAGGGATGCAGTACATTGATTATATTTTTTTTATGTGTTTATAATATTTTGACCAATCTGAGCGGAAGATATTTGATGGAAGGAGAAGAAGTAACACAAATATGAACACACACACACACACACACACACACACACAAACACACACACACACACACACACAAAACACACACACACACACACACACACAAAAAACACCATATACGCGAGCACAGACTTTAAGAGGCAGTAGCGCACAGCAGCCAAGCTTCATTATTAATCTGTTGTTTGTACTACCTAGCAATTTATGTATAGTGATTTATTTATGTCTGTTTACTCATTTCCTATTATTATTTTATTCCTTTATGTTTATGTGTGTGTACCATGCGTTGTTACAAACTTGGGTGACGAAAGGATGAAAGAATCCCCCCTCCCACATAGTAACTCGCGGGTAGAGAATGAACAAACTTTGCCTCATTTGGAGACAACTTCTAAAAGCACTTATAGTGCGTTCATGTCCTAGTATTGTTATTTCAATACATAAGTGCATCAGTAGCACGACATAGAGTAAAAAAGTGCTGTTGTTCTCAAACGTGTTCTCCTATGCTCTATGAGATGTCAGACAGTGTCACGATCGCGAAATATAGTATTAGAGGCACGTACTTTCTGAGAACACAATCACCTACCAATTTATGTAATAAAAATGTTATGAGCAAAAAGGTACGCCGACAAGGTTCAGTAAAAAATCGCTGGAACAAATAACGAACGTGGGCATTTATCATAAAAGACAAGCTAGTGATATCATGAGCTACAGTTTTGTTTCTGAATGGACAGGCCAGTGTGACAATGTTATTCAGTGTCAGTGACCTGTGAGCTATATGCAAGTAGACAAGTGAAAATACGTTTCATATCACGAACCTTTTCCTTCGAGGTAAAAGAGACATAGTGAATCGACGAAGACTGCGGCGGTACAAGTGCTTGTGCACTACATAGGACAGTGTGCCGTTGCTAGCCAAATAGTGAAGTGCAGTACTTACCTTTGTGCAGTGGACTTCGGAGGCACCGAGTGGTCCCTTCCCACAGCCAAGGTGTACAGCAAGTGGAAACAAGTGCGGTTGGTTTTTTTGCACACTCTGCGAACACTGCACGAGACACTGAAAAGTTTGGACCGAGACGCGCGGCATCGCTTTACGGCGGTGGGCCCGCGCAACTGCCGAGTTCCACACGGCGCGCAGCGCGCCACCAAACTGATTGTTGCGAGTGCAGTTATGTGCATATGACACATTATTGGCTAACGACATAACATAGAAGGACAATTTAAATGCAAAGCAAAATCTACGTTTAAATGGACACCCAACGAAGTGCCAAGACATGTAGAAACACAGATTCCTGAAACCCGAAATAAAGTCTGACTACCCCAGCTCATGATTCACGCCCCACGTTACCTTTGAACAACGCCTATGTTTATATGTATATATATGTATTAGTATTAAGTTAGACTAAGTATTAATCCATGTGAATTTTTGTTTGTTACATGTTTATATTACCCATGACGAGACAATAGTAAAATACGGAAAGGATGTCACTAAGCAGATCTTGGCGTAGAAGAGAGAAGCAGTGGAAAGCAGAACCAACTCTAAGCAAGAGCTAACGCCTCTTGCTGCCCCAGACACGACTATTAACCCACAATCTAGATCCGAACACTCTAATAAATATGTGACTTTCCTGAAAAATTTTTTTAATAAAAAAAAAAGAGGAATTATGAATTTTATGAGCAGCAAGTGTAAAAGAAGACTGTTTATATAGCGATAGACTATGTATAAAACAATGTAATACCTTTGTATAATGCGATGTACCAAGAAATAATAAAATAATTTTGTGTATACATACAAAAAAAAAAGAGAGAAGAAAGAAGGTAATAGGAGGATGTAACAATTATCCAAATGTGATGATTTTGTGTCAAGGACCATGTAATAATTTTGTGTGTATAGTATGTAAGTTTATGTGTGTTTTACATGTGTTCTGTGTATCCTTATATAAACGTTTTGTCCTCATTGTCATGTGTCAAAACTGGCATCAAAACCATGTTTGTAGAATGAAGTGATCGGGAGAGAGACACTGACAGTGCAATCCCATTACGTGTGAATAACAGTCAAGGACTACCAGTGTGCAAAGTGTTTGGGCTCATTGCCCGCAAAATTGACATTTCTTCAGACAATTCGCCCAAGGGGGCGAAGTAAAGGAACTGAAAATATTGTGATTTAATCGCAGAGGTGCTGAAAAATTGTTCCAGTGACACACCAGAGAAATATCTGGTAAACTTTTTATCTTTGAGAGACATAGGAACAATTTCGCCCTTCGTTTTTTATTTCTTGTATGAACGACTACTTTTTGTTCTGATGGGCTGGTGGGATGTCGTACTGTCTAATTACTAGTGTGTGTGTGTGTGTGGTAAATGAATGAGTTAAAAGACGCAAGATGTGTTTTGTATTATTTTCATCGCACAACAAGCCTTATTCCCATGCCTATGGAGTATTTATGTTAAGCAGAGAAGGCGAGTTTTAGATGGAACCGAAGATCTTCAAAACGGCGCTGCTCAACAATAGAGGTACGTGATTGTGCTCTCTACTTTCATTTCGTGGCCGCTAAAATTACTTCCGATTCGTTTTGCCGAGACATTCAGAACCTGCAATCTTCTTTTTCTTATAAAAATACTAGTCCGATGCAAAAGAAATACTCTTAGATTTAAATAATTGCCATTCTTTTACCCAGGCCACGGGGAATGATAGAACGTACGTGCCTCTACTCTGAATGTACGTTCGCAATCTCCGAGTGTGTTACGACGAAATTATTTCACAATGAAAATTTCTCATCAGACCGCAACCACTCGCACGCGAATGTACGTACCCTCTGAATGTATCTAGTCAGTCACGCGCGTTGTTCAAAAGCTTTACTTTTAATATTCAGTGGATTACATTTCCGAAATTAATTTTTGTTTATGCTGCAAATCGTACTTCACGCGAAGTATTTATTACGTAAGTTTCAGGCTCAATTTAATATAAAAAAGATTCCGAATAATAGAAATAAAGAATAACAATCAAACAAATCAAACCTAAATAAACAGAAAGAGGGAACGTTATAGCCTTTCGCTCCCTGTATTTTACCCCTGCCACCTTCAGAATTTGAAAGAGAGTATTCCAGTCAACATTGTCAAAAGCTTTCTCTAAGTCTACAAATGCTAGAAACGTAGGTTTGCCCTTCCTTAATCGAGCTTCTAAGATAAGTCGTAGGGTCAGTATTGCCTCACATGTTCCAACATTTCTACGGGATCCAAACTGATCTTCCCCGAGGTCGGATTCTACTAGTTTTTCCATTCGTCTGTAAAGTATTCGCGTTAGTATTTTGCAGCTGTGACTTATTAAACTGATAGTTCGGTAATTTTCACATCTGTCAACACCTGCTTTCTTTGGGATTGGAATTATTATATTCTTCTTGAAGTCTGAAGGTATTTCACCTGTCTCATACATCTTGCTCACCAAATGGTAGAGTTTTGTCAGGACTGGCTCTCCCAAGGCCGTCAGTAGTTCCAATGGAATGTTGTCTACTCCGGGGGCCTTGTTTCGACTCAGGTCTTTCAGTGCTCTGTCAAACTCTTCACGCAGTATCGTATCTCCCATTGCATCTTCATCTACATTCTCTTCCATTTCCATAAAATTGTCCTCAAGTACATCGCCCTTGTATAGACCCTCTATACACTCCTTCCACCTTTCTGTTTTCCCTTCTTTGCTTAGATCTGGGTTTCCATCTGAGCTCTTGATGTTCATACAAGTGGTTCTCTTTTCTCCAAAGGTCTCTTTAATTTTCCTGTAGGCAGTATCTATCTTACCCCTAGTGAGATAAGTCTCTACATCCTTACATTTGTCCTCTAGCCATCCCTGCTTAGCCATTTTGCACTTCCTGTCGATCTCATTTTTTAGACGTCTGTATTCCTTTTTGGGTGCTTCATTTACTGCATTTTTATATTTTCTCCTTTCATCAATTAAATTCAATATTTCTTCTGTTAGCCAAGGATTTCTACTAGCCCTCGTCTTTTTACCTACTTGATCCTCCGCTGCCTTCACTACTTCATCCCTCAAAGCTACCCATTCTTCTTCTACTGTATTTCTTTACCCAATTCCTGTCAATTGCTCCCTTCTGCTCTCCCTGAAACTCTGTACAACCTCTGGTTCTTTCAGTTTATCCAGGTCCCATCTCCTTGAATTTCCACCTTTTTGCAGTTTCTTCAGTTTTAATCTACAAGTCATAACCAATAGATTGTGGTCAGAGTCCACATCTGCCACTGGAAATGTCTTACAATTTAAAACCTGGTTCCTAAATCTCTGTCTTACCATTATACACTCCTGGATATTGAAATAAGAACACCGCGAATTCATTGTCCCAGGAAGGGGAAACTTTATTGACACATTCCTGGGGTCAGATACATCACATGATCACACTGACAGAACCACAGGCACATAGACACAGGCAACAGAGCATGCACAATGTCGGCACTAGTACAGTGTATATCCACCTTTCGCAGCAATGCAGGCTGCTATTCTCCCATGGAGACGATCGTAGAGATGCTGGATGTACTCCTGTGGAACGGTTTGCCATGCCATTTCCACCTGGCGCCTCAGTTGGACCAGCGTTTGTGCTGGACGTGCAGACCGCGTGAGACGACGCTTCATCCAGTCCCAAACATGCTCAATGGGGGACAGATCCGGAGATCTTGCTGGCCAGGATAGTTGACTTACACCTTCTAGAGCACGTTGGGTGGCACGGGATACATGCGGACGTGCATTGTACTGTTGGAACAGCAAGTTCCCTTGCCGGTCTAGGAATGGTAGAACGAGGGGTTCGATGACGGTTTGGATATACCGTGCACTATTCAGTGTCCCCTCGACGATCACCAGAGGTGTACGGCCAGTGTAGGAGATCGCTCCCCACACCATGATGCCGGGTGTTGGCCCTGTGTGCCTCGGTCGTATGCAGTCCTGATTGTGGCGCTCACCTGCACGGCGCCAAACACGCATACGACCATCATTGGGACCAAGGCAGAAGCGACTCTCATCGCTGAAGACGACACGTTTCCATTCGACCCTCCATTCACGCCTGTCGCGACACCACTGGAGGCGGGCTGCACGATGTTGGGGCGTGAGCGGAAGACGGCCTAACGGTGTGCGGGACCGTATCCCAGCTTCATGGAGACGGTTGCGAATGGTCCTCGCCGATACCCCAGGAGCAATAGTGTCCCTAAGTTGCTGGGAAGTGGCGGTGCGGTCCCCTACGGCACTGCGTAGGATCCTACGGTCTTGGCGTGCATCCATGCGTCGCTGCGGTCCGGTCCCAGGTCGACGGGCACGTGCACCTTCCGCCGACCACTGGCGACAACATCGATGTACTGTGGAGACCTCACGCCCCACGTGTTGAGCAATTCGGCGGTACGTCCACCCGGCCTCCCGCATGCCCACTATACGCCCTCGCTCAAAGTCCGTCAACTGCACATACGGTTCACGTCCACGCTGTCGCGGCATGCTACCAGTGTTAAAGACTGCGATGGAGCTCCGTATGCCACGGTAAACTGGCTGACACTGACGGCGGCGGTGCACAAATGCTGCGCAGCTAGCGCCATTCGACGGCCAACACCGCGGTTCCTGGTGTGTCCGCTGTGCCGTGCGTGTGATCATTGCTTGTACAGCCCTCTCGCAGTGTCCGGAGCAAGTATGGTGGGTCTGACACACCGGTGTCAATGTGTTTGTTCTTTTTTCCGTTTCCAGGAGTGTATAATCTATCTGAAACCTGTCAGTATCTCCAGGCTTCTTCCATGTCTACAGCCTTCTTTTATGGTTCTTGAACCCAGTGTTACCTATGATGAAGTTGTGCTCTGTGCAAAATTCTACCAGGCGACTTCCTCTTTCATTTCTTTGCCCCAGTCCATATTCACCTACTACGTTTCCTTCTCTCCCTTTTCCTACTACCGAATTCCAGTCACCCATGACTATTAAATTTTCATCTCCCTTCACTATCTGAATAATTTCTTTTATTTGATCATACATTTCTTCAATTTCTTCGTCATCTGCAGAGCTAGTTGGCGTATAAACTTGTGCTACTGTAGTAGGTGTGGGCTTCGTATCTATCTTGGCCACAATAATGCGTTCACTATGCTGTTTGTAGTAGCTTACCTGCATTCCTATTTTCCTATTCATTATTAAACCTACTCCTGCGTTACCCTTGTTTGATTTTGTATTTATAACCCTGTAGTCACCTGACCAGAAGTCTTGTTCCTCCTGCCACCGAACTTCACTAATTCCCACTGTATCTAACTTTAACTTATCTATTTCCCTGTTTAAATTTTCTAACCTACCTGCCCGATTAAGGGATCTGGCATTCCACACTCCGATCCGTAGAATGCCAGTTTTCTTTCTCCTGATAACGTCATCCTCTTGAGTAGTCCCCGCCCGGAGATCCGAATGGGGGACTATTTTACCTCCGGAATATTTTACCCAAGAGGACGCCATCATCATTTAATCATACAGTAAAGCTGCATGCCATCGGGAAAAATTACGGCCGTAGTTTCCCCTTGCTTTCAGCCGTTCGCAGAAAATGATAGCTGGGCGAAAGAAATGGACACGAAGATGTTCATATAAATAAATTTTTGCATCAACATATATCTAGATTTTAAAAATTTACTTATATTTTGAATGTATAACGTACAAATAAAATCTCAAATTGTTACACCTGCAGTGGAAGTAGGAATGCATTCCAAAATTATTTCTCTTCTGCGATGCAGAAGGCACACCTCTAAATTTTTATTCTTTGGTGCTTTCCAGAAAATTTACATTTTTGTGTGCATATGAATTTTCTCTGTGACTGTTAAAACTGTTAAAAGGTAACGTCGTACACACATTAAAGATATGATGCAACACTGTTCTTCATACATCTGGAGTTATCTAACAACGTATTTTCCTATAACGTACGCTCCCTCCCGTCCCTTAATATCTTATATACACTGCAGTGAAATATAGATTAACCACAATCGTTTATTTATTGTTTCAGGGTTTGTGACTACCCACTAATGGAAATGCCTCTACGAGTTTCATACAATCTGCAAAGAGTGGCTTACAGAGGAACAAATTGAAGACTAGCTTGCTGAAGCTGTGAATAACGCAACAAAGCGTTACTGGAAATTGTGTCGGTGCAAACATGTAGCAAAAAGATGTGATCTTCACAATCATGATAAAAGCCCAACCGGGTAGCAGCGTAGTCTGTCACGCTGCTTCCTGAGCGGTCCTCGGCACGAATCCGCCTGGCGGGTTAGTGTCGCGGTCCGGTGTGCCAGCAGCCTGTGAAATGGTTTTTAAGGAGGTTTTCCATCTGCCTCAGCGAATGCTGGCTGGTTCCCCTTATTCCGCCTCAGTTACACTATGTTGGCGATTGCTACACAAACACTGTCTCCACGTGTGAGTACACCGTAATTACTCTAACATGCAAACTTTTTGGGTTACACTCTGTCTGGTATGAGACTTCCTGGGGGGTGGGGTTCCTCTGGGGGGGGGGGGGGGGGGGGGCGAACCGCACAATTACCGTGGGTTCGGTGTGGGGCGGCGGTGGGATCGGTGGACTGCTGTGGCCTATCGTGAGGTGGTGAACCACTGACGGCTACGTCCCCAGTCCAGTACACACACACATCATGATAAAACAAAAAAGCATTGTACTGCTGGAAAATGGCGAAAAACCTTTAGTCTGTGATGAATTGTTGGTGCGGAAAGACATAGGGTGCTTTTTTTCCTTTATTTCATGATTTTTAGATGTTATCCTGTTGGAAGAATTTTTCCAGAAGCACTCTAAATTGTCAGAAAAAGCCAGGAAAGTTGAAATGCCCTAATGATGTACAGCTCATTAAGTAGATCGGTTAAAGAAATCGAGTGCACAGCTACAGATCCAAACAGACTGCAAAAATCGTATAAAGATCCAAATGCATCGAGTGTGTCCAAATTACGTAAATTACACCGCTATAGATAATAAATCTAGATCGGTCAGAAAAACATATGCTCAGTAGATCGTGAAAAACATCACCTAAAGATCATATTATGATCCAATAGATACTGTGTACATCGTGAAATACTGTACCCCAAATACAGCTGTCTATCGTAATAAACTTCGCCAACAGATCCAATACACGGCGTTAAGGAGCACAGTAAACACACTGCAGAAAACGGCAGCTAAAATCACACGCCCTACCCATCGCGAAAACACTACAGCAAATATCGCGGACGCCGAAAGCACGCTTACGTGCATGTGTAAGCTGACTCGTCGGGAGCGCCGATATTTGCAAACCTGTGCGAAGCTTCGTTATGCCATGTTTTCACATCACTATGAGTGACGTGGTCCATCTGAAAACAAATATGCACTCAGCCCCATGTGTACTGACAGGTGAGAGCAAACAAAAGCTAGGCCGGTCTGGAACAACAAGATATTTTCGAACATCTGTGCGTGGTATACAGCCAGCAGTCCTCTCCGTTTGTAAATAAAGAACCTTGTCAATTATTTTCACAGAAGAAGTCCTTCCTGGGATGTTTCGGATATAGCTCTAACCCATCCCGTCAGTAGGTGTAAAAAGTAGGTTCTGGCGCACTTTATGGACGTATATACCTAGGTAGATGTCTTAGCACCTCACTGTAGCGCATCGCACCGCACCATACCCAAGTGACGTCACGACTCTTGATATTTTTACCTCGCCTTACTCCAATAGGTGTCAAAACGTGGCCGCTATCCATCCAGAACATCTTTTTAGGCACACACACACACACACACACACACACACACTCACACACACACACACACACACACAGTGCTTAAGCGTTGTAGTTTTTTATGAATGGAGATATTATAATTCATCTGTTTAAATGGGTAGAGAATAATAAATGGAAATCAGTATAAAAGCAAAATAAATATGTATTAGGACAGATTACATATACATTTCTGCAAATAGACACAAAGTTAAGCACTGGCAGATGAATTTTGTTTTATATTAAGCAATAATAGCAGCTTCTCGCAGTTCTTCCTCTATTGAAATAATTTCATTGTCATGCAATTTGTTGCCAGCTGCTTTTGAACCAATAAGAAAAACTAGGCGTTCAACAAGTTCATTTGGATTATTCCAGTAGGTGTAGTCAACTTGCGATTTATTTAAGTAGCTCTTCCAGTTTTTAATGGTAAGTTTTTCTTCTTTGTTTGCTCCATCTTCAGAGTATATTCCTTTTCCTTTGTATGTTTCAATTTTGATTTCAACACCTATGTCTTTGTCATTATTGCCTTCTTCTTCTTCCTTTTCTGCTTCTTTTGCTGTTACCTGGGAAGATGTAGCGGCAGCAGCAGCCGCAGTTGCATCGGTGAGACGTTTTGGAGACTGAAGTACTCCAATCAAAGGTTATATATATATATATTCCTTAGTTTGCATTTACTGGGTTGAAGGACAGATAATGTTGTCTAAAGTAGTTAGTTTATTTGAGAATTTTAACATAATTTTGAATGTCACAGCTTGTGTAATTAGTAGGCTTGATTTTGAACAGTGAACACCTAGTTCCAGGATACCTTACATTGTGAATTATTAAATCATTTTCATCGACACTGGTAAGTTTCAATCATCCATATGCCTGATGACAGAGCAAGTCTAATGCCGTACACAGTGTCACGGGTTCGGTCTATTGGTTTATTAAAGTATGAAGCTGCCAGTCAACCTAAACTCTCTGATTGATGTGTAACTTGCACTTTATATATTTTTTATCGTCACAGCTGTTGGTGCTTCCATCACATTTAGTAACACCAGTAGTAGCAGTAGTAGTAGTAGTAATAGTAATGTTACTAGTAATGTTGTTTATTTTTTTGCATAGTGACCTGTACTAATGGAAATCAGTTCTTTTAATGGCTGTGAAACTGGTTTAAATGTCTTCTGTAGCACAGTCTTACTTTCAGCTTCCCTTTTCTTAAATGATAGTATATTTTTTCTGTCTAGCTTTGGCATCTGTTTCTTAAGATTAATCTTTCCTATAATAGCCTTTCGAAGCATGTTGTATTTCCAAACTGGTCACTCGTTATCTGTACTTAAACTTAAGTAACCACTTCAATTTATAACCCGAACCCCCCAGTGTGGCAGAGACTACTTATTTCCTTCTTCTTCTTTTCCTTCTCCACCACCACCACCACCACCACCACTACCACCATTTATAGGTTTATGCATTTACAACACGTTGTCTGTGCAGGTCGTCGAGGATTGAAGAGATAACTTTACCTGTCTCTTCTACACGTTGCTTGAATCGAAAGCAGTCAATAGTTGTCTGTTGTCAAACACCTATGTGTGAATCTGTGTATATAGAAAATTCCCAGTCATTTAATATGTGTACTGAGGTGCGCATCTCATCTGGAAGTGCAGTTTCTTATTCTCCATCGCTAACTGAGAAGCTTACACTTACACCATCAATTTATAACCCGATATTCAAATTCTGCATGAAGTGGACGACTTCCAATTATTAAATGTTTGGCTTTGTTGACCTTTAACGTGTCCCCTTTACATACAGGGATCTTTCTGTCTATCGAGAGTTGCTTAATGTTGCCATTCAATTCAAAGACAGTTGATTCAATACCAGGAGTAATAGAGAGTAAAAATAACTTCACCACTGTAAGGTAATAAATACTCATACTGGCCATTGTGTAAAACGTAAGTTGATTCACTGGGATTTCCCGAAAGAATGCTATCAACTCTAAAGATAAAGGACGTAGTTCGCTTGTCGACATATCCTTTCATTGCCACACCCGAATCTAAAATTTGCCCCTTGCACATTTGTAATGTGTTTCTCCTGAACATCTAAAACTCGTTCTGTTACACTAAGAAGGCCTAGAAAATCTTCAACTCCTGAAGCCATAGAGCGCCGTAAATTGATTTTTAGCTCAATGAGGCCATTAATCTGATATTGCAGCTTTTGCACCATCAGATCGACATAATTTTTTCTTACTGCATCACTCGTCTGAGGATTTGTCCTCACAAATGTTTCAATTCTTCTCCGACTGTCGTCCACATATTTTTTCGTTACAGCGTCTTGATCAGTGACAGGATCAGCTAAATTACTAATAAGTGAGCTCTCACTTATATAGAAGGCCTTACATTTTCCCACTGCATTACCCACATAAGCTTTCGTGCAAGCATCAGAATTCTCTGCAGGATCGTGAAATCCAGTTAATCGTTTATTATTAAATTATACTGCTGTATTAGTGGCGTATATGGAAGAAAGAAATACGTTATCTGGGCAGAAGTTTTGTTACAGAGCTAGAGACAGTATCAATATAGGACTTTGTTGCAACCTTCACATTTGCTTCTTCTTCTTCATTTATTGTATCACTTCGTTTTTTCTAAAATTCGACATTTACTTTTTCGATAAGGTTTGTAATAATGTCTGTGTATGACTGGAATTTCGAATCTTCATACATCTTATTACCACTGTCATTACTGTACTGAGGATCTGGCAGCAAATGTAACTGTCAACATTTAATCGATAACGACCATTACTTAATTTATCATCTTTCTTCTTAAAAGAAAATCGTACGTTTTCCCACTCCATGCTAGTTTACACATTTCAAGAAACTAACTGAATGTCATGTCGGGATTAACATGATGACTAAAGACATGTTTTAAATTAGGCTCATCTTACTTAAAGAGAACAATAACATTAGCATTATATGTTTTTAATTGCTTAGGAATTTTGCTGTATATTTGACACAAATAGAAGCTGTCTGCACTATAATGGTGACCCATGGAAAAATAAGCTTTCATGTGCTCTTGTTTGTCACCGGCAATGTCATCAGAGATAAAAACTGAAAGAGGTTGTGCTTGATCTGGTGATATTACGTCTTCCATACTGGAAAATGTAAAATAACCAATATCATGTAGGTTTTGAAAGACATGTTCTAGAAATTTATACTTGTATTGATGTAGCCATTTGGAAAAGAAGTAGACATTTTTAATTTGAGACCACATTATTGAACTAGAAGATTAACAATAACATTTGTTTTTCCGCAGCTGAAAGGAGCAGCTATTATACATCCAATTTTTCGGGAAATAGACCACCATGCCGATGCTTTTGCTTTTGTGGACCAACTGTGTGTTCAGTGATGGGAATTATAGGAAGCTGAAGTGCATGTTTGCTGAACTGCATCTTCAAGCACACTAAGAAATTTTCCTATCTTACAATTACTAATGTAACAGTGCAACCCAGAGTTCAATGACGAGTTGTTAATTCGCATTAATAAGTTTAGTATTGGAGAGCAACGTGGAGGGTAAAAATCGTAAAGGGAGACCAAGAGATGAATACACCAAGCAGATTCAGAAGTATGTTGGTTGCAGTAGGTACTGCGAGATGAAGAAGCTTGCACAGGATAGAGTAGCATGGAGAGCTGCATCAAACCTGTCTCAGGACTGAGGACCACAACAACAACAACAACACAACAACATCAAGAACAGCAGGAACAAGAGGAAGATGAAGAAGAAGAAGCAATGTAATTCTTTTCTTAATCGCATCATTAATAAACTACCTGCTGATCTTCATTTGCCTGGCTACTCATACTGCAGTCCAGACACAAAGCTGGAGAAACGGCTGAAAAGAGGTGACATTGGAATCAAACCGTTATATGAAGCTAGTAAAGAACACGAAATAGCTTATGCAGTCAACCCAGACAGTTTGCCCGACAGGCACCGAGTAGACCAATTTCTGGCTAAAAAAAGCGTGGAGCAGAGTAAAAGCCACAGACGCTAATCTGCTGTAGAAAACACGTTAGCTGCTTTGCCATGACTGGTGCAATGAAAGCTAAGTTTAAAATGGGCATTGCTATGAAAAACAAAGAAAGATAAAAAAAAACAACCTGGAGTGGGCTGAATAATATAATTAAAAATGTTCACAATACTCAAGTACATGACGTCAGGTGGTAATCTGATGACTGTTTCGAAAGTGGCTCGTAAAATTGCTTCACAGATTGCTCCTCCACGAAAAGTCATAGGTGAATTGTTTGACAGAGAGCGCATAACACCTCTCCCCAAAAGAGGAGGAATTATTCGCCCATTTAGGATCAGACAAACCTAACTACAATTTTGCCACTTTGGAGTTGGTAGTACCATAAGGTACACGAGATCAAGACCTACTTTACGATCAAATAAGCGTAACTCTATCTTATGTGATTTCCGTTTTAGTTGTCAACGTATTTACATTTTACGAAAAATCGTAAGAATCAGACAGATGGGAGAGCTGATCCGTTTTTAGACCACTGGACGCAGTGTTAATTTGTGGATAAGAACAGCTCTTACGTTACTCTGATCCTAACAAAACTGCTAGAAGTTGGTTTTACCGCTACTTCTCTCTAGAAGCATTGTCGCTGTCGCTCTGTGACAACAATGAAATGCTACTTTCTGGCAAGGAAGGTAAATATTATTTCAGTTGTGAATGGGTTTACCAGCAAGCAGGAGCACTATGGAGTCCAGAGGAAGAAGGAACGTGCAAATGTGCTTGGAGAAGGAACAAAATGTAATGGAATCTTGTAAGTATTAGAACCTGTTTCTTAGTGTATATATTTCGGTAGTAAGTACTATAATAATAATAATTATTATTATTGTTATTACAGCTGTTGTCATTATTATTGTTGTTATTATTGCTATTACTGTTGTTGTTATTATTATTATTATTATTTATATTCATAGCTGAGGAAGAACATGATGTGGAGATGGTCAGGACATTCATTGGTTCAGATACAAATGATGATCCTTCCTATGAACTGGACAACACTACAGATCCTGGTGACTAGCAAAAGAATTACTAGACACCATGGCAGTTCCAGTTAATTTTCTTTTACATTCCTCTGAACAACTGTCATGTTATTGCTACAGACATCAGTATTGAACATTGAACCTCCCTTGTAAAGAATGTCACAAAATCTGCTAAGGATGCAACTGGTGCACAAATAAATCATCACCATCAGGAAGGGGAAATTTCAGACGACAATGCTGGTACTGAGAACAGTAAGAAAACAAGAAAACGAAAAAGGGCAGCGGTTAAAGGGGAATGGAAAATAAAAGAAAAATCAATCGACTGCATGGTAGGGCATATATTTCTACGAAAAATTCCGATGTTCCTGCAAGAAATATCAAGCCAAAGGATTGCTCTAAATGTCCACAACAGTGCAACATTAAGTTTACTGAGCAAGACAGATAAAATATCCATAGAGCATACTGGGATCTTCGGTCAGTCAAGTTGCAAAGGCAGTACCTAAATAAGTTAGTGGAAGGAGAAGAGAATTGAAGCGTGAGGACAAAATGGGATAACTCAAGAAGGAAGAGAACCAAGAAATTCTATCCAATAACGGGATCTGATGATTCAAATGTGTATGCAGTTTTTCCTCAAGACATTTACATTTCTGAAACCTCTGTAAGAAATACTAATAAAAAAAGGGATGAACATCATGTAAGAATGATACGGATGTCATGAGCCAGGTATTAAGAGAACTGAAGAAAGTAAAGAGGCTATAAGGAAACACATTAAGAGTTTTCCTACCCTTCCTTCTCATTGAAAGAGGAATGAGTGTACAGCAGATAATTTTCCTGCCGATATCAGTATTAAGATAATGTATGAGTTTTATCGGGAACAACGCTATGAGGAAGGAAAGATAGTTGAGAAATTGTGGCTGTATGGGGAGATATTCCCAAAAGGAATTTAATCTGAAATTCCACAGGTCACGTAAAGATATGTGTGATAAATGTATCAAGGTTTCACATCTTTCGGCTGAGGAGAAGGAATACAAAGATTTTAAAAGGGAACAGGAAGCGCATCTGAAAAGGAAACAAATGGCAAGGGAAATTTAAGATCGTTAAGAAAGGAAGTGCAAGAAAAGGCGACTCTTTGCTAGCTGAATTTGACTTACAAGCTGTACTTTACTGCCCTCAAGTGAATGTAAAGGCAGTATTTTATAAAAGAAGGCTCTCCATGTACAATCTCACAGCTCTTAGTGTAGGAGAAAACAAAACCGGATGCTACATGTGGGACTATACATCAAAAAGGGGGTCCATAGAGGTGGCTTCATGTCTGTGGGATTTTTTGAAAAATCGTGCACACGGAAAACCGATAACCTTGTTTTCTGATACATGTGGGGGCCAGAACAGGAATGCCAACATGAGCACTATATGTTTGCATGCAGTGAATACACTGGACATTTCAACTATTGACCAATCCTTTTTTGAGCCTGAACATTCATAACTGGAAGTAGACTCAGTGCATGTGAGCATCGAAAGAAAAAGTAAACACGGAGTAGTTTTTGATCCCAATGGCTGGTATACAATTGTAATAATGACTTCCAACAATTGCAGAGTGACAGAAATGAATAACACTTAAATTTTAGATTTCAACAAAATTCAGAAGAAAATAATTCAGAATAGGAAAACTGCTGAGAATGGAGAAATTGCGAAACGGCTTAGGTGTGATTGGATTCAATATAGGAAAGGTCAGCTTGACGTGATGTTTCTCAAGTATTCCTACGATGATCGAGGCTTTCAAGTTTTGCACACCAAGAAAAGACCTGGCCTACGAAATTCTTCGAATTCAAGACCTGAAGAGAATACTGTGTGCCCAGCATACGAGAGTCCTCTCTCCATAAGTAAAGAAACGAAAAAAGAACTTATGGATTTATGTAATAACGGTATTATAATTCCTAGGTATCACACATTATATGAAGGCCTCAGTGCTGCTAACGATTTACAAAATGAGGAAAACGTGGAAGAATCACAGGAATAGACTTCGTGTACTTCTTGGTTTTGTCTCCTTTATTGTTGTTGCTAGTTCATCACCTTAGCTATTTCATGTAAACCACTAATTTTGTCTCGTTTAAATGTCTATGTTGTATTATTTTGGAAACAGTAACGCACGAACAGTAAAACAGGTGTGAGGGAGCACTGTGTTTTGTTAAATTTTTTTTACTTTTGTTTGTTATGTGAAGATTAGAAAACAAGAATATTATTTATGTTATCTGTAAACTATTTATTGTAAATTCAATGATACTGCAGACAAACAATCCAAAGTGAAAATAATAATGGCTTTTATGTATTATCCATCATAGACTGATAATTAACTTCCTGGAAAAAAGTTCTCTTGCTTATAGTACTCATTGAAAGCACCGACACACATTCCCATAGCTTGTTCCGTGTAATCTGTATTTATAAAGACATTATTAAAACAACTGCAGTAATCTTTAATATGATAATATCGCTTAAAGCTACATAATATTTGTTTGATGTTCATATGCTATACAGCAGCAGCCATTAAGTTAAGGATCAGACAAATATAGCTGCTTGCATAATATGATTAAATATTTCATTAGTGTCCATCAAGTGACTAAAACGTGTAACACGTAGTAGAAAACAACTGTCAATGAAGTATACTTGTTATTTACCATAGAACGGTTTGTGAAAAACTATTAGAAACTACTAATTTTTTTGGACAAAACATTTAAACCGAATTTTCTCAAAACACTGTTTTTGTAGTTACGTTACTTTGATCGTAAATGGGCTAATACCTCTAATTCCGACAACTGTCGCTTTATCGGCACTCAGAGGACTAGCCAGTGGAGCAGCTGGAATTACTGAGGGCGTTAATGATGCTCGAAACCAGTTACATGAGGTGCAAAGACATCATCGTGTACTTGAGGCAATTGCCCTGTGGGAGGGGAAGGGTCTATATTAAGGTCCATACAGGAAAAACGGAATCTGTCTGTATCTAACAAACATAAGTGGAATGAAAAAAAAGTCTCGCACAATAATCTTCCCACAAGACCACTTACCAACATTGACTTTTATCACTATGCTAAAAAGCTGCAAAACGCACACTTTCGAGGTATCTTTATGTGAGATTCATTACCTTCAACACCTAATAGATATGAGAGTGGTATTGTTAATCTCCAGACTGAAGATGAGCTAGGTTCACACTGGGTAGCTTACAAAAAGAAAGGTAATATTGTCTACTATTTCGATAGCTTTGACAATTAACCACCTCCTCCAGAAATAAGAAGGTATCTGAAAAATTGTAGAGTAAAATATAACTACGATACTTTTAGACACATAGTAGCCAGAGATGTGTTCACTTATGTTTAAAGTTTCTTTATTCAAAATAAAATAGTCAGTCATGTGACATATAATTGTAGTCTGACAATGGATATTGAACATGGCATAACGAAATTGCTCTGCTAAATCTTTTTACATATGACTCCATCCCAAATGTTCCATCGACAAATAATAGATTCTACTTTTACATTTATATACATGATGTGGAAATTTTGGATAGTTTAGTTTGAAATGTGGAAAATATGAACTACAAGATTTTTTCTTGGAACTGCCAACAGAAATACACACTTTGCATCAGTTCTGGCCTGTACTTACGCCACGATATAAGATTGTGGAAACACTGAATGCTCCCATTTACATGCCGGCAGTTCCAAGACACATTCCAGAATTAAGTATAGCAATCAGAGACCAAGATGGAAATCTTGTGGATTTTAATGCTGAAGAAATAACTGTTCGATTGCATTTTAGGAAAATACGATAAAATGGGTGTTGTATATAGACAGGACATCAGTATATGCAATAAAACCAGCTTCACTGATGACACTGTGAAGTATAACAACAACAAGAACAACAACAGCAAGAACAAGAAAAGAAAATTAAAGACGAGGAAAGTGCCATTTTTTTTAACTCCTAGCAGTAGACAAATACTATAATCACTGGGATATACAGTGCTATAAATACTAACACCATCATCAGTGAGCTCCCATTTGAGTCTGTAGACTTTCACAGTGATCAACAGGACATAGAAAGATGTTGAATGTAAGAGGTAAAATACTCGTAGACGACTTGGTTACTCGTCTTCAGTATCATAAGTATAAGCCTTTTGGTCAACCTGCTTTTGCTCAGAACTGTTCCATATCAATTGTTATACAAAGTGAAAACACTTACTTGTTACCCTCTTAGAGTCCACTGTATATTCAATGACGGCTAATTGACGCAAAGGGAAATAAAAAAGCTGTTGATATTGAGTTAACTAAAAGTTGCGCACTTTATCTGTTTTCAGACATTCAGTGTTTCCTCAATAACCAAGCTATTGATCATGTACATAATCTAGGAACCAATAAGTTCATGAAAGGATATGCATCGTTTACTCCAGGTGAAGCAAATACACTGCAAAATGCTGGTTGGGCGACAAGAGCTGAATTGAAATTTTTAGTCGATGGCGATGGGTGTTTTAGTTTTTGCATCCCACTTATAATAGTAATGGGCTTTGCAGAGCATTACAAAAACATTATTTTAAACGCTCGCCATAAACTTGTACTGATTCGTAACAGCCAAGATATTAACTGTATTATAAGATAAGTCAGATACTAAGTCAAAAATAGTGATGGAGAAAATTTACTGGGAAATGCCACACATTCAAGTGCCTGAAAAGCAACAGCTATCACTGTGGAACATCTTAAAAAATGGTCTCAGTCTGAGCATAGTTTTTCGTCACTGGGATCTGATTTAAAGTTTTGCCCCAGAAATTAACTCAAGAACGTGGCAAATTAAGTTTAATACTGATTTAAATCAGGCGGGTATGTAATATTGACTTTTCAGCCAAACAAAAATCCAGTTACTGCTTACTACAATGAAATCGATGCAATAAACATATCAGACTTGAAGGTGTATTTAAATTCGTCTAAATTCCCAGAAGAGAACTTTGCAGTAGATTTTGACACAAAGAATACTGCACAAGCGTTTGAAATGTTCGCAAATTTTCAGTCACTGTATTATGGAAAAAGCGATGCAGGAAGGATTAGAAGAAGAAACCCACTCTTGTGCAATATAGAGTTCCAAAATGGTCCCTTATTTTTCACTGAATGTACACATCAGGATGATATGCTTAAATCTTCCATGGTTGACATGAAGATTGAAAGAGAAACACAAAAACCGTTTCCTAAAAATACAATAGCATACTGTCTGGTCATTCATGAATCAGTGATTTAAATGACTCCTTCAACCAATCAGGTCACAAAGCATACTCAAATATAAAAAGAGAGAACTGATAAGAGACCTGCTTTTCATTTCATCATTAGCATTCTGCCAGTAGCTAAAGGAATAAATATGAACAAAGTTTTGATAATCAACTCTAATTCAGACCAACATTCATTGAGAGTGTAAGTGAATAATGTAACAGATGGAAATGAATGTGTGCTACATGTTCTGAGTATGGAATCCTCTTTCAGTGTGTTGAACTCTTCGTTTCAGTCTCTGCTAAAAGAGGACAGTGACTGTAAAACGTTGGTGTTTTCACTAAGTCTATTATGTCTGCTCATCCTAAATATTTTGAAACAAATTATTCCTGGAGATGTTAAAATTCTGTAGTTGGAGGACTGTGGATTCGATGAGTGAGCTGCTGCTTCAGCTGAGACTGACACTGCTGATGTTTTGTTCCTGTTTTATTGGATCAAATCAAAAAATGTTTGCAAATTGATTAGTGAAATTTATGGCAAACTTGCAGGAGGGTGTAAAAATTTGAAAGCAATTGAATGTTATCTGTTTCCTAAACAATTGTTACCTTCTTTATGTGACATTTCATACAAATTTAACAGGTTACCAAAAATATTTCAGAATGACGTGACTATTTCTAAGTATGAACATTGTTATAAATATTATGATTTTAATGCATGTTGTCAGATTGACAGACCACCTCCAATTAAAATGAACTGTAAAAGTTGTAGAAAGGAACTTACAGATGAAATAAAATGAAGTACTGTTTTTTCACACCATAAAACAGCTACAAATTCACATTTAATATAATATATGTTTTTATTTTTTGACACAAATCATTTTCTTAAAAAAATTCTATTCAATATTTGATTTTTACAAACAATATTTCTAGTGTTTATTTTCACACATCATCATATATCATATTTTCACATCATCATCATCACATCATTATTTTTCAAGTGGTAGTGACTGCATGCTAAGGTATTCACTTTATCTGACAGTATAAAATGTTTATCATCTTATGCTGATAAACCTAGCTTCCATTGTTTAACAGTGGAAACTACATGGCCTTTGGATCGAATAACATACTATACAGTTGATTTAACATTAGAATTCAACACACATTGTCCATAATCATCAATGGTTATCTGATTAAGAGCAGCCTGTTTCACTCTGTTTGGTCTGGGCATTACACATTGTGTTTCAGTCTTGAGAGTATACATGTTAGCTGATTGAGCGAAAAATTAAACAGTAGGATCAACACTTAACTCATCTTTCAATAATCCAAAGTTATTTTTATTTACAAGTGGAATCTGATATTTGTTATTTACAGGGAAGTATCGAACCGTTTTGGCAAATCACTCTTTATATTCTCATAAAAGTTTGAAGTTTTAATATGACAAATTAAACTATCAGTATCAGTGTAACACAGTTTTACATAGTTTGGTGGAAACGTTTTTAGCATATATTCATAATGAAATTTTACAAAAAGAATTCCTGAAATATCTAAGATCGCCATTCCTACTGCTAATAGCTTATCAAATACTACATTAAGTTTCTTTAATTCAACAGCAACTGAATTTTCTTTAAATAGAACACTCCTTTTAAAATTAGGTTTTGAAATTAATGTAGATACTCCATATCTACCTTTCCAGATTATTGCTATTCTAATGTCACTCATCTTTCCTACATTCTGCATAGTTTTGCCATAGACACTGTTATTCGCGAGTTTGAAGAAATTTTTTTCAAAATCATTGCCTGCCTTCATACATTCCTTTGCATTAATTTCAATGTATAATTTCATCTATGGTGCTTGTCTGAACGATAGTATTCTGTGAATTTTTTCAATCCCATATTGTGCTGCAGGTACTGTTTTAGATTTCTATAGTGTATCACGTAATTTTTCTTATCATGCAAAGAAAGAAATAATTTTTTGGTACACAAAGATTGTTGCTGCTGCGTCTAGCTGGTGGTATCATTTTTTCAGCTCATAACAGTAGATCAGAAAGTAGATCATGGATACTTTCAGGGCATTCAAGATCAACCTCTAAAATACAGCCCACATCAGAATCATCTGGTATGTTTTCCACGTCAAAAGTTTTCAAACTCTCTCCACTCGACTCAGCCCAAGCAAATTCTGAGACAGGAAGGTGCTGGATCATTGTCCGACTGTAGAGGCTATTAACATCGAGATATATAATGTAAGATTCATCAATATTTTCGTTATAACTAGATATGAACTAGTTGTTTGCAATAGCATTTCAGCCGAGCTATGAACAATTCCACCTTTAATACTGCAGTCAATAAAGTGATGTTGTTCAATGTCGGTATGAGCTGCAATTATACTTTAGTAGTCTTCAGTAAAGTGTCCCATGCCAAACTAGGTCTTGTCACTATATCCTCCTGTCGGGTAGACCATTCGCCGGGTGTAAGTCTTTCAATTTGACGCCACTTTGGCGACGAGCGTTGATGGGTTTGAAATGGTGATGATTAGGACAACACAACACACAGCCCCTGAGAGAAAATCTCCAACAAAGCCGGGAATTGAACCTGGGCCCTTAGGACCGACCTTCTGTCACGCTGACCACTCAGCGACTGGGGGCAGACGCCAAACTAGGTGAAGTAATATAATGAGCACGCTCCAGTTCATATGTCCTAAGGCAAAGACTGCGAAAGTTTTCAAACACATCGGCAAGGAGTAAAACATCGACTTTTAAATATAAATCAGAGTATTCTCCAAGTATCTTACAATTGAATGCATTCCAAACACTACACGCACTTTGGTAGTCGGTCTCTGTTATCGTTTCATTAGCTACTGAACTTTTAAACTTTTCAATAGAGGGTAGACTATTTTGCATGTAAAACTGATTCGTTGTTCACATACTCATCTGGAAAAATTCCCTTCTGATTAACAAGACGAAACTGTCGATCGTTGGGAAAATATATCACCATTGTTGGAAGTGAGGTCCGCCAGTTATGCAATACTCCGTGTTTTCTCAGTACCAAAACATGTTTCGGCACCACTGTGCCATCATCAGTGTGTTTTCGTTTTTATTTATTCTGTAATGTGAACATTTTTGTTAAATGACTATAAAATTATGTGGAAGTTTAGTTCAAACAATAGATCGTTGCCGGCGGCTGTGGTCGAGCGGTTCTAGGCGCTTCAGTCTGAAACCGCACGACCGCTACGGTCGCAGATTCGAATCCTGCCTCGGGCATGGATGTGTGTGATGTCTTTAGGTTAGTTAGGTTTAAGTAGTTCTAAGTTCTAGGGGACTGATGACTTCAGCTGTTAAATCCCAAAGTGCTCAGAGCCATTTGAACCATTTTTTTGAATAGATCTTTTTGAAAATACCTTTACATTTGGTGTGCATGAATTTTCCGGATCACTTGTGTGTTAGTTACTACAGGTAGCTTGAGATGTGCAACCAAACGATGTTGATGAGAAAGTTTTTTGTAGGGAGTTAACCTATCTTCTAGAAAGTAATTTAGTTTGTCGCGATGTTTTCGCGCCTGTACTCGTTTTTACTCACGTCTTCACGTGGCAACCACTTTCATTCTCCGCATCATGGTGAGGCGTTGTGATGCATACGTAACTATAACAAGTATTTTCCACAAATAACGTGGTAAAAGACTATTCACTTCACCAAGACACAGTGTGATTGTGGTTTGTTGTGTGTCCCCTCCCAGTCAGTGTTCATTTGTTCACCAGACAGTTCGGCGCCAAATTTGAATTTTGTTTGCATTTTATCTTTGTGTGCGCACGGGCGCGCGCGCGCGCGGGCGCACGTGGGCGCGCGCGCGCGCGCACGTGTGTGTGTGTGTGTGTGTGTGTGTGTGTGTGTGTGTGTGTGCGTGTGTGTGTCTGTTCTGTATGTTTGGGCACTGAGAAAAAACGGTGTTTTGCATAACTGGCGGACCTCACAGCCTACAACTTCAAACGCGGCCAAGACAAGGAGCTGAAAATCAAAATGATGAATGTGTCTTGATTAAAGCCAATTCATTATCTTTTAGGTATGACGTACACTTTGCAAGGAAACACGACAGGAAAATTAACGAATCCTCCTTCGCCACACACATCTCGTCAGCTGCAAATCACGTCGTCCTCACGAAGCAAACAGGGATACGTACGGCCACTCCAGCATTGTCAGGGCGTACAGATCTCAATCACCACTTGCACCTATGTAGAGAAACTTCAGTAGATTTCATCAATCAAACTCTGCTCAGCGTCAGATCAATTCACCTTGCGTTATCCACATTTTAGGGCCACAGTACTTCAGTCACTGATCATCTAGTTAAATTGTCTCTGCCACCCTGGATCCTTGTCAAGTGTAGTCTTAAATCACCTGTTAGTTGTTTACAGTATTCAGTCAATAACTTGTTTAGTATAATTTATGACTTGTTTTGGGAAAATAAATGTTGTTAGTAAACTAAATTTTGCCTACATTCTCAATCATTTAAATAGTCCCACCACAGTTGCCTTTCAAAGTTTTTATTTGATTAAATTTGTCTTGGTCTATGAAAAACTTATCTATCTATGTGCTGCTTTCCTGTACCACCCGAGTAGGAAAATCAATAACTGATGACAGATTAAAAGAACCAAGAGAAACTTCATAGTCAAGCTTTCTACCAGACTCTTTCCGAAAACCTACATTGAAGTAATTTGCTTTCCTCTGACTGATAGCACAACATAGAATCCAAGTTCTTCAAAAATAAAGTTTCCCAGTGGGGACCTACACACGGTTACAATTATAAAAGTGCCATTTTTTAGTTTAAGCTCACATGCACATTTTTCTGTATGTTGCTTTACACAAAAACATTTAATTTCCAAATTTTTCATATAATGGCAGATTTCAACGCATGTAGCAATTCCTCCTCTCTCCATAGTGTCTCTACTTACATCTGCTGAAAGCTTATATCCACCAAAATTTACCATTTCCATACCTGTGACTATATGATGTTCAGACAGGCATAGTACATCTATTTCACCCTCAGTTTCTAAATCTTCTAAACAAACAAGAAACTTATCTACTTTGTTATTTAATTCCTTGATATTCTGACACAATATATTAATATTATTTTTCACTGTGCTTTTATGTGAATCTTGTGACATACTAACTATATTTTTCACTGTACTGTAATGAGAATCTTGTGATATTTTCACATCTCTAGTAACAGCCTGTCTGAAATTCTCATTAAGCTTGATTTAAATCAATGTGGACTGATTGGACTCTGATCTTAGCCTAAAAAAGTACTCCCATGAGTATCAGTGCCCCCTCCTTAAATATTTTACTATCATCGCAGCCAGTTCCTATTGAGATGTGGGCCATGTATTGTGAAGTCCCACCTACCAATACCATCAACAGGAACCAAACCTATGCCACACAAAGTAGCCACCCAAAGCAGCTAATCTAGCTCCATATTGACCCTCCTGACAGAGCTGTTCAATTGGAGTCGATCATACCGTATGAAAGCACGAAGCTAGCCAACATTTGTATGGTTCGTTGTAGATGCTATTTTTACCAGGTCACACTCAATATTGTAGCCCTGATCCCTATCAATACTGTTTGCCGCTCTACTCACTACCACAACATTATCCTGCCTTGTGCGGGTCTCCTGCATCTGTCCCTACGCTCTGTCAAGGAGTTTGGGGCTTCATCATCATTAGTGGAATATGGTCTACTCTTGGGGCCTTGTTTCGACTTAGATGTTTCAAAGCTTTGTGTAATTCATCTCACAGTATCACATCTCCCACCTCATCTTCATCTACGCCCACTTCCTTTTCTTTAAAATTGCTTTGAAGTTCATCTCCATTGTGTAGACCTCGAATATGCTCCTTCCACCTTTCAGATTTTCCTTCTTTGTTTAGGATTGATTTATCGTCTGAGCTCTTGATATTCAAACAGCTGCTTCTCCCCCCCCCCCCCCCCCAAGGTTTCTTTAAGTTTCCTGTAGGCAGTATCTACCTTTCCACTAGTGAAATATGCTTCAAATCCTTACATTTGTCCTCTAGCCATTCCTGCTCAGCAGTTTTGCACCTCCCATCAGTCTCATTTTTTAGACTTTAGAATATCTTTCTCCCTGCTGCATTTTTAAATTTTCTCCTTAAATCAGTTAAATTGAATATCTGTTGCGTTTTCCAAGAATTACTACGAGGCCCTGTCTTTTTACCTATAGTACCTATGGTACGGTATCTATATCGCTGAGGCACAAAAGCCACCACATCGACGGTAAGACCCATGGTTCATGGTGGAGGGGTGGGGGCTGGGGATATAAAGCTCTGTTCAACTTTCAGTACCTGTAGTTTAACTAAGACTTAAAATTTTAAATAAAGGTTTCCAAGTTAATTTTGGAGAGCAGTGTTAACTGAAAGAAGATGTAGTGCAAAGAATTCAGAAAGGTATGTTGAGAGATTCGAAACAATTACACAAGATGAGTGACTTGGAAGCGGTCTTCCTGAGAGAACGTACTTCAGTCATACAGAGGACGTTCTTAGCAAAGGTCAGCTTAGGACTGCCCCAATGAAGTCAATAACAGTCTAACTAGCTATATAGTTTAAGTCTAAAAATGTTGGTCCTCACCAGACATGTCAATCGTCGTACAGCTGATGTCTGGCTCTGTTGACTAATGATTTTTCCGACCACTGCATTATACCAACAGCCGGCCCTGCAACATACATACACTTAAAATTACTCTCCTTCTTGAAAATTAGTTCAATGTTTCTATGACAATATTTGAAGGTATGGTGCCCTAGCGACTCAACATAACAGCAAGTGTCAACATACTTAGTGAAACATTTTTCTTAGTCTCTGCCCTTAAATGCATGTATCATTCCTTTCTCCTTTTCATGTCTTAGTCATTTTAAGCATATTATCTCCGTATGTTGTATTTTATTTCTTAACTACGAAATTCCTCTAACACAAAGTTTCAGTCTTGCTTGCTGAAAATAGGACAGATGGTTACTGAATCACTAGTAAATAAAGGATTCTGCTCATGGTAGACTGCTGTAAGTGTAATACGACCCAAAGCAAATTTACTTCACAGCAAATTAACATTGAAAACCAAGTTGTTGCCTTGAAAGTATTCTGTAGCTTTGGAAAACTTATCTGATGTGAAAAATGTTATTATTTATGACTAATATTTTAAAAAAAGCAGTAAAAATAAAATTTGGGCTCAAGCAGCTGCAGTTTACCGTAATCACATGTGCATGAAATTAAATGAAAGTTTGTCAGATACTGGGTTTTTTATGAATAACTTTACTGCTACCAGTTAACATTTTCTTTTTTTCTTATTTTGCACACGTTTCGGGAAATGATGCCCATTTTCAGGTGAGTTTTCTCTTTGTATTATGCCATTTTTACGTAATGTTTTCGATGTGTGAGGTTCAATTGTTTTGTTGACTTTACTACAATATATAAA
This sequence comes from Schistocerca gregaria, assembly GCF_023897955.1. Lineage (NCBI taxonomy): Eukaryota > Metazoa > Arthropoda > Insecta > Orthoptera > Acrididae > Schistocerca > Schistocerca gregaria. The sequence continues at coordinate 1,131,933,344 of NC_064920.1, read as the reverse complement.
AAAGTGCAACTTTTAGTTAGTTATCAGTTTTTGTATGTAACTGGTGGCAAAAATTGGAAGAACTTGTGCTTACAGTTTGCTTATAGTCCATGTGTGCAGAATCTCAAACACGTTAAACATCATACACAACTTTCAGTGCGCAGTATACATCGTGAATAGATTGTATTAGAAGCAGTAAGAAAGATGTTTCTAGATGTAGTGAACAGAGATAATGTTACAGGTCTTCCACAGATATGACGATGATATGGCAGAAAACGTCTTCCGAGATTGTCCTAAATGCTTTCTCCGAAAATTATTTCGAGCAGTTAGTCCACGAACCCACACGAATTGTAAATGGTTGCGAAAACACACTTGACCTCTTAGCCATAAACAATCCAGAGCTGATAGAGAGCATCATGACTGATGCAGGGATTAGTGATCACAAGGTCGTTGTAGCTAGGCTCACTACCATTCCTTCCAAATCCATCAGAAACAAACGCAACATAATTTTATTTAAAAAAGCGGATAAAGTGTCACTAGAAGCCTTCCTAAAAGTCAGTTTCCATTCCTTCCGAACTGACTATGCGAATGTAGACGAAATGTGGCTCAAATTCAAAGATATAGTAGCAACAGCAATTGAGATATTCATACCTCATAAATTGGTAAGAGATGGAACGGATCCCCCGTGGTACACAAAAAAGGTCCGAACGCTGTTGCAAAGGCAACGGAAAAAGCATGCGAAGTTCAGAAGAACGCGAAATCCCAAAGATGGGCTAAAATTACAGACGCGCGAAATTTGGCACGTACTTCGATGCGAGATGCCTTTAATAGGTTCCACAACGAAACATTGTCTCGAAATTTGGTAGAAAATCCGAAGAAATTCTGGTCGTATGTAAAGTACACAAGCGGCAAGACGCAGTCAATACGTTCGCTGCGCAGTGCCGATGGTACTGTTATCGACGACTGTGCCGCTAAAGCGGAGTTATTGAACGCAGTTTTCCGAAATTCCTTCACCAGGGAAGACGAATGGAATATTCCAGAATTTGAAACACGAACATCTGGTAGCATGAGTTTCTTAGAAGTAGATACCTTAGGCGTTGCGAAGCAACTCAAATCGCTTGATACGGGCAAGTCTTCAGGTCCAGATTGTATACCGATTAGGTTCCTTTAAGATTACGCTGATACTATAGCTCTCTACTTAGCACTCATATACAACCGCTCGCTCACCGATAGATCTGTACCTACAGATTGGAAAATTGCGCAGGTCGCACCAGTGCTCAAGAAGGGTAGTAGGAGTAATCCATTTAACTACAGACCTGTATCATTGACGTCGGTTTGCAGTAGGGTTTTGGAGCATATACTGTATTCAAACATTATGAATCACCTCGAAGGGAACGATCTATTGACACGTAATCAGCATGGCTTCAGAAATCATCGCTCTTGTGCAACGCAGCTAGCTCTTTATTCGCACGAAGTAATGGCCGCTATCGACAGGGGATCTCAAGTTGATTCCGTATTTCTAGATTTCCAGAAAGCTTTTGACACCGTTCCTCATAAGCGACTTCTAATCAAGCTGCGGAGCTATGGGGTATCGTCTCAGTTGTGCGACTGGATTCGTGATTTCCTGTCAGGAAGGTCGCAGTTCGTAGTAATGGACGGCAAATCATCGAGTAAAACTGAAGTGATATCAGGTGTTCCCCAGGGAAGCGTCCTGGGACCTCTGCTGTTCCTGATCTATATAAATGACTTGGGTGACAATCTGAGCAGTTCTCTTAGATTGTTCGCAGATGATGCTGTAATTTACCATATAGTAAGGTCATCCGAAGACCAATATCAGTTGCAAAGCGATTTAGAAAAGATTGCTGTATGGTGTGGCAGTTGACGCTAAATAACGAAAAGTGTGAGATGATCCACATGAGTTCCAAAAGAAATCCGTTGGAATTCGATTACTCGATAAATAGCACAATTCTCAAGGCTGTCAATTCAATTAAGCACCTGGGTGTTAAAATTACGAACAACTTCAGTTGGAAGGACCGCATAGATAATATTGTCGGGAAGGCGAGCCAAAGGTTGCGTTTCATTGGCAGGACACTTAGAAGATGCAACAAGTCCACTAAAGAGACAGCTTACACTACACTCGTTCGTCCTCTGTTAGAATATTGCTGCGCGGTGTGGGATCCTTACCAGGTGGGATTGACGGAGGACATCGAAAGGGTGCAAAAAAGGGCAGCTCGTTTTGCATTATCACGTTATAGGGGAGAGAGTGTGGCAGATATGATATACGAGTTGGGATGGAAGTCATTACAGCATAGACGTTTTTCTTCGCGGCGAGACCTTTTTACGAAATTTCAGTCACCAACTTTCTCTTCCGAATGCGAAAATATTTTGTTGAGCCCAACCTACATAGGTAGGAATGATCATCAAAATAAAATAAGAGAAATCAGAGCTCGAACAGAAGGGTTTAGGTGTTCGTTTTTCCCGCTTGCTGTTCGGGAGTGGAATAGTAGAGAGATAGTATGATTGTGGTTCGATGAACCCTCTGCCAAGCACTTAAATGTGAATTGCAGAGTAGTCATGTAGATGTAGATGTAGATGTAGATGATTTAACGCAGAAGATAATTAGATAACAGTAGGCATTATAAATTGCTTACATAAATTTTACAGTGGTGCTCATTTCTATGTGTTACTAGTTTTAGATATATTTTCGAAACATCTAAGCAAGTTCATCGATTCACTTTCAAGTTTTTAGTTTAACATTTTTTCTTCACGTTTTCTGTAATCTGCATATGTCTCCAGTTCGTCCAACAAATCTTTTTTGTGCCCTTTATTTAGTCGGTGGAGTACTTTGACACTTTACCCTACTTCTCTAAATGGGTGTCCTGTATTATGTACGTGTGTAGCTATTCCTGATGTTGTGTATCTGTTGTGTGTGTAGGCTTTAATGTGGTCTGTGTGTCTGGTGTTAAAAGTTATGCCTGTTGGTCCAAAACAGAACATGCAGCATACCTGGCATGTTACCTCGTGTATTCCAGAGACTGATTATGGATCATTATTAAACTTTATATTATGCATTAGTTTTTGTTGTAGCTTATTTGATGTAGAAGACCCAAAACATCGAAAATATTTTCAAAATTCACAAAGTTAAAGGAAATTTTTTTTCGAAATAAGAGAATGAATTTCACTTTTTGAGTTTTAGCTTGTGGGGACAAAAAGGAAAGAAAATCTTTACCTTCGCCTTGAGGTCAGGTTTCAGTATTAGACAAATCGTATGAATGAAGAGACAATCTGACTTGACGCTGGAAGTAAGAGTGTCTAAAATGTGAGGGCTAGTCATTAGTAGACTCATGTTTGCAGAATGCGGATATGGCTCAGTTAGCAGGATATGTATGCCGTAAAAAATGTTACAGATCACGTCAATGTCCACTTGGCGAGCGTTATAAAACTTAACATACTTTCAACGAAGAAAATATTAAATGGATTCAGAATCATTTTTTGCCAGGCATAGGGGAAGAAGAGAGTGAAGATTTCCTTCAGTATGTACCTGATCTAGGATTCTAGTCTGGTGTCGCAGGAGAAATGGGGATTCATCAAACTACAGTGAGTAAGACAGTATGGTTTATGAAAATACAATGTAAAAAGCTGAGCTGAGGATCAGATTTTTGTCGTCACCACATGATGCGATCATGGCAAAAAACGAGTGGCCAGAAAAATGTAAATTTCCAAGTGCTATAGGTGTCACTGACTGAAACCTATGCAGTATGGCGACGAATGTGTGAATGTAAATGGATACGTAAGTGGATATGTGCAGACTACATCCCATGTAAAGAAATGGTTCACTGATGTTGAGGCTACCTGGTCCTGGTCTGTACACGATAATCGAATATGGGGAAAGTCAAGTGTCGTGCAAGTGCTAATTGGATATAAGAACACTGTTCTTTTGGGTGATAAAGACTTTGGCGTAGAGCCCTTGTTGATGACATGCTATTACAATCCAGCAGAGGATAATCACAAATCATTCTACAATCGTTTTTTAAAAAAGAGGTTTGTGACAGAATGTTGCTTTGGTCACCTGAAGATAGTTTCCCATTAAAAGTGTTTTCGTTTTCATCCTCTTGAGCGCTATTTTAGTTGCTACCCTTTGCATTAAGAAAGTTCATTATCGTAGCTTCTTTTTCAAGTTGCAGCTTTGTCAATTTCTGTTGCTCTTGTAGCACCATCTGTATGATTCCGTTGTACTGAGTGGCCTTGTTTCATCCGTTACTGGCAAAGATTTTGCTTGGAAAAAAGTGCAGAAAATTTGTAGGTAAGGGATATCTTTCACATGCTTATGGAAAAATGAATGAGATGTTACATTTTAAACTTCATGTTTAGAAGAAACTCAGATTTTATAGCTAATTATTTCAATTTTTACCGCAGTTTTTTTATAGATTTTGAAAATTCTGGAGTTTCATACACCTGTAATGGTTTGTATGCTGCGCAAGATTCATCGAAGGATCTCTCTTATTTATGAAGAAATGTGTGCCTGTAGCAGCAAATGCAGCCAATATTAAGTAAAAAATGATGAAATTTCAGATGTAAAAAATTATTTTGTTATGCTTTTGAACTTGCACTGTTATGAGTGTAAATCTAGAGTCCTTATTGGTCATGCTGACAAAGTTTTATGGATTTTTTTGTGAAAGTGTAGACAGTGGAAATTAAGATGTCCTGTGGTGATTCTCCTGTTTCAAGTCGGCCTGTTTGACGTCCTACACCCCTTACGCAAGGGCGCCCACATAATAGTCTGTAGGGGAGGGTGGGGGGAGGGAGGGAAAAACCTGTGTGCATGGACAACTTTTAATATTTTGGTAGATGAATGGCGATTTGAAAGTAGCCATTAAAAAGATTCAGTTTTGACTCTGTTAAATACCTGTGTAATATCAATGTTTCGACCATGTTCTGGAAAGGAAAATATTTGACTATACTCTGTTTTTACTTTCTGTGAGAGTTGGTGGGGGTGGGGGTGGGGTTGTTACCAAGATATTGTTACCAAGATACTGGTCCCTTCATTTTGCTAATATCCTGGGTTACAAGCGACTATATGTATTCAATGGAATTTTAAAACGAAATCTTCTTTCCTTCCTGTCAGGTGCCTTGCAGAAAGATCCCTAGTAAAACATTTCTGTCCATTACTTTTCCATTCATGGTATGCCACCGTGTATAGCTGCACACACTGACTGCGTATGGGTTTCTGCACGAATGAGGCTGCGGCAATGCTGTATGGTGGAGAGAGATTTGGCTGCACTGCTGCCTGTCCTTGTTCCCTCCCACAAACAGTTGCGACACGACTGTTGTGCGCCACATCTATACATCACCACCCTCACTGGACCTCTCCATTGTGAGCGGCAGAGAACGGTGAGGTTCCAACTGCGTGGGGAAACCGGTGTGCTAACTATTAAATAATTCCCCGAGACGCCAGATGCACACATGTGGAGCCTTTGAACGCACGTCGGACAGTGGGTGGAGGGGGAGGGGGGAGGGGGGCAGGGGGCCTAGGAGGAAGTGCTGGCCATGTGGTGTATCTCTTGAGTGGGAAGGCGGTTGGTCTGAGACAGCGGAGTTGTACGCCTAGAGCCGAGTTGTTTGTGACATCGGGTTCCTATGTGAGAGTTGAGTTGGGCTGTTTGAGCTAAGTTGGTCTGTGAAAGCCTCATCCGTGCGATATTGGAAATTGGCTGTATGACAAGGGTGTGTGGATGTGTCGGTTAGTTGGTGGGGTCTGCCTTCCTTGCTTCGTCCAGCTAGTGCAGGCCTCCGGCTGTGGACAGGGGCAACTTTGTGGCTGTCCGATGGTTGGTTAGTGACTGCACAATTCATCAGGGTGTACGGACTGCCGCTTCATGTTGCTCGCAGCCTGGTTCATCTGCTTCACCCTGGACGATCTGCCGGGTACGCCATCCCACTGTTTGTTTAAAAATTACCGTCTCTAGTCACCTCTTGCATCTATGCAGCACCGACGCCTCATACAAGATGAGCATTAAGTGTGGCTTCCTTTGACTAAATTTAAATTGCTAATTTCAACTGAACTTTTAATTTTTCTTCTTCTTCTTCGTTATCTTATTATTATTATTAAAAGCATGTTATATTTAAACTGCAAATTTAAACTAAACTTCTGCATACCTGGCCCTTTTATTATTATTATTATTAAAATCATGTTATGTTTCTTTAAAAATGTGACCATAAGATGTAAATTGCAGTATTTAATTCTCTGATTTTAAGTTAAATTTTTATTTATCAATAAATTGTTATTTGCATGCAATAATAACCAGTTGATTTGTGATGCCGGTCCTTCCTGGTTAAGGTGATGTGGTCTCCTGACCTTCATTTCTTACATATTCCGACCTCACCATCGTATTCTGCGCATCAAGACGTCTCATTTGAGCCTAAACTCGATAGGGTAGTGTCAATTCTACATATACCCATTTAATCGAAATGCAAATCTAATAAATAAACCGCAAGTCCGCACCGATATTAAAAAGTCGAGGCTGGCGTACACAAACATTCAAGACATGACAGCCACAGGAGATTTTGTGCGGCGGAGGCAACCAGCCCGCTGGGAAGTCCGTGGGAGGGTGAGTTAGCACACAGCTGTGCCGGTCGGCTGTCCGTCCACAGACCAAATCAGTTTTTGCCAGAGAAAAGGGATAATGGCCTGTGTGTTCACCTTAAAAGCAAAGCCCACTGTATTGTTAGGGAGAGCCCCAGCATACCCATTTTTGACAGGTCTAGTGTGCAGTTTCAGAGTTCTCACAAGTGAACATTAAACGCCTAATGCAGATGCTACGTATTTCCAGATTGGTCGGCTTAGCCATTCTTCAATTTGTAAGAGTAATGCTGATTGGTGGACTATTTCCGACGCAATGAGCTGAAGGAGTGAGGGAAAGACAGCGGATGATACCATTTCTCTTTTTGCATTGAGGGAAGTCGTTCTGGCGACGCTCTTGTAACAGGAACATGTAGTGGGAGCGAGTGCGCTCGTGCGTGCATGCAGACAGCGAGGAACAAAGTCTCTACTCAGTACTGCACTGAGAGAGCACCTGTGTCATTAGCAAATCTGAGTGATACTCTATATTGAGTCGCTTGCGATTAAGCGTTTGTTCACTGTGTTGGCCACGACACTTAATGTGCACACAGACAGAGTATTAGTTAATGCCTGCGTGCGAACACTGAGTAGCATCGCGGTGGACTGGTTATCTGACCAGTGTACCACGCCAATAGTTAGACTAGGGGCAGATAGGAGTTCTTGACTTCATCAAGACATAGTGGGAAGGTCAATCCAGATAGAGAGAGATAGTTTTGTTATTATTCTGCGGCGAACGACACAGGCAGCAGTCGTAGCAGCTCACAGTATTGTGCGCTACAGCATAGGCGAACTCCATCTTTGCTCCATTAGAAATAATATAGTTCATTCACGCCACTCCTTTACATTTCTCACGCGACAACTTATTCAAGTTGAGTAGGCGCGGCTCTCAGCCATCCTGCTGAATAAATAACATTCTTAAAGAAAACGGATAAAAGAACTTTCCCACACTTTGTATATAAATGGCATTTACAGGATTCCTATCCACAAACGGTAACCTCTTATTTCGAAAATCAGTTTATAAATAAAAGTTTCACGTGATTTTCTTAAATTTTGGAATAAATAATACTTTCCGTTCGTTTAATGTTTTTCTTACACTAACTCGCAATACTCCCATACTCAAGTATCCCACTAGCTACATAAGAAAATGCGGTAGAATATTTTTGTGTCTTTTCCTTGCAGCGGAACACTCCAGAAGATTTTTATTGCTGAAAGTTTTTCAGGTATTTCTTTTTGGTACGTTAGGAGCGTCTGTCTGACTTCTGTAGTAGTGTGGGGTGGAAATTACTTCTTGCAGGAGCCAAAGCGTACTTGTCAGATCAGTCTGTTGCGCAACTCGTTAACGTAACACCCACACACTGACACCGTCTTCCTTAACTCACGATTATCTAGTTCAATAAGAAGGTGTGAAATTACAGGAGCTATTCTACAAAAGCGTTTGCCTTGATTTAAAGTTGGCCCTACTACTTCATTCGAAGTTCACAGCAGGATAATTTAATAGTGTCTTTTGCAGTGATACAGAATTACTGTATCCCCGAGAGCTTCGCCACCTATACGATACACAGGGTGATGCAACTAAGACAGGCCACCACAGAGTATCCAGACGTTGTTTTCGCCAAGCTACAGCGAACAATATGGTGAATTTCCTGACGATCACAGGTAATTTTTATCGTTTATAGTCGCCGAATTACGAAGCCGGCTTTTTTAAAAATTATATACTTTTTTCTGCGGCGATTGAAAGAATCTTCTAAGAGAACTTCTACGACACATGTATGGGACTTGATTAAATACTATCAAGATAACAGCGCACCAAACAGCTGTCTATTCATCAGGAAAAGAGGTTTCCAAACGTCTGCCTTATTATACCAACCGCAAGCAAACACGTAACTCAAATACGGTTCTTGAAGCTTCGTAAAGCTGCTGAGACATTCACAATGTATACGTCAATAGAAAAAGTGAATAACGTTTATATGAAAGTCTGGTGTCTGTTCCTTCGGACATGTTCGAATGTTCGGCTTCCAGTATTTTCTCTCGTCGCCGCTGATTCTGCTTAATGTTCCGATGGAACTGCCATCAGTAACGCCTTTCCTTTCTCCTCCCTCCACCTTCAATTTACACAGAATATCTTTGATGGCAAATGTCGCCAACCTATTAGAGCAGCGGTATTGCTGTATGCCGAAGCGTATCCAGATCGTGCCAAGCAATGACAATCTGTCTTTACAAATCATTAAAATGTTCTAGAAATGGAAAGTGCGGAGAATAAAATATACCAAGGAAAAAGAAGAGAAACTGATGTATGAAGTGAGAAATAACACACGATGCAAATACACTCCTGGAAATGGAAAAAAGAACACATTGACACCGGTGTGTCAGACCCACCATACTTGCTCCGGACACTGCGAGAGGGTTGTACAAACAATGATCACACGCACGGCACAGCGGACACACCAGGAACCGCGGTGTTGGCCGTCGAATGGCGCTAGCTGCGCAGCATTTGTGCACCGCCGCCGTCAGTGTCAGCCAGTTTGCCGTGGCATACGGAGCTCCATCGCAGTCTTTAACACTGGTAGCATGCCGCGACAGCGTGGACGTGAACCGTATGTGCAGTTGACGGACTTTGAGCGAGGGCGTATAGTGGGCATGCGGGAGGCCGGGTGGACGTACCGCCGAATTGCTCAACACGTGGGGCGTGAGGTCTCCACAGTACATCGATGTTGTCGCCAAGGGTCGGCGGAAGGTGCACGTGCCTGTTGACCTGGGGCCGGACCGCAGCGACGCACGGATGCACGCCAAGACCGTAGGATCCTACGCAGTGCCGTAGGGGACCGCACCGCCACTTCCCAGCAAATTAGGGACACTATTGCCCCTAGGGTATCGGCGAGGACCATTCGCAACCGTCTCCATGAAGCTGGGCTACGGTCCTGCACACCGTTAGGCCGTCTTCCGCTCACGCCCCAACATCGTACAGCCTACCTCCAGTGGTGTCGCGACAGGCGTGAATGGAGGGACGAATGGAGACGTGTCGTCTTCAGTGATGAGAGTCGCTTCTGCCTTGGTGCCAATGATGGTAGTATGCGTGTTTGGCGCCGTGCAGGTGAGCGCCACACAGGGCCAACACCCGGCATCATTGTGTGGGGAGCGATCTCCTACACTGGCCGTACACCTCTGGTGATCGTCGCGGGGACACTGAATAGTGCACGGTACATCCAAACCGTCATCGAATCCATCGTTCTACCTTTCCTGGACCGGCAAGGGAACTTGCTGTTCCAACAGGACAATGCACATCCGCATGTATCCCGCGCCACCCAACGTGCTCTAGAAGGTGTAAGTCAACTACCCTGGCCAGCAAGATCTCCGGATCTGTCCCCCATTGAGTATGTTTGGGACTGGATGAAGCGTCGTCTCACGCGGTCTGCATGTCCAGCACGAACGCTGGTCCAACTGAGGCGCCAGGTGGAAATGGCATGGCAAGCCGTTCCACAGGACTACATCCAGCATCTCTACGATCGTCTCCATGGGAGAATAGCAGCCTGCATTGCTGCGAAAGGTGGATATACACTGTACTAGTGCCGACATTGTGCATGCTCTGTTGCCTGTGTCTATGTGCCTGTGGTTCTGTCAGTGTGATCATGTGATGTATCTGACCCCAGGAATGTGTCAATAAAGTTTCCCCTTCCTGGGACAATGAATTCACGGTGTTCTTATTTCAATTTCCAGGAGTGTATCACTAAGAGGCATCTCCGAAGTGCGAGAGGGCTCAACCAGATGAGTGTTCTGCGAACGCTACATTCCATCACATTTCATCCTCCTCACATTTCGCTGCATCCGAAACTTCGAGGCAACGACTTCTACAGTTCGTTACAGTCTCCGAATGTTATCTACGAAAAGTTCAAAGTCTTGTAGCATATCGTGTAGCAAAATTTTATTTAAGGAAAAAGCATCGTTTAACATATCGTGGGCAAGTCAATCTTCGAAATACGCACTAAATCGTGAGTTGAAAATCCACGCTCACCCAAAGACGTAGATAAAAACAACGCTCTTAGTCTATCAACGGGCGGTGGGTGTTTTTCAAGAACCGCGTCATCGGCTGTTGTTTTATTTATAGGAATCTTACTCCCTAAGATATGCTGCGGCTGCAGTTACTCAACGCCGGCCGAAGTGGCCGAGCGGTTCTAGGCGCTACAGTCTGGAACCGTGCGACCGCTACGGTCGCAGGTTCGAATCGTGCCTCGGGCATGTATGTGTGTGATGTCCTTAGGTTAGTTAGGTTTAAGTAGTTCTAAGTTTTGGGGGACTGATGACCTCAGATGTTAAGTTTCATAGTGCTCAGTGCCAGCCCAGTTATTCAACGGCATCCCACCGGACATAGTGCAATCAGTGCGGTACCATCACGACGGATGTGCCTCCCATTCCGCACCTGTACTAACAGGCCCTCTTAAGAAAACATTTGGACACAATTGGAAGGGTCGTTCAGGGAACGTAAAACGGTCTGCACACTCACCAGACTTAACAAATGGCTTCAAATGGCTCTGAGCACTATGGGACTTAACATCTGAGGTCATCAGTCCCCTAGAACGTAGAACTACTTAAACCTAATTAACCTAAGGACATCACACACATCCATGCCCAAGGCAGGATTCGAACCTGCGACCGTAGCAGTCTTGCGGTTCCGGACTGAAGCACCTACACTTAAGACTTCTATCCATTTATCTGTGATGACAATTAAAACAAGATCTCTGTCAGAAAATACCAGCGACTCCCGAAGGCATGTAATGCCTTATGACACGAGCCTGTGCTGCTGTTAACTCTAGATTTTCAAAGTGTAGTAGTTTTTCTCCAGAATCACTTTATGGCGTGTATCAGTGTTGACGTTCAAGATTTTGATCACTTGGTATGATAGCTGTGATAACGTGTTACTTACGTTTGGTATAATAGGGTAGACTTGTATGGAATCTCTTGTGCCGATGACAGGATAGTGGTATGCGGCGCTGTTACCTTTATATCATTTGATCAAGTCCCGTACATGCTATGTCGTTGAAGTTCTCTTAGAAGATTCTCTCAAAATTCACAGAAAAAAGTATATAGCTCCATTAGAAAAGAAAAACAGTCGGTGTTGTAATTCGGCGACTGTAAATTACTTGCGAACGTCAGGAAGTTCGCCATATTGGCCTCTATAACTTGGCGAACACCTCACCTCAATATGTTAATTCATTAAGGATATATTTTGGGTAGCCTGTCTGAGCTGTCATACCCAAGATATTATGTTACGACACAGGTACATTTTATAATTAATTTAAACATTTTATCATAGTGACACTGTGTTCAGTGAGAAAAGTACGAAGTGCTTCTTTGTTTCTTTCTTCTTTGCGTGGGTGCCTGGGAGGTACGACGAGCGCTGAACGTTGTTCCTCGAGCGGCACGGGATCGCTACATCGCCGGATTCAGGACTGACTTGGTCGACGGGCGTGCAGCACAACTACAAGCTGTGCCTCACCGCCTGCGGCAATTATGATTATTCAATGAAAATAAATGAATTATAAGAAACATATTAAATATCGTTAAACTTGTATAGGTCTCTTTCTGACCACGATCGAGTCGAGCTTTATTTTATTAAACGAGTTAAATTTCTCAATGCGTTGTATAATAGCTCTTGTAATTTCTGGGGACTAATAAACGCACCAGGAATTACTACGAAGATAATTAATGATCGATGAGTTATTATTTTATTTGATATGTTTTTACTTGATGTGGCTTTGAGAAATTTTACGCTTTCAAACGCACTTTATATGAAACTTTTCATCAGATGACTACATATGTCAAAAGAAGAGTTAAAAGTATTTCGCAGTAATCCATTTAATAAATAATAACTGTAATTTATAGGAAAGGAATGAGTTGTTAATTAAGTGCTGAAGGAAAATACTTTATTACGACTACCTGAAAGTAACCAGAAAGTATACTGATGCGATAAACTTTTAATATTTAAAATATATCTGATAATCCCCCCGCGCCCAAAAAACAACAATTCACTAGCTTTTCTCAGTGCTGGGGTGATTTTTAACTGTAGGTGGGACTATACTAGACATGGCCTACACCTCAACAAGAAGGGGAAGGGTAAACTGGCTGGGCTGATAGCTGGAAATTTAAAGGTGGGAGGAACTACATCTCATGGTGGTAACTCTTTTTTAGTGTAAGATCAGTGTCCAGTGGGAAACTCAGCCAGGCAAGTACTAAAGATGTTAAAAAAGTTCAAGATACTCACAAAAGTAAAATGAAAAATGTTAGTATATTTCATCAAAATATTGGGGGGAATGAAGAATAAAATTGATGAGCTTCTGCTTTGTTTAGAAGATATAGAAACTGAGAATGTAATAGATGTACTATGCCTGTCTGAGCATCACATTGTTACTGATATGCAAAAGGTTAGCATCAATGGGTACAAATTAGCTGCACATGTAAGTAGAGATAATATGATGAGAGGAGGAGTTGCCATATATGACAAAAGCTTCCACAGCGCAAAACATTTAGAAACTAAAATTTTTTGTGTAGAGCAACATATGGAAGCATGTGCCACTGAACTAAAACTAAATGATGGCACTTTCATAATTGTAACAGTGTATAGGTCCCCCTCAGGGAATTTCCAGCTATTTCTAGAAAACTTGGATGCTTTGTTGTGCTATCTGTCAGACAGGGGGAAGCAAATTATCATTTGTGGGGATTTCAATGTTGATTCCCTGAAAGAGTGTGATAGGAAGAATGACCTTGTAGTATTACTCAGTTCTTTCAATTTGAACTCCGTCATTGATTTTCCTACTCGGATAACAAAGAACAGCAGGACATTGAAAGATAACTTTTTTATAGACCGAGATAAGTTTAAGAGTATAAATGCTTATCCTGTTGAGAATGGTCTTTCAGATCATGGTGCACAGCTAGTTACAGTACATGGCATAGCTCCATGCAGTATATCAAATCAGAATTTCAAAGCAGTGCGTTCAATTAACAATATAAATACTGCAAACTTTAGGGAAAGCCTACAGCAGCTAGACTGGGATGAAGTGTATATGGAACTCGATGCAAACTTGAAATATAACTTATTTCACGATACATTTTTAAGGGTATTTGAAAATTGTTTTCCCAAGAAAACAGTGAAACATAATTCCAAGAAAACATATAAAAAACCTTGGCTAACTAAAGGAATAAGAATATCTTGCAACCGTAAAAGAGAACTGTATCTAACAGCAAGAGGGAGTACTGACCCTGAAATTGTTCAATATTATAAAACTATTGTGCGGTACTAAGAAAAGTTATTAAAAAGTCCAGAAGCAAGTGTATCATGTCTGAGATCAGTAACTCTGATAATAAAATTAAAGCAATTTGGAATATTATTGAAAGGGAAACAGGGCAACCAAGAGCACAGGGAGACTTTAGTGCCATAAAACTGAATGACAAGTGTACTAACAAACAATCTGAAATTGGAAATATTTTCAATAATCATTTTTTAAATGTTGTGGAGAAAGTAGGATCTAGATCTTCACTAGAAGAGGCAAGGCTTCTAATAGAAGAGGCCATACCTGTGCAGTTTGAAACAACTGTATTTCCACGAACCTCTCCCTCTGAAATCAGTAAAATAATAAACTCACTGAAAAGTAAAAGCTCTTACGGAATTGATGGCATTTCCAGCAAGATACTTAAAGCTTGTTCCCCACAGATAAGTAGGATTCTCAGCCACGTATGTAATAGCTCTTTGGAGCAGGGTGTTTTCCCCGATAGACTGAAACATGCCATTGTAAAACCATTGCATAAAAAGGGGGATACGTCGGATGTCAACAACTATCGCCCAATCTCTCTTCTAATAGCTCTATCAAAAATTTTTGAGAAAGTAATGTATTCAATAGTAGCCTCCCATATATGTAAAAATAAAGTACTAACAAAATGTCAGTTTGGTTTTCAGAAAGGCTTTTCAACAGAAAATGCTATATACACTTTCACTGATCAAATATTAAATGCTCTGAATAACCGGACATCACCCATTGGTATTTTTTGTGATCTCTCAAAGGCCTTTGACTGTGTAAATCATGGAATTCTTTTAGATAAGCTAAATCATTATGGTTTGAGTGGGGCAGTGCACAAATGGTTTAATTCATACTTAACTGGAAGAATCCAGAAAGTTGAAATAAGTGGTTCATGTAATGTTAATACAACAGCTGATTCCTCAAACTGGGGGGCTATCAAGCATGGGGACCCACAGGGTTCGGTCTTAGGTCCTTTACTGTTCTTGATATACATTAATGACTTACCATTCCATATTGATGAAGATGCAAAGTTAGTTCTTTTTGCTGATGATACAAGTATAGTAATAACATCCAAAAACCAAGAACTAAGTGATGTAATTGTAAATGATGTTTTTCACAAAATTATTAAGTGGTTCTCAGCAAACGGACTCTCTTTAAATTTTGATAAAACACAGTATATACAGCTCCGTACAGTAAATGGCACAACTCAAGTAATAAATATAGACTTTGAACAGAAGTCTGTAGCTAAGGTAGAATTTTCAAAATTTTTAGGTGTGTCCATTGATGAGAGGTTAAACTGGAAGCAACACATTGATGGTCTGCTAATACGTCTGAGTTCGGCTACGTATGCTATTAGGGTTATTGCAAATTTTGGTGATAAGAATGTCAGTAAATTAGCTTACTATGCCTACTTTCATTCACTGCTTTCGTATGGTATCATATTCTGGGGTAATTCATCGCTGAGTAGAAAAATATTCATTGCTCAAAAACGTGTAATCAGAATAATTGCTGGAGCCCACCCACGGTCATCTTGCAGACATCTATTTAAGGATCTAGGGATCCTCACAGTATATATATTCACTTATGAAATTTGTTGTTAATAATCCAGCCGAGTTCAAAAGTAATAGCAGTGTGGATAGCTATAACACCAGGAGAAAGGATGATCTTCACTATACAGGGTTAAATCTGACTTTGGCACAGAAGGGGGTAAATTATGCTGCCACAAAAGTCTTTGGTCACCTACCAAACAGCATCGAAAGCCTGGCAGATAGTCAACCAACATTTAAAAATAAATTAAAAGAATTTCTAGATGACCACCCCTTCTACTCATTGGCTGAATTTTTAGATATAAATTAAGGGAGGGAAAAAAACTAACTTAAGCATTAGTGTCATGCAATATTTTGTGTAATGTAATATCTTGTACAGACATCTTTCATTAACCTGACATGTTCCGTATCATTACGAAGTGTCGTATTCATGATCTATGGAACAAGTATTAATCTAATCTAATCTAATCTTAGTTGTATAAGTGATAAACAAAATCAAAACTATATAACAACGGCTTCTGATAATGATCTTCTCCTCTGTGCGAATGTCGTAAAGCCGAGGACTTAAATCCATTTTCTTTGCATATGTTTTGGATAGGGTCCTCCTTTAGCAAACCACAATATTGTTTTTTAACCTAAACACGTTTCTCTGCAGTTGCAGCATCTTCAGTTTGCTTTTATTTTATGGTTGTTACAGATGAAGAATGCTCTTTACTGTTTGTATAAATGTAAATACTAGTTTTTAAATAGTAATTACAGATATTTGAAAAAATACGTAAAATTGTGAATTCATACTGTGGGGCGGCGGGTGGAATAATAGAACAAATGTTTTGTATTTATGCTGTTGTTTGCCATTCTCAACACTGGCTCTCTAACTACAATATTGGCAACCAGAAAGTGAAAAAGTGATTAGCAAAACGTGAAGCCTGTAATTAGAATTCCTAGTGGCCACTTCATCTGAGAAATATATTTATAGGTACAGCTTATAGCTCTGAGGAATTAGGAGATTGTCTGGGATTCATAATCAAAAACCATTCTCTCTAAAATGTTCATTATATTCTGAAAGTCACAGACCAAAAAGAATCCACACAATCCAACTACCAGAGCAGTTCAGAGTCTAATGCGCTGATGCAACTATATCTGTTCGAATTAAATGTTTAAGTGAATGCTCGCTATATTTTCATGATAATGTTCATCAAACGCCATGCTAAATAATGGTAGAATGTCTGTCCTGCGGCGGCACGTGAAAATACGACATATGCAAACTAAAGATAGATCATTAACGTCATCCCAAAATTAACACTTCACTCGAAAACGATTTCATGGTTACGCGTATTCCGAGTAACTTATTACGGCATCCGAGGCTGTTCATATCAACGATAGCGACGCGAAGCGACTCCCGGCACAGGTGGTGCGCTAATCAGCATCTGGAGAGAACTGAGGCCTTCTTCCTCTCGCGCAGCTTTCTTACAGATAAAGCTGCGGTGCGGACGGCTAAGGGAACGCCTGATCAAATCTGCTCTCCCGACTAGCCGCTGGGCTAGTAATGCACCACTTTAAGTTATCGAATAAATCATTGCTCCCTCTGCTGATGACCGATGAAGCTCTCAATTTAAATGTGCAATCAGTACACATATAATTAATCATAATAAAAGTCTGACGTGGCTAAGTCAAATATTTTGGGCGAGATAATTAATTTAATTACACTACACGCAGTAGACGAGCTCTGAACTTGCCCTTTGGAGATACGCTATCGCTATAGTTTTATAGTTATTCATTTGAAACTTCTCACATATTTATGATTATAGCGGATCTCCCTTCTACTTAAATTTAAACATCCTAGCTTTATTTATTCGCCTACTTAATCTATCTTCCTTCCTTAATTTTTGAGATAAAAACCAAAAAATTATGAATTTCAACTAAAATTTTAATTTGTGAGATCCAGAAAACTGTTTCTACTAAATGTCTATGCAAAAGGAATCTAAATATAAATTTTTAAGTTTCTAGCTCTTTTCTGTTGCGCCAATGATTTTTAGAGAAAAACGTCCAAAATTCGATAATGGTTAAAGTTATTGAACTGATATTCAACACATATTGATTTAGTATTACTCCTGACATGCTAGAAACGTTTCAGGTTATTTACTTGATTTTTAAAATATTGCACAACATTTAAGACGTCAGAGATAGTCAAAGCGGACTGGATGACACACAATCCAAAGACTGATGTGAATTTTATAAGGCGTGAGTAGGCTGCTTCCTTACAATACCTTTTTACCACATGGTGTGGCTATCGTGATGTATTATGTTTCTAAAATCACTGTTTTGTTTCACAGTTTGTCATCTGCAACCACTTACACCTTATAGTAGACTATTTAAGCCAAAAATTACGATTTGAAAATTGTTATGGCTATGCCAGAAATTAATTAATTATTAATTATGTGTGTGTGTGTGTGTGTCTACATTATGTTTCACTTATGTTTTTCTTTTCCTTATCTTCATCATTGTCAAACACTATACATAGAGTTGTCACTGTCACTGTTTCGCTGTTTACCAGCTGTAAAAGCAAACATGGCATATAGCGGAACAGCTGAAGGTGTAAAAACAAGATGACTGACGGTGGAACAGTTGAAGGTGTTCCTGGCGGACAGACAACTCAACACAGAGAAAACAAAGGACAACTAACAGAATCACAGGCAAACATAACATATCTGGTATTTACCAAATAACATGTCAGGATTGCAAATCAGTTTATATAGGATACACAAGCACAAACTTTAATAACAGATACACAGAACACAGAAGAGCATTAAAAAGTAACAGCTCTCATTTCATATTTGCTGAACAAGTTAAGGACAAGAAATACAACCCCACAAACGTTAATACTGATTTGAAAATTATGAAATGCAGCAACAGCCCCCACAAAATCTAATAATTGAAGAAAATTATCAGATACAAAAAGCCATAGTGGAGAGCTCTTACCCCTCTCCCCCCCCCCCCCCAACACACACACAAAGAAAACAAAAAGAAAAAGAAAAACCCTCAAATCTACTGTCACACTCACTCTTTCTCTCTGCCTCTCTCTCTCTCTCTCTCTCTCCCTCTCCTTTCTCTCTCTCTCTCCCTCACTCACTCTCTCTCTCTCTCTCTCTCTCTCTCTCTCTCTCTCTCTCTCTCTCTCTCTCCCTCTCTCCTTTCTCTCTCTCTCTCTCTCTCTCTCTCTCTCTCTCTCTCTCTCTCTCTCTCTCTCACACACACACACACACACACACACACACACACAATGCACAAACATCTCTGAAAGATTCAGAACAACCACCAGGAACACGTTCACCTGTGCCACCACCAGCCATCTTGTTTTTACATCTTCAGCTGTTCCACTGTCAGCCATGTTTGTTTTCACAGCTGGTAAAACAGTGAAACAGTGACAGTGACAGCTCAATATATAGTGTTTGACAG
This sequence comes from Schistocerca gregaria, assembly GCF_023897955.1. Lineage (NCBI taxonomy): Eukaryota > Metazoa > Arthropoda > Insecta > Orthoptera > Acrididae > Schistocerca > Schistocerca gregaria. The sequence continues at coordinate 1,131,914,457 of NC_064920.1, read as the reverse complement.
TGATGAAGATGAGGAACAACAAAACGAGGGTAAAACATAATGTAAATAGACACACACACACACACACACACATACACAAACATGCAGAATTAATTTCAGGGACAGCTGTAACAATTTTCAAATCGTAATTTTGGCTTAAATAATTTGTTTACTTTATGGTGTAAGTAGCTGCAGATGACAAACTGTGAAACTGTGGTGTCACCGCCAGACACCGCACTTGCTAGGTGGTAGCCTTTAAATCGGCCGCGGTCCGGTAGTATACGTCGGACCCGCGTGTCACCACTATCAGTGATTGCAGACCGAGCACCGCCACACGGCAGGTCTAGAGAGACTTCCTAACACTCTCCCCCGTTGTACAGCCGACTTGGCTAGCGATGGTTCACTGACTTCTACGCTCTCATTTGCCGAGACGATAGTTAGCATACCGTTCAGCTACGTTATTTGCTACGACCTAGCAAGGCGCCATTATCTGTTACTATTGATACTGTGAGTCATGTACCGTCAAGAGCGACGTTCGTCATTAATGGATTAAAGTTAAGTATTCCACGAGCTACTTCCGTTTTTCCTAACTCTAATTCCCTTGTCATGTTCCACACCTCACGCCAGCCTGCGTGAGCTGAGACGCGTGCATTTCGGCCTCCTTTAGCGATATGGTTGGCTCTCCTGCCAACCATAACATTGGCGACGAGAGTAAAAGTGTTCTTATCTAAATTTCCCTGATTTACTTGTGTAATGGCTTCGCCACAATCTCCGGATGTACTGTCCGAATTTTATCGCTTACAGAATCAGCAGACGCAGGCCTTACTGGATGCCCTTGGACAGCTCTTCCAGGGTCAACGTGCAATACAAACCGATGCGGCAGCAGCCGCTTCACCGCTAACGCAGCCACAACACGCTGTTGCACCCACTTTTCGACCTTTGGATGCTGCACTGGAAAGCTGGACGGAGTGGTCACGCCAATTTGGATTCCATCTCGCCGCCTACAGAATTCAAGGTAACGAGCGGCAGCCTTTTTTGTTATCGTCCGTCGGGGTACAAACGTACCGTGTGATAGTCAAATTATTTCTCCTACGCGACGTATCAACTCTGTCCTACGACGAAATTTTGTCTGCATTAGATGCATATTTCAAAGAATCAGTTCATGTAGTTGCGAAAAGGTATACCTTCCTTCGTACAAAACGTACGGCAGGTCAGACTAATCGGGAGTGGCTTGCAACCTTGCAAGGCCTTACTAGGGCTTGTGCTTTTGAGTGTCAATGTGGACTCCCTTATTCAGATACTATGGTACGTGATGCAATTGCAAGAACGTTTCTGATGTTCGTATAAGGGAACAGATTTTGAAACTAGTAAATCCCTCCCTTCAACAAGTGATGGACATATTTGATCGGCAGGACACACTTGACTTTGCTCAGGAATCATTTGAAACTTCGCCAGCAGTGTGTCAGGTTAACCGGCCAGCCGGGCGAGGTGCACGGAGCAGTAAACAGCCCTCGCGCCCGGCCGCGCCGCTACCGCCAGGCTCTGAGCCACGTGTGCCGCGCCGGCAAGCAAATGCAGTGATCAAATCATCCCCGCGGTGTGCTACTAAACATTCGCGTGAGAATTGCCCGTCACGCCAATCTCTTTGCTTTTATTGTAATAAAAAAGTACATGTTCAGAGTGTTTGCCAGAAAAAGCTCAGATCGGAAGCTCAAAACCGTTCCAGGCCCTTTGCTTCGCGCCGGAATCGGAATCGAACCAAGGATACTCAGGCTCGCGAAACTTCGCCCATGGAAATTCATGTAGTTCATTCCACTCCGCCCAGTGCCACTCTCTCTAACAGTGACTGTGTTCGTCCCAAAAATAGTGTGCGTCGACATCGCCGGAACTCCCGTCAAGTCGCAAGTGATTATGTGCCAGTGTCAGTTCACGTTGCACGAGACAGGCGCTCTTGTCGTCAGCAGGACAATAAACTTTTTGTAGACCTGGACATTAACGGAAAAGTGATACCATTCGAACTCGATACCGGAGCTGCAGTTTCCCTGATAGATCAAGACACTTACAAACTGCTGGGAACACCTCCGTTGCGTGCCGCAAATGTTAAATTATCTAGCTATTCCGGTCAAGATATCCCTGTGTTAAGATAGTGCAGCCTTCTAGCAACATACAAAGGACAAGCAAAACTTGTCATTTTACGTCCTTCGTTCTTCTTCTGCAGTGAACTTGTTTGGTATCGATTTATTTCAGTTGTTTAACTTGTCTACAGTAAAACAGGTCATATCAGTGAACCAGACGGTGCCTTCAGACAGTGTTTCTCGTCTATGTGAAGAATTTGCAGACATTTTTGCACCGGGCCTCGGTTACGTTAAGAACTATAAAGCACATTTGCAACTGAAAGTAAACGCGCAACCGAAATTTTTCAGAGCGCGCAATGTTCCCCACGCATTCCGTGATGAGGTCGCAAAAACATTACACGATTTGGAATCACAAGGCGTAATTGAACGTGTGCAGGCTTCTCTCTGGGCATCACCGTTAATAATTTTGCCAAAACCTTCTGGAAAGTTGAGACTTTGTGTGGACTTCAAGGCAACAGTGAATCAACAACTAGTGATTGCAACTTTTCCTTTACCCCGCCCGGAAGATCTTTTTGACAAACTGTGCCCGGGTAAATATTTTTCGAAGTTGGACCTAGCGGATGCGTACTTGCAAATACCGGTGGACGAAGAATCCCAGCGCGTTTTGGCGGTTAACACGCATCTTGGTTTGTATCGATTCAAACGACTGCCATTCGGGTGTGCATCCGCTCCTGCATTGTTTCAGCAATATCTAAAAACTGTTTGTGCGTCGGTCCCTACTGCAGCAAATTATCTGGACGATATTCTGATCTCTGGAAAGACGGCAGAACAACATTTGGCCAATCTCAGAACATTATTTAAGGTCTTGCTGCAAAATGGTCTTCGCTTGCGGAAGGACAAATGTGTTTTTTGCTCGGGACTTGCCATATTTGGGACATGTACTCAATGACCAAGGCATACATCCCAGTCCCACACACCTTCGTGCCATACAAGACATGCCATCGCCGCAGAATTTGAAGCAGCTACAGAGTGTGCTGGGAAAAATCAACTATTGTCATAAATATATTCCGCATGCCTCTTCCATTTCAGCTCCGCTTCATCGCTTACGCCGTAAAGGTGTTCCGTTCGTCTGGACGACGGGATGCAAACGCGCCTTTCGCCAGTTGAAATCGGCGTTGCTTTTCAATACTTGCCTTACGCCATTCGATCCCCAGAAGCCCCTTTTGATGATGGTGGATGCATCGGATTTCGGGGTCGGTGCTGTGCTTGCGCACAAAGATGCATCGCACGATCGCCCTATTGCCTTTGCGTCCAAATTGCTCTCGTCTGCTCAAAGAAATTATTCACAGATAAAGCATTGGCTCTCGTATTGGGCGTTACAAAGTTTCATGATTTCTTGTATGGTCGTCACTTTACCATCATCACAGACCACAAACCTTTAACATCGCTTTTTCATCCGACCAAGCCTGTACCTCCACGTACAGCGCAGAAATTCATTCGCTGGTATATTTTCCTCTCGCAGTACCGCTACGATATCTTGTATCGGTCCACTGCTAAGCACGGAAACGCCGATGCGTTGTCCCGCTTGCCTGTTGCTGAGGATAGGGCATTCAATTCCTCCGAACTTGCTTGCATGTTCATTGATGCGGAAACCGATGACGTGGTCGAATCGTTTCCGATTGATTTTCGTCGTGTAGCTATAGCCACAGCTGCCGACCCTGTCCTTGCTCCCGTTCTGCGTTTTGTTGCTACGCAATGGCCCTTGTCAAAGTCACGGATCGGGGACCCGTTGGTTCGCCGATTTTTTGCTCACGAGGAGAGACTTTTTGTACGACGTGGTGTTTTGCTGTTGCGTTCTGATAATGATCAGTCCAGGGTCGTGGTACCACGTTCGTTACAGTCCTCTGTCTTCCAGCTTCTCCACCAAGGACATTGGGGTATAGTGAGAACGAAACAACTTGCTCGTCGGCACTGTACTTCGTTCGGAATCGATGCCGCGATTACGAATATGTGCTCTTCTTGCATGGTGTGTGCCGAACAACAATCAGCACCACCGCGGAAATTCTTTGTATGGCCAAAAGCCACTTCCCCTTGGCAACGCTTAAACATCGATTTTGCTGGTCCACTCTGGAATGCTCGATGGTTGGTTGTGGTAGATTCATTCAGTAATTTTAATTTTGTTGTCCGGATGTCTTCCACGACGTCATCTGCCACCATCCAAGCGTTATCCGCTTTCTTTTGCATTCAAGGTCTTCCACAGACTATTGTTTCCGACAATGGCCCACGATTCATGTCCGCAGAGTTTGTTATTCTGCAAGGCCAATGGTATTAAACATCTGACGTCAGCGCCGTTTTCGCCAGTCAAACGGTGCCGTTGAACGATTGGTCAGGACTTTCAAGTCACATATGCTGAAGTTGAAAGTCACATTCTCGGGAGAACGCGTTATTGCTCTTTTTGTCCTCGTATCGCTCTCAGCCCCGAGATGGTCGCTCGCCAGCTGAGTTGCTCCACGGTCACCCTCATCGAACCTTGATGTCTTTGCTGCATCCGCCGCATCAGGTTCCTGTGAAGCGGCAGACACCTGCTTTTGCTCCAGGCGACGTTGTCTACTATCGCCACTATCGAGGTTCACGGCGTTGGCTCGAAGGGCGCATTCTTCGCTGCCTCGGACGCGCTATGTATCCGGTTTAGGGGGTCTCTGGTGAGGTGCGTCGCCATCTCAATCAGATGCGCCTCTGTCGTCGCACGGGATCTGCCGCTCGCAGTCTGCTTTCAGCGACGGTGCCGTCCGGTCAGCGCCCCGGGGACCCATCTACTGGCTCGCCTCAGCCCCAGGTGTTACCGACGCTGCCTTCCATTCTGCCCCATGGCTACGCGCCTCCGCCACCGCTGCCGCCGCCTGTTCTCCCGCCGGCGACGCCCGCGGTGGACGCATCGCTGCAACCGCCGGGGGCCTCCCTGGGTCACGCACCGCCGATCGCTTCCCGTGACCAGCTGTCCTCCGACATGGAACTCTTGCCCGCTCCGGACCATATGTCGTCTTCGCCCGTCGGGCGCCCCGGCCCGATGGAGGTCGACCCTTCGTCCCCTCCTGTCTCTCTACGGGCGCATACACCGCATTTTGGTGTGCACCCTGGAGCAGGTTTTCAGGCGTTTCCTAGCTCCCCGCGGTCCGAATGGCAGGGTGCGGGTGGCACAGCCTCGCCTGTTAGGCTCCCCACCTCGTCGCATACGTCAAAATGCGTTCCTCCCAGCGGCGGGCGGAAGCCTTCTGCCACAACCGTACGCCGATTTGCGGGGGAGGAATGTGGTGTCACCGCCAGACACCACTTGCTAGGTGGTAGCCTTTAAATCGGCCGCGGTCCGGTAGTATATGTCGGACCCGCGTGTCGCCACTATCAGTGATTGCAGACCGAGCGCCGCCACACGGCAGGTCTAGAGAGACTTCCTAGCACTCGCCCCAGTTGTCCAGCCGACTTTGCTAGCGATGGTTCACCGACTTCTACGCTCTCATTTGCCGAGACGATAGTTAGCATAGCCTTCAGCTACGTTATTTGCTACGACCTAGCAAGGCGCCATTATCTGTTACTATTGATACTGTGAGTCATGTATTGTCAAGAGCGACGTTCGTCATTAATGGATTAAAGTTACGTATTCCACCAGATACGTCCGTTTTTCTCAATTCTAATTCCCTTGTCATGTTCCAGACCTCACGCCAGCCTGCGTTAGCTGATTCGCGTGCATTTCGGCCTCCTTTAGCGATATGGTTGGCTCTCCTGCCAACCACAACAGAAACAAGTCACTGTAGAAACATAATACATCAGGTAAACCACACCATGTGGCAAAAATATATAAATTCATAATTTTATGTGTTTTTCAAATATTTTTAAGTATGGCTTAAAAACTAATATTTACATGTAAACAAACAGTAAAGAACATTCTTAATCTTTAACAGCCAGAACGTATAAGCCCACTGAAGATGCTGTGAAACCCATTTGGGTTAAAAAAAGAATTGTTTTCCTAAAGGCGGACCCTATGCAAAAACATATTTATTGTTAAAGCAAACACGGGAAAAAAGAGCCTCAATCTCAAGATGACCATTTTCTTTGGCTGCTTCATCGTAAAGACATGGCGATCCAGTTACAACAAGGGTTAGCCTTCTGATATTTTAATGTACAGGACAAAGTACGTCCTCTTAATAGAAGAATAAGGTCGTGAAATATGAAGCAACGATTTAAATTTTAGTAGCCGATTATCATATTTACATATTTTTGAAGCAACTGTCTTGCTACTGTAATTAGCTCTTTACCTATTATTAATCGTCTTAACATATTTCTTTCACGCCTTGTGTGCTCTCTGGTATGTGTAGAAAAGATTAACAATAACTAGTGCTACCACTGATAAAGTCAACAAAGGAGGTATATACCAACCAACACCCAAAGACTATGATTCAGTATACATCGGATAGACATGTAGAAATTTCAGAAGATAGTCGGAATGTTTAAAAGCACAAAAAAGTGAGAGAACACGTTCTACATTTGCAGACTACCTCATCAAAAACAACCGTCGCCCCGGTGGTATAGAAACAGACCTCTAAATCTTAAAACACAGTAACCATCTATGCCAATATTTAACAACAGAAAAAACTATCACATCCCGAAAGTTATCTTACAGGGTAAAAATATTATCAATGACCAGACAGTACTATGTAACAACACTACTCAACACTCTAAACGAATTATTGGAAAACACAAAATAAAACACACACGCACAACATACATACACAAACGGTCATACTCCACGAATTTGACTAGAATATTGAGATTTTCTAACATCCCTCATGTTTGCTTGACGTGGTCTACTAATTTCGACCTTTGGCTAATTTTGGTTGGCAGCCACAGGCCACACACAATGTAAAATTAAAGGTAAAATGCACATACAATTTAAATAACAGAATCTGTTGTATTATATTCCTTCACGTAATAATAACCTGTATGTACATTATGAGCCAAATCCTCATCACCATCTGCTTACTAGTTTGTTTGTCCGTCTTTGGAACTAAATACATCACTGATTCTGCGTCTCAGTGATCTGACAGCTTGTTGGATTTGTAGAGGGATGTGACATTAGATATCTACGCATAGATCATGTAACTCGCGTAAATAACGGGGCGCTGATTTGCGTAAGGGGTGATGGCGCCCGATAGCGACCCAGATGGGTTGGATTTACATCCGGAGAATTTGGTAACCGAGACATCAATAGGAGTTCACTATAATGCCCCTCAAATTACTGTAGCATGGTCCTGGCTCCGAGACACGGGTAATTATACTGCTGAAAGGTGACATCGCCGTCCGGGAATAAATGAAGCATGAACGGGTGTAGGTAGTTTGTAGCTGTCAGTGTGTCTTCGATTACTACCACAGATCCTGTGCAAGCCCTGGAGAATGTCTTCCGTAACATAATACTGCTTCCACCAGCCTGCGTCCGTGGCGCTCTGGACGTTTCATGCGCCGTTCACCACGATGACGACGTTTTTGGAGACGACCATCAATCTAGTGTAGTAAAAATGTGATTCACCCGAAGAGCCGACATGTTTTCGTTGATCGACGCTCGAATCCCGATGGTCCCGTGCCCACTGCAATTGTAACTGACGATGTCGCTGGGCCAACATGTGAACACCTAGAGGTGGTCTGCTGCGGAGCTCCATGTTCAACAATGTACGACGAAGGGTGTGCTCCGAAATACTTGTGTGTGCACCAGCATCGTGATCATTTGGCAGAGATGCCACAGATCACCATCTATTGTACTTTACAGACCAGGCATGATTCCGAACCCCACATTATGTGAAGAGTCGTGGACGTCTAACCATTTAGCGCCTAGTGGTAGTTTCACTGTCCGTCCACCTCTTTCCGTAGATGCTCACGACAGTAGCACGTGAACATTCGACCAGCTTCGCGGTTTTCGGGATACTTGTTCACACAGGCCCTGCGTAATAATAATCTGCCCTTTGTCAAAGTCGCTTATTTCAATGGATTTTCCCATTTGCATACCTTCGCTACGGTGACCCCGCCGGGACTGTCTTTTCCGCTTACATACTTTTGTTACCGTGTCATGCGCCTGCATCACCATCAGGCGGCTACCAGCTTCGCGGTGGGCAGCGATTATAATGCTCTGGTTCATCAGTGTATGTGTTCTACATCTACATTTATACTCCGCATGCCACCCAACGGTGTGTGGCGGGGGACACTTTACGTGCCACTGTCATTACTTCCCTTTTCTGTTCCAGTCGCGTATGCTTCGCGGGAAGAACGACTGCCGGAAAGCCTCCGTGCGCGCTCGAATCTCTGATTTCACATTCGTGATCTCCTCGGGAGGTATAAGTAGGAGGAAGCTATATATTCGATACCTCATCCAGAAACGCACCCTCTCGAAGCCTGGACAGCAAACTTCACCGCGATGCAGAGCACCTATCTTGCAGAGTCTGCCACTTGAGTTTGCTAAACATCTCCTTAACGCTATCACGCTTACCAAATAACCCTGTGACGAAACGCACCTTCTCTTCTTTGGATATTCTCTATCTCCTCCGTCAACCCGATTTGGTATGGATCCCACACTGATGAGCAATACTCAAGTATAGGTCGAACGAGTGTTTTGTAAGCCACTTCCTTTGTTGATGGACTACATTTTCTAAGGACTCTCCCAATGAATCTAACTCAACCTGGCACCCGCCTTACCAACAATTAATTTTATATGATCATTCCACTTCAAATCGTTCCACATGCATACTCCCAGATACTTTACAGAAGTAACTGCTACCAGCGTTTGTTCGGCTATCATATAATCATACAATAAAGGATCCTTCTTTCTGTGTATTAGCAATACATTACATTGGTCTGTTAGGGTCAGTTGCCACTCCCTGCACAAAGTGCCTATCCGATGCAGATCTTCCTGCATTTCCCTTTTTTCTAATGCTAATTTTCAAATGCAGCATTTTTTCTAATTTTCTAATGCTGCAACTTTTCTGTATACTACAGCAACATCTGCGAAAAGCCGCATGGAACTTCCGACACTATCTGCCAGGTCATTTACATATATTCTGAAAAGCAATGGTCCCATAACACTCCCCTGTGGCACGCCAGAGGTTTCTTTAACGTCTGTAGACGTCTCTCTATTGATAACAACATGCTGTGTTCTGTTTGCTAAAAACTCTTCAATCCAGCCACACAGCTGGTCTGATATTCCGTAGGCTCTTACTTTGATTATTAGGCGACAGTGCGGAACTATAACGAACGCCTTCAGGAAGTCAAGGAAAATAGCATCTACCTGGGAACCTGTGTCTAATATTTTCTGGGTCTCACACGACCTCGGTTTCCGGAATCCATGTTGATTCCTACAGAGTAGATTCTGGGTTTCCAGAAACGACATGATACGCGAGCAAAAAACATGTTCTAAATTCTACAACAGATCGACGTCAGAGATATAGGTCTATAGTTTTGCGCATCTGCTCGACGACCATTCTTGAAGACTGGGACTACCTGTGCTCTTTTCCAATCATTTGGAACCTTCCATTCCTCTAGAGATTTGCGGTACACGGGTTGTAAGAAGGGGGCAGGTTCTTTCGCGTGCTCTGTGGAGAATCGAATTGGTATCCCGTCAGGTCCAGTGGACTTTCCTCTGTTGAGTGATTCCAGTTGCTTTTCTATTCCTTGGTCACTTATTTCGATGTCAGACATTTTTTCGTTTGTGCGAGGATTTAGAGAAGGAACTGCAGTGCGGTCTTCCTCTGTGAAACAGCTTTGGAAAAAGGTGTTTAGTATTTCAGCTTTACGCGTGTCATCTTTTGTTTCAATGCCATCATTATCCCAGAGTGTCTCGATATGCTGTTTCGAGCCACTTACTGATTTAACGTAAGACCAGAACTTCCTAGGATTTTCTGTCAAGTCGGTACATAGAATTTTACTTTCGAATTCACTGAACGCTTCAAGCATAGCCCTCCTTACGCTAACTTTGACATCGTTTAGCTTCTGTTTGTCTGAGAGGTTTTGGCTGCGTTTAAACTTGCAGTGAAGCCCTCTTTGCTTTCGCATAAGTTTCCTAACTTTGTTGTTGAACCACGGTGGGTTAACCCGTCCCTCACAGCTTTAATCGGCACGTATCTGTCTGAAACGCATTTTGCGATTGCCTTGAACTTTCCCCATAAACGCTCAACATTGTCAGTGTCGGAACAGAAATTTTCGTTTTGATCTGTTAGGTAGTCTGAAATCTGCCTTTTATTACTCTTGCTAAACAGATAAACCTTCCTCCATTTTTTATATTCTTATTTACTTCCATATTCAAGGATGCTGCAATGGTCTTATGATCTCTGATTCCCTATTCTGCGCTTACAGAGTCGAAAAGTTCGGGTCTGTTTGTTATCAGTGGGTCCAAGATGTTATCTCCACGAGTCGGCTCTCTGTTTAATTGCTCGAGGTAGTTTTCGGATAGTGCACTCAGTATAACGTCACTTGATGCTTCCAGGAAAATAATAAAAAAAACCGCTAAGGATGCCACAACTGTGTTGAAACATATTTGCGTGATCGAATAAAACAATAATTTGTGTATCTGAGGATAGGTGGATCCATCCTTAATTCAGTATTAATACCTCAATGAAATTTGTCATAAGTAAACCCAAGAGCTCAACCTAGGGAATTAATAATCGATGCAAAACATTCTTCATAAAGAGTTAGTCACTCACTTTGGTCCAAAAATATGTTCATTAACAAAGAACACATTTTCAGTAGCTTGCAAGCAACCATAAAAAGTTTAGCTACAAATAAAGTGCACTCTCAGAAGACCCCGAAGGATTTACCGGTAGCCAACACATACTTCGCTGATTTTTTTCTCTTAGGAGAACCAACTAATGGGCTTGTGAGCTGTATCACATAAGTGTATGCCATTTAATACCTGTCATCAGTGCAGTAAAGCGATCTACGTAAGTGAGCGTTGCAGACTGTTTTGTTTTTGACAATGCTTAGCGACAGTGCACTTACAATTATCTCAGTATGTTATCTTTAGTGTGTGTACATTTAAATGTTCATAAAAAGGTCTTGAATTAATGTGTAGCTAAAAATAAGTATACAATGATTTACGGTATCCTTCAGGACCACCTCAGGATCTGCAGAAGAGACCTTGTAAGACGTGTATATTTCTATTGTCTATTGTCAAATCACAATTTATGAAAGATGTTTAAATTTTTTTAATAGGATTAAGTAGGAATAATTAATATTTGTCATGTTGGAAATAATTGGGTTAGCACGGAATGTCTGCACCAAAGTATTGTTGACTAGAGACCGCAAATTGATATAATTTTAAAAAGGGCGGGAGAGACCGCGTATGGATACATTTTAAGAAAAGAGCGGGAAAGACCGCGCATTCATACATTTTGTAATGCTGCACCAGAAAGCATTGTTAGCATGAGAGACAGCACTTCAGCGTTCGTAGGAAGTCAGTAGTAAGCGAGAAGTGAAGCGAGTCGGTAGCAGGTCTGAAGCGAGAGGTTGAGAGGATGAGAGGAGCGGTGTGCCTGCCAGCCACTAGCTACGATTTACAAGAGACTATAAACGGATGTACAGAGACATCAGCTAACTATTATAATCAGAGGAACTGATATTATTAAATTATTTTCTTTGCGAAGCTCAAGACTACTGAAGGTATGTTTGCGCAATGCTGGTTGTAAGATTATTGTAAATAGTAAGTCCCATTTGAACGTTTGTAAAATCATTTCATTTCCAACAGTAAATATTTGAAGCGTTTTCAGAATGTAATTAATTTTTACCAGCAATGTTGCATTACTGATTATAATCCATCCCAAATACCATCAACATAAAACTTTGCAAAAATTTGATTGTTGTCAAGAAAAAATGTAACTATGAATTACGTAACTTCAGTCAAATCAACTAAAGAATAACGTCAGCCTTGCTAATAAAGAATAACGTCAGCTTTGGTAATAAATACAGCCACTTATTATGATAGCCCACCGGCAGTTAATAAAGTATAGTAAACCATAGTAAGTATATTCATGTCGCAGTTCGATGTAGCAGTCATATGGCGATCCAGTAACAGTATAAAAGGTAAGGAACAGTTTTGGGTTATTGCAGGTAACGGCTGAGGGCCACGATGACGAAACTCTGTTTCGTCGAATTAATCAGAAAATCATTTTTAATAAGCAACAATTAAATTTGTATGCGAAGATTGAGAAAGAGAATAAATTTCAAAGGGAAGATTTCATTTGTTATTATTAAGCAAGAGATAGAAATCCTAAGGGAAGGTTACTTAGGTTATTGTAAAAGGGATGGTTATCATTAACAAGAGGTATAGAGGAGACGGGAAGGTTTCCCGTTATAATATAATTTCTTCCGTAAATGTGCATTACTTATTCTCGAAAATCTCCTAGTGATGGCTTTTTGGTGGGACAAGTGAATTAAACCTAATTCAAAGATTCTGAACAAAGCTCACATTCTGACTTCTGACAACCATTGTTAATATATGTGGAGAAACAGCAGACCATTATTAGGATTCAGTTGCTGTAGAATTTGATGTTTGTAGGAATGAAATTAAAGCTTATCGGAAGTGAAGCGTTAAAACGTAAGGGAAGATTAGTTTGCCGGATTCTTTAGTCCAGCGAGAAAGTCATGCGGAAAGGGCAATGGCGGATACATCGTTTACGTGGTGAAAGATGATCTCGCCCCTCTCTTAGGAAGCTGTCAGCCATGTAACATATTACACTCGAGTAAACGGTATTCAAAGCACCTGTTTATGTTGGACCTGAGTGTTATTGTGGGAATCTGATTGGGTTTAAAACGTTTTTCATTGGGGAGCCAGAAGCCAACCTGCACGTGGCAATGGAGCTGACAAATGAGGATGCGAAGATTTAAATGGGTTCATCACCGACCTGCAGCGGCTTTGACGAAAGAGGACAGGACAGAAGGAATGAAGGAAGAGTCGTATGGTGTAGTTATTGCAGAGAACTGGAGCGGCAGGTTCAGATACCTAACCGGAAACAGTTTTCTTCATCCGCGCTTAGTGGTCTCTTACCCAGCTGTGTGGTAAGATTCCTGTTTCAGAGGAGTATGATGTATGTGAATGAAGTTTAGTAGATGTGTTTATAATGCCGTACGAACATTAGAGAAGAGCGTAGCTTACACCTGTAGAAGAATATAGAATGGTTATAAATTAGTTACACAAAAATCACTCTAAGTTACCGACGTTCCCGCTAGATGGTATGCGCCAATAAGCTATTCCAACAGTCAACATGGAGTCGTATAATGGTGCAGAGCACGCAAAGTGTTGTTTATGGTTTATGAATCCCAACCCGGTTCAAGACCAAATATCGCAAGCCAGCACTTCAAAGACAAACTGTTATTAATTGGTACGAGGGTAATCCCAAAAGTAAGGTCTCCTATTTTTTTATAAGTACAGAGCTCTGTTTGTGTGGCAGTTGGTCACACTGTTATGAAGGGTGCTTCACGTGCTGTGTGTAAACATGCGCACGCCGCGCTGAGGCGCTCAGTCTTGGCTTGGCAGCCGTTGAGAACGGAGCTTCCGTTGGATGTTACCGCCAAGTGCGAATTGCGTGCAGTTACTCGGTTTTTGACGCAAAGGGCACTGCGCCGATTGAAATCCATCGCCAATTGACGGAAGTGTATGGTGAGTCGTGCATGGATGTCAAAAATGTTCGTAAGTGGTGTAGAGTTTGCAGCTGTTCGGACCGAAATTCACGACGAACAAAGGAGCGGGAGACCGTCAATTTCAGAGGAGACAGTGTTGAAGGTTGAGCAAAGCTTGCGTGAAGATCTGCGGGTCACCCTGGATGACATCTGCACGTTGGTTCCTTAGGTTTCTCGAAGCACCGCTCACAGAATTTTAACGGAAACATTGAACTACTGGAAGGAGTGCCACGCATGCTAACTCAGGACCACAGGCGGCAACGAGTTGATGCTCCCCGCGCATTTATTCGCCGCCTTGCAGTCGCACAGGACAACTTTCAGGACTCAATTGTCACGGGTGACGAAACCCGGACATACAACTTTACACCTGAGACAAGCAACAATCATACCAATGGCGGCATGCTTCTTCCCCAAAGCCGCGGAAATTCAAACAAACATAGTCAGCCGGTAAAGTCATGACAACCGTTTTTTGGGATCGGAAAGTGGTATTGTTAGTAGACTTAATGCCCACTGGGACCACAATTAACGCTGACAGGTACTGTAAGACTCTGAAAAAACTAAAACGGGGAATTCAGAACCGGAGAAGAGGAATGTTCAGCAAGGGCGTACACATTCTCCATGACAACATTCTCCCACACATCGCTCGACAAACAGTTGCTCTCCTGCAACAGTATCAGTGGAACATAATCACCCATCCAGCCTATAGTCCTGACTTGGCGCCCAGTGACGCATGTCACTGTTCCCCAAGTTAAAAGAACATTTGGCCGGAAAGCGATTCAGCTCCGACGACGAGGTGGAAGAAGCGGTTCATAAGATTCTGAACAGCATGGCGGCGAGCTCGTATGACATGGGCGTACAAAAACTACCACAGTGTCTACAAAAATGCATCGACGAAAATGGTGATTATGTCTAAAAATAGCTAAATGCTCAAGCTGTACACTGATGTAAACCATTGTAGAAATAAAAAGGTTTATGTACTTATAAAAAAAATAGGAGACCTTTCTTTTGGGATTACCCGTGTACATCATTCAGTTGATGCATCAGAGTGCTGGCCGACCCTAAGCCGGCGTCCTATGTGATACACAGTCAGTTTTGGTGAAACCACTCTACCAGTTAATAACAGTTTGTCTTTGAGGTGAGGTGGTCCTGAATTGTCTCTGAACTGCAAAGCAAATTTAGATTCATAAAAGCGTAAACAACACTGTGCCCACTTTTCACCACTATACGAATCCATGATGACTGTTGGATTAAATCATTCGTGCACGCCACTTAGCGGAAACATCGGGATCTCGCAGTGTTAGTCCCGTTTCACATCGGGTAACTGGTGATCGTCACCAGCGACGGTCACCGACAGAGATACATTCTTTTGAACTGTAGCGTTCGCATCGAGACACTGCACTGCCTAATCGAAGATTTTGTACGTGAAATAGAAAGCCGTCCTGCTATTTGGGATGTGAAAAGCGTTGACTATAGCAACAAAGTGATGCAAACGAATGCGTGGCAAGAAATTGTAAGAACGTTTATGCCTGATTTCGATGAGAAGTGGATTGATCAGAAAAACTGTTTTTTTTTTTTAATTTGATACCTTATTTTCCGGACCATAAAAGGCTAGCGAAATTTAGTTGCTACTCCTGTAAGAGTCCATTTCACTAACTAATCAGTTGGCAATAACTACAGCATCGGACATTAGTGACCTGAGAGTGTTCACCAGTCACTGGTGACCATCACTGGCGATCGTCACCAATGTCTCAGCGTGAAACTTCCCTTAGGCGGGAATAAAAACTTGAAGGTATGATGCATTCAGTGCTGTATCAAACATTTCTGTAAGTTATTTGAACTTTTCACAGTTATAGGTTATTTTTGTATAACTAGTTTATAAACACCTTATATATATCTTCATGAATACTCTGCGAATCACATTAAGTGCTTGGCAGAGGGCTTGTAGAACAACTTTCAGACTATTTCTCTGTCGTTTCACTCTCGAACGGTTCATGTGAAAAATGAACACCTACATTTTTTCGTGCGAGTTCTGAATTCTCTTATTTTATTACGATGGTCATTTCGCCATATGTTGTTGGTGTCAACGAAATATTTTTGTATTCAGAGGAAAAATTTCAGTGTTGAAATTTCATGAAACATCATGTCGCAACGAAAAAGCCTTTGTTCTGACGCTTTCCACCTCAACTTGCGCATCATATTCGAGACATTCTGTCCCCTATTTTACGACAGTACAAAACGAGCTCCCTTTTTTGACGTCCTCTGCAAATTCTGTTAGGTAAGGATCCTATATCGCACAGCGGTATCCCAAAAGAGGAAGGACAGAACTAATTTAGGCAGCCTCTTTAGTATATTTGTTATATTTTCAACGTATTCTTCCAGTAAAAAGCAGTCTTTTGTCTACCTTAAGTAAACCATTTTCTGTGTGATGGTTCCAGTTATTCATAATTATAGCTCCTAGTTTTTCGCCAGGTTGACTATGTTGAGAAACAAATTCGTAGAAATGAAGAATGAAGATGTGGAATGTTACTGACCTTTGTTTTATTTAAAAGGGTTTAAGACTTTTCACGAAAATAATTCGGAGGCAATACTTTTCGGCATTATCTCGTATTTGATATTTTGATAATGTACAGAGTGCATTCCATAAGTAATGCGACCAATTTTTTTCTGACGCAACGGTACGCCACAGCGTGTTGTAACCGGCTGGGCTAAGTGGGGGGGGGGTGGGGGTGGGGGGGGGGGGAGGGGTGTAAGCTTAAAAACGCTCTTTGTCTCATTCGGCTGCGAGCTCCCGGAGAGGCAGGACGTGCGTTTCCGTCAACCCCGTTTTGAGTTTATGTAACACGGCACAATGGATCATTCTGTAGAGCAACGGTACGCTATTTTGCGTTAAACTTGGGAAGTCCGCCACCAAAACTTTTCCATTACTTCAGTATGCCTTTGGGACTGATTGCTTGTCCAAATCACAAGTTTTCCAATGGCACAAGTCGTTCATGGAGGGCTGAGAGGAGATCACCGACGAACTTCGAAGTGGACGGCCATCAACCGCAGCAGTCGGCCAAATTGTGGCGCTTGTGCGCGGTTGATTGAACTCTGACAGACGGCTGAGCCATCAATTGATAGCACAAACTCCAAACGTGTCAAAAACAACCGTTTTCCGCATTGTGACCGAAGTTTTGAACATGAGAAAGGTGTGCTCCAAACTCGTCCCAAAAGTGTGGACCGACGAACACAAGCACATGCCAGTGCTTCGGTGCTGAGAAATGTTGGAAATGTGTGAAAATGATCCTCACTTTTTAACTTCGGTTATTACTGGTGATGGGTCGTGGATTTTTGAGTACGACCCTGAGACAAAAAGGCAGAGTTCAGAGTGGCACACCCCATCGTCGCCCTGTCCCAAGAAGGCACAATGAGCAAGTCCAGGATCAAAACCATGCTCATTGTCTTCTTTGACTGAAATGAGGGTCTCGCACTGCAGAAGCGGCATCAAGGACATGTGGAAAGTAGTAGTAGTAGTAGTAGTTTTATTCATCCGTAGATCTCTTTTTACAAGGATATAGGACATGTCAAAGTATTTACAAGCTTAGATCAGTTTACAATAAGCTAATTCGTATACACATATATTTACAGACTTCTAGTTAGAGACAATCATTAGATTTTACTCCTGGTATACAATAATTTATTTACAAATAACTCATTAAATAATGTAATGCCACACTATTCACTCATATTTCACTATCAGTCACTGCACACACTATACACACATTGTTTCGTAACACTTCACTCACTACACACACACACACACACACACACACACACACACACACACACACACACACACACAGGTGATCCTTGGGCCATTTTCTGTACTGCAAGTTCCCATTTGCTATCCTGAAAAACTGAGTCAGCATCCCTTCATAATGAGTGAGATGTTGAGCTCAGAAAGAGGAAGAGGTGTTAGTATTGTGCTATGCATAGCTTGAGGGGAGAGTGTCTCTAGAAAGGAAAAAAGAAGAAAAATAATAAAGTGAAGGTGTTATGTGGAATATTGGATGTTTTATAATCATTATTATTATTATTATTTGTTTGTATAACATTTTTTTATCAAACCCCTACTCTGCTTTATCTAAGTAATCCTTCAATGTATAAAATGTATTGCATAACAGGTACTTTTTAGCTGCCTTCTTAAATAAGTGTATTTTTGAAATTTCTTTAATCTCTTTTGGTAATTTATTGTACAGTTTTATTCCTTGGTAGAAAATGCTGTTTTGAGTTTTATGTTTATTTTTTCTTGGTAAATGTAAGTTGAGTCTATCTCTTGTTGCATGGTCATGGACAGAGCTGTTTGTGCAGTAATTGCCAATGTTACTTTTGATGTGTGCAACTGACTGGTAAATGTGTTTACATGGAGCAGTTAAAATTCCCAGTGTTTTGAACAGATCTTTACAATGAGCTCGACTACTATTTCTGGTTATTATTCTTATGGCTCTTTTCTGGAGTTTGAAAATTGTGTTCATATTTTGTGGATTTGTTCCCCAAAAAAGAATGCCATAGCTAAGAATTGAGTGTACATATGAATAATATGTAACTAAAAGACACTGCATGTTACACACAGATGATAGAATTCTAAGGGCATAACATGCTGATGACATTCTGTTTGCAAGTACCTTTGTGTGTTCGCACCACTTCAGCTAAGAGTCAATATTCATTCCTAGAAATTTTGCACTTGTTACACAGTCTATAGAGGTGCCATCTACATTTAATTTAACATTGTCATTTTTCCTCTTCAAACTGAAGTTCATGGCATTAGTTTTCTTTATGTTTAATGTCAATTTGTTGCTTATTGACCAATCGTAAACTTCCTTGAGAGTTTCATTTGCTTTCTCGGTAAGGAGTTCTCTTGTTCTCTCAGTGACTATAATATTGCTGTCATCAGCGAAGAGAATTTTCTCACCATGAGTAACACTACTGGGAAAGTCATTGATGTATATCAGGAATAGTATTGGTCCTAATATGCTACCTTGTGGAACCCCTATATTAATATGTTTTGGTTCTGATAAGTATTTTACTAAATGTTTAGATCTATTTGAAGTATGTGTTATCTCTACTCTTTGTACCCTATCTGTTAGGTATGATCGAAACCAGTCATTAGCTACCCCTCTTATTCCTAATGCTTCTAATTTATTTAATAGAATCTTGTGGTCGACTGTATCAAAAGCCTTAGAAAGATCCAAAAATATGCCTGTGACACACTCATCTTTATCAAGAGCATTAAGTACAACTTTTGTGAATTCTACTATGGCTGACTCCGTATTTTTGCCACTTCGAAAACCAAACTGTGATTTGCTTAAAAGATTGTATTTATTCAGATAATTCATTAATCTGTCTTTCATAATTGCTTCTATTATTTTTGAGAATGCTGACAGCAGGGAAATGGGCCGGTAATTTTCTATGTCTTCTGCATTACCTTTCTTAAGCAAAGGTACAACTCTTGCCTGTTTTAGCTGCTCTGGAAATGTCCCTGATGTGAAGGATTCATTTATTATATTTGTTAATATAATTTACCACGACAACGCGCCCAGTCACAGCGCCTTCATTGTTAACGACTTTCTGGCCAGGACCAAGACCCCATTGGTTCCCGAGCCTCCCTACAGTCCTGACCTGGCCCCCACTGACTTTTTTGTTTCCTCGGTTAAAAGAAATCATGAAAGGAAAACATTGGGACACGATTGAAAGCATCCAGGCGCACGTTATATCAGTTCTAAAGGACATTCCGGAAAAGGCATTCCAGGATGCCTTCCATCCATGGAAACACCGCCTCCAGAAGTGTATTGATGCAAGAAGACGCTATTTTGAAAATCTTTGATTATTTGTACGAATATATGCAATAGATTATTTTTAATGAATTTGGTCGCATTACTTATGGAATGCACCTTGTAGCAATATGCCAAGAATTAACCCATAGTGTGTTAAATACGTGTGATAAATCAAAACCAGTATAACTGCTGAAATATTTCACATTAGAATTAAACTATTATATACTACAGTGAAGAACCAAAGAAACTGGTACACCTGCCTAATATTGTGTAGGGCCTCCGTGAGCACGCAGAAGTGCCGCAACACGACGTGGCGTGGACTCGACTAATATCTGAAGCAGTGCTGGATGGAACTGAAACCATGAATCCTGGAGGGCTGCCCGTAAATCCATCAGAGTACGAGAGGATGGAGATCTCTTCTGAGCAGCACGTTGCAAGACATTTCAGATTTGCTCAATAATGTTCACGTCTGGGGAGTTTGGTGGGCAGCCGAAGTGTTTAAACTCAGAAGAGTGTTTCTGGAGCCACTCTCTAGCAATTCTGGACCTGTAGACGCAACATTGTCCTACTGGAATGGCCCAAGTCCCTCACAATGCACAATCGACTTGAATGGAAGCATGTGAGTAGACAGGATGCTTACGTACGTGTCACCTGTCACAGTCTTATCTAGACGTATCAGAGGTCCCATATCACTCCAACCGCATATGCCTCACACCATTACAGAGCCTCCACCAGCTTGAACAGTCTCCTGCTGGTTCAAAATGGTTCAAATGGCTCTGAGCACTATGGGACTTAACATCTGTGGTCATCAGTCCCCTAGAACTTAGAACTAATTAAACCTAACTAACCTAAGGACATCACACACATCCATGCCCGAGGCAGGATTCGAACCTGCGACCGCGGCAGTCGCGCGGTTCCAGGCTGAGCGCCTTAACCGCGAGACCAGCGCGGCCGGCAGTCCGTTAACGACTTTCGGAGGTTCCAAGGTCACTGGTTCTGCCCTGTTTCCTAAACTTAAACTTTTACTGGGATCTTATCAACTAGTTTCAGTGTAGACAATTTTCATTAACCCATAACGCCAGTGTGTCGCAAAGGCTAGTTGTTAACGAGTGTCCGAATAATTATATGAGTAATTGTATATAGCTGTTACGGAATGTTTGGGCGCCGGAAATAACATCTCTTTAGTGCATTCGCATGTGTTAATAGAAAGTTGAAAAGCAATCTGTGGCTGAGTGCAGAACACGTCGGAGTGTGTCTAATGTTTGTGGTCTAGAAATAGCATAGGCTGAGTGTGCTTCCGCGTAACAGAGACATCAGCGCATTCCTGCCGATAGAAAGTAGGCACGATCGGTGTAGGCATCCGGCACGCCAGCATTACGAAGTGTGCGTCAGACATGCCGTAGCGGGACTTGTTGACGACATGCGCTCCGCGGCGGGGCCCACGGGATACACGGGCCCTGCTACGAACTTGTGACGTCATACAAGTAGTCGTGTCCGCCACACTTCGCGAACGCTCGGCTCCGTGCAGGGGCCGCAGGAAATAAACATTTAATTGAAAATGTACCCACTATAAGGATGTTAACTCCGTCGTGTGCTATCGAGGACATGTATGCAGTAAAATTGGCATTTTTAAAATTTTATTTGTGGTGGTGGTGGTGGTTAGTGTTTAACGTCCCGTCGACAACGAGGTCATTAGAGACGGAGCGCAAGCTCGGGTTAGGGAAGGATTGGGAAGGAAATCGGCCGTGCCCTTTCGAAGGAACCATCCCGGCATTTGCCTGAAACGATTTAGGGAAATGACGGGAAACCTAAATCAGGATGGCTGGAGACGGGATTGAACCGTTGTTCTCCCGAATGCGAGTCCAGTGTGCTAACCACTGCGCCACCTCGCTCGGTTTTTATTTTTAGCTGTTCCTAATTACAAAGGCTTATCTCCAACATAATAATTTACTCGGAAATTACTATACAAAGACTAAACGTTCTCAAACTATATTTTCAAAATATTCCTCCAGGTGTTTCGATCCTGTGTGTCCTCTCCCTCTGCCCCCATTCTCCATAGATCGTTCTCTTCTACTTCTCCATTCAGGTTCCCACTCCAGTATCAATTTTGGTATTCTGACTTCCTCCATTCGTCGTACATGCCCATACCACTGTAAGTTCTTACTATCCATTACATCATATATTCTTTCTTTTATTTCCATTCTTCTTATTATTTCGGTGTTCCTTAACTTATTTTTCCTGGAGAGTCTCGCTGATCTTCTCCAGAAGTCCATCTCTAGAGCTTGTAATTTTTTAATGTGCTTCAGATTAGTTTTCCAGGTCTCCGTTCCATACAGAACATCTCTCTCTAATATAGATTTGTATATCAATTTTTTAGTTTTGCTCATTACATTCCTGCTCCATAAGACTGAGTTAAGCATTCCAATAACCTTCCGCCCGCTACTTATTCTTTTATTCATTTCTGACTCTGATTTTCCCTCGATTTCTAAATTGGATCCCAAATACCAGAAATTATTTATCTTTTTGATTTTCTTTCCTTCAATGTATAGCTCATCTGAATCATCAGTCAAACATTTTGTTTTTTGGTAATTAATCTTCAAACCTCAAGTTTTGTATGCTACTGCCAATTGATTGCACATATAGTTAGCATCCTCCCCATCTTGTGCTACAGTTACTTGATCATCAGGAAACAATAAATGAAGTAGGTAAACTAAATGGCTCTGAGCACTACGGGACTTAACTTCTGAGGTCATCAGTCTCCTAGAACTCCTTTCTCTTTTTCTTTTAGTGTTCAACCCTGAGGTTGGTTTGCAGCAGAGCGTCATTCCTCTCTTCTGTCTGTCTTCCTCTTCATTTCATTTCCACGTATGTGTTACATCCAACGTCACTCATGATCTGTTGCATGTATGATATCCTTGGTCGCCGCCGCCGATCCCTTCCCTCAATAGCTCCTTCTGCTTTTGTTCTAATGATGTTGTGTCGTAGGATGTGCCCTACAAGTTTGTCTCTTCTTGTTTGGATGTGCCTCCACAGAGATCTGGTTTCATGTACTCTTCGAAGCACCTCTGCATTTGTTACTTTGTCTCTCCAGCTGATCATCATCCTTCTATAGCACCACATCTCCAGGACCTCTAACCGTCTTCTCTCTTCTCTTCCAATTGTCCAAATTTCACATCCCTATAGGGCCACACTCCAAACGAAACCTTTCATGATACGTTTCCTTATTTTCAGACTGATGTTGTTGCTGGTCAGTAAGTTAAATGCAATTTTGGCCTTTTGTATTCTTGTCGCAATTTCTTCCCGGCTTCTACTGTCTCTTGTGACTTTGCTTCCCAGGTAAAAGCACCAGCAGTAAATCCTAGAACTTAGAATTACTTAAACCCTAAGTAACCTTAGGACATCTCACACATCGATGCGCAAGGCAGGATTCGAACCTGCGACCGTAGCGGTCGCGCGGTTCCAGACTTAAGCGCCTAGAACCGCTAGGCCACACCGGCCGGCAGTAGGTAAACTCCATCTCTTATTTCTAATCCCATACTATTACATTTACAAAGCCACGTTCTAAGGCTAATATCTATATAGGTTTTAAATAATGATGCTGACATGGGACAGCCCTGTAAAAAGCATTTTCTTGTTCTAAACTCGCAGTTGAGAATTATTAAATTAGTTTCAAATAGTCACTCGCTCGTTTCCGGTCGCCGCTGACCGGCGGAAAAATTCCCCCCGCCCCCGCCAATGGCCCGCGCCCATACTGCGTCCGCCAAGCCATGGACCCCAAGTGCGAAGTCTGGGCAACGCCGCCGCACCGCACATACAGAAACTTCAACAACCACAAAACAAGACTTTGCGACGCGCCCACCATGCACCAAACGACACCCCCCCACCGTCCCCCGATTTTAAGAAGCGGCGCGCCCGCTTCGCAACACCACCCGCACCTCAGACAACCCACTCGCCCAGCAGCCAGGACGACCAAATGACTATCAAGACCACTATGGCGACCTGTTGCCTTGATCGAATAGACAGGTCAACATAGAAGCTTCACCACCAACCACTCCTCTCCGAGACTAACAGCATCAAACAAGATGTCCCGCCAATGGCCCGCGCCCATACTGCATCCGCCAAGCCATGGACCCCAAGTGCGAAGTCTGGGCAACGCTGCCGCACCGCACATGCAGATTCAACAACCACAAAACAAGACTGCGACGCGCCCACCATGCACCAAACGACACCCCCCCACCGTCCCCCGATTTTAAGAAGCGGCGCGCCCGCTTCACAACACCACCCGCACCTCAGACAACCCACTCGCCCAGCAGCCAGGACGACCAAATGACTATCAAGACCTCTATGGCGACCTGTTGCCTTGATCGAATAGACAGGTCAACATAGAAGCTTCACCACCAACCACTCCTCTCCGAGACTAACAGCATCAAACAAGATGTCCACCACCACCCACAATCCACAGCAGTGCTAGGAAATGCCCTTCTGGGTAAACCTTACGTTCCAGATAGACTTCGGTTACTCAACACCCAGTCCAGAAGATATGAGGCCGCGCTCGCGCTCGTTTCCGGCAACAATTGCGTTTATTCGTAAAACTTTTGCCGTTAGGCTGACATTCTCGGTTAGTCGAAGTCGACCGGTCGAGGATGAACTTTGTCCTGCAGTTGCTGGACGGCGATTGCCGGTCCGAGGCATCCACCAGGCGGCGCCTCAGGTCCGCGCGCGTCTTCAACGAAGAACGGCGCGTTTCGTCAGGAGATCGTTTAATCTGCGCCAGAGCGTTACCGAGATGATGATGTTCCACTGGCAGACTTTAGAACAGAGGTATTGTGCATCGCGGAGAGATTTACTACTGAAATAGCGGGAGAGCACTTTCCGGGAAGAGTCGGACAACATATTACTTTCTCCCACATACGTCTCGCGTAGTGACCTCGACGAGAAAATTCGATAAATTAGAGCTAATAGGGAGGCTTTGCGACAAGTGCCATTAATGAGTGGAACTGGGTAGGGGAGGGGGGATAAGTTAGTGGTGGCCACACACCATTAGGTAAGGTGCGGGATATGATCTGGATATATATCTAGAAGATGGGGCTACAAAAACAGCGAAGAAAACAAAGGAACTTCAAAAGAAGCTACAACATTTGTAGTTCAAAGTACATCTCCTGTCGGAATATACAGTAGTGTTAGAAAACTTAATCAGCACAGTTCCAAAGAAAAATTTGCTTCACTACCAGTTAATTAAGATAACGATATTGAATGGAATAATATTAAGAACTGCATTATCGAACCAGCCTCAGAAACACTTGGTAGAAGGATGAAAACAGATGGGAAAAGATGACTTGGAACACAGAAATTTAAGGGGCTATTAAAGAAAAAGCGGTAGCGTATTTGAAGTTCCTATAGACTAAACATCCGAGAGTTGCGAACTGCTATATACGCAGGGTGTCTCAGGAGGAATTTTCAATGCTCAGGGATATGACAGTAACAATCATTCGAAGCAAAAAAGTCCAGTAAAGATGGGCTCTAAAAGGCATGCCTTAACAAGTATTAGCGCTACTTCATCATCAATGCCGTGGAACAAATCTCTTCTACTGCAAGTTCTCAATGTTTTGATGTATGGTAGTATGGAACAGAAAAAGAGAAAAATCCAGTAAACGTGGGCTCTCAAGTGTATATCTTTCAAAGTTGTGAGTACTTGTTCGTCTTGCCTACTGTGACACACGTCTCTCCTACTGAGCAAGTGGTCATAGCTTTGATGAAGATGTTAGCCCTTTTTCAGTGCATGAAAAATAGGTGTTCTTGGTCATTTTCAAGTAAAATAAAAATTAATGCTAAATATTACACTTTTGACTTTAAGAAATCATTTTAATGTCCACATCGGACTCTCCCTAAAACTGCTGCACTGGCAACATTGGTTATCGGCGAAAATTTCTGAAGCCCTCGTATTTAACAAAATGACTTTGTATAACTCATCTTCAATATATTTTCTATCAGCGTACCGAAGAACAGTAAGTTCTACAAAATGATAACGTGTGTCATTTTCTCCGCCCACAAAACGGAGATAAAAGCGTGCACCGGAAGCAGACTTTTGAAGATATTGCAGAACGGTTACATATGGTAATAAGAAATTCCACTTAGAATGCCAGCAACAAATCCGATCAAAATCGCATTTACTGGACTCAAGTTATGGCTCTGAGCACTATGGGACTTAAAATCTGAGGGCATCAGTCCCCTAGAACTTAGAACTACTTAAACCTAACTAACATAAGGTCACACACATACACATCCATGCCTGATGCAGGATTCGAACCTGTGACTGTAGTGGTTGCGCGGTTCCAGACTGAAGCGCGTAGAACCGCTCGGACACACCGGCCGGCGGTCTCAAGTTATGTTTCCCGCCAATATGAAAAATACTGTTTCGCGAAAAACGCGTTTAAAGTTTTGGGTTATTTTTTTGGAGTTAAATTGAACTCCAGCGAACCCTCGCCCCTACAGAAATCCTTCCAGACCGAAATGGTGCTCCTCCATCTACTTCGCAGCCGTGACGATTTTGCTGGCCTCTTTGGCAGCTTCTGTCATCCGCTGCTCCTTTTGTGCGATATGCTTTGCGTAGGATAAACCTAGGTATAACACAGGGGTGGGGACTATCGCCCATTCTTTTAATATTTATATAGACTTCATTCTTCGTAGATTGTGCCATTCCCTCCTTTCTGCGTAATTACTGTAGTGTTAAATTAATTTAGTTATTCCGTGTAAGTCAAAGCAGAGTGTTACGTGCGGTTTGAAATACGGGCGAAGACGTCAGTTACTACCTGCAGCGATGATAATGTACGGTAGCAGCTAAAATTCTGAATATTGTTTTTGCAACGTTACGTATATTTCGAGCGTCAGTAAATGCGTCTTAAATATACGTAGCGTGACTTTTTCTCAATTCGAGGCAAAAAATTGTTTATTATCAGTGGAAATATTACGCTCTCTTTCAATGAGTGACAAGTAACGTAACCTGCAGCTAACTCGGCGACAATATAGAGCATGAAATGATTTATTTTCCCAGCAAATTAATCTAATGTTACACAGAAACAAAGAATGGTACAGATGCCTGCGTCTGTTTGAAATAATTGCGAAGAATTTCTTTAACTTTACCTTTATAAGAATTGAGTTAACTTTTAATGCTTTGAATTAACTAAAAATATTTTAAACCAGAGGTGAAGGCTTACCTAAGCTTCCTGAATCAAAATATTAATTAACTTCAGTATTGAAAATGACTGTAACAATTCGTAAAAGCACTTAGTCATTTTCCTTTGCGAGTGAAACTCGCAAACACTGAAATATTTTTAGTACACGTAATGACGGACTCAGAGCCACCGAAACAGTCGAACCCAGATGGGTAATCGACAGCAATATTATCATTATCTTTAAATAAAGTTCACGTGGAGGGAGAGGTATTTATTTGAAGGAAACATAAGATACCGTGTGACCAAAAAGTCAGCATAAATTCGAAAACTGAATAAATCACAGAGTAATGTAGATAGAGAGGTACAAATTGACACACATGCTTGGAATGACATGGCGTTTTATTAGAACCAAAAAAATACAAAAGTTCAAAAAATGGCCGACAGATGGCGCTTCATCTGATCAGAATAGTAATAATTAGCATAACAAAGTAAGACAAAGCAAAGATGATGTTCTTTACAGGAAATGCTCAATATGTCCACCATCATTCCTCAAAAATAGCTATAGTCGAGGAATAATGTTGTGAACAGTACTGTAAAGCATGTCCGGAGTCATGGTGAGGCATTGGCGTCGGATGTTGTCTTTCAGTATCTCTAGAGATGGCCGTCGATCACGATACACTTGCGACTGCAGGTAACCCCAAAGCCAATAATCGCACGGGCTGAGGTCTGGGGACCTGGAAGGCCAAGCATGACGAAAGTGGCGGCAGAGCACACGATCATCACCAAAAGATGCGCGCAAGAGATCTCTCACGTGTCTAGCAATATGGGGTGGAGCGCCATCCTGCATAAACATCGTACGTTCCAGCAGGTGTTTATCAGCCATGCTGGGGATGATGCGATTCTCTAACATATCGGCGTACCTCTCACTCGTCACGGTAGCAGTTACAAAACCAGAATTACGTATTTCCTCGAAGAAGAAAGGCCCGATAGCGGTAGATGTGGTAAATCTAACCCATACCGTGACTTTCTCGTCGTGCAATGGAGTTTCCACAACAGTTCTAGGATCTTCGGTAGCCCAAATTCTGCAGCTGTGGGCGTTGACAGACCCTCAGAGCGTGAAATGAGCTTCGTCGGTCCACAACACGTTACTCAACCAATCGTCATCTTCCGCCATCTTTTGAAACTCCCACACCGCAAATGCCCTCCGCTTCACTAAATCGCCAGGTAA
This sequence comes from Schistocerca gregaria, assembly GCF_023897955.1. NCBI lineage: Eukaryota > Metazoa > Arthropoda > Insecta > Orthoptera > Acrididae > Schistocerca > Schistocerca gregaria. Next base: position 1,131,886,484 of record NC_064920.1, on the reverse strand, counting down.
CAGTTCATGATGCCGATGGATTTTGTACGGATAGAATCGGAGGGTACGCCTCAGCGCCAACCAACAGTAGTTTATGGAATACCGGTGCGACGTGCGACTGCACGAGCGCTGATTTCTCCGTGCATAGGCGAACCCCCTACAGTCTCCATTTCTTCCTGAACTGTCTCAGCAGCATTAGGCCTTCTGCTAAGTCAGCCATTACGGGATCTATCGTCTAAACAATACGTGGCTTCGAACTTCCGAATCATTCTCGTCACAGATGCATTTGTCAACGGACCTTTACCCGTTCGAAACCCCTTCCTATGGCGATAGGATCGTAACGCTGAACTAGCACATTCCCCATTCTGATAATACAGCTTCACTAAAAGCACATTTTCAGGTAACGTCAACACGCTCCGACTGCTGGCACATCTGAGTCCCTCTCTTTTTTTCTTTATTGTTATTTTTTACCTCATACAAAGGTGGGCTGGCAGCGGATAAATCTATTCCGCTCTTGAGCCACAAGTATTACAGGAAAAGAGGAAATGATGATAGAAAAGTATCAGATTGGTGGTTAAAAGAACATGAGGTACAAAAATAAAAAACACGAAGCCATTCACACTCGACGAAAAAACACCAAAAGCTGTCGGCACTGCCACACACTGATGAGTTATACGGTACAAGTGAACGAAGGAGCGTGGCGGCGAAAAACACTGAAACACAACACGATGGCACACACACGAGAAACTGATGGCGATGATCTCCAGCGCGCGAATGTCCACCGAAAGTGTGCAAGTCTGGGGACCTGCCAAGAATGGAAGAAGGTGGTGGGGGAGGGAGAGGGGAGAACATAGATGCCAGTGGCAGAGGAGATGGGAGGAGGAATGGAGGTATGGGGGTAGGGGAAGCTTGGGGGAGGAGGGGGGAGAAAGGGAGGAGGGAGGGAAGGAGGAGAGGATGCCCATAGGAACAAACACAGGAAGAGGGAGGGAGTATCAAAGTTGGTAGGAGGGGTAGATGGAGGGGAGGAGGGCATCATCAGGGAGGGGGAGTTGGCGGAAGCCACCTTGGGAAAGGGCATGGTGAGTGGAGAGGTGGAGAGCCGGTGGGACGTGGGAATACAGGCGCGGCAGCGGACGGGGGTGGGAGAGGATGGGAGAGACGAGCGGATGAGGAGGATCGAGTTTATGGGAGGTGTACAGGATCTGTACGTGTTCGAGGAAAAGTGGGGGAACGTAATAATGTTGTACAGGATCCGCGTGGGGGAGGGGAGACGGATGCGATAGGTGAGGTGAAGAGCATGGCGTTCGAGGATCTGAAGGGATTTGTAAACGGTAGGGGTAGCAGAGATCCAGGCAGGATGGACGTAGCAGAGGATAGGGCGGATGAGGGATTTATAGGTGTGGAATATGGTGGAGGGGTCCAGACCCCACGTACGGCCGGAAAGGAACTGGAGGAGACGGAGTCGGGAGTGTGCCTTGGCTTGGATTGTCCGGAGATGGGGGGGGGGGGGGGGGTGCAGGAGAGGCGACGGTCGAGGGTGACGCCAAGGTACTTGAGGGTGGGAGTGAGGGCGATAGGACGGCCATAGACGGTGACATAGAAATCGAGTAGGCGGAAGGAAGGGGTGGTTGTGACTACTATGGTGGCCTGGGTTTTGGAAGGATTGATCTTAAGTAACCACTGGTTGCACCAAGTGGTGAATCGTCAAGATGGGACTGGAGAAGGTGTTGGGAGCGCTGCAGGGTGGGGGTGAGGGCAAGGAAGGCGGTGTCATCAGTGTACTGGAGAAGTTGGATGGGCGGGTGAAGGCGGCGATATGTCCGCCATTTACAAAAGGTACGGAAGAGGGGAGAGGACGGAACCTTGGGGCACACCAGCAGAGGGGAAGAAGGTGTAGGCATCCGTGTTATGGTTGGTGACATAGGAAGGACGTTGGGAAAGAAAGCAGCTGATCACTCGGATGTAGTTAATAGGAAGGGCTAAGGTTTGGTGCTTGAAGAGGAGACCGGAATGCCACATGCGGCCATAGGCTCGTTCAAGATCAAGGGAGAGGAAGATAGCGGAGCGACGGGAATTAAGCTGTTCGGAGAGGAGAGGAGAGGAGAGGAGATAGTGAGGTGAGGGAGAAGGTCATCGGTAGAGAAGGGCGGCCGAAAGCGACACTGTGGAACGGGAAGGAGGCGGTGCTGGGGGAGATACTGGTGGATGCGTTGGGTAAGGATGGAATTGTCTCTCTCATTACAGCTCCTTTTATACACGATTGTCGTGCGCAGTCACTGACGTTTTTCTGTCCTGCGCCACCTGTCGGACATTTTGTGAACTTTGTTTTTTTATATTTCAAATAAAACCCCATGTCATTCCAAGTATGTGTGTCAATAAACCACGGAATAGTGTAGATTGAGCGGTAAAAATTAAGTTTTCAAATTTATACTGACTTTTTGATCACCCAGTACTTCCAATACATCATAAGCTTGAAATTCATACAGATAGCTTGTTCTACATACATCGATCCACAAGAGAGAGAGAGAGAGAAAACAAGCGAAAAACAGACAGGGCGAGCAACATGGCTTTGTGTATATATATTACACTAGAAGTTCCATGCTTTATGTTGAAATATAGTATTCTTTGCAATAGAATGAGATTTTCACTCTGCAGCGGAGTGTGCGCTGATATGCAACTTCCTGACAGATTAAAACTGTGTGCCGGACGGAGACTCGAACTCGGGACCCTGGCCTTTCGCGGGCAAGTGCTCTACCAAATGAGCTCTCCAAGCACGACGACGTCCTGTTCTTCCAGTACCTCGTCTCCTACGTTCGGGGCGCGAGTCGTGCTTGGGTAGCTCATTTGGTAGAGCACTTGCCCGCGAAAGACCCAGGACCCGAGTTCGAGTTTCGGTCCAACACACAGTTTTAATCTGCCAGGAAGTTTCATTCTTTGCGATTAATGGTAAATATTTACAATATTTGCATCAGACTCGACAAAATGACTTATAATGTTACAGGCATTATTTTCTGCTTTTACATTTCATTCACATCAGTTAAATAAATCGCGTCATACATTAGATATATTTCCAAGGTGATGCCACAAGATGGAAATTTGATGTAAACAAAGGAATAATGACGACAAGTAATAAGCGATCGAAAGTGCTTCTATTTGCAAACGATCTCTTTATTATTCACAGCAATGAAGATGATCTTCAGAGATCACAGCTGAACGAAACTTGCCAGAAATATAATTTAAAGGTTCTTACAACATAACGAAAATAACCGCATACCGAGGAATCTATCCAGCACATCAAAAATTATTTTAGAACATTCTATTTTAGAACAAGTCTCTCGAATCCCTTACATAGGCTGTGAAAAAAGTTTTGATTTTGTCTCAATGCTAAAAATAAAGCAGACAATTTCCAAGCTGGCTGTCGTAGCATTACTAGAACATTGGGTCATTAAGTAGAAAATAATATCACTACAGAAGTAAATACTTTATACCACACACAAGCCGGCCGGTGTGGCCTAAGCGCTTCAGCCTGGAACCGCGCGACCGCTACGGTCGCAGGTTCGAATCCTACTTCGGGCATGGATGTGTGTGAAGTCCTTACGTTAGTTAGGTTTAAGTAGTTCTAAGTTCTAGGGGACTGATGACCTCAGATGTTAAGTCCCATAGTGCTCAGAGCCGTTTGAACCACACATAAACCAAGAAGATGAAGTTCCAACGCAAAGATGAGGTTCTTGAAGGGCACGAAGGGCTGCACAAGAAGAGACCTGATCAGAAATGAAGACATTAGAATAGAATTTAATATTTTCAACAGCGATTGAAAAAATTCAAAACTATCGTGAAAATGCCATGTCTTAGAGTTTCCCAGAAGATCCTGAATTACAAGCCGAATGGAAAAAAAGATATTGGCATTTCGCCGAAGAGAAGGGAATTATTTTGTTATTGATTTCGGAACAGGCATTTGAAAACTGAGTTCAGCATTTATACTTTTGCGTTGCTATCGTCTGTTTCAATTCTCTCTCATCCGTCCGTGTCGGGACACTAACTTTGATACCACTAACACTTTTATATATGACCAGAATTTCTCTGGAATTTGTCAGAGTTCTTGCGATAATATTCTAGGACCTGCAATAAACGGAGAGCCGATATCAGAAGCGCCGGCTGATACGAACGCCCAAGCAGAAAAGAGAGAGAGAGAGAGAGAGAGAGAGAGAGAGAGAGAGAGAGAGGCAGATGTCTTCCGTCAATCTTGCAGGGTAGATTTTGATCCCGAGAACTGCACGGCATGGCCGCCGAACTGGCGCTGCTGAGAGCAGCTGCGACTTTAAACTTTCAACCTCTGTCGGTCACGTCGGGGTTTCCAGTAACACTGCCGTGAGCACAGGGGAGTTGGTTTCCACTCGTGCGAAAATGTAGCATAGCAGTCTCTTCAAGCGCCCTCACACGACGCGTGTTTCTCATCGAGAACCACGCCAGCCGTAATGTCCGTCGTGACTATTTCACGGTCTGTAAAGATCTCCCTGCACCTCACGAAACGTGCTCCTCACCGTGTGTTGCGAACGTAGCGCTCTCCAGCGGCAGTTCCCTGTTACATATGGTGCGTAAATCACAGTTTCTTTACAAAAATGGACGCGTGTAAAATAACGGCTTTGTAAGCGATTGTCGAAAAAGAGCAGAATAAATCGCGAAGAACATACTGAACTCATCGATTGCTTGGACGGTGAGTTGCTAAATTATCATCCCATTCCCGGTTTTGAACTGAATATAGTTAAAGATACTAATCTAATATCAGTCTGCGCATGGATAATATTCATATGTCGATGTTGCATTTACTATGATCATTCCGAAGTTTCGTAATTCGTTATATAAATTTCAGGATCGAGAAGCAGCTTAACATCATTGAGTAAGATTTTACCGGCAAGATACAAACATGAGGCTTGCCACAAAATCAAGAGGTAGGCTTACAGGGTGGTCAGAAACAACGCGGAATATACATATTCTCAATGTTGCATTTACAGTCACCATTCTGAAGTTACGTAGAGCCTGCTTCATCATATAGATTTCAAGATCGGGGTTCGTTTCGTAATTTCATTTACATGGAAGAAGGATTTTTTTCGAAGCTGCTTACCATCACTGAGTAAGATGTTTACTGGCGAGATACAAACATGGGACAGGCCATAAAGCCATGGTGGTCAGAATCAGCGTGAAAAGCTTGTAAGGTTGGTTGTGGCAGAAATGATTTATAAGAAAAAAATTCGATAAGTTGCGATCTTTCCGAGTTAATAAGCATTGAAGACAGCCAATCATGCCCTTGCGCGCGCAGATTCAAGCATCGCCCCAGAGACAGTGTTTCTTCGTTTGTATTCCTAAAACCGAAGAAGAGAGCGATACAGAAACTGAACACTGGACGGTATAAATATCGAAGTCAAACCAAAAGCTGAGCCACCCTGCTTTTCAGACTGTTTCTGACTACCCTGAATATAGAACGAGATTTTCACTCTGCAGTGGAGTTTGACCTGACATGAAACTTCTGACATTAAAACGTTGTGCCGGACCGAGACACGGAGGCTTCTAGATAGTCGTTTTTCCCTCACTCTACTTGTGAGTGTAACAGGAAATGAAATGACCCGTACTGGTGCTCGGTACCGCCGCCATGCTTGAAAAGTGGATGTTGGTTGCAGTTTTGCTAAAGAAATTAGTTGAGTCGTTTCTCAAACTAGCCGTATTATGCCTGATATAATTTAATGGATCAACTGATGTAAGTCTTGTTCGTAAGGAAAATACGTTTTTGCTACGACGAAGAAATGATCTGAGACACAGTCTGACGGTTCATATTCGCGTCCGGCCACCCAGCTTTAGATTTTCCGTGATTTCCCTAAATCGCTTCAGGCAAATTCCGGGATGCTACCTTTAAAACGGCGCGGCCGATTTCCTTCCCCATCTTTTCCCAATACAATGGGACGGATGACCTCGCTGTTTGGTGCCTTCCTCCCAAATAAACCAACCAAACAACCAAGACACAGTCTGAGAACGCATGACTCTGACATATAAGATTTTTACGTCAGTTTTGTTTCTACAACTACTAGTAGTATAATGGATGACCAGTTTTAGGTTCTGTATGGATTTTGTCCATGTATAAACTACCCATAAGCAACTTTTATTTTCTGTTGTTCACATAAACGCATTTGTCTTTCGCCATTATTATTCATTGTAGATGGTTCAAATGCCTCTAAGTACTATGGGACTTAACTGCTGAGATCATAAGTCCCCTAGAACTTAGAACTACTTAAACCTAAGGACATCACACACATCCATGCCCGAGGCACGATTCGAACCTGCGACCGTAGCTCATAGTAGATACTCTGTAGCATCTTACTACTGCGACATTATATTTGCAACCCGTTCTACTACTTAGGTTATAAATTGGAAGCGTCTCCTTACAATTTCCAACCTAAGCCAAAGTTGTCGCCAGACCAAAAAAGAAATTATCCAGTCACTACTTACGGCAAGGTCTGTTGGGACGTGCGGTGTTATGATTACGAAAGAATGATTTCTCACGTAGATACCCACAGTCGGTGATTGGTTTGGCCCCAGGATCATATACAGTTTTTGTACGTCTTTTCAACTGCTGGGGTTACTCCCAGAGGGCTTTTTCTTTTGGTACACAACTATGCGTACGACGTTTCCATCTCTTTCCTCTGTTCCTTTCCCTAATTCAATGATCTCTTTGAGAGCTGCTATGTCCGTATCATGCCATTCTAAATGTTTAAATACTGCTCTTTTAGTCGTTATACGTTGAACATTCCGCGTCCCTAATTTTCAAGTCCGTTTCCTCAACAGTTTCGATAGTATTTTTGACAGCTCACATTTGTAGATTTTTTAGAAACTTTATATTTTGTGGTTTGTTTCATGAGTGACGAGCTACAAACCCATGGCGTCAATTCCCAACCTGGAGGAGCAGGTCATTTTTCTGTTGGGGAGTTTTCCCATTGATTTGTTGTCTTTCTTTATTTAAGGGAGCAATTTCGTTTTTAAAGGTCTCCATTTCTGCCAGTTCCATAGTACTGAAGTCCACATCGCTAGGCAAGGAGACTGCGTTATACCCAGCAGCAATCGTTCCTCAGCGGATCTTATCCACCGATTTAGACTACTGGACATTAAAATCGCTACACCAAGAAGAAATGCAGATGATAAACGGGTATTCATTGGACAAATATTATACTAGAACTGACATGTGATTGCATTTCCACGCAGTTTGGGTGCATAGATGCTGAGAAATCAGTACCCAGAACAACCATCTCTGGCCATAACAACGGCCTTGATACGCATGGGCATTGAGTTAAACAGAGCTTGGATGGCGTGTACAGGTACAGCTGCCCATGAAGCATCAACACGATACCACAGTTCATCAAGAGTAGTGACTGGCGTGTGGTGACGAGCCAGTTGCTCGGCCACCATTGACCAGACATTTTCAATTGGTGAGACATCTGGAGAAAGTACTGGCCAGGGCAGCAGTCAAACATTTTCTGTATCCAGAAAGGCCCGTACAGGGCCTGCAACATGCGGCCGTGCATTATCCTGCTGAAATGTAGGGGTTCGCAGGGATCGAATGAAGGGTAGAGCCACGGGTCGTAACACATCTGAAATGTAACTTCCACTGTTGAAAGTGCAGGCAGTGCCAACAAGAGATGATCGAGACGTGTAACCAATGGCACCCCTGTACCATCAGGCCGGGTGATACGCCACTACGGCAATGATGAATACACGCTTCCAATGTGCGTTCACCGCGATGTCACCAAAAACGGATGCGACCATCATGATGCTGTAAACAGCACCTGGATTCATCCGAAAAAATGACGTTTTGCCATTCGTGTACCCAGGTTTGTCGTGGAGTACACCATCGCAGGCGCTCCTGTCTGTGATGCAGCGTCAAGGGTAAGCGCAGCCATGGTCTCCGAGCTGATAGTCAATGCTGCTGCAAACGTCGTCGAACTGTTCGTGCAGATGGTTATTGTCTTGCAAGTGTCCCCATCTGTTGACTCAGGGATCGAGACGTGGCTGCACGATCCGTTATAGCCATTCGGGTAAGATGCCTGTCATCTCGACTGCTAGTGATACGAGGCCGTTGGGATCCAGCACAGCTTTCCGTATTACCCTCCTGAACCCACCGATTCCATATTCTGCTAACAGTCATTGGATCTCGATCAACGCGAGCAGCAATGTCGCGATACGATAAACCACAATCGCGATAGACTACAATCCGACCTTTTTCAAACTCGGAAAGGTGATGGTAGGCATTTCTCCTCCTTACACAACAACGTTTCACCAGGCAACGCCGGTCAACTGCTGTATATGTATGAGAAATCGGTTGGAAACTTTCCTCATGTCAGCACGTTGTAGGTGTCGCCACCGCCGCCAAGCTTGTGTGAATGCTCTGAAAAGCTAATCATTTGCGTATGATAGCATCTTCTTCCTGCCGGTTAAATTTCGAGTCTGTAGCACGTCATCTTCGTGGTGTAGCAATTTTATTAGCCAATAGTGTAGACTTAACTGATACGAGTAAAAAACATTTGTGGTTTAACTGGGTGCGCAGTTTGTTCCGTTCCCACTAATCAATTAATGGAACCGTGTTGTTATTGATAAATTCAGTGAGAAAAATGATTCTCACCTTTGTTGTAGCTCTAGTAGTTGTAAGTCATTGTTTTTGAAGTGTAAAGTTTCTTTTGTGTGAGCTGAGTTGAGATGGATGACGGATAGAAAACGATGTCTCCTGTACCGAAACGTGCTGACTGGCCACGAAGAAAACGGAGTAGGGTAGTGACACCCTGAAAGAGGTTATACGTTTGCCGAAATAGCAAAAAGATTGGGCTGAGGCGCTACAATGTCGGGTGTGAGGAAAGTTTGCAACCGGCATGAAAAACTGGCCAGTCGAAACGGCTCAAAAAACCGGCAGAAAACCAATATTCACTAATCGAGGCTGTTGTAGAATGTGCCGTCTTTCTCTGCAAGATCGTCGGCGCACCGTAAGAGACATAAATGCCATCTTGAAGGGTTTTTGAAGTTTCTAATAGAACCGTCAGACAGAAATTTCGCGAATACGGTTTACGAGAGAGAACTCCAAGGAAGAAGCCTTATCCGAACAAAAAGCAGAGGCAGAAATGTGTGCAGTGGGCACCAGCACACAGGCAGTGGCGATTTAAAAATTTTGCTCTTCTAGGCACATCGTATTATATGCCGCCCCCCCCCCCCCCCCCCAATAATATGTTTTAAATAAAAACTATTACACGATCACTTCACAATTGCCGCTTTGGGTCGGAGCGCCTTTCACAAGTGTACTTATGTTGCATTTTGGTTAAATATCTGTGTTTATTTGCACTTAAAACCTTTATTTATGTATCTTGTCATCCCTACATGTTAAAAAACTAACTTATTTCTTCAGAGTATCAGAACGCGTAAGCAAGCGCGAGCCTATGATTGATTGTTGTCGGCCATTTGCACGGCCGCAACGTTTTATTTGAATATTGCCAATATTAAATGGCACAAAGCTGCAGAAATAAACTTGCAAAGTTTGCATTTTAATTAAATTATTTAACTTCAGTGTCGTTTTACTTTATTTGCAAATATTAATAATAGTTTTCATTACATTTTTGTGGTTGCCGTATAACTGCTATCGTTTATCTCAGCTGCGTAAATTCGTAGAAATTAACTTACTCCGTAATAAATACGCCACACAATAATACTCGTATTTCTCTATACGAACCCATGACATTTCAATGAAATTGCAACGTAAAAATAATCTGAGATATTTTGTTAGCATACGAGCAAGTAGCGGGCTTCACACCGCTCTTTACATGTTTCATACTGCTGGCATTAAACATTCACATAATATTTCCATTAAAGAAAAAGACTGTGTAATTTGCTCGTGATAATTTGTGTAGTCACTTTAGTATGTGTGGCGTCATTTGATGTGTACCTATGCGTATATGTACCGACAAATCATACAGTTTAATGCACTGCCCATGTACGTACAATTAAAGCACACCACCTGACCTACAGAACAGAACACAGCAACATACATATGACAGAATTACGACGTCATCGGCAAAACTCAAAATTGTTACTTCATCTCCCTGAATTTTAATCCGTGCTCCAGATTTTTCTCTCGTTTCCTTTACAGGTTGCTCAATGTACAGATTAACAATAGGGATAGGTTACAACCTTGTTTCACTCTCGTCTCAACCACTGCTTCCCTTTCATACCGCTCGCCCCTTACGATTGACGTCTGGTTTTTGTACCAGTTCCATATCACCTTACGCTTCCCGTAATTTATCCCTGCTACACTACGTGATCAAAAGTATCAGGACACCTGGCTGAAAATGACTTACATGTTCGTGGGGCCCTCCGTCGTTCATGCTGGAATTCAATATGGTGTTGGTCAATCCTTAGCCTTCATGACAGCTTCCACTCTCACAGGCATACGTTCAATCAGGTGCTGGAAGGTTTCTTGGAGAATGACAGCCCATTGTAACCGGAGTGCTGCACTGTGGAGAGGTATCGATGTCGTTCGGTGAGGCCTGGCACGAAGTCGGCATTCCAAAAATCCCAAAGATGTTCTATACGAGTCAGGTCAGGGCTCTGTGCAGGCCAGTCCATTACAGGGATATTGTTGTCGTGTAACCACTCCGCCACAGGCCGTGCAATATGAACATGTGCCCGATCGTGTCGAAAGACGCAGTCGCCATCCTCGAATTGCTCTTCAACAGTGGGAGGCAAGAAGGTGCCTAAAACGTCAATGTAGGCCTGTGCTGTTGGTGTGGCCGAGCGGTTCTAGGCGCTTCAGTCCGGAGCCGCGCTGCCTCTACGGTCGCTGGTTCGAATCCTGCCTCGGTCATAGATGTGTATGATGTCCTTAGATTAGTTAGGTTTAAGTAGTTCTAAGCCTAGGGGACTGATGACCTCCGATGTTCAGTCCCATAGTGCTTAGAGCCATTTGAACCTGTGCTGTGATAGTGCCACGCCAAACAACAAGGGATGCAAGCCCCCTCCATGAAAAGTACAATCGCACTACAGCACCACCGCCTCCGAATTTTACTATTGGCACTACACACCAGCAGATGACGTTCCACCAGGTATACGCCATACCCACACCCTGCCATCGGATCGCCAGATTGTGTACCGTGATTCGTCACTCCACAAAACGTTTTCTCACTGTTCAATAGTCCAATGTTTACGCTCCTTACACCAAACGAGGAATCGTTTGGCATTTAGAGGCGTGATGTGTGGCTTACGAGCAATGAAATCCAATTTTCTCACATCCCTCCTAACTGTCATAGTACTTGCAGTGGATCCTGATGCAGTCTGGAATTCCTGTGTGGTGGTCTGGATAGATGTCTGCCAACTACACACTGCGACCCTCTTCAACTCTGTCAGTCAACAGACAAGGTAGGGCTGTACGTGTTCCTTCACGTTTCCACTTCATTAACATATCGGAAACATGTACCTAGGGATGTTTAGTTGTGTGGAAATCTCGAGCATAGACATATGACACAAGTGACACTCAATCACATGACCACGTTCGAAGTCCGTGAGTTACGCGGAGCGCCCCATTCTGCTCTCTCATAACGTCTAAAGACTACTGAGGTCGCTGATATGGAGTACCTGGCCGTAGTTGGCAGCACAATACACCTGATACGAAAACTTTGTGTTTTTGGAGGTGGCCGCATACTTTTGATCACATAGTGTACCTTCAGAAGTTTAAAGAGCGTATTTAACCAACTTCCTAAGGGAAGTCGTAATTTCTGTAGATCTCCACATGTTCCTGAATTTCTCCGGGCTCCAAACCGACCTTCCTTAAGGTCGGCTCTTACCAGTTTTTCCAGTCTATTGTAAACAATTCGTGTCAGTATTTTGCAACCATGACTTACTAAGCAGATAGTTCTGTAATAATCACACCTATGAGCACCTGCTTCGTTGGAATCAGAGCTACTGCTTTCTTCTTGAAGTCTGAAGTTATCTTGCCTTTCTTATATATCTTACAAACTGGATAGAATAGTCTTCTCGTGGCTGGCTCTCCCAGTGTTTCAGTAGATCTGACGGAATGTGGCCTACTCCAGGGGTCTTGTTGCATCTTAGGTCTTTCAGTACTGTCAGATTCTTGTCACAGTATCATATCTCCAATCTCGTCTTCATTTACGTACTTCTCCCTTTGCTTGATATTGTGTTCCAGTACATCTTCCTTGTATAGACACTCCATATACTGCTTCCACCATTCAGCTTTCCGTTCTTTGTTTGCTATTGGTTTTCCGTCTTTAGATGTTATTTAACGAAAAGGGAATGAAACCACTGACGACTGTGAAATTTCACCGAGACATGTTTGGGTGTTAAACAACAAGACTTTGTTTGGTCGAGGCAGAACCGCATTTCATTATTATACACTGTAAAAAAAATCACAACACCATAAAATAAATAATGTAGCGTAATGATATTTCTGGAATGCATTTGTCTATGTAACGTGTTGCACTGCTTAACGTTGCAAGACCACAGACTAATTAATGTAAGCGCGAGATTAGCGATTATAAATGTGAAATGTTGGCATATAAATAAGCGATGTAACCGCTAGAATGTTGAATACAAGCATGAAAACGTTCATGCATTGAGTTTTAGAGGTGCCAGATGTTAGTTTGTATCAATGAGTTCCATGCCTGTTGCACTTGGTCGCTCAGTACAGGGACGGTGAATGATGTTTGTGGATGATTCTGGAGTTATCGTCGGATGATGTCCCATAGGGGCATGGTTGGAGACAGATCTGGTTATCGAGCAGGCCGAGCAACATGTCGACACTCTGTTGAGCACACTAGGTTACAACAGCGGTATGTGGGACGTTATCCTGTTAGAAAATCTGTGGAATGTTGTTCAGGAATGGGAGCAAAACAGGTCGAACCACTAGATTGATGTACACATTTGCGGTCAGGGTGCGTCGGATAACCGCGATAACACACCAAATCGTATCCCAGACTATAAATCCACGTGTACGTCCAGTGTGTCTAGCACATGGACAGTTTGCGTTCACGCCCTCATCTGGCCGCCTCCTAAACAACACTGGCACCAAGGCAGAACCAAGCAGGCATCAGAAAATACAACAGACATTCACAATGCCCTCTAATGAGCCGTCGCTTGACACCACTGAAGGCGGTGGTTTGGGTTCATTTGAATGCACACTACAAGGCGCCTGGCTCGGAGCTGTCCTTGAAGTAACAGATTTGTAACAGTTCGTTGTCACTGTGGTGCTAAATGCCGCTCCAATCGCTGCTGCGAATGGAGTAATGCCGTCGGCACACGGACCGTGCTGTGGAACGTTAACGTTGAGCGTGCCAAGTTCAACGTGCTGCTCAACGCTCAAGGACGGTGTGACTTGTGCACACGGTACGTGGGCCCCAACGTGGTATACGCGATCGTAACGCACTCCAGCGGCAGTTGAGGGATGTTTCTAGTTCGTAAATCACACTGTTTACTCAACGGGCGCGCGTAAAATTCCCACGTTAGCTCAATTAAAACGCACATTTCCTCCACCGTCGACGAAAAGGAAAGTACCGTGTCCAATCAATAAGGACACAGGCTCTTAAAAGTTCCACTGCAAACAGTGTGTTACAAATTTGGAATACTTATCCGCATAAGATAAACTTTATTTCATTATTCCCATATTTTAGTGAAGCCCCAAGGTCAGTTTTACTTGATCACTGTTCCCACCCAGTAGCAGATGCTTTGCAACATGTGAATTACGAAGCGCAAAAGAAAAAGGAGCACAATATCTTTACACAAGTAGCGCAAGCTGTCCTGTAGATTAAGTCAAACGAACAGTCACCCCCCCAAAAAAGGTGAACTTATATTTACATAACATCAATATTGTAGTATATACTTACATTAAACTAATAATAAAGTATCGGAACCTAATAAAAACGCGAATGTTAGGAAAAGAATTTGCAAGTGTCAAGACGCGAACCACTCTATGGAGGACACTGACGCTACTCATTGCACTAAACCAACTTCACACACATTTCTGTCTAATCATTTTATCTTGCACCGTGCTAAAAATCTTAATCGTAGGTATGTTACTAGTTCAAATTTAATTATAACAAATCGTACCAAGAACAAAGCGTTTAGGATGGATCTTCAGTGTGACGCTGCCTTCAAATAGCCTACTCTCGTAATACGCAAGTTACAATAATTCTTGGCCACGAGTATGTTTCTCATTATTTTATTGCAACGGATTACACGGTTAACAAAGGGTTTTGCAGTGATTCTCAATTTGCTGGTGCTCAGAATCGGCATATATACATATAGGCTTGAAATAAATGCCAATATGGCGCCTCACAACTCTGTACTGAAGGAAGACGGCGTGGTTGTGACGTAGGTGGCGTTGTGCCATCTCATTGGACAACGCTCAGACGCACGCTCAGAATATCTGACATGGCACATATTGCCCTGCACGTTCGGAAAGACTCTTGAGCGTGCTTTTCCACGCTATGACGTCAGAAACTCGGCACGCTCAACGCTCAACGTCCGGATGCACTGTCCGTGTGTCAACCGCTTAACATGCGCCACAACCATATTGTCTTCCCTCTTAGCCGTTCCGGATTCCGGCCTTCGTGCGACCACAACTGCCAGCAATCATGTACAGTGGCTATGTACCTGCTAAGTCTTCCTGCAGAGTCGCAGAAGGAACATTCAGCTTCTCGTTGCCCTATTACCTCGTCCAAACTCAGTGAGCTGCTGATAATGGCGTATTTGTCGCTTTACAGACATTCCTGACTAACAGTAACTCACCACATTCAATCTCAAAGGAAACGAACGTACACGACCGTTACCGCGTGTATTTAAACAAATCTTGAATTACATCCTGATACTGGCGCTGCTAGCGCTACACTCAAGCGACTGGCACGACATCCCAATAATCGTCTTACAGATGTAGAAACACGCCTACCAACTTTCGTTTACGTCGCACAACTCCTTCTTATTATTGCGTTTTTTTCCCTGTCAGTGTGTATTACATCTCAAAACTGAAAATTTATTTGGAACATATTGTTGGGGAGACCTCCCCGAACCCTGACGAAGGCTGCTAGCGTTCAGAGGACCGCACCGTGGTTCAGGTCGAAAAAAATCGATTTTCGGTTTTCATCATATTTCGATAGATTAAGGTTTTATTTAAGTATTCTGAAAAACATTTTTTTTCGAGCATTTTCCTACCACGTGTGTTTATGTGCCACGCCCAGTTTTCTGTCGCCCACTGTCAACCCACCCACTGTCAACTCTAAGCCATATGGACATGCCGTTATTAGGAAAATAGGAAGTGTAGGCCATGCTCAAAAACGTTTGGGAACAAGGCTGAGAAAACTAACTGTTGATACGAGAGGAAAAAAATTAGAAGATGGAAAATTGTTGACCGTACAGGGTCGGTTAACTAAAACTGAAATAGAAAACTTGCGGGTATACTATGGGCAGGCAATTAGGAGGAAATGGACAAGAAATAAAAACTTTGAGGTACGCCGAAGACATTGTAATTCTGCCAGAGACAGCAAATGACTTGGAAGAGCAGTTGAACGGAATGGATAGTGTCTTGAAAGGAGGATATAAGATGACCATCAACAAAAGCAAAACGAGGATAATGGAATGTAGTCGAATTAAGTCAGGTGACACTGAGGGAGTTAGATTAGGAAATGAGACATTTAAACTAGTAAAGGAGTTTTGCTAAATGGGGAGCAAAATAACTGATGATGGTCGAAGTACAGAGGATATAAAATGTAGACTGGCAATGGCAACGAAAGCGTTTCTGAAGAAGAGAAATTTATTAACATCGAGTATAGATTTAAGTGTCAGGTAGTCGTTTTTGAAAGTATTTGTATGGAGTGTAGCCATGTATGGAAGTAAAACATGGACGATAAATAGTTTAGACAAGAAGCTTTCGAAAGGTGGTGCTACAGAAGAATGCTGAAGATTAGGTGGGTAGATCACATAACTAATGAGGAGGTATTGAATTGAACTGGGGAGAATAGGAGTTTGTGGCATAACTTGACTAGAAGAAGGGATCGATTGGTAGGACATGTTCTGAGGTATCAAGGGATCACCAATTTAATAATGGAGGGAGGCGTGGAGGGTAAAAATCGTAGAGGGAGACCCAAGAGATGAATACACTAAGCAGATTCAGAAGGATGTAGGTAGCAGTAGTTAAGGGGAGATGAAGAAACTTGCACAGGATAGAGTAGTATGAAGAGCTGCATCAAACCAGTCTCAGGAGTGAAGACAACAACAACAACAACAACATAAAGTAAAAATATTAAGGTCCTGCATTAAATAGTTTTTTTCAAAATGGGTCAAATACTTGCCTAAATTAACATGTGTTAGATAGGCAGGGTGTGGTCCCCTTGGTCAGGGCTGCTGGCGTTAACGCGGCACTAAGAACGGCAGTCATCGTTTCGAGCAGTTGTTCGCCAAGCCGGGACACGGCAGCGCCTCGGCGTCGGCTCCCTGCCCTCTGGCAGACACTCCGGCGTTTCCAGCTGTAAAGCCGCCTGCCGTCACCTTTTTTGTGTAACATTGTTGAAAATCAGTCCCATCGGCTTCGGCGGTTTGACGTGTTTTGTTGTTGTGTTATTTGGTTTTAGTGCTGTCGTGGCGCCTGTTATTTAAACTTTCGGGGACAGGATCGTGCCAATCCGCCGCCATAAGTGGGGTTTTGCGCCTCGTTGGGGCGAGGCTTCGGTTTTACGTTCCTCCATGCGTTTTCTAGCGTTGTTGTCACTAGGGCACTGTTCCTTTGTTGTCTTGGTTTGACTAATATCTAAGATGATTTATTTAGATGTCCTAATCTTCTAGTTTGGGTTTTCTAATTGATTATGCGCCATGAAATTATCCTACATCCTATTGATCTAATATGTTGTTGTGGTCTTCAGTCCTGAGACTGGTTTGATGCAGCTCTCCATGCTACTCTATCCTGTGCAAGGTTCTTCATCTCCGTGTGCCTACTGCAGCCTACATACTTCTGAATCTGCTTAGTGTATTCATCTCTTGGTCTCCCTCTACGATTTTTATCCTCCATGCAGCCCTCCAGTACTAAATTGGTGATCCCTTGATGCCTCAGAACATATCCTACCAATCGATCCCTTCTTCTAATCAAGTTTTGCCACAAACTCCTATTCTCCTCAGTTCAATTCAGTACCTCCTCATGAGTTATGTGATCTACCCATCCAATCTTCAGCATTCTTCTGTAGCACCACCTTTCGGAAGCTTCTATTCTCTTCTTGTCTAAACTATTTATCGTCCATGTTTTACTTCCATACATGGCTACACTCCATACAAATACTTTCAGAAACGACTTCTTGACACTTAAATCTATATTCGATGTTAATAAATTTCTCTTCTTCAGAAACGCTATCCTTGCCATTGCCAGTCTAAATTTTATATCCTCTGTACTTCGACCATCATCAGTTATTTTGCTCCCCATTTAGCAAAACTCCTTTACTAGTTTAAATGTCTCATTTCCTAATCTAACTCCCTCAGTGTCACCTGACTTAATTCGACTACATTCCATTATCCTCGTTTTTCTTTTGTTGATGTTCATCTTATACTCTCCTTTCAAAACACTGTCCATTCCATTTAACTGCTCTTCCAAGTCCTTTGCTGTCTCTGACAGAATTACAGTGTCTTCGGCGAACCTCAAAGTTTTTATTTCTTGTCCATGGATTTTAATACCTGCTCCAAATTGTTCTTTTGTTTCCTTTACTGCTTGCTCAATATACAGATTGAATAACATCGGGGAGAGGCTACAACCCTCTCTCACCCCCCTTCCCAACCACTGCTTCCCTTTCATGCCCCTCGAATCTTATAACTGCCATCTGGTTCCGGTACAAATTGTAAATAGCCTTTCGATCCCTGTATTTTACCCATGCCACCTTCAGAATTTAAAAGAGAGTATTCCAGTCAACATTGTCAAAAGCTTTCTCTAATTGTACAAATCCTAGAAACGTGGGTTTGCCTATTGATCTAATACGAGGTAGTAATTTGCCTATTCTAGGTGATTCTATATAGGGTGTCTTTTGCAGCTGGTGAGCCTTCTTTTACGTTGCTGCCTCCACGATGCTTCGTGGAACTCGTTGTTTGTGCCATGTCTTAGGTTGGATTGTGCCGATGTTTTGTAGATGTCTACTAGTTTGTCTGTAGGTATCTAGCGTTTTCTAGACTGTTGTGGCCAGCTTTTCTACTGTGCCCATCTCCAGGGCTTTGCCTACCGCCACTGCGGTGGCTCGCTCTTAACTTACATGGCGCTGACTGCCCCCGCTGTGGACCAGATGGCTGCCTCGGGGCTCCAGTCCCCCACTCTCACCAGCGGATCACCGCTAACGGGTTATTTCCGTCGTGTGCCTACTGCGTCCGCCTCCTGCCGCGCTGCCAACCGCGTATAATTGTCGCTACTCAGCGTGAAAGAGAACCCCTCACTTTCTTCTTCCTCGCTCTTCGTGACTCCCTCTCCTCTTTCTCTCTCTCTTTCTCCCTCCATCCTCATCCCCCCTTTCGCCCTCCTTAAATGCCTACAGCAGCGGTCACGAAAACAAGACACCTCAAGGTCATCTCACCGTCCTACAGTACTGCCAATTACAATATCAAATGATACTAAAAATTAAAAAAAAATTAGATATATCTGACTACTGGCAATTAAAATTGCTACACCAAGAACAAATGCAGATGATAAACCGGTATTCATTGGACAAATATATTATACTAGAACTGGCATATGATTACATCTTCACGCAATTTGGGTGCTTAGGTTCTGAGAAATCAGTACCCAGAACAACCACCTCTGGCCGTAATAACGGCATTAATACGTCTGGGCATTGGCGTGTAAAGGTACAGCTGCCCATGCAACTTCAACACGATACCACAGTTTATCAAGAGTTGTGACTCGGCCACCATTGACCAGACGTTTTCAATTGGCGAGAGATTTGGAGAATGTGTTGGCCAGGGCAGCAATCGAACATTTTCTGTATCCAGAAAGGCCCGTACAGGACCTACAAAATGTGGCCGACGGGAGTGGCGGTGTGGTTCTAGGCGCTACAGTCTGGAACCGAGCGACCGCTACGGTCGCAGGTACTAATTCTGCCTCAGGCATGGATGTGTGTGATGTCCTTAGGTTAGTTAGGTTTAATTAGTTCTAAGTTCTAGGCGACTGATGACCTCAGAAGTATAGTCGCATACTGCTCAGAACCATTTTGCAACATGCGGTTGTGCATTATCCTGCTGAAATGTAGGGTTTTGCCGAGATCGAATGAAGGGCAGAGCCACGGGTTGTAAAACATCTGAAATGTAACGTCCACTATTCAAAGTGCCGGCAATACGAACAAGAGGTGACCGAGACGGGTAACCAATGGCACCCCATACCATCACGCCGGGTGATACGCCAATATGGCGATGACGAATACACACTTTCAATGTGCGTTCACCGTGATGTCGTCAAACACGGATGTTATCATCTTGATGCTGTAAACAGAATCTGGATTCATCCGAAAAAATGACGTTTTGCCATTCGTGCACCCAGTTTCGTCGTTGAGTACACCATCGCAGGCGCTCGTTTCTGTGATGCAGCGTCAAGGGTAACAGCAGCCATGGTCTCCGAGCTGATAATCCATGCTGCTGCAAACGTCGCCGAACTGTTCGTGTAGATGGTTGTTGTCTTGCAAACGTTCCCATCTGTTGACTCGGGGATCGAGACGTGATTGCACGATCCGTTACAGCCATGCGGATAAGATGCCTGTCATCTCGACTGCTAGTGACAAGAGTCCGTTGGGATCCAGCACGGCGTTCCGTATTACCCTCCTGAAACCACTGATTCCATATTCCGCTAACAGTCATTGGATTTCGACCAAAGCGAGCAACAATGTCGCGATACGATAAACCGATAGCCTACAATCAGACCTTTATCAAAGTCGGAAAGGTGATGGTACGAATTTCTCCCCCTTACACGAGGCATCAGAACAACGTTCACAAGGCAACGCCAATCAACTGCTGTTTGTGTATGAGAAATCGTTTGGAAACTTTCCTCATGTCAGCACGTTGTAGGTGTCACTAGCGGCGCCAACCTCGTGTGAATGCTCTGCAAAACTAATCATTTGCGTATCACAGCATCTTCTTCCTGCCGGTTAAATTTCGCGTCTGTAGCACAGCTTCGTGGTGTAGCAATTTTAATGGCCAGTAGTGTATAATGGAGCCGCTGACAGCTTGTCTCAGTCCTGCAGTACGGGTGTCAGAATGCTGTTCCCCTTGAGGACGACAGCTTCGAGCACTCCCATCGGCATAATTAAGAAGCTACCGGGATTCATCAGACCATGCAAATCTCTGCCACTGCGTCGACACCCAGTGACGACGGTAACGTGCTGATTTCAGTCGTAGTTACCTATGTCGTGGTGTTAACATTGGGTCTTCAGCTGCGGAAAACCATCGTCAGGAGAGTTTGGTGCATTGTGTGTTCCGACACACATGTACACTGCCCAGAATTGAAGTCTGATGTTAGTTTGGCCACAGTTCGCCATCTATCCTATTTTACCAGTTTGGCGAGCCTGTGACGTCCGGCATCCGTAATGATGAATGGCCACATAACGCCACGTCTGGACGTGGTTTCACCTGGGGTTCGCCACATGTTGAAGACACTCACGACAGCACTCCTTGAACACCCAGCAAGTTGTGCAGTTTCCGATGGGCTCTTGCTGAGCTTCCGGGCCATCACAGTCGGTCCTCGGTCAATCTCAGATAGATGGCGCACTTATCTCGCACAAACGGAGAGCACGGTCACTGACGCTGCACGCACTCTGCGTGTGTCTGACTAGCAGTCATTCCTAGCCAGGTGACGCTGCTATCGCCTGGAATGGTTTATATCGATAGCTAGTTGGCGGCCATAATGTTCTCAACGATCACTGTATATCCGTGATGCGAAAATCTATCTACATCGACATTTATACTCCGCAAGCCACCAAACGGTGTGTGGCGGAGAGAACTTTACGTGCCACTGTCATTACCTCCCTTTCCTGTTCCAGTCGCGTATGGTTCGCGGGAAGAACGACTGCCGGAAAGCCTCCGTGCGCGCTCTAATCTCTCTAATTTTACATTCGTGATCTCCTCGGGTGGTATAAGTAGGAGGAAACAATATATTCGATACCTCATCCAGAAACGCACCCTCTCGAAACCTGGATAGCTACACCGCGCCCCTCTTGCAGGCTCTGCCACTTGAGTTTTGCTAAACATCTCCGTAACGCTATCACGCTTACCAAAGAATCCTGTGACGAAACGCGCCGCTCTTCTTTGGATCTTTTCTATCTCCTCTGTCAACACGACCTGGTACGGATCCCACACTGATAAGCAATACTCAAGTATAGGTCGAACGAGTCTTTTGTAAGCCACCTCCTTTGTTGACGGACTACATTTTCTAAGGACTCTCCCAATGAATCTCAACCTGGTACCCACCTTACCAACAATTAATTTTATATGATCATTCCACTTCAAATCGTTCCGCACGCATACTCCCAGATATTTTACAAAAGTAACTGCTACCAGTGTTTGTTCCGCTATCATATAATCATACAATAAAGGATCCTTCTTTCTATGTATTCGCAATACATTACATTTGTCTACGTTAAGGGTCAGTTGCCACTCCCTGCACCAAGTGCCTATCCGCCTCAGATCTTCCTGCATTTCACCGCAATTTTCTAATGCTGCAACTTCTTTGTATACTACAGCATCATCCGTGGAGCAGGGAATGTGCTTATAGTAAACTGCAGGAGCGTCTATAGAAAGGTCCCAGAACTGCTCTCATTAATAAACGGTCACAACGCCCATATAGTACTAGGAACAGAAAGTTGGCTGAAACCAGATGTAAACAGTAATGAAATCCTAAACTCGGATTGGAATGTTACCGCAGAGATAGGCTGGACAGTGAAGGGGGAGGCGTGTTTATAGCGATAAGAAGTGCAATAGTATCGAAGGAAATTGACGGAGATTCGAATTGTGAAATGATTTGGGTGAAGGTCACGGTTAAAGAAGGCTCAGACATGGTAATTGGATGTCTCTATAGGCCCCCGGGCTCAGCAGCTGTTGTGGCTCAGCAGCTGAAGAATAATTTGGAAAATATTTCTAGTAGATTTCCCCACCATGTTATAGTTCTGGGTGGAGATTTTAATTTGCCGGATATAGACTGGGAGACTCAAACGTTCATAACGGGTGGCAGGGACAAAGAATCCAGTGAAATATTTTTAAGTGCTTTATCTGAAAACTACCTTGAGCAGTTAAACAGAGAACCGACTCGTGGCGATAACATATTAGACCTTCTGGTGACAAACAGACCCGAACTATTTGAATCAGATAATGCAGAACAGGGAATCAGCGATCATAAAGCGGTTACTGCATCGATGATTTCAGCCGTAAATAGAAATATTAAAAAAGGTAGGAAGATTTTTCTGTTTAGCAAAAGTGACAAAAAGCAGTATTCAGAGTACTTGGTGGCTCAACACAAAAGTTTTGTCTCAAGTACAGACAGTGTTGACGATCAGTGGACCAAGTTCAAAACCATGGTACAATATGCGTTAGATGAGTATGTGCCAAGCAAGATCGTAAGAGATGGGAAAGAGCCACCTTGGTACAACAACCGAGTTAGAAAACTGCTGCGGAAGCAAAGGGAACTTCACAGCAAACATAAACATAGCCAAAGCCTTGCAGACAAACAAAAATTACGCGAAGCGAAATGCAGTGTGAGGAGGGCTATGCGAGAGGCTTTCAATGAATTCGAAAGTAAAGTTCTATGTACTGACTTGGCAGAAAATCCTAAGAAATTTTGGTCCTATGTCAAAGCGGTAGATGGATCAAAACAAAATGTCCAGACCCTCTGTGACCAAAATGGTACTGAAACAGAGGATGACAGACTAAAGGCCGAATTACTAAATGTCTTCTTCCAAAGCTGTTTCACAGAGGAAGACTGCACTGTGCTTCCTTCTCTAGATTGTCGCACAGTTGACAAAATGGTAGATATCGAAGTAGACGACAGAGGGATTGAGAAACAATTAAAATCGCTCAAAAGAGGAAAGGCCGCTGGTCCTGATGGAATACCAGTTCGATTTTACACAGAGTACGCGAAGGAACTTGCCCCCCTTCTTGCAGCGGTGTACCGTAGGTCTCTAGAAGAGCGAAGCGTTCCAAAGGATTGGAAAAGAGCACAGGTCATCCCCGTTTTCAAGAAGGGACGTCGAACAGATGTGCAGAACTATAGACCTATATCTCTAACGTCGATCAGTTGTAGAATTTTGGAACACGTATTATGTTCGAGTATAATGTCTTTTCTGGAGACTAGAAATCTACTCTGTAGGAATCAGCATGGGTTTCGAAAAAGACGGCCGTGTGAAACCCAGCTCGCGCTATTCGTCCACGAGACTCAGAGGGCCTTAGACACGGGTTCACAGGTAGATGCCGTGTTTCTTGAATTCCGCAAGGCGTTTGACACAGTTCCCCACAGTCGTTTAATGAACAAAGTAAGAGCATACGGACTATCAGATCAATTGTGTGATTGGATTGAGGAGATCCTAGATAACAGAACGCAGCATGTCATTCTCAATGGAGAGAAGTCTTCCGAAGTAAGAGTGATTTCAGGTGTGCCGCAGGGGAGTGTCATAGGACCGTTGCTATTCACAATATACATAAATGACCTGGTGGATGACATCGGAAGTTCACTGAGGCTTTTTGCATATGATGCTGTGGTGTATCGAGAGGTTGCAACAATGGAAAATTGTACTGAAATGCAGGAGGATCTGCAGCCAATTGACGCATGGTGCACGGAATGGCAATTGAATCTCAATGTAGACAAGTGTAATGTGATGCGAATACATAGAAAGATAGGTCCCTTATCATTTAGCTTCAAAATAGCAGGTCAGCAAGTGGAAGCAGTTAATTCCATAAATTATCTGGGAGTACTCATTAGGAGTGATTTAAAATGGAATGATCATATAAAGTTGATCGTCGGTAAAGCAGATGCCAGACTGAGATTCATTGGAAGAATCCTAAGGAAATGCAATCCGACAACAAAGGAAGTAGGTTACAGTACGCTTGTTCGCCCAATGCTTGAATACTGCTCAGCAGTGTGGGATCCGCACCAGGTAGGGTTGATAGAAAAGATAGAGAAGATCCAACGGAGAGCAGCGCGCTTCGTTACAGGATCATTTAGTAATTGCGAAAGCGTTACGGAGATGATAGATAAACTCCAGTGGAAGACTCTGCAGGAGAGACGCTCAGTAGCTCGGTACGGGCTTTTGTTAAAGTTTCGAGAACATACCTCACCGAAGAGTCAAGCAGTATATTGCTCCCTCCTACGTATATCTCGCGAAGAGACCATGAGGATAAAATCAGAGAGATTAGAGCCCACACAGAAGCATACCGACAATCCTTCTTTCCACGTACAATACGAGACTGGAATAGAAGGGAGAACCGATAGAGGTACTCAGGGTACCCTCCGCCACACACCGTCAGGGGGCCTGCGGAGTATGGATGTAGATGTAGATGTAGAAAAGCCGCATGGAACTTCCGACACTATCTACTAGGTCACTTATACATATTGCGAAGAGCAATGGTCCTATAACACTCCCCAGCGGCACACCAGAGGTTACTTTAACGTCTGTTAACATCAGTGGTGATGTGTCGCTACATGCGTCACGCGAGGTGAGGTAGGGGGCGAGTCAGATGTGGACTAGTTGTCTGTCTTCTGACCGTCTGCCGTGACATCACCAGCGTGCACGTGACTTCGTATCTGTGGTAGGAAATATCACGCCTTAAATACATTGACATTAATGTCTTTGCCGCCTGGGAGTTATTAGCTACAGGGGACAATTACGATAGTTATGAAACTACATACAGTGTAAAGTGAAGAGAGAAAAAAGCCAAATGTTGGTGTGTAGTTTGTTCTGTAGAGTGCTGCTACTTTGTAGAAGTAATGAATTTTATGCTGTCTTCTACGCTTGGAAATCAGCTACTGCCAAACAATGATCAATTGCGGTTAGGAAGACTTGTTGCATACTTGTAACATGCTGGATACTAGATAGTTCTGGTTACGTGATCATGGCGTCACTTTCGATTGGGACTCCTAAATTTAGAGCAGTTACTGACAGTACTGTTAAGATCGTGCTACATGACTGACTGGTTGTGGCTGAGCTGCACCAATACACAAATGAAGCGGTGTAATTTCGGAATCTCTGTGAAACCGCCAGCATCCTATGAGTCTAAATTACGACTACATCTTTTGACATCGTACCCATATTGCTGTTCCCGAAGCTCTGCGCAGAAGAAGCTTCTGACGGGTGTCCAGGAAATCCGAATCTTGGATCCATTTTTGCACGGCATTTTACATGCTCCTCCACGTGAGCTAGTCAGTTTTGTCCCAAAAGTGTTCGACCGATGTGAGTTACATAGCCGAAGCGATTCTGAGTCACTGGCTGAATGTGCTTCATTTCTTGCATAGTCATGTCCGAACAGAGATATGAAATTAGGATGTTAAGTGCTCAAAAAACAGTTATAATAGTTTTGCATATGTGTCTGCCATGTAAACACCATTTCTCGCCATCAAATGGAAATCCTACATCCCGTCCAGGTCAAACCGTCAAGTAACAATACTTTAGCGAGTGAATAATTCCTCAAAAGTATAGATTTTCTCATGTTTTCGAGCCCTTTACGTGGGTCGTGAGTTGATGGCTATCACAAATGTAATATTATCTCGTGAAACGAACGTCTCCGAATTGTTTTTTTGTCTTCCTTAACTAACATAATTGGGGCGCATCTGTACTCAGTCGAGCACAAAATCAGATTAACAGAAGAGATAGAGAAGATCCAATTCCAAGCGGAAGTGCTCATTACGGAGACGCTAAAACAGCGGATCTCCATTAGGTGGTGTTCGCTACAAGACAGGATTTACTATACGGATCTTGCTACGGAAAAAAGAAAATATATGATTATGATTAAGTGTTATTGTCTCATTTCCGAGAATATCCTGAATGACTAAGAGGAAAGTTAAATAAAATTCCTAGAGTGCCTGGATTAAGGTGGTCATCAACGGCACACGTAAGACGGATGGTGCTGTCGGCAGTCGTCCATCCCGTTCGACTGTTATTTCAACTAATAGGCCACAACTGTTATTGTAATAACCATAATTCATAGTGAAGATGGCGAACACATAGTGCACTTGGGTAGGAGTGCAGAGTCGTTTCTACTGCAATTTTGACACTAAATTTATATCAAATTAATTGAACAATTAATTACCCCACCACCACCCCCAGATGGCATTATGGATTTTTCCCAGGCGGCACGTGAATTCCCCCCGCCCCTCCTCGCTTCCCTCCCCTATCCTACTGTAACACCGGAAATCCATATCCTATTTCCATCCATTGTACTATAATTTTTTTTCCTTGTTTTGTTACCTCAAGTTGTATTTATACACTGGGTCTGGCCTAGGGAAAACTATGCTATCGAACGAAGACATCTATAGGTCGTGTGGAGAACCAAAGTGTTTAGGATCTTCGGTAGTGTTCACTCTGCCGTGTGGAGCGCGGGCAGGGCAGAAGAGAGTCTGGCTGGAGTAGGGCAGTGGAGCAGGGGTGTTGTGTGATGCCCCCGCGAGTTGCCGCGCTTTCAGGGTTTGGCAGTATGTAATTGTGCTCGACTTCCTATGATAGTTTCTGACAAGGTGTCGCGGACGGGAAGCATTAGCTGGCGCACATCAAGAGCCTATTTTGGCTGGTGACAGTGTCGAGAATACGGCGCGACAACATTCAGCTTGTGCAACAGTGACGTCCGACAATGAGTGACTGTCGCCACCTCCTCGATCGACGACTTCAAACCTCCAAACAACCAACAAGGAAGACTGGTAGCACGTAAAGTTTTAGAACTGTATGGCAGACCTCATCTTTTCAAACTGTTAAATTTTTCTCACTAAATTACAGCAACATAGCATGAACCTTTGTTGTTCATTGTCCCAATTGCACTACCAAGCAGGGTCCCTTCCTTTTCCTAAATGAACCCGAGTGTCGTTGAAATTCAGACGCCATCATTAAAGTAATGTCATTCCATTTCACTGCTTTAATTTCAAAGTTCAGTTAAGGTATTCATAGCTGGCTACAGTATTTGGATTACACAAGCACAAATTAAGAGTGCGAGTTTGTTACCATATTTTAGCTTACCTGTGACTGCAGCTCAGCTTGGTACGTACTAAATTTTACTATTGTTAATTGTTCCGAATCATTTAATTCAACTTCAAAGTTAAATCTCTTATTTCTAAATTGCATAGATTCAAGTAGCTTTTGAAATGATTGTTGAGGTTGCTCAAGACTAGCTGTATTTTACTGAACTTCGATGTGCTTCAGAAACAAAGCTCACTATTAATTTCAGTCACTAAATTAACTTTCAATTTTCCGGTTTTATTAATTCTTTTGCTAGATTAAGTCAGAGTGTAGCGAAATTTATTACTTCTGACAAACTTTCAGTTTTCACACTACATGTGTCAACCTTCAGTTGCCACGCTTCTAGTGCTAATTATATGTGTAATAACCTTTCTTCTTCAGTTACTATAGTAATTGTCCATAGGACTGGCGACCGTAATTTCCCACAAATCTCAAATATCTAATTACCGCTAGTTAATTGTTAACGTAACGGCCGCACATTTACTTTGTTTATTAACTTTACCCCTTTTCAAAATTAATTTCCACCAGTTTCATTTGCATTTTTCCTTTCATTTAGATGTAGCCCTTTCCTCCCTCTTTACGGACAGATTAACCTCGGTGACGATTGCTTTTCCCAAATTTCCATTAGGTGCACGCGGTTTAATTTTTCACTGACATTAAGGAGGAGGAGGATATTGGTGTTTAACGTCCCGTCGACAACGTGGTCATTAGAGACGGAGCACAAGCTCGGATTGGGGAAGGAAGTCGGCCACCTCGCTCGGTGACATTAAGGTCGATAAGTGAGGGGGAGGTTACACTACCCACTCCTCCTCCCCCACCTGTCCTGCTGGCGGGAATTTCATATTTTACGGGAATTTTAAAAAAGGGGGAATTTGTTTGCCTCAAGGCTACGCTGACGTCCCACCCCCACCCACCACACAGGAATTAGCGGGAAATTCACAATGTAGGGGTCCCTTTTCTGGGGCTCGAAACCTGGTCCTTCTGGGCAGAAAGCCCGAGTGTATCCCTCCGCATCCACCCCCCCCCCCCCCTCCCGCAACCTTCACTGACAGACTGTCAGTGTCTGTACAACTGGAGGTTAGATTAGTGCACTTTATTTATTTTGGGTGGGACTTTGAAGTAAAGATCGGTCCTAGTTACGTAATTAGTCATAAAGACGGGTTCTAATTATATAACTATAGACACAGAGCTACACAAGGAGCACCTAAAATCGCAATACAGCGTCAAAAATTGACGATGTCTTACAACTGATGTAATCCAGTTGGGGAAAAAAGATTCACGGTACCACTCGAAACTAGTAGGAGACGTATTCAAAATAAAGAGTAACTCTACACAGGTGTGAGCATGGGGTTGATCTGCTACTCTGTTATTCTGCGGAACGGATTAATCTGAGATGTACCCTGTACCCTGCGGCTCCTGGAAGATACAGTTTCCACCCCCACGCTATTACAGACGTCAGACAGACGCTCCTGACGTTCTAAAGAGAAATGCCTAAAACACTTTCAGCAATAAATATCTTCTGGAGTCATCCGCTGTAAGGAAATGACACATAAATTCACAAAAATTTCTTATATAACTAGTGGGGTACTTGGGTACTGGAGTAGTGCTAGTTAGTGTAACACAAACATGAGACTAACGGAAGTTATTATTTATTCTGCAAAAATTTTGAGAAATCACAATGGCACTTTTAGTTACGAATTGAACAAGTTATATCCTGGTTCTTTTCAGAATGTGAAGTTACCGCTCAAGGATAGGATTCGCTAACGAAATTGTTATACAAAGTTTCTGATTGTTGTTGACTTGGCAGAATGGCTGACAGGCGCGCCTACTCAACTTGAATAATTATCCTTTAGAATGTTGCTAGGTGCGGTCGAGGCTGCCGCGTGTGAAATGCACTGAAGTGTACTGTTGTGGAGGAAATATGGGGCTCGCAATAGCTGTAGCACACAATACCGTAAGCTCCGATGGCTGCTGTCTGCGCCACTCGCTGCTGACAAATAAGATAAGTCTCGTTCTATCTGGATTGACCTTCGCCAATAAAACGCTCCCTACGCCTTGATGAAGTCAAGGATTCCTATTCGCCCCTAGTCTAACTATTGGCGTGGTACACCGGTCAGATAACCAGTCCACCATGATGCCACTCAAAAATTCGCTCGCAGGTGTTTAACTATAAATCTGTCTGTTCACACTGCACAACAAGTGTGTCGGCCAACACAGTGAACAACGCTTAATCGAAAGGACTCAATATAGAGAGACGCACTTCGATTCGCTCTCGACAGAGGTGCTCTCCCAATGAAGTACTGAGGAGAGACTTGTTCCTCGCTCCAAGAGCGACAACGGAACTTCGCCTCTCCACGCCAGACATGAAGGGGTATATCTTTCGGTCTCTTCCATTACTCCTTCAGCTCAAGGTGTCATAAATATCGTCTGCCAATCGGCATTGCTCGGGAGTTTGACGTTTCGTTTAAATCGACCAATCTGGAAACCTGTAGTATCGGCGTTTGGCGTTTGCTGTCTCCCTGTGAAAACCTCTGAAACTGCGTGCTATGTGTAAAGAATGTGTAGCCTGGGCGCTCCCACACAATGTAGCGGAATTTGCTTTTAAGCCAAACAGGGGACCGTCCCTCCTTTCCCTCGGGCGAACACTGTCCGCTCCACGGGCCGCCACCGGCCGTCGTAGATGGGTTGGGACTGCCCTTCCTGGCGTGCGGTTGCCTCTCTGGAACTAAAAGCTCCTGTGACCGTCGTGTCTGGAATGTATGTGTGTACGCCAGCCTCGAGTATTTCAACCACGGTGCGCACTTGCGATTTATTAGTTATTTGCATATCGTTTTCATGAGTTCACACAACATCGACTTTATCTTATCGAGTTTGGGTTCGAATGAAGCGCCTTGATGTGCGGAATATGATTGTGAGGGCGGAATATGTAAGCAATGAAGGTCAGGAGGCCACGAAGTCTTACACAAGATGATCCCTTTACCTACAAGCCAAAATAACTCTCTGCTCCAATTGGTGGGAGAAAGGCTGGAGTGTATGGTCCTGCGTTTATTTTTGGCGGGAAATGTGCTCAACTGGCGTGATGTTGGTGCTGGAGAGAAAGGGGTTTAGTAAGTGTTTACCTGTAAGCATACAGCTGATGACTGTCTATAGCCTCCTAGTCGGAGGAGGTGGTAATGGACAAATGTAGGGTGAACACTTTTCGGTAAATAATGGTGACGCAGCGTTGTGGACTGAAGATGCATTTCACAAGTCACAGAGACTATTGCCTGTGCTGGAGCTGTTCATGTTTCTGAAAAGGCCTGTCAATCTACAGCGCAGAAGACTACTTCAAGTGCCACAACCATCAGTTTTTACCGACCGTGTGCGTGTGTGTGTGTGTTCGCTACAGAACCCCCGTACCGCATTGCTGTATGCCCAACTCGACAACCAATCTGCAGCCCTGGTGCTCGAAATGCAAATATATGTGAGCCGTGAATCGACTCGTGTACACCTTGTGTTTAGATTGCATTGGTTTTCCTTTTCTTCCTCTGACATGTTTGTTTGATATGTTGTCTGTCATTAAGTGGCTGCTTGGTTGTCTTTTCCCTCTGCTATCGATATCTGCGTTTTTGCTTCCGTGAAACTGCTATGGAGGAAGTGAGATCATTGACCGGTTGTAACCTGGTGTGGTGGCGCGGAAGTAGGGGCGTTGCGAGCAGGGTGTGGTGCACACGGGAGGGCAGTGTGGCTCTCCAGTGCGAAGCAGGCGTGGTCGCTTGTACCGAGTCGCCACGTGATGTATGTCGGTTGTGTGTAACGAGCGGGTCGAGTTGACGGAAGAGCTCCCCGCGTGTTGGTTGTATACAGAATCACCCCACGAGTACTTGCTGTTCATTTCGCCATGGTGGGACGTTAACAAGCTTCTTTAAACCCTCCGTTTCAACACTGGAGTTTAAAAGGAGACACCTAACATGAAGGAGCGGTCACTACCTGTCAACGTTGGAGAGAAAACGTGAACTCCTGTGACAGAGCGTGTTGTCGCGTGACCGTGGAGTGTTGGGTACGCTGGCGACGCGTGCGCGGTCGGATACGTGGATCCTTGCCATCGGAGGTCGTGTACTGCCTGTTCCAGCATAATTGCAAGTTAAGTTCGTGGAAGGTTTAATCATTAAGTAATAATTTTGTGTAACCAGCGTCTCTTCTGCCTCGTGGCCTCCGGCGACCGGGTTTCCTGTCCCTGGCACCGGTGTAATTGAAGACAGTGATCTTTCCTCCTCCTCTCGTTACTGTCCAATGGCCGGCCGGAGTGGCGGAGCGGTTCCACGCGCTACAGTCTGGAACCGCGCGACCGCTACGGTCACAGGTTCGCATCCTGCCTCGGGCATGGATGTGTGTGATGTCCTTAGGTTAGTTAGGTTTAAGTAGTTCTAGGTTCTAGCGGACTGATGACCACAGCAGTTGAGTCCCATAGTGCTCAGAGCCATTTGAACCATTTTGAACTGTCCAATGGAAGGTGTAGTTTTGGCAGTTTAATTGTTTCGCTATTCTGTCGTGGATTATGAGTAAATTCATGCTTCTTCTTGGTTGATCATGTGGTCGCTCATGCAGGACTGTGTGGTGTAATGTTTTCTTGCACGAGGTTAGCTGTAATTCTGTCAGCAAGTTAAGCCATCTTATAACAAGTTTTCGCTGGCTAAAAGTCGGTGCAGTGACCAGCCTGAGAGTGGCAATTGTGTTTACGGGCGTATTTAAATTGGTTAGTATTCTGTCTAGCCTGAGCATCCCTGAGTGGGTGATTTGTGGCCGCCTTACACGGGTCCGTCATATCTGTTATGTTCTAATGATATTCCATGACACTTTTGTTTAAATTTTTTTTAAATTCCTTATTCCATGACACTTTTGTTTAAATTTTTTTTAAATTCCTCAAAGTTTGTGAATTCCTTTTATTGCCATTAATCGTGTGTTTGCTGAGACCTATTTAATTTTTTTAAGGGCGGTGTTGATAGCTTCACTACCGCACCGTACTTTATTAACAAAGTTCTGTATTTACTTTAGTAGCGAGTATACTAACGTTCTTTAAATTTTTTAAATTCTTGTATTGCTATAAATTACTTTGATTGGCGTTAGCGGCGTGTTTCAAAAAGCAGTTTATTGCCGTACTGCTAGCTTCTGTGTTTTTTAAAAAAAATCTGTAACTGTTGTATTGCTATAAATTACTCGATTGTCGTTAGCGGCGTGTTTTAAAAGGTTGATTATTGTCGTACTGCTAGCTTCTGTTTTTTTTTTAATTTTTTTAAATTGTTGTATTGCTATAAATTACTTTGATTGCCGTTAGCGGCGTGTTTAAAAGGCAGTTTATTGCCGTACTACTAGTTTCTGTAAGATACGAATAAAACATTTGTGAAAATCTAAACTCGACAGTAAACTACTAGAAATTTGGCCCCGTTTCTCAACTTGTGGTGTGGTTTTTAGTAACCGTAACCACTGTGTGTGCCAAGATGGTGCTTCCTTTATTTCTCGACAACTTAGTCCTATTCCACTGCACCTGAGAACTCAACTTGGTACAGCTGTTGAGTAACTTGTACACTGATACATATTAAGAAGGGATAGGGCAGCAAACCGTCACTCAAGTGCAGGGAGGCCAACATGCGCTGTCACAGCTGATGGAAAATGCTTCACTGCTCTAATTGCACAGATCCATATGATGGCAGTAACGTATTCTTTCCGGTCTGCGGAAATCAGTCAGAGATGGACAAAAGGCTCAAGAACAGGACGCTTCTTGCAAGCCGTTAAGCTTGTCTCAGAAAGACTGGCCTCCCTGAAACAATAGCGAAATACATAGCTATCTGTCACATGAAGAACTGTACGGTCAACAGCGACGTGCTTTTAGATGTTCTGGAAGTGTCATCACTCGGGTAGCTAAAATCAGGGTCATGTAGGAAAAAACATTGAAATAACACTTACCGTTTTCATGAGATACAGATGGATCTTTATATTAGGCGTCTCACCATTCGCAGAGCCGCCGCCTATGCCCCCCCCCCCCCTCCCCCCGGCTGACGCAAAGCAGTGTCAGCCGCTGCATTCGGTTATACACCGTCATCGCTCACGTTTTTCCTACCTTTACAACTAATTCGACCGAAGTCTGCCTGGTAGAGGTTTCACCCGCTCCACTGTACCCAACAACAGCTTCTTGTATGGGTCTGTGTGTTCTTGTGTACAGTGGAAAAATGAGGTATTCCGCTCGCCTCAAAGAATGTCGCCTTTATCAACACCCACCTAAGTAAAATGTTTATTGACATCGCCCTTGGTACATCCGTGGCTGGCTGAAAGCTGCTCCAGAGAAAAACACGCACACACAACCATTCAGGGATATTGGCGTTGAAAGTGCGGCATTCCCGCTCACGGATGTTGGATGAATAGAAAGTGGAGGAATTTTACACAACACACTTGCCCCTCATGAAGGAATACATTGCGTGTTTGTCTAAAATGTTGCCGTCATTAGCAGCTCAATTGCTGTAATGTCAGCTCATTTAATTTTTTAAAAATATTACGAATAAACACCAACACTCATTTCCTGCATGAAGTATTACCATCGTGTATTCTCTAGGTGTGATTCTTATGCCTGCTACAACGACTATTGTACCGACAGACCTCAACTAATATCGGATAGTGGGTGTAATCTTAAGCTTTCAAATCGGGAACTGTGATGTCAGTAGTGCAAACAGCTGATACAGTACTAAAATCAGGAAAATTGCCGGCTAAATAAATGTTAACCCACTATCTTGGTATGACGTAATGCCTGCTGCAATGAATACCGAACCGAGAACATTGTATCTTGCGTCGAACATACACAAATTTAAAAAAGTTTTGATTCCCCTCGGTTCCTAGAGTTCCGGAACCTGTACAGAAAATTGGAATAGAGATCAACATAAACATTATTGCCGCCCTTTTTATTGCTCGTGAAAACCACACATTGCATGTTGCACCATCATACAGCGAGACCTTCAGAGGTGGTGGTCAAGATTGCTGTAAACACCGGTACCTCTAATACCCAGCAGCACGTCCTCTTACATTGATGCATACCTGTATTCATCGTGGCATACTAGCCAAAAGTTCATCAAGGCACTGTTGGTCCAGATTGTCCCACTCCGCAACGGCGATTCGGCGTGTCTCCTTCAAGGTGGTTGGTGGGTCACGTCGTCCATAAACAGCCTTTTTCGATCTGTCCCAGACATATTCGATAGGGTCCATGTCTGGAGAACATTCTGGCCACTCTAGTCGAGCGATATCGTTATCCTGAAGGAAGTCATTCACAAGATGTGCATGATGTGGGCGCGAATTGTCGTCCACGAAGACGAATGCCTTGGCAATATGCTGCCGATATGGTTGCACTATCGGTCGGAGAATGGCATTCACGTATCGTACAGCCGTTACGGCGCCCTCCATGGCCCTCCGGACCCACATAATGCCACCCCAAAACAGCAGGGAACCTCCACTATGCTGCATTCGCTGGACAGTGTGTCTAAGGCATTCAGCCTGACCGGGTTGCGTCCAAACACGTCTCCGACGATTGTGTGGTTGAAGGCATATGCGACGCTCATCGGTGAAGAGAAGGTGATGCTAATCCTGAGCGGTCAATTCAGCATGTCGTTGGGCCCATCTATACCGCGCTGCACGATGTCGTGGTTGTAAAGATGGACCTCTCCATGGACGTCGGGAGTGAAGCTGCTCATCCTGCAGCCTATTGCGCACAGTTTGAGTCGTAACACGACGTCCTGTGGCTGCACGAAAAGCTTTACTCAACTCGGTTGGCGTTACTGTCAGGGTTTCTGCTAGCCATAATCCTTAGGTAGTGGTCATTCACTGCTGTAGTAGCCTTTGGGCGGGCTGAGCGAGGGATGTCATCGACAGTTCCTGTCTCTCTGTACCCCCTCCATGTCTGAACAGCAT
The DNA here is from genome assembly GCF_023897955.1 of Schistocerca gregaria. NCBI lineage: Eukaryota > Metazoa > Arthropoda > Insecta > Orthoptera > Acrididae > Schistocerca > Schistocerca gregaria. The sequence goes on along the minus strand of NC_064920.1, from coordinate 1,131,851,334 downwards.
CGCTTTGGTTCACTCCGAGAGGCCTGGACACCTCCATCGTTGAGAACCCTTCCTGGCACAAAGTAACAATACGGACGCAATCGAACCGCGGTATTGACCGTCTAGGCATGGTTGAACTACATACAACACGAGCCGTATACCTCCTTTCTGGTGGAATTATTGGAACTGATCGGCTGTCGGACGCCCTCCGGCTAATAGGCGCTGCTCATGCATGGTTGTTTACATCTTTGGGCGGGCTTAGTGACTTCGCTGAACAGTCAAAGGGACTGTGTCTGTGATAACAATATCCACAGTCAACGTCTATCTTCAGGATTTTTGGGAACCGGGGTGATACAATTTTTTTTTTGTGTGTGTATTAGAAAATAAGTACTTGACACCATCGAAAAGTCCTTAAACACAAATTCAGCGCCCGCCGCTGTTGCCGAGCGGTTCTAGGCGCTTCAGTCCGGGAACGGGGCGATTGCTACAGTCGCAGGTTCGAATCCTGCCTCGGACATGCATGTGTGTGATATCCTTAGGTTAGTTAGGTTTAAGTAGTTCTAAGCTAGGGGACTGATGACCTCAGATGTTAAGTCCCATAGTGCTCAGAGCCATCTGAACCAACACATTCAGCTAGCAAGCGCGACACACTACGGTGAGCAGAAGACCTCCCCAATAAAGTAATGCTGCTAGGACGAAACAGTAACACGATAACCAACACTGAACGAATGTTCCATGATGAATAGAAGTGAGTGGTAATAGTGCGTCTTAGAAATAAGAGACATAATTAAAAATAACACACACACACACACACACACACACACACACACAACTTCTGTATTACAATACGCCTTGTTTCTATAGGAAGACAAAACAAAAAAAAAAAAGCAGGTGCGGATATCACTGTATCGATTTTCACGTTAAAGCTACACGTGTTTTTATATATTGCGGATACAAGTATAGTATTGAGGTACGATATTGATTTATATGATTCATTCAAAAAACTAGTCTTTCGCTACCAGCTACAAAAGCCGCACTGCACGTTGTTTGTGATCACAGTAATAGCGTATTAACCACTCGGTGGGAAGTGGAGGACGCCACATGGTGTTCATCTTACCGAATTTTTATAAAGTGATGACATGTCCACAGTGTACCGTCTCCTGGAAAAACTTCTAAAACAGGTAGTAAAATGTTACAAAACCCACAAGTGATATTTCTCAATGACAAATAAAAAATACTTGTATTTATGTATGTAAATGTGCTAGTAATGATGAAATATTATCTTGGAATGAGAAAGCTCTTCACCTTTATGAGTTTTGAACTTAAAAGTATTAATAATAAATATATTTCTGTCTAACAAATACTACGAATTACAAAGACTATGACTATATTTTGTCATGGAATTTCTATAATTGTGAGGTAAAGGGTGGTGAATAAAACGATCGTTCTGGCGTCAGCTATCGAACCTGCTTCTGTAATGGTGCTTATGAATGCACGAATTTGTTAAATGTACGTAAGCTTTTACAAAATATGTGTATAAAAAGTATTTGTCCCTGGCAAGTATAATATGAAATATAATTAACCACATGATTTTAGTCGAAACAAGGCCCCAGGAGTAGACGACATTCCATTAGAACAACTGACGGCCTTGTGAGAGCCAGTCATGACAAAACTCTACCATCTGGTAAGCAAGATGTATGAGACAGGCGAAATACCCTCAGACTTAAAGAAGAATATAATAATTCCAATCCCAAAGAAAGCAGATGTTGACAGATGTGAAAATTACCGAACTATCAGTTTAATAAGTCACAGCGCAAAATACTAACGCGAATTCTTTACAGACGAATGGAAAAATTGGTAGAAGTCGGCCTCGGGGAAGATCAGTTTGGATTCCGTAGAAATATTGGAACACGTAAGGCAATACTGACCTTATGACTTATCTTAGAACAAAGATTAAGGAAAGGCAAACCTACGTTCCTATTTTTGTAGACTTAGAGAAAGCTTTTGGCAGTGTTGACTGGAATACTCTCTTTCAAATTCTAAAGGTGGCAGGGGGAAAATACAGGGAGCGAAAGGCTATTTACAGTTTGTACAGAAACCAGATGGCAGTTATGAGAGTCGAGGGGCATGAAAGGGAAGCAGTGGTTGGAAAGGGAGTGAGACAGGGTTGTAGTGTCTCCCCGATGTTATTCAATCTGTATATTGAGCAAGCAGTAAAGGAAACAAAAGAAAAATTCGGAGTAGGTATTAAAATCCATGGAGAAGAAATAAAAACTTTAAGGTTCGCCGATGGCATTGTAATTCTGTCAGAGACAGCAAAGGACTTGGAAGAGCAGTTGAACGGAATGGACAGTGTCTTGAAAGGAGGGTATAAGATGAACATCAACAAAACCAAATGAGGATAATGGAATGTAGTCGAATTAAGTCGGGTGATGCTGCGGGAATTAGATTACGAAATGAGACGCTTAAAGTAGTAAAGGAGTTTTGCTATTTGGGGAGCAAAATAACTGATGATTTTCGAAGTAGAGAGGATATAAAATGTAGACTGGCAATGGCAAGGAAAGCGTTTCTGAAGAAGAGAAGTTTGTTAACATCGAGTATAGATTTAAGTCATTTCTGAAAGTATTTGTATGGAGTGTAGCCATGTATGGAAGTGAAACATGGACGATAAATAGTTTGGACAAGAAGAGAATTGAAGCTTTCGAAATGTGGTGCTACAGAAGAATGCTGAAGATTAAATGGGTAGATCACATAACTAATGAGGAAGTATTGAATAGGATTGAGAAGAAGAAATGTTTGTGGCACAACTTGACCAGAAGAAGGGATAGGTTGGTAGGACATGTTCTGAGGCATCAAGGGATAACCAATTTAGTATTGGAGTGCACCGTGGAGGGTAAAAATCGTAGAGGGAGACCAAGAGATGAATACAGTAAGCAGATCCAGAAGG